>NW_024096758.1:2731908-5463817 GCF_016545835.1 Crotalus tigris | reverse complement strand
AGGTTTGCAAGAAAACAGCAACGTCTTCTACCGAATTAACAGGTGTGTGCTTGTCCAACTCGTTTTGTTTGTCCATGAGGGAAAGTTAATGGGAAACACTACATTTAGGGAATCTCTGGTGAAATGATTGATAGGGGGCAGTTAAGGGGGAGGGAACCTTATTTTGAAACCCCATGAGATGGATGGGGGACCTGAGAACCTGAGATTTTCCATGCTTACTTTACATCAATTATAAAAAGTCTTGTTCCATCTGGCTGAAGAACGTTATAATCTCTATATGGTCTAAGTCACAATTATGCCTTTTTTTTTTCTTCCAAATTATCTAAGATAAGATACAATAACCTTTATTGTCATTTTTTTACTGTGGGCACAATGGCACACATAAAAATGAAATTTAGTTGCCCGCTCTCAAAGTGAAACACATATACGACACACACTTAAACATACTAGTAAACTTTTAAATGTTAGATGCTGCATGCAAGGTCAGCCATGATGCAATGGTTCCTTCCTTTTCCTATCTGGTAGGTTTAATGCCTTACAACCTCATGAAGACCGCTTAGACATGACTTTCTTTGTTGGGGGTCCTGTCTGGGCTTTGGAGTGGTGCCCAACCCCTGAAGGCTCTATGGCATCCCAGTATGTGGCTCTCTATTGCAATCCCAGCATGAATGTTCAGCATTCTTTGTCACAGATCCATACAGGACCAGCTCTGCTTCAGCTCTGGGAGCTTGGACCTATCCAGGAAGACAAAGGGTAGGCAGACTTTGTGTCTGTTGTAAAAACATTCTTTGTTTCATTGTTATGAAAGTCTTGCATTCTGCATAGTAGCTGAGGGGCAAGGAGTGCAGCAGGAATTGTGGCTGAATTAACTCAGATTGCAACAACATTAGCAATTCAAATTGGGGCACACCATTAGGGAGTTTCCTGAACTAGGGACTTATGGCAGAGAACAGCTGTATTACATACATTGCTTCCCATAGAGCTGATTTTCCACCTCTCAGATATGTTATATTTGCTTTATGAGATAGTACAAGAAGGAATAAGACAGATATAATAAGCCAGGAGTAGCCAAGGTGCAGAAGAATCTCCATTCAATTATCCTTTCAGCCTACTCTTCAAAGGCTCCTGTATCTTCTGCACTGGGGAATATGCAAAAGAATTGTGCATGTACTATGATCTGGGGGAATGGCATGACCAAAGGCTTTGTATTTTTTTTCCGGCATTCTTTTTCCAGGTCTGTTACCAAGCCAGGACTTGCATATGCAATTGCCACTGATCATGGTTGTATTTGGGACATGAAATTTTGTCCCAGTGGAGCTTGGGAACCCCCTATCACTCAGCGCAAGGTGAGAACTGGGGCCAATAGGTTGTCTAGGCCAAAAGTTTGACTGGACTTTAGATACTCACTGTTTGTGCAGGGCTAGGATATCATATGAGAGGGTTTGATCCTGAGCCCAAGACTCTTCAACATTTTTATTAAGCATTCTCTTTCTGTCAAAGTTATTATCAAATTCACAGATGATACAAAACAGTAGATGTTAACAGGTAATTTCACAGAAAACAGAAGATCTTCAAAAAGATCTTGATAAATTAAACATTCGGGCTGAAAATTAAAGTGAAATTTGACAGGGACTATATCCTTTGTCCAAGTATTTGAAGGAATGTCATTCAGAAGAAGCGTATGACATGTTCTCCATTGTCCAGTTGTGGATACAAGTAGTCTTATGTTATATGAAGGTAACCTTTTGTTGAATGTTACATAAAACATCCTAATGCTAGAACCTAATACTGAGGGAATCATTGAAATCCCCTTTGCTGGGTGTGTCCAAGCAGAGACTGTACTTGAGTCTGTCACAGGTGCTTTAAAGTGGAAGCTTGCATTTAAATGACTCTTCAATTCAGTCCTTCTTCCATATTTGTGGCTGCTGGAAATGGAAGCTTTCCCAATGGGACATGAAGTATAATTACCTTTCACTTTTGTTTATATCCCATGCAGCTCCCTCATATGAGTCGGCTGGGACTACTGGCTGTAGCCTTTTCTAGTGGCAAAGTGTTGCTGTACAGCCTTCCCCATGTGAAAAACTTGAATGCCTACCGAAGAACACAGGTAACAGGTAGGAATAGTTGTAAAAAATGGGAAGAAGACAGGCAGGTACCTGCGTTGTTGTCTGTTGTCTGTTCAGGATGTCTCACCCAAACAGGAAAGGGAGGGGTATGTTAGGAAGGCCGTGTGTTCTATCCAAGTTAGATGATGGGAAGAAGAGTTAGCATTAATTATTACAAGAGGCTTTGTCCTACCATCAGTTGTGAGAGAGATGATTATCTATGATGCCTTAGCTATGTGCTACCCATAAAGTCTTATTTTCATATTACTAGCACTCTTTGCCCAGTGAACTCTTTCAAATTTAGTCCAGGGTAATACAGAGCTAAAACCATTTAAGAAAAGCTAAATGCTTTTCTTCAAATGATCATGAGGAGATTTTGCAGCATTTTTATTTGAAGTTCAGCACTGTCTGATAATAACAAATACATTTTTCCCATTGCACATTGTCTCAAGACGCTAAATCAAAGTTATGGGTTCCTAATTATGATCTTGTTCTTTCTACAAATCAGGACTTTTTGTTGAAAGAATATTTACAGCTCTGTTGGAAAAAGTCCTAATTTAGCTTTTGTTGTTCCTGAGGAGATGTATGGTCATTTTTGTTCTCGCATGTAGGGCAGGGAGCTATATGGGCAACAACAGCTACTCCACGGCCAGATACATGCATTTTGGGGCCTGGTGTAGGGTGTGCAAGCTGTGCGCTTAGTCAGCCATATAAATTAATGATGCTTGTAATTACATCTGTCTGCAAGAATGATTGATGATCATACAGGACTGACCTTTTCAAAGATGATAGTGGAGAATTAGTCCCAAGAGAGTTGAGTTTGAACTCTACTCCTTTTCTTCCATTCCTTGGTATCAGATTATGTTGAAAGAAACACATAATCATTGTGTTGCACTAACTTTCTATTTTTCCATTTGTGCCTGTGATTAGTAAAAACCATTCCAAAGATGAACAACTGACTGACATACCCATATATTACTTAATAGTAATGAGTGATTAATTTATTTGTTTACTATTCATTAAAAACAAAACTGATTTTACAGAATTAAACTAGAGATTCAGAACAGCAGTGATTTAAAAAAATCTATACAACTCTACATGTGCAAAACACTTTGAAACAAACCTTAGCCTTTATTTGAACTCTGGAAGATGCTTGTCTTATAGCAGCGGTTCTCAACCTGTGGGTCGCGACCCCATTTGGGGTCGAACGACCATTTCATGGGGGTCACCAAACAACGCGATCCGCCATTTTTTTTGTCAGCTGGCTCAGGGGGCGCCGCCGCGCATGCGTGCCGCGCAGGGGTGGCGCATGGGGCGGTGCCGCGCATGCGTGCTGTGCAGGGGCGGCGCATGGGGCGGCACCACACATGCACGCCGCGCAGGGGGCGGTGCCGCGCATGCGCACCGCCTGCTTATGTCAGGAGTCGCCGTATAAAAAGGTTGAGAACCACTGTCTTATAGTGAGGACACCACAACACAAAGCTCTTGCTTAGGTACAGCCCCCTCAGATGCTGTCTATCAACTATGCCATGGGCATTCCCCCTCCCCCCAAAAATCTATACATTACTACAGTATTTTATCAAAATTCTGGGCCCAAGAGTCTTATAAGCCAGTAGTATTTTGAAGTAGGCTTGAAGTCAAATAGACAATAGGAACAGTTATCAGATAATAGGTGTAATATGATTTGTTGTGTTCCATTCAGTAATAAAATTGTGGCATTCTGCACCATGGTTCTCCAAAACATTTTAGTAGCAACCTCATTACTGTTACTGTATTCTAAGCAAAGTATCCTCATTGAAAAATAGTCAGGTAGTGTACAGATAATACAAACTAGTATATCTTCTAATTTAAAAATAACACAAGAAGAACCTAAATATTCTTTTTTTTTTTAATTGAAAATTTTTAAATTTTACAAAACAATACAGTTTCCTTCCCCGAGCCCCCCCAACCCTCCCATACCCTCCCCGGACCTTCCCAGAGCTGAATATAGGCTTAATTAAAATTTTTCAAAAAATCTTAAAACAGATATAAACCATTAACAAGTCAAAATACATTAATTAAACAAATTGTGAAATAGTTAACAATAATATATATATAAAAAGACAAAAATACAAGGAAATACAAGAAAATAGGAAGAAAGAAAAAAGAAAAAAGAAAAAAAGAAAGTAAAAAAAAAAATCTATAAAATATCTTAAATTTTAAATATAAGTTATTGAAAAGCTAAATAATATTTTTTTATATCCAACTTATGTTGTATAAAGTCTATCCATTTTTTCCATACCAAAAAATACTTCTCTTGCGATTGGTCTTTTAAGAAAGCCGAAATCTTTGCCATTTCCGCCAAATAAGAAACTTTAAAAAACCACTCTTGCAAAGTAGGCAAGGATTCCTTCTTCCAACATTGCCCTACTAACAACCTTGCCGCTGTAATTAAATTTAACATCAATATAGTCTCTTTAGTATCACAATCAGAAACAATACCTAACAAAAACAATTGTGGGGTAAATTTTACCCTTCTTCTAAAAATTCTTTGGATATTCCACCATATCTTAATCCAAAAAGCTTTTATATTTTTACATGACCACCAGATATGATAATAAGTAGCATCCGAACATCCACATCTCCAACATTTAGGCTGTAAGTCAGGATACATACGAGACATTTTTTGTGGATCAAGGTGCCATCTATAAAACATTTTGTAAAAATTTTCCCTTAAATTTTGGGCTTGTATAAATTTAACATTCCTCACCCAAATAATTTCCCAGGTATCTAATAAAACCGGTTCATCAAAATTTTGTGCCCATTTAACCATACATTCTTTAATTAATTCTGCTTCTGAATCCAGTTCTACTAACACCCCATAGATTCTCTTAATATGGGTTCGTCTTTGATCTTTTATTTGTTTTAATAAATTCTCATCTTCTCTAAGCAAACCTACATTACAATCTATCTTCCACCTCTCCACTATTTGCCTATAATGAAACCATGAGTAAATAATATTTTCTTGTATTAAATCTTCCAAAGATTTTAATTGCCAATTTTTACCATCCCATCTAAGTAATTGTACATAAGAAACGCTATCCATCTTAATTCCTCTCCTTATTCCTTCTATCGCATGCCCCGGTATAGCCCATAATGGAATTTTAAAATCACTTCTATAATATTTCCTCCAAACCCGAAGTAAAGAAATCCTTATAATATGAGATTTAAAGACCCTATCAACCTTTTTTTTTAAATAAAGGAACCTAAATATTTTTAATACATATCAAAACCATATCAATGAACACCCCACAGATACAAAAAAAAGTCATGGCCTTGCAGGCCCCACCTTCAATCAAAGCATCCTTCTATGCTAGACAGTTTTGCTAAAGCCCAGGAATGATTGATTATTTGGAACCAAGCTTTTTCTGTGGTTACAAACAGTCTTAGCTACTCTATTGGATTAGCTTAATCGAGAGTGGTAGCTTTTTATTTAAGGAACTATTACACTGTTAACTTTGCAAGTCAGAATTTAGGAGGAATAATGATTCCACACATGTGTGCAAGATTTTTGTAAGTTAATTGTGAGTAACACTATCAGCCATCCCAACTTGGTCAGTTAGGAAAGAAAGACTCTCGACTCCATCGCTAGTTAAAGTACACTTTACTAAAGCCAAGTGTAGGAAAGCAAATCTCCTTTTTTTGTGCCCAAAGCATCTAGTTAACTTTTCCCTTCTCCCCCACCTGTCCCCTGGATATCTCCCCTTGTCCAATTACATTCAAAGAGAAAATGCAGAATGAGGTATAGGTATTTTGGCTACTATTTGATTGTCCTCTCTTCTAGGTGGACCTTCCCCTCGGCATGTCATCTGCAAGGTATCTTCTATTATTTCCTTGGGAAAATAATTCATTTAAAAGGAGGGTTTATATAGAGTTTCAAAATGGATCTTTCAGATTACCACTTGTCAAGGCAATTTTGAAATCTTCCCAGATCTAAATCCTTTCTCACTAGATCAGTGTTTCTCAACCTTGACAATTTTAAGGCATGTGGACTTCAATTCCCAGAATTCCACAGCCAGCAATGCTGGCTGTGGAATTCTGGGAGTTGAAGTCCACATGCCTTAAAATTGTCAAGGTTGAGAAACACTGCATTAGATACTTGTATAAATACTTCCAGAAAAAGATGTTCTGAAAATTAGCTCATTTTCATTCCCCCATCCCACCCAAAAAGTTAATGTAAGATGCCGCTGCAGCCCACTTTCTACTCTTTGATATCTAGCAACTTTAATTATTCTGATTGATAGTCGTTTTCTAAGGTCTCAAAGAAACCCAGTAGGCTTTTTTCCTATTACTTGTAATATTGAAAATGAGATGCCTGAAATTAGTTATGGAACCTTATGCATTTGGAGGAAGTGATTTACCATGCCTTGGGCTCTGCCATTATTGTCTTTTCCTTATGTTAGCCTTATCTTGTTCTCTACAGGTCCAGTATGTAGCCACTTTGCAGGTAGGCTCCATTCAGGTTGGGAATTCCTCCGAATGTGGGCAGTGTTTCAGCTTAGCATGGATGCCAACCAAGCCTCATGAGCATTTGGCTGCAGGTTTCTATGATGGTAAGAGGAAAAAATGGAATGGAATGGAATAAACCTAGAGAAGTTGGGGAAGAATTATATTGGTTCACAAATTTAGCATAATGCCTGTAATTCCATCTCCTCAGGTACAGTGGCTCTCTGGAATCTGCTCACCAAGTCTCTGTTACAAAGAGTATGCCAGCCTGATGGCTCCCTCAAACTGTATCCGTTCCGTTGCTTCCTGGCCCATGACCACGCTGTGAGCAACATCCAGTGGTGCAAAGCAAGCAGGTGGGAAGTATGTGAAAACCCACTGACTGATGAGAACTAGTCTCTCAGTTTCTGGCTCCTTTCTGACCATCCTGGGCAGGCTTTTTTTCCTTCTCCCTTCCCCACAAAATTTATGGTATGCAGATTGGACCAGACAACTATCCCGTTGTACATGCTGTTTGTCATTAGGTTACAGTCTTGGGCCAATTCATTTACTTCTCTCACTTGGGGTAGCTTGACTGATATTTCTGGGATCTGGGACTTCTGTCAGATGTGTTCTGCCAGTGAGTTCTGGCCTGCCTGTTTTATTCCTAGCAATTTCATAGTGACTACAGGCAATGACCGTAAAATCAAATTTTGGGACTTGCGCCGACTGCATGAACCTATCAACAGTATCAAGCGTTACTTGAGCACAGAGATTGCCTGGCTGCTACCCTACAGTGGGATCACAGTTGCACAAGATAGCTGCTATTCCTCGTGAGTGTGTGTATACCCTGTTATTCTTAAAATAATGGACTAGCTGTTAAGTATTCCAATTCCAATTTGCCTTGTTACCAAAGCCGATGTGAGTTTGCTTCTGCAGAGTATCAGCAAGATGGACTTAGCACAGTTTGGATTCCTTGAGGATAGAGGAAGAGTAGAGGAAGAGTAGATATAATTAACAATCAGTTCTTAAAGTCTTTAAAAAGATATGCAAACAATTTTTTTTAAATCTGCATTAACTCAATTGTCTCACTTCCCTTATTACTTTAAATCAAATCAAGATTCAATAAAAAGACATGGCTTGTTTAATTCATTCCATTTTCAGTTCTAAATTACCCTTTGATCCATTTGCAGAGCAACTTGAAATGTCATCCTGCTGACATACTGTCTTTTGGTATACTCATTACCAAAAGATCAGTCATTGCTGGATTCTCCAGATGACCTGTCCTTTTAATCCTGGCTTTCTCTAGACTAGATCCCTGAGTCTTTCTCATCCTAACTTCTTGCAGTTCTTTTCCTCTGACAATTTGAATAATAAAATCCCACTCTATTTATATTTCACTTGGAAGAAAATTAAATGCTTCAGTTTGGAACTGATTTTTATGACATTGGCTTTGATTTCTTGGTACCTGCAGATATTTAGCATGTTTAGTGTAGAATGTGGCACATTCTTAGAAAATATGACAGCTTATTGACTTTCAGATTTTCTTCTCTGATGTAAATAGCTGCTCTGTTCTCACAAAATGTGGTTTCAACAGAAGAGGCAACTTGAAATATCCTCCGACTCAACATCCACTACTTTAATGTCATGTTCTAGCTTGCAACTCTTTGATATTTTTACATACACCCAACTTGATTTGGGCTCATAACTTGGAAACTATGAGGGCTTTGGGCCATTTGCTAAATAATGCAGAATAGATTTACATACCACGGTAGCAATTCACCTGGTCCTTTAAACTATTTTGGGAAACATCTTAAACTTCAAAGTCTAAGCTGAATTACACAGCATGCATTCATTTAATTGTGGCAGGAAAGATTCTGAGCAGTGGACAGATAACCAGGATTTAGTATGAGACTGTGATGGGTTTTCAGATTTAAGTATTTGAAATTGAGATTCCAGACATTCAGATCTCTCAACTGACCAGGATTAGTTTCTTCTTAGAAGAAAAGTTTAAGTAGTAATAGAGGAAGCAGCAAATCCAGAGAACAGGACAAACAGAGTTTTTCCACTTTGACAATCATATTTATCATTTAAGAGTCTTAGATTGCAGATCAAATGGTATTATTGTTCCCTATTGTGTTGTATGACTGTCTATGCCAACTTTGTTGCTGCTGTTTATTGCAAGTGTCATAGTTATATCCATTTTTCCTACATTTCTATATTGCAGGTATGGACTAGGTGGGATCCACTATTTGGATGCTGGCTATCGTGACTTTCGAGCCTATTTTGTGGTCCCTCGCAAAGGCACCGTATGGGTAAGTTATGCATCCCCAAGTAAAGAGGGAGGAGATAGGGTATGACCTATCCCAGGGTCATTGAAAGGTGGAAATGAGGCTCATGATTCTATCCCTTTTGCAGAGTATCTCTGGATCTGATTGGCTGAACACAGTGGCTGCTGGTGATGTCACAGGGGAATTGGTGGCTGCAATAATGCCTGATCTCTCCATCAACCCACAAAATGTCAAGCGGCCATCAGACCGTCGATTTGTAGGTTTTGCTGCCACTGAGTAATGGGAAGATTATGGCAGGCCCACAAGCTTCATCTCCAACCAAACAGGGTAGAAAACAAGAATGGACCCCTCTGTCAACTCTCTAGATCCAGGTTGGATCTGAGTGGAGGAAAGGGAAGCTTGTTGATGCATTAACTGTAGCCAGTTGTGCAAAGTGAGGAATTTCTTCAGGAAATGCACATTGTTTGGGTGGAAGCATGTTCCATTATTAATTTTGAAAAGGAGAAAATAAAACAGAAATGTTTTGGTTGATATTAATAGTGTGGGTATTTAGTTTCCTGAGAAAATTAAGGGCACATAATTTGGGGATATGAAGAAGTTGAGTTCTGTGCTCCAAACCACAAATATAAGATTTACATGGCCTTTGAGCCTTGAGAAAGCAAAATTGTAGGTAAATGAATGCATATGAACGAGCCCCCCCCAAAAAACTTTCCCTGGAATAGATTTAATGACAATCTTGAGAACTTCAGTCATGGTAGCTCTGGGTCAGATCGATTCCTTCAGCTGCTCAATATCTAGATTTAGATTTTGTAGCGCTTCTTCTTAATTATCATTGCACTTGTCCTCTGTGATAAACCATTGACTGGAACACAACATTTCTTGTCTCTGAGTCCATTGTCTTCTTATCCTTAACACCTATTTCTCTTTGTGTCTTCAGCTCATCTGCAAAGCAGTCTTACAGCCAAATGACTCACTTGACAAGATTGCAACAGAGGCAGCAGCCTATGAGAAGCCACAGACAGTGGGCAAAACATGCAATGAATCAGTGGCCCAGAATTTCATTCTCTTCCAAGATGCTGATTTGGTGAGGGCTTGGAAAAGCAGAATTCTGGTTCAGAGAGAATGGCAGTTACAACATGGGAATAGAGGGGCCCATTTCAGCTTCATAAATATTCCAGGCAGGACCCTTTATCTCTCTGACCAGAGATAACTATTGATGTGGATCTGGCACTGAATATATTGAATGCTAACAGAGGCCGCAGAAACTGTGGTTATAATTATTCTACTCTCCTCCTTGTGCTAACTTCAAGATGCAGGGTTCCCACTTCTGATTTCTATGTAGCACTGCTTCTGTCAGGCCCACCCATTCTGTGGTGTGTTTCAGACTGATAAGGCTCCATCCCAAGCCAATAAATCACTAGTTGACAACTGGAATCAAAAGGCCTTAATGGATAAAGCACTTTGTTTTCTTGATCTACTCAGGCCTGCTTTTACTTATTTTCTCTGCCCTCTCTAGACATCTTTCAAGAGCCTCTTCAGGCAAAAGCCCCAGAAACACCTGCCAAAAGAAGTAAAAGAAGGAGCCGTCTTGGGCCGCATGCAACTAGAGAGTGTACATAAGGTAAACAAAAAAGGAAAAAAGATTGTACAACTCTAGAAGGAAGAAAAAAATGTTACTTCACAACATCTCTTCCTTTGTGTTGAATTGTGGCTCCCCCATCCTCTCTGAAGTTTCATGGATTTGTGAGGAAGAGAGATGTATCTGGAGGTGGGTGGGTTACTGGTTAATGTCTTCTTCAACTTTCTCTTTCTTCTCTTGGCAGGTGCGCTTCAGCCCAAACCTTGACAGCCATAGTTGGGTAGTGTCTGGTGGTCAGTCTGGCCTTGTACGACTTCACTGTGTTCGGGCATTGGTTTTCCCCCGCAGCCACAAGCTTCTCCTTGAGTGTCAGGCCCATTTCAGTTCCATGTTTGAGTCAGAGAAACAGATTGACTGCCCCACAACCATCTCATCTGGGCTGCACAGTGCTGTCAGCTGAATATCACCCAGGGCAAGTCAATTTGGGGCGTCAAGATACATGACTGGCAAACTGAAGGCCTTTTGTAAGAATCCTGAAATTATCAGAATATACTGAACACAACCAAGCATGAAATACAAGAGGATGTTGGCCATATTGAAACGGATAAGCTGAAGAGAATGACAAAGGCAGGATTTGGCCAGATTGTGATGAGTGGAATGTACCAGAGCGTCTAGCAGCACCAGAAGTCAGCTCCTGTTGTGGGAGAAGAGGCAGTGATGAGGAATAGTCCATCCTGCTGTATCTCTGTCATGTCATGATAGTTCTTTCTTTGAGCTCTCTCCTGAGGTTCTCCTGCATGGCACAAAGCTCAGAAAGGAGGGATTTGATCTCCCTCTAGCAGCTAGTCTGGTGGATTAGTGCCCTGTATTCTTCTTGGATAGATCTGGAGATTCTCCTGAAACCTAGATCTGCTCTGATTAAAGCATCAACAAGACTTTCTTGCCCCATTGCTCACCCTGCTTCTCCCAGTCTTGTTGGTGACAATAATTTTGCTCACATTGAGCCATTTTGTTGTCTTAACCGTTATTAAAATGTGTTTTGGTTTGTAAAAGCACTTTCTTCCTTTGGAAAGGGCTTCACATGCCCCCTTCCTCTCTGTGGTGATAAATGAGGAAATAAGCCTAAGGAGTCCATGGTGCTCTCTCAGCTTGTTTCTTTGTTTGCAGATGTTCACTAACTAGGTAACATCATCAGTGCAAATAATAAGCCTATGTGCATCTTTGTCTTCAAAATGAGTTAAAAATAGTGCATTTTAGTTATTCTCTTAGGAATCTGTTTTAAAGAGTAAATTTTTACCATTTTCTTTATCGTGGAAAATTGCACGTTTGTAGTATATTGTTTCTAAGGAGATCTCAGATAAGACTCAATCCATCTCCTAATCTGTCTTCCACGACAATTGCTGCTCACATTCCTCCATAAGTTGTCAACACCGAGGACTTCTTTCAAACAACAAAGTAGATACCTACCCATAAATCGCATAGAGACTCTCCAACTATGCTGCAACTTTTAGTGATTTCCCATAATTTTCACTGTGGAGAACTGAGTAAAAAGGCTATTTGAACTCTTAAGTATTTAATAAAATTGATCTCCCTACCACCACTAAATTCTGGAAAATGTCATTTTGCCAACTCACGTGATATGGATCTTCTCACTCTGGTTTGCCATCTTGCCTGTTACAGTTCTAGTACCAAACAAGCTGTTAATTCTAGCTAGCAACAGATGCCCATAAAGAGACAAGAGTCAGTATAGAATATATTCACATAAGCTGTTTAAAGACCTCTGAGCCAAAAACTACAGCTCTTTAGGGTTTGCTTGATCATCCCCTTTCCTTCAACCCCCTATTTGCACTCTAGAACACTTTGTTCTATATCTCTACAACTGACATAGTTCCCAAGCCCCAGTAAACTGGGCTGGTATAATTGAGGCAGGTTACTTTATTGGAATTGCAGATACTTTCAGCATTGAATTAAAATAGTTAAAATACCATTTGGATTCACTGTAAAAAAATATTATACAGTAAAAATGTACATACACTACACAGACATACACAATACAAGATAATACTCAAATTGTGAATGCAAATAAGATGGGTTGAGCATATGGTGTTATGCTTGTGGAAACAAGTTCAGATAGCAGTAGCAGCAACACTATTGCTCACTAAGATTTTGAGACCCTTGGGTCTCTGGAACTGTGGCTTGAGGAGCAGCTTCTTTAACTATTTTAACCACCTGTATCAGATACGGAATATTTCTGATACCAACTGGTAGCGAGCAGTCAAAAGGATACTTTTGGACTCCACTATTAGATTGGGAATAGAACATTATCTTCAATAATAATGTATCCTGCAATTTGTTCTAACTTTGGACTATGAGAGGGAGGATTGGTCTCTTCAGCAAGGTTTTTGGATGCTCAAGAGAAACTCTACTGGTAGCTGCCTGGAGAACACATGAGTACCTTGAGCTACGTTGCAGAAGAAAGAAAGTGCCATGGGGACTAAAGTAAACATTCTCAACTAACCAGCTACCTTATTCTGCCATGCTAGTTGGGGCCTGGGGGTAGGTGATTTCGCTGAACTATCTCTACCCTTGCTGCTGAAATCTGCCTGACTATTGAATGAAGCTGCAATGACCTTAATATTTTTTCCCTCCCCCCCCCACAATCTTCCCTAAATCTTAAAAGTGGATAGTAACTGTAGTCTAATAATAATGTTGGAAGGGACCTTGGAGGTCATCTAATCCAACCCCCTGCTCAGGCAGGAAACCCTATACCAGTGGTTCTCAACCTGTGGGTCGGGACCCCATTTGGGGTCGAACGACCATTTCACGGGGGTCGCCAAACAAGGCTGTCTGCCATTTTTTCCCCCTTTTCTTTGGCCACGCCCCTGGCACCCAGTGATGTATAAGTGGTTCGGGGTCACCACAACATGGGGAACTGTATTATGGGGTCGCGGCATTAGAAAGGTTGAGAACCACTGCCCTATACCATTTTGGACAAATGGCTGTCCAGTCTCTTCTTAAAAACTTCCAGTGTTGGAGCTAAGTTCTAAGTCAAGTGGTTCTTCAGGCATCCTTTCATTTGGTATTTATATTATTATATATACAACATTATATCCAAGTTATGAGTCCGCACTTAATTCCTGTTTTTCTTGTTCAGATCAATAAAAGAACAGTGCAATAGAATAGTTTGAGAATCTACACTTTTGCTCTTCCAAGTGAGGCTTGGGTCACCATAACCTGTAAACGAATACAGCATCCTGGCGATCATAGCATGTAGTGTCTATATGTGCATAAGTTTGGAGGTCAGGACTGGTCGTTATTTAGATGAGAAGCCTCCAGGGAATACCAGAGTAGAGAACGTGAAAAAAACATGCTGAAAGAAGACAAGGACAGACATTTCTATATTATGGCTAAAAAAATGACACAGATGGATCCATGGAATCACCAGGAGCTGAGACTGACTCACATGAAAACTGACTCATTAAAGCCTGGTTTAGATAGCAAAGCTATGCAAATGTCCATTTTTCTCCAGGAAAAGGAATAAAGATAACTTCAGCTGGGGTGGGGGTGGTGAGATCATTGAGACAAGACATTTTTTGTGGCTAATTTTGTTGCTCCTTTGTTCTACTTTTGCAGTATTAGTCACAATAGAAGATAGAGTGGAATAATGTTGCCCCACACTTGCTTTAAACATTCATGTTCATTATGGAAAAAAATTGTTACTTCCACAACACATGCAAACACAGATGGTCACAATAAAAGCCCTGAACAAGCACCAAGCCATCCAGATTGAAAAAAAATAACTGCTTTTCATCTCAGAGAAAAGAGGACAATGTTGCAGATGTTTAAAAGCCTTGCCCCCATGTCCCCATTTCTGATGGATTTGTACATTAATACGTTTAGCAAATGAACGTGAGAAGCAATTGTGGCCCCCAAATGACTGGAATGTAATATGAAGAGGCAAGGCTGAGCCTGGAATGAAGCTCAACCACCTGCAACTCTTCCATTGGAGGCTTCCCTGGCTGGGCAGACAATTATCCCTGGTGCTTTGCCATTCCCTGTATACGCTGCTTGAACATGCATGGAGAGGAGGCTTTTGCTGCAAATGGCAAAAGAGGCTGGTCCCTGCTTCTGGCCCTGGGTTTCCAGGCACCTCTTGGGACTGGCAGTTGAAGAGAAAAGTAGACAGGAGAGCATTGCCCTTAGTCCTGTGGGTCCTGGCACTGCTGGCAGGTGGCCATGTCAGCCAGGTAGGGCTCCACCTGAATGGTGCATGAGAAGAAGCCAAACTTGCTTTGTAGCAGAGCTGTGGCTTCTTGTAGCACAACCTCCATGTCAGCATTGGATTCTGGAAACAAAAGTCAAAGTAGGGTCAGTTGTAATCTGGCTCAGAATATCTCATGCATTCCCCTACAGGGGAAATAAAACCTCCTATTTGTAGTACCCAGGCTAGAATAGCAGAGGTCCTATTTTGTATCCTCTGCATCTCCCAAGTAAGACTACAAAAGACAATTTTCTGAAAAAGCTTAAGGGCAGCACAGGCTTGTGATAAGATATACAGTAAAGCAGGGTTCTCCAACCTTGGGCACTTTATGACTTGTGGACTTGTGGACTTCATGGCTGGCTGAGGAATTCTGGGAGTTGAAATCCACAAGTCATAAAGTGCCCAAGGTTGGAGAACCCTGCAATAAAGGGTTCCATTTTATAATGGGCAAGGCCAGGAACCATCGGGGAGAGATTGAAAGTTTTAAAGATGAAATGGGGGCCTTATACATCTGTAAACAAGATTTAAAATCGTTTCAAAAATTGAAAAAGAACCTCTAAACCAGGGATGTCAAACTGCCGGCCCATGGGCTGGTTTCATCATACCAGAGCTGCGCCCACCCCATTGCCGGCAATGACAAAAAAGCTCCGATATGTTGTGCGACGTCACTTGATGTCGCGAGTTTGACATGTCTGCTCTAAACTAGTATTCAAATATTTGGTTCTCCTGGAAGCCTTTGGAGGCAACGACAATAGTAGCAATATCACAACCGCAACCGCCCACACTAGGAGAAAGTAAAATCTTAAAGTCCAGTGTATTCTTGGTCATGCCATTAAAAAAAAACAAAACTGGGGGTTTCTTCCATTTTGTCTTTCCAGGATGCAGAAATGTGCTTCTGTCACAATCTGTCTATTTTTAAACCTGTATACTCCTTATAAACCAAGTCTGAAAGCCCATGAAAGACTGCAGATTTCCTGCATGGTTTACAGCTGCTCAGAATGGAGGGGAAAAGTACTCACCAATGGCTATGTGTACAGCCACAACATGATGGCTGAGAGTTAAAGCCCAAAGATGCAGATTATGGACATGCTTCACACCTTTGACAGAGAGCAGGGTTTCCTTAACTGCTTGGAACTCCACACCTCGTGGTCTCCCTGAAGGATAGAAAGAAATGGCACCCACTTAACTGGGTCCAATTCCATCCCCATTTAGAAGCCTCTGATCCCTGCTTGAATTGTGCAAAGTGACTGCCTCTTGTGTAATCCAAACCTACCATAAAGCAGTCATTTTACACACAGATCCTGGGAGGAAGCCACAACATGCAGAAGAAGAGAGGTATCTTCTATGCAATTTCCCCTAAGTTAAGGAAAGCACTGTCACATCAACTAGGTAGCTCAACATGGAGACATTATTCCAAGACCAGTCTTGAGAAAACACTCAGTTCCATTTATTTTTGTACTGAAATTTGAGAGGACTAGTATACATCATTTTATTTTTGCCTTGATCAGAAAAATCACTTTCCAGTTCTGCCCCCCCTCCAATGGAGAGCATAGCCACTTTCTATATGTGCAAGTTGCACAGAGCCTTGGTTTAGTTAAAATTTGTTGAGTAAGTCCAACATAGGTTGGCTTCACATACCACATTAAATCTCAATTTATGATTAATAAGTGTGTGAAAGATTAAAACTCAATAAATGATTAATCAGTATAATAACATACACGCTTGATTCTATACAGTTCTTTTATCAAAGACAAGTAGTTACCTGAGACTCTGAGCATCCAGCATTGCTGAATTGTGGAAATTAGCAATCTTTCTTTCAAAGTCTAATTTCCATGAACTAGTGATGGCTGCCATAGATTTGGACAGCATAACAAGCCTCAGGTATGCTATTGCCCAAATTTAAAGAGTTGTGGCTCATGCACATTTAACAGAAATTCCATAAACATAGTTTGCATATTCTAACTGTGGTAATCATAAGTATATGTTGGGAAATCATTCCAGTTGGGTATAATCATCTGTGGTGGTCCTTTTAACTAAAAATGCTGTTCCCAAACAGGGGGACGTTGATGCTGTTACTAATCTAAAAACCATTATACAATTCTTGGTTTGTTACTGAAGTTTGAAAAGAACCATGGCTAATAGTCAGTCTCCTAGTGTTTCCTTGAAACCCAAGCCATATGTGAGCCTCCCTCACCCTGATATGGGCTCTTGGACATTTCCAGTAAATTGCATAATGCTTTCAGAATTTTTAGCTGTAGTCATGCCATCTGCAACCTGGATGGACTCAGTGGGACAATGGGTGTCCCACTGGTACACTTGAAAGCCAGGCTAGGGACAGATCATTATGGAGAAAACCTATCTATGTGGTTGCTAAGAGTCGACACTAACTTGAGGGCACCTAACCAATCAATCAAATCAATGCCAACTAAGTGCAAACATGAGTGGCAAATGTAAATAGGATTTGAGCCAAATCAGGACAAATGCAAGATTAGAGAAGCCCTTGAGAAACTTCCAGGTTTGCAGAAGGATAAAGGATTTTTTATTTAAATTGACAGACTTAACTGTCAGTACCTATCCTTCCATTCCCCTGCCATCACAACTGATGAAGTTTCTTGAATGAGAAACAAAACATTGTGTTCTTTTTCCTCAAGGAAAAAATCTGCCCAGTTGCCTTTTGAAAAAGCACCTTTGAGACAGCTATGACCTGGCTGACTGAGAATCTCCACAGATATTTAAATGGACAAACCAACTAAAGAACAGGGCAGCAAGGACTGAATATCCTTTGGTACTACAGAATATCAAATGCCAGGTGGAAAATTAAAAAACAGGAAGCAGGAATAGACTGCCAGGTTGATTTCTTTGCAGCCTTTAATATTGAAGTAGGTATGTCTACTTGCCAAGACCCCTAAAGTGGAGCATTTCAATTGGGCTGTGTGTAACGTTTTGTTACTGATCCCACTGGAAATTATCCCATTTATTGTACGGTAACTAATTGTAGGTAGTTGATCACTATCATCATCAAGATAATTTCTTCATCTTATTACTTTGATCAATGCAGACTCTGCCTTGGTTATTTTCTTATTGCAAAAGTGTTAATAGTTTATTTCTAAACATTTGCCACTTGAGTCAAGAGATCTAAAGGCCAACTTATGAGCAGACCCTGTGGTGGGTTCTCATTTCTTCACTTTTTGATATACATAACTAAAGAGATTTTTGTCATTATTTTCTTCCTCAATGTACTTAAGGAAAATTCCTTTGCTCTTCACATCATTGCCCGAAACTGTAAATGCATTTATATCATCCACTTACACTTAATTATAGAGAAACCACTGTTAATTACTAGTAATTTCCTATAATAAAATTGATTATCTGCAAGAATCATTCTAGAATTATTTTAACAATGTCCATCCCCCTGTAGTGTAGCCTTCTTGCAGCTGTGAAAAACAACTTACCTTCCATGAGTACTCGAAAGACATCACGAAGGATGGTTAAGGTGGAGCCCAACACAAAGACTGAGAAGAGGAAAGTACTTACTGGGTCAGCAATCTTACATTGGGGCTGCAAAAGAGGAGAGGGAATGGCAGCTAGTATGAAGCATCTTGGTACTGAAAGGATTTTATTGTGCTTATGATTTTAGTATGTTTAAGTTTGATATTAGCATTTATTTTATATATAGTAACCATTTTATATTGATAATTATAGTGTTATCATGTAATCATTGCTTTGTTATTTTGTAATCATTATTTTGTAGTTAATTGCTTGATCAGATGCTTTATATATATATTGGAAAAGTAAGGGCTTCATGCTTTAGGTATAGGTGATTGCTTATATGAAAAGAGCACAGTAAGGGGAGGGGGAAAAGGAGTTATGGATGGAGCCTGGGTTGCTGTGTATGAGTCATCATCTAAGAATTGTTGGGTTTTTTTGTGCCAGCTCATGCCTGGTACCAAGAACTGATCTTTTTGTTCTGGAAAGGTATAAAAGGTGGAAGACATCTTTTCTGCTTGCTTGCCTTCATTCCTCTACCAGCCACGAAGAGGAATCAGGCAGCCCCTCTCTGTTTTAATCAAAATAAAGTTGTAATCTTTGTTGAAACCTCGGCTCAGGAGTTTCTTTGGCTCTTTTAAATTCCTGAGTAATGCTGGGGCAATTGTGAGGTTAAGTGGAAAATCTTACAGTACTTATCTCCCAATTCTGACACCCTGGGTTGGTTTTGCAAAGGAAAAGGACAAGTAGTCACATCAAACCCCTTATTTTTTTATAGCCAAAGTTCTCAGTAGAATGTTTACATATTTTGATCTTCATTAACATTGTTATATCCGAGCCATAAAAATTCATATGACCATTAAATAGATGCCATTTTGATGGACTGATAGCCCAGACAGAGTACAGTAGGCCCAAATTTTGTGCAGACAATTCCTCTGAAGGTAACTGGGTTTTCTATGTTATACTGCAATTTTGTGTTATGGTTATTTTAATTCTTTTAAAAATATTTTGCTCTCTTTAAACACACATCCATCATTAAATTCATTGGTAAGTTTGTTTTCTTTTAGATTTCTTTTATGCAATTTGATATTCTGTTACTGGCCAGACAATCATGGTTGCACTTTTTGTGGAAGTACTCTTAAAATTCCAAACATGTCCTCTACATCACAAACATAAATTGTTGTCATTATATGTCAATGAGTATAATTACTAGGAGTTTCTGGGTCCACTTTCTCCCAAGTAGTCTGGATAGGAACTTGGTATCTCTTCCACTGAACATCTGCATGTACAGCAAATGAAATGGAGGTGTGTTTTACAAGGAAAATGTATCTTGTTCTAACGATCAGACACCTATATCTCTGTTTCCCTGAGCCTAATCACCCAATCAGACCCATCATTAGGGCAAAGATATCTGGCCCAACCATATGTTCTTCTGCAATGTGTGAGTCACATTGTTTATTTACAGTATTTATCTCCTGGGTGACTTTAGTTGTGCTGGGATTCCACAACTACTTTTCTGCACAACTACTGTCTCAGGCTGGGTGGAAAGTAGAAGTAATGGAGGGAGATGCTCATAAGAGAGGTCTTCATTTAGAGAACAAGAGAAAGATTTGATTGTATTAAACAGTATCGTAACCTGATCCTTCATACCTTGAAATAGATGACAGTGGCAGCCACAAAGACCCCAATGCTTTGAAGTAGGTCCCCCACCACATGTACAAAAGCCGCTCGGACACTGGTGTTGCCATGGGTGGGAATGGAGGGGCCATGGGGGCTGTCCTCAATCTGTTCATAGCCTCTTGTGCTGAATCCATGACTGTGTGCAGAGCCTGACTGATGCAGAAGGTAGGCCATGCTGTGGAGAGTTTCAAGAGTGGTAACTAAGATCATCTTTGTCTCTGATTCTCACCAAACAATCCTAAAAATCCCATCCATCTCAGCAAACCCTCTTCTACCCATACTGTAGTTCCTGCTCCTTCACCAATCGGTGCAGACAACTGGACTAGCATATGTGCCATATTCATAGTGGTGATATTGTTTAATTACAAAATAATCATAGTCAAAATGTAGCAGCTATAGTATAGATCCTTAAGGGCATCTCCTAATCAGTGCTTTTAGGGCAACCAAGCAAAATAGGAAATCTTTCAAATATACACATGTTTTATTTTAATACATAATTGTTTATCTAATATTTTAGAATTCCTCTGCAGTAAGCAAGAGAGGCTAGGTGGAATACTGCCTGATAGGATCAACAATGGTTTCCACATTATTTCCAGCATCCGGAAGGATTAAAAAGCAACAGTTTGGGGAAAAGACACTTTTATAAAGATGAACAGTGAAGGGCAGTGGGTTCTAGCAAATCAGATCAAAAGACCACCTGAAGTACAAGTTTCTTTCCAATCAAACCAGTCAAATAATTCTGGAAATATCAACAAAAAACCCCAAACACAGTGGCATCTTAAAGAGAAATAGAACAAATTTCTTATGACCAGAAACAAGACTTCCTAATAGAACACTTTCAACATGCAATCAGTGGAACTATATGGCTGACAGCTTGCAAGCTTGTTGCATAATTGATATCTGATAATTAAAGTTACCTCCTCACAGAGTTAATATTCAAATATTTTCCCCACCCTAGAAATCCTTACATGATGTTCACTCCCACTGCACAGGCTGAAGTGCCCAGCATCACAGAAGCTTCAATCTCATAGTCGTTGCTAATTATACGGGCTGAAGCTAAGTAGACCAGCACTCCTGTAACGATCCAGATAGAGATGACGGAAGCCAAGGCACCCAGTGTTTCTGTGAGAAAAAAGAAAGCTGCTGTTCAGGTTCCCTGACTATCTTGACAATTTTCTTCCTGATCTTTCTGCAAGCTGCTCGGGAAATAGTAATGCAAACTGGCATTTATTTCACACCAAAAGGGCAAAACTTAGATCTTATCTCGGCTCTGTTCAAAATTATTTGGAGAAAAATTGGGGAGAATCTACAGGCTAGTTTAAATTTTCACACTGGCCCTTTCCCTACTTGCCATTTAGAGATGTTTTAGAATGCTCTGACAATTGCCACACTCTCCTTAGATCAACTGCATGATATTTTAACATCACCTAGCCACCATGTCAAAGTAACAGTGAAGTAGATATGCTTTATATCATTTCTACAATGCTGGGTGATGTTACCAAGACAGTAAAAATGACCACTCATTTCATTACTAGTGGAAGATTTAAACAGCCTTACATTGTGATTTTCCTCTTTAACCTTACATTCTCTAATCAGTTGTATTTAGTGAACAATTGCATTTATTAGCTAATGCTCAAGATTTGAAATCTGAGTTTCAACAATACACAGAATGAGAACTGCCAGATGTACAAACCAGATTCAGAAGAGGGAGGGGTCCTTTAGCTTACATTGATAACAACTGATAAATAACAAGAAAAGCAAAGGAAGCTCCAAAAAGATAATTATTTTGGCATTTTTATTATGTTCAGGCTTTTAACTGCATAGTCCACAACAAAATGTATATAGGTTTTAAAAATATAGATGTATCCAGCCATCTCACTTGGCTATTTTAGAATGTATTTGATGATTAGGCAGTAACAATTAAACAGTATAAGGTGCAAGTAAATGATTCAATATTGGAATAATTGAGAAAGGAATATATTATGAGAAATGCTGAATCAGATGAAATAGAAACTGAAATTCAACGTTGGGAGAAACATCAACAGCCTTAGAAATGTTAATGATACCTTGAGGTCTTGAAGTGAGGAAGGCATCTCTTGTTAAATCTCTTGTTAAAAATGAAAAAAGGGAGTGCAAATGGTTGCTCAGTTCTCAATATAAGAAACCCCTAAGGCAGGGGTAGGCAACCTCGGCTCTTTTATGACTCATGGACTTCAACTCCGAGAATTCCTGAGCCAGCATAGCTGAGCATAGCTGACTCAGGAATTCTGGGAGTTGAAGTCCATGAGTCATAAAAGAGCCGAGGTTGCCTACCTCTGCCCTAAGGCTATGTCAAAAGGCAATGCTAACTCAAGGCAAATTGAGAAGAAGTTGAAGTAATAGCATATTATTTTCCTAGCCTCAAAAATGTAGAGGGGTGGTGACTATAGCCATTAAATGAAAACATATCACCTCCTTCAAAACTAAGTTTAGGCAAAATATTAATGTGAAGAAACAACAAGTCTCCATTATCATTATGGCTTTCTAGGTATATGGCTATAAAAGCTGTAAAAATTGATTGAGAATACCTTGGGTGACAAGAACAGATCATTCAATACCAGAGGAAGTAAAATCAGACTGATCACTGGACACACATTGATAAAAAAATTAATGGTGAAATAGTCTGATACACAATGTGAAAAGACCCTTCTCATAATGGAGAAAATCTTGATACTTGGAAAAATCAAAGGCAATAAGAAAAAAAAAACCAAGACAAAATAAGGTGTCTAGATAATATCACTGATACAACTATAGAATAATAATAATAATAATAATAATAATAATAATAATTTGGAACACAACACGCCAGATATCGCAGTTGTGGAGAACCGAAGCGTACAGCTGATTGATATTGCTGTAGCAGGAGATGCCAGAGTCGAAGAAAAAGAACTGGAAAAAATTATGAAATATCGTGACCTGGCCATCGAAACTGCACAATTATGGATGAAACGTGTAACAGTGATACCCATTGTCATCGGGGCACTGGGAACTATGTCAAAAAACTTTGCAAAATACATTAAGAAACTGCAGCTTCCTACAATAACTCCAGCAATGTTACAAAAAACTGCGCTACTCGGAACATCATATATTTTAAGGAGGTACCTGGTTGACACCTAGGATGCTGGTAGCAACCTGTGTCAACCATCAGCGCCAGCCAATTTGAATGTTCAGTTGACTGAGGTTCATGTCTAATTAATAAAAGATAATAATAATATTATTAATAATAATGATGATGATGATGATGATGGAAGGGACCTTGAAGGTCATCTAGTCCAACCCCCTGCTTGCAACATGCTTGCAATAACTCAAAGTAGTAGTTATCAGTAATTTTAGAGATGCCACTACAGAGTCCCCAAACTGCAACAGAGTACAGTGACATCAGATCTACCTTATCCATGATACATGAGTTAGTAGATGAGGTGCCAAAAAGGGACAACAGTAAAAACCAGAGGATAAAATCATTTGGAGGGCCTATAATAGACACACTCCCACAGCTGGGCAATATAATTAAGTATATTGCCACTCTGTGAGATGGGTGGTTTCCAAATTTGATAAATAGAAATAGAAAATGGATGAAAATAGAAAAAAAGGCACCTTTGGGGATAATCATGACCAGGATGATTAAGAATAGCCATTGACATTTTGTTCCTGAGGCAAGACTAGAACTCACAGTCTCTTGGTTTCTAACCCAATGTCCTAACCAAACTGGCTCTCAATAAGTAATTTAAACAATTGTAAATAAAAACAAATTAATAATTATTTCATTACAAATAACCAAACTATAGGGTAACTGATTGTAATGGTCTTGTGAGTATATCAAAGGAATTCATCAGCTCTGATAGTGAGTCTCTTGCCTTCCTCCCTTTCCTCATCAAATCCTATCCAGTCCTAGAAGTTCTTTGGGCTTCTAATTGCCAACAGATTACCTAGAGTCCTAGACAAACAGTAGAAGGAAGGGAGGGAAAAGCAAACTGTAGGGAAGTCTTAGACAATGGACAAGTACATCGCACGGATACCAGGTGAAATGTTCAAAATAGGCAGCCCTGAAAATAGATGCTGGAGAATATTCTTGATTAATTTTGCATCTGATTCTCTGCCTCAAAAGAGAGTCCGCAAGTCCCCTGCAAATCCAAAACAATCTTTTGATCATCATCAAACATCTAAAAAGGAAAACAGATACATAAATCTTCTTTATCTTCAGTCAGTCACTCTGCTTCCTTACTCCCTTCTCTCTTGGAGTTCTCTGCATGCAGCATTCAGATAACCACTTAAACTCTGAGCCCAAACCTCAGTCCAGGGGAGAGGACCCCAAACTTTAAAAAATCTGTAAGAAGTATTGCTACATACAAATTCAGCAATTATAACATACTATAGATCCTATGTCTCCAGGGACCTTAATCACAGTGCACATAGCTCTATCTTGCTTTTTCTAAGCATTTTGCCCTCACACTGCTTTGCAGTGGTTCAAAAGAAAGAAGAAATTCATTCCTTCTAGTCTTTCACACAAACGTTTCTTTTGAAGATGTCTCACAATATGTTCAAATGCTGTTTTTTATTTTAATTGGTGTAATTATTTTGTCAGAAAAACAGAGGGGACAATAGGGGAAAAAAAGCATTCACAGAGAAGAGAGTACCATAGTTGCATATATAAAAGGTACTGTACAGTATTGACAAGTATTTTTTTAAGAAGGGAACAACAATCCCAGACCTCACACATGGGAGAGCAATACTCACCAAAAGTATGTTTCAGATGGATTTATATTATAGTTCAAGGAAGTAAAACAAATACATGTAAATATATGTTGGACTATTGACTTCAATAGATAAGATGGAGATACCTTGGCACAGGCTATCATGGAAGGAATACATGTCCTAAACCAATACCAATGTTAAAAAAGATTCTGATCAGAGGAAAATCTTATACCACAAGATCAGAAGGATTATCCTTCAGAATTCATTCATTTTGTCAATGGAAAACAGGCGCAGGTTAGTGTGAATAGCCCGCAGATGTAGCACAAGTGAAACCAGGAACAAATGCCCTGTTGTCTAAGGACTTTTTCATGAACACATCTTTAGAGTTTTCTAGAAATGTACATTTCATTCAGAATTTCCTGTAAAAGGCCAATTCAGTTATTATAATGTCCTCTCTAATCTCTTCAGGCAAAATGGTAACCTTAATTCTCAATGTCAATTATAGAAAAGGATTCTAACTTCCAGTGTAAAAAACATGCTTCAGCTTTCTGCTAATGTCAGAGAAGGGTTTGAATGATGGGAGGCGAGATACTATAGGAATGTTTTAATTGGTTAGCTAGTGAAAGGACCTACCTGAGCGGTGCCAGCCAAAGCTCATGGTTTTGGTGGCTGGGCGAGTGGAGACCCAGAGTGAAAAGAGGCTGACACCCATGCTGCCCATATCTGTCAACAGGTGGGCTGCATCTGTCATGATGGCCAGGCTATGTGCCATGTATCCACCTGGAAGACAAACAGACAGGCCCCAGGGGCTCTCAAAGGCATAGATGGAGACAGATCAATTAAAAACTAGTATATGTATGTGCACAACTTGCTAAACTGGTGGATAAGGTAATCATGTTTTGTTGTGTATCAATTTACGTGTTGTACAAACAGAAGCCTTTTAGTCAGTTTATTGTTTAATGAGCTGGATGAACCAGAAAATGAGTTAATTCAACAGCCAGGTTAAGTGTGTTTAGATGAATGCAGATGATTAATAAATTAATAAATAGAGAGGGCAGATCTATTATACCTTTTGACAAAACTGACCTATAACTTCTCCAACCATGAAGAGAAAGCAGACCAGACAAGCAATGCTGAGTTTCCGCTGAGCCTGAAGTTTCTGTTGACTTTGATTGGTGAAGCATGGCACAAGGTGACAATGGGGGATCATACACGGCTCTATCTTGAGACCCACCATGGATATATTTGCTTGGCCATTTTCTGAGGGCAGGTTGGGAAAGACCTCTTGAGAACCTGCAAACAAACTGAAAAAATATTGGGCCATCAGAAGAATCCTCCATCTGAGTCAGATGCCAGAAGTACTATTAAAGGAGAATATTTGTAGCTCAGGGTTGACATGAGGGTTGACATGAAATGTTTGCAAGAAAACAAACAAGCTCAGAGAGCACCAAGGACACCTAATGCTAGAAGTCCACATCAATTCCCCCCCCCCCGCCTCCAATGTTGCAATGGTGTTAATCCAATATCCAGCAAGAATAGAAAAATCACAAGTCAAATCTGATGAAGCCTTGAGCAGAAATCATGAAGGTGCAGTCCACTGGATTCTGGTGAGAGATATATGTTCACATTTTTGTTTTATGGAGAAATAGCTGTGCCGTTTAAAACCAAGAACTAACCACAAACAATGAGCAATATATATTGGCTGCACAGCGGTTAACCTGTTGATAGAATTAACTTATTTTATGAGAATGCATAATACATGAAATAATAAACTAGCTAAAGGGATGGTTTGAATAATATACTACCCCCCATCCCTCCCTCCCTCCCTCCCTCCACAGTACATCTTCAAACAAGTGTATAAATTATGTTCTATAAACTTTATTAGATCTTGAACTACCCTAGTTAAGGTACCTAGCAAACTGAACCAATTAGGAAGGAGATGGATGCACACCAGAAAGGAATTTACTGAGAATGACCTTCCTGACCATCCACCTTTGGCAGCGGAGTGACCAAGGAGGAGGAGTATCAACAACAACATATTGTCACTGTCACTCATTGTGACACTTAAACAGAACTGTCATGGTAATGATTGCAACTTGCTAATCCCTACTTCTCAGTGAATCCAATTTGGTGAATTCACACAATATACTGAAATTTAAACTAATCAAATGGATTAGGTTCGATCACTATACTAACCCACCATGAAAATTAAATACTATTAACACTTATCAAACATATTATGCTGTCTGTCAGCATCACTTGTGGACTTCAACTCCCAGAATTCCTCAGCCAAGCACACTGGCTGAGGAATTCTGGGAGTTGAAGTCCACAAGTCATAAAAGGGCCAAGTTTAAAGACCCCTGACTTAGATCTTTACTGAGCTGATTTTTGAGCACAGCATATTTGCCATTGGTTTTGAGTTGCTTGCAAGGAACAAAGAGTGAGGGAGATTTTTTGACTTCCTGCCCTATTGTGAGTCACTCACAGATATTAGCCTGACCGCTGCAAGAGGCAGAATGTTGGATAACATGGAATGATTTTGGCCTGATCCCTGTAAAAGCATGTGATATAACACAAGTGTAACTCAGCTCTGATGTTCACCACCCTATATTTATTTGGAACCTGGCAGTGTCTTTCATAAACACTCAGCCAGGGAAGACAGATGCTAATAATACATTTCAGCCACCCAGATGGATAATTAATAGCAAGAGATGGCTCAGTAAGCACTGAGCATCTTCTACCAATTTTGAGCCAACTGAATTCTCTGCCCCAACAAGAGCTGAAAATCCCCAATACAGCTCATGAGGTTTTGCCATAGCAGCTGCACATTACAAGGGCTCTTCTAAGAAACAGTTTCTTTGACTGCAAGCAAGCCTCCAGCAAAACTCTCAGCTGGACATGCTTCAACAGCAGGCCACTTGGGTAGTCAAGAGGGAGTGCAAGGATTCAAGCCAATCCTTAGAAGAAACCACCTGTTTTGCTTTCCTCTATGGCTATCCAATCACTTTCATACCACAGTAAGTTCTAGGCAACCTAAATAAGGAACTGCAACTCATATGCTCCTGTGCTTAGGGATCCCATCTCATTCTTCCTGTGTGGTCAGAAGATTCAGTACATTTCAGGTGTGTTAGCATTCACTTAGAAATCAAGAATTGGAAGATGTGTAGCTCAGATAGGTTTTGGATTAGCTCCAACAGCATACTCACATTATGTCACCTAAAGACTGTCTTCTATCCAGGACGTTCTATGGCCATGAATTGGGCTTAGGTGGACCTGATTCAGTTAATGTTAATTTGGGCACTTCCCCCACCCCTCCCCACTTTCTTCTTGTTGACTCTTAGAGTAGGCTTTGGATCCACCATACTCTTTTACTTGCATTGAGAAGGATAAAAATATGCGTCGTATGCAACCTTTTCCTCCTCTTCCTTCTTGCTCTGTCCCCATAACTTTGCTTTCTTCTGTCCTCAGTGAGACAGGCTTAAGTAATCTTTAGCTGGAATAAATTAAAGGAGCATTTTCTCTCCCTTATTCAACAACTCAGAAAATTAGACTCAAGGTGTAATATTTGCTAGGATTTGTTGCCCAGGACTTTAGAGGGACAGAACCAGTTTGTAGAACGTACGGCACCAGGCTAGAAACCGGGAGACCATGAGTTCCAGTACTTAGGCACAAATCCAGGTGGGTGACTGAGCTGATCACTCTCTCTCTGGCTAGGTAATGGTAAACCACTTCAGAAAATGTTCCCAAGAAAACTGCAGGGACTAGTCCAGGCAGTCACTAACATGGAGGCACATGCTGTACATGTACACTTTAAATGGAGTAGGGATTCAGATCAGTAACAAAGACCAAAACTGTCCTACTGGTATTGTCCTGCTGTGGGCTTCTTCCCCTTCAGTAGGGAAGGGCCTCTACTCGGAGCCTTTTTTCCTTCACCTCTTTTGTCCCTCATGGTCATGGTCCAATGGCAGGGAATCTGTGGAGAAGTACTGAAATGAATCTTGTGATTCGATCTTAATGGCTTTTATAATTGATCCCATTCCCTCTGATTATTTCAGATAGTTATACTTCGGAAGGAGCCTCTTCCCTGAGTAATCTGGAGCAAGATCGACCATTTCCTTCCCTCACGCTTCGCAGTGCAGGCTCGGCAGTTTTCATGGGGCCCAGCAGGGCAGGGTCTGCCTTCGCAGGCAGAGCGGCCTAGTGAAGGGAGCTGGAACTCCAGGTTCAAATCGTATCCTCTCTCATATAAATGCTTTGAAACCTCAGTGGTGGGTTAGCCCGGTTGCGCTCGGTCCTCCTGCGCAAGAGAGCCCCCCCCCACGGCCTTTTTCTTCTGGAGAGCTTTTTTGCAATGCCTGGCCTCAGTGCTCAAGGTCCCAACGCCATTTATACCACAGCTGGCCAGTCGGAGGAGCCGCAGAGGAGGCAAAGGAGCAGCACTTAAGGTGAGTCCCTGCGCCCCGCCCGCTCCTTTTGCACAGAAACTGAACGTCCCACGGGCAGAACTTAAAGCAGGGATGTCAAACTCAATTTCATTGAGGGCTGCATCAGCATTGTGGTTGCCCTGGGGGGGGCAGGGTTGTGTGGGCAACTGGGTGGGTGTGGCCTACTGGGTGGGCATGGCCAGCTCTACATAATTCGCATCAAGGGTGCCTGTGTGGGGCCTGGGCAGGACTGGGACAGATCTGAGGGTCTCTGGCAGAAGGGGGTGGGACTGGGGCAAGCGCCAAGGCATGGTCCATTTCTTCACTCCTCACAAAGGGTGACACCTCCCCAGCATGCACCCAGGGGGGTGGGGCCAACACAGCAGGGGCTGGTTTCTCGCTGTTTCTAGATGGCCTTGTGGAGCTAAGACTGAATGCGTTTCAGCATAAATGCCCACCACAAAATTGTACATTGGCTCCCGGCCAGCCTGGGCCAGGGCCAAGGCAGTGGGGGTCGTTCCCTCACTGTTTCCAGGATGGCTTCGCGGGCCACATGAAACCACTTCGCGGGTCGCATCCGGCCCCCGGGCCTTGTGTTTGACATGTCTGACTTAAAGCCTGGCTTGGAGACTGGAAAAGTCCCGTTGCTTTCATACCAGCTGAAGTTAAAAGATGAGCCAAGATTCCTCCGTCAACGCTGCGAGACTGCTCCAGAAAATGTATAAGTGGCAGGTAACTACCAGTCAGGCCATCCTGTTTCTCCAAGGCCAGCTAAAGGCCTGGCATCAGCTACATCTGCATACTAAACTAAATAGGATAGGGTTTAATAGGATTAGTTTTCGTTAGTTTTGTGCCTTTCGGAATTGGTTAACTTGTGTAAATAGATTAATTCCATTGTTGGTTGTGGGTATGTAACCAGCAGGTAGTAGAAAAAGTGTTTTAGGTATCAAAATTGTATTCCCTTCAAAGCACCAGGACAATCTGAAAAGTGTGATTGGAGTTGCTTCCAATTACATAGTTATTTAGATTTTCCTCCTAGCTACCTGGACATAATAAATTCAAGTAAAGAAATGCATCAATTAATCTATCCCTGAATTAACTTATTTTTGGGGACCGCCCCATATAGTAGACCATAACTGAATTCAGTCAGTTGAGTTCACAACTTAGTGCCCAGGAAGTTTTAACAACAAATTAACCAAGGTTAGAAGTAATTAAATGAGTCCTTGAAGTTGCCTGATTAGGTTAAGCATGTCCTGTGAAAAATTAATATGATTGTGCATGGGGGGGAGTGCTTATAGCCAGGACAATTGATCCTAATGACCTTCAGAACTTCTCTCTCTGACTAGGCTTGGCTAATCTGAAGAAAGGATGAAGGTTGTTGTTGGGTTCAAGTGCCTGCCCCCTCCTCAAGTGCAAGCAACAAAAGAAGGCAGAAGGGAAACAGTGACAGTCCCAAAGAGCAGAATTTACCAGCCCACTGCTCAGCTGTGCCTGGCATCCCACAGAAATATGGAGGCAGATGGGTAGAAAGCTAAAAGCCATCCCGCCTGCCAAAAGAGCAACCAGAACAGCAAAAGGAGGGATAGCAAGTAATGGATAACTCACTAACCTCCTCCCCAAATTTATCCCTAGAAGCCCTTCCAGGTGGCCTTTCATTCCAATGTAGTTATACTGAAGGTCTGTGTTTACAGTAGTTGAAGCAGATTGGATTAAAACAGAATGGCTGCATTTGTGCAAATTATGAAGCTTGATTACTTTAAACTTGATGTTAATGTTGCTTTTTGTGTATGCAGTCTTAGTGAATTATGGAAATAGAGCCCCTTTATTCTTCTAATATTATGTGATTCAGAAAATGGGTCATTTCAGCTGGTCCAGCTAGTCAGTGGTTCCTTTTCTGTGCAGAGCAGCATGCAAACAGGATTCCTTCTTTTCTCCCCCCAGCTCCCCACCCCAGCTCAGTCAGCAGCTCAGTTCTGGAGCTGTGCCTGCCAGAATCTTAGGAGAGATTTTTGGAAGGAGGTCCACTGAGGCAGCGGCAGCAGAAGGGAAATCCATTCCTTCCTCCCACCCCACTGCTGGTTCCACTGAGCAATAATCAACTGCTTTTGGTGCAGCAGCCAGGGCAGGAGGGATGGGGGGCATTACTGCAGCCCTCCCCCCCCCACACTAGGCTTTCCAGAGGCACACTAGGAAACAGAGAAAAGGCAGGCAGGAGGGGAAAGAGAAACACATGCTGCAGACCAAAACATCCACCCAAAGCAGTTTTTTTCTCCAAAGCTCCCCCCCCCCTTTGATCTCTTCCCTTTTCACTGCCTGGACCAGTTTTCCTTCTCCCACCTGTAATGAAATGGCGCTCCCTTCCCCTGCATCCCACAAGTAGGAAGCCATCAAGGGGGGGGGGGAAGGAGGGATTGAGCAGCAGGAATCAAAAAGTACGTCCTGTCTTAGGGAGGGCTGTAGGGATCTCAGAGGAGGAGAGGACGGGGGGGGGGGAGAAAATCAGCTACCCTGGAAAGAGAGGAAAAAGCCCTGAGTGAGCAAAGTTGTCTTTAGCCGTCGAGGAAAAGCGGAGGGCACCAACCGCACCGCAGGGCAAAAAGTGGAGGATGGAAGAGACGAGGGGGCTCAGAGTTGGGGGGGGGAATGCACGCACAGGGCGGTAGGGGGGCAGGAAGAAGCCGGGCTTCGATAACTGTCCGCTTGCCGGAAATCACGATCCCCCTGAGGGAGCGATGCTTTCCCCGAGCAAGAATGAAACCGAACGTCCTTCAGAGAACTCCGGGCCTGCCTGGATGAAGATCAACGGCTTTCCCTTCCGCTTGGCTCTGCCGGGCCCGCACGGAGTCCGGGGCTCTCTGACAGGACGGGACTCGGCGGGGGTAGGTGGGGGAACAGCGGGCAGGAGAATCGGTGGCAGGAGGGGAAGGGCTGTTCTGCGGGGCTGCCTCTCACCTCTTCAGGCGAAGACCACTGGAGCTGCGGCTGCTTTGGCTGCCCACCAGGCGGGCGGTCTCGGAAGGGTCCCCACTGGCTAAGGCAGGGGGCTCCATGGCCAGGAAGGCTGGCTGCAGCGGGCTGAACTTGACAGGCTCTCCACGAAAGCCCTTCGCGTGGGCTTCTGCTGCTGCTGCTGCTGCTGTTTTCGCCGTCGAGAGGTCCGGACTACAGCAGACACAGGTGGGTGGAAGGGAGGGCTGGGGCTGGCCCCACCCAACGCCCGCAAAACTCCTCCCCCTGCAGGCAGTCCTCTGCTCGCGCCCCCCCCCCGGACCTGCCGTTCCCATCTAGCGCGGGTGATTCCCACTGAGCCCGCCAGAACTAGCGATCGGGGCAGCGGAGGAAGTTTCCGACTCCGGTTAGCACCACTCGGTGCCTTCCTGCACCCGGGAAGCGCTCGGACTAAGCCGACCTTCCGTGGTTTGTGGGGCAAAGCCGAGCAATGTTCGCGCCGACTCCTCCGCAGAATACGAGGAGAGACCGAGGCCCGGCTGCGAAAAGGCTTCCCAGGAAAAAGCGCTCCTGTTCCATTCAGCCGAAGGACATCCGGGACCGCGGGGAGAGCCTTTCAAGCCGTTCCCCGATCCCGAGGTGGATGCAGCCGTCGAGATATAGTAATAGTAGTAAAGTTGGAAGGGACCTTGGAGGTCATCTAGTCCAACCCCCTGCTCAGGGGGGATGCGGAAGAACATCGCCGCGTATCTTAGAGGGATGTTGCCGATGGCGACGAGGTGGGAAAAGTCGCTATACCGGGGGCCGCCGTCTTCCCTAGAAAGGGCGGAGAAGATGAGGAATACCGGCTGGACAGGATTAGCTGTTAAGCTACGCGTCTTCTCACTTCCATGGGAACCGCAATCGGGAGCCACAAAAGGTCGCTGCCCGAAGGAAAAGCCAACGGAAGGGCTAGACGAGCTTTGGATCGCTGTGGGAGTGAGAGGTAGATCGCTTTTTATATAAATAAGAGATAAATCAAGGGGATCGGGAGTTCTTCAAGTTGAGCCAAAAAGGAATTCGCCGGAGGTGCCCTGTGGCACAGGAAGATCCAACTTCTCTTGTCTCTAAGCGTTCCGGATGTCAGCCCTGCGAGGTAGACCAAGACACCGTCTGCACAAGTTTGACTAGAACTATAGGCTACGCAGGGGTTCTCAACCTTGGCAACTTTAAGACTTGTGGACTTCAACTCCCAGAATTCCTCAGCCAGCTTTGCTGGCTGAGGAATTCTGGGAGTTGAAGTCCACAAGTCTTAAAGTTGCCAAGGTTGAGAACCCCTGGGCTACAGTAACAGAATTATGAAAGCTTGACTGCGTTTGCCTTTCCTACCTCTGATGCTCCAGTGAATTAGAGTGAAAGTTCTATTTCCGGGGCTTAAATCTGCCTTTGTTTTTGTCACACCTCTGCATATTTACAGTACTTCAGGATCGTCTCTGCGGTTCTCTACACCAGGCGGCTGGGGCAGTAGCCCTTCCCCTCCAGGACAGAGCTGCCAGGCCGGGCTTCCCTTCCTGATGGGCCCCCTTGGGTCCTCTACTTCTAGCTTAGTAGATCCAGAAGCCCCCCAGCGTGGTCGGTTACAGTGGGACGCGGGAAGGACAGGCGGTGGATGAGCAAGGCTTCATTTGCTCTCTGGAGGAAGGCTGAGACGTGGGAGCATTTTGGCACTGGGGGGGGGGTGCTGGCAGATGCAAAGTTGCTTTGTGGTCTCCCTTGACAGCTGCGAACAAGAGACGCGGATCGTCGGGCACCCGAGAGCAGGATTTCCATAAATCGGCCCCTTCTTCCAGGACTCGGAGCATCGGGTAGCCGACCAGGAACGGCAAGCGCTGAAAGGAGAGCCGAGCATCCGAGGTGAGTTAAAGGCTTCTTGCCGCAAAAAATAGAGCGGTCGATCTTGCTGGGAAGCTGCTGAGCGATTGCCGGCACTTGGGGCCGAGATGCTTTGACGAGCCGGTTCTGAAACTATCGGACTCGGGCGGGGACCAGGCGGGCGAAGCCATTGGAAGCAGCAGGGCTGGGGCGGTGGGGAGGGTCTGGTCATCGGAGGACTGTTATGCTTTGCTTAAGATAAGATAAGATAAGATAAGACCTTTGCACAAGTTCGCCTGTTGCACCAGTTGTGACCCTACCTGGACCGGGAGGCTCTCCTTACAGTTACTCATGCCCTTGTCACCTCACGTCTGGACTACTGCAACGCACTCTACATGGGGCTACCCTTGAAAAGTATTCGGAGACTACAGTTGGTCCAGAATGCAGCCGCATCGAGTGATAGTGGGTGCTCCTCGATACACCCACGTTACACCTATCCTCCGTGAGCTGCACTGGTTGCCTATTGGTCTCCGGGTCCAATTCAAGGTGTTGGTTATTACCTTTAAAGCCCTATATGGCTCAGGGCCAGGCTATTTGCGAGACCGCCTACTACCTCATAGTTCCCTACATCAGGTTAGATCCCACAGGCTGGGCCTCCTTCAGGCCCCGTCGGCCAAGCAGTGCCATTTGGTCGGGCCGCGGAGGAGGGCCTTCTCTGTGATGGCGCCCACGCTTTGGAACCAGCTCCCCCCGGAGATTAGGACCGCTCCCACCCTGTTGGTCTTCCGTAAGCTACTTAAGACCTGGCTTTTCCGGCAGGCCTGGGGTTTATAAAACCTGACCCCTGGATGACTGTCTTTGTACTGTTTGTTATGTTTTATGTGTTTTTTATTGTTAGCCGCCCAGAATCCTTCGGGAGTGGGGCGGCTTATAAATTTTAAAAATAAAATAAATAAAAATAAATAAGATAACCTTTATTATCATTTTTTTACTGTGGGCACAACGGCACACATCAAAAACGAAATTTAGTTGCCCAAAGTGAAACACATACATGACACACACCTAAACATACTATGTACCAGATATGTATAGACCCACACCCCATACATATACATAACAAATAAATCTTAAATACTGTCCATCTTGAATATATGACGGAAGGAGGAAGCTTGAGAGTTCACAAGGTTAATGCTGTATGGAATGAAACTATGGCCGAATCTGGATGTTCTGCTACGGATACCACGAAGCCTCCTCCCAGCCGTGGGAGAAGGCATTGCTCCGTTAATTGGTTGAGTTAATGGACCAAGAAATCTTCCACTGACCGGAGCCCTCCTTCGGCGAGGCGGCCGCGCTGGATGAAGCTGAGCAACCGACGCCTCCAGGGTGGCTGTATTCCCACAGCAGGCTCGTCTCAGTCTAGGAAAGACTTACCAGCCTTACTGGCATAATATGGTGAACTTGATTGGTATAAGCCATGATTATTATTATTTATCACCCTCGTCGTCATCGGTGCTTAGCATGTGGTGCGAATCCAGTGTGTGGAATTTGTAACGGTCGAGTAAATCCAGAGGTTGAATTGGTGCAATCACCAGGAAAATCGCCTTATGCCACCGCACCCCAAGAGGCTGTGAATAGCGCGCAGGCAGGACCGCTCCCTCTTTCTAAGGCAACCCTTAAGGCAACCCGGACTCGCGTCTCTCTACGCCCCGCAAGAGAACCGGAGGCCGACCCGCCGGGAAGGATCGGACTCAAAGGGGACCAGCCGGTGAAAATTTAACCCAGCTTGGCAGACAGAAACCTTGGGACAACTCCGGGCAGCGGTGCCCAAGCCCCAGGCTTCGGGCTTTCAGCTGACTCCTCTTGGACTCTACAACCTCTCGGTCCGATTGCACTTCGGGCGGAGTCAAGCCGGCCGGCGCGGCTCCGCCGGGCGAGCGCCAGGAAGATTCGGGCAATCAGGTGCTTACTCGGGCCGTCTGTCCAAAAGAGGCTTCGCAGTGGAGAGAGAGCCAAAGCCCGCCGGGGACTAGGAGCACAGCCGCAATCGAGGAAGCCCGAGCGCCTGGAGACCTGGCCGCCCGGGACCGGAAGGCATTTCCAGAGCCTTTCGTGGCGCGAACGATCCGGCCCACCTCTGCTGCGGTCACGGGCGACTGGGCTGCAGAAGCGCCTCGGAGAAGGAGCGCATTGCATTGTCTTTGGCACGAAAGCCATTGTGGCTCCCTGCGCCGGCGAGGGCGAAGGAGCCGGGCTCTGGATTGCAACCGCCGGGGCTCGGTGCCTTTGTCCTCTTCCTTACCTGGTGAAACCCGATGTCCGTCGCCATTGGATAATAATTCTTTATCAATGAGGAAAAGAACGAAAAGCTATTTCTCCAAAGAGGAACGACTTGCCCTTCTAAAGCGGGTTTTTTTTCTTGTGACCGAATAACGTAGGGTTTTTTTTATAATACCTTTTTCTTAACGAATAAAACCCCACACGCACAAACTATTATATTCCATCTGTAAAAGAATAATTTAACCCAGCTTCTTCCAAAGGGGTGACAAAAATCATACCTTTAGTTAAATAATCTGTTTAAACAGTTTTAGTTTAATTCTTCTTTTCCGTAAATGTTTCTAGACAACAGATCTTGTTCTTTACAAGCGAGTTTCAGATAATCTTTTTTATTAATTTAAAATATTAGAAAAGTGTATGACATAATGCAATTTTAATTTTTATCCTAACATTTGTTAGGGTTATTAAATTAATTCAAGAACTATTGTTCAGCTTGGGAATACTTTTAGCAGGGAAATGTACCTCTTTTTGTTTCTGAATACTTTTGAATATTTTTATGTGTAATGGGGAGCAGCTCCCTGGAGAACCTCCTTTGGTTCTATATTTATTTTATATATTGATATTATTACTAGTTTACATTTACCTAGATATGCAATCTTTTCAAAAATTATCAGTGATCAATTAGTATTTATACTTCATGCAACATTTTCATATAATATCTATTTTTTACATTGAGTAATAAATGGATATATGCTCTGGTTGTATGACAAAATTATATCTTAGAATGTGACCTTCCTAAAAGAAATAATGACAATTCTTTTCTACAATTATTGAAACCTCTTTGGTCTCTTATTCTTTGAATTTCTTTTCCATTTAGAGTATTAGTGACCCAAGGGGAATGCCTGGCAGTTATATTCTTTGTGCTTGTAGCAAATTGGTTGCAATTATATTTTTCACCTCATTAATTTGAAGTCTTTAAATATCTGACAATTCTACTGTATCTAGTCCTTTTTGTTCTGTAGTGATATAGCCTGATGTAGGTAAGCTATTCCACCAAATTTAAAGACCATATGATATTTGGTATTTTTCTCTTATCCCTGGATATTTCCTGTCGGTGATTTTGGAACTGGAATTCAGGATTTAAAAGTTCAGTACCTAAGCAATATTTGACTGGTCTTCATTCAATGTCTCTGTGAAAAGTACTGTAAGAGAAATAGAAATATTATTTTCAGGAGCACTTTCATTGGGATTCAATGAGATCCTAGTTATGAAACCAGCAATAGCCCATTTTAAAATAACGTAGAAGTCTTTACTCTAATGATAGACGAAGCTAGGAAAAACGTCAAATAAACCCATTCTAAATACCTGCATTTATGGTGCCAATGTTCAGGATTGCTCTAAGACAAACACTGATCTTAATAAGTGATTTTTTAGATTTTCCAATTTATATCCAGAAAGCTTGCTGAATATAACTGTTTTCTCTATTAGGTTTGTAATCAAGGATACTATCCAAGTAGACAGTTTATTTTTTTACATCTTTAAATATGAAAATACTAAAGCAAAATGTATTTAAAATATCCCTTAAAATTACCCACTTTAAATATTCCCCCGATTTGGAGTATGCATTCATTTGAACACCAAAATCAGGAAGGAAGAATAAAAGGACCAAACAGTGAATTCTATTATGAATGAAGGGCAAAACATATATCCATTACATCAGTTATACAGGATTTTGGAGGAGTATTGGACTGCCAAATCAATTTATGTTGATGCAAGCTCCTTCTTATTACATGATGCCTGCTCTTTTAATGAATGATAGAATTGCTTTGTCTTGCTCCAAACAATAGTCAGAATACTGTACAGACAAAATAAGCATAAAGCAAAGGAGGAGGCCATTTCACATCAAAATTATAATTCACACCAGTTCATGGCTGGCTGCCTAACCTTATTGGAGAAAGGCTTTCAAAATGCTATGGATAATAATTCATTTGGAAAAGGTCAGTGCAGGATAGCAGAAGGCATCCAGCTGGGAACAGAGTCCAAACTTTGGACAGTAGTGACAGATCTACCCAGGCAATGGAACTCAGTCAGTTCTCAACTCTACAGAAAGATCTACTGACATACTTAAAGTTATTTTTCCTTCTGCAGGGATAAAACTTGTCAGATACCAGATAGATATCATGAGATTTTATATCTTTAAAATAAATTTTAACAATTATGTATTTAAAATAAATGTCAGGATGGGTGAGCGTTTTCTAAGTAAACAACTGACAAATGACAGAAATATAGATCCAGAGATAATCAAACAAGAGCCAAAGTAAATTAATAATAATGTTTGCAAGAAGAATCAAAATATGAATGAATTAGTTAAAATAAAAAAGTCTAGGAAGTAGGAAAAAAGATAGGTTAGAAATATATACAATATATAGGGGACCGGAGGCTAAAACATATGAAGAATGGTTGCAGGAATTGAGTATGTCTAGTTTAAAGAAAACAAGGACTGGGGTGACAATAACAATATTCCAATATCTAAGGGGCTGTCACAAAAAGGAGGGGGTCAACTTATTCTCCAAAGTACCTGAAGGCAAGACAAGAACTAAGGAGACATTTCCTGTCAGTTAGAACAATCAGTGGAATGTCTTGCTTCCAGAAGTTGTGGGTGCTCTTACATTCGAGGTTTTTAAGAAGAGATTGGACAACTATTTGTCTGAAAAGGTATAGGGTGTCCTGCTTGAGCAGGGGGTTGGACTAGAAGACCTCCAAGATCCCTTCCAACTCTGTTATAAGTTAAATTAAAAACATCACAATTCACTTAGTGGTTTCATTGTGTCCTGTCTGCTAGGGCACAAAGACACTTTACTTTACTAAACATTTCTGAAGGACCCATCTTTGTGCTGTTGTCTTCTTCTCATTCTTAGCCAGCTGCAGAGTCAGTCAAAACTGTATTTAGTTTTTCCACTTTGGATCCCTATTTTCCTTCTTCTCCCAACACAAAATCTTCCATGCATCATCTTCTGAAACAGGGATGAACTTGACAATGTTGCAGCCATGGACAGAGATGTGCTCAGCTCTTATTTATGCATTTATTCATTATATTTATATAGTTGCCTATCTCGCAAGTGTGATTCTGGGTGGCATACAATAAAAGCAAATCAAAGAAAAGAACAGCCTTTTAAAAAAAATACACAATTAAAAAAATCATCAACATTATTAAAAAGCTAGCAGAGAACATATTAAATGTTACAGGCAATGTAACCACCTCACCAATTCACCACTCCTTTGAGACTCTCAAACCCTTTTGAGACAGCAATGTTCTGAGGGACTTCTGGAAGGTTCCTAAGGATGGTAGTAGAATATAGTAGACGGGGACAATGACGTTTTACAGGGCAGGTGCCATGGCAGAGAAGCCCATCTCCAGAGTCCCATCAGAGGTAACTCTTTAACAGGTGGGACCTACAACATACCTTTTCTGCTAGACCTAAGGCAGTGTTTCTCAACCTTGACAATTTTAAGGCATGTGGACTTCAACTCCCAGAATTCCACAGCCAGCATTGCTGGCTGTGGAATTCTGGGAGTTGAAGTCCATATGCCTTAAAATTGTCAAGGTTGAGAAACACTGACCTAAGGGGATGGGCAAATGTAACTGGAAAGAGGCAATCTCTCAAATATAATTGGCCAAGAAGACTGTGGCAGAAATGCCTTCAACCTGTCTAGTTGCTGAACACTAAAGCTGGGGAAAGTATAAAGTGTGAAGAGTGTTTGAGGCATACAGTCAGATGCAAAATGTGGGTGGATGGGGGAGGGGGAGAAGAGGCTTTTTTCCCTGACCATAAAACAAAGATCCCGGAGAGCTTCCTGTTCTGGGCTTCTATGCTTTACATTTTAAATCAGGCAGGTTTTTGGGGCGGCGGGGTGGCATTCAAAACAAATATATTAATCTTCTATTTTTCTGACTGGACTATCATATGAATCAAGCCAGCAGGAATCTATCATTGGCAGCAGTCAGCTGGGTGATTTTGGGTCAGTCATGCTTTTCACAGCCCAACCTATCTCACAAGATTGTTGTGGGCAAAATAAGAGGTGGGAACATTTTATTATTTATAATTTATATGGCCACCCATCTCAAAATTTATTATAATGCATTAAGTATGTATAGTATGCCTTGAATTGGCCAAAACCAACAAAGAAAATAAAATACAGTGCTTTATGAAATCTCAGGAGTCCTATCAGAAGCAGCAGACAGTAACTACTTTCTTAAAGCTAGATAATTTTTTTAAAAAAAGTTGAACCCTCAATCTTACTCTATCACACACTGAAGGGAACAATTAATGACTGGTTTTCCCTTTGGCAATTAATGCTGGGTTGGAGGGTAGAGGACAACAGTGACTCCATCAATTGCTACTGTGAAATTAAATTGGATGAGTTTAGATCATTGGTTCTCAACCTGTGGGTCGGGACCTCATTTGGGGTCGAACGACCATTTCATGGGGGTCGCCAAACAATGCAGTCCACCATTTTTTCCCCCTTTTCCTTAGCTGTGCTACTCCCTTTTATTCTATTGGCTTTTGAAAACCAATAGAATAGACTCTCTTGAATAGAGTCTAATTCTATTGGCTTTCAAAAGCCAATAGGAATTGTCCAGGCTGTCTCTGCCCTGCTGAGCCCGTCAAAAGTCCCATTCTGCAAACGGTGCTGCACCAGTTGAGTAGTCCACGACTTACGACCGGTTGAGTAGTCCTCGACTTATGACCGGTTGGGGGGGTCATGGCATTAAAAAGGTTGAGAACCACTGGTTTAGAAACACTACTTGGCTTGATGCTAAGGTGCAATAAAGATTCTGGGGTGCAGTAATTTATGCCAATATAGTTTTTTCTTGAATGAAAGATGGAAAAAAACACATTAATCTGACTACGAGGAAAACCCCACTGTCTTGTTTCATTCATGCTCAGATGAAATACTGTTACTTATTTCTTTTTTAAGTTCATTATACAGTGACAGACAAAGTGAACCTTTAGAATAGCATCCCCCATCCCCAGGCATTAAAGATCAAGTTTTTTTCCCCCAGGCATTGTACCTGACCTTGACATGACCTGTTATGGTTTTTTCCTGATACTTTATGTATTCATAGGTAAATACTTAATAGAATACCATTAATAACAATAGCACCCAATTGTTAGAAAAAAGGATTTGAATATGTATGATATGGTAAAGATTTTTGTCCAGAATTACTTTTTTAATACAGAATTCAAAAAATGTTGCCAATCAGTGTTTATTACTCTTGTTTAGCCCTCAAAAAACCATATCTAGTGACGCTTAAAGTGTCAAATTTAGCAGAAATGGCGAAAATTTCTGCTTACTTGAAGAATCATTCACAAGAAAGATACATTTCGGTCTGGAGAAGATGGATAGATTATATTCAGAATAAATATGGGACTAAAAAGTTCCATCTAATTTATGAGTAAATTTTAGAGTATTATTATTATTATTATTATTATAGTAGAATTTTTATTAGTTTTATTATTAGTAGTAGTATTGTTAACAATTTGGATATTGTATTGTTTAATAATATCGACGTGTTTATGTTATGTTTATTTTTAATTTGTTTATACCTATGTTAAAGGGGAGTTAAAGCGCATTATGGACTTGGTTATTTATATAGTTGGTTAATGTTAATTAGAGTTTGATTATTATATTTGTAACCCTGTACTCAGCTCTGGGAAGTGGGGGAGGGAGAGGGGGGGTTTAGGGTAGGTGGGTTTTGGGGTGTATACTGTAATTTTTATAAAACCTTTCAATAAAAAAACCATATCTAGCGACTAGCTTCAGATAATACACTTAATCAGATCGATACAAAACCTAATAATTGTGTTTGCATTGTATCTTCACTTGGTTTTAGCCTTCTCATAACAGTATCCCCAAATTTTTTACTAGACAGGCAAGTCACTATTCAATTATAGACCCACTGATCTGCCTCTGTATGTTGCTGATGATCAAATCACTCACAACAAAAGTTCTTCGCTCCATTCTGAGTATGTATAACTGCAAATGGATTCATCCTCCAAAGCTCAATTCCTTCTATAGGAACCTCTGAAATGATTTCTTCTCTGGATCTCACCCCCACTCCTATTATTCTTAGTCAATAAACATGTGGCTGCTAGTTTACCAACCTTGAAGACTTTTTCCTGTACCATCTGCCCCTTGTTTACAAAATGGTTGTCACTGTTGTGAAAATTAAAGACTTCTACCTAATCAGCTTCAACATTAGAGGAATAATAACTTCTTTCAATATATTCAAAGCATAAAACTAGGCAGAAAAATGGGTTAGATACCAGATGCTGCCTGTGCCTTCAGGTCAGTGCTGAATCCTGGTGACTGCCTATACTAGTCGCTGCAGTTTTGTTGCAAGATTTCAGAAGTGGTTTGTCACTACCTCCTTCCTAGGCCTGAGAGAGAGAGTAACAGGCCCAAGATTACCCAGCTGGCTTTGTGCCTAAGGCAGGACTAAAGGACAACAGCAGTTGAAACAGGTATTTCCATCGCTAAACAACCCCTTCTAAAGTGTGATATCCTGTGATTGCATTGCTTACAAATAACAATCCCTGCAGTTCCTGTTGCTACCATTAAGCGAATTAAGTGAGGATCATGGTTCATTAAGTAATAAGCACCTCACAACTTTTTGCCATTTGCAGGAAGTTGCTGGTCCGAACAGTTTGCAAGCATTTACCAAGAAGTTCATTATCTTAGTAAATTCCAGCCAAGCCTCTTTCTGGATTGGCACCTACAAGAAATCTTTGGAAGATTATTATTCATAACATGTAGGAAAAGCCACTTGTTCTAGTAACAAATCCCCAATCCCTTTAGAGATTTGTATGTCAAAGCAAGCACCTTGAATTTAATTTGGAAAAACACGTGTAAGCAATATAGCTTTGCCAAAATAAATGAAAATGTTGAGAAGTATCCAACAGATCATGACTGTCCCAAAGGTGCTTTTCAGAAGGCAACTTGGCTTTCCCCCCCCCTTGAAAATGAAGAGAAGCAAAACATTTTCAAGGAAATACACAAAAAAGTCCAGTTGTCATTAAGATCCCAATCAAGCCTAACAACTTCATTTCACTATTAAAAAATACAGAGGATAGAAATTAATCTTGTGACACTTAACAGCTCAATGGATGGAAGACAGCCATAATATTCAAGATGATCAGGAAACAACTTTTGATACAAGAGTAGAACAATAACAAAGCTGTGCCTTCAATCTCCAACTCCTCAATGAGAATACTATGGTTAATGATATAATATGGTAGCTAGACATCTTCTAGAGAAATAAGCTTTGCTGAAAGAAAATTGGAATTGTATCCAGGAAGGAAAAAATCTTGTCTCACCAACTTTTAGAACATTTTGAAACTGTTCCCAGGAATATAGATGAAATGATTATTGCTATTGAGAATTCAATTTGCCTCCAGTTTGATGCCAGCAGGCCTCCCAAACAATTAATTGCAAGGGAACACTGGTGGATAGGGCTATATCTCAGTCTGCTGCTTGCAGGTACTCCAGAGATCATTTGGTTGGCCAATGTGAGAATCAAACCACTGGACTTAAATGGGTCTTGCCCATGTTCATCAGGGATAGCATGTAAGCATATGGAAACTCAAGTCTTGCTTAAGAAGAATGAACATTTTCCAAAAGTATCCTTTCTTGTAATCAATTATTAAAATATCAAAAAACCTGATTGAGATGATCCAGTAAATATTGGATGGGATTATATACTGTGCTATGCCATAATGCAGTGCTGGCTGAGGGATTCTGGGAGAGATTCTGGGAGATGATGCTGAGGTAGAGAAACAACACCCTAATATATTTGCTTGGTGTTAGTTTAAATGTTGTGTAACTTAGGACTTCAGTGATTCAGTGTTTGAAATAGTGCTTTGTCGTTGAGCCAAAATGAGGGTAGACTTTGTAACACTTTAACTATGACTGGATGGTGCTATAAAACACCATAAGTTTCTGGCAGAGAAGTAACCTTAGTTACGTTGTTAGAAATTTATATAATTATGGGATGAAGTTGATGATTAGAAGCTACAGTTAGTTCAAAATGCAGAAGCCTGGTTGTTGCTGGGTGTAAACCACTGCTGTTCAGATTACTATAACATCAATGCTGCAGGCTCTGGTGACCAATACACAGCTGCATACAATTCAAAATATTGATTTTGATTTAAAACTCTATCTAGTTTAGCATCTGGGACTATCTGCCTCAAATAGATCAGGGGAGAGTAGACATTAATACTGTCCCCTAATAGCAACTACCATATGTAACATTTTTCCAATGTAGATTTGGATGGCATAATCCCGCCTTTCAGGAAAGCAGTTAAAATGAAGAGAATGGTGAACATTACTTACTTATACTGATAACGACTTACTTTAGATCACTTATGGCTGTCACTACAGATAATTTTCCCTTCCCTTTTTCACCCTGTCTTCCCCTTCCCTTTTAATACCTACCTATGACATTACACTTTCTTTTAAAAATTACATTCCATGAATTGGACGAAGCGGACGGTGATCCACGAAAGTTACACCATATTTTAATTTGCTACATTTTGGCTGTTACTCGGCAGAAAAAAAAGGGCCAGTTTCAATTCCATCCATAACGATCGACATCCAATTCTGCACGGATCTAAAAATGGCTTCCCCAAGGGAAAGTTCGGAGTCTCGACAATAAGATCTCTCTCTCTCTCTCTCTCTCTCTCTCTCCTTTTATTCTCTATGGTCTTCCTAGAACTTGACGGAACTTGCTGTTTCGCAGTGCAGGGGCGGTGTCGACAATGCCAAAACGTGGTCCTAAGCGCGCCACGCCTCGACGTTCTCCCGGCAAGCTGTGCGGCTGCAGGCAGAGGACTGGCGGGAGCATGTTCGAGATGGCGTCTGCGGACGGCGTGGTCGAGGAAGCTGTCCCGGCTGCGCGGCGTAGCAGGTGAGGAATCGGAGCCGGTTAGAGCGAGCCGGGGCATCGCAGGCGGAGCCTGAGCGAGTTGGCTGGCGTCCCTTGTCCGCCTCACCTTGGAAAGTTCCCCCGGTTTAAAATTTCCTGCCCACAGTCGCGGCCACGTACTTCTTCCGCCTCCCATTGCATTGCTTAGTTCTTCCTAAGCTCGGAGACAACGTTGGAAGCCGAGCCCCGGATGCCTCCGGAGACGGGGCATGAAGGGTGGTGTGGATTGTAGGTGGCTGGGATGACGTGCAGAAGGAGCTGCACCGTGCATGACTTTCTTTGTTGGGCGGGGCGAGTTAGTCTTCCCTAATGTGTTGGTTTCCCTCCGGCTCAGCGGGAGCAGAGGAGCCGCCTTGAACAGCCTTGTCAACCGCTTGCCGCTCACGCCGTCGCTTTCCCCAAGGAAAAGGACCACCAGCCAGTCGAAAACGGAGCCGCCGCTGCTTCGGACTAGCAAGCGCACCATCTACACGGCTGGACGGCCGCCCTGGTACAACGAGACGGGCACTCCCTTCAAGGAAGCCTTTGTCATTGGTAGGAGAATCAGGGCTACTCCTTTGTCCTGTAGATGGGAGGGCCTGTTTGAGTCCTTATGAAATTTATCCAGCAACTGGGAGCTTATGGTCACTCTTTCACTGCCTTTGGATATCTATTTGTTTCTAATTTTCTTTACCATATCCCCCCCCCTCCTTTAAATTACAGCTATTTGCATAGAATGAGATTAATATGCTGAAATAAGGTTTTTTTTAAAATCAGGTATTCTGCTGTTGGCCGTATTAGTAGTACCACGCCTGCTGGGTTTGGTTGTAATGTGTTATGTGAGCCACATCTATGCTTACCACTCTGAGTAATGCTGCTGGTGACATCTGCATGCTGGCTTCTTTCCCACTAGGGAGATTGAAGTGGAGATCATTGGAAATCAAGGCACACTAGACAGTAAAGAATAAGAGGAGAGGGAACATCTTAGGGCTGTTCCTCCAGATTATCCTCTTTTCATTAGCTTGTGTTAGTGGTGTTTTCGTCTTTCCCAGGCTTGTGTGGTGGCAGTGCATCTGGCAAGACTACAGTGGCCAACAAAATCATTGAAGCACTAGATGTGCCTTGGGTGGTGCTGCTCTCCATGGATAGCTTCTACAAGGTGGGCTGGTTAAAATATCTTGGCCCAACTCCCTCAACTCAACCCCTCTCAAAGGTAGAGATGGGAAGAAGTGAGAAAGCAGCATCTAGAAAATCACCTCTACAGTACTGATCCAGTCTGTCCTCTTCCCTGTTTTCTGATGTCTTTGGTGCTCTTCCAGGTACTGAACAAAGAACAGCAAGAGCAAGCTGCCCGTAATGAATACAATTTTGACCATCCTGATGCCTTTGATTTTGACCTGCTCATCAGTGTCCTACGAAAGCTGAAAGAGGGCAAGAGCGTTAAAGTTCCTGTTTATGATTTTACCACACATAGCCGGCGCAAGGAGTGGGTATGTTGGTGTATGAGAATGTTGCGCTATTCATAGCAATTAAATAGAATTTAAATTAAATGGAAATTAAAATGCTTCCCTTCTACCCTTTTCTGTGAGGCTGTATTATCTCCATAAGGTATTCATGATCTGGTATTCTGCAATTGGCTAAAACTGCACAAATACATAGACTTTGTTGGCTGGAGGGGTTGTTATAGGCCAGGTTGAAAGCCACCCAAGCTTCTCTAGAGAGTGCAGAATCAGCTCCAAGCATGTAGCAAACATGGCCAATAGTGTAAATTTCTGGGAATGGTTCACATGTGGAAGCCTTAGATTCCTCATTCCTGAGGTAGGTTTTCTATTCTAATGTGAAGCTGAAACATTTCCCTAAAATGATTGTATATTTTCTACATAAAGACATTAAATTGACCTACCTTAATTTTCTCAACTGTGTGGATTTCAGCTCCTAGAATTCCCCATTCATTCCACACATCTTCAAACTGCTGAGGTTGATTCTAGCCCTGTTTTTATAAAAAGCACTATTCGTGCACATTCATTTATTTGGTTACAACTTCTTTCAATTGGTGAAAACAATGCTGCAATATTTAAATTAAAAAGATTTTCTTTATCTTACCTACTATGTTTGCCTGAATTGGCAGGGATTTCTTCTTTTGGAACCAGATGAGGTTCAGATGCTGCAGGATCTTTGGAAAGAAAACTGCATTTGACTAACAGTATAAATGGTCTTCACAGAATGTCTCATTTTGTATTTTCTGTCCTAGTTCATGTAATGAATTCCATTTTGCTTTTTGAAATGCAAATTTTTCTAAAGCAGTTTCTAAGTAAAATCAAATAAAAGAACAGAATTGTGATATGATCTGAAAAGAAAGGTCACCAATATTTTTCTGATGTTATTAGTTGATTTTTTGATGTCAGCGAGAGTCCGTCTGGGGTAGGCTGTGCTGTTTTTGCTACGGTACTATAGTATTCATTGAATGCCTGATTGGTTTCATTTTGGGGACTGAAGACAGGTAATAAAATTATAGTTCTGCTCATTAGGTGTCTTTTTTCACCTGCTTGCTAGTGTAGGGGTCTGTAACTATTTTTTTAGATGGATGTAGTTAGGAGACTGAGGATGAGTATAAGAAAATGAGTATATTCACTACAAGAAAATGGCAAATAAAGTCAATAAATAAATATTTCTGGAATACAATGGACTCTTCCTTTTTTTTTTAAGGAGAAATGACTATCACTTTTTCCTGAAAGCTGATGGTCACAGGTTGAAAATGGTGCTGCTAGAGGCTTGTTTGTCTCCATAAGTGATTTGAGGGCTATATCGCTACTCCATTGGCAATTATTTCATTTGAAAGCTTTGTTAGATTGTGGAGTCTTATAATACGAGAAAGAACTTAATGTGAAAGAGAGGGCATCATATTGGAATTGACCTTGGTTACTTGTTAATGTACCCAGGAAGAACGTCTTAGATTTGAGTTTCTGGTGGGTCCTGACTTCTCTCCCCAGCTTTAATTGACACATTATTTCTCCTTTCTTTGCAGAAAACTATCTATGGGGCCAATGTAATTATATTTGAAGGTATCCTGTCATTTGCCAATAAGGAGCTTCTACAGGTATTGAATAGAACAAAGGTAACAAACATGAGTAGATGGGCTCCCTATTTAATCTGTGTCACAAATGCTTTGTGGGAAGTAACTTGTAAATGAGCCCCTCAAAGATGCAGACATTTGAATAAGTTCTAAGATAAGACTTTGGCCAGATGCCTTTGTCTCTAGTTTTTCCCTTCCTTGTGACTTCTGCAGCTCCTGGACATGAAAGTTTTTGTGGACACAGACTCAGATATCCGGCTTGTGCGGCGGTTGAAGCGGGACATCATGGAACGAGGGCGGGACGTGGCAGGTGTCATCAAGCAGTACAGCAAGTTTGTGAAGCCATCCTTTGAGCAGTACATTGAACCTACAATGCAGGCAGCAGACATTGTGGTGCCTCGAGGTGAGAGGAGGAGGAAAGGCTGTAGGTTTGTTCAAGGTGCAACTTTGGGCTGTGTTATGTGTCAGTACTCATTATAGGATACTCAGGAATTTTGAGTATGACCACTGAGACAGAATGCCTGCTTCATGTCTAAATATGACTACAATTTAGTCTCCTGGTTTCTAGTCCAGCTCCTTAGCCACCACACTAAAAATGGTTCTCATAAAAGATCTGAAAACTAACTAGATATTTAAAACAAAGATTAACCTCTATGACCAAGAGAACCATTTGCACCAAGATCTTTAAGGAACATTTAAAAAAACAGACTGATTGATTTATGGGATATAGAAAATTTAAAAACGCTGAGTCCTGCCACTGAGCTATGAATGGGAATGATGAAATATTACCTGAGATGCAGACATCCCTATTTCAGAATCTCTTTGACTTTTGAACCTACTCCCTAATTCAAATGACTTTTTTAAAATAGTGATCTGTTAATACAGTTAACAGAGATGGAAGGGACCTTGGTGGTCTTCTAGTCTAGCCCCCTAACCAAGCAGGAGATCCTATATCATTTTGGACAAATGGCTGTCTCGTGTCTTCTTAAAAACCTCCAGTGATGGAGCACCTACAACTTCTGGATGCAAGCTGTTCAACTGATTAATTGTTCTCACTATCAGGAAATTTCTCTTTAGATCTAGGTTGGATCTGTCCTTGATAGTTTCCATCCGTTACTTCTTGCTCTGCCCTTGGGTGCTTTGGAGTAGAGGTCCCCAACCTATGGTCTGCGGCCTGGGAAAGGGCTGTGGGCTCTTGGCCAGCATGCCGCGGAAATGGCTGGTTGGTGCATACACACATGGGTGCGCATTTTCCCCCACTCGCTGTAGCACCCGCGGGCCTCTTTGCACATGCGTGTAGACACAAACGGAAATGCTAGTGCGGGGCGGGTGTCCACAGTCCATTTGCGCATGTGCTGCTAGCCCGGGCGGTTTGCGCAGCCCATTTGCACATGCGTGAACAGACTGCTAGCTGCCGAGGGGGTACGTGGCTGTTTGTGTATGCACAGCATCAGCGTATACGCAAATGGGGCTGTTAGTGCCACGCCAGTGTACATGGCCCCATGCGTGCGCGGACTCACACACCAATTTTGAAGCTGTTCCTTCCCTTTGGACCTCGAGCCCGGAAAGAATGGAGACCTCTGCTTTGGAGAATAGGTTGTCCTCCTCTACTTTGTGATGGTCTGTCAAATATTTGAAGACCTCTGCCTGGTCATTCTATCCCCCTATCTATTGTGATGGCCACCCAGGGACATTATATTCAAATCAAGTACCATCTTGGTACAGTATTTAGAATTAAAACAAAAATTATGTCTTTCAGTTATAGGCAAAACTGCTTTTATTTATAGGGCAAGATTAAAGGAGCTTTCCTCATCTCAATCCACCATATTCCACAGTGCATGTCTGGCTTTTGAAAGAAAAAAAGTATGCTTAATTGCTTTGACTAGCCTGGATCTTTCTGATATGGTTGTGTAATGTAAATGAAATTCCCCATTTGCTGTGATGGGCAAGAAAATAAAATTAGATCTAACCAACACTATCTACATTTTGGTAAAGTTTTAAAACATTGAGTTTTACCAGTTACATAGCATTGTATAGGTAGGTATGAAAAATTATTCATAATTGCTTTACTATAAATCAAGTATTGGATTTCCTCTTGATGGTTTGACAGTCCCTTATGTCCCTATGCCAAATAGGCAGCAAGATGAAATAATTATTCATAGAATACATTTGAGATCTGGAGTTTGTATTGCCTTGGCATAATTCCCCCAGTTCTTGTGTCACAGTTGATGTGGCACACAGCTCTTACATATGCACAACATAGCAACGTCATAAATCACATTCTCCAATCAGTTTGAAGGGCAAAGTTTCCCTTCCTTCTGTAGCCTTTCTTATCTTAACTAATCCCCACATACATTCTTTCTCCTCCCCTCCCAACATCATCTAATTTAACTGTAAAAGTACCACACAGCTTATACAGAGAGAGTGGCTGCCTCTTCATATTTTGTCAGAGCAAGAACATTCAATGTTAGCAGCGTTGACAACTAAAACATTGCTAGGAGTGGAGAGAATTTATTCTCCCACTTCTTAAATTGCCCCCATGTTACAAGTATAGTTTAGTAATTATAAATCTGGTTAACACAGGCCAAAAAACCCGGACCCATTTTTAGGGGCCTCTTCTCCAAAGACCAAGAGCTAAATAAGTAGCAGAGATAAGTATGTGCAGCATAACAAGGTTAGTCTACTTTGGGAAAAAGCCTTAGAAGTGAAATGCTTAAAACACTCTGGAAACATGTAATAGTTATTGCTGTTGCTGCTGCAATGATAATTACTCTTAGCGTGGTTTTTCTTAACCTCGGCAACTTGGAAGATATGTGGACTGACTCCCAGAATTCCCCAGCCAGCCATTTTGGGATTTGAAGTTTACACATATTCAAATTGCCTAGGTTGAGAAACGCTGCTCTAGCAGTTGGATCCGGCTCCCATGGCTTGTTGGAGTGAATGACCAAATCTGTGACTGAAAAACATTTTTTTTCCCAGGTGGAGAGAACTTTGTGGCTCTGGACTTGATTGTTCAGCATGTTCATAGCCAATTGGAAAAGGTGAGGAGAAGTAGTTTTGGGGAGGGAGAAAACATCACTGCTGCAGAAAGCCCCATTCCCACATGATTACCCCTTCTCATTGCCCAGTATCTGCTTCTTGTTATAGCCCTGCCAAGAATTTACCCCTTTCCCATATCCTGAAAAGGCATCCAATTCCTGGCCATTGCTCCCCTATATAAGCCACAAAGTAAAGATTACAGTTCATGGGTGTTCCAAGAATCCTTCCACTCCCGATGGCCCCATCTACCACATTATTTTTGTCCCCAAATTAGTAAGCAATAGGGAGATGGGGAAGAATGGCGCCACCATTATATTATTTTAGGCTTGGCCTCGGGGCAAATGTTGCTGTGTACAGTGACCGGCTGTTCTGTTTTGTTTCACTTCCCACTACTCCCTGCCTTGTAACACTGCCTCCCGGTGTGGGTTCCTCCTCCTACCGCCCAGCGTGAAATCACAGTCAGGTATGGTGGCACCCTTAAAGAAATAGAGCTAGATCCTCCCTCCTCTTCTCTTCTCTCCCCCACCTTCTGCATCTTAGTATTGTTCTCTGACACACCCATCAAGCCAGCCAGTGGGAGAGCAGCTGGGTGTTGGGGAAGATTTGCTCGTACTATCTGGGGGGAAATAGGCAAGGAGATAAATATAGGCAGTTGCTGAGGCTGAAGATTCCTTAATGAGCACGTGCAAAATTCTGACCACTTTGGAACCTCACTAGAGCATGTTAGATTTGTGCTCTTTTTACAGAGAGTTCAGCTTTGCTGTCTTTCTTTACAATCAGATGTCTCTCTCAGGAAGGGTGCTGCTTGATAGTCTCACTTTCTCCTCCATGTCAAGGAAGTATTTATTGCCAACACTATTATTTTGTGTATAATAATATACACAATAATATACGGGACTGTACTGAATGGAGTTTCAGTACATTTTACATCCCAGCCACATTTCCACAAGTGTTATTTGCATACCAAAATGTACTTTTCAGCGAGGTTGGGATGGGGAAGTTCATTCAGTCGTTTAAGATTACTTTCAGTGAGCTACTGGGATCCCAGCTGCTCTCCCTGTTTTGGTACTGTGGGAGCATTCTGCTGTTCCTCTGCCCCATGTCTCAGGCAGGAAGCTGCTGCCTTGTTGCCCTCCTAACGCACTCTGTCTATCTGTCTCTCTTCTGTCCTGCTGGGCCTGGGCACCTGCATCAGAGGAAGCTACGCTGGCATATGTGAGGACACTTGGTCTCCTTTGGCTATTTCCTGCTGCACCTTCCTCTCCCTGTGTACTGTGTTCCATTTTGAGGGGATAATGGGAACGGAGCAAGGCTGGGGGGGTCTTCCTGCTGATATCCTGTGCTCCTGTTTTTTTAATCCAATAGTAGAAAAATAACTTACCTGTGCCTGATTTTCATGGGTGGGCACTGGAGACTTTGGTGTGCTGTAGTTGCTGGGCAAAATTAGAGCAATTTATAATTGCTCATAAGAGGTTTCGTGTCCTAGGTTACACTATTTGCCTTTTTAGAAGCAGGGAGAGGAGCTTGAATTTCCAGAATTTACTTTGGATCTAGTTTTCTTTCTTTGTGCACAAATGTTGGGGGGGAGGGACCATATGAGCAGAAATGATGTTTTGCATGCAGAGCTGCTATTGTAGGGCCAACATATACATTGCTTCTTTCTTCCATGTGACTCATCATTCTTATTTTTGCACAGAGCAGCCTTGGCTTCTGCTCATCAGGGACAACCATTGCCAACAACCTTAAGTGTCTTGGAGAGCACACCGCAGGTTCGGGGGATGCACACTATTATCAGGTACTAGGCAAGATATGTCAGTGGGGGTATGCTTGTCTCTGAGACAGCCTATAAGCCTTTGGAGAGGAAAAGTCCAGCAGTTTGTGTTTTAGCAGCTACAGAGGAACATCAGAGCTGCTTAAGGAAAAGATGAAGGGCTTGGGTTTTATAGGCAAATTCAACGCTGTCAGGTTGCTTTCGATATACATTTTCTGGGATGGAATCCTAGCATGGAATAACATTTCTTTTGCTTTTGCAGGAACAAGGACACCAGCAGGGATGAATTCATATTCTATTCCAAGCGTCTCATGCGACTGCTGATTGAATATGCCCTTTCCTTTCTACCACTCAAGGTATGTGCTTCTCCCATCATTTAACACCACACACAAACACACTCCACTTATCTTACAATGCCAGCAGAGATGCTACAGGCTGTCTAGCCTTCTATCTGCATATGGAGTTATTCTTAGGTTTTTTGGTTCAAGCATGCCTCAGCAAATAGCCTTGCATGATTGCTGATTTGGCCTTGTCAGCTCTTTCTATTCCAACCTGCAATTGTCTTAACTTTTTCAGCCAGTTACTGTAGAGACACCACAGGGAACAATTTATGATGGGAAGAGATTCCATAGGCAGCGGGTGAGTGATTTTTTTTAATTGCCTCAGAGGGGTTTGTGGGATAGTATCTTTGTAGGACAGAGAATAGGGGAAAGGTGGTGAATAGACTAATAATAGTAATAATAATAATAGTAATAATAATAATAATAATAATAATAATAATAATAATAATAATAATAATAATAATAGAATAACAGAGTTGGAAGGGACTTCAAGGTCTTCTAGTCCAACCCCCTGCTCAAGCAGGAAACCCTATACAATTTCAGACAAAATAGTTGTCCAATCTCTTCTTTAAAACCTTCTGAAGGCAAGCCATTCCACTGATTAATTGTTCTCACTGACATAAAATTTCTCCTTAGGTCTAGGTTGGTTCTCTCGATTAGTTTCAAGGAATTGCTTCTTGTCCTGCCTTCAGTTGCTCTGGAGAATAGGTTGACCCCCTTTCTTCGTGGCAGCCCCTTAGATATTGGAGCACCACTATCATATCACCCCAATACTTCTTTTCATTAAATTGGTGAAGATCAGTCTTGTTTTCTACAGAATAGGCCTTTCAGCAGTCTTGTTGAGAAAGGTCTACTTTGCTTAGTAGCTGCTGGAGATGCAGCTGGGATTTTCTTCATGCAGTCAAGCCCTCTGTCACTGTTACAAATACAGAGCAATAGATTTAAATGATTGCGTATTGACAAGGATCTTGGAAGAAAACTGTTTTCCCCTTTTATAGATCACTGGAGTCTCCATCCTGAGAGCAGGCGAGACCATGGAGCAGGCTCTTATAGCTGTCTGCAAAGATATCCGCTTAGGAAAGATTCTCATCCAAACCAATCATGACACAGGCGAACCTGAGGTGAAAAGGGGAATTGGATCTTTTGGAAGGGAGGGAGTTAATTTTGAGATGGGGCTGAGTTGTGGATAAGATTATTTTTCTTACATCTTTTCTGCTCTTGCCAGCTGCATTATCTCCGGCTGCCCAAAGAGATCAGTGAAGACTACGTCATCCTGATGGACAGCACTGTGTCCACTGGAGCTGCTGCCATGATGGCTATTCGGGTGTTGCTGGTATGTTGAAGCCCAGTAATATGAGATGAGTGGTTGTTTGGTTGGAATTTTTCTGTTGTTGATGTTGGTAAGCCAAGGCAGACTGATGAATACAGCTAATATGGAATGGGGTTGCAATCCATGACAGGAATTGATGGTTAAAGTTGTCATTGAAAATAGTTCGGAGAACTCAGAATAATTTTACCTGCAGTCTGGATGGAGTCTCAGGATCATATAGAGACTGCTCACAAGTGCTGTATCCCATAGGATCATGATGTACAAGAGGATAGGATCTTCTTACTGTCTCTGCTGATGGCAGAGATGGGAGTCCATTCTGTGGCTTATGCTTTTCCCCGTGTACATATCATCACCACTGCTGTGGACAAGAGAGTCAATGAGGAATTCCACATCATTCCTGGCATTGGTAAGCAGTTGTTGTTTTCTGACATTTTGTTTTGCTTTGGCCTATTTGGTGAGCCTGAGTGGTACAGATCAGGCATTTTCTACCTGTAGCATTCATTTTCTGATAAGAGATTTTGACCAGCTGATTTAACAATATTTTTTTTGTCTTAGGTGAGGACATTGTAGTTTGTAAGATTAACACTTATTGTTTGATGCAATGTTGTGGGTATTTCCATGGGCCGGAAAGAAGTTCCTGAGCTGCATCTATTACAAGCATGTAATTCATGTTTTACTAGGTAACTTTGGAGACCGTTATTTTGGCACAGATGGCACTATCCCCTGGTATGAGAATGACGACATGGATTGCTGACCTGATTCTGCTGGACAAGGCTATGTTTCTTGAATATTGGGCGTTTCTTCTTGGCTTGACTATGGGCATAATGCTATTGCCTTGGTCCTTTCTTTTCATAATTACAAGCTCTACTAGACTGCTCAGCAATGGTGCAATTTTGATAGCACTTCCTGCTATAATACACCAACTGGGATGGAAACATTTCTGCTGCTGCTACCTTCCCATTCACAGTCTCCATATTTATTGGTATTTATTGGGGCACACATAGAACTGTAGTACTGCTTCCCATCCTTTCAGTGCTGATTAGCTTCAGCAGCATCTTGTCCCCTATCAAGGATGCTGTAAGAAAGTGTATCCCTGCAAATCCATTGGATTTTTCACTCACCTAGTGACCTATTGTGCCCTTTTATATGTGTTTCCTGACTGACTGAGTGCAATGCAAGCAGGCTTCTGCACTTTGGCCTGGGGTTCCTCTATAAAAAAATTTGATGCTGACTTATTCAGGATCCTGTGATCTTGATAGCTGTGTGTAAATTGCACTTGTCCTCCCTAATTTGTGACTGCACAAGCATTTGGGACCATAGCGTTGCAATAAGAGACCTCATACTAGAAGTAAGTGCTCTACGCCCCCAAAGTCAGTACTACTATTAGGGAAAGCCAGAGCTACATTTGCCTTCCAAACTAAAAGTAACTATTGGCCTAACATTAAGCCCCCAGCCTGCATTCCCTTGTCCTGATATGTTTTTCAGTACTGTACTCAGCTGACTTGTTTTTTTTTAATGCCATAATAAAAAATTACAGTGCTAGTTGGCTTTATCTTTTTGTAATGGGGAATGTCTTAGTTGGATGTCTTTCAGATGAAGAGAGGGAAATATGGAGATGTCATTTGCATCTTATTTGCTCAGTGGTTTAATTTCAGGAAAAAATTGAATCATAGTATCAGAATAAAAATTAAACCACGCAATACAACTGAATTATAGAATATCTTGGAAAAACTACAAATTATAATTAGCGCCTAGGTGAAGTGTTGTACTATTGTCCAGTGACAAGGCGTTGAGCTCAGCTCTATGGCATCTAACATTGCTGCCTATATCCAAGGTTTGGTAAACTGAGGAGGATAAGCACCTGGTTACTAGATTGGAATTGGCAGGATCTGTTGTTCAGTAGGAGCAAAACCATTGCAAAACTATGTCCCCAGTCCCTACCTTCTTGGTCTAGAAGGAAGTCATTGTATGAAGTGCCATTGAATTGTGCCAGAAAGGCAACATCCTCTATTCAAGTCCAGACAGGGGTAATTCATTGGAGCAACAAATATTTTCAATTCCCTATCCAAATCAGGAAAGGACCAAGACAGTCCACTTCAGGATTATTTACAGATGCAATTTCTATGACTTCAAAAAAAAGAGACTTTCAAAGCAAAAGGTAGTGTCTTCGAGAGGGGGTGAGGGATTCACCACTGTTGTTCTCAAGACAAGTAAATTCTCTGAGGTATTTAAGGTAAAAAAAGGTAAAGGTTTCCCTTGTCCAGTTGTGTCTGACTCTAGAGGAATCTCCATTTCCTAGCTGAGGGAGCCAGCATTGTCTGAAGACGAATCCATGGTCATGTGGCTGGCATGACTACTATACACCAAGGTACATGAAATGCTGTTACTTTCCCACTAAAGTGGTATCTATTTGTTTACTTGCATTTGCTTCCTTTCAAACTAAGGTATTTACCACCTCAAATTCAATACACAGCTGCCTGAAAAAGCCAACAGAAGCACAGGTCCATGCCACAGTAGCAAAGCTGTTACTGCTAAGAATCTTGTCCATAAGATCTAAAGAAGCCAAAGTAACTCTACAAGGTGTCCCAGTTATGCCACTTGTTCCTGCCAAAACAAGTGATTTTGACAGCAAATAGCATGCAAAAATGTCAAAGCATCTTGAAGAGAGATTGGTCACCACCCATTCTTTTCTAGTAAAGCACGGGATATCTTGATGTGATCAGATGGCATTCTACCAGAGCAGTAAATGGAGAAGTACTGGCATTTCACAAACATACCTATATGTATGTTTAATCAAATTCCAGTTTCTGCCAGCAATGTTCAATGCATCATCTTTCAATATATCCCAGAGCTGCTCAGTAAAACGGAACCTTCCAGGATCTGCAGTTAGAAAGGCCGCTTGGGGGCAGTTGTATTCACCTTCTTCATAACCACATTATAGAGACTGATAAATCTTGTGATGGAACTACCCAAAACTCAGCAGCACTTTTTCGTGCGGCTGCTGATAAAAACAGGATCGCCAACGTCCGATAATGGATATGGCACAAGAAGAAGATATTAAAAAAAAGAGATCCATAAAGTGACTAGAACAAATTATCCATCCTTTGTCCTTGTGAACTCAGTGATACTGGTAAGATGGATAAGACAAAAGTCAAACCCGATTCTGCCCAATTCCATCAGATGCAAATTGACCCACCTTGCCCAAGATAAAAGCTCCCTGCAATCCCATCTAACCAAAGAATAGAAGCCTCCTCGCCAACTCGCAGTACAGCCGAGGAATAACCCTTAACAAGGGAATTGCAAGGTAAAGAAATCCCAACTGTTAATGACCTCAGCATTCCATCTCCTTCCCAATGGACTTCCCTGGGTGTGTTGCCCTCCCAAAAGGCCCGCTTTGTCTAATAGAAGACCTAACTCCATGGACAGGATAAGAATCTACCCAGTTTTCCAAACTGGCCAGCCAAGCAGATCTCAAGGATTTCCCTACTTTCTTTAATACCAAGCAATATACTTACAGTTATAATTTATTGCAGATAATTGTTTCCTTTGGGTTGTGACTGATCTATTTTGCTTATAAGAGATCTCTAACATAAAGTAAAAATGTTGGTGCAGGCAATCCTCGATTTATGACTGCAATTGAACCCAAAATTTCTGTTGCTAACTGAAAAATTGGTTAAGTGAGTTTTGCCCCAATTTACAACCTTTTTTGCCACAGTTGTTAAGTGAATCACTGCAGTTAAGTTAGCAATCCAGTTTTTAAGTAAATCTGGCTTTCCCATTGACTGCTTGTCAGAAGGTCACAAAAGGGACTCACATGACTCTGGGACACTGCAGCCCACATAAATATGAACCAGTTGCCAAGTGGCTGAATTTTGATCACGTGACCACAGGGATGCTGCAACAGTTGTAAGTGTGAAAAACGGTCATAAGTCATTTTCTGTGCCTTGTACCTTCAAACAGCCACTAAATGAACTGTTGTAAGACTACCTATATTCTGCAGTATTACAAATAGGCCCACAAAGTTATAATCTAGAGAAGCTGCTCTCTGGAGTAAATTGAAACTTTACCCCGTTTGGATTGCAATTTGTCAAATCCGAATAGTTTTGATTGTTCACATTATGCTAAACCAGGATTTTAATCACGACTGAATAAACCACAATTGGTTGAATTCATACACCTCGATCAGTCAAAATCAAATACCTATGATACCTCATAACAGTGCAAAAGCCACCAAAAGCAGTCTCAGCTGTCTCTCTCTCTTTCTCCCTCTCCATTTCAGGAAGGAAGAAAGATCTCAAAAGACCTCAGATATTCGTGGACTGTCAAAGCTTCTTACCGAACTCTTCGATATGAACTCCAGCGGATTCTTCCCGCCGCGCAAACTCACAAGTTGCAGTTCTCTAATCTAAACACTTCCGCGTTTGCGCAGTGAGCACCCTGGAGGCCGGTCGGCCGGTCACTTTCTGTGAGTGGAACAAACGAGCAGCGGTAGGTGGGCTTGAGGGCCGGTCTGGGGGTAAGCGGCGAGTGGCGGAGGGAGACCTTCTGCGCTTGAGCGTCCTGCGGTTTTGCTCTTTGGCCTATCTGAGTCTCCGTGAGGGAGGAGCTGTTGTTTTTTTCCTTGTCCGCCGCGAGACGCGCGCCGTGCAGTTTAGGGAGTTGCAAACTCTCATTAAATCGGTAGGATTGACGGGCGGAAATAATAGGATTTTCTGAAAGTAAACTGTTAGGCCCAAGAGATTAAGCGAGCGCTGTACGAAGGAGTGACGGCAGCGGTTTCTATACTGTAGGTAAAAGGTAACAGTGGACTTTGAAAGGACACGACTGAGGAGGGAGGAGAAACGGATCCAGGGCGAAACCGAAGAAATTCAGGTTTGTAGAAGGATGGGGAATTATGGGGATAGATTCTCAAAAAGAATGAAGGGCGGCTGGTTTTCGCACCTATGGCTGACGAAAGCAAAAATGGGGAATATATGTCTATGTATGTATGTATGTATTTGATTTCTATACCAATAATTTGGCACTAAAAGAATGTATTTAACATGTCAGATATTGTGAAAATTAAATGGTGCCATGCAAGGAAGAGAGAGACCTGTCAGAGCATAAAAACAGGAATCGGATGTGAAAAGTTAATGAAGCTGGAAACAAGGAAGTTTAAGATATCCAGGTGGCAGAAGTATAGAATCTGGTAAATCAGGGGTATTCCAAAACTCTTTTTAGGTTGGAGAACCTGTTTTGAAAAAAATTCCCAGAACTCCTGATCAAGAAACAAATAGATAGAAAATTGATAGAAAATTGGCTGTTTCAGTAAACGTTTTTTTAACCTTAGTCTTCTAATGGAATTGCCACGGAACATAAGTATGAAAAATTGTACCATAAATTATGCCCTGGACCATACTTTAAATAGTTTTTGACATGGAGAATGAGCCAAGAAGCAGGTTGTCCAGGAGGAATAGGCACCAGAGACCTTCCATTGCTGTATAATTTATTTTAAGAACAACAGTTTTATAGCTCATCTATTTTCAACTTCTTATGAGTCAAGCCATTGCCTATTTTGCTATCCAAATATTGGAGCATTCTATGGAGTCAATGTAGCAAATAGGGAACTTTGCATATTTTTATCAATATAATGGATAAACCTTTCCAGGCTGTAATTACAATTTAGAAGCTAATCACAGTTTAATTATAAAGGCTGCATAATAACTAATCAATTTGGGATATCTAGAACAAGCAGGTTAATCATGGAATGTCTGATTCCTTTGGGTAGTGCCAGCAAGAAAGGAAATAAGGATTCAGCTGGTTTGGTGCATCCTCTTTTCTTATCAGACTAAGGAGGGCTGATAACAAAATGTTTTGTTTTGTGTTAATTTGACCCTTTAAGAAATTCAGCTATGAAATGTAATAATAGTATTAGGTAAATTGGGCATTATTTAGATAATAGAAGATTGCGCTTATTTCTGTTCTTTGTAAACTTATTCAGGGAATAATGGAAGAAAATACCTTGTAGAGAGGTTGTTGTTTGTCAGTTTTGGATTTAAAAAATCTGTGATTAATATTGAGAATGGAGTGGTTTTGGGAAATGTGATATACAGAATCCCATGTAGTGAGCACTTGCTATTATTTGTTTAGATGCTAGAAACTTTAAGTTTGCAATTCAGACAATTCAGAAATCAAATTATTTTATTACCTGAATAGGCAGGGCCTTCTCCAGGAATAAATGCGAATTGTATAGCAGGAGGCAGGAAATATTTTTGGATGCAGAATGCAAAAATAAGACTCTTGAATTGTTATTGAAGTTTAGCCTTTAGAGAAATAACATATACATACATACATACATACATACATACATATATATATATAGTAGGTGGCAATAAGGTTTACTGTACATTGACTTTGCTTCTGAATTAAAGAGGAGGAGAAGGAGGGGGAGGAGGAGGGGGAGAAAAAGGAAGAAAGAAGAAAGTTCCATAACCCTATGTGGAGATCTCGTGCAGTAGGATGAGGATGATTTCATCTTGACTTTATCTTGATAATGTCATTTAAAGCCCCTGAAGTGACAGGGTTGATTGTATCTGTTCAGGACACACTAAAGCCCCCAAAACACTGCATTCCTTCTCACGTTGCTAGTTGTGTTTTTGTTTGTGGTGACGGAGCAATTTGAGTTGTGCTGTGTCTTTTGTTGTTGTGTTGTTAAGATAAAGTAAACTCTTGAAGTTGAACACACACACACACAGGATGGGCCTAAAGATGTACTTTTCCTTCTCTGTTTTGAAACTGGAGCTGTTCTGGAAAATGAAATCAACTGGAAAGTTTGTAACCTGCAGATCTTGAATTTATCTCTCCACAAGCTTTTGGAACCGAGCATCAACATTTTATAAGGTTGACTCTAACTTTGGTTTGAAGAAGAAAGGATACCTTTTTTCCAGAGCCTTTCTGTTCAGTTACCATAGTTAAATGGATTTCTGCCTATGAATAAATATTTTGTGGCCCATAAATTAAAGGAAACAAGCAGCTTACAAATAAATACTGATTAACAAGGCAACTAGCAAAATGTTTTGAAAGTTGCTAGACATATATACTGCAACCCTTGCTTGGGAAGTTAAATAATAGGATCTTACTTTCCTTAACTTCTATTCAACAAACACTCACTGTTTACTGTCCTTTTGGCCAGGAACTACTAGTAGAGTTCAGTGTTGGTTACTGCAGAAAATTCACCCAACCTCTGCCTGGTGCAGGACAGCCTCATTCCATTGGCATTTCAAATGAAATGACTCAGCCTTTGGGGGATTAATCTGACTAAGACATTCAGTCTTGCAGAGCCTGCTCAGGCTGTCTTAACTTTGCTCCCTGGTAGCACAACAGGAGGGTCTTGCTGTGTACTAAGCGGGAGGCTGGGCTTAGAGAAAAATCCTGACTTAAAATAGGTAAATCTGCAACATAGTACTTGGAGAAAAGCTGAGCCACTGACCTGCAGTGTTAACAAATAATATCCATTTTGGCTCCAAATAATAACCATTGCCATAAATCGGATCAGCTGCTTCTGTTGACCCAGATGGCCATGTCATTATTTTCTCCATTGAGCCAGTTCAACTGAGGCAGAAGACCAAGGCTAGAAGCAAAACTGAATCTTGCCCAGTTTTGTCATCTGATTCCATGAATAGGCAGCCTCAACGCACCAAGAAGAGCTGAAGCCTTATTTGAGGATTAGGCAAGGAGTTGAAGGTTTCTGTTCTTATAGCTGAATGAAATGGGACTCAACGTGCATAAGTTCTGTGGCTCAAGGCAAATTATTTACCAAAGACGGAGGGCAAAACCCGTCCTCCATCCTATTGGCCTGCATTGCTTTATACAAACAGCAGGGCAAAACCTGGCATGGTGGTGTCATTGCTTCATATTTTTCTTCACTTTCTGATGAATAAAAGGTATCTGTTTATTTGGCCCCTCCCCTGTTTTTTCTCCTCATACCAGGACAGTTTACTAAGGGCCACAGAATTAGGATCTGTTACATAAGGTTTCTTATCTCATCCTTTTAGCAGACTAAGATATAATCCTCAAGCAAAGGACACGAGCAAGAGTTTTCCACAGCACAAGATGCGTTCCCTGAATACTACCCAGATTCTGCTTCCTTCACAGTGGGATGTGGAGCAGGGGTTATCTGCACCCCTGTGTAGCAACAGACATTCTGATCTATAGGCATTTACTCTCTTCTGCAATGACTTCCTCTTCTTTTTGTGCTATAGCTCAGCCCTTTGTATTGCTGCTTAATTTAGAACAAGATGGCGGAAGGAGGCCGGCCACAGAGGAAGATGTCACGGGCTGGAGAGAGCTTATATCACATCCTGGGCTTGGAAAAGGGTGCTTCCCCAGAAGACATCAAGAAAGCATACAGGTTGGGTACCTATTCTGTCGTTCTCGGATTGGATTTTAAGTTAGCTTTCCCTATTTCCAAGATGTTTGACTTCACAGGAGTCCCCCTGCTTTGGTTCTTGTGATAGTTGGAGGCAACCAGAAACTTCATATAAAACAATAAACAGATTGTACACAAACAGAGATACAGAATGCTTTGCCTCCTTCTGTGCCCTAGAAAGAAGCCAAGCAGGGGATCATTTATCACCTAACATCAGAGGTCTCTGATAACCCCTTAGCAGGCTAGCATTGCTAAAGTTTGTGGATATATTTACAGAATTGACTAGCGTACCTTTGGTTAAGGTGTTAAAACAGAAATCAAGTTTCTGGGATTCAGAAAATGCATTTTCTGCTATTCTGTTATTAAGGATTACACTTTGGAACACGTTAAATTATTCTACAGGCTGGGCTTATGCAGAGTAGCCTTTCATCTAGCAGTCCTGGGGTATCAACTGTATGACGATGCAAAATACAGCAGCACCAGCAATTATCTGTATCCCTAGAACGGCACATTTTATATACCTTTGCTCTCCAAGCTGTGTTGGTTGCCAGTTTACTTCCGAGTCCAATTCAAGGTGCTGATTTTAACCTTTAAATCACTTCATGGCATGGGAGTGAAATATCTGAGGGACTGCCTCTCCCTGATCACCTCTGTCTATTCCAGTGATTCTCAACCTTTCTAATGCCATGACCCCATAATACAGTTCCCCATGTTGTGGTGACCCCCAAGTGGGTGTGGCCACCAATAAGAGGGAGTAAGACAGCTAGGGAAAAGGAAAAAAATGGCGGACAGCGTGGTTTGGCGACCCCCGTGAAATGGTCATTCGACCCCAAATGGGGTCCCGACCCACAGGTTGAGAACCACTGGTCTATTCCATCAGATTTGAAGAGAAGACATGCCACAGGTCCTGTCTATTAGAGAACTACAGGCCTTCTCTGCCACGGCACCCTTATGGAATCTTTCCTCATCCCTCTTAAGTATTGCACCAAAAACCACACTGGCAGCCGATGCATCTCGTAGAAAGTAGATGTTGAATGCACAGAATAACTTGTGCTGCTGCATTCTGCACCACTTGAAGCCTCCAAATGTTCTTCAAGAGCAGCCCCATGTTGAGGACATTGCAGTGGTCCAGATGGAAGATCAAGTTGCTAAAACTGAGAGACCCTGTCAAGTGATGGTATTTGAGAACTCTGCTTTTGCCCATGATGCTTTTTCCTAAGCCATTTGTCTAGAGCCTCTTTCTGTGACTGGGAGACAGAAGGAGAGACTGAGCCCAGTCAATAGCTCTTACTATAGAACAATGGTTCTCAACCTTTTTAATGCTGCGACCCCCCAACCGGTCGTAAGTCGAGGACTAAACCGGTCGTAAGTCAAGGACTACCCAACCGATTGTAAGTTGAGGACTTTCCCTGCCCAAGAACGCCACGCATGCATGGTGCTGCCCCCTGCGCTGGCCGAGACGTAGCTGGCAAGCGACAGAGATGGAGCAGGCCGACCACCAGCTGGGCCACCAGCTGGCCCAGCCCAAGGGAGGTAAGGCACCCGCTGGAAAAGGGGGAAAAAATGGCGGACAGTCTTGCTTGGCGACCCCCGTTAAATGGTCAATCGACCCCAAATGGGGTCCCGACCCATAGGTTGAGAACCGCTGCTATAGAAGGAGCTGTTGACTTCCCTGAGCTTTGAGGGCTCATAATCTATTAACACTATGGAGGATGTTTGCTGATGTGACTTAAATATGTAAACCCACACCTTTCTCCCCAGGAAACTGGCTTTGAAATATCACCCAGATAAGAATCCTGATAATCCAGAAGCAGCAGAGAAGTTCAAGGAGATCAATAACGCCAATATAATTCTCAGTGATGAGAACAAGAGGCGTCTCTATGATGAATACGGCTCCATGGGACTCTATGTGTCTGAGCAGTTTGGGGAAGAAAGTGTGAAGTATTACTTCCTCATGTCCAAGTGTTGGTTCAAGGTAGGTGGCTCACGGAAGAGGAACAGACAGGGTTTTTTTTCTTTTCTCCAGAAACCAGCTTTTGCTGTGACAGTGTTTGTTATTGACTATTCTTAAGAGGAAGCTAATTTTATCATTTGTACTGTTTCTCCAGACATTAGTAGCATGTTGTGGCATCTTTACATGTTGCTGTTGTTGCTGCTGCTGCTGTTTCTGTTGTGGGAAATGCCGCCCACCTGAAGATGATGAGTCCTACAAGTATGTCAATCCTGAAGACCTGGAGGCCCAGATCCGTGCAGAAGATAATGGTGAGATTGTTAGGGCAAACACTGGGATAAGGATGGAGTTCAGTTTTGTGCACTTGCTGACCCTCCAGAGCCAAGGGAAATGCTGGTGGAGGTTTTGGCATATGCACCTCTTTCTAGGATATGTCAGATGCACCCTGTATGTCACTTCACATGCACAGAACATGTTCACATGAGTTCTGCCCTTTTGTTCCCTCATTTCCTGTCTTCCAGAGATCTCTTGCAAGTGCTGACTTCTTGCTAGCTTCTGATCTCCAGGAGATCAAGTAATTAGCTGGCTGCTTATTAACAACAAATTATTTAGCTTCTTCAATTAATAATAGGAACAAATTAATAATCTTTTTCTGCTGGTTTTTCTGTGGTTTCTGATCTAATAGGAAAAATGGGAAATATTCCACACAGACTATGTTTCTTATGATTGAAAGTGGCATACAATGCTAACCCAAACAATTTTCCAGTGATTTGAACAGGAAATACACAAAAAAATATCTGCATTCAGACAGATGTGTAACAAATGCAGTGTAAACCCTCATGGTTTGCTCATACTTTTTACATTTCCTCAGAATGTTTTGATAAATATTATTTTTTACTTAAAGAAATCCTGGGGGCTCCTGGGGGGGATAAATCTATACAACAGTACAACAATCTGGCTACTGACATTGTGGGTTTGCCATCCCTGAAGATATTTAAGAAAAGGCTGGATAGTCATCTCTCAAATATAGTTTAATTGGTTTTCCTACACATAGCACAGGGTTGGACTAGATGATTCATGTGATCTCTTTAAAATCCACAACTGTGTGATTCAATGATTTTTGGAATTTGGAGAATTTAAGGGAGCTAAAAAAAGCAGAAGTGTGCAGCATTTCACCCTTTAAGAAATGCAAAGAATTTAGCATAGTCCTTGAGCCAATGGAACTTGCACACACTAATCTTAACATAAGCCTAATACAGTTTTTTAAAAACAGAAGAGCCTGAGGGTCCTCACAAAAACTATAATAAAATCCCATGTGCGATTTGATTGCATCCATTGCTTTAGTCAACTTGAAATCATGTAATATGGACACACTGAACCAAATGCGCACTGGCTATGATAGATGTGTGATGCCCTCTATAAGTGGAGTAAAATACCATCAACAAATTATGATTGTGATGCCAAAAAACAATCTATCCAATATAGTGACAGTGCCAAAATAAAGCCTATAACGGAGACTTTGCTGATTTCCTGGCTGTGACAAATGAAGCAGGTTTTTTTTATCTGCAATCTAGGCATATGCTTATATTTCATATTTTTATCTCTTACGGTTTTTGTATCACGTGTACAGTAATGTGAATGTTCCAGACGATAATAACCTGAAAGCTAAGACCCTCAACCCCCCCCCCCCACGACCTATTAAGTTTAGACCCTCTCCCCTCCCCCTGTAAGGCAGCCAATCTCAGGTCTAGGGCATAGACAAATAATTACTGTTTTGGAATATTGAGAGTTGTGTTTTCCCCCTGTTCCTCTGCTTCAAATAGATGAAACTGCTGCTAATGGACGTGATATACTGTGTGTCTTCTCTAGGTGGCGATGCTATCCAAATGCAGCCAACAGCAAATGCAACATTGCACACTACAGATGAGAATCAGTCCCGCAAGCCATGACCTTGTAAGCAGGGCGAGATCTCTGGTGTGTGGTGGGAAAATCACAGGGAAGCTACAGGAGACTTTTGACAGCTGGTGTCTGGATTCAGACGGGTCTAAAAGAAGCTTTGTGCTGCTGGAGTTTGTGGCCCTTTTCCTGACCATATCCTACTGTGCAGCAGTCCCTTGAATGGAATCCCCTTTGTTTTCTGAAATGTAACACACCCTTGGCTAGATCTAAGATCTTTTTCAGCAAGGACAAGGTTTTTACAGAATATTGCTGGTCTATGGAAGGGCTGGTGGGTTAAAATCTGCTGTGGAATGGAATGCTGCTGCTTTCTGTACTAATACTACAATCTGAGGATACACACTCAGAAACTTACTGTTGTAATGACTGGGCTTGCTATTACACATTCAGGGAACAAATTCCTTGCCAAGCAAAGGGCATGTGGCTAAATTGAGTTGGCTAGTTGTTGCCCAATTCACAAAGTGATAGTTACATGCCTGAGATTTATCTGGATGATTGATGCAGATGACTGAATGTGGAGATGGGCGAAGTAGAAGACAAGGGAGTCATGGCCAAGAATACCTTCAGCAGATGCAGTCATTCTGCATTAGTAGCAATATCGATACCTGCTTAGCTGAAAATGCTACTCCAGATAAATCTCTAATGCTAAGGCCACCCTGAACAATTGTCTTATTTTATGTATCTGTAGTTGCTTTGGCTTCCTCTCAGTCTCATCTATTTTAGTGATGGGTCCACTGGTTAGCACTGGAAGAGACTATTCAGAAAAAGGAGAGACATCCTTTTCTCCAGATCCTGAATGCTGTGCACAGATCAACAGTAGACATTTGCTAATACAAACATCTGTCCATTTCTAGTAGGCAAACTTGTTTTAAAGCTTTGTATCTTGCTCCTCCTTTTCTAACCTCACTTTCCCTTTCCCTCCAATAGAGTTCAGTTTCCAGGCACAGCACAGTTCCTATTCCTGCAGCCATTCCAGAGATACCCTGCCCAGGCCTGAATTACCAATCATTTGGACTCTGGACAAAGAGCTCCCTCTCCAGTTGTGATGCTGTGCAGTGACTTTGGTGAGGGTGCCTGAATGCCTGCTTCAGAGTCATAAATCTTCTCAGGGAACATGGCCACGGGCATACTCAGACCTTGCAAGGGGCTGGTTTGAAGGAAAGAGAGACACTTTAGCTCTGCCTCTTTGGGCCCAAGGAACAGCCCCTTCTCCTGCAGCAGAATGGTTCTTTCTTTCCCACAGCAGTGGAGGAAAAGAAAATGGATGAATGTTGCCAGCCCAGCAGTCTTTGCCCCAGTCATTCTTTCTCCTTCCAATCTTGGTATTTTTTTTATTTTTTTTTTAGCCAGCTATACTGTGCCCTTGTCAAAGCCCAACTCATGATGGAGGAGGGGATATTGAGCTCCCCGCCTCCCAGTGCCAGAGAGGCCAACTGCCCTGCTAGGGCTGTCCCCTAGTAACTGGAACTGCCCTTTCTGACCTATGCGTTGGTGCCAAGCTGCATTTCAGGGTGTAGTGTGAAACATGGCAGGATTTGGAATGCCTGTCTGGTAAATTGGTATCACTCATCATCTCCCGTGATGAACTGCTGCTCCAGAGAGCTTTAGTTGCTGTGTAGCATCCTGCCTCTTGAGCTGCCCCGAATCCTTTTCTATGGGGCAGTACTGGGCAAGGGCATTTTTCACACTGTGATAAAAAATATGTTAGGATTTTATCAGCACAATTAAATATTTCTGAAGGAAAGAGCTGTTTTTTTTTTTTTTTGTTCATGTTTCCTTAGGATGTATTCCTTCCTTCCTGGGAGTATTGGGATAGGTCTTATGTATTTTCCATGCAATCTCTCCTTGGCCTTTCAGAGGCATCCTAGTTTTCTCTATATGCTGAATTTTTTAGTAGAACAAGGCAAGAAATAAATTACTATTGTTTATATATTTGTGGGCTAGATTATGCTATTTAAGGCTCAATATCTGGCCTTGCAACCATACCAACAATGAATATTTAATTTGCACATTAACTTGGATGGGAATGTGTGACGTACGTCAGAGTTCTGATATAATCTATCCTATTCAGCATTTTTATAAATAACTCTAGGCCTTAGAAAGGAATAAATGTTGAGAGTACCTTGGAAAACAGAATCAATATTTAAAACCATATTTAAATATTGATATTTAAATTATCAAGAGTGCTAAATCAAATCTACAAGAAATACATATAGATCAAAATGTATATAACTGGTGGGAATGGTCATCAGCTATAAGATCAGGAAGTGATACTATAGAAATTTGCTTTTTTGCTTTTTGATCTTTTGTCATTAGACAACACAGGTTGTGAGGGCCCTTTCTCGCACACATTGGGGTGGAATAAGGTGCCCACAACAGATAAATAATGGCAGCAGGAGCTACCATATGTAAGCCAGTATCAGCATGTAAAGATTAAGGCTTCTGAGGGAAGGCTTGACTTCCAGTCTTCCATGTCTGACTTGGTTTGCTATAGTCATCTTTTATATTTTAAATACTTCAGGTTTTTAAAGGACTGTCACATAGGTGATGGAGTTAATTTGTTGTTTCGTTGCCTGAGAGCAGTGTTTCTCAACCTTGGCAACTTTAAGATATGTGAACTTCAGCTCCCAGAATTACGCACATTTTGGAACAGACAAGTTGAGAAACCCTACCCCAAAGAATGTATCTGAATGTTACAACTTCTTAATCATATGAACTGTTTGACAACAAAACAGAAGCAGAGGCTGAATATTGTCAAGAGTAATATAAGAAATGGGTATCTGTATCAATTATGAACTTTTGAAATCGTATGTTTTTAATAATTACAAAAGTTTCCTATTCTAGAACTTAACATGCTTGATCTAGCCTTGCCTAAAAACTGCATAGTCTATTCAGTCTTAATAGTATTATATGGCTTAAGAATGATTACTTTGGTACTAATTTGGCTATATCTCCTCCCTGCTTTAGCAGAAAAGTAAGTATTAAGAAGTGACTATTCTCCACAGTTGGAAGAATAATATATGGCTCAGTAAGGACTAATCAAATACATATTTTTGCTTTAAGAATCAGGTTTAGGTCCAAGCTACTGTGAAGAATGTTTCCTTTTATATATAATTTTATTAAAGATTTTTAAAGAATATAAAAAACTAATACAAAATAATATAAAGAAAAAGAAATCAAAGAAAGGTGCAAGAAAGAAAAACAGAAAAATATAAAGCAATAGCTTCCAATTTTTTTTACAACAATTAGAACTTTATTCTGTGGTTACAACTTCCCTCTCTTCTTTCTATATCCTGTTTAATCATCAAAACCATACATCATGTCCATGTTTTCTATTTCATGCAAAATGTCTGTAAGGGATTTCCAGTTAGCAATAAATGTAGATACTATTTTTTCCTTAACCAAAGAAATGAATTTAGCCTTCTCAGCAAGTTTCATCATTTTTACCAGCATTCCTCCATTGGGGATAATGCTGAATCCTTCCATCTTTATGCATACAATAATCTTTATGCATATAAAAAGTTCCATTACTTTTCCAACTCTTTGTCCAAAAGAAAAATTGCTGGGTTTAATTGTATATTAATCTTTTAAAATGATCTTAATCAGTGTGTGTATTTTAATGCAAAATTTTCTAGCTTTTTCTTGCATATCCCAAGCATATCGCAGGCTCTGTCCATTGCACCAATATGGTATATTTTTTAATAGTGATCATTGGTAATTTTTGTTTTGTCCTGGACATCAGTGATAAAATATTCTGTTTCTATTGTAAGCTAAAAGCCTTTTAGCTACTGCACTAAGTCCATACAAATCTTTTCTAAGAAGCCTTTCCAAGTATTCTGATCTCATGTAGCATTTCAATAGGGTGAATTCAGTCAGTGATGAGTGCTTTTCCTGCAGAAGCTACCAAATTCATCTTTTGGCATTTCATTTGAAAGGATAATAAGTAGCAGGGCTGGAAAACTAAAATCCTGGAGAACTGTGATCCATTTGAAGAGACAAGAATGGATGGAAATGATCTGTGTCAACCTAAGGCAGTTAACAAATATTTCTATAAGTGTTAATGATTTTTTTAAAAAAATATGCAGAAAAAAGAAAGAACCTATAAAAAAATAAAATTTCCTATACTATACATAATTACTCAAATGTTTATTCCGTCCACCCATCAGGCTATACAAGTGAAGTCAGCTTACATTTAAGCCAATTAGTAATAAAAACATTGGGAAATATAACTTGCAATATATAGCCTGAATTTCTACATAATTTTCCAGTAAAAAGTTTATTCAAATAAAGAGGCTTAAAACTATTGTGTAATTAGCAGAGAATACTTTCCTCCCAAACTACGAAGTATCCATTTTAATGAGTAAGAACACAACAATATTGATTTCTGTTTCTTTATCCCAAAGATCCCAAATATTTTTAATCAGCCTTCTCGCTCCAACCCCAGTTGGGAACCATCCAGATCTGGATTTCAACTTCCAGAAATCCTATTTAGAAGGCTCCAGGATCTGCAAGGCTGATTTAGATACTTACATTGTTAAGACTAGTTGGTGCGATTCAAAGTGGTGGCTTTTTAAGTGTCCTGGGCTAATGGCTATAAATTGGTTTAAATTTATAGTTGCAAGACTTGGTTTTTTTGCAAAGTATTTATGAAGGTTATCTTTAAGTCTATTGCAATTTTATATGTTTCCCTTTAATATTTTGTTGATTGATTTTGAATGTTGAGAAAAGTATGCTGCTTAATGTGTCAAGTACAATCAAACCAGGAGCCAACAGCTTAATTGCACTTGCAAAAAAAGAGACTGAGCATATTTTCACAGCATTCCTTAATTTCATAATTGCAAACTCAGCTTGTAGTATTTCATGAAACCTGTCTGAAGTAATGCAAATAAGAGAATTTATTTTATTCCTTAGTAGATGCTTGCAATTTGAATTATTATCTGATCCCAGTCAGTTACATAACATCCAGTTATACTTTAGTGGAAGATCTTTATTTTTATCCAAAAGATTTAATTCTTTTCCCCAGCAATACTTGAATCTTACTGTTTTGGATATAGCATAGGAGTATGCTACTGGTTGCTCCCCCCCCCTCAGTCTGCCAGCCATCTTTTGAAGGTATCATCGCTTGTTGTGGAATAGTGACTAAGTGTCACCTGATCTCGTTGACAGCTGTTGCTTTGCCCCCGCACCATTTACTGAGACAAAAATGGCAGCTGGGATTCCATTGGGGTCACGTGACCTACTAAGAATAGCCTTGTAGGCTCAGGACATGGAATGATGTCAGAAAGAATTCAAGATCTGGACAGCACACTAGAAGACAAGAAGCAAGCTTGGTGAACAGAGGGAAATTTCCCAAGTGGAAATAAAACAGGAAGAGACCAAGGTGTAAAAGCCAGAAAAGAGGCCAGCACTGCCAAAGCAGGGGAGCTGGAGCAGGCAGGCAGAACAAGGCAGAGGGAGCAAAGACTGGAAAAGCAGGCATTGGGACTTAGGGAAAGCTGAGGGGGGTCATCCATCCAGCCTATTGGAGTGTGCTGTGGGCAAGAATTGGTGCTGCGGGGATGAACTTTGCCGTGGGCTTCAAGCCGATGCTGGGGACTTCACAGAGCATGGATAGCCTGGAGAAGCAACTTATCTGCCCCATCTGTTTGGAAATGTTCACCAAACCAGTGGTCATCCTGCCCTGCCAACACAACCTCTGTCGCAAGTGTGCCAACGATATCTTTCAGGTGAGCAAGAAGCCCAATAAATGCTCTGGATAAGCATAACATGAAAGGGATTCTGGTCGTTCTAGGTGATGCCTTTCTAAAATCTGAGCCATTTCTGATTGAAGGGTAATTTTTGATAATTATGTAATATGTATTCTCTGCTTATAGATAGCCATTAATATTCATGATATTTCTTGAGTAACATCAATAAAGGGAAATATCTGCCTCCCAAAACTTAAAAATGCTAATGAGAGAAGGGGATGGAGGAGCAATAGAGAACTTGGAAGTATTGCAGTGCCAGTTACATCTTGTTTTGTGGGAAAGGACTGAGGTATCAAGGCCAGTGTGTTTATAGTTTAAGGGAGAGTTTGGAAAATGGGATAAGAAGGACATTGTGTGTTGTGTTGAGCAGGAACTCCAAAAATGGGAGGTGTACTAGATTAGCTATGAGCTTCGGGACACGATGGCGACACTTTGCATTCAGCCTGGCAAGGCCATTACAGCAGGCCTGAAAGGGGGGAAGGTCTGTTGCCTTTATATGTATCATCAGTGAGGAGAATGAAATTGATGCAATGAAATGCTTCTTTCTACAGAGCATTTTCTGTACATTGCCACCTTCTGGAGCCAGTAACAATGAGATAGTCCCATTTACCCTGTACCCACATGGCTAACATGAAAAAGAATACAGCAATAGAACTTGAGAGCTGGATTATAAAATGTAACATATATGGGGAAAAATATCCTACTGATTTAAATAGGATTTGTGTATGATGATTTTTGTGAGTTGTTTAAATAGGAGGCTGCTGTGGTTATAATTTGTTTTGTTACACAGTTTGGCTAGGATCTAAAGAAAGTGTAACACAAAGTGGGAAATGAAAGTTTTAACACAAAGAAAGCATCTTAGATCTCATTTAGTTACATGTTGATTATATTTATACAGATATGTTGAATTTATAGCCAGTTTGGTCTAGTGGTTTTAAGGTGCCAGGCTCAAAAGCAGGACGTCTTGAGTTCAAGTCACGCCTCAGCCAGGAAACCCAGCTGGGTGACTTAGAGCCAGTCATTCTCTCTCGATCCAACCCATCTCCCAGAGTTGTGGGGAATATAGAAGAAGGAAGGTGTGCTGGACAAATTTGCTGTCTTGAATTATTTGTAAAAATAATAAAGACCAGAGCCATCTGAACAGGTTCAGCTGCTGTGTATAGTAGGAGTAAAGGCATCTTGTAATCAGATTTAGGAAGTTTTATGCAATGCAGATATTCCTCAACTTACAAACATTTGTTTAGAAACTGTTCAGAGTTACAAATCACTGAAAACATACAACTAATCCTTGCACTTATGCCATAGCAACATCTCAATGGTCGTGTGATCAAAATTTGGAACTTTATTTATAACGGTTGTAGCACTCCAGGGTCATCTGATTGCCATTTCTCACCTTCTCAGTTGACGTCCAACAAGCAAAGTCAATAGGGGAAGCTGGATTTGCTTAATGACCATGCAATTCACTTAACAACTACAGTGATTTGCTTAATAACCATGGCAAAATGAGTGATAAAATTGGGTATTCTCACTTAACAATCACTGTCCCAATTGTGGTTGCAAGTCAATTGTATCCACAGTAAAACAGCCAGGACTTTTCTTCCTTACTTAAAAGGGAACACTCTACTTTAAGCAGAAAACAACAATTTAAATCTGCCTTGACTATGGGTGGTGTATGAGATGAAAGCCACATTATGGGGACACAACAGAAAAAGAGGTTACCTGGCATTGTTTATGGCCAGATCCTAATGAGGAAAAGCCACCCTTACCACCATTGCTAGGATTTTGTATCTCTATGGACAAATTCTAGAAAATCTAAATCTTGATTCTTTAAAACCTGTTGTGTACATGTCCATCAACACCACCTGAATTGTGGGATCCCTTTAAGGCTAAAGAATTAAATCCCTTTGTGAGAAAACTAAGCAATCTAGAGCCTAGACCATATCTAAAGGCAAGACACCAAGATATAGTCTTTAAATTCACTAAACAAAATGACTTTAACAAAACTAACAAAAGTGCATGTTTTGCACTTTTACAAAAATAAGAAGGAAAGAAGTGGTGTTAATTAGAATGAGAGTAAGGCTACTTCTTTGCGAGGAAGAATAATCTGTGCATGACTGGTGCCACCTAGAGGCCACAAATAAAATATATTGTGTAAAATTTTTCACTTTTGTTGAGTTCACTCCACAAATAAACCATGTAAGAATCCAGTGTGTTGCAGGAAACAGTGCTAGCTTTTTAATTTTATTTGCTTCCTGTCTCTGTTTTTAACCTATTCAAATATGCTGCCTTTTGCTTGAAATGTATCCCAAGCGACATGGATTGAGTAGTGCAGAGCAAAGTAGAACTGGTCTGTGATCTGGAGACAATAATCTTAATTTAAAGCATTTTTTTTTAAGCAGCTATGAGACTTTACTACTCATCTTTGGTACTTTTACCAAACTAAATCCCCATTTTCTTATGACTTTATTCCTTTGCATGTAAAGATCTGTCGAATTTCACTCTGTTGGTTGGGACCTTAATTCCTCGTGTATGCGATATCTCTTTGAATCAGAATTCTACTTTCTCTAGTTCCTTCTCATTTTGTGTAAAGGTCTGCTTTGATGACCGTTGTTCCTCGTTCAAACTCTAGGCCTCCTGCAAAGACTTTCTGAATGTTCCTTTTTTAATGTAACAAGGGAAAATTGAATATATGGGACACTTTTAACTACATTGTGTAGTTCTGGTATAGCATTCACAAGTAAGGAAAATCCACCCAAGATTTCCATGCACTTAAATAGGCCCTCAACACATTAATTTATAAAAAAAAGATAGAACTGCATATTGCCCAGAAGAAAGTTCTACAGCACTCTTTCAGTATCTTTCCCTCAGAAGGAAAATGTATTAATTTGTTCCTTTGAATTAAATGGTGTCTTATGTATTTTACCCAAAAGAATTTCTTTCAGACCTCAAATTGACAAATCAGTGCTTTTGTTCTGCTTCTTGGCTCAAATTTCGATGCTATTTGCTCTAGTATTGGAGCAGGAGAGTCTACTGAAGCCAACTGACCCCTGAAGGCCTTGTATGGCATCCAAGAGTTTTCAGTGTAAACAACAACAGTTGTGATTTTCAGACTAGGATTTTCTTTTTTAAAAAATACAATTTATTACATTTCTTCAAAAGCTAAAATATAAAAAACAAATAAATTAAAAATTGTATTAAAATATTTCTCAGGATGTTCTATTTTATTTTAATTTTATTATTTACTTTACTTTATTATTTTATTTTATTATTTCATTTTATTATTTTACTTATGTGCTGCCCATCTCACCAAAGATGATTTTAGGCAGCTTGCAGTCACTGAATAAAAATGCCATGTAAAACATTAAAACAATAAATAGATATCTTAAATTTAAAATTCAGCTAAAATTAAAGTGACCAGGATGAAGAGGGAGGGAGCAAAGTGCCCACAGGGAAGAGATGGGATGTTATCTAATTTAGATATTTATTTTATTTATTTATCAATCAAAGGAGCTCTCTCTTCAAGTGGCCACATCTTATACCAAATTTGTAAGACCCTGTTGGAGGAGTGAGGTTGTCCCATTTAGCTTTTGCACTTCTTAGTCACTAGACCATCATTCAACTGTCTGAATATATCCTAGAACTCACATGTGAGTTGGAGAATGAGTTACCGTGCTGTATGTATGGTGACTTACTCTGACAAGTGGGACTCAGGCCAGGGGATAGCTGAGAATAATCCTTTGCCAATGTCTGCCTATAGCAGTGATCTCTGCAGTTGCCAACTCTTGTAATAGTAGATGGTGGAGGACCTATTTGCATGACCTGTCCTGGGATCGAGGAATGTTATTGGTGTTCAGAATGCTCTCCTGGGTTTCTGTTACTGCTTCCTAGCAGAGCCACACTTTTAAGAAATGGGTAAGTAAGCCATACTGAACCTCAGCAAAACCAACTTTCTCATCGCGTCCTTGCCAGGCCTCCAACCCCCTGTGGCAGTCTCGTGGATCTACTTCAGTGTCCTCAGGAGGCCGATTCCGGTGCCCATCCTGTCGGCATGAAGTCGTGCTGGACCGGCATGGAGTTTATGGCCTGCAACGCAACCTTTTGGTGGAGAACATAATTGATATCTACAAGCAAGAATCCTCTCGGTAAGTTACGTGTAGAGTCCCGTGATTTCAACACTGGTGGTAGTCGTCCTGAACCTAAGATATGCGTGTTGTGCTCACACGTTTCTGTTGCTCCAAAATCTTCGTGTTCCAAATAAAGGACTAGAACCAGAATTTTCCTTCTGATTACTTCAACTCTCTTTCCTCCTTCAAAGCCTGTCAGAGATTGAATCCTTGGCTGGGCCTCTCAGATCATATCCTTCCTACTTCCACATCACCTTCCTTCCTAAATGCTTTTCTTGCTTTCATATGCATTTTTCTACTTAATGCATCCAGATATGGGTCAACCAGTACATCTAACACACTGTTGGCTCTGACAAGAGCAGAGTTCCTAATCTGTGAAGATTAGACAGAGCCATTTCCCCAAGCTAGAACTTGTTTTTCAGAAAGGTATGCTAATATTTTTTTTTTATTGAAAATTTTTAAGTTTTACAAAACAATTCCCTTCCCCAAACCCTCCCAACCCTCCCCTACCCTCCCCCAACCTTCCCAGAGCTGAATACAGGCTTAATTAAAAAATTTTAAAAAAATCTTAAGACACATATAAACCATAAGCAAATCTAAATACGTTAATTAAACAAATTATAAAATAGTTGACAACAATATATATATATAAAGAAAAAATACAAGAAGGAAGGAAAAAAGAAACAGAAAAAGAAGAAATCAAATGAGAAGAAAAATAAAAAGAAAATTAAAAAAAGTCTATAAAATATCTTAAATTTTAAATATAAATTATTCAAAAACTAAGTAATATTTTTTATATCCAACTTATATTGTATGAAATCTATCCATTTTTTCCATACCAAAAAATACTTCTCTTGCAATTGATCTTTCAAGAAAGCCGAAATCTTTGCCATTTCCGCCAAATAAGAAACTTTAAGAAACCACTCTTGCAAAGTAGGCAAAGATTCCTTCTTCCAACATTGCCCTACTAACAACCTAGCCGCTTACTGCTTCCTAGAAGAGCCACACTTTTAAGAAATGGGGGTCCCCAAACAACGCAGTCCACCATTTTTCCCCCCTTTTCCTTAGCTGTGCTACTCCCTTTTATTCTATTGGCTTTTGAAAGCCAATAGAATAGACTCTCTTGAATAGAGTCTAATTCTATTGGCTTTCAAAAGCCAATAGGAATTGTCCAGGCTGTCTCTGCCCTGCTGAGCCCACCAAAAGTCCCATTCTGCAAACGGTGCTGCACCAGTTGAGTAGTCCTCAACTTAAGACCGGTTGAGTAGTCCTCGACTTACGACCGGTTGGAGTCGCGGCATTAAAAATGTTGAGAACCACTGCTCTAGTGTCTGTCAAGTTTCCATTTTATTATATTTTCTTTTAAGAATTCAAAACAACAACATTTTCTCATGGGAAAGATTTTTATAATTAATTTCAAAATCTTATTTCAAATACACCTGGACCTTTAGTCCATTTACTGAGTAACATTCTAATTGCTCTTCTGCTGATCATCCTTCCCCCACACAGACATAATTTTTATGTTCTTAAGTTTATCGTAAAACTTATTTTGCTGAGGATTAAAGGGAAGTCTCCCAGTACATGTTATAAGACTTGTCAATTGGAAGGTTCTTAATAGTTGAAAAGCAGTAAAAAAGCAATTTCCATAAGTGTTTAAGAAATGAGACTTGGCAGAACTTTGTGTCCGTAATATAGGCTATATAATGGCTGTGAGCTTGGTGGATTCAATTGTCAGCTGTTCAACTTGTGAGCTAACTGAAGAAACCTTAATTGCTGCAGTTTACACATGAGGAGCAGCTGTCCAGAGTATTACTGGGTAATGTTGCAATCTCTCTTTTTCTCCAGAGATATTTTGTTGGCCAGAATTCAACCTCTGGCTGCTGATCTGCTGCAATATCATCTCTGATCCTTCAGATAGATCTAGTTTGCTATGTCCTCAATGGAACTCATCACCTACCACAAGGCTTACATAAAATGCTGGACAGGGAGGAGAAGAGAGCCCCTTTGCATGGGTGCTTCTTCAAAAAGACTTTGTGTCCACCCCACACACATTGTGATTTTCAAAACTGCTTTGGGATTTGGTTCTTCTTTATGCACTGAAAAAGAATACAATTCTTTAAATGCCAAACCCAGTGATAGCGAACCTTTTAGAGACCGAGTGCCCAAAAACTGGCCCCGCCCCTGCTCCACCTCCGTGCTCTGCTCCTGCTCTGCCCCCCATCCCCTGCCCCGCCTGCCCACAGGACCACTCACCGCCTCCAGGGCCCGCCGCAGATCGCCCAGGTAGCCCAGCAGCGCTATGGTGGCCATACCCTCTGCCCGCATCCTGCAGCATCAACTGCATGATGGGGTGTGAGGGCAGAGTCTTGTCTATGCTGCCTGGCTGCCATGTCCTTGGCTGCGCTGCTCCATATGGGCCACGCTCAAGGGCGACTCTCCTTCAGGGGGGCTGCTGGAGAGGAGGGGATTGTGGTGGGAGGCAAGGCTGGGGCAACGGCACGTGTGCCCACAGAGAGGGCTCTGAGTGCCACCTCTGGCACCCGTGCCATAGGTTCGCCACCACTGGCCTAACCTAATCTAAACACCGTACCAAGAAAATGGTTAACCTCATCAATAATTTGAATCACATAAAGCTATCAAATATGCTGATTACACTAACATTGCATTGCTATCATCAACCAGAGGAAGGATCATGGTAGCTAAGCATTGATGGTAGAACCAAAACACTGCATGTTTTTCATGGAACTAAACTGAAATCCATCTCCATCTCAGATCCTAAGGTTTCCTTGCTTCCCACCTTTACCTGAATGTCTGTTTGGGACACAAAGAGCTAAAATATTTTCCTTTGGAAATAGAAATTGGACCTCTTGGCATGTTGCACTATTTCAAAAAGGAGCACCTCTGTTCTTATCTGACATGATGACCTTAAGAAAAATAGAAAGGTTTTTGAGCTAAGGTAGATCATTCAACATCTCTCTCAATCTCTGTTTATGCTATGGCCAGGCCTCTCCATGCCAAGGCAGAGCAGCAGCTGATGTGTGAAGAACATGAAGATGAAAAGATCAACATATACTGCTTGAACTGTGAGGTTCCAACCTGCTCTATGTGCAAAGTCTTTGGAGCCCATAAAGACTGTGAAGTGGCTCCTCTGACCAACATTTATAAGCGCCAAAAGGTACAAGGAGTGGTGATGGGGAGAGAAAGAGGGGAAATGAAAGGAGAAGATCCTGTCTTCTTTCTACTCATTGTTTGCTAAATTGGGCACCAGCATCTAACATGTGTAACAGTTTCTCCCCCGCAAGACTCAGACTATTTTTGCTCTTGTCCAAAAGAGCAAAAATAGTCTGAGTCTTGTGGGAGAGAAACTGTTACACATATTAGATGCTGGTGCCCAATTTAGCAATTAACAGCACTGTGATCCTGGGCTGATATTATGTCTTAAAACGTTGGTTTCCAAGTCAGCTGTCACATAGAGGAATTTCCAGGACCACAAATAACCTATTCAAGTATCAAGGTATGTTTATGGATATGGAAGAAAATACCTGGATCATGAGCACCCAGGTAGTGTTGATTGGGGTTTTTCCTCTTCTCTGCCGCTTCCCTTCCATACTACTTCCTTGTTTTCCTAGACAAGAGCCCATCCAGGATGGGGCTTTCAGTTGCCTTATGACTTGCATCATCCTCTTCCTTGATCTCAAGAGGGAAGATTCCCTAGAATTACTCCATCTGACCTGTTACTCATTATGTTGGCCGCACAGTCATGCAACAGAAGCAGAAACATGTCCACAGGCCCTGCACTGTAATCTTCCTGTCTTCTTGAAGATATACGTAGAGCTAGACTTTGGGAGAAATGGACTCTGAGACTAAGCCCTGATGAGCCATAATCTACGTTCATGCAGCATATTAGTCTATGGCTCATCAAGGCATAGTCTCAGAATGTAGCTTCTATGCATATCTTCAAGTGAGACATTTCAAGTCTCAAATGAATTTGAGTAATTTGTGGTTTGGAGTATTGCCTTAATGAGCAATATGAACTAGGCCATTACAATATGTCTATTACAGTAAGCTTGTATATTTGCTAGGGCGTGACAGGATTTATGAATACCTGTTTTATTCCTTGCATTTCATTGAGTAGTGTGAGCCAAGCCATTAAGCTTCCCCTTCCTATGTCTGCAGGGAGAGTTGAGTGATGGCATTGCCATGTTAGTGGCAGGGAATGACCGTATCCAAGCCATCATCACCCAAATGGAAGAGATCTGTAAAACTATTGAGGTGAGCATAAAATCATTCAATTTACTTTTTGGATGCTCTCTAGAGATATTTATTTCTGCACGACATGCCAATACAGGTAATCCTTGACTTACAACTATTCATTTAGTGACTGTTCAAAGTTACAATGGCACGGGAAAAAATGACTTATGACTGTTGCAGCATCCCCATGGTGACATGATCAAAATTCAGGAGCTTGGCAACTGATATTATTATTCACTTAACAACTGCAATGATTCACTTAACAACTTGCCAAAAAAAATGCAGTGCAACTTACTTAACAACTGCTTTGCTTAGCAATGGACATGTTGGACTCAGTTGTGGTCGTAAGTTGAGGACTACCTGTAAGCTTCCTTCTTTCTCCCATATGAAAGTTGGAGAAAAGTTGGAGCCTTTTGGGAGCAAATAAGAGGAAAAACAGGGAGATGTACACTTGTAGTATTTATTGACCTCATTATACCATTTAGTTAACTTTAACATGTGGAAATAGAATTTTTAAAATAATACCTCATGCATTCCATCCCTGGTAGGATAATGCTCGGCGACAGAAGCAGCATCTTGGTCTGCGCTTTGACTCTTTGTACAGCATCCTGGAGGAACGCAAAAAAGAGCTGTTGCAAGAAATTGGACGAGAGCAAGAGGAAAAAGTCCAAAGGGTGCGGGGGCTCATCCGGCAATATGGCGACCACCTTGAGGTCTCCTCTAAGCTGGTTGAGTCAGCCATCCAGTCCATGGAGGAACCCCAGATGGCCCTCTACCTGCAGGTGCATACAGGTGTGGCAGGACGGGGGGGGGGGACCAGGGCAAGCCTGGAGCCAGTTTAGGTCAATCAGCAAGAAGCAGGATATACTGTCAGCTTTCTCAAGAATGAACAGGTAAGGGAAGGGGAGAAGCAGGACCGTACTTGCAACTTGGAAGATTCATTGGTTTAAAACTTGGGGATATAGTTGTTTTCTGCTTCATTGATGCTGAAGATTCTCTCTTTCTTCCTGCAGCAGTCAAAGGAGCTGATCAAAAAGTGAGTAGAAGCAACAGGAGCAAAGATCCAGGCCCTGAGCTTTAATATCATCCTTCAGTGGCCCAACTGGCACTCAACAGTAACACTCAAGATATTAGAAATTCACTTTTTTTGCGTACTTTTTTATTTTATTCAGAAGATTAAAATACAAAATTAAAAAAAAAGATTAACAAGGACAAAACAAAACTAGACAATTAAAAATCGGAGTTAAATGGACAAAAAACAAAACCACATATTATTCCCCCCTAGTATTACAGTGACAAATGTATTGTAACAATAATAGCTTTCCCGCTTACGAAACAGTTCCAAGATTTATAAACTGCTGCATCTAATTGCAACCCTGTCTGATATGTCATACATTATATACATGAAGAAAAAATAGTTAACAGGTTAATCAACAGCAAAGTTAAACATTCTTCTGTTCTTTGATCCAGTTAGGCTGGTGTCTGTCTCTCCGAAGCCCACAAATTTGTGATTTGTTATTTTAGGCTCACTGGAATCTTCCTCTCCTCCTTAAACAACCCCAGCAGTGGGATTCCTTCTGGATTCAGGATTAGTCAGTGCTATAGATTTTGCAGGTTGATATGTTAACTTTATTCTGAATCATATCAAAGCTTACAATGCTGGAGACAGCTTCTGAGTCACACAGGAATCTTTCTCAACATAGATTTTGGTAACTAAGTATTATGTCTAAGGCTGAAGAAACTTTGTCAACTAAATATTAAGCCCAAAACTGAAGAAACAACTTTGCCTTCTGTTCGCTTTCAGTAAGATGCTGCTGTATGTTAGTATTAACAGTAGATCAAACCACACAATTTCTCTTTAGGACAGAGCAATGAAAACAATAGCAGAAAACATATTTTCTTATAGCTTTCAAATATTTGTTTCCTACACAAAGACATAAATGTATACTTCATATGTTTTGAAATAATAGAGAGCTCTTCCTCGTGCTTCTCCCCTACCTAAGTATAACTTTACTTAGATTTACAGAGCATTTTGATAGAAGTTACAATTGGCAGCAGTAAGCCATGATACCTGGCCTTAGAAAAATGCTATGCGCAGCTGGAAACATACTTTCCAGGGTCTTGGTGGGGACAGTTTTGAAGCCATTTCAGCTCATGTCGTTAGTTCATTATTTGCTGGAAGCAGAATAGAGAAAGAAAGTAGGAGTCAAAAATAGCCAAACACATTCACACTGTTGTGTCATTTTGGAGAGAAAGGAATCTTCTGCTGCCCACTGCCAGTTCCTATCTCTACTCTTTTGGTGGAAGGAGATATGCATCAGATAGACTTCACCATGCCTCTTTTCTACAGGATCACAGATATGTCCAAGGTATCCATGAGCAGCCGACCTGAGCCTGGCTATGAAAACATGGACCATTTCTCTATCAATGTAGATCATGTTGCTGAAATGCTGAGAACTATTGAATTTCAGACAGGTGAGAGTGGCTGGACTGAAACATCTTGCTGCTGTCCCTCCATTTGAGTGCCATTCTATTTAGTTTTTCATTAAGTTACATGTTTCCTGTCTAAGAAGTGATTTGTCACGGAGGAACTGAAACCTTAACTCTAACTCTCTAGGGTGAAAAAGCCTGTATATAAGGAAGGGGCATTGCAACGATCAGTGATTTGAAGAATGGAGAAGAAGGAGCCATGGGATTATTGATGTGTGTGTGTGTGGGGGGGTATAGATGGAATTTTTAGATTATTTCAAAGAGAACCACCCAAGCCATTTTGAACTTGACTTAACAAAATTCCTGAGGCTTCTAAACAGAAATAGCATAAAATGACAAGTCATTGTCTGCAGCACTCAGTAGTTCAACAGCAGACATTTGAAAGCAAGACTGATGTGTACGGTAATCAGGTAATTCTGCAGACCCACAACATCATTTATATGGTTTTGTGGTTTGAAGGAAATAGATATTTGGCTCATGGTGCAAAAATCAACATCAACATCAACCCAATAAAAAATTTTGTGGCTGGTTCAGACAACATACCTGAGTCAGCTAAAAGCCTAATGTCTATATATGCACAACATATAAAGCTAGCATATTATGTGAATCCAGAAAATGGATCAGTAACCAGGTGATACACGCAGTTTAAAGCCTTAGTGCTGGTGTATTTGGGAAAAATATACAAAAAAGTTATTTTTCTTTAACCCTTTTCTTTTGTAAATCTGCATCACAACTCTTTTAAAAGTGAATTCCTGCATGTCATGAAAGGATATTATTGAGCTAGACAGGATATTAATTTGGCCAACAAATTTATACTAGAACTAAAGGACTTTCAGAAATATTAAAATATTTGATCTCCCTTTTGCTTTTGTTTGTGGTTGTCTTCTGAAAAATGTATTTAGAACAAGTACGATTTAGGAAGGAAATTATACAAAACCTATGTAGTAATTATGCATCATGTGTGCGGAATTGCATATTTTTGAAAGGCCTGTCTACATAATGTTAGCATTCAGAAAGCATGCTGGAAAATCTATGTTTAGAGATTCAAGGTAGATGAATAATAGAAAGTTGTTATTTTCATATATGCCTTCTTTACACCCCCACCCTGCTTCCCTCTCAGATGTTTCTGGGGAGGAAACTGAGTCTGAAGGAATTATTCCAGAAGGAGGTGGTGAAGCTGGAGAGGAAGACCATCCAGAAGGATCAGAGGCTCCTGAAGGAGCAGAAGGTGAGTTGAAAGGCTGAAATGAGAGATGGGTAGAGAGTAATGAGTAGCTCTGACTGGGGCTGCATTCAGATTTTACCCCTCGCAAGACCTTTATCAGAAAATCTAAATGATTCTTTCTTCCTACCTGTCCTGTTTGAGCCACAGTTTTCTTAGAAATGTCCTCATTATAATCAATATTAAGAACTTGAAGAGGAAAGGAATTATTTTAATATATTTAGCTCACAAGCATAGGTGAGATAATAGATTAAAATAATTCTGAGTGACGGAGTCACATATAATGGAAATGGGGCTGTTTCTGCCTGTGATTTTATAATCAGAGGTCTGAGTACTTCTGTCCTTTCCTGTTGAGCTAACCTCAACCTTAGCTATGAAATGCGGAATCCTAATTTCATGCATCTCTTTCTCTCTCTAGATGGAGAGAATCTGTCTCGATTCAGACCAAAGCCACCTAGTGTACCACCTCGGGGTAAGTCTCCTCTCGGACAGCTTCCTTAATTAGCAGAGAATAAGAGGACCAGGAGGGGTATGAAAAGGAATCTTCAGGAATGAGCCCCAACAACCAGATGTTCTCTTGATGGGATGCTTACATAGGAAGTTTCTAGGGATGCTCTGAATGGAATTTTCTGCCATGTTGTTGATTCCCTTGCATACTTGCCTGGCACTGTGCTATAGAGAAGACAATAGCCAATAGCCTTTTATCACAATCTTTTTCAATGACATGTAAACACAATGAAAAGAAATACACCATCAGCCAGAATTGGAGGAAGGGAACAGAGTAGGTTCTACTGTTTCCAAAGCAGTGGGAAACATGTTTGCTTCCTAACCCAGAAAAAGTGGGTAGAATTCTGGCAACTTATGGCTGTTGGTCTTTGGCTATTTTGGATCTTCTTTCCTGCTCTTTTGGCTTTGGGTTTTTCTTGGCAAAGTTTCTCCCAGCATTCACCCTCTGGTTCCTTCCCCCAACTCTTAGCTTTCTGAGTGAATAAAGGAATTGAAAGAAGAGGATTTGTTACCAGGAAAGGATAGTGTGCCCATCAGTGAGCTTTCCTGCTTTGACTTGGACATTCATAAGGCCTGGATCAGCTGGGAAGCACTCTGGCACATTTTATTTCCCACTGGATGTGTACCTTGTTTCTTCCATCAGGCCAACACTGAAAAGTCACTTTGAAGACAGAAGCAGCTGGAGAAGTGTTCCGTTCAGCCCCATCCCATACTTATCCCTCCTCACCACCAGACGTTTTTATTGCTTCCCACTAAGTTTTCTTTCTCCATGCATCTTTTTCTTTCTTCCTTCTATGCTCCTCTTCTCCCTATACCATTTGGCTTTTTAATTTATGAAGACAATAAAGTTGAGACTTTATTTGCTAACAGCAATTCTGGCAAGTTTAATTGGGTGAGAGATTCTGTTCGACTCCTTTCTTTGGAGAAAGAAAATGAGATTCATAGGCATAGATGGTGAAATTTTTTCAAAGGGTGCTCATTCATACATTTCTGCATTTATCATTCACAGAGGCTATCTGCAGTAGTTCCTCACCCCCTCTCCTACCAGAAGTGGTTCTTTCTTAAACCATAACAGATTTTTCCCAACTCATCAAGGGCTGTCTAAAACGTTTTCTTGTGCTGGGAAAAAGAGGGTCAGCCATAGGCATGGTTTTAGCCTGGTTTAGAAACACTTTACTCTCAATCCTTCCATCCTATTTCTGGGTTAAGGAAGGGGTAACTTGTTCCATCCTTTGAACATGGATGAATCTAAATGTTACTTTGACCAGTTTCAAATTTACACTGAGGAATAGTGGCATCTCTATATTTGAAGTATGTTGGAGCAGGAGGACATCAAAAGTGAAACTCCATCTTCTGTAAGATACAACTTTAGTGAGATGAGTGGCCATTTACATTATTTACAATTTTTAAAAAATTACGAAGGAAGTCTAATCTGCCTTCCTGACCTGCTGTTTTCGACTGATCGGAGCACCCTCCAGTTGGGGAAAAGGCAAAACGCTGCTCATTGTTAGCATCAGCAACCAGCTCCAGTGAAAAGATTGGTGTGGAAGGAGCTTGTGCTTTTTAGGGGGTCTAGTCAGTGCCGCTGTCCATGGTGCTACTCTTGAAGTTGGAGAACAGCAGGGAGTGCTCCAAGGCAAAGGAGTCATGAGCATTTGAGAAGGGCGTTTGTGGAGGGGGAGGACCAATGGGGAATTGAGACACCCCCTATAGCTGGCATACATAGTGCTTCTATCTCCCAGTCTAGTTGACATGAAAATGCTCAATTCTCGCCTGTATTTTGGGCTGCAATACAGCGGTTCCTAGATGGAAAGAGTACCCTTTTTTTGAAAGCATTTGGATTTTACTTGAGTTTAGCTTTGCATAGCGTCTGACCAAGGCTGACCTGGAGAATCAATGATCCAATTCAGGCTTCCTTTGGCCTCAAAACCCAAGTTCTGCCTGTATTAGCAGATCAAAAAGAGGCACATCTGAATTTGTAGATCTGGGAAGTTTCATTATCAAGGCTAACATTTTACTTTCTTCCATCAGCATTACTTTATCCCTCCAAAGGTGATTAACTTTTAGTAGAGTTGACCTACAGAAACAGGAGATCTGTTAAACTTCATAATGCATGCCCAGAATGGCTCATTTAATTTTGGTTTGATTGGTGGGTTTGCCATATTCGAACCCAGATGATTCGTTAACATCAGTTATATAATGTGTGGCCTCAGAAAGTAAGTTTTCAATAAATAAGTGTGAAGTAATATGATGTAAACCCTTCTACTGAACTGAAGAAGCTTCTTGGATGAGAAGCGAAACATTTTCAAGGAAAAGAACCAAGAAAGTCTAGTTGTTTTTTTGGAAAAGCCCCTTTGGGACCTTCTACTGAACTCAACAGTTTATATCAGGATAGCAAACCTTGACACCTCACAACTCAGGTAGGACCACCAGTGCAGCCCAGGAAGCAACCTCACTCTCCTCCCCCCCCCACCTCCAAATCACCAGCCCGCACTCGGAAATCGTTTGACGCCGAAGAAGTTTTATTTTATAAACAAATGTCTTCTGCGAAGGCGCCGGAGTTGGGGCAAGCGATGCCTAAGGAAGTGGGGGCGATTCAGTTGCTGGATCGGCTCACAAAGGCGAGGATCTCTGGCGCGCCCTCGCCGACGGCTTCACTTGCCTACCGAGTCCAAGAGTTGACGGTTCAACTCTGCCTGGGCTTGCTGGCTCTGCGCCCGGGAGATCTCCATCATGTGGCGGAGGAGGTGGAAGGTGAGGTCGATCGAGAGCGGCGGCTCGTGGCGTTTGAGTCGGTCGCTCAGTTCGGCAAGGCGTCGACGCAGTTCTTCTCCCTCCGGAGATAGACGGTGCAGAGATCGCAGCCACAGGCTCGCCCCGTCTGGCTCGGGAACAGGTTGCAGCGGCTGGCGGGATCCGGCGCGATTTTCCTCGGGCAGCCGCAGCCGCAGGGTCAGGTCGCTTTCTGCACTGCCCTCGAGGTCGGCCGCTGGTCTGGCTCCGAGGGACACTTGCGAGACCAGAAGGAGCAGCGAGGCCAGGAGGCTGGGCAGCTGCGCCCGCCTCATGCTGAGGCGCTCCGGGCCTGATAAAGGAGACAGGGAGGTCTTGGAGAGAGCGAGACCCGGGTGACCCAGCACAGGGAGCAACGCCGCCGACCTGCTCCCTAAAGTTGAGGAGAATCTGGGGAACCTGGCTAAAGTCTACTTGAGATGCTCTCCTAAGCAATCGGACGGAGGACAACGTCCCGAGGACTTCTCCAGCCCTCTCTTGGCGATCCAGTGCCAGTAGGGGGCGGCACTGAGCTACTAGTCGCAGCACCCGAGGGCGGAGGGGGTTGCCTGGAGGATCGTCTAGCCTCCGCTTCTTTTTCTCTCCCCCCCCGCCCCTCCCCCAGCCTCAGCCTCAGGTGGAAGGGAAGCAACTTACCGCGATGTGTCCTTGCGGAGCCGGGAAAAGGGTGCTCGGAGCCGCTGGCGGGTTCTTTATATATAGCAAGCCGGGAGATCCATTGACGTCAGTGAGGAACCTGGACTGATTGCTGATGGTGCGGGCGGTGTCCCCCGATAGACCCTTTTGGGACCTGAACTGGTGTCTGAGTGGGAGAAGGTGTCCTTGTGCTTTGTTACTGGATGCCTGCTTCCCCCCCCCCCCGGATTATTTCAGCACTCCCGCAAGTCGCCTCAGAGTAAATTCACTCTTTGCAGACCTAGTTTTTCTTACCTACTTCCGAGGTCCGAACAGACTCGGGTCCTACGAATGCTGAAGCGACTCTCAAGGCACTAATGCCAGGGAGACCAGCTGAGCCCCCTGAAAGTCTTTGTGATTCTCTACCCCACTCTGTGTGTGAACTCTGTCATATAGACCAGCTTTTTGATGTTTTCATGTTTCTTCATATAATCAGTCTTGATTCAAAGCCTCTACTTTCAAACAGCCACGAATCTCAATCTTGGAAGATGCAGCCTCTATCACTTAAAGAAATTAATATAAACAGAAGCTATGATGAACTTCAAAGCTGGTTGACAGACAGGTAATTCTGATTAGTCTGAGAAAATTCCGTAGGAAAGGATCAGGAAGCAATGAGTAGGAATGGAGGTAAATATGCCAGCTTTAGCTGGTAAACAGCATCTTCAAATAGGAAAATAATAGCATCTTAATAGACCAGCCACAGCCCATACAAGATAGGAAGATGTTGTGACTGGTAAGCAGATTTGAAGTAATGGGCAGATTTGGTTAGCCAGTTGAGGGGCAGTAAGGTAGGAGAGGGCAACAGGTGAAAGAGGACAAACACCAAAAAAGACACCAAACTATGTCTGGAATTTTAATTATTTAATAAATGTATTATTTAATAAATGTATATGACTATCCACTTGCCAGCGTGACTCTAGGTAGCTAATAAAAAATAGACATACAATCCAGTTGTCAAAACCACATCTTGCCTCTTCAAAATAGGCACATCTAACATCCCATCCCAAATTTATAGAGAAAAAAACAGTTAATACCTTACGGAAGGTAACAAGAAGGGGAGGGAGGAGAGGAGATTACTCCAGTAGAAAAGACTGTTATGGAAAATACACAACCGTGACCTTGCATTGCATCTTGAAGCTTATTAAGAGATAGTGCAGTGCACAAAATAGTAATGTTTAAATGGGCATATTGTTGTACATACATCTGCCCCACTGCATTTTGAACCAGTTAGTTTCTGGATATTCTTCAAGGGCAACCCCATTTAAAGTTCATTGCAGTAATTCAACCAGAAGATACTAAAATCTGAATGATCAGGAGCAGAGACATCTGATCCGAGGGCAGAAACAATTGACACATCAATTGAAAGTCAAAGACAAAAACCCTCCTGACCATAGCTGTCACCCATTTCTTGATCAGGATCTGGAAATGCAAGAACAATTGTCCCGTGAGTTTATCCGAACAAGCTAACAGTAAACAATCAGCCAATCAAGGAACCACCGAGACCATTTCCACCAACATCGACAGGACAAGTCACTAGTATAGAAAATGAGAACAAATCCCGCTGTCTATTACTGATGATGCTACCTAGTTTGCTAATGAAATGTCTGCAAGAAAACAACCAAGCTCAGAAAGCACGTAGGACAGGGGTAGGCAACCTTGGCTCTTTTATGACTCGTGGACTTTAACTCCCAGAATTCCTGAGCCAGAATTCTGGGAGTTGAAGTCCACGAGTCATAAAAGAGCCAAGGTTGCCTACCCCTGTCCTAGAATGCCATCTAGATATAGGTCCAGAAACCACTATATGGATAAGACATGGTGAAACAAATTGGCTCCAGGTTCAATCTATGTACCCTCTTCCATTGGCTGGGGCACCCAGACGGCTGATTTGGGACTGCGGCACTGATCCCGACGATCCGAGCTTAATTAACTTCTTTCCACGTCCCCCTCCCCGCTTCCCATTCATCTCCTCGGGCTACTTGGCCCCAATAGGAAGACAAACATCCGCTATCGAATGCCATCCTTTGGGCAAATACCAGCCAGGTCCGCCGCGAAGCGAGGAAGCCGTGATGATTGGCTGGCGGGGAGGCCGTACAGAGGCTGGACGGCGGGAGCGCGAGCGAGCCCTTTCAGCGTCCAGTGTGCCCTGGGCCTGCGTCAAGAGCGGAGGATGAGAAAGAGCGCGCTCTTGACAAACTTCAGCTCTGTGAGGAGAGGCGCGGCTCTACGGAGCAGCTTCTCTCCTCAGCCTCGGAGGGGAAAGCGGCTCTGGAAAAGCGGCGCAGCCTGCCACCTCCCCAGCAAAAAAAGGGAGAAGCGCTACTTTCTTCTGGACGCTAAAGCAGAAGAAAGCGGTTATTTCATCCCGAGTTGCTGTGGAAGCAGAGGGGAACTATTTACTAACTGAAGGACCTGGCGACAGCCTATTCCTCTCTTGCCGCAGTCAGGCAAGCAGGGGGCTGCACGAGAGATTGACTGGGTCGCCTCGGTGCTGGGCTGGGCGATTTCGTTTTAACTGCAGGCCCTCTGGAATTTTGGCCTGTTCAAGCACCATGTATTAGCTGGCAGTGAGGCAGTGTTCTACTAGCAGCACTGATATGGCTCTCCATTATTAACCCCAAATAGAACCATCAGTGTTTCTCAATTTCAAAATCTGTGGGCTTCAACTCCCAGAATCCCCCAGCCTTTTTTTGAAATCGCTGAGGTTGAGAAATACCCATCTATCAGAATGAAAAGTGAATGGCCATTCGCCATATGGTTTCCTCCATGCATTTGTTGCATTCTTTTTAAAAGTCTGTTTTGTCAGCAGGATAGTACCTTCCACACCAACAGTACATTAATTCATTCTGAATCAATTTTGAGTCTGTCACATTGGATAATTAGAAGTGCAATTGTCATTATGCTACCAGTGCAGATGCACCAATTTGGCCTTGTAACTGGGTGCTCCAGAGTTTGCAAACATCCCTTGCTTCTTCAGGAACAGCAATATCCAGGATTTACTAGATCTGACTTCATTGAAGTTCGAAGTGAAAACATTTATTTTGATTTATATATCACTTTTGATTATATATATTTATTCATTTGATATATATATCACTATACAGAAGCTCATGATAGCACACATAGTTCTCCCTCCTATTTTTCTCCCATAACCACATCCCTGATCAGTAGATTGGCTTGAATGAAAGCAACCCGACTCAAAAATCACTCAATGAGCTTCCATGGCTGATGGCAGACTAGAACTGGGTCTCCTTGATCCTAGTCCAAAACCTTAACCACTGTACCATATATGTGTTCTATATGTTCGCCTACTTTGTAAGAACTGATTCCAATTGGATTGGACTAAGCATCCTATTTTTTGTAGTAGTCATTTTAATTCCTTAGAATCAACCAGAACCTAAAAATCAATCATTCTTATATGATACTCATTAACAATGGATGTTTTATTGGCTACAATTGTGGACCCTGGATCTTCCCTCAAGCTTTAATCTGTTCCTTGTCAGCCAAATGAGTCTCTTGTAGTGTTATAACATCTATCCTATTATCTATGGCCAGTCTGCTTAAGTACTCACATTTACTTCTACTTAAGCCTTCTATGTTCAGTTGCAAAATATGGATCTGGGGTCCAATATATTGCTGATCCTTTAAACTAAATGTGTACATCAGTGATTGTATGATCTCTGTGGATGCCATACGCATCTACATACAAATAAATCAACAATGGAAGCTTCCTGAGAGACTGGTTCAATATATGGAGATACCCTCTAGTTATCATGGCAAATTGCCACTAATATATCTCTCCTTGATCAATTTTCCAAATTTGTTCCAAAAATTAACTTAGCTATCAATTGGACCCTCCAGTATCCCACTATTTCAATGGTGAATTCAGCAAACGATCCCATGCTTCGCATTCAGGTGGCCTCAAATCTAGTTTTTGATATGCCAAAGCAAGGGCAGAAAAGTAGCCTTAAAACACTAAAAAACCGCTACAGTAATTACTTACAGTTAATAGGCAAAATGGAGCAAATGTCTTATTCCATGGCTCAGTTACACAGAATGCTTGGTCTGGTTACTGAATTCTCACTGGGTTAAAATAATGCATTAAACCATAAACTAATTGAAGATTGGGTTACATGACACAATAAGATACCAAAGGGAGTTCTCATTTGGTCCACACTTGGGACTGGCCACTTGATTAAGCAAAGCAAATGGTAGTGAAACCGCAACTGTAGTTATGATCTTACTTCAGCTTTCCTTTGTTTTATAGACCTGTGAAGTTCATAAATGCAAGGACTGGTTGCAAAGTTACTTTTTCATCATTGTTATAACTGCTAATGGTTACTGTATAAGGCAGTAGTTAAATGTGAACAGAGAACATTAATCAAGCTTATTTATGCTAATTGTATCCATTAGTACAGGGGTATCAAACTGCTGGCCCACAGGCCGGATACATCATAGGAAACTGCGCTCATCCCGTTGCTGGCAATGGCAAAAAAGTTGTGATACGTTGCAACACATGTGACGTTGCGAGGTTGACACCTCTACATTAGAGCCAAGTGTATCCTGGCCTGCAGGTGTAAAAGAGCTTTTTACATTCCTAGAGAATAGTAATCACAGCTCAGAGAAATTAGTTTTCCTACAAACACCCTACAGTCAAGTACCTAGATGATTGCAGCAGTTCCTGTGTTCCAAAACACAGTATATCTTCAGTTTCTTCGGGCAGCTGTGATAGCTGGTCTGATTCTTTAACTGCTAATAGTATGCAGATCAGGGGTTTATTTTGTCCAATTCTCCTCTTCAGGGAATACTTGGGGCTTTTTCATGAATATATCTTTGTGCAGTTGCATATGCTGGTTTACTGGGCTGGTGGCTGGTTTATGGTATGCATCCTGGGTTGGTCATCTGTTTGCAATGCATGAAGAACAGTGAGTAAAGAAAATCTGCAGGTGTTCTAATAGCATTAAGCATAGTTCTCATGTCTTCCCATGCCAGATTATAGTTTATTGGCTTTCCAGGAAAGATAACTGTTCCAGATAATGGCAACACACTGAACCACAGGAAGTCTGGAGACAGAAAAAGAAGAAAAAGTCAAGGACAACAACATAGCTAATTATGGATTTGAGTGTTGGTGCATGTGCATGTAGGCAGTGTCAGAAGTAAAGGAATTTAGGCAAGAAAGGCAGCTTATACCTGTAGTTCAAGGGGATGAAGTAGAAGTTGGCAACCTGCACTGCTGGCCAAATCTGAAAGACAGAGGCAGCACCATTGGAAGAGTTTGATGAAGAGCAGCCACCATATCTGCTTCATCCCTCCCACCCAATAGGAAAGGAGAAGCTGAAGTTTGAAGCAGCCACAACAGGGCTGGATCAACTGAATAGCCAAGCAATTCTACAGGGTCTCTGGAAAATATGGAGGAAGTCTCTTCTTCCACCAATCCACCTAGACAATCCCTCTGCAAGGCTATCCAGAGGAAGACTGCCAAGTCCAAGCAATGGTATCTTAAGGCCACTCACATAATAGTTGGTGATCAGGGCATCAGGGTAGTCCTGCAAAAGGAAAGACAGGTAGATAGAATTGCTGTATGTGTCCAATTTTGAGGGACTTATACTAATAGTCCTAAAAAAGGAGGGGGAAATCCCAGGGAGGAGTTTTCTGAGGCTCTAAGATCAGATGATAGTTCTTCCTAAACTCAAGTCTAAATCTGTCACCCTGAACAGTTTCGCACTGCCTGGGTTCATACACTGCATTACCTTCACACACTGTGTTAAACTGGGGTTTGTTTTACCTGTGATTTAAGGAATAACTGGCCTTACTCATACAACATACTGACAAGGCATGCTTTGGGTCCCATCAATAAAACTGTATCATCTGATGGGTCCCAGGAATGTGCCTTCTCTTGTCATGGTGCCTGCTCCCTGGAAAAAACATTTACATGGTTTCCACCCTAACCTTACTTAAATAAGCCTTTAGAACTTGATTCTACTGCAGACTTTGGGCCAGAACAAGTAATGCCCCTTCATGGGATGTTTGGTGCCTTAAATATATTGTTCTTTTTCTGGACTTTTTTATTCTCAGGTTATGTATAAACTATTTTTATTTTAGAAAATGAAGTGGTTTGTAAATGTCTTGAAGAAACAATCACTAATCCAAGCAAATGTGTTCATAACAAAACCCCATCCACATGTTCACAAACCACAATGGTTGGGGTTTCTTTCTATCACTTTTCCACCATCATCCAAAACATCTCAGATAGATTCCTATGTGATTGGGAATGAATTCAGGAAAATAGAAATAAGAGATGTATCTGGGGTAATTACTTCTTTTAGATCCTGCCTTGATTCAATATTTCTAAGCTACAGGCGGTCTTTCTCAATCAGCTCTTTCCTTTATCTCTAAGAATGGGTTCCATCAAACTTTTTGGCAATATATTCTTCATGACTCATCATTGCTTAGCAAACAAAGTGTTATAGTACATGCAAACATAAGACATGAGAATTCTTTGCTGAACAAGGAAGAGCAAACAAAAAGCATCTTGCTAAGACATTGTACTGTTTTCATAACATGCTGGAGATGCGTGGCCCCTTAACCAAACCTGCACTATGTGACTCAGTCACCCTGAGAGGGATAGGCAGGCATCTCACGGCAGAATATGACAAACCACTAACCAAGGAACAAAAACAGACATAAAAAAAGCCATTCAAGTGTGTGACTGAAGTTGGCATAGTTCAAAAGACAGAATCTTGTCTCTGAGGCAGCTTTGTGGGAATAAAGGTGCTAGAGAAGCTGTGCATCTCTGTCTTTTTTGAATTTCTTTCCATTGGACACAAAGAATGTGTACATAACTGATTTTTTTTTGTAGCTGTTAGTACATAGTGATTACTGGCAACAGTATTTTCTTAAGTTGTCCAGAAAGCTTTTCAATGTAAGAATAGCATTGATTAAAAAAATATTTGTCTAACTTTTTGCTTCTACACCTAATGAATTAAACCATTTTGAATGAGAGGATAAAGATCAGGACATGAATATGTCACTATAGTCTACTAACAATTTGGAAATTCATAAAAGAGAAAGCAATTCCATGGCTGTAGAGGAAAATTAAACTGCTTGCTCTTCTATGAATTGAATTCCACAATTTAATATGCTCCGTCTTCATTAGTAGCTTCTTTTGTCTATTTGAAATCTCCCCCATTCAATGTCACAGGATGATAAAGTACTATGAGAGAGAAAAACAGCCTATCTGATGGCCCAGTTTTCCTCTTCTTGCTACATTTCTGTTTGTGACTACTCTGCAGTAAGTTGGGTGGTGCTGTCTTTGAAAAGGTGATTGGCCTAGAGCAGTTTTTTTTTAAACTTGACAACTTCTAGCTGGGAAATTCTGGGAGTTGAAATTCACACATCTTAAAGTTGCCAAGTTTGAAAAAGCACCGTCCTAGAGAACTTCTTCTATATTCCAGATGAAGGATAGCTTACCTACTCTTGTAGCAAATTTAAGAGCAGCAACTTTCTTTACTAACTCTGACCATGACTGATCATTTGCATGGATGGGCAATCAATTCAGTCAGCCAGAGTGAATACAGAACTACAGGAGGATTAGTTTGTTACATGTTCTTGGAAAGCTGTTTGGCAGAAGCCTAATCAAAAGAGTATGAAAAGTGACAATGAGACAATGTTGGGGAACTGCAAAGTAGCTCTGCAACAGGGACACTATAAAAAACAGATTTTTGCTCTTCAGAAAGTCACTAAAAGATGTATGAATGTGACAAAGATATGCTGATTTAGAGAAACTAAATAGGCTTGTAGAATGTTTTGCACAAAAACATAAGATGGTTGCTTGCTAAATACATAAGATTAGTATATGATGTGAATAAACCATGCATAAACGTAAATAAGTTGTCTGGATATGTTTTGTTTATTCCTTTACCATATTGTATTGCTATTTATTTTGTTGTATTAGCATTTCTTGTGTTTTATATTGTGACTCTTCCAGAGTTGGCCTGGAGTCAGGTTGCACCAAAGTATGTATGTATGCCTTGAACTGTGAGATGGGAGGCAAATAACTTTGATACTGTAGGTATGAATAAATACATAAAACTCTTCACCAAATACATTTAGCATAAGATAAAGATGTGTGATAACCCCTTGGCTGGAATGTATTTATAGATACAGATAAATGCATAAGGAATGTTTGTATCAAGGTTAGATTTAATTACAGTATATTTTCTTTGCTTTCCTCTCAACTCCAATCTTTAGTTTATTTTGCAAACTACCTCTTACTCTTTTCCTGCACTTCGTCTAATGTTGTTTATTGGCAGTGGAACAGTCTGATGGATAAACATGCATGTTTTTGCACTGATTCTTTAAGGCAAATTGGCCGAAGAAATGGTAGAGGTTTTAAACCCAGTAAGCAACGCTTCTTCTGTTTTTTTTTAAAATCTCTGTACCCACACATCTAACTTGATGCTTAATTTGGAATTTACCTTCTTGAGTTTGCTCCAGTTCTCTTTCAAGGATAGGCCATTGAGTGTTCCCGCCACAGTCAGAAAACAGGCCAGGAAGCAGGGTGCAAATCCAACCTGTGTGAAATATAGATAGGAATACAAGAGAGATTTAGGGAAATAAGATGAAGTATTCTTGGTCTATGAAACGGAAAGGAGTAGAGAAAAGATCTCTCAAGGTGGAAGATATAGCTATCATGGGACTCCAATAGATCTTGCTCTTCCCCATCAAGTACAACAAAACCAGACCCAGAATGGTGATGATGGTGGAGAACCGCAGCTTTAATACTTGACATACAGCGTTTAGTAAACAACACTCTAATGTAGGAGATGGAGCTATGTGTGTATGTATCAAGCAAGAAGGGAAATTGTGCAAAAGGTAGGTTACAAAAATGTAGAGACTGTAATTCAGGCATGGTTTAATTCTCAAACTCTACAGCAAAAGAATTAACAAGCAGTTAGGCAGCCATTTTTGGGAAGGATGCTTATGTGCTCCCTTCCCACCACTTGAATTCATGAGGATTTCCCTAACCTGATCCAGCAGCATCTTCTGGAGTGCAGCCACTCTGGTTTTGCCGAGCACTAGACGATCCAGGACTTGATACCATTTTCCAATGACTGGGCCCTGAAAAAGTTTGATGGATAGCCATCAGAGATGATATTTAAGCAGCTTCTGCTCCCATGCTGAGCTTAAGTATCCTACTCCTGTTTTCCATATGTCTCAGAAGAATCAACTTTATTAGCTCAAGGAATAGGTCTGGTCATTGCACTTATATCAAGACAGCTGGAGCTGATGTGTCCAACTGAGCTATGGGATGAGTTCCCTTCCCTCTCAGTACTCACAATTTTCACTTACCACAAAGCAAAATCCAATGCTCATCATTTTTAGGGTCCGCCAGCCACTGTGCCCAGACAGCCCTCTTCTTTCAATCATCTGCTGTGAAATCACATCTCCAGCACCCATGAGGGTCCCTGTAATACAACATTAATTCAGTATTGATCCAATCAATATTCTGAATGCCAGAGGAGTTTAAAGCTTAAAGTAATATCTGATTTCATTTGTTGTGTATGTGTGTGTTTGTGTGCGCGCGCATGCGTGTGCATATGCATGTGTGTGTATGCTTTTGATTCCTTGCAACTACCTGGCCAAGTTCCTGCAGTTTTCTTGGCTAGATTTTGGACGTGGTTTATCATTGCCTCATTCCTAGAGTTGAGAAGAAGTGACTGGCCCAGAGTCACCCAACTGGCCCTGTATTTAAGGCAGACTAGAACTCATAGTCTCCTGGTTTTCAGCCTGGTGCCTTTAGTATACCAAACTGGGTCACTGCACCAAATTGACTCTGACCTTTCCTTTACTTATATTATCTCTGCTGTCTTCTCATTTCATGTACTTTAATTCAATTAGTTGCTTCTTGCTTTGGGCAAACCAGAATGTGCCAGTACCTTTCAATTTTCCAACCTGAATCCTAACAGAAGATTCCTAATCGTACTTTTGTGAGTTCCTAACTATATTTTACTCTTCATGTTTCCAAGTCCCAGACACTGCAGTCTTCTAGACACTGCTGAATTCTTATGCCTAAATAAGAAAATGGGAATGTGTAGCTCAAGCATTTTCTTCTTGCTCTCAAAAAAGACATTCAGTTTGTACAGTTGTAGATTAATAGACGGGGGACGGGGTGGGTGTTCAAGATCCTACCACAAAAATTGTTCAAGACTATCTGATTAAAGCAACTTTCCTTTTGCTTTACCTAAGAGAAATTAAAAAGTTCTTGCTAACACCAGGACTAAATATGGGAAGCTACTCATTGCAAAAGTTGAGACAATAGGCAACACGGGTCCAAATCACGTCTTATATTTTTTTTTTACTGAAGTCTGGTCTGGGGGAGGGGGCAGAGCATTTGGTCCACTGACTTCCAAAAGTCTCTGCCAACAACTCTTGACGTCAAGCCTCCTTCCTTCAGTGAGACCTAGCCAGCTGGCAGAGAAATAAGCCACAATGCTTGGAAGAGCTGTCAGTCTCTCCTGCCCTTGGAACTGAATGAAAAGGTGCAGCCAGTGCTAAGAGTCAAGGGCAGAAGAGGAGATCCAACTAGAGTAAGTACCACTTGTACAGAAGCTGTCTCAGTTTCTTCTATGAGTTTCCAGACTCTCAGGAATCTGCCAAAAATACAAAGTAATTTATTGGCTTTCCAGATGAATGTATCTGTTTTAGTTACTGATCAGCTCCATTAAATGAGAGCCATCACATTGCAGAAAAACAAACCCAGAGAAAAATTGTTGGGTAATACTTCAGAAAACCTTGTCCAGAGGAAGTAACACCATGCACAATTTATACCACACAGGGAAATGACACCATGCGTAACTATAACTGAGTACTATGAAACCATTAGAGACAGTCAGGGCAAGTTTCCTCCTACACAGTAGAAACATACAAGGAAGTGGAGTTAAGTTGAGGAAGAAATCATACACTGTTGGGTGAAAAAAATGAAGACAAGACAGATACTGTGGAATTTGATTGTTGATAGGAAACTAACAATCAGTCTTTCAAATACTGCCCACACGAAGGACTAATTCTTGTTCAGATGCGCAAATTTCCTTGGTCGAGATATTCCTCCCCAAAAAATAGGAACCACTATCTTTAGCTGAAGTATCAGAAACATCATAGCACTGGTTCAGCTTCCAACTCATTGATAAATACACAGGAAGCAAATGCACTTTCCCTGATCCATCCGTCCATTCATTCATCTATATAGGCTGGGGGGTAGCACCTGAATGATGCAGTTGGCAAGCCTGCTAAGTGTAATGGGATGAGTCTCTCTCAATGCCAGGTACATCACAGAGATTGACGACTCTCTGGGCGATGACTTCACCTACATGAAACTTTGGAGAGCTGCCAACTCTGCTTGCTAGTTTGCCTACGACAAACAGGCAGATTCCATTACACCTGATGGATGGCCCTGGGATGGAGTTGTCAGCAAGAAAAATTAGGGAGGGGAAAGATGCAGGGACAAGTACACAAGCATTAGCACAATGGTTCCAGAACTTGTTTAGTAACAGCAAATCCACAATAGCTGTGTATGTTCACATTTAATGAAATTAAATGTAGTAAATTAAATGTGCAAATTCAAAGCTAATCAGATCAGGAAAACATCTAATTTAATGAAATTAAATGTAGTAAATTAAATGTGCAAATTCAGAGCTAATCAGATCAGGAAAAGACCAAACACATTGCTCTATAAAATGCTAATTTTTTAGTTAATTTAACCTTGGTTACTTGTTTTTGCTTAGCATACTGTGGGAAATCAGTTCACTGGTTAGTTTAGAGTTTAGTGAATCATACAGCTCAGAAGTCATTAACCAAGTTTGCATGTATATAGCCACTGAGGAACCAACAAGTGCAATAAACTAGAGTTGAGGACTGACCCTACTGTGTAACAAACTCCGTATCTGTCCCAAAGGTGCTTTTCTTCAAAAGGCAACTGGACTGACTTTTTTTTTCTTTGAAAACATTTCACTTCTCATCCAAGAAGCTTCTTTATTCTAACTGGTGGGGAATGGAATGGATTTACATTTTTTGCAGTCATCCAGTTATTAGCACTTTGAGAATTGTTGAGGCCACATGGGGGTTCAGGGTTTCCAGAATCAGAATGTAAACAAGTGTGAAACTTTCTTGGGACTGCTGAAAGGACTGCATTGTAAACAGGAGATAGGTGGTATTGTATCACTCCCTCTCTGTTGAGGGAGGGCTGTCCAGTTTTAATATAGGTGGCCTCTATGATCCCTCTTTTAAATCAGTGGTCTTCTCTGTCCTGAATGTGAACCTTGAGCTTGGTCTTTAGATGCTGAATTAGAAAATTCTCTAAAAAAATATCCATACTGGGGATATTTCTTTCAATCCCAGTTTTCTGCCAGGAGCAAAGAGGGCTTTTGCAAGGGGAATATGAAGAACGGCATCCTTGACATAGGTCAAAGCCATTTATGCAATGTACTATAGAAATGTGGTCCCAACAAAAGACATCAGAAGCTCTCTCAAGAGACAAATCCTAAGGATTCAGTAATTTTCATTTTGTTTTCATACAATACACTCAGCCATAAACTAATAAAGAATGATGAGCCTACAAAGCACGGCATGTGAAAGAATGAAAGAGTATTAAACTAACCAAGCCTTCCATAATATTTACAAAAAGCTGCTAGGATTTAAATGACCACATTAAGTATATTCTTAAACACAACTAGCAAAAACCTAACATCAATTTTGCAGAAGCCATAATCAATTTCTCTTGGGTTAACTTAGTTTGCAAGATTGTAGGATAAACCAACACATATTGCCTTGACTCCTCAGAGGAATGGCAGGAAATCAATGTAATAATTAGAAAACCCTCCTCAATTTCAAGATCCTAATTTTCAAGTTTCAAGTCCTGCCAACCTTTAAGCTCTGGATAAGCAGTGAAGTGAGATCCCATCCTGAGAAAAGAACATTTAGGTTTTTGCAACAGCAATGTCTTTTTATTGGCTCTCCACAATTTGGTAGTCATCATTAGATGAATTTTGAAAATTGTTCATTTTATTGGCTTACTATTTTAAGGACTGTATTTGCCTATTATGACAGCATTGTGATCTCCAGTTACTGACATAATGATTAAATATATGATGTGATTACATGCCTTTCTTATGCTTTTTTTCAAAAGGCAACTGGACTTTGTTTTTTCCTTGAAGACATTTCACTGAAGAAGCTTCTTGGATGAGAATTGAAACCTCTTCAAGGAAAAAAACAAAATCTGGTTGCCTTTTCAAAAAAGGCACTTTTGGAACAACCATGACCTGGATGACTGAAAATCTCCATAGACATTATTTGTCTTCTGTAACTCAGTTAGTAAGAAAGACATTCCAAAACTGAATATAAATGTAAAAACTAACAAAGGTATTGTTTGTGCTGCTGCCACTCTCTAGAAGACAGAAGTATATGAATCTTTAAGTTGATACACTGGAGGGACATTTATGTATGTTAGATTCTTGCTATGAGAACTGCCACGAAAGGAAGTGGCTGTGATCAACACGCAGTAGTGAATAACCAGAGGAACAAAGGAAGACAGCAAGCAGCCAGAGAAGTAGGGAAGTGCCCTGTTCCTTTCCCAGGGCTAATGTGCCTTAGCTCCTCTTACCAGCTGTGATGATTTGCACCTTCCAGGGGTGCTGGGCCATCAATCTCTGGTAGGCTCTCCAAAAGGTTGCCATGTCACCTAACACAGCTTCTATAGTATAGAGAAGTGAAAAATATATTGGAGCACAAGTTCTGCCCAACAGTGCATTATGAGTACCATTCTCTACAGTGCTGCAGTGAAGAAATATTAGATGATCCAAATATCATAATGGCCTGTAAAAAGCTGTCTCTCTTTTTTTCAGAAGGCCATATATTACTTCATATAGGTTGTTGGAATATACTATTGTTGGAATAGTAAAAATGACAGTGGACAGTGGAACTAATGAGCACAACCAACGAGGACCCAAGCAAAGGTCAAACAGTTCAGTCCGGATTCTTCACTGAGTACGTCATTTGTTACAATGACTCAAATCTCCTTCCAACTCTAGGATTTTATGAAATACTTCTATCTGTAACTCCATGCTGTGCGGTTTACATTTATCTAATAGTTACACTAGTGCAAATATTCCGAGTGTCTGCACTTTCCATACATTAAATGTACTTAAACAGCACTATTATCATGACTCCATACATAAAGAGAAAGTGTTATTCTTGTTCTCAGGAAGTGAGTTGATGGTATGTGTATTTACTTGGGAATATTTATGTGTTTATTAGAAAATAAATTACCATAAGAAAAGACAACTATGATATGAATTATCTGACCGACCCGGTCACTGATGCTCCATCGGCTTGCCTCAGTAAGTCAGCTCTGCTTTGCATGCTCTCAAACAAGCTTTACTAAGAGAAGAGACTATTTGTAACTTAGAGTAGAACTACTGGGGTCCTTGGTGCTCTAGGTCTAGGAGTTTGGTTATTAATTAGGTAATTAATTAAGTACCTAGCTGGGTAGTGAAACATCAGGAAGAAAATAGCCAAGCCCCGACAGCACCAAGGACCCACAAACAGGCCTTTAAAAAAAAAAAAGAAGCATCTCACGTTATTCTTATTTTAATACATTTCACCGGAACATACCAACTAGAATGCCTTTTTATGCGCACACTCGCCTTTTCTAAGCAAAGGAAAACATCCAATCCCTGCCCGCACCTCACAAAATCTGCCGCCGGAGGCACCACAGATACCGGGTATATACTTCCCAACTTCACGTATACTTAAACTTTTGTCCCGGCTTCCTGGCTTTGAATGATCCCAGTTCGGGCAGGCACGTGGCTCTACCGACCTCAAGGCAGCAAGAGATGACGCGCAATATTTCTGAAGCGTCTATTGGTAGAAAGAAACGGAGGGGCGGAGGAAAGAATTTACGCACCTCACAACCCGAGTAGAACTACGAATGAATAGAGTGTTCGTTATGGGGTTTCGCTGCAATTGTTTCAAGAGGACCGATCATGAAGTTAGAAAAAAATACAAAAGACGCTTTAAACGCCCCAGGCTGTAAATATCAGCGATTTTTGTATTCCCCTTACTAAAAATAAGTTGTTTGCGTTTGCATGGGTTGATAGTGCAGGCAATCTCCATGTTCTGTTTTAATGGCAAGCACAGTATAAGAACGTTCTAAATTGGAAGAGATCAATCAATCAATCAATCAATCAGACTAAAGCTGGAAGAGACCTTGAAGGTCTTCTAGTCCAACCCCCTGGTGAAGCAGGAGATCCTATATCCTTTCAGACAGTGCTTTTTTTCTAAAAAAAAAAAAAAAGTGCCGGAACTCACACATGTCATACAACCTGCCTTGCCTACCCTACAAGGTTCCATCCAAAAAATGGTACCGGAACTCCATTCTGGCCATTCTATGAGAAAAAAAGCCCTGCTTTCAGATAGGTGGCTGTCCAATCTTTTTTTTAAAAAAACTTCAGTGATGAAGCACCCACAACTTCTGAAAGCAAGCTGTTTCACTGGTTAATTGTCCTCACTATTAAGAAATTTCTCCTTAGTTCTAGGTTACTTCTCTTCCATCGTTTCTTGTCCTGCCTTTTGGTGCTTTGGAAATAAGTTGACCCCATCTTCTTTGCAACAGCCCCTCAAATACTGGAATACTGCGATCATGTCACTTCTAGTCCTTTTCTCTAGACTAACCATGCCCAATTCCTGTAACTATTCATATGTTTTTTAACTCCAGGTCCTTAATCATCTTAGTTGCTCTTCTTTGCACTTTTTCCAAAGTCTCAATGTCTTTTTTTGTAATGTAAACTGGATGCAATATTTTGTAAACTGGATGCAATATTCCAGGAGTGGTTTTACTAAGGCTTTATAAAGTGGTACTAATACTTCATGTGATTTTAATTCTATGCCTCTGTTTATGCAACCAAGGATTGTATTAACTTTTTTGGCTGCTGCCACGCATGCTGGCTCATGTTTAAGTGATCATCCAGTAGAACTCCAAGGTCCCTCTCACAGTTACGGTTTTGAGCCAGGTTTTGCCTAATCTTTACTTGTACCTTTGGTTTTTCCTGCCTATGTGTAAAACCGTGGAAACATGCAGAACTGCTCTGTAGAAGATGCACTTTCCTGTGTGCTTCATCTTAGCTTGATGCATCTGGAGGGGAAGAACACTTGTGCAAATGCTGTTTGTGGATTTTAGTTCAGCATTCAACACAATCATCCCTCAGCATCTGGTGAACAAACTGGGCCAATTAGATTTTAATACTCCTTTATGTAATTGGATACTTGATTTCCTTATTGATAGGCCCCAGGTTGTGCGAGTTGGAAAGAAAGTTTCCAATTCCATCTCTTTTCCAATTCTCAGGTAATTCCCCAGTGTTCCAGGATTTTTGAAAGATATGATACAATGATTCTGAGATAACTTCTGCCAGTTCCTTCAAAACTCTGGGAAGTAATAAGTGTTCTCTTACCATTTTGTTTAAATTTTTATTTCTAATCTGTCTTTTACAGTACAATACAGTTATGCTTTTGGTAGGTTGGGCTATAAATGCCCCAGGCTGTGATTTTTGTATCCCCCTCACAAAAATAAGTTATTTACATTTGCATGGGCTGATAGTGCAGGCAATCTCCTTGTTCTGTTTTAATGGCAAGCACAGTGTAAGAACGTTCTGAACTGGAAGAGATCATTCAAATAGGCTGGCCTTTGATAAAGACAGAAAAGACTTAGAATTTATAACTGAGTAAACTGGACATAATGACACAATCAGTCTCCTGTTCCCAAATGCACCATGCACCCTCCGCTCATTAAGTTTTCTCCATTTTCCATTTACAGTTTGCATTTTTGCCCTGAATATAGCTTCTTCTAAGGCAGGGGTGTCAAACTGCCGGCCCACGGGTCGGATGCATCATCCAGAACCGCACCTACCCCATTGCCGGCAATGGCAAAACCGTTTGACATGTCTGTAAGGAATTAAAAATTCTCTAGTCAGAAATTAGGGCTCTTGAAACATTTTTTAAACTCTCTGTGACTTGTGATTCCAGTAGCAAAAATACTTCCTGTTATTCCTTTGAAATGGCCACTCCTCACGTCACTTCTTCCCAGCAAGACTCCAGATGCTCGGTCCAATACTGTCTGCTAGATGAGAAGGCAGGTGTCCAGCAAATTGGCTTAAGCTGATAGTGTTTTAAAAAGCACCAAAACATGACCAGAGCACATGCACAGAGATATGGGACATTTCCAGACAAACCAAATATCTTGGGTTTTTTTTCTCTCTATATCAATTAATTACATGTTTTAAAATTTGCTTTGAGATTCAAAAGCCACTTTTAGTCCCTGGGTGTTTATAAAAACAGGCAGTAGAGACTGCCTTGTAGCTTGCTGTCACTTTTCCAGGGGGCAAGAGATATATCATGAGGCAGCTATGCATGGACACACTATAGGTGATTAGAGACAATGCTGGAGTAGAATAGTATGAGTCCTCACTCATACTACTAGCAGCTTGGAAGATGCAATTGCATGGAAGTTGCAGAACTACTTGGTTTCTTTATAGACTCCGATGAACCAAGAAATACCCAGCCCAAGAGTACTAGCTTAAGCAAAAGCTCCATTATGTTTACATAGCAATTAAAGTCAACTGCTGCATTTGTAGTGTGAAGCTTGGGTAGAATCAAGGGTTGGAGGAGGCAATTTAAACTACAGTACTGAGTCCATTAAAGGAACCTAAATTTAAAGCACCCAAAAGAGATGGCTCTCTTTCTTCTGCCTAAGCACATCCCAATACAGAGGAGCCCACCACATCTCTAATTGTTTCTGTCAGATTCTGTCAGATTGCTCTGTAGCAAGTTTTCTTAGAAGAAAGATTCCATTAGAATCTCCCTTGCTATAACAGAAACCCATTTTGTGTCCAGTATCTGGAATGCTACTTTCAGCTACTTTAAATATATTCTCAGTTGTCTTTTATCAGGGTTAAACTTAGGCCCAGATAGAGTGAAATGATAGCTGTTGGTGCAACCAAGTGAGAACCATTAGGATTTTTGACCAATTTGATCTAGTGGTTAAGGCATCAAGCTAGAAACCAGAACACTAGGTGTTCTAGTCCTGCCTTAGGCATGAAAGCCAGCTGGGTGACTTTGGGCAAATAAAAACAAATAACATTCCTTGGTAAATAATGGGAAATATGTTCCTATAAAGCAGTCGTTCTGAATCTCGGTAACTATAAAATGCCAGGAGAATTCTGGTAGTTGAGGTCCACATCTTAAAAGTTGCTCAGGTTGAGAAACACTGCTGTCGAGGAGTACCATATTTTTCCATGTATAAAATGCTATTTTTTCCTGCAAGCACCCTGTTCAAAAATCAGGTGTGTCTTATACAAGTGCAGTGTCTTATACATGGAAAAATAATGGTAACCTCTGCAGCCCAGGGCATGCCTGTGTGGGTTGCCATGCTGCCTGGTGCAGGTGTCAAGCCCCTGTGGGCTTGCCACTAATGGGGTGGGGAAGGGGGCAAGATTGGCGGCCGGCCAAACTTCTGGATTTGCCGGCTCAGCTCAGCGCAGAGAAACTCACATACCAGAGCGTCTTATACAAGGGTGTGTTTTATAGACGGAAAAATATAGTAATTCCTATTGCCATCACTAAGTCTTCTTCTGAAACTCTTGATTTGTCTATAAACATCACTTAGTGGAATATGTGGAGAATATAGCTACAATTCAGTTGATGGGTTGTTTAAAAACAAGAATGAAATAATATTGATTGTTCAAAAAGATCATCTAAAATTACCATTTTTTCTAAATCTTGTTTTTGAAAAAAAAATTCAACTTTGATGCAGCTTTTTAACTTTTCCAAAGAATCTTTGTCATAATAATATAGAAGTATTCAGATTTAGCATTGCATTTGTTGTTATTTAAATTGCTTAGTGTTACAATATTTTATAATATTAAGTAAATTCTTGGAAATGTCTCTCCTAGCCAAACTAGCTATATGGTTCTCATTTCCAGCAGTCTTTCACCTAATTAACTCGGACCAGGAACCCAAAATTAAACGTCTCCATTAGCATCATGAATCACTTGCAGTATTCTCCTTTCCCTATGGATTGAAGGATGGATACTAACTGAATCCCCAAGACTCTGAATTTCCTTCCAAGATGGTTAAAATATATGGTGATTTTATAGTTAAAATCAGTTTTATCTCTTTTCATGCAGTATCATGTATTCATATGTGTTAGCACAGGGGTGTCAAACTCAATTTCATTGAGGGCCGCATCAGCATTGCGGTTGCCCTTGGGGCCGGGTGGATGTAGCCAGGGTGGGTGCAGCCTACTGGGTGGCCATAGATGGAGTGGGTATGGTCTTCTGGGTGGGTGTGGATGGAGTAGGTGTGGCCTTCTGGGTGGGCATGGCCAGCTCTACATCATTCACGTCAAGGGTGCCTGTGGGAGCCTGGGCAGGAGTGGGACAGATCTGAGGGTCTCTGGCAGAAGGGGATGGGACCAGGGCAAGTGCCAAGGCATGGTCCACTGGAGGAGCCTCGCTGTTCCTCTTAGGCCATGCCGGGGGGGGGGCTTATGGAGCTAAGACTGAATGCGTTTCAGCATAGATGGCCACCACAAAATTGCACATTGGCTCCCAGTTGGCCTTGGCCAGGGCCAAGGCAGAGGGGGCCGTTCCCTCACTGTTTCCAGGATGGCTTCGCGGGCCACATGAAGGCCGCAGGCCGTATCCGGCTCCTGGGCCTTGTGTTTGACATGTCTGTGTTAGCAGGATGGGATTATAATCATCAATAGACTTGATAAATCTTGAAAACTGTCATACTTTTCATATTTGTTCTTGGTTAACAGCACACCTTTAGGAACAAGTGGATTTTGTCAGCATGTTGTGTTTCCTTTGCACAGGAACTCAATGGGTACTGTGGGCCAATTATTCTCTCTTAAACCAGCCTACCCACCCCATATGGTACAATAGTTATTGTGGGGAGAAATGAGAGGAGGGAGTCCTTGTATACCACCTTCAGCTCTTATTTGGAAAACAGCATATGCATCTAATGAATCAATCAGTAATACATTTGCTTCTGTTTCTTGCATCAATGAGTCATCAATTATGATTCTTTTCTTTTTCTGCTTATAAGGTAAGGCTATATCTTGTTTGCCCTTCAGGGATCCAGTATGCTGCTGTCCATCCAGCAATGCCTGCCTACCTTTCTTTCTTTGCAACAGTCTCTTGGGGTATGAAAGGGTTACCCTTCCCCGTTCATTGATTTGCAGTAGGACATATATCCAGTTTCTTTTTAAATAGCTCCCCAAAATACAAGCAATCAGCACAGGTTGTATTCAATATTTTAATTTTTCTTTAAAAAAAATCCCAAAGGCATCAGCTTGATTCACAGATGAGAAGAATGCTCATGTGACAGCCAAGATTGCTTCTCAGCCTTGAAAAAAAATTGTAGCGGTACTCTGCATAGCCACTGACAAACAAATAGCCCACCCCCTCCTTTTGCCTAATGGATGGGATCCAAATGAGAGGAGCAGCAGTTTGAGAGAACTTGGACCGAACAAAAGTAGAACTAGAACAAGGGTCTTCAAACCTGGCAACTTTAAGACTTGTGGACTTCAACGGCCAGAATTCCTCAGCCAGCCAGAGAATGAGAATTTGTATCAGACAAAGTATCTCCCTAGTACAAATTCCAGAAACAGGACTGCGGAAGACAAGAACCAAAGAGAAAGGAAGAAGCTACCTTTCCTGAGCTCCTGCTTTTTGCTCTGTCACTCCTGATGTCCCTGGCAGAAAGCCTGCCTCACCAAGAGTATTATTTGGTCTTTGGTAGCACAAAGTGAGCATAAACCCAGTCAAATAGTATCAACTTGCAGATGAGGTGAGACAGCTGAGTGAGGGACCAAAATTTAATCCCTCTTCATGTCCAGTCTGGGCTGCAATAGACAAGGATCAGTACCGACCAAGCACAGTGGCCAAGAGTGCCATGCGGATATACATGCCGTTCTCTGCTTGCCGGAAGTAGGCTGCACGGGGATCCGAGTCCACCTCCACACTAGAAAGAGTTGCCAAGATAAGGATTATCATTTACCACCCCCAAAATCTGCAGAAGCTTTCCCTCTCCTCCCATGCACAATCTCCTAAAAGAGACCACTGCTTTATTCAGTAAGAATGGTAGTTTGATCAAACAGAACACTTGTTTTTGATAGGATTTTCTGAGCTAAGAGTTTTGATGTCCATAACAGAGGTCCCCAAGCTTTCTCGGTTGGCGGACTGAAGGGAAAGGCAAGGGGAAGTATTTTACGTGTACGCGTGACGCAAACGGGGTGACGCTACTGCCCACATGACACTCACTAGCCCTGCCCCATTTTTGCCACATGGGCACTAGTGCTGCCCTGTTTTTGCTGCGTGGAGCCCCGTTTAATCCACATGGAACCCCGTTTAGGCCAGGTGGAGCCCCATTTAGGCCGCACAATGCCCTCTTTAGGCTGTGCGGCTGTGGCACTAGCATGAATGGGGATGAATGGGTGCACTGGCCATCCTGTTTGATGGCCCAATGGCCAGCAGGCCACGGCCTGGTAGTGGGCTACGGCCCACAGGTTGGGGACCCCTGGTCCATAACAATCTTAACAACCCAGGAGTTTTAACTTGATCAGAAGTAACATTTTGTTCTACTTTTCAGATGGAGATAATGTGAGCTGCTGCTTACCATTCCTCCAGCATCAAGGATTGAGCCTTTTATGCATGCAGGCTGGGTGGAAAACTCTTGGAAGAAAGTCTTACCCAAGAGCAGCATATTTTTTATTCCAGCAGAACATAAATGAACTGAGCTAGGATTAGCTCCTTCGCACCTGATTTCATTGACACGGGGCATTGGATGCATCACCACCATCTTCTTCTTGGCCCGGGTCATGATATGCGGTGTCAAGATAAACTGCCCAAAACACTAGAGAGAAAAGACTTGAATGAGTTCTTAGTTGTTAGCAGCTCTATCCCATGCTGAAGGAAACTGCCCATTTCTGCAAATGCCAATTTTCAAGCAGTTTCAAAATACTCAGCCCTTGTGTTGCTCCAAGTTGTCAGGATCCAGAAAAATGAGTTTAGCTAGAGATTCCACATTTTGAGCCCTTGGAAAACATGGATTCAACCACTGAAGTGAAGAGACCAAGGCCAGGATTTGCCAAACTGACATACAAACTAGGCGATTTTGTATGTTTCTCAAATAAATTAAAAAATAAATGATGTCTGAAACAATAAACTGAACCAAATTAGCCCAGTATGTGATGTGAATCCAACAAGTGTGACCTTAGCTAGAAAGCAGGGTATCTGTCTCAATAAAAGGGAAGAACAGAATCTTCTCTTTTTTTCTAGAAAGAGAATATATACTAGAATGTATTTTGATGGTGAGGGGAAACAAAGCATCTTGTGCTGCTGGCTGGGACAAGAGACTCATACACATATTTATTTTCTGAGGTTCAGAAAATAATTCTGGGAGCAACTTAATTATAGCTTGTTCAAGAAATGAAGGCTGAAATAAACCAGGACTTAGGGCAATGTGTGAGTCAGTATATTTGTGTGAGTCAGTACATTTGGTGTACTGACCTGGAGGACAGTTCATCTGCTGCTTTCACTTACCATCTCATATTCCTGGACCGAAGCAAAGCGCTCCTTCTGGATGCGAGTCATGTAAAGAACATCTGTGTCTGGTAGAGCCTCTTCAATGTTCTCAAACTCTTCCTGGGAAAGAAGAGTATAAGGAGGAATGAGTCAACATCAAGATGCAAGCAAGAACCCATGATGGTAAACTTCCCTCCCACCCATCTTCACCTGCTTGATTCCCTTGGAGGCTACGAAGTCGAAGATATCAGAGGGCATGCGCAGGTTGGGTGGAGTGACATAACGTAAACTGACACGGTACAAGGTCAGAAGGCGGGCGAGAGAATGGACTGTGCGCCCATGCTTCAGGTCTCCCACCATGGTGATCTGGAAAAGAGGGAAGAAGATCATGAGGTTTTCTGATCTGTGGAAAGTAGGCATGCAGACAAAAGTATTAGCATAAGTCCACAACTTCCCTTACCGTCATGCCATTGACAGTGCCCAACTCTTCACGGATGGTGAAGATGTCCAGCAGACCTTGAGTGGGGTGTTCTCCAACTCCATCACCTGCATTAATCACAGGTTTGCGGCAATGTTTGGCAGCCAGCTGGTATAAAATGAGAGGGGAAGAAGCCATTAAAGTTAGCATTTGACTCATGTCTTTATTCAGTCAGTTCATAAGCCCTTTGTGGCTTCCATATAAATTGCTGTTAATCAGAAATCAGCAAATCTGATGACTTAACTGGAAACCAGAAGGTGAGATCAAGAAGTCCAGAGGAGTAAAAAAAAAAAAAAAACAGCTTCTACAGAAGGTGTTTTTGCAGGCATCCTGAGAACCAGATGCTTGAATTTACAATCAATAAAATTGGCCATGGATTTCTGAGACCTGTTTTTAAAAGTTAAGAAAATGAATGGCCTTTATCATGTAGGCCAGACATGTCAAACACAAGGCCCAGGAGCCAGATGCGGCCCGCAAAGTGCTTTCATGTGGCCCGCGAAGCCATCCTAGAAACAGTGAGGCAACGGCCCCCGCTGCCTTGGCCCTGGCCCAGGCCAGCCGGGAGCCAATGTACAATTTTGTGGTGGCCATCTTGGCACTTGCCCTGGTGGGCCATGCCTTGATACTTGCTCCGGTCCCACCCCCTTCTGCCAGAGACCCTCAGATCTATCCCACTCCTGCCCAGGCCCCCACAGGCACCCTTGACGCGAATGATGTAGATCTGGCCACGCCCACCCAGTAGGCCACATCCACTCCATCCATGCCCACCCAGTAGGCTGCACCCACTCTGGCCACACCCACCTGGCCCCCCAAATACAATTGCAATGCTGATGCAGCCCTCAGTGAAATTGAGTTTGACACCCCTGATGTAGGCAAAAAAATCCACCCCCCCAAAAAAAAACAGGTGAGAAAGGGAAGACAGGATTGCTAGTTTCTCTGAACTTGTACCATACCATGAACATAACCCACCATCATGCCTTCATCATGCAACCTCTTCTTTAATCCATTACCCAACTTTACCTCCACTGCACCTGGCTGGGGGTGCCTTAGAACGACGACGTCGGCGTAGCAGCTCATGGTCTGAACTGAGTCTGCCAGAGATTCTCCCTTTTGGCAGGATGAGGTGGCTTCAGAAAAGGGGAGCACAGAGCCACCCAGACGGTACATGGCTGCAGAAAAGGAGCTGCTGGTCCGTGTGCTTGCCTCGTAAAACATGGAAGCCATCACCTTCCCCTGTGCAAACGTAGCTCTGGTTTAGTATTGCTGTTTTTCCTGCCTTCCCCAAATCTCATTCCCATTGCCCCAATTCAACGTTTTCCTCACCTTGAGGATGTCAAGACTGCGCTCTTTTTGCACCATCATGCGCAGATTGTGTGCGACATTAAACAAGTGAGACATCTGTACAAAAAAGAAGATCATATTGTGAGGGAAGGAGCTTAGGAATTTTGAGTACAGGAATTCCATGAGCACAGACACCAGAATGTAGGAGAAAAAAGCTAGTATGCAAATACCTGGCCCTTTGTGAACTGTTTGACTGACAGTATATGTTGCCCCACAAGAGGATGAAGTAATGGTGAGGTTTGAGGATGTGGCAAACTCTGAGGAGATGCCTGTCTGGGTAATGGGCCAGCAAGGTATAATGGGCCATCCTGGACCATGGACAGGTCTAAAGAGGTAAAGAAAAAAAGATCAGCTCTTCAAGTAGAACATGCAAGAGAAGATGTGAGGGATCTATCTCTGTCTCTCTTTTGCCTTTTTCTTATCCTGCTCTCCTTTTGGGTCTGTTCCTCCAATTCTTTCCTTCCATAACCTTGAAAGCCTTCATCCTAAGCTATTATCATTCATTAGCGTAACCAGGATAGAAGCAACTGTTTGCCCAAACACTACATGGACAATACAGGTCCCCAGCCCAAAAAAAAGAGAGGAAACGTTTGGAGGAAATTTTTCGGCAACAGGACAAACACAAGCAGAACAACTCTTTAGAGCCTGAACTTTTAAAAAGGCAGAACCAAATGGTGTTTTGCCTACATTCAGATTATGTTCAATTAACTGATGCAACAAGCAAAGTCTAAGAAATAGTCAATCCTGAAATAGTATTTTAAAAGTGTCAATTTTGAGATTTGATCATGGTGGCAAAACTATCTTTGTCAAATGAGATAGTAGACAATGGGATACATTCAATGGATTTGCTTCATAAGAAGAGGAATAAGGTTGTTTTAACCAGGCCAGGATTAAAAGCATTGTTCTAAATTTACAGAAGTTTTTAGTAAATTGATGGTTTTGAACTGCTTTGTCTCTCATTAGTTGCTATGCAATGTTGCAGAGATAAAACATACTTTACTATGTTATAATCAACATTAAACAAATATTAATGCCATTGGCCCTTAACACCTTGGCCCTCCTGCCTCACAGAGTCCCATCTGACACAAAATCCAAAGCAGAATCCCTTTCTGGTCTTGCTGTCTACAGCAGTGTTTCCCAAACTTGACAATTTTAAGGTATGTGGAATTCTGGGAATTGAAGTCCTCATGCCTTAAAATTGTCAAGTTTGGGAAACACTGGTCTACAGCAACCAATTTTCCCCCTCCACATTTCTCCTTCAACAAACTTGCCCATGGAGAAATGCTGTAAAATGCTGTAAGAGACTAGAAATCTACATGGCCATATCTGAATTTAAACGAGAAGCTCTTTCTACAAGGCTACTTAGAACAAAAAAACTGATTTGAAAAAAAAAAAATCACAGAAGGAATAGCAGCAGTCTGAATCTGGGGGGGGGGGGAGAAGAACTCACCTGGCTCAGGTGCTTTTTTGATAGCTCTTTCTCTGAGTTCATCAGCTAGTCAAAGGAAAGGGACAAGAATTACAGTCTAATAGAGACACCTTGCCATGGCTCCAGCCCTCCTTCCCTAAACATCTGCCCCAGAAAGGAATCCATTCCAGGTAACCTTTCATCCATCACCTGGCAGCCCAGGATCTGAAGCACGATGGATGCGGGGGGCCAAGTAGAATCGTGCATCTCCCACTGGAGCAGCTCGCCGAGGACTAGATGCACGGCCACGAAAGATCTCTGTTTGCACAGTGGCATGAGGACGCTCAGGTGTCTGCAAGATGAGAGGAACTAAGCAATGGAAATTTAGGGAATAATTTCACTTTTCACTAACAGCATCCCCCAACTTTCCCACCTTTATCCATTTATCCATCTATTCCCAAGCATTCTCCTCCTTTGTTCCTTCTTAGCTGAGTTTCAGCACCTACCTTCAGGATCTCTTTGGCTGGTGCTGGGAGAGGTACTGAGCATGGCCACTTTCGCACATCCTGCCCATAACCTGGGGATACGAGAACCTATACAACACAAAATGTTCACGTCAGTCCTAACCCCCCTGGCATCAAAACGTCATAAAGGGGAGGTAGCCAAAAGGGCCTCAGAGGCCTTTAATTAGGTAAAAGACATTTTTTTTCTACACCCCTTCCTCAGTGCTCTGTATTTACCTGTCCGTCAATATAAGCCACTTCTCCACGAAGAATAACACGACGTACAGTCCCCTTCACTCGCATCCCTTCAAAAGGTGTCCACTGGGATTTGCTGAAGGCTGTATGGGTTGGCACCAGCCACTCCTGCTCCAGATCCACCTGCCAGAAGACATAACAACTTAGAACAGCTGCTGGTACTGACAGTGGGAAGTCCACACCATTGAGTGGGCAGTTATGGCTTTATGGCCGAAGAAAGCTTTCTAGCAATAGTTTTTCTGACAAAACAGAGTTAAGGCAAAGATGCCAGTTTTGACAGGGCTCTACGTTTCTCCCCTCAAGGCCCTTTTCTTGCAACAGCAGCCCCACCTCAATGTATGTATCTTCCTGCACAGGCAGTCCAAATATGCGCAGAGGATTATCATACAGGCGCTTGACAATATCTTCCACAGTGAGGCGCCCTTCAGAAACTGCTGTAAGCAACAGAGGCAGCATAGTCTCCAGACCTGGGAAGCCTGGGGGAGGGTCCTTCCCAAGCTTCTCCTCCAATGTGTGTGGAGCTGGAAGGAGAAAAGTAAAAATATGGCAGAGGAAAAGCTTTCATACTACAGCTCTGCCAACTGGTACTGGGTATAAAAGGCAGACTTGCCTTCCCTGTTTCTAGTCCCACACATATTCTTCTAAACTCTCGGAAATAAAGAGGATGGGGCTATCAATTGTTGAAACCATTTGGGGACATGTCCCGAGGCTGAAGATTTCCAGCAATCTAAACTAAAGCCACACTTGCCATGGTCCGTAGCAAAGCAGTCAATGGTGTCCAGGTTGTCCCAAAGGGATTCCATGTCTTCGCGGGTGCCCAACATGGGGCGCACCTGACCCCGGCCTTCCCCAATACGCCTCAGATCTTCCTGGCAGAGGAAGAGGTGATGGGGAGCCACCTCACAGGTCACCTCAATGCCTTTCTGCTTTGCTGCTTTGATGATCAGGATCTGTGAAGAAATGAAATGTGGGAACCTGCCCTTCCCAGCATATATCCACACAATGTTACCCCCGGAATTTTCATCCAGGTTCATATCAAGTATTTTAATAAGGATACAAGAAGTCTTGCAAGTCATTTGGTCTCTAGTTATACCAGAGATTATGCATTGTTTGGTTGGGAGAAGAAAAATCTTGTTTTCTGTTCATGGATCTTCCCTGAACATACAACCTTATCCTTTAAGCTTATTTGCAAAAATTGCCTACCTCTTCCTTGCGGGCCACATGGCAGATGTGGACAGGACGCTGGTATAGCTGTGCCACCATCAAAATGGCTGCCACTGTCTGTTTCTCAGCATGTGCTACAATTGGAAGGTGCTTGGGCCACTTTTCAAAGTGCTGAATGGTTTGGAAAGATCAGAAGAAGATTAAATACAGAGGATAGATATGCACTGATAACATAGGCCAGAGGTTGTTTGAATGCCTTCTAATAGCCTACCCATTAAATTATTGAAATATTGGCAGATGGGGTACTAGAAATTCTATTTCAGGGCTCCAGTAAGAGAAAAGCATAAAACCTTCCACATCAAAGCAACTTTCCCTTACTTGCTAAAGAAACAAAGCCCCAGAGATCGAACAAAATTAAACCCACCTCCATCCAGAGAGAAACGTTGTCCATCTTGAGGTCAGAGAAAGTGTCATTCAGGTACATCTTTAGACCAGCGGCAGCTCCAGCCACTGGCCCCAGAGAGCCGGCATTCTCAGCTGAGGCGCCAACATACAGTGCAAAATCACAGCGGGCTCCAGCCTCAGCCAACTAGAGGTAGGCAAGGGTGCAAAAAGAAAAAGACAGTCTCAAAAGGTGTGACAAGTTCTTTCCTTTTAATATTTGGATTAGCCACTCTTATCATATACCAAGCTGAGAACTGCCAGACTCAGAAGAGCCTCATCTTGACCAGAAGAGCATTCAATAAACAAATACATAACAAAACGCTTGCTGAAATGCTTGCTGAGACATGCATTAAAATATTTTCATGCTGAAATTTTGCTAGTTTTAATACGACTACAGGTTAAGTGTCCTATATCATAAGTTGTAAAGACAACTTTTTTCTTCTAGATGTTGTGAGCAACATGGTTTTAATAATTAGTTCCAGGTAGCAAGCAAATTATTTTCTTGACTGGTATTGTCTTTACATTTGATTACAAACTGAACTGATAACATTCCACTAATTTAATAAAAAGAACATCAGAAGTAGCAGCAATGTGCACACTGAAGAACATTTCCTAATACAAAAGGCAAGTAATAGAGGGCCAGATATCTTTCTTTGGAAGTCTTTTGCTAGTTTGGACACCACTATCAAAAAAGTCTGATCCTTCCCTTGCCCCCATTAGTCATGATCCGGGCAGTCCTTACCTTCTGCATTAGGGCAAAAGAACTGGCATCAGTGACAGCAGGTGAGGTGTTTGGCATGGCACAAACCATTGTGATGCCACCAGCTAGAGCAGCTGCTGTACCAGATTTGAAGTCTTCTTTATGGGTGGCTCCTGGTTCTCTCAAGTGCACATGGATATCTATTAGACCTGAAGGAAGAGAAAGAGGAGAAATCAATAGAGGAAAAGGACTATATTTGTTTTTGATTACACAGTGATATTATGCTCACAGTCAATCTCATTTTAGCCAAATCTAGTATATTGTACAAACTCAGGCATTTACTGCAGAACACTGCAAATGTGAACCCAGAGGTGTCATTTTCATTAAGGCTCACGGCTGAAAATGCATGTACAGGGCTGCTCCTTGTATATCCCTACACACATAGTGTGAATGCTGAAGTTTATGTGAAGTGTGAAGTTTCTGTATATCTCATGTCCATAGTATAGGTGTACCCAAACTGAAGCCAAAATTGATTACGGCACCCTCGGGACCAAAAAATGAACACTCTGCAGCTCTCAAGTATTGAAAGAGCCAGTTTGATCTAGTGGCTAAGGCAACAGGCTACAAAGTGGGAGACCGTGAGTACAAGTCCCGCCTTTGCCATGAAAGCCAGTTGGGTGACTTTGGGCCAGTCCCTCTTTCTCAGCCTAATACACCTCACAGGATTGTTGTAGGGAAAATAGGGAAGAGAAAGATATGTGGGATATGTTCCTTATCTTATTTGTAACAAATAATAAAGGTGGGCTACAAATAAATAAATAAGAATAAAGTTAAACAAATTAAATTCTCACACTTTCAACAACTAGGAAAGCCATTTTCTGTTCAACTCTTCTGAGGTCATTCTTACTTTTTAAAAGGGTAATAAATGAACTCAACCCACAGTCAATGGATAAATTGTGATAAACTGCATCTGCAGTCAATGGATAAATCAGTATGTCCAGTATTTAGAAGCTAGTCCCATTTTAGGCATGAAAGCTGGCTTAATTTGATTTGCTTAATGACTGTGATGAGGAGTCCTTGTTGCTCTCTGAGCTTGCTTGTTTTCTTGCACACATTTCATTACTCAAACTAGGCAACACCATCAGTGCTAATAAGGACTCCTTACTAACACTGATGATGTTACCTAGTTTGGGTAATGAAACATCTGCAAGAAAACATGAAGCTCAGAGAGCAAGAAGGATCCCTCATTTTAACTTTATTCTCCTTTATTGGTGACTATGGTGACCTACTTTACAACTATTGTAAAAAGTGCTATAAAAATGAGTCTGGTCACATAGTGATTTGACTTATGATCACAATGACATAATCAAAATTCCAGGTTCAATTGTAATCATAAATAGGTGATCTGTCTGTCAAGCTCTGGACCTGGACTCAGCTATAAATCACAGATCCCCAACTTTACATGGCTTAACTAGGTTGTTAAGCTTGAAGTCAATAGAATCTCTTAAGACTCTCATCGCAGCACACTAATATTTATTGCAATTAGTCTGAAGCCATATTAAATAGCTCATAGCTATTTTGTCATATATCCCCTCTCCTTGGACTCAGGAACCTTTTTTAATAGCCCTGCTCTCCACTCCATGTTCTCAGGGCTCCAAATTCAATAAGTGAGCCTGTCTAAAAAGGCAAAGACCAAGTTGGACCAGCTAAGTGCATTCTTTTCTGTAGATAAATCTTCCCCCAATGTGCTCAAACTTTGATCTACCTGGCAAGCGGATGAGTTTCTGTGAGGTCATACAGTCCACATGCATCTTCAACGGAGGAGGCCCTCCAATTTGCCCAAGAGCCTAATGGAGAACAGAAACAAAGAAAAAGAGGAGGACTCAATCTCTCAGAATAGCAAAGGACACCCCCCATCCAACATACACACAATGCACACTGGAGATCTCAGCATTCTCCTAAAGCTGAATCCCATGTTTCTCTTCATCACTGCCCAATCCTTCTCCAATTCATTTGCCACCCCTCACAAACCTCAACGAAAAGCTTGGTGCACTTGATGTCTATGATGAGTGGCACTGAGTAGTCAACTGCCAGCCGTCGTGTTCGGTAGCCCTTGGTGACAAATGAAGAGAGCCTCCTCCCACCAGAGTTGCGCATTGACAAATTGATCACTAAATCAAAGTGATTTTCAGCCAGATAATCCAAAATGCTGCGCTGTTGGTTCTCCTTGCATGGCATTTCATTGCCATCTGCCTCTTCAAAATGCCAATCTACAGCCATCACCTGCCACAAAAGAAGCAGCAAGTCCTTAAGCCATCGAGATACAAAACACTCAAGATAATGCAAGAATGCCAGTCATGGTCTTGGCAGATTAGCCCAAACAATTGCAAAATAGACACAGAGTCATTAGAACCTTTTGTGAGTCACACATTCCATAAGTTACATAATGCTGTGGCTCTGAAGTACAAAAGTGAAGTAGGTTGGAAGAAGATGCAAAAATTGTTGCTTAAGCAAAGGGGGCCCAAAGCATTTTTAAGTCCAGAATGCTCACAGAACCTTTGGAAGCAACTCAATCCGCCCCCCCCCCCATTCATTAAACTATCAGGAGGAGGAGATATAGCATAGACCTGTAAGATTCTGCTATTTTATTTTAGCCAATCTCAATAAAAGTAGCTTTAGGCTTTCTATGAAGTTGATTTCCTGGTCTGGTCTATTTAGTGGGGCTGACAATATGTAGCACTGGGTTACATCAGGAATCATCTTGTCAAGGTCAATTCTGCCCATCCATCTGAACATTACAAAAGGTCTACTTCTTGGGAAGTACACAAAGCCTACATGAGGCAACAGGCCTTCTCTGGAGCAGCCTATATACTGTGGGATATACTTCCCTGTGAGGTACACGTAGCAACTTCTCTCCTTGCTTTTCTTTCCACTATGAGTTTGATCTTAAACCAACTGCTTGATGTATGCACTCCACCTTGTATGAATGTTTTGTTCTGTTTTGGTATGCCTGTTTGTTTGCTTGTTTAATTGTTTTATTTGCTCGCCTTAATATATTTGCAGAGTCTTACAACTGGGGCAGTGTACTATTATTGTAAAGAAATAAACATCCAGAATTCTCAACCAGCATTCTGGGAACGTATTTATTTATTACATTTCTAGGACACCCAACTTCAGAACAACTCTGGTTTCAAAAATTAAAAATAATATTTAAAAAAAGGCAACACTCATCTGATGGACAGCATAATTTTTCTTCCATACCATCCCCCAACTTAAAGGGCCTTAGATTTCACAATTCTGGAAAGCATCAATTTGGGGAAATAGGGCCTACAGATAAGAAGGATGTGTGTTCCTGGGAGAAGACCCAGAAGTAAGTAAAGGAGAAAGCAAACCTCTATTAAGCCCAAGGCTAAAATTGGAAGCCATCTCTCTTTCTTGCTGTTTAAACAGCTTCACCGTGGTGCTAATTTTTCCCCCCCAGCAACCTCCAGCATTGGAATAACAAAGAATTCCTATTCCTGCTCTCTTCTTCTGCACTCCCCCTTAATTGTTTTCATCTTTCCTCAAAGGAGAATAGCACAAACTGCACTGGAAGGCAATAATATATATATACATTGCTTACTGGTGTACACCACTTAGAGAGTGCTTGCACTTAAAGCGGTATATAAGTCTCAAAAATAAATAAATAAATAAATTCACTGCAGTTTATTAACCTAATAATTATTAATCTAATTAACCCGTCTTTGTAAAAAAAATACCATATGTTATCATGACCATCTGTGTACCTACCTTAATGCCATGCTCTGTATAAAAATCAGCAGTGCCCAGACTGGCATAGAGATTATAGCCCAAGCCTTCCAGGGTACGTACTGTGGACAGCAACTCACTCTTGTTCTAAAAGAGATGTGAAGTAAAAAGGAAAGGCACACCTATTCAGACACATCATAAGCATGTCTGCTCTTACTGCAACCCACCTTCCCCAATCCTTCCCATTGACTTTCTTACCCTCCTGTTCTTCTCTCTCTCTCACCCTATTCCCCAAATCCATTGTTACCACCATTTATTACAGCAAGAATACTTGGCTTATTTTTTATTCCATATAAACCCTTAAAAGCAAACCTCAAAATAATCTAGAAGGGTTGAACAATGAAAACTTTGTAAGAAACATTATCAGTTGTTCTGCTACTACAACAAAAGTATAGGAATGTTTAATCTGAAAAAAGGCTTTGAGGTGGTGACACCAACAGGACTGTTCTGCTTTTCCTCCTGACAAATGCGTCACCCTTTCCCACCCAACTGACCTTGTAACTCCCAATAGTCAGCAGAATGTTCTTCTTGGGAATCTTGAAGCCAGTGCTCAGCATGGCTTTGAGGTAGGCTTCACAACGATTCTCCCCAAAGCAGGCCACCTCACCTGTGCTGGTCATTTCTACCCCCAGCACCACATCAGCACCTGCCAGTCGTGAGAATGAAAACTGGGGCACCTGAGCAAGAAAAGAAGAGCCCAAAATTAGATGGTCAAATCAGTCTATATCCCAAGCTGTGACTGGTCTAAGAAACAAAGAAAAGGTACATTAGGGCTCAAATCTTCACTATGTGAATGTGATTAAGCTATTAAGCTATTCAGCTGCTTACCTTGACACCAACAATGCCTGTGCCTGTCATGAGTCCAACGGACTCCACCTCTTCTCCCATAATCACTTGCGTGGCCAAAGCTACCAGGTCAACGCCCAGCGTTTTGGAGACAAACGGAAAGGATCGAGATACTCGCACATTGCATTCAATTACCTTCAGCTGGTCATGCTGCAGAAAAGAAAAGCAGGTTGGCAGGACAGCCAAAATAAAGGATGTTAGCTCCAAATCATGCCAATCAGAGACTCTGATCTACATCACATTGTTCACCTTAACATTACAAGATATACAGTGCCTCTCAATTAAGTAAGATCGATCCCTGTTATCGTCAATGAATAAAGGAAAGTCAAACACAGACAGCATACGTGCACACTAGAGCTAGAAATCTGATTCAATCCATGAATGCCAGACTCACTGACTTCTTGCCTCCCCTTCCTGTTACCTTGGCAATGAGTTGGAGGTTGAAGGGTCCTGTGACCTGCAGTTCCTGTCCAATGGCATGCACAATCGCCTTAATCCGCTCCAGTGTCTTGGCTGTAATGTCCTGTGGGGGTGTCACTAGTGTGGCATCCCCTGAATGTACACCAGCATTCTCCACATGCTCAGAAATGGCAATAGCCACCACTTGTCCATCACAGGCCACAGCATCGACATCTATCTCCTGTTGGGAGGCAAATACAAGAGCCTCAACATTTGCCAATAATGCCTCCCTCACGCGGGTCTTCCTGAATGCCAAAGAAAGCAGAGACTCCCCTTTGTGATTTGCTTGAGCACACAAATAGTACGCCCCTATTTCCCCTGTGTTCAAAGGATGACAATCACGGGGCTGCTTTCAAGGGTGACCTTCTGCAACAGTCTTGTGCTTATTCTAATCAGTCGAGCCTATCACATTCTCCAGAGTGACTGTTTGGCATACAAAACCCACCCATCAGCCCTGCCCACCTTGGCCTCTTGGATGAACTTGGAGATGACCACAGGCTGCTCCTTGGAAACAGCAACAGCATTGCTAAGGAACCTCTCCAGGTCATTATCTGTGTAAGCCACGTTCATGGCCGCACCGCTAAGCACGTAGGAAGGACGCACCACGCAAGGGTATCCCACCTTGCAGCAGAACTGCTTGGCTGACTGCAGAGGAGAGATACTGTAGGGTTACAAAGGCTATATCTGAAGAAACAGCTCTCTGGCCCCATCTTTGGCCATTGTTTCCTTTGCCACTTTGCCAGGATGCACCAGAAATTCCAGGCATTAAATTGTCCACCTCCTCCTTTCCCTAAAACATGCAACAAGTTAGCACCAATGACAAATGGACCTTAATTTCCCCTCTTACCCTAAAAATGCCAGTCTGCAGTTCATTAGCAACTGGGGAAAAAAATAAAACACCCAAAGAGAAGTGATACTGGGAACTTGCCATAATTCCTCATACACCCTCCCATGACAAAACCAGCTCTACAGCTTCTGGAATGGAAAAAGAGACCTAACCAATGATGGTCTCACTTGGGGGATTTCCCTCCCCTATTCCCACCCACTCACTCTTTTTAATTGTAGCACCTTCTATTCACCTCCATGTCTGAGAGCTCCTTCCAGAGGGGCTGGCTAATGTTGATGGTGTCCAGAAGACGGGAGAACTTGAAGCGGTTCTCAGCAGAGTCAATGGCTTCAGGGGAAGTGCCTAGGATCCGGCACTGCTGCCGATGTAAGGCCATGGCGATATTATTGGGAAGCTGCCCCCCCATGGACAGAATTACACCCTCAGGGTTCTCCAGCTCATAAATATCCATCACCACCTGAAGAGCAAAATTGAGAATGAGGAAGAGAGGTAGAAAAAAAAGAGGATGCTGTATGATGCTTCTTAGAATGGAGGACGGATTCTCCCCTCTCCCAACAGATCTTTGATTTGGCTCCAGATACCTTTTTCTTGTGGCAACCAAATAAAAAGATATCTCCTGCCTCCCTTATCCTGTCTATTTGCTGCAATCACACCATCTAGGTAAATTACACTCCTTTTAAATGAATCATAACTAACGGCAAAAACTCAGTCCAGTGGTACCAATAATGGAGTTACTGCCAAGTGAAGAAACTTTCTGCTTTTAACTTGACTATGGACTTTAAATGTGCACCAACTTTGTTTCTGCTTTTATTATAGCCTGCCTAAAGGGAAATTATCCCAAGTGACAACTTATAAGTAATCTGGAAGGCAACATGTTGATCCTATTTATTGGCTAAACAACATAGAACATAGACCTGCAAGAACAAAACTGCATCTGCTTCTCAGGAAGATGGCCATTAACAAGGGGAGGAATGGTTAGAGGAAGCTTTCCTTGCTTCTCCCTGCCAGAAGCAAAGAGATCTCTGAGCTTCAGTTGACATTCAGTATATATTGATTCATTTTGGTCATCATACTACAAAAACAATGTTGAGATGGATGGCCTCTTATTTCTATACTCTAACCATCCCCAAGTATAGAAGAGTCCTTTCCCTAGCCTGTTTCAATGTCTTGCCCTCAGTACTACTCGACGGGCGATTCAAGAGGCTCCCGTTTAGTGATAGGGCTGAAGTTGAAACTGTGGAGCATGTCTTATTATACTGCCCTATGTATAACACAGCCAGAATTAAACTATTGCCTCTCCTTGGAATTGATCCCTCTGGTTCTAATGTTAGTAATTTGGTCTTATATTGTCTAGGGGATGGTTCCTCCTATATTACTTCTCAGGTTTCAAAATTTCTTTTAAGAGCCATAACTATTTCTTTTAAGAGCTGTAATTCCTCTTAGTCAAGGCTTCTGGTGTTAATTGTTTGTGATTATATTTTTCTTGTGTTTTCTTTTGTTGCACTTGTATTTTGGTCTGTGACTGCAAAATAAAAATTATTATTATATCTTCTCTAAAAAAAATGTTGAGATCTTGGAAAAAGAAACAATGGTTGGAAACTGATCAAAGACAGAAGCAATCTGGAATTACGGAGAAAGTTCCTAACAGTGAGGACAATTAACAAGTGGAACAGCTTGCCTCCAGAAATCGTGGGCACTGGAGGTTTTTAAGAAGAGACTGGACAGTCACTTGTCTGAGGTGGTATAGGTTCTCCTGCTTGAGCAGAGGCTGGACTAGAAGACCTCCAAGGTCCCTTCTATTCTATTCTATTCTATTCTATTCTATTCTATTCTATTCTATTCTATTCTATTCTATTCTATTCTATTCTATTCTATTCTCCACAATAATTCTGGGCCAATTATTTGAAAAAAGGACCAAACTGCTGTTCAGGCAAAAACTCAAAGAAAACAAAATAGCCCATCAGGAAATGCAGTTGATTGTCACCATATTGCAGGCCATTGCTTCCTTGCCTTGAAGACTATCTTCCTATTCCTTCTTGAACCTTATGTGACTTATTATTTTTAGGCCATGAGCAGGGTCTGACCCTTTCTGTGGTCATAAACTGCTTGAGAGAATAATATTGTCTAAAAAGCAAGGAAGAGGATAGATGTAAGAAAAAGGCTGGTATACTTGTGGAAGCACCTGTGTGAATGGAGACACAAGTGCTATCCTCAAGGAAAGAAATGGCCATGTGAGTAATATCTGGAGTAAATGAGTTTATTTCCACCTCGTTTTTTCCCCCCATAGCAGCAGACTGAGAATTCACTCATTTGAGATGCGCTGGTAGAATCTCCAGATGTGCTGATAGAATCTTTGATGACCAGCATTAAAGCCCTTAGAGCTTAGACTAAGATTCCTAGAACATTTGTTAAATATACATAGTTTAAAACTCAAGAGGAGACCAATTTATCCTAGAGTTCCCCTACTGCTTAGTACAGACACTTCTATTTCAAAACAGAGAGCTGAAAACATACTTCTGATCCCTTTTTAAAACCAAATCTTAATGCAACACCATATAGGACCCACCTCAAAGGACATTTCATCAAAATAGAGCCGGTCACACATGTCGTAGTCTGTGCTTACTGTCTCAGGGTTGTAGTTCACCATGATGGTTTTGTAGCCCATCTGTTGGAGAAAGGCACATAGAGCTTACATCTTCTGAACTCACACCTCTAGGAACATCAGCCTCATCACGGCTTTGGGACTCAACAGGTGATTAACAATCCACAAATTGGCAGGTATATTGGTGACCTGCCACTACTTAAGAGTTATCTGGAGCCGATATTTCATGCAGTCATTTGTATGTTGGTTGCATGAAACATTCCAGTACCAGACCACGTGGCCTTCTTGCACATCTGTCAGACTTCCTATGACCCATTCAGACAAGAGCAATGAAGTGATTGTGAATAGTGGAGGAGAAAGACATAAGGAGGAACTGAAAGCCCTCTGTGACACAAGGTGAACAAGGAAAACTCCTGACATGTCTAGGAAATGTTTTTGGAGAAGAAGCATCCAAGTACTCACCTTGCGCAGCTCCTGGATGCACCCAACGGCACACCAGTCAAATTCCACACTGCTGCCAATACGGTAGACACCAGAACCGATGACCATGACGTGTGGCTCATGGAAAACCAGGTCATGCTCAGTGCCATTGTAGCTGAGATACAGATAGTTGGTCTGGGCTGGCCATTCTGCGGCCACCGTGTCAATCTGTTTCACCACTGGTAAAATCTTCAGGTCATGGCGCATCTTCCTCACTGCCAGTTCCGTGCTGAAACACAACAAGCTTTTGTTTTTAATATTTTAGTATTTTAATTGGTTTGGTTTTATAGTTTTGTGATTTTATGTGGTTTTTATCTTTGATTGGGAGCCATCCAGAGTTGGTTGAAAGATGGGTTGCTATATAAATGTTTAAAATAAAATAAAATGATAAAACAAAATAGCTGTCTTTTGCTGGGTCAGGGTACTGGCTCCAACTGATAGCTGTTTTCCACGACTTCAGTGAGATTTCGTTTTCAAGCAGAGACTGAACAGTTTTTACACATAACTGCTAACATTCACTTAACATGATAGCTTATGTGAATTGCATATTTACTGTATGTGAATCAGGCTAAAACTATGGCTGGGTTCTCACAACATGCTAATCAAAACTAACCACCTTATTTCACCCTGCACTCAGCATGTTGTCAGAAAACAAACAACCAAGGGACAAAGACTGTGGTATCCACTTTGCCACAGTCAGCATTATAGCTTTTCCCCCACACATCTCATCCCTCTTAATGGTCTCCATCCCTACAACCTGTTCTTAGTAAGCAGTAGGTATTACTTTGCTTCCAGTTTTTGGCTAATGGTCAGGACCGCCTAGACTTGAATCCTTTGGGCTGCTTTTTATTTACTCATAGAATAACATAATATAAAACAACAATAGTCAAGGAGCCAAACCAGGTTAGACAAATAATAACCACACTGATGCTTTGATCTTGTACCTGAGCACAGCCTGAGCCACCTGCTTATCTGAGAAGCCCAACTGCTTGGCCAGCTTCAGGACATGAGGTGGCATGGATCCCGGCTCTGCCTGGCGATATGATTCCAGGCACAGTGCATGATCAGCTATATTTTTCATCTTGTGCAGGAACCAGCGATCAATCTTGGTGAGCTCATAGAGACGCTCAATGGAATAGCCGGCCCGCAGTGCAGCTGCTAACACAAAGATCCGCTTGTCAGTGGGAGTCTCCAGCTCCTGCAGTGATGAGGAAGGGACAGAAAATTGTGGACAGCACAGCGCTGAGTGTTAGTCCAATGGGACTGGGGACAGCAGCTCCTGGAAATTCAGCATGCTTGGTCACCTCACCAGGAATGCCTACCATGTCAGAGACTGGTTTTATTGTGGGATCAAAGCCCACACAATTCTCATCCACCATGCGAAGTGCCTTCTGAAATGCCTCCTCAAAACTCCTTCCAATGGCCATGACCTCACCTGAAAGAATGACAAGAACAACAGTAAATTTACCCAGGGGAAAATTATTAAGTTTAGATTTTTGTGCTAAATAAATAAACACGGCTTCTTTCAAAGCCAGATAAAATCAGCATGTATCAAGGAATCAAACAAGATTCAAGCATGAGGAATGAGCAGACCATAACTCAGGGAAGGCCAGGTTCACTCAAGCATCGTCTTGTCTTGGTTTTAGAGACACCCACAATTGTGTCTGCATTATAGTGTCAAAGCCATCCTAAATGTTTTGTGTGTGGCAAAAAAGGGAAAGTAGCAGAAGTAGTGAATACAGTCTTGCCCCTTTTCGATATGCATGTGATATTGACACATGTATAAAAGGGGTCCAGTTGTTCTGGAATTTTTGAATGCAAAAAACAGAATACAACTTTCAACATCAATTTATACTTAGCAATGGAAGAATAGCACCAACTTGATAACTTATATAACTACATAGGCAAAGGATAAGAAAGGGGGAGAAATAGAAGATTTTCAGCTGATGGAACAGCCAAATCATGGTATCCTAATACCTGGTCTGCTGCCTATACCACACAAAGCACAAATGAAAATCAAACTTGACTGCAAGGTAGGAGCCTGACTCCAATATGCACTTCCCACCATATTCTTCTTTTCAACACTCACCCACACTCTTCATGGAACTGCCAATTTTAGTGCTCACACGCAGGAACTTGCTGAGGTCCCAGCGTGGAATCTTGACTACACAATAATCGAGGCTAGGTTCAAAGCAGGCTGTGGTGGAATTAGTGACTGAGTTCCTGGGTTGAAGTGAAGGGAAAGAGAAGGCTAAGATGGAGAGCCATGGATCTCTTATTGAATCTATGATCAAAAAGCTATAACAGCAGGCACAGTTGCCATTCCTTTAGAAAGACTGTATAAGATATGGCAAGAATCCAAGGTGGTAGCAGTTGCTAAGACAAAATTTAACAGTCACGTTTTAAACAAAATAAAAAGTACATAGGGGACTGGCTCCATAAAAGGCGAAATAATATTTAAGCAAATAACCCATTGACACAATGGGGGCAACGAGTAAGCAGACCCCTCCCCAGATAGTTCTAGCAAAGCAATGCATCCTGCATCCCAGAGCATTCAGGTATTACCTGAGGATAGGCAATGGGATGCCCAAAGCCAACTTAGCAGCAACATAGGCCAAGGGGTAGCCAGTAGCCTTGCTTGCCAGAGCTGAACTCCGTGAGAGCCGAGCATTCACCTCTATGATGTAGTACTGTGGGACAGGAAAGAGACAGATGCAGCCCAGCCAATATTTCCACCATCCGTCAGTATAGCAAGCAGAATGAGAAAGTTTCCATATTTCCTGGGAATGAATTATAACTCAGGACCGAGCATATGGTTAATATGCAGAAGGTCCCAGGTTGAGTTGAGCTAGAAAAGATTGCCTTGAAACTCTGGAAAGTCAATCCTATTCTGTGTTGACAAAAGTGCACTAGGTGAACCATGACTTTATTCAGCAGAAAGCTGCTGTAAGCAACTGTGAGTAAGTTCACAGTATCATCATACACTGCTCAACAAGGGCAATCATAGGTTGCCACGCATTTGTAATGTCAACTCAAGAGCATCTCACCTGCTCAGACTCAGGATTCAGTGCATACTGAACATTACATTCTCCAATGATCCCGAGGTGACGAACCACTTTGATGGCTGTAGTGCGCAAGAGATTGTATTCCTTGTTGTTGAGTGTCTGGCTGGGGGCCACCACTATAGATTCACCAGTGTGGATGCCCAATGGATCCAGATTCTCCATATTGCATACCTGTTCAGGATTGGGAACCGAGAAGATCAGCTAGATAAGAAGGCGGCCATGATCACTGCAAATCGATGCCTCCAAGTTCTTAGATCCTAAGTTAGGTCTTGTGCCTCACTATTGTTAAAGGACTTTCACTTAAGCAGCTTATGTTTATTTTTAACTAAAATAAGTGTTTTCTCCTTGCTGCAAATCAATTCCTTGCATAGATATGACTTGCAGTGTGCTTGTTGGTATAGTCAGAGGTTGGGATCTGTCTAGCTACCTTGGACACCCAGCAGCAAATAGCAATCTGCAATCAAACATTTGGCTGCTTAATTTTATTTTAAAAATCCTTTTTCTGGCACCCAAAACAAGCTTAAACTTGCCCTTTTGGTGATGAACCTCCCTCTACCCCTTTAACCCAATTGGCTTACCGTGACACAGTTGTCATAGGCATCACGCACCACCTCATACTCAATCTCCTTCCAGCCCTTGAGTGACTTGTCCACCAGCACCTGTGAGGTGTGGGCAAAGGCCTGGCTCACCAGTGCCATCAGCTCCTCCCGCCCATTGGCAAACCCAGAGCCCAGCCCGCCCAATGCATAGGCTGAGCGCACAAGCACTGGGTAGCCAAGTCGTTCTGCAGCAACCTGTGCCTGTTGGGAGAAAGCATTTAGGAAGTCCATGATCCCTAGTGGTGGTTATCAGAAAACAGATCATATCTTTGGCCAGCAATTCTGGCAGATCCAAGTGGACTAGATGAGGTTCACATCAGAAAGCCTGATTCTTTTCTTTGTCAGTCGGAGAAAGTTCCTAACAATGTTTCACTGAAGAATGAACTACTGATTCTATCCTGCAAATCTAGTTCCCGTCCCGTATATTCTTGCATGGATTCTTCTATTTAAAATTCTTCTACCATGTTTAAAAGCACGCTTTGTTCAAGATCTGGGTCCACTGGGACCTGAAGGAGAACTCTATCTCCACTGTCTTGGGTTCCCCCAAAGAGAGGTATGGCTATAATTAAGCAGAATGACATACTTGTTCAATGGAGCAGGCAGCCTCACTAGGTGCCACATGTTCCCCTATCTCCTCCATCTTCTCCACAAAGACTTTGCGGTCCTCTGTCATCTCAATAGAAGCCACGGGAGTGCCCAGCACACGCACATTGTAGCGCTCCAGCACCCCAGCCTTAGTCAGCTCCACGCCACAGTTGAGTGCTGTCTGTCCTCCAAATGTCAGCAAGATTCCATCTGGGCGCTCATTCTTTATCACCTGATCATAGAGAAGACAGTGGAAGGCTAGGAATGTCCCTCTGCTCGGTTCTAGTCATATCCCACCCCTGAATTCTGTAAGGAAAGTGGAGAGATTCTCCAATTCCCTTAACTGTACAGGTAATCCTTGACTTACAACCACAATTTAGCCTAAAATTTCCATTGTTAAACAAGGCAGTTAAGTGAATTTTGCCCCATTTTATGATGCTTTTGCCACAGTTGTTAAGTGAATTGTGTGGTCATTAAGAAAAATCTGGCTTCCCTGACTTTGCTGGTCAGAAGCCAGCTGGGAAGGTTACAAATGGTGATCACATGACCCCAGGACAGTGCAACTGTCATAAATACATGCCAATGTAGGATTTTGATCACGTGACCAAGTGTGAAAATTGATCATAAATCACTTTTTTCAGTGAAGCTGTAACTTCAAATGGTTACTCAACAAATGGTTGTAAGTACCTGCATGTTAGGACATTCACAGTTTCCAAATAGAATAGGAATACTGAGTGGCAGATGAACAAGGAATCTGGGAAAGGGAAATAATAAATTCACCTGGGTAACATAGTCAGGAGTAATGGGCAAGAAGTAGACCTTGTCAGCCAAGCCTTTGGAGGTCTGAACGGTGGCAATATTTGCATTGATGAGCACTGTCTGGATATTCTCTTCTCTCAGAGCTTTGATGGCCTGGGAGGATGGGAAGTGAGATTATGACTGAATAAATTGTCATCCTTGCAACACAATACCAGTCGTGTCAAAATATGCACATAGCCCTCATAACAGAGGTCTTTAAACTTGGCCCTTTTATGACTTGTGGACTTCAATTCCCAGAATTCCTCAGCCAGGCACGTTGGCTGAAGAATTCTGGGAGTTGAAGTCCACAAGTCATAAAAGGGCCAAGTTTGAAGACCCCTGCCTCATAATGTAATAAAACCACTCACAAGGCAACACCATCGAAACAAAAAATTGTATTACCCAAGTCTATTAAAGACTTAGCAGTTGAATTTGCACAGCATGAAAAATTTGGCTAATGTGAATTTGGGCCCAGTGTGTTGGGCAAACCCAATCTATTTGGTTAATTTACAGTTACTTTATAGCTAAATATATTATGCAAAACTAGTAAATTAACTGTGGTAAATTGCATAATCAAGATAAATATGTGAATAGTTTTAGAATAGTTCTCTTTTGGGCAAATAATTTCCTGAAATAGGCCATGATTAATTCTGACCCATTGTCTTCTCCATGTTGAACTTTTTTTCACTTTTATGAATGGACAACAATTCCGTTGACCAAATTGTTACTGCCTACTTATCCCCTTTTCTTCCTTTTCCTTGTTCCTATTGTCTTCTCTGCCATCTTTGTTTTTAACAATTTGTAAACCATCTAAAATCACTGGGGGTTAAAAAACATATTCATTAAATTAATACTGACTCAATAGTGGCTAAAAATGCCAAATCCTGTGTAAAATCTGGCTGATTGTGCGACCAACCATAATAATGATAAAAAAGCAAAGATAATACTAATGTCAAAGCAAGAATATACAGTATACAGAACCATAACAACTAATAGTAATGGATGCCTTGGGTGCAATCCCCAAATGTCTAGAGCACTACTTGAACACCATCAGCATTGACAAAATCCCCATCAATCAACTACAAAAGGTAGATTTATGTGGAACAGCTTACATCCTGCAACGATACCTTTAACACCATCAAAACAACTTCTGCCTATCCCAGATCCTTGGGAAGGACTCAACAGATGGATAAAAATATCAGATCCAGTCATCTGGATGACTGTGCAACCAACCATAATAATAATCTTTGCTTCTCTGTGATACAGCCCAAGGTGAGCTGAGTTCAGCTGCTGCCCTGTATCACTACTAAAGAAATGATCTCTCCATACCGGATACCTCAAGCACATTGGTGACTTTGCCATCAGCAAAAACCCTCAGTCCTTTTTGCTTGTGTGTATTCTACCCAACCCCCTCCCACTTTGTAATTTTCCCCACTGCCTTTTGACTTCCATTTCCTCACTCACTCACCTGGGAGCCAGAGTAGTCAAACTCACCTGCCTGCCCTATAGAAAGACCCCCTGAGCCCAGGATGAGCACCTTGTGAGGGCGGGACAGGTTGCTGGCAGGCAGGACTTTTGAATTGTGCAGGCAGTCCTGCAGGCGTTTATACACTAGAGGTGGGAGGGAAGAGAAAGAGATGCCTGGATGATCACTGCAGTAGTTAAAGCCCATAGGTGGACCCAGCAAAGCTTCAACCCTGCCAGGAGACTAGCAAGCACCCTATAGCAGGGGCAAAACCTGGTGACCATACGGGGTAGCATGGAGGTAAAGCCAGGCCTCTATCCAGGCTTTCAGAAGCCAACTCAGTCACAGAGCTCCCACCTGTCTTAGGGCCCTGCCCTCCAGCAACAGTGTCCTGCACTGTCTCCAAGAAGACATCAAAAAGACATTCAAGATCCATCGGCCCTGCATTGTGCTCTGGGTGGAACTGCACACTGGGATCAGACAGGGGGAGAAAACAAGGAGGGAAATGTTACGGGCGCAATTAGACAATGCAACACAATACCATTCTCTGGTATTCTATCAAAATTCTTAGAGCAGTTATTCTGTAAGGATAAAATCTACAGCAGTTGGGGCTGTTTATTTCAAACAAAGGCAGATAAGGGGAGACATGATAGAAGGCATACAACAGTGTGCACATTATGAACCCAAGGTGAGAATTCAAAATCTCAGCAAAACTAAATGAAAGGAGATTTTTGGCTGATAAAAAAACCTGGAAATTTTTGCCATCTGATGGACAGACGGGCTTAGACTGGAGAAGTTGATGGAAGACTGGTCTACTAATGGCAACTACATCTGGTAGCGACTTCCTGTCTTTGATCTAGTGATTAATGTGCTAAATCATGAGTAGGGAAATCTGAGTTCTAGTCTTCCCTTAGGCACATAAGCTAGCTGGATGACTTTGGGCCAGTCACCCTTGCATAGCCGTAGAAAGACAATGGCAAACTACTTTTGAAAACATTGCCTTGAAAACTGCATGTAGTTGCTAGGAGTCAAGGGTGACTTGACAACACACACACAAATCATAACCAGCATACTTTAAACACCAAAGTTTGGGATGCAACAGTGGAAAAAGTATCACATTCCTCATAATCCTTGGAGCTTCCTGAATGCACCAGGTTGGTCACTATACAATACAGAAGCCTGGACGAAATGGAACCTTGAGCTGATCCAGAAAAGCTCTTCTTAGGTCTTCCGTATGGTTCCAGCAAATCAGAATAAAGAAGGGCACCCCAAATCACTTGTTTACCTCCCCATCTCTTGCTTTTCCTTACCTGAAAAATGGCTTTGACTCATGCACAAGTCCCTCGTTAGAGTGATCATTTGCATTGGTAAAGAGAGGAGTCCAGCCGGATGGCAAGCTAGCTGGATCTACTGCAAAGCCATGGTTCTGTGATGTGATAAAGCAGCGCTGGGATCCCTCATGCAGGCAAGGCTGGTTGTGTCCACGGTTTCCGTATCTGAGGAGGAATTCGAAGGCTTAGCTTGTGAGGAAAAAAAAAATCCTCAGTTTCAAGCTATAGGTCAGTGGTTCTCAACCTGTGGGTCGGGACCCCATTTGGGGTCGAACGACCATTTCACGGGGGTCACCAAACAACGCAGTCCGCCATTTTTCCCCCCCTTTTCCTTGGCTGTGCTACTCCCTTTTATTCTATTGGCTTTTGAAAACCAATAGAATAGACTCTCTTGAATAGAGTCTAATTCTATTGGCTTTCAAAAGCCAATAGGAATTGTCCAGGCTGTCTCTGCCCTGCTGAGCCCACCAAAAGTCCCATTCTGCAAACGGTGCTGCACCAGTTGAGTAGTCCTCGACTTACGACCGGTTGAGTAGTCCTCGACTTATGACCGGTTGGGGGGGGGGTCGCAGCATTAAAAAGGTTGAGAACCACTGCTATAGGTAGTCCTCCATATACAACCAGAATCTCAGTTGTTGAGTGAAGCGGTCATTGAGAACCACAAGACTTCTTCGCTCAATGACTGCAATCCCAGTTCTCCCAGTTGCAGTCATTAAGCAAACATGCCGATCGTTAAGTGGAGGGATGCTGGGGAGAGAGCCTGGGCCTGCTGGGCGTGGTAGGATAGGGAGAACAATTGTGAGAATGATGGCGTTTGCTAACATTTTCACAAGATTTGAGATCCATTCCTCCAGTGTGCCGAGGAATTTCCAGAGGAGCCTTTCTGAGTGGCTGTGTTTCTGCCCCTCTGGAGGGGAAATGCCAGTATCCTAGGCCTTTCAGAATGCTGGCATTCACTAGCATTTAACCTGCTGGAGGGGAAAACATTAGCAAATGCCAGTGTTTTCAATAAATTTGAGGTCTGGTCCTCCATATGTGTAGTCATGTGACCAGGGCAGTAGGTGTACTGGTGTGATATTTAACAATGGCCAGAGGTGCTTTATGTTAAATGACCAGTCATAAGTTGAGGACTACCTGACATTTACTATAGTGCTGAAGAATTAGACTGCTCAACATCATTGAAGAGGTATCTATTGGTTATTTAAGAGCCGTGATGGTGCAGTGGTTAGAATGCAGTATTGCTGGCTAACTCAGCCCATAGCCTGGAATTTGATCCTGACGGGCTCGTGGTTGACTCAGCCTTCCATTCTTACGAGGTTGGTAAAACGAGGACCCAGATTGTGGGGAGCAATTGCTGACACTGTAAACTGCTCAGAGAGTGATGCAAAGCACTATAGAGCAGTATATGTCTAAGTGCTATTGCTATTTCAGATATTCACACAAACACTTACTTCATTTTATAGGTCTTAGCTCCAATGGCCAAAGCCAACAGCTGATGACCCAAGCAGATGCCAAAGACAGGCTTTGGAGTTGGCAATTCCAGCATACGGTGCAGATTGGAAATGGTTTCTTGGCAGAATTGTGGATCTCCAGGACCATTGCTAACAAACAACCCATCAAATTCTGGGGGAAGAAATGAGGTATCAGATGGCATTATCCATTTATTTATTTCATTTTTATCCTGTCTTTATTACTTTATAAGCAATTCAAGCTGGTGAACATATGTAAACCTCCTTCCTCCTCCTCTTTTTCCATACAACAAGCCTATGCAATGGGTTGGGCTGAGTGTGATTGGCCCAAAGTCAGCCAGTTGGCTTTCATGTGTAAGATGAAATTAGAACTCACAATCTTCTGGTTTCTAGATCAGCACCTTAACCACCAGACCAAATTGGCTCTCTTTATGACCTTAATTATTATTACTCTTCCCCTTGAATGAGCCACCTGGGCTCCACATTCGTTGCTCCCAAGCTGAAACAAACCACCTGTTTGGATCTGTGAACCCCTTACTCACCACTCAGTTATCCTACCTGTACTGTCCAGATGATGGTCCCAGGGCACCACAGTAACAGCTGCCCCACGAGCACACAGGCACCGGATCTGGTTGTATTTCAGGCCACAGTCAATTGCTGTGATTCTCACAGACCCATTAGGGTTGAACAAGTGGGGCTCCTGTGGAGTCATAGTGGAGAAAGTAGTTATGCTGAAGTTTATGCACAGTAGCCAATAAAACACACTTAATCCTATATCACTACTGTTAATGATACAGAAGAAGCAAGAAGGAGTGATGGATAACCCAAGGTTATGCCATATACGTTATGTGTCTATAGCAGTGGTGGCGAACCTATATGGCACGTGTGCCAGAGGCGGCACTCAGAGCTCTCTCTGTGGGCATGCATACCGTCACCCAGTCCTAAGCCTTCAACTGGGTTTTATAAAACCTTTTTGCTTTAGGCCTCCACTGCCGTGTGCAAAAAAAAAAAAAAAAAAAGGTTCAATCAATCAGTCAATTTCAACTTCTTGCGGAGAAAAAAAAGATCTTGCAAAGTTGGAATTGATTCATTGAACTTTTTAGTCCCATCCAGTGTGCCGTTACGACCGCAGCCACGCCCACCCAATGGGACACATCCACCCAACTGGCCACACCCAGCCAATGGGCCACACCCACCCGGCACCTGACGATGCGTAAGTGGGTTTTGCGTTGCAGTTTGGGCACTCGGACTCTAAAAAGTTCGCCATCACTGGTCTATAGAAATCTTATAAAATAATAACTTTTTGGTGCAGAAAGTCTCTATAAAAGAACTGAGCCACTTGAAAGTATGGAGTGTATATTCTTAGGCAGAAGGAGGGACCACTGAATCAGAACTGCTTCTCAAAATAATGCATTTTTCCAAGCTATGTATTAACAGTTAAGGAAATCCCTCTCCTACTCTGAATATTATACAGTATATCCATGGCTATTGCCTGCCATCTCCAATTTGCTTAACCCAAGTTGTCTTTTTCCTCTCAACCCTATTTTTCCAACCTACTTTCAGTGAAACTTCCTTCACCAGGTTCCGTGTGTTTGGATCGTCAAATGGCAGGGATGAACTATGGATGCCATCTGGTACCAGTTTGCCCAGCATACTCCCTTTTTCCCGGATCCACTTGGTTAGTGCTCGTGTGTCAATTCCTGCAGGAGAAATGAACTATTAGAAAGGATAGACTATCTCACTAGACCAGGGGTGTCAAACTCGCGATGTATCACAACTTTTTTTCCATTGCCGGCAATGGGGTGGGTGCAGTTTCGCCATAATGCATCCGACCCGCGGGCTGGCAGTTTGACACCCCTGCAGTAGACTATGTGGTTCTATGACAGTGTTTCTCAACCTTGACAATTTTAAGGCATGTGGACTTCAACTCCCAGAATTCCACAGCCAGCATTGCTGGCTGTGGAATTCTGGGAGTTAAAGTCCACATGCCTTAAAATTGTCAAGGTTGAGAAACACTGTTCTATGATCATTCAGACAGGATAATCTCCATTTCTATCTATGCTGAGACAACCTGAACAAGCTAACTATTTTCATATTTTGCCTGTTATCAGTAACGTTGGTTCTATCACGATTTTGCTTCCCAATATTTCTGATTAAATACAGTTATGTGGCCATGTGTACCATCTAAGGTGTAGATTTCAGGCAGGGTGATCCAGTTCAAGTCTTCACTCACTCATGGAGTTCAGTGGGTAGCCTTGGGTCACTTAAGTCTTATTCCCAGCAAAAAATCAGGAGGAAACCAGCAGCACCTTTTCCAAATAACAGGTGTTCTTAAAAGCCATAAGCCTTCCTGAGCTGCACCTGCCTTCATTGCAGAGTGGCTTCATGGATGTAGGTAATCTCTTTCACATGTAACCTCATCTGCAGAGCCAACCTGTCTTCTCCTCCCAATTTAAATCCTACATCAATCAAGTCACTCCATGCATCTGAGTGGAAATGTCAGAAATGCTTATGTCTTTTAATAGTAGTTGGTAATTAGAAAAGGTGCTATTGTACTGCTTCTGATTTTTGTTAGTACAGGTAGGCCTCGACTTACAACAGCTCATTTAGTGACCATTCAAAGTTACAATGGCATTGAAAAAAGTGATCATTTTTCACACTTAACAATTGTTGCAGATCCTCATGTTCACATGATCAAAATTCAGATGCTTGGCAAGTGACTCATATTTATGATGCTTGCAGTGTTCTGGGGTCATGTGATCACCTTTTGCGACCTTCTGACAAATAATGTCAATGGGGAAGCCATATTCACTTAACAACCATGTCATAACTTAACAACTGCACTGATTCACTTAATGGCATGACAGGTTGTAAAATGTGGCACAATTCAGTTAACAAGTGTCTCACTTCGCAACAGAAAGTTTGGACTCAATTGTGGTCATAAGTCAAGGTCACCTGTAGAAAATGACACAACTTCTCCTACAATCTCTCAGAATAACCTACTTCCCCAGATTGGTGTTGCAGAGATAAATTTCTGTCTGTGTAGAGAGAATGGAAGATTACCTCAATGGATATGTGCAGAGGCTGTTGCCTAGGCAAAATAGCATCCAATAGCCATATTAAATGAGAAGGGAGAAAGGATTGAGCCTTGAGGCACCCCACTATGGCTTTCAAGGAGCACGTAAGAGAAACTTGCAACTTGCACTTCACCAGGTTCTCTAGAGCAGTGGTTCTCAACCTTTTTAATGCCGCGATCCCCAACCGGTCGTAAGTTGAGGACTACTCAACCGGTCGTAAGTCGAGGACTACTCAACTGGTGCGGCACCATTTGCAGAATGGGACTTTTGGCGGGCTCAGTAGGGCAGAGACAGCCTGGACAATTCCTATTGGCTTTTGAAAGCCAATAGAATTAGACCCTATTCAAGAAAGTCTATTCTATTGGCTTTCAAAAGCCAATAGAATAAAAGGGAGTAGCACAGCTAAGGAAAAGGGGGAAAAAAATGGTGGACTGTGTTGTTTGGCGACCCCCATGAAATGGTCGTTCGACCCCAAATGGGGTCCCGACCCACAGGTTGAGAACCGCTGCTCTAGAGGCAAACCCTAGCACTTTGTGATAAGCTTACCTTCCAAACCAGGAATCCCCTTTTCCTTCAGCCAATGATCCAGTGAGCGTGTAGCACTCCAGTGGCTGGGATTTAGAGAGCATTCATCCACAATCAATGCAGCTACATGAATGCCACTAGATTCAAACCACTGGAGGTGAGGAAGCAAAGAGTTAATAAAGAAACGTATCTCATCATCACAAACATTTCCTAACCCCCTTCTATTCAAGCCCCCAAAATATTTTATTTATTTATTTGAAATATGTACATTATATATATATATTTATATCCATCACTTGTATCAAGAATCTCATTAAAAGAAATTCTGGTTCCCAGAGAGAAAGAATGTATCTGTTTCTCTCCTGTTCTCAGAAATTCTCCACAACCTCAGGGATATATATAGTTAAGAAAGACTACAAACTGATCTACTTCAGCAAGCAGATTAGAAGTGCATGAACTTCTAATCCAGTTCATTTCATCCAATCAATTCAAAGGTATCCAATGTATTTTGATTATTTGGTATGAATCATCAGTTTAATTCAGGACACTGGATTATTCTGGACAACAAGCTAATCTTATCATATACGAATCAAATCAAATCTCTACATCAAAGATGCAGATAACCCAAATTTAGATATGCTGTCTGTCCATTTTATAGCATTGCACTGAGAGAGCAGATGAAGTATATGAACACCAGGCTGGTTGAGCTAGAAATTCCTAGAACTCTTCAATTAGGCCAGAATAATTTTTGATACTTGGTCTCCAGGCATCCAGAAATCAAATTTCAGTGCTAGGTCATCTGAAATCTTTACTGCAACATGTAAGAATGGGTTTCTTTCTGCCAATGTTATACTTACCCGGTTGAGACCGTACTCATCCAATTCATCTGGAGGAACACCATAATTCCCGATCAGTGGGTAGGTCAGTACTAAGATCTGGGATTTATAGGAGGGATCTGTCAGTGCTTCAGGATAACCCACCATGCCAGTCTGGAACACTGCAGATTCCAAGAAATGATAAAATTGGATTAGTGACCTCGGCAAAACCCCATATTGGTTTTGGCAAATGACTCTGGATAAATTAATCTCTCCTGCAAACCAGGCCTAAGCACTGAGTAGTCTTTCTCCAGTCCATTTGTAGTTGTTACTCCAGTCCTTTACAGCTCTGCTGCATCTGGCAAAATGAGCATTTTAGGGAAAGAAGTCAGATGTGATATCAGCAGCCTTTCCAGAAGACTGAATAGAATGGACTGCTGATCCCTCTATCAAAGTAAATGCAAGGATCGTATACTGAGCTTGTCACCTTTTTATCTCTGTTTTTAGTTTACCCAATGTGGAATTCCAGACCATATCTGTATATTGACTTCTACAGCTGCACAATATTCCTAACATAAAAAAGGTAGAGCCAAGATAAACAATTATCAGCAACTGCCCCATCCTCACAATTTCCACATCCAGAAAACCCGTCTTGAGCACACATTGCTTGATCTCCAGTCAGGATGTTTGTCACATGGAGCAATCCAATACCAGGCTTCTTCTAGTGCCATAGACTTTTCAAAGACTGAGGGAAACACTATTACAGAAGCATTAAAAATGCTGCTGTTTCTGTTTAGCACAAGGATTTTTTCATTAAATAAGCTGAATGCTCATGATTGTAAGAACTTGTAGAACACACAGCCTTCTCAAATCACCTCTTATCATTTGGCATTCTCTTTTCTATCCACTTCTGCTTCTTCCTCATCCTATTCCTGATTGATTACCTTATTGATATTGGTCACCATATCACAAAAAAGATGTTGAGAGTTTGGAAAAAATTCAGAGAAGAGCAACTAAGATGATCAAAGGCCTGGAGATTAAAACATACGAAGAATGGCTGCAGGACTTGGGTTTGGCTAGTCTAAAGAAAAGAAGAAATAGGGGAGACATGATAGCAGTATTCCAGTATCTGAGGGTCTGCCACAAAGAAGGGGGGGGGTCACGTTATTCTCTAAAGTACCAGAGGGCAGGACAAGAAACAATGGTTGGAAACTGATCAAAAAGAGTAGCAACCTGGAATTAAGAAGAAACTTCTTGACAGTGAGGACAATTAACCAGTGGAACAGCTTGCCTCCAGAAATCGTGGGCGCTCCATCACTGGAGATTTTTAAAAAGAAACTAAACAGATACTTGTCTGAGATGGTATAGATTCTCCTGCTTGAGTAGGGGGCTAAACTAGGACTTCCAAGGTCCCTTCCAGCTTAATTCTAATTCTAATCCTAATCTGAACTTTCTACTATCAGTACAACTGTCTCCTTACCAGAAGAGAATGTTCACCATGCTATAGTTTTTATTAATAAGACAGTGGTACATGGGAAGTTCTGCAACTGGATTAAACTAGAGGCCTAACTAAGTCTTATTCTCTACAAGTACCAATATCGACTATTCTTACAGCAATCTGTGACCCTCCAAATAGTGCCGAATTTTTAGCTAACATGAACATTGGCTAGAATCATGATTGTAGATCAACATTCAGGGGCTGCTTGTTTCTCATTTCATCCATGCAAAACTGCTTTAAGATTACAATTAAATAAAGCATGTGATGTGCTTTGACCACTCCAGACTACTACACAAATGTTTATTATTTTTGTTTTGTTATTATTGCTGAGCCCTATGAAAGCTTGGGTTATTTTCTTGGTAGTGACGTTCTCAGATTCTGGACTTGCCCTCTTCAATAGAAAGGGCATGAGGGGAAGATCCACTTTGATTCACTCGCCTCAAGAAGATATTTTTTACTTTTAGCAATCAGCAAACCACTCAGCAATAGAATAACCATTCTATTGGATGAGAACATTGATCTGTTCTGTCCAGCAGCCTGTCCACAAAACAGCTGATTCAATGTCTTCTAAAAGTCTAACACAACAGTGCATTTCCCTTGTGTTATCCATCACATGGCAATGTTGTATGTTGCCACTATTCCAAAGGCCTAATTGGCATAATTTGAAGACAGCAAAAGCCTTGATTTTCAAGAATTAGCAGTCTCTTTTCTAAAAAAAGATTTTTTTTTCTGGAGGGCCATTACCATCGTAGGGCATAGAATAAGGAGTGATAATTCCTTATTTGCTCTTTTGAAACCTTTCAGCTGATCATGTTTCAAAAACACTCCTGGGAAGTACTGGTGTAAGCAAGCAGAATGATGAACACAGGACAGGATGATACCTCCTTACTTCTAATTTATCTGACCTGGGAATGGGCCTGACCTAGTTCCAAGATCAGCAATGTGACACGCAAAGAAAGTCTAGAAGTCTGACCACAAGAACAGACAGCTAGCTGTGCTGCCAAGTCTGGGCACGTTCAAAGGCACTCCTCTACAAGTAGCCCTAGGCACATATGGGGATCTAACAACGGTCAAAGGCGCCTGCTGAGCAAATGAGCATAATGACAGCGAGCAGGACCATATCTCGACCTTCCATATCTAGACGGAGGGGAGAGCACCTCTATCCTTCCTTTTGCCGGAAGGCAGAAGTGCAACCGGTCAACCAAAGAGCTTTCCTTTTCTTCCTCCCCCACTTCGGTCCTGGACAGAAACTCACCGACTTCACCCGCAACTGGAGTCCCCACGAGCCCAAAGGGACGCCCACGCAAGACCGTCCCATCCTCCAGCACTAGGCTGCCCATAGCTCGCTTTAGCACGTGGAGGACGACGACGGGATGGGATGGCTTGGAACTCCCGGCCGGGGGCGGGGAAGCGACAGAGCGACACCGAGAGGCAGAGCAGAGCAGGAGGAGGGAAAAAGCAGAGGATGTGGCCGGCGCCAAACGCACGAGGGGGAGGTGATGTGGCCGAAGCGGTGAAAAGCGCGTTAGCAGGAGGCGGAGCCGAGCTGGTGAAGAAGGGAGGAAATGACCTGTCGATGGGCGGCGCAGCACGAACCGAGCCGGCCACGTTTTTTCAGGCTCCGCCCTGGTGGGTTTCCTCTGCCACCGAATCCCTTTACTGTATTACCGGTACCTGCGCCTCGCCAGGCCCGATCGTTATGTGCTGTAGTAGAAGGAAGGCGATTACGAAAAAAAAAAAAATGCATTCCATGGGCAGATTTTTGCCAGTGGGTAGTTGCATTTGGCACACTCAAATATTAGTTGCAGGAGGACAAAAGGTACCGATAGAAGAGAATATTTGTAGCTCGGGGTTGAACTGTGAGGTCCTTGATGCTCTCTTGAGCTTGGTTGTTTTCTTGCAAGACATTTCATTATCAAACTAGGTCTAAGCACTCATGATAACACAGATGTTACCTACTTTCTCAGAGCACCAAGGACCCCACAGGACAAAAATGCCGAGTCTTGGTCGCCTGAACAGTGAAGTTTGAATTTGGGGATCAAAATTCATGTTTTCCTTCTAGATTTTATTTATTTAATAACTCACCTTTATTATTTTTACAAATAATGAGGGAGCAAGAATACATTATTAATAAGAACACATTAATATTCCTTCCTCCTATTATCCCTTTCAACAACAACCCGGTGAGGTGAGTTGGGTTGAGAGAGTGACTGGCCTAAAGTCACCCAGCTGGTTTTTCATGCCTAAAATGGGACTAGAACTCCAGGCTCCTGGTTTTTATATCCAGGAGGAAACCTATGCAGAGTTCAATGTTTTACACTCAGTTGAAATTAAAATTCCATTCATATGTGTAAGGCTGCTGCTTAAATAAACTACAAGATTAAGGATGACCCAGTTTCATCAAGTAAAGGGGTTAGACTAGAGTTTACCTTGTGATGTCGTAATACAGACTGGATCAGTTGCCTTTTGTTCATAGGTAAACTCTGAGCCTGGTCATATTCCCAGCCAACCAGCATCTGAGTTGAAACCTATATTCACAGAGGTAAGACTGAGTTTTGGGCCTATAAATATAAAGAGTTTCCCTGTAATCCATTCTTCTGCCTGGGACAAAGCTTTGTCTTATAAAAGAAAAAGGGCAGAATTCTGGAGATGCAGGCTAGAGAAGTTGCTATGCCTAATCTGGGAGAAATACTGTAAAGCTAAAAATAATTCTGATATAAGTTTGAATTTATCCCCAGAAACTAGAGGAGATCTACAGAAAATATTTTGTTTCAAGATTCAAATTATTTGTATATAAATAAATGTTTTTAGCTAGGAATCTTTGTTAGATATTTGATTTATTTTGTTGGTATATTAGAAGCCATCTGATTTTTTTATTTCTGTGCAAATTCATTACTGATGCAGTGTCTCTCAACACAAATTATAGTACTCCAGCTCCATCTTGTGGCCTAAGGAAGAACTTTGTATTTTTGCAAATTCATGTACTGTTGCTATTGAAATTTTTTTTTTTTTTTAAAAAAGACTATCTTTTGCATGATTTGTTATCTTCCAAAGAATGGAAGAATAGAAATCTCTAGACACCCATGATTATGCCACAGTATCAGGGACCTGTATTATAGAAAATATTTCATTTTTTTTTCAATTCTTTTATTTACATAACTCCATACTAGTTATGGAGCAATGATGACCAAGCAGTAATGCCAAGGCAAGGAGACAGTGAACTGAAGATCCAATATATATGTACATTACTTGTCCATTGCCTAGAAAGAGCCATCATTTCACAATCTCCCAATTTCTAGACTGGTGCTTTTACCACTATACCAAACAGACTGTCTTGACAAAATTATAGAGTATTAATAAAGGGAAAAGGGAGAAAAAGACAATTATATTTCTAGCTTTTCCCTTTTTGTACATTCCCTATCAATTACTTTACAGCATTTGTGAATATTTAGAAGTCAGACTGTGATATATTTACCATGATGTGTGATATATTGTATGGAAGTCGTTCTTGTTTAAATTCACTTAAATTCTATTCTGCTGCTAATTTTGTCATTAGTGCATATTCTTCAAGTTTAAGTTTCCACTTAAATATTGTCAGGATTATCTTCCTTCTAGTAAATTTTGGACAAAATTTATTCTTGCTGCTGTGAGCTTATTTCTCATTAAATTGTGATGCTTCTTGTTTCGTGAAATTATGTCTTTTAAAAAAAGTTTCATTTCGGAGTAAATCCAAATGTTGCTAATAGCTGAAAAGCAGTTAACAACCAATTTCTGAAAGTGATTAGAAAAGGGAGTATGTGAACCTGGTGCACTTTTTAAAGGCACCGTCCATGGTTTGAGCAAGATAGTCTCCCAGAGCTCTAAACCCACAGGAGAGACTGCTTTGAAGTCTTCTCACAGGGAGGGTCTACTTGCTGGCTCGTCATCCTGCCATTGTTGTTGGTACTGAAGTATATTCTTTTTCATAATTGTAATTGATTCTACCCAAGATACTATCTTCAGGGTTTGATTTCTTGCCAAAATTTAACATAGTTATTTTGTTATATTTCTTTATTTTGTTGACTTTTAAAAAATGACTATCTTGTACATCTGCCATTTGTCTCTCAGTACAGATTACTGACCTTCTCTGTACATATTTAGTGAAACTAAATTCCTTGTTTATCTGAGCACATTCCTAAACTTCAAAACTGACTGCATGGAATGTAAAACAATCAAGAGCAGACATGCTATGAAATCTTCTCTGTTTTATTGATTAACTGAAGCTGCTTCTTCCTTACAGTGCTGATGCTTTGATTATGTAAATTTCTGCCTAACTTAGCAGTCTCGAGACAGCCAAGTTTGGATTTATTTTTGCAAATGGGAAGTAGATGTGGATCAAATCCTTGGAACAATGTGTCCCAGGAAAATCTGATGAGGTTTTTTTAATGTGATTTTAAATCAGTTATTAAACCGATCAGCTAATGGTTTAATTTAAACAATCATAGTTACTAAACCAACAAGCTAATTGTTTAATGAAAACAATGGTTTAATTAAAATAATTACATCGGGTGCTTTTCAAATACTTAGTATACAGCAATGCTTATTGAGCATTGACCTGATTTAAAAGCTTAGGGAATCTTGCATGAACAGAGGACAGTGAGCTGACTGAGTAAACATAAGTATTTTAACAATGAAGGAGAAAGAAGCAAAGCTTTCAAGGGTGGGTATTGTTCAAACACAGAATCACATTACCAGTTCAACTTTGGCCTGGAATGCAGGCAATTTTTTCAGCTGCTTCATGATTTGTAGAAGATATTTGAAGAAAGAAAGAGGGCAAACTTGCAAGCTTTCTGTAACAGGCGTAGGGAAAAAGAGCAGAACAGATGTTTTGCAGTAATCAGGTCCCAGAAAAGAATAAAGGCTAGGGAAAGAAATATGTTTTGGTTATTTATTAAAATAAACTCTTAAATTTTAAGGCAGGAGAACATTAATGGTAGAATCCAAGAGGTGTCCTGAAGTAACAGGAGTAAGAATGGGGTTGACTTTCTCGTAAGTTTTCTTTTGAGCATTCCAGATTCAAAACTTCCCTTAAAAAAATCACCCAAACACAGCTTCTAACTAGCACTTTTTCTCAGGTGCTCTGCTTCTAATAGTAAAAGAAAGGAATCTGGATTAAGCCCTAAGGAATCAGTAGTCACACAAGCACTGGTTTTCGTCATATCCAGACACAACCCTGATTAGTTGTATTTACTTTATTAGAAACTGAATGTACAATCCAAAGAATATCTAACATCCAATAAGACATTAATTTTCCCCACTTCTTTATATCTTTTATTGATAGCCCCAGTTTCTATGCATTGGCAAGCCAACTGGGCTAGCTGAAAATAATGTGTTCCTGTACAATAACTGCTACAGTGTTCTCCCATGTGTCCGAACATGTAACAGGGTGACAGGCTCCAGTCCAAGGAATTATTTCCTCCAGAAAAATTGAGAACCTCCAATTCCAAAACCAAACGGTAACAACAGACAGCAGACAAGACTGTAGACTAGCACCTCCTTTGTGTACTGTGGGTGGGCCAGGAGAATGGAGAGGCCACTAAATGGTTTTGGCTTTGTGCCGCTGTGTAGTCCAAAGGAAGGTGGAGAGAGTGATAGTGATGGCTCCCAAAGTTCCAAAGAACAGCAGGTATGGAAAATTGCCCTGAAAGCAAAAAATAAATTAGAAAGTTTTTTCTAATTCGATTAGCTCCCAAAGGTTCCTTTTAATCAATCTCAAAGGCTTGAATCAAATGGGCTAAAACCCAAGCATAGCCTTTACTAAACTGAAGTCCTCCAATGCTGTTGGATGTTAGTTTCCAATAACCTCAGCAAGTAGAAGGCAATCTAGTGCATAACATAATGATTATTCCCAGTTGGAATAATCTATTTCATTTAAGAGCGTTTACTTTGGATTTTCCATCCCACCATCCCCAAAAGCCCTATCTCCTTGTACCAGAGAAAAAAAGCACATGGAACATAAATCCCATCATACTCCAAGAGCAGCTCACCTGGCGCAAGCATTTATAGCCATGGTATGGATCTACACAGAGGCACTGGGACAAACCGGGTCCATCAGAAGTACAAAGTGATCCCTCTGGGCATACCCAAACTGTAGAAAAACAGAGTGGATGGAGGAGGGTGAGGATATCCTCTCACTTTTCAAATCTCACTCCATAAACAGCACAATTCACAGTTTCTGATCTTCAGTTTTCTTTCTATATCAGTCTCTCCCACACCATTAATATGTGCCATCCATTTGCACAGCTGAGCTTATCCTGCCCACCTTAATCCTTTCTGCCAAACCCATCTATTCTTATCTTCCTAAGATTCAGGACGTGAGGACCTTGCTGCCCTCAGTTCAGGTCTTTTGCCTCCTACTACCACTGATATTTTATTGTACAAGGTGTTCCACTTAGCAAATATTTTGCTCAGTCGACTCAGGATAAGGACCAGCCCATAAAATGCTAAAATCAGAAATAGATTCCACTGGAGAAATGTATAGAAAACCCACCTCCTTGCCCAGCTGCAGTTCATTTCTGAAAAATATTCATCTACAAATTTCAGAAATAATAGCTAAGCAAAAACACTGATCTCATGCAAAAGAACTTCCTGCTGGATAGTCCTCCACTGCCCTTAACAGAACAGCCCAAGGCAATTGTGGTACTTCTATGTAATAGTTATTAAGTGTTACATGTTATCAATGAAGAAACTCAAAAATCAAAACCTCAACAGCCAAATTCAGAACTCAGATTAATATATAGTATTTAGCTACCTCATTGACATCAGCATACAAAGAGATAGCAGAGTGGGAACATGAAATGTGAGAGTTCCTTCTTATTTCTGTTGGCCTTCCTGTAGCTGTTTCACTGCAGCTTTTCACTCTAGACTTTATTTTATGTTTGTAGACTGCGGCAAAACATATAGTAAGAGTGATTCACACCTTTACCAACTGATGGTTAGACTACTGTAATGTAGTAGTTTATGGGGCTGCCTTGGAACATGACCCAAACTGCAGTGGGTCAAAATGCATTGGGTAGGTTTTTAGCAGATAAGAACCATTACTGCAGAATTAACTCCTATTCTTCAGTTACTGCATTGGCTGCTAAGAGGCTTCCAAATCAATCTTCTGGTTTTGACCTTTTAGTACCATCTCCTCCAATATGATTGTGCCTGTCTCTCATGCTCTTTCAGGAAGTGGATATTAATGGGCCACCCGATTCCTGATAGAGTTTCAATATGTCTAGCTCTGGAGACAACCATTCTCTGAGGGTCCTCAATCCTGCGGAACACCTTGGCCCCGAAGGTCCAACAGGCAGCCACTTTTATTTACTATTTTTTCATAAGACTGAAAATAATTTTGTTGGAGTTTGGGGGATAAACAACTTACTTTTAGGGGTCCCCATCACCAATCCCCACCTTTCTCCACCTCTTCTTAGGTGGTTACAATCCAAGCACACAAGATCTTGCCTACTATATCCATACCAAGTCCCAATGAGCCATTGCAGGAGTTCCTCTGGTCATGACAGATACGATTGTTTCCTTGGATGGTGACATTTTTCCATACTTCACTGCCTCCAGGACAGTCCAGCTTCTGAGGCAAAGCACTGAGGATCAACATAAATTATATCAGAAACAGGTGAGAGGCAAATTTAGTAGGGTCCCCCACCCGCAAATAAAATTTCAAAACCACATCCCAAATGCCTAATGTTATGAAAATGCACATAGCCAAGAAAAGCTTTGGATTTCTATTGAATCCTTTTATGAGAATGTGGCAGTAATGCATAACTGGCAAGGTTATGCTGCAGTTCTCATCTCCTGGTAAACTTCGTTTCGTGGGCCCCAGGAGGTAGGCCTTCTCTGTTGTGATGCCCACACCTTATGGATCATTCTCCCCTTAAGGAGACAGTTTTGTTCCTCCTTATTTTCTGGAAGTCCCTGAAGAGCACCAGTGAGATCTTGAGGTGGCTCTGTGGCTGATCAAATCTCATATTGTGTGTATATGTTTTAATATGTTTTTGTTTAAGTTTTTATACTTTTTTGCTACATAGCCAGAATCACTTCTTGTGAGGTGGACGACCATATAAATTTGACAAATGAAAAATCAGCAGCCTCCACTGATTTTCCATTTGTTGTCATGTACAAATACTCACAGGGTCTGCAGCTGTGTGAATCCTCGAAAGCGGTCTTCAGGGAGACTTTCCAATGGATTGTCAGTCAGATCACTACATTAAGAACAAGATAATGAAGAAAATACACATTCAAGGCCAATGTTGTGCTTCCTCTGTGCTGTGAACAATGTTTAGTGTAATCCATCACTCTGATGTCATGTCTGCTGTGGTGGGACAATTTACATTTAAAAACAAGTATCTCACATTGAGGCTTTCCTTCTTTCCAGCTTGAAGACATATTACATGTGCAATTCAAATGCTCAAATATAGAATTCAAGCAGTCTCCATCAGCTGCTTATACAAAAAGCTGTTTACATGACAAATGTAATGCATGTATATATCAAAGACTTGCATGTAAACCATTACTAGGCATCTGAGCACAAATTACAATTATTGCTAGTATTTCAGAGAGGGAAATCAGAACTCAGAAACTGTCTTTTGTCTCCTCCAGCCTCAGTGTTCAAGGTGTCTAACGAACCCTAAAAAGCTGTACTATCAAAAATAAAAACTCTTTCAGTTCTGTACCTTGTATGGGGAATTATGTTCATAATGGTATCAATAATTCTGTCAGCTGCCATCTTATGCTTGCTTGTGCTTCACTGCAGTGACAGACTTCCATGAACTGTGGGGAGTGGAGATGAAGGGGGGAATGCTTTGGGAAATGAAACTAAGTGCAGCATTTCCACAAGATGCTGTCTCAAGGTAACCCAGCTGGAAGAAGCAGAGGGTCACATACCAACCTGCACTTGAACTGACTGTTAGGAAAACATCTTGCCTGAACCAGATGGTTACACTGGGGGGAGGAGTACTGAGAGACAGTTAAGGGGAGGAAAGAGTAGAGGAGAACTTAGGGATTTTGGCATGCAATTTTCAATTCTGGCTTTGCATTATGGCAATAGACCTGGTCTCTAATAAACTATCCTTTTCTTAACAAATGGAGTCAAGGATCATTTCTAATTAGAGGTTTAAGCTGCGGCAGGTCCAACAAATTCAACTTACATGACAAAAGCTGTGTTCACTTCCTGGAAGCCAGAGCAGAGCTGATGCAATGAGCAATTCCCATAATCCAACCTACAGATGAAGAGAGATAAGCAACTATCTTACTTCTGTTGTAAAGGACTGGGTAATGTTATTTTTATATTGGCAGTAATAGAAAACATATTTAGATAAGACTAGATAACATAGCTAGATAAGACTTATCACAAACCTCACTTATGGAATGTTATACTTCTGTTGGTATAACACCTTTGGAACAGATGCAGCAGTCAATTATGCTTGTTGACTGGGTTCCCACAACATTTTTGATTCTTTTGGTACATTTATTAATTAAAATGGAACAAAGAAAGAAAAATAAACTTGCTGAATCCAACAATCCTAACATGCTACACAAATCCAGATTGGGTGACATATCAAATTGTTTGAAAAAGTTGGTTGTTAAGGGCAGGAACTTCTCCAAGAATAAAGGGGGAACTATCACAATGTTCTTTATGTGTCATGGCATCTATTCCCCCCCCCCTCCCGTTTTATCCTTCGCCAAAGTTCTGATCCTATCTCCTAAGTTTTATCCAACAAATGATGTTGGAGAAAAAAATATTCCAGGATGATACTATATCATGAAGTTCATTTATACATTAATGAATCGAATAAATCAACTTGGGAAAATGAAGTGATAAATAAGAGGTATATTACTTAAAACTTCAACTCACATTACTCTGTTAGCATAGCCAATACTAAGAGAATGTGGAAATTATCATTCAGGTTATAATAGTACACATATTTTGTTCTAATTAATATTTTTCATATTACTATCCTAGGAATCATGCATAATGAAGTGCCCAGCCATTCACGAAAGATAAAATTAGCATATGTTAAATAACTATATATTTAGAATTCTTAGTAACCAAAGTGTATTTACTTTATTTTACAGAAGTAAATTCACACATTCACAAGATTCAACTCCTAACATAAAACAATTACAATCCCATCAATCTCACCCCCATTATAATCATTTTAAAGTTAAATTAAAACTAGATGCCCGTAGAAATGTAATGCCAGAACTGTAAAAGGTAAACTATACTTAAGGCAGCGTTTTCCATGGAAAGGGAGGACCTGCCTTCTATTTCACACCCCTTAATTTCTGGGAGAATTTTTGCAACGTTGTCATATTTTCTCCCATTTAAATAATATTTAGCTAAGTCACTGTACTCGCCTCACCACAGGAAGGAAGGAGAAAGAAAAACTCATTTTATACGTTCTCATAATATACTTTTGTTTTGTTTTTTTAAATAAATCAAGTAAGCCTACTTAATCAGATCACGATCTCTTGAGGGCAATGGGACATTTTAAATGAATTTCTGGACAATGCATCATGGAATCCAAAACCAGATACAATTATCAGATGCCAGGGGCTGCACTTGGATTGCCTTGTTACCACGGTTAAGCAAAAGATAATGTACTTGGCTGTATTACAGATCGTATTTTTGTTAGGCTGCCAGCTTGAAGTCTTGCGTCATTTTCCCCATAAGCGAAAGTGGGAAAAAAGCCTGCAATTCCGGGGTGTAAGTTGGATCACCTCAGTCGGGAGAGGAGGAGCCCGGATAAAGGTTAGAAACTGATCATGTCAGTTCGAATTGACTCACCCTAAAATAATCTTCTTGTTTCTCTCTAAGCAGCAGCGGCCCCGCCGTACCGTACCCATCCGGGAACCGCAGAAAACGGCTGCTGCGGATTCATTTCGCATGGGCCCGGCACAACAACCACAGACCTGCAAAGACAAGGTAGACAGAAACTATGAAAGACCCCTCATATATCTCCCTCTCCCGGAGTTCCCAGGACAAGCTTCCTCCCCCTTACCTGCTCTAACGTTTCTACCAGGAGCGCGGCGGACGAGGGGAACACCAAATACAAGAATAGCTGTGGAACCCAGAGCCAGCTGGGCGCAGCCATGATGCATCACATGATCGCAGACTTACAGTCACGTGAATTTGAATAAAAATAAAAATGAAAATCATGTGCTCTCCCGTGAGAGAATAAAAAAGAGGCTTAATAACGATACCTTTTATGAATTTCGAAAAAAAATCCATAACTGGAATATTCGTCTTTGGTTATTAGATTATTTTATTGGAACGTATAAACTTATAAGTTCTAGAAAAAATTAATTGGCTATTTTATTTATATTTACATTTTTATGTATATATTTATATACCCATGTGGGGAAAATCTATGTGGTTCTAGGAGTGGGAAACAACTTGATCGCACAAAGTAAATTAATACTGTATATAAAAACACATGGGGAAAACATTAGGAATAGGGCTTCGGGGATTATTTCCAACCCCTTGTACCAGCAGTGGCCAAAGAAAGTACTGTACTTTTATTTTCTTCTACATTAACAAACTTACATGTTTATGTGTGTGTACGAGAGAGAGGGGGAAAGAGATAATTGTGAGGAAAGTGTGTGTACTACACATTAAGAGACTGTGTGACTGAAGATCTAATTGGGGTGGTTGCATGTTAGCTGGGTGTTTCGGCTCTTCCCTTGCATAGTATCTATTGTGGAGGCTATATAGGAATATTGCAGAACAGGCTGCAATATGCTTTGGTCTTGAGCCACTATCAGTTGCCTCTCTTTGGGTTTTTTTTCCCTTGGATCTTCTCTGTAGCCTCTGATCTTACCCAAGTCTATTTTCCAACTTTATCTTTCTCTTGTTACAGTGTCTCTCAAACCACATTTGATCTCTTTCTTTTCAGTTTTGGAGAGTTTTCCTATTACAGATAGAGATAGAGCTCTGAGCCTCTTTTTACAGTTTCTTTGCTATATTCTGTTTGGTTGGAAAGCATAAAAGCTAACTGAGGGAAAGTAAGTAGAGCATAGATAGTTTTACCTACCATAGCAGTGGCTATAGAATGTTTCTGTATTTTCCTTTGTGGAACAATGTAAGAAGTTGCATCTTTGGGTATATTGAGAACAGGCAAATTATGCTCCAATCTGTGCCAATAACCAGAAAGAAGATGACTTAAAATGGAGGAGGAGCAGCCTTTCAAGCCTTTGTCCAATTCCCATGACCATGGTCTGCATTTTTCTCTTATCCAGCCCATTTTTTTGAACTTCTTTTTTTTTGTAATATATTGATTTTTTAAAAAACATAAATGACTTAATAATTGGTGAACAGTGTGTTGTCTGGGTTACATTTGTAAAACAATCACTAACAATTGATTTCTATAATCTATAATCCACATAATAGTTTTAGTTGATTTCCTCTTTTCCCAAATATCTTCTTTTGCAAACATTGAGTTAATACAATTCTTATTGTTTTGATAAACAACAATTAAATATATAATTTTTCCCAATAGTCCTAAAAATAATAATCATATCAATATAATATTTCTTTTCTATCCAATCATTCTGGCTGCCTTATCATAGATCCTGTTACAGTCCTTATTTTAATTTGTTTTTCCCAAACTTCTTTTTTTTGTTGGCCACCTGGAGCCCTAAGCAGAACAATGGTGTCCTTTGGCCCTTCCATTGGTTAACTCAAGACATTAAGATCCACTCAATAAGTGCTGAAGGTGAAATAAAAGATTAAAAATTCAGTTTTATTCCAGTTCATGGGGGAAACAAACAGCTCTGTGCTCCCCTTCCTTTGGTGCCCCAAGCATTTGCTTATTTTGCTTAATTGTTAATGCAGGGCTACCACATCAGACTTGGCTTAGGTCTGTTCAGTTTATGAACGGTTTATAAAGGGACTTAGGAGAGTTTTATTTACTTTCTCCCAACATTTTGTCTGTGCATCCTGACATGAAATAGCTTTTATTTTGTGCTTTCATCATTCTAGGAAACAATATTTCCATTCTTGAATTCTGACTGTACTCTGCTACCAATATAATCAAACAATACCTCTGCATTCTATCTATAATCTTTACTTTCATGACTGTCTTTGAATTGCAGAATCTAGGTCTTGAACATCTGGCTCATATTTTGGCTTTCTTGCTTCTTCACATGCCTATTAATTAACATTTTTCTGATGAATTGCTTTGAAGAACTTTCATATCCTTTTGAAAAAAAATGGGTTGGTTTTAATATTACATAGATATGGATTTTACGATTCCCCCTCCTCCATACAGCTGGTTGCTATTTATGAGTCTGAAGGACATTCATGTAATCCCTCTTTAAAACCTTCTGAATAGAGACTTCAAGCTCTTATGTGTGTAGAGTGTTATACAAAAAATATTTAACAAACTTGCGTGTCATATTTGAGACATGAAGTTAAATGCATAAAGTAAACCATATATTTTATTTCCAAGAAGATCATAATTTTATCTCCTTGGAAAGTATGTGGATAAAGCATAAAGCATAAAATAATTAGCACAGCACTTACTCATAGAATCTGTTAAAACATAATGGATCTTTTTTGGTTTAGGCCTAGTAAATTATATAAACTCAGTCTTTGTGACTTGTAAATCACAGTTTATAGCTTAGTATTTTATGTGCACTTAGCTTTAGATTTATTCAATACATCATGGTTAAATTAAGCTTGATTAGAACAAACCATTCTGATTCACTGAAGTCAAAATTAAATTTTAACGTACAAGGTTTAATCAAGCTGTTTTTTGTTTTCAGAAATACACTAGTGGACTGATAATCATTTTCCCAAGGATGTCTCCCTCTCTTATAAACAACTGCATTTTATCACTTTAACCTTGAATGCCCATATAATAAACTGTTAAAGATACATAATTGCACCAATATATTTTCCAAATTCCGCAGGATGATTCCTTGGAAAAGAGAACACTAAGTCCAGACCAAAGTGCATCTGATATCAATTCACCATTTCAACTCAGTGATCACAACAAATTTTTGAATAATAATGTTAATTGGTATCTCATGCTTCTTTTGTTTACTATGTGAAGCCATCTACTTGCTCTTGTATTTTCATTTGCATTTGAGGTCTAAGAAATTGCCACCACTTCTATTTGCAAGGGTACCTAGGTTGAAATTCAGCAGTACATTTATAGAAATTTGTCACAACAAAGATAAAAAATAATTTAGAAGTTGACACTGAAAAATGAATGAAAAATCTTAGTTTTAAAAGATTCAACACACTTTGGGCTGCACTTCAAGTAGATGATTTTTACATTCATCTTCAGGATCGTAACATGGAGGAAAGAGTTGTTAAATCAGCCACTACTGGATCTGAAAAATGCAAAAACAGTTTCTGACTTACTTCACAAAGCAATTCAGAGGTGAAAATATATTAAAGATATGAAAATATGTTAAAGATAGCCACCTATCTAAAGTGCTTTATTTTTCAAATAATATATTTTATTAACTATTTTAGAGAAAATGTATAAATGAAAAAACCTAAAGTGATAAAAAAGCTAAATAAATCTTAATTTTATTATGGCTCAATACGATAGCTTAGTTCCGTGGTGGCGAACCTATGGCACACGTGCCACAGGTGGCACACAGAGCCCTCTCTGTGGGCACATGCACTGTTGCCCCAGTCCTAGGCTTTCAGCTGGGTTTTATAAAACCTTTTCGCTTTAGGCCTCCACCGCTGTGTGCAAAAAACCCCAAAGATTCAATCAATCAATCAATTTCAATTTCTAGCAGAAAAAAAGAGATCTCGCAAAGTTGGAATTGATTGATTGAACTTTTTAGTCCCACCCAATCTGCCATTACCACTGAAGCCAGGCCCATCCAATGGGCCACACCTACCCAATGGACCACACCCACCCAATGGGACACGCCTACCCAGCACCCGACAATACATAAGTGGGTTTGGGTTGCAGTTTGGGCACTCAGTCTCTAAAAAGTTTGCCATCACTGGCTTAGTTCATATGTCTAAGACAATGGCTAGGTTCCCACAACACTGCAAATTACAACCTACCCAACTTCATGCTAATCTGGACTAAAAATGTCTAACCTAACCACAATATGTTTCTAAGAACATTCCAGCAGTATCAACATTATTCTTAATAAATGTATTGGCACAATCCATCCACTTTGGTATGGCATTTAATCAGTTTTGATGTCCCCTTGATCTAAATTCAGCATTTCTTCAGTTTAATAGAAATAGTTATAACTAATAACCTAACTATCATTGCAAAAGATAACTGTATGTCACCATCTCAATTTTATGTTGTCCTTTAAAAAATAAAGTCCAAAAATGGATTCAGAACCACCACAGTTGAGGATGAGAGAACTATATCAAGCCCTCTTAGATGAAACTAGCTTTCAATCAGCTTTTGAATTTTCTGAATTTTTTTTGAATTTTGAATAATGTTGTTATTCCTACTTGGAATTAAGGAGCCACCTTCTTCCATATTTCCCTGGTTGTGACCTCTTACAGACTCAATCATTAAGAGTGCAGCCCAAGACCAGATTTTATTTCCAACTTTCTAACAATGTAAAAGGCCATAAGAAGATTGTAATTCCTTATTAATAGTGAGGTTCTACAGTGCTAATGAACTCCTATAAGCAATTCAGTTTTTAGGGTCAACAATGTATTTTTAAACTATTAGAATGGACAGTTCTGGGGAAGAGATTCTTTTTTTGCATTACTTGGAATAAAACAGACTGCATTTTGGGTGAAATTTGCTAAACTTCTTGCCTGTTTAAATGAGTAGGAAAAACAGATGACTATCAGTTTTCACAAGCCACACCAGTCTATTTAACATTCAGCAATTAGTTGTAATATCAGTTAAATCCAGTCTCTTTAGCTGTATTAGCAAGGTACCTATTATTTTGTATATATATGCAGGAAGAAAGTGAAAGTCAAACATTAAGTTTCACAAGGACCTCTATTATGTAGATGCCATGAGCTTGAATACTCTGTATGAAGACCCAAAGCCATCATCATGTCCAGAATGAGGCAGGGAATACATTTTAGGGAATGAAGTTATTAAAAAACTGTCTCCCCAAGTGCAGCCCATTTCTCTGCAGAACTGAAAAGCAATGATCAATTTCTATGGAAAAAAAGGATAACTTAATGTTCGTAGTGGTTCCATAGCCTAGCTAGTGGAATTCCACAAATCATAAAATTGCTAAGTTTGAGAAACACTGGTCTAGATAATGAGTGGACCAATGATACTTAGTTTTTAGCTGTTTCTGGAAATCTGACATGGTTCAGTAATGTGAATTAGCAATCTAGATATCTGACTGAGCAATATCTCATTGCTCACTGCTATGGAAGGTTACTAACCTGAACGTTTTGTAATTTGAGAGGTGGGGTATATGCCTGCTGAGGTATTTCACTGTACTTGGCTGAGAAAATCCCTGCCTCACCTTCAGAACCTGTTGAGCTGAAATACGTTGTTAAGGTTTGCACAATGTGCTGAATCAGGTCTCTTAAATGGCTATTGTTAAAACTTGGTTGTGGCTTAGTGTGTATCGCAAACTCCTATTTGATTCGTTGGCTTTTCAGTGTATTTTGCTTATGTAAAAAATGAGCTCATTTAGCGAACAGGTTAAGCAAGCTGTGTTTGTTTGGCTGCGTTTCACGGTACGTTTGTCCATGGTTAACGTAATAATTTAGGAATTAATAGTCTCTGAACGTACACGGTTCATGCAATTATAAAGCAACAGCACTGAACCCTATGAGGCTAATCCGTGGCTCGGTGTGCCTGCAGCACTAACGCAGCCAGTGCCAGGTATTAATATGGCGGTAGGCGGCATGAGCGGCTTGATGTCATCCCGATGCGCGAAATGGGCGGTGCTTGTCCTTGGGAATGTCAGTCCCACGGTGAGATCCGAAGTGTCGGCGGCGGCAGATCTGCACGTGGGTACACCGCGGAGCTGCGGAGAGAAAAGCTGCGGTTACTTCTTATCCATCGCTGACCTTGTGGTAGGTAGGAGGAGCGCCTACCTGGGCAGAAGCTGCTTGTCTAGTGTTAGAGCAAAAAGCTTTCCCCGCCGCTTCCCTGATTGTAGCAAAGATGCTACACATGTTTGGGGTTGTTTTCCTCTGATCATTTCTCACGAGCAGGGAATCTAGGTAAATCTCTCCCTACCTTCTGCTTCTTGACACAGGTTAGAGCCATGGGGAGGTGAGGTTGGGAATTCCATCCAGATCACAGGCATTGTTCTCCTGTTCAGCTACAAGGAGCCCCAAGGCAAAATTGGGGAACAAGTCTGCTGAAGATATTGTGGACCCTAAGTGAGAATCTATGCAATTGCCTAGATCCCCTGAAGCTACAGAACATATGTCATCCCCATACTATGGATAATCTGCCTTTTTTGGCTGGTTGCGCATGGGATGAGACTGTTGGTGTGCCAGACTTTTCCTAAGATACATATAAAATACACTTGCCATTAAACATTCTGATTATCTCTGATTATCTCTGCAAGATCTGTAACCCATTTGTCCCTGTAATTATGTCAACAGGTGTAATTTCTTTTGAGATGAGCACAGAAGGAGATTGCCACATTTGCTAAGGTCACAGCCTGCTCCTGAAGCAATTAGAAGGTTTTTGTCCAAAGTGCTCTGAACCTCCTTCAAGACTTTTTTTTTTAAAGTCTTGACATATATTTCTTGCACTATCTCTAAAATAATTTAATTTTAGAGAAGGATATACAGTACACCAAGGTCACCCAGTGAACTTATGGGGAAGAAGGGGATTGAGATTCAGGTTTCACTGGCCAGCAAGTGTTTTCAAACTCTAAAGAGGAGAAGCTCTATGACAGGGTTGTCAAACTGCTGGCCCATGGGCTGGATGCATCATAGCAAAACCGTGCCCACCCCATTGCCGGCAATGGCAAAAAAAAGTAATGATACATCACAATGTCACGTGATGTTGCAAGTTTGACACCCCTGCTCTATGATGCTTGTGTTCAGTCATGTGTGACTTTTTGTGACTAGATCAACTTCAGTTTGTTAGAATTGCCCGTTAGTAATTGCTTCTTTGAATACTTGTAAACTCATGTTTGTATCATCAATGATATATATGATCTAGCTACTTATCTCTGACAATTATCTTTCTTTTTCTGCAATGATGATCTTCTCCCCTGACTCCAAACTTCAGGTTGTGTATCCAAAATATTTAACCTTTAGGTTCATTATTAGTACTTCCAGTAATCAGCCTGGAATTACTGCATCTGATATGGAATGTCTAGAACAGTGTTTCTCAACCTTGACAATTTTAAGGCATGTGGACTTCAACTCCCAGAATTCCACAGCCAGCATTAATTTGTTGACATATTTGTTGACATATTCAGTGTAAATGAATTTAATTTAATTTAATTTAATTTGTTGACATATTCAGTGTAAATGAAAAGTTTTATGCAGAGTGCTCTTGCAACTTGTCTCTAATTAAAGTTCTGTTTTTTGGCCTACACCAGTGATGGCGAACCTTTTAGAGACCAAGTGCCCAAAAACTGGCCCCTCCCCCACTTCACCCCCTGCCCCTCCCCTGCTCTGCCCCCACCCCATCCCCTGCCCCACCTGCCCGCAGGGCCACTCACTGCCTCCAGGGTTCGCTGCAGATTGCCCAGGCAGCCCAGCAGCACAATGGCAGCCATACTCTCTGCCTGCGCCCCGCAGCATCAACTGTGCACGATGGGGGGTGAGGGCAGAGTCTTGTCTACACTGTCTGGCTGCCATGTCCCTGGCTGCGCTGCTCCGCGTGGGCCACCCTTGGGGGTGGCTCTCCTCCAGGGGGACTGCTGGTGAGGAGGGGGTCGCGGGGAAGAGGTGAGGCTGGGCCAATGGCATGTGTGCCCACAGAGAGGGCTCCAAGTGCCGCCTCTGGCATGCATGCCATAGGTTTGCCACCACTGGCCTACACTATCCTAAGAATGGGTGAAAGAACTTAATTGGATGAGTATCAAGGCAATTAATATAATATTGGAGATGCTATGTGACATAAAATAAGGATGTAGCTATTGTTGGTGTAGTGGACTTATAGTGTTATGACTGGGCAGAGGTTTTGCATTATCAACCTAAAATAATGTTTATGGTTATGAGATTAAAAGTAGGGTTTTCTTGAATGAGGGTCAGTCTGGAGTATCTGCCTTGAAATTCTTCCTCAACCACAGATAAACAAATTGGCTATGTATCTGACCATTTTCTGTGTTTGGAAGAAAACCAGTTCTCTATCTCAGAATATGTAAGTTAGTAGAGAGCAAAATGATCTAGGGATTTCTTGAAGCAACTTATTTAGAGTAGGGGGCTTGAGTTGTATCTCTTGTCTTGAGGGACCGCCACAGAGAAGGGGGGATTGACTTATTCCCCAGAGCACCAGAGGGCAGGACAAGAAGTAATGGGTAGAAGCTTGTTAAAGAGAGATACAACATAGGAATAAGGAGAAATTTTATGACAGTGAGAACAATTAATGGAATAGCTTGCTTTCCAGAGTTGTGGATGCTCCATCACTGGAGATTTTCAAATGACAACCTTTGACCAGGATGGAATTAAGACTCCTGCCATGAGCAGGGGTTGGATTAGAAGACCTCTGATGTCCCTTCCATCTTATAACTCTGTAGTCTTTGTAGGATCCTTCCTTGGTGCTTTGTCCTTGATCCGCAAATATTCAGTCTTTGGTTGGCAAGCCCTAACAAGCCACTGCCTATTTTGCAATTGCCTTAATCCCACTAACTATGCAATCAAACTCCCTGAATCTGCTTATTTTCCAGATTTGTTCTTCTCTGTTTAGAATGCTTACCTTCATTGATAGTTTCCCTCCCCAAATTTGTTTGTAGCATCAAGCCTTTCATATAAAAAGAAAATAAATCAGTTGTGTAAACTAATTTTCTTTGTATCTTCTTTAAAGTGTCTTGCTCATTTAAGAGCTCTTGATGATTGTACAAAATAAAGCCCTTTAAAGAATAGATCTATTTTCTGCAGTCTTTCTGACTCTTCATTAATTTCCAGGTGAGCCTATTTTTGGCTAAACTTGAACTGCTAGATCACTGAGGCAATTTGGACCTAAGATTTCTCAAGTTATCAAGCCATTTCCATTACACTTGGATTTTTCTCTATTACTAGCATATAATGCTTCTATTTTTTTTCTTCACCTTTTGTCATTATAGATTGTATGCCTGCTGGTCAGGCCAATCTCAGTTTTGTTAGGTGCTTAACAATTATTAATCATGCCTAGATGAGAATAATATTAACCATGCCTAGATGAGAATAAATATTAACCATATTGAAACGATATGGTTATGCTTTCCTTCATTTTGTCATTGCTATGGGGAGGCTTAAGCATCAGGTAGAGGAGCCACTGTTTGTGGTTTTCCAAAAAGGATAGGATGGTATCCAGTAGTTCTGGAGTCAATTCACTATGACTCTTTATATCCACACCCAGCAAGCTTGTTCTCTACAGGTAGACTGGTAGAACAATAGCTGGCCTGGCAAATTCTGCCTGGTGTCCTTAAACATACAGCAGTCAGACCACAGAAACCACAGACTCTCTCCCACACAAGGAACCTGTGAAGATCTTCACAATGTGGTTATAAAAAAGAAGTCTGTCGTCTGTCTCTGCCATAGTTGGACTGCTGTACCATTTTGGGCTCAAAATTGCTAAGATAATTGTCTTATAATGAATGGGCAGAGGCCCTGATTTCAAAGGATGGTAATTATTCTGTTCACACTGAGCCCTTGTGTCTCCTGGTCTTTCTCACATTATCTGAGAAGGAAATTTGGTTTATAGGTTAAGCCTTATATTTAAGGCTTTCCTATCTTTGCTTTACACTTTTTATGTCTCAAGGTCATTTTTTCACCGTCTCTTACTTGTATCAAGCTAGTTTCCTTCAGCAGCTATTGTCTAAGCCTGGAAGAAGCCATTCTTCTGTCTCAGTAATATTATTCCTCAGCATTTCAAGAGTTCTCGCTTCGGTTCCCCTTGACTGCATGTTTCTTCACTGATGCTGAGGGATTTGCTAATGATTGAAAGTTGCCTGGTTTTTTCCGTAGGCCCCAACAACCATAAATGACACATGGAGTCATTTTAGAATAGTTTCCTTTATTGTTCTTCACCTATAGGCAGAATTGTGCCAGACTAAGACAACTCTGCATAACTAGGGATATACTCTGGGAAGAGCTAGAGAGGAACTGTTTTAACCCTCTTTCTGCCAACTCTGCCTCTTTGCCTTCTGGAAGGCAGCCCCCCTCTCTCCTGGAATCCAGGCTACATGCCTGGATTCTGCTGAAGGCTTTTAAAAAAAATTTCTGGATATTCCTTTTCTTTCATGAGACTGAAAACTCTTCCATGTTTAAAAGATTAATAAATTACCAGATGAAAATTTGCTGAAGAATAGGCTTTGGAGAATGGCTTCAGAAAATCTCCCTCTGTTATCTGGACTCACAGAATAAATCAAAAAAGGATTTTTGTGATGAGATTCACAGAAGTATGGAAGAGAACGTTCATTTTTCCTGTCTGTTGTAAACACTGAGCCATCTGAAGGCCTTTTCATCTTTATCCATCACAGTAATTTCAGAGCATTAATTGCCATATCTTCTCTTTTCCAAGGAAAGTATTTTGTTAGCTCCAAATTACAGTACTCTGTGTATCTGTTTTGAAACGGAAATGATGGATTATATAATGTTTTGCATACCTCGGAGGTCAGTCATATATGCCTCAGTAATAAAAGCTAGAGAATAATTGCCAGAAGGCTTTTCAAAAAGGGCAATTACCATTTTTTTACACATAGGGTATATTTTCTTGTAGTTATAAAAAGAGCCCAGCTTCTTCTGTCATACATATAAAAAGCTTTTGACATCTCTTTCTCTGGAACTTATCAGATGAAGTGGTAATTGTATGTCACTGCTGTATAGATTAAAGATGGAGGCTCCCATAATTTAAAGATTCTTCATATTGATTGACACAGCAGGTTTATATGCATTCTATTAATGCTAGTAAAACTTAATTGGATTTTTTTTTTTTTTTTTGCTTACAAGGAAAGGATTCAGAAAACTAAAGAGTATGGAGGGATTACCAGAAGAGAGAGACAGTTGACAAGTTTTTATTTATTTGATTGGTTCTTCTCACATATGTGACTCTGGATAGTTTGCAACAATTAAAAGCAACCAACCAAAACATTAACAATATTAAAATAGAAACAACAAGCATATAGCCATTTTAAAACCAATGTTAAAGACTCAGTTCAGCATAATCATAGCAGGTGACTACAGACTATAGAGTTGGGCGAAGGAGAAAAGGAAACAAAAAAAAGATAAGTTGTGTAAACTATAGAAAAGAAAGGAACAACATTCAAGGTTCTTATGCCAACCTTTCTATATTGAAGACTGGGAGAGATTTGTTCATTTGTTGCTTACAATTAATCGATCTTCTGAATAAAGGATATATAATATAACTTCCTCCATTTCTAGATGACCACACCTAAGCTCTGCACACAGGAAATTAATCTGTCAAGAGTAGAAGTCCTACTTTATCCTTTTTCTAATGGAGAGGGGGTTCATTGTAGGAAAGAATATTTTGTAATTCAAACTCAAATCTGCTATAGCTCAGGGGAGACTTACTGTTTCCTCTGCTATTTGCTTGTGTGAATGAGGCTTGACAATGTGTGTGTGTATGAGAGAGAGAGAGAGAGAGAGAGAGCGAGAGAGCACATTCTAGGACAGAAAGCCTTGATTTGATACGCTTTTCTGGTTATAACCTCAAGATAGTCTACCTCACACATGAAAGCTAAATGGTACAATAAATATACCAGTTGTCTATTAATTGCTCTACTCGATCTTTCTTTCAGAATCTGGGTTGCTAGTGTCATAGTTGGCTGCTTTGGTGTGTATACTGGCATACTTTATTAGCAAAGATTTGTTGAATGTATCTCCTGCTGACTCTTCTGACTGCTGTTTTTGGCTTGTTCAGACAGAGTACTTTGCTCTGACTCCTTCACTCCTGGCGTGCAAGTTATCAACTCCACCCTGCCTCTGCTAATGGACCTTTGTGCAAAAGGCCAAAAGTGTTTTTGGCTTGAAGGGGTTACAACTGGTTGCCAACATTTACTCTGCTTGGAAGCCTGCCAACTCTTGCTGGGTCAAGAAAACCTTCCTTGCTCAGTTCTGGGCCTTGAGATTCTGAGGTGACTGACTGAAGGTCAGAGCATTGCATAGACTGAGCTTTTGTTGGAATTTGAAGTGACTGTCTCCTTGGACATTATATGCTCTGGCATTCTGTTCACTTGCATATTTGCATTTTCTTCTCTCTCCTCCAGATTGGCTATTCTTGATCATGCCAGCCTCAACAGGATCCTGGATATAAAGTACTTGCTTGGCACTTTGGTGATGGGCTGCTCTCTGCATTTCCAAAAGAGAGCCTGATGCTCTGGTAGAATTCAGCTTAGCCATTCTATCCATGATGAGTGCTTCTACATTATGAACAAGAGTTATTAACAACACAGCTGGACTCTCTATCAGTTTCCACCAGCCACTATTTTTTCAAAGGTGTCGACACTTGTACCATGCCAACCATGAAGTTTACTGTGGCGGATTATGCTATTTTTGTGCTGCTGCTAGTCTTCTCTGTAGGGATAGGACTCTTCTATGCACTGACTGGTGGGAAGCAGCGCACTGTCCAAGAATTTCTACTGGCCAATCGTAGCATGACTTTCTTACCACTGGCTTTTTCATTACTTGCCACTTTCCAGTCAGCTGTGGCCATTCTTGGCGTCCCCTCTGAAATCTATCGCTTTGGGACTGAATATTGGTTCCTCGGTTGCTCCTATTTTCTGGGGCTTCTTATCCCAGCTCATGTCTTCATCCCAATCTTCTATCGCCTGCGACTTACCAGTACATACGAGGTAAGTGCTGGACATAGACTCTATGAACATAGAATACGAGAATTGACACTAGCATGTTTAATATATTGTATTTTTTAACTTTACAGAAACAAATAATATTTTTAAGAGTATTTTTCCAGGGGGAAAATGTTTGAAAAGGTAACATACAAGTAAAATGTATAAAAATAACTGCATAATGGATTAGAGTCATTGATAGCTTATTCTGTGTTTTCTGCTACAGTTGGAGGTGTTTAACAGATAGCCAATGCTTGTGGCTTAGTTGGCAACATCTACTGTTATAAATTAATACAGAGTAAGGATACATCTATGGAGGTTTAGGCTTAACATGAAATATGGGGTGCAATTCTGTGGACGGTTATGTACTGCTTCCAGTTGCTCACCTCTGCTCTAACACTCATCCTTTTGCCGGGATGGCATTTAGAAATTCCCTGAAGGACCCGGCTGTGCCATCAGACCTGGGGATCCCATGGAGCTAGCAAGATGGTGGCATTGTCCATAAGTTATAGAGTGGCACTTCCTGCACTTTTATTTTTTTGGTTAATTGTTTTTATTTATATGAATCTATTGTTTTAACGTGAGCTGCCCAAAGTCATCTAAGTAAGATGGATGGCTATATAAATTGAAATAAATACATAAATAAATAATAAGTGTAGCCATGTTTTAGAGGTGTGCAAATATGCTAACCCAAATGTTCTACCCTTATCTCGGCCGAAGTGATCGGATCTCAAAAATGGTCTATACTAACCTTTATTCAGCCTGGGGAAGGATGCCATGGGCTGTATGTCTAAAGATAAACTTACTTCCCTTCCCATCCTCACAAATATAGATACCCTTGCAGCCCATCCTATTACTCTATCCCATCTCCCTCTCCCTGTAGGTAGGGAATATCAGAATAAGCAAATTTGTAATTTGGGTTGGAAAACAAATATAGAGCAATAGCAGCTGCACCAAATGGCAAAATTTTAGCATGGACTAGGAGAAATGCAAGGATATATAGTTATATGTCCCCTAGGAAGTTTAAGCATTTGACCAGTGATGTGCACCTGTGTTTTGATCTTACCTTTCTTCCCACAGAGCCAAAGTCTTGACCAAGAAAAGTTTATTAGGATTATATCTACCTGTCTTTCGACAATCCCATCATTTTGCCTGTTCTGTTTGTCCTCCTAGTATCTGGAGCTGCGTTTCAACAAGGTGGTGAGACTATGTGGAACAGTCACCTTCATCTTCCAGATGGTAAGTACAGAGATTATCTACATTGTTTTTCTGGTAATGAAAATAATATTTTCCTCCTTTTTAGATTTAGGTGCTAGACCTCTTGCCTTAGGCTGTGCTTTGGCTCTTTCCCCCTCATTTCTTACTTCTCTATCTGCTTTGTAAATTCATTTGCCTCTCTAGCCAAGGATAGGCTTCCTCCTTATTCAAATGACACTCCTACACATTTTTCGAGTCCAGATATCTAATTTTTTATTTCCTTGTGACATTTTTGGCTTCATCAAACTCTTTCTGGAGTACCAAGGACTCATCCGCTTCCTGTTATCTTTTGCTCCACAGTATAGGGAGTGTGTGGATTCAAATCTGCCTTGGTGTGAAGGTCATTTTGTTTGTTTATTTTATTTGTAGCCCACCTTCATTATTTCTACAGATTAACAGAGGTGGGTAACAAATAAAAGGAGCTGTGGTGGCGCAGTGGTTAGAATGCAGTATTGCAAGCTAACTGCCCACAGCCAGGAGTTTGATCCTGACCAATTCAACCTTAACTCACTGTCCATTCTTCCAAGGTTAGTAAAACGAGGGCCCAGACTGTTGGGGGCAATAGGCTGACTGTAAACCGCTCAGTGAATGCTGTAAAGCACTATGGGCCAGTGTATATGTCTAAGTGCTATTGCTATTGCTAATTTGTAACCGTAGTGCAGCATATGTTTTTTTAATCTCTCTTTTATGGCTTTTGAAGAAACTTCAAAGTATAATTGTTAAAAAATGACAATTATTTTCTGACATTTTGAGGTACAGAGCAGGTAAACATTACATAGTAAGTCCTACATAACATAGTTGAAAAATTCCTGAAATCTCTCACCAAAATTCTAGGGCAACTCACTTTCTCAGCCAAATAATTGCCTGGCTCCTGTGAAGGCAAAAAGTAAGACTATTTGATGGAAAAATTGCATTAAAATGCATTACATAATAATATATTTTAAATGGTCCCTGAGGTTTGTTTTTCCCTCTCCTGTTTCTAAATCTCAGGGGAAGATACACCTTGAATTTTATTTGAACAAAGAACTTGTGGGGGTATTGGAAGGAGAAGGCAATAGACATAGGTTTCTTTGTTTATCTTTCCTTCTACCTTCCTCTTACGTGAAGGTCATAGAGCCAGCTGTGGTCCAGCAACATTGGTACTGATTTTGTCTCCATAGGTGATATACATGGGAGTGGTCCTTTATGCCCCAGCCTTGGCTCTCAATGCAGGTGAGTAAAGTGCCACATTCTTGAGGACCCAATGGGAATTTAGGGTGGGAAGTTCTTCTGAGCTATGAATGAGGAACAAAGATCTGCTCAAAGAAAGCTAGCACTGGTTGACCCCAAAGCCTGGTTTGACCTCAGTGTGAACAGATGATGAACATTTCTCTCTTGCTGCGAAGAGGCTTTCAGCAATTAGGCCCTTCCCTGACAGTTCTTTCTTGGTTGCAGTGACCAAATTTGACATCTGGGCTTCAGTGCTGACCATAGGCTTAATTTGTACCCTCTATACTGTCCTGGTGAGTATTCTCTTGAAGAAAAGGGGATAAGACAGTTTCCCCCCTTATACCACTCGAACCCCAACTCCTTGCTATTTGTCCTTGGAGATCCAGCTTCTGTGCTGTGAGGATTCCAGATTATTTTCATCTTGCTCCCCTTGTTGATAGCAGATTCTTTCTTTTTGTAGGGTGGACTCAAAGCTGTGATCTGGACAGACGTGTTCCAGACCTTTGTCATGTTTGCAGGACAGGTGGCTGTGATTGTAGTGGGTACTGTTAAGGTTGGCGGCATAGATCGTGTTTGGAAGCTGGCTGCTGAGAAGGGCAAGATATCAGGCATTGAGTAAGTGAGGGACATATTTTCTTTCCTGTCTACACAGCAGCAACTGAAGATCTCCCTCTTAGCACTCACATTTGTGTTCCCCTAAGTGCAAGCAACTTAGTTCATGTGCATACACATGCCTGATATTCCTATGACCCTTGACTTTTCTCTTCAATAGTCTGAATCCTGACCCTTATGAACGACACACCTTTTGGACTCTGGCTTTTGGGGGCGTATTCATGATGTTGGCTCTCTATGGGGTAAACCAGGCTCAAGTCCAACGGTATCTAAGCTCCCGTTCAGAGCGCCACGCTGTGTTGTGAGTGTGACACTTATGGGCTACTGGGAGGGTTGGGGAATTACAGTGCCGGGTACCTCAAGAAGCTCTATAGATGGTTCACTTGGCTGAGTATGGAACCAGGACTTGGGATGGGGAAATGATACATTTAGCTAAGTGAAAGCAGGTGGTTGAAATGTCTAACTAGTTAAATTAATACTGTCCCTTCTTTTCTTGTTCTCTTTAGGTCCTGCTATGCAGTGTTCCCCTGTCAGCAAATTGTACTGTGTCTCAGCTGCCTCACTGGCTTAGTCATGTTTGCCTACTACCAAGACCATCAGTTGACACAGGAGCAGCTCAACACTTCACCTGATCAGGTCAATCAAATTCTTACATGTGCACAATTTGGAGCTAGCATGTGGGACAAGATTTACATTATTCTCTTACTCAAGCCTTCTTTTCTGCACTTTCTGAAGAGTTTCTTCCTTCCATTCCCATATCCATACATGTGCATGCAGACCACCAGCCTAATGGGTAAGAGAAAATGTCTTGTTTCACAGAGACTGGCAGAAATCCATGCATGATGAAAAGTGAATGTGTTCACCCTGAAATCTGATGATGGGTAATAGTGATATCTTCAGGTACTTTGCAGTGCCCTTTCTCTTGTGTGCTATCCTGGAAACATTTTGCTTGCTTGCTCTGCATCACACAATGCCCGTGGCAGTCCTTTGCACCAATCTGATCCTCTGTCCTTTCATCTTTTTACTCACCCCACATCCTCCTTTTTGTAGATGGTCCTCTACTTTGTGATGGATGTGCTTCAAGATGTGCCTGGCTTGCCTGGTCTCTTTGTAGCTTGTCTCTTCAGTGGTTCCCTAAGGTAAATCCTTCTTTCCTTTTTGGAAAGGAATCTGGGCTTGATGTAAGGGGGGCCTGGTTTATTTAGTCCTCTTATCTTTCCCAATCCTCTCATCTCAACAGCACCATCTCTTCAGCCTTCAATTCACTGGCAACAGTGACCATGGAAGACCTGATTCGCCCATATGTGACCAACATTCCTGAGAGACGTGCCACACTCTACTCCAAATTGTTAGGTGAGTGATGCCTGTCAAAGTTTGTGGTCAAATGCAGTTTTAGGGCATCCTTTACCTGTCAGCATTCAGTTTGGCTCTATTGTCTTGACATTTTCTCTTTCCAGCTCTGGGCTATGGTCTTCTCTGCCTGGGCATGGCTTACATCTCCTCCATGATGGGTCCAGTGCTACAGGTAAGAAGTGATCATTAGACAGAAACGCATGTGGAGAAGAGGTTTCTCCCCCCAAAATATGTGGCATTATGAATTGTCCTCTTTACAAGGTAGACCCAATCCGGAAAACTAGAACTATGCTTTACTGAGATAGGCTATTCGTGCAAGTCTGCCTGTGTTTTCTTCTCTCGTTATAATCCAGAAAGTCAGGACGCCAGTCTTTTTTTAATACTTTCTCCCCCCTACCCCCACCCCCTAACACCTGCTTCTTCTATTCTTGTTGTTCTAATAGCTTCTGGATGCCTTCTCCAAGGTCATCTCAATGACTTCAAAGCAGTTCATTGCTTTGAAGGTGTTACAGAAATGTGGTTCTTTCTCTGGGATATGAGATAGTTTCTTTTCTGTAGTTTCCTTTTTGTGAGTGAAGTAATTTTTTTGTAATTAATTGTTCACAGGCTGATAAAGGTTACATAATTGGCCATCTGTAACCTTCTCCATTATCAGTATGTATATACCTCATTGCAGTCAGTGCAAAAAGATACAAAACAATATGAAAAGAATATTTTCATAGATACCAAAAATTAAAATTGACAATGTTTTTTGTTGTGGTAGCTCTAAGAACTTGTAGCGCTAAGAAACATTTCTAGAGATGTTAAAGTACCAATTTAATAATATAAAGCAAATTAAATTCTCAGAACAGGTGGAATCAATGGTGGGATTCAGCCAGTTCGCACCACTTCGGCAGAACCGGTAGCTAATTTTTTGTTGCCCCGGCCCAGAATAGACTTCTGGAAGTGGCATCCACAGAGAGAAACAGTTGTTCACATATTTGAATCCCCCCACTGGGTGGAATATCTGTTAACAAATGATAAAATTAACTAACTCAACAGTAGACCCATGTTTCTTTATGCTGCTGTTGATCTTAGAAATTTTCAGGCCCTGGCAGAGTATTATATGGAGGAAAAGTCCAGAATAACTACTCCAAAACTAAAATCATGCTTTCTTCAAAGGAACTTAGATGACCCAAATGTTTGTAACAGATACACAATACTGTAGATCATGCAATAGTAGCGAATATCTGTAGCTTGGGTGTAGGATGAGGGTGAAGGTTCGTTCTCTGAGCTTGTGGGTTGGTTTCTGCGTGTTACCAGGCTACCCAACATCTTTAGTGGAGTTAGGGGATGTCGATGTCAGTGTTCTTCTGTTTATAAGGGTTTCAGGTGTGGGTGGCAGCCACACACCCACACCTAAAGCCCTTATAAATAGAAAAACACTCAAACTGACATCCCCTAAACTCCGCTGAAGATGTTACCTAGCCTGGTAACAAAATATTCGGAAACCAACCTACAAGCTCGGAGAATGAACCTTCACCCTCACTTTAGACCAGTGATGGCGAACCTTTTAGAGACCGAGTGCCCAAACTGTAACCCAAAACCCACTTATGCATCATCTGTGCCGGGTGGGCGTGGCCCATTGGGTGGGCGTGGCTGTGGTGGTAACTGGCAGACTGGGTGGGACTAAAAAGTTCAATCAATCAGTTCCAACTTTGCAAGATCTTTTTTTTTCCCTGCAAGAAGTTGAAATTGACTGAACCTTTTTTTTTTTTTTTTTTTTTTTGCACATGGTGTCGGAGGCCTAAAGCGAAAAGGTTTTATGAAACCCAGCTGAAGGCCTAGGACTGGGGTGATGGCACGCGTGCCCACAGAGAGGGCTCTGAGTGCCACCTCTGGCACCTGTGCCATAGGTTCGCCACCATTGCTGTAGACTATATATACTAGATTTCATCCTATAAATATTTCAATGTACATAATAATGCAGTCTTCAGAGTCAAGCATGAACAGATTAAATATATTTCTAATAAGATCAACAATAATACTAAGGTCATACTCTGGACATTTTTTTCACACTAAAAGAGACAAGGGCATGCCTGCTGCCTTAGAACTCTGTAAGGTTAAATCCATTTCCAAGATGCTATGTAGGTTGTCCTTGATTTAGGATTGCAATTGAGCCCAGAGTTACAGTCATAAGTCATGGCAGTTGTTAAGTGGGTCACCCTGTGACTATGCCTGATTTTGTGATTTTTTGCAGTGGTCATTAAGTAATGCCATGGTAGTTAAACACATCCATTATATCCAGTGGGCGGTTTTTTGCCCCAAACCAGAAGTAAATACTGGAAATTAGCAAAAAAATGCTGAAAATCATGGACATGTGACTGAGGGATACTTCAAATAACCATAAATGTGAGCTGGTTGCCAAACACCCAAAATGTGATCATGTGACTACAGGGGGAGGTGTGTGTGTGTGTGTGTGTGTGTGTGCATGTGTGCATGCACGTGGCCATCAGAATTTGAAATCAGCTCATAAGTAGTTCTGGGGAGGTCTATTGTAACTTCAAAGGATCACTAAGCAGATGGTTGTTAAGTGAGGATTACTTGTGCTGCTGTCCAGCATGTGCAGTATAATAATTTAAAGCTGCTATGTATTATCCACTCTAGATTTCTAACTATGCTATTTCAGGTACTTTTCTGTGTTCTGAAAATAGCGATTTCCTTAGAAATTAGAATGATACTTCTGAAATCAAGATTCTGTGTATGCCTATTTTTGGCTTAAACCTCACCTTTCCAGTGACTTCCCAGATGCTACAACCCTTTTTTAAGAATTTTTCCTCTTTGTGGGAAACTATAATGCCAGCACAGCTTTTCTTGTCAAGCTGTGTTGGCCATGGAGATGTTAAAAGTTAGAGTCACAATGCTGCAGCATGTGCTTGATATGCTCTTCAGATAAATCAAGCTGATCTAGGTAATTGGCAGAATGTCAACAAGAAACCCTTCATGCCAACAAATTATCTGCTTATGATTACTTTTCCAATACCCTGTAAAGCTCTCTCTCCTGGGTCCCCTCTGCAATTTAGGAGTGAAGGTATAAAAATGTCCTTTTTGCAGAGCAAGTTTGCTCTTTTAATTTAAAGGAAACTCCAGCCTGTGTGTTCCTTCTATAGCAGTGGTGGCGAACCTATGGCACGGGTGCCAGAGGCGGCACTCGGAGCCCTCTCTGTGGGCACACATGCTGTTGCCCCAGCCTTGCCTCCCCCTGCGACCTCCTCCTCACCAGCAGCCCCCCTGGAGGAAAGTCGCCCCGAGCGTGGCCCACGTGGAGCAGTGCAGTTAAAGACATGGCAGCCAGACAGCGTAGACAAGACTCTGCCCTCACGCCCCCTCGTGCAAAGTTGATGCTGTGGGGCGCAGGCAGAGGGCATGGCCGCCATGGCGCTGCTGGGGATCTGCAGCAGGTCCAGGACACGGTGAGTGGCCCTGCGGGCAGGCGGGGTGGGGGCGGAGCGGGGCAGGCGGTGGAGTGGGGGTGGGACCAGTTTTGGGGCACTCGGTCTCTAAAAGGTTCGCCATCACTGTTCTATAGCAACCTGCACCCTATCCCAATAAGCTATCTTTGTTAACATAATTCCATTATAATTAAAAAGACCTGTCGCCTCATTGGCTCATAAGAAGGTTGTAGAAATAAAATTAAAACATCTGCACCTTAATGTACATATGGATAAATTGGTTCTCCAAATAATGGGATTGTTGTAATCCCAGTCACTTCTTCTTCTTCTTCTTAAGAAATCTTGCGAAAGAGAACTATGGAAACCATGTTTGGAAAGAATCACTTCAGCTTTTAGGCATCTGTCAAAGAGTATGGTATTTTTTTCTCTGTTGGCTTTCTTTGTTGGTGGTATCATCTGCAGTGCAGAATCAAAATAAACTCTGGCTTCTTCACAAAGAGGATTTTATTGTAAAGCAGTCCCACATCATTATCCCAGAAAGGAGAGAAGCATTTTAGCCCTATCATCTGCTTTTTTTTTAATAATCTATTCTTCACTGATTTTCCTTTTGTGTGCTGATGGGCAATATCTTGTCAAAGTGATAAATCAATCTTCCTGGCCCCTTTTTTCTGCTCAGAACATAATCCTTGCTCCTCCTTCCCATCTTTCTTCATTTCTTTTGCCTTCCTTTGTTACTTGCTTTTTTATTTCTTTTTCATTCTCTTTTACTTTTAGTCTTGTTCTTCTTTGCCTCCTGCCCCCCTTGGCCCTTTCTGAGCTGACATGAAGGACCTAGGGGCTGAACAACTGGCCAGCTATTTGATGCTCTTCATCTTTTTCTTCCTCCTTCTCTATTGCCATTCCCTAAATTGCACAACCACATCTTTACAATCTACTTTCTTGCAACTTTGGGAAACAACTACAGCAGCATGAGTCTATTGCCACAAAGCAAGTGCTTGCAAAATCTGTGGTTACTAAAGGTATGGAGGACTCTATCCCAAAGATACAACAGAAATGTAGCAAATTACATTGTTTTACATACTTTACAAATTACATTACATACTTTTTTTTCAGTGCAGTCACCACAAATTCACAACATTTGTGCCCAGTATGCCAAATTGATATTTTACCCGGAGAATAACAATTCTGCCTTTTCTGCCTATATGGCTGCCATTGTATAAAAATGATTTCCCAAAATTTGTTAGCCCTGACCCTTAATCCTAACCCCTAACCAGCAGGGCCATGCTTGAGAGCTCTGAAAATTGAAGTCTATATATTTGGAGGGCGCCTAACTTGGGGAAGGTTGCTGTATGGACCATAGATGACATCAAATGAATCATAATTAAATACAGCTCTCATAATTAAACATTAGTTGCCAGAGTTTTCAGGAGGTAATGAGGGAATTTCTCCTTCCTGACACCCTAACAAAAACATTATGCATTGAACAATTTTTCTGGCTCAGCCATTAGAACTGGAGCTTGTGGGCCAGACTGGATTTGCTTATTTTAACAAAGGTATAGCGTTTTTGTGCTTCAGATACCTTATCATATATTTACTGAGGATAAATAATAAAGGGAAGAAGTAGAGGTAGCTCAGTAATCTGCTTTTCATGCAAGTCGCAGATTCAATAAGGAGCATCTGCAGGCAGCACTAGATAGACCAATGATCTGATTCAGCAGAAGGCAGGTTTTCATGGGAAAACCCCCAAATCAAACCCCTCCTTTTTTCCCCCTCTTCTAAGGCTGCCATCAGCATCTTTGGCATGGTGGGAGGACCATTGCTGGGACTATTCTGCCTGGGCATGTTCTTTCCTTGTGCCAACTCTGTGGTAAGTGTTGCTACCCCAGTGGCTGGGCAGATCCTCATACTATCCCCAATATCAGATTCAGCATATATGTGCACATACATGCACCCTTCACCTGGCAATGCATCCGGTGGAGGATGGTGACAAGATAGGTTTCTGATAGTATTGCCCAAAAACAAGCTTACAAAAGTGCTGGCTTTGGTGTGTATTAGTATACTCAGAAAACCTGTTTGGATGAAGTTAGCATGTGATGCAAAGAAAAGAAGCTGAGTCAGCAATGGGGCAAGAGAAGATCAGTATTCATCTAGCTCAGTGGTTCTCAACCTGTGGGTCGGGACCCCATTTGGGGTCGAATGACCATTTCACGGGGGTCACCAAACAACGCAGTCCGCCATTTCCCCCCCCCCTTTTCCTTAGCTGTGCTACTCCCTTTTATTCTATTTGCTTTTGAAAGCCAATAGAATAGACTCTCTTGAATAGAGTCTAATTCTATTGGCTTTCAAAAGCCAATAGGAATTGTCAAGGCTGTCTCTGCCCTGCTGAGCCCGCCAAAAGTCCCATTCTGCAAACGGTGCTGCACCAGTTGAGTAGTCCTCGACTTACGACCGGTTGGGGGGTCGCAGCATTAAAAAGGTTGAGAACCACTGCTCTAGCTGGAGCTGGCTTGGATGAAACTCCCCTGTCTCAATGAAACTGCCCTGTTGTCTTTACAGAGGACATTCACCTTCTGTCCCAGCTGCTGGTCACAGAGGCAAGAGCCTAGAGCAGCTGTACAAAATAGAGTTTGTCTGGGAACATTCTGTTATTTTTTGTTTGTTTTCAGCTCCTACAGGGAGAAAAGAGGACAGAAGGTGAATGTCTTCTGCTATCTGATTTGATTATCATTGGTGTTTATTTTCAGCCTCCTCAAAGAAACTGGTGAAGATGGCTGTCCCCTATTTACCCAGGCCATTTTTTAATTCTTTTGATCATCTGCCACTGCTTCATAGGGCTTATTTAGAGATTGCAGTAGATTCAGCCTGCCATATTGGGTGAACCCAGCCAGTATATATTCAGACCTTTTGGGGATAACCCTTTCTTTGCATGTGGGAAAGCCCCTCACACTTTACTCCTTGTTTCTCCACAGGGTGCTGTAGTTGGATTAATTGCTGGGCTGGCCATGGCATTTTGGGTGGGCATTGGGAGCATGGTTATCAACTACCAGTCTGTGTCTCCTAATCCCACTGTTTTAGCAACGGATGGGAATCTGACTACTGCTGTCATGACAACATTGTTGACCTCAACAACAGCTCCAGAAAGGTAAAAACAAGAAAGATGTTCTGTGATCCAACATCTTCTGGGCTGAAGTAAAATCCAACTTTCATACTCAGAATTCCTGTCAAGTAGGGTTTGCCTGCTCACTGCAAAATTCTGTGTTGTTTTGTTAGGATGGTGGTAGTAGAACAGGCATGTCAAACTGCTGGCCCGTGGGCCGGATGCGTCACGCCGAAACCGCACCCACCCCATTGCCGGCAATGGGGGAAAAGTTGCGATACGTCATGCAACGTCACATAATGTCGTGAGTTTGACATGCCTGTAGTAGAAGAAACCTTGCCTGAGAAGCAAATGTTTAGGACATGTAGGGAGGAGATTCCTCTCCAAAATGTTACTCAATTTCTTAAGTTTCATCAAAGGTCACAGCCTGAACTTTAAACTTACTTTCCTTTTGATGCTTTCTCCAAGAGAAAGTTCTCGCCTTGCCCTGCTTCTTTTCTAGCAATTACTTCAATTGTTGACTTATTCACAGTTCAGAACATTTTCCAATGTTTGTTTAACCTAAACACTCTTCCACAAGATATTTAGTTGCCCTGTGCATATGCAGTATCCATTGCATGACATGTTCCTCTTGGACTTTCAACATTGCTCTTATTTCTCCCCTGAAAACATGTTCCCACAAGTGAATGCTTGAATTATTGGTAGGTTTAGATTAGCCCGGACCCTAAACATATTTGCATGTTACAAAAAATAACCTGTCCAATCTATGTTTCAACTCTTGAAGGTGCTTTCAAATATTGGGTACTTCTTACTTCATTCTCTAGCTAATTCTTTCTAGTTCTTCCTTATCACCTCTTTCCTATTTTTCTTCCTCACAAGCCCATTTTTATCTTTTCAGTGGGTCTTTTTAATTATTTTAATTATTTAATTTATTTTTTTCTTTTATAACGTGGACTGTCCATTTACAGATAATAATTAAGCACTGATATATGTAGGTCAGAGAGGATGCCTTATGAGCAACATAGTTCCTGGTTTCAAACCTTCCATGTTTATTTATTTATAAAGCATAGGCAACGTAGAACCAGGATAATAAATTATCAATATGAAATTACACTTAACAGAATAGCAGAAAAGAACAATGAAAAATTTCTTGGGGGGGTGGCTTGTATAAGTGAAAGTATCATGAATTACAACATTCTCTCTTACCACCATTATCATAATTACTGTCCACTTACCCTCAGGCTTGAGAGGCCAGGATCAAATGAGGAGATCTGGAAGACAATTGTATTGATCAAGCTATATGGATGAGAGGAAGCCTTTGACTGCTTTTCTTGTAATATATAAGTGTTAGTAATGGCCAACTTTATAAGATTATTATAAGAATTGGAACATGTTGTTAAAAGTCACAGTTGGACCAGATTAAAGAGTCATCTAATCCGACAGTTTGCTTTTCACAATAGCCAACTGAGAAAAATTCATAGATAAGACAGACCACTGCTTTTTCATGTATTTGCTCTGCAATAATTGTTTTCAAAACATTTCTCAACTGGAGACTGCATCTATCACTTTAGCTAACAGCCAATGATAGATCCATTCTTTTTGAGCTTCTTTCTCATTTTTTGGTTAAATCTGTGTGATTTTCATTGAGCATGTTGTTTCTGCTCCCCTACTGCATTTTGAAACCAACTTGCCTTCTTTGAGCTACTTGCTGCTAATGTTGGTTTCTGGACATTAGTTCTTGAGGGACAGAAAACCAGGGGCTGCAATGAGACTGAAGTAATGCAGTGATTGCTGTATAATTTAAAATAAGCTTGTGGAACTGCCTGTTTGAGAACCTGGCTTTGTTCCACTACTAACCTGAGGAGATGTTTAAATAGAATAGCTCTTGACATGTATCTCTTTGCATTCTTTCTAGGCTCACAGGGTTGCGGAAGTTTTACAATTTATCATACATGTGGTACAGCGCACACAACTCTACTACGGTTATTGTGGTAGGGCTGCTAGTCAGTCTTCTCACCGGTACGTAACATGTTTAAATACAGAGGATCTAGAAATACCATCCAGAACATAAAAGCCAAGCCCCAAGTATATATGGGTGCATATGCATGCAATTTGCATGGAGAGGCCATCAAGGGTAGGTCTTGTGGGGAAATTGAGCTTGGATACTCAAACATAGCTTGTTATCATTTTACACATATCATTACATCTGCAGAATTGAGAACTTGAGAAGAGAGTGAGAATGTGTCCCTTTTTATTTTCATTGTAAACTGCCATGAAAAGAAAGGATGCAAATGTCAGGAATAAATAAAACGAATAAAATCAGGTTTTGATATTGGTATAGATGGGAGTCAAATGCTTGCGGTGCTAAGAGATGGCTGAAAAACCAAGGAAAAAGGGTTTGGTCTTTCAGCCAATTCTTCTTGTTACTGGTCTATTCCCACAATTCCCACAAATTCTTATCATTGGTCATGCCACTGAATCTGCTGGGAATAGAAATCCAAAATATGAAAGGAAACTAGGTTGTCTAAATCTTGTCTTACAATGTTAGATTCCCTTAGGATAGCATTCTATTTAATCCTTAATGCAGGAACGTTAGGTTTCTTTTTTTTTTTTAACTTGGTAGGAGATGTAAATCTAAGTTCTTCAAAGAGTTGCTTTCCATTCCTGATAAAATTACTATTGCTACTCCTGGACTCAGCAGGCAGAGAGAGGAACTGCCCTAAAAGGTTTCTGCTTCCCTTCTCTTCCTTTGCTAATGCCATCTTTTTTCCCTCACAGGCCCAACGCATGGAAAGGATGTAAATCCACAAACGATTTTTCCAGTGCTGCCACGATTACTTTGCTGTTTGCCTGCAAAGTACCATGAAATGCTCCGTTGTGGAGTACGTGACCCTGCAGAGGTGAGATTTAAGTTTATTAATCCAGAGGACAAGGAACAGTGGCCATTATGGAGGAGCAAATCTTAGTTCCATACTAGGAGAAATATCCTATCATTTAAGCACAATTTGGCAGTCAAAGCAAGGGAGAACTTTCCTTTACTGAGAAAGTATTTAAGCAGAGGCTGGAAGGCCATTAATGAGGATTCTGTAATTTCAGATGATGCATTGAACACAGACTTGATTATAATTGGACTAAGCGACCCAGGCATTTGGTTTATTGAGGGATACATTTGGAATTTTGAAAACATGCTGTGGGTGCTCCCACAAAATGGCTGTCAGTTGGGTTTCCCTACTAGGAAATAAAGTAATTACAAAATATCAATTTATCAGAATGTGGGCTGTAGAAGTGACGTGCCTTGGATGTCGTCTCTTTTAGCGTCCTGAAGACAATGAGGCGTTTTTCAGTCATTGCAGAAAAGCTTTAGAAGCTGTTGGGAGATAATTATTGAAAAGAAATGACTTGGTAGCCTAGAGAGATTCTCAGGCTTTTTCACTCATGAACTTTGTTAGTTTCACATTTTTAGATTTGTTCTTTAATACTATCAAACTTCCGTCTTTGCTCTCCCTGGCCTTCTATACTGTGCAGTACAATGTTTTTTAGAACTACAGATACTCCTTGACTTTCGACCACAATTGATCTCAAATTTTCTGTTTCTGTGAGATGGCCGTTAAATGAGTTTGGGCCCATTTTATGACCTTTCTTCCCACAGTTGTTAAGCAAATCGTCACATCTGTTACATTAGTAACACAGTTGTTAAGTGAATCTGGCTTCCCCATTAGCTTTGCTTGTCAGAAGGTCACAAAAGGCAATCGATCATGTGACTGCAGGACACTGCAACTGTCATAACTATGAACCAGTTGCTAAGTACCTGAATTTGGTCATATAACCATAGGGATGCTGCAATGGTCATAAGTTTGAAAAACGGTCATAAGTTACTTTATCAATGCCATTGTAACTTCAAATGGTCACTAAACTTATGGTTGTAAGTCAAAGAATATCTGTATAGTGTCTTAAATTGCTGCATGAGGACAAGCAGAGATAATTTCCTGGGAGTTTCCTAAGGCAGCTTTTCCCAAAAAAGTGGGGTTCTATCCAAAAATTAATCTTCCTTGGTAACTTGGACAACATCTCCTGTTCCTCACCTGGTTTCCCTTCTTCGTTTCTTCTGTGCTTCAGTCAGCATAGGCTGTCTCTTCTCCTTCATGCTGTAATGCCCTCCTATTCCTGCAGCCTTTCTGTACTGACCCATCCCAGCAAACTCTTCTCTTGAATCCTCCAGCAATTCCTATCTCCTCAGAGCCTCCTCCTTTCCAGCAAATCCTTTTCAATCCTGTGACCTCTTGACTCAGTGGCTCCATACCTCATTGGTCAGTCTCTGCCTGTCCTTAGCCTTGTTTCTTTGTATTTAATCAATTCCTGCAATTTCTCTGTGGCAGGGATTGAATCTTTAGGATTTTTTAAATAGTTACATATGAGTTGGAGGGTGGGGTGTAATGGTATAGTGGGAAGGTTATAATATTAGTGCGTTAAAAAAGCAGTGTTACAGACGCCTTGAGGATAGTTGACCTGTGGCTTCTTATTTTTTTTAAGGATGCTAGTTGCTCAGACCCAACCTCTTTGGGAGTGGAGAAAATCAACAATGGTGTGGCAAATGGATTGTCAAAAGGCCTGCCTTCCGGAGTCAATACAGAGGAAGCTGAAGCATCTGAAGGATTCTCCCGGGTAGATGGAACTCATACTTATGTCTTGCAGGAGACTACCCTGTGAACTGTACGGAACAAAGAGACTAGTGGGGAGGCACAGTAGGGATCTGTTTTGATCCAGGTGAGGAATCCCAGAATTCCTGGTACTAAAAACATTCCTTGTCATCTTGGCATATCATCTACAGAATCCTGGATTCTCTTATACAACCTTGGATGGTTGCCAAGCCAGTCAGTCGACTCCTTTCGGATAATGTTCTCTCCTGTTTGTGGAATGTTTTTCTTCCAGGCTTTTTCTCCTGCTCTTTCCATCTCATGTGCATGTGCCAAATTCTCTGAGAGATAGCTGGGTACTTCTTCCCCCATTGGATACTTTATGTCCAATGAGCCATGGTTTATTTCCATGGTTTATTGACCCTACTATTATCCTTAAAGATCAAATCTCTTTTTTCCACTTGTATTTATACCTTTTGTCAGGTGTAAAGTGGGACTAACCAAAAAAAAAAGCCATTTTATCATATAATAGTATCTAGCTGCTGTTGGGATCCCAGTCCCATCTTTCTCCCTTGAAATGTCTTGCAGCATCAAGCTACCAAAGGAAGAGCTGGATCTAGCCAACATAGGCTCTCCATAAGTCCAACCAGCAGGGACAGAGGAGAGCCTACATGGATCCATTCCTAACTCTAGCACTTGTGAGGGTATTTTGGGAGCATAGACATTCATATGTTCCTGGTGTCTCTTGTCACAAAGAATGTGACTCCTGTTCTCTATAAGGCTTTGCCTAAAAGCCAGTTTGTTCTGTTTCTGTACTCTGTATTTTATGTCTGTGAGAAATGTATATTTTCCTAAGCCTTGTCTTTCTGACCCTTGGCAATTATTTTTGCTGTTAGTAAAAATGGTTATTGTTTATGTTTGTTGCTTCATATTTGCAGTCTGCAAACCCACTTTGCCATCTCACTTGCCCCCAGCTTTCTCGATCCCCTTTTTCCATCTCAGGGAGGAGTCACTGTGCTTAATAAATACCACAAAAAAGGGGTACAAGTGAGGTTCTACTATTACTATTCTCTGAGCATCACACGTATTTTATCTCCTGGTAAGAGATATCTTTTTGAAGCTCTTCACTAAATTAGTAGCATCCATTGCAATGGTGAGAAGTTTCCTAGGCAGAATTTCTAAGAAAAGGCAAAGCAGTGAGAATTCTGGATGGATCCGTTTCAAGGAGGAAGGACATTGAGAATGCTACATCTTCCAGACACCGTATCTTCCACTGAGACTTCATTCACTGGTGCTAGCTAGTTGAAGAGTTGTCCTTCTGCCGACTTTTTGCATTGCTATGCACGTACCTCAGGACCACTTTATACACTAAACCCTAACAAAATCCAGTTGCTGTTTTTATATATAAAAAAACCCATATTATGGCTCAGTAAGATGGACTAGTTCATTCACAGAATATTAAGACAACAGCTAAGTTCCCTTGGCTTAGTTTAACTTAGCACAATATAGAAACCTAGTTTTTGAATTATTTGGATAAGGTTGAGTTGGCTATAGTGAAACTGCTTTAGGGTGAGAAACAGTGAAGATGCTTGGATAAATGCTATGTTCCAGTGAAATGAAATCAACAACTGATTTTTTTGTTGACCTATTGCTGTAGGCAGTGTGAAGATCATAACTGGATCCTGTACATGAGGGATTGTGTGCTCTAAAGTGCTTCCAATAGGATATTCCAGACTTCTATATCGGTACCTAGAGGACTTGAAGCTGCTAATGCTTGTTCTTCATTATCAAATGCTCCTCAAAAGTTTAGATTGAATGTTTCAGCTTCTGTAGATCCTGGCTGATTTTGGAAAGCTACCTGAAGTCAGACCTGTTTAATACTTCAGTGGAATGCCATCAGGAAACAACAGGACTGTAGATTAAATTGAGAAATAAACTTGCCAGAAAAGAGAATCCTATTCTGTATTCTTCCCAGGAAACTTATAAACACACCCATAGAACCACCTAGAAGTCAAACTCCAGTCAAATGAAACTTTAGATTCACAAAAGCAGAAAGAAGCAGAGGGAGATGAATTGTTTCACAGTAAATGTCTGGATCAGCTTTCCTCAGCCAGAAACAATTCCTTTTCTTTCCTTCCAGCACAGCCATTGAAATTAATCAGTGTATGAGGCAGTGTATGTGTTTGTTGAAATGGTTCTTCCTATATCAAGATACGCAAGAATGGTTTGGAACAACCCACAGCATGTAATCAGGAATATTTCAATGCTAGAAAAAAGATCCAGAAGAGCAATCTTAAGCAAGGGAGGTTTATTGGAATATTGTGAATAGAATAGAATAGAATAGAATAGAATTCGTTATTGTCACTTTAAATGTACACTAATCAGCATACATTAAAATGAAAATTTGTTGCATTCAGGTCTCAAAAAAATACCATTATTCATATATCCATACACACACACACACACGTATATGACACAGAGAAATGGCACACTTTAGTTCAAATGTATACATATACATGGCAAAAAAAAAAAAAAGAATCCTGCGACTTTTCAAGAACAAAGTTGTTACAGAATCTAGTAGAATCTATAAATACTTTGAAACCTCCTCCCAGAGGGGAGCAACAGAAATCTTGAATTCAGCAAAGCATTTGAAAAAGTGCCCCATGGCATTCACATTAGCTTACTGGTTGGATGGTATTAGGGGCATTTGCCAGAGGAAATGATTTTCTGAGTCTTCAGAGTGGTCTCCAGATTGTCTAGGAAAAAGGTGGATAAGACCTAGCTGGGAGCTGAGAGAAATGCAGCAATGGTTGTTCTGGAGTTCAGTCTGAGTGCCATGGCTCTCTCGGAGCTTGTCATTCTGGATAGCAGCCATCTTGCTTCCCACATGTGACAGTGGGACTTGAACACAGAAGAGTGCTTATCATTTTTATTTAACCTTCCATTTGCCACAACAGAAGAATTTTTATTTGGATTGGAAAGGATTTCTGAACTGTGGGATTGAGTGGATTATGTTGAGTGTTTTGGGGCCAGGTGGTGATGGAAATAATGGTGTTTGCTGTCCTTCTGGCTAGGTACTAACAGCATGTTGATGTACCCAATTCTGTGTTGTTGGATGAAATCACCCAGTGGATTCAGATGGCTCCAATCCTGATAGCCTTTGTGGGTTATTAAACCTGGCTTATCCCCTGGGCAATAAGCCAGGAAGTTAAGTGACCCAGTTTTGAGGGGTTATTCATGTTGATATGTGTGCTGCCCCAAGGGGAAAAAAATGAGGGAATTGGAAATTCAGACAGGAGATTCCCAAATGCAATCGGAAATATTTAATCCTAAAAAGATTGAGAAGAAATAAAATAGATAGTACACATCAAGTAACAAGACCATTTGGTCATTGTGAGATTTATTTTATTTATTTATTAGCTGCCCAACTCCAGCTGCATTCAGCACTTCAATTTAGATTCTTGCCAGGAGCAGAATACTAGATTTAGTGGCCTAAAATAATGTTTCTGACTTATTCTATTCCAGGCTTCAACTATAGAAACAATTTAATCTATCCAGCAAAGCTTTAGGATTCTAGCCTGCCCCTGTAGAATCCTTTCTTCTTCACTTACTCCACAATCCCATGGGCAGTTAAGAGTGACTTGACAAATGTATGAGAAAATAAAAGGTGATTAATCCCTTTAGAGAATTGAAATTGCTATGTGAAATAATGAGATTTAATAGCCATTAGGAATAAATAACCCATTGATAATGCTGAATACATATATAAAACACATCCAACTGTTGGATGTGAACAATCACAGATGTTTTGTTACAGCAGATCAGGCTCTTGTATATTTAAAAAATTCAATAGTTACATCTTTCTAAGGTCCAAAACCAAGAAATCTCAGTTTATAGTCTAAAACAGAACAGTCATAACATCAGAAAGACTACATGGAAACACTGCGGAATATGCTCCAAAATTCATTATATAAACCTACGGCCATGCAACAGAAAACACACGTCTCTAATTCTACTCATAGGAACCCTTCCTAGTATAGATGCATTTTAGAAAATGCATGATCCGCACGCGCAGAAATTAGCATGGCGGTAACTCCAATAATCGCTCCTTCACTTTAAGACGTCTTAAGCCTCGCCTAGGAAAGAAAATGGAGCACAGCTCACTAACATGCTTCCGCCTCTTAAACACCGTGATTTGCCCGGCTTCCGCCCCAACTACGGACGCCAAGCGGCGGCGACGTGGATGTTCTTTTGAGTCTTATGCGACCGAAGGTTTTCTCGCCGGCCGGTCCTTCTTGTGCCGACGTGTGCTGAGAATTCTGGGCCTGCGCAATGTCAAGGAGGTCGGATCTGCGCATGCCTAGTCGAGATCAAAGCGCTGTTGTGCAGAGTTACGCTAGAGAGGAGTCGAGGAAAGAACAACTTAGTGCGGAATTGGCATGAGCTGACCTTTGACCCCGCTGACCCCGGCTTCGTTGATCCAGTCATGCCCCCTCGTCGGCCGCCCGAGCTCTACCGGGCTCCGTTCCCGCTCTATGCCCTGCGCATACACCGTGAAGCTGGACTGGCGCTAATCGCGGGGGGAGGCGGCGCCGCCAAGACTGGGATCACGAATGGCTTGGTATGGAAGCTCAGGGAGTAGGGTACCCCCCTCATTCTGCTCTCGGAGTCGCCTTCTGTGCGTTGGCTGGGAGCTCCCCTCCTGCCCTCAGAGTTGTACCCATTACCCGGCTAGGGAAATGGGGAGAATGGTGATGTTTGCTGCAACTGTCAGAACAAGGTTTGTGCACATTGGATGAAGCTGCTTTTTGAAGTGCACAGTGTAAATGTCCATGAAGAAAATCATGAACCCGGATCTTTAAGCTGGCCTCCTTGGGGGGGGGGGAGCATTATGTAGGCTCCAAAAGGAAACATGAAAAGGACCAGGTTTGGGAGAGAGAATGGCTATGCAGGAACTGTGGTTGTCCTTTCAGGCAAGCACCAAACCATACTTGAAGAAGGGGGGAATTTGTGCCCTCTGTGCACATATTCTTTGGTACAATGGTAAGGAAGGGCAAATCTTGTCATCCCTGGCAAGATTTGCTCTTGGGCAGATAAGGCCATTTTGCAGGTATTTTTGGTGCTTTATCCTTCCTTTCCCTATTTTGTTCCCCAAGCATTTCTTGCAGCTGGACTGGAGAGAAGGCAAGCTATCTGCCTCACTACTACATGCTCATGACACAGAGACCCGGGCCACCATGACTATGGCACTGGCAGGAAATTTCATTGCTGCAGGGCAGGATGCTACTTGCCACATCCTGAGTTTCCAGCTCTTTAAATCCGGGCAGAAAACAGGTGGCAGCAGCGGTGATAGTGCTAAAGCAGGTGAGAACCTAACATTTATTTAGCTACATAATAGAATTCCTAATACACTCAAGCCCAGAATAATAGCAGTCTAAAAATAAATGTAAAAGTGGAAACAGCAATAGTTAAAAATCTTGCTAATACTGAAAATGGACAAGATCTGCAGAAGAGACAGGAAACTTGGGATCTTTCCTCAGAAGAGTTTGTGGAATATTTCCTTATGTGCTGTTATGCCCTTAGGTGCTGGTGATAAAAATCTACGGAGACGCAAGCCCCCCATCCCCAGTGAGAAGAGCAACGGCAGTACACACACAGAGATGACAGAGGTGGCAGTGGAAACTTTGCATTGTGTCCAAACAGACACCAGCCCAGATACTCTCCAGAAGGCTGTGTGCTTCAGTGATGATCATACCCTTCTAGCTACCGGTGGTGTGGATGGTTTCCTGCGAGTCTGGGAGGTACACCTGTTTGGGGAGATGGAGAAATGGTCTATTATTGTGTGTTGGGGAGCAAGGTTTTGGTCTGGTGTTACAATGGTGGATTGCAAAGCCCTTCTTTCGTAGATTAGGAGTGTGAACATGGAGGTGATGATAAATATTTTGTTTCTTACATCTTTCACAGTTTCCCAGCATGAAGAAAACTCTTGAATTCCAGGCACACAATGGTGAGATAGAGGATATAGCACTGAGTCCTGATAACAAGGTGAGAAGGGATTTCAAATCCAAAAGGGACCAGTACAGTGCCAGATTGTTGCTTGCTTGCTAGTTTTGTTAGTTCCCAGGAAGGAAAACATTCAGAGACAAATAAATACGTGAGAACACAGAACCCCTATTGAAGACTCATAAGGCAAAGAACAGTCTGACTATAATGGTCACTGTTATATAAAAGACTTGAAGAAGCACAGTGAAATATCTAGAACTCCTTTATCTTTATTCGGGTAAAGATTGGCTTTAATTGTTTTTATGGGCAAAAGATAGTAATGATGGTTGAGGTGGGGACCATGGCTGCTCATATTGCATCTTTCCAGGTGGTGACAGTGGGACGGGACTTCCAGTGTTGTGTGTGGCAACGAGATCAGATGGTGACGGGTCTGCGTTGGAATGAAAATCTTCCAGGCATTCCAGACAAGACCTACCGCTACCAGTCTTGCAAGTAAGGGGAATACCGTTGGTCTGGACCAGTGATGGCGTACCTTTTATAGACCGAGTGCTGAAAAACTGCCCCACCACCTTCCCGCTCCGTCCACCCCCACCCACCTGTAGGGCCATTCACTGCCTCCACAGCCCACTGCAGCAGATCACCCAGGTGGCCCTGCAGTGCCATGGTGGCCACGCCCTCCACCCACGCCTCACAGCATCATCTTGCAACGGAGCGGGAGGGTGGAGTCTTGTTCCTGCTGCCCAGCTGCCATATCCTTGGCTGTGCTGCTCTGCATGGGCTGCACCTGGGGGTGACTCTCCATGGAGCCTGCTGGTGAGGAGGCCAAGGGAGGAGGCAGAGCGAGAGCGCGTGTGCCCACAAAGAGGGCTCTGAGTGCCGCCTCTGGCACATATGCCATAGGTTTGCCAACAGTGGTCTGGACCATACATGTGTACTTTCTATTTGGATGCTTCTTCCTTCTTCCACAGGTTTGGTACAGTTGAAGACCAAGCCAAGGCATTGCGATTGTACACAGTGCAGATCCCTTACAAACGTGAACGACGTCCGCTTCCCTGCTACATCACCAAGTGGGATGGACATAGTTTCTTGCCCCTGCTTACTCGTCCCTGTGGCAATGAGGTCATCTCATGCCTCTCTGTAAGGTGAGATGATTTTCCTGTGTTCCACCTTCACAGAAGAGAGAGGAACCCTGGTTCTGTTTGCATAACACCCTTAACCTAAGGATGACTAAACAATGGTTTTCTGCAAATGTTCGGCTTTTACACTATATTTAACTACAGTATATAGACTATATTCACTGTATATTTGCACAACATCCTAAGGTATATGTTGTAAAATGATGGTGTTAGTTGCGTGCCTGAATAGGAGCTGAAGCTCCTTAATAGCGAATTATAGCCTCTCAGATCCATTTCTCCTCTAATATCCAGTGGGATTAATAGGAAAGGACTTCGCAAACATCTTGAACAGTTAGTTTTGGTATTTCAAGGCTGGAGCCTGTTTGGCCTTCAGAGGAAATGCTAGTCCTCTAAAATGAGTCTCCAACCCCCGGGTCCGTGGACCACTACCAGGCTGCACCATGCCAGCAACTGGTCCACACAAACAAGCAAATCCGATCTGTGAGATGCAGGTAGCACATAAAACCATGCACCCTCTGGTCCGCGGAAAAACCTCTCTCCACGGAATCTGTCCCTTGTGCCCAAAAGGTTGGGGACCTCTGCTCTAAAACATATTTATCTAAGTATTGGTCTACATGAATGTCATGGGGAATGCACATGGCTCTCTTTCTATGCTTTCAGTGAGACAGGCACATTCCTGGGTTTGGGCACTGTCACAGGCTCGGTTGCCATCTTCGTCGCCTTTTCTTTGCAGGTATGAGTTTACCCCTCCAATATTGTGTATACATATGCTCAGCTAGCTGGGCCAGCTCCAGCACACACAAAGCCTGGTCAAGGCACAAGCCATTGTTGGAGTGAGGGGTGAGGATGTTGATACTTATGTTTCAAACTCATGGTTGGCATAGGGCTGGTATGTGTACAGTTCCAAGACCTTGTAGCAGGCTCTATAAGTAAGGCCAAGGAAAAGGGGAGGATTATCTTGACTCCTGAGAGTTGAATGTCGCCTGAATCAGTGGCATGTTGCCTCCAATTCTGTGTTCCTTTCTATTTCCCCAGAGGGTGTACTACGTGCGAGAAGCACATGGCATAGTGGTCACTGCTGTGTCCTTCCTGCCTGAGACTGCAGAACTGCTCAAGAGCAATGAGGCAGCCCTGCTAAGTGTGGCAGTTGACAGCCGCTGCCGCCTGCACCAGATTGCCTGCCGGCGTATGTTCAAAGCTGGGACAGTGGATTTAAATGTGGGATGGGATTCCTGTCTTGCCAATATGGGGTCTCCTACAAACTCTTGGTGATTCAATGCTTTTTCTTTTCACAGGGAGTTTCCCCATCTGGCTCCTGCTGCTCTTTTGTGCTGGGCTGATTGTGGGCACAGTCCTGTTACTACAGCTGGCCTTCCCGGGGTTCCTCTAACCTTTCTTTATGATGAGGTTCCTGGAAAGCTTGGACCTTCTCTGCCCTTCCTGTAAGAGACGCATCTTCTTCTTTCTAACCTCAGAGACTGAGAGAGGACTCAGGAGCCAGGGCAACGATTGCCCTAGTGAAGTGTGTGGTCAGGTGAACTTGGCCAAGCTAGAGGCTGGGCCTCACAATTGATCAGGTTTTGGCCTTGAGCAATTCTTGTCTAACCCCATCACACTGAATAGGGATGGAGGAACAATACTTCTCCATTTTTGACTGATCTGTGAGAAACATTCCAGCTTTATTTGCTCTGAGCAGAGATTTCCTGTTTAAGCTCAGGTCTTAAACCTTGAATTATTAAACACAATGATGGAGCAGAGCCTTTTCTTCCTTCCTGCCTGCCTTGTTGGTTACTTCTCCATTTTCTTTCGGCTTGGGCAGAGCCAAAGGTCATAACTGTAGGGGGTTCTTTGGGGCCAGAAATGAAGGAGGTTGCAGCTGCTCCACGAAGGCTGACCAAGACACTGTCATTTGGAATAGGTCTACTGTCCCGTGTCTAACAGCAATTATTTTTCTGCCATGGCTATGTAAGAGAAGGGGACAGAGAGGATACGGGATTTGGGGATTCCCTTTCCTCTTGAGAACATCTATAGCTTGACTTCAGGAATTACTCTAATAGCCTAAATGTATACACAGAGAAAGCAAGGATGCTTATGCATGTGTTCGTGCAAATGCACACCCCGTTTGCAGCTTATGTCAGCAAACCATAACTGTTCTCATGAAAAAAAAAAAACAAATTTTCAGCAATGTACAGTCCCTCTTCACATCTTGGCTTCAAGCATTCTCCAGTATGGATTTCTCCATGAAGTGAAAATTTCTTTCCCCTCTCTTATTAGATTACTTATTTTGTGACTTGGGAAGTATGTGAACAATATCATACTTGTTCAATTATTTTAAATTCCCAGAGTTTTATTAGGTCACCACTTTTTCATAGAAGTAAAAATCATGACTGCTGATGTGGTATGCTGGCATTTGCCAATCAGAAAAATGAAAGTGATCACAATCTGAAAAGAATGCTCGGATAGGTGGTTCTGCATCCTGCATCAATGCTTGTTTTTATCAGGGAAGCAAGAGAGGGAATAAATCTTCCTTGATAGTCCAGGTACAGTGTCTCAATTGAGTGAGCTAGTAAGTGAGAAGTAATTGTCAGCTAGTAATTGTAGAGAAGGCCTTGGGTCTAGTAGTGTATTTTGTTGGAGTAGCCTTTGGGGGTCAGCCATAGGTGATCTGTTGCTACATGACCTTCATATAATTTTTGGACATCTTCTTAACATGCTTAACTAAATAAGGGGTCCCCTCCCCTGGTCTGTGGACCAGCACCAGGCTGCAGCATGCGGAACCACACCCTCTCCAGTCCACAGAAAAACCTCTCTCCACGGAACCAGTCCCTAAAAGTTAGGGCCTGCTGTGATGGCTGCATTACCATACCATCTGAGATATTTTAGATTTTTTTTTGTTGTGCTCAACTTATTTGGCTAGATAATGGTTCAGTATAGTGCAAAATCAGAAGGTTGCTTAATTCAGTCATTGGGACAAGCATGTTATACAACTACAACAATGGATTCAAGAATAGGCTTTTGACCTCTATATGCTTGGTGATGTTTAGTTAGTTAATTCTTCCATAACAAATAAATTTCTGCATCATGCTTTATGGTGGGAAAAGTAGAACTATTGAGGGAATCTGGACTTGGCAAGATCACAGAGTCTTTCAGACTATTTGAAAAGTTCCACTGCTCAGTGCCCTAGTTTACACATTACACTATACACCTTTATTTTTCTCTTAGTTTGAAACCAGGCATTTGTAGCTTGATAAACTACAGTTCAGCAATTAAGTCTACATTTGCCCTGATATATAGCTTGGCTTTGAATGATAATGGTTTGAAATTTCTTTTTTAAAAAATTCGGAGGCTACTGAGAACATAACATTGTCTGTTATGCAATCGAGTAATCTACCAGGTCTTTGTCTGCTAACAGATGATTACCAGAGTTTTAGGTGGCATATCTTTCATTGGCCCAATATTTAACAGTTGAATCTGTGTACATATATCTGGGCTATAACCATTCTTGCTTGCAACCATATTTCCATATATATTGTGAAATAGTAGCACTATTTTTCTGTTCTTCCCTTTCCTGAGTCTCCAACATGGTAGCTGAAAGCAGGGGAAGCAGTAACTTTTCTTATTTTTTCTAAATAACCAGCTTTTATGATTTCATTCTGTTGTGTCATCTTTTCAGTTGTATAATAATGAAATAGCCCAGTTTTGCAGCTTATTGGGAAAAAAATATGTGCTTTTACTGAATAGGATGATTTGCTCTAGATGGCAATAGCACTTAGACTTCATAGTGCTTTACAGCCCTCTCTAAGTGATTTACAGAGTCAGCATATTGCCCCCAATAACCTTATTTTACCATCCTTGGAAGGATGGAAGGCGAAGTCAGTGAGACTTGAATTGCCGATGGCAGCCAGCAATCAGCAAAAGTAGTTGCAGTACTGCATTTTAACCACTGCACCACCTTGGCTCTACAATAATAAAATTTATTGTAGAACAGGGGTGTCAAACTGCCGGCCTGACCGGATGCATCATAGCAAAACCACGCCCACCCCATTGCAGGCAATGGCAAAAAAGTCACGATATGTCGCGACACATCACGTGATGTTGCGAGTTTGACACCCGTTGTAGAATATGGCAGCAAATAAACATTGGCTGAGCTTGACAAATTCAATTGGTACATGGACGAGGCCTCTCCAGGAAATTGCAGTTGTTGGCTAGACCAGGAAATTGGAAAATCATGCCAGAAGAGGGCAGTGACAAACCATTCCCAAGCTCTCCCAAGAGAACTGTATTTTTACCAAAATCAAAATAATGGCCCCTTTCCTAGGATCTCCTCTCTTGGGGAAGATTGGTTCAGGTTTCATGCAATGGAAGTACTGTAGCTGATTTTTCAGAGGAAAAAGACTACACACTATTAACTATTTCCCAAGGCACAATCAGAAACAGTTCTAGAAGATGGAATTAAAGTATCTAACTAGAACTTACTTTCCCAACTGCAGCAGAGGCTGATTGGGAGAAATTCAAATTGAAAATGAGGAAGGGAATTTTAGGATGAAGTGTCTGGTAACCATCTCCTTTTTTGCAGAGTGTATTCTAAGATGTGGCCTCAGGTACAGTATACAAGCCACTATTTTACCTGTGGTGTGCCTAATTTTTTAGCCAAATATTTTCACAGAGAAAAGCACACAAAACTCTTCTCTACAAGAAAATCCAGGATGGAGGAATTAAAACAATAGGGAACAGCTGGTGTCTTCATATATGGAACAAACAGCCATATGCCAAAATGCTAGAAAAACAATCCTGTATTCTGCTGATCATCATTACAGCATCTTCATCTGTGGTTGCCATTCATAGCAGCAGATTCTGGCTAGGAGTCCTTTGGGAAAGGAAATGGGTACCCTAGGACACGGGTAGGCAACCTTGGCTCTTTTATGACTGGTGGACTTCAACTCCCAGAATTCCTGGGAATTGAAGTCCACCAGTCATAAAAGAGCCAAGGTTGCCTACCCCTGCCCTAGGAAGACAGAAAGGATGTTGTGCATGATGGTGCCATTAGTTTTGCCTGTGAGGGGTTCCATCTCTCTAAGTGAGATCATATTCACCCTCCTGTATGGTGGACGTCTTGGCTCTTGATCATGTGCTGGTCATCTTTGTATATAAGTTCTGTCCAAGCTGTTGGCTTCCCATGGTTACTGTTATAGCTGCCAGCTCCTCCTGATGTTTGAAAGCAGCATCCATAAATTGACTAAAGACACGGTCCATGTAACTCTGATGGCGAGGTAGGAGCCCTTCTAGGAAGCCAATATGGCCACCTCGTTCAGTCACTAAGAGGGCGAGGGTGGACACATGCTGTGCGGTCTCTGTGGGAATAGCTGGAAGAAGACAGAACAAATCAGAGCAGGCTCCTAGTGGCCTTTCTTTAGAGGCAGGAAAAGTATAGGACTCACCATGTTGAGGAGAGAAAGGGTCATCTGAAGCATTCAGACACAATACTGGCACTTCTATGAGACACACCTTCTGGGAAGGGCTGGCTTCCTGGTAATATTCCTGGCATGACTTGTAACCAAAGACCACAGACGTATAGCGTTCATCAAACTCCCGGATGCTGCGAGCCTGGGAGAGCAAGCCCAAGGGTGGGGGAGGAGAGAGAGCACATAAAGGTCAAGGCATGGAGCAGAGGATGGGCCTGGAAAAGGTTGGGAGGGTGGAGTGATGGTACCTTCAGCACATGGTTCACATCCAATCTCTCTTCAATGACCTTTCTATGCCTAGAAGGAAAAGAGTGTTATGATGAGAGACAGTAGATTTTCTGGAAGGTAGTCGTGATACCTGCCTGAGTTGGCAGAAGGCCTAATTAAGTTTTCAGTCCTGGGCTAGGCAAGGTCCCATTATAACATAATACTCACCGTTTGATCAGGTTGCACAGGTTGGCTGTGAGGTACTGGTTGAAGAGGAATTGGTTGAGAGGCTGCTCAAGGGAATGGATTGTTTCAAATGCGTCCCAGCTCACTGAGCAAGTCATGGCAGCCACCAGTCCAGCCTCCTGGCCCTTTTGCCCCAGATAGTTAAGCACCAGGATCCTGTCAAAAGAGAGTTTGGGTGGCTTTGGGCTGGGTTGGGCACAAATGGATAATTTTGATTAACCTTCAACGGTTAATCAAAAGACAGCTGGGAGTCAAGAAAATGCCTACTTGAAGCTTTGCCTTCTCATTCCATTCAGGAGTCATAAATGCTACACTTTCCTAAAGGAATTCCCATCCTGGGATCTATTATTAAAAGAACATGTTTTGCTGGATCAAAAGTTCAAGATAGCTTTCAAGTGACAGAACTCTTCACAAATGAAAGATTCAAGCCAAAAACTGTTCTTCCCTAGACAGTTTCAAATTATTATCTTCTGAGAGCCCTTTCCAGCAGAGGATGTGAGAGAAAAATGAAATCCCTGAGATTGTTTGGACCGAGAGCTACTTTTAGAGCAGCTATCTGTACTAAGTTCCCACTGTACAGCTTCCCCCAACCTGATGCCTTTCAAAAGTTTGCATTCTCCACAAGCTTCCCAACCAGCTTGGCTGCAAGTACATAACCACGTCTCTTTTAATTTCCTGGCTGTTAATTTAAAAACATTTGAGTCTTAGCTCCTTACTGGTGCAAAAACAAGCATTAAAAGATTCAACTGAATCTATTTATAATGAAAAAAAACAAGACAGATTTAAAATATTTAAGTGGCCTAGAAATGTCAAATGATAGGATCTTCAGAAGTGTATTTGGTTGCTTTTTCAAAATGTCATAGCCTTCAGGGCCTTTTGTGTAAGCAAGTTAGGGTCAGTGGTAAAGTAGATCTGCAACACCAAAGCTTGCCTTTGGCCAAGCAAGTTGTAGCTTTGGTTTTCATCTCCAACTAAAAAACCTGGCTATGTATACGGAAATGCTGCCCAGATGCCCCCTTAAATAGTTAACTATGCTTCCCTGACTATAAAAAATGTTTTTGCCCAAAGAGGTACCTGTTCCGTAAGAAGATAGTAGAAATTTGCAATATCAGAGACAAGTTCCTATTTTGCATTACTATGTTCTAGACAAAGTGTGTTTGGTGTTGCTGACTCATATCCACTGCCACCATGACTGAGCAAACAGACTTCCGGATTGCCTTTCATCTAGAATCTATCAATTAGGGACAGAATCCTATCTCAAACACTTTGCTTAAGCTCTGTAATGAAAGAACAGAGTGAAACATTTGTTCTGTGAGGCTGTTTTCTGGAGCTGTTTCATTGGCTGTTGTTAGCCTCTTGGACTCTGAGATAAACAATAGTCAGTCTATCAGCAGCTGGGAAGGAAAAAACAGCCTCCATGGAGACTTTCATCACCAGTATTTCCACACAGAGTATCTACATAAAGAGTAGGCAGTCTTTGACCTACACACAGTCATCAACACTCATCTGTAGCCCACAAAGCATTTGTTTCCCCCCCCCCCATGGAAGGGCTATAGGTTAAAATGGGTGCCACAAATATTTATATCTGCTCAAAAGCTCCTGAATCACAATAACATTATGGAAAGATTAAGGGATAAAATGTCTCTGGTTTGAAACCGATTTTGCTCTTCAACTTGCATAAAAAAATCCCCAAATTGATCATTCCTGCTCCATTTTCATTACGTTATCAGGCATAAAGGTTGCACATCTGTCCTATAACTGCGGTCTGGCTCCCGGACTACATGGGGTAAGGAAAGGCCTTTGAAAAAGCTAACAAAAAAAAAAAAAAATCAGGTTGCTGGGCTCAATCAGTAGGAACATAGGGTGTGAGTGTACTGAATAATACAAGGAAGAATAAAACTGATATTTTCTTTGGGAACATTATTGCAATAAATGACTATGCTTTATAGCTTTTTTTAAAATGAACTTTGTTCTACATTGCTTCTTACCTAAATAAAGTGCTTACAGCAGTTTACAAAGCTGATGAAATCAGGAAATAAGCAGTGCTACTGAAGTCATTTTCTTGTCCATACCTCACAATTTATGATGCACTTTGTTTTATAAGGCTTCTCACTTAAAAAAAGGGGCTTACAGCAATTTATCCAGGGGACATCAGTGTTGGAAGTCATACATTTGCACACACCTTGCAAACAATCAAGGTATTCTGCAAATTATGGGTAAGAGTATAATCAAACAGCATTGTCTCAAAGGAAAAAACGAAAGCTACCATCAGAAGGCTGAAAAAAGATTTTTTTAAATATCTATAGAGAAAGTAGTATTTAGTCGAGGTTGGTACCTTATATGAGCCTTCAGCTAGGTTGAAGATACAGTAGAATCAAAGTGTTTGTTTTGTAAACCATTTTAAGATTAGTTGGCTTTTGGCTCTGTTGAAAGGGGGTTGAGTTGGAGAGTTTAAAGTAGATGTAACAAATCTTTATGAACACATGGTACCCCTATTTTAGCAAACTCAGGAACTCAGGCTACTGAAAACTGTGCTGCTAAATATTGATAATGCAATCTAGGAATGTTTAAGTTCACAAAATAGGTGAAACCACACAAAAATCTGAGGATTGCTCACCCTGACGCGGGGATGTGTGAGTCTGTATGTGTATCTTATATGACGCAGATGCAGCTGAAGACGTGTCATCGATGGGAAGAAATTGAAAATATTAAATACAGTGGTATATTTGGGAAGAAGAAAATGATGATGATGATGGTGGTGGTGGTGGTGGTGGTGATGATGATGGAGATATTATCATCTTTAGTCCAATATTTTAAATGATTTGATTTTCTATCTTTAATTAAAAGAATCTATGATAATGTGAAATACAAAACCAGACTGCCTCATCCTGGTATGCTCCTTGGGGTCAGAAAATTATGCTTCTCCATTTTCCCTTCTTTTGCCCAACCTAAGTCTCACCCGCCAAGAGAAATGCCAACTGCCATCAATGGTGCATGAGGGAACCGGCGTTTGATATGGCCCACCACCAGCTCCAAGTCCTCAGTATTGGTGGCACAGAAAGCCCGATGCGTCTGAAAATAAGAGGGACATGGATGGGAGACCAAAAAGCAGTTCTGAACAGCAGCAAAGAGCTGTCTCTTCTAAAAGTACGGTGTGTGTGTGTGTTTGTGTGTGTTTGTATGGATCACCTGTAACAGACAAGTCCTCCTTTCCCATGTAATTAAAAAGCATTTGTACCTATCTCAGCTGCCAACACACACACACACACACACATATATATACAGACAGACAGGTTTGTGCTACACTGCAATAGCTCTTACCAGCAGCTCTTCTCCTCTGCACCCTCGATTATTAAACACAACAGCCCTGGAAGGGATAATGGTAAATTTCCATAAGAAGACATCATTTTCATTTTGATACAACCCTATACTTATTAGCCCTCAAACAAAACAGAACTCCCAAATGAATGTGACACTAGATCCAAAGTGAAATAAATCCAGTTCTCTAAATTTCAAAACATTGGGTATGTTTTATGGTGTTGCTCACCTGTAGCCATGGCTCTGAGTGCTGTTTACCAAATGCAGAATATAAGTCTCTCGGCTGCTGCCTGTCAAGCCTGGCAAAAACAGGACAATGGGACAATTTTCTGGGTCAGGATGGGTCCCATTGTCAGGATCAGCCCAATCCAGGAGCAACTGCCCGCCATCTGCAGTTTGCAGCAATTCACTGAATGAGATGTAAAAAGACGAGGCAAAATGTGGACAGAATGGCACTCAGTGTCATGTCCATTGTCTCAATCCAACAATGCAATCCCCCCCATAGTGGACTCACCTGTGGTAGGAAACCAATGGGCAGGATTTGATAAAGACACGAACAATGGTCTGAAGTCGACCTTCAAAGCACCATGGTGTAGGGTAGAATGTCTCTTTCACAATGGGGCAATACTTCTCCAAGAAGGACTGGAAAGGCTGACAAGCCACCAGTAGTGGGCGCTGCAAAGGAACGAGTGGAATTCTAGAGAGTGAACTTGAACAACAAATCAAACTCAAGATCTCCTCCACTACCCCTCAGTAGGACCACTCCTCCAGTTACCTGTGGAGAAGATGAATCACCCTGAGGCAATAAGGAAGGAAAGCATTTGCAAGTTAGAGGAAAGTCCCTCCCCTCTCACACACACAAGTTTCTCTCAATACCCCAAGAAGCTAATAAAAGCGTTATTTTAGTTATAAGACATAAAAGAGCTTCAAAAAGTACAGTAGAAAGCAACCAAATTTATCAAAAGACTGAAATGCCTTTCTCATGAAGAAAGTCTAGAATGGCTGGGACTCCTTAGCTTTCAAAAACACAGTTGAGAGTGGGGGGGGGAGGGAAATGAATAAAGCAGATAAAAATAATGGATAAGGATACATTTTTCTTCCTCTCTCAGAAAGCTAGGACCAAAAACCATCTCATGAGGCTGAGTGGGAAAAGATTTAGAACAGATAAAAGGAAGCACTTCTTCATCCAGCACATAACGGACTTGTGAAATTCATTAGCACAGGATTTGGTGATGACTACTAATGGATGGTTTTCCAGGGCGACTGAGTAAATTCATGGAGGGAAGCCTGAAAACTCCTTGGATCATAAGACTTAATGTTATCTCAGGGTTGGGGGTTGCCTGTCCTAACCAGTAGCTGCAAACAAATATATGGCTGAGAGAGGTATATCTGCCTCCTTGGCTTGTGAGCATCCTAGAGACAATTGGTTGGTCACTGTGGAAAAAAAGCTACTGGATGACGAACATTGGCCTGATCCATCAAGTTTGTTCTTACATAATACAGGTATACAATACAGGTATGTGTAGGCAGGCAGGCTAGCACACCAAGATTACAGTGGAAATAGTCATCCAGGGAATTATTTTTGAAGATCATTGTTCTGTCAGGTTTCTGGGAAGGAGAAGTAGGCGGTAAATTGATTGCTCTGAAGTATATTATTATGCCCTAATTTTGCAATTCTAGAACCAAAGCAATGAAGGCACAGCCCAGATTTTGCAGAGGCCAGAATTTGTAATAGGATCCAAGGATCTGCTTCTCAGCAGGAAACTCATTTGTCCTTATACGGTAAACAACTTCTGTTTCTTAAAATTCAGCCTGTAATGTAAATTTCAACTGAATGTAAAATACTGAACTCTGCATGAATTTTCCCCTGGATATCAAAAACCAGGAGTGTGAGTTCTAATTCCACCATATGCATGAATAACTGATTTTGGGTCAGTCTCTCTTTCTCAACTCACCAGGAGTGGTTGTGGGGAAAATAGGAGGAGAAAGTAGTGTTATGTATGTTTGACACCTGGAGTTATTTATAAAAATAATAAAGGAGAGCTATAAATAAATAAGCCTAGCAAAATGGAGTAACTGTCGATATTTGGACTCTCTAGAGTCCTCTCTAGTTTTTCCATCTTTAGTTTTGAATGGGGTTGCATTATCCCCAGACAGATCAGCTGTGCAATCTGGAGGTCCTTTGGACTTTTGGCTTCTGCTTGAAAAGCAGGTGGCAGCTGTGGCTAGGAAGGCTTTTCCAGACCTTTGGGTGGCATCCCAATTGTGCTCATACCTGGATCATGAGGCTGTGCTCACAGTAACCTTGTAAGTTCTCATTTAGACTACTGTAACATGTTCTACATAGGGCTGCCTCTGAAAAGCATTCAGAAACTCCAGCTGGTGCAGAATGCGGCTGGGCAGGTAGTAAATGGTGCCAGATATATTGCACATTTAACATTACTTCTGTGTGAGCCTCATTGGTTAATGGTGGATTTCCAGGTGCAACTCAAGATGCTGGTTGTCACCTTTAAAGCCCTGCATGGCCTAGAACTGGGTTACCTGAAGGATTGCCTTTTTCCAAAAGTCTCTATTCATCCAACTCAATCTAACAGAATGGATATGCTGCAGCTCCCGTCAGCCAAAGAATATTGCCTGGCGGGGACTAGAAGATGGGTTTTTTCCTCAGTAGCCTCTGCTATATGGATTGTCCTCCCTTCAGGGATTAGAATGACCCCAATCCTATTAGCCTTTCATATGGCTGTAAAAACCTAGTTATGTTCCAGATCCTGGGGTGCTAAATGTGTTAAGGGTCCCATTTCCTGGCTGTATTACTAACTGGCTCAGTATCTGAGTTGCTATAAATATTTATTTTAGATGTTTCTATTGTTTTCATGATTTTAAAAAGTTTTTAGTGTCTTAATAATATATGTTTTCAATTGTACACTTGAACAGCTATAGAAATTGAATAAACAAACAAACAAATATTTCATGGCAGGTTTGAATATGTGAAATTCTATTTAGCCTTTCCAGTGGAGGCTGTAGGGCAGTGATGGCGAACCTTTTAGAGACCGAGTGCCCAAATTTCAACCCAAAACCCACTTATGTATCGCCGGGTGCCAGGTGGGCATGGCCCACTGGGTGGGTGTGGATACAGTGGTTGTGGCAGATGGGTGGTCGTGGCTAGCCTGATGTTGCTCGTGGGGAGGGATGCCTGTGGGGGCCGGGCAGGGTTGGGGAGATCCAGGGGTCTCTGGCAGATGGGGTGGTGGGCAGGAGACTGGTTCTGTGGGGTGAGGAGAAGCAAGGCGAGGCAGGGCGGGGGTGTCATTGTCACAGGGCAAGGGCCGGGGTGGCTGCTGCCTGACACCATCGGCCCATGCACACAGAGGCCAGCGAACGCATGGGTGCTGGGATGCATCTGGCCACGTTGGACCTCGGCGAGTTAGCGGGCAGCTGGTTGAAGAGGACAGTTGCCATCTCCGTGGCATGGCGCGCATGCCACAGAGAGGACTCCAAGTGCTGTAGGGTGTCTTGGCTTTTGATGGAGTATGCTGCCTTCAGTTGTACAAAGTAAAAGCAGAATATAAATTTAAATGAACTATTTATAATGTGAATTAGCCAAGATGCAAAGGCATCTCCACAGTAATACTTGACAGCCAAAGCAAGCAAATCTTCACCCACTGGAAGAGCTTAAATGCAAACAAACTAAATACCTGAAGAGCTTGTGGCTAGAGGTAAGATAAAAATCAACCAAAAACCATCTAGTATATTCCTGAATGAGAAGGAGATGCATATTCCATACAAAAAAAGAAAACAACATAAAGGCAGATGTATTATGGTCAGAACATACTAACACTTGGCAACTAAAATGAAGAAAACAGGAGTGGGCAGGGAAAAGCAAGGAAGCAGGTGAGGAGTTTCTGTCTCTAATTAATCCTGTCGCAAGAGTAGAAACAGCAACGTGTAAGTGCAGAATACTTCAACTGAGTGGCTTTCTGGCAATCCTCCAAGGGGCACCCTTGCTAGTAAGTCAGTAGAAAGGATGGAAACCGGGCTCAGAGAAATAACCTTGCTTTAGGGGCCAATAGAAAGATAGGAAAACATTGTGTGAAGTTGGCCACCAAAGTCGCTATGCCCCCTTTCGTGGGTTCCATTTTGGAGTTTGGTGGGAACCCTCTGATATATTTCAGGGAAATTAAGTGTCGTTTTTATTTTCCATCGCCCCGAAGAAAGAAAGACTCGGAAGCCGCTCTGCAAATAGGCTCTACTTCATCGCCTCGGAACTTTTCCTGCCTCCCCCTAACCCATCCCTAAGCGTATCCAAAGACGCTGCAGTACCGATGCTTAAGGCTGACCTTGGGGACGCGCGCCCAATAGTACAGGAGCCAACCGGTGCTGCAGCCCAGCAATAACGACAGTCCCAGCATCGTCTTGACTTTGTCCTCCCTCGTCGGCGGAATCAGGCTCAGCCGGCAGCCAGTCAACGAAGGGACCGCTACAGCAAACAAAGCGAATACAAAAGTCAGGCACAGCCTTAAAAGGCAGGCTCCGCCCCCTTTGTGATGAGCAGGCGCCTTTGCTCCGTCAGCCGCAGCGACCATCTTTGTGACGGAAATTCCCGTTCATTCTACCCGACGTTGGACAAAAAAGGCTGGAAGTCGGATCTCCCGTGTCAGAGATCAGGGTTCAAGTGTTCGTCGAGCACCCTTGCGCTTCTGCCGCCCTTCGTGCCATTTCAGTGTGTCTCCTTTTTTCTGGGGAGGGAAGGGGAAAGTCCGCGGCGATCTTTCCTGAGCACTTCCTTAAAACGGGCTAACTTACTTTATTGAATCTTCATCCATTACCATCCCGAACCTGTCCGCGCCCGTCTTTCTTTGCACGAAAATTAGTGTAGGAGACGGGCCAAATTCCCTAAGATGATCAGTTGGTGGAAGAATGAGCAGAGAAACTAATGAGCAAAAAAACAAAATAAAACCCTAAGACAAATAAGAGAAGAAGGAGCAGAGGAGAAAGAAAGCATTAGGTTACTTAAAAACGACTGTATGTATGTTAAGAAAGCTTTCAACTGACAAGGCCGTCCTCAACAAGCTAATGGAGGGCAGCAGGGAAAATAGAAGAGGAAAGATAAAACGAGGATTTTTTTATTGTATGATACCACTTCCAAGAAAATAAAGAGAACTTCTGAAAATGAATAAAACACTCTTGTTATGTTTGCCAGGTGAAGCTTGGACTTCCACACTAACATAAGAAGATCAAACCTTTGTTTTCATTGTTACTAATTGATAATTAAAGCAATGTAATTATGCCTCATTTCATCCAATACAACTAGTAAAAGGAAAAGTAGGCTGACACTGGTGGTTAAAGACATCATACTGAAGTCAGTTAAAGTCCTAGGGATTGCATTTGCACCTCTTAATTTACTAATTAAATTAAGTGGCTGTGGGAATCAAGCCACTGACTTAGTTCAAATACTACATTAACTTAAAGACTTTGAAGGAGGAGATCCCTCTTAGCCTATGGCTATCAAAAGTCAGAATTTTGATAGCATCTTTTCTGAATAATATGTTTGATTAAAAAGCATAAGCTTCTGTGATCTGATAAAGGAAATGATTCCATTCCTTTGATGTTGTGATGATGTACCTGATGAAGTGACTGCAACTCATGAAAGTTTATACCATTTAATAAAGTTTGTTAGTTGGAAAAGGTCTTACTAAATTTCTTCTGATTTGGGTGTTACTAAATTAACCCATTGTCTGGAATCACAGTATGTGGAATAGTAAATTAAATGTGCTGGATTCATACAATTTGCGTAGTCATGTATGTACAAAAACCAATTAAGGTTTAAACTAATCAAGCCTGGTATATTATGAAAATGCACCTGATTAAGCATGCTAGGCAAACTCGGTCACTAAGAGAATGATGTACTTCGATCTCCTTAGCCAAGACAGATTCAGAACTTTGCCTCTTAACTGTTACATGCTGGGTTCAGCCAAAATGTGAGGTTTCTTGTTTCTAATGTGCATTGGTGTGTTGAAACAAACATAGTAATTGTAGTTTATAAATCCAAATAAATATGGGTTATTCACTTTACTATAGTTAAATAAATAGCTTGATGTGAACATGATTGTAAACTATTTGCAAAACCATACAACAAATGTTGGTGGAACATTTAAACTTGATAGTTGTAGTATGGGAGAAGGGTCAGCCAATTCTGTAAGATTAGTGAAAAATTCTGCCTTAATTATCTACCATAAAGCAGATTTTTCTTTCTAAGGTTTCTAAACAGATATTTCTAAGAAATTAATCAGCCCCAAAATAGTTAATTTTTTTTGGACAATTGCATTTTAAATTGCAAACAAAATCTACTCCTGTTTATTTCATTGTAGGAATGAAATTCAGTCTTGGAATTTATTTGGCAAATCATTTTGTCACAAAGCTTCCTAAATGTAGATAGTTAATGTTTCACCATCTGCCAAAATATGCTTAATTATTACTGCTAATGTGTCATCAAGTCATTTTATTGCCTACTTTATATAGACTCATTTAAATTTAAATGACTGAAAAAACATTTCTTTTCAACAAAATAAAATAAATAAGAATTAGAAAAATGCCACTACATATGTTTTACAATTTGAACATAGCTGTAAAATTAAAAGTCCAATTGTTATTTAAGTTTAAAATATTTAAACATTCTGTTATTTACATCTGGCCAACTGTGTTTTTGAGGAAAAAAAGAATTAAGGAAGTAATACTATCCCACTGTAGCTAGATGGCAGCACATCATAAACATAGGTTCATCTTAAAAGTAGAATTGGATGGGATAGCCTTTTAAAAGAATGAAGAAATTGCAGAGTTGCAGGCTAATTGAGAAGGGGGGGGGGGAACAATGACAAACCACTTTACAGTATTGCCAAGAAAGCCCTGTAGAAGTCCATGAAATCACCAGGAATGATTTGAAGTAGACAGATATCTTTTATTGAATCTGAACTGCCAGATAGCTGTTGGCTTGCTCAATTGTTGCAAATAAAAGGACCTCTGGGAAGTGGCAACAGGGCGATGGCCATAATTTTATAGGGCAGAGCTTTTCAACCAGTGGTACAGGTACCACCTGTCGTACATTGACACCTGGCAGGTGGTACACGACCATTCTAGAAAAGTAACGGGGGAGGGTGTTTGTAGAATTCCTTGAAAGAAATTCAGAGACGAGGTTCGGAGTAGCAGAATAAAGTTTCTTTTATTATCAAAGTTGAGTTTAGTAAAAGAAAACGGTTTGCAAAGCGTGGTGAAACTTAACCATGCACTCCCAAGAGTTGCAGGGAAAAGCCACACCTCCTACAGAAGCGTAACAGCAGTTATACCCCTCCCTATCTCCTCCTATACCTACGTCAGCTATTCCTGACGTGGCAGGTCACAAACCTATCAGACGACACAATTATCCTACCTTACCTCCTACCTTACCATACCATATATGGGTATTCTTTTGTTCTCTACATGTGGACATTCTCTACTTAGTTTCAGGCACGTACTCATGTTTTCTTGCACATGCTCAGTGAGCCTGTTGCTGAATAGAAAATTTTAAACTTTTCTAAAACCTTCCCATTCAATTCCCCCATTTCTTATTTGGTCACTAGTTTAATATTTTCTTTTATTTCATTTAACCTACTAGTTTCCTCTTTGGTAGTTTTCATTGGATGTGAAGTATTCATACTTTCCAACAACTGGATTTGGTCCTCAATTTCTTTTAATACCATTATGGACTTAGCATTTTGTTGGGCTTGTAATATACCATGGACTGAACTGTTTACTAGGTTCTTTATTACTGGAATCAGACAAGGTAACATCATTATTCCAATGAATATAATACATACCATAAACAGAGCCTGTTTCCAATTTCTGAATATTCCTCCCAAGAACCCTTCATCATCCAATATCCCTGTCCAAGTTTGTACAGGTACATGTGCAATTCTAACCATGTCTTTCGTTATCTGGTTAATTACCATGCCTGAATCGTCAATTTGTATACAGCAATTTGTTAAATTAAATTTTCCACAGACACCTCCTTCCTTAGCCAACAAATAATCTAAAGCCAAGCGGTTTTGCATAATATATGTTCTGGACAAAACACTTTCTTTAGCCAACTTAGTTAAAGCCTCAGCTGTTCTATTGGTTATAATTTCTACTACTGCTTGTAATCGGATAATTCTGTTTAACATATAAATTGGGGTCCTATACCCCCAACTTCCATCTTGGGCCCAAGTAGCTGGATCATAATAAGCAATTATTCGTTCGGGTGGCCATTCATCATCTTTCCAATTCCCAATTTTTAACCCTTCTCCCACTTTAGCCACAGACCGCCTTACCAGGTTTCCCACATGTTCATAGGCAGGGACACCCAATAATTGTCTTCTTTGTAATGGCAAGAGGAAGAAAGAGGGTTGTATAGCACCCAGAATACAAGACCCAAACCATCCAGCAGGGAGAATATTATATGCAAATGCTCCGCAGATCCAATATAACCCATCAGGAGTGGTCCAGAGGAGGGTATCGTTTTCAGGATCTTTTAGGAAGGCAAGCTCGGGAATTAAAGATAAAGAGTTGTTAGGGACACTTTGATTCGTTTGTGATATCCAAGTATTGTTTTCCCAGGTATTCAAACAGCGCATGAACCCCATAGGTTTAGTTCTCCCACTATGGTTACTCCTCGAGTAACATATATTGCCCACCAGGTTAATGGACATCCTCCAAGTTTCATTATAGGTGTTCTGGTAAGTGAAATTTCCTTTCCATTTCTCAATTTCAGTATAATTAGCTTCTCTAGCATGCCATGGCCATTCATCTCCCATATTGGTTCCCCCACACACGAAGCAATTTTTCAGCATTAACTTCTGAGCAACCTCTTGGGCTAAAGCGATAAACATATTTTTAGCCTTTGGTGGAACAGGGAGACTATTAAATTTTGCAATCTCTTCCTGATATTCCCAATATACTTTTACTGGCTCTGAAGTTAACTTTGTTGAACTCACTTTTACTATAATATACCCATATGGATCTCTTCCTCTTCCACTTATTCCAATACCAAAATAATAAAAATTAGTAGAGGGGGTTTCAGATGCCTTGATTTGTAAGCAAATCCGTGTACACTGTTCTGGCTTACAATCTGTTGATACTGAGGCCATAGACAAGTTGAACCCCTGGGGTCCTTTCCTCCATTCCCAAGGGGTCTTAGTGGTATACCAATAAGTGTGACTTGGAGCAAAAGCCACCTGGCCTGTATTCGCAGCGGGCATAGCAACTTGGAATAAATATTTTTCTTCCCTCATATAATCTTTTTCCCACTCAAAGTTACCACACTTCATTCCTTGTCTATTATCATGTCCTTGTCCTATCCTTATAGCTTTACAAGTGTCAAAACACACAGACAGCTTGGTATTTCCTCTTGTGGTATTGTGGGCAACGTATCCTCCCTTAGTTTGGGCTATAGCAAATAACCCTTCTGTTCCAGTAACTCCCCCTTTATATCCATATACATAAATGTTAGCAGTAATTGGACCTACTGCTTTTGGTTCATAGCACTGCATCCCTTGGGCTGTATAACACCTAAAATATTGAGTTTGATTACACACACAAGGTTGCACTTTAGTAGCATTACACTCTGGTCTTAGAGTGTGATATAATAAGGTACTAGTAACTATATTCCCTGGCTTAGTCTTTTTAATACATTCTGTGCACTCTTGGCAGGGTCCGAACTTCGTTGTGGTCTGTTTTGTAGTAACAGTAGTTCTCATCTTTCTAACAGGAGGGGATAAGGAATGGACAGGCTGATGAGTCTGAACAAGTTCTTCCCATAATACTTCACACAGCCCTTCCCATTCAGGTTGTAAATACTGACTCCTAGTATTGTTACATAGAAAGTAGAGATAATCAGTGCTTTCCCCTTCTGTGCCACAACCACTGTACCACAAGGCCTTCCCTATCCAATGGCACCTTGGGTCTCCCCTGGTTGCATTTTCACACATCTGGGTAATTCCACTCATCCACTCTCTACTTTGATTTTTACAAGTCCAAGCTGGATCTCTCTGGGTTTGCCTTGGTGTTACTTCCAGAGTCAGATTACATCCATATTGAGTAGTTTTCCAGTATTGGAACTCTCCCTTTTGATGTCCCCCACCTTTTAGACAGATAATAGTACTAGTTGCTCTCTTTTCTCTCCGCAGAAAGTGTCTCCTCATAGCCGAAGCTGTCCATATCCACAAGGGAATAGGAGGAAATTCAAAGGAGTCTGGAGAAGCCACTAAAGAGTGACTAGTCAAATAAGTTTTCCCTTCCCACATGGTACAGGTATATTTACCTATAGTCTCCCTGGTTACTTGTAAATATAGAGTATTTTGACACTTACCCCCTTTATTTTGCGTTATCCAGCTTTTTTTTTTTTTCCTGACCTACTTGCTGCCAGTTTGGTTGCAACTTAGATTCACACCACCAAATTTTGGGTTAAAGATCCAATTCATGGGACAGTGTTCACTCTCTTTGTCATTATAACATCGAATTCGTGTCCAAGTTCCATTAGGTTCAAAGATTCTAGGCGGCTCAATCCATAATTCTCCCCCAATCGCCACTATTGTCATATTCAAAAGGATATAAGTCATTGTCTTTTTAACACCAGTTTCAATGGTTCTTTTTGAAATGCTTTCCATGTTTCCGACTCCTCAAGATTAGCCTTCTTTACTCGGGTATAATGAGTCCAACCCTTTTCTTGTGTCCGAATGGCAGTGTCTGTGGTCAATAACACCAAGAACGGTCCATCCCACTTCGGTTTGAGGGAATCATCTTTCCACGTCTTTATCCACACTTGGTCTCCGACTTCTATGGAGTGGACTTTGAAGCTTAGAGGAGGAGTTTGTATCAAATAGCCAGTTTTTCTGAAAGAATCAAAAGTCTGGGACAGTATTTGCAAGTATTGAATCAGTCCCTTATCTTTACTAGGTAGATTCCCCATTTGTATACCAGCATTTCTTAGTGGCATGCCAAATAACATCTCATAAGGTGAAATCCCAACATCCCTCCTAGGTTGTGTTCTTATTCTAAACAGGGCTATAGGCAAAGTTTTCATCCAATTCATTCCTGTTTCCAAATATAATTTCGTTAACATAGTTTTAATCTTTCCATTCATTTTCAGGTCTCTGTCTTGCTCCTGTTTTAGCTAGACCTACATATATACTAAAATTGAAATATGTTGGCATTGATGGATCATAACATTGTATCTTCTTGTCTTCTCCCTTACAAACTGAATATTGTGTGTTATTTAATTGACACATAGATTGAAATATACATCCCCTAGGTGCTGGGGTATAATATACCAAGGTTTTAATTACTGCGTTTCCTTTGGTGGCATTCGTAATGCAGGCTTCACATCCTTCTGTTTTTGTTGCTCTCCTATATCGTTCTCCAGTCATAGATCTGGTTTGGACATTCGATTACTGTCGCTTTAAAGGTTCTGGATTTGGAACACAGGTCCACTGTTCTTTTGGTTCAGCTACTGGTCCCTTCACTCGTGTGTAGTGGGTCCACCCTTTTTCTTTCGTCCAGACTGTTGTTTCAGAGGTCAGCAACACTGGAATGGTCCTTCCCACTTAGGTTGCAGTTTTTCCTCCTTTCACGTTCGGATCAGGATCCACTGTCCCACCTCAAACTTGTGGACAGGAAATTTTAAAGGGGGTGTTTAGATCAGCAAGCCTTGTTTCCTGAGATAAGACAAAGCAGAAAACAGCCCCAGTATCTAATTCTTTATAAACATGTCATTAGTTTTCATATTGTGGAATTTCCTACTTGAGATGATTTAAAATCAATTTGAATGCATTGAAATAGCCTCACCATTAGATGTTATAGAGCATTTTATGTATTTGTCTACATATCATATAACCAACCATATATTAACCATAGAAAAGTATCAATTATCCCTCCCCTAGCCATTTCTTTTATCCGTATTTACAAACACATTGCTTAGTAAAGAGCCAACAAAGGAGCGCTCACCAACTCTGCTTGAGTTTGTTTGCATACAAATCTTTATTCAAAACATAGCTCATTTATAATCCCAAAATTTTCTCAACTCCTTCGTTTTAAACAAGGGTTGAATTACCATTCCTTCAGGTCTCCTAGATATTATGTTTTTATCAGTGTGTCCTGCACACAGACATAAAAACATAAAAATAAAACTACAGTATAGGTGTATTCAAGTTCTTCTCATATTTCATTACTATAAGAATGGGTATTAAATTTCACATCCACCCCACCTTCCTCCCAAAGCAGAATTCCAAGCGGAGAAAAAAGTTAAAATGAGCAGCCCCCCCCCTTTTCTTTCTGTCTCTCACTCTTAAAGCAACACAGCCAGCTGAAAATGAAGGGGGAGGAATGGCTTTCTCTCCTTCACATGAATTTGCCATAAATTCTCTCACACATTCTCCATGGAACTCTTCTCATGCAAACACTTGCTAAAACAATAAAACCTGCAGTTTAGATGGGGGAGAAACTCACTCACACAGAGAGAGAGAGAGAGAGAGACAGGATCAGCATATCCATACATTCACTTCCATTCAAACTGCTTGTATAAACACTTTCACATAGGGATATTTCATTTCATACTTTCTCTTGACAAATCAATAACTATTATTATTATTTCAAGGAGCTGTTCAAAAGCCAATGAGCTCCTTTCCCTCCCCTAGTAAAAACTATCCTCTTCTTCCCACACTGAGTAAACTTGCTGTTCTCTCGCGCGTTTAGGGCAATTTTTTTTTTTTTTTAAAGTGGCCCTTCATTCCACATCCAAAGCACGTTGTCTCCTTATTCTGGTATCCACCTTGAAATCCTCCAAATTCCCTTCCTCTACTCCCATTAACATACTGGTTCCTTTCATCCCCCCTATATCTTGTCTCAAAGGGACTCTTCTTATCCCCAAACTCTCTTCTAGGAGGTTTTTCCTGCTTCATCACTTGCTGTACTGTTGCTACCATCATTTTACTTTCTGCCTTACTTTCTCTGAATATACACTTTCCTCCTTCTCTGGCTGTTGTTGGGGCTAGGTTCCAATTCCTCCCACCAAATAAAACAACATAAATTGACCATATCTTCTTTATTCAACCCCAACCTCAAAATCTCCCGGTTATAGGGCGGGGATCCCCATCCAGCCAATATTTTGCCCAAAGGGCCATTCGGGTCGATTTTAAGTTTGGGGTTTTTACGGATCCTTTTAACACACTTTTTCCCCGGATTGGTCGACCCTGTATTGCCCCCCATTTCTTTTATGGGTGCTCAGCCTATCTTGAGTATGTGTGCCTATGTCCCTCCCAGCAACTCCTTCTCAATTCCACACGTCACCGTCTCCGGATATTCAATAATATCCCCTTCACTCACTCCGTCCTGCAGACCTCCCCGAGGTCCCTCAAAAGGACTTCCACCCGGCCCCGTTGCCAGTTCTCACATCCACACACTCTATCCCGACCGCCCTGGACTCTTGTGTTCTGGTGTTTTCAAACCAGTACTCACCAGGGTCTGCGCGCAGATGTTACCCGGTCTGTCTTCAGGCTGTTCCGCACTTTATTCACCCTTCTCCTAATACTCGTCTTTATTAAAATTTTACGGGTTTTCCAAGAGCTCCGCAGTCCTCTGGGTGGGTCCCCTCCTTTCAAAAGGAAAGGGGTGCACCTAAGGAGGACCCCTCAGAGTCCCAGCGCAGATTGGATCCCGGACGAGCCCCCAATTTGTTTGTAGAATTCCTTGAAAGAAATTCAGAGACGAGGTTCGGAGTAGCAGAATAAAGTTTCTTTTATTATCAAAGTTGAGTTTAGTAAAAGAAAACGGTTTGCAAAGCGTGGTGAAACTTAACCATGCACTCCCAAGAGTTGCAGGGAAAAGCCACACCTCCTACAGAAGCGTAACAGCAGTTATACCCCTCCCTATCTCCTCCTATACCTACGTCAGCTATTCCTGACGTGGCAGGTCACAAACCTATCAGACGACACAATTATCCTACCTTACCTCCTACCTTACCATATATGGGTATTCTTTTGTTCTCTACATGTGGACATTCTCTACTTAGTTTCAGGCACGTACTCATGTTTTCTTGCACATGCTCAGTGAGCCTGTTGCTGAATAGAAAATTTTAAACTTTTCTAAAACCTTCCCATTCAAGGGGAATGAGCTGAACCTGTGGCAGCACCGCACAAGCCTGAGCGAGAGATGGCTGGAGCTACAGGGCTCTCAGGGCTCAGCGGAAGCACCAGGATCAGTGCCAGGCTCCAGCTGGAGCTCGGTGCTGATCCTGGTGCTTCCACTGAACCCAGAAGAAGCGCAGATCAGCTGGAATGTTGCAGCATCTCCAGGGTCTTGTGATTTACATTCAGATGCTTGGCAACTGATTCATATTTATGATGGTCACAGTGTCCCAGGGTCATGTGAAGTGACCAAAACCTGCTGCAACCACCCAGCAGATGGGGGGAATAAAAACCAAACACCCCCACCCCTTCCCACTGCCAATCCTCAACAGAAATGCTCACAATGAAAACCTCAGACAGGAGGAAGAGCGCCACCGGGTGGGCAGGCAGGTGTCTTTCTCGGCTGTGGCCTGGGAGGCACTTTTTTCAGTGCTATTGTAACTTCGAACAGTCACTAAGCAAACTGTTGTAAGTCGAGGATTACCTGTACTTTATCGCTTTTTTCCTTTTGGGTGGGGGGTCATCAAGTTTGTGACACCTTGCTAGGCGACTGGTGGTGCTTGGATATTGCCATATCCTAAAAGTGGTACAATGGGTGAAAAGGTTGAAAAGCCCTGTTATAGGGGACAAAGCATGAGTAACATGCTCTCTTCCTACATCACAGGATGGTCTACTTGCAGGATCACTTTCCCATTTTTTTTCTTCCAAGCACTTTAGAAGTTTGTAAAGGAATGTAATGCAAACCTAAGCTATAGATAGATAGATAGATAGATAGATAGATAGATAGATAGATAGATATAAATGTATTGAACTATAGCTTAGGTTTGCATTATATTTCTTTACAAATATATCTATATATATTTGTAAAGGAATGTAATGTAGTTTAATATATAGAGAGACTGAATTATATATAGTATAGTTCAATATATCTCTCTACTCAATATATATATTCAAATATATATATTGAGCTATAGTTTAGGTTTGTATTACATTCCTTTACAAATTTTATAAAGGATATGGATATGGCATAGGAATATGGTATTTGTAAGTTGACCAACCTTTAGGGAGAATAGTCCTCCTTTTTTAAGTTCTGTCCTCCGTCGAAAAGTGTCCTCCTGCATGTCCTCCTTTTCGATATTTGAAGACTGCAGGGCTTTTTTTCCCTCATAGAACGCTCAGAATGGCATTCTGGCACCTTTTTTTGATGGGTTTTTTTTTTTTCAACTTTTGCATGAGCTGTGCTACTCCCCCTATTGGCTTTCAAAAGCCAATAGGAATTGCTGCTGAGTGCGCCAAAACACCTGGCTGGCAAACTTTGCACATGCAAGTTGTCTACAGCGAAGGCAAATTGGCAGGAACGTTGCACCCCTCCCTGCTACCCAACTACACCTTCTCCTAGTTAGTCCTGAAGATACCTGGAGGAGACTGACTTCCAGTTGTTGTTGTTGTTAATTGCGAAGTCGTGTCCGACCCGTCGCGACCCCATGGATAATGTTCCTCCAGGTCTTCCTGTCCTCTACATCTTCTGGAGTCCATTTAAGTTCACACCTACTGCTTCAGTGACTCCATCCAGCCATCTCATTCTCTGTCGTCCCCTTCTTCTATTGCCCTCAATCTTTCCCAGCATTAGGCTCTTCTCCAGTGAATCCTTCCTTCTCATTAGGTGTCCAAAGTACTTGAGTTTCAACTTCAGGATCTGGCCTTCTAAAGAGCAGTCGGGGTTGATCTCTTCTAGGACTGACCGTTTTGAACGCCTTGCAGTCCAAGGGACTCGCAGGAGTCTTCTCCAGCACCACAGTTCAAAGGCCTCAATTCTTTTGCGCTCAGCCTTTCTTATGGTCCAACTTTCACAGCCATACATTGCAACTGGGAAAACCATGGCCTGGACTATACGCACTTTGTTGGCAGGGTGATGTCTCTGCTTTTTAGAATGCTGTCTAGATTTGCCATAGCTTTCCTCCCCAGGAGCAAGCGTCTTTTAATTTCTTGGCTGCAGTCCCCATCTGAGGTGATCTTTGAGCCCAGAAAAATAAAATCTGTCACTACCTCCATTTCTTTCCCATCTATTTGCCAGGAATTGACTTCCATTTAGGGATCGAAAAATAAAAAAAGAGGAAATGCCATTTCAATGATAAATTGAATAAGGAATTTCCATTCATCACATCAAAGAAGGATAACATTGTTTTCTGCAATATTTGCAGCGCAGAATTTTGTATTGCAGTTGGGGGCAGAGCAGCTGTTACGAAACACTTGACCACCAAGAAACATAAGCAATCATCAGATGCATCTGCTTCCAGTTGTAAAGTAACAAGTTTTTTAAAAACTTCAAAGTATTCTGAAGATGAAAAAGAGTTAGCTGCAATGGAGGGAACATTTGCATTCCATACCATACCATAATTCACAATCAAAGTTTTCGCAGTATGGATTGTACAACTAAATTATTGAAAAAGTTTCACAATGCTAAATTTTCATGCTCCAAGACAAAATGCGAGGCTATTATTAAATCAGTATTTTAAAATTACTGTGACAAAATACTTACAGAAGACTTGGAAACTGCAGCATTTGTAAAGGTTTTATCTGATGCATCCAATCATAATGAAACTAAATTGTATCCAATAACTAGTAAGATATTTTAATGTTATCAAGGGCATTCAAGTAAAATTTTTAAATTTAGAATCCATTGAGGGCGAAACTGCTGAAATTTTGTCAAACCATCTATACAGAGTAATAAAACAATTTGAAATCCAAAGTTGTTGCACTAACAGCTGATAATACAAACACAAATTTTGGTAGGCAAAGACGCAAAGGGGTGAATAATGTGTATGTAAAATTACAAGATTTACTCCAAAAGAAAATACTAGGAATAGGTTGTAATGCACATATTTTGTCAAATGCAATCAACACGGCGTCATGTGCCATGCCAATTGATGTAGAAGTAATAATAACTACAATTTATTTGTATTTTAGTCATTTTACCGTTTGTGTGGCTACTTTAAAACAATTTTGTGAAGAAGTGAATGTTCAATACAAAAAACTTTTAGAATATTCAAAAATTAGATGGCTTGCTCTAACACCTGCTATAGAGCATGTTCTACAATTATTTGAGCCTCTCCGTTCATATTTTTTAAGTTTAGACAAATGTCCTAAAATCCTGGAATCATTTTTCAATAATGAAATATCTGAGATATTAATGTATTTTGTACATAATCAAGCATCTATTTTTCACAAAACGATTCAAAAGATTGAAGGTGAACACATTTCAGCTACAGAAGTTAGTCTTATTTTGAATGACTTTATTCTTCAATATAAAACTCAATTTGAAGAAAAATTTCTTCCTTTAGTTATAAAAAGAAAATTGTCAGACTTAGAGGAATCAAATCCGGGCATAACGGAAAAGTTTATCAAAGAAGTGCAGAATTTTTACCAAACATGTTTTCAATATATCGAAGAATGGTCTGAAACAAACATCACAGGAAATAACAGTTTCAATGGTGTTTTATGACTTCATTGCTAGTATATTGGACAAATATTGAATCTTGTGTTGAGTTTTTATCTAAAGAAATGCCAGACATTAAAACAGACAATTGGCTCTTTGAAGAAATTAAAAAATTGAATGTATTTTTAAATTCTGAAAAATTAATACAATGGGAAAATAAACATGTTGAAATTGATAAACGATTGGTGGAGATATTCAGCCATTTCAAAAATGAACATATTCCATGTGAAAATTTATTTATTCTTGTTCAATTTACGTTGTGCTGCCCTGGAACTAATGCAGCAGTTGAAAGGGTTTTTTTCAATTGCTAATGATTTTTGGAAAAGTGAGAAATCAAGATTGAATGTTGATACTCTAGCTGCAGCACTTGCCGTAAAATTCAGTATGAAGATTATTTCTTGTTCAGATATTTCCAATACATTGTTAGAAGATGATACATTGACAAAAAATATTCATTCAATGGAAAAGTACTCATTTAAATAATAATTAATAGGCATGTAAGCATAATTACAATATAAAATGTTATTGTTACAAATGTTTTTATTATGCATTTATCATATTATAGTGTATTCTGAATTATTGTTGCAATGAATAAAATGTTTCTTTTATTTACGATATTTTTTTCTTCAATTTGTTTGTGTCCTCCTTTTCATTTAAAAAAGTTGGTCACCTTAGGTATGTGTGGGGATTCGGAACATGAGCCAGCCCTCCAGCCCTAACAGCCCTATTACTCAAAAATGAAGCTTCCTTTCTTAATTTCATCCACCCACCCGTGGCTCCTTGAGTTCAAAAGCAGATGATGGAGTCTTCCGTGGGAGAGGAACTGCAAAAGGAATGTTTATCAGTGCTCCTTCTGTAGGGCAGGGACACCCAGGAGTGATGGTCTCAGGAGCTCTGTGGAACTGGAAGGAAGACGCTACCCGCCCTTTTCTCCTCCCCCCCATCCAGGAATCACGACGAGATCTTTCTGAAGCGCTTCTGGGAAGAGCGATGTCCTTTGGGGCTCCCAGCGCTTTGTAGATCATCCCCAATGACCGACTCGCAAAGAGCGCGGGGAGCAACAAAGCAAACTGACCTAGAGGAATACTAGAAATCAGAAGAGGGAGAGAGGCGGGAATGAACGTGTCAGCCAGCACCCGCCTTTCCGCCACGTGGCCCCGAGACTGCGGCCGAGGGGCACCAACCGGCGCTGCGAAGCGACTGCGCCAGGAGAAGAAAGAGAAGGCCTCTCTCTACGCGCCCCCCCCTCCCGCCCAAGGCCACCACGCGGATCCGCGCTGCCTGGAGAATTTGGTAACTGGAGGAGGAGATCCATGCTCAACAGCGTTGCTCCCTGCTGCTGTGCCACGCCCTGCCCCGCAGAGGGCGAGGGCTGCCCTGCAGAAGGGGTGTGCAACGGGCAGGGGGAGGGAGGATGGCATCACCGGACTCTCCGGCCCGAAGTCCTTGAGGGCAGGAACGGAGGCAAGAGTTGCTGGGCACTAGGTTTTTCCTCGCTGGCTGCGTTTCCTGCAGCTGGAGCACTAGCAGTGGGAAAAGATAGGGAAGACCGTGCCACGTCCACCTGCAGGTCAGACATATATGCCTTTTAACCATTCTATATATATTTAAAGCAAAATGTTGAGAAATTAGTGGAATAAATGATGGGCTCCACTGCAACCTCTCCCTCTTTAGTGGGTTAGTTTTCTATTTGCAATGAATGATGGGAGAGAACATACTGAGAAATGTATTTCCCCTTAGCTGCAGCTGAAAGTGGTAAAATCTGTACTACCACTGCACCCCATCTTCTGACAGGTAATGTGTGGGAGCAGCATGAAAGGGGTGAGGTGACCCGGAATGTAGAATAATGTGTGGGAAGGAAGAATAAAATATTGCTTCCCTGCTTGATTCAGGTTAGTAAAAGGCACCAAGGATGTGAATTATGGGCTGATTGTTCTTAAAGGCAGCATAGCTGCGCTTGGTGGCAAATTGGACCAGACCGACTTTTCTTCCAGATGGATACTGTCTGTCTTCTCTGGCTGGAAACTTTCTTTTTGCTAGCCCACAGTGTGCAACGGGAACCCCAATGTTCATGGGGTACCATAGCCGTCTCTGTCATTGCAGGTAGCGGTGTTCATTCCAGAGAGATATTTCTACCTCCAGTGACCTGCAGAACGTGAACTGAAGTGTCTTGCCCCTGCCCATCAGCACCAGAATGAAGGAGCCATTTTTAGCAGTTTGGCTCTTCGTTGTGCCAATCAGCTGGGCAGCACCAAAGAACAGCAGTGGCAGGTAGCCCCTAATTGAAAGGGATGAGGGTTTCTGTGACCACAGAGACGGGCAGGAAACTGTCCCCTAAAGGAGCCTTCAGAGCTGAGAATGGGTCAGCAATCCATTTCCCACTCAACGCCTTTGTACCTGCCCCACTCTTTTTATGTCTTCTAGGCCTGACATCTCCCACGATTCCATGGATCAACCCATCCTAAATCCTCTACACCCAAGCCAAGTTTCTCTTAAGTAAGTGCTTGTCATCCAACAGATGTACCTTTCCCAAAATTCAGCCCTTTTGCTACATATGATAGGTTGAGATCCAAAATTTGGAAGAGGGGTGGCTGATTGTCTTTCTGTCCCCTTCTATCCCAGGACATTCCCGTTCCATTTTATCTCCAAAATAACAGGGAAAGATTCCATCTCCACATTCAAGTAATTTATGTATTCCAGCTAAACTTGGGGACTTTTTAGATCTGGTTTGCCTTGGCCTCGGCCTATCAACATATTAATGTTCATAATCAGCCAGGCATATACTAGCTGGATTTAAATTGCTCACTAGCCTAGGCAAAAATGCGAGCTTGGAGTTTATGGTTTAGCAAGTTGTAGGACCTCAACCTATCTTAGGTATTAAGCAGGAATTAAGCATTATTTATTTATTTGAGCATAGCATGGGGTATGAACACAGCAACTGCATTTTGTTTCTTCAGATTTAGGATTTAGTATGTTGGCTGAACTCGGGGATTAAATAACTTATCTGATCATTTGAAGAGTGTCCTTTCCACACCATTGAGGCTGGGTATATGTCCAACAAAATGGATTGGAGGCCCAAATGACTTTGCCCATCTTCTCACTCACTGATTCTGAGAGCTATAGCATTCTCTGTTGCAATGATTGTTATCTTGTCCTCTGAAAGTTCGACAACATATCTGTTCTGTAGCTTGTTCCATCATGGCAACATAATAGACAATGGCTTGGTCTGTTCTAGGGTGCTCCAAGACTATCTGGAGAACATTGGACAGTTGAATGGGGATGCTGCTACCATGTCAAGGGAACAGGGTAAGAACTTTTACTACTTAATGCATGTTGAGAGGGCAAAGTGAGGGCAACTAATAGTTCCTTGCTCTAGAAAACAAGAGACTAGTTTTAAGCACAGATTCAAAAATAGGGGTTCAGGAACATGCCAGCAATGCAAGGGTTCGCTTAGTTCTGTAGCCCTTTTGAAGTTGGAAAAGATATTCCAACAAACAAAGTATACAGGATTATCTGAGTAAACAACAACAACACATAAGAAAAACAACATAAGTTCTGAGTCCACAACAACTAATTTTACAGATTGAGAGAAACATTGTCAGAGCAAATAAAGAAAGCAAAACAAATTATATAAGCTGTCTATCTTTCACCGAAGAAAAAACATCACCTTTTGAAATCAGAGGGCTCGGCTGCAGAGAAGGTGCCGCTTCTCTTATCAATTTGTCTCCTTCAAATTATCCTGCTTGAAGGCAGAGCTGTTTTTGAGTGAGTAGTTATTTTTCAACCTTCTTTGAAATTAACCCCTCAAGTTTCATTAAAATGCAAAGGATAATCAATCACCATTTTCCTCTAAAAATTACCTTTTTGATCACAGCAAGCCTGGCCCTGATAGACAATAAAAAGATGGTGGCTTCCTATGCAATAGTTTGAGATGTTAACTGATTCAACGTGGCCATCTCTGATATTTTGCTTTCACTTTTTAATCTTGTGCTCAGTCTGAACCCGTTTCATGCAAAGCCTATTATTATGTAGTAAACCCGGAGCCTAACATAAATCCCCAGCTTGCCCTGTATAGTTAAATGGCTGAGGTTGTGCTTGGTGGTTTCTCTGTCTTCTGTTCTCAAGACAGAAAGAAAAACAATCCAGTTTTGGATTTTTCGGTCTCCTTTACATGATTTGCAGAGTACTGGAGACAGTTCAGGGTTTTTAGAGTTCTCTTCCCTACGCTTGTTCTCCCAAATAGAACCAGAATACTTTAAAAGAATCTCCCCCATCTAGCTCTCTCAGTGGCTAATAAATGTTAGACATGAAGCAAATTATGCTAGCCACCGATTTTCTGTGGCAGACAATGCCCAGGAATGTGGGAATTCAGCAAACTCAATGCAGAAGAATTTCTCTCAAGCAATCAGAGATATTGTTGGACATGGGCAAAATGAAATGCTCTCGTAATGGATTATAGGTTTGTTTCTGTTGTTGATGCTGATACGGATATAAATGCTGCCTTTCAGGATGGATTCATTCTGTTATTCTAAATTTAGAAATTGTTGCTTGTGATATTTACAACAGCCTGCCTTGCTCCTGTTATACCATTTAAACAGCAGACAGACAGGCATGGAATATTTCCAGGCATAAATTCCACTCATGAACCAGCAAACCCAACTTTGCTTAGCATTCAAAAATGCTTTTAGACCTCATGGTTGGAATATAAGAAACTGAAAATGTAGTGAACATCTATTTTTTAAAGCCTCAGCAGATACTAACAGGAAATGAGCCAAGCTTGGGCCAGCATGTGTTTTACCAAGTGTCAGGGCAGTGATCAGGTGCCAGGCAAGAGTGAAAAACAGCCACCTTAGCTCAGAATGAACTCTAAACTTGTAGATTTTTTTAAATATGGAGAAATCAAAATATGTTGCTAAACTGTGGTCTTCAAACTACTCAAGGCAATCTGAGATTGCACTGTGGGAGAGGAAATCAGATTCCTTAGTCACTCCATGTCCCAGTGATCAAGAAAAGTGGAGTTTGGTGGGAATATTGTTTAGGAAAAACATTAGCATTCACAGAATCATTGAACTGGAAGAGTCTCTTAGGTCACAGGATCCAAACCCCTTGCTCCATGCAGGAATCCAAATGAAAGCATTCTTAACAGATGGCTGTCTAATCTCACCGAAGAGTCCCCTCACATCTCTGTTGAATTGGATCCATTGTCAAATGCTCTTACTACAGCATTAAGAAGCTTTTGCTGACATTCATTGGGAGTCTGCTGTAATGGGCTGGGAGAATATACTTGAAGAGGGGGAAGAGCCACAACCAAGACAACAATAAAAGAAATGTAATCTGAGAAAACATCTCAGAATTGACCCTTCTTAGTTCTCTTATAAATAATGGCAGGGTGGGAGGGGCACTTTAAGGCTTGCAAGATTGTGTTACAGGTAGTCCTTGACTTATGACCACAGTTGGGACCAGAATTTCCATTCCTAACTAAAGCAGTTGTTAAATGAGTTGTGCCCGATTTTGCAATCTTTTTGCTACAGTTAAGCAAATCACTGCAAATCACTGAATCACGCAGTCATTAAATGAATCTACTTCTCCCCATTGACTTTGTTGTTGGAAGCTGGCTGGGAAGGCCGCAAAAGATGATCATATGACCCCAGAATGCTGCAACCATCGTAAATACATGCCAGTTGCCAAGTGCCCAAATGTTGATCACATGTTCATGGGGATGTTGTGACAGTTGTAAGTTAGTCCCTTTTTTCAGTGCCTTTGTAACTTTGACTAGTCCCTAAACAAAAAGTTGTAAGTCAAGGACTACCTGTACTATAAGCATCTAATAAAAGTAGCACTAATTTTCTAGTCTGATCTGCCACGAAGGTTAGCATTTGCTTTGCTTTAGCTTAAATCCATTATTCCACATCCTGCACTCTGATACAATGGAGACTAGCTCCCATCAGTAGCTTCCAGTAGGAGCTGTGTTGGCCTCTGCTATTTTTAAATTCACTATGCATTCCTTCTCTATTCCAATTCTTTCTAGCGCTCTTGCTTCTCTTTGCTCTTCATGATTATGACAAAAGTGGACACTTGGATGGTCTGGAATTCATGAGGCTGCTGAGTGAATTGGTGTCCCAACAGGCAAAAGGACAGCCTGCATCAGATATGGTAAGCACATGTTATTCCTCAGTCTCAGATAAGGTTGGCACCTTTGCCAACTTTTTTTTAATAATAATTTTATTAAACTTTACAATTAAAGAAATAAAAACTAATGCAAACTAAAAAAAAGAAAAAATGGAAAATGTAAAAAAGAAAGAAAATAGAAACAAAATTAAAAATGTAAGAATATAGACGAGAAAAAGAAAAAAATATACTGACTTCCTCCTTCATAACAAGTATAAACAATTTTAGTAAGTTATCACTTTCTTTTAAGATACAATAAATGGTAGCGTTCCATATTGATGTCTTACCTATAGACAAATCCTTAAAACCTCATCATTCATTCCTGATCCACAAACATCCAAGAAGGATTACTAGAGTTATTATTTGGTTATCTATTTTTTACTTTGATCAAATAAATCCACTTTATGTTCCTTCCTTTTACTTTTAACAATCAAGATCTTTAATCCTTCAACTAATAATAATAATAATAATAATAATAATAATAATAATAATAATAATAATAATAATACAGTTGGAAGGGACCTTGGAGGTCATCGAGTCCAACCCTCTGCTCAGGCAGGAAACTACACCATTTCGGACAAATGGCTGTCCAGTCTCTTCTTAAAAACTTCCAGTGTTGGAGCATTCACCGCTTCTGGAGGCAGGTTGTTCCATTGGTTAATTGTTCTAACTGTCAGGAAGTTTCTCCTGAGTTCTAGGTTGCTTCTCTCCTTGATTAGTTTCCATCCGTTGCTCCTTGTCCTGCCTTCAGGCGCTTTGGAGAATAGCTTGACTCCCTCTTCTTTGTGGCAGCCCCTGAGATATTGGAACACTGCTATCATGTCCCCCCTCGTCCTTCTCTTCATTAAACTAGACATACCCAATAATGTCCTAGAACTTGATTTCTTACCATTTTTTTCTTTGTCACTTCTCACAAAATCCTCCAAAACTTTAATAGGTTTCTTTTGTAAATCCAATATAATAAAGTTATCCAAGTCATACTTTTAGTTTGTTATCTGTTTATTCCTTTTAATCATTAAGGTATCAACTGGTGTCATCTGCATTTCCAGTGCAGCATCTTTTTCTATATCATTTTTGTAGCCTCTCATCTTCAAATCCACTTTCAAATCAATCTCAGTCTTATCTGGTAAAACTTGTTCCTCTTGATTAACATCAAGTTAATGGTACATACTCTTAAAAGTAACTTTTGGATCCATTGTTACTCAATGTCCCTCAGTATGTCTAGTGTCAAAGTACTGCTCCATTCTAAATTAGTTCATCAAATGTAAATGTTCTTCTTTAATTATAATTGTTAGTTCATTCTGGCTCCCTCTGTAGTGTCCAACCTTCAAAGTCCTATCCTATCAGGGGCTTTTTAGAATTCAAAATAACAGCATTTTCCCATGGGAAGGCTAGTTATAATTAATTTCAAAATCTTATTTCAAATCTATCTGAACCCTTAGTCCATTTGTAGCTTTCTGAAATCAATGTTCTAATAACCCTTTTTCTGTTTATTCCACATTGTTTAAACTTTTAAGTTTTAAGCTTGTATTTAAAACTTTTATGAAGGATTGAACAAAACTCACCTTGTGCTATAAAACATGCCAATCCATAGATTCCTTCTATTGGGATGACTAGTTCACCATGGATCTTCACCGGAAGTCCCTACATTTATACCAACTCTTGAGTAACACAAGAGTTGCCTCTAGCTGTTCTCACTCTTTCTGATTGAGCCTTATCTGAATCCCTGTATTCAGTAGATTTTTTTTTCTGTTCAGTTGTGTCTGTTTTCAGAGACTGCTTGGACAAGTAGTTTTCTTGGCAAACTTTTTTGGTAATGGTTTGCCAGTGCTTCCTTCCTAGGGCTGAGTGAAAATCACTCACCCAGAAATCAGATTTCCATCCTGATGCTTTAACCACTACACCAAACTGGCTCTCTCTCTCAATAGATAAGCTCCAAATAGTGTACACTGTTTCTGTTCTAAAAGTATCTTGTTGGCCATGGTAGGAAAAGGAAGCTGAACTAGACTTGGCCTGATCCAGCTCAGTTTTTTAAATTTTTCTTCTGTCTATAGAATATGTCAGTTACATTGTTCCTTATCTTGTGTTGATAATTGGAAGGCTTTCTTGATTACCTCTCCTATTCTCCTTTTAGGTAGTGCCAATGGTGGACAGTATCTTGGAGACTCAGGACTTCAACTGGGATGGACTATTGGAGCCTTCAGAGTTGTTTCTTCCTCCTCGGCAGGGAGAGAAACCAAACTTCCTTACCTCTGTCAGTGAAGAAGATGGCCCAGTCCTGTGGGCACTTCCTAAGCCAAATAAACCAGGTTTCCCAAGTCCTTCTGACCAACAAAGCAATGGAGGCTCCCCACCTGCACCAGCAGTTCAGGAGCAAGACATGATGGGTGACCAATTGTGGATCCCGGAGAAGCATGGAGAAGAGCTCGGTCAGGAAACCGCAGGAAACCCAGATCAACAAGGGGAAGAGATGCCTTCTGCTCCAGGAGATTGAAATATACCCTGTGCATAACCTTAGGCGATTGGCTTGCAGGTCAATTTCAGAAATGGAATGCAGATAATCACCCCTTTCCCAACATTTCCTTCTGTGCAATCTGCTCTGAGTTTTCAACTCTTCTCTACCAAAGCAAAACAGAATAGGATTCCCTGTTCAATCAGCTCTGCACTCTGTTATCTAAAGAGATTTCTTTTCCAGCTTTCAAGGGATGCATATCCCAAATCTAAAACTTGAGAAACAGAAGTCACTAAAAAGTTACCCCTAGCACAATGGCTCCCCTTTCCCCTCAGTGCATCAATCAGACATAGAAGCCTCTTCCCTCCCTCCCCCAGTATACAGGACCACAGCCTTTCTAGGAGGTGATGCTACCTAGGTAGGAAAGATTTTTCTAAACTGAAAAGCCTGCCTCAGCAGGTTGTCTCCCCGAATAGTCTCTCTCTTCACAGAGCAGGCTCCCAATTCTGGAGAGCCTGCTTAGAATCTCTTACTCTGCCTTCCTCAAGTAAGGAGCTGTAGCAGAGGGACAGGACAGCACTTACCACTATAATTTCGCAGTCTGGCTAAGGATTTAGCTGTGCGTTTCAGATGATCATTCTGGTCATTCTCTCAGCAGGTTCCGTTGGGGAAAAGCCTACACAACACTGCAGAAGGAATCACGTAAGTCTTTTGCCAGGGCATTTAAATTATCTATATAATTTAAATGACCTCCCATCTCACAAAAGTGATTCTGAAATTAAAACAAAAACCACAAGCCATGATTTCCAAGGTTAAACCAGTAAACCCCAATCACAAAAGAGAACCCATCAACAACAGCAGAGCTTGCGTAACCTCCTGGTCCAAAGCCTGGGGAAACAGCCAGAGATGCGTATGCTTCTCCTGTACTTCTGCTTCTCCAAATCTGCCAATAAATCATCTGCAAACTGAATATGTTTCTGGACCATTTAGGAAGAGCAACAAATTACCAGGAATCTTAGTGGCTTAGAGAGACAAGGAGGAACTTCCCTTACAAGGTAGGGGAGCTGATAATCACAGTATCTGGCAAAGAGGAAAACTTCAAGGACTGTCACATTGTATTAATCCACTGGGCAATTAGCTGTACTGTATTCTCCCTCACATGATGTCTTCAGCCAGAAGAGAAGTAGGCTCAGTAGTGGGGAGGAGTGTTCTGGCCATTGTTAGGTGGCATGGATTAGTATTCTCCTTTTCTCTGTTACTTTACTGAAGTCTTTTAAATCGCTCCCAGTCTTGATGTACCGAATAGCAGCAAGTGCATCAGCAGCATTTTAATTCCATGTTCTTTCTCCTCTCATTACTTCTGGCACTCCTGGATCTGGCTGGATGAGGCACAGCCAATCCCTTTCCTCCGAGGCCAGCCTGTGTGTGCGCGCGCACACACGCACACACACGCACACACACACACACACACCTTGAGTAGAATTACTTGCATAATGAACCAGGAGCAATCAGCAACTTCAAGTATTTTATTTATCTGTTCATGGTCATAAAGTAAAATCTCTTTTCCTCCTGGCAAGAGACAGGAGCATCTGAGCCAGCTCAGCCAGACTGCATATGGAATGTGTGGCAGACAGCCTGACATGTCTTCCCACCTGCAGGAGATGCCAGAGGAGCAGTGCCATTGCCACTAGCAAATAGAATACAACTGTGAGAAATACAGTATTAGTTCATGGTCCAGTGAAATCCAGCAGGTCCAGTTTTCAGCATGTTGCTCACACGATTCCATCATAGCCGTGAACCCCACACTTCCGGCCTGCCACCTGGCATCCATAGGTTAATGCTGCAGGAAGTGCTTTTCCTGCCACAGAAAGTGAGAAATCAGTTTAACTTTAGGGCAGATGGGCTGTACAAGAGATGGAGGAAAGATGGCCAGGAGTTTCCTCACCATTCAGATCTCCTTGATGCTATTAGATAGTGGGTTGTTGTGCAACTTAAAAGTATTCTGTCTGAGACACAGAAGCAACTGTAAAGGGTTCTGCCACTCGTGCTATATCCACAAGAAAATGAGAAGCACCCAGAACTTACCTTTGCTTAGAGCCAGGATCACAGCAGCATTGAACGTGTCTCCAGCCCCCAGAGTGTCCACAACAGTTTCAGGGGAGACTGCATCTGAATGCACCAGCAGTCCATCTGGTCCCATTGCGTCAGCTCCATACTCAGCCCAAGCACAGACCAAAGTAGCTCTAGAAATGGACCAACAAGGTAGGGATGAGTGAGAATCCCAAAATACAGAAGAATATGGAATATACAAATTAACCTATGCAGTGTTTTGGATTCATCAAATGAATAAATCTAAATTACTATACAAGCAGGCAGATGCACGAATGTATTCCTTGTCTGCAATATTCCAAAGTGTATGATCTCTGGAAAAAGTAAAGATGCTTCCAGGTGTTGCAGAAAGATGGTACATTTTCATACCTGTCTGCTTCATAGTATTTTGATGGGACTGAAGCCAAAGCATTGGACCAGCATTAATAGATATTTCTCTCCCCATTACTTCCATACAAAACATTCTCTATTCCAGTTATTTGGGACCTCATCAGCAAATCTGAAGGAGTGTGAGTTACTGATAGAGACTTTGCCACATAACTGGGGAGGCTGACTCTTGATTATCCACCCATTCCAATAATGTACCCAGGCAAGAAGCTGAATCTATCTGAGCTTTCCTTTCAGTTCTCAATAGATAAGGCTGTGCAACTCAGCCTTTGGCCTAAACAGAAAGAAAGATAGAAGACCTTAAGGGAACACTAGATAGGAAGGCATGATATAAATTCAATCAATAAAATATTAAAAGAATTGTGCTTCTGACATAGGATTACTAACTAAAGCTGCTGCAAAAGATAGCACCCTGGATTGTCTATCACATGCAACAAGCATTTAATCTGATTTGGGCGTATCGGCTTGTAGCACCAATTCAACCATGATCAGTACAGTTCTGGTTTAGCATGGAAAGAAGCCACCCCTATTGCAATTTATTCAACAAGACCCAGTCATACGTGGTTTGGCAGAGTCTATGTATGACTCCAGTCTGAACTAAGCTGCTAAGAAATAGCTCTAAAGCTGCTGGAAAAGAAGAACTTCTCCAAACCATTAAATGACTTGTGATTTGGGCTCTCAGATTTCTTACAATTGATGAAGTTGTTTGAGATGACCTCTAAAGAGCTTCCATTTTTGCCTCTGAGATTCTCTTCATTCTGCTATTCTTTTTCATAACACCCCCAATAACAGGTGAAGGATTCAGGTTTGTCCCCATGTTTTGGTTCCCTCCTACCCTGGCTTCAAACGCCCATAGAGCCCTTTCACAGCCTCAGGAGCTGAGTAGAATCCAAATGTCTTGGCCACATCTTTGCTGACAAAGACCTAGAAGAAGAGAACCACAATAAAGTCACACTTTTTGGTTGAGCCTTATTACATAGTATCTCTGGGTGACCAGATAGTGAGTGCTATGTGTGAAGGGAATGACTGTGACTCTCAAGAGCATGGGGGTGTATTCTCAAGAGCATGGGGGTGTGTTCTAGCTAGATTTAGAGAATTTCACCTCACAGCTGTCGAAATCCCTCAAGAATATTGCTGTTTACTTCTCTCTGCACACAAAACTCATCTGTAGAAATTCTCTGGAAATGTGTGACTGAAACTACTATTGATTCAGAAAGTGAACTTAGAATCCTTAATAATTATACAAGGGATGCCAATACATCTTCCTATGTGAAGAACGTAACTGAAGGGCAGGTTGTTCTTCATCACTGTGATCTTTCTTTCTTGACCAGCTGTGTTTCCCACCTACATCAACCTATATCACCTTCACCCTTGATCCCTTACCACATCTCCATAGGAAAACAGCTGGTACAGTTCTGGCCTGGTCTTTTCCACCTCCAAAGATGTGGTCACTCGCTCAGATGGTGGACAGGCTTGGTTATACTTTTCCACCTGTTGCAGCATTTTAACCTGTTCCGAAGCATTCCTCCCCTGGGAGAAAATGCTACTGTTAGTGACACAATCTGAGATGTCTGTATTTGACGTTATTCCTGGAATTATTGAAAGCCTTTGTGACCTTAGATGCCTCACCACTTTCACTGATTGGGCCATGTGTACCTGCTACTCCCGAAATTGATACCCAGCCACTTATGGTTTGGATAGTGGACTCTGGTGTGTTTGATGAGCCAAGAAACCCCAGCGAGTAGGGAATACTTTCTTCCTCAATAGTGAATAGGCATGGTTGGCACGTATTTTGAAAATTTTGCATTAAATGTTCAGCCTATTGCCAGGTTCATTTCAAGTTTCTAGTTTGTTGTTATAGGCTGTGTTAACATAAAATACCTAACTTGGTTACCTCATTAACCTATTTTCTGTCACACAATGCACTGAACCATAAACTAACCAACAGGGTAGGTTCATCCATGATAATTTACAGAACAATTTTATAAACCATCACATTATGGAAACCCGTTCTATGTGGTAAATTTATCGTTTAATCCTAACCAAGTGTAATCATTTGTGCAATATATTACTCTTGGTTAGGATTAGACCATTCATTTGAATTTGTTAAAAGTAGATATGAACACAGCCATAGTCTCTGCTTTTCCTTGTTCTATTGTTGAGTTATTGGCTTCATTGGTATTTGAATTTTAGTTACAATTATCTGTTTTATATTAAAACATCTCACTCAAATTTGATTTCAGAGGTACCATTATACTGACCCAAACAAATAAAAATGGCATGCAGAAGATAGAAAGCAGGGTTAGAAAGGAAGAGCGGAAGATTGGCCCAAATAAAGAAGTAGAGCAAGCCACCCATAGACAAATGCTTAGGGAGGATGGCACAATTCAAACTGCTGCTGACAATTCCCTGCCATCAAACATCACCTGTCTATGTGTAAAAGAGTGCCCACATATTGTGGAAGGATAGTAAATCTGACCACCATCACTTTATTCATATGAACAATTGAAACCAACCCCCTTTCCAGTCAAGGCCTTACCTCCCAATGGATCCATTTGTATTGAGACAGGTCAACTTTTTCAAAATCAGCAGCTGTCACATCTGGCAGATTGCTGCAATTGAGAGAATGGGAAGTGGGAATACAGGAAGAAAAAAGTTTAATTAATGCAAAAAAACTGATTTCTCTTCCATCTTAAATCAGTGAAACAGTAAGCAAATGCATACATCCTTACAATTAAATAAAACAGGAAACAAAACACCTGTTCTTAAGCTCAGTGCTCTATCTCGTGTAGCATCCTGTTTTCTTAGCACCAAACCAAATCTAGCAAATCCAAAGGGGACATGAACAGTTTCTTATTGCTAGTCCCGAGTTTCCAATGAATAAACATATTTCCTCTGAATATGGTGGTTCAATTTTATACAGAACTGATTTTGCAAGCTTAAAGTTAATTTCACCTCCTACTGGGAGCAATTCCAATGTACTTTGGAGCTGCTTGCAGCTGTATAGGCAGCCATCCCACGTAAGAATGTCTCTATAGCTTCATTCCTTTTCCCCAAATTTGGCAAAAAGCAAATATGAAGAAATCTCTTGGTAAATGTATCATGTACGATTGGTATGGAATTTATTTACTTTAGAGATGTATCTAGGCATCTAACTGAACCATAATAAACTGATATGCCAACCTCTTTTTTGGTTTCCATGATAACAATCTAAACTTGGAGCCATCGCTTGAGATTAAATTGTAATGTACTCAGAATAAAGAAAGCAGACAGTATATACACATAAACTGAAATATATTATAGAAAACAATGATGGCCATCAGTCTGTACAGTGTTAAAAATTACAAAATAAACATGAGAAAAAAGACTAATCTCAACTGCTTACTAAGTCTGCAATGAATGCACATTTAGCCCTAATAGGGCCATTCAGTAATACTGAGATTGGCCTGCCTACCCTTGTTCTGCATCTGTGGACTGTCCTCCTTTCCTTAAGCCAGGGGTGTCAAACTGCCAGCCCATGGGCCAGACGCGTCACCAGGAAACCACGCCCACCCTATTGCCGGCAATGGGGAAAAAGCTCCGATACATTGTGCGACGTCACATGACGTTGCGAGTTTGACATGTCTGCCTTAAGCTATTATGGCGGAAAAAGGATGCTTGACTAGAACTGAGTTTGATCCTCCATTCTCAATTTGTTCCTTTTATTTCATAGCTCCCTCACTTTGAAAACATTGTCTTAGCACTAAGCCATACTCAGGAGCTTCATCTGGAGATATTCAGCATGGAAACGGATGATATTTAATTCTCAGTCCTCATTTTTAAGGATTAACTTTACCTGAAATGATTTGATTTTAATGATTAACCCACCAGCCAAGGAGACAGAGATTGCTTTGATCAAAGGCCACAAAAATCACATTTGGAAAGATGACAAGCTTGGGCATTCTGCATGTCCTCAAATTATTAACCAAGCCTTGACACTCTATTGGTAATGGGAGATGGAAAACTGCACATTTCCCACCCCTTGGGAAAAGATAAGGGGGTCATGTAAGTGTTTATGTATATTATTTACTTGTTCTTTCATTCAGCTTGTCTAGCCACCCATCTCAGCAAGTGACTGAGTAGCAAACCATCTTCAATGTAAAACAATTTAACGCCCATCTTAATGGTAAGATGGGTGGCCAATAAATTTTATAGATAATTTTTCATCATAAATATAAAAATTAAAATACACAGCGGGAAAGTATCACAATTGACAGTTACTAATACAGTCAGGAGACAAGACCCTTCAGACACTTGGCTCTGCAGGCCAGGTGCAGAACCAGGACATTAGGGCTTTATGAAAAATCAGCAGGGCCTGGGCCCTCCTAATCTCTGGATGGAGAATATAGACACATGCGCAGGCATTGCTTGTAGACACAAAACACACTTAACTTAGTCAGATAAAGACCAGGTATAGGTTACCCTTGATTATTTATTTTGTTTTTGTAGTTGTGGAGACCTGGTTTGTACAAATACTATGTAGTTGATTCCTGTATCCCCTCAGAATTGATTTGTTTAGCACTGCCCAACCTACATCTCACCTGCTGTTGTCAAAAGCCCAGGTTCTTTCCTGCTGTGAGCTGGTGGGAGTCACACTTGAATTTCTCACTCTATGAGCCAAAACGCTTCTTGAGGAAGGGGAAGGTCACTAGTTGACACAACCATATTTGGGAAGGATAATCAAGAATTAATATTGGCAATGATGATTGACAGCAATCTGGACTTAATTAGCAATTGACCAAGAATTAATAATAAATCAGATTTTATTAGCTCATGCATGGATGCTTTTATTCCTTTCCCATTGGGTGGCATGTCTGGAGGAATCGGATAGGCATTTTAAATCCTATTTTGACCTGCTCAAGCAACTCTTATTTTCCCCAATAAACTGGAACAAGAGCTATATTAATTCCTATGTAGTCCAAGGAATTAAAACTGGATATGCTATTTCTTAACAAAGCTATAACTATTACTATGTGGTCCTGCTCTCAACACAGAAAGGGGAGTCTATTCATTTACTGGATGTTGACTCTCTGATGGGGAGAGGGTAGTTTTAATATTTTTTTCTTATTATCTTGCTATTATCTTGAATGATTTTTTTTTCAAATTTTATTTATAATACAATTAAAAACAAACAAACATTGGATTTAACGTGACATTCCAGTATATACATTCTGATCAGATTATTCCACTTTTTACAATCAATTCTTCATCTCTACATATACATCTAAGTTTTATATACTTGTTCTAAAATAACATATATTTCTATCTTAACATTCATCTTTAATCCTGACTGTCCTCTTCAAATTCCTCCAGCAGTAAAATTTATCCCAGGTTTCATAATAAACTGATCCACATTTATCTTTTAATATCATTGTGAGCCTGTTCATTTCCGCACATGCTAATATTTTATGTATTAACTCTTTCTCTGTGGGAATTTCCTTGCTCTTGGATGATTTTAAAGGAACAAATAGGGTTGTTCTTTTGGGTATCAGGCTGTCCAAGAAATCCCATAAGTGAAACCTAGTCAGGGAAAAACATCCTAGATAGAAGAAAGCAATGGGAAGGAACTAGCATACTCTTGCCGCTTTATTTTTCAAAATGTTTATTGTTTCAAAATTATAATAACAAGTAAGTCAATCAATGTAGATTTCTTGGTTATTCAGGCAGGCTATTTATTAGGTGATACCCATTTCTCTCAGGTTCAGGAACTCTATCTGTAAAATGGAATCAAGCCATCAGGTAAAGAAAAGTTCAGGCAATGGCAGACTGCTTACTGCATGCACAGCAGTTTCTCCTTACAAATAATAGTCAGACAATAAGAACAAGTGACTGTATTTAGAATTGGCTAGCCTTAATTTCAGTATGATTCTTTAATGGCTTAACATACTGTACAAATCCACTATATTTGGTTAGTTTATAATGCAGTACATTGTGTCAATCCATGGGTTGAAAATCGTTAATTCAGTAATCTAGTTAAGTGATGCTGTCAGTGCTGCTAATATTGAATATTCTTGCTTTGACAAAATATGCAGAACTGTCTGGTGCTTTTAGAGTTAATTCAGATGAGAATGAGGGAGGAGAGAAAAGCCCACCGAAAGGGAACTGAAGAGAACCTTTGCCCTTCAAACTAATTGAAGAACGTAAATCATGACAGCAAAATAAGGGAGGGGAAATGCTAGCAAAAATAACTGCTCGGGGGTGGAGATTTCAGATCTTAGCATTCTTTCATCATGCTGTGCCGACATTTTGTCACATGAATAAAAAGATTTTTTAGGATAAAATGCCTGGAAGTTCTTTGAAGTGTTTCATTAGTCGGAACCTTGACAGAAATATGAATGTTGTGTAGGTGTTAAAGCTTTGCTAGGCAAAAAAGTTATTAATATTTGATAACCAGCTTGATCATTATTCCATATGTACTTTGGAAGTACAAAGTGCTATATAATTTATATCCATTTATCTATTAAATAATTATGACATTAATAATTAATATTAGCAAATAATAGTAATAGATGGGAAGGAAGAAAACATTGTACACATGCACACGCAAACACACCAGGCTATCGTCTATTGTGGTAAGCAACAGTACATGGAAATTAGAAAAGAAGTAAGAAATAGTAAGGCAACGCTGTTAAAGACATGAAATTAATAAAATAAAAGCAATTATGACTATAGTTTTTCACCATCATCATTCAGAATACCTCTCTAGACCTGGTCAAAATAGACTATTCTCTAAACATTCCATTTATTGTCTTGCATATTTTATTTTCACCTCATTACATTAGGTAATCAAATTTCAACATCACCTTTGCTCAAAAATTATTTAATGAAATCCTATTCTTTATAGCATACATCAAGAAACATATACTACAGTAGGTTTTCTGACACCTACTTCTTTCAATGATGTATTGAAGGGGAAAAAATCTGGTTTGCATAACCTTTGTCCAATATAAAGTTGCATTGCACTTCTGAAATTATTTCTCATACTTTTTCTATCAGAATTCTACCAAATGCTTACTAGGCACTCAATATGCTAACACACTTGTAGCTTTTTGCATTGTTCACTCTTGTCACCTTGCCTTTTAGATAGGGTAACAGTAATAGCATAATTCCCATCTTCAGACTCAGTTGTAATCTTCCAATACATTAAATAAATTACAGTAAAGTCACTCCATAGGCAAAATAGTTACAATAATCTACAGCTACACTGTCTTACTATTTTCCAATGTTCTCACAGGATTAATGATTAATTTTGAAAGAGTATTTTGGAGTGTTGTGTGGGGTGCTATAAATGTTAATGTCCATGAACATATTGATAATCATCAATATGTTCATGAACACTAACATTTATAGCACCCCACACAACATTCCAAAATACTCTTTCAAAATTCTCTTAATTACATTTTCATCCCAAATCATTGTATCATTTCCATCTTTAATTTCATAATCATTCAAATTGTTGGAAGGTCCTTGTTTAGCTCTCTTCACCTACTGTACTTACAAAATAATTTTTATTTCCATACAAATTGCTTAGTACAGTGATGGCGAACCTTTTAGAGACCCAGTGCCCAAATTGCAACCCAAACCCCACTTATTTATCACCGGGTGCCAGGTGGTCATGGCAGACTGGGTGGGTAGGGCCAGGGTGGTGGGGGCCAGTCCATCGCCATCTCCAGAGCACGGCACACGTGCCCACAGAGAGGACTCTGAGTGCCGCTTCTGGCACGCGTGCCATAGGTTCGCCACCACTGGCTTAGTATCTTCATTTCTTTTTTCATTGTAACTGTTCCTTGTTTTCTTTAATTTTATTCTTTGTGATTACCGTTCCCCCTATACACATTAAGCAACATCTTACTCTCATTCTCACTTGTGAGCAGTCTTTGTCTTATATGCATCTTTTTCTCATCAACATCCTTGTTTATCATTCTATTAAACATCCTTTTTCATGTTTCTCATTTTATACTTCCCGTTCTCTCTACTGGGCAAGATCTTCAAGCACATTTTAAACATGATGCCTATAAGCACTTAACAGGAATGCAAGAATTAATAGCAGTCAGCATGAGCTTGTCATAAACAAGATTAACCTTATCTCCTTTTCTCAGGGAATCACCCAATTTCTCACAGTTGCTTAATAGATCTGGACTTAGTGTATCTTGATCTCAGCAAGGGATTCCATCAACTCTCACAATATCCTCATTAATAAAATGGTATAATAGGGGCTAGATGATGGAACTATTGACCCAGAAATTATACCCCAGTAGTACTCCTAGCCAGCTCCACATCACCTTGGAGAGTAGTATCAAGTGGAATGCCACACAGCTATTTCCTGAGAACTTTGCCATTTTTATTAATGACTTGGATGAAGGGGGAGAAGGAGCGGTTTAGAAGAGAAAGAAAGAAATGAAAATCTAGACAAGCTTGAACCATGTACTGAAACAAACCATGCAATTTTATGAGCCTGCTTCTCCACTCTGTATGTAAGCAGCTAAAATGGGAAACTAGGAAGGGCCTATTCAACTATTTAATAATATAAACATAATCCTAGTTATACTCTTTGTAATCTTTTCCTGAAAAAAAAAAAGTTGCTGTAGCAGGCCAATCCTCCCCCACCACACAGCAGTTAAGGCCACCTGGCCTCTACTGGGGTGCTGAGAATCCTTTTGTGCCACCCATGGGTAGAGGGGGGAAGGATGGAGGCAGCAGAGCCAAAGTGGGCCAAGTCTTACGTGTCATAAAGAGTAACTGTCCGAGAACCGTTGCGGCAATTGATGAGGCAGCAGGCACATGGTGTCTCCCCCTGGCTCTGCCAGACCAAGTGGGCAACTTCTACCTTGCACCGTTGGAAGTCAGACAAGATGAAGCTTGGGGCCAGGGAAGAGGAGAGAGAAAAAAACATTAGACTTCACTGCAAGGAATGCTCAACTTACGCACCTAGCAGCGTGCAGGATCGTGCGGGTGCCTGTGGCTGAATTGCTGATCACCGTTGAAATGGGCAAGCTGCATGCCAGATGCAAAGCCACATGGGTGAGATCCACCTCATAGCGTTGGAAATCATCACGGACGAAGCTGGGAGGGCAGAAAACATGAGCATCTTCTTGGGGGTGGGGTGAGGTTCTCTGTCTGGTAGAATAGAAGGCAGATGTTCCCAAGCTTCTCTTCAAGACAGCAGAGCTGTTACTGCCGCTTGACAAAGGTTGTCAGTGTACTAGAAGCTGCAAGGACAGAGGGAGGTAACTGTCTGAAGAAAGCAGATAAAAATGAACTCTGCAGTTTGGAAGCTGAGAGCTCTAATGCCCTCAATGCTTAGTACTTATTAAAAAAATCTCATTACATTTACTCCGGAGCTCTGCTCCCTGAAGCACATGCTGCTCAGGAGTCAACAGACAGAATTTATTCCATAGTAAGCAGAATGGGAATAGAATGGTCCTTGATCTGCCTCAGATTTCCTAAAAGCAGAAGATCATAAATTTAGAGCTTGAGAATATAGACTATCTTCACCAACTTGCTTCACCAGTTCACTTCAGGATCTAGCAGATGCATTTACACAACATGCCAAGTTTGCTTCATGGTTGTTTTGATTAGTTACTTTGTGGCTTAATGTTTGGGGTGAACTCCTCTGTGTCATTAGTTTGTTTCAATGTATTACCATATATGAGCCTAAAAGATTAATTCAGTACCCAGATAAAACATGTTGTGCGAATATGTCCACAAATCTGACTCCCCAAATCTACCCCAGGTTAATTGCTTTGAACAAAAGCTACTAGAACTTGGCTACATCATTACCTTTTCATTTGAAAGTCAGCTGTTTCTTAATCCATCAGATGTCAGTAACTAGTAGCAGCCCATCCACACCTGTTAAACTATTCATGTGAAATTGCAGTCTCAATTGTTCCAGTATATATCAAGAAAGTCTCTTGCATTTATTCAAATGGATTTTCTAATTGGGCAAAGAATTAAAACTAGGCTCCATAACTGAAATAAGATGACCACACATCAACACAATTTTGGCAAGTTTTTGAAAGCATATACAAGAATTTATGCTGATCTATGACTGAAATGAAGATTTAATAAAGACTAAAATAAGAACTACAATGAAACAGTGAAAACTCAGGGCTAATGGCTCTACAGCCATTCAGTGACATTATGGCTTACTTGCCTAACCAAATCAGCTGTGAAAAACAGTGTTTTGGAAAACTAGGAACTGATTTAATATGATTATTAATAGAGAAAACTGAAAAAGTATTGTCTTAATAGTACATTCTAAATTTCTCAACAGTTTTACAATAGCTAAAATAATTAATTAAAATGGGCAAACTAGGCTATATTCCAAGGCATACTTGGCAATAAATATGCTTTGTATTGTCCTGTTAATATGTTACATATGAAGACATTTTGGATAGCAATACTGTTGGGATAAGATTATTTTATTATTTTTATTCATTTTGTCTGCTGCCCATTCACCTCAGGGCAACTTAGAATATTTAAAAAACCCCTCTATTTTTATGACCCTGTAATCCCTTAATTCAGGATAGAGTCAGGGTGACTGGATGGAGCTGAACATTTACTGGCAGATGCCCTTCCTGATGCCATGAGCAGATATTTTTTCTTTGTGCCCTAGGAGAGAAACATCTGCTGTTACCTAGTACCGAACTCTCAATTTTCCGAGTGGGAGGCAAGCATCTTCATCATTAGGCCACCATAATGCTCGGTGGTTTACAACATTAATGACAGCTTACAAGATTAAAAGCTATAAAACAATAAAATATAAAAATTCTAAAATCAATAAAAATAGAATTACAATCAAAAGTAAGATTATAGTTTTCATGTGTTTCCTACCTAAAAAGAGTTTTAAAAATGTCCCATTAACTTCAGAATCAGAATAACAGAGTTAGAAGGGACCTTGTAGGTCAGGGGTGTCAAACTTGCCATGTCATGTGACATGTCATGATGTGTCACTACGTTTTTCCCCTTGATGGAGCTGGGGTGGGTGTGGCTTCTGTGTGATGCATCCGGCCCATGAGCCGCAGTTTGACACCCCTGTTGTAGGTCATCTAGTCCACCCACCCAACAGGAGACCCTACACCAACTTCAGTAATCATGGTTGGAGTCAAGTATGAAGGCCACAAAAATGAAAACAGGGACTACATGAAAATTTGCGACTGCAAGTTCCACATCTCTCAAACACCTGGATGGAAAGTTTAGTTTACAGCCCAAATGTTGGAGATGTGGAAGTTTAGATGCAACCTATTTTCATATTTGGTGGACTTGTAGAGATATAAAAGCTTTTTGGATTAAGATTTGGTAGAATATTCAAAAGATTTTTAAGAGAAAGATAAAATTTACTCCGCAATTATTTTTGTTGGGTATTATGCTTGATTTTGATGTTAAAGAAATTAATTTGATGCTGAATCTTATAACAGCTGCAAGATTATTGGTGGGGCAAAATTCTTTGCCTTTTATGGAAGAATGGATACTTAAGGTGTCTAATTTAGCAGAAATGGCGAAAATCTCCACCTATTTGAAGGACCATTCACAACAAAAATATATTTCAGTCTGGAGAAGATGGATTGATTATATTCAAAAGAAATATGAGACTGAAAAGTATTATCTTGCTTATGAGTAGATTTTAGATTATTATTAATAGTTTAATATGGTTGAATTTATATTATTTTTAGTGTTATGGTTTAATTATATTATTATTTTTGTTTTTAATTAGTTAACATTTGTTTTGAAAAGGAGTTAAAGTATGTTATAGATTGATAGTATAGTCGGGTAATGTTTGTTAGATTATGATTGTTTATTTGTTACCCTGTAATCAGCTCTGGGAAGTGGGGGAGGAGGGAAGGAGTGGGAGGGGTTTGGGTTATATTGTATTAAATTTGTAAAACTTTTAATAAAAAAAAAGAAAGTTTAGTGCATAAACACACACACACACACACTTATAGACGTACATAATGACCATTTCTTAGTAATAGGTGCCAGGGATAAGATAATCATGATAGGTTAGCTTAGTTAATTAACTGTTATCTTTGTTCTTCCAACAGTTTCTGTTGCACCTCAAGTGTTAATTAACTTAGCAATGCTAGAATAATTCTGTGCAATTGCCAATTACTGACAATCTGAACAGTCATTGTCTTTGTATCACAGGTAATTTAAGCTTTAATTAAGTTATCAGACCATAGTTTTGCCTTTCATTAACTGTTTATTTCCTGTTTCTATTTTTTTCTATCTAAACCTCACAAAGATTGGTTAATTGAAAATAATAATTCATACATGAAGTAGAATATAGTTCACAGAAACCTCTATTATATTGCAACTTTTTGCTATAATCTTAGGCATGCATATTTAGGAATAAGAGCTAATTACTCTTTTTTTAAGTAGGCATGTAGGATTACTCTATTATTAACTTTAAGAATTTCATAAGACTTATTCATTGGACATAACATAATATGATTAGTCTTTAAAGTCTCACAAGATTCCTTGTTGAAATCAATTATTTTAAGGGAAGGATTTTTTTAAATAAAAAAATAGAACAATATTAATGAAAACAAGTTGTTTTAAAAGCAGAGGCAGAAACATGCCTGGCATCCGTGTTTGAATCTCATGTCAAGTCTGACCTGTTGATCATTTGACTATCACTAGCACGTGATAGACTTTCATTCCAAGGACATGGCTTGGAACAACCCAGCTTGGAAGAGAAACAAAGTTAAATGAGAGAACAAAGACAAATAAAGACAAAAATCAGGGAGATTTTTGGTTAGAGGCAGAAGAAAACTAGTCCACTATGACACTGAAATGAATCCCCTGCAGCCTGATTTGAACCTTGTTTGAAATCATTGAATTAACCCATATTCAGGGTTGTACCAGCAATACACTGAACTAGAAGCTAAATGGACTGGGTTCACACAACTTGCTGAGCCATACAAAACAAGTTTTTAAAGTAATTAACATGTTAAATAAACTCTGACATTGTGTGAACTTTATGGTCACTTCATAACAGAGTACACATACCAGCGTCTCCTTTCTTACTTGTGACAGCCAAATAATAGCCTAGTTTGGATTTGCACATGTACAGTTTGTTTACTGAATTAATACATTTCTTTAAACTGTAAATGACTAGGCTTATAAAAAAAACATTAAGCCACAAAGTTGTGAAAATTAGAATTCTCCCCTATGAGGCAAATCCAGTATAACTTCTCAATTCCAGGCAAGGAACCACATCAGTGAACAAAGAAAAAAATATCTGCAAAACACTTTTGTACAACATTTGTAGACTGCTGGGCCAGTCATTTTGTCTCAACCGTAGAAAGGAGGTAATGGTAAACCACTTCTGAAAAATCTTGCCAAGAAAACTGGAGGGCTTCTGGAGGCAGACCCTGGACATGATTGAATGGGAGGTGGGGAGTGTAGTAAGATCAGACACAAATACATAACAAAAATACGTTTTTCATGAAGTGGAAACACACACTTCTGCCCTTCCCCTTCTGCTTTTAGTGTGTGTGTGTGTGTGTAGCGGGTAGTCACAATCCCCTTCTGTATTCAGCTGGCACTTACTTTGCAGCATGACCAGGAGCTAACGAACCCATAAAAGCACAAGGGGCGCCCAGTAGGGCCAGAACGGTACAGGTGTTGGAGGCGTTCCCTCCACGTTGCCAGCGCTGCGACAAACACCTGGAAAGAAACAGCCAACAGCAGCCTCAGCGTCCCATTCTGACAGGCTCTTTAGGCAGCCTAGTATCCGGGACTCCGGCAAGGGACCGAATTGAGGAGCAGCACTTCAGGGCTTGGCATTTATTTCACTCTCTTCCAAGGGGTTCTCAGATCATGAAACAGACAGAAAAACTGTTTCGGGACGCCAAGGCAACACCTCCACCCTCCTCACCCCCGGAATCTCTTCCGCGAGCTACAAGTGCTCTGAGTCCCGGCCGGGGGAACCGAGCCCCGAAATTTCCCCCAAGTGTGAGCTGGTTCCTGCTTATTAGGGTTTCGGAACTGGACAGAGCAGAGAGCTCTCCTCCCGCGACACGGATCAAAACGGGTTAGTGCGAGCGGAGAAAAAACCCACCCACTCCTCTCCCCCGCAGTCTGCACCCAGCCGTGCTTCATTGCTAGGCCTTTGCTGGGGTGGGGGGAGCAGCAGCGGTACCTAGTGTCCGAATCCTCCTCCGGATAATTGTCCACCACGCTGATTATGTCCAGGCACACAAGTCCGATGCACAAAATGCGTTTCTCCTCCATCGGTAGAAGTGGGCGTCTTCCTCGGCTCCTGTCACTGCCGTCCGCTGGTCCCAGCCGGGGCTCAGCGTTCTTTTCTCTTGTGCTGATCTCACCCCGAGATCAGCGGATGCCTCCGCTCGCCCCAGGCAGTCGCACAGCCATTGGCAGAAGCGCATGACGGTCGGTTCCGATTGGCTCCCTCCACGGTATGCAAATCAATCCTACCCTTTGGTTCAAAGTGTTCTTTCCCTCTTTTTTATAGGACTTCTCCTCCCCCCCCCCCAGCCCAGGAAGTACGGCTCCCAGTCTAGCGGGTGCCCGTCCAATGCCACCCACCCTTTTCGTCTTTGGAGCTCAACGGTCGCTGAACTCCCGGCAGAGGAAGTAAGGCCGGCCTGAATCGTACCTGCCAACAAGACGTATCTAGAACTGCTGTTCGGGAAAAAAAAACGTGGGCAGCCCCGTTGCAAATGAAAAGGTTGCTTTCACAACCTTTTGAGATAGAACAATACAATAATCATAAAGTATCTGGTTTTACCCAATAGGCTAAGCTGCAGAAAACCAAACCAAGGGTGGCATGAGGTGAGAATGCACCCACTAACTGACTGCAATTGGGGATTGTATAAACAGATGTTCTGTGCATGGCTTGCCAGTTGGCTACTTTGTGAAAGTTTTGACCCTGGTCACAGATATAAAGCAAGAGTTGGAAAGAAGGAATACATATCCAGTCAACCAATGCCAGGGTCCTGGATCTATTCCAATTTCAGTGGTTTAAAAGAACCTCCCTCATTTCAGAGGTTTCTGTGCCATTTAGAGCCTGATCTAAATTACAGAAATTGCAGAAAAGTGGGATGGCATGTCTCCACAACTGACACTCCAGCAAGAAGCCTTCTATTTTGGTGTTTACTGATTGTTTCCCCACATGTAAATCCAAATGTAAATACTTTCCAGGGATCAATATCCTTGAGAGATTTGGATCATAATGGACATCCTCCTCTGTTCCTTCTACCACCATTGCTGGTCTCAGCCAGGGTTCAGCGTTCACTCCTGTCCTGCTGATCTCATCCCAGAAAGAGAACTGAAAGTTAATGTAACCATCACAATCTTTATTTAATACTTGCAGGAGTAAATATGCAGTGCTCCCTGGGACGGACACCAGGTATGTATGCAATGTTCTGGCATGGCATCTCTGCGCAGGGGGTGAATTTGACCTGAGCATTCTTTAATCAAAGGTGCAAAACAGACTGTCTATTAAACATCTATGGGAAACTAACTTATCAGCTTGTGAAATACCTTCCCTGTAACTCCTCTCTGCACCTGGCATTTATTTCCATGTACTGTATATTCCCGGGCCACAGTATGCATGTACTATTTTTTTATAATAAAAGCCTATGCAGTGGTTAAATATGGCACTAGCTTGGTCCAGGTATACTGGTGCAGGGTAAATGAGTAGACTTGAACAAATTAATGCAACAAATAGATTATTTCAGTTCCTTTTTGCTGCAGCGGACAAAAACATTTGTTCCCATATAAACAATGACAGCTGAATATGTGCCTTTTGGAAGCCTCTCAGGCTGTTTTCTCCCCATATGCTTGTTTAGGAAAGGAGAGGCATCCAACCCAAGGTGATTTAAGATTCTTAACTTTGATGATTAACAGCTGCAGATGTGCCTCTCTCTGTTACACGCTCTGGAAAGAAGAAAGAAGCGGCTCTGGAGCCCTCAGGAAAATTGGAGAAAGGGCAGCACTTCTCCAGAAGATCCTGCAGGTTTCCTTGTGAGTTATCTGTTCACCAAGTAAGTGGGTGAAGGTACTACTATCAATGTTTTGTTTGATTAGTTGCACCAATAAACAAATTGAAGCTAGCTTTATTTTTTTAAAATCTACTCTGTTGGCAGTTGTTTTCTAAGGCTAGAGATATAAACCATTCCTTCACGGTGATTTATAGTGTTTTCACATATACTGCAATGATATAAGCCTTGTCTTTCTTTTCTTTTCTTTTTTGGCATAATTATGGTTGGGAGACTCTAGTCTAGGAGATGCTATAAATTGCTAGTGGGAAAATGAATAGAAAGATCCTTTTTCTGACAAAAATTCAGTGGGCTGAGAAAAGGTCTCCTTTTTTTCTGCAGGTAAAATATATGTCTCACTACTCAGTTTGATCCCTACGTCCATCATCTACTTCCATATATTGTGCTCCTGCTAATAAGGCAGCTACACAAGAGACCTCTCTGGGAGGCTGTAATGTTCAACGCTATTCCCAAACAACTATTTTTATTTGCAATAAACTGAAATTATGCAGAACCTGTACCAGAAATTTCCCTGTCAATCTCAGCAAGTAGAGGAGTCTCAGTAGGCCACAGAGTAATACCTCTGGCACAATTTTCAGTTTCTTTAGAGGCATAAAAGTGCATTATAAATGTTCAAGCAAGAAATTCAGGAGGAGGGGCATAGATTTCTTTTTAGTACAAGGATACTGTATCTAACAGTCAAGAAGGATTAATAAATAGCAATAGCATTTAGACTTATATACTGCTTCATACAGTAATGCTTTACAGCTCTTCTAAGCTGTTTACAGAGTCAACATATTGCCCCCAACAATTGGGGCCCTCTTTTACCGACCTCAGAAAGATGGAAGGCTGAGTCAACCTTGAGCTAGTCAGGATCAAACTCCTGGCAGTGAGCAGAGTTAGCCTGCAATGCTGCATTCTAACCACTGCACAATGCATCTAAATCAGATGCTTCGGTAGCTATTGATTTTATAAATATTTTTATATCCTGAATCATAGATGTTAGGACTACCAAGTACTTCAGTTTTAAAATAAAATAAAAAATTATTGAAGCATGCAAGGTTGTAAGAATAATACTTATCCATCTTTTCCCCAGGGGCACAAGTACCATTTACAAGCTACAGTGCTTATGCTTTCATGAGAGCCAGTGTGGTTGAGAGGCTAAGGTTACTAAGGTTCACTAGAAATCTGGAAGGATTCCATAGCATTGTGACTTGATTGGTTGCAATGATTAATGATGATAAGGAAACTGGGAACTGAGATGTGGTTGGTCCTATCACCTTGACCTTCCTAGATCTCGGCAGTTTTTGATATCATCAATGATAGTATCCTTATGGACCCATTGTAGGAATTGGGAAGGGAGACATGGTGTTCAGGTAGTCCTCCATGGTCAGTTTTAGTTTTAATCATATTGATAGGAGGATAGAAGTTGAGCCCAGACCCCGTGATTTACAGCATGTCTCAAGGCTCAACTTTTCCCCCCTGCTGTGGAACATCAACATAAGGATGGTGGGGGAGGTCTTCCATTCATTTGGAGTCATGTATAATCAGAATGCTGATGATATCTGTTGCATATCTTGTCCCTGAGCAACTAGGTCAGTGGTGGTGAACCTATGGCACATGTGCCAGAGGCGGCACTCAGAGCCCTATCTGTGGGCACGCGTGCCAAGCCCCGGAGATGGCAACCATCCCTCTTTAACCAGCCGCCTGCTAACTCGCCGAAGTCAGATGCATCCCGGCATGGCTGGTTTTCCTCTCCCCTGTTCTGTCCCTCCTGGCCTCACGTGCTCTCCTTTTCCCGGGCACGACCCACTGCATCGCCTCCTCAGCTGTCGGCCACCCGTCCAGCTCAGAGGTGGCTTCTCTGAACTGCTGGTGGTGGGCTGCGGAGCCCCAGAGTGTGCCGGTTGAGGGGCCAGCAGGCTGTGGCTGCTGACGGACACTGTTGGCCCCCATGCACTGTTGGCCTCCATGCACTCGCTGGCCTCTGTGTGTGTGGGCCAATGGTGTCAGGCAGCAGCCGCCCTGGCCCCTGCCTCGCCTTGCCCTGTGACAATGGCACCCCCACCCTGGTTCGCCTTGCCTCGCCTCACCCACAAGATGAGCCTCCTGCCCACCGCCCCAGCTGCCAGAGACCCCTAGATCTCCCCCAACCCTGCCCATTCCCCACAGGCTTCCCTCCCCATGAGCAACATCAAGGTGACCATACCCACCATGGCCACACCTACCCAGTCTGCCATGACCATAGTCACACCCACCTAGTGTGCCACGCCCACCTGGCACCCGGCGATAAATAAGTGGGTTTGGGGTTGCAGTTTGGGCACTCGGTCTCTAAAAGGTTTGCCATCACTGAACTAGGTGATTCTGTCCATTAGGTATAAGCCCTTTGGGACAGTATTCTCCCCAAAGATCCATATAACGCCCACCTTCAAATGATCTTTAAATATTTTTTTTCTCAAGCATTGAATTAAGATGTTTCAGGCTGGTTCGTTTTAATTGAGTAGGTGTTGATGCGGAAATAACGTTGATCCTCAGATTATTACTGCTTTTTATATCATGTTTTTTCTTTTAACTTTATGAAGCTCAGTAGTTATTTTGGAATTAGGTGACCTAGAAATTTAACCAATAAACAAACAAAAAAGTTATCCCAGTTTCTTTTTTCTATGTCTGGTTCCATTGTCTTCCTTGAAGCTTTGCTGCCAGAGAGTTCTATTGAACCAAGATAAGTTGTTGTCTGTTAAGAGGACACTGACAAGCATTGACCTGAGAGAATTCTGGTTACAAAATTAACCAGGTCAGGTCAGGAAAATTAGGCCACTTATTGAGCAAATCTTATAGAGCATTTTGGAGTCTGTTATGACGTATTTCTTAGTTTATACAATCATATTAAAACACAGTTTATAAACCATAATGAGATGGCTCTTAAATTAAGTTAATTAAAAACTAAACAGACTACATCAAGACTTATTGCAGGAATAGGCAACCTTTCTGCAGCCATAAGTCACATTTTGCGTTTTAATAGGGTCAGTCTTTGGGAATTACAGATGTTATCAATACAATGAACTGTTGAAATTTAAAAAGTTGATAGTAGATTAAGACACATGAATATCAGAAAGTTAGAAAAGCAATTCCACTTTCTAGTTAAGGAAATGTTAGAATATTTGTTTACCTGTTAATAAAGACTAGTATATTACTGTGGCTACTTTAATGAAAAGATTGCTTTCTTAAAACATAAGTTTATCAGAAAAGGTCCTAAATTTCTTCTAGTAAATTATTCTCTTTTAAAGCGAAGCCACTATTTATAGCAAAATCTAATGTTTCAGGATTCATATCCAAAGAAGTTGGAAAAACATTTCATCAGATCCATCTATGAAGGATTTAGTAAAGTCATTTCATAGCATCCCTTTCTACGGGTTCAACATTTTACTGTCAACAGCTGTGCTCTAATTTCTTTTTCTCAACAATCAGCCTGAATAAACACATTCTGATGTTAACAAACCGGATGGCATACAAAATATATTGTTAATGTATATTTGCTTTGAATGTTTAATAGCTTGACATCTTATTATGCCTTGTCCCTGTTTACTTGAGAGCTTGTCCAGTTCCCAAAAGACTTATCAATTCCTTAGTATGTTAAGAAGGTCAGTATGTTTCTGAGTTCCAGTCTTTCCTTAGGTAAAATGAATTGTGTCCACACAAGGTCTGTATATATTTCAAAACATTAGTGTTATCACTAGACCTGGATCAGGAGGTTTATTGCAACAATAAATAGGTCACACAGAATGTTCTGGCAGACATCAGAAGTATATGGGCCTTGTGCTTTCCTTAAAGCACTTATTCCATTCTGTTCTTTTATAAAGTGTTATCATCTAAAATGTTTGAGTGTACCTTAAACCAAGAACGGACAATATAGCACTTGAGGTCTCTATGATACTTGTAACCTTCTGATGGATACAACTATGATATCCCAAAATTAAATTCAAATTATGTTTTTAGTTTATTTTTATTGTTAAGAAAATGGCTGAAATGTGAGTGTTATGTTAGTAAAAGTAAGAGAAACTAAGAAAAAAGAAAGTGCAGAAAATAGAAAAATAGGAATGTAATAAAAAAGAAAATAAATATATAATGAAATGACTACCCCTTCATCATAATTTTATAATTTATCAATTTCTCTTAAAATACAAATGATCTTTTCTTTTCATATCCCATCTCTTCTCTATAAACAAATCCGTAAAACCTTGCCATTTCAACTCTGATATCAGCAAAAATCTATTAAATGTTATCACAATTTACAACATGTCTATTTTAACCTTGATCTAATAAACCAACTTTATATTCCATCTTTTACTTTTAACAGTTTTGATCTTTAATTCTTTCAAATAAAGTTCTAGAACTTGATTTCATTTTCTCATTGTCCCTATGCACAAAATTCTTCTAAACTTAATCAGATCTCTTTTTTAAATTCTGTATAGAAAAGTTATCTAAGTCGGTCTTTTGGATTGTTATTTGTATATCCCTTTTAATTATTAAGACATCAGACACTTTTATTTGTATATCCAGTGTAACATCTTTTCCTATTTCTTGTAGCCTGTCATTTAGAAATTCACTTTCATATCAGCCTCGGTCTTCTTTGATAAAGCTTCTTTCTCTTCTTTAACGTCTTTTAAGTGCAGTCTGGAGAACATCGATGCTGGCATCAAAGTAAATGATAAAGCTGATGATACAGTTCTGCTTGCCAATAAGCTCCTCATCAACAGTCACAGAAATATCTGAAAAATACGGCTTGAAACTTAACACCTCAAAAACCAAGATCATGGTCATCAGCAAACAACTGGTTAATTTACCACCAATAAATTTGGAAGGAATATCATTATAAAAAGTTGAAAGGATCATGACCTCAGTTCTAATTTACATGAAAACTGGGACATGACCACTGAAGTAAAGACAAGGATAGAGAAAGCTCAAATAGCATTCTTCAAAATAAAAAAGGTCTTCTGTAGTCATGACATAAGCCTAAGATTGAAAATCAGGCTTGTCAGATGTTATTTTTTTTCTATCCTGCTCTATGGAGTACAGAGTTGGTCTCTGAGAGAAGGCCACCTGAAGAGACTAGAAGCATTTGAAATGTGGATTTACAGGCGGCTGTTAACGTATAAGCTGGGTTGACAAGATCAGAAATGAGGAGGTGATAAGCCACCTGGGAAAGCCAAGGGAAATCATAACAACAATTAAAAAATGAAAGTTAGAATATTTTGGACACATGATGCGACACCCAGAAAAATACGGCATACTCCATTTAATCCTCCAGGGAAAGATTGAAGGCAAATGAGGTCCAGGCAGAAGAAGAGCATCATGGATTCAAAATCTAAGGGACTGGTTTGGACAAAACTCAGCAGCACATTTTTGTGCGGCTGCTGATAAAAACAGGATTGCCAATGTCCAATAATGGTGTTCCCCATTTCCCGTAGCTTTAAATCCATCAGAGACTACTTTCTTGTGGTCTCCTCATGAGGAAGAATCATCTAGATCCCTCCTGTCTATGTTTTGAGAGAAATCCTGAAGGGTCAGTCCACTTGCCATCTCATTCTACCTACCTATCATTCCAACTTCTACAAGTTGTTGGCTCTACTCTCAGTGGGGCTATCTTCAGTTCACATTTTCCCCCAGGAAGTCCCTGAAACCTTCTAAGATTAAAGATAACAGAAGATTTAGGCCAATTTTGTGCTAAGAGTTGCTTTCTAATGTGCACTTGGTTGAAATAGCTGGGTTAAATATGATATAATTTAATCTTATATATTGGAATGAAGTATAATTAACTAGTGAACTTAAAACAAGGTCAGAATGTTTCAGGAAATTAAGTTTTGTTAAAAAAAACCACACTGAAGCATGATTATAGGTAATAAAGAAAATAACAATAGTTAACTGGCAAGAAAATGGGGACTGTAGGATGGTTTAGTGCAGGGTACTTTAGAAAAAAGGCAGGAAATTACTGTAGAAAAAAGCTTGGAAAGAAAAGAAAGAAAAGACCATCTAACAACTGTTTTGTTGATTGTTCCTTTCTGTACATAATTTTCACTTTTATGATTTCTTCTTTTACATTCTTCTCCCTTACTTTCCTGATGACATGCTTTAAAATGCCCTGTAATAGAAGAGGGTGCTCCAAAAATCTATCTATTGTTGTATGTAATAAATAGGTAATTTCTAATTACATTCAGAAGGTAGCTTCTAAGAACAGACATCTATGAGGGAATATATAAGATGGCAGAAGAGCCATTACTTTCTGCAAAAACATCTATTTTAAAAGATGAACTGGATCTAAACACCTTTTTGCAATTCCTGCCTTTTGGAATCCTGATACCATGGAGATGTTGTGTTTTGTGCAAAATGCCACAATAGCTGTATTATGGAGCAGGACAACTATGAGTTTGTAAGGAGCCACCTGGCAGAATCCTTTTGTTTTTATCTAACTCTCTTCAGCAGCATCTTCTAGGCTTCTTGAGGTGAATCTGAAAACCACTTGTTTTCTCAGTGGCTTTCATTTAACAACTATTGTGTATTGTCTATGTAGTTCAGCAGTATCTAGAGGACTAGGGGCTGTACCCTTACTCAAGGGTCTTACACCATGGGTGTCCAATCTTTTGGCTTGTCTGGCCTGCATTTAAATTGTTTACAGCACTGGAATGTGACACTTGCATTTAGGTCCTAAACATTTAGCACTGTCTCTGTTATGTATTAATATCAAGAGTTATGTGTTATAGTTTAAACATGTCTCCAACTGTTTTGGAGGGAAAATGAAGTTTGACTTTGAGCGGGAAAAACTGTTTAAATTGACTGGCTTGCATTTAAATTGTTACAGGACTGGAATGTGACACTTGCATTTAGGTCCTAAACATTTAGCACTGTCTCCAAATTACGATTGGATATCAACCCTTATCAAGAGAACTTCACAACCAGCAACATAATGAGCGATTCACTTAGAAATTATAGTGATGGTGGGAAGACATCATCAAACAGGATGGTACAGAACAGCAGCCGCAGGCCTTGTGGGCAAGGCTGAAGTTCTCACTCATTTTCTAGGTTCATGTCACATAGTGAATTCGAAACACATGCTAATAAAACACATCTGCTGTGTTCTGTTAATATTCTATGTCATTATGGCTTAATATATTATCTTATTCACACATCATACTAAGACAATAGCTGGGTTCCCACAGTACACTGAAAAACAAATTACCAATCCCACTTCAATTTACTGCACTGTGTTTTGCAAATCCAACCACCTGGACTATGAGCTGCTAAATCTTCTTCAGTACCACCAGAACCTTCCTAGTTAATTTTAATTGCTTGGCCCTTTCACATTTTGTAAAGTGTATTTATTTATATGCAATATTACTAACACGTATGGTGCTGTTAAAAGTTACAAGGCAAAATAGGTCCCTGTTTCCAAGGAGCTTATAATGCAAGATATAACCTCTTAGTGGAAATAAGGGAAGGATGGATGCCAATGAAAGGCATCACTGATCAGTTTGATTCCAGTTGGACACAAAATTAATGAATGCACTGATTGAAGTTAAATGTTAAATGTCAGTACCAACTGACTATTTTTCAGTTGGGTCTTTGATAATGACATTTTGCAAAAATGATTTCACCCAATGTTGATTTACTTACTGTATTTTATCATCCCTTCTGCTTTACCCCTAAAGCAGTGGTTCTCAACCTTCCTAATGCCGCGACCCTTTAATACAGTTCCTTATGCTGTGGTGACTTCCAACCCCCCATCCAGCTGGCCGGGGGGTATCAAAAACTTGACCCCCCAAAAAAAGGAAAAAGATGGGAAAGTATAGGTAGTCCTCGACTTACAACAATTTGCTTAGTGACTGTTTGAAGTTACAACAGCACTGAAAAAACGAATTATGATCATTTTTCACACTTATGATTGTTGCAGCATCCCCAGGGTCATGTGATTTACATTTGGATGCTTGACAACTGATTCATACTTATGATGTTCACAGAGTCCCAGGGTCACATGATCAATGGCCAGGGGGTGTGGCCAGCTGATCACTCAGGTTGCAGAGTGCCTGTGGGCGGGAATCTGTGGGTCTCTGGGATGGGACTGGGGTGGGTGCCTGCCTTCCTTCTCTCCCTTCTCTCCCCTTGTCCCTTCCTTCCTTCTTTTCTTCCTTTCCTTCACCACCCTCTTAGTCGCTTCCTCCTTCCCTTCCTCTCCCATTGTCCCTTCCTTCCTTCTTTTCTTCCTTTCCTTCACCTCCCTTAGTCTCTTCCTCCTTCCCTCCCTCTCTCCCATTGTCCCTTCCTTTCTTCTTTCCTTCCTTTCCTTCACCTCCCTTAGTCTTTTCCCCTCTCTCTTTCCCATTGTCCCTTCCTTCTTTCCTTCCTTTCCTTCACCTCCTTCTTAGTCTCTTCCTCCTTCCCTCCCTCTTTCCCATGGTCCCTTCCTTCTTTCCTTCCTTTCCTTCACCTCCTTCTTAGTCTCTTCCTCCTTCCCCCCTCTCTCCCATTGTCCTTTCCTTCCTTCTTTCCTTCGCCTCCCTTAGTCTCTTCCTCCTTCGCTTCCTCTTTCCCATTGTCCCTTCCTTCTTTCCTTCCTTTCCTTCCCCTCCCTCTTAGTTCCTTCCTTCCTTCCTTCCTTCCTTCCTTCCTTCCTTCCTTCCTTCCTTCCTTCCTTCCTTCCTTCCTTCCCTCTTTGTCCCTTCCTTCCTTCCTTCCTCCCTTCCATTGTTCCTTCCTTCCTTCCCTCTCTCATTGTCCCTTACTTCCCTCCCTCTTCCTCCCCCCCTCCGTGCCCAGGAAGGGAAAAGGGGAGGGGGACAGGCTGCCAGAGGCAGAGGAGAGCTCCGCCCAGCTCACTTGCTCAGCTTCGCCAGAAAACAAGCTGCTTGCTAAGTTAGCAGAAGCCCCAGGATCAGCGCTGGGTTACAACTGATTCGCGCTTCTGCTAAATTAGCAAGCGGCATGTTTTCTAGCAAATTTTGAGGAAGTTTGCTGGGCAGGAGCCAAGGGGAGCTGCTACAGCTGACCTGCTTCTTGGCTGCTCTGCAAAAGCGCGGATCAGCTGTAGAGGTTCGCCCCGATCCTGGACAAGAGGGAAGGAAGGAAGGATGGAAGGGACAAGGGGAAAGAGGGAGGGAAGGAGGGACAAAGAGGGAGGCGAAGGAAAGGAAGGAAGGAAGGAAGGAAGGAAGGAAGGAAGGAAGGAAGGAAGGGACAAGGGGGAGAGGGAGGGAAGGAGGGACAAAGAGGGAGGCAAAAGGAAGGAAGGAAGGGACAATGGGAGAGGGAGGGAAGGAGGAAGAGACCAAGAGGGAGGGAAGGAAAGGAAGTTCCAGCCCAGCTGTCGAGAAACAGAAGAGCACAAAGCCAAGGAGAAGAAGGTGGCGGTTTCCTCCTGAAGGGGGCTCCTTTTCTCCATCCCTTCCCTAGGTTTGTGGGGAATTTCTCATCACCAATGCTGACAGGTGCTCCTTCAAGCCCGCCGCGAGCTTTTGCCCCCTTTGCTGACTTGCATGCAAGAGAAGAAGTCAATCCGATTGCTGCACAATGAGTCTCTGGGGAGGGCGGGGCCTTGCTCTGCACCTGCGCTCTTCATGCGCCCCCTGCAGGGTACATTTGATAGAGTTTGTGCAGACTGCCGCCAAGCAGCATATTTTCCACAAACAAGTGAGGTGGAGCGGAGGGGAGGAGGGAGAGAAGGCAGTTGACAAGCCTTGCCTAAGAACATTGGAAATATGTCTTTTCCGATGGTCTTAGGCGACCCCTGTAAAAGGCTCGTGTGACCCCCAAAAGGGTCACAACCCACAGGTTGAGAACTGCTGCCCTAAAGGGAGCTCTCTTCCTTCCTGGGTGTCATTCACTTTGTTCCTGTTTCTCCAGTGGGGAAGGCACCAAAGGTTTACCCAAGATCAAAGGGGATCTTCTTTCCCATCCCTGCATTTGTCTTTTAATCAGTGGGTGTTGAATAATCAAATAAGTCATTCATATTTTACCTTCTGCTCTTCATCTACATGCTGGAAATGAAATCATTTGTCTAACTATGTTTCTACATGAAAATCACTCTTAGACTTTTTGCTAGAAACCGAAAGAAATACTACATGATTTTGGGATTTGACAATTTAGAAATATTTATGATTATAGAAATACTTTGTATTATTACATTTTAGATCAAAAGATTTAGGTATTCTTTATTTCTAATGATATCAAAGAAAGTAGGACGTTTACTATTGTGTCCTGGGCCTGATGAGGAAACTCAGCAGGCCCAGAATTGTTGCAAATGGGCCCGGGCATTCTAAAAGCTGCCCAGGACCAGACAGAGTGGTGCCAGCCTTGTGCGCATGCGCAAGGCGTGAAGAAAGAAGAACTCTTATTGGTTCACTCTGTCTGGGGTTCAAGCCCTATAAAAGGCCTGCGTGCCTTTTGCTTCTTGCTTGGAGTTGGAGTAGGAGAATAAAGAATTGTTAGTTGTCATTCGCACGCAAACAGAGAACACAACACTGACGACGAAGGTGAGATTCTTTGCAAGCTGAAGAAAAAGATTTAAGGACTTACTCAGGAAGTCCTGAAGAGGGGAAGTCAGCGTCTGAATCAGTATCCCAGTCTGCCAGTATAGCGTCGCTGGAGGGTGAGCTCGGCTTAAAGACCCTTTCCCCGAACAGCAGCTTGCAGAGGAAGTGAGTGGTGAAGATTGTAAACTTACAATGTTGAAGATTGGCCACTTAACTGATTTTGATGTCTCCCATCCAGAGAGATGGAATTCCTATATAGCACGGGTGGAGAATTACTTCAGAGTAAATCAGATTAGAGAAGATGGCCTGAAGACAGCCACCCTTTTGTGTGTCTGTGGACAAGAAGCTTTTGACATCGCCGAAAATCTGGTGGCCCCTGCACCTCTGGAGTCGGTAGCATATGCTGACTTGAAGAAAATGTTGAAGGAACACTTCCAGCCGAAGTTATCCATTATTGCTAGGAGGCACACGTTCGAGCAGAGAGACCAGAGGCCGGGTGAATCTGCTGTGGACTTTATTGCGGCCTTAAGGCAAGCAGCCAGACCTTGTGAGTCCAAGGATCTGGAAGACAGGCTGCGAGATTGCTTTGTCTGCGGCTTAAGGAGCATAGACTTACAACAAAAGATTTTTGCAAAGGAAGATGTCTCCTTCCAAGATGCGTTGCAAGAGGTGGCAGCTGAGGAAGCAGCAGGCGGGGCTATGAAGGCCTTGCGCCTCGCCAGAATCCTCCAGAAGCAGCTACCGTCCATCAAGAGGACGCTTGAGAAGGATCAGAAGTGGATCCTGAAGAGGAGGTCGACAGACTTCACCAGCCAGCTGAAAGGAGGCAGAAGGGACGTCTGGTCAAAGCCCCAGCATCTCTTCAATGCTTCAGGTGTGGAGGACGTCACAAGTGAGCGGACTGCAGGTTTCCCTCTGCCATCTGCAGGGCGCGTGGCAGGCAGGGCCACATTGCATCCATCTGTTTGGGTCGTCAGAAGGTTCAACCTTGGGAAGAATTGCTTCAGAAAAGTACCAGGGTCCCCAGCCAAAACAGGGTGGGTTTCTGCGCATCGCACAGGAGCATTCTAAGAACAGGAACACACAAGCCCCTTAAGAAGAAACTTTCCCTTAACGTAAGGTTACAAGGGGTTCCCTTACTAATGGAGTTGGACACAGTGTCTGCTCTTTCCATTATTTCAATTAATACCTTTAAAAGGATTTGCTGCACTAATGGCCTTCGAGTTAAACTTAGGCCATCGAATCTAATACTCACTGATTTTCAAAATTCTATGGTGTGTGTTAAGGGGGAGGCCACCCTTAAGGTACAGTATAAGGATTTTGAAGGTTCCCTAGATGTGGTGGTTGTTGGGGGTGATCGTACGAGTCTTATTGGACTCGATTGGTTTGAGGCCGTGGGAATCCAGGTAACTGGGCTGCACAGTTTGCAAACACTGGGCCTTGCAGAGGTTTGCAAGGAGTTTGCAGATGTGTTTAGTTCAGAGCTAGGATCCTACAAGGGGCCTCCCATTTCGGTACGGTTAGACTCAACCATCACGCCATCAGGGTTAAGCCTAGGAGGGTACCTTTTGCCCTCAAAGGTAAGATAGATGATGAACTGGACAAATTGCTCCAGCAGGGCATTTTAGAACCTGTGGATTCTAGTCCATGGGAAATTCCCATAGTAACGCCTCTAAAGGCTAATGGGGAAATACCTATATGTGCAGACTACAAGTGTACACTGAATAAGGCATTGCAACAGCACGCTTATACAGTCCCTGTTGTAAGTCACATCCTGGCCTCCCTCCAGGGGGGGGGTGCATTTTTGCGAAGCTTGACCTGGCACAAGCCTATCAACAGCTACCTGTTGATGAGGCAGCTGCAGAGGCCCAGATTATTGTAACTCACAGGGGGTCCTTCAAGGTCAAGAGACTGCAATTTGGGCTCCTGACTCTGGCACCTCGGCCACTGGGGACTGGGAGTATTGGGACACACCTGCAACGCAGGTCACGTCTGAGACTGGTCGCAGGCTCAAGGAACTAAGTTCCCTGGAGCCATTCAGAGTAGTTGGGGAATCCTCAGCCAACTCAGAAGGTTGGGGAATTTCAGCTGCTCTCACGGAGCCTGGGGAGAGCTCTGGCAATTCTGCTGGCACGCCTCACCAGGGGTCACCTGCAAAACTTGTGCATAAAAGTCGTGGTCTAGCGAGCCTAACAGATGGGCCGGTAGGCCAGGCGCCCTTAAGAACAAGTCCTGGTCTGCCTAGCTGGGCAGGTGAGCTGACAGACCAGGCACCCTCCCTAACCTTGCGTAGGTCACAACGGGCTAAGGCTCCTCCTAAGCATCTAGGCAAATATATGAGGTTCTTGTCAGTACAAGGGACTTTACATGTCTAGGTTGAGGAGATGGGACCTTTGCGGGGTAAAAGATAGACATGCGAAGTCCATATTAGAGAGTGGGTTGGTTGACTAACTATGTTAGTAGAAGAAGGGTGTCTGCATGTGAGCAGACTATTATTTTCTTTTGATTTATTTTATTATGATTGTAAAGAAGTGGAATTGTGTGTGTTGTATCCAGGGGGGAGGGGTGTTGTGTCCTGGGCCTGATGAGGAAACTCAGCAGGCCCAGAATTGTTGCAAATGGGCCCGGGCATTCTAAAAGCTGCCAGGGACCAGACAGAGTGGCGCCAGCCTTGTGCGCATGCGCAAGGCGCGAAGAAAGAAGAACTCTTATTGGTTCACTCTGTCTGGGGTTCAAGCCCTATAAAAGGTCTGTGTGCCTTTTGCTTCTTGCTTGGAGTTGGAGTAGGAGAATAAAGAATTGTTAGTTGCCATCATGTGTCATCATCATTCGAACACGAATGGAGAACACAACATTTACCCTTTCTTTATCTCTTTCCATTTTTCTTTATTCCTTTGTACCTCCTTCTCTTCCCCTATTTTTTCCTTCTCAATTCTTGTTTGTTTTTTTGTTTTTAGATTTTACCTTTTGTAGAAATTTGATGAAATATATTTTAAAAAATGAAGGCAATCAAACCACAGAAAATAATTATGCTTTAACACCATTGTCAGTCACAGCAATATCAAGAAATAATTAGCATAAGTATTATTTTGTTTTTGCTTGTCATGGTCACATCAAACAATGTTTAATATTAAGAGCACATATACAGTGTAGGTTTGATATTTGTGGGAACACATAAAACAATAGGGAACAATAGGAATCTGCAATCACATCAGAAAGAACCAAAACCATATCACAATAGAACAATAATAAGCCCACCAGCTCACCTCCCCCACAGATTCGAGACACCGGTAAACACTCCCTCTCCAGAATATTCATTGCTAACCTAAGAAATCATCTACAAAAAATTCATTTCAATGAATCAGCAAGAGACTCAGACAATTAATGTTTCATTCACTGAGTCAGACATAATTGAACCCATAGTGGTTAAATTGTTATGTCTTATTTTATGTGGATTGAGGAATGGGCTCAAATGCATTTCTGTCCACATACACATCTATTTATTTACTTAGGACATTTATATGGCTGGCCATTTTAAGGCAATAACACTGGGTGGCTCACAATATAAAACAATCAGAATCACATAAAGACAAGTACAAATAAATATAAAAATACAAAAAACAAAAATGCCAATGCCGAGGCACCCATTCATAATGTTCAGTCATAAATTAATCTGCAACTCAGTGCTTGGGTTGTTAGTAGACAGCAAGTAATAAATCAGCCACAAACATTTTCATGACTAATTAAAGCAGAATATTCAAACAGTTTACATATATATGCACCTCTAGCAATCAGGAGAGACTATAGTCAGAAACTGGGTTTACCCTGTTTGTTTAGCCTAGTTCTTGTGCAAATCTGTTTTCTGAATTTTCAAATACACTGAGAAAGCTTGGGTACACACGTAGACCTAATCCACAAAATAACACGCCAAACATACTTATATTATTCTATGGATACAGCCTCTAAATCTGTATCTGAGCTGATTAAGCATGTAATTTGAAAATCACCTAAACACAGAAGAAGCCAGTCTCAATCCTGATTTCAATTTTTTCTGTCCTTGTACCTTGTAGGGCTGTGCCCATCACTATTGGCCACAGTTGATGGTCTTTTGAACTGAATTAGGAGTAATTTTTACATAATCACTAAGTAACAAATCCCAAATCCTTTGTTTTAACTCCCAGAGCTTTCTCCATCCAGAGTTGTGAAAATTAGCAGCTTTGTTTCCTGCTGTTTTGAGATGTGAAACACTATGGTGTTTTGTGACATAAAATAGGCTTAGAAATCCCCAACCCCATTCAAAAGGAGGAAATAAACTTTTACTTCCCAATAAATATGAAACATCATTGCTATATTAGCTGTGATTTTTTTTATCCTAGATAGGAATCCAGTTATAGCATTTTTTAAAAGGGTTATTTATTTATTTAGCATATGTCATATCATATCATACATGAACTAGTAATATGTATTAACATATTAACACCTAGATTAGTAAAACACAATAAAATAAGTGTTAAAAAGCTCTAGGTTCAAATACTAGTGTCTAGGCCATCTAACCTTTGAAGCACAGTCCCAAAGGTACTTTTCAAAAGGCACAACGAATTATGTTTCACAAGAAATTTTCTAGGGAAAAATAAAGAAGATTGAAACTTAAGATTAATAGAAATGTTCGTTTTCCTCCTTGAGTTTAAATCTTCCTGATTAGTTGTGACCATCTTAGATTACAGAAGGAACTACCTGATGTCTTACTGAAGCTTTATTTTTTGTGTTTCAGAAATTCTGGAGAACAGATGAGGGGCAAGATGACTGGAGGACATGAAATATTGTCCCTATCTCTATAAAATGAAATTTCCAGCAAATTAGAGACCAATCAATATCTAGGGAGTTTCTAAAGCAGTTCATAAACAAATTGATCTATAAGCACCTTGAAAACAATCTGATAATTACCAGAAATCAAATGGATTTATCAACAATAAATCTTGCAAGGCTAATATTTCTCATGTTTTGATCAAACAACCAATTTAGTAGATTGTGGGAATGCTGTAGACATAATTCACATTGAATTCAGCATTGTATTGTGTTTGTATTTGTATTGACAAAGTACTCCATTTTGTGCTGATTAGCAAGCCAGTTAAGTATGAACTATATGGCATGACAATTAAATGAATACATAGCTGGCTTTAAAAATTATGCCTTAAGAATGCTTTTAAATAATTCTTTATTAAATTGAGAGAAGTATTAGGAGATGGCCATAAATTTTAATCCCAGATCCTCCTCTGTTAATATTTTTTTAATGATTTGGATGAAATAGAAAAGAAAATGTTTGCCAAAGCTCTAGTTTATCCAAAATGTGTAGGAGAAACTACCTTAGAATATTTAGAAAATTTGGCTCAATCTCAAAAGTTTGGAAAAATGATTCACAAATTACAGAATAAAATTTAACAGAGACAAATACAATATTTTTCACTTAGGAAACAAAAATCAAATCCAGAGGTATCGGATGGGAGATACCCAACTAGGTAATAGTAGTATTTGCAACTGAATTTGAGCAAGCATTGTGATGTGACTATAAAGAAGGCAAATATAATTTTAAACTATATCAACATTAATATATATTTCAAAATCACAGGGAGTAATTATGCCATTCTAGTGTTGTGATTCCTCACCAGCTAGTGGACCCAGCAGCTGAGTCTGAGAAATCAGAGGAGGAGGAGGGGCCTGGAGTGACATCAGAGTCAGAGGAAGCCTCTGAGGAGCTCCAAGACTTATAGTCTGATGAGCCTGGCCCCTCTACTCGCACTCAGGCTAAGACATAGCTGCACTGGGAGTCTGAGTTGGACAGTGATGAATCACAGCTGGGAGATATCCAGGAGGCATGACAATGCCAGCAAGAAAAGAGAGTAGGACAGAGGAATGCAATGGGGCGGCTCCAAAGGCAAAGGAGAAGGCATTAGGAAGCCACACCTTGGCTGAATAATGAAAGGGAAGGTGTGGGAGGTGCTGGTTGCCAAAGGCAACCATTTGTGTTGAGGATCGAGTTTCTGTGAACTGTGTTTGTTTGCCTTGGACATTGACTCAGGTCTGTGAATAATAAAAGGGGATTGTTTTTTTCCTGTGGTTCCAGCCTGCTTGTTGGAAGAGGGGTTTCTCCTTGTGAGTTTAACAAGGACTCATGTAGGCTGGGACAGAACATCTATTTTGTTTGGGTTAGACTCCAACTTGAGGGGGTTTGGGTGGGTTGTTGGGGGGATAGGTTTGTTTCTTTGCTCATGGTAATTTCCTGGATAAGTCTGTGCAGTTTTCTTGGAAACTTTTTGGTTGTGCTTGCCATTGTTTTCTTCCTAGGGCTGAGAGAGAGTGACTGGCCAAAGGTCACCCAACTGGCTTCAAACATGAAGCAGGATTAGACTTACAATTTCCCAATTTCTAGTCTTGGTGTCTTTAACCATTGCACAAAATTGTCTCTCCTGTCTTGAGTACTGTATCAGTTCTGGGCATCACACTTCAAAGATTCAGAGAAATCAGAAAAGGTCAGAAAAGAGCAAAAAGGTTATCAGGCAACAAATTACTAAATGCTACTGTGTTTTCCCGAAAATAAGATCCACCCCGAAAATAAGCCCTACCTGATTTTTTGGGGTGGGCCTAATATAAGCCCTACCCCAAAGATAAGCCCAAGGGAATGGACATGGTCAGCACAAGAGGCGGCGAGCGTGAGGGTGCCGACAGTGTCCGGCAGCAGCCTCAGCCCACCAACCCATGGTGCAGCACAGGTAAGCCTGAGCATGGAGGCAGAGACGAGGAGGGAGGCAGGCAATCCAGATGTGCTATGCAGCTGGCTGACTCAGGGAGGCTTGCGGGAGGCTTGCGCAGTGGCACTGGCAGCAGGCAGAGGCAGAGGCATGTGATCCCGGCGCGGCTGCGGACAAGCTGAGAGATGGTGGGACGGAGTGGGTGATACATTGGGATCGCCTGCCTCCCCCCATGCCTTTACCTCCGCCTGCTGCTGGTGTGTCACACAAGCCTCCCACAAGCCAGGCAGCCATGCAGCACATGTGGATCATCTGCATATACCCCCATGCCTCTGCCTCTACTGGCTCCACTGCATATTTTTCGCCCAGAGAAAGATTGGAAGCTTCTTCTGTTTGCTTCGTCTGCTTGCTCGCTCTGTTTCAAAGCACCCCATTGGCAAGCAGATGAAGCTTCCAGTCTCCCTCTGGGCAAAAAGTGTTTGGGTGCTATGGGACACTTGGGAACGGAGCAAATTGCTCCATTTCCAAGTGCCCCATAGGCGCCCAAATAAGACCAATTAGCTTTTATTTTCAGGGGATATCTTATTTTGCAGCTGCCCACACGCTCCCTCCCACCATCTGCTTGCCTGTAGCCACAATGGCTTACAGGGCTTCCCAGGGCAGACACACCTCCCAGGGCAAATACACTTTTTACCCGGACAGAGAAATGACAGAGACTGGAAGCTTAGTCTGTTTACAAATGGGGCGCTTGGAGACAGAGCGATTAGCAAGTAGACAAAGCTTCCAGTCTCCGTCATTTCACCCTCTAGGTGAAAAGTGCGTCTGCCCTGGGAAGCCCTATAAGCCGTTGCGGCTGTGGGCAAGCAGATGGTGGGAGGGATTGGGTGGGCGGCTGCAAAATAAGACACCGCCCCAAAATAAGACCTAATGGGTCTTTTGGTCCAAAAAAGAATATAAGACCTGGTCTTATTTTCAGGGAAACACGGTGTAAAAACTTTGAAGAAGCTAGCATATGATAGCACTCTTCAAATCCCAATGTCAGATGGAAGAAGATGAAGACCCGTTCTCTATCATTTCAGAGTGCAGGGCAGAGAATATATTATAATCTGTAGTATAGGGGAAAATGTATTATAGGGAAAGAAACTGTACAAGAAACTTGACAAAGGAACCAATTTGTAGAGAAACAGTGGGCTGCCCTTCACACTAAATTGAGGTTAAACAACCATCAGTTGGAAAGGCCTTGGATTCCTGCATGGAGCACAAGGCTAGGCTTGATGGTTTAAATGTTCAACTCTGTTCTCCCATGAGTTGTTTCTGTATTGAAAAGGAGATGACATTCTCTTCAACAATTTCTGTTCTTTAAAAAAGCTTGTGTGAGAAAATTAAGTGAACTATACCAACTCTAGTTTCTTCCTGCCCCTTTTTGATTCTTTCCAGGAACAAGCAAAATCAGTCTCTTTGTCTCAAGGCCATGCAATTTACAGTGTAAAAGAAAAGGAGGGACAGGGAAAGTGAAGAATAATCCTTCCAGGCCTATCACAGTTTTTTCTGCTCACATGTAAATATTTTATGCACATTCAGTATTCAGATTTTTAAAATAAATCAGTGCTGTCTTTTGTTTCTTGATTAGCATTCATAATCTTTCTCAACCCTGATATTATTTTGGTGACCAGAAAACCACTCAGTTATCATTTGGACTTGGATTTGCTGTTTCAGTCTCATTAACACAATATTCCAGAGGGTCTAGGACAGGGGTAGGCAATCTTGGCTCTTATGACTCGTAGACTTCAATTCCCAGAAATCCTGAGCCAACCATGCTGAGGGGAAAGGGAGAGGTTTCCAAGCTGAGCCAGGCTGGCTCAGGAATTCTGGGAGTTGAAGTCCACGAGTCATGAAGGGGCCAAAGTTTCCCCTATGCTGGCTCAGGAATTCTGGGAGTTGAAGTCCACGAGTCATAAAAGAGCCAAGGTCGCCTACCCCTGGTCTAGGACAACTCATCACCGTGGCCAACTCACCACAGCCAACTCGCCGCAGCCAACTCGCCACAGCCAACATGCCACAGCCAACTCGCCACAGGACAATTTGTCATGGCCAACTTGCCATGGTACAACTTACTGCAGCACAAAACTTACATAATATCAAAGAAATGGTGGATCATTAAAGAAAGGATGCAAAAAGAGGGACAAAATGAAGTGAATGACAAAAAAATTAAGGTAATTTTTAAAATTATTTTAAATAATTAAATAAAATGATTGAATTATCCCACAACTTGTCCCCGGGGGAGTTGGCCGTGGCGAGCTGGCCACGGTGAGTTGGCCCTGGCCAATTGACAGCAGTGAGTTGGCCATGGCAAGTTGGCTGTGGTGAATTGTCCTATTCTGCATTCCAGAATAGATGGCTCCATGTGTGAATGGGTGTTTAGACCAAAAGAAATAGAGAGAGAAAAAGATAGAAAAGTCCTGTATACTTTTTTGTGTTTTCCATCATTTATATGGGAAGTACTGTAGACAGTAGAACTACCAACATTGATCTCTCCTCCTTGTGTTCAAGGTTTGGCTCTAAGTGGCTGTCTCTTCAGGGCAGACAAGAGGCAGAATCAGACCTTCCCTTCAGGTTCAATCCCTGATACCTGTTTCACTCCTGCCCTTGTAATAAACCTGTTTGCTGGCCTGCTGTCCCTTTATAGTTACATAAAGTCTTTTGTAATCCTGGGACTTTGCACAAGGCAGAGGCGTTCCTGTTTGTGCGTGTGTATAAATATGGGCCAGGTACTTCAATGGTTTCATTTTCTGTTGCAGACCTTTTTCTGCATTTGCAGCATGAAGACACTGGCTCTGAAGAAGTCCTGCTGTGAGCAAGGCTTCCACCCATTTTCCTTCTTGTCCGCAGGGAGCTTAGAAGGCAACTCCAGGCTCTTACAGGAGAGACATCCTTGGGTGGGGGTGGGGAGGGGGAATGCAGAGAGGAGGGTTAAGCAACACCTGGATTAATGTATAACTGACAGGCAAGGTGTGGCTGACAGCAGCAGGAAACATGCAAGGCTTCCAGAGCTGAAATGGAACCCCAAAGGGACAGGTTTGTTCAAAGGTGTTCCTGGGAGAATGGAGGGAGACCAATCGTGTATTAGCCCTGAAATTCTGCACCAGCATAGACCTTTTGATGGGGAGAGAAAGGAAAGATGCAAAATCTATCCCAGGCCAAGACTTAGAACTGGGCATCATATTCCATATTCCATTTTCTGACAATCCCTTGGAGGAAGGAGACAGACGCACAGCTCGTTCATCCCATCACACGTGAACACCAACACAGATGTCTGTGGTTTCCTTGTCTGTCTTTGTAGTTGAATGGCTCTGAAACTGTCAGTCTGTTTTGGCAAGTATTGTTCCTCAGATGCCAGTAAAAGTATTTCATGGGAATGTATGCTGAAGCTTAATTAGCTGCAAAACTCACCTGGTAACCTTCCTTTAAAACCAGATCTCTGTTCTAAAATAACTGAAGCAAGTAGAAGAATAGCTCTGAGAACATGCAGAGTGTCTGCCAGTTCCCACTGGACTGTTTAGAACCAGTGAAGTCAGCCGTACATCTGACTTAGCTTGTATAAAAGGCTAACATTTCCCCAGCTTTGCTCTCGAGCCAGGCTGTGCATTTTCCAAAGGACAGACAAGCTTGATTTTTGGACATGCTTTTTACCCTTCCCCTTTTGCGAAGGATGAGTTCTCAAGCTGCTGGCTGCATTATCAAGTTGCAGGATTGTTAGTAATTTTTGCACAAATGTGAAAGTAGCCATGTGAAAAGCATCATGTTAAACATTTCCACCCGCTTCCAACTGAACCAATGCCCAGACAAGATAGCTCGTCTGCAATTGCAGATGGCAATGTTTTTATGGACCAGTGTGCAGCAAACGAGACATTGATCCTTTCCCTTGCCACATTGTAGGTCTGCCCTTTTCAGACTGCACATGGCACAAACTCAATGGGCAGTGTTCAGACAAAAGTTAATCAATGTTCACAGAGAGTCTAAGGATGGGGTTTGCAATGCTTTACTGCTTGAAGCAGAGCTGAAAATGGTATCCTCTTCCAAACCTATGCTAGCCAATTTATTGTAATACATGAGACAGAACATTTGTCAAGCTCTTTTCCCAGTCTGTGACAGTACAATCCCAACATAGCAAATGAAAACAGTAGTTTTTTTTTCTTCTTCGTGACACTTACAACCTGCTGAGACAGACACCTCATTTTGCCTGCCTTAGGAACATATCACTGGCTACTTGGAAACTGTCTTCCAGCTCTCTAGCTCCCTTTAACCTAAACGCTGGGAAATGACAGCACCTTTTAAGCCAGGAACCACATGAAAATTATAGTATAGTCCCTTTAGTGGAATTATTGTAAAAAAAAAAAAAACCCTAAAGAAATCCCCACAAATTGTCCCCCTCAAAGCCAGCAGATCTATATACTGTATGATGTGGCTTTACTTATTTTGTGGTGTTCCATCACTCCAAAAATAATAAATGTAACTCTAAGCCACCACCCTGGCCTAAGAGGATCTTTGCCTTTGTTATCTTAGGAGAGCTGGTGCTGGAACATAACTGAGCAGCCTTATTTTTATTTATGCTCAGATCTCAGGAAGAGATGACTTGATCTCTCTTTGGGCTGCTTGCTGAGTATGAAGGAAGAGGGCTTCTCCCAAACTTACTGCCTTCTCTTTGGTTAGCCAAGGTTGCAATTATGACTGGGTCTCAGGGTCTAACACAGTGTTTCTCAACGTTAACAACTTTAAGATATCTGAAGTTGAAGTCCTGACATCTTAGAGTTGCATAGGTTAGAGAGACTGATTTAAGGAGTTGGCCTGACAGCTAAGGAGGGCTCCAGAGGACCCCTAAGAGAGCAGGGGGGAATCTCTCTCTTACCCCATCCCACCCCCATTCCCTTCCCCTGTCTCTCTTTTCTCCTTTTGAAGACCTTTTCCAGTATTATATCCTTTATGTAGCTGGCTCTAGAACTTAAATTGTTGGACTAGGGTTTATTGCTGTTTTATATTGTTTTGCCAGCCAGATCCATGTGGAATTGGAAAGGAAATATAGTTGTTAACTTTAACGGCAAGCTGCTCATCGTAACCTTCTTTCTCTTCTCCTTTTTTTGGGGACACTTTGTGCAGAGACAGTTGGCTGAGTTTTAGATTCTGGGAGACTAAATAATATTTATTTGAGAAAGAGACTGCTGTTTATTCTAAAATAAAACAGTGACAGTCTCAGATGGAAAAACCTTTAAGACTAGGGTCTAACATTATCTGCCTGCACTCTGGCTCCTACTTCTCATGATTTAACAGTGGATTGTTGGAATGTGTGTTGGGATATGTGTGTTATTAAACCACCTCATTTAAGCAGACCAGGTGAGGGGAAGGCAACTCTCCCAAACTGAGGCTGCTGGTCTGGTTGGTGTAGGACTAGAAAGCAAGGCTGGCGACCGCTCACTCAGGCCTTGTGAGCATACAAGCGCAAGTGTGACCCTGGTAGTGGAGTGTCGATTCCCAGCAGATCCTCATGGCGAGTTTCTGCCATTGAGGGTGCCGCAACTGCTCCCCACCAACTTCCAGAAAGCAACAAGCCGTCTGCAAAATATGGAGATCTATTCAAATGTGGCTGCTGCTACCACTCTTCACAGACAGTGGTGTCTCCTGGGTCGACTGCGTCATGCGCCTTTTTGGGCAGCCATTGAAAGGAGTCTGCTGGCTGTGTTTGCACCATGGGAAAAAGACCTAGAAGCTACAGTTGCGTAACATTCTAATGGTTAGGGTTAAATCTGGTTAGATTGGGGGGGGGGGAGTGACAGCGCACTGTGGTTACTTCACGGGCCAGTGTATTATGTGAACCAAGCCAAAGGCATTATTCAGTACCGAGTTAAGTGTATTGTGTGAATGTAACAGCCACCATTTGGACTTGATTTCATTGTGGACTTCCAGTAAATGTGGCAAAGGGGCTGAGCCTGGCCCCAAGTGACCTGCGCCCCTTAATCCCCCGTCTCACGTCGGGAAGGCGCTCCAGGGGGCCGAGCACCTCTCCAGACCTATTTGGTGCGTTAGTCCTCAGGGAAGCCCTCGCCGCGGACTGTGGGAAAAGCCAGCGAGTGCCCGACCTGCAACGGAGCCTGCCGGTTGCCTAGTAACACGTTGGCATCAGGAATGGCGGTGGAGCGTCGAGGGCAGGGAGCTCGCCGGGCCCGAGGCTCGGTAAAGACATTGGCACGCCCACCTGCCCCCTCCCCCCACCCACGGACACCGGGGTGACTCACTGCCTCCGCCCTCCCCTCTCCGGCAGGCAGCCCCTCACTCCGCAGTTGGAGCGGCTGGCAGCGCGGAGTGTGGAGGCGCCGCAGCACTTCGCAGCACTTTGGAGCGAAGCTTCAGGTGCCGCCTGCGCGGGCGGACGGGCGGGCGGGCGGTGGGGCACCTCGTGGGGGGATCCCAGGAAGTCACGAGCGGGGTAGGACCATACGGAATGGGAAGAGGAGCGAGGGGGCACAGAGACGCTCCTGCAGCCGCCGTTGCCTCGGGCAGCTCAGCCGGGTGCAGGGTCCTCAGTCTCCCGTGGTCTTCGGCGCGTTGCTCTCTTGGAGGGGATCGGGTGACGGACTGCTGCTCCCTTCCGTGGTGGGCAGCGCAGCGAGTTGGATCGCGGGATCCCTGAACTGTTGGTGACTTTTTAAAATCCCTCCTCCTGTCTCTTTGCAGACCCCAGGGCAACTCTCCGCTGCAGCCTGACTCGCGAGTCGAACCTCTTGAGACCGACCATGGACCTTCGGCTACGGGATCTGCGCCTTCAGGAGGAAAGGGAGTTTCTGGAGAGCGTGGCGCTACCCCAGCCAGGTAAAGCGATCCAGCTCGGAAGGGTAGGGGGACGGATAAGAGGAACCCCATCCAAAGTCCCCTACTCGCCGCGATCGGAAGGCAGAGTGCCTGTTCGAAAAAGAGGAATCACCGCCTCAGGCCCTTTGCAAGCTTCTCTCTCGTTGTTGGACTGGCTCGAGGCAGGGCCGGTGCCCAGGCAGAACATCCGAATTGCTCTTCCCGCGAATGAAAGCCAGATACAATCGGGCACGCTGATGCGCAGCTCCTATTCATTAGAATGAAGCTTGCGCAGGAGATTGTGGTAAGGAGGGGGTGTCAAATGTCGCCCCCGGCCCCACATATGGTCCACTTCCACCTACCCTTGTCTCCAGGATGAGGGGGTGGGTGGGTGGGTGGGTGATGAGGATGTCTGTCCAGATTCCTTCTAGCAAATCTGCCTTGTTTTTAGGACTATGTTGTGTCGGCAGAGATCTGTTTGTTCAGTCTTTGACAGGATGCTACTTGCTCCCACCATCCACCCCAATCCACTACCGAGGCTTTTCAGTTTTATTTTACTATCACTAGTCCTTTCTCCTCCAAAGGCTCGCTCTGTGTTTCCACATCAAAGGGAATTCTGCAACAGTTCAACAGGTGTTCCTGAAAGCTTTTCCTGACTGATAGTTAGGGGCTTCCTCTTCCATACATTATTGCTGCCTGATCGCATCTTGAGGAGCCCAGCTCCTTCTGATAGCTCCAGAATGGAGGCAGCGCGGTGTTGACCACAAGCCTCATGTCAGGCTGGGCATCTTCCTAAAATGAACCTTCCATTGGCATCACTCAAGGCACCCCATCATGAAGTCCTATGCAGGGAGGAAAACAATGCATTTCAGTCATTTGCTTAACGCCAAGTGCTTTCTTCAGAGAAATGACAGTTATCTACCTGCTTTCCCTTTTAATCCTTATTTGGTTGGTTGCTTTGAGGGGAAAAAAATGGACTCAAGTTTACTACTGTAAGTGGCTGTATTCACACAGCACGTTTAAGCAAAACAGATAAAGACCAAGCAGACACTTTCACCCAACAAACTACACTTGATTCCTGCTAACCTTAGATCAGGGCTTTTTTTTTTTTTGTCAGTGCTGCTAAATGTGAATTAATTTATAGTTCATTATATTCTGCAAACCCACAAAATGGATTAATCAAGCAAATTAAGTGTATGCAGTCACCACCCCCAGGTTTCTTCCTTCCTAGTCCAATATTTGAAGAAAACTTTCTTCAGTTAAGTATCACCCAGATTTGTTGAGATGACAGAGGATTAGAGTGATTGAGAGAAAAGGGGGAGATGTTTAAAGATTCCAGATTAAGGCTTTTGTTTGTTTGTTTGTCTCTTCAATCACAGTTAATTCAGAGCATGCTCCAGGGCCAACGAATGAGAGTGCTCTGGATCACTCCCCAATGGAAGAAGCCAGAAGAGGCAGTAGGGGGAAAGTCATTGTCCCTGAACCCCTTATTACTGATGCTGATTGGCAGATGCCATGTGTCCCCAAATCCCCAAGGTAACACATATTGTTTGCTTAAATGGGATATCTGTCTTCAGGGTTATAAGCAGAAGACAGAATTTGGAACTCCTGTCCCTGCTTGTGATAATGGGGATGTCCTGTGACATGCTGGGATGGAGTGTGGGGAAGCTGCAGGAATAACCATTGGGTCTTTTTCTTCCCTTACCCCAGAGATGCCAGTCTAATTCTGGAAGCAGTTAAACGCAATGAATTCCTGCGGTGTCTGGGTGATGGTCAGAGCCAGACACTAGTGGAAAGCTTCACTTCAGAGCAGCGCCAGCCTGGTGACACTGTAGTGGCTGAAGGCGATGAGGGACATGCTATGTACATCGTGGCTGGTGAGGGGGCAAGAAGGGTATTTGCCTACTAGCCAGTTCCATCACTCATCCCCACCTGGATGATTCATTAGCCCTTCTCTCTGCCTTTCCTACCACGGCATTGTTTGCAGCACTGTTAGCTTCATTCCAAACAGGTTCAGCAGATATTCAATTAAAAAAGGAGGAGGTTTTTTCCTATTCATTATCCATTCATTTTGCTTTGCCTTCAGTTAACTGATTCCTGCCTCTATGAGAAATGAAAAACCAGAAAGGGAAGACCATTTAACTGCATTTTCCCAGGAGGAGATGAAATTCTTCAACAATTTCTCCACACAAGGCTCAGGGCTTCTTTTCTTTGTTTGCCCTAAAATTACTTTTTGTTAGTTTTTGTTACCAAATTGTAAGTGTAGGCTGATCTTCATTCTATATTGTTCAGAAAGTCCTGGAATGATGCTCTCTCAGGGTATTTTGTTTGCGTTTTGTGTGTGGGCAGTGGATAATTGTCATCCCCCCCCCCAAAATTGATAAGGTTCCTGAAGAAAATTCTCTAGTGACCTTTTTCAAAAGGCTGCGTGTCAGAAGAAAATGTCAAAATGTGAGTCTTTTCTCTGACAAATGGCTTCTGAGAAATTTGTAATTTGATAAGGAGACTGTTTACTTTCTATTATCAAAGGCTCGTGGTACTGGGAATTTACAGAATTTACCAAACCAGGCACGGCATAATGCAGCCGAAAAAAATGGAGGTCACTCCTGTATGCCCTTTCCCCATATAGTATATGATGATTTTTTTGTGCTCTGAGTGCAGGTAGATTCAAAGGAGAAGTGAGCTTATATGAGATAATGAAAAGATTCATATCACAGTCAACTGAAATTTGAAAAAAATGTTCCAGCATGTTGTTGTCTCAAAATTGCAGATTGTGAGCATGGCTTTGATAATACAAATTCAACCACTTGTGATTTACTAATTAACCTAGGCTTAAGCAAAGACCCAGCCACTTGGAGAAGATGAGAATTTCTCTGAGCCAGTATGGAGTACTTATTCTTAAATACTCAGTGGTGACAGCCTGCTCTTGATAGGTATTCTTCAGTATCGTGGGATGTGAACTGCTTCCCGTGCTACCTTTTGCTAAAAGGGAGCTTCTCCCAACTACTGTATGTCCTGCTCCCTGGCTGTTCAGTGTGAAAGCAGTTGACCACTTGGTTGCCAAGGAGCTACGACATCATTTGTATTGCAGCTGTTTTCCTAATGCAATGGGATTACATTTCCCTTGAAATTTGGCAGGGAAGTTGAGCCCCCAGAGAAAATCAAACATAAACAAACCACTGTTCAAGGAATATTGATAAGAGGGAGAGAGAGGTGCAACTCCAGCAACTGACAGCATCTTCTTGCTTTCGGCATAGGAATAAAGTTGAGTTGAGAACCGATGGGAGGGGAGAGGAAGTCAGAACGAAGAAGAAAGGCTAAATGTAAAACGAAGCTGTTACCAGTTTCCTTCTGCCTGTTTTTTGCTACCATAGACTAACAAAACTCTCCTTCTCAATGATGTGAAATAAGGGGTTTTCTATTTTTTCTGCTACATAGCATTTGTGAATGAGCTCTTTTTTAATGCAGCCTAGATCCTCTTTTGAATTCATGGGATATTGGAGTATCTTAAACATAACGCTGAAACCAGTTCCAACCTTTGTTAGCAGATCTCTTGCATTGTTTCTTCATGTTGCCACAGAACGCAGGATGATAACCAATTAGGTAGACAATACTTGTGAAGATCAGGCAGAGACCTGGAGCAAGACGAGAGGTAGGGTTCAAATGTTACCTTGTCCTTTGGTATTATAGTACCACGTTAACCAGAACTTATGAAACCAGCAGTTTGGTTTTCACTTGTTTCCCTTTGTATGAAACAGTCATCGCTGTTAAGCAATAATATAGTTTATTGTTTGGGCATACTATGGTATGGAAACACAGCAATTGTAGACCAAGACCTTGATCCCCCTTGTGCCACAGGAGAAGCCAAACTGCAATCAAGCTTTTATTAGCTTGGCTTATTGCTCCCTGGAGAACCTTAGAAGTGCTGGCCACATTCCAGAAACCCTTCTATTCACTTGAATGAGCTTTAGGAAATGAAGGCCAATGCCACAGAGTGTGGGGCTGATAACACTGCCTTGACTCTCAGACACCATTAACAGAATTGGATAAATTATAACAATGCAGGGCAGGTTGAAAACAGATGCTCTGTGTATGCCATAGATACACAATGCAATAACTCTGCCTACTGAATCCTAGAAGCCTGTGCTTTTCTATCAGCCCATTCTTGGAGTCTGCAGAAATGATACAGGAATTTTCCTGATATCTAAATTGGTCAGCATCACACTTCAGAACTTTGTTCACTCTCCAGCAAATTGCTTATTTCATAATTTAGGCATGGGTCCAGGGTATTTGAGAAGCCACCCTCATCCCAATGGGATTGGCCTGTTCCACTCGCTCCAGTGGAAGAAACCTACTTTGGATCACATCTGCCAAAGGCAAGGTCCAGCTTGAGGTGAGGTCACCCCACTCCCACTCCTTGCCTTCCAGAAGAACCTTAAAACCTGGCTCTGCAGCTGGCCTGGAGCCTCCATAAGGGTGCTCTTTGCTGGGGGTGGCTGACAGAGTAGAGAGAAGATCCCCAGCCCTATGTTGCCTATCCTCTTGGGTTGTAGTCTTTATTTAATCTTTCTTAATTTTAATCATTTTGTTTTATCTTTTTTACCTTTTTCACATTCTATAAGCCTCCCAGAGTCACAGCCACAGTGAGATGGGTGGCATATAAATTTCATAAACAAACAAATAGTCTGTAAATATAATTTCTGTGGCTAATGGTAGTGGTGAAACCAGATAGACTTCTGCACTTGTACGCTTTTGCTCCATTACTGTGTGTGGGCATGGGAAGAATTAGTGTTAATAGTAAATTACAGAAAGGTAGCATTTTACTAGCATGGCTAATAGCCATGGAGAAATCTCTTTCTCCTCCATGAAACAGTTCAGCCTGTGTTTATCTTGGGTCAGGGAGTTAATTCCACAAGTGATGAAGCTGCAGGTGGCAATGACACATCTTCATAGCCCTTATTCTCATGTTGCAGAGGGGGAGCTCGGTGTGACGCAGAAGGGGCGCCATCTCCGCAGGCTGCTCCCAGGGGATGTGTTTGGAGAGCTGGCTGTGCTGTACAACTGCCAGCGCACAGCAACTGTCACGGGTAAGGAAGGAATTGTGATGTGTGTCTGCTTGTCAAAATTGTCTGCCGCTAATGTCAGCTCCAAGTTTTATCAGCCACACTTCTCTCCAACAAAAGAGTCCAACAACCTATGTCCACCAATTTCTACAATTTCCCAACACCTTCATGTCTTCCTAATGTGTAACTCTTTTCGGATTGGTTCAGAAGGTAAAAGTGGAGGGGAATAGGAAGAAATGGAAGAGAAGAAATGATAGCTAGGGGTTGATGCATTCTTAAAGAAAACAAATATGGCAAAACAATGAAGATCTGTGACACTATAAAATTGAACCGACAAATTGGGGCAGAAGCTATCACACACACAGAATTCATTTGTCTTCACATTGCTCAATCTTATTTGGCTTTGCCACAAAAGACTATCACAACTATGCCTCTGGAATGTTATGCAATATTTGATAGTAGTTATTCATAAAATGTAACGGCTAGGGAATATTTTCACCCATCTAAAATAATTAGCCTGAGAACTGAGAGAGGAAGTGTTTATATTTTACATAAAGTATTTTATATTTAGCACAACATGTCTAAGATTCACTCATCGGCCCCCTCCCTCCCCATTAAGGTTTAGCGTGCCAAGAAGTGTAGCTTCCTATGGCAAGTGTACTGACCACCAGGGGCACCAAGATGATTCTGGCTTCTTGGGCAGGGGAGATGGGGCAATTCTGGGATGAGATGGTGTCAAAATATCCCTTTCCTCACGATGCCCACCAACAGCACTCAGGCCTTGGTGTGTCCTGCCTTTGCAAGTCATGCTGGGCTGGGGCATTCTTGATTCTGTTGCTATGGCAATTGTACAATTGCATCCTTTCCTTCTACTTCTGGAACAGAAGCAGAATCTGCTTTTCTCTGTTTTCTTTCTGTGTGAATGGCTAGTTGCTGATAATGTGTCTCAATGTGTTTGTCCTATTGGGATTTGTGTATGCCTGTGAATTTCAGCTCTCTTATTTGAGCACTAACTTCGATACCTCATTTAATGAGCATCGGGGAAAAATGGAAATATTACAGGATTTTGAAGGCTATGTGTGTCAATCGCAATGTACAAGAGTGTTTCAGAAAGTTAATGGCAAAAGCTGCCCACGCTGCTTTTTGAAAATTACAGTTTCTTTCTGAAATACCCTTTCTAAAATGTGGCAGTTCCCTGTGAACAGTGAAAGAATGTGTATTTTTAAATCAACTATTTAAGCTTTATATAGGAAGAGATGCTTTCAGGGGCCACGTCAACAGTTTGCTCACTAGTGTTGCTGATGACAACACTAGTGAGTAAACAAACACTAGTAAACAAACCCAGAAATAAAAACATTTGTTGTTACTACCAAACGTTGAAAGATTTATGCTGGAAAAGAACTAAAGCTAAACTATAGTGAAATCTTTTTTCTTGGTTAACCGTAACTTCTGTCTTCTCAGCACTCACTGTGGTGCAGTTGTGGGCCATTGACCGACAGATATATCGCAGCATCATCACAGAAAACGCCAAGCGGAAACGTGCTTTGGCCCTCGCAGGCTTGCGAGGGTAAGTAGGAAGGGGGCAAAAGGAGGGGAGATCAAGGGAAGGAAAAAGAATAATGAACGTAACTTTTGTTCACCAGAGGTCGGGTGAGGTACAAATAAGTAACTAAATGTAGGCAGGGCAGCTGTATCAGTTCTGCGATGAATATTTCCTTCTTGATTTCTTCCATGATTCCAAGAATATTGGCTGGGCTTTTGGAAAAAGAAGCAGTGAAAGAAATAATAGGCAACATTACCTCTAAAGCAGTGTTTCTCAACCTTGACAATTTTAAGGCATGTGGACTTCAACTCCCAGAATTCCACAGCCAGCAATGCTGGCTGTGGAATTCTGGGAGTTGAAGTCCACATGCCTTAAAATTGTCAAGGTTGAGAAACACTGCTCTAAAGAAAGATCTGAGTGGCAGAGCCGGTTGGGGTTTGAGGAGCTATAGAACTGAATTTTGGATTAAAAGAAAGAAAAGGAGGGTGTCAGGAGTGCATTCTCCAACACTGCTGGATTACCGTACCTGGAATGAAGGTGTGGGGGAAGAGCAGATTCCAGAAAATATTCCAAATTAGTATGAGCAATCAGGAGAGAGTCCTGCAGCTCCTGGGTCATAGATTTCCAAAGCATTCCTTGTATGCTCTCCTTCTCCCTCTCCCTCTCCCCTCTTCTCTTTCTATTGCCATCCCAGGGTGAAACCTCTCCAAGGCCTGTCTGATGCCGCTCTCTCACAGCTGCTGGACTCTGCAGAAGAGGTAATTGCAAACATAATAAAGACTCTTTCTGGCTCAGGGATGGCTAGGATCGTGCAGAAGAGGGGGTAGCATTGAGATGACCCCCAGCGCTTTTCAAGAGACTGAACATTAGTCTGTACATTCTTGCAGCGCACCTTCATGCCCAGTGAATTCATCATCCAGGAAGGAGATGAGGGGAGAGCCTTTTTCTTCATTCTCATCGGAGAGGTGAGTCTCAGAACAGTAAAGTAACAATGAAGAGATTTTGAGAAAGTGAAGACTTTCTCACATCGACCATTCTCCTACAGTTAGCTTTCTACATGTGTAGGGTGAAGGCACAAAGCTCCAAGTCAGGGCATGTGCCTGGCAAACAAGCTTAAAGCAGACTCCCCTCTTTTTAATAGCCTTCTTACCTAGAGCTCTGCTTGACCGGACACAGGATTTCTCTGACATTTTGAGAGCTGTTTGCTAGAGGCTCTCTGCTTTCCTGATCCTTTGTTTACTTTGAGAGATCCTTCCACAATCTAAAGCAAATTGCTGAGTTCTCCTGCTTACATCCTTGACTCCTGGACTGTCCGGTATCCTACACAAAATTGAAAAGAGCGTTACAAAACATAGTAATGTAGCTATGGCCAAACTTGAATTCAATTCTTAAGAATTTCATGGATCTAAGTGTTCTTAACAACCGCATGAAAGTGGTTTGCCAAACTAGGCTAAAATGTGGTTTGGTGGTTTGTGGCTCAGCACATCACAGAAACATAGTCACTATTTTAGTGTGTTGTGCAAACCAAGCCATCACATCAAATCATTATGTTGCTTCATTTCCTTGGGCATAGCATGTTATGTGAATATAACAGTTGCATTTTCTCAACCAAAGTCTACAGTGTGTTTTGTGTATCTAGCCAGATACAGCAGTATTTCCCATCTGCTGTATCTGGTACAAAAATAGCTTACCGTGTCTGGCTGCTATCAAGTGCCAAACTGGGGACCAGTCCCCTCCATCCCCCTTGCCATGCTGCCTAGTCCTCATTTCTTTCCTGGCCTCTGCAGGTTGAGGTGACCAGGAATGTAGATGGACAGGAGGAGCACATCCGAGTGCTAAAGGCCGGAGACCACTTTGGGGAGCTTTCCCTCATCCGGTAAGCATGGGATACTGGCAGGCTTTGTGCACTGGTTGATACAGATGCCCACTGGAGGTGACAGAAATATCATAGTATTGAATGTGCATATTGATATAATTTTTTGCTAGACAGAGGTTGACTGGGCCAGGAGGCTCCCATGAAAGATCCACATGGGTCAAGAGTTTTGGACATGGATCCCACTGAACCTCTTCCTTGCAGGAATCTTCCCTTGCTCCAGATCAATCTTCTCAGGGAGGATCCTTATGCTGGTGTGTTTTTGGATGAGGAGTTACATGTGCATAGCACTAGCACTAACACTTAGGCTTATATACCACTCTACAGTGCTTTACAGCATTCTCTGAGTGGTTTACAAATGTCAGCATATTGGCCCCCAACAATCTGGGTCCTCATTTTACCGACCTCAGGAGGACGGAAGGCTGAGTCGATCTTGAGCTAGTCAGGATCAAACTCCTGGCAATGCAGAGTTAGCCTGCAATACTGCATTCTAGCCACTGAACCACCATGGCTCCTATATATCTTTGTATTTCCTTGTATATCAATACATCCCGCACTTTTCTTCAGCTGTGGGCTGTAGTTTTATTAATCAGAGATCTCAAGAGGGTAAAGTATGAATTTCCTTTTTTGGTCATTTTTTCGCTTCTTCACACTTGCAGCAACATCCGGCGGACAGCCAGCTGTCGAGCACAGGGTGAAGTAACCTGCATTGCAGTAGCTAAAGAGTAAGTGTAATGTTGACTTCTTCCACGTATGGAGCCTATATGTGCAAAGGTGTATCATGGAACCTCTGGTTAGAACTAGCCTTAAACGATCCTATGATTTCTCCCTAGATTCAGAAATGCAAACTCCCTGAAATAGTATTGTAGAGGCTGCTTCTAATCTAGCCTGCCTCATTTTCCACTCTGTAGAAAACATTTACTGATGATGGTCTGGTAGGAAAGTGAAAGGAAAGGTGACAGATATGTTAGCTCCAGAGAAGCAAAGGTACTCAAGAGCTGTCCAACACCTCACAAATCAAAGAATGATTGTACGGAAGCTGAACTATAGAAAATGCACAGGGTGCTTGTGAGAATCTTTTGGATGATTTTACTGCAGCCACAGTGATGGACTAAGAACATTACACCAGTGTCTGGGATTATTTTCAGTAGGCCTATGGATGCAGAGGGTACAAAATTAATAGCTTTGAAACACAAGAGGGTTGAACATTTTTAGGTCAGGTTGCAGTGCAAATTCAAGAATCAACCACTTTGTGGAAAGAGTCACATCAAAGAGACTTTTCTTTCTTGGCTTGGAGGGTCTTCTATCCTAAGCTCATTGCAGAGTTTATTGTGTAGGTTTCATGTGCTTCCTTCCTTAAATGCTGAGAAATTATGCCATCGGTTTTTCAGCAGTGGTCAAGGGACATTATGGGGACTTCACAAAAGAGGCCATATGGTATTAGGACCATGGTTACCCACCCAGAATGTAAGTTAGGGACAATTTATGGCTCTTTTCTATCTTAACTTGCACAGCTTTACATCAACGACCAAAATTTTTAATAACTGTATAATTACGAGACAGCCCTCTGATTAGATTATTGTTTGAAATATAATGGCTGGATTCTCACAACATTCCAGGCTGAAAAGAGTTTGAGTAATTGGTAGCTCAGGCTATTATAGGAATACAGATTTTAAAATGAAGTAGGGGTGTCAACAATCACTTTCACTACTTGCCTTTCAAAAAGGGTAGCATTGGTTGTTGTATTATGTTGGTATTTATGCTCCACTTTTGCAATCAATATTCAAATAGCTTACACTTGAATAAGAATAATAACATGTATGGCAAACTTGTTTCTAATGGAAAAAAGAAAAAGATGTCTTTTTCCCCTTTTTATTATGTTGTTATAAATCTTATTATACTGTATAATTATATACTGTTTCCTTTCATTGATGTTTGCATAATATGTTAAAAATTATTAACATTCTATTATTTAAATAGCTTAGAATATTGAGGATAGAAAAGAGAGAAAATAGTCTATCAATGTTAATTACAATTTATACTGGCAATTTTACACGTACAAAATTATTTAGCTTTTTCATCCAAAGTTCAATGTAACATTGAAAAAGAACCACTACAACTCACATCAAAATAATTGTTATACTAGAGATTTCAATAGCTGATTATTTATTAAAGTCTCCCTTATATTGTTACTCTGTGTGTGTGTGTGTTTGTGTGTGTGTTTGTGTGTGTATGTGTGAAACACCTATTAATAAAAGGAAAAAATAGAGCAAATTTAACAATTTAATTATCAGAGGTGGGGGAGGAAAAGAAAAGTAATAAAAGAAAACTATTGGTTTTCTGATTCCCCCCTTTTAATACATCTAACTGATTTGCAATATCTGTAGACATTTAGAAACTAGACTAAAAATGATTATATTTGTCATGCTGCATGATGTGTTTCAAATTGCAAAATCTGGAACCAGTTATCAAGGGAGCTGCTGAGCTTCTCTTTTCCTGATGCATCTAAACAGAGGTTGAACAGATTATTTCTTGCTGATGTTTTAATCTGAATTCTTGCCTGGAGGAGATAGTTGTTCTAAGTGGCAGCTCCTCTTATAGTGGGGAGGGGGGTATAGGTAGTCTTTGACTTACAACCATTTATTTAGCAAACCATTACAATGGCACTGAAAAAAAATTGACAACCAGTCCTCACACTTACGCCTGTCGCAGCATCTCCATGGTCACATGATCAGAATTCAAGCGCTTCGCAACCAGCATGTATTTACTATGGTTGCAGCTTCTTAGGGTCATGTGACCGCCATTTGCGACCTTCCCAGCTGGCTTCCCATAAGCAAAGTCAACAGAGGAAGCTGGATTTGTTAAACAACTGCATGATTCACTTAACAACTGTGGCTAGAAAAGTCACAGCATTGTGCACAATTCTCTTAACAACCACCTTGCTTAGCAACTGAACTTCTGCTCCCAGTTGAGGTCGTAAATCAGGGGCTACCTGGATGGGGGCCTGTGAATAGTTCCAAACTGAATTTTCATTAATATCTCCTGTCTTCTGAATCCACCCCCTACCCTTTTCCAGGGATTTCCAAGAGCTGAGTCCAATGTGTGCTTGTGAGCCGTAAGTATTTCCCTGCTTCTGGGGTGGGTTGAATGGAGCTCTGTGTTGTGATCACTGAGGCAGTTCAACAAAAGATGCATTTGCACAAAGTTCCCCAGCTGCAAGTATGAACTACCAATTGTTTTTGGAAGGCAGATATGGGCAGCACTCTCCTCTACTTATCCTAGGCCCACTGCATGTGATTCCCATCCATCTATTCCTATTCCATTTTTCCTGTTTGTGCAGTCACAGGATTTGTTATCTGATTTGCCTCCTATGCTTTACTTTCTTCTAGGCATAGTATTTTTCAACTTCATTGATTTTATGATATGTGGACTTCAACTCCCAGAATTTCCCAACTAGAATGCTGGATGAGGAATTCTAGGAGTTGATGCCCATGCATCTTAAAGTGGCTGAGGTTGAGAAACATTGCTATAGGCAACTCCGGCACTTTGATTGATTACTATGTGCAGTGGCAGAAATGTCTTTTCAGCTGGCTTAAGGGCTGCTGTCTTGGAACTCTCTAATCTCTGTTGCCAGTGGTCTCCCAACAGCATTTCCCTGACATGCAAAGTCTCACTGGTTGAGAACCTGGCACAAATACATTTTTGAAATTAATATTCTTTCCCCAGAGCTACCCACTTTTCCATCAGGCTTTTTTAAAAAAAGTTCACTGCTGCACCACTGAAACATTCCTTCCTTCCTTCCTTCCTTCCTTCCTTCCTTCCTTCCTTCCTTCCTTCCTTCCTTCCTTCCTTCCTTCCTTCTTTCCTCCCTCCCTTCCTCCCTCCCTCCCTCCCTCCCTCCCTTCCTTCCTTCCTTTTCCTGTTCCAAATAGCCCATGTGAATAAGAACTGCAGAGTACTTATTTTGGAGCTGAAATAAAACCTTCCTTTCTCTAGTATCAGGAAGATTATGAAACAGTATATTCTTTCTCAGCAAAAGATACAATTTGAAGTGTCCTTGATGCTTTCTGAGCTTGATTGTTTTCTTGCAGACATTTCATTACCCAGACTAGATAATATCAGTACATTGATCATGTTACCTAGTTTGGGTAATGAATTGTCTGCCAAAAAAAAAAAAGCTGAGCTCAGAGAGCATTAAGGATCCTTCAGGTAGCAAATTGGGTGGCTCTCGGTAAAATACCCCCTAATAATAATATAAAAATCTGCTATGTTTCGACCAGTGACCTTCTGTATGTCAGGAAAATGTTATACCCACCTCACCTGAGAGGTTTCTGCAATACAGTAATAATGGCCTGCAAGCTATTGAGCCAAACTTAGGAAAATGGGAAAAAAAAAGGATTTTGTTTTCATTTTAAAGATACCTGGATTCATTTTTATTCAAATGCTTTAATTTTCTGTATATTAATTTAATTTTACAAACATGCATTTCTATACATGCATATAAAAGTACATCTGTTCAGTAAAACCTGCCCAGAGAAAGGACTATGATTGGCAATTGCTTTCCTGGCAGAGAATTTTGAGAGGACACAACAGTAAGGGAGAGAGATGGGTGGTTTCTAAAGATGAGAAATAAAATAAATAAACATTGTCTATTATCATGAAAGATATCAGTGCAGAATGAATACCCAGCAAGTTGCTGCTGAAGCATCACAATCCAGACAGAATTTTCTTAAATCAGTTTAGAGTCTAAGTAGCATCAGCATGGGATAGGAGCAGCTTAAAGGTACAGAACTGGTATGCCCAGAATCACCAGGTAAATATAAATATGTCTTATTTCCTGTACAAAACATTCAAACCTGGGCCCCAAGTCTTATGTGTGGAAGAGCCACATAAAATTAGATTTTATATGGTCTTGAGGATGGATATTTTGTAAAGATGAAACTATTTTTTAAAATATAGTCTTGTATAATGATTCTGAAGGTGGAACTTAGTTCCAATTTTTTATTTGTGTTGTAATTTGAAAAAGGCATAATTATTAAACTAATTAAATTAGTCTTAAAATGTCTAATACTCTGCACACAAGACATGACTGTTTTCACACAGTGTTTATCCTGTGTGATGCTTTTATTTATATTGACCACTTGGAGACAATATATAATTGATTATGCACTGCCTTCTACTGGCCAGTATAAATAATAGGCTAATAATTCTCCTAATAGTATACTGTATCTACATACACCTATAAGGGCCTGTAGCTGCTCCATTGTTGTAATAGTATTTTTTTTCCTTTAGACAAGCAACAAGTCACCCTAGAGTTATCATGGGTTCCTTTTGGCATCTTTACTGTCTATTTGGTTAGAGTTGCAGGCAAGCAACCCATAAGGAATGAGATAAACTTTTGATTTATTGGCCAGTTTAGGCTGGTATGTGCATGCTTTTTCCCATATGGCCCCTGGACATTGTTTTTCAGAATAATTCTGTTTTGGACAACACAACTGACCAGCAGGGGTAGAGTTGTGTAGAGAAGTGTGTGAGAGAGTTCTCTTCTAGCTGCTTTGTGTTCTGGTTAATCCATGTCTCTGAACCAGGGATCAGTTCAGGGATCTGGCAGGTAAAGTGCTGAACTCATATTCAGAAGGCATCAATGATCAACTCCGATTTGACGTAACAGTTTAGTAGGGGTGCAATCAAAGGAACATGGAGTTAAATGATATTTGAAAACGGCACTGTTCTGGAATAGTGCTTGTCCACCCTTGCCCAAATATTCTCTAAGATCAGCTGATATTTAGCCTTTCTTTGAATGCCTCCATGCAGAACAGCACCAAACCAGAACTAGTTGTGTCAGAGGACTAAACCTACTTATTTAACCATCTGTCAAAATTTTCTTCCTCCCCTATCATTCCGTATTAAGCAGAGTAATTGGTGGATGTTTTCCCACTGGCTGCTAACATATGGAGGGAGGGGAGGAAAACAAAGCTGGAGGAATCCATCAATCACTGTCCTTAGTGTGTCCTGTTCTCTGTAAACGATGACAGCACCATTTGCTGGCATTGTGTCTATGGTAGCATAAGGCTAGCCAATGGGAGCAGAAAATCTTACACTTGAATTTTATTGTTGGCTTGGTGACTGATGATAACACTTTAGAGTCCTAAATATGATTCTGCATTGATTAATTATCATCCCAGTACTGTAGGTATAAGATACATTTGATTCTCATAAATATGATTTTAGTTGTTTTGTTGTATTTTTGTAGCTGTCTGGTTATGCAATCTTTGCTTCTTTTATTGTTGGTTTTTTTTGTGAACCACAAACAATCATTTCAGAGTAGGGCAGTGTACAAATTGAATTTATTAAATAATTGCCTGGGGGGGGGGGGAAATACAGAACTGACTATCCTGCTTGATAGCTTAAAGAAAACTTGATTTAGTGATCTTGTGAAGAACATTTATCTGGCTTTCATTTGGATTGGTTCAAAATATATACTAGTTATGTTCACAAAACATGCTTAACCAGATCAATTAAAGATCAACCAACTGCATTCATGTAATATATGCTGAGCTTGTTTAATATGAACTAACCTTAACGTGTTTGTTTGTTAGATTCATTATTTTGCTGGGGATAGCTTAGCATGCTGCACAGACTCAGCTAGTTTGGTTAATTTATAATTCAGTGTATTTTGTAAGTTCAGAAAATAAATGTGGTGAATGAAAACATAGTATCCAGGTCCCTGTTTTGTTTATGAGTATAATCAGGAGATGATAATTTTTAATTTTTCTCTCCTCCATTCCTACTAAAAGGCTTTGTCCTTTAGTTGGGATCTACTAGGTGATCTTCCTTCTATTCTATTAATTAAAAATGAAGGATGCTTTATTTCTGTCTGCAGTGTTGGGCCTGGGAAGTTCCCTTTGCTTGCCAAATAACAGCACAAATTAAGTTTATTTCTTCCTATGGAATCCTAAAGTGAAAGGATCTGGTTTTGCCTCCTTCTATGATTTCTGCAGATGTAGATTTTGTCTTAGGCTTCAGTCTGAGAAATATGGCTTATTCTTGCTTTGGTAACTTGCTCCCATTTTGAGAAAAACCTCCATTTCCATCTGTCCAACATCCACGAGAAAGCATCCTGTGTGTGTGAATTCTTCAGAGCTGAAGAAGGATGTGAAAGGAAAGTTTTATTCCATTAATGTCTTCTTTTTCTTCTCCTTTCCCATCCTCCCAGGGAAGTCATGGTACAAGAGGATCTCCCTCTTTCTGAAACAAGACGGTCAGTGTTAAACCTTCTTTATGAATATACTGGTGTGTCATTGCTGGGTATCCACCTCAGTTGCTGTTGCTGATCCTGGGAGCACATTCATGGAAAAGTGATCAAGTAAGGCTGAGAGCTGTTAGGACAAATAACACCTTACTTGGTTGGTTTCTGCACTGATGGCAGGCCACAGGTTGCTGTTCCATGGCTTGTTTAGCAGACATCCTATTCTTCTGTGGTTATAAAAGTTACAAAAATCAATGGAAGGCAATACCTCAAAGTTCCTGTTTTTTGTTTAAGTCTAAGCTTGTTAGCAATATTTCCAGGGGCTATTTATCCAATAGAAAGAACAGTTCTAGGATTTAAAGTTCTAGTTTTGCCTAATTAAAGGATATATTGGGATTTCTCTTGTTGCTTGTAACTTCCAAGGTTTTATCAAAATGATGCCTTTTCCCTGCCAGTTCCAGGCACTTACTAATGCTCTGATTTCAGTTCAGGGGGCGGTAATAATCTAGAGGTTGCCCTAGACAACAGGAGTAGCAGCAGTGAAGTTATTCATAAAAACAGACCTCTGCTAACAGTCCATTTGTCTTGTTGAGATCAGCATATCACACCAACATGGGAATATTTTTCCTCCGCTAATCAAGAAAACATCATGACCATAATCTGGAACATCTCCACAAAGTATCAACTTTATTTTTTGTACATCTTATAGATTAAATAGCACTAAATAGGAATTATAAGAGCAGATTTAGGGGCAGAAAATCTCAAAGCTTAGGTGCCACACTGCTCTGAGGAATGGTCATCAACCTATACAAGTCAAAAGTTGGTAGACTGCAAAACAGAGATGCCAATGGCAAACCAAAAAGGATTTAAATGCAGCTGTCTCAATTAAAAGAAGTCAAGCAATACATGCAGCCAAAGGCAAAAACTGTCAACTCTTTCTATGCAGCCCCAAGACCCTGGAGGAAATGCAGATACTCATCAGCTGTATCAAAGTACAAGCAATGCAGGAACTCTTTATTGAGTGAGGCTATCCTTGTTGAACTGAACCAGGATGAATCTGTTTTATGGTTGGGGAATCATTTTCCTTTCAGGCTGCATTTCAGTGACAGTAATGTTATCCATGGTGGATGAGACTGTAGGAAACAGTGGATTCAAACTAGTGTTCTGCAAAAGACATTTGCTACTACTGTTGCTACATGAAACAGCTAAAGACCATATACTGTCTGGTTCTAAGATTGTTGGTAGCCCACCTGGTTTATCTAGTCCACCACCAACCTTTTTCAAAAAGGAGTCACCCAGATGGTTCTCTGGATTGGCATACTACCTAAATGTGAAGGCTTTATTTAGCACTAAGTTCTCAGTGGACTACCATGTCATTCATTTTTCCATCTCCAGTTGAGGTTCCAGAAGGATGGTAGCTGTGGATGAGAGATTCCTGACTTAAGTAGTCAGAGCAGTTGCTAGGTTTTATGTATTTGTCTGCTGTTAAAATAATATTTCCGCTTATATTATTTAGATAGCTGTCTAATATTATTCTTCACTTTAAGAACTCTTGTGGGTTGAAAAGCTGACAATAATAGATAACTCAAACTAAAGCATCTAACTAGCAAATGACAAAGGCAAATTAGTAATGACTATTTTCCCCTTGTGAATCGAATATGATGGCTCCAGAAACTTGTGATAGATTGTCTGTGCTGTTGAGAATAATCTTCTGATGGTAGGACTGAAAAAGGAATAAATTCATAGAGTTCACCATCATAGAGGAAGTGGGGTTTCTCTATGCTTATAGAAGGTCATGAAGTTTGTTTTCTCAGGAAAACATCTCACAGTGAGGAAAGACAAGGATTGAAAATAAACAGCTTATTCAGAATTCTGGCAAAAGAATTAGTGAGGTGTAGAAAGTTTCCAAAACCCTAAATCATGCCCTGGCTGGGCCTGAAGTACATGCTAGTCTGTGATAAAATGGGGGTTGGATAGTTTGTAAGCTAGCATGTTTTAGAACCCAGTTATTTTCTTAGCATGTTTGTATCTTGTCAACTTCAACAAGATTTAGGTTTTAGTATACTGTGGATTCATGTCCTGACTACGTATGACAATTTGTCTTGATTCTATAGCCTCCATTAGACTATTTTTCAAATTTACTCTGATCATGGACCACACAATTAAATAATCCCTATGTTTTTGTGTTTAAGAACATAGGTGTTCACATTCATATTTGTTTTGGCAAATGGGATGATTATGGGTGGGTTGAGTTGGGTTATGTATGCCTTCCTATTACCTCTATTTTTAAAGTTTTTTGTGTGAAATTTTGAATCAAACATTTTAATGCCAAATTAAGGCTTTATTTATCAGTTCAATAAATGGGCACCACATGCTAAAAGAACAGAATGTGCAAGACAAACTTACTGATCCAAAATGTTAGAAATCCCTGAGTGCTATTGAAAGTCATTTTCCATGAAATCCAATTTTTAGGTATTTATCGTAACAGTGCCTATTTGTACTTTTTATGGTTGCCTGCGAGAGATCTCACATCCACTTAGCATTACACATGCAGACTGACAGCTGCTAACTGAACTTGTTCATTATTATTGGATTCGTTTAATATTAATCTCACAGTGCTACTTGCATTATTGCTTGCAGTTTTCAGCCCCTGATCCATCCACTGATTGCCAGGCACATGGGGACTAAGTGTCAGCATGCAGAGGAAAGCCAAGGGCTGAGACAATGAGCGGGCTCTGACCCACACATGTGAGGAGGCTGCAATGGATCACACTTTGAAAGTCACTGCTGTGGAAAGTAGTACCTTTTCAGCTGATCTTTGCTTTGAGAAGGGAAGGGCTGTGCTGCTATGATTTTTTCCCTTCACAATACTTTTGTTCCTGGTAATGAAAAGCCATTTCCCTTCCCAGTTACTGCTATTTGCATTTTTACAACATTCACAGTGAATACAAAGTCACATTTAGGTCAATCTTATACACCTGCCCCCGCAGAAGAGGACGCAGCTGCCGAGATTCAGCTAATTTTTGAGAAGGAAAAATGAGGCTGCCAGGAGGAACAAGCAGCTGCCGAGGTTGGGATTTTGTGTGTGTGTTGCTCTTATTTTGCTAGGTGGCTGCTTTGAGCAAGGTTAATCTCTGAGAAGGAAGCGCATCAAGTGACCAGTTAAAAATCCTATTCCAAGAAAGTCCTTCCTGCAGCTACATTCACACAAAATGTTGAACAAGGACAATTGGCAGTTTAGCAGCTGCGTGGACAAGCATGTTATCCTTGGTTAGATTTGTAGTGTCATATGTCAAGCTAACCTATTTGATTCAAAGTACTATGCAGTCTTTGAAATGAACATGTGGCTATTTTTTATTTCAAGTGACAAATCTAATGAGCTGAAATATAGCTAAAATCTGATTTTGAAGATTTTCTGAGACAACCCTGATTATTATGTTACTGACTTCAGTCCGTATAAGCAATGAAGAAAAAAGTGCATAATACTGTAGCTTCATTAAAAAGAAAGTAAATGGGATATTCAAATAAATATCCAGACCTGGTCCCCCAGATTAAAGACATTGTGTTTCTCTGCACCAGCACTGAGAATTTTTGATGTTGGACTGTTAGAAGAAGAATATAAATTTTTCTGCAGCTTTCCTGATCCATTTTGTAGCAGGTTGATGGTTTGCTGTCTGTGGAAGAAAGATTACTAACATTGGTCTTGGGAAATCCTGAATTTTCGTATTATTGATGGACAATCTCTCTCTTCCCCTCCTTATTCTTTCTTCTTCCTAGGGGTTCCTTCCTAGAGGGCCCCCCAACTCCAGTGCAACTCCAGGATCTTCTGCCTGTTTTCTATGAGGATGGGGAGCAGAGAGGGAGGCCAGTGGTTTTGGGCACTGGTGGCTTTGGCACAGTTGAGCTGGTAAAGAATGGCTTGGGTGTGGGTGGATAGGGTAAAATTGCATCTAGTTTGATTTATCTCACAGCTTAGGTGGCCTGACACCAGAAATCTGCTGTTGGTTTTACATTACACCTTTCCTCCTGAAACTCAGGTTGGTGTACGTATTAATCCACCTCCAGTTTTTCCAACAACAGGAATTTGGCAAAGTATAGTTTACTTTAAAGGAGGAGATGTGTAAGCTCAGGGTTGAAATGAGAGGTCTTTGGTGTTCTCTGAGCTTGGTTATTTTCTTGCAGATGTTTCATTACCCAAACTAGGTAACATCATGATGACAGCACTGATAATGTTACCTAGTTTGGGTAATAAAATATCTGCAAGAAAACTATCAAGCTCAGAGAACACCAAAGACCCCTCAAGATACATTTTGCTAAGAAAGAATAACTGATCCAAGGAAACCTAGTGCTTTCCATGCTTGAGGAAGAACCTGATTCTGAGCTTTTCTAGTCCTGATCCAACTTCATAATTGTTATATCATTTTAGATTGTTGCCAACTATCATCAGTCTTGCCTCAATTTATGATAAAGTAGCATTATAGAAATCTATGGGATATATGTATTAACCAGGAATACTGTGTGAAATTCTGGTCTCCATAGTTGAATGAAAACAAAATAGAGGTGGAAAAAATGTAGAAGAGGACCACACACACACAAAAAAAAATCCTTGAAACTTGCCTCATGAGAAAAGGCTAAAATATTTAGAACTATTTAGCTTAGGAAGAAAAGACAATGAGAGTGGATATAATCAAGATGCATAAAATCCGGTGTGCAGAAAGCTGATAGAAAAGAGTCTCTCAGTGTATTAGGATCAAAGGTTATCCAATGAATAATTGGAAGTAGCTTTAGATTAGAACAAGCAAAGAGGTATTTCTTCACACATTGTATAACTGACTACTTAAATTCATTACCCAAGATTGTGGCAATAGCCATTAATTTGGACAGCTTTAAAGGGAAATTAGATAAAATCCCAGGGACAAGTATTTCAACAGCTATTCATCTTTAACATTTTGTATGAGGGACAGCATGCCTCCAAATGCCATTTGCAAGAATTAGGAGCACACCAAAGGCATTTGACTGAAAAAAATTGAGTTAAGATAAGTCTTGGTTGGGTTCAACAAGGGTATTTTTATTGAGAAATTAGTCCCATGGAAGTTTCTGTTCCACCCAGTCTTCTCAGCACACTGGCATGCTCAAAAGTGCTGTGGCAAAATCTAGGCAGAAGATTATTAAAGTTCAAGGTAGATAGATGAATGTGTGGATATGGGGATTAGAAACGATTTGATGGAAACGGTGACTGAGCAAACTGAAACAATGCCATTAGTGTGATAGCTGAGGATCTACTGTGAAAAAACTGTTTTCAAAAACTTAATAAAATCAACATTAATCAAGTTTAACATGCTGTGCATGGCAGCATTATGTCTTTAACTGAACCTACATACAACTATATTCTCATATACAGAAATATTGCAAATAAGAGTGATCATTACATAAGAGCCTGCAATCTAAAAAGCTATTGACAGAGATGTCCCCAAGAGCATTTGGAGAGAAGAAGGCTCTTGGAACACCTTGGACCTGCTAGTTAAGCTTTGCTCATCTCCCCATTCTACTGGTCTATGCCAGGAGTTGTTGCTTGCTGGCCCTTTAAGGAATACCTTGCAGTCCTGCTACTCCTGCAATCTTCCCATATCTGCAGCAAAGTGAAGATGTTCTTTTAACAGTGGGGGGTCAGCTTAATTGGGAGGAAACTGATAATGGAATAAGAAGTATGTTCCTAATGGCTTTGGGGGATAGAGATTTAATGATCTGACGTTCATTACAGTCCTAGCTAGTTAATAAAATGAAGTAGCCTCAATGGTAGTGGGGAGATTTTTTTGAAGAAGCTAATTACATGAATTTCCCACCTTGCTGCCTAAGAGAGCTACCCCTTTGGGAATCTACCAATGACTGATAAAGGCTGATCTGGTCACATGAACACATCATTGCATAAAGGCAGCATAGTATCATGATAAAGTTACAAATCTAGCTTTATGTTTAAGCAGGAAAAAAATGAGCTTGCGATATAAGAAGTATTGGCACAAGATGTTTAAATATTAGGCTACAATAGATTCAAAATACAGCAGCTGTCATGAACTGAAGGGGAAACATTAAGGCTGACATGATATTCTTATGCTATTGAAATAGCAAATGAAGAAGGGGGGGGGTCAGTTTCCCTTTACTGGAAGTGGGGTTGCCAGTACTTTTCTTCCAAGAGGACAAAATAAGGTTTTCAATTTTCCACTTCTGGATAAATGCTCTCTGTCCCGCTTCTGTTTCATCTTCTCATTTGCTCACTAAGAGAAGGCCATCAAAAACATTTGGGTTTTCAGGTCATAGGAGTGAGAATTTCTGAGCTACCTTCCTTCTTCTGCAGGTCCGAAACACAGTGGAGGGCCAGGACTATTTCTTTGCCCTCAAGCGCCTGAGGAAGGACCATGTGGTGCAGAAGCGTCAGCAGGACCACGTTCTGATGGAGAAGAAAGTCCTGCAGCAAAGCCGCTGCCCCTTCATTGTCAGGTTGGAATTGCCATGCTGTGGAAGGAAGAAAGGAAGGATGAACTCTGGGGTGGGCATGAGCTGAGGGCTGGAACTGCGGAGATGGCAACGATCATGGCTTAGGTTTCAATGGCCTGTCTGAAGCTTTTTAACCGCCTTGATGAAGACGATCATAAATCTGAATGATCATTAGGATTCATTCTTGTTGTCTAGAGGTTATCCAGAATTTTGAGCCAAGGTATAGTAGCCCTAGCTATTATGACTCTCAAAGGCTAATACCATTCTCAGTTATGCTAACTGGAGAAGAGAACTGAGTATATTCAACAAGGGCCCTGCAAAGATCTTGCCTAGTATGTAAAAGCAAACATAACTCCTCCATTTTGAACAAACAACAACAAATCCATAGTTGGATAATATCTTTTGCAGAGCCATCCACACTGATGCAAATGAGTGGGCAAGGTTTTAGAAAATGTCATCATGCAAAATAGTACAAAGATAGGTAATAAGAAGTAACAAAAGCTGGACTAGGTATTTCAGTCATGAGATCCGCAACATAAAATCAGCCTCAGAACTGAGATTTCATTGGATATATTTTTGGTGGTTAATCTCATTCAAAGACAAGGGTAATAGTTGCTATTTCAACTCTCAAAGTACAAGACCATTAGTCAACACTGTTTCTGACTTGTTTGATGTGATCTTTTTAATAGCTTGGGTAAGCTTGTAAGAGTCTGAAAGAAAGTACCTAAGAGGAAAGACAAGATAAAAATAAATTGATTTTGTAAAAAAAAGCCATCCCCTTGATTAATAGGATCCCAAAATTTCTATAGTGGTGAATGAGATACAAGGGAAATATCTAATTCAGTGTTTCTCAACTTTGCCAGCATTAAGATGTGTGGAATTCTACACCTAGAATTCCCGAACCACTATACTGTGAAATTCTGGGAGTTAAAGTTCACACATCTTGAAGTTGCTAAGTTTAAAATATGAAAGACAAACTCTCTTGTTGGAGAAGATGGATCTTTGTTAATGGTTGATCAACGATGTCTTTTTCTTGTCTGCTACTATGTTCTTTTTTATTTAGCAGTGTGTATATCTTTTGTTTTCCTTTTATTTTTAAAATATTTAAGAAGGTATTTGAGTCATTCTTAGCATTGTTTGCCAATCTCACCATTCCAAAGTTTATGAACATAAACATGAAGTCTAGCTTTCCTACAAACCTTCTTACAGTTCTAAGTCTAGGCTAGCTAGGTGACTGCTTCAGTTTGTATCCTTTTATTTACAGAACTTCACTAAGGGTTTTTTGTTTTCTGTCCTCCATTTTTTCTCACTGGAATGGCCTGCAAGTGCACTTTAAGCATCTCTATTTAGAGAACTTCCGTCTTTGAGGTCCTTTTAGTTGCCACTGAACCCTATTTATCATTGCTCTGGGTATTTTAAAGTTTCAAATATGTATTCAATTGCTTCCAGCTTCCATTTCCCTTAAAATCAAGCTCAAGCATGGCAAAATTAGTTTCCTCAAATGTTTCTGCTATTTTCCTCATTAATGAATGGCTTTCCCCAAAGGAAAGTTAAACTACAATCTACTTGTCCTTGAGTTCACATAGAACTCTTTTGTCTTATGTAGGACATTTCTCAAAATGATTGAGTAAATTCTCGGACCTTGCTACCGTTTTTTCAGGACATTGTCAAATGGTGGAAAACCATCCACCAACCATGCCAGAAATTGATTCAAATGGAATTGAAATGAATAGAGTTGGATGAATAGAGCTTTGAAGAAGTACTAAATAAGCACTGGTCAAATAGGGCAGTATTTCTCTTTCAACCCTGGAATCTCCACTAGCCCGGTGATCAACTTTTCAAACATGTGGATGTTAGGTCTATAAAAGAGAGTCTTCTCTTTCAGAAGACTGCAGGTCTTTCAGCTTTCTGCAGGGTTGGAGGAGGAAAAAAATTGTGGAGAAATATATTAGAGAACTGAACGGAAAGAAGACATGCTCATAACAGCCTAAAATTGCCAATAGATGCCCAGCTAATCCTGCCTCAAGAGACATTTGATTGGCCTCCAGTAGCATTTTTGATGAAATGTGTTAGATTCGATATATTTTCAAATTGCTGCTGGTTACTATCAGTTTAGCTGGAAAACACACATTTTCACATGTATTCCATCCATACATCCCCTTTAATCCTATGATATCCTTTATAACTAAACACAGAATGTCACTTTTATCTACCTTGCATTCAGTCCTGTTAGTTCAGCCCTGTAAGATCATTTCAAATCCTAATTCATTCTTCAATAAAACTCTCAGAATTGAGGGGTCCTTGGTGTTCCCTAAGCTTGGTTGTTTTCTTGTCAATGTTTTATTACCCAGTCAAGGTAACATCATCAAAAAAAAATGATAAGACTCCTGGCCAAGATGGATTACCTGCAGAGTTTGGAGGCTAAAATACCAAATACATGGACTGAAGCCAACATTACTTTAATACCCAAAGAAGACTCTGATTTAACGCAAATAAAAAATTATAGACCAATATCACTATTAAATGTAGATTATAAAATCTTCACCTCAATAATAGCAAAAAGACTAAAGAAATTTTTGATCGAATTTATACATACAGACCAAAATGGTTTTCTATCTAAAAGACAGATAAAAAATAATTTAAGAATGATTCTTGATGTGTTAGAATACTATGAAATTCATTCAGGGAAACAGATGGTTTTAATATTCCCTGATGCACAGAAAGCATTTGACAATGTAAACTGGCAATTTATGTTCCAGCAACTTGCAGAAATGGACTTTGGAAAAAACTTTATAAATTTAATCAAAACAATTTATTGTAAACAAACAGCCAAAATAATTGTAAATGGAGATCTTACAAAATACTTCAACATTAAAAAGGGCACAAGACAGGGATGTCCACTATCTCCATTACTATTTATACTAACACTGGAAGTAGTGAATAGAAATATTAGGCAAGATATAGAAATTAAAGGACTGGAGATAAAAGATGAAAAATATAAACTACAAGCATTTGCAGATGATTTGGTTTTCATATTGGAAGATCCATTGGAAACAAGCACTAAACTTATGGAGAAAATAGAAAAATTTGGAGAAGTGGCAGGGTTGACAATAAACAGAGAAAAGACTAAAGTGCTAACAAAGAATTTAAGAGAAAAACAAAAAAAATCAACTAACAAAAAAACAAATCTTCAAATAGTTAAAAAAGTTAAATATTTGGGAATTTATCTAACAGCAAGATATGAACAATAAAAGAAGATAACTATGTAAGACTGCTAAAACAAATAAAATTGAATTTGGAAAAGTGGAAAAACTTCCAGCTTTCAATGTTGGAGAGAATAGCAACAGTGAAAATGAGTATCTTACCAAAATACTCTTTTTATTTCAAACGATTCCTGTAAGGTTGGGAAAAGCCTTTTTAGATGAACTGAATACAACAATACTGAAAATTATCTGGCAAGGAAAAAAAGCTAGAATTAGATTGAAAATGGTACAAGAAGCGAAAGAAATTGGGGGATTTGGACTGCCAGACTGGATGTTATACTATCAACCAACTATTTAACATGGCTTAAAGAATGGATAATGCTTAGAGACAAAAGACTATTGTACCTAGAGGGGCATGACCGACAAATTGGTTGGCATGCCTTTCTGTGGTATGGGAAGAATAAAATACATAGTTACTTTCAAAATCATTTTATAAGAAATGCACTTCTTTCAGAATGGGAAAAAAGAAAAGAAAAAAATTATATTAAGAGACCTGGATGGCTTTCAACAATAGAAGCTTTCGCTTGCCCAAATTTAATTAACTATGATAAAGTTGTGACTTATAAAGATATTTTGGACAATGAAGGAAAATTGAAAGACAGACAAGATTTACAAGAACAAGGTATTGATCTAACATGGCAGCCATATCGGCAAATTCAGACGAGATAGTGACTGTTTATCCTAGCTTGAGAAGGAACAATAAAATAGGAAACTATGGGGAAAAAACCCTCACAAGCTGAAATTATTAGGGTTGCAACTATCTTGAAGATTGGAAGATAATTTATGTTCATATGGCACTTAGAGTTGCATTGGATTTTCATAAGTAATTGAATTGAATTAAACCCTAGGGTTCTGTAGAACGCTTAATGTATTATTTATATTCCATATATTCATTTACATAGTGGCCAAGAAACACAGAACTTACTCTATTCAGCAAATGTGATGTTAATAGTGTTGTACTTGTGCATTTTGTTCTTTTTATTGCTTTGTATTGGCTGGGGAAATCTAGGAGCTGAAGTCCACACATCTTAAAGTTGCCAAGGTTGAGAAACACTGATCTAGTCAAACAAAACAACATAGTCTGTTCCAGCTGTGGAGCTGGTCAATGCTTTTGCAAAGTAAAAATAGCCTGAAGAGCATTCTCTACAGGAGCTGAAAAAGCAAAGAAAGGATTGTTTTTGATCATGCTTCAACGTTTAAAATGACTTCCTGTTAAAGTGCTTTCTCTGAGCATGATGGCTTTTGCAGAGAGAACAATAACAACAACAACAACAACAACAATAACAATAATAATAATGGAAGGGACCTTGGAGGTCATTAGTCCAGGGGTCCCCATACCGGGCCTCAGCATGCCAGCAACCGGTCTGCCCAAACAAGCAAAGCCCCATCCTCGAGATGCAGGCAGCACACAAAACCATGCCCCCTCCAGTCCGCGGAAAAATCTATCTCCATGGAACTGGTCCCTGGTGCCTCTGATCTAGTCCAACCCTCTGCTCAGGCAGGAAATCCTATACCATTTCAGACAAATGGTTGTCCAGTCTCTTCTTAAAAACTTCCAGTGTTGGAGCATTCACAGCTTCTGAAGGCAGGTTGTTCCATTTATTAATTGTTCTAACTGTCAGGAAATTTCTCCTTAGTCCTAGATTGCTTCTCTCTTTGGTTAGTTTCCATCCGTTGCTTCTTGTCCTGCCTTCAGAAGCTTTGGAGAATAGCTTGATTCCCTCTTCTATGTGGCAACCCCTGAGATATTGGAACACTGCTATCATGTGACCCCCCTCGTCCTTCTCTTCATTAAACTATCCTGAAGCCTAATAAGGCAAAAGGGCTTTGAGGAAAAATATGGATTGTCCTGTCCACTGCTGATTGGACTAAAGTGCTTTAGTTCATTTTGCTACCACTGGGACTAATTCTGTCCATCTCTCTTCACCCTCTTTTATTCTCTCTAGGCTTTTTTCAACCTTTCGAGATAGCCGCCATGTCTACCTGCTGCTGGAGTTCTGTCAAGGAGGCGAACTATGGGCCAAGTTGCGAGAAGTGTATGAAGATACAGTCAGGGGACCTGGGCAGGGTGGGACAGGATGGAAGGGTGGGGCAGAAAATGATCACCTGTATGTCTTTACCAGTTATTCCAAGGTCAAGGAGATTGTGGGCCATAAGAAACTGTTAACATGGGAGCCGCTAGTTTTGCTTCTTGGCCCACAAAATATTCCTTTCACTTAGGATATATACTTCAGGCCCAAAGCTCCAGTGCTAAGGAAAAGTCCCATACAGTGCATTGTTCCCTCTATGCTGCCCTTAATTACTTATCACCATCTAACTTTTGGGTGATTTCAAGCTTTCCGTGTAGACATTGGCTGGGTTCACACAACATACCGAATCTTATAACTTGGCTAACAAAGCACAATTGGACCAAGTCTGATAAAGAACTAACATGTGACTCTTAGTGTGAACTTTGGTTAGAGTTTTTTATGGCTTTGTTGGAATAACTCAAAATGTTGTAGGGGATTGCTATCCCCTGAAACATGTTATACCCCTAACATGTAAAATTGTATCATAGTTTAATGTACTCATAAAACAACATTCTAAAATAATAGGAAGGTCCACATAATTTGCTTAATCATGAAAACCCAATTCCACTTTAACTAGTCTAATGAGTGGGCTGAGGCCTGTCATGCAATTGCTTGTGAGGGATGGGCAGTAGAGAAAAGATGGAGCTGATGAAGCAGCTTCCCACTCCATCCTGTCCATGAAGGAAGTTGCTTAAGCTACATCAAGGAGCAGCAATCCAGAAGGGTACATAGGGTCTTTCCAGGCCCAAACTGGAGATAATGTGGACTGAATCTGGGATCATTTGTACTCAGAATGTGTTAATACCACCTGGTTACTGAACTAATCCATGATCTGGATTTGCACAATATATTGAATCAAATGCAGTCACTAGATCTATGATTGTCTTGGGTTAAGTATGTTGCATGAGAACAGCCAGTATTATAAACTCTACCACTTAAATCTTTTTTTATTTCCAGCCGCTGCTTCTCAGAACCTGTGGCCATCTTCTGTTCTGCTTGTGTGGTTGAGGCTCTGGACTACTTGCACGGACAGGGCATTGTGTATCGTGACCTGAAGCCTGAGAATCTCATGTTGGATGCCAAGGGCTACGTAAAACTGGTAACAGAGGTTGAGGAATAAAACATTTTTCACACAGCAGCCCTAAGCTGCTTATTTGCCATGCTGAAAACAGCTGGAAATGACATTGATGTCCAAATTTCAAGCTCTTCTTCAGCTACGGCATCAGTGCTGTCCAACTTAGGTGTCATATCCCAATGGTGATATTTGTGGATTCTCCTACTGCTTTATCCCTCCAACCTGCTCTTAGAAAACAAATACCAGTGACTTTTCTTTCCATGAGTTGATGAGGATGTGAGGATTTCCATTGATAGACTATGAGATGAGGGCTCCTCTATTGCCATTCCCAAATAAAACATCTCTGAACTTGATTGTCTTACCCATTGGATGTGAGTGGTTTTTTTCTTATTTTTTCCCCCTGGACCATTTCTGAAAGTGGATCTGCCTGAGAAGCAGCAAGTCAGCTGTATCTGCACTGCAAGTCCAGAAATGTACAGTCTGAGGCTTCAGGGCACATACAGTCCAATCTCAGACTGGAATGTAAATCCTAGTGACCGCCAAAAGTAATTCCCAGATTGTAATTTGCAATGTGATAGATTGAAAAAACAATATTATTAAATACACACTTGGAAAAATCATCAACTATTTTCACTTTTAATTACATTTAAGTAGCAATGAAATAAACTTAAATATAGCTTTCATCCTGACCCTATTAATTATTTTTGGAGATTCAGTTTCCAGTTTTGGGGGTGGTACACATCTGCTAATAGGGTCCCTGGTGCATGTGCTTTGCGCAACAGCCAGGTTTAAATCTTCAGGAAACCTCAAGTCTGCATGAAAATTGCTTTCTCTCTTGCTTTTCTTCACTGGTGCAGTTAGATAGGTTTTTTTTAAAGAGTCAGAATATCTCTAAATAGAAAAGTTTACTGTCCTACCTCTGTTGCACTTCCTCCCTTTATTTTTCTAATATTTTTTTTAAAGTCATGTAGGTTGTTGGTCATTCCTAGAATTCTGCATTGTTTTCTGAATAAAAAGATTTTGGAACTCCAGCTTGATATACATATAGGTTGATGGGGGCAGTGGAACTCATCTGAAGAACAAATGTTGTTTTTCTGTCCTCCATTCCTAACTACTACTCCCCCCCCTGCTTTTTTTATAGGTGGACTTTGGCTTTGCCAAGGCACTCAGACGTGGAGAGAAGACTTACTCCTTTTGTGGGACTCCTGAATACTTGGCCCCTGAGATCTTGCGCCATGAAGGACATGATTATGCTGTGGACTTCTGGACACTTGGTGTGCTCATCTTTGAAATGCTTGTAGGACGGTAAGCCTGTCTCTGCATTTCTTCAGGCATTGAGCATAGCAATGGGACACTACTTCCTGGTGCATCTTCTTCCCTTCTTCTCTCCTAAAAGTAATTAGTGAGGGAGGGGAAGTTGGGAAAAAGAATTGGCAAGAACTGGAGAAAGAGGGACAAAGCATCAACTATGCACTATAGAATTGAATGGGGTGCCAGAGCCATTTATTGGATTTGCTTAGAGCCCAGTTGACCAGGCTGTCAGTACAAGCAGAAGTGGTAGAGATTCAATTTCACTTGGTTCTGGGACATATCAAGGATTGTTCCTTCTGGTGATACACCATCATGCTTTTTAGACAAGTGGAAGAGTGAGTTTTATTGAGGAGGAACTTCTGGTTGTGAGGAAGTGGCTGGGTCTGTCCCACAGTAGTATCTATATATCCATGTTTTTCTTTTATCTTCTCCTCCTTCTTAGACCACCATTCCACAGTACTGAACCTCAAAAGATATATAGCAGGATCATGGATGGTGTCTTCTCTTTCCCTACATTTGTCAGTGAGGCTGCATGTTCCCTTGTAGCCAAGCTTTGCAGGTATGTCTCCTTGCTGACATTCATTCCAGTCAATGTGAAAGCAGACAGGGCTGTACTATGATTAAGTTCCACCCTCAATAAAAATGAAGGAAAGAATCAGGTGGGTAACCATCTCAACCTAATCCAAACAAGACAAATTGGCATAGTGAGAACATAATGGAGAATGTAGATGAGAGCTTTAATAATGATATTTCTCCTGCTTGCAGATTAATCTGTAGTTTCTGTGTCAACTGCAATTTAGCAAAAGCAAAATAACCCCAGTAGTAAACAGTCTAGGCCCCTGGTCACCTCTTCCAAGAAGTATGAACATAAAAAGGACACTGTGTTTAGAATTGGTTAAATGTCCCATCATGCCTCTGAAAAGTTCCCATGTAAAACCAAAGATAATCTATGGGTGATATCCAGAGGCATCTTGAATTTCCTACTGTTCAGCTAAAACAATCCCCACTTCTAGTATTATAAATGAGAGGCAGTTTCGTATAGTGGTTAAGGCAGTGGTGGCGAACCTATGGCGCACGTGCCAGAGGCAGCACTCAGAGCCCTCTCTGTGGGCACGCGCGCCATGCCCCGGAGATGGCAACCGTCCCTCTTCAACCAGCCGCCCGCTAACTCACCGAGGTCCCACATGGCCGGATGCATCCCAGCACAGTTGGTTTCCCTCCCCCCCCCGTTCCATCCCTCCTGGCCTCGCATGCTCTACTTTTCCTGGGCACAACCCACTGCATCGCCGCCTTAGCTGTCGGCCGGCTGGCCAGCTCAGAGGCAGCTTCTCTGAACTGCTGGCGGTGGGCTGTGGAGCTGCTGACAGATACTGTCGGCCCCCATGTGCTCGCTGGCCTCTGTGTGTGGGGGCTGATGGTGTCAGGCAGCAGCCGCCCCAGCCCCTGCCTCACCTTACCTCACCTCACTCCGCAGGACGAGCCTCCTGCCCACCGCCCCACCTGCCAGAGACCCCCTGGATCTCCCCCAACCCTGCCCGGTTCCCCACAGGGGTCCCTCCCCATGAGCAACATCGAGGTGACCATGCCCACCTTGGCCACACCCACCCAATCTGCCATGACCACCACAGCCACGCCCATCCAGTGGGCCATGGCACCTGGCAATAAATAAGTGGGTTTTGGGTTGCAGTTTGGGCACTCGGTCTCTAAAAGGTTTGCCATCACTGGGTTAAGGCATCACTAGTTTGGGTAATGAAATGTCTGCAAGAAAACCAGCAAGGCTCAGGGAGCACCAAGGACCCCCTCAGGCTAGAAACCACGAGATGGTGAGTCCCACCTTAGGTACAACATGAGCAGGGGAACTTTGGGCCAGTCATTCCCTTTTACCCCTGGGAAGGAGGCAATGGGAAACCACTTTCAAAAAAACCTTGCCAAGAAAACTGTAAGGATTTTTCCAGGCAATTGCTGGGAGTCAGAAACTAAGTGGAAGAAACACACGTGCTAATATTGTAAAAGTGCAAGGAAAACATCACTCCTGTTTCTTCTATTCGTTTTATACACTTTTATCCTGACACTCCCTAACCCCATATCATCACCTCCTTTTTGTTTAGTAAATTAAAAAATCATAAATCATAAATTGAAAAAAAAAGAATCCAGTCATTTTATTACATCTTCTATACCAGCTTATCCCACCAGACGTCTACTAAGAAAACACTGGGGGTTTTTTCTTTCCTCCCTTCCCCCTTGGCAGGCGTCGACCAGGGCAGAGACTGGGCAACACCAGCAGTGGGATCCGGGGCATTCGGAAGCACAGGTACGTTCATAAGGAAGAATCCTGGACAGAGAAAAGTTACCAGCTGAAATTGCAGAACCTGTCTCTGCCAAAAGGTGGCACAGGAATAATAAAAAAGGTCCACATTCTATAGGAAAATAGGATGAAGTTGAGGAGTAATTCAAAATGTACAGAAGTTGGTAAGAAGATCAATGTATTTTCAGATGCTCATCTTTCCTATTTTCACTCAAAGGCATAATGCTCATTTGACCTACTGAATTGTTTTTGAGAACTATTTGAGTAAGCAAAGATACTGATCAGATCATTGTTCTTTGCATTGTGGTGGTTTCTTATTTGCATATGGCCTACTGACTAAGACTAAATATCCCTACAGAAGTGAATGTTTGTAGCTCAGGGTTGAACTGTGGCATCCATGATGCTCTCTGAACTTGGTTGTTTACTTGCAGAAGTTTCATTACCAAACTAGGTAACATCATCAGTGCTAATACTCTACATTAGTCCTTTTCTTTTTTTTGAGTCTGCTGCTCTAATGTTAAACTCAGAAAATTAATCTGGCAATCTTTCAAGGAGTGCTAAATCCAGAAGTATAAAAATCCTATGAAAAACCTGGCATTACATGAACAAGTGCCCATTTTTTCTTGAAGCTTGTATCAAAATAGTATCCAGGGATAAAGAGGGAGGGGCAGGCCAGCAGTGATTCAAAGTGGCCGATATATCTGAGCTTCTGGAGAGTGTCAGCAACCATATTGATGATGAAGTATGCTAGATTGTATTTATGGCAAAAATTATGTCAAATTCAAAAATGCTATGATGGGAACAGCTAAATAACAGCTAAATAACCCTTATGTGGCCTCAGGTATGAATTATGGGTAACGTGAAGGAAATATCTTAAAAATACAGCATTAAAAAGGTTATTAGAATATGTTCGCTCTATGGCTAGGGGGAATGTGAGACCTGTCAATAGGATCTAAGTGCTCAACTGCAGGATCTGCAGCCACTTTCATTTATCTGGCTTTGGATCCTAGTACTCTAGACCAGTGTTTCTCAGCCTTGGCAACTTTAAGATATGTGGGCTTCAACTCACAGAATTCCCCAGCCAGCCATGAGAAACACTGGTCTAGATGCTTGCAGTTCATGGCCATTTCTGTCCTCAGGTGGTTCAACTCCCTTTCCTGGAAGAAGCTAGCGCTGCGTCAGATTGAGGCCCCCACCACGGTGCTGCTCAAGCAGGTATGAAAATGGCCTCCAAGAGCACTTTCCTCCTGCTTTTCCACACCAAACAGGTTGGGAAGCTGCTCCTGTTTCTACTATTTGTTTCTTGTTCTTCCTCCAGGGTTTTCCTTACGCCAATTTCAAGCGGTACTCTGTTTCACGGCAGCTGCCTGAGGAGGAGTTCTCCGGCTGGGATGAAGATTTCTGAGTTTCTGGGACTGCAGGGGAAAGGCCTGACCAGAGGCATCTCCCTATAGGTCCTGTGGACTGGATGGGTTTTTGGAGGCACAGCTGAGAGACATGAGTCACCCCAGCAACTTCTCCCACTCCCACAACCAGATGCCCCTGAAGAGGGGCCTGCTGCCTTGCTATTCTCCTGCCTTTCTACCTTTCTCTTCAGTGCTTGGCAGAGACTAGGCCGCCCCTCCTGTTGTTTCGCTCCCCACCGCTCTTCGGTTCTCCGACAGATTATTGCAGTGGGCAAAGTCACTGTGAGTGAGGATGGTTGTCTTCCTGTGTTGTGCTGCTCAGTGTGGGGAATAAATACATTCAGGGGACAACCTGAGCCTCCTTTCTATGAATCACACATGGCTGCAGAGTGTGTGTGTGTGTGTGTGCTGGGGGTAGGGGGGGGATTGGCTGATCTCCATTCTGGATTCCAATTCTTTTCTACTTTCAGTCCTTAAATTTAAAGATGGCTCCCTCTTTAGGTGGGCAACTTTTTTTGGCCACATTTTCTTTAAAGAGATTGAGGGGAAGGGGAGGGGCTGCAGAGTGTCAATACTGAAGCAAAGAAAGGGCTGGGTGAGAGTTTAGGATAAGGGTACCAATTTTTTTTTTCTTCTGGCAGCATCTTCTGTCTGTCTGTTTTTCTCTCTCTCAAACAGTAAAGATCAGAGATCTGAATTGATTCCTTACACAAGAAGGAATTTGAAATTAAACTGAGGGTCTTGACTGGGCCTATAGGTTGCCCAGATCTGATCAGGCCTTTAAATTCATGAGAGGTACACTTTTGTAATAGAGCTCTACACTTGGAATAATAAGATTTCTGCTACCAAATTAATCATAGATGGGCGTTATTACAAGTAAGACTTCTGCACTATATGTTTATTTATTTCCCAAGTTTTTATGCAGCACACACATTCCTTCCCTTGAGCATTATGAACCACCAAAACTAGATTCTGAATAAACAATTCCTTAAAGGGGTGAGAGTAGGTAAATGGCCCTGATGAGCATAGACTTGCTTTTCTTTTCAAAGAACTATATTAGTATTCCTCCAGTTCTGTGAATAACCTACTATAGTGTAGAAAAAAAAATATCAGTAGGGGAAAGAAGGTTGATAAAGACATGTTCTGTTGTTCTGATGTCAGTTACTCTGAAACAAAAACCCCTCCTATCCATGCTGTTGTGTTCATTTATTTGCATTGAGATGGGTTAATCCCAGCTTTTCTCTAAAAATGAAAGCTAAACTCTTTAAATATCTGGAATATGTCTTATATGAAGCTGCAAAAGAGAACAAACAGCATATGTTTCACCTCTTCCAAGAGAGAGGACTAGCATGTCAGCATGCCTGAAGATACTGTCTCTTATCAGTCATTCGTTTCCAAGGTGAGCATTTTAACTCTTGTGGTGCCTTTCATTACTACAGAGTTTTTATCGTTGTTGATTGTCTTTTATTTGCTGTGGTGGCACAGTAGTTAATCATTGTAGCACAGTGGTTAGAATGCATTATTGCAGGTTAAAATGCCAACAGCCAGGAGTTCAATCTTGACCAGCTCAAGGTTGACTTAGCCTTCCCTCCTTCCTAGGTCAGTAAAATGAGAAACCAGATTGTTGCTGGCAATATGCTGACTTTGTAAACCACTTAGAGAGGGCTGTAAAGCACTGTGGAGTGGTATATAAGTCCAAGTGCTATTGCTGTTTGTCCTTGCTGGCAAGCCCAAGGAGGCCACCTTTTCCTTGAATTATCAATTGGTGCAGAAAGAGCTTGGCTGAGTATTTACTATTTCTTGAGGTTCCTTGATTAGTGGATTAGTAAGTCTAAATTTAAAACTAGAATTAGTAAAGCAGAGATTTTGCTGAAAGGAAAGGATGCCATTCAGTAAAATCTCTGCTCCTTTCTCACTCTGAAGTATTAATATCTTTCCTGCTGCTTCACTTTGTCCACTACAGTATAAGGGGGTAGCACAGCCTTTAACAAAATCTCTATTACAAAATGAGGATGGAACAAAAAAAGGGAAAGAATTGTTCAGTATGGTGAAAGCAATGGAAAAAGGAGTGAAGAAGGAAGTGAGTTTTGGAAGAACGAAATAATTTAGCTGTGAATATATTAAGCTTAAAACAATGATGAATAATCTAAACTAAGTATTTAAAAAGGATTGGGAAAGTAGAATTAATGAAAGGAGAACAGTAAAGATGGCAGATAATCAATCATACATATACAGATTATTGCTTCATGGAGACAAAACTGAAAATCACTGAATTTTCAGAGGCCCTCAAGAATGATCTGCAGAGAAAGAAAAAGAGAATAACAGCTGCTCTCTGAGGACCCTTAACAGAAAGGAAGAAAGTGGGGGAATATGTTTCCTATTCTGTGAATATTAAAAATCCAATTAAGGCAAATAAGACAAACAACTGAAGCTAGAATCATGGAGTCTTAATGCATTATAATAATAATTTTATTTTGCGGTCACAGATCAAAATGCAAGTGCAACAAAAGAAAACACACACACAAAAATATAATCACAAACAATTAACACCAGAAGCCTTGGCTAAAGGGAATTACAACATTCTCCTCTAATAGTTACAGCTCTAGAAACCTGAGAAGTAATATAGGAGGAGCCATCCCCTAGGGGTAGGGAACCTTGGCTCTTTTATAAGGTGACCAACTTTTTTACAACAAAAAGGAGGACACGAATAAATTGAAGAAAAAAAATATCGTAAATAAAGGAAACATTGTATTTATTGCAACAATAATACAGAATACACTATAATATCATAAATGCATAATAAAAATCATTTGTAACAATAACATTTTATATTGTAATTATGCTTACATGCCTATTAATTATTTAAATGAGTACTTTTCCATTGAATGAATATTTTTGGTCAATGTATCATCTTCTAACAATATATTGGAAATATCTGAACAAGAAATATCCTTCATATTGAATTTTACAGCAAGTGCTGCAGCTAGAGTATCAACATTCAATCTCAATTTCTCACTTGTCCAAAAATCTACACAGCTGGATTGCACGGGGATGGGTGGCGGAGGCAGGTTTTGTGAGCCAGGCACTGCAGGATGGCCACGTAGGTGCGCAGGGTGAGGTGGTGGAAGCGCAGGTCAGCACTGCATAGACCAGTCGTTCTCAACCTTTCTAATGCCGCAACCCCATAATACAGTTCCCCATGTTGTGGTGACCCCCAACCACTTATACATCACCGGGTGCCAGGGGCGTGGACAAAGAAGAGGACAGCCTTGTTTGGCGACCCCCATGAAATAGTCGTTCGACCCCAAATGGGGTCCCGACCCACAGGTTGAGAACCACTGGCATAGACCAACAGCTGGTGCAGCCCACGGAAGGTCAATTGCCCATCGCGTCCCTGCCCACAGCTGCCCCGCCAACACCGCTGCCCTGTCATGGAGAGCCGGCCCCGTGGCTCCCAAAGCACCAGCCGAGCCAGTTCCGGCCCTGCAGCCGCCCCCCAGCACCACCGCCCACCCTGCGCATCCCCGTAGAGCCAGCTCCGCGGCTCGCAAAGGCAAAGCACCAGCTGCCCCGGCTCCGGCCCTGCAGCCACCCCCCAGCTGCCGCCCAGCACCACCGCCTACCTGTGCATCCCTGTGTAGAACCGAACAGGGAAGATCAAGAGAAACTTACCGCTCCAGTCTTCTCCAGCTATCTGCGGAACTAAGTAGGAGATAGTGTAGTTGGATAGCAGTGAGGGGTGCAAAGTTCCTGCAACTTGGACGTGCAAAGTTTGCCACCTGGGTGTTTTGGCGCGCTCAGCAGCAATTCCTATTGGCTTTCAAAAGCCAATAGGGGGAGTAGCACAGCTCAGGCAAAAGTTGAAAAAAAACATCAAAAAAGGTCCCGGAACGCCTTCTGAGCGTTCTATGAGGGAAAAAAAGCCCTGCAGATAAGTCTTCAAATATAGAAAAAGAGGACATTTAGGAGGACATTTTCGAGGGAGGACAGAACTCACAAAAGGAGGACTGTACTCACAAAAGGAGGACGGTATATGGAAAAGGAGGACATTTAGGAGGACACTTTTTGAGGGAGGACAGAACTCAAAAAAGGAGGACTGTCCTCCCAAAAGGAGGACGGTTGGTCACCTTACTCTTTTATGACTCGTGGACTTCAACTCCCAGAATTCCTGAGCCAGCCATGCTGAGGGGAAAGAGAGAAGTTTCCAAGCTGAGCCAGGCTGGCTCAGGAATTCTGGGAGTTGAAGTCCACGAGTCATAAAAGAGCCAAGGTTGCCTACCCCGGCCCTAGACAATATAAGACCAAATTACTAACATTAGAACCAGAGGGATCAATTCCAAGGAGAGACAACAATTTAATTCTGGCTGTGTTATACATAGGGCAGTATGATAAGACATGCTTCACAGTTTCAACTTCAGCTCTATCACAGGGGCATAGTCGCTCACTAAACAGGAGCCTCTTGAATCACCTGTCAAAGTAGTGCTGAGGGCAAGACATTGAAACAGGCTAGGGAAAAGACTCTTCTATACTTGGGGATGGTTAGATATAGAAATATGAAGCCATCTTCAATCCATAATTATTAGAATGGCTAAAGATCAAAGGGGAGCAGGTTTTGTTGGCTCTGGCTCTTAAGTATTGCAAATCTATATCCACAAGCCGTTGGACTACCCTAAACTGGACGTTGAGACCATAATCTCCCAGAGCATCCACGAGTCTTAATGCATTAATAGGACTGAGTAGAGAAAAATGATCAACAGTACCAATAAGAGAATACTAAGAAATATTATAACTACATATAGCCTTCTCAGTTGCACTAATGATTAAGTCATTGGTGAATCTCATGAGGAATGTTTCAAGGCCTGAAGGAAGCCAGAGAAGAAGGGCTGAAGAGCAGAGATAGAAGAAAGAGCATTAAAACAGCAAGAATAAATAGTGGCACATTTCTGGAATTCAGAGGAAAGGAACAAAAGATGATGGATAGAGAAAATGTGTAGCATTGGAAAATAGAGAAGAAGATATTTGCATAATTGAACATGCCAAGAAGAAAGAGGGAAGAGAAAGGTTGGTCAAATGTGCGGAGAAGCTAATGGTGGTAGGACAAGGGAGGGATAGTAATAAAAAATAAGAGATTAGGAAAGTACATAAAGGGCTGTGACAAGGAAAGTGGTATTGTAACTGAACTCAACTCATACATTTCCCCCAAGAAACAAACACTAGCTACATTCACATAATGTACCTTGGTTATTGAGTTAACCAATTTTCTGGGCTCACACAATAATTTGAATCAAAAACCAATGAAACAGATCAGGTTAGGAACTAACAATAATACATACTTTGATCTATTAGATTTTTCAACCAATATTAAGAAGACAAAAGGGGCTGTTGGACTGAATTAAGAGCCTTCTTAAATCAAGTCGAAAATCTGTTTGGTTCAGCACCTATGTGGAAATACAGTATGTGGCATCACTTCTTCCCTAAGATAAAATCTCTTTCAAGTCAGGCCTGACTCCTGATATTTTCACTGATACGTACGTATTGATTTTTGGCAACATGGTGATTTGCCATTGCTTTTTTCCAGGTTGTTTTTTAGCTTTCTCAGTTGAGCAGTCAACTCTGCTATTTTCTAGTGGACTAATATTCAAGTATTAATCAAGTCCAATTTCACTTAAGTTTTGAGATCTGCGAAGATTGTCTACTGAAATGCACAATAATATATTATGTTCTGTGTGCAGAAGCTGACTTTTTGTCTTTCTAGCACCCATGAGCAGAAGGAGCAAGCAGAAAGATCTTGTTATTTTGCACTCCAGATAAAATACTATCTACTGTACAAGGAAAAGGAGATCTATCTCACTCAGAGGTATAAATCTGGATTTATCTGTATTCTTCCCTTGTTCCCTAATCATTTAAAAACTGAACTTTGGCAGACAGCTGCATAAATCAATGGATTCCTGGACTTGGCCCTTTAATCTATGATATCACTGAAAGTATCAGGCAGTGCCAGAGAGCACAATTCACACAACACACTAGACTAGAGTAGAAAGCAATTTTATTTTATTTATTATACAAATTTATATGGCTGCCCAACTCACATACAGGTGACTCTGGGTGGCTTACAACATTAAAAATCCACACTACCCCTTTTCCCCATAGCAACAGCAATGCAAACAAATCAGTCACTTGATCAGCTCCATCTCCGTTCATGATCCCCAGGCTCTCTGATGAAACCATATTTCAGGGCTTTTCAGAAAAGCAATAAGGTGGGGGCCAATCAGATCTTGGGGGAGTGATGGTCCATAGAGAAGGGGCCATCACCAAGAAGGCTTTTTTTGTGGTCCCACCAGATGTATATCCCTAATATATATGACCACAACATACCCTGCCTCTCCATCCTGGTGAATTTGGTGGATGTAATAGGGGAGAGTTTTTTGTTATGCTGCAATTTTTAAACTTACAGCTATTGTATTATTTTTAAACTTAAAGATATTGTATTAGGCCAGTGGTGGTGAACCTATGGCACGTGTGCCAGAAGTGGCACTCAGAGCCCTCTCTATGGGCATGTGCGCCATGCTCCGGAGAGGCAACTGTCCCTCTTCAGCCAGCTGCCCGCTAACTCACCGAGGTCCCATGTGGCCGGATGCATCTCAGCATGGCTGGTTTCCCTCCCCCTGTCCCATCCCTCCTGGCCTCGCATGCTCTCCTTTTCCCGGGAACGACCCACTGCATTGCCTCCTCAGCTGTCGGCCAGCCATCCAGCTCAGAGGTGGCTTCTCTGAACTGCTGGTGATGGGCTGTGGAGCCCCAGAGTACACCAGTCAAGGGGCTGGCAGGCTGGGCTGTGAACGGACACTGTCGACTCCCGTGTGCTCGCTGGCCTCTGTGTGCGGGGGCCGATGGTGTCAGGCAGCAGCTGCCCCAGCCCACTGCCCCACCTGCCAGATCCTCTGGATCTCCCCCAAACCTGCCCGGCCCCCACAGGCGTCCCTCCCCACAAACAACATCGAGGTGACCATGCCCACCATGGCCACACCCACCTAGTCTGCCATGACCACCACAGCCATACCCACCCAGTGGGCCACACTCACCTGGCACCCAGAGATTAATAAGTGGGTTTTGGGTTGCAGTTTGGGCACTCAGTCTCTAAAAGGTTCGCCATCACTGTATTAGGCTATGCACAGTTCCTTTCATACCAAAACCAGGAATGACATTTACCACCCCATCAGCAACAATTCCCCATCAATAACCCCATCAGAAATATTAAAAGCAGTTAACATGCTTTCTTAAACCCCATGGCGGATAGGTGCTCACACATCTTTCTCCACTGACTGATAACTAGTTGACATAAGTAATGTCAGCTATTCCTTTGTGGCCTACAATTCTTTTGGTATATTAATGTGTCTCTTTCCACTCAAATAGTGTAGGTCTGCTACCAGTTTCTAGTCTGTTCAACTGCCAAATGAGTGCTTTTATCTTGTGTGGGTTGGGTACCAAACTACTCTCTTCCATCCCAATAATTCATTGGCTCAGTACATATGAGACGGGCCTTTGACTTAATTTTCTTGATTGGGCAGAATCTGAAACTAGTTGGAAATTTCTACCTTCTTGTGAAGATTAGATATTTTCTCCTAAGGTTTAAATACTTTGGACCTTTCCGCTCTGCAAGTGAAATTAAATGTTAAAATGTCTAAGAGTCTCTGTAGGGCTCTGAGGGATTCTTTTCTTTCTGCTAGATCTGTTATCCTGAACTGCTTTTCTGAGTGATTCATCTGGACTAAGAAGAAAAAAAATACAGAATCTCAATTACATGCTGTGAAATTTGAAAGGCACTTTGAAGAAGAAACGCTTTTCATCTGTCATAGCTTTTAATCTACAATTAATGCAATCTGTTTATTTTAGTTTTACCCAAGAACATTCATTTATTCATTTAAAACATTTGTATACAGGTAATCCTCGATCGACACCTAGCACCTTTGTCACTTGATCACTAAGACATCACACAACCACAACGGGTTTATGATTACACTTCCACTGCAGTTGTTAAGCAAATCACTCAAAGTCATTAAACAAGACATCAGAAGATCACAATTTGCAATTTTACTAACAATTTCTCCATTGATTCTGCTTATTGGAAGCTGGCTGGTAAGATCACATGAATGACAACCATGTGATTGTGCGACACTGCAGGATTCATAAATCCCTGCCAGCTGCAAATTGCCTGAATCTCGGTCAGGTGTTCAGGGGCACTCTGAAATAGTCGTAATTGTAAAGACCATCATCAAGTTTCTTTTTCAGAGCCATAGTAACTTCAAATGGTCATTAAACAGGACAGTCATTAAACAAACTACTTATATTGCTATCTTGAAACAGTTTAAGGCCATATGTAAAAATGCTATCAAAGCAATCATGTTATTGCTAAATGCTAATAAAACAATTAACATAAGATTCATACATTAAAATAGATGGAAATAAACAAGAAAGAAAACTTTGTCTATGCATTTCACCAAAGGGGAAGTTTGGGTGGAACAGTAGATCTTTAATTATATCAAAAGGGCTCCTTAAATAACAGAGATAAGATCCTTTTAAGATCAAGTGCCTCCAGGGAGAAAGCTTGTCTATTTATTTATTTTACTTGTATAGCCACCCACCTCAAATATGTGACTCTGGGTAACTTACAATGAAAAAGAAAATAAAAGTAACATAGATAATGTAAAACAAAAACATATAAATACAAACATATAAAATAACTACTGTGTGTAGCCACAAGATTGCAATCCATTATTTTTGGCACTCCGGATCATCCGTCACACTAAAGGAACAAGCAGTGAAGTAATACACCACAGTCTAGCATTTGATAGATGTCATTATGGCCTTGAAAAAAATATTCAAATGGAGTGATGAGTTTATACCTACAGAGATCAGAATTAGGCAAGCCATGATATTCTCTGTCACAATCCATGGAAGGGAAAATTGGATTTTGAAGAAGCAAGATAGGAAGAATAATTTATGCTTTAGAACTTTTGTTTTTGGAGAAGACTCCTGAGATTACTGTGGACAGCCAATATAGCAAATACAGGAATCATTGAATAAATCAACCCAGAGTTCTCACTTGAGACACAAATGAGCAGGCTGAAATTGATCTACTTCAGATATATTATGCTAACTATTTGTTAGCTGCACAGGCTGGCTTGGTCGCTCAACAGCCAGACACTGGTGAAGCGGGCACAGCAGCACCTGTATTTTCTGCATCAAATGAGAAAAGGACATCTTCCTTCCCCTGTCCTTACCACTTTCTACAGAGGGACGATCGAGAGCATCCTGTCATATTGCATTACAGTCTGGTTTGGAAGCATCACTGCTTCAGACAGGAAGACATTGCAGGGAGTGGTGAGGATGGCTGGAAAGATTATTGGCAGTCCCTCCCTTCCATCCAGGATATAGCATAAAAGCGTTGCTTGAGCAGGGTCCACAGGAATTATGAATAGATCATAGCTTTTATAAAGCTCTTATAAAGTTCTAGAGTCAGGATGGGTTTTTATACCAAGTTGCTTATTTTAATGTTGCTCGGACAAACCTTATTTATTATCTGTGAGTTTGATCATTGCTCACTTATACAGTATGTGATGCCCAGCTGTGTCCAGGGAATGATATATTCCTTCTTGATGAGAAGGAATAAGCCAGCCATTTGAACAAATGGCGTAATTAGGCCTATCTAGGACACACAAGATCTGAATTATAGATCTTTCTGGGAAAATACTTGAATTAACATGCAATTCCAGACAGTTTTGAAAGAAACGGGTAATATTTTGTTTGAATTTTAACAGTATGTTGTACAGTGAATTGTCTTTGAAAATGCCAGTAATTTCAACAGATTTAAAATAAGACAGCGAGATGGTTAACAGGAACTGACTGATATTATCGTGTTATGTCAGGTCTATGCCTCATGATACATTTTAAGTTCATTTCCAGACTCGATTCAAAGTGTTAATATTCCCCTTAAAACATTAATCAGTCTGGGACCACACTTTTCCTCCACACACTTTGCCCAGATGTTAATATAATCTTCAGAAGTCTCCCTCAAGATGCATTTGCTGAGAGATGAGATAGATGGCTACTAAAAAAAAAGGCCTTTCATTGGTCTCTTTACTGTAATCCCCCCCCCCCAATTTAACTTCTTAGCAATCATTCCAATAGCCCTATCCTCAGAATATTTGAACAAAAGCACAGTTGTGTGTATTTACAGACCAACATTTTTGTACTGTCAATATATTTTTCATATGCAATTGCCAAATCAGGATTTTTATCAGAGAATGGGGAGAACTATTTTCTTCATTACATTCTGCTTTTCCTAGGATTATCTAACTCCCAACTGTTACCATTCATGTTTTAAAATAATGTATTTTTTTTTTTAAAAAAATGGGGGATGAAGAAGACTTAAGGATGGTTGTAGACACAACGCTTTTAAAAAATATGTCAGAATATTGTATTAGGCACTGTCATGTACTTTCGCTGTTGTAGGGATGATTTTCATGTTTTTTTTTCAAAATGACTTTTACTCCTGGTTGAAAATCTTTCCTTTTCTCCTCTATATTTTTATTGACAGTTCTAACATCCAATTGTCACATTAACCAGGCAGAATTCAGATCTGGGCTTCATAGGGTAACCTATACTATGAGTGTGGAGAGAATATCTATCTTTTGTAGCAGAGAGCAGTATTGCTTTCTCTTTTTGAACTCACCTGCTCATTTCTTAGCTGCAGTTTCAGAATCCTGATAAATTAAGACAACCTGCCAAATCAGATATTTCAATTATCAAATTATGGAAAATCCTAATGATACTAATTGCACACACTGATTCCCCCACAACGCATTCTCTGGGAATATTCCTGCTTCATGCTAATTGGTATCAAGATCTATTTATTTTTTTTGCTGAAGTAGAACAGCAAATGACACTGTCTCATAAACATCACCCATATGGTACCTAAAACCACACAGACTGATTAAAAGTCAGACTGTCAAATTAGTAGTAAAAATCGAATACTGTAGCAACCAATCATTTGGGAGTCATTTATATTCAAAATCTGTCTAATTGTAGGACTCAGTCTGATGGTAATGATTGTTATACACGCTTTGCTCAACTACAGTCCTATCCCTTTGCTTCAGTTGGGCTGACAAGAAAGTAATATACAGTGCGATTTTTCATCTGAGGACAGTCTGTTTGCTTGGGCAATCTGGAGTTCTTAGTCAATTGGAATCTTCCTTGATTAAGAACATTAATCAATCTTTCTTCTAAATGACTATTGGACTCACACAACATGCATCTTCTCCTGTTGGCCCATGCCCAAAATGGGACGAAAAGATTCCATGCATATGTTTGTACTTGAACATGTTTACCACTAATGAGAGCCAACATCTTCCTTTCCCTACACAACCAGGCAGGTTGGTTGAATTACTTAGAGTACTCTTACTCTTATTCTAAAATTTTATTCTGCCTTTCCCTCTTATCCACAGGAGATCACTTATGAGGTCCTTAGAAGGAGTCCCATTTTAGGAGGTCAAGTATTTCTTAATTTGGTCGGTTACTTGTCTGAGACAGTTGCATCAGGGGATGTCAATGCAAGCAACCAGAACCACTCGTGAATAGTTTCAAAGCAGCAGCTTTAGTGTTAGTCCCCTGTGTTACAAGAATCTTGCCAGACTGCTCACATTCCCTTGGGCACAGTCAGATAAGGCTTTGGGGATTCAGAGGTAGATCATGTTGCTTTCTGCAGTGCAAAGACTTTATAAACTCAGCACCCTCTTAACACCTCCCTCCAGGCTATCTGGAGATGCCAGTACAGGGGAAGAAAGAACAGTAATCTTCCTCCCCTTTTCTTACATGATTGAACTTGCCACACACCACACAAATGAAAAGAAAGGTGCATCCTTTTTTTTAAAAAAAAAAATTTATTCAATAATTATATCATTAGCTGAATTTAGCCATTATACAGCATATACATAAGGGACGAAACAGAGAGAGGTGGAATTACTTTCCATTCATCACCACCTTCCTCTGCTTACAACTCTGCCAAAAAGATTGCAAAAGATATCTTTTCTTCCTCGCTTATTGTAGGAATTAGTGGCTTTGTGGCTTAGAAATCCAGGACTCTTAAATCTATAGCAAATTGGCCTGGTTTTTGGCAGCTTGGCAGCAGACATGATTAGATGAGACAATGCGGGTTGTGAGAAAATGTGGGCAAAGCAGGGAGTCAGTTGGCGATGCAAAAAAGAGCAGTGGGCATTTTTTCCAGGAAATGACAGACACAGATAAATAACAAAAAGGATTCTTCCCTCCATTCCACAGCAAGTAAGGAAGGGCTAATTCCTAAACCAATGATGGCGAACTTTTTGGCTCGACATGTCAAAACTTCAGAAAACACTTAACTCTGCTGACCTCTCTCTCTCTCTCTCTCTCTCTCTCTCTCTCACACACACACACACACACACACACACACACACACAAACACACACCCCAAACAAAAGAGAAATAATTCTCTATCTACCGCATCTAAGCCACCCTGAACATTAGCCCAGGCCTCAACTTCATCCCTAGCACCACCACTGCCGCTAATAAAGGCACAAAAGCTTCAGGCTATGGCAGAATTGCCCCCATGGCCCAACATTCCCCAGCATCTGCTATGTGCCACTTACCTTTAGGGGATGTTCTCCTTCTGTTAACTGGTTCTTGCAGCCCACCTGATTTTGCTTCAGGTCAAATAAGGCTTTGGAGAATGCTCTTCCATGGCTTTCACAGCCTCTAGAAACCACACAAAAGCACGATCTGTTCTTGCATGATTTTCAGAGGCTTAGGAGGCTATGTAAGAGCATGACCCTCTTGCCTGACTTCTGGAGGACCCAGCAGCTGTACCAAAGCACACCTCATTCTTGCCTGGCCTCCACAGCCTCTGAAAATTGCAGGAGAATGGGGTGTGCTTTTGAGAATAGTTGTTGAACGTTGGCATAAACTCTGGAGAGTTACTCAAAATGTTGTGGTGTGTCAGCTTTGACATGCATGTCATAGGTTTGCCATCACTGTCATTGACAACATGTTCTCTTGGTCTAGGCAGCTGCACTTTCTGCCTTTTTCTTCTAGACAATGCAGGGAGTACTAATACACCTATAGCATAGCCTGCAGGGCCTTTGAAAGGCGGAAACTCTCCATGGTTCATGCCTTAGGGCGGGCAGGAGGGAAATAGGAAGTGCCAGCAAAAAGTTTGCTTGAAACAACTTAAGTTCTCAGGAATCTGGGGTGGCAAAAGCTGCCAATGTATTGGTTTATTAGATTTATACCTTGCCTTTCCACCAAGGTTCAAGGCAGTTTCCATGGGAATGCCTGTTGTTTTATCCCCACAACAGCAACCCTGTGAGGTAGGCTGGCCTAAAAGAGAGTAAATGGCCCAAAGTCACTCCGTGAACTTCCATGGCTAAGAGAAGACTTGACCCTGCTTTTCCCTAGTCCGAATCCAACACCTTAATCACTATATCTCTACCATCGCTCGGTGATACCAGCCCAGAAAGGAAGAACAGAGGTGTTATTAGGGTGCAAGTTGGGGTTCCTTGGGATCCCTTTCCCTGCTGGGCTGTGGGCTGCTTTGGGCTGCTCCCTACCCCCATTGAGGAACTATATGGACCCCCAAATCTTCCTCATAAAGCAAGGCAGCACTGAAAACTGTCAGTGGCTCATCTGGAGAGTGGGCTAGCTGGCCAGACACGAGGTCCACACAAAGGGTCTCATCAGACTCCATTGGGACAATGAGAGTGAAGACTGCCAAAGCACCAGCACTTGGTTGGCTTTCAGCCACCGGTTTGTTCTCCAGTCCTTCAGGCTGATATCCAGCTGAGTCGCTGCGGGCAATGGCCTTGTTGGAAAGGGAGAGCACCGCCTCAACCTTCTCACCTCTGTGCCCAGTCAAAATTGCGCTGACCAGATAGCGGCCAGAAACAGGAGCTGTGAAAATTCCTGAAGGGAGAAAAGGACAGAAGAATCATTGGGCAAAGAAAGAAATTTTGCCTTTAATCCTAGCTTACAGAGTACACATTAGGAGTTGGAGACAAAGTCTTAATTTCAGAGGTGGCTAGGGGCTGATCTGACACTAAAAAGAGCTTGAAGAAGAAAATCCCATGGGAAACCATTGTAATCAGTGGCTCATGGTCAAAATGGCAATATGCAACTTCAGTAGTGGAGAGGGCATGCTGAATTTTAGTGGCTAGGGCACCTTAGTGAAAAAAGATTGCAGCATTCTGGTTCATCCTAAAATGTCTGGTTGGCTATTACCCTTCCATGGGAAATAGGATGCTAAACAAGTGGTCTGACCCAGCTGCAGGCTCCTTCATGCTAATATAACAACCATCCCATTCCATACATTCTTTGCATCTTATATTCACTGACCTGTATTTGGGTTATAGAAATTGCCATCGTTCACCAGCTCCTTGTCAAAGATGATGGTTCCAGTACTGAAATGCCAGGTTGTCAGAGCCGCTGAGAAGGAGACTTTGAGCACTCTTCCAGGTGGACCTGGTGGTCCTACAAGAGAATTGGGAGGAGAAAGAATCACCTTCTACTACTTGCTTTCCTTCTCTGCCTACACTATCCTAATCTACCAGCTTTTCAATTTAATCACATTGGTCCATTTACATGAAACACGGCAATCAAAACTGTGATCTCTCCTAGCTTCCATAATTCAAGCAACAGCCTGTAAATATTCTCCTCGCTCTCCTTCATTACCCCATCCCCACACCCCATAACATTACAGAAACAGGGGAGACGAAAGAAACTGGCTGAAAAGGAGACTTCCATTTATCATAGTGCAGTAGTAAAGCATGTAAGCTATCCCGGTATCAGCCAGGTTTAGCACTAAACTCCTTTTCTGCTAGAGATTTCAAAGCACTATTGCTACCAGTTCTAAACTAGATAGAACACAGGACTTAGCAGTTCCAATTTCCTATGTTTAAGCCTTCAGTTTCCTCCAAGAATAGAATAGAAATTACTTCTCTTCTACATCTCATTATCTGATCTTTGTTACCTTGTTTTCCAGGGAAACCTGCAAAACAAAGAAAAGGAATCACATGAATACAAGTATGCCCATGAGGTGGGATAAGCTATAGTGTCTTGCCCTTATTGGATTGTACTTCCTACAGTGTTGATAGTTAACACTGCAGATCAAATAAGGAGAAAACATGGTCTTGATGTGCCAATATTGCATTTAGTGAGGTCTAGTTAAGTTCATAGTTGAAGGTTTGGCAACTGCTACTTTTGCATACTGCATGCCAACAAGAGTACTCTGGTACAATTCTTCCCATTATCATCCTAATCTAGACCTTCCTTGGTTTTTTTAAGCCTTATTATCCACTACAAAAAAATCTCCAATCTCAATTTCCTTGTAAGAACATCTGTTTAATCCAAGAACTAGACCTGTTGCAGCTGTTTTTCTTCTGTCTGAAAATCATTAATTGAGGAAGCTCCTGAAACTCTTTATCACTAACATATTTGGCAAGGATGACTATGGAATGAAAGGGAATCAGAGAGTTTGAAGAGATACAGCATTTGCTAAGCAGTAAAGCTGATCTTCTTGGGAGCATTGTATATTAAAGGCGCAGGCTAGAACACAAACTGTAATTGAACTTGGCTGGTTTCTCACCTGGAGGTCCCTCCATGCCAGTCTTTCCATCCTTGCCAGGAGCTCCCATCGGGCCTGGGGGGCCCTGTTTTCCCATGGGACCTGGAAGACCTGGAGGGCCTGAAATTTAGAACAAAGGACAGTCATTCCAGATAGCACCTCATAAGAAAGGGGAAGATGGCTAGGATATACAGGTACTCCTTGACTTACAACAGTTCATTTAGTGACCGTTCAAAGTTACAACAACACTGAAAAAAGTGACTTATAACCGGTTTTCACATTTACGGCCATTCCAGTGTCCCCATAGTCACATGATCAAAATTCGGAGGCTTGGCAACTGACTCATATTTATGACATTTGCAGTGTCTCCGGGATCATGTGGTCCCTTTTTGCGATCTTCTGACAAGCAAAATCAATGGGGAAACCAGATGTACTTAACAGCTGTGTAACTAACGTAACAGCTGCAGTGATTCACTTAACAACTGTGGCAAGAAAAGTTGCAAAATGGGGCAAAACTCACAACAAATGTCTCAATTAACAAAAGAAATGTTGGACTCAATTGTGGTCGTAAGTCGAGGACTACCTGTACTATGCCAACCTTGAGTCCTACTGCTTCTAATCCATCTTTCCCCATCAGAGCTGATAAAAGTACCTGTGAAGTCCTGCAGGGTGAGGTCATGCAGCTGACCCTTCAGAGTATGAAGGGAGCCATTAAGAGTACTGAGGTGGCGGTGGATGGTGCCCAACTGGCTGCCGTGGATCTTCTCTAACAAGGTTCCGTGGCTGCGCAGAGTCCCATTCACTTCATGAATGCAGCCCCACAAAGCCGATATGTGCTTGTCCAGCCCTTCCTTAATCTTGCGCAAGCTCCCTGAGACATGGTCCAGTCGTTCACAAGTGCCTTCCAGCTTAGTCAGTCGCTCTGCCAGACCTCCAGAGGCCCTCCGACAGTCTGATGCCTCCACTTGAAGAGTACCGCTAAACCGATGGATCTCATGACCCAGGTCCTGGAAGCGCACGTCACTCTCGCCCACATGCTCCGTCACGTCCTGCTGTACGCGGTTGATCTCTGTGATGATGCGATCCTTGGTAGTGCCCAGCTCATGGATGTCGGTTTCATGCTTTTCCACCGTGGCCTGCAGCCCAGCCAGTGTCTCATTGAGTGAGCTGAAGCCCAAGATCACCTCGGAGAGCTCTCCCTGCAAAGACTGAAGGTGGATGCTAGAGCTGCCGCCAGTCACGCTGAAGCCATCCAAAGGTTTGGAGGTCTCCCCTTGCTCTGTACCCAGTGCTGGCTTTTTTCCCATTGGTTGGCAGGCTGTTTGGCAGGTTTCCACTTGTTCCCTGAGCTGTCTCATTTCTCCCCATAGCTGGGAGCAGCTCTGACTGCAGGGATGGTGTTCCAACCTTTCGACCTCTTGCTCCAATTTATCCAGGCGCTTATTGGTGCGATTGGAATAACGTATTAAATCTGGCGGCCCTGCACTCATGGAAATCACCATCTGGTTCTCAAGCTCGCCAATTTCTCCGGCCAGCTTGCTAAGGGCTTCGCTATTTGCTCCCACCAAGCCTTGCAAGTTTCGCAATTTCCCCGACACGTCGAGCTGGTGGAGGTTGGAGCCCAGCAAGCGCAGTTGCCCCTCGTTGTCCAGCACGCGCCGTTCCAGGTCGCTTAAGATACTGCTGATCTGCGAGTCCTGGTTGCCCGGTTCGGTGCAGATCTGGGTGCAGGCGTGAACCGAGACGCGGACCCGCTCCAGCGCCCCCTGCTGCTGCAGGCTACTGTCCTTCAGCCCGCCGATGTCCCGCGACAGATTGGCCAGAGCGCGGCCCACGTGGCTCTGGAAATCGTTCAGACGGGAGAAGAGGAAGTCGAGCTGCCTCTCAGCCCGGCCGAGCCGATCGTCCGCTCCCTGCAGCATGACCTGCAAGTCCACCAAGTGCTCCTCCAGGCTGCGCTGCGTGGTGTTGACGCGGCTCTCCATTTCGGTCATTCGGCTGTCCACGCTCCAGGGCGCCTGTGGCTGCGGCCGGCCTCCCACGTGCTCGTTAAGCGCGGCTACCGAATCGGACACGGTTTCCAGGCGGCGCTCCAGCTCGCCCACCCGACTCTCCCTCTGAGGGCAGCACGCCTTGGGCAGCTGCTCGGCCAGGCGGCTGACGTGCTGCTGGATGGCGCTCACGGCTTCGCGGTTCCGCTGGTCCTGGGAGGAAAGCAACTTCTCCAGAGCTCGCATTCGGTCGTGGTCGTCGGCTTGCTGCCGCTTCAGCCCCTCCACGCCCGTCTGGCAGGAGGCGCAGGAGTCCTGCAAGCGCCGCTCCACCTCCCGGATGACCTCGCCCCGGACGTCTGACCCGCTGCCGCCCGTGCCTCGCCCGTTCTCGTGGCTGGTGATGCGGTTGTCGAGGCGCTGCAAGTGGCGCTGGATCTCATTGAGGGTTTCCTTCATCTCCGGGTGTGCGGCGGCGTCTGCTGGCTGCTTGCCGTTCAGGGAGGTCTCCATTGCCCGGCGCACATCTTCGGTCAGCTTGGCGTTATTGGCCTGCATGGTGGACTGCAAGTCTTGCAGTTGCTTGGTCAGGCTCTGCACTTTTTCTTCCAGCTGTTGGACTTTCGCTGAGTCCCTGTGTCCTAATGGGAGAGATTGAAAAAGGCATCAGGGCACTTTGGTCTGAATTTATCAACTTGACAAAATAGTGGGCAGCTTAAATCTGAGAGGCTTGCTTAACTCTAAGATAACCTCCCTTAACCTGCTCCTCTCTTCTTGTTTGGAGGGCAGCATGTATAACACCAATGATCAAGACACGGTAGAAGTTTAATCCAACTCTTCTATTTGGGATGCCCTACACTGGGAAAAACCAATAGAAAAAAATATACTGTATGTAGTTTGGGGTTGAGCAGTGGAATCCTTGGTGCTTTCTCAGCTTGACTTTTTGCTTGTGTGTGTGTGCTAAACAGGGAGCAAACCCACATAACATTGCACTGATATTACCTAGTTGAATAATGAATCAGCTGCAAACAAACAGCCAAGCTCAGAGAGCACCAAGGAAATTTCGCCAGAAGGGCCTGAGAATCAAGTAAATGCTTAGATCATTTTCCTGAAACCAAAACTGCATTAAGAAAAGCTTAAAATGGGCTGTTGATTCTGGGAATATTCTTGCACAAATCACATAAGCCTTTTCCTTATGTGCAGTTTTCATTGCCATCTCAATGCTTGTTGATTATCTTTAATCATCTGCAGCCTGTGATTTAAATCATGTTACACCAGTCCTTTGTATAGTGTAAAACCTTTTCCAAGTAGAGTGGCACAGAACCATGAGGTATTGATATTATTGTCCCCCCTCCCCAATTATGGAGAACTATAACAAACAAGTATAATTATCAGTAACCATAAGGGTATTTTAGTATGATTCTATTATTGCATTTATACGCTACCCATCTGATGATTATGCAACTCTGGGCAGCATACGTGAGAAATACATGTCATTGGCTATTCATCAACCAGGATGTTTTTATCAAAATCACCAATGAGGACAATACAGTTTACTAACTAGCCAGGATAAAATGTAACTTTAAATTATTCTAGAATAACTAAGTTTTTCTACCCTAATGAAAAAAAAAGTTCCTTCCTGGAACTTAATCTGAAGAAAAGTAAAGATTAATAGCTTTTTTTCAGCCTTATGGTCAAGTAGTAGGCAACTACAGGATACAAACTTGCTGGATTATGCCGAAAGCTCCCTCTCATTCAGCACTCTTTCTTCCAATAGCAAATGGCTAGTATTTCTAAGAAGTTGATGATAGCTTCCTCTATAACTTGCCTCCAACATCTGGTCTTCCAAAATGCACTGCATTTGAATAAGGAAAACTTAAGGACATCTTTCCATGCATTTATTGAATCCTCTTTAAAATCATATCCTTAAGCCTTTTTAAAATAATCTTGTGAGAACCTGAATCTCTCCACATCTGGCACTTATCTTTCCATCAGCCTCCTTCAACAATGAGCAGCTGCAAAGATACTGGGTAGATTGTAGTCATTTTGAAGGAGATTTGACAGGTGCAGCTTGTCACAGGGGTGAGAAAAGAAGCCCTGCTAAAATGCCATATTTTCACCCATTAAAGATCGAAGAGCTCCACTGTTCTTCATCTCCTCTGACAATTTCATGCAAATTCCCCTAGAAGCAGCAGCATGGGAGTAAGAAGCATGGGAAAATACCCAATGCTAGGAATTAGATTTATTCTAATGTACATTTAGTCTGAGAAGATGTTTGTGGCAGGAGAAACCAGAGTGATGAGTTGTCGGTGCTGGGAGCCAACCAGGTGAGAATATTGAAGATGTGTTGCAATATTGCCAAGTTATAAACCCAGAGCAATCGTCAGTCTTTAAAAAGGCAACCTTTAAAGAGTCAATCTCTTAAGAAGCTAGCAAATGCTATGATTTATGCTCTATATATACATTTGCATATGCTGATCCCATACATAGTTATGCTTTACCTCACTGGGTTCCTCATTTAGAGCTTTTCTTTTATGCTAGGACAATGGTGGCAAACCTGTGGCACGAGTGCCAGAGGCGGCACTCAGAGCCCTCTCTGTGGGCACGCGCGCTGTCGCCCCAGTCCTAGGTCTTCAGCTGGTTTTATAAAACCTTTTCGCTTTAGGCCTCCGCCGCCGTGTGCAAAAAAAAAAAAGGTTCAATCAATGAGTCAATTTCAACTTCTCGTGGGAAAAAAAAGATCTTGCAAAGTTGGAATTGATTGATTGAACGTTTTAGTCCCACCCAGTCTGCCGTTACCACCACAGCTACGCCCACCCAATGGGCCACACCCACCCAATTGGCCATATCCGTCCAATGGGCCACACCCACCCAATTGGCCATACCCATCCAATGGGCCACACCCACCCGGCACCCAACGATGCATAAGTGGGTTTGGGGTTGCAGTTTGGGCACTCGGTCTTTAAAAGGTTCGCCATCACTGGGCTAGGAAAACCACATGTAGATTTTTTTAAAAGATAGCAATTATACCATTACAGCAAACTGGAAACTTTATTTACGCCTTTTGAATTTACCTTCTCCACCACTGAGTGGGTTGCCAAAGCCGGATAGGTTGGGTTGACCAGGCTGGGGTCGTGGTCGGCTGGTAGCAAGTAGCGTCCCGCTTTCGGCACAGTCATTGCCTGAATAGCCAGGGCAGCAGCGCCACTCCAAGTCTGAGACCATCTTATAGGCCACCTTATAGCGTGGGCGCACAAAACTTCGATATCTGTCAGGTGGAAGGAAGAGCCAAGAGGATTTGTGCTTGGAGTAAGAAATGGGGCAGGGGTCATTTTGTGGGTTAACTATTTGCTTGGAGAAGTAATAACATTCTTAGCAGGCAGCTGGGAAGCAAACTGCTAGCATTAGATATTTTTCTTCTTAGGGTGAGGTGATTCTCTATAGCGTTCTTTTCACCTATGGATAGTCAGAGCTCCCTGCATGTATTCCTCAGAAAAAGATAAAAGCTCATCTACTTTGAACAAGCATTGGTCTCTCTTCTGGACTGATAAGCTTGACAATGACTGACCTAAAAAAACTAAACAGAGTCAAACCTGGTTAATGCTTAAGTAGGAGACCACCAGAAATCCTTAAGATGTAGTCTGCACGGGGAAGTAAAAAAAAAAAAAAATCCCAGAAGATGATAATGGCAATCCACTTCTGTGTTGTTGCTAAAATTACAGTACATGGATGTATTTGCATATAGTCAAATACATACAGTCAAATAGTCACCAAAAGTCAAATCTGACTTAAAGAAGTTTTTAATTTGTTTGCAATCCAAAAGATCACCACTAGGAGGCAGCAGTTCACTTCCATGTGCATGGCCCATTAACTTTTATTGGCGCTGGGATCAGTGCATTTCCCTGATGGACTGGGCACACGCCAGGCAACAGCCACAGGCATCCAGCCTCTCTTCCCCATTTGCCCAGAGAAGTCATGACCTCTTACTCTACCCAGGTAGCAGGCCAGCTTGCCAGTGAGGCTGGGATCACTGCGAATGAGAAGGGGACAAATGCTTTCCATTGCCCTGCTGCTGTTTTCAGTCCAAACCCAATTCTACATGCTCTGCAATGACTCGGAATAGTAAGGGATCTACAGTGACTTACACAGGTGTTCCCTTTTCCCTGCTCGCCCCTCACTCACGTGACAACACGAGGACACTGGAGTTGTCCCCAAACACATGGCTGATAATCTGGTTTCACATACGTGTCGACTCCATCTTCCACCACACAGCTCACACTCCGTGATACCACATAAGCACACCAGTTCCTGCAATGGTGCAAGAAAGGAGGGTTGGGTTGATCCACAACTGAATTATTTTGTTCTATTCCGGCCCATGTACAGCAAATAGTAGCAAAGCCCAAAATCTTACCCCACTTCCATATTCCCACATGCCAGACAGAGATGCTCTAATTCAGGGCTGAGGCCAGGACTTAAACGGCTTCATTTTCAGCAAGATTCTCTGAGCAGCATGTTTCTAACTTCTGCCTACTCCACATTGCTAAAGATAAAGAGCAACATTGCTCTGACATATTTGGCGCAAGATTCAACTTCTAGAGAGGATGAGGATTTGAGAGAGGCCTTAAATTTTAATGCTTGTTTTAAATAAATTAAATCCCCAAACAAAGCATGGGATTCAAGTAAAAGCCAGAGGCAGATGTGCCTAGGCACACTTCGATGTTAATCTAAACTAAGAAACTCTTCTTCATTGTTGTTATTGTTGATAAAGACCAAAAAAGGTACTGAGTGGAGAAGCTTCGTGCTGTGCTACAGAAGTGGGGCATGGCTATACAAAGACAACACAAGAGGGGGGAGACTTGGCTCTTCAATAGAACATCTGAAAAGAGTCTGTTGCTGTTGACCACGCTGAGCCAGCAATGTGATGCAGCTGCTAAAAAGGCACATGCTATCTTGCATTACATCAGGGGTTCCCAATCGGGGGTGCAAGACAATATTCCAGCGGGTGTGAAATCTTGGGTTTTCAAAATTATAGTGTATATCAGACATGTCAAACACAAGGCCCAGGAGCCGGATGCGGCCCACAAAGTGGTTTCATGTGGCCCGCGAAGCCATCCTGGAAACAGTGAGGGAACGGCCCCCACTGCCTTGGCCCTGGCCCAGGCCAACTGGGAGCCAATGTACAATTTTGTGGTGGCCATCTATGCTGAAACGCATTCAGTCTTAGCTCCATAAGCCCTCCCCCCGCTGCATGGCCTGAAAGGAACAGCGAGGCTCTTCCAGTGGACCATGCCTTGGCACTTGCCCTGGTCCCACCCCCTTCTGCCAGAGACCCTCAGATCTGTCCCACTCCTGCCCAGGCCCCCACAGGCACCCTTGACGCGAACAATGTAGAGCTGGCCACACCCACGCAGTAAGCCACACCCACTCCATCCATACCCACCCAGTAGGCCGCACCCACCCTGGCCACATCTACCCGGCCCCCTGAGGGCAACCACAATGCTGATGCGGCCCTCAATGAAATTGAGTTTGACACCCCTGGTGTATATGCATAATTTGTTGCTGTTATTTTGAACTTTTGTAAGGGAGAATATATCAGAAGCATTCTAGGGGTGCGGAGTATAGAAAAGATTGGGAGCCGTTGCATTACATTAATGAGTATAAAACTCAAATCATAGGAAGTAATTGTTCCTTTCCACAGACTCCATTTGGAAAGGGGGGGGGTACTATAGTTCAAAAAGATAATTACAAATTGGAGTAAGCTCAGAGGAAGGCTACTGGGAACCATAAAAGTCTGCAATCCTGCCCTATGATGAAAAAAGGTGCTTTTTCACAAGGCAACTAGACTTCTGTTTTTCCTTGAAGACATTTGGCTTTTCATCCAAGAAGATTCTTCAGTTCTGGCTGAATGGTGAAGGACCCATTTGAACTAGTCAGGTGGCCTTGAAAGCACAGTTGAGTCCAAGTGGCCTCAATGACTCTCAGAAAGAGAGCTAACAACCAGATGACTGCAAGGAATATAACTCCTTCCACCCTCCACCATTCAGTCAGAAATAAAGAAGCTTCTTGGATGAGAAGTGAAACATCTAGGAAAAACAAAGTCCAGTTGCCTTGTGAAAAAGCACCTTTGGGAGAACCATGACCTTGATGATTAAGAATCTTTATAGACATTCAGCCCGATGATGAGCAGCAAAAGAATCTGGACAGAAAAAAGCAAAAGACTAAAGGGAGAAATGACGGAAGTCTTCAATTATCTGAACTGCTGTCACAAGAAAAAGGAATGAATTTATTTTCCATTGCCCCAGAGGGCAGGACCAGAACCAATGGGTTAAAATAACAAGGAAGGAGTTCAGGCTTTATGTCAGGAGGAACTTCCCAACTATATGTACTATCAGCCAGTAGAACAGGCTGCCACACAAAATAATGAGTTCTCTGGCAGAGGGCGGATAGTCAGAGAGGTTCTAAGGGATCCTGTACTGACTAGGTGGTTTGAGTAGAACAATGCCTTTAATATCCTCTTCGATCAACAGACTAAGTAAGTTGCTCATGATCTGTGGAATCCCACTGCCCTAGTGAGAGAAAACGTGTCATCTCCTCCTCCTGTAGTATAGTGAACCCCTCAAAATCTTGAGTAACAGAGGAAATGGCACCACAGCAATTCCCTCTTCTTTTGTCTCTTGGCAATGCACTTAATGAAGGAGTCCTATTTCCCTGCTTACTTACTTTCCTTGTCACCAAGACCCCAGTTGCACTACATATTGGATCCAGGTGAATTGCCTCAAGAATGCTTTTCACCTTTGCTCAGAGGGATCCTTAAGGCCTAAGGGCAGTGGTGGCGAACGGGTGCCAGAGGCGGCACTCAGAGCCCTCTCTCTGGGCACGCATGCCGTCGCTGGGTTTTATAAAACCTTTTCGCTTTTGGCCTCTGCCATGTACAGAAAAAAAAGTTCAATCAATCAATCAATTTCAACTTCTCAAAAAAGATCTTGCAAAGTTGGAATTGATTGATTGAACTTTTTAATCCCACCCAGTCTGCTATTATCACCGCAGCCACGCCCACCCAATGGGCCACACCCACCCAGCACCTGACGAGGCATAAGTGGGTTTTGAGTTGCAGTTTGAGCACTCGGTCTCTAAAAGGTTCGCCATCACTGCCTAAGGGCCTTTAATGAAGGAGGAGTTTGATCTTAGCAGAGAGATTCTGCTAAAAAACAGCCAGGTCAAGGCCGGGCAGGGATGCCTCTTTCCATTATTGGAAGAGATTAGTCTGAACTAACAAGTTACTTTCCTACTGGTTAATGTTTGCCCAGTTCACCTTATCATATTTCCCATCCTCACAGAGGAAATTTAGGGCATTTCCTGCATGCCAGGGTCAACATGAGAAAGGAATTCATATGAAATGATAATAGATTGATCCTCTAAGCATGTGTTGAGAACCTTTCCTGCATTATAATTACTATGAGAAGATTTTGAATAGGGGCAGTTCAAATCAGACCAGTATAAGCCTTTTCCCATTATTTGGCACTCAACATTTCTGCCTCCACTGAGAGCCTCCAGAAGGCCCCACTCTGTTGGGAATTTCCAGCAGATGGCAAAACTCATTGGTTTTGACAGCCTTTGGAGATCTGAGATAATATGTTGTTTCTGTCTGGCTGCTATTTTTGTGTAATGTTTGTGCACTGATTCAGTACATTTCCATAATGGATGATTTTAGTCTTGGTTGTTATAAACTACAATAGAGGTGTGGCTGAAGGACTGCCTATAAATCTAACAACAAATAAATATTCTCCATATCTCCAAAACCAGCCCATGAGAAGAGGCCTAACTAGGAAAAATCTTGGGCAGAAACTTATCGTATTCTGGGCAGGTTATGGAGTAGTTAAGATGGGAGGAGGAAGTGAAGGGTGGTTGTATGAATGAACAAGTCTTGTATTACTTTGCTTTTCTCCCCTAAGCTACAACTCTTGCCAAGATCCATTTCTTGTTACTATTTTCTGGAGCCCCTTTCTTTCTGCCTCTGTACAATGCTGCTCCTATTTACCAAACTAGCTGCAAATTTACCCTGGAATCTAATTCCCCCTTCAAAAAGCAGTATCCATTCAAACCACAACTGTTTTTGCTTTTCCTTCCCCCCTCCCCCCCTACCCCACGCTAGCTAAGAAAGAATCTGAAGTACTGGATAAAGCAGCAAACTTCCTTCTCCCACCCCACTCCCACCTTGTCTCTTGTTTCCATTATTTGATTGTTCAGCATTTAACTCAATTCCTCAATATCCCACAAATATTTTGTGGTCATCTTGATGCACAACCCTTTCTCTCATAAAGACAACCCATCCCCAAGTCTTATTCTCACAAATATTAACAGCTTACGATACATCTAGCAAGCAGGACTTTCCATTGCAAGCCTCCATGCTCACCCCAGATTTGTGGGGAAAGACCACTGCCTCAAACAAAAGAGGAAGCTGATGGGGTGGGTAGCTAGACCAATCGTTTAGGATCATGTTGGGCATGGGATAGTCCTCAGCCCTTAATTTGCATCCAGAGCCTCTATCTACCTTCTGTTGGGAAAGATAAGCACATGGACAGGAATTGAAGTGTGTTGCTATGGAAACACCATTGTCACCACCTCTTTTCCATGTTCATTGTCAGGCATCTTTCTTGGGATTTCAAGCCAGTGTATAATCATCCATAACAAACATATAATATAATATAACATAAAGTCCATTACAATAAAAAGCAATAGATTGATGAGACTATTCATGGCTTGCCGCTATTCAGATTTAAAATTTAAAACTGACATGGTGTGAATCCTATTTTTTTTTCCAAACCCACACGGAGGGATAAGCAATGGGTACTTTTAAACCTGCAATGTCATGCAATGAAGATTTGCCACTCATGAGATGGATAGCCAGCCATATATAAATATGCAATATTTAAGCAAATAAGGCCCTTCTCTGATGGGGCCTTTTTTCAACCCTCCATCCTCTTCCAACCAGCTCCTGGGTCTTCTCCGTATCCTTTAAACCTCATAGAACATAAAAGCTGTCTTTTCCAGTGCCCTCCCCTCAGGCTGGTGGGAAGCACAAGGCAGTAACCAGTTTTGCAGACGCATAAGTGCATTATGCCTGTGGAAGTCTGACTTCCTTCTTTTTTGCCTTTCCATTTCTTTCTGGAGGACCCTTATTCCAGACAGCTTGATTTTGCTCCAGCCCTGCATCCCCCATAATCTGTATAGTCAGCTGTCTTACCTGTGGCGGCTGGCCACTCGGGCCCCATTGGTTGCTTGTGCTGTCCCTTGGAGCTGTGTGAAAGGCAAGTTGCTTCCTGTGTATAGATTGTACCTGGGAGGATAGTTCATGCCCCAGACCTCTCTGGCCAGGAGGCCCCACCAAATACAGAGCCATGCGATGGCCCCAGGTCCGGCCATTCCCAGTTCTTGGTGATCCTCTCCCTGGGTCCTCGGGTCAGCTGCACATGGCCTGGGCCCTTAGGCCTTGACAGCAGGGCCAAGTGATGCTGGCAGAGCAGGAGTCCTCCTTTCTTTCTGGCCTTCTCCCTGACACTCAGCCTGCAGGCACGACACGGGCCGAGAGGGCTCTGTGCAGCCGCTCACTCCTCACACACTGACAGCTTTGCAAACTTCCCAGAGCTGGCTTGCTCACTCCCCCCAACTTCCTGCCTGGCAGCTATGAGCCCCAGCGCCCTCTTCCCCCCCCCCAGCTTTCCCTATCCTGGGCTTCCCTGCTCCCTGCCCAACCGCTGGCTCCCTCACCCCTGGGTTGGCCTTGGCCCTCTGAACATCCCTTCCACCAGCCAGCCTCGTTCGAAATGGGGATTTTCTGCAGTCTCAGTTCCTGCTTGGCCACCCCCTCCCTCCTGTGCTGGGTTTGGGCTGCTTGCTCACATCTGCTTCTCGTTACAGTCAGGACGGGAACGAGGGGGGGGGAGTGTGCAGGAATGGGAAAAACGAGAGGGGGTGTGCATGAAGCCCGACCAGCCCAAGGGAGTCAGCACAACACTGCTACTGAGTGAAGTCCCTGCCACAGGGCAAGAGGCCATGTACCCACCATGCGGGGACCCTGTGCCTCAACATGCCACATCCCCCCCCCCAAGGCTGGGGAAATGATCTCAGCTCTGGTCCGATTCATGGGTCTTGGTGTCTGCTGCCCCTCCGGTTCTCCCACGTCACTAGCCAGGAGAGTTTCCAGCAAGCAGCCTGTCTGGCTAGCCCCCAAAGAGATGTGTGCATGACTGTGTGTGAGAAAGAAACACATTGGAGACAGGGGAGCCTTTGTTTCTGAGAAGTGGGGTGGTATTCTCTGACTCGTTTCCATAGTCCTGCAATCTTGCTGCTCTTCCCTGGTCAGTCTCACCTGCTCCCCTTGACTACAGTCCAGCCATCCCACGCTGGGATTTTTTTCCATTGTCCCAAACAGGATTGCAATGAAACGTGGAGCCTGCAACTATTGGAGAGGCCTGATTTTACAAAAAGTGTCTCAGTCCATCTGGGCTTAATGGCACTACGCCCCAGCCTCTAAGTTTCCTGTATATAGGAGGTTTTTGCCTAGAAGGCTCAAAATGCCTGAGGGCTTCCAGACAGGGCTGAGCAAAAAGAAAAAAGAAAAGAGATAACAAAATTAAATCTCCCTTAGAAGGCCTTGAAACTGAATTCCCCATTCTCTTTATATGGAGAACAGAACATGTCAGAGTGAGATATCAAGTAAGGCTGAATTCATTGTAGCTGTTCCCAGGACAGTCCTGGAAACCTTAGATCCCATCACCACCACCACCACCCTATCCTAGAAGGAAGAAGTGTATTTTCTTCAAGCTTCTAAAAGGACATCTAGTCCATGTGCATAACAATTCCTGTTCTGACTACAGTAGCTCCAGAAAGCCACTCTCAATGCTACTTTCTTATGCCTCAGTAGAACTGGAGATGGGAGATGGGTGTGATACGTCAGGGCAGCAGGACTTTCCCCAGCTTTTCCGAATCTGTAGATGTACCTGGACTATAGTACTTCCCATCTTCAAGAGCTAGAAATGCTGGGTGGGGTTTCTAGAAAGTTCCAACTGGAAACAATGGAATTCATTATATTTTCCAAAATGGCAGTTGACCAGGAAGAGTTGTCTAGTTTCAGATGTTACATCCAGTAAGGTGGCAGCATCTAGCCAACCTTGGCTAATCTCAACAAATTCTAATTGCACCAGATTAGTATTTGGATGGGAAACCACCAGGAAATTTCAGGGCTATAGACTAGACTAGAATTTAAAACAAAATCTTGGAAGAAGGCACCAAGAAAGTATCCCCATGTGATCGCCAAAAATCTGTGTTGCTGTGGCCAGGAAGTCACCAGGAGTTGAGCTCAGCTTGAAGGAGACTTTACTGCTTATATATATATGTGTGTGTGTGCAAGTGAGGAATGAAACATATGTCTGTGCTGCCCCTCTCATCTATGTATGTTCATATCGCATACCTGAACAGAGTGTTTGGAACATTCAGTTCATGCATAAAGGGTATCAATGTTGCACAGATGTGAACAAGAAGTATGAGTTGAGGCAGATGTGGGTAAGGAAAATAGTATGTATGCTATAGTACATACCTGTGTGATGTGCAGCTGCAGGGCTATTTACCTACAAGGTACTGTAATACAGTACAGTCTTCCCCCAAAGACCCTTGAGACCCACAGACAACAAATAAACTTTTCTGTTCTTCTTCTCTGCAGAGACTATCTTTGCCTCCCCTTTCCTGTTGTTTTATTCATCCCTATGCTGAGCTAGTGTCTGGTGCTGGCTGGCTTTTCTCTCTGCAAAAGCCATCAGTGTGAGGAAAGCAAACTACCATCAGGAAAAAAAAATGGTCCCATTTCTGAATAGCAGGAGGGGGAAGAAAGGAACAAGACATGCAAGCCAGATCTATGCAACACACAACACATGCTGCAACTTCCAGCTGGAAATTGCTAAGGGACATGAATATGACTTTTATCTTGGGACAAGATATTTGGCCCAGAGTGACAGGAAACAACCTCTGGTCAGATCCTTTTGCATGGAACAGTGCTCAAATTATAGATTATTGGGGGGGGGGAATCCAGCACTCCTATCTTTTACAATGGGCCCCTTAAATTCTGTTTTCTTAGCAGAGTTTGGCTAAATTAGGAGGAGTCAAGCAAGAGTCGGGCTTATGGATTTCATTACCCCCCCTTCCTATATAATCAAAGCATTGTGCATGAGTGATGGTTGCCCTGGGGGAGGGAGAGACTTACATCTGGTAGTAGATTCAGAATGAAAAGCTCTCTGACCTAAGAACACACATCTATTACATCAGCACATTGGGCAGAAATTCAATGAATTTTGCTTTCCCATCCTGGTATCCCCATGCTCACGAGGTATATGAGAATTGCCCTTATCTCAGATGAAGAAGAAATAGAGGTTTCCATACTCAGTGGATAATTTCAGTGTTAAACACTGAAAATTGTTATCAAGCACAAGGCTTGGCCCTTGCCATCCAAGACTGTGCAATGATCTTGGCCCTCGGATAGAGGCTTGATCTAGCCTCCCTATGATTCCATTAATCATTAATTTCCCACCAAGTCTTCCTGTACTGGAGCCAAGAATGGAACTGTGTGAGACCTCTCCCCCCAACCATGTCCCTTGTAAGACCCTCATATCAGGGCTTTAAGTGCAGGACACTCTATTTTCCCTCCATAAACAGACTCCAGGCTGTGAGTTCATTGTTTGCATTAGGTGGGGGAGGGAGAGTAAGTATCCTGGAGGCACCAGCATATTTTGGTGTACAGGGAGGCAGCAAGCATAAAATAGTCTAGAGGAGAAAAATGTTTAAATGAAGTTGCAATGAGTATTGTGGGAAGACAACTTTGGCCCATAGTTTTTACATATCCATCCCTGCTCCAAGTCATTCTAATACGGAAGGAGAACCTTGTGTGGGCTTGATCCTTTGAATTTCTTGCTGTCCAGAATAAATAAAATCAGGCACACATATCTACCTCCAGAGTCTAATAACTCCAAGCTTGACTGCCCTAAGTAAACTAAGGAATGCCTTTGGTCAGCTGAGGGTGGCCCCTCAGCTTCAATCTTTCCTGAACAAGGAAGTTGGCCACAGTAATCTATAGTCCAGTAACTTCCCAGTTAGACTTCTGGAACCCGCTTTATGTGGATCTGCCCTTGAAGAGAATGTGGAAACTGGAGCATCTGGCAGAAGCACGGCCTGTTGGATTATTTCTTGGAGATCATGTAACACCCATCCTAAAGGATCTGCTCTGGCTACTAGGTTGGACTTCAACGTTTAGAAAATGAAGTCAACAGCTAAAGAGGTTTTTCTATTGATAGAATACCTCTCTTGGTAACTAATTGGCGCAGCAGTTAGAGTGCAGTACTGCAGGCCACTTTAACTGACTGTGTTCAGCAGGTCAGCGGTTCAAATCTCACCGGCTCAAGGTTGACTCAGCCTTCCATCCTTCCGGGGTAGGTAAAATGAGGACCCAGATTGTTGGGGGCAATGTAAATATATATATACATTGCTTACTGGTGTGCACCGCTTAGAGAGTGCTTGCACTTAAAGCGGTATATAAGTCTCATAAATAAATAAATAAATAAATTGCACATTACGATCAGCGGGGGGTAGTGGGGGCTCATTAACATCCTTTGGCTGATAGAAAAACATGATGTGAGGTTGTGGGAGGTTTTCTTTGTTGTTGTGGACCTCCACTTTCAAATGCATTTCTCTGCATGACAGACTGCAGCTAACATTTTTTTGCTTTGGGGTTCTGCACACTCAGCAGTTTGAAAGCATTCAAATGCAAGTAGATTAATAGGTACCACTTTGGTAGGAAGGTAACAGCGTTCCTTGCACCTTTGGCATATAGCCATGCTGGCTGTATGACCATGGCAATTGTCTTTGAGCAACACTGGCTCCCTCAGCCAAGATGGGCACCATGCCCTAGAATTGGACACAACTGACAGGGAAACCTTTGTCTTTACCTTACAAAATGAAGACTTGGTTTTACATTCCAGCCTTTGGGATAGAATAACCTTAACCTGTCTTTGCCTTACCATTTGTTGTGAAAGATGTTGCTTTTCAACTCACTGCAGCTATGATCTATTTTTATGACATTTTATTTTATTTTGTTAGCTTATTTACTTGTCAACACAATTACAAGAGTAGCTCCAGAGTGACTTAGGATATTGTGTGCAGGCTAGAAATATAAGATATTGTTGGCATATGATTAAGTACACACAAGAAATCAGTGATGGTTTACTGTGGCTTAATTTGCCTCTGTAGAAATGATGATGCCATAAATCAAAGAAGAATGACATAATCAGAGAGGCAGCCAGCCAGCTAACCAGTCAAGTCTTGCTGACTAGGAAAATGAGCAATAATATCATGTGGGAGATAGAGAGGAAAAGGCCACTGCCGTCTTTCTTCAGTGAAGATGTCTAAATAGTTTTAAACTAGCTTTGTTTGCAGTGCAGTGGGGCTTTTGTAATTCTTCAATTTAAAGAAATCATAAAATCACAACTCTTTTAAATGTGCCCACGTTTAAATAAAATATACAGTTTGTTTGCTGTGTGTATGGATATACATACAGTACGTGCCATCCATGCTCCTTACCCTCAGATTGAAGGAAACACCCAGCCTGGCCTCTCACCACAACTTTAATATTATTTGGTGGTGGAAGACCACAGGCTAAGGAAGCCACAGCAATGCACATGATCTCAGAAAAGAAAGCAGTCATGGGGCATTTGGTGTCTTACTCCAAGATTACTACACGTGGAAGGTCCTGACGATTCTTCCGACTGACCTCAAGGAGCAGAATACCTGGAGCAGGGGCAGAGCTGATCTGAAAGAGAACCTTGAAGCCTTGGTGGATCAGGGCATTGGGGGGGGGGGCTTCTATAGTTCCAGGGTCCTGATTGTTCTGAGGGAAAAAGGGAGAGCTGTGCCCAGGGTTACTCCCGATTTGCTGAACAATCCTGTGGGCCATAATTCAGGTCCTAGGAGAAGAGAAGGAAGCCCTTTAAATTTGGCCCCCTCCAGGGCCTCTGGCCAGGATAGGTTTAAGTAAAGCCTTTTTTTTTTCCCCCTGTGGTCACATTTCCAGGCTAGGATTCAGTTGCAGAGCACTGTGATTATGATTAAATCCAAATGTTCAGCTCTGCAGGCTGCATATCTAGAGTTTCTTCTGAAGGGTTGGTGGGCAGGGGTTTATCCAGGGTATGGTAAAAAAAACATCAAGATGACAGCTCCAACAGTGAGATCAAAACTCTTATGACATTGTGTGGAGCTTTAAATGCGGTGCCGGCTACCACGTTTGCTATTTTTTACCATACCCGGTGGACATCTCTGCTCTTGGATTAAGACAGGGGCAGCAACACGGAGCTGAGAAAAACAGAACAACAGAACTGGAAGGGACGTAGAAGCTTTTCTAGTTCAACTCATTGCTCAAGCAGGAAACCCTGTACCATTTCAAATCAAGTTGCCCACCTGAGCATGGTACATTCCTATGGTAAAATAAGATGGGTTTCCAGCTAGATACAAGCATGGGAGATTTCATTTCTGACTCTGGAGGTTTGTACCTACGGTAAATGTTGCCATCATAAAATCCAAGAGAATCAGAGCTCCTCTAATCGCCAGTTGTTGCTTCCTATGGCCTTCTCATTCACTCTGATTAGGCCAGGGGTAGGCAACCTTGGCTCTTTTATGACTCGTGGACTTCAACTCCCAGAATTCCTGAGCCAGCCAAGCTGGCTCAGGAATTCTGGGAGTTGAAGTCCACGAGTCATAAAAGAGCCAAGGTTGCCTACCCCTGGATTAGGCTTATCTTGGGATCTTTGGATGCTGGATTTCCTCCTCTTGGGACTTTGTTGTTCAATAAACCTTCTGTATGTACTGAATAGAAAGCAAGGGGGAACTCTCCAGATATCTTGCAAATGTAACCTTCCAGTATTTTCTGGCAGCATCTATTTATTTTCATTCTACTTAGGGAAAATTGGAGTAGTAATTGTCCACCTGAAATCATCTTGAGATAGAGGGCTTCTTTTTACTGCTGAGAAAAACACCATCTACCTGTCTTTTGAGTTGGTGGGAAACATTTGTTGCCTCCATTGCCAATCCTTAAGCCCACTATTTTTGTTCTAAATCACCACTAAATGCTGCTATCTTGATTATAAGTATGTAACATATAACATATGATACAGACTTTGAGGAAGCAAGATAGGGAGAGTATTGAGGCTTTGGAACTTTGGTGTTGGGGAAAACTGAGAATGCAATGGACAGCGAAGAAAGCAAACAAATGGATCACTGAACAGATCAACTCAGAGTTCTCACTCAAGGCACAAATGATCAGGTTCAAATGATCTAAGTTTGGACAATTATGTGAAGACGTAACTCTCTGCAGAAAGCTTTAATGCTGAGAAAGATGGTAGGGGAACAAAGGATGACCAGTAGCAAAGTGGGTGGACTCAGAATGGCAATTAGGAAACATTGGGAGAGCTGAAGGACCAGATTAGGACAAAATCACCATGGAGGAAATCTATCCAGATTGTCACTAAGAACTGACAACAATTTAATAGCACATAATCAGTTAATCAGACAAATGTGATAAGCAACGTAATTGGTCAATTCTTCTGGCTTTGTTGCCATTACTCCTCATCATGTCATCACCCAGTGAGAAAAACACCTACCAGTCATGCACTGTAGCAGAAACGGTAAATCTGACTGTTCATTTCTTAACTACTCCTCCCAAATTATCACATTTGGTGATAATCTGAGCTGAATTGTTTTTTTTTTTTGTCCTTAAAAAATCAGTATCGCAAAGAAAATTAAATCTCCAGTACTTTTATTTATGATTTAATTCTTTATATGGATTATTTGGGAATCTGGCTGGCTTTAGGTTAAGACCATGTAGGCACTGACCTAGGGCATCAAAACTTAGGGGGTGCCAATGCTCACCCCTCCTTCTGAAACATTCTAAAAATGCAAATTGTTGCATGGGAAAGAGGTAGTACCATCTGTCCGTGTGGCCTAGGGCCAGTAGTGGGATTCAGCCGGTTCGAACCACTTCAGCAGAACTGGTAGCTAATTTTTTGTTGCCTAGGCCCAGAATGGACTTCCAGAAGCGGCATCCACACACAGAACCAGTTGTTCACATATTTGAATCCCACCACTGCCTAGGCCCTAGGGGCACTTGCACCTCTGAGCTGGAAAGCATGGAAGTGAGTTGTTCTCATCATTCCACTATTACATTTTTTCAGCCTGCATTCCATACAGTTAGAATCTTCACAATCTGGTCAGCTGAATAGCTTAGGCTGGTTGCACAATTTTGGTTGACAGCTGTTTCCTCCCTTCTTTGAAGGATGTAAAATGGTGATAGGTCACGTCCAGTGGTGGGATTCAGTTCAGCAGAACCGGTAGCTAATTTTTGGTTGCCCAGGTGCAGTACGGACTTCCAGAAGTGGCATACACACAGAGAACCAGTTGTTCACATATTTGAATCCCACCATTGGTTGTGTCACTATGACTAAACCTGTGTTATGTTATACTACATGGGAAGTTGGTTGCTTGAGGCAGGGACGTGTTTACAAACAGCTCAAGGAATCCCTATGCTAAACAAATAGAGCTCTCAAACTATTCCCCCAGTTTAAAGTGTCATCAGCCCTGCATTGCTATATCTAAATCCTCAGAGAAACAACAGCAGATTGGCAGCAGACAAGACTGACCAGGGAACAGAGTAGAGGAGGTGTGCTTCCATAGGCCTGAAACTGTCAGGAAGACCTTTCTGATCCCATTTGGTAAAGGTCATCTGATTTCCACTCCCATGTAATGGGTATCAAAGCATAGCAGATTCTACACAGGCTGCAGAAGCTGCTGGTTGTTGTTGACAGAATGGGAGTAGATGGGGAGGTTAATACACTACTTTAACATCAATCTTTAAGCTCCTCACACATAGACTGGGGATAAGATGAAAGCACAAGGCACAGCAGGAAAAAGTGTTTCCTGGTACTGTATATTTGTATCTTGATTTGGTGCAAGTAAGAAATGGCCAGAAACAATTCTGACTGCCTAATCTTTTTTTCCTTTTAATGGGACTGAACTGAGCTTTTATGACTTCTCTTTACAAGGCATCTGCTTTGCCAAGAAGAAAGGAATACTCTTTAACATAAAGTTCCAGGCTGCTTCTGCTGACACTCTTCCAAGCTGCCTCTTTACCAACATCCCTGTAAGTCTTCTCATCCAATCTGGACTTCATGAGTGTGGTTATGGCTGTGGTCTGCATCATATCTTGTGTCTCTTGACAGATGCAGGAGGGAGGGGAGGGGAGGGGAGGGGAGAGGAGAGGAGGGGAGGGCTTGATTTTGCAGGTGCCTGAGATGTAGTAGCACAACTCCAACTGGATATGATTTGTAAGGAGCACTGGATGTATTCAGAAGGGGAGGGGGAGTAGTAGTGGAAAGCTTTGTCAACCAGGACTATTGATGACTGCCAAGGTAGGATTTCCCTTGCTTATTTCATCTTCATTTTCGGATGCCAAGAAAAACCTCACAGCCCGCTCTTCAAGTTTGGAGCCCAGTATAACTTCCTTGCAATGGAGGGTTGATTGACAACCTTCCCAGCCCACTTTTCAAAAGGCAAAGGTGATGTCCCAACAGAACTATGGAATGTCCTTCTCAAACACACACACACTCCCGCCTCCAGTCCTGGGGCTGGGGACATTGCCAGGTAGCTCAGCCATAGATTGAAAATATGCTCTGGCTGCACTCCTGCTCTGTCTTTTTCTTTTGCTATTTTTAGCTGCCTCCAAATAACTTGTTTTTGTCCTGGAAATGGAAAGAGCCACCCCTCCCAGAGATAGAGAATGGGGTGGTGCCAATTTTTAGGCAGTAGGCTTGAGGGCAGAGGCTGTGCAATTATGAATCTTTGAAAACCTTGTGGTTTTGCCAGCTTAAATGGGGTATGAGTGCCTTAAATAAGGAAATGAAATTTCTGCTCCCCTCTCTCCTTTGTCACTGATTGTTACTGTGCTCAACTGGATAAGGAAGATTTTTTTCTAATAAAAGGGGAAAGGAGAAACCGCTTATATGGCCAGAGACTGGGACAGAATGTTTCTGTGCTAAAATCAGTGGCTGAGTCAGATGTTCTGGTCATCTAGTGGGTTTATTCTTAAACAAGTAGGATTGGATCTTATAGTGCAAACCAGCATGTGAATTCACAAATGTGAAGCATTCGTGTGAAAACACAGCTTACTTGGGTCAAGTCACTGCTGTGGGGCCAATCTACTACATCTCATGCTTGCAAACCCAGGACAGTGACATACTCGGCCATATTCCACTGCCCTAAAATGTTTATGTGCAGAATAGATCTAGGCTAACTTCCTGCATATTTTTCAGCCAGTTCCGAACATCCTTTCCTGGTGTATGCCTCCATCTCTAAGTAAACTTTCAAAATGCGAACTCAAATGATATGTCTCTATGTTGTGTGTATTGTGGTTGTGGTTATGACTGTGCAGTGCAGAGAAAGTGGGCCAATTATGGGGCTGAAGTGGATGCACAGCTAACTCTCTGAATGTATGATTTATTTTCTGTTGGCACAGAGAGGGCTGCCCTCCCGTCACTTGCATACGTAGGCATCTGTTTCATCTCCCTCTTCCCTGCACCCCTCCCCAAAGAAATCTGCACTAGACTGGCTCCCATTAGTTCTAGCACTCCCTCCCAATAAAGACACTTTTCCTTTTATGGCAAAAGCATCTGGAAAGTGATGGCAGGGAGGAATGGGGGGGGGTTTGCCGCTCCCAGTTCAACAGTCCAATGGTACTCTCTTGGCAGAACCTGGAGAACAGCCTGAGGCATCTCAGTGAGAACTGGCTGGCTGATGGTCTTGGGGGTGGGACAGGGCACTTTTTCCGCAAGAGGGTGCTGTCCCCAACTCCTTCTGGGCCTGTTTCACAGACTGCTGCTCACCATTGAACAGAATTAGAAGCATTCAAAATAATCCAGAGTGAACAGAACGCCAAGTCCTTGCTGCTAGATTTCTGTCTGCTGCAAAAGCTTTCAGCAAAGCTGAGATGATCAGGCATTTCCTCTTCCCTGGAACATGCTAAAGCAGCTCCCTTGCATGCCTCTTGAAGCAGTGGCTATGGTTTGAAGTGGCCTTTAGATGTTTATCACACTATGCTTACATTCAGACAACATAAAACCATTAACAAATTGCAATGCCTATGTTCATATTGTTTGCTTTACTGAAACAAATAAAACTGTATTATGACTTAATATGATGGTCTAGTTCAGTGGTGGCGAACCTATGGCATGCGTGCCACAGGCGGCACTCAGAGCCCTCTTTGTGGGCACGCGCACCATGTCCCAGAGATGGCAACCGTCCCTCTTCAACCAGCCGTCTGCTAACTCGCCAAGGTCCCACATGGCCGGATGCATCCCAGCATCCATGCTCTCACTGGCCTCTGTGTGCACCACCCCGGCCCCTGCCTCACCTTGCCCTGTAACAATGGCACCCCCACCCTGCCTCACCTTGGCTTGCCTCGCCCCGGACGAGCCTCCTGCCCACTGCCCCACCTGCCAGAGACCCCCTGGATCTCCCCCAACCCTGCCCAGCCCCCACAGGCATCCCTCCCCATGAGCAACATTGAGGTGATCACGTCCATCTTGGTCAAACCCACCCAATCTGCCATGACCACCACAGCCACGCCCACCTGGCACCTGGAGATAAATAAGTGGGTTTTGGGTTGCAGTTTGGGCACTTGGTCTCTACAAGGTTTGCCATCACTGGTCTAGTTTGCTCAACATATAAAGACCACAGCTGATTTCCTATTTACACTCTCAGCATCACATCTTCTTCAAACAGAGCTCAATTCTTGATAAATTAATTGATATGTCCATGTAGTATTCTTGGCATTCTGGTGGTTTGCTATTGCTTTCTTCCAGCATGCTTTTGCTTCTCAGGATAAAATTATGGGATTTTCTGGTTGTCTCCCATCCAAGTGTTGAGTAGATCCATTCTTACTGATTATCTAAAAATCAGCCAAGGTTGGCTTGAAGCTACTACCTAGCTGGGTAGTAGATTTAGCCAATCTCTACTTTAGTCTTGTCTCATATGCCTTATGAACCCATATACAAATACATGTGCTAATCCTTGAAGCTTTTAAGGCAAAACTGGAAAGGCCAAAACATTGGTTTTATGAAGAACATGGAGGACAGAACGCCAAAGTCTTGTGAATTGTGAATGCCATGCAGACATAGCTACTTCTAGTGGCCAACTTGGCAAGGGCTAGGAAAGGAGTAGCAAAGGCATTCTGGATGAAGATTGCTCTTTTGTTACAGATGGTAAACTGACCACCTCCAAAAGGGGCCTGATTGTTCCAGAAAATCATCATCGTCCTTAGAAATAACGTCCTGGCATCCACATAGCCAATTTCATTCAGAAGCATCGAAAAAGAAAGTCTTGAAATAATACTAGGTAGTCCTCATTTAATATTTGTAGCTCAGGGTTAATATGAGGGGTCCTTAATCTTCTCTGAGCTTGGTGGTTTTCTTGCAGATGTTTCATTACCCAAATGGTAACATCATCAGAACAAAAAAACCACCAAGCTTAGAGAACGTAGGACCCCTCAGTCCTTATTTAGCAACTGCCTCATTTAGCGATCATTTGAAATTATGATGGTGATGAAAAAGTAACTTTATGATCAATCTTCATGCTTATGACCTTCACAGATAAAGCAAAGGAAAGCTGAAATAAGATTGTGAGCAGTTTCACTTAGCAACTATTTCATTTAATGACCGAGATGCCAATCTCAATTGTGGTTGCTAACCATTCTAACTGCCTCTTCCCGAGACTCGAACCAGATGCCTGCAAGGAAGCCTTTAGTAGGACCTCAGTTGTACAGATACCCATTGGCTAATCCTGAGAAGCCCTGCATCTTGTCTAGCTCAGGGGCCTCAAACTTGGCAAAGCTGGCTGAGGAATTTTGGAAGTTGAAGTCCACAAGTCTTAAAGTTGCCAAGGTTGGAGACCCCTGCTCTAGCTGACAGTGAAAGCTCGTCCACTAGGAATGGAAAGGAATCGCCTGTGGCTGTGCTACAACCTTCACATCCTCCCTCTGTGAATGGGCTGCCATCTGCCTTTCTCATGTTTAAGAGGCAAATTCCAGGAAGTTTATGGAGTTCCATGGCTTGAAAGCAAATGAGGACTCTGGTTGGTCTGATCCAACTCAGCTCTTCCTATACTGACTTAGTTCTGCTGCTTTCTTCTATCTCCTTGAAAGAAAAGCAGTTTGTGTTATTTTGGAAGGGGTTGATGGTTTAAAGATGCTTAATTCCTGGATTTTAGAGAAAGTCTTCATCTTTTTTAATCCCATCACACTGTCATTCTCGCTGTTTATTTATTAGTTGGTCTATCCTCTGGTTGGTTTCTCCTCACTCTCACTTCCTTCTAGGGAAGGAAGCTGAGGATAAAGGGCAGAAAGCAGAAGACAGTAGGTCCTCATTCACACAATACAGCAGGGTGTTACCCCAGATGCTTCCTCCTCTGTGACTGAACTTCTGGTGCAGAGACCAACTGCCCCTTTCCCTCTGCAGAGAAGATTCCTAGTGTTGCAACAAGACATAATTTCTATCACTGCCTGAACCCAGAAAAAATCTTAGAGGAACATTTACAGAAGCAATAGAACACATAAGATTTCTGGTGACAGCCAAAAATGGAGCCAATGGTCACCTGTGGACAAATGGTTGAGCCAGAACCTGAAGCAGGCCCTCCACCCCAGTGCAGCTGCTAATGGTTGGTGAATAGAAGCTAGGCAGGACTGTCATAAAGATTTGTGTCTTTTCCATAATGAGCAGAGAACAGCCACTGACAAACAGTCACAAACAGAACACAAGAGACCACCCTGAAGCTGGAGCAGACATGATTAAAAGTCCAGTTTCTAGCAATGGTCATACAGGTGTTGCACTTTCCATCAGATGATCATTTAAACATTGTCCTTCCTGTATTGTGAAACAGCACAATTCCATGGGGTGGGCGGAAGCTGTTTTCTTGGAAAATAAGTCAAGAGAACAGTTTATCAACTGATCTGTTTTACTGCTGCATGTTCATCTTAATATATTGATCTCTTCCTGGGCCAGTCAGATTTTCTGATCATATCCCAAGGTCAATCTACAATAATCTCCAAATATTGATTTTATTTATTTAAAACATTTGTATGGCTGGAACATCTAAACAAACAACTCGGGAGGATCACAACAACAGAAAAACCCAAAACTATAAAAATAATAAAACAAAACCTGGCACCTCAATCATCTCCTTGGGATACCCTACAATCAACTCCAGATAGCCTCATTCTATCCCAGTGCCTATGTAAAAAGCCAGATCTTGATGGCCTTCCAAAGGCCAAAAGGTTGAGGGCCCACAGAATTGTGTGTGTGTGTGTGTGTGTGTGTGTGTATGCTTGTGTTCCATTAGGTAGGTGCAGCCATGGAAAAGGCACACTTCCAAGGTCTCCCTAAATGGCGAGATCTCAGGGAAGGAATCTGAAGTGTGCCTACCCTATCCAATCTGGTAGGTTGGGCAGATAATTTCAGGGAGAGGTGGTCCCATAAATTCACTAACAAGATACTCCATAACTTCTAGGCTGGATGTGTCTTACCTGTAAACCATCTGACCATCTCCATTATTGGATAACACCATTACTCTCTCTTCTGGTAGAAAAAGTATTGTGGGAAGTCAGCCCCCCCCAGAGAAGGAAATATTAAAAGGGCAGAATATTATATTTCCTCAAAGGATCTTAAAGAGGCAGAAAAGCATGCTCAGTTTTTTTTAATAGCCTCAAGTCTCCCTCCCCGAAGCAGAAACCAGCTCTGTACAAATACAGATGTAGTAATCCATTCAGGAAGGTTAGAGCCCTCCAGCTAGAAGCTTAGGAAGACAAAGACACCTAAAATCTACATACCCCATCCAAGCTCTAGGACAGGACATAATAAGATTAACCCACAGATGCCAAAGGGGCACACTCAGACTCAGGTCAAAGTACATGACACAGGAAATTCAAAGCTTCAAACAGGAGCAGAAAACAACTCCAAACAAAAGCCCAAGAGGGTATAAAACCCACTCCCTACATGTGCTCTCCCTCTTTTCTTCCAGAGCCATCTTTCTGTCTGGTTCTCTTCTTCAATAAACTACAACCTTCTTTCTAAAGCAGTAGCCATGTTGTTTATTCCTGGCTTGGACTGAACCCTGATGAAGACTTTTCCTTCAACAGTATATAGAGAGGAACATAGCAGTTGCTGAAGGAAATCTTGCCATGCAAGCAGGTCCCCCCTTGCAGCAATTTCTATTTGCAAAGAACCTTATCTTCTCTCAGAGAAAAGAGTCAAATCACCAAAATGCCTATTTTTCAGATATGAAATGAATACAGAAGATGTGATTAACTGCATCTTGTAGCACAGCAATTTCTAAAAAAATAGAAAATACATTTTCACATGACTTCTTCTTGAAATTACCAGTATTGTAACCTTTGTTCACATATCTATTCAAGCAGGACCAATCATGTCATCTACAATATTGTTGGGCTCTATTCCCTGCTCTGCTTCCACCATGACATAACTCATCATCCATCAACCATGCCCTCCCGCACTCTATATAGGCCACAGCACAGCCTTTTTCATAAAAGAATAAATGGCCACAAAGCTCACTTCACAAAGGACTCAGAAACTGACTTTGCAGTACACTATGTTAGTGAATTTAAACTAAGTATGGTATCCATTCTTTTCAAAGGAAGATTGCAGGACAAAGTTGCTAAGCTATAATTGATTAGGAAAGTTTTGGAAGGGTGGCATATAAATTTAATAAATATTTTTTATTTGTTGTTGTTGTTAATTGCGAAGTCGTGTCCGACCCATCGCGACCCCATGGACAACGTTCCTCCAGGTCTTCCTGTCCTCTACCATCTTTTGGAGTCCATTTAAATTCACACCCACTGCTTCAGTGACTCCATCCAGCCATCTCATTCTCTGTCGTCCCCTTCTTCTATTGCGCTCAATCTTTTATTTACTTAAATATTATTTACTTATTTATTTCTGTTTGTTTGTATTTCCATTTTGAAAAGAATAGGAATTACAGGGTTTTGGCACACTATGATTGGTTTTAACACAACATGCTAAATCCAGGTTAAGAAACACAATTGTTTTGTTCTACTGATACTTCATAAACTAAAGCTTAATGCAAGGTCTGATTCAAAGGGAGGCTAAAGCAATGCTTAAGTAGATCAGATACAGGCCTAGAAGCTTTATTTATTCTATATGCTGGGTTTGCTTTGTTTTGTGACTTAGAGTTATACGCAATTGGCTGGGAATGTTTATGGTTCTGTCTATTATGCAAACATGAAAAATTATTTCTGTAACCAAGTTAAATGTGTTTTTAAACACAGCCTATGTGCCTGCCAATCAGCTGTTCATGAAAGCTTACGCCTTTTATTAAAATGTGTTAGTCAGAAAAAGTACTAGCGAACTCCTGATTATTATTTTTTGTGTGTGGCTATTCTGATTATCTTAAAAGATAGATTCCAATCCAAGAAAGTTGATGTCATAGGCATTACAGAATTTTTTCTTTGTAAGAAGCTGACATGTCTATTTCCTTGGAAATGCAGGAGAGTGGGAGGGATGGAGAGAAGTGAATCCTTGATCACTCATAAAGGCCAGCTTTATCATATCCCACCACTTAGTCAGCTGAACTGCAAGTAACCAGAAGGAAAGGAAGCCGCCATCAATTTATCCAGATGCTTAGTTAGGTCCCCCCTAGACACCCACCCATCCAACACCTTCTACACAAACCCATACACATCCACATACGTTTCATTCATCATCAACTGTAAGGACAAGGTAAGGGGCAAGGATATTAGCACTGAACTTTAGAAAAGAGCAAGGGAAAAACAGAGGAACATTTGAGGTTCTTCCTGCAAGAGCTCCTCCCTGTTCTCTCCACCTTTCCAATCAAAAGGTAATTTCTGACAAAGTTCAAAATCTTATGGAGGATTTTGTCCCTTCTGGAATTTATTTATTCATTCTTCTCTCTTCATCTCTCTTTCTCTCCTCCCTCCCCCATTTCTTCTCAGAAAGGCAATCTGTTGTAGAGGTTAAGGCAGGGGTAGGCAACCTTGGCTCTTTTATGACTCGTGGACTTCAACTCCCAGAATAGCTGGCTCAGGAATTCTGGAAGTTGAAGTCCACGAGTCATAAAAAAGCCAAGGTTGCCTACCCCTGGTAAGGTATCAGGCTAGAAACCAAGAGACCATGAGTTCTGGTCCAGCCTTAGCTCCAAAGCCAGCTGGTTGATCTTGGGTTAGTCACTTTTTCTTACCCGTTGATAAAGATATTGGAAAACTATTTCAAAAATGATGCCAAGAAAGTTGCAGAGACTAGTCCAGACAGTCACCAGAAATCAACATTAATTCGCGTGTACACAAATATACAGACACCTTTTCTAGAACCTCCCATGCCTGCCTTCCCCTTTTTGCAGAGAGCACAACCATCTAATTCAGTGGTTCTCAACCTGTGGGTCGGGACCCCATTTGGGGTCGAACGACCATTTCATGGGGGTTGCCAAACAACGCAGGCCGCCATTTTTTCCCCCCTTTTCCTTAGCTGTGTTACTCCCTTTTATTCTATTGGCTTTTGAAAGCCAATAAAATAGACTCTCTTGAATAGAGTCTAATTCTATTGGCTTTCAAAAGCCAATAGGAATTGTCCAGGCTGTCTCTGCCCTGCTGAGCCCGCCAAAAGTCCCATTCTGCAAACGGTGCTGCACCAGTTGAGTAGTCCTCGACTTACGACCGGTTGGGGGTCGCGGCATTAAAAAGGTTGAGAACCACTGATCTAATTAATTACCCAATAGCCTCACAACTCACCTAGGACTTTGTGTCATAAAACTTGATGGAGCTGATTTTTCAGTAAAATATGCATAGAAAAGCAGATAAACGTTTCCTGTTCCAAAAATAGGCTTAATATTAATTTTAAAACTAGATTCAAAGGACATCACTCTTGAATAATACAGTAGACAATTTCAGGGACCTATCATTCACTATTTCCCTGTGAACCTTATTTTGTCTCTCTTCTGTTGCATAATTTTTTAACTTCTCACCCAATCTCCTATTCAGAGTCACTCTGATCTCAACATCCCAGAATCAAAATAGAGCAATCACTTGTTGAAAGGCTACCTTTTCATTAGCCCTCACAATCACTGGTATTTTCCCATGATTTCAGAAATGGCAATATTAAGTTTTCAAAGGCCACCACCGCCCATCCCCTCCTACTAGCTCTCCCAGTTTCTAGCCTGGTGCCTTCTAAGCCCACTTTAGGAATGAAGCCAGCTGGGTGACCTTGTCCAGTCACTCCCTCTCAGCCCTAGGAAGGAGGCAGTGCCAAATCACTTCTGAAAAACTTTCCAGGTAAAATTGCAGCAACTTGTCCATGTAGTCTCTGGGAGTCAACCACCACCCACCACCATCACCACCTGTTCTCCTCCATCACTACAACCCAATATGCAATCATTTTGTGAAATAACTGAGTTTGATACACTTGTAGGGGTGTCAAACTGCCGGCCTACAGGCCGGTTGCATCATGCGGAGGCCACACCCACCCCAGCTCCAGCAATGCCAAGTCACAATATGTCACAACACATCACATGATGAGGGGAGTTTGATAGCCATGCAGTAGAGGCACTATTTTATCAGTATATCTATGATTGCTGATGCTCCTTCCAGCAATCTTAATTCCAGTTTTTATTTCTTCTACTCCGGTGTGCATAGCAGTGTCCATTCCATGTATTGTTGAAGTCTAAATTACAAAATCTTGAGCTTTACCTTATTTACATATAAGATAAATGCAACTGTTTGGTAGTTGGAGCATTCTCTAGCAATTTCAGGCAAGAGTTCTTCAGGTTCTTTATCACATATAATCCATGAAACACGTTTCTCTTCGCCAGATAATCTTATGGAACAATATTGTGTATCTGATGATTTTATTTTCTTTGGCTTAAGTTGCAATTTTGCAAGAAGGAACTCACGATCTGAGCTGCAGCCAGAATTAGATCTTGCTTTCATTGACTGAAAAAGAGTTTATTTGCTTGCAGAAAATATAGTAAATGTAATGTTAGTGTTGTCCATCCAGTGATATCCATGTGGAGAATCATTTTTGACTCTCCACATGGATATCTCTGGATGGACAACACCAACATTATATTTGTCAGATGATGGTATTTGCTATAAAATTTGCTTGGTAGAACTCTTATTAGAACTCCTAATTCCTTTCATATACAGATTTTCTATTATTTTAAATAGAATTTTGCTTCCAATGTTAGCATGTGAAGCTCCTACAATTATTATAAAGTGTGTTGAGGGAGATTGGTGCTATGTCAACAAGATGTTGCAGGTTACTATGAAACTAGTTACTGTCTGCTTCTTCTGCATCCAAAACATAGACTTGGAACACAGCAATAATCAGCTCAAATTGGGACTTGCACCTCAGCACTGACTTGGCACCTTTTATGATGGTTATTATGATTTTGTGAGGGCATAAAGCTGGAGCTGCTGACTGTATTTGGAAGAAGCGGCTGCAGCCTCACAGAAAATGCTTCCCATTCCCATTTCCCAAGGATAGACTCACTCATCCTTTCGTCCAAAGGTCAATAAAAGTTTACAGGCCCAGAAACAAGAGGAGACGGCTTCATTAGTTTGTTCATTCATTCATTCTTTTTTTTATAAGTTTTATTAATTTTAAAAAATTACAATCTTTAAAGCTTAGTAAACAACATGCTGTCTGGGTTCACATATTTAACATTAACTTCAATATAAATCTATTTAGTACTGCACAATCCAGTATTTTTTCCTCGGTCTTCCTTTCTTCTCCATATTTTTCCCTTTTCTCCTCATTAAACAATTACAATTCTTAATACTATTGATGTATACAAAATTAGATATAGACATCTTCAACATATTTCACTAATATTATAGAAATAATAATATCAATTCATGTGAATAGCCTGTTTATCATGCTCTTATTAAAGTTTGATTTCCCATCAATATTTAAAGTTTGTCAGTTGATTTTCTCAATATTAATTACATTTATATAGATAAATTTTTTTATTCATACCTATCCTCCTCTTATTTTCAAATTTCTCTTATCAAAAGAAGAAAAAAAATACTATTTTAATTCTAAATCATATATTCCATTATAAAAATCTAGTTATATCTAAGGATCATCCGTTCTTTTAATCATATTCAAACAGGTATATTAAACAGACAGTGCCCCCTCTGATAGATCAATCCTCTTTTTTCTAAGTCTCTCGCTTTCTTTCTTTACCAAGCAGTTTTCCAGGCCCAGGCAATTAAATCGCCCAAGAATTTTCTTCCTATTTTTGTGAAAGCTGCTTGGCATGAGAAAGACAATTTAGGTAGAGTATTTTTGGGGGGGAACTCTGCCCATCCACATTCCTTAGACATTTCCCCTGCCCACTCTATGTTCCATTTTCTAGAATCTTCTTCCTTGTCATCAGGTGTATTTTGGAAAAAGATAATCATCATCATCATCATCATCATCATCATCTACTAAGGCAAATAGGTGGGCGTGGAATGCTGCAAGTACATCAGATGGTTGAAGAATAAAAAATGGCTTTGGAAGAATATCTGAAGAACAATGATGAAGATGCACTGAAATTAGTATATCAGGAAGGCTTACTGACTACTGGAGAGACCAAACTGGCCTACAAGAAAGACCAAATGAAGAACAGAATAGAGGCATGGGAAGACAAAGCACTACATGGCCAATACGTTAAAAAAATGGCTGGGAAAGCAAATAATAACAAGACTTGGCAATGGCTAAGAGCAGGAAAATTGAAGAAAGAGACCGAGGGACTAATTCTGGCTGCACAAGACCAAGCCTTAAGGACAAATGCATATAAAATCAAAATTGAGAAGACAGCAATAGACAGTAAGTGCCGCCTATGCAAAGAAGCTGAAGAAACAGTGGACCACCTGGTAAGCTGCTGCAAGAAGATCGCACAGACTGACTACAAGCAGCGGCATGACAAAGTAGCAACCACGGTGCATGGAAAGATCTGCAAGAAATATCATTTGCCTGTAAGCAAAAACTGGTGGGATCATAAAATAGAGAAAGTCATAGAAAATGATAAAATTAAACTGCTCTGGGACTTCAGAATTCAAACAGACAAGCACCTGCAACATAACACCCCGGACTTAACAATTGTCAATAAGAAAGACAAAAAAGTCTGGATAGTGAACGTGGCAGTGCCTGGAGACAGCAGAATAGACAAGAAAGAACTAGAGAACAAAATACAAAGACCTACAAATAGAAATAGAAAGACTGTGGCAAAAGCCAGCAAGGGTAGTACCAGTAGTAATAGGTGCCTTAGGTGCAATCCCAAAACAACTGGAGCACCACTTGAACACCATTGGCATTGACAAATTCGCTATTAGTCAATTGCAAAAGGCGGCCTTACTAGGAACTGCTTCCATCCTGCGACGATATTTGTAATACCATCAAACATCCACATCTGCCTATCCCAGGTCCTGGGTAAGGACTCGATAGGTAGACAAAATGCCAAATCCAGTCTGAACATCTGGTTGACTGTGCAATGATCCATAATAACAATAATAGTTATAGGTAGGTCTTGCAGTATTTTATTTGTGTATGGCAGTCCATATTTCCCTTCTCCTCTCTCCTCTATCTCTAGGTCCATTTCTTCTGCTTCACCCTCTGATTTCAGAGTTTATTTGTTCATATTTTGTAGTCATTATCTGGGAGCTTTCCAGGTGTAGATTCAATTTGGAGATTTGGTCCTTTATATCATCTAGGTTATTTTTTGTCTCATTATGGTTTCTTTTTATGTCCTTTTTGTGTACAAGAATTGTTTGATGAATTTGCTGTAGCATAGAGAGTATTTCCTTCTGTAAGATATTTGTTTTTCCTTGAGGCATCATTCCTAGAAATCCTCTAGTATCATCAGTCTCAGTAAGAGTGGAACAAAATTTCCTCTAGTTTTCTGGTCTTTATATATATAGCCTTTATAATCCAGTCCTAATAGCAATATTTTATAGTAATCTTTTGTCCCAAGTATCCTGAAAATTATCAGTCAGGCAAGGTTGTAATTCACAATGTTCCAAATGTTCAACCTCCCTGCAGCCAGATGTATTCAAAAATCAAATTTTTCTTTCTCTCCCACTAGTTCTTGAGATTAAAAATCCACACTCAGTAGGTATTTATAGTCCAAGAAAGTCAGGATGATAAATACGCCAAAATATTTTCCTTTATTGCCACCTGTTCTCCCTTAAGCTGAAAGTCCTCAAGCAGTCAAAGAGCTAGTTATAGTACTGTATTCAAATCCACCACTAGATTTCATTCAAAGTCCATTTTCCACTCTTAAAAGAAAGGGTTGATTTCTTATATTTCTTCTCAATAATTTTTTTTTTCAAAGAGAAAATCTTAACAATTATCTCAGTTCTCAGATTTATCAAAACTGTAGCTTTGTATTACTTTCACTTCAGTATTGTGTATTTCTGTCCCCTATAAAAAATTTAAAATGCTGCTTTCATTCACATCCAGAGGTTTTTAGCTTCTTGGGAGCCTTTCCCAGGAAATAGTAAAGAAAGGATCAATATTCTCACCCATGCTGTTTACGATATGCTAATTAAAGCTTTTGTTCTTCTGTTGTCAGCAGCTAATGGCCAGCCGCAGAAGTGTGGCCAGTGTTTCCCCTACCAGTTTAGAGGGCTTTCCTTGGATTGAATGGAGAGACTGCTGTCTCTCCGTGATTGGCAAGGCACCCCTCCTTCTTCATCGCTTGTTCGGGGTGACTTTAGGCCCTTTCGCCCAGCAGGGCGAAATTGGGCATGGAAGGCAGAGCTCTGCCTTCCTGCGTCCCATCTTAACGCGATGCAAAACCGAAAGTCACCATTAATTCATTCATTAATTCATATTCACACATTCATTCACTCATTCATTCCATCACTCATAGTTTACTCACATTGCTGATATCTAGAGGTAACCTCACTCCACTCAGGCCTGTAGCCTAATATAGCCTAGGTGTGCAAAAGAGAAGAACACAAGCAACAGCCAAGGAAATGGGAAATGACATCTGGGAATGCATAACTATTACAGGCAAGGACTTCAACTGCCAAGGAGGCAGCCCATGATGATGTGATTCTTGCCTGAAGATTAGCTTAGAAGTGGCCCTGAAGCTTGGAGCAACCTGAAGAGGAACAATCAAGAGGAGGCAGCACCTAATCTCAACAAGCACAAGATCTTTAAGACTTTTATTGAAAGACTGATCATCAAAGATGTATTTATATGGTTACATCAACTTGCAAAGCCTAGGAGGGTGGAATTAACCCAAAAAAGGTGTGTGCTACAATAAAATTTTGTACAGTTATCTTCCAGCATGTTCTTGGAAAATAAAGAAGCCTCACAGGCTTAATTATGGTTTTCCCATTTTGTCTTATTTTCTTGATCAAAGTGGAGGAAATGATGCTCCTCTGATGTGAAGTGACTTAGTCCAGTCCATTCAGTTTACCTATTCTCGGAGTGTCAATTTTCATTCTTGTCATTCTTTTCTCTGACCACATCAAAGTTGCCTGGATAGTTCTGATATTCCACAAACCAATCGTGTGTATGTGTGCGCCCACGCATGCTGACATATGTATTTATATATATTGTACTGCAACACTGGATTTTCCTTTTGCCAATGGCCACGTCAGCAGCTAGTCATCCTTTTTTGACTTCAATCCAGCCACATCATAAACACAGTGTTGTCCTCTGCTCATTCCCAGTAGCTCAATAGAAACTTTCTATCCTGGAGGGGGGAGGGGAGGAAAGTGTTTCATTTTACAGGATTACAGTGACATTATCTGTGTTATGAATATCCATTCATTTTTCCTGTTGGAATATTGGATTAGATGGCAGCAAAATTCCTTATTTAGGGGAATTAAGGCACATTTTTGTGCAATAGAAGTCATGTAAAAAAGAAACCTTTGTTAGTTTTGGTGTACTGCTTTGTCTACTCTGACACAGATATATGTGAGGATTATCTCTGATGTTTTTTTAAAAAATGTTCATACAGATTGCTAGAAAAGGAAATCAGTACCCATGTTCCTATATTGTACTTAGCTCAATAAATTTTTTAACGGTGTACGTAGAAACTAAGAGTGACTAATTTTTAATAGTGACCTAGCAGTTGTGTTTATTGTTTAGTTATGGTACAATGTATGGGGGAAGGGGGCAGACCTTATTATCTAAAGCAGTTGAGGGCTTTAGTAATGGATGGAGACTTATCAAAAAGTCACTGAACTTTCAATGTATTATCCAAGCCCAGAAAACATGCTAATTCAATAGCGGCCTTAAATATATTGTGAAAATTCAGCCTATCAACAATTATTGTCCATGATGTCTACATAAAATCTACATGGTCTTATCTTCAAATACTAATCCTAAACGTATCTAGTAAGAAAAGTATTTCTCTAACTTGGACTCATCTGAGTTTTAAAGTATTTTTCTTAACACCTCACTTCCTTTGGGGGGGGGGGATCTGGAAGATTAGAAGATCCTAAGGTCTGGGTAGGTACATTCAGGAGGAGGCACTCATTAAGTAACCTCATCCTATTTAGGGTTTTAAAGCAGTAGCCCCCAACCTTTTGGGCACCAGAAACCGGTTCTGTGGAGAGAGATTTTTCCATGGACCAGAGGGGGCGTGGTTTTGTGTGCTGCCTGCATCCCGTGGATGGGGCTTCACTTGTTTGCACGGCCTGGTTTCTGGCATGCCGCAGCCTGGTGCCAATCCATGGACCGGGGTTTGGGGACCCCTGCTTTAAAGGTCGAAACACTTTGAATTAACTACCAAGTATACTGATCTTCAAATTAACATGTTTTGCTTAGAAACACTGTGTGATTGTTAGAACAGTTGAAATATATGCTGTTCATTTATGCCCAAAATCCAAATTTATCCATGGACTTTAACTTTCAGATTGCATAATACCACTTGAAGGTTGAAGTCCATGGATAAATCTGGATGTTGCACACAAATGTACACAGTGCATTCATTACCATACTTGTGTCTGACACAATCACATCCCATAAAGTACAAAAAATAATAATTCACAATTGGAGCCTGTGCTAACAGCTGCAGTTTGCTTACTTTTGACAAGTTTACATGGAGAAGAGGCCCTACAGTCCACAGAAAGAAGTGAGAGCAAAATCCAGAGGCTTAGCAGAGTTTCTCTATGCTCAGATTCCAAAAGGCAGGAAGGCTCAGAGTCCAATGATAGAACAGAGTAATGTAAGAAAATATTCCAAGGTTTATTCCTCCTTGTAGCTGGAGCTCCAGGAACCCAAACTCATCCTATCCTTGATAAAACCTAAATTTCTACCAACTCCATAAAACATTGGAAACCACTTTTCTATCTTCCAGAACAAACTAGAAGAAAGACCATTTGGAGTATCAAGAAATTGACATAAAGTGTTCTTGGTATTATTATGACCACAAAATAATAGTAAAGAAATCTAGAAATTTAGAAAGTTCTTTTTGGTGTAATCCAGTGATCATCTAGATTTCACTATTTAGATGTGGCTACTTTAGATTGTCCCTTTATACTGGAAGGACTTTACTGATTTAATATCTGCTTAGCTCCATTTCTGTTGATTTTTTTATGGTTTCAGCAGAATTTTTATTTGTTTTTATAGTGCTTGTGTTCTTTTTTGAGAGGAAAAAAAGATATTCAATGGTGTGAAATGATTAATTTAATTTAGCAACTTAGAGTCCCACCTTAGCCATGAAAGCCAGCTATGTGACCTCGGGCCAGTCCCTCTCAGCCCAAGTCAACTCACTAGGTTGCTGTTGTGGGGCAAATAGAAGGAGGTGGAAGGTGTGTTGCTTAGGTTCACCACCCTGAGTTATTTGTAAAACATAATAAAGATGGGATACAAACAAACAAATAATAAAATTTGAAAAACACTAATGCAAACTATTGCCTGTTGTTTGTTTTTCTCCCCTCTTTTTTGCCTATATTTTATTGCATTTTTGCTAGTCAGCTATTCTGATCTTTTCTGAAGTTTAATAAACATCACATTTTCTTTTTGCCAGCTTCTCTGAGTGGCATGTGTGCTTGTTCTAAACCGGATACACTCAATTGGAAATTAACCACCATTAATTAAATTAACCTCCATTTTTCAACTTTAAGATGCTTCTTACCACCTAATCTGAGTTAACTTTTAGGAATGTAGGCTTGAATAATTATTTACGAATAGCTTAGAATAATTTCAAGGCTTCAGTTTATTTGTTTTCTTAAAACAAGTGCACACAACTTCTTTTACCAGTTCTACTATATACTACTAAAATTCTGTGTTTATCTGTTGGTACTGTCAGCCAAAACAGTATATTATAATGCAACAATTTTAGAATCAAGGTATCTGAAATCTCTTAATTTAAAGAATGTGTAAAAAATCCAGGACCCATAACTTCTGTGGAATTGAAATGTCCATGATGTCCTGACCAATTTTATTCAAGAAGTTGTGACTGTTTCAATGTTCCTGTGGTCATAACAGAATAACAGACCTGGAAGGGATCTTGGAGGTCTTCTAGACCATGGGTGTCAAACTCGCCACATCACGTGACGTGTCACAATCTATCACAACTCTTATTGCATTGCCGGCAATGGGGTGGGCATGGCTTCAGTATGATGAAACTGGCCCATGGGCCGACAGTTGACACTCTTGTTCTAGACCAACCCCTTGCTCAACCCTTTACCATTTCAGACAAATGGTTGTCCAATCTCATCTTAAAAACTTCCTGTGTTGGAGCACTCACAACTTCTGGAGGCAAGTCATTCCACTGTTCAATTGTTTTTGCTATCAGGAAATTTCTCCTTAATTCCAGGTTGCTTCTCTCCTTGATTAGTTTCCATCCATTGCTTCTTATCCTGCCTTCAGGTGTTTTGGAGAATAGGTTGGCTTCTCTTCCTTGTGGCAGCCTTCAAATATTGGAACAGTGCTATCATGTTACCGTGTTTTATTACACAAAATAACATATCACAGAGTACTTTAATGCTCATTTTGTTTTCTTAGTAAATTCATCAAAATAAACTTATAGCCTATACTGAAATCTTTGTGTGTAATGGCAGCCCCATCTTGTGGTTCACTATTGTAGGTTCCCTTTTTCCTGTCTTGGAAAATGCTGCAGTCTTGTTTTCCTCTCATGTAGTATATGGTGTCTTAATTTCTCATAAACCAGAATACATTTCCCCACTTTTCAGGGAATACAGCATACCTACAATATACTGTGAATTTGAAATAAACCCTTCAAGCTATTTTTTTCTACAGTAGTTCCAAAGAATACTGTAGAACTAGCATAATCTTTGTTTCCTAAACTGTGCTGGGATGCTGGAATATAACCCAAGAGTTATATCTACAGCCTACATCTAGCATCCTTCAGGGGGACCCCAGGGAAAGAACAATTAACTCATTAGTACCAGAAGCAGTTTCAATCACCTATAGTTCTGTGGAAAATCTGAACCACCCAGCTTTTCTATGCTAATGAAACATATCACTTTGGCTTTGGTTTCCCACTCTTTTATAAAGACTTGCAGATAAAATTGAAATCTTTTTCCCCCATAGTCGCCCATTTTAATTTTCCTTCTCAAGTTAGGACAGACAGCCAGTATTATAGATTCTATATAGGAGGAGGACCTGGGCAAACTTTTAAATGTGTGGACTTCAATTCCCAGAATTCCCTTTTATTTTGAATTGGCTGGTTGGCTGATTTGTGTAAGCCGCCCGGAATATATAAATATCTTACCTAAATAATACACCTTTTAAAGATAAATTTAAACGCGCCTGTTGCATTTTCATTTGACACATTTGAAGGATTGGAGAGAGGGCGTCACGGAGAGACACCAGCGGGGCTCACATATAAGACGGCCTGGGGAGGGGGGAGCGGGCACGCTTTCCCGTTCAGCCGCCGGGGGGCGCCAGGTCACGCGGTCCAGGCGCAATTCGACTCCCTGCGCCGAGGGCGGTGCGCGAGGACACGACAGAAAGCGGAGTCTCTTCAGTACTTCCGGAACTCGGTGGGTTCCGTTCCCCCTTTCCCCGCAGTTTTTCTAGAGAGCGGAAGGAAAGAGCGGCGTTCCTTGACGTCGCCGGCCTGAGCCTTCGGAAGAGACAAGAGGGACAGTGGGGAGACTGCCCAAACCGAGAGGTGAGTGGCGTTGGCTCCAGTCGAATCGGCCTTGCCACGTCTCTTTCTCCTCGGCTCACTTGCGAGCGCCGCTGAGGGATTCCTAGGGCCCATCGTCCCTTCTGGCCCTTCCAAGCCTTCCGGCGGCCAAAGTGCTGGCCGTGGCGGACTAATCTCTCGGCTTTTCTCCGGCAGGATGGTGACGGACGTGCAACTGGCTATCTTTGCCAATATGCTTGGAGTCTCGCTGTTTCTCCTGGTCGTCCTTTATCACTACGTGGCCGTCAACAATCCGAAGAAGCAGGAGTGAGCGAATGACCGGAGCGTCCCCTCCTTACCCCCATCCCCAAAGGTAATTCAGCTGCACTTTTTCCCCGTCCACCCGACCCCGGATCCAGATGCAGTGGTTATCTCACACCCACCCCTCCTTTTCTTTTGACAGAATGCAGAGCCATCAGCACATGAAGGCCCAGATGCTATAGCTGTACTTTGGCTTTGTTGAAACCCTGAAGATAATAAATGACTAGAGAATACACTTCATTTTCTGTATCAGAGACTTGTTACCTTTGCATCACTTCCCAAAGCAGATTCTAACTATCAGTCTCTCTTATATACAACACACACACACACACATCAAAAGGCAGTAGATTTTCTTTTGTTTTTCTGACAAATGCAATTTATTTATAGAAACATGTTATAAGACAAACTTGTTTCAAAAATAGCTTCCAACCTAGTAACCAATTATGTACAGTGGTGGAAATAACATTGGAGGAAGGGTCTTGGCCACGGCACTAGCTGTAGTCAGACCAGGAGGAGCTGATCATGTTATGCTTTCCATGTGTCATACGTGCACCTGCACAGCTTCTTGCAATTAGCCTGGTTTGCTTCTTTTTTCAAAGGCACCTCCTTCACAAAAAACAAATTAGATGGATTCCCAGATTTAAATGAGGATTGCTGGGAAACAGTCAGGGGCCCATTTTCCCTTAAGCCTTCAATGTCTTGTGTAGCTGGCTACAAAAAAAGATGTGATTTGAGGCCCTTATTCCTGGCAAAGTCTCAAAGCCAGAACTACTGGCTGCTGCTCTAAAAAGCAGCTTTGATTTAAAAGAGGAAAGAGGAGAGGAAGGGGGTGATTGAATCACGAACTCATCAAGTACCAACAAGAAGGATCTCAAGAGGTTTCCTCCACACCAAGGAATGAGTTGGAGTCAGCTGGCATGCTGTGGGGTGGTGGCACTTGAGGTGCTAGAGCACATGGGCTACAGCTGTTGTGCCTCCACTGGCAAGTCAGGCCTCAGTGCAGAAAGACAGGATCTTGCGGTAGGTGAGTTGGGGGGAATCTGGTCGCCCAGGGAGATGCTGCAACAGAGAGAGCTGGCTCAGGGGACTAATGATGTCAACTGCAGCTATGCTGCCCCAAAGTTTCAATAAGGAGGGTGGCTACTGCCTATACAACGGTAAAGGCGTTGCTTCTTCTTCTTCTGTCTACAAGACAAGGGTTCAAGGGGATGGCAGCGGCTGCAGGTAAGGGCTGCAGCAGCAGCTGGCTTTGCAGAGCTCCCTCCTCCCCATACCTCGTCCAGCAAAACTTTGGGAGGGTTGCACATAAAAAGTGATTCTTCCCTCTGACTCGTTACTGGCATTTCCAGTTGAAATTCTGTAGGGAGAGAAACAAGGTTGTATCTGTTGCCACTATGTAGTATGGAAAATCTGAGGGACTGTCCAAAAAGAACAAACAGTCTTGGTCACAATATAGAATGCCTTGCAAGAACCTACCTGGCAAGGAACTTTGTGTTGGTATCTCTGGGGGTGCATATTTCCACACCTTGAGGGAAGAGTCATCACTGCAGCTATGAAATCTGAGTAAGTGCTGGGTTTGTCCTACTGGTCTCCTGCGTATGGGGATCCGGCTTGGCCGAGGCATCAGTATATCTAAACTGCAAGAAAAATACTTCGTTGAAAGTTGTGCATCATAGTCAACCAGTAATAAGGAACCTTAGAAATCCTAAGGGAATGCTGGACAACACTAAGTATATGCACAATTTCTAGAATAGTGTTTTCTAGCTTACAGATGACTAATATGAAGCTCTTCCAAACTTGGTCCTTCCATGTTGGTAGGCACAAAAGGGGAAATCGTACAGATTTCTAGTAGTTTATAAAACTACTATTTTTTTAATCTTCTAGTTGCTATTACCTAGTAGTTTCTGATAGTTTTTCATTGTTCAGCCGTCTTGAAAAGTTCTGCATGGAGAAAGAGAAACCAGTTGGGACAGTATCGGCAAGACATGAATTGCATGTAAAGCTTGTATGTCCAATGCTACCATAGTATTGGTTCAGCTGATATTGATGATAAGAAATCACTGTGCTAGAGGGGTCTTACAATGTGTTCTTAAAGTTTGGTAATGCAGGCAACTCTTTAACAGCCCAGTGATTGATCTCTACGGCAAGGAAAGCCCTAATCAGACTAGCAGCCTAGGGGAATAGTATCTACTCATGGCAATCGAGCTCTGTTTACCAATGTAATCACTGCCCTTTACCTGTAGCAATGCTAGGCCACAAGGTGGAGGCTTCAGCTTCTCAGGGACATGCTCAGTGCTAGCCTTAGCAGCTGTACGTAGACTGTTGCAGCTGGGTCCTGCATGATCAATGAAAGAAAGGTAAATGAGGGAAGTTCATTAAGCTGAACTCCCCAGACTCTAATTCTTAGTTGCGATTTGATTGGCAATCAGTTGCAGAAAAAGCAATACTAATACCAAAACTCCGGCACATTTTGCTTCTGTTTGGCCTGTTTGGAGCTATGAGATCAATAATACTTAGGAGTGTCAGAATGATATCCCTAACAGAAACATGGAAGTTTGTTATATCAGATCCCTCAGGATAACATTGGCTTGGCTGTATTGTTTGGGGCAGTGATTTCAGTCAAGATCGAAAGGGACTGTGATGAGTTTTCATAGAGACCTGCTGAAATCCGGACAGCTGCTCACTTCCAACACATTAGTTCCATCAAGGCGAACATCATGGAACTGCAAACTAGTAAGAGGCTATTTAAACTGGCATGTTATGTAATTTCTGCTTATATAATTAATTTATAGTTTGATGTGTTGAGCAAACAAAGAAAATTGAGTAAATTGAATAAATTAGTTTAAGTTGTGGGACAGTATCATAAACACAGCCAATGAATATTACAAAGCAAAATATATAAAAAATCTAGACCATTTTACTGGATTTCACAGATGTTTGATTCTGTTCAGGTGATGATTTTATATTTCTTTTATCTGCAAATAAAATACAATCTATATTTTTCAAATGTGACCATGCCTATACATATGGAGGCAAGAAATTGGGAGAGGCTGTATCTTCCTTAGTGAACAGTGAAAAAAAGAGTCAGTTTCTAGATGGTATCCTTAGAAAGCTTGAAGACAGAAGCATATTTGAATAATTCTTATTTTCAGTCAAACCAGAATAAATGCAAAAGTTCAATGTTGTATTTTAAAGAACAGAGACCCATTTGCTTGTTTCTTTTTCTCAAATTGCTGAGTCCTTGGTATAGCTTATCATATCTCCATCACTGAATGGACACAATTTGCTGGTTTGTTTATATATTACTGCCACCTAAGACTGTAAGCTGATACAGATTTGGCTCAAACAAATCTTCTTTGCCTCCATTTCTTCCTTCCCTTCCAAGACTTTTAATTGTTTGAGCTATTGAATTTAAATATATATATTACTCATTTTGAGTTGAGTTGTAAAGGTAAAAACCTATTTGAGAAAGCCTAACATTTTTTCCAAATGATATAGAGCAGTGGTGGCGAACCTATGGCACGGGTGCCAGAGGTGGCACTCAGAGCCCTCTGTCGGCACGCGTGCCGTCACCCCAGTCCTAGGCCTTCAGCTGGGTTTTATAAAACCTTTTCGCTTTAGGCCTCCACTGCCGTGTGCAAAAAAAAAAAAAAAGCTCAATCAATCAATTTCAACTTCTCATGGAAAAAAAAAGATCTTGCAAAGTTGGAATTGATTGATTGAATGTTTTAGTCCCACTCAGTCTGCCATTACCACCGCAGCGACGCCCACCTAATGGGCCACACCCACCCAGCACTCGACGATGCATAAATGGGTTTTGGGTTGCAGTTTGGGCACTCAGTCTCTAAAAGGTTCGCCATCACTGATATAGAGTAAGCTGAATAAGTAAACTGTCCTGGCAGCATATAGGGAACTTTTTTAAGTCATGCTGCTTTTTACCCACCATTAAGATCACAGTGATGTTGTTCCAGTTCTGCTCAAGAATAATAGCCTTCTCTATCTGAATTTTTTTTTTTTTTTTGATTGGAACAGCTTGAGTGGGTGGATGGGAAGAAAATGAATAGGCCCCTGTAAATAGAATGGTCTGCACTGCTCCAACTTCAGTGTCAAACATCTCTCTCATCCCCCAATTATGTTTAGTATCAGTAAACTTTTTTTCCAATCAACCTTGCAAGAAACAAAAAGGATAGTTAGAGATTAGTTCAGGGAAAGAAGAAACTCCCTGAATTTTCATGCTGCAGCCTACTGTGAGTTGAATGGCTATGGTTACACTTAATTACTCAGGTAATATAGGTGCAACTGACATCAGGAAGGAACAGGTCAACAGGTGACAGGTGACCTGTTACACCTGTTACATCACTTATATCTTTCCTGCTGGCACACTCCAATAGTCCATTTAATTTCTGTTGTAGAGGCACTCTGGCAAAGGGATAGAGGCAAAGTGGCATACAAACCTGGTATGTTGATAGTAGTTGGAAGGGAGCAGGAACCTAGGCTGGGAGCCAGCTGGAGATGAGAAGTGTTTCTGGTGGAACAAGGGAGAGAGGGTGCCTGGATGCTGCTCACAGCAGCTCGTAGCAAGGTCTGGTGCTGATGGCGCCTCTTCTCCTGAACTCGAGGTTCTAAGTAGGATGAGGGACAAGCAAAATGCCAGCTCTGAAAGGTCTTGGTATCACTATCCCTTAAGTTCTACTTATTCCTTTACAGAAATTAACTATGCATCATCCCTCAGTGAAAGAAGCTTATCGACAGTAGCATAGCAAGAGACCTTTGTTATCTTCTTTTCAACTAAGTCCAATTTCATAGTTTCAGAGTGTATTGCTATAGACCAGAGGTCCTCAACTTTTCTGGAACCAGGAACTGGTTTCGTGGAAGACAATTTTTCCATAGACCGGGTAGTGGTGATTTTGTATGCAATTTTGATCCCAAGCATGCATAGATGAAGCTTCGCTTGCTCACCCACTGCTTGTGTGGCCCAATTTCTAACATGCCGCTGACTGGTACTGGTCCGTGGCCTGGGAGTTGTGGACCCTTCCTATAGACTATTACACTGTGACAAAATGGAGAATTGTATTGCATACTTAGTGCTACTGCATCCATGGAAAATATACCTGCAATGTGTGTGTGTGTGTGTGTGTGTGTGTGTGTGTGTGTGTGTGTGTTATGGGCACATGCCCAGACAAATGTACAAGATTTGGACAGGCTGAACTGGTCTTTTCAGGAACAAGGCAGAATGACCCAAGGTATTACTGGAAAGCTCAAGTTTCAGAAAAGCTGACATTATTTCATCCTTGCAAGGATGCCAATTTCTTCTGCCCTCCACCACATGCGGAGATTGGTGCTTATATTGTGCTGCAGGCTCTTGAGTCTGGGGGCCATCTTCATTCTACATTACAAAGTCAGCAGGGTGTTGCTTGGGGAAGGGAGCCAGTTACAGAAAATACAGACACATTTGCTGAGCAACACAAAACACAAGATTCCCTGCATTCACTGATTCCTTCCTCGTTAACACTTGACAAATGTTGACATTTTTTTCTTTTGCAGCAGTAGCAAGTAAAGATGCCAAGAAAGTAGGAGAATTGCTGAGTATTTGTCCTCTCTAAGCTTTACCAATACAGAGTTTAAGTGATACAATGATATATTTACACAACATACTCAACACTGTTATCAAAGTAACCCATCTTCTGAGTTCATTTAATATACTAAACCAAAATTATCTATAGTTATATTGTTTGTCAATGCCAGGCAGAATAATGTTACTTTATATACTCAAATATTTGTTTTCACCCAAGAGAAAAGATCATCATCATTCATCCACTGACTGGGTCACCTTAGATCTTACCTGGTATACCTTATATATAAGGGGAGATTTTTCTAGTATGATAGTTTGCTACCCCCTCATTATATATATTAGGTTGGGCTTTAGAGCTGAAGAATTCAGATTCAGATCCTTGCTTTATGAACTTTATCCCTTATTAGTTTAATATGTTATACTGGGGACAAAATTAATTGGCATAGACCAGTAGTGGCAAACCTATGGCATGCGTGCCAGAGGCTGCATTCAGAGCCCTCTCTGTGGGCACACGCACCGTCCCCCCCAGCTCTGCCTCTCCCTGCAGCCCCCTCACCAGTAGCCTCCCTGAAGGAGAGTCGCCCCAGGGTGCGGCCCACGTGGAACAGTGCAGCCAAGGACATGGCAGCTGGGCAGCGGGGACAAGACTTCACCCTTGTGCCCCATCATGCGCAGATGATGCTTGGGGTGTGAGCGGAGGGCGTGGCCACCATGGTGCTGCTGGGTCACCTGGGCGATCTGTGGTGGACCGTGGAGGTGGGTGGCCCTGTAGGCGAGCAGGGCTGGGGGTGGGGTGGGTGGGGCAGGGCAGTTTTGGGGCACTCGGTCTCTAAAAGGTTCACCATCACTGGCATAGACACTAACCTAAAGTTTCTCAGTAGGGTGAAATCAATTAATACAAAACAACAGCCTGAAGGGTTGGAACAGAGTATATCTCATGAGAGGTTGAAAAGAGGAGGCTCCATAACCTTTTTCAAAGTACCCAACATATTGCTAGAGGAGGCCATTTTCCTGCAGCTGTCCCATGAGGCAGTAGTTCACAACTTATCAAGTGACATCTCTATCCAGTGCTATATGCAAGTATCACGTGAAAGGAAAAAGGGGGCTTGGATTGACACAGGGGAAACTTGTGCAAGATTCTTGTACGTGTTTATTTCATGAGAAAAATTAAGAAGAAATAATGTTCTTTTAAGGCTGCCTCTTTCCACAGCACATCCATTCCCAGATCCATCTGAATGCTCCCAGCACAGATTCGTTAGGCAGCTTACCTCGCACAAGGGCCAGCACCCTTGAGGCACCTTTCCGAGGGCTCTGCCCCAAGCCCCCCGAGGAGGCGGGGGTGTGAGAGGAGCTGAAGGTGAAGCTGGGTGAGGTCTTGACATGAGGGGTAGCTTGTTGATTGACACTACCATTACTGAAGCTCCTGGCTCGGCAGAGAGAATTCTCTGAGCTGGAAGCAGAAATCCCACTGGGAGAAAATATATATATAAAAAAAGAATCAGAGACGAAGCAGCTCTTTCCACAATGCCCCTGCAAGAGTTATTTTTTGCATCTGAGATATAAAGACTTATTCTAAAGTAGTCCTTCTGAAACCTTTTGCATGGTGCTTAAGCACAGTGTCTGAGTTCCCATATACAACGGTAACTGTTAGTCTATTCCTCTCCTGCTCACCTCCTTTTTCTTTAAACCTGGCTCCTTACCCAGGCACTGGGCTAGAGTGAGTAAGGAGAGTTGTTACGGCACCCTGGGAGGTTGATTTTTGGTTTTTAGTTTTTATATATTCTTATAGTGTTATTATAAGCTGCCCAGAATTTTTTTAAGATGGTCAGACATATAAACCTGAAAAAAAAAACATAAAATAAATTCTCTCAGCCCAACTCATCTCACAGAGTGTTGTGGGGAAAATAGGAGGTGGAAGGAATATTAAATATGTTCATCATCTTGAGTTTTTTTTTTTTTACAACTCTGTAATCTCTTAATTCAGGGAAGAATGGGTATGAAAAAAGCTAAACCTAAAATAAAATAAAATAAATATACAGTGATAGCTAGTTTGTTATGTAGTTATAGCTGGGGTAACTGGAGTAGTCACTCAATCTCAGTCCTAGAAAAAGGCAAGGACAAATCACTTCCAATAAAGTTCAGGGACTTGTCCAGGAGTCAAAAGGGAATCAGATACAAAGCAAAATACAAAGCAACATTATCTGTTAACATAGGATAAATTTGCCGTGTTTCTTAAATGTACTGCCAATCATTTTATTGCTAAAAACTATATTGCAGTGTTCTCTCCAGTTCAGGTATTAGAAGAGAATAATGCAGATCATATAAAACAATATAAGAGAAAACAGTACTAGAACAAAGTACCATTTCTTTGTTCTAGGCCCTTTCCTCTGAAATCTCAATAGAACTATTAAGTTAGAGGAGGCGGCATTCTTTCAGATTGAATATAAATTAGTGGGGATTTCAGGTTTATCATTTAACTTCTCAGGTTCCCTTTTTAGAATATTAGCCTTTCTTCTACTCTCCTTCCAGTCATAAGAAGGATTGGAACTGCAAGGTAATATGTGCAATTTCAAATACCACAAACACATCTTCTCTCAAAGATTATTTTTTAAAAAAACTTTGGGACAAAATAATCTACAGGTAGAAAGATTCTATTCCATTATTAGGACAATTGAATGTAAGGCAAGGGAAGGGTATAATACAGTGGTGGCGAACCTATGGCACGTATGCCAGAGGCAGCACTCAGAGCCCTCTCAGTGGACACGCACACCACCACTGCCAGCAGCTTGCGCAAGTCCATTAGGCCACCACCGCTGCCCAGAGTGGCAGCCCCACCAGGCACAAAGGAGGTGAAGCAGCCAGCTAGCAAGCTCAAGGATAGGTGGTAGAGCACACCCACACCCAGCAAGCCAAAGCCCACCCCAAGCAGGGAAAGCCGGATCCCCATTGGCGCCATGGCCCCCCAGTCCCAGCTAGAATTGCGTGCCTCTCCTCCATCTATGCTGGGCCTCCTGCCCACCGCCCCACCCGCCAGAGACCCGCTGGATCTCCCGGAACCCTGCCCAGCCCCCACAGGCATCCCCCCATGAGCAACATTGAGGTGGCCATGCCCACCCCAGCCACGCCCACCCAGTCTGCCCATGACAACCGCAGCCATGCCCACCCAGTGGGCCACACCCCCATGGCCCCCCCTGAGGGCACCACAATGCTGATGCGGCCCTGGCACTTTGCAATAAATAAAGTGGGTTTGGGGTTGCGGTTTGGGCACTCGGTCTCTAAAAGGTTCGCCATCACTGGTATAATAACTTTCCAGGTATTTGCTGCAGATGTACTTTCCATGCAGCAAAGCTGCAAATAAAGAGACTGCGGCAGTCCAGGACTAAAGTCAGGGAAAGATTTGTGGAAACCAATCCTCAATTCCTATAGATAGTCCTTTGCCTGTTCCAGTTCACTTTCCTATGAGCTTTACTTATTTCATTGAACCCACATCCCCATCTGGTCACGTACTTGCCCCCCTTGGGTGGGGTTTTGGTACCCTTCCTCTTGGAGTAGCCTGTCACTCCTCTCATGCTGCGCACATGTTTCAGCATCCAGGCACGCAGATTGCTAAGGCAACTGTGTTCAGAGAGGACAATCCGAGGCCAGGGGTTGCATTCTGCCATATCCAGTGCTGCGATTGCTAAAGCCCTTCCAACCTGTATATGGAGGATGGCAGTAGATTGTTAAAATTCAGGCCTTGTGTTTTTCCGCTTGTTTTTAAATCTAGAGTAGGAACTCTGCATTTAACAAAAACTGGAAACACCCCCACCTTAAACAATTGCTACGTATACCCCTACAAGTAAAGGATGATAAGGTTTATTAAAGGCCTCAAAATATGTGATGTGCTTCCTATACTCATATCATGTTGTTCAGTAAGTTAAGAAAACAATACTGAGGCACCCTGTTGCTGGCATCAATTAAACTGAAGATAAGGCCAGCCAATCTCCAGCATGTCCTTTCAGTACCAAATTGTGTCCCAATTGCATGATTCCAAATTTCTTTTGTGTACTGCACGTTTGGCTTATATATTTCAGAGTGCACAAAAGAAAAAAGAAAAAAAACTTGAAGAAAAGACCCAGCATATTGGGTAGAACATAGTATGATTCCTATGCTGTTCATTGTAAATCAGCTTCCCACTTGGTAAAGTCGTCATATTGTTCAATTTTCCCAATTTTAAGGTAAGGGTTTCCTCTTTCCAGTCATGTCCGGCTCAAGCGAGCAGTGCTTATCTCCATTTCTTAGCTGAGGTAGCCAGCACTATTCGAAGACATTTCCATGGCCATGTGGCCAGTATGACTATACACTCGAGATGCATGGCATGATGTTACATCAGAGTGGTACTTATTTATCTATTCACATCTTTCAAACTGAAAGGTGGCAGGAGCTGGGGGATAATGGGAGCTCACACACTGTCACAGAGCATTAGGGTCTCGAACCTGGACTGTCAGCTTTCCAGCTGCCAAGCTCAGTGTCTTTAACTGCTGAGCCATTGTTATGCTTGGCTGAGAATGGTTAATCCCAAAGTAAATCACTTTACATTTTACAGCAGCAGTAAATCAAAAGAAATCATTTATATTTTACAGCAGCATCTGAGCAATGTTCCATCAACTGCCATATTCAAGGAGCCCTCACAATGAGTTTATGATAAAATGATTTTTCATGTGGCTGCACTTTTCAGTCTGTGATGTGCAATTTGTTGGCATTCAAGAAAGAACAGTATCCAAACATTTACTCCTGAATCTGAAGAGCCAGAGCAAGAAAATCTAAAAACACATCCTCAGCACAGCTCCCTGAAAGGCTGAAGTTCTGGGAAACTCCTAACACTTTTGAGACATAAGAATCTGCCATTTGGCCAACTTTATAACCCCAAGATCCAAAGGCTACAAATGCTTTCCTCTGAATTAATCATGGTACGAAGAGTTGTCTGTGTATTTAGGGTTTGAGCAAGATAGAGTGAATACATTGCACCCCCTTGCATATATAGGCTAAATAAATAGTCCTGAAGGCTCTTTGCAAATACTGCTTCCACTTCTCCCTGGACAGGAGGATGTTTCCTAGTGTAGAAGTTTAGACTACTTTGCCACGTGTCCTGGAACATGGTGACTTAATCTAACACTGAATCTGTGCTGGGATACCTGCTCAAACAGTTCCACGGTGTATTTGGATGGGAATGTTGGGAGAGGAGGAGGCGTTGCCCGCCCATTATCGTGACATGCTGCTGGAACAGTATTGACTGATCTTCCTGTGTTGTAATTGCATTCCAGTGTGTAACTAGAAAACAGATGGAAAAGGTTACTAGTGCTAAGGCAAATTATGAACTAATTCTTAGTTTTTAATATGACACATTCTGAAAACATGTGATAGGTAACTCCATGGTGAAAGGTTTTAATATACTGAATTCATAATTTTTTTCTCCCATACAGACTTTTCCATACAATAGTATGACTGGGAAAAAATAATTTGTTTTTATTATTCAACTGTGTGTTAGTAAAAAGACAGATTCAGCCATCAAGTAATATTATCGTTTACTGTTAGATTCTTGACATCAGAAATGGAACATTCTGCTTGCTCTGATTAAGAAAAACATCCATTTCTCTGCACAGAGCAATGAATTGAACTGTATGACCTTTGCAATCTCTTCCAATTGTGATTCCCCAAAGAAGCCAGCTTTCTTTTAATTCTCTTCATTGTATCTTCCATACACCTGGAATAGCATTCAACCAACAGGAACAAAAGGAGAAGACCTTTAAGGGACCCTAATGATTTTTTTCCAACTGCAGTGAATTTTAATTGTGTTAAAATCCAAGCTTTGATTTGGGCAGTTATTAGAAGCTAATTCAGCTAGATTGATTGCATTCATGGTTGTTGCTTAATCTTCTTTTTCTGCATTCCTCTTTTTCCAGTAAGCATCTTTTTATAACTAAATATTTGGCTTCACTAAGTTAAAAAAAGAAATTTTCTTTAATTTTTCCCATCTGCCAGACCACAGTGCTGTATAGCTACCACTTGAATTTAGCACTGATGCAAGATTTGTTAAATTCTCTGTCTTCTGGATTTCTCAGAGCTGAGCCTAAGAGAGAGGTCCTAGGTGAAAAAACTAAGTACACCCCAGGTAGACAAATTAGAATATATCAAAAAAGTCAATCTAACTGGTAGCAATCTATTATAACTCTCCTTTACAGGGAAATTTTCCACAAATCTTAAAGTTGCCAAGTTTGAAAACACTAACAACCAAAATGCTAAAGAAAAGATCTTGGCCTCATGTTATTCCTAGATGAAAAAGAGATATGTTGGTAGCACCAAAAGGATCAGCATATGATAATCCTAAGCAATAATATATACCTCTGCTCAAATATGGATTCCCGCCATATGTTGTTAGATAGAACTTAAATTAGTGTTTATACAAATCCCAGCCTTCCTCAGGAGGCCAACTATTTAGCACTGAGAAACTCACTCCATGGCACTAGAGTTACCATTTATGCTGCCAGGATTCCCCAATGAGCTTGCTCTCAACGTTACTCTACTTGTGGGAATTTCTTCTCTCTGGCTTCAATTTGATCTAGCAGATTCTTAAGGCGGCAGGAACTTTGTACATATTGGCGGTATGGAAGTGGGAGAAAAGGAAGAGACCTACAGAACCAATGATTGCGATCAGGAGGCGGTATCTCATTGAAGTACAAACCTGTGAATGATGCCTGAGGCCTTATAAATGGCCACACGTCCACTGCCCTCCTTTGATTGTCCATCCCGCTTGTCTTTAGCATACATATTCTTCTCCGAAAAGTTGCACCCCGTGAAATCAAAATGAGCAGAATTCAAGGAGATGAGCTTAGGAAATAGCATATTTTCAACCTGTAAAAGCAATTGAGAAATTAGAGACACAAATCTCTTATTTCGACATGCTACAGAAACAGGCAGTTTTACTTCTCGTCAGACTGGGAAGCAACAATCTAGCCAAAGAAACTGAAAACAGTAATAAAGAGATTCAGCCTACTAGAGAAAGCAATTCATGGTGATGAGGTTTAACAATTGAACAAACAAACACAGTACATGAAATCCTCAGAAGACTATATGTCATGGTCAAGCAACATCATCAGCATGGAAGTTATAAAAGAGAACCAACACACATTGGAACTTGACATCATCTTTTGGTCTGAAAGGCAGCTGAAGAAAATATTTATTGGTTTAGTCAGAGAATCTCAATTGATTCTGTTCCCCAGCTTATGGGCCGTGACCCACTACTGGGCTGTAGCCTCCTGGCCACTGGGCTGCGTGAGCGGCTGGCAATGCACGCGTGCAGGTGCGCACGCTCACCTCCTTGTGCCGGTGCTGAGCCATGAGCCTCTCGCCAGCAATAGCTCAGCCGCGAGCCGCACACCGGCACTAGCTGAGCCACGAGCCATGCACTGGCACTAGCAGCCCCATTTGCGGAGTGTGCATGCTCACAGCTCCATTTGTGTGCATGTACACACAGCCACATTTGCGTGTGTGCACATGCGTGCATAGAGGTGCCTGCCCCTCCCTTTCCCACTGGGTCGCCAACCTTTATGGGTTGGCGACCCCTGCTGTAACCCTCCAAACCCAGTCCTACAAAGAAGTTAATTAGAGAGAAAAGCAAAAGAGGCATACACAAAAACATCCCCTTTGTTTTGTCCCTGAAGCCACTTTATCTCTATCTGTAACATCCTTAAGTCTAAACTCATTTTGTAGGAGCCAATTCTTTATCTGCCTCTAATCCTTTCTGTCTTGTTCTTGGGATTATGCAATAGAGAATTCTTCCTGAAAAAGCCCAATTTTGCCTGTGTTGTCCAAGGCACTGCTAGAGGGGCTGAATATGTCTCACCTGGTAGTTCTCATCAGAAATGTTGTTCCCATACATGAAACAGCCACGCTTAGAGGCATGTCCATGCAGATCAACATAGTAAGCCAGACCACTCTGTTGAGGTGAGATGGTTTCTGGGGCTGGTGGAGGATTCTCAACTTCATTCTCACAGTGCTCAGATAACAGTTCTTTTGAAAGGATCCAGACATCATGGTCTTTGCTTCCTGGTACCTCTGAGGTTTCAAGGTCCTGGGATGAGGTGATACAGAACTCTGTGGAAGAGTTGCGAAGGTTGTTTGATTTTTCCAGCTCAGAAAGAGGGATGTCTTCACTATGGGGACATTTGCGGGTAGAACGTTGATTGGCTATTTTTGTGTTGAGCGGAGAGGCATAGGTTCGCCAATCAGGAGAATCTGGCTGCATCCGGCTGTGAACGTGGTGATAGAGCATGACAGCCTTGGCCCCATACACAGCAGGATGCAACTCTGCATCAGGGTTCAAATACTGACGATTCAAATTAACTCCACGAGCATCTGTCCTGTGGGAAGCAGAATAAATCATGATGAATGGGACTGGGAAAAGATGTCTCTTGTGGATCTTGAACACAGCTACACAAATCTATCTATCTATCTATCTATCTATCTATCTATCTATCTATCTATCTATCTATCTATTTCTGTCTATCTATCTATCTATCTATCTATCTATCTATCTATCTATCTATCTATCTATCTATCTATCTGATTTCCTGCTTTTATTATTTTTACAAATAACTGAAGGTGGCAAACAAATTAAGACATTCTTCCACTTGTGAAGGAAGGGAAATTGCAACTATTGTCTTCTGCAGCCATGTCCCACATTATTTACAGACTGCTCAGTTAAATTTTTATCCTAGATTAAGAGATCCAAGCAGCCCCTGTCCCCTCCACATATGGAGCTAGGAGGCAATTACAATGTATCTGTGAAATGGAACAGACACTGCTGACCATCAAACTATCCTAGTTTTCTGTTCATTTGATCAGTGTCTAGGCAGCCTCACAGGCTCAGAGATTTGGACTGGCTGTTGTTTTGAGAGCATGCTCATGTGAACATTTCAAGCCTTTGTTCTGAATCTACAATTCCCTTATAACTGGAGGAAGGCAAAACGGAAAAACAAGGATCTACTCTAGGGAGGAGCCCCCCCCCTCCACATCTATTGGCCTTAGCCTGTTGCTCTTTCTCAGCCTCCAAGCAATAGTAATCTGCTGTAGAAGCTAAATGTGGATAAATTACAATCAGTCACAGGGAACCAGAGCTTCTTCCTGTCCAAGACCCATCCTCCAAAGCCTACATGTCTGCAGGATATTTACCGATAGTGTCCTCGCATCACCCCATCTGGATTTAGCATAGGGATGAGCTTAAAGATGAACATACGACGCAGCATTTGGGCCCGAGGATCCTCCTCCCTCAGTATGAATTCCAGGAATCCATTGAACACAAAACTAGAGGGTGTTTCCCCAGGATGTACTCTGCTGCTCAGAAAGAATACCTATCACAGGGTGAGGGGATCGGGAAGAGGAGAAGTGCAAAAGTATTCGTGATCTTTCAAAATCAAAAGCTTTCTAACTTTCCTTAAGGACCGTAAGCTTTGAAAATAATTTTGTTTCCCATCTGTTTATGACATAATTATTTATAATCAGTACTGCTTTTCTGTTGAGAAAATCCCAGAAATTAAAGAGGGAGAACTCCTATCTTCAGGATCACCCTAAGATACAAACAGAAAAGAGGAAGAGAGAAGCAAAAGGAAATAGTTTGAGCCCTAAAATTATTGGGAAAATCATTTGAAAAGGATAGTTTTCAAAAACAGGCATTCAAAAAGCAAATAGAAACTCACAGACCACCAGAAGAACAAAGAATGTGAAAGAGAAATGAGAGAAAAATAAATAAGCAATTACAAAGAAGATTTTTCAATTAAATAAGGAAGAGGTAATTAGAGCCAAAAAAGCAATGTGAAATATGAAAAATCAGAAAAAAAAAATAGATGAGATCACAGAAGAGCAACAAGATGAGGAAGCAAACTAAGGAGAAGTGTTATATTATCGTGAATGATGTGGGCAAAGCAATGACATGGTAATGTCAGAAGACACTTGATGGTTTATCCCCCACTGAAATAAGGAACGGGCAGTCACAACTGCCTTCCTATCTCATCCATAGCAGTTGTAGACCCATGGGTCTTTCTGAATAACCTATTGCATTACAGCCAGTTAAGCAGCTTCCACAGCTGTGTATTCTACCTCTCACATGCATCAACTAACTTACTCTCTTTCCCACAAAACAGTGTGGTCGGGGTGTGTTCTTGTCTGGGAATAACTTTTCCAGTCGAGCCTCCCGCTTCTCCTGCATGCCATGACATGATGTAATGGTGAGCAAGTCCACACGTAGCTTATCCAGGGAATAGCACAACAATTCCCGATGATAATAGATGGCATCCAGATAGCTGGAGATTAAAAGAATAGGAAGGTCAATTCAGTGTAGTGTAGTTTCTCATTTACTCCAAGAGCACCACCCTTTAATTCTGTCCAAGGATCCTCATACTGACTTCTGTCTCCTCCCCAGAAAGAACTTTACACAAGGCCAGAAGGAAACCCCCCAAAATAATCTTTTAAGGATTTTTACTTTGGGAAAAAAGAGGAAGGAACTTCTAGAGAATTCTCTCTATTGCTAGTTTTCATTCCTCATTTCTGTCCCTTTTTCTGTTGGACTTTGATCCAAGAATCATTCCAACACTCAAGCGGAATTATTTTAGCTATCTGGCCCAACTTGTTATCCTTGTGCAATAATGAGCCATTCCCAAAGTTCTCTACTCCCTGAGCGGGTGTTCTGAAAACTGATATGAAGTAGAGGGCCAAAAGAACTTTCTGGTAGCCTCAGCCTTCCAATGGGGCCTCATTTTGAGATACGTTTATTTTTAGAAGAGATGAGAGAGGGAAAAAACTGACCATTTAGATCTTTAAAAATTCTGGGGGCCCGATGAAGAATCTTGCCCCTCAGCTACCTCCCACTTGAGATCACCTAGGCCTGGCAAGGGAATCAAAGCAGTCACTTACGGTGTACCCCTGGGTGGGGCCGCCTCCTTTTTCCCTTTTCCACGTCCTCCTCTAGGGTACTTTCTTGTTCTGTGGGTGGTGGGGCGCGGCTTCCCCTCAGCTTTTCTAGAGTCTGCGCCTGCCCTCCGACTAATTGTGCCATAATGTTGGACACTAGTTTAGATGGGCAAAGAAGGGTCTAGCTAAGTTTTTCTTTTCCAGACCATTCCCCCAGCCAAGTCCTCTTCATTAATTCAACCTTATCACCCCAGCTTCTTTGAATAAGCAAGCCCAGGTGTTTCCAAAGAGACAGAGAAATAAGAAAAAACAAGTAAAAGGCAAGAATTTTATCAAAATGTGTTGGAAAGAATAAGGTTAATATGGTGAGGAATTTCTTTCCATTTAGGTATTCCATTTTCTTTATCCTCTTTCCTAGAGAATTGGTGTAGGATCACAGAAAATTTTAATTGGACTCCGAAAGAGCTACTTTTGCTTTTTTATTATTTAATAGTATCCAAATTATCCTACAGAAAATGAAGCAGTAAAAATATAATGAGACTATTTTAATGTAATATGCAACAGAGAGGAAAATGATCACAGTAGAAAGTAACGCAGATAAAAACACAGAAAAGTAAAACTCCTCTCCAGCAAAATGTTTTGAAGCAAATATGTTTTAATGCCAAGAAAAAGAGAAGAGGGCAAATGGGGAAAACTTTTTTTTTGGGAAAAAGTTGTAAAATGTATTTGGCAATCATTCCTCAGTACAAAGATGGGAGAGAACCCAATGAATAGCAGAAAACCTGTCCTGTCCGATAAGAAAGAGGGCATTCTAAGAAGGGGCTTCTTCCACCAAGGGCATGGTTTTGCATGAATATTCTGGGGCTGGGCTCTCAACACAAATTTAATTTGGTCACTAAGTTAACCCATTTTGGGGATTTGCAGGATAAACTGATACACTAAATTAAATGGACAATACCAATAAACAAAGGAAAATGAAACAAGTTTAGCAATGCAATCACTAGCTTTTTAAATGATCTAGTTGGAGCTGTTGTTATATGTATACAGCTAATAATTACAAATGAATCTGATCTGCCATAACTTTTCTGTAATAAAGCTTCATTTCTGACTAGAACCTGTATTGTATTTAATTTGAATTGAATTGAATAGTTTATTGGCCAAGGGTGATTTGACACTAGACACACAAGGAATTCGTCTCCGGTACAGATGCACTTGGTGTACATGCAAGGCAACAGATGATGATAATGATGATGATTATAATAATATTACTACTACTACTAATAATAATATCACCACCAATAAAAGGGGAAAGTAAAGAAGAAAATAAAAGGAATAAATAATAACACTACAGCCACACTCTATGGGACACACACTCTATTTAGAGAAGAGATGGCCCTGCTTCTATAACTGGTTTTATAATAGACTCGGACTTTTAATACTGACGATCCAAGCCATGAGATGCCTTTTAGAGTTAAAAAGTTCTTAAATAGTGATTCAGGAACAGGACTGTAAGTCACTGATACAGCAGAAGTTTTGCATAAAGAAGATGCCACATTAAAGCCTTAGCAACTTCAAAAAAACTGGAAAAATCTGTCTGAAACCATTTGAATCATTCCCACTCACTGTAACTAACACCAAGCTGTAGGCACCTTTGGTTAGATTCAAGAGAGGCACTTTTTGATATTCATATGAGCAGAAAAACTTAATTAATAAAAAATTACTAGATTAACCAGAAACATATACACAAAAGCACTTTCCAGGTGGCACTTTGTGGCTCTTCTTGGGATCTGAATGAGAGCGAGATATTCCAAGCCAAGCAACACTATGGTTACATATGTTATAAGGTGATGTCCATTTCTGATATTTTGTATTAATTATTTCTTTTTGATTTCGCACAAATCTGCATATCTGAGTTTAGGTTCTGGATTTAAGGAGAATTACTGTAATAGAGTTCTTCTGTGCTAATGGATAGGAAATAGGAAAAAGCTTAGCATTCAGTATCAAGTTGTTTATTCAATTTATAAATTTTGTTAGAACTGCCTTCACACAAACAATCTAAGAGATATGAGTGATTTACATAACAAAATAGAGTCTATAACAACTCTGTTGCTTGGACAGAGAATCTATTTTCATGCACACTAGAAACCCACAACAGTAAACAAATATAAGGTACCAAACCTAAACTTGGTGATCAAGCCCTAGGACTAATAGAGGAAGATTTGAATATCACCAAGACCCAGTTTGAACAGAACAATGTTACCCACTGTGTTCCCAAATGGTTCTTTCCTCATTGTTTACTCAGGCAACTCTAGGTAAACAATCATTTGTATATATATGCTTAATTTACAAAGTATTTCTCCTAGCTGACTCTATAGGACATAAGACTTGCTAGGAAGGGACTGGTAGCAGTGTATCAAAACTAGAGTTACCTGCTAGGAGAGAGATGTCTGCATTCTGCAAAGTGGGCATCCAACTGTGTCAGCATGTCCTGGCATTCTGTATATGAGTAGGGATAGCAGAAGGCAAAGTATGTGGTGGCTCCTCGACAATCCAGGAATCGGTGCACAAAAGATAGGACAAACTGAGTCTCTGCCATCTGCATGAGTTAAAATGCCCAAGGATGATCTCCAGTACAAGTTGAAGCACTACAGACAACTTAGGACACAGATAGACACTAGGGTCTTCCCAGCCTGCTCAATTCTGGTTTGCACAAAACCTTAGTTTTTTAGTATTATCTGGATCAGACAACTTTACTGTCCCAACACAACCCACCTGGTGTGATATTTTAGACAAATAAGCCTAAAATATTGTTTGCACCATGATGTTAAAATAACAACCTAGAAAAACTATGATATATAGGCTGTTCTTTATTCTTTTGGCCAGTGTAAGCACACAAATGAAGGCAAATACACATATCCCAGCATAATGTTGCGGGATCCAGTCTGAATCGGTCACCGGGACCAGAGGCTTAGTCTTCCAAGCTTTTGGAATCATGCTGAAGCCCATCTTCAGGGAATTTCTCTCTCAACAGAATATGTGCTTTGGGCTATTTTATGCATAGTATTTATGAAATGCCTGCTTGTGTGTGGCTTCTAAAATAATGAACAGAATAGGCTTCTAAAGTAATGATCTCAAATTATAGGTTCAACTCTGCTGTTACCGGCCACACAAAACCAGGTACCACATAAATACTACACACAGAATAGCCCAAAATTATGGGGAGAGAGTTCATTAATGGGCTCCAGCATGAATCCAAAAGCTCAGAAAACTAAACCTCTGGTCCCAGTGACCGACCCAGTTTGGATCCTGCAGTGTAAGCACACATGCATTTTCTTATATTGTTAAGCAGTAAGAAGAATCATATAAGCACGTATCTGTGACTCAACCAAATAGCCTTAAATTAAGCCAAGCTGGTATTGGATCCTGGGATAGATGGAAGAGGGGAGAATAAATTAATGTATTCCAACTTTTTGAAACATGGAAGAAACAGTCCAATAGAAACACAAAGCAGATAGTATCAGGATCTCTTAATCAACCCTCAAGGCTCCCCTTTCTGATAATTAGATACTGTCTTTGCCATTCCTCTATTATGAAGCCCCAAGCTGATTGTGGCTCAAATAAATTCAGTTTTCCATCCACCCCCACATTTAAGAAAGTCACGTTCATGTCATATGTTGTTTCTGGAAGCCATCAGGATGCAATAGTACATTTAAGGCCAACCTCAGCCCATCTTTCCTCAGAGTACCATGTTATGCAGATACCTCAAAGGAAGGTCGCTCACGAATGCGTTCCCAACGGGGCTTGACAGGTACTGTCTTGACTAAGGGTGTCATTCCCTGGGAATAAAGTTTGGTCTGCTTGTTCATATTCACAATATGAATCTTGATCAACTTGCCAGGCATTCCTCCCCTCACACTAAAGTAAAACCAGGATCTGTGGAAGAAGGGGAAAGACAAAGACGAGTTAGATAACAGCCCCCATCATTTACACTTCAGTTCCCATTTCTGCCCAGAAAGACCAGGCACACTTGGAATTGGGAACTGTCATGGACTACATATTTTTTCACAGTTGACCTCCAATTTTCTGTTAAAAGAATAAACTACCTTATATCCAACTGAAAGTCATTTACTTTTCCTGTCTACCGACCTGTATTTTCCTTTTCACTGGTATTTTCCTGTGCCTATTTTAAATTGTGATGCCTCAGAGTAAATATATATATGTAATGTATACATGCGTGCATGTGTGTACATATATGTGTCTCTGGGCATAAATATATCTATCAATATATAAATCAAATTAAAAGTGATAAGTTCTGGTATCTGTTTAGAATAGGCTTCTAAAGTAATGATCTCAGATGATAGGTTCAACTCTGCTATTATTAAATGGAAAAGGATAGAAAGCTTGTGAGATAAAAAGGGTTAGGAATGGCTTCCTTGACAGCTCTATTCCTACGATCAGCAGATATAATAGAAACCTGGATGTTGTTTTTACCTGTTCCCATTCTCATATTCTGTATCACCACAATCTGGCTTGGTCCACATATTGAATTCATAGTCTGCAGTGGGGAGGGAGTTGCCAAACACCACTGAGGCAGAAGAAGTATTGATGCTGCTATTGCCGTTCAAACTGTTGTCACCATCACCTTCCTGGTGTTCCACTTTCTCAACATGAGCCAAATTGCCAGAGTCGAATTTGGAGCTGAATAATAGGCCACCACAGCGTATTTCCATCGTAATCTCGGTGACCAGAGCGGTTTCATCCTCCTCCAATATGTTGTTTGAAGTATTTCCTAAAGAACAAAATGGAATGGCCACATTTTTACCTAAAATTCCTTACTATCATATCATAATAAGAACACACAAAAAAACCCCTTCTTCAGTCAATACTGACTGAGCCCAAGTTTATAAAAACAAACTACTGGATCACAAAACCTATATTCTGAAGTTCCTATAAGAATAGCATTCAAATTTCACATTTAACATTTTCTTATTCGATCCAGACTACCAACATCATTTTTGCCAAATGATTGAAAGTTGACTCCAAACCTGCCTTTGGAAAGATATCAAATTTTAGCAGCTTGAATATAATCTACATGTCTGTGGTCATTTACCAAAGAGGATATCGTACTTGAGACATAACTCTCCCCAGTCAGATTGATACAGGTTACTCTACTTGATTTAACTGACTGTCAGGCTCCAGGTCCCTTTACAATGCTAGCTTTGAAATCAAAGTTATTTGTGAAGAGGGCTTTGGTCTGTCAAATATTTTTATGTGCAGAATTTTCCTTACTGCTATCCTGTTCTGTAAGAAGTCTTCTGTTCATCTAGATATATATATAACCAAAAAGAAGGTAATAAAACACCGTGATACCCATAGATCTGTATCAGGCCAGTTCATAAATAATCAAGAGCTGGAGATGAAGAGTTAGGAAGGGCTAAATTTGTAAATGTCACAGAATGGTTTAAGAGTGGAAACAGATACCAAAGAAAATTGTGATTTAGTTGCACTAAGAGAAGGAGTATTTAAACTAATTATATTAGTATTTTTAGCATGCTGTTTGTAAAATACACCAAGATGATGTACAATTTAAAAATATTCCTGTATCTAGAGACAAAAAACTTAAATCTGCATATATATCATAGGGTTCTGGATATGTAATTAATAATAAAGAGGTTTTTGTAAACACCTCAGTTGAAATAATTGATACAATGTACATCAGGAATGTATTGGTTAGAAATGAAGAAAGCTGCCAAAGCTGCCAAACTACTAACTTTACGTAGGTCTACAGAGCACTCACATGCAAAATCTGCATTTTTAAACAATTGGGGGTTTGGGAAATAAGTGTAACAAAAAAAGTAATGGAAACACTTGCAAAATTCAGGTTACTGTAAATACCATGCCTTGACTGATATTTGGAACATTTGGCATAAAGGAAAACAAAAACTTATCAAACTGAAGTAAATATAGTTAGAAAAGTTTGCAATATTTGCAGAATTTTTACTTTATAAAAAAAGTAAATAAGGGGAATGTGGTAGTTTAAGAAAATGTCCTTGGACATTTTTCTCACTTTCATATAAGACAGCCAGTGAGATGTAGTGATGAAAGTATTGGACTGGTACTTGGGAAGACACTAGGTGAGTTTGGGACAGTCACAATTTCTCAGCCCAATCTCACTAGGTTGCGGGGAGGGGGGGTTAAGAGGGGGAAATGCTACATGTACACCTTAAGCTTTCAAATGAAAAGCAGGTATAAAGCAAACAAATAAATGCACATAATTAAAAGTACAAGAATTGCTGATCTATTAATCACAATGGTTATATATTTTCTCCAGTACCCCAGCCAGGCTGAGTTACACATGTTTAACTTGAATTCACACAACATAGTATGCAATAAATTATCCCATAGTTTGAATAATATCAAGACTCAGTTCACTCCTTGCATCAAGCCATAATTGGTTAATTGTGTGAACCAGGCACAATATTACTCTGGATAATATTGATTATCCAGGGAGCTAGAAATGAGTGACTGTTATTGTGCTAATACTGGGGCAGGCCATTCCTGAAGAATATTTCTATAGTAGAAAACTACATAACGGATATAGTGGAGTAAAAGGCGTAAAAAACAACAAGGTCTGAGCATGTTTTTAGTCACAGTGGGAGGAGACAGATTAATCCGAAGGGCTGTTACTATCTTTTGCCTAATGGCTCAGTTGGATACCTGAGCGTCACGCCCCCTCCATTTCATTCCCGTTCGTAGGGGCCGCCTGCCACATGGAGTCAGCCAGGTAGACGCAGAAAGGCCATTATTTTACTGTCCCCTTTATTTTTTCCGTCCCCCTTTCCGGAACCGAAGGTTCGATGGAGAGGCAATGAAGGGAAGGTCCATAAACTCCTATTTTTTAATTTTATATACTGGACACACACACATACACACACGTGAGAACAAGAGAGTAAAACGGATGCAGCTATCGCCCCAGCGCGACCCACTCTCCTCCTTTCTCCCCTCAAATCGACCAACCTGCTTCCGTCGCCGCCGCCAGAGGCACCGGGCCAGGCCAGCCCTACCTTCGGCCGGTTGCTCTGACAATAACAACGTTTTTTATCATAGGCTATGCTTCTTCGGCTGGAGCAATCCAGCTCCCTATTGGTCTGCTGAACCTCTCCATAGCAACTCGATGCACCATTGGCTAGCCGCCTCCCTCCCCTGGTGACACGCCTGTTTGGTTGCTATGGTAGCCGACGGGGCGGGAGCGCCGCCAATTAAGTCGTCTTCGTTTTTAAAGTAGGTGACCCGAAGCCATAGGCGAATCTCACGAGTGGGCGTGGCTGGGGTACTTCGATTTAGGTTCTCTGTAGCTTGTGAGATGCTTTCAAGGAAGGCCCGAATCGTGGGGCTCGCCTGGGAACGATGTCGGAAAGGCATTCCCGCTGGTCCAAGCCCGCAGGGACAGCGGTGTGCAGAATGGGAGATGATGCAAATGCAGTGAAAAATATATATTCAGTGGCCGGGGGCAACGGGCAAAACAGATCGAACCAGTCGTCGACCGCCGATGGCCAGCGAAAAGCGTCCTCATCGCAGCCTCAACAAGCCGTTCAGCTGTTCCCCGCAGCGGCTCAGTGGCATCCGGCTTCCTTGGAGCTGCGCCGTGTGTTATTCCGGGTCGCTTTCAGAAACGCAATGGAGCATCTTCCGCTGCACTCAGAAAGTCCTAAAGGCAGGGCAAGCGAGGTTTTTGGCTTCAGCAGAAACAAGCCCCGAGAGATATACCTCCTGGATCGCACAAGGAAGATTTCAAGGATTTAAAATTTTAAAGTTTACCTCAGGCTACAATCCTCCTCCTCTTTGCCTTCTGAAAAGTCGCTCATTCTTGGGATCCCCTCCCGTTCGTTGCTCCGGATGTACTGTAGAGCTGATTTTTCCATAGCCCTCCCATCCTCGTCCTCGAAGAGCGTGTCCCTTTGGGAACTGGATTGAAGGGCCGTAAAAAGTTGTAGTAAAAAAAAAAGAATTAGACCATTAATAAGCAGAAAGCGCTGCCTCAAAACGGAAGACCTTGAGATTTTTTTGAGGGGGGGAGGTGTTTCCCTTTAAACAGCATCAAAATCCAAACTGGAGGATGCGGGCATCGATCCTGCTACCTCTCGCATGCTAAGCGAGCGCGATAACCATTTGAGCTAATCCCCCTACTCTATAAAATTTCTTTTTCCTTTGGTAAGAAACTATAATTATGAAATGGCTCCATTGTAAAAATATTTTTTTTAATAATTCAGAATTATGATTTGGCAAGTTTTGTTCCTTTTTAGAGAGCTATAGTTAAGCTGTTCCAACTGCCAGAAAAGGAGGATATTGCCAATATTGGGAGTCTGGAGGGAGTAGCACAAATATTTCTCAAGTATGAGCCCAAACTCTCTATTTAGGAAGAGTTCTACATCTACAAGAGGGCTAGAGACAGAGGTACCTCTCACAAACAAGAAACTGCTAGAATACTTGCACCCAGAAAACAACAAAATGAATGATCTGTGGCGAAAAGTTTGCACTTTGTGCATTGAGTCAAGGCTACTGTTGCTGGCCAGCAAACAGCTGAACAATATAGGAAACTGGTGCCATCCAGATTCCTGCAACTCATGGTAGAGTAGCTGTTCTCTGCTAGAATTGGGAGATAGATGGGACCAATTCCGGAAGGTGCTCAGACTAAAGAAAAAAATAGCAGTATTCTAAAAGACAGATTAGGATAGGAATACAAGTTAAAATAAGCAAGAAAATGGAAAGGCATCACCTATCCATGCTAGATGAGTACAAATTAAAAAAAACAAAACAGATGAATTACATCCCAGAGTTCTGAAGGAGCTAGTAGATGTGATCTCGGAACTACTGAACCATATCTTTCAAAGATCCTCCAAGTACTAGGAAACTACCAGAGAACTGGAAAAGAGCTGATGTGGTTCCCATCTTCAAAAAAGGGGGAAAAGTTGATCCAAGAAACTAAACAGCCTGACATCAATACCTGGAAAAGATAACCAAGCAACAGATCTGTGAACACCTAGAAACAAGCAAAGCTATTACTAGAAGCCAATATGGGTTTGTCAAAAACAGATCAGCCAGACAAACCTTATTGCGTTCTTTGACAAAATGACTAAATTACTGAATCAGTGAAATGCTGTAGACATACTTGGACTTCAGTAAGACATTTGATAGCGTGAACTATAACCTATTTCTTGGTAAGATTAATAAAAAAATATGGCATAGATAGCATCACAACCAGATGGATTTGTAGCTGGCTGATCAACCAGGCTCAACATGTAATTCTCAAAGGAACTACATCTGCCTGGAGGGAAGCATGTAGTTGAGTGTTCCAAGGTTTTAGGCCCAAATGATTTAGATAGATAGAAGGGGAACTCATCAAATTTGTAGACTATTATCACTAAGCTTGGGGGATGGGGTATAGCCAATACTTTAGAAGACAGGCTCAAGATCCAGAAAGATCTTGACAAACCTGGACACTGGGCCTTAGCCAACAAAATGCAGTTCAGGGTGAGAAAAGTAAGGTTTTAGGTAAGAAAAACCAAATGCACAATAGAGAAGGTGATACCTGATTTAATAGCTGTGAGAGGGATCTAACAATCCTGTGGACAAACTTTTCAAGTATGAGCCAGCAGTGTTCTGCAGTAGCCCAAAAAAAACCAATCAGTCCTATGCTGCCTCAACAGGGAGGTAGTATCAAGATTGTGTGAAGTGTTAGTATCACTTTATAGTGCATTGGTTAAGACCATACTTGGAATACTACATTCAGTTCTGGTCACAATACAAAAAAGGGGTTAAGACTCTGGAAAGAGTGCAGAGAGAAACAAATATGATTTAGGGGCTGGAGGCTAAAACATATGAACAGTTGTAGGAAGAAGTTATGTCTAACAAAAAGAAGGACAAGGAGTGACACGATAGCAGTCTTCCAATATTTGAGGGACTTCACATTGAAGAGGGATCAACTTAGTCTCCAGAGCATCTGAGGGCAGGACAAGAAGTAATGGATCAAGGAGAGTCTAGCCTGGAACTAAATTTCCCATCAGTGAGAACAATCAGTGTAACAGCTTGCCTCCATCATTGGAGATTTTAAAGAAAAGATTGGACAGCCATTTATCCTGAATGGTATAGGGTTTATTGCTTGAGCAGGGGCTTGTACTAGAAGACCTCCAAGGTACTTTCCAACTGTGTTATTCTATTAAAGAATCTAAAAATACACAATCGTATTTGGGTTCTCATGCACATGGATGCTACTGCTGGCCTCTCTTCCTCCATCAAGAACAGCATTGAGGTTTTTTTTTTTCTGTAAAAGGTCAGCTTGGCATAGCTCTGAAGAAAAGGGAGAAATAAATGGTGGCCAAACGACATCCATGTCACCTCTAGTAAAATGATGTCATACTCCAACTACAATGTTGAAGGACTGGATTATCCAAGATAACATCCTAAAGGAAGAATAAACTGGTTTTAGATCAGGTAGAACAGACATGTCAAACTCGCAATGTCATGTGACGTCACGCAACATATCGGGACGGTTTTGCCATTGCCAGCAATGGGGTGGGTGCGGCTTCCATGTGACGCGTCCGGTCCGTGGGCCAGCAGTTTGACACCCCTGAGGTAGACCAATTAGTTTCAGACTAAACTGAAAAAAATATATATTTTGCTCCATGAGTCACTTTTATGCATCTTTATTAATTTCAGGGTGGCTTCTGATTCAATATAGCAGAGTTTATTATGGACCAAGCTACATAACTCAACAATTGCTAAATGTTTTCTGCTGCTCATTGCTGCATGAGGGATCTTTCTTGCAGATCAGCAAGACAGTTCTCCACATAAAATATCATATACGAGCTCCAACTCTGTTCAACTTCTATATTTTTTGATTCAATGATTAAAGACAATGCACAATTGTGCCCCTAAATTGACAAAAAGACATCTCCCAATTTTGCTATATGGAGATCTGCTCTTACTCTATTCTTAAGGCATGTCTGAAGAGGGCATTCACTGCCTTGGTTCAACATTGCCAAGAGAAACAGTTGATCAATTATCAAAAAAAAAAAAAAAAACCCAAGAAAATGATTTTCCCTAAAAGACCCACAGCCTATAGATGGACTATCAACAAATATATAATTGAGCACTTTCAAATAGATTGGGGTTGCATTTAAAGCAAGAAGAATCACTCATGCAATTTATATTAGTCATCTTAGACAAGGAGTATCTCAGCCATTTTGTGATATCATATATTCAGTAGTTTTTGTTGCCTGCTGTCATCAAACTTTTTCAGGCAAAAGCTCTAACCCAACTTCTATTTAGACCAGCATTGGGCCAAATAGTAACTTCAGGCCCACTGGAGATCATACAATCCTGGCTGCTCAGTTACATCTGGCACTCCTAAATTTGTTAACACTGTTGTTAAGTTAAAATTCATTCTTATCACAATAGAAACTACAGCACGGATACCAGTTATTAACTTCAATTAAACCTAACTTTTTCTAGGTTGCCCCACCTCACTCTGAGCAATCATTTTCAATCCAGCAGGAAGGAGGCTCCCTAGTATTTTGCCATCAATTCCCAGTTAATTTATGTACATTATGTAAGGACCAGGCCAGAGAACCTATCACATAACACCTCCTGATTAGATCTGCACTTTACACTAGATTATCAGTTTCTGTGGAAGCCCATCTATATTTATCAGAATCTTAGCATTTATCTTTATGCACGTCTGCTTTTTTCACTATCCCTTGAATGTGGATGGACCCTGGCAAGGACATGCTTCAACACCCTTTCTTCTGGGGCTGATGCATAGTACAACAGTACAAAACTTCTGTAACTAGCTGCTTGTGCCTTGTGTGTGGAAGAAATAAAATGAATTACACATATGCTTTACACTGTGGCTTTTATCTGGCCTTATACCAGAATTTACCCTTTCTTTATAAGAATGTCAGGGCAGTGAGAAATTTTAATAAATAATATAGACTTATAAGACATTTTGAAAGGGGCAGATGGCATAGACAGACATGAGAGAAAGTAATGTAACCAAATACACTGTCCTTTATTGTACATGACAAGAGCCTCACACAATTGTCATGACCAGATCCACCATTATAAGCCTGCTGAGCTAAAGGGAGAGATGTGCTGCTGCACAGGACTCACTTTTATAGCTGACTCACTTTTACAACTGAATTATTAATGCATAACTAGCTTTCCTTTCTGCATCCCAGATACACAGTATTGATTACAGCTCCAGTCAACATATTTAGACTAGAAATATACAACCAAATAATTTGTGGGTCTCAGAAACCTTGAATATTGTAGTCCTCAAAACACATTGAAAATAATGAAGTTATTAAATACATGAGCAGACATATTAAGTAAAGTGAAATAAAACCAAACACTGTCTGCCTTGGTGGCATCACTTCTTTGTCCTAGTGTGGCATATTTTTTGGAACACCACTCAAGGCTCAAAGGCTTTGGCCCTTGATCCCAAAAAGATATGCTCCTCTGCTGTAGACAATGGGAAGTGTAATACCATTACATCCAGAGGATACCAGTTCAAGAAAGGCTGAGATACCAACTGATAGGTAGGAGCAACAGGCCAAAAAGAACCAATCTCTAACCTATTATTTCCCCATTGCATACTTTCACACATACAGATATATCAAAGTTCTCAGCTGAGAGAGCCAACAGCTCATCAAGATATTTAGGGCAGAGTAGGATATATAGGATAAGTCACATCTAAAAATTAAAATGGCCTTTCCAAGGGACTGATTCAGTTGAAGAGACTACAGCAAAACAAAGCATTCGGGAAGGAGTGAGCATTACAAAATGCCACTCACACTGGCTGGGAGACTGATTTAGTTTATCCATCCCTTCTCTTTTTTAGTTTCAACTCAGACCAGGAGGTGAGGAATATCTGACCTTCAACCTACATACACCTCAGAATTTAGACCTCAGTTAAATGATTTATTGTGCCTCAGATTTCTCACAAGAGTAATCTGTCTTGTTTGGGAATGGGAATACAGATAAAAAAAGCCAGAAGTTAAGTGTCAGAAGATAAAAAGGGGCCCACCCATGTTCATCTCTAGGCGTATTACTACTTACGTTTCATCTATTTCAGACTGCTACACATTATTCTCTGAGGAATGTGGCTCCCAAGAGAAGAAATGTCCCACTTCCTCCACATCAGCCGATGTGTGTTGCAAAGTGAAGTATTCACCCTCCTTTGCATTGTCTGTTCCACAATTCAGTAAGGCAAACACATTTTGAGGGAAAGGCCAAGACCCTTTGTTTTTAGTATAAAGAAATTAACATATTAATTGCTTTGAGGAACAGTAATAGTACAACCTTGGGAAATGGACCAGAAATATCTCAGATACAATAAAGATGGGAAGGAAACCAATAAGGTAGCATTCAATATGAGAACCAGACGATAGGACTGGGTCAAAACTTCAAGGGCACATTTATAATAAAAGCTAAGAATAAAAGGAAGAGCTCCATGCATAAAGTGGTAGGAAGTCACTGACCCAGCAACCAATTTATTTGAGATATTACTGAAATAGGAAGTGTTTTTCCAAAATAATTGCTGAATACACCTTGCTCTCTTAAAAGCTGTTATTATCATTGTAGCCTGGGGCAGTCATATCAAGGAAACAGCCTGCCATCAGCTGCCTGGGAGCTCAGCCGAGAACAAGTCTGACAGCACAGTAAATTGGGAGCTTGGAGACATCTGGTCTGGGAAGCTCTGGGCTTCTATAGCAAGTCAAAGTTGTGCTGTTCTTTGGTCAGACTAAAGAATAAGCAAATTGGTACATCCTGTTTTAGCCATCCAGAGAGCAGTAGCCTAACTTCATTTTCAGCTTCTGAGCCTAGGATCACTGCTGGTGCCTAGAGATTGTGGAAACAGCCCAGTCCTTAATGGCCACAGTTGTATCCTGCAGGTATGTCCAAGAAGATTGGATGAGGTTGGTTAGATGCATTTTCAAGCAGGTCCAGGACCCTTCGCCACTAAAAGAAGAAACAGAAATTGATTTGAGGCTGCACAGACATAGCATGAGCCATTCAAAAAACTGAGATAACTGCAGATATTGACTTAACTGAAAGTAAATTGAAGAAATTTAGACGCTCCATGAATTCTACAACCTACATATTAGATTGCTGCAATAGTACAAAAAAATGAGATTTTAAGATAGAGATGGAGAACCTGTCTCAAAAGTGTACACTTTGGTCCTGTCATCTTCTCAATAGCCAGATTTTGTTCCACAACCCCACCTAAATGAAGACATGACTCAGCCAAGATAATCGAGAATTATTATTTCCTACTGGAATGGCAGCAATTAAATTCTGTTTCTACCATGTGCTTTCCTTAACTTCTGACATCTGTATTATTTTTATAATTGGAACAATACTTCCACCTCTGCCTGAAAAGAAGATTGGGCTCAATATTCTTCCTGCCATAATCTGCCTGGAATGCATCAAGCATGGCTTGTTCCCTCCTTATGGAGAACAGTAAACCTGGACCTCACATTTCAATTAATGACATTTTTGGTAAGCAGCTGACTCTTCAGTTATATTTTGCAGTTCTGGTTCATCCAGATTTCAGAGGAAAGGATAAAATAGCTCAAGTCTTTCTTAAGTCATTTTAAAGATTTTTTTTATAGCAATAGCACTTGGACTTATATACTGCTTCACAGTGCTTTACAGCTCTCTCTAAGCAGTTTACAGAGTCAGCATATTGCCCTCAACAATCTGGGTACTCATTATCATGCCTTTATTATTTTTATAAATAATTCAAGTTGGTAAACATATCTAATATGCCTCCCTCTTATTTTCACTACAACAAGAATCCTGTAAAGTGAGTTGGGTTGAGAGAAATGACTAGCCAAAGTCACCTATCTGGCTTTCATACTTAAAACAGAAGTAAAAGTCAGTCTCTTGGTTTTTAGTCTGGTGCCTTAATCACTAGATCAAACTGGCTCTCTAACAGTGATCTAAGTTTTGCCAGCTTAGCCAGAAGACACGTCAAAATCATTGCCAGCCATCTAGAGAAAGAGCAGTTTCTTTTTAACTGGCCCTAATACTGACTAATTACTGAAATCAGAAAGTCCTTCATTTCTAAGAGCTATTCTGTACTATAATTATAACATATTGTTACCTTAACAGGGGTAGGTAATCTGTAGACTTTTAGATGACCTTGGACTCCATCTCCCAACTTCTTTTACCATGGGCAATAAGGACTAATAAGAATTGAGAATTTAACATTTGGAGGACTATAAATTGACCTCCTCTGCTAAACAAAGTGAGATTATGTGCCCACAAGCCAATATGGAATGTCTGTGTACCATCCTGATAAACGAGCAGACCAGAAGCTTAACTTTACTAATCCATATGGTTGAACAGATTGGTGACACAGAGACAGAAAACAATGCAAATCTGTTTAATATCATTTTGCACCATTTATTCCTCTCATGACAAGGAAATAATGCAAAGAAAAACTGAAGGCCACTTCTAATAATTGTGATTCCGGAGAATTAAAATCAGCTTCTGAGCCCTGCTTACATATCTCCAAACTTCGCAAATTCCTACCCTTTTTTTTATTTTTTTATGTTTTTTTTTTATTGAAAGTTTTATAGATTTTACAAAAAAGAAAAAATAATACAAAACAAGAGACAACATATACAGAAAAATAAAACTAAACAATACATATATTAAATAAAAAAAAAACCCCATCCCCCAGCCCTCCCAAAAAAAAAAAAAAAAAAAAAAACCTCCCTTCCCCCCCCCCTGAGCTTCCCAGAGCAGAATATAGGCTTAAAAAATAAAAATAAAAATTAAATTAAAAACTTTATATTTATATATATAAAAAAATTATCTATAATATATATGAAAATAAAACTTATGAAAAAACTATATAATATTTTTGTATACCCAATCTAAATTGTATAAATTTTATCCATTTATCCCAAACAGCAAAAAACTTCTCTTGCGTTTGTTGCTTTAAGAAAGCCGAAATCTTTGCCATTTCTGCCAGATAAGCTACTTTAAGAAACCATTCCTGCAATGTAGGCAAAGATTCCTTCTTCCAGTATTGTCCTACTAACAGCCTAGCGGCTGTGATCAAGTTTAACATCAATACAACCTCCTTTGTATCACAATCTGTAACAATACCTAACAAAAATAATTGCGGAGTAAATTTTACCCTCCTTCTAAAAATTCTCTGGATATTCCACCATATTTTAATCCAAAATGCTTTTATCTCTCTGCATGACCACCAAATATGATAATAAGAAGCCTCCTTATAACCACATCTCCAACATTTGGGTTGCACGTCAGGATACATATAAGACATTTTTTGTGGATCAAGGTGCCATCTATAAAACATTTTATAAAAATTCTCCCTTAAGTTCTGTGCTTGAGTAAATTTGACATTTCTCACCCAAATAGTTTCCCAGGTGTCCAATGAAACTGGCTCACCAAAATTCTGCGCCCATCTAATCATACAATCTTTAATTAGTTCCGTTTCTGAGTCCAATTCAACTAAAACCCCATAAATTCTCTTAATGTGGGTTTGTCTTTGATCCTTCAGTTGCTTAATAAGGTTTTCATCTTCTCTAAGAAAACCCACCTTACAATCCATCTTCCATCTATCTAATAGTTGCCTATATTGGAACCAAGAATAAGTAAAATTTTCTTGTGCTAACTCTTCCCGTGATTTTAATTGCCAGTTTTGTCCATCCCATTTAAGTAACTGTCTATAAGACACCATATCCATTTTAACCCCTCTTTTTATTCCTTCTATCGCATGCCAAGAAATTCCTACCCTTAAAAGCTGGGATATTTTAAATAATTAAACATAGGAATGCACAGGATACCAGATTATTTTACTAAATCCACACTTTGTATTCAAATTCTATAACAAGAAATTCATGAACCTGCCAACATTAAGTGCATTCAGAGTTCATTAGTCACCCTCATATTATAGCTATAACCAGTCTGCTGTTTCTCCTCAACTGCCTTTTTTCAATGCTTCCTTTACATTGAGGGTCTGTGTTGTGCCTCACTAAGCAGATAGTCCTCTAACTGGGGATCCTCTGATAATTCTATTACACACTTTAATACTCTTGTATTCCTATTTAGCTTTAGCAAACATATAACTAGCCATGCCAAAGTGAATTAAAATCAGTTCTGTCTGGGGCCCAAAGACACATAGACAATGCATACTTGCAGAAAGCTAACCACATTTTCCAGGCTCCGTCCAATGACACAGCAATATAGTCCACAACAGGCAGAAAGCAATTTCTCATGAGGAACAGCAGTAATTCTCTGAGGTATTCAACAGCATACAGCACAGAATCCGGCAACTGTGTCTGAAGCTACAGGGAAAATAAAGATGCTCAGTCAAGAAGTTTACAAGATTGGCTACTAACCAACCAGCTCCTCACTGGCTTAACATGCTACTAAAATACTCAACACTTGATAAGTTTGAAAATGGCCATGTGCCAGGTTCCTATTGTTCAACAGGCCAATATTTTGATTTATATGCCAATGACATAGGGCAATCAACAGCAGATGGCTATTGTGTCCAATATTCCTCCTAGTATAACAATAAAATATAAATCAACCACAATCTAATATCCACAAGAAGTGCTATACTATAAATTCCATCATTTTCAGTCAGTATTATCACTGGCCAACACTCTAGGGACATCAAACAGAGAATGATATAACATACCATGCAAATTATCCCACCTAGAGAGAGAGAGAGACACCCGAAGACACCAACATTCCCTTCAAGACATTTCTTTGCAAAAGGAATGAAAACATGAAAGGATGTAACTCCTCTCTGTCAGGAATAGGCATGACAATGGAATCTTCATTGTTGCCCCCGAAGATACTTCCTCCTTCTCGTCTATGTCAGAGGTCTCCAACCTTTCTCGGTTGGCAGACCGGAGAAAAAGGGGGAGAGAAGCATTTTATGCATGCACACACGCATACAAATGGGGCCACGAGCGGGGCTAGTGCTCACGTGACACTCACTAGCACTGTGCTGGTTTTGCCATGTGGGTGCTAGCATTGCATTTTCGTGCCACGTGGCGCTTGGTTTTCGTGTTGCGCACCACCTGGATTTTACACTGTATGCCACCCAGTTTTCACACTGTTTTCACGCCATGTGCCACCTGGTTTCTTGTTTCCACACCATGCAACACCCGGTTTTCATGCTGCCTGGTTTTCGCACTGCACGCTGCCTGGTTTTCGCACTGCACGCTGCCTGGTTTGCCCATTTTTGCGTCGCCTGGTTTTCTCCCATTTTCGTGCTGCCCGATGCCCGAGTTTCCCCTATTTTTGCGCCATGCACCACCCAGTTTGCATAGCAGCAGCGCCCTATTTTTGCCGCACAGCGCCGTTTGCATAGCAGCAGCGGTGCTAGCATGAGTGGGGATGAGTGCATTCACTGGCCAGCCTGTTCTGTGGCCTGGTGGCCAGTAGGCCACGGCCTGGTAGTGGGCCATGGACTGCAGGTTGAAGACTTCTGTTCTATGTAGATTCTGTCATTTGGTCTCCACAACTGTTATTATCCCTCAGAAAAATTACTGGTGCTCCAGCTTCTAAGTGTTCTTAATTATGTGTGCAACCAGAACAGGCAAAATTGACAGATGCAGAATAATGCCAATGAACTAGCTTTAACATTTCACTTGGTATTGCACATCTGTTGACAACATGACAGGGTAACTATTCTCCCAAAGTATGGTCTGCATAGCCCCAACTTCATTGTTTTCCTTCTTATTTTCTGAAATCTCAGTACTTCTAGACATTAACAACTCTACCTTTCTCCCCGTTTTCAACTCCTAATTTCCAACTTCTACCTAATGAAGTTTGGCTGGACAGCCAAAAGCAGCAGCATTCTTACCCATTCACTGAGCCTAAGGAGATGGTTGCTGAGCCAGGCTAAATGAGCAGAGCACTTCCCAGAGATATAGATAGCAGTTTCATTTGTCTTGGTCCAGGCCAGCTCCAAATTGGGTCCGAGCATTGTTGCCACTTGAGAGTAGTAAACTGGTATATTTGCTTCTAGCCAGCTGCAGGGAGAGAGAGGGGATGGAATGAGGCTTTGCCTTGAAAAAGGAATTGTCCTCAAAGGCATCATCCAGCCAGATGGAATAATCTCTCAATTGTCTGTGGTTTTGAATATAATACAGATCTCTTCTGGATGCTCTTATAAACTGCTCTCTTTACTAAAACAGCTAAAATGTATTACCAACCTGTATCCTTTTACAGAGAAATGGGAAACTTTGTTCCAGGCTTGCTCAGATACAGACAGGATTCCAGAAGATTGAAGGACATGTGCAGAGGCAGAAGCTGCAAAACAACAACAAAACAATAGATGAAAGATTTCCATTACAGTAAAACCCATGCCTTATTTCAGTCTTATTATGGGGAGAAAAGAAGCACCATCTTGCATGCCTCCAGAAACAAATCCTAACCTTGGAAGGAGCCATGAGTCTTGATATCATATATTAGAAATCCAGCAGTAAATATAAGGAGGATTAAAATCAGCCGTGGCCAAGGAAACCCACTGGCTTTCATCTTCAGCAGCAGGTTCTAAAGAACAGAACCAAAGAAGCAATGCTGTAAAGCAGAATGAAGCAAACAAGCATCCATATAGATTTGCTAACGTGCGCCATTCCATAAGCAAATAAATTACCTTGCAGGCAGTTCTACAAGCTGCTACGTCCTGAAAATTGTTTGGTCCTTTCATAGCCAGCTCTTCATTTGTGACACTGAATGAATGAACTGTTTCCTGTAAAGATTTTCGCACCTAGGAAAGAAAAAGTTTAGTAAAGTACAGAAGCAATCAGTCCTCCCTTTGTCTAGGTTTTATTTGATTTTTATAACATTTATTTTTATATATGTTGTTTTTATATCTGTTGCTATCTTTGGCTGTTCTGCACTGTTCTGAGTTGCCTTTGGTGAAATGGGAGGCTATATAAATTTGATAGATGGATGGATGGATAGATAGGATAACCATGTATTTTCATTAAAGGAACTATTACCAGCTCATCTGCATAAAGCTTTCAAGATACATCACTTTGTTTGATCTTAGTATCTCTGAGTCACATTCACAAGCGGGCATAAACAGAACTCCTTCAGTTCAGTTCAGTCACAAACTACAGAGAATATATCTTTTCATTTTCTAATTGTTTTACCATACATAAAACACCAAATTAAATTTTAGTATCTCAACAAATACTTCCTAGTATACTAAAACAGACAGATTCCTTTGCACTGAATCAATCTGCCTTTCAGGTGCACATATAAATATTCTTTTGATATTTGTTACCCTTCTCAAGTCTCCCATGAAAAATCTATTCCTTGGGGAAAAAAAGAGACACAAACCTTTTTGGTAGTGTTGCCCCAGGTCTCCAAGAAGTGATTCAGGAGCAAGCTGAAAAAACAAAGCAAAAATATTAACAGTGAGGTGTTTTAAAAACTCTGTCTCCTAAGATATTGGAACAGAGAATGTGTGGAAACAGGGAAGGTCCATTCACAACAGTATATAAAAAGGAAGAAATTGCTATGCATCTTACTGAATGATTAAGTCAGTTAAAAGCTGGCAGTTGCTTACCATGTGGAGTTTGATTGATTTTATCTTGATTAACTTTGGTTTTGTGGCAGTGTTACATCAACCCACCTTATTAGTTTACATTGCACTGTATTATCCTAATCCAAAAAATGGGTTGATTCAGCAAGCAGATCTAATTGTATTATGTGAATATGATTACTGGATTTTGTGATTAAGACAAATTAGCTTTGTATCATGCAAAATACAACATGGCTAAGTTGCTCATGTGATCAAGTAGCAGCTTTTTCATTCTTACCTTGACTGTGGGAGGTGTTTGATGTATAATTGCCTCCACACACCGAAACTGAGAGGATCAAGATTGAGGCACTCAGTCAAACAGTTCAGGAGCTACACAGGGCAAATCAGAATAATTCTCAGAGGACTAAAGATTAGACACTGACATTTCCAAGCAGCAGTCATAGTGCAATCGTAATATTACAGGTTTTAAGACAGCAGACTTAATTTATCAAGTTTCTCATATCTCTGTACCAGAAAATGCTTTCCCCATTCAATGGGAAAATTCTTCTCTACCTTTGGGACACTGAAAAATACAAGAGTATTTTAATTCTGCTTCTTGAAAAGGCTACCCTTAACATGGGAAGCCTCATGCCGGCATCAGAGCTTTAGAGAGATATTTTCCCAGGTCTAACAGTTCCATACCAAGGCCTGCCCCAAACTTATGAATGCAAACAATACTTTTGAATCAGGAGAACTCAACTCCTGGAGTTCAGGCACGCATCCTGGGATTTTTTGCAGGAATCTCATTCTTACACATCTACCTCTCTGTTGAAACAAAGGGAGCAAAGCACAGAGCCATTTGATTTTACCACTGAAAGGAAACAGTCATAGCTTGAAAAGAACAGCAAATACTTCACACCAAGAAAAGATGCTTGCCCCATGAGCATCTCTAATTAAAAGAATGAGAGCCTTGAACTCTCAAGCCACGACCACTTCAGTAAATAAAACAGTCTGGCTGAAACAACTTGATTTCATCTAAGTTTAAGGGTCATTGACTGAGACGTGTGGCCATAGAAATTGAATGGAATGAATGAATGAATGAATGAATGAATGAATGAATGAATGAATGAAATGCTTCATAAGCTTATCTTGAACCCTCCTAAAGTTCTTTCTGATTCAAAAGAGGGGATAACCACCTGTACGAATTTTAAAACCTGTAAAATCTACATTAAAATAAAATAATAATTTTGGATTAAAAATGAAAGTCAGTGTAACATAGTAATTAAGGTGTTTGATTAGCAGCAGGGACAGCAAGGTTCACTCTCAGCCATGAAATCTTGCTGGGTAAATTTGGGCAAGTCTCTCAATCTAACCCATTTTGCAGGAAAAAATAGAGGAAATATTATGTTACCTTGAATTCCTGGATGAAAGGTGGACTATAAAAATAAAAATGAATTACATGTTGCAGGCCAACTAAGACGGATACATTTTCAAAACCTTAAAAAGGGGGAATGGGGGACACTGTGCTGCAGTCAAGTTTCTCCTCTGTAAGTCAGCCTCCTCCCTTCCAGACTGTGATGAGAAAGGAGAAAAGGTCAACTCCGCAGACACTCTGGTTTGAATTCTGGACTCAGCCCTCCCTCCCTTATCAACACCTATGTGAACCTATTGGAGGTCAACTGCTTGTATGGGATAAAAAATCTCCCCTTTTGGTTTGAGCATAAGATGGACTCCCTGCTCTGGTGCTATCAGGATTGGAAAAGGAAAAAAATAAGTCCAGGCTTAATCCCAGCAGGGTGAATTGGCTGTTGGTCTGGAAGGCCTTAAAAACATTTACCCAGATGAAAAGATGATGTGGATAGAGTTATGCATGTTCTATTACTAGGGTGACAAGAGATGAAAAATATTTTAAGTCACAACAAAACAGATAAGAGTTCATAAGAAGTTAAGGCAGAACATTTCCCTAACTCACTGAAATATGAGAAGGGGAGAAGATACAGCACAACCAGACTTGCAAGACTCTGTTATTGTAGCCAATCTCAAGAAAAATAGTTTTAGCCATCTTGTGGAATTGATTTTTTTGGTCTGGCCTACCTAGAGAGGCTGACAACAAGAGAGCATATGGAGCTTTTCTCTTTGTGATGGTTTTTTTGCTGTTGGATTGCTACCTTGAGATAATTTTGCAGTTATTTTTGTACTTGTTTTGGTTACCTTTTTATATTTTGCTGGTTTTGTTACTTTATTGCTCTGAACCACCCTGAGTTGATTTGAATGGGGCAATATACAAGAATGATTACCCAGGCAAAGAGGGCTGTTGTAAGTCCAGCCTTCAACAAAATAATAAGATAATAAGGTTACTCCAGAAGGTTTCAACAGCAAGGTATTATTCCAGACACAGCTAAAGAAGCAGAGTATGTAATCAGCAACCTGCATGAGAGCTAAGATGAACTGGGTTTGGTCTAGAATAATGGTTATACCAAGTCTAACACAGCATGTATGAGCTGCACCAGACAAATCAAGCTCAAAGTGGAATACTGAAATCACCTTGCTTTAAAAGCTTGGTTTGGTCAGCTCAGCCAGGGAGTTTGCAAGACAGGGAAGTATCTCGTATAGAAGTAACATCCCTAGTATATTCCTTGTTCCTATGTTCAAGGCCACATATTGCATATAAGGCTGAGCTCTGACAAAATTTCTGGAACAGATAATATCATTCATATGGACTAAAATTAGATTGTCTTCAGCTCACTTCTACTGCTGGATAACCTGCCAAAAGAAGCTCCCTCCATACAAGCCGTATCAGTTATTTCATTATGACCAAATCACAAATAATTTAACTTTGTTCTTTCCCGATTTGCCACAGATAGAAGAAGTAGGTTCTATAAACATTTAGGACTAGTTGCTCAGATACTGAATTGACAGGGAAGCTGGGAGATATCAAATGGTTCTAAAATGCTCACATTAATAGAACTAATATAATTATCTAAATGATCAATTCTGAACTTCTTAGGGATAATTCTGATAGGATTGGCTCTGCAGAAACAGTAGACATCCTCTTCATAAACCATGGAAAAGATTGCCCTTTGTATGAGAGACCTAACACTGAAGGATTTCAGTTTAACATGCTATGGCACCCTAATTAATTGGGTGCTACTTTTTAATGCAAATTATTTACTGGCTAAACTTTGCAGCCCATCTGACTGCTTACGAAGTATGTTTGTCACTTCTGATCCTGTTCCCCTCTCAGCCTCACCTCTTTTTTCATGTCACTGGGACAGCTGGGCGTGGTCCTGGAGAGGAAAGAAGGGAAATAAGTGTGCAGGGAAGTTTCAGGATTAGCGCCAAAGGCCAACACTTTCAGGCGGGGATACAATTGTCGGAGCTGTTCCTGCAGACTGAAGAAAAAAGCAAACTGTATCAGTCCAACCTTGTCCCAAAATGAGAAAGGTGCATTTCTGCTACAGACATCTTCCAAGGATACCAAGAAGAAAATCAAGATAATAGGGGCTTAAGGATGACTCTTCATTTATCGCACCTTCCCTCCTTCATCAACCCGCCCAAAACGTATTTTGTGCTCAACAATGGTGTAATCATTCCCTCACATGAAGGAATGTTGGAAAATTGCCATGGCCTCCACTGTTCTAAGGGAGTTTTTCTCAAACTTGGCAACTTTAACGTGTGTGAATTTCAACTCCCAGTATTCCCAAGCCAGCCATGATAGCTGGGAAATTCGAGAAATACTCTTTTAAAGCTACAAAAATAATGCTCAAGAGCAGACATGTCAAACTCATGACATCACGTGACTTGTAACGTATGGGGACAGTTTTGCCATTGCCGGCAATGGGGTGGGTGCGGCTTCTAGATGATGCATCCGGCCTGTGGGCCGGCAGATGCCAAAGGACAAACTCAGTGACTCAATTTTGTAAGTTTACATAAGAATAACATCAAAATGCAAGAAAAAACAAATGACTGTAGAAAATACTGGATTTGGTGGACTATAAAATCACCAGTAATATGAGTTATTTAGCACCTGACAATTCCTTTCACCTTTGTGCCTGTAATATATTTTGCAATAAAAAAACCCTGAAGAAATAATATGTAAAATTTCTGTGTGTCAGAAACTGAAGTTGGGATAATTCATCTTTCTACTGAAAAAGTATCAAAAAGAAAAAAAAATAAAGAACAGAAACATAAAGCTGCAGAAAATGGGTTTGTGTCTTTTTTATTTTATTACTTTTATTACCTACTTATTACTGCTCCATTTGTGCAAATATTGTGTCTTTTGCTTGCACTTCTACCTTACATTTACCATCATCTCCTTTGACTGTTTATTTACCAAAGGAACAACTTTCAATAAATGAATGAATGAATGAAAATGGTTGGAAGGGACCTTGGAGGTCATCTAGTCCAAACCCTACTCAGACACCAAACCTGGCCTATACCATTTCAGACAAATGGCTGTCCAGTCTCTTCTTAAAAACTTCCAGTGTTGGAGCATTCACAGCTTCTGGAGGCAGATTGTTCCACTGATTAATTGTTCTAACTGTCAGGAAATTTCTCCTTAGTTCTAGGTCACTCAGAGCCCTCTCTGTGGGCACGCGTGCCGTCGCTCCAGTCCTAGGCCGTCAGCTGGGTTTTATAAAACCTTTTTGCTTTAGGCCTCTGCCGCCGTGTGCAAAAAAAAAAAAAAAGATTCAATCAATGAGTCAATTTCAACTTCTCGCGGGAAAAAAAAGATCTTGCAAAGTTGGAATTGATTGATTGAACTTTTTAGTCCCACCCAGTCTGCCGTTACCACCGCAGCCACACCCACCCAATGGGCCAAACCCACCCGGCACCTGACGATGCATAAGTGGTTTGGGGTTGCAGTTTGGGCACTCGGTCTCTAAAAGGTTTGCCATCCCTGTTCTAGGTTGTTTCTCTCTTTGGTTAGCTTCCATCCATTGCTTCTTGTCCTGCCTTCAGAAAAATAGCTTGACTCCCTCTTCTTTTTGGCAGCCCCTGAGATATCATGTCCCCCCTCATCCTTCTCTTCATTAAATTAGACATACCCAGTAACCGTTCCTTGTATGTTTTAGCCTCTTAAGATAAGATATCTGACTGGCTGGCTGGCTGGCTGGCGCAATACATGACTGCTCCTATGAAGGACAAATGTTGCCCTGGCTCAGCAATTATTTGCCCCATCCCAATTTTTTTTCTGCCCCACTGTTATCCCAAAGTTCCTCCCTCCACAGAAGAGGCATTTCCACTGCAATATTTTCTGAGACAGGGGAGATGGATTGATTGCATATGATTCTCATTTTGGCTGACATACCTGGAGGATAAAGAGTTGTTGGGCATGAATGCAAAATCCAAAAGAGGGAAGAAGTCTTTAGGCCCTATCATCCCAAACCCTTTTGTCAAATTAGGATGTATCCTGCCAAAGAGAAAACATGGTTAGCCTGCCCTCAGATTCCTGGCTATCAGCATCAAGTCAATCTCATTCCAAATTCTTCCACATCTAAATTCTCTCATGATCAGAATTATTCCCAATAACACATATGCAGAAAGGCTTTAATAATCTGTAGATCAGACATGTCAAACAGAAGGCCCAGGGGCCGGATGCGGCCCACGAAGTGGTTTCATGTGGCCTGCGAAGCCATCCTGGAAACAATGAGGGAACGGCCCCCGCTGCCTTGGCCCTGGCCCAGGCCAGCCGGGAGCCAATGTACAATGTTGCTGTGGCCATCTATGCTGAATTGCATTCAGTCTTAGCTCCACAAGGCCATCTGGAAACAGCGGGGAACCAGATCCTGCCGCGTCAGCCCCGCACCCTGGGTGCATGCTGGGGAGGTGTCACCCTTTGTGAGGAATGAAGAAATGGACCATGCCTTGGCACTTACCCTGGTCCCACCCCCTTCTGCCAGAGACCCTCAGATCTGTCCCACTCCTGCCCAGGCCCCCACAGGCACCTTGATGCAAACGATGTAGAGTTGGCCATGCCCACCCAGTAGGCCACACCCACTCCATCCACACCCACCCAGTAGGCCGCACCCACTCTGGCCACACCCACCCGGTCCCCCAAGGGCAACCGCAATGCTGATGCAGCCCTCAATGAAATTGAGTTTGACACCCCTGCTGTAGATGAATTATCAGAGCTTTTAGCATCCTGGCCTCCCTCCTTCTGCATCACCAAGATTCACCTCTGTCAGTGAAATCTGTCCCAGCCCTCCTAGTACAGGAGCAAAACTCAGCTCCCTACAGAGCAAGAGATCACAAACATTTAAGCTGTGACAAAACAGACGAAATATGGTGGCAAAAGAAACAAGTAAACTGGAACTGATAAAAGTTCAAACACACACTATTTTAAATCTGAATTTGAAATAAAAAAGTAAAGGAAACATGGACTAACAATTCTTTAGTTATTTTGTTGCTTGAGAAACCTCTAGGAAAGTTAAACTGATTTATGAATTAGTCTATCCCTTTATGGCAAATGGTAAAGGGAAGGATCAAATAACCTGATAACAAAGTCAACATGCACAAATGCTTCCCAATAACAGCACTCCCCGTTATACATCAACTCACATCAGTAGCCGATCCAAGTAACTGATAGCATATGGAGAGAGAGATTTGATGCCCAGAACCGGAAGCATGATGCCAAGCCACACTAAGAAAAAAAGGGACATAAAAGTACTTTTTGGGGGAAGGAGGGGGGAAAACATGCTGCACTCATAACTTTCCAATCCTCCATGAGAGAGTTCAGCACTGTCCACTGAAAAACAGTGGGATAAGCCTAAGCAATTTTCATCCCAGGCATAGACTAATTCTGTTTCCAAAGAGTACAGCTTCATCCACATGTAGCAGATTATTTCCCAAATAAAAGAGGCTGAATATAAGAGGGTCTTATCACTTACTGGGAACCACTTGCTCTTCCCACTTCTCTTGCTGGATATAAGACTCCCCTAAAAATATGGGCAAGTATAACTCTAAAAGTTACATATTTAAGCTGCTTGACCTGCCTTTAAACAGCTGTTGTTGATGTACCCTCCCCAAACCTCCCAAACCTCCCCTGGGCTTCCCAGAGCTGAGTACAGGCTTAATTAAAAAAAAAAACTTAAAACACTTATAAATCCTAAACAAATCTAAATACAATCATCATTCTATATAAACTCCCTCCAAAACACAAATTTAAACATTACTTTCTTTGAATATCTATACCTATAATATAAAATCTAATCTCTCCCTCTTTCTTTATCCTAGAACAGAGAAATAAACATATAAACCTTTGTTATGCCATTAAAACTAAATACTCTTTGAATACTTAAAGTAAATACGTATTTCCTTCAATCTTCATAATCTTCTCTCCTATCAAAAGAAAAACTTAAAAAACATATAAATCCTAAACAAATCTAGATACATTTAGTTAAACAAATTATTTTCTCTTAAAAATATTAATAATATTTAAACTTCTTATCTAAAATTTAATTAAACAAATTAACTTCTCTTAAAAATAATAATAATAATAAAAAGAAACCAATCTTTAAACAAACTATAGTATACTCTAAACCCTTTTCATATCATTTATATTATTATCCATCATTTTATAATATACTCTAAACCTTTTCATATCATACTTATATTATCCCAAAACACATATATAAACATTACTTAAGACATTTTCCAAAAACATTATAAATTTTACTTCTCCCACAATCTCAATAATCTTAAACAAAATACTTAAACTTAAACTTCTTATCTAAAATTTTCATTCATCACTATAAACACAAACTTCTTATCTAAAATTTTCATTCAGTATCCATAATCTTCTGTCCAATAGCCGGTTGCGTCCACTATAAACACAATCCTTATCAGTCTCTCTTGCCCATAAGCAACGAAAGAAATGCATTAAAATCTGCCCTTGAAGATCGCTCCAAAAAATTTGTAAGTCCTGGTTCTCCCACAAGCTCAGGAATCAATACCTGTGAAACTTCCTCAACCTCCTTCTTCTGTTGGTCTTTCTCTTTACGTTTATATGTTACTTTTTCTTTACATTTATATGTTGCACAAGTCTCAGGAACCAATACCTGTGAAGCTTCCTCAACCTCCTTTTCTATACGTTTATATGTTGGACAAGTTGTCTTCTGGTCTTTCATCTCTTGTAGAACTTCCTTGAGCTTCTTCTGTTGATCCTTATCTTTACAGTTGTATGTTGCACAGGTTATCTTCTGCTCCTCCATCTCTACTTGTTGAGGCCTCCCATTTTTAATTAATATAGGCTCTTCAGACTGCAGTTCTGGCATTAAAGGTCGCTCCAAAGAATTTATAAATCCTACTTCTCCCGCAAATTCAGGAACCAATACTTGTGGAACTTCCTTAAACTTCTTCTGTTGACCCTTGTCTTTACAATTATATGTTGCACAGGTTGTCTTCTGCTCCTCCAACTCTACTTGTTGAGGCCCCTCAAACTGAAGTTTCCCATTTTTCATAATTCTAAGCACTTCTGGCTGCAATTCTGCCTTTTTTTCTTCCAAAGCTTTAAACATAATAGGTGACGATGAGCTTACCCCCAGGACCGAAGTATAAAAATCTTTTGCTTTAAAAACAGTATTAAGACTATAACGTATCCCCAGGTAGCTCACCACCATTCCAGTCGGAACATCCCATCTAAACAAAATTTGTCTCTTTTTAAGTTCGTCTGCTAAAAAAGCAAACTCCTTTCTTCTTCTTAAAATTTTTGGTGGGATCTCCTTTAAAATTATAACATCTTGTGAAGCAATTTGAAACCTCTTCTTATAAAAAGCTTGTATAATTTCATTGCGCAAGGATCTTTTCCCAAAGTAAATTACCACATCTCTTGGCAAGTTCTTTTGCTCTGCCACCACAGAGTTAACTCTAAATGTCTGATCAATTCCACTAAGTATTTCCTCTTCTTCTCTATTCAGAATCAGAGCAAAGTCCTTTGCCACCATCTCTCTCAAATCTCCTTGCACAGACTCATGTAAACCTCTGATTCTTAAAGCATATTCCATTTGTTTATATTGAAGCATAAGAATCTCATCCTGAAAGTTTTTCATCTCTTTTTCCATACTTTCAAATTTTTCCTCCATCAATTCCACTTTCTCTACTACTTCTTCTACACGAGAGTTCAACTTTTCAAGAACAGAGGCAACTCCTTTTAAAGTTAAAACTATCTCTTGCCTCAAAGTCTTATTATTTTCCTCTAAAATCTCTTTCATTTCTCCCCTAATTTGAAGTATAACATCTCCCATCATATCTTGCAAGTCCTTCACCATTATTGACTGTGGCAGGGAAGAAGGTGAAGCTATTAATTTAGGTTGTTGCCCTGATGATAACACCGAAGAAGAAGCCACCTTGGAAGCTGTAGAGATTACTGGACGCTTTGGAGCCATCTTAAAAAAACTTTACTCCTTCTTAAAAATTACAAGAATTAAGCAAAAAAAAAATAAAAAAAAAATATGAAATTAACTCCCTAAATTCAAAAAAAAAAAATCCTTCAAAAGGGATCATTATTAAAAAGAAAGGGGTTCAGAAAAAAAAAGAAAAAAGGAGAAGAAAAAAAATAATTAAATAGAAAAAATCCGTTCCATTTTTTAAAAAGTACCAAAAAATACAAAATACAAAACACAAAAACTAAACAAAAATAATAATACTAACATTCCATTCCAATCATAAAAAAACAAAGAAGGAAAAAGGAAAGGGAAAAAAAGAAACACCAAAAAGCCTGCCGGTCACCATTCTAGCTTCCCCAAAAAAAAAAAACACAGAGAGGCTTACCGATCGCCATTTTACTTTCCCTTTCAACAAAGAGAAAAAAAAAATAAAAAGAGGGAGTATAAAAGTAAAAACAAATCTTGAAACTTGAAATCCAAATAAATCAAAGAAAGCAAAAACTAAATCCTCTACTCAGCTCTGTCCGTTTATAAAAAAAAAACTCACAAGTTCTCTTTAATCACGGAGGTGTTTGCAGCGACTCATTTTGTCCCTAAGGACAAAAGCAGCTGGGAAGCGGAGACAGTCTGAACTCCGTGGGAGCACTCTTTTCACCCCCCAAAAGAAAAACTTGGGGGGTGCATAAGAGGCTCTACCACTATTCAGACAACTCTCTGCCCCCCCCCTTTGCCCGGGAGGGGGTTTTGAACCGCTGAACAGCTGATGTCTGCTGTTCATAGCGGTTCTTACACTTACCCAGGAGGACGGCTACAAAGTAGCCGCCATCGCGCGCGCAAAATCCACCGGAAGTGACCGAAGTGCCTATTTCTGAAGGAGTTAGCACAGGGATGAGACTCAGCTGGCCAAAGTTAGGGTACAGTCAGGAACTTTCCCATGTTTATTTTAATGTATGAAAACCTTTAACAAGATTGTCCCACTTAACATGTGGGAAGATTTTTTTGAACATGAAGAATACTTCTAAGCTATGATTAGATTCCTTATCAGATACTGCTCTTTGTATGTTACTTACCAAACAAGTTTAGCTAGTTTGAAAATCTTTTTTCTTTACTCTGAATTAAGCATGCAAAATTCTTTAAGTTTCATTCCTAGACTCTTTCTGAATGATCAGTTTTGTTTTTTATTATTTCTGCCCACATCAGGTACTTTTAGAAATATGTAGGCAAGCAGGATTTACATAATACGTAAATGCAAGTGGTAAACTAATGGCATATGGAAAGATTAAAATATTTAAGGGCTGTCGTGAATTTCAGGGCATTAAAAAGCAAACATTCCTGATGAATATAAAAATCCTGCTGTTCTCACCTTTAAGCCCTTCTGTAAGGTCAGCAAAACCAGCTTGCCCCAAGGCCCACATTATGGTCAGACATTTGGCTGGTCGATTGTGGTGGGATCTCAACAGCTCAAGATACTGAAACAGAAAAGGCAAAGACATTTTAGCGTAGCCTTTGTAGCAAGAAAGCATGCAAAGCAACTCTCTTGGAATTGCTCTGCTTCACAGGGCTTCTTGCTAACTGCTCTCATCCAACATGGTGTCCTCAGGCATAAAATGGTCAATCCATTTGGCATTCCATAGATCACAGTACATTAGTTTTCCAATATTCAGTTTTACAGATATGATCTTGAATATGTTACTCATAGGCTTTTTAGAAGAGTAAACCCCTGTCAACTTACCTTGCTCAAGCTTGCTGTAGCAACTTTAGGTTTGTCCAGTAATATAGCCTGTATGCAGATCCTGTAGCTGTGCAGTGACTCCCCTGAAAGATAAGGCAATTAGGTCACTGCCACATAGGATATACTGTATTAACTTGGACATGAAGTCCTTGCAGCCCATGTTGAGCCTCTGCAGAAAAAAATCTGTCTGAATTTGGGATGTGAATCTTGCTTTCCTAGTAGGTGAAAATGTGCTATTTCTGCCATCACTCTTAGTCCATTAATTTGTCATAAACATAAAAGTAGAGTGAAATCTTATTTAACAGAATAACAGAGTTGGAAGAGACCTTGGAGGTCTAGTCCAATCTCCTGCTCAACCAGAAGACCTATACCATTTCAGACAATGGTTGTCCAATCTCCTCATAAAACCCTCCAGTGATGGAGCACTGACAACTTCTGGAAGTAAGCCGTTCCACTAATTTATTGTTCTTACTGTCAGAAAATTTCTCCTTATTTCTAGGTTACTTCTCTCCTTGATTAGTTTCCATCCCTTGCTTCTTGTCCTACCTTCAGGTTAACTCTCTCTTCTATGTGGCAGTCCCTCCTATATTGGAACATTGTTGTCATGTCACCTTAGTCCTTCTTTTCATTAAACTAGATATATCCAATTCCTGCAACTATTCTTCACATGTTTTAGCCTCCAATCCACTAATAATCTTTGTTGCTCTTCTCTGCACTTTTTCTAGTCTCAACATCTTTTATGTATCATGGCGACCAAAACTGGATGCAATTCCAAAGGTGGTCTAAGGAGTTATAAAATGGTACTAACACTTCACATGATCTTGATACTATCCATCTATTAATGCAGCCTAGAACTGCACTAGCTTTTTTGGCTGCTGCAGCACACTGCTAGCTGATATTTAAGTGATTGTCTATTAGGATTCCCAGATCCCTCTCACAGTTACTACTATTGAGTTAGGTACCACCTATTCCATACCTGTGCATTTGGTTGTTCTTATCTAAGTGTAGAACCTTACTTTTTTCACCACTGAATTTTATTTTGTTGGATAGGGCCCATCAAATTTTATTTTGTTGGATCTTGAGCCTATGTTTTGGAGTGTTGGCTATTCCCACCAGCTTGGGTCGACTGCAATTTGTTGAGTTCTCCCCAACCTTGAGGTTGACTATGCAAATACTGCAAGGCACTGTGAAAGAAACTCTATTCTATTGTGACATCCAGCCAAGGGAACTAGACATTGCAGCTGCTGACAGAACCCTCCAGCAAGCCATATGCTTCACTTTTTGGTGTTGCCAAAAAGTGACAGAAAACCATGATCAACATTATGGAATAACACCTACAGTTACTACAAAAATGGACTTCTAGTGCTGTTGTTGTGCTAGAGTTAGAACTTTCAGCTTGGGACTGCAGAGCCACCCCCATGTCCACAGATGAACCATATGACAGTGCGTCTTCTTCAGATCTGAAGGACTGCCATATACATCACGGTGGAATTTTGCATTATCTGTGTAATCATTAGGAAAAAGGATGCAAATGATGTCATTTGCATAATGATTTTGGCAGATAAATTTATACCATTTCCACAATATCATTAACCATATGACAAAATTATATTTTTACTGTCATACCATTACTCAGTGATGTAAACTGAAACAAATTACATCATTTTCAAAACTGTCATTACAGAAATGATGTAAGTAGCTGCAGATTTCATACAACCAAGGTTCAATCACCTTGTCTGGACTTCTTCAAATGCAGCATATGCTTATCATTTGGTGAGATGTGCAGACAAAAACTTGGTCCATTGCATTCACTAATAAGCATCCTTTAAATTAAGGGTTCACTGTGTTCTCAGATCTTCATTACTGTAACACAATAGGATTCTTTGTTTTTTCATCTTGGTGGTTCTACTATGGTCACCAACTCTGGTTTTACATTCCAGTGAGTACTCTAACTAAATCCCTCAATTGAATCTTTTCTTGCTCCTTTTGCTGATGCCACAGCTGACATATCCTCCTAGGCCTGAAAACTGCCTATGGTCCTCAGACTGCTTGTATCAGGACTGTACGATAAAAAATCAAGTCCAGCAGAACACTTTCCCCCTCCATTACATTCTTTGTTAGGAAGTTAACTTTATGCTTCCATTTCTTTTACAACTGATTTTCAAAATGCAAAGTTTTTGAAAAAATGACCTGCCTGCCATAAGCTACATGTAAAAGAAACCGGCATCCTGTTCTTACTCTTGTTTAGGTGTCCTCTGCCTACATAGCAGAAGCTTTGATCCCAAGATATATTAGCTGATCTATACTCTACTCTTATCTTACCAGGAGTTTTGTCCAACTCTTGCAACATTGTGTAAATACAATGGTCAAAGAAAAGCTCCAGGACACCTCCAGCTTTCAACAGTAGGGACTTGATAATGCTCCTTAGTTCTTTATTCACCAGACAGTAGGGATAGTCTGCAGCCAAAAATATAAATAATAGCAAGATCAAGATTTTAGTTAGCATCTATTTGGTCAGAACACTGTTACCACAACTTTTCTTTACATATGCTTAAAACAAGTATCCAAGCTGGAGCGCAATCAGGAGGGCACTTCTGAAAAAGAGCAGCACATCCCAAGCGTGCTAGGATGTTATGCAGTGGTGGGATTGAAATATGTGAACAACCGGTTCTCTGTGTGGATGCTGCTTCCGGAGGTCCGTTCTGGGCCTAGGCAACAAAAAATTAACTACCAGTTCTGCCAAACTGGTGCAAACCGGATGAATCCCACCACTGATGTTATGATATTACAGTATAGTTGCTACTTCAGCAGGATCATATCATAAGTTGAGGTGAGCCCAAAACAAAAGTTGTGTTGTATTTTCATTTCAATCGCAGAAAAGGTTAATTACAGCAGGTGCCCTTATCCCTAACATATCTGTGAGACCTCTCCCCAACTAAAACTGCCAGAATGCACTCTGAAAGTGCTTCCATTTCTTCTCTGTTTTTCCTCTTTGAAGAGTAGTTCCTCCTGAGTTTTTTGGGGGTAAGGCTGATAGCCTGGGCACTCAGGCTGTCCAGAGTAGGCATGCAGATTGATTATCAGAACCACATGAAACAACCCCAGGAAAAGCTGCTCTTGAAAGAAGGTAAAACTAGGCAGGACTGCCTTGATCCGGGCCAAGTCACCTTGCATAGTACTCAAAAGCAGGTTGAGGCCATTGCATGAGCTGTTGCTGCAAGTGCAAAAACACTAACATATCCTGGGGTTTCAATCTCAGATATCACAGCCCGAGCAGCTTGTCAAAAACAGCACACATCTAGGCCGAGTGGACCAAATGGGGTTCCCCCCCAACTCCCCCTCTGCAATTTGAAAACCTCTGCATTCTATTTTTCTCTTTATAGTTTTAAGCAAAGTAATTCAATTGCAAGTATACTAAGGCATTAACTATTATGGTCAGGCTGTCCTGTTAGAGCTGGAGAGTCAAGCAAAGCTGATGAAAGATAATTCTATATGGCCTAAAGTGATTTGACTGAATAAAGGAACAGCTGCTGTTTCCCAGAAAGGACAACTCCAAGTAGAACAATTTAACGGCTACCTCTAGTACATTCATGCTTATTTTAATAACAGTATTCCCATTCTTGAATGACAGCAACATTATTCCCTTGGTACCACCAACCATGAGGGTGCTGACTGAGGGTGGGCTCACTCTTCGTGGCCTGCAACTTGTAGTTCAAATATCCAGCTAAATCTTTCACCCACACCGAAGGGTTCTCTGGGAACAAATTCAAGCTTTTATCAAGTTCTCTCTGGAGTTCTGATAAATCCAGCTGGAATTTAAAAAAAAGTTACAGTGAAACACTGGAAAGGTGACAACTGTCAACCTAATCTAAATCTCATTTGCAGATGGGGGTGAGCTAAAATTATAATGCAAACTGGGCAGCAACAAGAATTGCTTTATGAAATAAGAACTATATGTAGCTTTTGAATGATATTATTGGGAGATGATAATTATAAAATAGGGCAAAAACTAAAACTAAACTTGACTCTATTTCTCATATTTATACTGCAGCCAACTGACTCTGGATGAAATACAACAAAGCTAAAGAAAACCCCAATGAATATTTACAAAACAAAATTATTACAAGATCTGAATTGTAACAAGCATCAAACTAAAAGCAAAAAAAATAACATTGGGTAAAGAACAATTTATTTATATATTATTAAAAACAAGATCAATTACAATTGTAATTTCCTTTCATGTGATTAGTAATGATACTCTTTGGTCCTAATTATAAATTACAGTTTGGTAACAACTTTTGGAACAGCTGTGGGGCATGCAGGCTGTATAGCTCTTAAATATGTAACTTATTCCATGGAGAAACAAGTGTCAGTATGAGGATTGATTCTTCTGTAAACAAACAAGACAAATACACACAACATTAAAACTTTCCTAAATAAATAACATTTGGCTGAGAAAGAAAAGTCATTACAAAGTCCTTCTGCAATCCTTGCTATCCTGAGCTGGAATACAATACTAGTAACCATACTCTAACTCCAGATAATAATTTATCTTCCCTTTGCAGAAAAAGAGTGAATTTAAATTGTACATCAACTATTTGCATTGAATAATTCTTCTTGGGTGAACCACTGTTGTTTCTACATAGCTGCAATTAGAGACTTGCAGATAGTATCATTACTAGCTGAAGAATAAACTTTCAGTACATTGCATTCTCTGTTTCAGAGGCAGTCTCTAATTTGCAATATAATACAAAGATACAGAAGAGACAATTTTGGGAAAAATGACACTGACTGCTTTCAGTGCATCCTCCAGAGTCCGGTTTTTGATTTGCTTGTTTTGTCCACTGTCTCCAGCTGTCCCTTTCTTAGAATTTTTTCCAGAGTTTTGCTTTTTCTGCTGCTGGCGTCCAGGTGGTGGAGGCACCTGTTCTTTATTCTGTTTCTTTGTTGTTTTCTCAAAGCCAAGTTCAAAGAGAGTTTCTGAAGTAGTAAGAGGAACTATGAGAATAGAAAAGAGACATGTGAAGCCTGACTACTAAAATGGCCTGTGTTGATACAACACATCTAAGAGTTATAGAATTAACCCACTTTCTAGATTTAAACACAATACATTACAAAAATAAATTAGCCATAAACTAAGCCACAAAGTGGGAACTAATGTTAACCAACATTGTGTGTAATCTAAGTACTTTTCTCAAATGACTATCTAATTTGTTAAATGCATTATGTACATGGCTAAAAAAATTGCATAAAATAAATTTGGTGTCATTAAAAGACCCACAGTTTTTGAAAAGGTTATATTCAAGTGCTTTTGTTACAGAGCAATATTTCTTCTTGCATTTTACACACTCTTACAGGTCCCAGAATATTTCACCATTGGCTCAATGTAGAAAGAACAAATATATGAAAAGTATAGCCAATTTTAAATAGAGGGGAAATGCTTCTGAACAGCCAACTAACGACCCGATGTTTCAGAATCATGCGCCATCAGGACCCCCTATCAGAAGTGAGGACAGTGCAACGTTCACTTGGTAACTGGAAGGGTCTCTAGAGCTCTGCTTGCTTCTCTGCCCTTCCAGGCCTTCTGTCCGTTCGGTGGCAGGGAATTTGTTCCAGAGTTGGGCTTAAAAATCCAAAGCAGAGCCACAGAAAAAGCATAACCTGTGTTCCAACACGTGGCCAGACTCCTTTCTGCCAACTGGCAAGTCCTTCCCTTGTTTGCCACCTCGGAAAAAAAAAAAAAAACCCTAAAGCAGAGTTCTACGTAACCGGTGCAGGCAGGCAAGTCGCCTGCCTTCCTTCCACCCGCACGCTAGACTACCGCTTAATATGAAGGCTCAACTGTATGTCTGTTCTCCTCACTCACTGGACGAGGCCAGACTGCGTCCTCCGTTGGCGTCTCCAAGTGCCTTTCGTCCCATAGAGCCGCCACCTCCACTGGTCGCTCCCCTGCGCGAAGGCTTTCGCACCATCTCCCAACGTGCCGTCGCAGCCATCAGCCTTCCTGTCTGTTCCTACGCCTTCGCCTTCTGCGATCATCAAGGCGCGCCCGCGCAAGGACAAGACGGACCGCGCGCCTTTCCTCGCTCGCGCATTACGGCCCGCCCCCTCGGCCTTCAGACTACGCTCATTGGCCAGACGCCCCTTCCGCGCGAGACCGCGGCGAACGTTGGTTCTGCCACGTCCTAAAGCTCGCCCGCCTCCCCTGTCCGTTACAGCCGAGAGCCGCCTTCTCTGTTAGACCGCGGGACGCGAAGCCTCTTCCTTGCTTCCGAGTCACGGTGGGCTTCACGCCGCGCAGTCGAACTGTGGGGGGGGGGGGGAATGGCGGACTTTGATGGAGCACGGCTGGTTACTTAATAGCGTCTTATCTCGGCAGTCGAGAGAACTCAGCTAGAAAAAACTCGCTTTGGGAGGCGTCTGAAAAGCTCGAGTAGACTCAGAGCAGCACGCTTCTTCCTAGATCCCTGCGAAAAACCCAAGGAACAACCGAGCTGTTCTTTCTCATTGGCTTACATGACTTACATACAGAGGTACATCGCCTCTGAATAAGTAAGCTTCACCCTGGATTTTCATGCCTAATAGCTCCGGTTGAGGCACGTCTGTTCATTTATTTGACGGACCATAAAACATTCTTTTTTGAAAAGCTGGACGTGAAAGCAAGACTCGTTCCTTGGACCACTCTCCCACGATGGTAGTTGTTCAGTCGCTAAGGTGTATCCGACTGTTCGGGACATAGCACTCCAGCCTCCCCCGTCTCCCGGAGTTTGCCCAAATTCATGTTCATTGCGTCGATGATACTATGTCTCATCCTCTGCAGTCCCCTTTTCCTTTTGCCTTCCATCTTTCCCAACATCAGGGTCTTTTCCAACGAGTCTTCATTTAATGGCCAAAGTATTTAAGCTTCAGCTTCACTATCTGTCCTTCCGAAGAACAATCAGGACTGATTTCCTTTATCACTGTGCATAAACTAGTAAAGGTGGACTAGCAAGGAGGCCCAAAGAAAGGTGCATTAAAACTTTGTATGGGTGGTACTATTTGGCTTGACTCTAGAAACTTTGCAGCTAACCACTTTCTCCAATAATGGACTCCAACTTACAATTTGGTTTAGCAGAACTACGATTGAGACTTATGGTTAATTAGTCAAGAGATAGCCCTAATTGGGGAAGGGAATCCTCCAGAGATATATTGGAAATCTCAAAACAGTGTATGTGCAATAGCGTACCTGAATGTTACCCAAGATGTCTCTACATCTCAGATAAATATGCAAATCTCATGAATGACAACTGCTGTATTTTATCCTTACTCTCCCTGAATTGATTTAAATTATTTTGAAAGCAAGCCATTAGGGTAGCCATTGCTCCAGCTTCTAATAGCAAATTCCAGCTCAGTTGAGTTCTGTATAAAATACTTTCTTTTTCCTAATTTCCACCACCAAGTTTCATTCAATCATCCTGCATTTAAGGATTTATGAAAGGGAAAATATTATTCACTATGACTTTACATAATTTTTCCTTTGTATCTCTTGTCTTTTTTTCTGCTCCGTATCACTCAAACGTCACCATACAGGAATTTCTCTAGACTCCTGAGTGCGTTATCTAGCTTATTCTTATGATTCAACTTTATTTAGGTATTAAACACATCTCCTAATATGGCTTATTCTATGATCATCAGTCTTCAGGCCACAGTTTTAATTTCATGATGTTGCGGCTGTCCAAACTGTTCTTATAGGCAACAAATTCGCATTTTTAAAAGCAGAATAGTGTTCAAAAAATATTTAGGCACAGCAACTCCTAAAGGGTGACTTGATCCAGAATGGGTTTGGAATGGCTTTGCACACACAAAAAATCCCATAATGAATATTATAGGATTACCCATGCCTCCTGTCTATCCTGTGTATATGTGTGTTTCCATTTCCATCTCATTGGAATACTTTACCCCCAGAAATAAAGCAGGTGTCCATTCTTCTGGCCATCACAAAGAGCATTAAGACCTAGTTCTGCCAGTTGATATTGGAGTCAAAGACTGATATGTAACATTGGGGATGGCTGGTGCCCACCTTTTTAACTCTTAATATTTTAAGACGGACTTTTTAAATTCTGTTTTAAATCTAGAAAAATTACTAAGTATGCAATTATAAAAAAGTACCTGCTGTGCCTGGGAAAATGGGAAGTATTTATTCAAATGAAAATACCTGGTGAGATATAACAGATCATCTCCACCTGGGAAAGAGATTTATGTCTCTTTTAATGTCCTTCCTTCCTCTCCCTGTCTCTTTCCTCCCTCCCTAGCAGTCCTCAGTTTCTTGGCTGCCAAAAAGGAAAATCTTCCTACATAAGCAACTAGAAAAAGGGCCTGTCAAAGTCAGGGACTGTTGGTCTGCTCAGAATTGCCATATTCACCTGATTCATCACTAGCTTGTTGCTTCAGGACTTGGTGCACTGGTATTTTGACAGCAATCATACCAATCCATTCAAGTGGAGATGTGGGTTATGGCACACACATCAGGACAGATTTTAACCACACAAATTTATTTTAAATAAAATGCAACACAGATGCAGGCTTTGCACACCAGTGTCTGATTGAACAGGCAATGCAAATAGGGAGTGGGTCAAGGCAGAGTCTGTGTGGCAAACTTATCCAAACAGCATGAACTAAACCTTGGTAGGGTCAGAATCATAAGTGGAGAGCAAAACATCTGAGCCCTTCCCACTGGCAGACTCAATTGTAACCTGTGGTGTTTGTGGAAAACAGAACATTGTTGGGGAGGTTCCCTTCATGCTTCTTTTCCAAACAACAGGGCTGCCGTGTTCCAAAATTATCTTCCATAAAATCCCAAAAAGAAAAAGCCACCATCTAGTAAATTCTCTTCTTCTTGGGTCTACCTGATATATCAAGTAGAGTGGCTGGAAAACTCATATTCTCAGCAGCATTATTAAAATCCCGCCTACCCCCAAATAAATATTCCAGTCCATTCTCTTCCCCCTCCCCCTGCACCCACCCACTGAGCGAGCTTCTAGTACTGAGCTTGGCCTTTAGGCTCACATGCTCCCAAATTTTCTGAAGCCAGGAGGGGTGCCAGAGCTTGGCTCAGCATGAATACGACAGGCAAAGTGCTAGTGAAATCCAGTACGGAAAAATATACAAAGAATTTGTCTCTCAATATAATACAAGGGATTGTAGCACTCACACCCAAGACAACTGAAATCAATAAATAGGGGTAAATGGGATGGACCAGGAGGAGGAAAAAGAGCCAGGCCACCAATCTAGGAATTCTGCCCCACTACAAGGTATTTACAGTGCTGGTCTTCGCCACCTACTGATGCTTATTTTTACCATGTAGTTCTGGGCTTCCTGTGGGCTCTGCACAACATACAGAAACCACTGGGGGCCTCTTGTCGATAGAAAACCTGTTATAATATGTGACTGTGGAGGATGAGGCTGTACAATGCAAAACCTTAAATGTCCATGGTAAGTGAGGAGCATGGGGTGATCTGTCATAGCCAGACAGCGAGAAATCAAGTGTGCTTTCGTATAGCTAATATTCATCCTGATCTTCTGGATGTTGCTCGCCCACTTCATCATCCTCTGGAGGGGCAAAGCCTTCCTGTAAGAATATAGTGAGAAATAGTGAGATTATCGTAACTATATAGTGTGTTCCCCTCTATCCATGCATGCAAGGCACATGGCTCATGCTGCAGACATTGATAAGCAAGCCCCAAACTCTAACTCCCTGGAAATAGTGATCAAAGCTGCTCCCATACTTCACTGACCTCTGTAGCATACAGGATGCTTATGATGCCTGAAATGATGGGGCTGTTCTCACTCTCGTGCTCCTGGCAGATCAGCTCAATGTCCCGCAGTTTGCTAAAGTAGAAGTCACGCTCTTTCTCCAGCCCATCCACTGTCAGTTTCAAATCCATCAACTATCGAAATAAAGACAACCAACAAAATTGAAGAGAAGAATGAGAATCAGCATAGTAATGACAGCCCTGATATATATATCACTCATAAACTCATGTCCAGCACACCAGGCAAGCATACTCTGCAACTGAGAGGTACCCAACCATTGCAGCACTAATGTCTGGGCATAAAGTACTTGTTAAGTGGTGTGTAGAAGCAGCAAGAGCCTTTGGAAGCAATTGCAGTTCCTTGGGAGAGGAGTTTTCTGAAAGAGAAAAACATTACTCATTTTGTAGACAACAAATTTTCTCCTGAAGATCTTAAAAGAAATAGTGTTTTATACTAGGTCAGTGGTGGCGAACCTATGGCACACGTGCCAGAGGCGGCACTCGGAGCCCTTTCTGTGGGCATAAGCGCCATTGCCCCAACCCCGCCTCTCACTGCGGCCCCCTCCTCTCCAGCAGCCCCCCTGGAGGAGGGTCGCCCCAGGCACAGCCTGCATGGAGCAGCGCAGCCAAGGACATAGCCGGGCAGTAGGGACAAGACTCCGCCCTCGTGCTCCATAGCGTGCAGATGCTGCGGGGTGTGGGCGGAGGGCATGGCTGCCATGGCGCTGCAGGGCTGCCTGGGTGATCTGCTACGGCAGGCCATTGAGGCAGTGCATGGCCCTGTGGGCAGGCAGAGCAGGGGATGGGCAGGGGCAGAGCAGGCAGGGCGGGAGGCGGAGCGGGGGGCGGGTTTCGGGCACTCGGTCTCTAAAAGGTTCGCCATCACTGTACTAGGTTATAAAAGAGGACCTTCTTTAATAAAACATCAAGCCTCCCAACTTCATAAGAATGTTACAGGTTTTAAATGTATAGATACTCAGTTTCTGTAACACTCCTTCACTAAAGCAACTGGAAAACTAAAGTGAACTAATAAAGCATATTTGTTCACTGATTCTAAAAGCAACTGGATTTCAAAACAGCACTTACATTGTTTTAATAATTCCTATTTTAATTTGGAAATAAAAAATTCCTTTCATCTAGAACAGACATATCAAACTCACGACGTCACATGATGTCATGCAACGTATCGGAACTTTTTCCCCATTGCTGGCAATGGGGTTGGCACGGTTTCGTCGTGACGCATCTAGCCCGTGGGCCAGCAGTTTGACACCCCTGATCTAGAATGAAAGAAAATAGTAGAGAATAGCCAGAAAAAAGGAGTCAAACAAAATTTAAGATAGCTTGAATGATGCATTTAGTTTTTGACTGAAAAAATTAGGGATTATCCTGGAAAAATAATCTCCTATGCCATAAAGGTTTGCATGAAGGAAACATGGTGAAATGTCCTGATTATCATATGAGCAAGATCTGGATTTGGATCACTGGTCAGACATAAATGCTAGTTTGACTGGAATAGGTTGGGCAGTTTATTATGTTGTGAGAACCTAATCAATTTTTTTCTGTAACATGAATCTGGACATAATAATTACTATAATTAAATGTATTGGATGCCCAGTTGGGCAGCATACCAAACTAGACAAAATATAAAAAAAGCTAAAAATATGTCATAATATGACTGATTTGTTTGGATATAGCATGCTATGTAAACACACCAAATGCATTACATTAATTCAAATTTGGCATGTTGTGGGAGCTCAACCAAAATTTACTGTATGCCAGTTACTATCTATCATGGCTATACAATAGATGTTAAGCCATTTCAAGCTACTGGATAGTTTTGGAATTTTGAATTTAAAATGGCAGCCCATGGGAAAGGCTCAGATGGACACAAAGTAAACATTGGTGATTTATGTCTTTCTAGAAACCAGTTAGGCAGCAAGATGCCAAAACAGTGGTTTCTGCCAGATCTTTGTACTTCCCTCCATCTAATCTACAGCATAGAGCTGTTGGGAGAACCAAAAGAGTGCAGAATAAGTTGGAGAACCTTCAATCTACCATCTAGTCCAGACTTTATCAACTGAGTGTCCTCTAGACATGTATATGTTTATTTAAATAAATTGGCCACCCGACTCCAGTGGACCCTGAGTAGTGTACAAAACTAGAAAAACATGAAAAAAAGTTAAAAACATAAAATCAGACAGGTAATCCATAATAAAATAATCTGGTAAACAAAATCAACAAAACAACACAGGGCCTTAAACAAACCATAAATATCAACCCCAGTCTTGGGATCAAAATCACATTTCCAAAGCTTTACAGAACCCTAGGAGAGAGAATTCCATCTTGATTTTGGCTGGGTGGGGGGGAAGCTGCTCCAGAAGGTGGCGGATTCAATTCTGCTTCAGAGTAATAGATCCTTCTTCAGAGAGTGAACCAGGATGAATTTCCTGTCATACCTTCTAAGGAAAAAGCAAATCTACTTCCACAACACCCAACACCATAGCAGAGCAAGAGGCAGAACCCCTCCAGCTTGTGACAATAAAATAATGAATGCAGGAAAGACCTTTGTAAATATCGGGGTTGCCAAAGGAAGATATTCTATTTTCTCTCCCTCTCCCTCCCTCTCCCTCTTCCTCCCCCCCCCTCTCACTGCACTACCTTCTTGCCCCACCTGTTGGTTAAGCTCCATGATCTGGGCATCAGCTTCACTGCCCCCATTCCGAGCCAAAGGAGGATTTTTCCGTACAATATTGCTGGGAGTGATGTTCACTCGAGCTGGATTCTGCATGTTCTTGGGGCCTGTTGGGGAGGTTCTCTGTGGAACTTTATGAAATAAAAAAAAGTTTAGTCTATGTCCTTTCATCAAGGGACCCACCCACCATTGCTGAGCCAGGCCAAATGAAAGCCTAAGACATAATGGTTAAGCATATATGCACAGCTAGAGTCCCAGTGCTGTCTGCTGAGACTTCCTGGACACAGAAAGGAACGGTCAAGATCAGAGTTCTTGCGCTTAAAAGTTCCAGAGAAAGACAGACTCTGAAGAAGCCAGGCATTAAACCTTCCTATTTATGAACACAATTCAAACAAAGGTGGCAGCAGCATAAAGCTACATGCAGCTTTCCCTTAGCCGGTCGCAAAGCCATCCCAACATGTGCTGCTGCCCCTCTACAGCAAAGCAAGCAAGCCCAGCTGGGAAAAGACATGCAGATCCAGGAGGCAGCCTTTGGATCCCATTCCCTTCTCAAATAGTCAATGTGGGCATCTTTATCATTCTATCTGGTGCTTCTAGTTCAGTGTTTCTCAGCCTTGGCAACTTTCGTTTGTGCACTTCAACTCTTAGAATTCCCCGGTCAGCCAGGCTGGATGGGAAATTCTGGGAATTGAAGTCTATACCTCTGAAAGTTGTCAAGGCGGAGAAACACTGTTCTAGTTCTTTCCTGTGGAACTTTCACTCTATATGGCTTACACCAATAAGCAGACAACTCATCTTCCTCTTGAGCAGAAGATTCAGTTAGAAGAAAAGTTAACTATTAGAACCCTCATTGTTCTAGGATCCAGTCTGAGTCGGGACAAGAGGTTTAGTCTTCTGAGCTTTTGGACTTGTGCTGGATCCCATCCTCAGGGAACTTCTCTCTACCAGAATGTGTAGCACTTATGTGGTGCCTGATTGCATGTGGCTTTTTAGTTGTTGATGGGAGTGTTGATGACTGGCTATTAAAATGACTTAATAGCCAGCCATCAACGCCCCAATCAACAACTAAAAAGCCACATGCAACCAGGCACCACATAAATACTATGCATAGAATAACCCAAAGCACACATTCTGGTAGAGAGACATTGTCTAAAGATGGTCTCCAGCACAAGTCCGAAAGCTCGGAAGACTAAACCTCTGGTTCCAGTGACTGACCCAGATTGAATCCTGCAACATTATCCTCGGACACGTATATTTGCCTTTATTCCTCACTGTTCTGCTAAATTCTTTCTAAAACTCTTTTCATTTTTCTTCAGCTGCTTGATGATACATCAGAATTAGCTTAAGTAAGACATCAAGATGAACAGCCAGTCTCAAAATGCAGCAGGAGTTTTAATACTAATGTGGAATGAGAGTTTTTCTGCTGAAAGCATTAAAAATCTAGAAAAACAACACTTCCTAAATAGCTCTACCAGCAAGTATCTTAAAGACAACAAGAGGAGAGCCTGAATGCAGATAGCCAGATTCAGAACTTTTTTTGGGGGGGGGGGTTATAAAAATGGGAAATCTGTTACCTTTCAAATGCTAACGAACGAAAATTTCCAGGGGCCCTGATCAATATGGCTAAGAATGGGGCATGCTAGGAATTACAGGCAGTCCTTGACTTACAATCACAAATTTCTGTTGCCAAATGAGACAGTTAAGTGAGTTCTGTCCCATTTTATGACCTTACTTGCCACAGTTGTTAAGTGAATCACTGCAGTTGTTAATTGAATCTTGCTTCTGCAATGATTTTGCTTGTCAAAAGGTTGCAAAAGATGACCACATGACCCTGGGACACAGCAACTGTCCTAACTATGGGGATGGGGACCATGGGGATGCTGCAACGGTTGTGTGAAAAACGGTCATAGTCACTTTTTTCAATGCTATTGTAACTTTGAATGGTCACTAAACAAACTGTTGTAAGTCAAGGACTACCTGTATAGTTCTGCAATCCTTGCAATACAAGTTCCCTATCCATGCAATAAAACTCTCATGAGCAAATTATCCTCTTCTAGACTACTAGGAAGACAGAAACAAGATGGCTAACTGGCCAATAATGGAAAGGCCCCCTCAAATAGCTAGTGTTAAAATTTTTGATGTAGGTTCTGTTGATGGTCAGATGAATTTGGATACAGGAGATCTGGATTTATACTACTGATCCCAGGACCCTACTTAATTAATAGAACAGAAGTGAGCAAAAGTAACTCTAAGTAGAATGATTTTGATCAGATCATAGCTTTCTCCTATTAAGGCAAAGTTTAACTAGTCCCAGCACTGATTTTCTTTTGAAAAAAGCATCTACGCTCCATTAGCTTGCCTGGTTACAGTATTTGCTGAGATGAAAGGTTCCACAGGGCAACGCTGCCAGTCCCCACCAAAATCACATCTGTATGCTGGAGTATGTAACTTTCAGGGGAACAAGAATGCAGTGTCTTGTCAATTGGTTTGACCCTTGCTCATTTCTACCTTTACTTACTGCCATTCCAAAATCCAGATATTTTCCACTAAGCATGGAATCAAATCAATAAGGGTTTGGTTCTTCTTCCCTCCCACTGCTAGCCAGGACTTGCCAAGCTGGATGCCAGGAAGCTGAGGTCATGCTAGAGGCGGGATCCAGGGTTCCCAGCTGTCTCTAGCAACATTACCTGCAGTGCCAATGGGTTTCTTGTGTTTGTTGAAGATCTGATCACCTGGGTTTGGAGCAGGTGCCACTTCCTGGCCTTGCCTCGCCAATAATGGATTGTACTCCTTTCCATCATAGTTGGCATCAAAGAATTTCTTAAACCATTGAATGAATTCAAAGTTATCTTGGAACTTTCCTTTTACCAATCTCTCCACTGGGATGATCTGTAACAGCAAAAGTCCATGAAAAGTAACATTCTTTGTAAAATTAATATTTTCCTCACTTTTCAATATTTATTCAGTATAACATAACAGATGCTCAGTGGGCCAGAACACTGGCAGAACAGTCATTGTGTTTGTAAAAAATCAAACACTACTAATACATGTGATTTATTTTAATATAACTTTAAAATAGGAATTTGCTAGATATTATAAAGTATAAATCTGAGTGGGTGTCATAATTGAATTTACATAATACAAAGCATATTCAAAGTATGCATGTATTATTTTTATTCTAACAAATTGTTCTACTTAAGAGTAGAAGGCTTTGTACGTGTATAGTTCCTACATTTAAAGACTCTTGTTTCTTGACTTCCCATGCAACAAACTGAAAAGTCTCCAGTTATACAGGAACACCATGCATACCCTGAAACTCCAGTAGAATAGGTTACTTGTTCTCTTTACCTACTGATGGAGTGGATATAATTTTCAAACAGATTAATCACAATTTCTCTGGAATATTAGTACTATACTTTCTTCAAATTTCTCAGTTTACAGACTTGGGATCACTGAATAGTCAGCAATTATATGATTTGTTTTAATTATCTATTTTAATTTATTCTGTAATATGTATACTTTACATTATAAGCAGAGTTGAGTTTCATTTGAATAAAAAATGTTATATTTAGTAAACAAATTAATCAATAAAAAGCTTCAATTTGTAAAAAGCTGCTAAGAATCTCTGTTTAATTTATGGTGCCTTTCCAAACATTCTACACAATCTTTCACAAACTTATATTAAATGGTTCTATTAGGACTAGCAGTTCCAAAATCCAGATAATCACTAAGTGATAGAGAAATCTTTGCAGTCCAGAACTGATACCTGTGGTTCTGTATCATTGGAAAAAGGTGTGAAATTAAAATGCCCTGGCTACCTGAATTAAGATGCCCTGGCTACACATTTCTTCGAAGACTTAACAAAAACAGTGAACCTTAGCTGCAGCTTAAATTGTTAATCCTTAAAATTAAAGCAGGGCCAACTATTAGGCCAACTCCATCCCAGGAAATGGCTACCATGGGGAAAAGGATATGTGATTACATGGTTTTTAGGTATGATCCAGACAAAGATATTGATATTCCTAAAAGCTTAATATGCCAGGTCGGGATCCTGAGTCTCATGCCCATTTAATTAGCTAAGTGACCCATCTGAACCAAAATGTTGCTTACTACTAGAGTAACAGGCTTAATTAGCTTGTGGGAATTATAAGCAAAGAATAACTTAATATCCTGGGCAACTATATCAATCAAAATTGGACAAATTTGGTGGTAATCTGCATTACAACATGTGCAGTCTACACCTGCTCACCATTTTATCTTAAGACTTTCTACAGCTACAGCAAGGCTTTTAATCAATACCCATCATTGTCTTTATTTTAGATCCATTCTTCCTTTTAGAAGCTCTGATGAGAGTTAGATATAATAATATTTGCAGCAGGGAAGTGGTAGGTTGTGAACATGCTTATATGACACTTCTAGAACTATAGTGACTGTCAAGCAACCTCCTTTTTTGCCCCTGCATAGCATATTGTTCCACATAAGGAACAATAACTGGCTAATGTACTAAAATAAGTGTCCCTAGAAGAAACTCTTGTGCCAGCCAAGCATAATGGAGATTGTAACAATGCAACAGATTCAACTGATTCTAGAGCATCAAATCTCTGGAACTTCCTTGTTGACGTCTATATTCCAAAAGATGAAAAAGGCTCTGCATTATCTGAGCTACAACATTTAATTTGACTGAAAGGAATTGCTACAGAAGGAGGGTATATAAATTATTTACTAGAGCACATATCAATCTCACAGCTGTAGAGGTGGAATGAACATAAGGGCCAAGAACAAAAAGAGATCTGACCTCTACATCTGCCACTAATAAAGCATGTTTTCAAATCATCCCCTAAATTCTGGCATGTGGACTATAGAAAGTACTGATGATGCTTTCCCAATTCCAGAAGGCATCTTTCTTCCAAGCAAAGATGACAGAGATTATACCTATCAGTACAAGCTGCAAGCTTCTTAGAATCAGTAAAATCCCCCTTCTACAAACAGAGTAGAGCAGGGGTATCAAACTGCCGGCCCATAGGCCAGATGCATCATAGCGAAACCCTGCCCACCCCATTGCCAGCAATGGAGAAAAAAGTCACAACACGTCACGTGATGTTGCGAGTTTGACATCCCTGGAGTAAAGTAATCTTAGTACCGGTACTGTTTTGAGAGCAACAATCTGAGAAAAGATGGGAGATAAATCCAGAAGCACATGAGATTAAAAAAGATTAATGCAAAATAGAGTTCAAATGTAATAAATTACTGCATAAAGACTAAAGAAAGCTAGTTTAAAGAGATTTTTTTAGTAGGATAGCATCTTTTTGTTTTATATCAGTGTTTGTAAATCCCAATTTGAAGTTGGTAGAATGTGTATGGGTGAGCATGTATGGGAAACTACCAGCCTAATAAAAGAAAAGATGGCAAATGCAACAGACCAGGGCAGTAATGGCAAACCTTTTAGAGACCGAGTGCCCAAACTGCAACCCAAAACTCACTTATGCATCGTTGGGTGCCAGGTGGGTGTGGCCCATTGGGTGGGTGTGGCCCATTGGGTGGGCGTGGCTGCAGTGGTAACGGCAGACTGGGCGGGACTAAAAAGTTCAATCAATCAATTCCAACTTTGCAAGGTCTTTTTTTTCCCGCAAGAAGTTGAAATTGGCTGATTGAACTTTTTTTTTTTGCACACAGCAGCAGAGGCCTAAAGCGAAAAGATTTTATCAAACCCAGCTGAAGGCCTAGGACTGGGGCGATGGTGCGCGTGCCCACAGAGAGAGCTTTGAGTGCCGCCTCTGGCACCCGTGCCATAGGTTCGCCACAACTGGACCAGGGGAATAAAACAAAGAGTTCCTCATCAAAAGCCCTGATGGAGTGCCAAATGTTCATGATTCTTCTCAACAAAAGCAAAGTGAGGTCCATCCAGATATTGGGGAGTGAGGACCTCATTCCAGAAGGCAGGCACAAAGAATGTCTGGTTCTGGGGTTTAACTGAAGAAAGCCAGAGCACACCAACCTTGCAAGACTGAATTAGCTAGGTAGATACTATGGCAAATAGGCAGTCCCTCAAGTAACCAGGCCTTATGCCTTATAGGGCCTCATATTGTATTTAACAACCAGCATCTTGAATCACACTCAGAAACAAATTGGCAACCAGTGCAGCTCACAAAGCAGAGATGTCATGTGGGCATATCAAGGCATGCCCATCACTTCTCACATCACTACATTCTGGATCAGTTGAAGCTTAAAGAAAATGTCTCTAACAATACTAATGGTGCAGTCATATATTTCCTTGAGCAAGTATTTTGAGAAACAAGGCCAAGATGCCTATTTATTTTGTACATTTATATACCATGTGCTCTCAGGCAACAAGCTGGCCCACAGCACTTGAGATTCTACTCTGACTCCAGGAATGTATAAAAGTTGCCATTCTGGAGACAGAACATTCATTTTCCCTGGAATGCACCAAACTGGCAATTCCTACTTTGGAAGATTGACTTCTAGAAAACTATGGGGCACAACTATCTATTTCTACATGGAACTACAAAAAGATACAGTACGTTAGTTACTGCACAAGCCAGCCCAGCCAAAAATTGAAGCAAGAGAAAGAAAAGCAACTACAGAAGCCATCCACTCTAGTGGTTTAGTCTATCTAACTATGCAAAGGCAGGTCTGTTTTAGCCTATCGGGAAGCCTCAACCACACAATGATACAAAAAGAAAAGTCTTTATCTGCCTGCTGTCTAGCAGAAACCCACCTTGTCCACACCCATCTTCTTGAATGCAGCCTGTAACACCTTGAAGTTGTGTATATATTCATGCTCCAATTTGGCCTGAAACTTCACCTTCCTCAAGTGAATGCAGCCAGGAAATAGCATGTCCATGAACTGGCAATAGGCAGCCCCTGTCAAGGACAGAAAGACACACACAAACTAGTTTCTACCCACACCTGCTGCCTTTTACAACTAGATCAGAACCCTTTCATCTACAACCATTTGGAAATCCCCTCTCATTAGATTTTCAACTCCCTTCCTCTTAATTCTAACCAGCACAACTCAGGCTTTTTGAGCCCTAGTCAATTTCTTGGGGGCCAGAGAATTGCCTGGCCAGCAGAAAAACCCAGAAAATACAGATACAGAAAATGTTTCAAGCATCAAACAGTATGAGCTCAGAAAGACTATTTTGTGTTTAGCATTTCCAGGCTCAGAATAAAATGGGCAGTTATGTCTCACATTTTTAAAAATTTTCTTACGAAATGAATAGCTTTAAACTATGGAGAAAAAATGAGTGCATTATCCAGTGACAGGTAAAGATTCTACCACCTTTCCTATGGGCTGGAGTTAATTGAGGAGATAATACAGACCAAAAAGAGTTAGCTAAACTCATGCTGAGAGATGGAAAGAATAATTTTGAACTGCATCTTCATGGATAGAAATGCACTTTGGAGATGACAGACACACAGATTTCAAGTATTACCTGAATTTAATAATACTGTGCATTTTTAGTTATGTAGTATTGGGATTAACTGAAAGGAGAAACAGGGAAAGGTAGTTCAACTTTTCATCCCCTTAAATGCAATCTCTCTCGCTCTCTGTCTCTCTCTCTCCACTCTCTCTCTCTCTCTCTCTCTCTCAACAAAACATCGCTACCACCCCAATCAAAGTCTACATGTTTTATTGGGGGAGAATTGACTTACATCCATTAGATTTGAGAGTGTAGTTATGTGAAGTGCGTTGTTCTTTGCTTCATGCATATACTAACATGCTGGCTAGATTTATACAACATGCTAAACTAAGCTAAAATGGGTTTGTGTAGTTTGCATTTGTTATGTGTTATGTGACTACATCCATTCTTAGTATCTTATATAAATAAAATTATCCAATTAAGCCATATTATGGTTTGTCTGGTCATAGCATGTTACATAGCAATAGTATTTTGTTTACCTAGGAACAGGATTCAGTATGAAATATCAACCTGAATATTTGTGCTGGACTTTTCTAACTTAGTAATGGCAGGTGCCTATATTAGTTTCTTCCCTCAACCTTCAGGGAAATGGTGGCCTGAGCCCACCTAATGGGGCTCCCGAGCTAATAACAAATTTGACTTTTTTAAAAAAAGATGTAACCTGCCTGATATGTAAGTTTGTAGCTATTTTTAAATTTTCTTGTTAGTGGATATATGTTGTATGTCATATAATGTGTATTTATATATTCTCTGGTGTGAGCTTTCATTCTGAGGAAGGTTTCCAAATGCATATGCATTGTGCATATATATTAAATATTTTGTTCTGCAACTGGACTTTCAAGTTGTGCAACCCAAAAGCTGAGTTACTCTTTTCACTGAGCTTTACAGGCAGATTGCTAAATGCATACAGTATACATCATGTGTATTTTAAGTAGTAGCATAATTTTAGGACTTTATGTTATTTTTTTCCCTAAATATTGGACAGCAGATACCACCCCAAGTATTTTTATACTTAAGGCTAATAGGTCTCGCAAAACTCCAGACTAACACTAGAAGGGGGCAACCTCCCACCACCCTCCAGCATTCTTTGCTGCCATTTGGAGGTCATCCAGATTTTTTTGCATCCCAGATCTGCAAAAATATACAAGAGGTATTACAACAGGCTATAAGCTCAATAAATAAATAAATCCTGCTCTTCCCTACCAGAGAACATTTAAACTATTATGAACTTGGTTCTAGTGAAAGAGTTTTCCAATAAAATGTTTTTCTAGAGAGTTTCTTTATTGTCACAGTACCTGAGCAAAGCTGCTCAATCTTGGTGTAGCTGAGATGTAGAGAGTCATTGACCCATGCTAGCATGTCATGACGACTCAAGTTCTCACTAGTCACAGACGTGGAATACACATTGACGGCCATGCCCCAACTGTAAAAGGAAGAGAAAGCAAGAGTTAATTCATCACAAATTACCAGGGAGCAAAAACCAAAACCCTAAGCTTTGCCACAAAGACAAGTATCTAGTCCAGTGGTTCTCAACCTTCCTAATGCCGCGACCCTTTAATAATTCCTCATGTTGTGGTGACCCCCAACCCCCCATACAGCTGGCCGGGGAGGGGGGGCCGGAAGGTTGCTCCGCCGGCTCCGCACAGCCTGGTTGGAGAAGCGCCATTCCTCTCCCTCTTTCTCTCCTCTCTCTTTCTCTCTTTCTTCTCTCTTTCTCTTTCCTCTCTTCTCTCTCTCCCTCTTTCCTCTTTTTCTTTCCTCTCCCCATTTCTCTTTCTCTCTTTCCTCTTTTTCTTTCCTCTCTTTCTCTTTCTCTCTGTTTCCTCCCTTTCTCTTTCTCTCTCTTTTCCCTTTCTCTCTCTCTCTCTCTCTCTTTCCTTTCTCTTTTCCTCTGTTTCTCTCTCTTTCCTCTCTTTCTCTCTCTCTCTTACGGCAGCATCGTCGGGGGTCCCTGCCGCCCCCGGCCCGGCCTCCGCCGCGTCCTCAGCTGAACGGGCAGGGAGGGGGAGCAGGATGGGAAGCAGTGGCTGCGGTGGACGCTGCTGCATCGTCGGAGGTCGCCGCCGCCCCCGCGCTGCCCGGCCTCGTCCTCCGTGCATCGATGGAGCCGCAGTGGGGGCTGGTGCTGCGCGGCCCACCAGCCCCTCTGCCAGCCCAGCTGCTCCCCCCAGGCACCCCTCTTCCTCCTGGCGCCCGCCCAAGTCGCTTTGGGGGCAGCAGCAGGAAGGAGAGAAGGGCGAGAAAACCGCTGCTGCCGTCCCCGCCGCCCCCGCGCTGCTGTCGCGCGGTCTGCCAGCCCCTCTGCCAGCCCAGCTGCTCCCCCCCAGGCATCCCTCGTGCCCCGGCACCCGCCCGAGCCATTTGGGGGCAGCAGGAGAGGAGAAGGGCGAGAAAACCGCTGCCGCCATCCCTGCTGCCCCCACGCTGCCTGGCCTCGCCCTCCGCCTGTCTGATGGAGCCGCGGTGGCGCTGGTGCTGCACGGCCCACCAGCCCCTCCACCAGCCCAACTGCTCCCCCCCCAGGCATCCCTCTTGCCCCGGCGCCCACCTGAGCCGCCTTGGGGGCAGTAGGAAGGGGAGGAGGAAGAGGATGGCAAGGAAGCCGCTGCCAGCACCTGGCCCCAGGAGGCGGCTCTCCTCTCCTACCTTTGCTGAATCTCCTTCTTCCTTCCCGGCAGCCTGGACTCCGGCGCACCTTCCTGGCCAGCGGGTCCAATGGTCGGGCTAGCAGGGATTGCAGCGGCTGGTCTCCCTTGGGCCATGGCTTGCGGGAGGGCTGACCCACTCAGCGGAGCCTCCAGCGGGCCGTTCCCAGCAGGGATCCCGGGGCTTCCCCAGGCGGCTCCAAGGCCATGAGGCCCTGGCCGTGCTTCTCCCAGGGGGTGGGGCACCTGGGCGCAGGGCCAATCAGGAGCCCTGCAGGAGGTAAGTCTGCCTGAGAGAGAGAGAGAAGGGAAGCGAAAGTGCCTCTCTGTCTCTCTCTCTCTGCAAATGGCGGAAGAGGCCGTGCGGAGACGGATGCGGACTGGTGTCTCGGTTCCTAAGACCATCAGAAATATGTGTTTTCCGATGGTCTTAGGCGACCCCTGTGAAAGGTCGTTCAACCCCCAAAAGGGTCGCGACCCACAGGTTGAGAACCGCTGATTTAGTCCCTTAAATACATTAATTTGAAATGTATCTCGGCACTAGTCTCTGAGCTGCTTACATAAGCAAACAAAGAAGTAAGGCAAGGAAAAATAAGCCGCTAGAAGTCTTCCCATCCATATTAAGTCACTAATATATTGATCCTAAGGGAAAGTTAGAAGAATTTACTTGCAGATCATTCCATAGCCTTATTTCCTGGCTATATCAGTAACATTTAACAATCAACCAGAGAAAGAGATATTCAGATGGAGATTAGCGTGAAAAGGATCACATCAAGATTCAGAAGCATCATTTTAAGTGCTGTAGAGACAGGCCAGTTTTTTTTTACTACATGTGAAACCAGATAAAATCACAGCAGTGGATCCCAGAACATACCACATGGAAATCAGAACACATAACCACTAAAAGAGAATGTGTGTCTTCAAAGACCGTAGCAATCACCACTAACACCTCTGATTTAGTGCAAGTTCTGTTCACCAGACTTACACTTGACCATTGAACATGAGAAGGCTTCTACTCCTCTGCTTGTCATAAAGGAAGCTGCTTCTGTAGATTTGCAAACAACTGCAGATGCATCCCACGGAGTCACACACCCTGGGCCAGCATTGCCCAGTTTTTGTTTGCACACATTAATTGTGCCACCAGAAGGCACTAGTGTGTACTATGCTGGTCTGCTGGTCACAGGGTATGAATACAATGAGGCTGAAGAGTCCACAGTTGTTCTTTGAGATCAAATATAAGGCATGTTTAGGCTGTCCTGCAGAGTGAAGTAGTAATAGCAGTTAATATTTAGTGGCTAGAAAAATACAGAGGGATATTATTACAGGTGAAAGATCACCCTCCGCCCACTTATCCCTCTCGAGATTGGCTCAAGAAAACCGATTTGTTCACCTATACAGAGGTTCTTACCAGACCTACCTCCAACCACCATGTAGTTTGAGCAAGACTAGTCTAGGAAAGTGATAGCAAATTCCTGGGTGTGTCATAAAGCCTTCCACCTGTTTAGCCAATCAAATGGCAGAACTGACATCTCACTACTAAACACTCAAAAATAGCAAACAAGTTTCTCTTCCTTCTGGAATAGCAAAATGAAATAAAATCCTAGGAATGGATGTCCATTTCATTAACTGACATCCTGAAAACTGAATTTTAAATCTGACAGTAAGGTGGAATTCTCGCTTGCCATTTCATATTCCCAATTTCCAAGATTAAATGGAAATATTTCTCCAAAAAAAAAAAGGTGTCGGAACTCACGCACAGCTCCGGCTCCAGTCGAAAGGCCTTTATGGAGCGAGGGGGAGGAGAAGAAACCGCTTTAGGGAGCTTCTGAGGCGCAGATCACATGAGCAGCATCAGCTGACAGACGCCATTGCCGCGGCTTTTGAGAGGGCGCTTGTTCGGAGCCGGCATGTCTTCTGCCACCTTGTCCTCCGTCGCCTTTGATGACACAGAGGCTTCCTCCGGAGCCAGAGTAACCAAGGCGGCGGCAGCACTGCTGCTTTGGGAGTGCGCCTGGTCCCTCGAAGAGATTCGCTCCAGGAGTCAGTCCTGGTCCCTGGGGGCCAACACGGGGGTGAGGACAGGCGGCAGCGGCGGGGGGAGCCCCATGAACCAAGGCAGAGAAGAGGGTCTGCTTTCAGGGCCATGGAAGTGTTTCCGGATTGACCTTCGATGCACCGATGTCCCTGGGCAGCTACCTTTCACCAAGCCAGAGCTTTACAGGTAGTTCTCGAGTTACGAGTGTAATGGAGCCTGCCCATTCCACTCGTAACTCAAAAACTCGTAGAGTGAATCTCGTTCCTTTAGCAAGATCATTCTTTTCCTCGTTAAAATGCACACAGCTCATTATGTAAACATGAGGTATCTCAGGGTGGGAAAGGCCATGGAGGGCCTATTGATGGAACAGGCCCCCAAGGCCTCCCCGACCGACTAATATACCTCATGCTTCCCCCTCCCTTCCTGCCCTGCGGGACTCACCTGGAAAAGGTCTGTTTCCTCTCTGCCTCAGTTCCTGCTGCCACTCTGATCTGAGGCCAGGGGACACATCCACAACCCCCGTGGCCCGATCCGGGCTCCAGAGGCCTGGAAAAGATCTCTGGAGCTCAGATGGCCGCGGAATGATTTTGTGGACCCCCAGCGGCCTGAACCGGGCTCCGGAGGCCTTTTCCAAGTCTCCGGAGCCCAGATTGAGTCGCTGGGGGGGGGCCGCAAAATTGTTCCATAGCCATGGATGTGGGCTCCAGAGGCTTGGAAAAGGCCTCTGGAGCCCGGATTGGGCCGCTGGGGGCTGTGAATGTGTCCCCTGCCTCAGATTGGAGCGCCAGCAGGGACCATGGCAGAGAGGAGACAGACCTTTTCCAGGTGAGTCCCGCGCAGCAGGAAGGGAGGGGGAAGCATTAGAGCATTAAGTGAACACTTGTAACTCAGGGATTACCTGTACTCGTGCTGGCAGCTTAAAAGGAACCAGTTCTTCCGTTCAAAAAAAGGTGCCGGAACACTGTTTTGTGCGTTCTATGACAAAAAAAGCACTGCTTACAGCAGACTAAACATTACTGGTATCTTGGCTGTGCCCCAGTAGAAACAGCTGTCCCTTTGCAGCTACTCCACAAGTCATGCAGGATAAATAAATGCTGCTTGATCTTATTCCAAGCTTCTACAGAGGCATCATTTCTGTTTTAAACCAAATTTAAAACTGGCAAAAACACCCCATTACATGCAAAAAAAAGGGGAGGGGAATGGTTCTTATATCTTGGGAGCATGGGATCTGAATTTCAGCCATGGCCCATGGGTAACACGTTTAGGCCTAGAGGGCACAGAATGCTTAGCCAAAAACTACTTACCCAAATGACCCCGGGCAGAGCCTCATTATACTACAACCTTCATTTTAATCCCTTCCCTATGTTCACAGGTCAGCTGTAGGCTGCTGGCTTTCCACCATCATTAGCAGTAACAAACAATGATCTGGTTCCCCACAAATAGCTTATAGCAGCAGAAAAACAACAACTTCTTTCCTGGATGACAGCTAATCACATTTTCTAGCAGTTCTTTTGTTACCACAGTCTATTTTTTTAGCCTAAGTTCTTCCTAGAAAAACAACTGTTTCTATAATTATTCTTGGACAGATATCTGTCACCAAACCTTGAAGGAAGGAAGGGATTTATTAGAATGATAATACACTTTATTTTTTACATGATAAAAAAGCAAGAACGTGATGTAATGAAAAGTTGATCCCTGTTACTGTTTTGGGAATAGTTCAAAAAATATTCTCACACTTTCATGCAGCAAGAGAAATTGACCTCAGCATGTTTGTTACGGGGAATATAAGATAGAGACCACTCTCATAGGAGTACTAATGATATTAGGATAAACATCCAAACAGTTTCCAAAAAAAAATGCTGAGACATGGGAAAGCTGAAACCATATTGTTATGTCTCAAAAGAAGTGTTTGCTGTTTTTGCATCTGGTCAAACACCAAGTGTGGTGGAGCAGCATTTAGCACAAATAGTATTCTCACTACTCAATGGCCGTAATGGCCTAGTGGTGAAGAAACTCACCTCCCACTCGGAAGGTTGAGAGTTCAACCCTAGTTGGCAGCAGATGCTCCCCTCCTAAGACACAAAGAAAAAATATCAGCTGCGAACTCCACAAACTCCACCTGGTGTCAAGGACATCAAAAGCAACAAAAGATATGAGTGCAAGGCACTGACAGCACTTGAAATCTGTAGTCAATTGCTTTAGTTTAGGCCCATGCAAGTCCCTTTGTCCAGCAATCTATAAGATACATTTGATCTTCTAATCAACATCATAAAGAAGGAAAACCTGATTCTTTTTAATGTACTAACAAATTTCTTAGAACCTTTCTTGCTTCTATATACCTTCACTAATTGATTGTCTGATTTTATGCCATCAGTGTCAACTCTTAGCAACCATGTAAAGATCTTCTCTATGCTTACATTAATTCATACATTCATTCATTCATACATTATTTTTTTCTTTAAAATTCTTACTTTCCTTTTTAATGATCTCAATTTCATCCAATCACAACTGATATACCCTCTCACTTTACATTACAGTTGGCAAAAGCAAATTTGTATACATTGCCGTTTTTATTTATTTTGACAGTCATTTCTCAAAGCTGATATGAACTTTTCTGTCCACCACTTTTCTGTCAATGTTTCTATTTCTTAAATGTGTTCTACCAAATTATATAACTGTATCTACTTGCTGCACTTCGTCATTTATAAATCGCAATCAATTATTCCCATAAAACATAAATATCTTGGTTGCTGTTACAATACTTCTCAGATCCATACTCACTGTTGCAACGTTCAACCAATCTAATATTCATTGCAAATCATTCAGGTTTTCAGCCAGCTAAATGACATTGTCAGTGCAAAAAAAAACATATATATAGCTCTAACAACACTACAAATATTCTTCATAAATTAGGAGAGGGGTTGCAGAATTGCACATAATATTCTAAATATCCTGCTTACAGGTGTATCTAAATATAAAGATATGATGAACCCTCTGCTTTATTTTTTAAATCTCATCATAAGTAGAACTATCCTATGATAGTAGAGGGCCCTGAAATTGTGTTTTGATTTATTGTAGATTGAGCAAACAGCAAACACAAGCTGGCTTGCAATGAAAGAAAGCCACTGGCTAAGTCCACAGTACATACCTACTATCACCATGCTTTAAGAGTTCACTCTAGAAAGGATGCCACATAACCTAAAGACATGACAATCATTTTCACACATCTGATGGTTGACATAGATGAAGGGATACAAATGAAACGAGAACAGAGACAAAAGAATGTCTGATGAAAATAAATTTAGAACTACTTGTAATCCTGCAGTACTGTAATTATATACCATGTGATCTGAACTTCCTTTGCATCCTATCAGTACATTAACAAATTCTGATTCTGATTAAATTAAAATATACCTAATAATATACAATATCTTAATGTTATTGAACATACTGAGTCAATATTTTCTTTATTGAAAAGGGTGGGTGAAGCCCCATGATAACGTTGGGGTAAGGGTGGAATAAACTGAATAAATGAGGTAGCAATCAGGTGTGAATTTAAGATGGTTTCATTGATCAGTCAGGTTCTTTAGACAGTGCTTAAAAACAGCAAAGATATATCTCTTTCTGACAGTATTTTTCAGCAACTGGAATTTGGCAGCATCAGCAGAATAATATATCAGGTGAAACAAACTACAGTTTTTCATAATTTCAACCCAAGCTTTTCCACAGCAGGAGAATAAAGCCAGGGGAAAATCACTAAGGGGTAACTACCTGTACTACAATATAAACTAGGGGTCTTCAAACTTGGCCCTTTTATGACTTCTGGACTTCAACTCCCAGAATTCCTCAGCCAGCGTGCCTGGCTGAGGAATTCTGGGAGTTGAAGTCTACAAGTCATAAAAGGGCCATATCTCAAGACCCCTGATATAAACAATTTCCTGGAAATCATTCTCTAGCCTGCAAAAGGCTTACTGTACTTCCACAGAATGCCATTATGAAAAAAGAAAACACAGTATCACTTTCACGTAGCCTAACTATTATTTCCTGGTTAAACAGATTCAGTACAACGACATAAAAAATCCTAAGTCTGGTAAAATACAGGCTATTGTTAAAAGAAAATAGGAGGAGGAAGCATTAAGTACAAGAGGTCCTTGGTGTTCTTTGAGTTTGGTTGTTTTCTTGCAGATGTTTCATTACCCAAACCAGTATAAACACCGATGTTACTGTAAGGACCCACCCCACTTTGCATCTTAAGAAGACAGAACACTTGGAATAATTCTTCCAACAGGAATCCTTTATTAAGAGAAAATGGTTGCAGGCGTTCTAGACAGGACTGGGGTCCAAGCTCTCCCATTCAAGGTTTTAAGGGGTTCCCCAGTAGTCCCACCCAATCACCCTCCTCTACCAGTGACAGTTTCAGGCATCACAATCCCACCCCTCTTTCCTTTCTACCGGCTGGATGGAGACTTCAGAGAAAACTACATGAAAGGTAAATAGCCTCCTTTGTTATGATAAGGCCTTTTGGTGCTATCCACATATAAACCTTTTGAAGTTGTACCGAAGGAAGTGAGGGCCATAAAGCCCCTTTGTTCACCCCCTTCTCTTTCTTTATGATAGAATCCAGAGAGGGCAGAAATGGGGTTTTCTATAACTGATAACTGGAGATGAAGTATAATTGGATTCTGACAGTTACCTAGTTTGGGTAATGAAACATTTGCAATAAAATAACCAAGCTCAGAGAGCACCAAGGACCCTTCATTTCAACCTGAGCTACAAATATTCTCCTTCATTAGTATTAAGTATATTCACTGCCTTGACTTATTTGTAAAAATAATAAAGACAGGATACAAATAAATAAATAATATACAAAAGTATCCATATATGTTCACATATGCCCTAAATTATATTAGATACAATCCAGGATTTTCACTTGTGCATGCCCCACTAAAATGGGATGGGGGCAACTTAGAAAAGTACTTTGTAAGAGGTTCTCTATCAACTATTCCAGTGGTGGCGAACCTATGGCACGCGTGCCAGAGGCGGCACTTGGAGCCCTCTCTGTGGGCACGCTCGCCAATGCCCCAGTCCCGCCTCTCCCTGCGGCCCCCTCCTCTCCAGCAGCCCCCCTGGAGAAGAGTCATCCCCAGGCACAGCCTGCACGGAGCAGCACAGCCAAGGACATAGCCGGGCAGAAGGGACAAGACTCTGCCCTCGCGCTCCATAGCCTGCAGATGATGCTGAGGGGTGTGGCGCTGCAGGGCTGCCTGGGTGATCTGCTACGGCGGGCCATTGAGGCAGTGCATGGCCCTGTGGGCAGGCACAGCAGGGGGCGGGCAGGGGCAGAGCAGGCAGGGCGGGAGGCGGGTTTTGGGCACTCGGTCTCTAAAAGGTTCGCCATCACTGAACTATTCCATGTGTAAGAAACTTCCTTTCAGTTTTGTCTTCTGCTCTTGGCAACGAAAGTCTACCATTCAACCTTGACTTATTATACTGAGGGTAAGGGGGGGAAATCAAATTCATGAATACTATTTTCTTGAGCAATTTAACAGTTTAAATCAGGGGTGTCAAACTGCCAGCCCATGGGCTGGATGCATCATAGCAAAACCGCACCCACCCCATTGCCAGCAAAAACGTCACGTGACGTTGCAAGTTTGACACCCCTGGTTTAAATAGTTACAAGTTACACTGAACGAGCCGCATAGCATACAAGCTTAAGAACATTACAATTATTGTTGGCACTTGCACAGTCTTTTAGGTCCTAATGGGAAGTATTACAAACTTGACACAGCTGCTTGCCTCAGCTTTTTTCATGTGAAAGGAGGTGGCTTATTCTGGAATATGTTACAGATGAGACTATTTTGGAATCAGAGCAAAATATTCAGGCATAGTTTGGCAGTCCTTTAGGATAATAGCACAATCTTTCAATACAGAAGAAAGGAAAGCGCTTTCCACCTTTTCCTTTGTGTGTATACGTACATATATACATGCAGACAAACACATGGGAACGCTACACACTTTAAAAAAGCAGATTTTGACAGGAACTTTTAGAGATGCTACTATACAAGGACTGTATCGCTCCAACACTGGATGTTTTTACAAAGAGACTAGACAACCGTTTGTCTGAAATGGCATAGAGTTTCCTGCCTGAGCAGGAGGTTGGACTAGAAGACCTCCAAGGTCCCTTCCAACTCTGTTATTTTATTCTGTATTGAAGAGAAGGGGCGTTGACTTACCTGAACGCCTTTTCTCAGCACGGAGATGGATAATCCACGCAGTGGGTTGAGACTGTATTCCTGGCCAATCAGATCAGTCAGCCAAAGTTGCCACGCCCGTCCTGGACCATGATTCTCCAGTCTTGACACGAGCGCAGCCATTGACTGACAGTAAGACGTTTTGGCTCCACTAAATATACCCTATTATCCTAGTCTATAAGGGTGGGTGTGGATTATCCATCTCCGTGCTGAGAAAAGGCGTTCAGGTAAGTCAACGCCCCTTCTCCAGCACTGGAGATGGATAATCCACGCAGTGGGACATACCAAAGCCTATTGTCCCTTGGGTTGGGGAATAGACTGGTCCCGTGTGTAACTTTGGTCTAGAACCTGCTGGAGAACCCTCCTACCGAAGGAGGCCTCTGCAGAGGAGTACCTGTCGATTTTGTAATGGCGAATGAATGGAGAGGGCGAGGCCCAAGTGGCTGCCCTGCATACTTCTTCAATAGAAGCCTGCATGGCCCATGCTGCTGAGGTGGCAGCACTCCTTGTGGAGTGGGCCGTGATATGCTTGGGGACTTGCAAGGACTCCGCCTGGTATGCCCCAGTGATGCATGCCCTAATCCACCTACCGATGGTAGAGGACGAGACCTTCCGGCCCCTAGTAGCGGGGTGGAAGGATATGAAAAGCGCTTCCGAGCGTCGGAATTCCGCTGTGCGCGAAATGTAATGTCTTAGTGCCCTTCGTACGTCCAAGGTGTGCCATTGTTGCTCCAGGGGATGAGCTGGGTTTGGACAGAAGTCTGGTAGGACTATTTCCTGTGATCTGTGAAAAAAGGAGTTGACCTTTGGAATGAATGAAGGGTCTATTCTTAGGACTACCTTGTCCCTGTGAAAATGACACAGGTCCTTCCTCGTTGAGAGAGAAGCTAACTCGGATATCCGTCGAGCTGACGTGATAGCTACTAAGAATGCTACCTTATGGGTCAGGTAGCGAATGTCACATGTTTTGAGTGGTTCGAAGGGCGCTCTGGTAAGAGCTTGTAGTACTCGTGGTAGTTCCCACAATGGATACCTGTGCACGGTTGGCGGTCTGATGTTTGCAGCCCCCTTGAGGAAGGATCGTATTAAGGGATGCTTGCCCAAGGATTCACCGGGGCTGGCAGAAAGTATAGTTGAGAGGGCGGCGATTTGCCTGCGCAGCGTGTTTGGCGAGAGGTCCCTCTCTAGGCCATCTAGTAAAAATTCTAGGATCTTGGGAACTGTGATCCCTTCGAGTAACAATTCCTGTTTAGAGCACCATGATTGGAAGCTTCTCCACGTGGCCTCGTAGATACGGTTCGTGGAGGGGCGCCTTGATGCCTGTATGACCCTAATTACACCCTGTGAGCAAGCCCCCTTGGCTAAAATTGACCGTTCAAGAGCCAGACGGCTAGTTGTAGCCATTGTGGCTCTGGGTGGGAGATCTCCCCCTGCTTGAGGGAGATCCTCTCCGGAGGAATCCGCCATGGATTCGTGCGGGAGAGACTCCTCAAGTCTGCGAACCAAGGTCTCCTTGGCCAATAAGGGGCCACAAGGATTACCTCGGCCCTTTCCCGCAGAATCTTGCGTACTACCGCCGGAAGGAGAGGTAAGGGTGGAAACGCGTACAGGAGCCCCCTTGGCCATGGGCTCCGTAACGCGTCCGTCTGCTCTGCTCCCTTGGATGGGAATCGGGAGAAGAAGCGAGTTAGGTGGGCATTGGAAGGAGAGGCAAAAAGGTCCACCTGGGGAAGCCCGAAGCGGTGACAGACCTCCCTGAAGATCCTCGGGTGTAGTTGCCACTCCGAGTGATCTATTGTTGATCTGCTCAACAGATCTGCTTGGATGTTTGCCTCCCCCGATATGTGGTCGGCCTTTATGGAGGCCAGATTTTGTTCCGCCCAGGCCCCCAGTAGGAGGGCCTCGGCCGAGAGCGAGCGAGAGTGTGTGCCCCCCTGACAGTTTATGTGGGCCTTGGCTGTCACGTTGTCCGTCAGGACCAGTACGTGTCTGCCTTTTATGCTGCTGTGAAAATGCCTTAACGCTAGGTGAATAGCCCGCAGCTCAAGCCAGTTTATGTTGTGTCGGAGATCCACCGCTGACCAGCGGCCCTGTGTCCACTTGGTCCCCAAGTGGCCTCCCCAGCCGAATAAGCTCGCATCTGTTGTGACTACTACTCTGTCTGGTTCCCTGAAGGGGGACCCCCTGAGGAGAGCTGGAGATAGCCACCACCTGAGGGAGTGTCGTACTCTCAGAGGTATGCCTACCCTCTTCCGGGATGCACTGATTTGCTGTCTCTGAAACGGGAGCATGAACCACTGCAGTTCTCTTGAGTGCAGCCTTGCCCAAGGAACTATTGCTATGGTCGATATCATCTTCCCTAGCAGCTGGGAGAGGCAGACCAGCGTCACTGACTGACCGCGGCTTACCTGTTTTACGGCTTTCTTTATGCTGCTGAGGCGTTCCCGTGATAGGTACACCTTGCACTCCTTTGTGTCTATGACCGCTCCCAGATGGAGTATTCTCGTAGTTGGGGTTAGATGGCTCTTTGGAAAGTTCACCGAGAAGCCGTGGTCCTGCAGCAGTTTTATCACTAACTTTAGGTCCGCCCGAGACTGCTGGGCGGACGATGACTGGATTAGAATATCGTCCAGGTAGCACTGGACTCTGACTGGTACGTTTCTTAGGTGTGCTGCCAGAACCGCCAGAATCTTGGTGAACACCCTGGGCGCTGATGACAGGCCGAATGGAAGTGCCCTGTATTGAAAATGGTGCCCCCTGTAGGCAAACCGTAGAAAGCGGCGGTGAGCCAGAGAGATAGGGATGTGCAAGTATGCCTCCGTGAGGTCGATCGATGCCAGAAAATCCCCTTTCCTTACGCTTCCAAGGATGGAGCTTAGTGTCTGCATTTTGAATTTGCGGTATTTTATGTAGAAATTTAGCCTTTTCAAATCCAAAACGGCTCTCCAACCCCCCGAGGGTTTTGGGACCACGAAGAGGATAGAATAAAACCCCTGGTCTCTCTGGTTCATAGGCACCGGCTCTACGGCCCGTATGTTTAGAAGGTGCTGAACAGCCTCGTTCATGAGCCTTCTCTTTGTTGGGTTTGTGGGACAGGGGCACGGGCGGAAGCGGTTCGGGGGCTTTGAGAGAAATTCTAGAGATAGACCATGACGTATGGTGTTCCTGACCCATACGTCCGTGGTGGTCTCTTCCCACTGGGGAGCAAACCCTGCTAGTCTGCCCCCTATGGGAAGGTCTGGGTGGGAGTCATCTGGTACGGCGGAAGGGGCGGTTGTTCCCCCGAAAGGGCCGTCTTCCCTGCGTTTGCCTATGTCTTGTGTTCTGTCTGTCCCCCTGTCTTTCCCTATCCTGTCTAGCTTGGAAGGGTTGGGAATTTTGAAAGTAGTTGACCCTGGCTTCCGTACGAAAGGATTGTTTCCTTCCCCAGGAGCCGGGTCTCTTGTCCTGCCTTTTAAGCATGTGTTTAAGGACCTTGCGCTTGTCCTTGTTCTCTGTCAGGTATGGCGTTAGTGCCTCACCAAACAGCTTTGCCCCTTGGTACGGAGCCGAAGCCAATTTCCACTTGGATTTGGTATCCGCCTGCCAGTTCTTTAGCCAGAGGATGCGCCTGCTCGTGTTGTTTGCCGCCATTGCCTTGGCTGAAAACTGGTCGCTAAAAGTGTTGCGTCCGACGCATATTCCGTGGCCGCTACCATTTTGCTGAGTTCCTGGTGAGTGCGTATATCCTCCATGGGAACCCGGCCCTGTAACTCACGGAGCCAACAAAGTGTGGCTCTGGTGAAAAAGGACGCGGAGGTAGTCGCCCTGGTAACCCAAGCTATTGCCTGGTGCGTTCTCCTGTAGTTGGACTCACTCTTTCGGTCCTCGGCTTTAAGAGCCTCAGCAAAATCTCCTGATATGGCCGTGTCCGATATCAGGGGACCTATGGGTTCGTCCACCACCGGCACCTCCAATGTTCCCTCTAGCTCCCTTGCTACGTTAAATAGCTTCCTCTCCGCATTGCTAGGAAGCGGTAGGGAGGTTGGCGCTGCCCACTGTTTCCTTATTGTGTTTAGGAACATGGTCGGGCATGGTATGCGGTGTTGAGTGGTTACCTTTTCGGCGAACATCGGCTCAGCCTCTGTGTCAACTGTGACAGGCTCCGCTGGTGTCCCATGCCCCAGATGGGCTGTGGCCTCAGCCTTGCGCAGAATGGTAACAAAAAGAGAAGGGTTAAACAGGCCGCTGAAGGACGGCCCTTGAGGTGAGGGGTCCTCCTCTTCCTCAGACATTTGAATCCCTTGTGACGTACCTGGCTGGTCCAGGTAAGCTTCCTCAGAGACCGATGAGTCTGAGACGGAGGAGAGGTCCTGATGGTCCTCCGTTTCCTCCCGATGCCTCGTTCTAAGTCCTAGAGACTTGGCTTTTGAAGTTTGAGCCCTGGCCTCAAATGCACGGTCCACTGCCTGTGCTATTAGGGTATCTAGCAGATCCCCCGTCAATGCAGGAGGAGTGACCATTGCCTGCGACCCTGCAGGTGCTGTGGTTAGCATGGTCCTCGGGGTTTCCTGTAACCTCCGTGGGGAGGGGGATCGGGATAGCGATGAGAATTCGCCTATCCCACCCTCTGTTTGGGACTGTGATGAGCTCCCTAATGACCAAATGGCCCGTGGGGATGAAGGGAGACCCAGCGGTAGATCAGGACCTATCCCCCCATTCTGCCTATTTTCAATTCTGGCCCTTTTCTGGGCTCTGTCGAACTCTTTTTCTAGGGCTTGGTGTCTTCTGATTGCCTGTTTGTCAGCCTTCTTTGATGACTTCCTTTCAGCCTTTCTAGGGGCTGCAGAGGATTCCGAATCCTCTGAAGCAGGTGCTCCAGAGGATGAAGGCGGGGCTCCAGTGGAGGGAATGATTGCTTCCTCCATTCTCCACTAACGCTGGGCCGCGATAGGGGGGACCCAGGTAGTAGGAGAGCTCCAACTTTGAGTAAGGACAGGCGCACTACTGGGGGCGTCTGAAACTCAGGAGCAGACTCTGCAAAATTGTCAGAGTTAGTCACTGTGCACGGATAAGAACAGGCACGCTAATGGGAATGCCTGGAACCCGGCTTGACTATGGTGGGTAAGGACAGGCACGCGACTGGGGATGCCTGGACCCCACCACTAAATCCAGAAGCGTACGGGCCACTAATGGGGGACCCGAAGTCCGGAAGGAGCCAAAGGCAACTAAACACAGTTAGTTATGAACGGTTCTTATTTACTTTAGATTGAAGACACCAAGTCCTGGAACCAGCAGCTATGTGTCTGATTTGAATGTCTCTGAATGAATAATAGATGCTTTAGTACCCTAGTACTGCTTGCCTATTAATTCACTCCAGCGGCTGAACCTAGGCTTCTCAGGGAGCCTTAGATCCCCTGTTTGGACAAAAGTATGGCTGCCGCTGCCAGGAGACTACTGCGCATGTGTTAAAAGGAGCAGGAGATTATTGCGCCTGTGCTAAAAAGGCTGCCTGTGCCACGTGCGGTTGTAACAAAGAGCCGCGCGTGCTCCCAGCTGTGCAGACAATGGTGCCTCGTTTAAAAATCCTGAGCAGCCTGGTGAGTGAAAGAGACTGCTCCTTCACACGCCAGCTGTTTCTCTTAATCAATCTCCCTCCCAGCATGCGTCCCCTTTGTCCTCCGCTCCCCTCGCTAATTGCTTGCCTTTCTGTCTTTCTTTCTTTCTTTTTAACGCGAGGGGTTGCACGAGCCTCCCCGTTTGTTTAAGGCGGCTGCCGGCTGCCCCGGCTGTGGGAAGGTGGTTGGGGTTTGGGTTAGGGAGGGGAGTTAGGGATTTCCCCCTTTTAAGTGAGGGTGGTTTCCCCTGTAGGGAATCTGACTTCCTGAGTCTTACAATTTAGCCAGGAAATTTTTGAGTAATCAATTAAATTGAATTAAATTATCTCTAATTAACTTTTAAACTAAGCAATTTCAGCTACTAGAAGAAAATCCCCCCAATGGAAAGGAACTATATCTGCCCAGGAGCCAAAGTTGTACGTTTTTCTGTGTGGCCAGATCAGTCAAGACTGGAGAATCATGGTCCAGGACGGGCGTGGCACCTTTGGCTGACTGATCTGATTGGCCAGGAATACAGTCTCAACCCACTGCGTGGATTATCCATCTCCAGTGCTGGAGAACATCTCTTAACTTTCTCTGCCAGCCTCCCCAGAAAGTCAATGGGAAAGCAGCAGGGTTGCAAGCTGCTGCTACCTGCCAAGAGTCCTCCCTCCCTCCCTCATCTCTGGTGGCTGGCAGAAAAGAGCTCCTGCCTATCCATGCCTGCCTGGATCTCTGCAACCAAAATCCAAGCAATCAAAGATAAGTTATTCCAAAATACTCCCTTATTTGATGGTATTCATGTAAGAAGTAAAACCTATAACATATCTCTATCAAAAACGCCCCCTTTATGGATTACTGCCTTGTCGTGGCGAAGGGGCTTGCGTAACTCAATGAAGCTATAAGCTATGCCGTGCAGGGCCACCCAAGACGGACAGGTCATAGCAGAGAGTTCTGACAAAATGTGATCCACTGGAGAAGGAAATGGCAAACCACTCCAGTATCTTTGGCATGAAAACCCCATGGACAGTACTAAAAGGCAAAAAGATTGAAGCTGGAAGAGACCCCTCAGGTCTGAAGGCTGAGGGCTATACTAGTAGCGCAGAAAGATGAAGCGACTGGGCCACATCCGAAAGGACCTCAGCTGTGATATCTCTGTTTTGAAAGGAAGGTCCAATTGGCTGTAAGATTTTTTCTCCTAGGAACCTTGAATGTAACAGATGCCATGAATCAAGGCCCAAAGCTAGACGTAGTCAAAAAAGAGTGACACAGACCTGAACATCGACATCTTGGAAGCAGCGAACTAAATGGATAGTATGGTGAATATTACTCAGATGACCATCAGGTATACTACGTGGACAAGAATCCCTCAAAGAATGAGTAGCCTTCCATAGTCAATAAAAGAATAAGGAAAGCTACTGGATACATCCCCAAAATGACAGAATTATCTCAATCGAATCAAGGCCAAACATTCATATCACAGATCCAAATCTATGCCCCAACCCTGGTGCTGAAGAGGATGAAATTGACCGGTTCTATGAAGCCTTACAGCATCTTATAGAATTAACACCAAAAAATGATGTCCTTATCATCATGGGGGATTGGAATGCTAAGGTAGGAAGCCAAAAGATAACCGTAATAACAGGCAAGTTTGGCCTTGGAGTACAAAATGAAGCAGGGCACAGGCTAATAGAATTTTGTCAAGAAAATACGATGGTCATAACAAACACTCTTTTCCAACAACCCAAGAGACGGCTCTACACATGGACATCACCAGACGGTCAACATAGAAATCAGATTGACTATGTGCTCTGCAGCCAAAGATGGAGAAGCTGTATACAGTCAGTAAAAACAAGACCAGGAGCTGACTGTGACTCAGATCATGAGCTTCTCGTTGCAAAATTTAGGCTTAAATTGAAAAAAGTAGGGAAAAGCACTAGGCCACTCAGGTATGAACTAAATCATATTCCTGATGAATATACAGTAGAGGTGACAAATAGATTTATGGAATTAGATCTGATAGACAGAGTGCCTGAAGAACTATGGATGGAAGTTCGCAACATTGTACAAGAGGTAGCAACTAAAACCATCCCAAAGAAAAAGAAATGCAAGAAAGCAAATGGCTGTCTGAGGAAGCTTTGCAAATAGCTGAGGAAAGAAGGGAAGCGAAGGCAAAGGAGAAAGAGAAAGATACACCCAATTGAATACAGAATTCCAGAGAATAGCTAGAAGAGATAAGAATACCTTCTTAAATGAACAGTGCAAAGAAATAGAAGAAAACAACAGAATAGGGAGGACCAGAGATCTCTTCAAGAAAATTGGAGATATGAAGGGAACGTTTCATGCAAAGATGGGCATGATAAAGGACCAAAATGGCAGAGACCTAACAGAGGCAGAAGAGATTAAGAAGAGATGGCAAAACTACACAGAAGAACTATACAAGAATGAGCAAAACTTATACAAGAATCCCCCAGATAACCACAATGAGATGGTCACTGACCTCGAACCAGACATCCTAGAATGTGAAGTGAAATGGGCCTTAGAAAATCTGAGCAACAACAAAGCTAGTGGAGGTGACAGTATTCCAGCTGAGCTATTCAAAATCTTAAAGACGATGCAGTAAAAGTGCTACACTCAATTTGCCAGCAAATTTGGAAAACTCAACAGTGGCCACAGGATTGGAAAAGGTCAGTTTATATTCCAATTCCAAAGAAAGGCAATGCAAAGAATGTTCAAACTATCGCACCATTGCACTCATTTCACATGCTAGTAAAGTTATGCTTAAAATCCTACAAGCTAGACTCCAGCAGTATGTGGATCGAGAACTACCAGAAGTACAGGCAGGATTTCGAAGAGGCAGAGGAACTAGAGATCAAATTGCCAACATACGCTGGATCATGGAGAAAGCTAGGGAGTTCCAGAAAAACATCTACTTCTGCTTCATTGACTATGCAAAAGCCTTTGATTGTGTGGATCACAACAAATTGTGCAAGTTCTTAAAGAGATGGGAGTACCAGACCATCTCATTTGTCTCCTGAGAAACTATATGCGGGTCAAGAAGCACAGTGAGACCGACACGAACCACTGATTGGTTCAAATTGGAAAAGGAGTCCGGCAAGGCTGTATCCTGTCACCCTGCCTATTTAACTTATATGCAGAGCACATCATGAGAAAGGCAGGGCTAGATGAATCAAAAGTTGGAATTAAGATTGCCGGGAGAAATATCAACAACCTAAGATATGCAGATGATACCACTCTAATGGCAGAAAGTGAAGAGGAACTAAAGAGCCTCTTGATGCGGGTGAAGAAGGAGAGTGCAAAAGTTGGCTTGAAACTCAACATTAAGAAAACCAAAATCATGGCATCCGGCCCTCTCAATTCCTGGCAAATAGATGGGGAAGAAATGGAGGTAGTGACAGATTTTATTTTTCTGGGCTCAAGATCACCTCAGATGGGGACTAAAAGCAGAGACATCACCCTGCAACAAAAGTGCGTATAGTCCAGGCCATGGTTTTCCCAGTTGCAATGTATGGCTGTGAAAGTTGGACCATAAGAAAGGCTGAGCGCAAAGAATTGAGGCCTTTGAACTATGGTGCTGGAGAAGACTCCTGCGAGTCCCTTGGACTGCAAGGCGTTCAAACCGGTCAGTCCTAGAAGAGATCAACCCCGACTGCTCTTTAGAAGGCCAGATCCTGAAGTTGAAACTCAAGTACTTTGGCCACCTAATGAGAAGGAAGGATTCACTGGAGAAGAGCCTAATGCTGGGAAAGATTGAGGGCAATAGAAGAAGGGGACGACAGAGAATGAGATGGCTGGATGGAGTCACTGAAGCAGTAGGTGTGAATTTAAATGGACTCCAGAAGATGGTAGAGGACAGGAAGACCTGGAGGAACATTGTCCATGGGGTCGCGACGGGTCGGACACGACTTCGCAATTAACAACAACAATCAAAAGTGCAAGAAGAATTTTAAAGAGGACATTTTGGAAATTTCCAGTAATGCCCCATCAATAACTTCATTTCTTTTAAAATGTTTAAAAGGTATCAACAGACTTAAGGTAAAGTTGATTTAACTAAAAATACATTCAAAAGATAGTGGACACTCCCAAAAATGTACTTCAAAGGATGGACATCAGATTTTCTTTATTGGAGAAGTAAAAATTTAGGGTTTCATTGACCCATGAGATATGGAATTTAAAAAGAGATAAAAACAATTTTCTTAAAATAATAAAAAATAGAAAGGACAATTAGAATGCATCCGTTAAAATATATAATTTTTATTGAAAGTTTTTACATAAAAATATATGCAACCTTCAAAATAACATACAAATTAAATGTTTATTACAGCATGTTTTCATAGTTATAAAATCAATATCTTAGATGCCCCTTCCCTCTGTTATGAAGCATTTAAAAATTACCAGACTACTTACTAACAAGTTGGACCTTATTAATTTTTAGAAATTCTCTAAAACCAGTAGCTCTGCCAAAACAGCGACATCTTATGAAAATTTTATTATGAAAAGCATAGACTAGGCAAAGATGCTGTAAAGAGGCTCTTTGTAAGAATTATTTTTCACACTGATAAAAGAATTAGCAGTTACCTAAATGACAAACAGATGTATACTGTTCCTCTTTCACAAAGGAATCGAGACTATAAGAAGCAAAGTCTGACACTATTTAAAACTGATTCTAGTTAACACTTTAGGAGAAAATAGAAACTAACACCTGTGCTGCATTATGAAAATTTTAAACCTTAAATTACATTAAAATCCATTAATCTGCTATATACTGTAGTGGAGATGTTAGGATGTCTGATTAGGATTTTGGAGGTCCAAATGCAAATCCTCTCAGCCCTCGAAGCTCACTGAGTGATTCTGGACCATTCACTTTACCTCTAGCCAGGGATAGGCAACCTTGGCTCTTTTATGACTCGTGGACTTCAACTCCCAGCTGGCTCAGGAATTCTGGGAGTTGAAGTCCACGAGTCATAAAAGAGCCAAGGTTGCCTACCCCTGCTCTAGCCTATGCAAGTTCACAGTATTATTGCAGGTAGTCCTTGACTTATGACCACAATTGAGCCCAAAATTTCCATTGCTAAGCAAGACATTTGTTAAGTGAGTTTTGACCCATTTTATAACCTTTCTTGCCATAGTTATTAAGTGAATCACTGCAGTTAAGTTAATAGCATGATTGTTAATCTGCGTTCCCCATTGATTTTGCTTGTTAGAAAGTCACAAAAGGGGCTCACATCACCCTGGGACACAGCCACCATCACAAATATGAGTTAGTTGCCTAGCATCTAAATTTTGATCATGTGATCATGGGGATGCTGCAATGTCCTAAGTAGGAAAAATAGTCATAAGTCACTTTTTTCAGTGCCACTGTAGCTTTGAACACTCACTAAATTAACGGTTTCAAAGACTACCTATATTATGAAGAAAACCTGGAGAAGGGAGTGCTAAATATGACATCTCAAACTCCTGAAAGAAAGGCACAGTATAATGTTTACATAAATCATTTATTCATTTTTTAACTTGGAAATTTAACTAATGATTGAATGCACCTTGTCCAATAATGCTGCTCTACAGGATAATGGGTTGAAGACGAGCTTGGTGCTTGTTTGTACTGGACAGCTGCAGGCATTGCTATAACTGGAATTTTGCCACTATATTCCCAGCTGTGGACTCACATCAGAATTGCTGTAGTTCCCATTCTCTCTCTCTCTTATTAAAAGCAAAGGGGAGGCCTAGTTCATCACATCAATTTCCTTTGTGAAAACCAAGCAGAAATGTTCTGTCAAGAGAGAAAATGAAGTATTACATCTTTTGGGGGAATAGGAGAGGCCTGCTTTCACCTGGCAATGATGTAAAAATTTCAGGGGAAAGCTTCTACAAAATCTTTCTGAGATACAGAAGGATTAGTGCTTGGTTCCTAAACAGCTTCTCAGATTATTTTACTTATGGGGATATCATACCCCATAAGAGACTCTAGTCTGCTACCTTCCCCTTCAAACACAAGTACATACATACAAACGTACATATGCAAAACTATATCTCTATTTTATTTCTCTAGCCACCCATCTCGATATGTAATTCTATACCTATGTAATTCTATGTCAGTTTAATGAAGAGAAGGACGAGGGGGGGGGACATGATAGCAGTGTTCCAATATCTCAGGGGCTGCCACAAAGAAGAGAGAGTCAAGCTATTTTCCAAAGCACCTGAAGGCAGGACAAGAAGCAACAGATGGAAACTAACCAAAGAGAGAAGCAACCTAGAACTAAGGAGAAACTTCCTGACAGTTAGAACAATTAACCAGTGGAACAACCTGCCTCCAGAAGCGGTGAATGCCCCAACACTGGAAGTTTTTAAGAAGAAACTGGACAGCCATTTGTCCAAAATGATATAGGGTTACCTGCCTGCACAGAGGGTTAGACTTAATGACCTCCAAGGTCTCTTCCAACTTCATCATCATCATCATCATCATCATCATTATACATAATTGGGAAGTATAGGTAGCCCTCGATTTATAACAGTTCATTTCGTGACTGTTCAAGATTACAATGGCACTGAAAAAAGTGACTTATGACCATTTTTCACACTTATGACCATTGCAGCATCCCCACGGTCACGTGATTTACATTCAGATGCTTTACAACTGGTTTATATTTATGACGGTTGCAGTGTGCCAGGGTCATGTGAACATCTTTTTCAACCTTCTGACCAGCAAAGTTAATGGGGAAGCCAGATTCACTTAACAACTGTGTTGCTAATTTAACAACTGCAGTGATTCACTAAACAAATGTGGCAAGAAAAGTTGTAAAATGGATCAAAACTCTCTTAACAAATTTCTCACTTAGTCACACAAACTCTGGGCTCAATTGTGATTGTAAATCCAGGACTACCTCTACACAGTAATTGATTTAGATGACAATTATGTTTTCCCAGGACATAAAGGTGCATATAAGGATTAATGTGAGTGGTAAACAAATAAATGTCCTTTTTGATTATAGTGGACAACATCTGCCCACCTTAACAAGACCTACAACAGTTGAGATGAGCAAGTGCCTTGAATATGTCTTACCATAAATGTTCAAAACAATGGGAAATATTCTCTTAACTATATTTTAAAAATGCTTGTTTTGTGATTTGCTGCTCCTGGACCACAATCTGTCCTGAAACCTAGTCTGTTTAAATTCAAGTTTAAACTAATAAACCAGAATTTTATGTTGAAATTAGAGGAGATTTGATGACTGGTGATAACAGGTACTGTATGACATTGGAAGGCAAGCAGGAAAATGAATCCTTGCTTGTGAAAACAAATTGTTAATTCCTAACTATGGTGGTGCTGCCTATTTAATTATTATGGGGACAGAAATATAATTTGGATTTGTTATTTAACAGGACTAGGGATAAATCCTGCAATAGTTCATAGAATTATCAGATTTGATACTTGTTTTGTTTAATAGGAATTTAGGTCTCTTGATTTATTTACACATTTGCCAAGTTATGAAGTAGATTCTATTCCATAAAAGTTTCTTAACGAATTTGTCTCTAGAATTTTGTTTTTGTTGCAACAACTTGGAAAAAGACATAACATCACTCCAGATCTCAGGCACCCGTTGGTTTGGAACCAGATGCTACTGAATGGCATCTATTAGCATGGCTTTTCCCTACCTTTGTCTTCCACTACTAATCCAGTACAGTAATACATCACAAAAGCAAGAGAATGCTGGGTGCCACACAGCAGAGGCTTTTCAGTTAGTATGTTCCAAGTCACTCACTTATTGGTCAGCAGTCACATAATTTGCTTAGTCCTGCTTATGCAACTCCCAAGACAAAAACATTCAAAAGGGTGGCAAAAAGCAAGAAATGCATTCTAACAAAGGAAACCCAACAGAAATTGGCAGCATGCCAGAAATCAATCTCATGGGGGAGACCAGGCACCACTACAGTTATTCCAATAAAAGGCTCACAAAGGGGAACTGGACAAGACAATAGCAGCTTTAGAAGAAAGACTATAGCCTTCAATCACTTTCTCTACAGATTTTCCCAGCCGTTTTCCAGGTAAGACAGTTGGAAAATAATGACCTACCGTATTTCTAATTAGTGTTATTCATGAAATGTCTGGAAAAGACTAACTTATGCTCAGAAAAGCAACCTCTGCAGATTTCAGGTCAGAATACTGTCCAGCGTGACCACTTAATCTGCACACTGACTGGATGCCAACAGGACCTCAGCTCAAAGTACATTCTACTCCATACACTGTGCACATCCTCACTACACATGAAATCAATTGGCATGGCATAGAGAATATGTTCTTTCTACTCGGAAGTAGTATTCCTATCTCATAATGATTTGTGCTTGTTACATACCATCCAGAATCACTTTCCATAAGAAGGGCAGCCATATAAATTTGATTAATAAATTATGCTTCTATATTCTATTCAACACTTTGCAAAAGCACACAAAAGAATAATTGATACGTGCAAATACAATATATATCACAATATATTGGGATATATATCAATATATATCAATATCAATTATTAGGATTGAACTTTGGGGCATCAATTGAACCCTATCTTTTGCCCATAAATTCAAATCTGAATTTCCTGACAATGTATTTTGTAACCATGTTTTTTACAGACACATTCTGCCTATCGTCTAAAACAAACATATTTTTGTGGATCATGGATTGTCAGTCTTCCGTATTATTTTCCATGTTGGTAATTGGCCAACGAATATTTCCAAAATGTTCGTTTTTTATATAGAAATAACTGAAAAAACACGGGGCTCAATCAGGAGCAGATGCACAGAATGGGTAAAGGCTGAATCTCTTGATATTGTTTATACTCCTAATTAATCCCATTTGTTCATTATTTACTTATTTATTCTGTACTCTGCCCATGCCCAAAGGCTTTGAACCTATAAAATGGGAGCAGAATAACAATGCAGAAACTGCTGCCTATTCTTGCCCATCCCTGTTCTCTTGGAGGACCAATGGCTGTTTAACCAAAAGATAGCCATCAGCCCACTATGATAAACTAACCAAGACTAAGACATGACCTGTAATGACAAACTGCAGATTGTAAGATAAAACATGATGTTATAAAGCAACCAAAGAAAATTGTTTATTTGTTGGGGGAGGAGTGATGTTGCAGCGCTCTGAACAAAAGGAAAACATACGTCTGGAAAACAATTTGTTACACCTATATGCTGTCAGGCAGGTGAGGCTTGTTGCAGGTCCTGTTAGCCAAGGAATGCTGGCTGGCAGGACCCATGAGACATGCCTTCTCTTCTGTCATCTCTGCTAGAATATTCTCCCTTCAAATATCAGGATGACCCCAACATTGTTAACCTTTCGTAAAGCATGAAGAGTTGGTTGTGTGTCCAGGCTTGCCCCCCCCCCCAAATGTGTTACAGGCCTCATTTCCTGGCTGTATTAGGGTAGTAACAGTTTTACCTGATGCCATTTATATTGTACTGTTTTAATTGTTTTAATGTTTTATGATGTATACCACCCAGGGTCACTTGTTGAGGTGGGTAGCTATAAAAATCAAATACATAAATGAATAGCAAATTTTACTGTCATAAGATTATCACAAAGTAAATTCAAACATCCATGTGGCACCAATGAAGCACGCTATAAATAGACATCTTGGCATATACAAGGTATCGAAAGAAAAGCAGGGTTGAAGAGAGGGCCAATAGCACAATGTGTGCAAGATTTTATAAAAGGTGGCTTGGTCTTGCTCCAAAGCTTAAATCACTTAAAATATGAGACAGGTGGCCTTTGAAAAAAAGCAAAAAAGGCAGTGGTAAGCAGAGCGTATGGATACAGAATGAACAGAGATTGAAAAGGAAATACATCCTTCATCCTCTGTTCATTATCTATACTCCATCATTATTTCCATTTGTCTGGCAACTATATGCAATAATTTAGAAACCATAAGAATGGATAATGGATAATAATTAGAATATTATGAAGGGATAAATATATGTCATACACATTATATAATGGAACAGTAAATGTTATATTTTATATCTTTCTTAAAATCAGAAAGAGACATTTAGGGACATTGAGTCCAAATCATTCAGTGCAGGAATTCAGTTAAGGCATCCCTGACAGATGGTTGTCCAGCTTTTATTTTAATATATCCTCTGAATATTTGACATCCTTAAGATATTTCAGAATTACTACTATAGCTCTTTCTTGTCTTTTCCCAATGTAAACTTTCCTCTAATTTTTTAAGAATTTAATTCAGTTTCAAAGTAGTAGAAACATAGAAAATAGGAAGAAGAAAGATTATTAGATATGTTTGCCACCTTGAATTATTTATAGAAATAACACAGTTGGGAGATTTTATACACACAAACATATACACACAATATATATGCACACGAGCATGCGCACATGCACACACACACACACACATACACCCCTATATACATAGCCTGAAAATAATTTTTGTCCCAAATTATATTAATTTTTGCTCCAAAAGACACATTAGGGCTTACTTTTCAGTTAGGTCTTGTTTTCAGAGAACTATGGGACTAAATGGCTGATAATCTTAATTGGGCTTATTTTTGGGGTCGGGCTTATATTATGAGCATCCTGAAAAACCATGCTAGGGCTTACTTTGAGTTAGGTCTTATTTCTGGGGAAACAGGGAATCAATGAACACCTAGAGGCAAACAAAGTCATAACCAAAAGCCAACATGGGTTTGTCAAAAACAGATCATGCCAGACAAATCTTATTGCATTATTTGACCAGGTGACAAAATTAGCGGACCAGAGGAATGCTATGGATATAATTTACTTGGACTTCAGTAAAGCATTTGATAAAGTAGATCACAACCTACTACTTCATAAGATAAAAAAATGTGGGGTAGACAGAATCACCACCAGATGGATCCGTAGCTGGCTCACCGGCCATACTCAGCATGTGGTCCTCAATGAAACTGCATCTACATGGAGGGAAGTGTGTAGTGGGATGTCCCAGGGCTCTGTTCTGGGCTCAGTGCTCTTCAACATCTTCATCAATGATTTGGACGAAGGGATAGATGGGGAACTCATCAAATTTGCAGATGACACCAAGCTGGCAGGAATAGCCAACACTCCAGAAGATAGGCTTAAGATACTAAAGGATCTTGACAGACTTGAACATTGGGCGCTATCTAACAAAATGAAATTCAATGGTTAAAAAAAAGTAAGATTCTAGATTTAAGCAAGAAAAACAAACACACGGGTACACTATAGGTGGTACTTTACTCAATAGTAGTATCTGTGAGAGGGAACTCGGAGTCCTAGTGGACAATCACTTAAATATGAGCCAGCAGTGTGCTGCAGCTGCCAAAAAAGCCAACACAGTGCTAGGCTGCATTAAGAGAGGGATAGAATCAAGATCACATGAAGTGTTAATACCACTTTATAATGCCTTGGTAAGGCCACACTTGGAATACTGCATCCAGTTTTGGTCACCATGATGTAAAAAAGATATTGAGACTCTAGAAAGAGTACAGAGAAGAACAACAAAGATGATTAGGGGAATGGAGGCTAAATCTTATAAATAGTTGCTGGAATTGGGTACATCTGGTTTAATGAAGGATGAGGGGTGACATGATAGCAGTGTTCCAATATCTCAGAGGTTGCCACAAAGAAGAGGGAATCAACATACACATACACACACACACACACACACACACACACACACACTATCTTGGAAACAGATATTGGGGGTCACAATTGATAGTTTAATTAAATTGGCCTACGAATGAAGGCAAATTGACCTAATACTGAGTGTAATTCTGTTTATCATCTAAGTGATTTATCTTCAACTGCTGGGAGAAAAAAATGTTCTCAGACATGACTGTGGGTAAGACCAAGTATGTTGTAATTAAGAGACTATATAAATAACTTAACTGTAGTAGTAACAGTGAGGAACAGGAATTTTCCCAACCCATGCAGCTGTCTTTAGAATTTTTATATAAGGCCACAGAACTTCGAGCTTAACTAAGCAACAGCCGTGACCAAAATGGTATCTGCAAACTGTTAAGATAGTTTTGTTCAAAAATTGCTGAATTACCATCCTCAGACAAAGATTGTAGTTCTTTTCATATGGAACTACAGGTGAGCAACCACATCCTAAAATGCAGCCTGAAACAACAGCTTTTGCCACAAATGTGTAGAAACATTGGTAGTTGATTAATTATCCTGCTTTGAATTAGTCTTAGAATTAACCAAAGTGCCATTACTGTGACATTAAACAAATTGCAACCACTGATTCCAAAATTACATTAACATTTCAAGTGGATCTCCAGCTACCTCTCCACATTATCTTATTACAATCAACAAGTGAATTGCCCAGGTAGTAATCTATGACAGGGTATCAAGTAGAAATGTAAATGTAACACTTTGGAACAGAACTCAATTGAAGTGACATTGAACAGGATGATTAGTTCCCTAATGCACAAGTAGAAGAGTCATTTAGCATTTTACCATAGTGGCAATGGCCTCATGTATCCAGACATTCTTTACTGCTTACAAAAAATGGCTGATGTTCACTATAAGTACTATTAGGGGTCTTCTGTGCTCTGCCTCTTCTCCAGTCTCGTAAGATAGCTTGAGAAAATATTTATCAAAATAGAAGGCCCACACTGTAGCCCCAGTGGGAAATTAGAAAAGTCTTCAAATCATTTCTTAATAGAATCCACAATAATACAGTCCAGAATATGTCCTTCACAATGACATCACTGCCCAGGCTTCAGAACTGACTTGCAACCAGCTTGAAGAAAGATGAAAAAAATTCCAGCACCAGTAAATCATGTAGACAGCTTAGCCCAATTTATACTGTCAGCATTTCTGTCTTGAGGTCAACACAGAGTAGAAATGAATCACATACCTCAGGAGTTGTTCATCTCTGAGTGCCTCATCCATTAACTTTTACTTAATTATTACATCCAAAATTCAAATTCTTTATTGCAAGATGCCCCTAATTTTGCCTATCCCAAGATTTGAAAACATTGCTGAAAAAGAGGAAGAAACTGAGAATCAGACAAGGATTGGCTGAAGCAGCTGCCTAGGGAGGTTGAGAAATTTCTTGAACATTTTCAAAAGATCAGACACATATTTATTAGCAGCTGTTTAAAGTCTGAGCTGAAAAAATCTACAGCTGCCTTGAAATCTGAAATTACAAAGGCCTGTTCAAAGATAGAGCATACAACTCTTATGTTACTTTCTTGAAAAGCTATGTACTTCAGCAAGAAGCAGAGCGCATCTTCCAAGTTATATTTTAAAATATCGTTTCAAAATTTTCTGTTCCTTTTTCCAGTTCTTATCAAGATGAGAATACTTTTTACTCCACAGTCATTTCCTTTTCTGTTTGTAATTTTAATGTAGTGCAGCAAACACTAATTGTTCATGCAACTATATCTCTGATTTTAAAAACCTACCCCATTCTCCTCCACTTTTTTTCCTCTTTTTAATCGCCTCTTATTAGGCCATATCAAGCTAATGGGAATTCTTAAAGATATCATCAAATGGTGTTTGGTCTCAAAAACTGGTTAAGAAAAGAGGGTGCATAGCCAGTCAAATATACACAGGGCTATTTATCTCCAAAGTGCCATGCACAGTCAGAAAAATCCAGGAAGGCTCATTTAGGAAACAATACCTCAGTTTTCAATACCAATTATTCCACCAACCAGTCTCATAAATATTTATGGCAGCTAAATACTAAGGTGATCAAGACTGAGTTTTAGACAGGCCATACAGAATAGTTGGAACTATTTCACAGCAGGGTAAAAAGTCTTTCCCTTTCACCATTTAAATATAATTGAAGCAAGAACCAATTATCAAAGGACAGCAAGAAGTTAAAGGAGACATATAACAGCCATAAATATAAATGAAACCATTGCAGACCTCTCACATCACTTTAGTTTTTCAGAAGTGTGTTCATACAGTTCATAGTCACATCAGAGACACTCAACAGAGAAGATTTACTTGGCTAATCAAATACTCTATTTGTAAGATAAGTTTATATCCCCACAAGGAGGATTAAAAACCCTCTTAACCTCCATTCTGTCCAGCAGGGAAATGGGTAGACTGAATCAGTCTTGTCAGGAGAACCTGGTGTATCTTATGACACAGCACAAAGAAAAATAAGTGCTAGAAAGAGTACCATGCATGAATAATTGAGAAAGAAATCATGAAAAATACAATTAAAAGAAATCTGTAGGAAGGCTATAGCCCAGACATGTCAAACTTGCGACGTCGCGCAATGTATTAGAGCTTTTTCACCATTGCCGGCAATGGGGTGGGCGTGGTTTCCCGATGACACGTCCGGCCCACAGGTCAGCAGTTTGACACCCCTGCTATAGCCAGATCAAATGGGATCTGACAGATAATCATGACCACACTTTCTTTTGTTTTCTGCAGCAAATACAGAGAAGACATGCTGGAACTCTAAAATAGAGCATTCACTCAAGTAAGTTTACAGAATTTATAAGAAACAATGTTCTTGTCATGAAATCTCATCTACTTACCACAGAGATCAGGTACACTGACAAGCTGACCAGCAAAAAAAGTAGTATTCGCTTATAGTCATTTGTTTAACATGTTTAAAGTTATGATGGCACTGAAAAAAGTTACTTATGACCAGTCCTTGCACCTATGACTATCAGAGTCCCTGTGGTCACATAATCAAATGTTGGCTACTTGGCAACCAGCATGTATTTATAACAGTTGCAGCATCCCAGTTTCATGCAATTGCATTTGCAACCTTCCCTGGAAGCTTCCAACAAGCAAAATCAATGGGAATAACCAGACTCACTTAAGAACATTTGTTTAACATTCATGACAAAAAGGTTATAAAATCAGGCACGACTCATTTAACAATCACATCACTTAGTGATGGAAGTTCCAGTCCAAATTTTGGTCATAAGGACTATCTGTATTTTAAGCAACAGTCCAGAAGTGACCGATTCCCAGCTTGTAATGGTGCTCCAGCTCATAATCTGCCATAATATGCCAAAGATAGGTTAGATATAGCCCTCCCTCCTTTATGTACAAAGGCAGCTGTGTGATTCTGGCCTAGCTACTCTCTCTTAGCCCTAGGAAGAAGGCAGTGGCAAACAACTTCTGAAATTTTGCCAAGAAAACTGCAGGAACCTGTCCAGGCATTCACCAGGAGTCAATACTGATTTGAAGGCATGCATACATGCACAACACACATGCAATGATACTTCATCAAAAAGTAGAAAACAGTGAACAGTATTGGACACATTTGTCAACAGATTACTTGGATTTCCTCAATTCCCAGAGGAAATGTGTTCATGTAACAAATAAAAATACAATAAATATGCATCAGAGGCATTCACAAAAAGTATCATTAATTTGCTTCAGTGTTTGTATGTTTGGCATATTAACTAATCCCAACCTGCCAGTTAATTTATGATTCAATACATGTGAATCCAGAAAATGCATTCATTCCATAATCAGGTTATACAGTATTTATATGTACCCAGAAAATCTCATAAAAGATTTATTGCTCTCAAAATTTTATTGGTATGTGTGTGTGTGTGTGTGTGTGTGTGTGTGTGTGCGTGTATGTATGTAAATGTGTATTTTAAATAAAATTATCATGTCTATAACAATTTGATATAAACACTTATTTTCCTAGGGAAAGATGGAATGTATTAACTTTTTTACTTTAGGACTGATGCATTCGCAGATGAAATTGAACCAGCACCTCCTAAAATATATGAATTGTTGTCTGTATCCAGCACTTTCCTGATGAGTGGCCTGATAGTCACAAAAGTAAAAAGCCATTTTCTAGGCCAGCCAACACAGTAGACCAGCCATTCTGCATTCCAAACATCAATCTACAGAGTTACTCAGTCACCTATGTATATGGGCTAGATCATGTATGTGCTCCACACTGAGAGGATTGGTTAATACACAAGGCACATATTCATATATCTCTAATCAAGGCTGAGAATATAATCATACCCCACAGTGGGTGATCACTGACTTGCTGGTTAAAAAAAATCATGAATAGCCTTGCAAAACCAAGGCACTGTGATGTTAGAATCTACTCAAGTTAATTTGCACCCTGTTTTGCAGAATGCCAGGCTTTTCCTGACAAGACTTCACCCTCCCTTTAATCTTTCTAATTCTCCCCTTTAGGCCAGCCAGTCCAGACATTTGTGAAGTCAGTGCAAGGAGACAGACAAGACTCAAAGAAACTACGGAGCCGCAAACTAAAAATTCCCGCATGGCCCGCACCCCAAATTTAGAAACTGCCTACAGAGGCTGAGGCAGGGAGACAAGCAAGTGCTCAATTTCTCGGCTTCCACGGCAAGAAGTCCGAGTGCCCCTTCTGCGGCGACATCCGTGGCGCAGCAAAGAAAGCTATTTTGTGGCTGGCAGAGCCTGCCATTGCTGCCCGGGGAAGATCGTGCATTGCCGCCTTCTCTCTCAGCTATCAGCACCACCATCCCCGAGGACGCTCTGCCGAGTCACGGCGGCCTGTAGCGCGCTGGCAGGTCCCACCTGGCGAGCCAGGACCAGGACGCGGCCGGGACGTTTGCTCCAGCAGACAGCGCGCTCTCGCCGCCGCCGCCGAGGAGCACAAGCGGGATGAGGGCGAGCGGCAGCGCTGCCCCTCACTAAGGAAAAGCCACAGCCCGCCGCCCCTTTAGAAAGGCAAGCTGCGGCGGCAACTGCAGCCGCGAATAGCACCCCTTCCCCCGACCTGCCTCCGCTCTAGGGAATACCCCGCAGTGGCGGCCCTTCGGGAAAGGATCACCCGAACAAGCGAGGAGGGGCCATGACAGGGCACTTTCCGCCTCCCCGATGCCCGCCTCCCTCTGTTGTTCGGCCCTCCCCAACCGCTTCCCTTCACTCACGGCGGTGCCGGCGCGGCAACGGCGGCTGGCTGGCTCCGTCTTTGCCCTCCCGCCGACCGGCTTGACTTCTTACGGTAGCAGAGGCGGCGGCGGCGGCGGCTCCTCCTCCGAGTCCGCACCGACCGGGCCGGCTTTGCGGGGAGGGGGGGAGGAGGTTCCCACGCATGCGCCGCCCCCTAAACAAGCTCAGGATGGCTAGGCCTCATCTTCAACCCCGCCCTTCCCACTGTCATAGCAACCACAAGGGGGGGGAAGCGAGTGATTTGCTACTGCTCCCATGACAACCGAGGCATGAGAAGTCCCACCTACACGCTGCCTCACAGTGCCAATCACTTCGCGCAGTGTCCCTGACATAGAAGGGAGATCGCCATCCCAGAAGTGGCAAGTTCTATCAAGTGATCCTGTTCTGGCTAAGGCACCAAAGCGACTCGTCTTTGTATCTCCCTCTTTTCAGTAAACCGCTTTACCGTGATCCACTGCTCCTCTTCTCTTGCATTTTAGCAGCTTTTCCACCGATTTAAAAAAAAAAAAAAATAGAATACTTGGAGTCTCATACTCCTGATTACCGTTTATTTAAAAAATACTTCCAGACTGTGTAACCCTGAAAAATTAAGAGATTTTAGTTCATTGCATTGCAATGGCCATCGTAATGCAATGGACAAAATACTTCTGTATACTGTATGCTTCTGTATATATGTAAATTCTAGTGAAATCATGTTCAGTTCATCCTGTAAGTTATGAAATGCTGTCCAAACAGTGACATGTCTTGTTTTAGACTCAGTATGTTCTGATTTCTGCAGTATCTTTCTTGCCTGCCCAAAGGGACCTCTTTTGGAAGCACCAGCCACTGACCTACAAAAATGAAAGAAAAATTACCAGTAGCCTAGAGGAGTGTCAGTTAATGTTCTCTCCCTAAAAATGGAAAAAGTGAAATTAGGATATGTCATTTCAAACTTGGTAAGAGCAAAACAAGACCTATACATGGCTGAAGTTAGAAACAAGAGGAAAAAAGCTGATTCTCAATCACCTTATTGTGTCAAAAAGATGGGATCTTCATAAAAGCCATGGGATGATTGTGATGATAATGTTTCATGACATTCCTCTCTCTTAAAAGGTTCTTGACAAGATAGCTCACATTTTCTGCCTTTTAAAAGAACAGTTGTAGAAACCTATGCTGCATCTCTATGTCAGGATAGAATAACTCCCATCTGATTGCCTTAAGAATTCTGGGAATTGTAGTCCCAAAATGCTGTGGAGATTCTCAGTCATCCAGGTCATGGTTGTCCCGAAGGTGATTTTTCAAGAGGCAACTGAACTTTCCTGTTTTTCTTTGAAGACATTTTGCTTCTCATCCAAGCAGCTTTTTCAGTTCTGACTGGATGGTGGGGAATGGAAGGATTTATATTCCTTGCAGACAGATGGTCATTTGCATTCTTTTAGAGAGTCATTGAGGCCACTTGGAGGTTTATCTGTGTCCTCAAGGTCACCTGAGTAGTGCAAATGGGTGTGGAGCCTTCTTGGAACTGCTGAAAGGACTGCTGAAAGGAGATAGATGATGCCATATTTCCCCCTCCCCCTATTGAGGGAGGGCTGTTCAATTTTGACATAGATGGCCTCTTTGACCTCTTTTTTAAACCAGCAGTCCTCTCTATCCAAAATGTGGACTTTGCTGTCTTCAAAGGAGTGGCCTTTGTCTTTTAAATGCAGATGACTGCTGAATCTTGTCCTGATGGTCCCAAAATATCTGGAATGTATCTTGTTGAAGAAGGCTGATGTATTACATCATAAACCATGATAAAATAAGAAAAGTTCTTATAAATTATTCAGACATTTGTCAAGTCCTGCTAATCTAATCTTATTACCCTTTTTTGACAGGACAGCTATCTTGGTTGAGAAAGACACCAAAGGATTTTACATCAACCGCTTCATTGGAAGCCAATGTTGGGAGGACCACCAATTTCCTATTCAGAAATATAAAAGAAAATGATCAAGACTGGTACAAGTAGTTCTCGACTGACCACCACAATTGGGATAGAATTCCATTGCTTATTGAGGTAGTTATTAAGTGAGTCACACCCAATTTTACAATCTTTTTGCCATGGTTGTTAAATAAATCACCTTGGTTGTTAAGTGAATCACACGATCATTAAATTAATCTGACTTTCCCCACTGACTTTGCTAGTTGGAGCCAGCTGGGAAGGTTGCAAATGGTGCTTGAATTTTGATCATATGATCACAGGGACATTACAATGGTTGTGTGAGAACTAGTCATAAGTCGCTTTTTTTCACTGCCATCATAACTTGGTCATGTCATGATATATATGGTTGTAAGTTGAGGACCATCTATAAACTATTTCCAGATCAAAGATGGATTGTGGCTATTTGTGTGGGGAAGGCATAAAGCTTTGACATTGCACTGAGGCATGTTTTCTGGTTGACATTATTTGCCATTATAAGCCACAGTGCCAAGTCTGAAATCTGGAACAAAGTTCATAGTTTGAACCTTTTCTAATTAAGTTATGCATAGATGAGATCATAGTGATTAGAAAGCTATAAACAAAGGTAATAAAGCCAGCAGAGCATGAGGAAGGACAATCTGGAGTTCAGTGCAGTGCAGCTTTTTTAGAATTATGTCAGCTGAGGAAAAATGCTTGCGATGTTAGCGGATGAGACATATTGGAAGGAATTGCAAGAACCTTTGGATTGAAGGCAATGAGAGAGAGCCAGTTTGATATAGTTGTTAAGGCACCAAACTAGAAATTGGGACACTGTGAGTTCAAGACCCATTTTAGACACAAGGTCAGTTGGGTGACCCTGGGCCAATCACTCTCTCTGAACTCTAGAAAGAAGGCAATGCAAACCACTTCTGAAATCTTACCAAGGAAACTGCATGGATTCTCCCTCCCTCCCTCCCTCCCTCTTTCTCTCACACACAGAGACACACACACACAAACAAAAATTGGCAATAATATAATAAGTTATATAAAAATAAAAATTCACACTGCAACTAAATAAGGGACGAAATCCACCTTAAGCTTTCTTTTCTTCAAAACTGTTACTAAGTGATCATTGAACATTGCAAGATTACAGGAAAGTCTGGTTCCCTTACCTTATGTTACATAATACTCTTAATTTCTGTTTCCAAAAGTATAGAGAGTATGATTGTCTCCTCCACACGTATTCAGGGATCCCATGGCTTTACTGTCTCTGTCTCTGCATCAGGAGTGTTGGTGGCTGTGTTTCAAGTGAGCAGAGCAACTAGGTCTTTAGTTCTAAACAGTTGTGTATACCCACCCTGCTTGTCCAGCTCCATCTATATCTCAAAGCTCAAATTACAAGAGAACAGAAATGACCAGACTCAGTTCTTTTTTAGAAAGGAGCTGTGAATTTGTTGTTTCCAGTGGTGCTAAGAGGAGAAAAAGTTGGAGGCTGTGGATTTACTTAGGGTCTCCCTACCTTTTATCTCCTAATTCCACAAATGAATCCAAAACTCAGGCAAAGGCAAAAAGCTAGCTGACAAAATTGGGTTAACAAACCATACCCATCCAAATGGAAGGAAAGGGAAGGGAAGAGAAGAGAAGGGAAGGGAAGGGAAGGGAAGGGAAGGAAAGGGAAGGGAAGGGAAGGGAAGAGACGAGACGAGACGAGAAGAGAAGAGAAGAGAAGAGAAGAGAAGAGAAGAGAAGAGAAGAGAAGAGAAGAGAAGAGAAAGGGACCTTGGAGGTCTTCTAGTGTAGCCCCCTGCTCAAGCAGGAGAACCTATACCATTTCAGACAAGTGACTGTCTAGCCTCTTCTTAAAAACCTCCAGTGATGGAAGCCCACAATTTCTGAAAGCAAACTGTTCCACTGGTTAATTGTTCTCACTGTTAAGAAGTTTCTCTTTAATTCCAGGTTGCTTCTCTCTTTGGTCAGTTTCCAACCATTGTTTCTTGTCCTGCCCTCTGGTAATTTGAAGAATTATTTGACCCTCTCCTCTTTGTGGCAGCTCCTCAGGTACTGGAATACTGCTATCATGTCACCCTATTTCTTCTTTTCTTTAGACTAGCTAGCCAAGCCCAAGTCCTACAGCCGTTCTTCATATGTTTTAGTCTCCAGGCCTTTGATCATCTTAGTTGCTCTTCTCTAAATTTTTTCCAACTCTCAACATCTTTTTTGTGATATGGTGACCAAAATTGGCTGCAGTATTCCAGGTGTGATCTTACTAGGGTTTTTATAAAGCGGTAATAATACTTTGCGTGATCTTGATTCTATGCCTCTGTTTATACAACCCAGGATTGTATTAGCTTTTTTGGTTGCTGCTGCACACTGCTGGCTCATAGTTAAGTGATCGTCCACTAGGAGTCCAAGGTCCCTCTCACGGTTACTGTTTTTGAGCCAGGTTTCACCCAATCTGTACTTGTACCTTGATTTTTCCTGCCTAAATGTAAAACTTTGCTTTTTTCCACATTAAAATTCATTTTGTTGGATAGGGATCATTTTTCAAGTTTGTCAAGATCTTTTTGGATCCTGAGCTTGTCTTCAAGGGTGTTGGCTATTCCTGTCAGTTTAGTGTCATCTACTCACTCATCTAAGTCATTTATGAAGTATTGAAGAGCCTTGTGGTACCCCACTGCTTATTTCTCTCTATGTGGATGTAGTACCATTGAGGACTGCTTGTTGAGTACAGTTTGTCAGCCAGCTACAAATCCATCTGGTGGTGATGTTGTCCATTCCATCTTTTTCTAGCTTACCAAGAAGTAAGTTGTGATCTACTTTGTCAAATGCCTTACTGAAATCTAAGTATACTATGTTCACAACATTTCGCTGGTCTACTAATTTAATCACTTTATCAAAGAATGAAATAAGATTAGTTTGGCATGATCTGTTTCTAACAAATCTGTGCTGGCTACTAGTTATAACTTTGTTTGCTTCTAGTTGTTCACAGATCTGTTTTTTTATTATCTTTTCCAGGATCTTCCCAGGTATTGATGTTAGACTGATGGGTCTGGAGTTTCCTGGGTCTGTTTTTGTCCTTTCTTGAAGATGGGAACATCAGCCCTTTTTCAGTCCTCAGGTACTTCCTCATTGCTCCATGATTTTTGAAAGATATGGTGCAATAGTTCTGAGGTAACACCTGCCAGCTTCTTCAGAACTCTGGGATGTAATCTGTCAGGTCCCGGTGATTTATATTTGTCAAGGTTGGATAGGTGTTCTCTTGCCATTTTCTTGTTTATTTTAATTTTTGTTTCTAGTTTGTCTTTTGCAGGTTTTTTTTTTTTGGTATGTTGTGCTATAATTTCTTTTTGTGTGAAGACTGATGCAAAGAATGAGTTAAGCAGCTCTGCTTTCTCCTTACTGTCTGTTATTTCTTTGCCATCTCTCTTTAGTGGACCTACAGTTTCCTTGACTTTTTTCTTGTTATTAATATGTTGAAAGACTGTTGCAAGTCTTTGTTCGTTCTGAGCCTTTGCTTTCCTGACTTCGTCTTTGCATGTTCTGGCCGTCTGCTGATAATCAGCCTTAGTTATGTGTCCCTCTTTCCATTTTTTGTACTTGTCCTTTTTGTCTTTCAGTTTGTAAGAGAGATCTTTGTGCAGCCATGCTGATTTCTTTTTGACTTTTTCTTTTTCAGTGGTATTGTGCTGGACTGGGCTTTTATGATCGCATTTTTCAGAGTTTCCCACACTTCTTGAGTTGTTTACCCCTTTAGGATTTTCATCCATGGAATCTTTCCTAGGTTCTTTCTGAGTTTATTAAAATCAGCTCTTTTGAAATTTAAGACACTGGTTGGATTATTTTCTGTTGCTTATGTTTGCATTATATTGAATTCCAGTATGACGTGGTCACTTTCACCCAAGGTTCTGAACTTCAACTCCCTCTATCACTTCTTCTCTATTACTAAGAATTAGGTCCAGTATAGCTTTACTTCTAGTTCCCTCTTCCACCTTTTGAATGATAAATTTGTCGGCTAGGTTGGTTAGGAATCTGTTTGATCTCCCACTTGCTGCAGAGTTTGTCTCTCAGCTGATATTAGGATAGTTGAAGTCTCCTATTACTACTGTGATATGCTTCCTACATATATTTATTAACTGATGGCAAAGAGTTCACCTATTTCTTCTGATTGGTTGGGTGGCCTGTAATATATCCCTATGGCAATGTCACTTTTTTTCTTTTATAGTGACCCATATACATTCTGGAGGGATTTTATCTTTGATCATGTGCATTTCTGTAGATATGTAGTGTTCTCTTAGATATAGTGCAACTCCCCCTCCTCTTTTTGTAGATGTATTTCTTTTGAACAATTTATATCCATCCATCAGTACATTCTAGTTATGGGTTTCGTCCCACCAGGTTTCTGTAATGCCACTATGTCATGCCCACCCTCATGTGCTATTGCTCCTAGTTCACCCTGTTTGTTCTCCAAGCTTTGAGCATTTGTATATAAGCATTTAAGACTTTTATGCCTGTCCGTGGGTATGTTTCCTGCATCTCCTGATTGTTGTTGGAGTTTTTCTTTTTTCTCATCACTCCCTACTTCATTGTTTGTTTTCTTGGGATTTATGATTGGTTTTGTGTTCTAGAAATTCTAAAGATTGGTCACCCTTCCCCCTCAATTTTAGTTTAAAGCTCTTCTGATGAGTTGGACCAGTCTTTTTCCAAGTACATTTTTGCCTATTTTCGTGAGGTACAGCCCATCTCTTGCCAAGAGTCCTTTGTGTAGGAAATGAAGTCCATGGTCTTCATTCAGATGCATACTAGGATCCCTCCATTAGTTGAGTGCCTACATTTATTTCTACTTTCTAAAATCCAATGTGCATCTTTTATGTTTAGCTTTTTTAAAGGAACACATTGAGATAAAACACAATAAGAAATAACTAGAAAGATAATGAAAGTTAAAGAAAAGGCAGCAAAAAGGGGAAACAAGCAGAATAAAAATATTGGGTGGACATACCCACAGACCCCTACATAATTTAAGAGAAATTACAAACATTTTAAATATATGCATTCTATATTTCTATAGAAGTCTAAGAAAATTCATAGGAAAAGCAGAAGAATATTCATCCCTTATGCCACCTCTTCCTGTCCCTTTAAGTCCCAATAAGCATGGCAAAACAAAATCCAACAGAAGGACAAAAATCAAGGCCTGGTTCTTATCTACCCTAGGTAGTGCATCATTAAATACCTTTAGTAGAAGTTTAAAGCATTCTCTTCATTAAGACCTGGAAAGCAACTGCAATCCTCTTTTGCCTATCTACACCAAATAAAAAAGGAAGAACATTTGTGTGTTTTCTCTACAATCTTGCATGTCCTTGGGCATGGTTTCCCTTCAATATTTTGAGATACTAGGAAAACATTTAACTTTAAACATCTGCATCTGAAAGAATACTCAGTAGTGGTGTATATCAGCCTGTTTCTTTCTTTCTTGAACAACAGATCTGAGTATAACTTACTACCAGTCTGGAATTGTTTGGATTCAGTCTCCAAATGATGCTTCAGAGTATGAAGGAATATAAACACTATACGTCTACTCTAAAACATATGTGCAGATACATCTGGTCCTGAGCTCAAGCAGCTTCCCTCTATAGCTACTGCAGGATCCTGGGAAAGCATGAAGCTACTTTAAGGTGTTGCAGATAGGAAACAGGTTTGCAGCCCAAAGCCTATAGATTACAGAGAGTGCATATCATAGCCATAGCATTCAAAACAGAGGTGAACTCCATTATTAGAGAAAAAGTTACAGTATCAACAACAATGAAGGAGGTTGCTTGATGTTCATAAATAAGCTGGCAAAACTACGTTAATGTAGTTTGATGGATCAGTGAGACAGAATGCTGAGAAATATGCTTGCTTCATGGAGATAAAGTTAACCTGACTATTTGAGTTTGGAGGCAAATATTTCAGCTACATCGAAAGCTGATGGACTTTCAAAGTTTGCATGGAATCACTGTGACATTTTATTAGGACTGTCATCCCCCATTGCAAATATCTAGATGATCACCAGATGGGACCAAAACATCCAAAGTTTTATGCACGTGTTTGCTATCATTGGTGGTCATTGGATATTTGCAGCCCAGAAAGGCTAATCCTGATAACAAATCCTTACAATATTGCACATTTTACTTAGAACTTTAAAGAAACGCCAGGGCTGATAATGGAGTAGGATTACCTTTGTCCACATGCTGAATACATCTACTTCTTTTCATTCTTAGGGAGAAGTCCCCGAAGCAATCAGATTTGTGAGAGGTATGCTCACCCACTTTATTGAAAGAGAAACAGCGGACAGAAGTAAAGTGCTGTTATCTAGTGACTTCTCATGAAGATTGTGAAGGGTGAGTTTAAAATATTTCCTGAATGATAGGCTAACACAAATGTTTCCAGTTACAACACAACAAGCATATACAACTAAGCTGCTAGACTTTCCCTTCTCTGAACTCAAGTTGGAGGGAAAGGGAAAGGTCAAACTTGGTATAGAACCAGGTTTGAGACACTCAAGTGTTCAGTATTGGTAAACTTATCTGGCAACAGCCGGCAGCAACATTTTTCTTGATGGCTATCAGCCTTTAAAGGTAAACTAGGAAACCAAAATCATGTGAACCAATGTTACTTTTATTGTAAAGTTATACTAACAGAACCTTGCAGTCCCACCCTTTACCTTTGTGTGAACTAAGGAAGGGCTTGTCTGAGTTGTTTATGTAAGGCAAATATATATGTCTCAGGATAATGTTGCAGGATTCAGCCTGGGTTGGTCACTGGGGCCAAAGATGCTGGAGCCCATCCTCAGGGAATTTCTCTGTGTGCGTTGAGCTGTTGTGGGTGTGGAATTTATATGGTGCCTGTTGTGTGTAGCTTTTTAGATGTAGATTGGGGAGTTGATGGCTGGCCATTAAGTAGTTGGTTGTTGTTTCCTTGTGCTGCCAAGCCCCTGCTTCCTAAGTACTTGATAAGATGGGGGTAAATCTTCCTCCTGTCCCTCAAGGCTATTCCTCTATTCTCTACAGTGGCTGAATTCATAGAATGAGCTGGAATAATGGTAAATCAGGAGCCTTATGGGAAACTGAAAACACTTGTGTTGAGCATTTACCCAGTTGCTTAGCAGACTACATAGAAAGAAAGGGCAGAAAGAGTCCTATTTATGTTTCTTTGAATTTTCCATCTTTGCATAGTATAAAGTCTCAACATATAAAACGGTCGCCACATTCACACTGTATGTTGATAGTGAGATAGGCAGGGCATAAATTTAATAAAAATATGCAAAATTTGGTTAGTATTAACTTTGGCATTTGTATCTGTGTCTTAGTGTGTAAATCTATTATTTGATTAGATTATGGTTTATTGTATTGCACGCTCTCAGCAAATGGATTATTTCAGTAATCTAGATTAAATATTGTGTGTGAACTACAGCTATATTGTCATTTTATGGTGGGGAAAAAAGGACGTTTAAAATTGGAGGGGTTGTATAGAGATGCTTAGTATAGCAGAACATAGTTCAGAGAGTTTTACTGCCTTGGTCTGTCCTTGGGATTCCAGAATACAGTAGTTCATCATAATAGCAGAACCAGTGAAACTTAAACCTAAGGAAAAGGAAAAGAAAGTGAATGAAATTTCACGCCTTTCAATCCCAAAGAGGCAGTACTCATAGGACTGACACTGTTATCCCCTGATGAACTCAAAGGTATTCTCGTCACGGAAACAGACTCCAACTTCCAACTTTAATGAATGGTTTAGCTATACTTTTTTGGATGTGCTTTTTAATGTTTCGTGCATACATGTTTTCTTTTGTAGTTGTGTTTCAGAACAAGCCACACTCCCTCTTAATTATGCTATTCCAATCATATTTTAAGAGTATGTCTTGAGAAAGCATACAGCTGCTGCCTCATTTTTCCAGAGGTCTCCCATTCCTTCAAAGAGTTCATATCATCGAAGGAGACTGTTTATGCACGGTCTTCTAAGGGGAGGAAAGATAGAAGGATGAACAGAGCTATAAATTCTGTATTTTCTCTCTAGAAAATGAACCATAGAAAATTCATCAGACCAAAGCAAAGCCAGTGAAAAGAGCAGTAATCTTTCTACAGTATAAGCTACATATGCTTGTGGGGGTGTGTGTGTGAAATGTATTTCTGAATAAAAAGATGGTCAGCTTCTGCTCTCTGCTTCAAATCACTCCATTTCAAAGACACCTGCACAGTTTGGTTCAATGTGTAGAATGCAATTCTTTGTCCCCAAGTGTCCGGGGCTCCATGATACTATGAAAAGCACTGTTGTAAGATATAGAGACTTTTTCCTGAGGCCGCATTGAGACAGAAACGTGTAAAATGTGCCTTGCTACAGACTTTCCTCGTCTCTTCTCTTTGAGAGGACTGAGGATTACTTGCAAACCCACCATGAATTTTCAACTTATTATTTACCTGGGGGGGGGGTCTAGTCCCCTTCCAAGACCATCACTACGTGGCAACCCCAGCTGGGAACTTAATTATTTTCTGAGAGGGGAACCCTTGAAAAATAACAAGCAGTCAAGGAATACATTGTCCAGCCTGGGAATTGACAATTATGAATCAAGCGGTCAAAGTCTTCACATCCTAAGGAATTTTCCACATGAAGATATGGCTTGGGTAGTGGGCTGGAGCAAATATCTACATGAGATTGTAAATCAGTGTTAGAGTATGGATGTGTAGAGAATCTGGTTTAAGAATCATTTCCCAGATCTAGTAGAGATAAGATATTCAGGATTTAATTGGAGAAGCTGAGAAATTGACCATCATAGACTGACAGAGAGCTTTCAGGCTGGCAAAAAGATCTGCCTCTATAGAGGTATGAGAGAGTAACAGAAAGTAAAATGCAAATATATTTAGAAAATTCTAAATGGCATGACATATTATTTGAAATATTACCATTTACCATATGTGTCCACCCAATTTTAAATTATTATTAATAGGTTTTCCTCTTGATTCACTATTGCTTGAAACGCACAAGTCTACAGAAAGGGGTCTAGATTGTGGTACTGTGTTAGTGGTGATCTGTCATTCTTAGAAAAAGCACCTGTTTTGATTGTTTTGGCATGAAATGAAGACAGTTTTAAACAACTTCAAGATTTAGCAGGTTGCTATAGCTGATGCTTTGGTAATTATATAATGTTTAAGCTACATCACTATTAAAGCACCAGAGCCTGCAGTACTTACCAATTCATCCCCAAGAGCTAAGGAAGTTCAGACTTGATTATTTGGATGGGAGACCACAAGATGGAAATCCAGGGACTATAGGCTACATTGGGAAGAACATTCTGGTAGAAGACAATGGTGAACCATTTATGTAATCATTAAACATATTTTTCTTTTTTGAGGCTCTTTTCAACTACGAGTACTAAAAGTCAGGTGCATGGTTTCCACGTTGAGGTTCATCTTCTCCTTCCCTGCAATGCCAAAAGACTGGTTCTGAAGTACAGACCCAAAAACTTTGTATCATGAGAACAATCTTTAATGAGGAAACATATGCACTGCAGGTGCTAAAACAGTCATTACAAGACTATTCCAACATGTAACAGGGCAGGGCTGGCTGCCTTCACAAGCCGAGTCCTCCATTGCGGTCCTGGGAGCTGAGGACTCCGTCACGCTTGGCCACCCAGCTTCATATACCTATGGGTACCAACTATTGAGGGAAAAGTGCACAAGGAACAGTTCACATTTCACGCTATTTCAGAGGGAGGCATTAATGGGCCGAGGGTGGGGAAACGGAGGCTTCATGAGCCTCAACAGTCAGCCAGGTGGGCAGGTTAGCACCATCAGGTTGGGAGAGGATTGGAGGAAGGTTTCAGAGCACACATGCTTCGCTCAAGATATCCTATGGCTTGAAAGGCCAGTGAATAGCTCATATAGGAAAACCCTCCATCCCTCAGCATGGAGAGGAGAAAATACTCTGTCTCACTGAGTATTAAAGGAATCCTTTATCCCCAAGTTCAGAGTAAAGAAGGTGGCTGGTATGAGTAGATGGAGAAGCTGGTTCAGCCAACCCACACCAATCCCTTTCTGTTGTCAGTACTGATGGGAATCAACTTCTGCTCTGTTAGCTCCTCTTTTGCAAGATGAGGAGAAGAGGTACTAAAAGGACAGGACAACTAGGTTCTGCTGCTCTTTCACCCTATCCCCAGGCAGTAGGGGCTAGGATTATGGTCAAGAGGCTGATACAGTTGGACAGAACAAGCCTCTTCTTGGACAGAGACGTTTAAGAAATTGGAAATAGAAAAGCTTCAAGATATTCCAGTACTTTAAAAGAAAAAAAGCTACAAAGAATGAGCCATGAAGACAGTTGCTGTCTGATACAAGTCAATGGGAAGAGCAAGAGCTACCATCCTCCTCCCACTATAACCATAGACTATATTCTCTTACAGGAGCCAGGAAGACAGCTCTTTCTCCTATAACAGAGTGTGCCAAACACTCATTTTTACTTGGGGGGGGGGGAGGTACAGAAAAAAGAGATACCATTTGAGCTTGGTCATCTTCTATACAGTCCTCTCAAGAGCTTTCAGTTGAGAATATGGATAATAAGGGGCAGAAGCTCACAATTATTAGCAACATTGTCCTATGAGACAACAGACATAAAGGAGGTTTGTCTACCCTTGGATAATTCTTGGCTGATCCTCTTCCCTTGCACAGTAAATACAATGCCTGAATGGGGACCTCTGTCCTCCAACCCAGCTGAGCCCCACCCTAGCCTGGCCCACATCTCCCCCTTCTATCCTACTGCTAGTACACAAAGCACCTTTATTTCAGTATTTTTTTCCACGTGATGCACAAACAAGTCAAAATGTCACTTATCCAAAAACCCAACGTGCAAAACAGAAAGGAACTGGCACAGACAGACCCTCTTGGCCCTGTCCCCTCCCCAGGGCCGCCCCCTCTTCCCCCACAGTACTTGAGGGAGCTCCCACCTTCTTTAGGAACAAAGGCAGGTCTTCCCTCAGTGCATCACCTGGCACTTAGTACAGCTGTGGGGTGAGGAGAGGGATAGGGCCCTGTCGTCTCATTCCCACAGAGGGGAGCAGTTGGCTCCGCAGGGCACGGCATTGGGTGCAGGCAGCAGAGTGCTTGCCCGTGTCAGTGGCTCCGGTGAAAAAGGTGTGGCTGCCTTGAGCTCGCAGGGTGTTGGTGGCAGCCAGGCAAGTGGGGGTGGAGATGGTGTCCTTAGTTGGGGGACAAGTCTGGAGGGTAGCTACCAAATGCCACTAGACCTGCCTCCGGGGGGAGCGAGAATCCGGGCCGAAGCTCGCTTTGGAACATGGTCATCGATTTGAGAACCTGTAGCAAAAAAAAAAAAGGAGACAGAGAAGATGCAGAGTCAAAAGCAAATTGGCTAAGGCGAAATCACATACCAACTATCCTGTCCCTACAGGGTCATTACAAGGACCAGGAGAAAAATCACCTGCATTTATAATTTAATTTTTATAAAATAATTTATTTGAAGCCATCTTCAGTAGAAAGCAAAATAGGACATGTGTGAATGAAAGGATAGATTCAGATTAGCTTTACAGAGCATGATTCATGAAGAGAGATTTCAAAGAGTTCCTTAATTTTATCATTAATAAAGTTTTGTGAAAGTCCATAATTCTTCATTGTGGAATTTCCAGCACCCAACTTTGTAGAGTGGAACCCATAGATTTCCCACCCACTCTCAGTTTCATAAAAAGGCTATTATAAGTAATATATATGAAGTGATCTGGAATTGGAGGAGCTCTCTGTGATTCTCTTGTCATGGTCAGATCTTGCCCTGGTAACCATGAGGTTTTTCTGACACTGCCCCCCTGCTGTGGAAAGGAGCCATTAGAACAGTTCCTCCTTAATGACTGATAGACCCAGAAAGGTTCCAGAGCGAGCTAGGGATTGTCCTAACAGTTTGCTTCATTATCCAACTGAGACCTTAAGTGCTGCTTGGAATGTGAAAGCCATTTTGGCCTGGATTGGATTGTACCCATGTGACCTCTCCTTCCCATGGATCCCGTTGCTCTCTGCGGTTTATGAGGGACCTGAGGGAAATGAAATGGGAAAAGACACAAAGAACCACTGCAGGGCATTGAAGGATTAATTCAATCAAACAGGGATAAAAGCCTCTATTAAAGTGGTAGGGGCAGTGAAATAGCAATATTTTCCAGCCCTTATTGTGTTTGCTGATTGCTATCTAGAGCAGAGTTCTGCAACCTTTCTGGCTTTGTGGCCCAGCCAGGGTGGAGGGGAGAGCAAATGGAGCCCGTGTGCATGTGCTTGGTTGCTGCTCATGCAAGTGGGGATGCCCATGTGCATGCTTGCGTGCCATTTCTGTGGCCCAGTTCCAAACAGCTCCAGCAGTGGGCCATGGCCTGGGGGTTGGGGACCCCTGATCTAGAAGCTTTGTTTTGAGTGACTTGAACCCTTCTGGAAAAGGAGAACCCAGAAATTAATCTGCAAGGTTGGGTGAAGGAATTTTCAGAGCTTCTATCAGACAAAATGGCTCAGATTCGTTCCCTGTTAGATACCAGTCTTGGTGCAAATCTGATGGAGATGTCTGGGGCACATTCTGGGAATAAAAATCTGTTGGGTCTGAGGAAGGGGACAAGGACCTTTAAACTGCAAGGTCAGCCGCCTGCTCCCTCCTGCTGCACCTGCCCATCCCATCCATCATCCCATCAGATACAGCAGGAGCGCCCGCCTGGGCCCCATCTGCGGAAGAACTCCATCAGATGGGTCCTAGAGCCTTTTCTGTGGTAGAACCTGCCTTCTGGAACACCATCTCTCCTGAGGTTAGATCAGCCCAACCCTTCTGGCCTCCCAGAAAGCCTTCAAAATGTTTTTTTTCTAGCAAGCCTGGGGACTACTAATATAGTGATCCTGCATGTTGTCTACATTTTATTGTTTACATTTTTCTGCCTGTGGTCTTGTTTTATTATGTTTATTGTTTTGATTGCTTTAATTGTTCATAATTGTTTTAGCTGGTTTGCAGAACGTTTTTGATTGTTGGTTTTACTGCACACCACCCAGAGTCATTTTATGTGAGATGGACAGCCATATAAATTTGACAAATAAATAAATGTATAATCTAGAAGACAAGATATGTGCTGAAATGTAATAGGCACCATAAGAGACATATTGCAAATAATTAATCTGAACATTTTATTTTGCATAAAGAACCAGAAGGAAGCCTGAACAGTGGCCATAGTCTAGGTGATGGAGAAAGACAAACTTGTTTCTCTTTTCTGGCCTACTTAGGGACTACATCTTGGAAGCAATTTCCATTTCAATTTAATTTTATGTAACAAAAATAACAGCTTTAGAGAGATTTTTGTTGGAATATAACAAGAAGTGAGACAGCAACACCTAAACAATGTTGATTGTTATGAAAAAAATCAAACAAGGTCAGATCTATTGGAGCTGGATAGGACTCCATCAAAAATCCCAAAGTTTTCAAAAATTGAAAACATCTTGGAAAAAAGTAACATCATTTACACTGTTAGCAAAGAAAGTACATAGATGTGTCCATGAAATCAGCAAAGAGCTGAGCTTCAATTGAGGTGATACAAAAGCAGTTTCTTCCATTTGTGTAATTAGTATCTGCTTTCAGAGCTAAAATAAGACAGCAGCCTTAATGTTTGGGAAGATCGCAAACTACATCTTTGCTTTCCATTACAGATTATAAATCCAGACTTGCCAGACTAAACCATCTGGCTTCCAAGGAGGATTGAAAGAAAGAGCTTTTCCTAAAGCTGATGCTATTCTGCCCTTCAGTGTCCACAGTTGGTGATTGTGCTGATTTCCCTTCAGCTATGTTTTTCCTCTGAAGCTGGTATGTGCAGATGATCCAACAGAAATGTCAGTTCTGCTTTGGTTGTTTTGTGCATACCAGAAGGGGAGAGCTGAAGTTGGTTCTCGAACAACCATCATTTATAGAGCTACGGCCAGTAGCACTTAGACGTATATAGCGCTCCATAGTGCTTTATAGCACTCTCTGAGCAGTTTACAAATGTCAGCATATTGCCTGCAATAATCTGGGTCCTCATTTTACTGACCTTGGAAGAATGGAAAGCTGAGTCAACCTTGAACTGTTCAGGATCAAACTCCTGGCAGTAGGCAGAGTTAGTCTGCAATACTGCATTCTAACCCCTGTGCCACCATGACTCCTTATACTATAGTATTGGTATATGTTTTGCTGAAATTTTTGGCTGGGTTCACATAATATATCAATCCTAAATTAGCAAAATTGATATCTTCGTAGAAGTGCTACATTGAAACAAAATACATTTACAGCTGATTCACACAACCTGTTAAGAAAGTAGTTGGATTTGTTGACTTGTGGAATCACAAACTCTTCAATCCCATTTTAGCTGCTGCTAGTGGATTGTATGAACATAGCCTCTGTTTTTATATTGCAAGTTATTTTGGAAAGACTCTGGCCTTGGAAGGTTACTAAGAAATGCTTTATGCAAAGAAACATACAAAACCAACTTGCTACTTTAATGCAGTCAAAATACTCCAATAGGCTATTCTTTCTCAAGCTCTTGATTCAATCTTATTCCAGATAGTTGTAGTCAAATAATTTTACTTTCCTCTTTGACACATACAGTATCAACTTCTGCCTGCTCTTCCAATCTTCCTTCTTATCTCCTTTAGCCAATATAGAAGTTCTTCCCCCCCCCCCATGAAAAACATCACACATTCTCTAAAAAAGCCAAGACAGGACTAGGAACAGGCAGTGTAAGAATCAAAGTAAATCAGAATGGGAATTAACTGTTTAGAAGCAAAGGCATGGAAGGATGGGGGGTGGGGGATGCTCAGGACCAGAACCCAGTCCTAACACAGAAGTCTGGTCCCATAGGTAGGCTGTATAAAATCAGGCAATTCTTCTAAGGAAGGACTTGGAAAGTATCCCTGGATGGGGAGCAAGGAGGAAGCAAAGAATACATGAGGCAAAGATATAGAGGAGGAAGAGAGTAATGCTGGCAAAGGAGCATGAAGGGTGGGCATGGTCTGCCATTTTGCTGTCTACCCCATAAAAGACTTGCTCCAGCCCCCTCCTTACCGGAAAGGCTGAAGCCGGACTCGTGGAGGTCCCTCATGCCCCCATGTCTTGTGACCGGCCGAGTGGGGGTGTCTGCAAGTGGTGTCCCCGTCTCTTTTTTCCCAGCGTGCACAACCATGGCTACGTCCCCCAGATATGGGGTGCGGTCCACGCCTTTAAGCTTTAAACTCTAATTAAAAAAAAATACACAAAATAAAAGTCAGCTTTGGCCCTCCCCAAAATACTATCTGTGGAAACTCATAATCTTTGGAGAGGCAGGCCTTAAGGAGTTAGACGCCTAGTGTGAGAAATCCAGATTAATCCTTTGGAGTGGATGATGGGGTTAAGACAAGTGTGAACAAATGGCCCAGGCAGGCCCTCTTTGGCTGGATGAGGAGAAGCCAGCTGCCTCTGGCCAGAATCTGATTTAGTCATCTGGATCTTGCACATGCCTGATAGTTTTGGGATGGGTTTCACTTGGAGAGGAAATTTTGCTGGGTTGCCGTAATAACAAGCACTACCATGATGGCAGGATCTATGCTAGCTTCCTCTGAAGATATTTTTTCTCTAAGATTCACTCACTTTTACCTGGGTTTTATTTTATTTTTATTTATGAAGAAAATTTATATGACTGCCCAATTCACAATGACTTCAGGCAGCTTACAGACTACAGAATTAATTAAAGCCCATCCCTCTGGTGATAACAATCAATTTACAATAATTATTCTCCAAAATATACATGAATCTCTTATTCCCAATATATCCCTCCTCACTTTGAAACTGTCCCCTAGCTGATCCACTCTCTGTTTCCATATCTGTATTTCTCTTTCTCCCTGTATTCTTCCTTCCCATATGCAACACTTGATTTTTTCCTTATAAAATTAAAGCTAATTTTATGTGATGGAAAAAGAAAAAGGGGTGACCAGGTAGAAGAAGGCTGAGAGTTTCCTCTGTTCTCCCGCCCTGTGATCATACTAAGTTTGTTCTGGGTTGCACAGCCTTATCCTTTGGATCTCTTCATTGCATTTCAGAGTGCCCGAATGCTGGAAAGGCAGTGGCTTTTAGCTATGTGTCTGAAGGAGTAGAACCACAAGGCACTGAACTTTCCCTTCTCACCTGGACAATCAGAGAGGTTTCAAAAAATCTAATCTTGCTTCGAAGCTTGCATCTTACTTGAATAAATACTGATACTGCACCACACCAATCATGCCCATCTACCTTCTGATCTGAAGATGTAAATCATTCCTCCCAGTGTAATCTCTTCCTCCTCTGGAATCTTCCTTCTGCTTAGCAAGTACCTAGTGAACTTCTCTTTTCTTTTTCCCTCTATTTCTGTCAAGTCTCAGTAAATATGTGAAGTCTGGGCATGGCCAATTTTCTTTTTATAGGAAGAAGTCTGTAACTTTGCTTTTTAAAATCCCTTGAGATCACTTTCTGCAGTTGTTCAGAAAATCAGAAACTTCAATGTGATGCACACAAACCTGTCGCTCCAAATGGTTGCTTCCACCAGTATTTTCCTGAAAACAATTATGCTCCAGAAACCAATATCCGTAGTATTTCTCTAAGCAGAACCCCCCTCATTGTGGAGAACTTGTTCTGCTCAACCATCTCCACTTCCCCCAAACCATTTCTACTTTCCTTAGCAGCAGGAAGTACTTTGGGTTCTGTCGAGTAATTCACAGGTGATTTAGCCACCAACAATTCCTAATCATTTTATGTGTTATGGATTATTGCCAGCGTTAGGGGTAACATGCAACATTTGTTAGGGAACATGATCCGGTAAATGTAACTGCAGTCATGTCCTATTGTGGCTGTCTTGAAGTTATCTAGTTGGCTGCTGTGGGAAACTGGATGTTGGCCATATATGTTTTTACATTGGTCTTTGGCCACTGATCCTTTTAGTATAACAAAAATGCATTTTTATTAGCAGTTATATTGCTCCATCGCTATGCCTTTACCGCACATACATGGCCTTGTTTGGCAACTCTTACCTCATTTTCTAAACAGCAAGGCATTGTTGCAACCATTCACTATGCTAAGGGGATTACTGTGCTCAGATCATTTTCGCAATGATATTTTTATTCACTGGGCACTCTTCTGCACCAACCTTTCATATTGTAGCTCTTTTGTCATGCTGAGGACTGATTTGCTACCAGACAATGTGAACTTATGGAAAAGAGATAAGCAGTGCAGGGAAATCCCTCCCAACCCCACTTAGTCACATGTCTCCTGCCTGCCTTTTTGCTTGTCCCTTTTGGTACCTTTTCTCGCTGCACCAGTTTCTTGTACACAGAGTCTGGAAAGGAGCGGAGAGGGCAGAACTTCCCGGTGCCTTCAGCACACATAAAGACTCCATTCTCATAGACAACACGCCCGTGGCTTATAGTAACTAGTGGTACCCCGTGGCAGCGCATGTTCTCATACAGGTTCACATCACCACCCTGGACCTGGGTACTGGCTGAGATGGTCCTAGGAAAGAGCAAAGAGCACTGAGATCTGCAGGGAACTGGCTATACTATCTTAGCACTGACAGCATCTAGTTGTTTCCATTTCTAGGATCTCCTAACTTAAAGGAATGGGATCATTGTCCATCAGCTTTACTTGATTTCAAAGCATGAGGGTAGAACCACTCCAATGCTTAACAAGTATAAATCAGTGTACAAAGTCAAAATGAGGCGAAGGAAATTCAAATAAAGGGCAAATTACTTATCCCAGTAATTTTCTGGAAACTTCTTTTTCCTTTCTAATTTTCCAAAATTCTCATAATCTGAGTTGTTAAAAGATGTAACACTGCTCCCATCATCTTCAATATCAGGAGGAACATCTGAGAAGATTCTTAATGTCTTAATGTAAGCTTGCTGATTTCAGAAAGTTCAGGGAACCAAGTCAGTTCTTCCTTTCTATTGACATAAACATCTGGGGATTTTCAAGGGGTCAAACTTTAACAACATCTGTCCTGAGAACTTATAAATCAGGAAGTGGCTATGCCTATACAACATGTTTAATCAGTTCAGCTGAAAGCTTAGTTGGCTTAGTTAGCTTTTTAACATGACTTAAAAGACATTGGATCAGGATATTCTTATTATGATTTTTATATAACAGTATCTAGATATTATTATTTTGCTTTAATTAACTGTATTTTCTTTATAGAGTTGTACTTCGTGTATGATTGGACTGAATATTTCTTTTTTTATTCACAGACTTTACGTTTACATCAGGGGTCTTCAATCTTGGTCATTTTACGGCTTGTGGACTTCAACTTGTAGAATTCCTCAGCCAGCCATGCTGGCTGAGGAATTCTGGGAATTGAAATCCACAAGTCGTAAAGTGACCAGGGTGGGGACCTCTGGTTTAGATTATACTGACTGCTGCAAATTTGGAATAAAACTCCATCAGATATAAGAGGACAAGTCTAAGTAAATAAGTAATAAGTCTATTATTTATTCTTATTTGGCTTATTTGGTTTTTACTATCTTTCTTTAATAATATTTATTGGTGTTACATGTAATTCTCATGAAAGCCATTGTATACATCTTAATTTAAGAAGAGAAAGGTAGGTAGGTAGGTAGGTAGGTAGATAAACAAACAAACAAATAAATGCAGTATCTTCCTGAAAAAAAATAGTCAGCAACTCTGTCAAATTGAGTACCTCAAAGAAGGAACTTCATTGAATGGCTTCATAATCTAGCATTATCATTAATCCAGCCTGACAGTTTTCTGCTTTTTGCAAATAAGCAGTCTGGTCTAACCTATTGAAACATCATTCTTGACACTGGACTAATTCACGTGGAAGAACCACAGGCTTCTGGTTTTATTTTGATTGTTACTGGAATATGGATTAAAATTCCATTCCATCTGCAGCTAGGTCCTGGAAACTTTGAATAGATTAAAGTACTTAGGGATTTTTTTAGAATAAGACATGCTATACAAATGTTTTCAGTAAAATAATTTTAAATTTATGCCACATAGTACATAGTCCCATCCTATTGATTAGTGAGTCCTCTTTTGTCTAGTAATTAGATTGACATATGATTGTTTTTTGCATTATTCATAGAAACACTAATTCAAATATTCATGATATTATAATGCTAAGCCATAAGGTTGCCTTGGGAGCAAATTTTCTGCCCACAGGCTCTACCTTTGAGAGGATCAGGTAGCAATATTTTCTGTGGCTATATGGTTTTATTATCTAGCATATGGTACCAAGATCCTGTGCTGATTAAAGGGGTGGATTGGCACTGGTTAGATCCAGGTTTTAGTCCATTCTCAGTCACAGAAACTCATTGGGTGACTTTAGAACTCACTTTTTTTCACTTAAACCTATCTCACAAGACTGTTGTTGTGGGGGGAAATCGGGGGATGGGGCATTACATATGCCACATTGAATTCCTGAATGAAAATAGGATATACATTGCTTAATGAAATTATGGACATTGATCATTCAATCAATATTTCGATACTGCAGTTAATGTCTTCTCTTCCAACAGCTTACATGGCAGTTAGAAGGAGTAGCACAGGTTCCCAACTACCTATCATTCATCCCCTTGGTCATTTCCAGTGGTATAAATAGTTAAGCCAGGAATTGCAGTGACTTTGGGGTCCCTGGCACAAAGGGCCTCACCTCGATCTTCAGTGTTTAAAAAAATGAGACCTGACTGTGGCCTGCTCCAAGGCAACATCTCCTCATACAGCAGTCTAAACATTTTATCCTGCACAGTGGATAGGGCTGGTGAGATGGGAAGAAGCAGGGTAAGTATGGCAGACAACTGAATTCCCTAGCCATCTTCCACACATCTGAAAACAGTCAACATTGAGAAACACTGAATTAGAGGGACCTCTAGATAACAGCAAATAACCACCAAACCTCTCTTTATTCCCATCTGACACTCATCCAGATTCTTGAAGATCAGATCCAGCAGCCCTAAACCTGCTGGTGCTATCCATTGGCAAGAGAGTTCCTGAGTCTTCCTATTGCTGCCAATCCTCCCTGAAAATGACTTTTGTGTGTAAGCCTGAGCATCAGAAAAGAACCTAGTGGCTTCTCTAATGACTAATGTTGGGATGTTCTGCATCTGAAATTTGCACATTTGTTAGGACTATGGCTATTCCTCTCCTCCCAATCCCATCTTCCCCAATGCTTACTTGGTGGCCTCAGGGTCCCACACAACTACGTCTGCATCGGCTCCAGGTATGATGCGGCCCTTGCGAGGATACAGGTTGTAGATCTTGGCAGCATTAGAGCTGGTGATTGCCACAAAGCGGTTCTCATCCATCTTGCCCCCTACCTGCAAAGGAGCAGAGTCAAAAGATTCAGTTCCTGCTCAGGATGAGTTTTAGAGTTATACAGTGGTGGTGTTAAATAATTTGGTCTGGGTAAAGGGACTACACTCTCGGGGAAGGGGGTAGGAATTGGGTTGCAGGCACAAAATATCTCTTCACAAGTCATCCCCATATAGGAACAAGAAATGTTTGCTATTTCCTGCTTACTCTCTTATATGAACCTTTGCTTCTTGCTCAACTGTTCATTTGCAGTTTAGTTTTTCCTCAAATGCTGTGTTCTTTTCTTCTCTTTCCCTTTACTAAGGCCCAGCTTTTAATCTGGATGATAAAAGGATATGTAAAGGTGCAAGTATAGGGCTACAGAAGCCGTTCAGTTGCCTCAGACTGTGAGATGGATGGCAAATAAATTTAATAATAGTAATAATAGTTACAGGGAACTGCCTTTTCACAAAGATTGTGCCCAAAGGACAGATTTGAAAATATCAACCTGTTCTTAGGCCCATTGGGGACAAATGGCTTTAAAGACTGTGCTTGTGACAGAAAGCAGGAAGCTATAAAAGAATGGCATAGAAATACTAGGTAGGATTCCGCTATACTGTAAGACGCAAAATAGCAATTATTTATTGAATGCATTTGGAATCAGACAAAATAAGTCTTGGCGATTGCCAATAAAAGAAAATAATTCTTTTCTTTAATAATAAAATACAAAAAGACTATAGTGGTTGCAGTGTATAACTTGGACCCTGCTAATTTTTGAACCAGTCACTTTTCCAGCTTACTTCTCAAGTTTGTATTGAAATAAAATTGGAAAAACCACTTATATAAGCCACTTAAGCTGTCAGAGAAAAGTCAGAATATCAGTGAATACATGAATGAAAATATAAAGAAAAGTAGTAACAAATAAATCCAGTAGCAAAAAATCCAATAATTAATAAACACTTAAAACAGCATTGTCATTTTAACAGGTGTTACCATGTATGAGGCTTAATAATTAAAATTATTTTTATCAACTTTTAGTAATGTATGAAAGCACTTCCAGATACATAGAAGATACCTTTTTCATATAGTAATTGGCTGCCTTCTCAACTAATAAAAAGAAAAGAAAGCAGTGTAATTATTCCTGTAGAGGATTCTTTTGAAAACAGAGAATTTCCTTGGGAAACCTAAGCACAAGATAACAGCACCTGATTATTCTTCATTCCCCTAGAGTAACTTCTATTCACAACACAATGTATTTTTTTCTTAAATTAGAGAACAGGAATGTAGCCATTGCCTATTCTGTTTACAAAGCAACTTATCTGCTCTAAGAGTGAAGCAAAAGGAGCTTGCCAACTGAGAGCCATTGGGAGGAACATACTACAAAGATAAAAATGGAGGCTGAACATTAAATTTATGTGTGCAGCTGCAACTAAGACCCTGAAAAAACACTCCAGAGAGGGAGAACAGAGTAAGAGGCAACTTCAGGAAGCATGGAAAGAAAGGGAGAGTCATTTGAGCAACACAATTCAGATCTGGAGAATTTCCACAAAAGAATGAAATAAATCCTTACCAAAACAATATAGAATCTTAGAGAACCTATGTGCAAAAATTAAATAATTTATTAGATTTCTAAGAAATAAACTTTAGGACTCTTGGTCTCCAGAACATTTTCACTTCTAGTTCTATAAGGAAGAAGGTATATTGCAAGTTAACTGTCATATATTTTAAAAATTATCATAGAACCACAAAATATGCTGTGATTTTTGAAAATGTGAAGTTCTAGGAAAGTATATTCACATAATGTTCCAAAGGCTACAATTCAGCTTCAGAGATATTTTCTAGAGATGACATTCCACAATAAGAATGCCACAACCAAAATGGCTCTCTCTGTAACACCTTGGGTAACTGCATCTCTTTGGAGTAAGTCATTCAGAAAGGTCCTTTGAAGATGAACTTGAATTGACAAGCAATGACAAGACTGTGAAACCAAAATAATGGATTCTTACTACATAACAGGATAAATCATCTACTTCACAATTCAGCCTTCTCCCACATAATAACCGAAAAGGCTATGGCTACTGAGCTGAAGGGAGGGCTGTCTTGCTCATTGAAAAGCTTGCAAGCCACAAGTGTGTCTCAGAGCTTTTCCAATTAGTTGTGACCTCTATATCACAGCTGTCACTGGCTCTGAAAATAGAAATTTCACTATTCAAATCTAAACCATGTTACCTGAAGACTGTGTATTTGAATAGAAAGAAGAGCACAGAAATTGCAAAAAAGTGCAACTGCTTCCTCAACACAGTATCAGCAAAATGGCTAATGGGAAATTCAATACAAAAAAGACAAGTGTACTCTCAAAGTTAAAAATGGATCAAATGTTAAAAATGGATTAAACTAGAGATCAGTTTAAATTTTTTTTCCTGATAAAAAACATTATTAACAGATAGGTATCGGAGATCCAGAAGAACAAGACTTGCTGAAGAAAATCAGCACAGCTTTTGAAAAGCTAACTCTTATTACACTGTTCTGCTAGACTTCTTTCAGCATATCAGTAAGTAAATAGGTAGGAGAAAACTGATAAGATATTATATAGTTGGAGCTTTAAAAAAAACCTTTTAAGTTTTTCACCAAAGGCTCCAATCAAATTAACCTGTTAGATAAGAGCACAGGTCTTTTCATCTGGCTAACAAACTGTAAACAGAAATAATTTTTAAAATGGAAAGATATATATAAGATGAACGAACGTCTGCAAAGTTCAGCATTGGCAATCTGTTTTAGTATTTATTTGGAGTTAAGAGTGAGCAGAGAGAAGGCAATTTTGTTGATATCACAAGTAATTCAGGATGGAAAAATTAAAAAAAAAAGATTACAAAGAGCTTCAAAAGGATATCTTCACATTGGTTTAATGAGCTTTAAAATAGCCAGTACAGTTCAATGTAAGTCAGTGCAAGGGGTTGCATACTGAAAGAAAACCCCACAAATCTGAATTAGCAAAGATACACAAAAAAGTTCTTGGAATCATGTTCTATAACACAGTGCAAAGTCCAACCCAGTATACAGCTGCTGTAAATAAGGTGAATTCCTAGGCTAAAATCTCTAGCAAAGATACTGAAAATAAAACTGAAGCATGATAATGTCCTTGTAGGGCTGCATTTGAAGGAATGTCCCATTCTGGTCACTTGACATCCGAGCACTGGTACAGAAACAAGCACTGAAAATGATGAATGGAATAGTTCCTCTAAAAAAGAAAACTGAAAGATATATAATATTGGGGTTTTCATGGAAAATGTAGATAGCAATACGGATACAGTGCAGGAAAATTCAGGTCCAATAAAAAAAAGTATTTATTTGTATATTTATTTATTTACATAGTTCTATGGTATTCAGTGTCATCAGATGTAGTGATGGCTGCAATTGCAGATAATTTAAAAAGAGAACTAAGAAATTCATGGAGACCAGGTGCCCAATGGCTACTACAGATAGTCCTCGACTTTGTTTGTTTAGTGATTGTTCAAACTTATAACAGCACTGAAAAAAGTGGATTACAACCATTTTTCACACATGACCCCATTACATTCAGATGCTTGGCAACTGGTTCATATTTATAACGGCTGCAGTGTCCCGGGCTCATGTGACCATCTTTTGCGGCCTTCTGACAAGCAAAGTCAATGGGGAAGCCAGATTCACTTAACAACCGTGTTACTAATTGAACAACTGCCGGGATTCATTTAACAAATGTGGCAAGAAAAGTCGTAAAATGGACAAAACTCACTTAACATATTTCCCATTTAGCAATATAAATTCTGGGCTCAATTGTGGTGCGAAGTCGAGGACTACCTGTACTCTAGATGACTATGTATTATCTTCTGAATCATAGGAACCATACCTTAAATGTTACTTGGGAAGAAGAAATGCTGGAAGAAGGCAAACTATCACCTTTTTGTCCATGCTAATAAGTGTCCCAAATGTATCTTCGACTACTATGTAACAAAGAAAGCTAAAATGATAAACCCATGATTTACTCCTGCAGAAATCTTACTTCTGAGATCAGTAAACTCTGCTTTCAGATACAAAGCAAATCTTTATTTCTCTAGTATACTTCCCTGCTCCTATTTAGGAAACCAGAATGGGCATCCTCCTTTCTTATCACCCAGATTCCCTCTGATATTATTCCTTACCACTCCACGTTCCCAGATGACAGCCATACGGTCCTGTACCCCACTGACCCCATGGGGGATCTTAGTGAAGTCTTCCTTCCCCATTGCTTTCTGTTTAGTGGTGAAAGGCCGGTGATCAGAGGCGACAACATTCACAGTGTCACTGAGGAGAAAGATAAACAGAAAGGAAGACACAGGATAAGTCCCAAGTACTGTTTGTTGGGCTGATATTTCACCCCAGATTTCACATGAGTTGTGGGGTTGAATGGTTTAAAAAATTCATAAATGAATGAATGAATGGTCACAGACTTTCCCTTTCAGATCAGCCCTTTTCTATCCCTTTTAGATTACGTTGCAATTGATTCTTTAGGCATTATCTAGATTTAAGTAATCCAAAGCTTCTTACTTGGCAAGCAAACTCATGAGGTAGGTGGAAGTGTTTGTATCTAGCCGCAAGGGTGGCACTGTGACGTAGGCTGCTGCATGGGACCAGTCCTGGTGATAGTAGTGTAAGCCTGTTAACGTAGTGTGTGCTGTGGTGGTCTCTGCATAAACAACCTTCCCTGAAGGTAAGAAAAGGGAGAAAACATTGAACTCCAAGGAGTTAGATCCAATCTTTTTAAAGTGTTCAATACATTATAGGGTGATAAATAGATGAGGCGACTCATCAGTCTTTATCTAATATTGAATTATCTGTATAGGGTGAGTAAACGCCTGGGAAAGACTTTGAGGAAACTGAGGGTAGGAGATTGGAAGAGGAAAATAGCACTCTTTGTAGTGCCACATTTAAATATATAGCTATTAAAATGTAGGAAAAGGCTCCGGAACCAGGAGGGGGTAAATGGAAAGAGGGGATTCAAAGCCTTCTTTCCAGCTATTATGAAATAATAATAAACACCATGTATTTTGCATTAAGTGGTGGTCTTTGCACTCAGAATCAGAAGTTGGCTCTCACCTTGCATTTTCGCTGTGGCTATAACATCCCCGGCAGACATGCTAGACACGTTGACCAGATAGACAGGGCAGTGAGTCTGCCAAAAGAGGGAAAAGGGGGAAAGCATCAGACTGAGCTGTGAACTAGGTTTCACAGTAGGATGCATACAAAAGGGTGCAAAACATTCTACCTTCTTGCAAGGAGTTGGATAATGAAAATAGCCAATGGGAAATTAGGAATCAAGTGGCCTGACGTAGCATAAGACCAAGGAATCCACCCAAGAAATTTCCTTGAAAATAAGCTTGTAGTGGATATAAGGCTCATCCATTAGCATTAAGGTGGGTAAATCTGGTTCCCCAGGGAAGAATGGGGAGGGCTGGCTCTTACCCGATTAGCAATGGTGATGACACGATGTGTAGCTTCCGCCTCTAGCTGCAATGAGAAAAGGCAAAATATAATGCATGCTACTTCTCTACTATTAATAGCACACGTGTGCTTAAAAAAAACCCTACCATATCCCCATCATTCAAACAACATTCAACTATTTTAAAGTCAGCTTGAACAACTGTCAGCTTTATGGTAAGGTGTTCTAACTACAAGATGCCAATATAGATAGGAATAAGACCCATACTGTGCTACTAATAGCAATTAAGTCAGTGAGCAGAGATAATCATCTCCTGACCTGTTGACTGGGGAGGGGGATTTTCCCCCCCATGTCCAATCACACAGGTGTGTGGGATGAGAGAGGATGGAGTAATTTCTGACTGCAGAATGCATGAGTGTGTGTACATATACCACATGGCATTTTTACCTCTTCTGGTCGACTGATCTCAATTCCCTCTGGACCAGTGATGCCCAAATCCAGAGCTTCCCTAGCTCCCTGTACAGAGAATCAGAACAAAAAGTTCAGAATCGACACAGTGGTATCCTTTTTTTTCTTCTCGATTTCTATACTTACACAATTTGAAACCAACATCATAATCTGGAACGGCAATTCATGATATAAAGGGATTGTCTCCCACTTCACATTTTCAGTGCCTGTGATAGCTGAGATGGTGATTCCAATCCACAATTCTAATTATATGTGAAAATAAATGGGTGATAAGGATTCTGGATTATGAGAGCATGTCTGCATGGATAGTGTAAATTGCTTGTGGAAATGCATCCAATTGTTCAGAAGACACTAATGATAAGAATGAGAATATGTGTGGGACAAGGACAAGGTGATGGAGAAGAAGATCTGCCCATCCAAACAAGCTGCATCCTGGAAAAGCGGCAACACTTTGAGACCACCCACATTTATGAAAACAATGGAGCTCAGACCTGTCTAAGGGGGTATTATTGGACCCACCCTACCATCCTCCAAAGCAGCTTACCTCAGCCACCAGCTCGCCATTCTCAGCATGAACACGTGCGATAGCTCCAATATCTTTGCAAGCACGGAACACCTGGTAGAGCTCACTGTCTCGGAGCATGTACAAGTCTTTGTATGTCATGAACATCTGGAAGGAGTTGACACCCTTCTCTCGAACCAAAGTTTCCATTTCTGATTTTACCTAAGATACCAGGAGGGATGGGATTAAGAAAGAGTTCGTTAATCACCACTTGTAATTTTAAAGAAGTCCTACAGACAAAAATATCCTGTCTATCCATCACAGACAGAAATGATAGGAGAATGCTGCATGTAACTGAAACTCAGAATTCAAGGTCTCCAGAACTGCCAAATAAAAAGGTGAAAAAGATCCATGACCACAGGATAGAACCTGCATTTTAAAATTTGCTTTCTTGCCATTCCAAGTTGTATCCTAAATAGCTCATCACTTGCTCTGAGCAAGAAATTTCATGCCATGTTGGTGCATAATAATTTGTTTAAAATCACTCAAACTTTTGTTTCAAGAATAAAAATTTTATGCCTTAGCTCTGCACTGCTACATATCTGCATGCCGGCTAGACAAGCCCTGTGACAAAGGACAGCCATTGTAATTCTTGTTCAGGTGCCCTGGGCTTTTCAAAAATGTCCTTTCTCAGGTTCATCTGCTTTGCTTGAACCTGAATTTTTCATAGAAAAATTCTATGAAACATTTTCATTATAAAATGTTAATCATCGGCATGAAAAGTAGAATATAAAACAATAAATCATATAAAGTTACACATAAATTTATACAGGTAGTCCACAACTTACGATCACAACTGAGCCCAAAATGTCTGTGGTTAAGCAAGATATTTGTTAAATGAGTTTTGTCCCATTTTACAACCTTTCTTGCCACCGGTGTTGAGTGAATCAGTGCAGTTGGCTCTGCTTGTCAGAAAGCCACACAAGGTGATCACATGACCCCCCAGGGCACTGCATCTGTCATAAATATGAGCCAGTTGCCAAGCATCTGAATTTTGATCACTTGGCTATGGAGATGCTGCAACGGTTGTAAGTGTGAAAAACAGTCATAAATAACTTTTTTCAGTGCCATTATTTGGTCAGTAAATGAACTGTTGTAAGCTGAAGATTACCTGTGTATGATATGGTTGTCAATGATTCACATGCAGCCTAAAAGAAAAAATATTCCACAATATTCTATAATCATAAGCTTTAGAGCAGCTAGCTACAGCTTACTCCTTCCTTCTTGGTCACCATTAAAAAAAATAAAAACAAAAGATAGCCCTGAAACTGGTACAAAGGGGCTGAGAGCTAGACCCTCCATAAGGGACATAGGGGCAGCTTTCCTTGGGATGCTCACGAGGTCTTTAGAAGCAGGAGGCCCAAAACTGACAATATTTTAAACCAACTTAGCAAAATGCCAAATGCAAGGGAAAACCATAGCACAGCTTACTGCCTGCAGAATTAGAAGCAGTAATGAATCCCCCAAATGGGTTAATTGAGTAACTATGTAAAGTGTGCTACATAATTTACAGTCATTGAAAAGCCATTCTGGAACTACAAATTTAACCACAAAGTGAATAAAGTGTTTCTGCTTATTAGCTCACTATTCCAAACTAGTCTTTCTCCAGCTATCTGTTTCCAAATGTACTACACTACAAATCAACAGTTTCTAGACAGCATTGGACTTTGTGATTCTGGAAGTTGTAGCCCTGTGCTCAACTTGGAGAAGGCTCCGTGTTTCTTCTTAAACTTCTGGGACCATCCTTGGAGGATAGAGCTTCCAGAGAAGAAAATTAAGAGCAAGGGAAAACCATAGCACAGAGTGAACAACAGGTGAAGAAAAGACAGTACAAGCAGTCAGAAACTGAGGGTGGTTGGACTAGAAATGATTGAGGAACAGACCCAAACAAAAGATTATTGTAACCTCAGTCACCCAACCTGGACAAGATGGCCAAGGGATGGATGTATATAACCCAGTATGCATGGTCTGTAATTCCTGAACAAGCTCCAGATGTTTGAGGCTAAATATATCCTATCTAAGAGGAGCTTCACAGGGGTCTGAGTTGAAGTAGATCCCAGCAGACGACAACGTGAGGAAAGGACTTGGGCTGTTGGGCCATGATGATCATTATCCTGGATGAAAAGGGCAGGGCCACAATTCAAGCTGGTAGGATTTGATAGGGTACTGCCAGCTACTTTAGAGGGTCACTTCTTGTCAATTTAGAACAGTTTTCAATTTTATAGTGTCAAGTATTATTTAGATTCCTAAAATCTTCAATCAGCATGCTCAATAATTATGGTGTCCCAGCATGGAGAACCATGCTGAAGGCTAATTCTGAAACACATATGGTGACATTACAATGCAAATCTTATATAGTTGCATTCAAATGTTGGACCTACATAGGGATCCAATATTGGGTCTTACGGGTTCTTAAATACACAGATCTTAACTGATGGGGTAGGAACTACCTTCTGGTCTGCAGTCAGATCAGATGTGGATTGCATCAGCAGCACAACCACTGTACAAATACAGGGAAGAAGTCTTGGGTATGTGTGCTTTTAAGGCAATGTTAATTCCTGGTCACAACCTGGACAAGTTGCTGCAGTTTTCTTGGCAAGATTTTCCATTGTCTTTTTTCTGGGGCTGAGAGAGAGAAGCTGATCCAAGGTTGTTCAATTGGCTTTATGCCTAAGGTGGAATTAGAACACTCCCTAAATACTATGCTTGCTAAAGAGAGTCTTGAACCTAAAAAGATTGAAGACTAACGGTACAGAGGCTATTAAACTAGACATTTTTAAAAAATTGCTTCCAGGTTCATCCCTCTTACCTTAGGTGCCCACCAGGTGATGCCCATGTGCAGGGCATAATCACAGCACACCTTTGGGTCAGCCAGGCTGCGACACTTCTCATAAGCATCTAGCAGGGAAGTTTCTTTATCTGGAAGTACATGTCCGATAACCATGGTGGTCCCCCCAACCAGGGCTGCCTACATATGGAGAAAGAAAACAACCCTTTAGAGAGTTATATTTACATATCTGAAATTATTTCTATTCCTTTCTTGCATCATTTTTATAGCTTTCAAGGAGGTAAATACCAAATATAGTAACTACTTCATATTAGCAAAATTAATATATTACAGACATTAGCCACAATAAGATATTAAAATATTTAAAAATCCTCCAACACAAGAATCGCAATATTTTAAACACCCAAACAACTAAAAAAGGCATTTCACTTTATATTGAAAATATAGCCCAGCTGATACCAGATAAAGACTATATTTGGTAGAGAATAATCACAACCTATCTTGGCTCCAAAGCAATGCAGAAAAAGGTTTTAGATAACTTTTAAAAATTTTCAGATACACAAATAAAAACTAACAGAAACTAAGGATTGATGTAGAAGAAAGAATGAAAAAAGAAGGAAAGCCAAAAGTGCAGAAAAAAGAGAAATATAAAGAAATGACTTGACTTCCCTTTATAGCAGATATAAGTATAAATTTGCAGTTATTAAACTCTTATCTAAGTGTACTACATAACTGTCATTTTTTCTATTATCTAACTTTCTTGTAATCATCAAATCCATGTCATAGTTTCATTTTTTTTCTGCTTCATGCAAAAAGTTCAAAAGTACAGAAAAAAACTTTAGCTATTAAGAACATTTTCTATTTTCTGGCAATCAACTGACTGAGAAAGTCAATAGGACTTTTGCATGGGATTTTAAAGGCAGAATGATAGACTCATTTGTTCTGCTTTCCTGTTGATTTCCCTTTATTTCTTAAGTACATTCAAAAAAGTCTTGAACAGATTTCTTGCAGGTCAGGAGGAACTATACAGAAAAGCAAAACATTTTTATTTTTTATTTTTTGTTGCTTCAGATAAGCAAAGTTTGTATGGTTAGTATCTGTCAGGAATGTTATAATTGTGTCATGCCTTAGATTTGGGGTTTGTGGAAGTAGACTAGATGGCCTCCAAAATCATTAAATAATCATAATAATAATAGTATTAGTAATAATAGATTTGAACATCTCTGGTCCAGGCATGTTTCTAATGGGAACATCATTGTTTATATGAAATGTTTATTATTATTATTATTATTATTATTATTATTATTATTATTATTATTATTAACTCTTTGTCCTTTAGAAGTGATGAGATAGGCACTCAGTGATGGAATGATGACATAAGCACTCAATATATGGTCAGAAAAACTCTTCTGAAAGACCAGAGATAGGAAGATCTACTTAACAACCCAAAAATAATGAGAAATTCCTGATTAAACCAAGCCTAATCGATTCAAAGAGTAATACCTTCTAGCCTCATCTTCCCTTATGTCCCCAAAGTGTGGGACTACAAGAATGTTCTAGTAGATTATGAGGTACAGAGTAGAAAGGGTGATCCTGCAACTACCCAAGTGCCACCTATAGAGAGTTTTATAGGTTAAAACCAGCACTTTAAATTTACCTAAACTAAATTGGTAATCAGCACAGTACCTATGGCATTAATGTTACATGTTCCCAACATTGGAAACCATTAACAATTAGGCTGCTGCATTTTGTAATTTGTGTGTAGACTTTAAAAAAAAACCCTCATGTGAAGCATCTTGTTACAATCTGTATGGGTGGTAAGAAGGGCACAACTGTGCCAGGTCCTCCTGCACCAGGTGAGACTGCAATTAGAACACTAACTGGAGCTGGTGGTTCTTGTTTCAGTGATTAAGCAAGAACTGAGAGTTTAAAACAGGGGTCTTCAAACTTGGCACTTTTATGACTTGTGGACTTCAACCCCCAGAATTCCTTAGCCAGGCATGCTAAGTCCACAAATCATAAAAGGGCCAAGTTTGAAGACCCCTGATTTAAAATGACTCTTGAACTGCAAATCTGATTCTTTACAGGTAGCACCTGCCTGTGAGATGGCTTTGATTGCTCTTCCAGGTTATCTTTGTCGGGGTTGGATGGGGATGACGTGCCTCTTCTATTGCTTTTTGATTTCTTGGTGGTTTTTGATACCATTGATATGAAACCACTGGGGGAGGTCATGCAACAGTTTGAGGTGTGGTACCATTTCATTGTAGACTGTTCTATTGGGGTGCCTAGAATGTATAGAAAGGCCTAAGGGCAGTGGTGGAATTCAGCTGGTTCGCACCACTTCGGCAGAACCAGTAGCTAATTTTTTGTTGCCCAGGCCTAGAATGGACTTCCGGAAGTGGCATCCACACAGAGAACCGGTAGTTCACATATTTGAATCCCACCACTGCCGGGGGGGGGGGGAGAGAACAGATCAAAATTGAACCAAAGCAAAATGGAGCTGCTGTTTGTATACCAGGGTTCTCTGATACTGTTGTTGTTGAAGAACCTGGTATATAAATAGCAACTCCATTTTCTTTGATTCAATTTCAGTATGTTCCCTCCCATCCAATTCCAATAAAGATAATCTGGAAGAGCAACTAAAGCCATCTGTACCTGAGCTGAACTCTGAAAAGGGTTTCTAGGGTGCCGAGGGTTGATTTACCACAATTGTCTGAACAATCTTCCTCACAAAAAGAAGATTTAAGCCTAGCCAGTAGTCTTCTAGGAACATAGGATCTAGAGAGGGTCTCTTCAAAAGGGGGCATACCACAGCTTCTTTTAGGGTTGCTGACAGCTCCCCCCTCAAGCAAAGGGTTAATTAATAATCTCATGAATACAGGCAGTGACTTCCCCAACCCGTCCTTGCAATAGCCAGGATATTAGCTAAACAAGAGCTCCATATTCAACCAAACAAATATTGGCAGGGAATCAGAGGAGAAAGCTACTGCCTATATGCTTTCCTTGGGAACTTCCTGATAGGAGAGCTAGGCAGGAGCTAGTAGAACTGTTTGGTAAAAATAAAATCGCCCAGCTTCAAGGCCACTAAACACCATGCCAAGAATCTGGAATCAGTTAATTTAAACCATTGCAGAGTTATAATAATCATTTGTATCATTGTAGTGTGGCAATCAGCTGTTTTGAATGCCTTTGTTTTTGTCTGCAGTAAATAAATCTTATCGGAGACTTTCATTTGTTTAGATGAAGAGCTGAGCTAAAGCAGGAAGTATCTATGTTTTACTGCTAGCTCCAGTGAATACAGCCTGACAGCTAGGAACATCTGGCTAGTTTCTAGTAGAAACAGGATGTTAAATTCAGATCAGAAGTAGGGAACTTACTTTTTCATCCCTGGAAAAAATGGATATTCTGACAGGGACTACCAGTTCTCTTTTCCTGGACAAGGGACATAATTTATTGGATCCACCATTACAAATTAGACATGCCAATAACCTATCTCAAATTATCAGAATGTTGGTATAATGTATGTTAAGTAGATATACAATAACTTGCTCAAACAAAAGTATCTGCACTGAATACTGGATTATCCATGTTTTATTGCCTGGATTTTTATGAATCTCACCCTGCCTGAAATTCAGAAGTGCTTCTAATAGGTGGTATTCTGGACTAAACCACCATCAATCTGAACTGACACTGCAGGCAATTGCACATGGTGTTTCTTGAGGACTGTCTTGAGCAGAAAGATTTCTGTCATACAACCACTTCTGGTTTCTTGCCAGTCTAACCTCATAATTTGTATTATTGCTTTGCTCAGTAAAAAAGGATATGTGCACCTCATTCTGCTTTTAGGTTTTGACTCTGCTTATAACTGAAAGCTATTAATTAGGCACTGCAACCTGAGATACACTGGAGTGGAATGGTGAAAAGCTCCAAATCCAAAGATATTGTGTGATGACATTTCAGGACAGGCATCGGCATATACAATATGGGTATGTGCACAAAAGCTGTTGCAGACAGGCTTCTACGTTATCCCAGACCAGAAAGTACAAGTTCAAGACTAGGTGATAATTAAGGCATAGACACAAGGACCTCTTTATTGTGGCTTCTAGGGATGCCTGTCTTCACAAGTGGACTGATATATGAGGACAGGGTGTTGACAGCTATTTGCCTAAAATCTGCAGGCAAGGAGCCTTTTTAGGACAATCTCAGTTTTTGTCAGGAGAATGTTCATCACTTCTAATTTCTGTTGGCAAGCAAAGTATCAGACAGGACCATTTATTACCGTTTAACCTCAAGGATCTAACTAGCAACATTTATTGTATATTTCTTCTGGAAGACTTTTGGGAAACTCCATTATTCTCCATTTCCATTCAGGAAAAAAATGGGACTGATAACTTCCTTCCATTTTTCCAAGCACATGGAGAAACTATTAGAAATTGAAGCAGAAATCAGTATAAATACTGGGACAGAGTTGCCGACAAATTCATTTTTGATAATTATTTTGAATACAAGGCTGAAGCCTATTGAATATGATGTGTGAAAATGCATTTCCCTCACTTATTAGGCCAGAGGTGAGGTGAAGGAGAAATTTCAGCAAATACTGGGAAAGGAGAAAATGGGGTAATAAAGCTTAATAGTACATGGGCCAGATTATGGGCTGTAGTGTAGCAGCCCCAGATTATGGGCTGGAATTGTAGTTCATCTATCTGTAGTCATGCTCAACTATATATGTTTTTCTGAATTTGTAAATAGAGTTAGTATATGGAAAGCAGCAGCTAATGTAATGAAGCATTTATTTGATCTTGTTGTGCAAGTAATTCTCAAATAGTAGAGGGATCAGTAAATTAGTATTCGCGTGCAGTTGATTGAGAAAAGAGATATAGATTCCTAATTTTAAAAAAGGAGAGCTAGTCAGTGCTCTTTATAAATAAAAGCCAGGATCTTCTTTTATTTGCAGTAAATTTTACCTCGTAAAAACAAGAACATAGGGGACATTTCAGGCAAAGCAGCTCTTCTTCCCTTCCAGTCGTCCTCCTCCATTGGTCAATCTTTTTTATCAGAAGAGTCATTCTGTGTAGTCACTACCGTATTTCCTCGAAAATAAGACCAGGTCTTGTTTTCGGGGGATGTCTTACCTGCTTACGTTAGGACCGCCTCCCACGCCCTGACATTTGCCTCGCCTCACTGGTCCACTTCTTCTGCGGATGCATGCCGCCACTCGTGTGTGTTGCCCCTGGCCTCTGTTTTGCCATCAGAGGCCTTTGGAAAGGCCTCTGCAGGTAAGAAATGAGCTTATATTGGGCACACATGTAAAAATCTAACTAGGTCTTTTTTTCAGGAAAACACTGTACATTCTTGTTCAAATCCAATCTGCTGCCTCTCAACTACTACCTCCCATCTGGAGACCACTCTCCAAGCTAATTAAAGGAATTGCACTTCTTCAGATGCTCATAGCTAGTTTCCAGGAACAGAATCAATAACTCCCAACTTTGAATCTGTTGGGATGCTTGGGCATGTGTCCAAGGAAGAGCAACTGCAGATCCATATTAAGCTTCTTCTTGAAACATGAAGCAACCAGATACTAATTTACACATGTCTCATAAGAAGTAGCCGGATAGGCTGTAGTTGAGTATATATGTAATATGAGACAGAAAGTCTCATATTTTTATTAAAACTGAAAAGCTTATTAATAGTGACCTTATAGACATAGACTGAGTTTCATTAATAATACACAAACCATTTTGAGAGTCTTTTGAAACTAAATGACAGAGTAAATTTGATAGAGATTAAGTATGTTTCACAGAATTCCCTTTGCCATTTAAGAAAAACAGTTGTTTGTGAAAGATCTGAAATAAATCTTTCTTGTGGAAGGTACAATTCAGGGAAACTCATCTGTAAAGTTCTGCGCATAGCAAAATGTCTAGGAATACTATTGAGTGGCTTTTTCCAGCCTGTGCACCCTCCAAGTATGTGGATTTCAATTACTAGAGTTCTCAGTAATGACTATTCTGACTGGATAATTTTGATAATGGAACTCACATATGCACAATCTCTCAACCTCTAGAAATATATATACAAACTTGATTTGAAGTCTAATCTACAGTTAATCAGAATTCAGAATCCATACTAAGGCTGTAAAAAGCTCAGGAAATGAATACCATGCCCTGGTTTCATTCCAGTATTAAGTTTCATAGCAACAGCATCTATCCAAACTCATGTTACAGCTTGCTGTTGTCTAGTGAGCACAAATAGACTCAATTTCCTTCAGCACCATGAGCATGGACAGCTCCTATCAATCTCAAGAAGTGACAGCAACTCCAAGCGAATAGGAGCTTCAAGCCATTTTAGAAAGGGGACATTTCTGCCAAGAGTTGCTTGTTTGTGAGATGGGGAGCTATATGAATTGGTTTATTAATAATAAAACTATCTCTCAGATACTGTATTTTTATAAAGTAGGAACACTAGCAATTGAAACAGGGCTTTTGGCCAGGCTGTGCTTCAAGGTTATGAAAGCTAAAGTTACTTCTATTGCCACTATACAACCAGTGAAAACATATAAAAGACTTTTTTTTTTACTTCTCCAGGTTCTGCAGTAAATTACCTAATCTTCCTTATTCGCCTGTCCCCAAGTAAAAGAAGACAGTTGCTGCCACCTCATTCAATCCCTCCCCCCATTTTAATTAGGGACACTGACAACTGCCAAAAGTAGTTATTATGTCTACTCCTTCCTATCTTATTCTTCCATCCCAGAGTGGCTGAACTAGTAGCTTTACCATTCCTTCATCTCAAAGATTATTAATATTGGTGAAGATTTCCTTCTATTCGGGATGAGGAAATAGAATGACTGCTTTCCATTCTTGGAGTGTTGCTGTTACCAGTACCAAAGAAATGACAAAATGAGTGGAACTCTATTAAGTGCACAAATTTCAAACCATTTAGTTTGCCTTCTTTTACCAAGGAAGTGGGGGCCCAACTGCCTCCTCTCCTTCTCAGAATGGCATTCTACTGGAAGAATACATTATATTACATTACTCTCCCACACAATGGCAATTGCCAGCAGCTCTTTCTTATTGAGTAAGGTATATATGCCTTTTACATGGGTCTAACCATGGGTGAGATGGATATAGTTAAATTAATTAGATATTTAATCAGATTTGCATGTGAAGTGCCAATGCAAAATGCGTTAAGGATAATGCATTGTTAGTAGATTATGATCAAATAAAGAATAGTGCTTGTGCTTTATGGAAGTATAATCACATATTTAATGTAAGCTGCTGTGTTACTGCTGTTCTTAAACATCACCATTCCTTAAGCTGGCTTTTGAGTACCACACATAGTAACCCTACTTGTCACCACAGAAGCAGGTTGGTCTCCTATAAGACTTACATGCAAGAGATGGACGAATATGAATAATTCCCTCTTGAGAAGAAAGGGAGCAGAGGCTTCACAACAGATCATACACTCTCCCTCATCCAAGGTCCTTTCAATGTATGGAGCTACAGCTATTAAAACTTCCTTTCCTGGTCCATTTGACAACTTAAGGATTAAACTGTATTTTGGAGCAAAACATTCATAGGCAAGAAATTCCATCAATCATTTGATATGGAAAATTATGGTCTTGGAACAAATAATGTGTTTGTTCAAAGAACCTGTTCTTTCATTAGTTTGTTCCTCAAACATGTAGGTCAATAATTATTGAAGGATAGACATTTAATTAGTCCATAAATGAATCCATAGTCCATAACTGAGACTCAAATACAGAAATGGAAATGTTTCAGCATAGCTATTTTCTAAAGATCTTGAACTAAGATTCCCAATTGGTGTACCCCAGCTTATTCCAGCATGGCACCAAGGATGCAGAATGCTCAACCACTTAACAACACACTTAGGCGCCTTTCTTCTGGTTTTCTTTTGTAAGGCCAAGCATCATTTCTGTCCCAGCCAGCTGGTTTATTTATTCTCTTTGTCTGGCTGTTTACTGGCTGGCTGTTTGCTTACATTACATTATCTGTACTCCAATTCTTCTTTCTAGAAATTCAATACTGGAGTGGATTCAGATGAGAATGAATGACTTTTGATAACCTAGGAAAGATTACCTAATAATAGCTGATTAGAGATTTGAATTTGGTAAACAACACACTTAGCAATTCTGAATCAATCCATTTCTGGGTTAATATAATGAATGATTGACTAAACTGGGCTCGCAAAGGATAAGTAGGTTCTATAGCTTAATAAAGATTAACAGTACACAAGCTTGTCCCCAGCTCCCATAGTTGCAGGACCACCCAGAAATTTAGAATTGAGCCAGTATTGCGAATGTCAACCAGCATCCCAAACAGAATCAGACATTCAGTTTACCTTCTGAGACAGAATCATTATCTTCATAAGGGAAAGGAACTCTCTCTGTCAGTAGGCAGAGAGATAATCTCAACTCCTCCCTTGGCTGGGAATATATATGTAGGCCATATAAAGTTTTTTCTAGAAATAGATCAAAGCTCTATACTAAGATAATTTAGAAGTTGTGAATATAAACATGGGGTTATATAATTTGAATTATGCAGAATAAACAAAAATATTTATCATCTCCTATATTGTATAATCTATGATGAAATTTTGAGTGCTTTGAAAACAAAGGGAGATATCAAAGGCCATTACAGGATGAAAGTGCATGCTGGAGCTAAAAAAAAACAAAAACCCTAATTAAACTAAGAGCAGTCTTCTCCAGACTCTGATCAAAGTAGATTTTTCAGGGTACAGGCATTTGTTGGTAAACCACAGAAGAGACACGTTTAAGGGTGTTCTACTTTTGTAAACCTAAGTGAATGTCCTGCGAGAGAATGTGCTAGGATTCTTTGAATCCCCACATAAGGATTGCTAAGTGTTTCTATTTTTCTGGACTACTACAGGAAGTTGTATACTTAATCTTAGCTTCTGTTCATCCATACTTCTGTCTTTGCATATTCATTTTATTTGGAATATTTTTGTAATCTGTATTATTAAAGGAAGCATCTCTCTTGTTACCATTTGTAGCAGACCTCTGCCCTCTTGTGGTTCACCTGAAACACTGCATATACTTTTGTAAATCACAAATTTAATAAGGAATTTTACATTTGATCTTTTAAAATAAAAATTGTTTTTTTTCTTTATGAAATTGTTCTACTTTCGAAGGAACAACTGAATCTTCTAGTCACATAACTATACATGAAGTAATCAGGAGGTTACACTGTAGAAATTATTTCAATTTTTATATTTTTAATAATCACCAAAGCAACAGAAATTTGGGGAGCCTTGGCTCTCTCTCAGGATCAGGGACGTATACCAGGTAAGGTGCCCACCAGCAGATAAGTGATGGCAGCAGGATTATCAAGGCACTGCCTCAAAAGTAGGCTAATGTCGAATTGTAAAAATCTGGAAGGTTTGTAGCAGAGATGAATTATCGTGTATTCTCTATTCACACATGCAAACCTAAATAACATGTGTGATACAAACCAGAAAGAGCATAATTAACAGAAAATAGTGATTTTTAGCTCAAGCAGCAGAATGTTTCTGTAGTGTTCCCATGTTTAATGTCTGTACTAAGCATGCCTTCCTTCAAACTGAGTAAAGAAAGATAACAAAGAAGTGCAACAGGCAAAATACTCCCTCACATATACACCACACACTTTTTTATTTTCATTGTTTTCTTTATTGTTGTTATAAATGCTATTTTAAATGCATTGTAGATGTTTTAATAATTTCCTATTTCACTTAAACCACCAACAGTCATTAGATTAGATGGAATATAAATGTAATCAATAAAATAATAAACTGCTGAGCTATTGCTTATTTTTTAAGTAAATGTATATAATAACAATAACAATAATAATAATAATAATAGTAATAGTAGTAGTAGTAGTAGTAGTAGTAGTAGTAGTAGTAGTAGTAGTAGTAGTAAAGTTGGAAGGGACCTTGAAGGTCATCTAGTCCAACCCCCTGCTCAGGCAGGAAACCCTATACCATTTCAGACAAATGACTGTCCAGTCTCTTCTTAAAAACTTCTGGTGCTGCAGCATTCACTACCCAATCATAATACAGAAATATATGTCCTTAAGGTCAACTTCTTCATCATAATTTGATGTTTAGTATCAGTCTTTCATTAAGTTATCCTCATTCTATTCTGCAGGCATTATTATTTTTCAATCATCTTGAGAGTATCATCCATTACAGTACTGAAATTATTCTCTATAAAACAAAATGTATTTTATATGACAGTTTGTTGTTGTTGTTGTTAATTGCGAAGTCGTGTCCGACCCATCGCGACCCCATGGACAATGTTCCTCCAGGTCTTCCTGTCCTCTACCATCTTCTGGAGTCCATTTAAGTTCACACCTACTGCTTCAGTGACTCCATCCAGCCATCTCATTCTCTGTCGTCCCCTTCTTCTATTGCCCTCAATCTTTCCCAGCATTAGGCCCTTCTCCAGTGAGTCCTTCCTTCTCATTAGGTGGCCAAAGTATTTGAATTTCAACTTCAGGATCTGGCCTTCTAAAGAGCAGTCGGGGTTGATCTCTTCTAGGACTGACCGGTTTGAACGCCTTGCAGTCCAAGGGACTCGCAGGAGTCTTCTCCAGCACCATAGTTCAAAGGCCTCAATTCTTTGGCGCTCAGCCTTTCTTATGGTCCAACTTTCACAGCCATACATTGCAACTGGGAAAACCATGGCCTGGACTATACGCACTTTTGTTGGCAGGGTGATGTCTCTGCTTTTTAGAATGCTGTCTAGATTTGCCATAGCTTTCCTCCCCAGGAGCAAGCGTCTTTTAATTTCTTGGCTGCAGTCCCCATCTGAGGTGATCTTGGAGCCCAGAAAAATAAAATCTGTCACTACCTCCATTTCTTCCCCATCTATTTGCCAGGAATTGAGAGGGCCGGATGCCATGATTTTGGTTTTCTTAATGTTGAGTTTCAAGCCAACTTTTGCACTCTCCTTCTTCACCCGCATCAAGAGGCTCTTTAGTTCCTCTTCACTTTCTGCCATTAGAGTGGTATCATCTGCATATCTTAGGTTGTTGATATTTCTCCCGGCAATCTTAATTCCAACTTTTGATTCATCTAGCCCTGCCTTTCTCATGATGTGCTCTGCATATAAGTTAAATAGGCAGGGCGACAGTATACAGCCTTGCCGGACTCCTTTTCCAATTTTGAACCAATCAGTGGTTCCATGTCCAGTTCTCACTGTTGCTTCTTGACCCGCATATAGGTTTCTCAAGAGACAAATAAGATGGTCTGGTATTCCCATCTCTTTAAGAACTTGCCACAATTTGTTGTGATCCACACAATCAAAGGCTTTTGCATAGTCAATGAAGCAGAAGTAGATGTTTTTCTGGAACTCCCTAGCTTTCTCCATGATCCAGCGTATGTTGGCAATTTGATCTCTAGTTCCTCTGCCTCTTCGAAATCCTGCCTGTACTTCTGGTAGTTCTCAATCCACATACTGCTGGAGTCTAGCTTGTAGGATTTTAAGCATAACTTTACTAGCATGTGAAATGAGTGCAATGGTGCGATAGTTTGAACATTCTTTGACATTGCCTTTCTTTGGAATTGGAATGTAAACTGACCTTTTCCAATCCTGTGGCCACTGTTGAGTTTTCCAAATTTGCTGGCAATTGAGTGTAGCACTTTTACTGCATCGTCTTTTAAGATTTTGAATAGCTCAGCTGGAATACTGTCACCTCCACTAGCTTTGTTGTTGCTCAGATTTTCTAAGGCCCATTTCACTTCACATTCTAGGATGTCTGGTTCGAGGCCAGTGACCATCTCATTGTGGTTATCTGGGACGTTAAGCTCATTCTTGTATAGTTCTTCTGTGTAGTTTTGCCATCTCTTCTTAATCTCTTCTGCCTGTTAGGTCCCTGCCATTTTGGTCCTTTATCATGCCCATCTTTGCATGAAACGTTCCCTTCATATCTCCAATTTTCTTGAAGAGATCTCTGGTCCTCCCTATTCTGTTGTTTTCTTCTATTTCTTTGCACTGTTCATTTAAGAAGGCATTCTTATCTCTTCTAGCTATTCTCTGGAATTCTGCATTCAGTTGGGTGTATCCTTCTCTTTCTCCTTTGCCTTTCACTTCCCTTCTTTCCTCAGCTATTTGCAAAGCTTCCTGAGACAGCCATTTTGCTTTCTTGCATTTCTTTTTCTTTGGGATGGTTTTAGTTGCTACCTCTTGTACAATGTTGCGAACTTCCATCCATAGTTCTTCAGGCACTCTATCAGATCTAATTCCGTAAATCTATTTGTCACCTCTACTGTATATTCATTAGGAATATGATTTAGTTTATACCTGAGTGGCCTAGTGCTTTTCCCTACTTTTTTTAATTTAAGCCTAAATTTTGCAACGAGAAGCTCATGATCTGAGCCACAGTCAGCTCCTGGTCTTGTTTTTACTGACTGTATAGAGCTTCTCCATCTTTGGCTGCAGAGCACATAGTCAATCTGATTTCTATGTTGACCGTCTGGTGATGTCCCTGTGTAGAGCCGTCTCTTGGGTTGTTGGAAAAGAGTGTTTGTTATGACCATCGTATTCTCTTGACAAAATTCTATCAGCCTGTGCCCTGCTTCATTTTGTACTCCAAGGCCAAACTTGCCTGTTTTTCCGGTTATCTTTGGCTTCCTACCTTAGCATTCCAATCCCCCAGGATGATAAGGACATCATTTTTTGATGTTAATTCTATAAGGTGCTGTAGGGCTTCATAGAACCGATCAATTTCATCCTCTTCAGCACCAGTGGTTGGGCATAGATTTGGACTATTGTGATATTGAATGGTTTGCCTTGGATTCGAATTGAGATCATTCTGTCATTTTGGGATTGTATCCCAGTATTGCTTTTCCTATTCTTTTATTGACTATGAAGGCTACTCCATTTCTTCTGAGGGATTCTTGCCCACAGTAGTATACCTGATGGTCATCTGAGTTAAATTCACCCATTCCTGTCCATTTTAGTTCGCTGATTCCTAAGATGTCGATGTTCATTCTTGTCATCTCTTTTTTGACTACGTCTAGCTTGCCTTGATTCATGGATCTTACATTCCAGGTTCCTATGGAGAAAAAATCTTTACAGCATCGGACTTTCCTTTCACCACCAGATATATCCACAGCTGAGCGTCCTTTCGGCTTTGGCCCAGTCGCTTCATTCTTTCTGGCGCTACTAGTACTAGCCCTCTGCTCTTCCCCAGTAGCATATTGGACACCTTCCGACCTGAGGGGCTCATCTTCCAGCGTCATATCTTTTTTCCTTTTAGTACTGTCCATGGGGTTGTCATGGCAAAGATACTGGAGTGGTTTGCCATTTCCTTCTCCAGTGGATCACATTTTGTCAGAACTCTCTGCTATGACCTGTCCGTCTTGGGTGGCCCTGCACGGCATAGCTTATAGCTTCATTGAGTTACACAAGCCCCTTTGCCACGACAAGGCAGTAATCCATAAAGGGGATATGACAGTTAGCCTTCTGCAAAAGATCTGACCAGAACAAATATTTAAAAAAAAAAAATCTTTTTCAATTGCCAACTGATTCTGGGCAGCCTCTATTGCCTATTAATGATAGCTGCAGTCATGAGGTTGTAACTGTAACCAGCTAATCCTTAGCAGCACTAATTTGTTATTTTGAACGTGAGTATGGTTTTAAAAAGACACTGACTATTAGTTTACTGTGAAGATGAATAAATTAAAATTCAGTTTTGATATCTCAAAAAAAGAGCTGATATTAAATCAGCCAGGTTTAAAGATTTGTAATCTTAAAAAAGGCAATAATTCTTTATTCCATAGCATCTCATGTATCATTCTCACAACAGATGTAATATGAGATTAAGTATGTGGTGATTAATAAAAATAGTATATGAATTGCCTCTATGACATTGAACTTTAGTAGCAGATGCTGAAAAATGAAATAGCAATCATACAGTTTTCCAAAGTTTTGTCACTGGAGGCATTGATGAAGATGTTCCCCAAGCCTATTTGCTATATTCAGAAGTGTTTGTAGAACTGGCATAATCCTAAGTGTACACATTTTCAAATGAAAAACTGATTAACTAAACAGGAGACACTGGTGAACTCTTAGTTCAGAGTGTGTTCTCCTCCCACAGAACTTTGGGACATAATGATCCTTATATCTTTATCCTTATTATGAAAACATTGTTAAGGTCCAAGTCATATTCTGCTCTTCTGGATGTAGGTGAATAATTAAGTTGCTCTTGAAGAAGTAGCACAAGGTAATTTTTTAATATTATGACAGGCATGGCTGGATAGTAGATTACGATTTTACTGCTGTGCCATTGAATGTTCAATATAACTTTTGATTTAATTACTGTATATTTTAATTCTATTACTATATTGAGTATAAGCAACTCAGAATACTTTTTTGAGTAGCATATGAGTAAGTATAAATAAACACATAGGCTTGCATGTTTTAACATTACCAGGCTTACCTTTGTTTCTTGGAGCATTATTTAAAAAAACAAAAGTGCTGGGCTGCAACCAATCAATCATTTGTGTTTTCTAAAAATGCCTGTAAGGTAGGCCCTCTGGAAGACCCAGAGACATACACAAATATGTGGGCTTCCATTTTAAAAATAAAATAAAATAATGAGAGACAATGTTAAATGGATGGGGAGGGAAAAATCAGCAGAAGTCAGTGATGTTTTGCTGGATTCATTGTCTACTCCTGAATAAATCATTCTCCTCAGAAATGAGAGTTTGGGAACTCTAGTCTTCCCACCGTCATTTTTCTCACATACTGCAACTTTAACAATTGAGTATCTCACCACAGCCCTAGATGAGGCAATCCTTCAAGGACCCATTTCCCCACCTGCCCACTACAGCAAAAGAGAAAGGTACCTTGGTGCCATGATAAAAGTCATCCACACAGGTTGCATTCATGAAGGTTTGGTGGAAGTGGGTGCTGGTATCAATACCACCAGGGATCACCAGCTTGCCAGTGGCATCTATGACTTTGGCCCCGCCAGGAATCATGAGTTCACGGCCCACCTGCTGTATGATGCCATTCTCAATATAAACATCAGCTTCAAGGGTGCAGTCATCGTTCACCACTTTCCCCCCTTTGATGAGGATCCTCATTATGGCAGCATTGGCAAGCATGATTCTGAAAAAATTGAGGCAGCAGACAAGTTAGAGGAAAATTGAATTGGCAAAACACAGTTTCTGTCCAAACAGCCAAAGGCCGAACAACTCTGTAAGTTTAACAATACGACCGTATCATTATGATGGTTGGTCACAGAGTCAACCAGATGTTTATGCTAGATTTAATATTTTTATCCCACCTATCAAGTCCTTCCCTAGAACCTGGGATTGACAGATATTGTTGTTATTATTATTATTATATTATGGTATATATTATTAATAATAATAATATATACACAACAATGTGAAATCACAGCTGTCACTTCTTTAGCTGATGTTGGCCTTTATTTGCATAATGTTTTTCTCTGGAATGTCATAATGTATCAGCGTAGTGTATGTGCAAATCCAAGCAGTGTGGCTTTTTGACAGATGGAAATTTCATCAATGCACAGATTTTCCAAGTGTCTTCCAAGGCTTCTTGGTATGTGGCTAATTATTATATTTTATTATAATAAATTATTAACAATTATATAATCAACTAATCAATTATTATAGCTGCCCACTGCAGAAGTTGGTTTACAATATCCAAGAATTAAAAGACAATTAAAAAACACATAAAACAAGACAAGACAGCAGGGCCAAAAACAACCATTTCAATTTTAAAAAAGATCCAATAAAAATACAATCTGTGGGCTTCCGGTTCTGGTTTGCGGCAGTGCGGTCGAGCGAAGGGCGTCGTCCCTTTGCTGATTGAGTTTCCCCTGCCGGTAGACCCCTTAGAGGGTTGAAAAGACACTCTGGAGGAGCGTCTACCGTTGAGGAGGCTTCTTGGATAGTTGCAGAGGAGTGGCGTCCTCCTCTGTGCACTGAGTATCTCCTTTGGGCCGACAGGGTAAAGATCAGCCAGTAAAATGGCCGTTTAGCTGCGCCAACCGTAAGCCATAAGATCATCTAAGCAAGCAGACCCGCCATGGAAGATTTGGTGAGATTTTTTTTTAACCTCTATTTTCTTTTTTTTTTTCCTGTGAAAAGTTTTTTTTTCTGGAATTATTCCCCTTTTTGTTGAAGCGGCGTTTTAAATTGGGGGAGGTGAAGCTTAAGAAAAGGACGAAACCTATTTTTGTTTTAATGGCTGATTCTATTTTTGAATACTTTGGAGCCCCAAAAAGATTTCTTTTAGAGAGACTTAAGAGGCTATACATCTGGAGAGTATTATCTTTGCTTATTTTTTATGTTTTCTGAAAAGACTGATTATTTGATTAACTCGTTGGGGGACATCTTCTGCTGAAACTACATATCGCTCTTGCTATTTTTTTTTTTCTTTTCTCTTGGAATTTCCATAAAGGAAATAGACTATGAAACTTGGGAGGAGATGGATATTGAGTGACTGTGTTTAAATATAGTCTCCCCCAAAAAGAGAATGTCTTCAAATATGATAAAACTGGAGGAAACCCGTTCAGACTCTATTTATAAATATATTTTGGATCAAATCTTAGAAAACACGGAGATGACAATTGCTTGTATAAAGGAGATTTCTTTACATCAACAAAGTCAAGCACAAGCTTTAAGTCAGTGGTTCTCAGCCTGTGTGTCGGGACCCCATTTGGGGTTGAATGACCATTTTATGGGGGTCGCCAAACAACGCAGTCCACCATTTTTTCCCCTTTTCCTTAGCTGTGCTACTCCCTTTTATTCTATTGGCTTTTGAAAGCCAATAGAATAGACTCTCTTGAATAGAGTGTAATTCTATTGGCTTTCAAAAGCCAATAGGAATTGTCCAGGCTGTCTCTGCCTTGCTGAGCCCACCAAAAGTCCCATTCTGCAAACGATGCTGCACCAGTTGAGTAGTCCTCGACTTACAACCGGTTGAGTAGTCCTCAACTTACGACCAGTTGGGGGTCGCGGCATTAAAAAGGTTGAGAACCACTGCTTTAAGTGAAACTGTAGTTTGTATTCAAAAGACTTGCTCTCAGCTTACTGAGATGGAAGAAGCAAATGTACAGTTGGATTTGCAATCGATACCAAGAATGACTCCCCCTGCCCCTCCCCATTCTTCCCCCCCCCCACAACTAGCATACACCTATTTTTTTCAGGACTGAATAAAGATGATTTATAATATGGAAATGGAGGAGCTTACTTCGGAAAGTCAAGCTGATTTGCAGATACCATTTGACTTTCTGAGAGAGGAAAAACTATTGGAAGAAGAGCAAAACTTGACTATATCAAAAAAAGGATTTCAATTAAAGTTTATGCAACCTTGAAAAAGATGGGAAATGACGTTTTGGCATGAGCTTTTCAGAATGACTATAACTCTTATACCAGCCTAAGAAAATGGATAATGGGAAACCTCTTGCTCCTATGCACAGTGTGGCAGGAGACAATGGGAAAATTATTTGCAGAACTAGAGACTTGACTATGGAAACCTATTTGGAATAGAAGGAAACCCAGAATAAGATATAAATATTAAATTTGAGATGATAATTATGGACGGTAAAGGTTTCATAGTGATTTTGATTGTCTTGGATTTGGTTTGTGTTAAATGGGAGGCTATTATGAAATGATTTAGAATTTAATATTGAAGTATAGCAAGAATATGTGTTCTTTTTTGTGTGTATGTTTTTCTTTTTTTCCTTTCCTATTTGTGGTTTTTGTTTTGGAATGAGATGGAATTAATAATTGGAGAATTATTGAAAAAGAATAGAAATATAGTTGAGAAATGTAGGAATTTAGTTTTGGGGCTAGTATGTTTAAATAAGAGAAATTTGGGGGCCCTGAAATAGTTAAATAATTAGGTTAGCTTAAATTCAAATATTTGGAAAAATTAATAAAGTTTAAAACAGGATCTTTGGGATAGATAAGGAGCTTTCGTAAAAGATTATTGACTAATGAAATTTATATCTGGCAATATACTTAATGAAAATCTGTGTTAAAAATGTACTAATGAGATTCCAATAGCGTTGGTTTTTATTTAAGCATTTAATTTAACCACTTTCAAGCTCAATTCATTATTTTTAAAGGACAAAGCAGCTTTTTTAAGATCTTAGGAAGCAGTCCTTCAATGGGAAAATATATTCTTGACTTTGAAAAAAAAATTATGTTCATGTGTGTGTGTCTGCATCTAGGCTTTGAAACTGACTCCCCCTGCCCCTCCCCATTCTTCCCCCCCCACACAACTAGCATACACCTATTTTTTTCAGGACTGAATAAAGAAGTCTCTTTTGCCCAAGCACTCTAGTTTTTAAAAACATTTATTTGCTGATCAATAAATAGTATTTTTATGATGCAGGTCAGAGATCCCCTATAAATATCAGCAGAATGATTTCACTCCATCAGAAAACTTTTTTTCTTTTCTGTAGGAACCACAAAATCTATAAAAAAGACCCCAAATGTCACCTACCATGTATACAAAAAAGAACAGAATTCTTTTTTTTACAAATTTTATTAAATGTACATTTTAAAAACAAAAATGGACATGATTCAATTTCCCTGGCATCAACAGTGCTATTAGTATTACCTTATGTTACAGAAAGAAAAACAGAAACTTAAAATATATTCTTTAACAGGACAGAGTATAACAAACTGTGCGTATAACATCTGTAGATTTTTTGATAAACCATCTTTCAATCGTCAACACTGTATTTACATATCTTTCAGTTGTGCCCTAATATAGGTACTAATAAGAAGTCCTTATGATATTAACTAGTCAATCGATAATCATCTCAGCGATCCTCCTTATCTCTAACCAATTGTACACATTTTTCCAAATTCAGTTTTATTTTTCAGTTTTATTTTTCATCTCTAGAGTTAACCTGTCCATTTCAGCGCAGGATAAAATTTTATTTATTATTTCTTCCTCAGTGGGGGTTTCCTTTCCTTTCCATTTTTGGGCGTATGCCAATCTTGCTGTGGTTAAAATATGCAATGGTAAGTAAAAAGATGCTTTGCTGAATTTATCATTAATAATCCCTAATAAGAAGATTTTAAAAAGAACAGAATTCTTCATTCAGCACTAGAAGCTCCCCTTTGCCATGAAATCTAGGTTGTTTATGGGTAATCTAATAGCTGCAGATCTGGAGGGATCCAGAGAACTCACAAGCAAAGCAATCTTGCATTCTCACAACCAGAACTAAGATCTAAAAACAATGTTTCTCAAACTTGGCAACTTTTAAGATGTGTGGACTTGAGCTCCCAAAATTCCATGGTTAGTACGCTGGCTGGGGATTCTGGGAGTTGAAGTCCACACTCAAACTTACTAAAGTTAAGAAACACTAATAGAGATAGAGATAGAGATAGAGAGAGAGAGAGAGAGAGAGAGAGAGAGAGAGAGAGAGAGAGGGAGGGAGGGAGGGATCGGTCTTATTCTAAACACAAGCTAATGTTTTGTTTGTGTGGGCAAATATATTCATGATATCCCCAAAAAGAGAGAGGTAGCAGAGTCCAATGGCTACAAATGCAATTTTATTTCAAAAAATCTGACCCTGAGCAGAAGTATAAGCTTCATCTCCAGGTGATAAAATGTAACAGCAAAGCTTTCATACCATTTAACTAGAAAAACCATCATATATTGACAACCAAATGTTTGCAACTGATAAAGCCAGATCAAACAGCCTTGGGCCAGTGCTATACAATCTGGATTTGTAGATTATGCATTCCCTTCTTTGATTTACTGAGCCATTACCCATTTGTATATTGTATACTTCACGCTTGCAAATATCATCATTCACACTTATTTGCATAACTTACTAAGTCAGCCAGCTACACTATATTTATTATTTTTTTAGAATTTTGATGCTACTCACATATATTTGTAAATATATACATTAACAATCATCGCAAAAGGTCTAAGGCTCTGTGGAGAAAAGTACAAGTTTAGCCCTTTTTAAATTCAGTAAGGAAGAAAAAGGTTGTTCTACAATTTAGGTACCATTATGGAAAATGCAGGGATTATCTATCCTCAACATACTCGTGACAGGACTGTAATAAGCAGCCTTATCCAGGTGTGGTCATTCTAAATAGGAGCCACTGTACCAAGAAAACTGAAATACCTTAGGACAGCGGTTCTCAACCTGTGGGTCGCGACCCCATTTGGGGTCGAACGACCATTTCACAGGGGTCGCCAAACACCGCAATCCGCCATTTTTCCCCCTTTTCCTTAGCTGTGCTACTCCCTCTTATTCTAATGGCTTTTGAAAGCCAATAGAATAGATTCTATTCAAGAGACTCTATTCTATTGGCGTTCGAAAGCCAATAGAATGTATTTATTTATTTATTTATTTATTTATGAGACTTATATACCGCTTAAGTCTCATAAATAAATAAATAAATAAATAAATAAATTGTATTGGCTTTCTAATGTCAATAGAATAGATTCTCTTGAATAGAGTCTAATTCTATTGGCTTTCAAAAGCCAATAGGAATTGTCCAGGCTGTCTCTGCCCTGCTGAGCCCGCCAAAAGTCCCAATCTGCAAACAGTGCTGCAAGTTGTCTGCAGCTAAGGCGAGCTTTCTGGACGTTTCCACCCCTCCCTGCTGAGCAACTACTAAATGTAAGTAAAAGAGGGCCAGGAGTGGGAGGTCGGCGGGCGCAGGGAGGGTTGCTGGCGTGCGTGGGGCCGGCAGGTGGCTTACCTCCCTTGGGCTGGGCCAGCTGGTGGCCCAGCCGGTGGTTGCCCTGCGCCCTCGCTGCCACGTGCCATGGCCGCCCAGGAGTCGCCTGGGCCTGCCTGCTGCCTCATCGAACATGCGGTGGCTAAGGTAAGGCTAGCGGGGCAGCGGTGGGCGCAGGGAGGGTTGCTGGCGCGCGTGGGGCCCGGCGGGTGGCTTACCTCCCTTGGGCTGGGCCAGCTGGTGGCCCAGCCAGTGGTCGGCCTGCACCGTCACTGCTGCTTGCCAGTTATGCCTCAGCGGGCGCAGGGGGCAGCACCATGCATGCGCAGCACTCCCGGGCCAAGGTGGTTGCTGGGCGACAGCCCGCATGCACCCTCGGCCTGCCCAGTGTGCACTCCAGCCACAAGATAGGAGGTGGAGCGTGCGCGCCTCCTCCTGCCCCGCCCACAGGGACATACAGGTAGTCCTCAACTTACGACTACATGGTTGGGGGTCATGGCATTAGGAAGGTTGAGAACCACTGCCTTAGGAGCAAAATCTCAAGAAGACGGAGAATCTTCACCCATCACACCCTAGTACACAGATGTCAAACTTGCTGCATCACATGATGTGTCGCAACGTATCACAACTTTTTTTGCATTGCCGGAGCTGGAGTGGACACGGCCTGCGCACGATGAAACTGGCCCACGGACCGGCAGTTTGACACCCCTGCCCTAGTATAAGAGTAAAATTTCCTCATGATAGGAACTCCCTTTCCTTTAAAGAATGGAATCTCTTAGCTGATAATAAAGATGGAAAAGTTTGAGAAGAATTAGATTAATTTTGGACAGGGAACTGGAGTTATACTTAAACCAGATTTGGGGCTGGCAATCAGGCAGTCACATGAGGTTTCAGAGGTACTACGCATAGTGAAGGAAGATGAAGAGACTAAAATTTATGTGAGGAAGGCAGACAATTAAAAAAAATGTACCCACCATTAGGATTACTTTTTTTGCTTGTGCCATCTTGTACAGTCTTTGTATATATGCATATAAAAGAACCAGAAAACAGGAGGTCCTCATTTGAACAAATCCATCCAATGTACCAGGAAAAGAGGGCAAATCTTTGCTAACCTTGTCCTTTATATTCAGACAATATAGATAGAGGGGAGCTTAGTTTATTTCAAAATAATCCCAGGCTCCTTTGGGTTAAAATTTTTTCTAATGATCTCCTCCAGGCTAATTCACCATATTCATTTAGACCAGCGGTTCTCAACCTGTGGGTCGCGACCCCATTTGGGGTCGAACGACCATTTCACGGGGGTCGCCAAACAACGCGATCCACCATTTTTTTCCTCAGCTGGCAGCACCGTGCATGTGCGCCGCGCCGTGCATGTGCGCCGCGCATGGGGCCGCCGCCGCGCATGTGCGCCACGCATGGGGCGCGTCCTTATGACCGGGGTCGCCGGTATAAAAAGGTTGAGAACCACTGATTTAGACACTACCAATGTACATTAGAGCAGTGGCCCCCAACCGTTTGGACACCAGGGACCAGTTCAGAGGAGAGAGGTTTTTCCGCAGACTGGAGGGGTTTGGTTTTGGGTGCTGCCTGCATCCCACAGATGGGGCTTCGCCTGTTTGTGCGGCCCAGTTTCTGGCATGCTGTGCCCGGTGCCTGTCCATGGACCGGGAATTGAGAGTTGGGTAAGAATGATTCTAAAGCATAAGACAGAAGCTTGCAATATATTTAAAAGTTAAACATTCTAATGTCATAACATTTTGCGCACTCAAAATGGGGTGAGTTGAGCTTTGATGTTAGGACTTGGGATGAATACATCTTATAAGCTGGAAATGTGAATGAAAGGATTAATCCTGAATGAAATAGAAACATAAATGAATAGATTTATGTTTGGGGACTAATAGTATATTTCTACAACTATTATATAAAAGTTCTTAAGCAAATGTGGTGCCCATTTGGTGGAAATTTCTTACCCTAGAGCAGGGATAGGCAACCTTGGCTCTTTTATGGCTGGCTCAGGAATTCTGGGAGTTGAAATCCACGAGTCATAAAAGAGCCAAGGTTGCCTACCCCTGCTCTAGAGAGATAAGGTTGCATTTTTGTTCCTAAGATTCTGAAGATTCCTCAAGACCTGGCTATGACAGCTGGGGAACTGTGAACTTGTAAGGTGTTTCCCTTATTAACATTCCCCTGTCAATTATTCTCTTTTCTTGTTTTAGCTTTGCGTTCATAATTTTTAATTCTTTTAAATGATTATTATATAATGCAGTGGTTCTCAACCTTCCTAATGCTGCAACCCCCAACCATGTGGTCGTAAGTTGAGGACTACCTGTTATTTCCCTGTGGGCGGGGCTCCGCCTCCTCTCCTGTGGCTGGAGTGCACGCTGGGCAGGCCGAGGGTGCACGCGGGCCATCGCCCAGCAACCGCCTCGGCCTGGGAGCGCCATGCATGCGTGGTGCTTCCCCCTGCGCCGGCCGAGGCATAACTGGCAAGTGGCAGCGACGGCGCAGGCCGACCACTGGCTGGGCCACCAGCTGGCCCAGCCCAAGGGAGGTAAGCCACCCGCTGGGCCCCACGCACACCAGCAACCCTCCCTGCGCCCGCCGCTACCCCGCTGGCCACCGCATGTTTGGTGCAGCAGCAGGCAGGCCCAGGCGCTCCTGGGTGGCCATGGCACGTGGCAGCAAGGGCGCAGGGCGACCACTGGCTGGGCCACCAGCTGGCCCAGCCCAAGGGAAGTAAGCCACCTGCCGGGCCTCACGCACGCCAGCAACCCTCCCTGCACCCGCCGGCCTCCCACCCCTGGCCCTCTTTTACTTACATTTAGTAGTTGCTCAGCAAGGAGGGGTGGAAACGTCCAGAAAGCTCGCCTTAGCTGCAGACAACTTGCAGCATCGTTTGCAGACTGGGACTTTTGGCGGGCTCAGCAGGGCAGAGACAACCTGGACAATTCCTATTGGCTTTTGAAAGCCAATAGAATTAGACTCTATTCAAGAGAGTCTATTCTATTGGCATTCGAAAGCCAATAGATTCTATTGGCTTTCGAAAGCCAATAGATTCCCCCTGTCCGGGGGAATCCTCCACGGAGGTGAGATCGAGAGGTCTAAGAGGTCGGCAAACCACGGGCGCCGTGGCCAGTGAGGGGCAATGCAGACTATCTCTGCGCCTTCCAGAATCAGCTTGCGTATGGTCGCCGGTATTAAGGGCAGCGGTGGGAAGGCGTACAGGAGTTGCGCCGGCCACTGACACCTGAGAGCATCCGTTCCCTCTGATCCCGGGGACGGGAATCTGGAGAAGAACCTGGGGAGTTGTGTGTTCTTGTGATTGGCAAATAGATCTAGATGTGGTTGTCCGAATCTCCGGGAGATCTCCTCGAACAGAGCCGGATCCAGACGCCATTCCGACTGGTCCACCCTGGCTCTGCTCAGGGAGTCTGCCTGGGTGTTTGTCTCTCCTGAGATGTGTTCCGCTCTGATGGAACTCACATTGGTTTCTGCCCACCGAGCCAGAGCCAATGCCTCTTTCATTAGTTCCGCTGATCGCGTTCCTCCCTCCTTGTTTACATGTGCCTTGGCTGCTATGTTGTCTGTTAGTACGAGGACGTGCCTCCTTGTTACTAGGTGTGAGAAATGACGAAGGGCCAGGTGGATGGCCCGGAGCTCTAGCCAGTTGATGCTGTGTGACAGGTCCTTCTGTCCCCACTGGCCCTGTGCTATCTGGCTTCCCAGGTGCGCTCCCCAACCGAACAGGCTCGCGTCCGTCGTGAGTGTGACCCTGTTCGGTTCCCTGAATATGCTCCCCCTGAGTGTCGTGGGGGATAGCCACCATTCTAGTGATCTCATCACCTGTGCTGGTACCAGCACTCTCCTGTTGGAAGTGCTGAGGTTCCTCCTCTGGTAGGGTAGGAGGAACCACTGCAACTCCCTTGAGTGGAGCCTTGCCCATGGGATGATGCCCATGCAAGATATCATCTTTCCCAGGAGCTTCGAGAGCTGTATCAAGGGCACTCTCTTGATCTTTTGAATTTGGTGAATCAGCTTGGATATGCTGATCCGTCGCTCCTGGGAAAGGTATACCCTGCACTGTGACGTGTCTATCACCGCTCCTAGGTGTTGCAGCCTCCTTGAGGGGATGAGGTGGCTCTTGCTTAAATTGACTGAGAATCCATGCCCCTGTAGGGTTCGGATTGTGGTCTTGAGGTCTGCCCTTGCTTGTTCCTGAGATCTGGACTGAATCAAGATGTCGTCCAGATAAAACTGTACGCGAACCGGCATCAGCCTGAGATGGGCTGCTATTACAGCTAGGGTCTTGGTAAATACCCTTGGTGCTGAAGATAGTCCGAAGGGTAAGGCCCTGTATTGGTAATGCCGGCCCGCGTAGGTAAATCTGAGGAATTTCCGGTAGCTGGGATGGATGGGAATGTGTAGGTACGCCTCTGTGAGATCTATTGAGGATAATAGATCGTCTTCCCTGACGCTGGCTAGGATGGATTTCAATGAGTGCATCTTGAACTTCCTGTACTTTATGAAATGATTCAGGCCCTTCAGGTCCAATATTGCTCTCCACCCTCCTGATGTCTTTGGAATAACGAAGAGGATAGAATAAAATCCTCTTCCCTCCTCTTCCTTTGGTACCCTCTCTATGGCTTGAATTGACAGGAGGTGAGCTATGGCCGAAGTTATCAGCCTCGTCTTGTGTACCTTTCTGGAGATGGGGCATCTGATGAACCGGCTTGGTGGGGGAGAACAAAAGTCTAAGGTCAGGCCATGCCTGATCGTTTCCAAGACCCAGGCGTCGGTGGTGGTCTGCTCCCAGACCTCGATGAAGTTTCCTAACCGACCCCCGATGGGAGTGTCCTGTTTGGCGTCACTTGGTACGCTTAAAGGATCTGCCTCCCGCTCCCCTATATGGGCGTCTGGACTGGAACTGGCCTCTGGCTCCCGGGCTTTGGCGATCCTGGGTTCGATCCTGTCTCGGATAGAAGGATCGTGAGCCTCTGGGCCAGTCCCAGGATTGCCCTGATCGAAAGGGCTGTCTCCATTCCAAGGGGCTTCCTGGGCGGAAGCCCTGTCTCCGGAAATCCTGACTGCCTCTCCTGTCTAACTTCTTTGATGGGTGTACTAGGATTTTTTTCTTGTCTCTGCCTTCGCTGACATGTGGGCCCAGTATGGACCCAAATAAGGCTTCTCCACTGTACTTGGACGTCGATAGACGCCATTTGGACCTCAGGTCTGTCTTCCAATTTTTGAGCCACAGTAGCCTACGCGAGGCCACTGTGGCCGCAATGGATCTTGCCGCATATTTTGTTGCGTACAGTGAAGCGTCAGACACGAATTGAGAGGCCGCGAGGAGCTTGGCCAATGTTTGGTGTACTCTGACCTGGTCTGGAGGCACCGTGCCTTGCAGTTCCCTCAGCCACATGATACAGGCCCTCGCGAAGAATGATGATGAAGTGGCTGCTCTGGCCGCCCAGGCTGCAGCCATGTGGGAACGCCGGAGGGAGTGTTCAAATTTCTTCTCCTCAGGTTTCAAGACCTCCGCCATGTCTCCTGGAATCGCGGAGGTAGAGAATAATGAGATCAAGGGGTTATCTACAGTAGGAACCTCTAGCATGTTCGAGAAGGAGGGAGATAGGTTGAAGAGCTTTCTTTCCGCGCTATTAGGTGCCGGCGGGCTTGCAAGTGATGACCATTGTTCCTCCAGCGTGGTCATAAAGACCTCCGGACAAGGAATGTACTTATCCTGTGGAACCTTTTTGGCAAATAGAGGATTGGCCTCCCTGCTTGTGGAGGGCTTCTCATCCTGTACTGATGTTAGACTGACCGTGGAAACTGCCTTTATCAGGAGTGATTTTAAGAGCGCTGGGTTAAAGAGGCCAGAGCTCGTCGCCTGCTCAGGTGCGGTCTCCTCATCCTCCGAGAGAGGCATGTCTGACATGTCAAGGTCTACTGAGTCACCCTCTCCAAGTTGAGAGGAAGTCTCAGAGATGTTGGTAGGGGGTGGCCTAGCTCGCCCCTTACGGGGTGTGTGAAAAGCCACTTGCCCCTTAGAAGCCATGAACTGGGAGAATGCATCCTGCATGAATGCCTGAAATTGTGCCGACCATATGTTCTCCTGCGCTTTGTCTCTGGGTTGAGGCGCTGGGGTGTGGTCAGGTGAAGAATCTGGTGAGGAGAGAGTGGAGGAATCTAACTGTTCAGTTTTCCCAGGAGGAGACCAGGTCTTGAGCACTTCCTCGGCAGTAGGTTCTGTGCTGGGTGCCACCACTGGGACAGGGGAAACCGGATTTGTCCCATTGACATTGGTTCTCTGTGCCCTGCTAATTTGTCTTTCTAAAGCCAAATGTCTCCTCAAAGCCTCTCGCTCAGCCGTTTTAGACTGTCCCTTCTGAGTAAGGTGCTTTGTTTTAGCCTTCTTCTTCCCCCCCACCTCTGATTCAGAGGATCTGCGTTTTTGTTGTTGCTGTGGGGGGGACAATTGAGGGACCTGTGTGACTGAATACGAGACATTGTCTGCCATTGTGCCAGACACCCCGAGTAGGCAATGCCTGGAATGGGGGAATGAGGTACGCAGATCAGATGCAGATGCTTGGGGCTGTGCCCTCTTCTGCCTATACAAACAATGGCCGGACAGACAGGATTCTTTGGAGAGAAGATCCTGCAAGGCAGTGACTAAAGGTCACTATAGGAACATTCAGGGAAAAATATTCCTCCTCACCTCCTCACCTAGTCCAGACAAGAGCAGTTTATATCTCTCTCTCCCCCAGTCTGTGGCTGTAGCAGCAGACCACGATCAGAACGGTTCTCTTCCTTTTCCCTTTTCCTTCCTCTTGCCTCAATTTCTTGAGGAACCTCAGATCCTTGCCTAAAGGTATCCCTTTTTTGTCTGCAGGGAAATGGAGTCCGGGTAGTAGCCCCACCCCCAAGGGAAAATACGGCGGGAGATCCGCTTGTTCAAAATGGCGAATGGGAGGAAGCCACGCCTCCCAAAGGTAGTCCGGGAAGCCACGCGGTTTAAACAATGGCGGATCCTTGAATTCAACAGTAAGGAAGACTCCTTGGGTTTTAAGGGGGCTGCGCCTCTCCTCTGAGGGAAGGAAACAGCGTTAAGGCTCTGTTCTAGTCAGGGCTGCTTTTCGCGCCGCTCAGCTGATCGATGCCGAGCGGCGCCGCGGTTTGCCGCTTCCCGCGCGGCTCAGCTGTTTCACGCTGAGCGGCGCCTCGGTTCTGTCGGCCAAGCCGAGCCGGCCACTCAGCTGTTTGGCGGATCGGAGGGCGACGAACAACCCGGTGGGATCCCCGCGCCAAACAGCTGCTCGGCGGGCCGGATATCGACGAGCGATCCGGCCCCGTTCCAAGCCTCCCCTGCTAGCCGCCCTGACGCCCCACTCACAACTCCGCCGATCCTGGCTGTGCCTTTTAAGTTCTATCAGCTGCCAGAGAGCTTTTCATTCAAATGGAAGGAAGAGGATTCCTTTCTTTTTCTTTTGGGATAAATTCCTATTGTTCTGAGAGCTGCTTCTCGCACTTCTACCAGGCTTCGAGACTGAGTCAAAACTGGGGTCACACGCAGAGGAAGAGGTGTGGCCGAAGTTTTTACCCAGTCTGCCAGGCAGGAAGGCCGTCATAGAACCCATTCGTTGGACTCTACAGCCATCCTGCTGGAGAATAAGGTGGATTTTGTACTGTCATGGGGAGAAATGGTGGAAACAGGCTGCAGAACAACTGCAATCAACAGCTGTGAGTTTGACTACTAAGTTATAAAACTGTGGCTATAACTTTGTCTCTTCTCATAGCAGCTGAACATGTCAGAGCAACAACTGAAAGGAAGAAAACCCAGATTTTGTGTAGTGGCCATCCTGGAAGACTGACATACACAGCACAAAGCTGTGCAAAATGCAACTGTCTTAAAAAGGGGTTATCCCCTCTAGAATAGAAAACTGAGGCTTCCTCAGCAGGACACTATAAGTTTATAGATCAAGTCCTTGGAGGAACAGTAGCAAGTCCTGCAGCTCCCAGGTAAGAGAAGCCAACTTTATCGAGTCATTCAGATTTTACTTTTGAGGAATTCTTAGAGTCACTGCTATATTTAGATACTGGAGAACTGCTGAAAAAGCTGCTGTCTTTTTAAGTTTACTTCCAGAAGAGAACTCTAAAACTACCTCAAAAGCAAAGGACTGTAAAGCTCTTGTTAGGTCAGGGTTCTTCAATGATATTACTTGTGAACTTTAACTCCCAGAATTCCTCAGCCAGGCATGCTGGCTGAGGAATTCTGGGAACTGAAGTCCACAAATCATAAAAGGGCCAAGTTTGAAGACCCCTGTGCTAGGAGGATATACTTGACTCGTTTTATGAAAAAGGCTGGCTTCAGGAAGAAAATGGGTTGCTCTGGCATTTGCATTAGTTTCCAGACAGAAAGGCTGAAGATACATGGCTACTTTCGAAATGTATTCAAAGGCTGTGTCTGAGAAATACAGAAATGAATAGTTTTGTTTTTTCTTGAACTGAAGTGATGGAAGAATTATGCAAAATAAAAAGCACCTCATACTTGATCACCTTATCCAGCTCTGCAGAGCCATCAGTTAAAAAGACATTCCTGAGTTCCTTATTACTCCAAATTATTTGACTTGGAATAAGGCAGATGCTTGTCTTTTTAAAAGGAAAAAATGCACAAGAGGCAATACCATTACAGTATTTGACCAACAGAGGTTGCACAAAATTGCTGCAGATGTTCAGGTTTGAAAAATTCTCATCAAGTAAATTGAACTGCAGAATTTGCAGAATCTGTTGGATGGGGGAAATTCCAGAAATGGAATTACTTCTAGAAATTATGAAAGACTGTTGAACTGACTTTTGGCATATTAGCACTAGTTCCTTTGATTTGCCTGTTTTCTTTTATATTACAACGTGCATATATTCCAAACCCCATTGACATTTCCTTTCCCTCTTTCAGGACTTCTCTAAATATTTGTATCCCCTACTTCCATATTGCCTGCTCCTTCTTGCCACTTGCTGTTACCAGATTCCCCTCCCACTCTCAGTTTTAAGAAAGTGTTAAGACCCAAGCCCGCTTTCCAAGGATTATTTAGTACACAGGTGGCACTGGGTGTTTCCCAGTAGCAGCTTGAGACTAATAAATGCCTGTTTTTCTTCTCCCCAGGGAAAGAAGCAGCAATGAGATAATGAAAACCCCCACAACACAGAGAAGCCTTTGTGTCCTAGAATGAAAAAACAGCCACTATCCCCTTTGTCCCATCTCTATTGTTTACACTCCCTTCTGCAGCCCACTGTATTTCTCCGTATCAAAACCCAAAGGCTTTTCTCTTCTAATCCTATTCTAGTAACCTAATATATTTAAGGATATCATTAAGACAGTAAGAAAATGAAAAGAATAATATCATTTTGCAAAGCTGCTACGCCTATTGTGTAGATCCTAGATGCAGTTTTATACCAAAAAGAGCAGGAGTTTATAATTACAAAAGGATCCCTTTCCCTCCATGCGAAGACTAGTTTCAGCTGGGGGCCAGCTGTGGAATGTCTGGATGAGCACTCTTCCTTCTTGTGCCTGGGCACTAGACACACTGAAATAAAGCTAGACATTTCCCCCCTAAAAGTGATAACAGAGCATGGGGACCAGTTTATTTACATTTAATTTCTCCCTCTACAGATCCTGTTTACAAAGATGCTTCGCCCCAACTTCTTCAGGCACTTTGCACCTTTATACATTTGCTACTACAATCTCCCAAAACACACAATAACCCACGATCACACTACAATTGCACAAGACAAGCCAATATCTATATCTCTGAATGCAACTGGTTCATGTAGATATGGTTTTCCTTCGTTCAAAATATTAATATTTTGAAAGATATTTCCATTTCAGTGGGACAAAGCTAGAACTGGATACATTTTCATTAGGCCCAGAGAGATCAGATTGATACTGCACTTGCAGTAAACCAAAACAAATGAATCACATTGCAGCTTAAAGGGTGATAAGTAAACATAGCCAACAAAGAGTTTCTTCTAACATTCAAGCTTTACACGTGCAAAGCAATTAAGAAGCATTTTTGAGATTGCACAGGTCCATGAGGGATTGTGTGAGTTCATATTTACTTGAACTGGAACAGAATACATCAGACCCTCTTGCCCAAATGAACTGGAGACAGGAAAAGATGAGATTTTTTTTATCCTCAATGAGCCACAAAACAAACATAAACATTTTATAGCTGAAATAAAGCAGAGATGCTTGACCAGTTTGGCCCTGGGATTTAGAGGCAGGAGGAAGGCATCCTACAGATTTCTATTAATGGCACATACAAAACCCAGAGAGAATTCACCCATTAAAATGTGCCTGCAAAATCAGGCACCAGATATTTCTCTTTCACAAAGTGCCAGCAATTTTCAGTAATGACTGGTGCATTGCAGCACGGAGATGAAAGCAGGTTTTGTTTTGGTGTGTTCTCTCTCTCTCTTTTTTGACAGGAGCTGTTCTTGAAAGCTTAATGAGCAAAGGGGTTTGAAAAGATTCCAAGCAATGACAGCAGTTGATTTTTATATGGCTCTTTGTTTTGAAGTCCATGTAGTGAATGTTGACAGTCTGTTGAAGACAAGAATCATTACAGAGATTTGAAGGTAGGCAAAGGAGCTGTACAGCTGTGGCCTCTTTTAGAGACTTCTGCATTTCTAGAGCGAACCGTGGATTTAATTTTTCAAAGCTGTCAAGGAAACCATATTTGGCATATGACTCAGGAATACACAAGTCAAGAGTAGTCTCCAGTCACCATCTTCTAGAACCTTCCTTGTAGGTTTGCGCTCTCTCTCTTCTGAGGAACTCACAAAACTATGAAACTATGAAAGGAACAAGAGGCACAGACATTAATATATATGCCACCTTATTCATAAACATCTAAATAGAATAGAGAAACTCAATTTCAAGGGCTAGGAAATGTGGTATAGTCTGGGTGCAGAAATACTGTCTTTTTCCTGAAAGGATAAGTATATTTAGGAAAAGGGGCTAATGAACTATTCAGAAAATGAAAACAAGATACTGAGAAAGTGATAGGCAGCATTATAATGTACCTGAAGTATTTCAAAAGTAACACTGGCAATATAAGATCACAACCTGCAGCTCACAACACTGGAATGCAAAGATAAGAACAACACAACAATGATGGGCACATCATCTTTAGAAATCAATAAATGATTGATGGCTAGTTGCTGATCTCTGTCAATATTCAAATATCACACTAGGCCTGGCATCAGCCTTCAAATATCACTCAAGTGTCTCTAGACTTTTCTTTTGGTAATATATAGTCTCTGTTCCAACTGGGCATGCAACATGGCAGCCATTCTATAAATGGGCAAACTCTCTCCGCCACAGCAGCCATAATGCCTAAAAATGAATAGATCATCAAAATCCTAAATGTGATACCTCATCAAAAAGAATGAGAGGTCCTATGCTAGGTTATGATTTAATGAACAAAAAAGAATAGCTTCATTTGCATGAAGTCATTCACAATAGCTAGGTTTACTCATTATACTAAGCTAAAAAAAAATATATAATTTAGCAAAACATCTGATTACTTGCTCTGAAAATAGAAGACTCAGTGCTATTATTTTCCAAAAGTGAGATAAGGTAATTGAAGTAATTTGCAGACAATTCCTAAAAGTTGAAAATATAAACATAAGGAAATATGTAAATGCATAATGCAAATTAACCATTTAATTAAAACCAAGGTAATTTCTGCAAGCTCCGGGAAGCTTATGGAAAATGAAGCATGTGACAAATTCAATTTCAATACATCCTAAATTTCTGTGATTCATCAAAAGTACCAATACTCCATTGCTGCATCTTATTCAGCAAGGATCAGTCCTAGACAGTCCAAATTCTGGAGCTCTTGACAATTCCACATTCCTCCCATTACAGCAATTGGAAAAAAAAAAATCCATTGGTAAAAGAAAGGCGGGAAATTAAATCCAAGTTTCATGAGATATCCTAAATTAAATTGGGTTGCTAGTTCTTCTAGTCCAGACACCTTGATTTATTTATTTATTTATGAGACTTATATACTGCTTTAAGTGCAAGCACTCTCTAAGCGGTGTACACCAGTAAGCAATGTATATATATATTTACATTGCCCCCAACAATCTGGGTCCTCATTTTACCTACCCCGGAAGGATGGAAGGCTGAGTCAACCTTGAGCCGGTGAGATTTGAACCGCTGACCTGCAGAACACAGTCAGCTAAAGTGGCCTGCAGTATTGCACTCTAACTGCTGCGCCACCTCTGACATCAGTTCAGTATTTTCCATTACCAGTTATACATTTGGGGCCTGAACCCAGAAATGAAGAACTGAGCTAGGGTTTCCTCCATATTCAAAAGCCTGAACTAAAATTCTTGTCTATCTTAAAAAAGAAATCAACCCCCAAAATATAAAAATTCATACAAAGATTCATTAAGCTTGAGCTATACTTAAATAGATAATACTTGTTTCCCAATACAGTAATGGAGATGTGAAAATATAGAAGCTTTGGAAAGTATCGTTACAAAAAATTTATCTCAGAAGACTCCACAAGAAAATGCTCACCTAAAAAATGAACAAATGTATTTTATTATTTGCACAAGTATATTCTTAGTGCTTAACAGTGCTTTTTTCTAAAAAAAGAAAAAAGGTGGCACAGCAGTTAGAGTGCAGTACTGCAGGCCACTTTAGCTGACTGTGGTTCAAATCTCACCGGCTCAAGGTTGACTCAGCCTTCCATCCTTCCGGGGTAGGTAAAATGAGGACCCAGATTGTTGGGGGCAATGTAAATATATATATATTGCTTACTGGTGTACACTGCTTAGAGAGTGCTTGCACTTAAAGTGGTATATAAGTCTCATAAATAAATAAATAAATAAATAAAACTCACACATATCATACAACCCGCCTTGCCTACCCTACAAGGTTCCATCCAAAAAGATGCCGGAACTCTGTTCTGGGCATTCTATGAGAAAAAAAGCCCTGGTGCTTAATAACTAAATATTTGACTATTGCATGAGACCTCCAATCAAAAAGGGTCACAAGTACACTGTTCCAATGATAGTGGCTGTTTTAAGCAACAACCTTTTCTTTAATAAAAATGAAATACAACCTTAAGAAAGGAGAGAACTAGCAATTGCTAGATTCTTGGTTTCCATCAACAGCGAGTCTAATGCCTCTGAAACTCACTATAGCTGTATAGAACAGAGCAGGAAAAAGTAGAATACCAATTTATCCTCTTGTTAATTCTTATCAATTTAAAACAACTGAGCAAAAAATATGAAAGAGAGGGGGGTCCATGAGGCATTACCAGAACCATTCTTATGATCCTCAGAGCCTCTTTGGAATGGCTGTTTGGGTTTTGCTTTCAGGGACTGGGGAAGTTCCATAAGGAACAATAAGGTACCTTAAACCTAACAAATCCTTAACAACTCCACGGCACCATTTCACACCTTTCATGGATTGATGGAAATTGTGGTTTCCAAGTATGGCCCTTAACAGATCATACAGTAGTGCTTAAGCCAGGGGTCTTCAAACTTGGCCCTTTTATGACTTGTGGACTTCAACTCCCAGAATTCCTCAGCCATGCTGGCTGAGGAATTCTGGAAGCTGAAGTCCACAAGTCATAAAAGGGCCAAGTTTGAAGCCCCTTGCTTAAGTCATCAGAACATGTATTTTGTTCATTTAATGGAGGACCTTTTACATATGGAAGCCCCATTCAGCTACTACAGCTTTCAGTAGATCTATGGTTTAAATAGTTAACTATTTTATTATTGCAGATAACCAAAGTTCACAACAGACATCAAATCAGGGGCATCATTGAGTTAAAATAATCAACTTTTCTTCTTCCTCCCACTCTTATTATTATAGTGATTATATATTATGATGACTATTTTAATGCAAACAAATGCTATAGAAAGACCTAAACAGAACTGGGAGTGGACCTGCAAAGAACGAATAATTGTTTCCCTTTCTTCAGTCCTGAAATAGATGCCACTTATAAAAATTGTTATTCCAAAATAAAATAGCAACATTGATATGTATATGAAAGGAATTCATAGGATGGCAAAGAAAAGGTTAAAATCTCCATTGGTCGCAGACATAATTTTTCATGAGTTTTCAATACTGCTCATTGCATTAAAAATACATGAACACTAAATAAAATATGCATTTAATGTCAAATTTAATTCTATCTTATCAGCAACAACAGTTCCATGCGTTGATAATTATGAGATCTATGGGATCCCATTATTTCATCAATTCTAAACTAGAGAGGGCCTAATCTGTACAGAAAGAACATTTTTACAACATTTTATTTTTCTGGCCCTTGAAATCTGTTTAAAGCAGCGGTTCTCAGCCTGTGGGTCGCAACCCCATTTGGGGTCGAACAGCCATTTCACGGGGGTCGCCAAACAACGCGACCCGCCATTTTTTTTGTCAGCCGGCGCAGGGGGTGGCGCTGCGCATGCGCGCTGTGCAGGGGCAGCACATGGGGGCGGCACCACCACACATGCGTGCCGCTCAGGGGGCGTCGCCGTGCATGTGTACCGTGCAGGCGGCGGCGGGGCGCATGCGCGCCACCTGCTTATGTCCAGGGTCGCCGTATAAAAAGGTTGAGAACCACTGGTTTAAAGCTTTTATTTAATAAATGTTCCAACTTCCATATTAAGAAAAAAGAAAAAAAACTGTTGCCTTCTGCATAACCATTGCTTTGTGAAGTCTCTACTCTGCCATTATTAATCATGTTTTCTTCTAAATAAGGCCATACTATTGGCACCAATGTAGGATAGCACCAATTTTAAAGTCATTCCATAAGATACTGGTGGGCTTTGAGGCCCAAACAATCTGTTGGTTATCATGTTTAAAACTTATGAGGAAAACTTTCTAATTTTCCTCATAAGGCAGGGGTGTCAAACTGCTGGCCCATGGGCCAGACACATCATCTGGCAATGTGCCGGCAATGGCAAATCCGTCCCGATACGTTGCGCCACGTCACGTGATGTCGCAAATTTGACATGTCTGTCATAAGGCATTCCAAACTCAAATAAAGTAGTATGATGACTAAAATGCAGATTAAGAAGGCGCCAGATCCATGTCTTATATATACAAGAATGTGTTTAAAGCAAAATATTCATTATGTGTAAATGTCTATGGAGATTCTCAGTCATCCAGATCATGGTTGTCCCAAACGTGCTTCCCCCCAACCAGGGCAACTGGACATAAATCCTGCCATTCCCCACCATCCAGTCAGAGCTGAAGAAGCTTCTTGGAAGAGAAGCAAAACATCTTCAAAGAAAAACAAGAAAGTCCAGTTGCCTCTTGGAACACCTTTGGAACATTCCTTATGTGTATATAAGGAAAAAAAAATAATCTAAACTTCAGGAGCATTATTTATCTGACCTTACAGAATTAAGAAACTGGAAAGTGCACTACTAAATAGCTTTAACACTCTCAAGCTCTACATAAATATTTACTATTCAAATTTGAAATTTTCAAGCACTAATCCATTACTATTTTGCTTTCAATACAGCGGGACTTCCTTATTTTTAAAATTTTTATATGCATTTGTTTACACACACATACTTCAAATGCACCATGTAGAATGACTTAAACCTATCTTGTTAAAGCAGGAATAACTGTTAAAAAAACAACAACCAAGAACCAACAACTGATTTTTTTAAATATTTACTCTACTTTAAAAAAAATAAACGATTGAAGGACTAAATAGTTTAGAAGCCAGCTGCATGCTGTCTCTGTATTTATCTAATATTTCTTTCTTTCAAGATGGTATAGAATTGTTTCAATGTGTCCATTTCACATATTGATATATATATATAGGTCTTTGGTTATTCGGGTTTTCTCCCGCATAAAATTGGAAGTGTCTTGGCGACATTTCGACGAAGTCCCATTCGTCATCTTCAGGCTGGTGTTTTCAGCTTCGTGCTTCGAGGAGCAATGTGTGGTCTTAGCTGTTTCTTCCTTTTAACTGCAACTTTGCAGCTAAATACCACACATTGCTCCTCGAACGAAGCTGAAAACACCAGCCTGAAGATGACGAATGGGACTTCGTCGAAATGTCACCAAGACACTTCCAATTTTACGCGGGAGAAAACCTGAATAACCAAAGACCTACATACAAACACCTGCGAAAACCTCAGAAAACGTGTATATATATATATATATATATATATATATGAATCCGTATCTGTAACCCTTGATTCCTTGACAAATACATAAAAAAAAAATCATTCTCTCTAGTCACTCTAGAACAGGGCTCTGAGCTACCTCACGCAGGCTGCCAAGCTCTGGAATATAGTTCTGTTATATATCACATCACATATTCAACTCCTCAGAATGAAGCACCTATTATTAAAAAGTGACATAAATCTTTCTGTAGCAAATAGGTCTGAACAAATAACTAACCTATTGTTGTGTTAGAATATGAACTGGAATGAAGTAAAAAATAAATTCCTTTACCATCAATGCCTTTACTTTTTTTTTTCCCAACAAGAGAAGCCATGAAAAAGAAGTTACGCAGAGTGAAGAGTCATAACTAAGGAATCATTCAGATCACCAACTGATCTACGCCTTTCTATTCAGTGATCTCTACCATGTTAGGAATTTGCTTCCTGCAGCAATTATAAATGATCAAAATATCTTAAGCAAATAATTACAGAACTTATCACATGCTAAATTACAACTGGACACCAGGAGAAGAGACTGTCAACCCACTGAACCCAGCTTCATCACTCAATTCAGCTGATGGAATTTTTCTTAATCTGAAATTCAGACACACTAATTCAAATTCTAATTGCAGCAGATTTGCAAGCTCCAAGTTTGCACAAAACTGAAGAAACCATTTAAAGCTAAAACCATGTTTTAGCTTTAAAAATAAAAATAAAGTGTCCTTCCAAGTCAAACTTGATTCTGTGGACACATTCATATGTTGTTGTGTCTTCTTTAAATTTTCTAATGATGGTAAAACCAACATGAGCCATACAGTTTTGGTATATAAAAATTAAATAAATGAAGTGATGAATATTTTCTTGGCAATAATATTGAAAGTCATTGGTCATCTTCTTTTGGAATTATTTTCAACTTTTCAGTCTACCCATCTAATACTGGCTTCCCTCCAAATTGAGAAAAATTGGAGCACTGCCAGGAATCTTAGTATGCTGAATAGCACAAAAATGCCTGTCAAGAAATATTCCCAGGTGCTGCCTCTTGCTGAGATTTAATACAATGTACTGAACTACAAACTAGATAGCCACAATTTAGCCTAATGAGTTTTATGAACCTAATCAATCTGGTATGTTCAATATTCTGGACATACAATAAATTGAACAATTTATTGTATGTCCAGAATATGAATTTTTATTAATGCACACATATTATTGCTTTTCCCCACTTGCTCTTTCTTTTTCCCACTCTTTGCCTTTGGTGAGGGTAAATGAAGCCCCTTTCGATTGTGTAGGTTAATTTCTTTTTCATTCCTGCCCATTTTGTTATTTTTGCCATTCTCTATTGTTCAATTTTATACTTTTTTTGCTTTTAATATTTTTTTACTTGTAAATCACCCAGAGTCATTGAGTGATATATATGTTTAGTAAATAATAATTATCCTACCTTGGCATCCCTTCCTTGTCCCCACTCCATCATCTTCATATAGCATAATGTATGGATGAATGTTCTTAACTAAGTCAAAGGGTCACATAGTATGGAGCTGTTCTTTTTTCATGACTGCTACATTCAGGGAGGATTAACCCCTTGCTATCTTCAGCCTCTCTCTCCTCAGTCAGGAAGCACTGATCAAACCCTTAAGTTCTCCAGTGAAACCTGGAACCACCTCTAAATTGGTAGGTAACATGAAGGCACACATAGCTAAAAAAAAGTGAAACTAATGCCCAAAGCAAGGAATGGCCAAATACAGGGCATCCGATGCAGAGGCAGACAGATTGACCACTCTGCATTTAGATGGAGCCAAGTAACGCAGAGCTACTAGCTTCCACCTGAAGAAAGTGATGACCACCCTTGCAAGAATTGCAGGAGGACTTATTTTCTCCTAAGAAAGGGATATACATATCATTATATATACATGATCAGCAGTAGAACTGCAAGTAACGTAGGAAGTTTGGTACTTCTCCTCTAGAGAAAAAGCCTGACACATTTCAAGAATGTTTGATTGAGGCTTCATAAAGATTCAACTTGGGCTTACTGTCATGTTCACATTGTTTCTGTTAGCAGTTCATAAAACTGGGCTTGTGATTTTTAAAAAAAACCCTTATTTTTTTCTCCCATTTCTCCAAAGGATGGGGTTCTTTCACAGACTGCTCTGAATTTATCCTAGAGGAAGTAGAACAATAGTAATGCCTTACAAGGCTACTATGTGGTGTTTATCATATACCAGGAGGAGAATGCTCCTCTTACAACAATGCAGGGACTCCCTCATCCATGCAATGAAGAAATCCCTTCATGACTCTGGATATCAGGCCAGCTCAAGACATTTTGTTGTCCTGAACAGCTGCAGCATATAATTAGAGGTTCCCTTCACAACTTGCAGTTCTGTTACAATTCTAAATGTGCATAGCACAACAATTAAGAGACAGACAGCTCCTGGTTCAAGCCCCATTCAGTCACAAAGAATCATACACAAGTCATTTCTTTTTAAAGCCCCATTTGATATATGAAGATATTAATACTTATCTAACTTTCAGGCCTGCTACAAGAATAAAATGAATACAATACATGAATATACAGACACCAAGCCTAGTTACTAAAAATGTAATGAGTTAAATTTGAGGTACTGTGAAATCAGCCCAGGAACATAAGACCAAGCCTCCATCACTCCACTTAGAAGTAGATGGGGAGAGGGGTTAGTTTATTTGCAGAGGGACGTCTGTACACAGAGCATATAAATCTGCTTGTTCCCAATACATTGTCAGAAAACATTTTTCCACATCCAGCTGAGTACAGATGCAGTTTGTAATATTGAAATGCTAGTATATTGTAAATGTTTTTACTTCCGAGTAAACATGAAGTGATAAGAGTGTCTGTCTAAAACAGGAGGAAACAACTCCAAGGCTATTTGCATGCAAAATATCTTCTATTAATCAAGAATCATTGCTCACTTTAATGCAAAGATTTAGGTGGGATTTTCTTCTCCAAAGAGTCCAGGCTGGGCAATCAGCAACTCCCTTGATGGATGTCAGGAAGAAAGCAATGTGACAGAGAAAAGGCTGCACCTATTATACCTTCTAGCCTAATTGCAAGAATGTCCCACTTTGCTTTAATTGTATTAGATTGGTATTAAAGAAAAATCAGTCAAAGAGAAAGTTGTGAGAAGGAACAAGATGCAGAATACATGTCCTTGTTAAATATATTGCATAGAGATGAATTCAACATAGGAATCTGTTTCTGGTTTTCAAAAGGCAGGACACCAAAAACAACAACAACAACAACAAAGCAGCTAAATCCATTAATCAAACATATTCCTTTTCCCTACTGGTTCCTCCAGTTAGACTAAGTGTCTGAATGAGTACAAGACTTGTGACCTTTCCATCAGGTCAACCATTCTTTTTCCAGGGAGACTACTTTTAACTACTATATGGTTTATAATGGACTACTAGTTCAATGAGAAGCCTCTCAGAACAGGCTTTTTTGCTAAGCAGGACTGGAGCACTTCAAGTATTCTAGGGCAAAATGACTCATATGGAATGGATGGAATTCTATAACTCAAAGAAAAATAGAACACACAAGGCAGGTAAAGTAAAATTATTAGAAAGAGACATGTTTTTCCATCATTGGAGATTCTTAGCTACTCTTTCAACTTGTACTGGTGGCATAGAAGCAGATACTACAACCTTTGTTTTTTAGATATGGCTCAGAGACATCTCTTCGAGAAAAGCAGGCTGTGTATCATCTTTCTCAAATCTTATAAGGTTAGCACTACACATTAAACTTTGGAGTGGGATTACAAAACACACTTGCTATGTTCTCAGAAGATGTTATGCCCAAATAAATAAACCACACAACGACATGACAACTTAGTTCACAAAACAGACTAAGGCTATGACTGAATGTTGCAAATCATGAACCACAAACCCGCCAGCCCCCTTTATTTTAGCCTGAAGGTTATATGAATCTAACCACTAGGCAAAGAATTACTAAAGCAACTTTTCAATGGGTCTGCCCCATGCCCTTTTCTCTATTCAGAAGCTGCCCAGAACTCCCCTCTGGTTGCCTTTCTCCACTGTGGAGCTGGGAAAAGACCCTTCCACCTGCTGCCTCAGTTTCCCAGCTGGGAAAGAGGAGGACCACCAAGTCTAGACAGACCTCGAGGGCCGACTCTACCAAGAAGAGGCGCCTTTTCCAGGCCAGCTGGAGCTGCACTGGAGAGGGGAGGTCGGTGAAGCCCGACAAAGCCCTGCCCTGCGCCAATTCCCAGCGAGAAAGCCATTGTCAGTAGGCAGCCCCCCCCCCCTACACACCGAAAGAGCCGGAGCCGCTGCCCCGCCCTTCTTCTTGCGCGTCCCCCGAGAAAGGGCAGCGACTAGTCCAGCGCGCACAGACAAAGGCCCCATAGTCGCCCTCCTCTCCTCTCCTCGCCGCAGGCGCACAAAGAGCGGCGCCTCCAGGAGCATCCCAGAAGGAGAGGGAGGCGTCCGAGCAAGGCGGAGAGGGCAACCAGCCGACGAGCACCCGAATGGGCTCAAGTCCCAAGGCCGGGCGCCGACCACGGCTACACCCTTCCCGCCAATCGCCAGCGGCCTCAGCCAGCCAACTCGCCGGGAGGCAAACTAAGCGCCGGGGAGGGGCGCATACAGGTGCAAAGCGCCTCCCAGCGCGCAGTCACCCGCCCTTCTACAGGCAATCAATGCTGCTCCTCGGGCTGCGACGGGCAGCAGCTTCTGCTCCCAAACCCCGAGACAAAGGGGGAAGACACGCCCCGGCTCACCACCCCATCGTCCGCCCTGGAGAGAAAGCAGCCCCCGAGGCAGCTCCCGCAAGGCGTCGAGGGGGCCGCCCGGCTCCCTTCGCGTCTCCGCTATCTTTAACTAAGCCCGCAGATGCTTTATCCAGGCAGACTCTTCATCAGTCGGTCGATCGGTTGGTTCGCCCGCCCGACTTCCCGCGTCTGCAGAGAGGGATGGAATCCGACGGCCTCCCCTCGACACCTTGCTACTCACCCCGCGATGACTATTCCCAACGCCCGCTGGCTAGCTTGCCCGTCGCCGATCGTCCTCGCCCAGCTGCCACCCGCGTTCACCTGCTTCCCTCCGAGCGAGGGGGAGGGAGGGATCCTGCCCACCCTCTATCTCTTGAACCAATGACAGCTCTTCCCTTGCCTCTGAGGGGGCGGCGCCTTGAGCAGCGGAGAACTACGATTCCCGTTAGGCTCAGCGCCAACCAGAGGAACAAGCCTTGAAGGGTAGGGTGCGGCCTCCTCCATCCTCTGAACCGGTGCCTAGGTTACCATGGTGATTGTGGAGCGGGCACTGGGGCCTCTTTGAGGACCAAAGACGCCCCCCCCCTAGTATAGGACATATTATGAGGGTAAGCCTTCCCTGGTGGTGAGGGTTGCATCTAGAGTGATTTGGACTGCAAGCTCAAGTTAGAAACAAAAAGGTGCTAGGAAGGCTATTAAACTATACAATCTTAACTGATAGGAGCTCCTTTTTTCATGTTGAACCGGAGTTGATACAAACACATTATCTTTATTATTTTGTTTTTCTTTTCTACAATTGTAACTAATATGGTAGTCTGACCTGAATTGAAAGCAGTTTTTGTCATCCGTATTTCAACCTTGATGGCTTTCTGTTCATTCTTTATGAATGAATGAATCTGCATGTCCCAAAGCAATGATAATTGGGTGCTCTTTCGAGAAAGTAGGCAACACATGAAGGCTTTTTTTATCCTTGCTGTTACCTTCAAATTGCATCTCAGTCTCCCTAACACATATAAAAGCACTAATAGCATACCCCAGATTAAAGTAGATCACAAGCCTAGTACTTGATAAGATAGAAAATGTGGGTTAGACAGCACCACCACCAGATGGATTTATAAATGACTGACCAACTTCACTCAACGTGTCGTCCTTAATGGAACAGCATCTACATGGAGGGAAGTATGCAATGGGGTATCCCAATGCTCTGTCTTAGATCCAATACTTTTCAATATTGTTAGAAATTATTTAGATGAGGAGATAAAAGGGAAGCTCATCAAATTTGGAGACAAAATCAAGCTGGCAGGAATAGCCAACACTCCAGAAGATAGGCTCAAGGTACAGAAGGATCTCGACAGACTGGAACACTGGGCCCTATTTAACAAAATGAAATTCAGTGGTGAGATAAGTAAGGTTCTACACTTAGGGAATAAAAACCAAATGCACAGGTAAGGAATAAGTAGTACCTGACTCAATAGTAGTAATTGTCAGAGGGATCTCGGAGTCCTAGTGGACAACCACTTAAGTATGAGTTAGCAGTGTACTGCAGCCACCAAAAAAGCCAACACAGTCCTAGGCTGCATTAACAGAGGGATAGAATCAAGATCATGTGAAGTGTTAATACTGCTTTGTAAGGCCTTGCTAAGACCACACTTGGAATACACATCCAGTTTTGAGTGCCACAATATAAAAAAGATGTTGAGACTCTACAAAGAGTGCAGAGAAGACCAACAAAGATGATTAGGGGGCTGGAGACTACAACATATGAAGAACAATTGCAGGAATTGGGTACGTCTAATTTAATGAAAAAGACTGGGACAATGATAGCATTGTTCCAATATTTAAGGAGCTGGCACAACCTATTTTCCAAAGTACCTGAAGGCAGAAGCAGCAGCAATGGATGAAAACTAACCAAGAGGAGAACCAACATTTTAGATCCAAGAAAAAAGAATGTTTTTTTCCTATATGACAGTTCAGTTGCTAAGATTACCCTTGATTGGAGGCTTACTTAGGTGTTCCTAAATTTTGTTTAGTCATAGACAGGAACTATCTTGATATTTGCATATGTGACCTACATGATTTCTCCTGGCAGAAAAAGATATCTCTTAAGGGCAGATAGGCAGGAACAAATAAAAGTAACAGACTTGGTAATACAATAATGTTGATATGAGAGTATTGCTGTCATGTGGTACTTTGTTATTCCACTGTTCTGTCAATTTCATGGTTTATGCTTTTTCTTTAAATTTTATGCTGACCAATTTTGCCATTTAATTTTAAACATGTTTAAAGTGATCTTGAACTATTTAAAAAAAACAGTATGATATTATTGTTTTAGTTTTACAGAAAAGAAGAAAGAAGGTTATCAAAAACATCACCTGTGGTATAATGAAAAAGCAAAGAGGATATGGCTGTATAATGATGGTAAGAAACTTTTAAATATGCTTCAAAAAGGTCAGACAGGAGAAAGGTCCAGGAGCCCCCAACATACAAAAATAATATAAACCTGTGTTCAGGTTCAAATGCTATAAAAAATAGAATTTCTTGCAATAACTGGTATTATCTTGATTGCACTTTTAAAAATTCAGGGTGCAAAACTGGTGATAAATCAGGGGAATTTAGGGATTAAGATATTGGATTGGGGATCACAAAAGGGAGAAAAGGAAGACACAGGATGATGGCAAAGCCACGGAAGAACCTAATGGAATCTTACATTACAGCACCCCCTCCTGGGCAAAATCTCCAACTGCATCCCAGTTTTCCACAAATACCATTAGGATATTGCAAAAAATATAATAAAAGAAATAGAAATGGAAAACGTTCTGGTCCGGACACTTGCACTCTTAGACCCATTGACTATGCACAGAGCATGCATAGCTTTTCTTGTTCTGTTTTCTCAGCCAGGATGTATTTTTCTGCTGCATTCAAGGAATATTAATCAGAACTGGATTATGAAAACTGTCTGTGTACATTTTTATTATTTACCTTGAATCTTTAATATGATATGGCCCAGAATTCTGCCATTAAAAATCAGTGATTTAATGGTTTATATTCTTATGTCTTACTTCTTGTATAAAGAGCTGTGATATTTTGGAGTACTTTTCTCAATTCAATAATATTCAGTAGACACCATTAATCCATTTCTTTTCCTCTGACACATATGCATGTGCACACATATATGTGCATGCACCCCCACACAAAGGCATTTTCTACACCTGGTAAATCTAAAGACAGCTTGAATACTTAGTCCTCTTTTCTAATCAGCAGAGGAGACAGACTAGTACCTTGGACAGCGAATGGCACGCTATGCGCATTCACAGCATGAAACTCAGCTCATGCGTATAAACTGTGTTGCTGCTGACTCCGTACTCATACTGGAAATCTCAGCCAGAACCAATTTCATTTGGTGTTGTGGAAATCCAACCACTATATTAGCATGTTGCCTGAACCCTTCATACTGCATCTTCCTATAGTTTCAGTATGTGAATCCAACAGGTGAACATTGCATTTAAGGCTAAGAGTTTTGTGTATTGTAGCATAGCAATTTTCTCCCCAAATTCATGCTATTAGTGTGTATTTAGCATGGTATAAACATTTCAAAATAAATAAACCTTTTCTCAACTTTCAGAAATATCCAGGATCTTACTAAAGACAAGGGGCCAAACAAATATTCCCTGGCCCAGTTCCTGTCTTCTCAGAATGTGAAGAATGGCATCTAGAATGAATGGAACTTGCTTGAACAAGCATTTATTTGAAATGTTATAGGGTTTCCCAAGGTCCCTTTCAACTCTTTTATCTTGCCTGGGCCAGGCACAATTAGCTCTAATACCCAGAGAAAGGCAAATAGAACTGAACATGTACTGATTGGAAAGCAGTGGGTTTCCTTAGAACTTGGAAAGAAATTCAAATTAAGTTTACTACTATTTGATATATTTATTCAAGAACCAGAATGGCTGCCTGTCCTTTTTATAGAGAAGAAAATTATCCTTTTGCATGAGAAACAAATATTCCCATTGGTTAACAATGTGTAAATATTCATATTTGACACAGTAAATTCAGAATCTTACTTTCTTGTAACTTACTGAATAAATAGCTGGCTAAATTTTAGCTTAAAGTTATGTGAACTGTGCCCTGTGGTTAAGTCTGTGGTTCAATAAATTTACTACTTGACCATGAGTAAGCCTATCAAATAAATCATTGAAAAACAGCATTAACTGAATTCAGGTAATATTATTTAGCATTCATATTTAAAAACTAAGTTATATTTGATGGATTATGTGTTATCAAGTCAGTGTTGACTCTTAACAACCATGTAGATTTTCTCTGGACAGCCTATCCCCAGTTCAGTCCTTTCAGCAATGAATCTGTCACATATAATTGAGTCCATCCTCTTTTCTTTCCACCATTCCCAGCATTACAGATTTCTCTACAGACTTAAGTCTTCTTATAATGTGCCCCATGTATAATTTTAGCCCAGTCCTTTGAGTGAGAATTCTGGATTATTTGTTTGATGGCCCATTTGCTTGTTTTCTCGGTTATAATGTAGCTGATACAAATTTTAAAACTCATTTTAATCCATGCTGAGTGCTCTTGAGCAACCTTTTCTGTTTTCTAATTGACCAAAAAATCACAGCCCAAAGTTTGAGGAAACTGCTCAGTGAAGTCAATCCTTTTAGCTCTTTAAAATGTCTTGTTTTTAGAACCTATGTATGTTTAAGTGTAATCAGTCAGCCAAATTCAAGCAGTATTCCAATCTGAAGGTATCCTGAAGGAAATCTGCAATTGACAAATATTGTTCCAAATACATCATCAAGGAAAAGCCATTTTGCTATTATGAGACAGGAATAAAATGCAGAGCATAAAATCCCACTTGAAAGACTGCTCTTGGGCTCATTCATTGGAATACCGTATTGGCTTAAAAGAGTAAAGAAATTACAGGGCTATTTTAATAGTGTTTCCTTATACTTTCAATTCCTTCATAGTATTGGGCTATGTCCAACTGTAGCCTAATGAAGTGTCCACACTGTGACACATAAAAGAGTTTGCACAATGCAGGTAGTTGTCGTTTAGTAACAATTGGTTAGCAGGTGCATTTTTGTTTTTACTTCAGGTTTCCTTTGTAGTATCAGAAGGATAATTAGCAACGAGAGGTTTGTATTTACATTCACTGGAGAGGAAGGAATTACAAAAGTAGGTATACAGAAGGATATAGCTCTAACTGAAACAACAGAAGCTGGGTAAAGAGGCAAATCTTATAGCATGGGTCCACAATCCCCGGTCTGCAGACCAGTACCCATATATGGCCTGCTAGGAACTGAGCCACAGAAGCAAGTGAAACTTCATCTGCATTTGCTTGGGATCTAGGTAGTGTACAAAACCCCCAGGAAAAATTGTTTTCCATGAACCTGGTGCCCAAAAAGTTGGGGATCACTGTCTTATAGTCTCTCCCCCCCCCCCTAGAAATATTCTCTGGTGCTGGAGAAGTTTGCATTTACATTCACAAGAGAGTAAGTTAAGTACACAATGGGGAATACAGACGCAAAAGAATGCACTGGCAGCAGCTGTTAAAAGCTTTTATAGGTCCTCTTGATTTACTACAATTTGGATTGTAGTTTTGCTGCCGTAAACAAAATTAAACAAATCATCATAGTTAAGAAGACATCATGTAACTACAACTTGTGATCTTTCCTGCTGGCTTTCCTATTGACTTTGCTTGTCAGAAGATGGTTGGGAAGGTCGTAAATGGTGACCATGTGATCGCAGCGTAAGTATGAACCAGTTGCCAAGTACCTGGATTGCAAGTGCATGAATGTGGGGACACTGTGACAGTCATAAGTGTGAGGACCAGTCATAAGTCACAGGACTACTTGTGTGAAACTGATTAGGGTCTTGCCAATTTCAGAAAGCAGCTACAAGCTGGTAAGACAGATCTAACCATCTAATTAAAATCACAGAGTTGAACCTGTTAACTTTCTCTTAACATTTTAGGGAAACTCTATGGTGTGGAGAAAAAAGAGATAAATGGTTTAGGCAATCTCCACTCTGGGAGAAGGAAAAAGGAAAAGAAATGATCAGGCATAGAAGGTGTATTGACAGTAAACAAGTGAAGATTATTAATGTTGGCACTAGTCACAAAGTTAACCTTTTCATCAACATACTAAAAATCACTATAAAAGTGTAATTGGCAGCATACATATTCATAAAATAAAGTGAAATCTTTCGTGTTCTGAGCTTGGTTGTTTGCTTGCAGACATTTTATTACTAATTAGGCAATATCAATGCCCCACTGCAGCCAACCTCAGAGAGCACCAGGGACTCCACAGTTCAACCTTGAGCCACATACATTCTCTTCTGTTGGATAAAAGAAAGTACATTAAATATACTATAAGAAATGAAGGCTGATAATAATAACACAGCTGTAAGTTGTTCAGATAGAACAGCTCAGAAAATGCTTCTAGTGTATCATTTTCAGGAAAAAAAAAAAAGACACCATCCTCATCTTCCTAATAGATGTGTCCTAGTCATAACTATAGTTCAAACCAGGGTTCATTGAACAACAGTGAAGAACTACTATTTGTATTTAACAGGCCATCTAGCTGTATTCACAGAACATGCCAGAACCATATTGGCAAAGATCCAGTGGCTGCACTTGCACATGCTTAGTTATTGCTTATATTGGGTTAGTTTCTTTGGAGCTTAGCTTATTGTGCAAACCAGTCAGTTTGATTAGTTTATGGTTGTGTTGTGCAGTCCCCAAACCAGGAATAAGGTAACTGAATTGTACAAACGCAGTGTTTTAGAATACCATTCTAAAAAGGGTTTGAAAGAAAAACAAATGTTGAAAGTATCCTTCTCAGAAATTAAATCCATAACTCTTTTGCTTTCATATGATTTCTACCTTCTTCCCTACAGCAGCTATAAAAAATAAAGACAGCCACAATGTTAGTTTCAGTTTAGCAACATTACTTCTAGATTTGTTACGTTATTAGAAAAATGTGCATCTGTAATTAAAATGTTATTTCCAAATGTATTTGTATTTTGAATTAGTTTACCAGTGTTGTTGATTATGTGCCATCAAGCCAGTGTCAACTCTTAGCAACCATATACATTTTCTTCATGTACCAATGTTCTATTATCTTATTTTTTGTCAGTAATTTTAATAGCCACCTAATAACAGGTTCCTGTCAATGTCATTTTGTTTCCTGGAAGTGTATTCTTTAGCAAAGTGCTTCTACAAATGCAGTGAGTAATTTTAAAATAGGAAGCAAACGCTTTAGCATTTTCTGTATTGTATGTCGCTTTTTTTAAATACATGACTCTGCAGCAATATTATTTCCCAGTTGTAGTGATGTTACTTTCCCCGCTGATAAGGTATGCTGCCCATTTTATGTAACTTGATTCCACGGGTATTACTTTAATCCCACCAGCACTGCCTCAGAGCACCTCTCAACACTCATAGACACAGGGATACAAAAAGCACATGACAGCAGACAGCCTCCTTTTTCTTTTCTTTTTGCACAAAACAGAACATTTATTCAAGTGTTCTCCAGCACAAGTACATCAGCAAGGAGCCTTCCTTATTCGAGTGTTCTGAGCACAAAAGAAAAACGCAAAGGATGGGATGGAGGCGGAACGGACAGACTTTCTAACATCTGCTGCACCATTGACCTTTTAATTAGTTTATAAAACAGCTATGTCACGAGCAATACTTACACAGAGATACAACAGCCTGCCCATAGGGATGAGGAGATGGGCCTCCCCAACCCTGGCAAAGCAGAACCATACTCTGAAATGTACATTATTTATTTGTCAATAAATATAGAAGCAATCCTAAAAAAAAAAAAGCGTCTGAAAGGATGGGGCATCCCAAAATCATCCCAAAAAAATGAAAGAAAAACACGGAAGGGCTGGGAGAATGGAACTGAAAAAGGAAAGGAAGGACATCTGGGTTGAGCTGCATGGAATGTCAGATGGGAGGCGGCTGGAGAGCAGGGAACAGGGCTGAGCTCTTCCCAGGATCTCAACACAGTTTATTCTTCAGCATGAATACATGTTTTTTTCACAAACAGTAAAGCGTCTCAGCTACTTCAATGTCTAAGCTAAAACACATGAAATCTTTTCCTTTAGGTTTCAAGTACAAAGTTAAAATGCCTTTTTTTTATAATAATATATAAGAGTAAAATAATAGAGCTCTTTTAAACTTCACTACAAGAAAAACAAAACAGTCATTGTCCAGACAGCAGACTTAAGTTAATAGAGATCTGTAATAAAACTGTTTAGCACCTTGGTTGTTACCTTGTCCCTCTGCAAATGCCAAAGGAATTCAGGCAATGGAGGCAGGGGGTCTGGTTGCTTTGCTTTTCAGTCTAGGGCTGTGCAACCTTGACAAAAGGTTCTTTATAAAAAGATCTGAGTCACATCAGTTTGTAAACTCAGTCTCCCCTCTTGCTCCCCACCACATAGGGAAAACAGCTGGATTCTGTGGTGGACAGTGAAACAGGCCCAAGGCAAATACATCCGGAAAGTTTGAAAGACAAACACAAATAAAGGCTTCCCAAGAGGCCACTTCCAGTTTGGGGACAGAACTGGATGGGCACAAATGTGGCCCTGCTTGAAGAGAGGTTGGACTGTTCAGAACTACTAAAGTCCACTGGCAGTGCCAGGAATACACTGAGGATCCAGCTAAGCTGTCAGCTACTGGAACTGACATTAGGAATTATGTGGCCAGCCCCGTGTCTAAACCGAATATGCTGAAAGGAAGACTTTGGGGAGAAAAGGATGTAACTACTAAAGGTATACCTTGCCCCCCCAAATAAATTCTTCTCTGAAGCATACAATTGGAAAAAAAACCCATACCCCTTCCCACCATTTGGGGAGATACCTGGAACCTCCTCTCCTTCAACCAGCCCTTTGGCTCAGATTACTTTGGCTGGAAATCAGCCAAGGACAAACTCATAGGAAGCTGCTTTATTCTGAATTATACCATAGATCCCTTAACCTAGTACTGTCAACCCTGAGTGAGAGGATCTCTACAAGGTTTCAGGCAGGAGTTTTTCCAGCACCACTTGGAAATGCCCGGGTTTGAATTTTAAGATCTTCTACGTGGAAAAGATGTACATCATTGAGCTACAGTCTCTTCCGATAAATACTTCCCATTTAGCACCAGTGAAACTAGACTACAAGAAACCCAGAGGGAATCTCTCCCCCTAGCTTTGTGGCAAATGGGTTGGGAAGAAAGGCTTGGAAATCCTGTAAGGAAAACCTCCCATTGAAGAATTTAGCAGAGACAGGCAGTCACTGAACCAATGACCAAGGGGGTCAGAGGAAGAATGGAGTGTGAAGGAGACTGCCTATCATGGAGGCAACAGGTGGGAGGGCGTATCTTACCAGACAGCCCCATCCGAAGTAACCACCGTTCTCCCTTCCCCATTCGGCCCTGAGCAAGACCCCAGCACCCTTCACAGTTTGAAGGAAAGTGAGCAGAGGCACCTACCTGCCACCCTAACTCCCCCAAATTTTAGCACCAAGACCAACAGCCTTCAACAGAGACCTTCCTTGTCTGCTGCAACTGTTTCACCACTCAAGAGATTGCGTTGGGGAGTATCAATGAGAAGGCAGAGGGAGAACTGCTATCTTCCACAAACATTCCCACCTGCTCCTGAGTTTTGCCTCAGCATCTACTCCATTGCCTCCGAGAGCACCATGGACACAGGGAAGACAGGAGCAGAGGGGAGATGCTGTCCCCTGTGGAGGCACAAATGGAAAAGCTGCTGAGGCAAAAGCTGGTTGTGGAGGAGTAGGGAAGAGAAATCCTCATTAGCACCAAGAACTTTGGACCCTGTTGGGATCAGTCTCTGCAAGCAGAAGGGAGAAGCAGCCTCAAGTCCGTGCACTGAGGATTGACCAGAGCCCAGTGGCCATCCCTTATACATTGTGCATCACAGACTCATGGTGAAGGTCATTTATCCCCTTGCCCCAAAGAGTAAAGTGCACACAATTACCAAGATATACTCCAGGAAATTTGACTCCTAAGCCAGACCTTGCACACGAGAGTTCATCAGGTCCTGGAGAAACTCTCTTCACAGAGAACTGCCCACCTTTATTTTTGCCCCTCTGAACCCTCAACATGTGTGTGTGGGGGGGGAGGGGAGGAGAAAGGTAGCACAGCCAGAGTCTGATCAAGCAAAACAGGAAGTCTATAATAATCCATGTCAGCCACAAATAGAAGGAAGGAGGGGGAGAAGGCAGCAGATGCTGACCTCCAAACACACAAAATCACAAAGGAATGGGGCAGAAGGGTTACTGCAGCGCAGGATGGCAGGGGCTCCTCTCTCTTTCTCTCTACCTCCCTATCCCCGTAATTATTCTGCAGCTGAATTTATGTTTTAAGGGGCAAACTTGGAGAAAAGGAGCAGAACCAAAAGATCTGATCAGGAACCTTACAGCCAGTGAGTTCAGAGATGACCAAAACAAGCACTGCTGGTCCTTGGGTGCTCTCTGCCGCCTGGTCTGGCAGCCCAGGTTGGTTTCGGGGAGAGCCCAGGAGGACCCCAGACGCCAATTTCAATAAAGCACCACTAACGTTAGGGCCCCTGCCTGGAGCTCTGCAGGGGGTAGATGAGCCCCATCTAGCAAGGCCCAAGCCCCTGGCCTGAGGGAGGTTTGCCTTTTCAGGAAGAAAAGTATTATTGCATGCCACCCGGGGCGGAGAATGGTGCCCGTCAGCCTTCTCTCCCTTATAAGATGGGGCTGCAATCAGTTGGAAAAGCTCCCCCCACCATTCCTGCGGGCTAGCATGTGAAGCACCACGGAAGCTGCCTTCAGCCCCACCCTCTGTGGTTGTAGAAGCACCATTTTGAAAGTCAGTTGTACAGTAGTAACAGTACCTTTTATATATATATAGATATTTCTCTCACATAACTCTCACATATATATAAACTGTAAACAAGAGGTAAGAGCGGCTGTAGGAGCAGGGTGTATCAAGGTCTCCTGTGTGATAGGCACCCAAATACTCTAGTGTGTGGCTTGGGGGGACCAGGTAGGACTGGTAGTTTCCCAGCTTGCGCTCGCCCCAGTAATGGCGCTGATAGACGCAAGGAGGTCCCGTTGCACCTCATTTTGTGCTCCTAAACTGAGCTTGGGCAATAAAGCCCCAAGGCCCATTTCAGCTTTGGGCTTGGCTGGAATTTTCTCTTTTGCGGTGCGTCAGTGGACAGCCCGCATTGCTGGGGGCTCAGCCGAGGAGCGGCAGAAACCAAACTAAGAGGCAAACCCATCCAGAAAGAGCAGGAAATTAAAGGATTACCAACAGAAAGTGGGATTGGTTGGTTTGATTGGGGCATTTCAAATTAGGGAGAGGATGGGTGAAGATTTGGGTGATGGGAGCTGCATATGTATGCGGGCTGTCCTCTCCCACCCTCTCACCCACCAGCCATTTCCTCCATTCTGGTGCCACTTCTCTTCTGTTCCTGGGGGTGGTTGTGTTTGAGACTCCTCCTCCGCTTTGCCAGTTTTGTGGTTACGTCTCTTTAAACACAGGCAAAGTACTCCTTTAAGGGGGCGAAGAGATGGCGGATCACTGGCACGCTCCAAGAACGACCCAGCAGTCTCTGCCTTGCCAGGCGGCTCATGTTGGACACATCCGTGTAGTGGACCGGAAAGCCAAAGACTCTGTAAGCACAGGATGCCAATTTAATGCTAAGACCCTGACATAAAAAAGCCAACAAAAAGGCTGCTGCACTTGGATAAGATTTCATTTACAATTTTAATGTGTGCTATTTGGGGCTGGGGTAAAATAAATGGCTGCTATAATTGCTACTGACCAACAGGAGGTACCATGTGATTAATTTTGCCCTTACTGAGATTCACTACCCCTAGCTAGTGTCCATATGCCAGTCCTTTGAACTTAGATTAATATAAAAATGGGGCTGATGAAGCCCAGTGAAGATAAAACTAGTCCCATAGTGCAGGGGTCTCCAACCTTGGCAACTTTAAGACTTGTGGACTTCAACTCCCAGAATTCCTCAACCAGCTTGGTTGAAGTCCACAAGTCTTAAAGTTGCTAAGGTTGAGGACCCCTACCACAGTGCCTTCTACTGGGCAATAGCAAAAACAGCATTTGTTAAAATATAGAAACCCTCTCTTAAGGGAGGTCTTGAAGCTTCTAATACAGGGGGTTCTCAACCTTGGCAACTTTAAGACTTGTGGACTTCAATTCCCAGAATTCCTCAGCCAGCAAAGCTGGCTGAGGAATTCTGGGAATTGAAATCCACAAGTTTTAAAGTTGCCAAGGTTGAGAACCCCTGTTCTAATATGAGGCCCAAATAGCTCCCTCTGGTGAAAGGCCCAATAGCTATCAAGTCTGAGAACTCTGCAACACATAAAAACAAATTGTATTGTGCCAATGGGAAAAGGAGAAAAATAGACTGTGTGGCAAGGGAGGCCTTTCTAAGGGCGAGTGGAATGTTTATAGCCAAGCATATAACCAGGCCACAACTAAGCCACATGGGGGACAGGCTCCACAGAAAGGTTATGAGCTGCAAGTTCTTCAGCTCATTCTTGAAAGAAGGCAAGCCCAGCCTCCCACACCATTCCCACCTCTCCATCTCGGTGCACCAGAGGATGTCTTCCTTCTCATTCATAAAGACAGGGAAATGCTGGTCCTTGCCTTGCTTGATGGAGTTGGAACGTGTGGTGATGGTTCGTACTTTGCTGAACTACATTGGGAAGACAATATATACAAACAAAAAGTGATTATCAGCAGGTATTCATACCACCCATCATAAAGCTACTTCTGAGCTAATTCTTTACATTAGCCTTACATTGGCTTGTGGCAGGTCTCTGTGCTATTTCCACTAACTTCTATCGATGTGATGATTATCTCTTCCTAGCTTTAATTTCTGGATAGTATGAAAACGATGATAAAACCATGCCTCTCTAAGCTATTGCCAATCAATGGCGGGTTCTCTTTTCTCTCTTTGCCTTTTGAGCTATGAGAAGATGCTCTGTTTGATGTTTTCTTTCCAAACTCTTCCATGAAGACTTGTACATCCAAATTCATTTTGGTTTCTCATGCTCACCTTAGCTATCCGGCCATGTTCCAGGCACTCTTGCAATTCCAACTTATCATTCACAGTTGAAGCCAGAGGCCTGTAGGAAAACCAGGGTTCACATAATTAGCTCTTAGGAATCTCAACTCTTTTCGCTACTCTCCCTAAAAGCTCTCTTTTAAAGTATTTGTACAATAAACAGAAAGGGTTATTTTGGATTATTACTATTTTATGAATTAGGACTATTTTATTGAATTAAGAAATATTTTTCTCAAGCTGAATAAAAATGGACAAATAGTTTTGTTGAGGCCAAGAAAGTTCTTAAAATTGTCTGACCTTTTTTCCCCAGTCTAGAATAATCACACACAAACACAAAAACAGACTCCATTGTTTCACAAAAGAAACATCACAGTGGCAATCCCAAACTAGATTCTTGTCTCACAAATAAGCAACAACAAATTGCTCCACTAACCCCAGGATATGTCAAAATTACTTCTTAGCAATTTCCTTAATTTAAAAATTATGGATATAAATGGATATTTATGAAAATATTTTAGCTTGTCTTTAGCACCACTCATAACCTCAGCAAATAAAGACCCTGAGACATGTTTTCTCAATGGTGCTCCCCATGCTAAGGATCATGTTCCTATGCTTTTTACTTTGTAAAAACTCTTGCTACTGTTGTTACTATAGCTTTTCTCTTTTCAAAAAAAGGACATACTTTCTTCCTTCTTGTTCCTCAACCCTTGAATTTCCTTCCTTGCTTTACCCATTGTTATTCCATTACTTCTTTCCCTAGCACTGAAGAGATTATTTCAGATGGAGCTCATTACTGACTTTTACCTAACAAGTATACTTGTTTGCAAATCTTCCTGTTTACATTCAATTACATTCAAGCTGTCTCAATAAGTAGACTGAATAATTGTATTTAGCTATGACCCTGATTGCTGTTAATAGCTCAATCTCTTGACCATTAAAGTCTCTTTGGAAAGCTTCCTGTTTCCATTGTCCTTTTGACTGAAATTTACATATGTATAAGAAATGTATAAAAACCTGTACCAGTAGCTGGAGGGAGTATTGTGATTGTGCCATCATTTCTGACTCCTGGTTAGGGTTAGAATTAGGATGGACTAGAGTAAAGGTTAGGATTGACCACATTGCTATCTCTATGAAAATTTATCATGGGGTAATGAATCAAGCTGTAGAGAAATGCAATACTTTTCTCAGTTCCCAAATTGCAATGTATCATTCCTTTTCCCTGCTGCAAATTTCCTTAATGCCCCCAAGACACAGGATCTAGCTTGCCTTTCACAAGGCAGCAGAAGCAATCCCTTGGTGATAAGCTCTCAATGTAGATAATCGATCTGGCCCTATCTTCATAAATTGTCATTTACACTTTAGCGTTTTTACTTGTGCTGTATCAAAAGTACCCTGAATTGGTCAAAATATGACAGCATACCCACAACACCCATATAACATATACATTTGCTAAATAAGTAAATAAAAATAAATAAGTGATGCTGATAAAATATTTGTTCAAACCTACAGAATTGTTAGTAAAATATACTGAAGGTGATTTGAGGTTTGAGAAATCACAACAAAAACAGCGATCTCACCTAGTTGGGTACTGAAAGTTTGCAAGCAAACAACCAAAGTCAGAAAACACCAAGAACTCCACAGTTCAATCCTGACCTACAGATATTCTCTTTTATTGAAAATAATAAAACCATAGAAGAATCAAATTCATGCAAATATAGACACCAGATTAATATTTCTCAACCTTATTTATTTTTATTTTTAAAATTTATTTGCCACTCATCTCACCACAAGGTGACCAACCTTGGCAGCTGGCTGGGGAATTCTGGGACTTGAAGTCCACACATCTTAAAGCTATTTAATAGATATGACAAGGGTAATCAGAGAATCCAGCCAAGCAATTCTTCACATACAAAAGCATCAACAGTTGAATAGGTTCATACTTTAACAAAACAGCGACTCATCTAACGGTAGTTGATGCCTGTGTGGGAATAGTTTATGTTTATAACTTACCTGTTCATGCCAGGCAGGTTTCCCCAGAAGTACCGGGCTCTGTGGGCTGCAGAGACTTCTTTGGCATCGATCATCACTGGATTGGACTGTAAGAAGGAGACAGGTGAGGAAAGTCACACTAAAGGGTATCAAAATGAGGCTACTTCTTGAAGTTTGCAACAGGTGATTTGCAGGCTTCTTCAGGCCATCTGACCCTTTCCAAGATTTTCCCTGTTCCCCCCATTCTGTTACTTCCGTCACAATCCTGGCCATTCTGGTTCCTTACAATCAGGGCTACCACTATGTATCATCTCATGTATGCATATATACTGGGGTAGACAGGAATTCTTTTTTAAAAATCCCAGAAGATGCTACTGGCTTCTATACTGTTCTCTATACTGTTCTAAGAAAACAACATGAATTTGTACATGTAGTCATCAAGTATTAAGCTTGTATAAATGGGCAACTTATGTTATTGTATCTGAGTAACAGCTTTAATCTCAGTCCACCCCAAATCCAAGGACCATAAAGTTAGGGCTGAATTATTTGGAGGGTGAATAACCAAGCTTACTCTGTAAAATATGAGGTGTTATATTCTCTTGAGGATGGCTTGAAAGGCCTCCCACGCTGCTGTGCCATGTATGCGTATGATCAAAATATGGGGTAATGGCAAAGCAGCAAGCAGTTTCATGCCAGAAGCAATTGCTGGAAGTACTTTCTCTGCGTGTCCATTCATTATTCTCCAATGAGATCACACAGTCCTGAACAATATGGGCTATGAATAGCATGGAGCTTTGTCAGCTGGGCCCATAAAACATAGAATGAATTATGTATTTTGATTCAGTCTTTACACAAGATAATGTGGTTTTAACTTTCTTCATTAATTTAAAAATGTAACTTTTCTAACCATTTCCCTTTCCTCTTTATCTAGTCAGGCTAGAGTCTCCCTGCAAAGTCCATAATTTTCTCCAGTGGCAGGAAGGACTGTCTAGACCTGGGAGATAAGATGGCAGTAATACAGATCTTGCCAGGAAGTGAGAGGGTGGCTAAAAGGTGATGCTGCTTTGCCTAAAAAACCCATCCCATCTTTTTGGCCATGGTCCCATTCCCCCCACCCCACTTGGCAAGCAAGACTTGCTCTTCTACCCAGAAATATTCCAAGACTGGCTACGGGGAAAGCCCCTCACCTCACCTCACCTCTAGGAAGCGAGAGATGTCCCTTTTGTCACTGACGCCCATGGCCACCACATTTTCAAACAGCCAGAAGAAAGGTCGGTCATCTCCCTCCTTGGGTCTGGCCTCATGAAGGAGACGATAGAATTCAAAGAAGAGTCGCCCTGTGCCCTCTGGGTTAGGAAAGCAAAGGCAGGGAAAGGTGGATTCTCTCGAAAGGAACTGAGAGACGCAGGCCAACAGTTTCCCTCTCCATAACCATTAAAAATCTGACTTATAGAACCTAGAGACTTTTTAAAGTGCTGAAGAGGATCTATCTCCTTCAGATATGACAATATAAAGTAAAAGTAAAAGCAGTGCTCTGATCATAGGTTTAACTTGATTTCTCAAGTTGTGTGTTATTCAATTACATCAATTTCTCTTTACACTGCAAAGATGCATTCTGAAGCTCAAGATTTTTATCTCCGTGGTTAACTGGCCTCTTTTGAAATACTGTTTGTTTAATCTCATAGATTAGTCACTAATACCAGTTTTGCAGTCCTATTAGATTTCTTATAAGTACTCAATGTGCTAAGGAGCAACATGCACATGGATTTCTTTTCCAATCCTCAGGGTATCTGAGATAGTAATACGGGAGAGAAATATATTTTAATTTCCATGTGCTGGCAAACTATATTTCCCATTAATTGCAATCAATATGACTATAAACAAAGGATGTTGTGAATTAGTTAACTGGTTTCTGAAGGACTATAGTTCCTTACCTCTGGATCGACTGCTTTAAAACAACATGTCCTGGATAAACCACAGAAGAGATGGTAGCACTTACCATAAAGACCTTTCCTGGCAGGATTAACAATGGAGAGGTCATTGCAGGGGCTCCCTCCAATCACTAAGTCAAAGGGGCCCCATTCCTGAATCTGTAACATATGGAGATTTAATAGTCAGATGCAGGAGGAGGATGCATCTGGGGCTGTGCTAGCCTCAGTTACACAAGCCAAAGGAAGCCTCCCCATCAAAGCTCCACGTACATGTTTCTGAGTGACACTGCGGACGTCCCCAACATACATGATCTTGCCCTGATGTCGGACCATCCCAACTGTGATAGAATCTTCACACACCTCAGATGCTATGTATCGATCCACCTGGATGCCCAAATCCTTTAGCACAAGGAGTCCTGGAAAATGAAAACCATGATGTTACTATCGCTCCCATGTGGCGTTCACGCTACCACTCCTTTTCTGATATTAGGAGGGTCAGAACTCACCTGTGGCAATGCCATCAAAAAGTGACAGCACCCGAATGGGCTTTCTTTTTTCAGCATTGACTGGAGGGTAAACCTTTGGTGGATCCTGCAAAAAGCAAAGTGGCAGCGTGAAACGGTTAGAGTGTAAACTGTGGCAACTGTCACCACAGGGAGGCAACAGAAGGCTCCCAAATTTCTCAAAGAGTTGATGCTCAACAGCAGTCCTAGACTTAAAGCCACTGGCTGACAGGTTCAGGCAGCTAATACACTAGGGGGCTGCAAGCAACAAGAGAAACCTGAGAATACTTGCAGATTTCTCTTGCCTTCTGAGTTCTCCTGATATCAAAAGTTTCTCTTTGTCCCCGTCCCCGCCCCCACTCCATGCTGAACTCACAAACTCTTGATCATGATTGTTGGCAAAAAACATCTGAAGGCGTGAGGGCCAGTCTTCTCGTCGCCGGAGCAGGCCATAGATGCCCTTTTGGCCACACATGTAGCAGTTCCAGGGATCCTCCTTGATAGCTGCCTGAGCAGCCCCAGGACCCACCAATAAGTCCACACATTCTACACAAAAGCATCTGCAAACCAAAATAATTAATGCTAAGTGTGGAATGTGCTCAGCTCGGGATTCAACAGACAAACAACGGCTTTGATTTAGGCAGTCTGGGCCCTTCTGGAATTCCAGCATATTCTCTTGGTGCCAGAATCACCCAGGCTTTGATTGGCTGAAAATGCTAAAAAGTCAAGCTGAGCATACTTCTAGTCAAACCACTTCATTCCAAATACATTTTCCCAATCCCTTGTTCTTAAGCCTGCCTTTAAACTGTCTTGATCCCAGTTTTCTTTTCCTTTCCTAGGTTGTAGTTTAGGGGGACAAATCTTTCTAAACCACCACTTGATTCACCTGCAACAGTTGTTGTTCCCACACATCAGGACTTCACGGCCACCACAGCAGATGGTGCAATATGATTGATAGCCATCGTCATCATACTGATAGGCGCATTCCAAAAAGCAGTTCTAAGAAAACAAAGGTGAGGAATATTTCTTATAAGCTCCATAGGCCCGAGAAATTAGTTTCTCCCATCATAAAAGTATTTTATAACACACTAACCACAAGTGTTTTTTAAATCTTATCTTACACATATAGAACAAAAAGCAATACAGTAGATGTTGCTATCAGAAATCCATAGTGGAGGCAGATTTGATACTTGCTCTGAGAAAAAAATATGTAACCATCAGACAAGGGCTAATCACAAAGCTGTTAATTGCTATGATCCGCTTTTGTCTGACTGGATTATAATGTCCTCCAAGGAGGAAAGTATTTGAAACATGACAGGAATTTGGGGGAATTTAAATTTTTTCCAGTAAGGGGTTTTCTTTCCTTTGGCCTTGATTGCCTTTGTTCTTTTGTAGTTCTATAGTCTCTGTATTTCACGAGTTGACTGCCCCACCAGTCCCGAAGTCACCCTTCCATCTCTGTCCTTTCTCCACTTCCAGGTTGCTTCTGTGTCCCGTATGTTCCTACCTTGCAGTTTTGGCACATTCCTCCAATGAAGAGAGGGTGTTCCAGGGTGACATTCAGGCTTCCGCAGGAAATGCAGATATCTGAGAAGTGGTGTGATTGGCAGAGTGAGGAAAGAAAGGAGACACATTACCCTGGGCTAGTAAGTGAGAAAGATACCTCTCTCTCCATCCCCCGATTCAATGGCAGCATTCTCCTCTTTCAAAACCACACACTGCAATAGACTCACTGAGCATGGATCATCCTGGTCATTTCCATTAGACAGATGTGATCCATAAAAGGCCTTCCCTATGCTCAACTGTGAAAGTCCTGGGCTGCTTTTTGATTTTGTTATTAATGACTTTATTTGTGATATGTTTCAAGCATGCCCAGAGTCTACAACTCTATCCATTTACCAACTGCTGAACTGCAGCTGTGTTGATCACCTTGAATTCTGGACAAAAATGCTTGCAGCAGAGTAGGGATTGGTTGTCATGCCTTATACATACTTTAAGATGGGGAAGGGCAAAGAATGTATTTGCTTAACCTCACCTTCAATATTCCTGCATTTCTGTCGAACCTCATAAACAAGACGTTCTAAAACAGCAAAATAATTTGTTAAAATAGGCCAGTGATGGCGAACCTTTTAGAGACTCCCAAACCACAACCCAAAACCCACTTATTTATCACAAAGTGCCAGGGCTGCAACAGCACTGTGGTGCCCTCAGGGGGGTGGGCGTGCCCACTGGGTGGGCGTGGCTGCAGTGGTCATGGCAGACTGAGTGGGCGTGGCCGAGGTGGGCATGGCCACCTGGATGTTGCTCGTGGGGGATGCCTGTGGGGGCTGGGCAGGATTGGGGCAGATCCAGGGGGTCTCTGGTGGATGGGGTGGTGGGCAGGAGGCTTGTCCTGCAGGGTGAGGCAGGGGGTAGGGCGGGGGTGCCATTGCTGCAGGGCAAGGCGAGGCAGGGGCGGCTGTTGCTGACACCATCAGTCCCCGCACACAGAGGCCAGCGAGCACATGGGAGCGCGCTCTACCACCTCTACTCAAGCTTGCTAGCCAGCTGCTTCGCCTTTGTGCTGGGTGGGGCTGCCACTCCGGGCACCAGCGGTGGCCTAATGGACCTCTGCGAGCTGGCAGCAGCGGCGGCAGGTGTACCCACAGAGAGGGCTCTGAGTGCCGCCTCTGGCATGCGTGCCATAGGTTCACCATCACTGAAATAGGCAATCAAGAAATGCCACAGGATCAATACATATAGTTGAAATTGAGGGCAACTAGACAGGCTTAATCTGTGTCCATGAATCAAAGCCTTAACTTAGCATTTGTTGCAGAAAAATGCTGGTGATGCAATATGCTGATTTTGGACCTAAGGAATTACATGAATTCCAATTAGAACAAGTTCTAATATTAAAGATGAAAAAAGAGAAGGCAGTTTAGTTCACATCAATAAGCTTAACTAGGCATAACTGATGTAATCATGTAACATTTGTACTAGGTTAGTGTTAACTTTTTTGTGCCTTGTTACATGAATCTTGCCAGTATAATTAACTTATGGTTCTATGTCCTGTATAGCCTTGATAATAAATCTGTTATCACATTAAGTGTGTTGGGTGAACAATGCAAATATTTTCTTCTGTTTATTAATATTAACTTACAGAGTCCAGTTCCGGAACTAGCGAAAACAAGTAAAATATTGCCTTTGTATTAGAGAACTAGACTAAATGTATTCTTTTTCTGGTTCCATCCATTTTTAAGAGTTACCCTTTTTCTGGATTTTATTTTTCTTATAAAGGCCTGTTACTGCTTGTTTATTATAGTCTGGAAGCAGACTTCCAGAAAATCTCTGCATTGCTATCTAATCGTGATGGGATGGTGGCAGAATTTCCCCCTTCTCTTTCACCTTCCACTATCGAAGTTCTCAAGTTAGAGAATGGAGGACGAGTTCTTTGAGCTTTGGAATGGGTTTTTATGATAATTTAATGAAAGATAGGAAAAGAGAAGCAAACAGGTGAGCTGCAATATGGGGAAAGAAGGTGAAATTAAAAGACTGGGGCATGGGAGAAAAGACCAACTGTCCAGATAAGAATGCCATGCACTGCTCCTCCCCCCAAAATGGATGAACACGAGGAAGCCCTATATCTTGCTTTATGTGAAGTGTGGATTTGTTGAAGACAAAAACTGGAATTTTTTAATATTTCCAATTTTGCCTTTTCTGCAGTGGGAGGAAACTATAGCATGCCCTAATGGTCCCACAAACAGCAGTAAGGTAGGGCATTGAGAGGTAGGAGTACGTAGTGGTTTTGACTGTCTACCCTCAGATATAGCTTGGAATTGGAAAAAAAGATAAACAAGTGGAGATTAGCTGGGATAGCCAACAACCTCCAAGCTACCCATTCCATTCTATCCCAGGTATACCTCGAGTGCGCTCATCTATGATTTCCTTGACCTTAGGCTTTTCAGCTGTGCTTTTCCTTGGTTTTTTGGCTGGTGGAGGAGGGGCATAGGCAGCAGCTTCTGGTTCCCCCCACATGTCCATGTAAACTTCTTTGTAGGGGTTGCGTTCCTCTGAGATGGCAGAAAAAAGTACATCAGTGGGCAGCAAGATAAGCAGGGTGGGAAATCAAGCTTTGATTCTTTTGATTTGGAGGCTTGTCTGTCATCAGACTTTGTGATACATGCCAGTGTGCTAACCTCCAAGAGTTATTTATCTGATTGTTCTTGTCCTGTGGAATCCTGCTATCAGAAGACAGGACTCTACCACACCCAGAGACAAACTGGCCAAATCCGCCTGTTATCCCAGCTCCATCCTAGAATAAGGGGCTTTGGGAGCTGTGATAATTTAGCTCCATTTCTTTACCTTCAGGAGGCTCCAATCCCTTTGGGCCAGATGGCTGGAACCCTCCTAAGGCCCATTCAATCATCTGTTTGTTCTGGATTTCCACAACTTTGGATGTGTCTGTTTCATCGTTCTCTGGACAGGATGGAAAAATCTTGCCTGATCTGCTGCTGGCCACCTAGAGGGGAGACAGACGGGCAGAAGGGCCAACTGATTCTGGAATGAATGGTGTTCAGCTTGTAGATGTCTTTCCCAAGCTTCATAATTTATTTTATTGTATTTGCATCCTACTTTTTCTCTCAGAGTAAAGGTCACGTCCATAGAATCCTCTTTAATTTAATCCCCATAACAGATAGATAGGTTCAGATAGGTTAAGCTGGTCATCCCTGAATTCCATGATCAAAATGGAACTTGAGTTTGGTTTCCTGTTCCTGGTTCAAGACCTTAACCACTATATTACACAAACAAAAATGATGTTCCCCAATCTCAACATATTTCTTACATTCTTTTGAATCCGTGAATCCGTCCAAGACCATACAGGAGGAAGCTATTTGCCCAAAAGCCAGATTGTTCATGTTTCCCAAACACTGTTGAGTTTCTACCCCCCTTCTCTTCTCATTTTTATTGCCTTCTCTTTTAATGCAAAGCTTTGCTTGCTTCCATGAACTATCTCAAATTATTGAACGGCACATGTTGCATAAGGATACAATGAGCAATGAAAAGATATTCCTTTTTCATTCTCTCGGATAGCCAATCTGAGATGGGACAGATGGACAATTTTGAAGATTATTTCTGTCCATCTATGAGCAGTCCATCTTATGTCCTGCAGATATCCTTATTCCACCACAGAAGTTAGTCACTACAGGGAAAAGACTGCCAGGGATACAAGTCCCAGAGGAATGACAAAGGTAGTGCTTACCTGCAGTACTTCATAGATGGCCTTTCGATACATGGGCTGCTTGTTATATGTGGGCTGGTGAAAGGCGCTAGCAAAGGAGCTGAGTGGAAGGAGTTTCTCCACACAGACCTGCCAGAACAAAGAGATGAGGAAAATGATACCAACTTGTTTCTTCCCTATGAATAGCATGAGACTCTAAGGCTGGTTCCTCCACGGCCTCACAGAAGGCTCTAGAGCAGGCAGAGGCAACCTTGGCTCTTTTATGACTCATGGACTTCATCTCCCAGCATGGCTGGCTCAGGAATTCTGGAAGATGAAGTCCACAAGATGAAGTCCTGCTCTAGAGTGAAGTGGGAAACAGAATGGAGGATTGCGCAACACATTACTTTCCTTTTTAAAGTTTTTTTTTTTTCCAAAATGCTTTGCAGTGGTGGATTTAAGGAGTAGGATGGGTCTCACAAAATATGTACTGCATATACTTAATGCAGTTATTTCATCCATCCTGAACCCGTCAAGCACAGATATTATTCCCAATATTGCAGTCTTTTTTCCCTGCCGGTCACACCAGACACAGTCAGATATGTCAAATGAATATTTCTCTCACACATGTAAGGAAAAGGCAGGTTTACCCCAACTCCTCCCTCTTCAGGAAGAAGCAGCTTTTGAGAGATTGCAGGCAGTTCTCTTAGGAAAGGAAAAGAAGACAGAGGAGGCAGATATAAAAGAGAAAACTGGGACCATTCTCCTTCAGCAGATTTAAATTTAAAATTTCTACAAAAATCAAGAAGTTTAAATACACTGAATCGGAAGGAGAAAAATCTGATTCAATGCTCTGTTTCTCTTTAAATCTTTGATTAGAACTGTGCTAAGCTTAATCTTTGTTTACACATTGTGTAATTACTGTATATTTATTTTCTTCACATAATGTAGGAGTATTAAATTTCTGTCTTCAGGGCATCTGTGTTGTTGAGCTCTTAAAATTAGTTTTAAGTTTGTCGCATCCTGTGATTGGCCATAAGTATTATATCAGAGGTGGCGCAGCAGTTAGAGTGCAGTACTGCAGGCCACTTTAGCTGACTGTGTTCAGCAGGTCAACGGTTCAAATCTCACCGGCTCAAGGTTGACTCGGCCTTCCATCCTTCCGGGGTAGGTAAAATGAGGACCCAGATTGTTGGGGGCAATGTAAATATATATATATACATTTCTTACTGGTGTACACCGCTTAGAGAGTGCTTGCACTTAAAGCGGTATATAAGTCTCATAAATAAATAAATAAATAAATTTACTTTATATTTTCTGTTGGATCCTTTTTTTAATTCCATTGATTTGCAGTTGTTGGATTTCCGGATCAGAACAGAATTATACTTTATTTTTTCCAGTACAGATTATTTCCCACACCTTTTCAACTCAATGGAAATTTGACCTTTCTCTCCCTGGCTAGGGAGATATTTATTCAATATTTACATAATGGTTTTCACTAGTCTGATACTGATTCTTAATTCACAAGCTTGAGAAGATTGGGAATTCAACTGGGTTAATGGGATATCCTATAACAGGGCAGCAGAGAAGCAGAGAAGGGAAGAAAGGGAAGGCAAGTTTGAGAGGACAGATTAGACTGATGGGATAACTCACTCTCGCAGTTGCTAAGAGGAGGATGGGGGTAAGTGCATTGGCCTTGCCTTACTTGGCCTCAAAATTACTTCATGGTGTCTGAAGGCTTTGTTTTGGTCAAAACCAAGAACAACAAAGTAAGTTCTAGGTTTTCTTTCTGCCAAATCATGGCTGATCCAGTAATTTAGCAAACAAGAGAACATGAGATATTTGCTTTTTGTTTGAAACAAAACATTTCTCTTTTACACACTCATAATCATTTTGTTAAACAGTTTTTCCCACCTCACAGAAACAGTGTAACATGCATTAACACATCAATAATCTGCAAAAGTACGCAAATTAATAACATTCAAAATATTTACCCTTTATTTTAAATCACTAGGATTTCAAAATAGAATTTTTTTATGGAAACGAAAAAGCTAAAGATAAACCATCTATCGGTAGTATTGATAAAAGCCAATAAGTTCCTATTTTTGTGAGTCAGGGTTTCTTATAATTGCTGCTAAAAATAGAAATATCACTACAAAATAAATGAGGAATGAAAAATGACAATGGCTGTTTTCAAAATAAAATTTAAGTGAATTGTAAAAAAAAAAAAAGAAAGCTCATTGTTACTTCCCATTAAAATACAGTTCAAATTTCATTGTTTTTTATTTCCGGTGGAAAGGTTTTCCTTATAAAGTTCTTTCATCATTTTAATCGATACATACATTAAATATAATTATTAAAAGGAAGTAATATATTTATTTCTTGCCAGTTCTAACCACAATTAAATCATGTTTTATATTTTAAGGGATTGTAGTATTGCAAAACTTGCAAATTCTTACTATACTGTAACAGTAGTATATTACTGTTTTGTGACTGTGGCACCATACATATCACAGTTTTAGAAACACCAAAAACCTTAAAAAACTGCTGATTTGAGACTCAGAAACTGGACTATACTTGTAGTTATGGAACAAAGTGCTGAATAAACAATGGCTAATTTCATACATTGTACTAAATCCTAATGTGGTTACTTTCATTCTGGCTTAGCATATTGTATTAATCCAGGAAGCACAGCTTGTAAACTAAAGCTTGTGGCACAGATAAACAACCCAAAGCCTCAGAATTGTATGCAGTCTTGAATACTCCAAGTAGAGTCCTAAGAGACTCCTTAAGTTGTTAACAGGTTGTTCTTTCCAATGTTCTAATAAACCTTGACTGATCAGGCTTCTGAATTCAGCACACTGGTTTAACCTCTGAAGCACTATGTTTCAATCTGCAGCATCACAGGTATAAGAGACTGTCCAGGGTGTGAGACCTACCTGTAAATAGGCATAAAGACATGGGGGGGCGCACTCAGTCGTGATGCCAAGGTATTATAATATCCAGCTAAAAGAAAGTCCTTTTTGCCCCAAAGGAAAACTTCTTCAGTGCGCAGTTTTATCTGCTACCTTTTAGCACAAAGATGAGCTGCTATGCTATTTTCAGCTGGATTTTAAAATGTTTTAATGTTAATTATACAAGGATTGCTTTCAGTAGTTGAAAGTTGGCATATAAATATTCGAAATAAAATAGATAAAATAATAAAGTAAGAGCACAAGGAGGACTGTGCATACGAAGAAGCAGGTTCATAAGAAAAAGCAGTCTTTTTCTCCCAGTTTGGGACCTTTTCAGAAAATCCACCTCGAGCTCAGTCACTTACCACAGAGAACTTCCCATCACCGAACCACATGACCCAGCGGGTACCTTCAGCAGCCCGGCTCCTACCAGTCATCCACCAGGAAACAATGCGGCCTGGCCACCAGGAGAATCCACGCAGTTTTCCCCACACCAGCTCCCCGATCCCAAACCCCCGGCCATCCTGCAGTTGGAAAAAAAAAAAAAAGGAAATCATTATAGTGATTAGAAAAACGGAAGGGAATCACATGTAAATACTCAGTCAACGACGGCCAGGGCTTCTGCTAAAACCCCTAATTTGGGATGGTTTTTATGAAGGCTGTGGCACAGTTATGAATCCCATGTGCATGATTCACAGAGAATATGCTGAAGAACAGATACAACATATATAAACAAGGTGAGTAAGCAATGCTTTGGAAGAAACCTGAATGTGGCTGGAAGAGAACTTAGGAAATGAGAAGGGCAAGGAGATGAGCCTTGAAAAACTTTACAGGAGGAAAAAGCCGATGGGCAGGAATTTATTTTATTTATTTATTTTTCACTTTTCTGAATCAGATATAGATAGACCACAGGTCGGCAACCTGCGGCTCTTTGAGCCTTCCCCTGTGGCTCCCAGCCTCCTCTGCCTTTGCAGAGAGAGACAGAGACAGAGAGAGGCAATTGCGCTTCCCTGCTTCTCTCTCTCTCTCTCTCTCTCTCTCTCTCTCTCTCTCTCTCTCTCTCTCTCTGTGTGTGTGTGTGTGTGTGTGTGTGTGTGTGTGTGTAAAAGAGAGTGCACTCACAGTGTTCTCTGAGGAGCTGAAAAGCTTACTGGGCGGAGCTCCTCCCTTTGCTGCGTCTCTGCAGGAAGCAGGAAGGGCAGGAGAGAGCTAGCTAGCCCAGCTAGGCTGACTCAGGAATTCTGGGAGTTGAAGTCCATGAGTCATAAAAGAGACGAGGTTTTCTACCCCTGAGCTTGTTGGACAACAGCTTGAAGCTTGCCAGGGGAGCAGCAGATAGGAGAGGGGGGAGAAAGAGAGAGAAAGAGAGAGGGAGGGAGAGAGAGAGAGAGGGAGGGAGAGAGAGAGTGTGGGGGGGGGAAGAGGAGTGGTAGACCAAGGGCAGATAGAGAGGGAGGGAGGGAGAGAGACAGAGAGAGAGAGACCCTTTTGACATCTAAAATGAAGATAGCACTGCATATATCCTTTTTTTACCTGTGTGTGTATGTAATTTTATTCTCTTAAAGCATTCTCTTGGTGATCATTGTTTTAATAGTATGGATAAGCCCAAGAGTCATATTTTTACTTTTATTTTTAATGTGTGTGTGTGTGTGTGTGTACACACACACATACATACACAAACACACACACACACACACACACACACACCCCTATAATAAAGGTAAAAAAGGATATATGCAGTGTTATCTTCATTTTATATATCAAAAGGGTTTTGCGACTCCCGGTGTTTTGTTTTTGGTGGGAAACGGGTCCAAGTGGCTCTTTGAGTGTTTTGGGTTGCCTACCCCTGAGATAGACATTCATTTGCTGACTTTTCTAACAGTGCCAAACGTTTTCTGACATTGTCACTAGCTAAGTGAAGAGATCTGACCTCATTAGCCCTCCTAAAGTTCATTCTAGTCTACAAGTAGACTGTTTCTTTACCCACTCAAATTTCAGCTATTTCCTAGATCCAGACTCTGGCCTCTTCTTTATTTGTTCTACATTTTTCCCCCTTTTCTTCACCTGTAGGCTCTTTCTCACAACCCCTATGTTAAACAAACTTCTTAAGTCTATTCTTCTCTTCCATTTTCTCGCCCTTCATCATCATTATTCATGTGTCCACTTCAGGCTCTTCCATCTATCTGCACTGCATATTCATGGCATCCAATATCTAGCTGCAGCTTCAGTGGATAAAAATCAACAGGGACAGTTTCTTCCACCAGCATGGCACTTTTGATGGGAAAGGTGGCAGTTGTTAGCCTTTCCCCCCTTTTATTCAACTAGCAGTAATACAAACACAAATGCTGTTTGGAGACAGGAAAAGGCTAACTAGGAATGCCTCAAGAATGGTGGGAAAACAATCTTCGGGGAGCAGAACTCTGTCTCTACCTCATATTCCGGCTCATCATCAGCTGACTTTGATATGCTCTTGTCTACAGCATCAGGCCCCACAGGCTCTGGGGTAGTAGCCACACTGGGAGAAGCAGGGTCAGTTGGCTGCTGTGAGGCTGGTGGGCTAGCTTCCTCCTCCTTCTGGGGCTCGCTCTGTGGTGTTTCTTCCACAGCATTCATTCCAGCAATTACCTTAGCTTTCTTTTCAGCCTGCAGAAAGAACAGAGTTAAGAGGTAGAGTTGTGAGAACGTTCTTGAAGAATTTATTTCTGAGTTAAGTTTTTTTACATTTTACTCTTGATCTCTCAATAACTGTATTGTCATAATGTGCTAAACTTGGTTACTGAATTAATCTATTTTCTGCTTTCTCACAAGTAATAAAATAATCAAAAGGATTGGCATTACACATTATATTAAGCTGCCATTAACACAAAACACATATAGCATGTTATGTAGATACAACCACACAGGTAGTCCTCAATTTACAACCATTCATTTAGTGACTGTTCAAAGTTACAATGGCACTGAAAAAAAATGACTTAGGACTGGTTTTCATACTCACGATCTTTGTAGCGACCCCATGGGCACGTATTTATAATGGTTGCAATGTCGCAGGGTCATTTTGTGACCTTCTGACAAGCAAAGTCAATGGGGCACAACTGTGTTGCTAACTTAATAACTGCAATGATTCACTTAACAACTATGGCAAAAAGGTCATAAAATGGGGCAAAATTCACTTAACTGTCTTACTTAGCAACGGAAATTTTGGGCTCAAATGTGGTCATAAGTCAAGGACTACCTGTATTAAGTATTTAAATATCTGATTATGCATGTTGTGTGAATACAGGCATAATGACAGTCATATAGGTTCACTTAGTCCCTCTAAAGTTATGGAACACTTTTTTCTAAAGCAAAGCTAGATGATTTGAACAACTGGACTGTTTTACATGTACCAGATTGTTTAGCACATGATTCTACAAAGACTCCAGAAATGAAGTACTTCATGTAAACTACCAGAGATTTAGATAAAATTTTACCATACTATAATCTGACATAATCTTTGGAACAGGAGAGAATGAATTACATTATATATTATTTTTAATTGCTTTACAATTTGTAACAGTCTGCCCAGCCCTCATATCTTCCATATGTCATGTTTCTACCACATGCTTGGCAAGCTTTATTTTTTTTTTTTTTTTAAAAAAATGTAACAGTTGATTTTACACAATGAAAATGTGTTGAGGATGTTGTGGGAATCCAGCCTATATTTTATTGCAGGCTGAGGAATTCTGGGAGTTGAAATTAATCTGTATTAAAGTTGCCAAGTGTGAAAAACATTGGGCTAAAAAGATAACAAGTGCTGCATTCAAATGCCTTTGGGGAGCATCAATTTAAGGAAGTCTAAATCATCTTGCATTTGTCTTCACAAAAATCAGAATGAAATCATTTGTATTCCCACAGTAAGGGGGCTGTGGTGGTAGAAGGGAGTGCTGGCTGTTTCCTGTCTGTGGCAGGAAATGAGAAACTTCAATCTATGGCTGCCAGGGTGGGGTCAGCTTGCCCCACCGGGACAATCCCACATTCCATAACAGAGCAGTATAAGACAGACAAAAGAGAAAAAACACTAAAAACAGAAGAAAATTAGGGAGGACAATTCTTCTATGAAAAAATAAAAATATGTCTTACAGTGTAGGAAAACACTCTATTTAGTGAACTACACTGCTTTATAACCATAAAATATGTAGTCAGTTGCCTTTTCTCTGTTAGGAACATAATTGTGTGAGGGTGAAGGTTTGTTCTCCGAGCTTGTGGGTTGGTTTCTGAACGTTTTGTTACCAGGCTAGGTAACATCTTCAGCAGCTTTACCTAGCCTGGTAATGAAACGTTCAGAATCAACCCACAAGCTCAGAGAACGAACCTTCACATCCTACACCCAAGCTACAGATATTCAGTACTACTGCAAACATATTTGTGTTTCTATGAGAATGAAGGAGCTATCAATATTTTCTGGAATAGATGAAGCAAGAATTATAATATTTGGGCAGTCAGAGAGTACACTTAGCAATTTTCAGTTGGTTCAAATACCACAGTAGATGGAGGAAAGTGCAATATAGTCTAGTACAGTGGTTCTCAACCTTTCTAATGCCGCGACCCCATAATACAGTTCCCCATGTTGTGGTGACCCCCAACCACTTATACATCACCGGGTGCCAGGGGTGTGGCCAAAGAAAAGGGGGAAAAAATGGCGGACAGCCTTGTTTGGCGACCCCCGTGAAATGGTCGTTCGACCTCAAATGGGGTCCCGACCCACAGGTTGAGAACCACTGGTCTAGTATGTTGCACACCTGGCAAAACTACAATTACAGTAGAGAGTATTGGTTAATTAGGTTTTTTTTTTCTTTTTTGCTGTACCATCTGTTGTGCTAGGCCTCTCATGGCAGCATACAACAAGAAAACACGGTTTGTCCAATTTCAAATAAGGCAAATAAAATATAAATATATTAAAACCTATAAAACAAACCAGAAGCAAGAAAAGCACAGAGGAGCATCAGGCTACAATATTATACATTAAGCAGGTTAAAAAAACATTCAGAATGTATTTAAGCTGCATTAAGCATATTTTATGGTTATGGTACAGTTTTCTTGATTTCCTGCCTCAAAACAACAGGAAACTGATGATTTTCAGCAAAGATGAAATTTAACAGCATAATCTGCATAGTCTCTGAAGGCTGCAAAAAAATGTTTGAGATCACAGGATGTCTTGATGCAGGGCTAAAGTGTCACATTAAATCCAAGCTGGGCAACCAGAATCCCGAACTATGACCTCAAGTGGTGAGTTGTATATATCAGGCAAATTACCAAAAAAACCAACTGCGTATTAGTACCTTCTACTACACATTTAAAAATTAGAAATTGGCACAAAACTCTTACTAAATATGTATTATTATAAGCATGCTTATCTCTAGTTGCACTACTAGGAAGGTTTAATCCAAAGACACGTTCCCCTTTTCTCTTAAGAGATGAATATGTTCCCAAGAAAGAGAAGAATGAAATTATCAAAGCAGTATCTCAAGATGAGAACAGGCATGAGCCATAAGGAAATATTTTTAAGTTTTCTCATATCTTAAATGTCATAAATATTACAAAGGAGGGATAATTGGAAACTTTCCTATGGACTGTCAAACATGAATACATCAAATGCCTATCAGTTCTGTCATTTTACAATTCTTTGGCATTGCAGTGATCTCAAGAAAGGTGACAGCTATCTATCCATCTATCCATCATCCACACACACACACACATAAAAATCAGGATTAAAACAAATACTTATCTTCTCCACCTGGAGCTGCTCTAAACTGAGTAAGATTTCCAGTCATTGCAAGCATAAATCACATTGTGAATTATGACCAGAGGTAACAGAACTGGATTTCTGTAGACTCGCATATTAAAATAGCTAAAGTGTTTCCATACACAAAATAAAATGCCAAAATCAAAAACATTTTTCCCATATATGCACAGATACAGATATATATCATATTTTGATGACAGAACAGCAAGTCAAGTTGGTGATCAATGCAAATCATAAATGATCTAAAGTTAACATTTAAATTGAGACAATTGCATCATCACAAAAATAAGACACTTAGCCATCTTTATTATCCAAGTAAAATGTTTCCTTCTCCAAACTGATTTACTGATTATTTTTTTTCATTTATTACATAATTACTAAGAGTCATAGTTTTCAGTTTGTACTTTCAATTCTGAAACATTCTTACCTTGCACTGGAAATATCTCTGGCAAAACACAACTATAAGAGACTCACAATGCAGGGGGCCAGCACTAAACATTTCCTCCCCCACCCCACTCCCGTATTGATTAGAGGGGCAATTCCCAGAGTGATCATGAGTCTTCTGTAGGTGCTCAACCAGGACTTTTCTCCCCACAAAATAGCTACCATTTCTTTACTATCTTTTAGATGCTAAGTTACCTAAATACCTCTTGCTTCATTATCTAACTTTTTCCACCAATGGTCTTTTCTATTCTTGCTCTGTTGATTACTTACTTTGAATAGATGCTTTTACAGAGCATCTGTGAGCCTGCTTTTGCTTTGCCTTTATCCATACTGGCTAATGACTATTATTGTATTTATTATGCTGTTTACTACTTCCCTTAGCAGTAATAAAAGTAATTACCAAATTATTTCAGCTTATTACTTGTTACTTTGTAAAGTATTTGCATAAGAAGGCGACAATTTTTATATTTAGCTTGCCACTTGGAATATAGTCATGGACAATAGCTCCTGTCATGTATAAATTTTATGAACAAAACAATTTAAAAAAACTAAGCCGGTCTCTGTAAACATTTTATTTTTAAAAACGGGACCCAGAGTTTAATCTGTATATCGATGAGAAATACATCCCTGCTTAACTTTCTGGCCAAATACCAAATAAAATTGTGTATTTGCACAATCAATGAAGCATAAGCCAATCAAGTGGACTAGCTTAACAACATGCTAAGCCAGGCATGTCAAATTGCCAGCCCGCAGGCTGGATGCATCAAGCTGAAACCCTGCCCACCCTATTATCAGCAATGGGGAAGAAGTCGCAATACATCACGTGATATCATGTGACATCGCAAGTTTGACACGCCCGTGCTAAGCCATGAAAAAAAAATCAACCAAATTAAAATTAAACTAACTAAACTGATTTGGTTTAGCCATGTCATTCAAACTAAGACTACGATTCTTCATTTATTTTAGATGCAGGACTTTTTAAAATAACAAAATATGTACAATTTTGCAGATTCCACTGCTTAATTTTTGCACCATGAATATTTATGATATTACTCAGGTGGGATCCCTGTGAATTTTCTCCAAGTACAGGGTTAAAAAAACATTCCTCCTGGATATTATCATATTTCCTCCCTCAACATGGCATGCTGCGGGACTAATAAAAAAAAATAACAATAGAAAAAAATGGAAGGACTTTGGAGTGTATTCAGAAAATGTCTTGAGCCTCAAAAGTACTGCATCCCTGTGCTACTCATTAAAGCAGCTCACTCTTTTTAGGCTTCTGAATAAAAAACAAATGCAGCTGGTTTAACCACTGCACTGTGTAACAAGTTGACTCCATAATGCAGTGGCATCTTTTTCAGTCTCATGCATAAGCATAAAAAAAAAAACTTCAGGTCACTTTAATATACAGATAGTCCTCGACTTACAACCATTTGTTGTTCTATTTAGTAATGGAAATTTTGGGCTCAATTGCAGCCGTGAGGATTACCTGTATAGCAGAGATGCAATACTTGCCTGAGTTCTGAAACACTTGCTCCAAGTTTCTTGGAGAATGGATTGGAGGAAAACATATAATAGATATAAATATATGGCTGCATTATCCTCTTTTGATCCCCAAAACGTGATGCATAACTGTGTAGCAGAGTGTTTTGTACACTTTTGTACAGGAGTGTTCTTCTCTTCACAGCTTTAAGAATTAGAATGCTGGATTTCTTCTTAATTTCTGTTATATATTTTTGAATTGGAAAAATGCATATGTGGTCTAATATTTATACCAAAATGGAAGTAAATGGCTATTTATCTGCTGTGTCTTAATCTCTTCCCCCCCTCCTGCCCCCATGAACTTCTTGAATGATAGGAAGATATCCAAGATATGTAATTTCTTTACTGGGTACATTATTTCAACATTTATTCCGTTTTGCCCATGCCATTTTTAATGCTGCTTCAGAAAGATGGATAGAGCAACCATAGGCATCCATATGGAGTGGGAAAATGACATAAGGCAGTGATGGCGAACCTTTTAGAGACTGAGTGCCCAAACTGCAACCCAAAACCCACTTATGCATTGTTGAGTGCCGGGTGGGTGTGGCCCATTGGCTGGGTGTGGCTAATTGGGTGGGCATGACTGCGGTGGTAATGGCAAACTGGGTTCAATCAATCAATTTCAACTTTGCAAGATCTATTTTTTCCTGCAAGAAGTTGAAATTGACTGATTGAAACTTTTTTTTTTTTTTGCACATGGCGGCAGAGGCCTAAAGTGAAAAGGTTTTATAAAACCCAGCTGAAGGCCTAGGACTGGGGCAACGGTGCGCGTGCCCACAGAGAGGGCTCTGAGTGTCGCCTCTGGCACCCGTGCCATAGGTTCGCCATCACTGACATAAGGTGTATTGTGATAAAATCTGGCCCCTTGCATAGTTACATGCAATGTATATCTGAAAGTGTGGAATTCTCATCATGTCACGAAGCATATTTCATCATTTTAGCATTACTGTATTAGGAATTGATGCCTATGGTGGCGATCCAGTAAGTCAGAAGGAAGGGTGTTGGTTAAGCCATGGCCAACTCAACATGCAATACTGGGAAGCAAACAAAACCTGGGCAGTAAAATAGAAGACCTGGTGGTGCAGGGGTTAGAATGCAGTATTGCAGGCTAACTCTGCCCACAGTCAGGAATTCGATCCTGATTGGGCTCAAGATTGCCTCAGCCTTCCATTCTCCCGAAGTCGATAAAATGAGGACCTAGATTGTTGGAGGCAATATGCTGACTCTGTAAACCACTTGAAGACTGCTGTAAAGCACTGTGAAGCAGTATCTAAGCCTAAATGCTATTGTTATTGCTATTAAAGGAATGGGGAGCCTGCAGGTGCTTGTGTATTCCTAAAACCATAATGTTATAGATTGGCACAACTCAACCTGAATGCATTAACTTAACTTTCTACGTTCAGGCAAAACTACATTCTAAACTAAACTAAACCATTAAGCGGTTTTCATTTAACATCCTGAGGCAAAAAAACCCCTAATCAGTTAACACTAATCAACTTTGCACATTATATAAAGACAGGCTGAAGATTTTTAACAGTCTTGGATAACATATTGTATGAAATTGGCCAATATAATACATAGGCAGGCATAGCAAAAACAACCTTCTCTGCATATGGAAAATATTCACACAAATGATTATTTCATTCCCACAGCCAGAACAGACATACATATGTATCACTGAAAACAAAAGGACTTAAAACAATTTTTCCCATATTGCTGCCACATTACTAATTCCATCATCCTGAGCTGACCTACCAACTGAGTGAAGGGTTACTGGACACAGCATAATTCTTCCTTGTCTCCAGGAAATACAGTGGTGGGTGTTCTAGAGCTACAAATGTAGTCTAAAATAGCCCCCAAAGGATAACAGAATAATGTGCCCTCTTTCTGACATAAGGAACTCTTTTTGTTTTACATGCAAGAAATCTGAAACTAGAAAACTAAATAAGGATTAGACGTATCTAAAGAAAAGTGATGTTTTTAATTGTTTTATGTTTGCCTCTGTGTTTTGTATCATGGATGTTGAACCCCTCTGTAGGTCATGCCCAAGTAGTTCTGAGGAAGGCTGACCTACAGGAAGAGAAGGAGGTATCCAGGAAGCCCACTGTGTACACTGTGCACTACTTCTGGGCTGTATTAGAGAAAGATAGTGTCACACTTTCTGAGAACTGAGCCTCCTCTAAAGTAAATGTGTTTCCGTTGTTTACTTGCAAAGGGGGAAAAAAGAGAGAGATCAAGGAAAGAATTATGTTTCTGAGATTAAAGATATGAAAAATAAGAGTTTCTGTCTGATCTAAAACAGATCACAATGGGAAATCTCTAATAAAGATATTCTCTTGAATTCTGAAACTACAAGGTTCTGCTGTTACTAGTAGTTTATTGTTTTTATTTATTTTTAAGTTTGGTAAAGCTACCCAACTCAACCAGCATAAGCAGAAAAACAAACAAATCAAAGAAAACTCCATTTAATGCACAATACTATAAATATCAAATATAAAACTGCAACCAAACAGGTAACAAAACAATCACAAAGGAGACTCCCACTCAACTAGGCCGGAAAGCCTAGGGCAGGGGTAGGCAACCTCTGCTCTTTTATGATTCATGGACTTCAACTCCCAGAATTCCTGAGTCAGCATAGCATAGCTGACTCAGGAATTCTGGGAGTTGAAGTCCATAAAAGAGCAGAGGTTGCCTACCCCAGCACAGGGGAAAAGTCAGGCCTTATCAGTTTTCCTAAAGTCAAGAAGAGCAAGGGTCTGTGCTATATTGGGGGGGGGGGAGGAGAGATCACTCCACAGAACAGGCATAAAGTGACAAGATTTAAAAGGATCTGAAGCATGCCCTCCCTGTGTTGCAACAGTCCATAGAAAGCTCAAAGGTGCTTTTTTCAAAAGGCAACTGGACTGTTTTTTCCTTGAGGAAGAAGACTTTCCACTTCTCATCCATGAAGCTCCATTGGTTCAATAGAAAGCAGTTAGTTTAACTGCTTTAAACTTTTGTTAATCCAATAGATATATTTTGGCTGCATTCACACAGCACATTTGATACAGTTTTGATATCTTCTGAGTCTGCGTGATATAGTACACTAATCCTAAGCTAGTAACAAAATGGGTTCATTCAACACATTAAGTTACAAAATATTAATTCAGGTGATATTAACTGTCATGTAAACGCAGCCATTTGCTCTTCACCTCTCCTAATTAAGAAAGTTTGTCAATGCAACCTTCATCCACTCATTAGTTCTGTGATTATATTAGTTCTTTGATTCTATCAGTTTCTCATGGCTTGAAAGCAATGGCTTCCACTTACTTGTAGGGCTAAATTCAAATACTAGTTTTGACCTTTATAATTCTTCAGTTCTTAGGAACATACTATCTCACAGATGCCTGCATATAAAGTTTAACAGAAACTCTTTAGTTAGTTCAGTTTAGCGTTAGCTAGTAAGAAAATAAACTTCTTGGTTCTAATACTCAGTTCCTAGGGAGACTTGTTTAGTACCTATTTTTCTTGAAAGAAGAGAGTATTTATAGCTCAGGATTGAACTACGGAATCCTTGGTGCTTTCTGAGCTTGGTTTTTTGTTGCAAACATTGCAGTGCACTGCATGATATTACAACATCATCAGTGCTAGAAGGGAATGGGGTTTGCTCTCAATTTATATTCTTAATGGCTTCCCTGTCACTGTTGGTAGGAATAGTCTTGGCTTGGTTTACCATGGTCAAGGTTTTCCAGTTGAAACTATACTTAATTCTGTCCATGTGTTGTGAAATTAAAGAGTTTTCATCATGTCTTCTAACTGCTAGTTTGTGGATGTATTCTGCTAGTCTTCCATTTGTCCTATGTAGTGGCTGTTGCAGTCTTTATACTATATGTAATGATGTTACTTAGTTTGGTAATGAAACATCTGCAAGAAAACAACCAAGCTCAGAGAGCACCAAGGGCACCTCACCTAATTTTTTGACAGCAGGAGAATAAACTTAAGTCTTACATTGCCTAAGAAAGGACATAAATCTTAAAATGAAAAAATGGTGTGGTTTGTAATCACACTTCTTTAAAATGCAAATTCTGTTTCATTTTGTTTAAGTTGTACTTTAGTATTCATCTTTTGAATTTTTAAATTATTTTACCTGTCGCATTTTGCACTCTTATTTTTTGTAGTTTTACAATTTAAAAAACAGGAGGAAAACATTTCTTTTAAAATACTATTGTTCACTAAATACGTTTGTGCATGCCTTCAAGTCAATTTTTGACTCTTGGCAACTATCTGGATAAGCCTCTGCAAATTTCTTGGGGGGGGCGGGGAGGGGGGGGAAGTGGTTTATTCTTGCCTTCTTCCTAGGCTGAGAGGGAATGACTGGGCAAAGATTACCCAGCCGGCTTCATGCTCAAGGTAGAACTAGAACTCACGATCTTGGCATATGGTTCAGTCAAACCGCAAGCATGTTATGCAAAGCAAGCTATCACATATTGAGCCACGGTTAAAAAACATCCTAGGTCCTGGCGACAACACAAATCATCCATGCAAATTTCTTAACAGTATGGAGCAATTTTCCATTGCCTCCTTTGAAGATGTTTTTTTCCAAATTCCTAACTTACAGCTCTGGAATTTTCCCTTCCAGGTACTAAAACGTATCCTGTTTAGTTTCCAAACCTGAACAAAGCTCCCCAGATACTTCCATATACTGACTTGTGTTTCTAAAACCACAACTGTATTTTGTTAATCCAGGTTCAAGACTAAGCAAACTATATGAATCGCCTTCAATGCTTTCTGGGTTTGCGCAAGGGAGATTTTGTTAGCTCAATGATTTCTGCATTAAGAAAAAACACTGTTTATATATCTTGAGTTTTGCAAAGCCAGCATGTTGTAGAAGCCAGAACAGTGAGCTTGGAAGAAAGATCCAGCTCTAAATCTTTACTGAATTACAAAGCCTCTTGAGTGGATCTGGAGCAAAATTCTCTACTTCACATAGACAATGGCTATGATATAATGCTAAAAGGCTAGTGCTCTTGAGAACCTCAGAGAAAAGAACAGGATACAAATGTCTCCTGGTAAAATCCACTTAAGAATGCAAGCACTTAAGTCCTTGTTTGCTAACTATAAAGCTGGATTTTTCAGTCCTTGTACTCTATAGCTAAATCTAAATGGTTCATTTAGTTATACAGTGCCCAGTCTTCTTTATGCAACTGATAGAAAGTCTTAATACATGAGCCTAGTGAATGTTGCTAAATATGGGAAAGTAACACAGCCAATGGGGCTTTTATTTCAGCATCTAGGAAAGATTCAGAGCTTTCTATGTTCCTCTTAAAATGACTGTGTTCCCAATGCAGGCCAGGCAATTGGGGGAACTGTAACTGTTAATACTTTTATACATGGTGGAGAAATGTTCTGGTATTTGAGGAGGAGGAGGAGGAGGAGGAAGAGTTTCAGAGAAAGAGAATCCCACACCTTCAAGGATCCTCCTTTCCCTTGAAAACAATGATATCAAACTGCTCTGATTGTGTATGTTTATGAAACAGGGTTTATCAGTAGATATCAAGAACACACTCAGCCACTAATGAAGAGGCTTTACTCTACAAGCCAAAGGACCTGGGAAGAAGGAAGGAAAGTAAGTAGTCAAAATGGAAATATTTAAGAGAGGCACATCTTACGAATTGTACCTCCATTGTTTAGCTGTCTCTTAGGCAAGGCAGTAAACAATAGATTAGCTAATAATCAATGTGGAGACAGATAAAAGGGAATTGTCTTTGGTCAAAAGACATTTTTTAAAGAACCAAAGTCTGCAAAACTCCATTTGGCAATGGTAAAAGTGGAATGGCCTTTTATATTATGAGAAAATCTCAAAATTCCCTCTTTTAAGCTACTTGTATGCTTGGTGTAAAAGCGTGACCATGCAAAGGATCAATAAGGCTATAACTTCCAATCCCATTGATTTATATACTTCACTTGCCATAAGCTAGCGATTTCTGGGATGGGCACTCATCATTTTTTTGTCTAATAAGTGCCTATGGAGAAACAATTCCCTGCTTGACAGAAATAATAAAAAGATGTGAACAGGAACCAACGGCTGCAGAAGGGTTATGTTTTGTTTTAAAAGATATAAACAAAGGGGTTTCTTGCTCATTCTATTACTGACTCTCATTTGGGAGGTCCACATGTCCTATTCTCCCATGAGACTGGCCAGGGCTGCAAGATTTCCCCTGTTGATAGCTTCTTCCACAGCTTTCCCTAGTCAGCATGGGGCTCTGTCCTTTCACTTAAGCCATCGGGACTGTTTTATTCAACCACTGACTCAAGGGATCATGTAAGCATTCCTTATTGACATAATGCTCTTGCTGAAAGGTCACTAACCCCAGATATCCTGACTAGTCTAGAAGAAGTCAATGTAGGTTTACATAGTGTGTAAGATTCATACTGGATAGTATTGGGAGGCTTCTGAATTATGGAATTAGTTTGTCCTTTTCTAAGAACTAAATATATTTTATTCTTTAAAGTCGTACTGAAAGGCTATTTTCTTCCTAACAATTTCATGGGCTGGTTAACAGCTTTAATAAAGAATTATTTGACTTAAATAGTTTCTAATATCTGCTGCTCCAAAAATAATCACCTTATGAACCATCCTTTCTATACTTAGCAAGAGCATAGTGAGGAAGAGAAGCAGATATAAATTATGCAACAGCAGACCACTGATTGAAAGTCCCTGAAACTTTTGAGTTTTCATATGTTATGTGAACTAGGATTGACTGTACCATGCTTTACTTAGGCATGAGATATTATGTGAATACATCAGCTTTGTTTTGTTAACCTGTGCTTACGATTTAGTTAGTGTGTTGTTCTTCATATTTCCTCTCCAAGTGACTCTTTGGAGTTTAAATTATTCAAAAGAATCTTGAAGAAGTGGAGTAAATGGAGCTTAATCCCTGAGCCGTTGAGAACAGGAAATGGAACAAGGCTGCAATCTAAAAACAGCAGGAAGGCCAGAATGGGAAAAAAAACCAATGCTTGCAGGGAGTTTCAGTTGGTTCTGCTTGACCAAAATGTATATCATATTAGCTTATAGATAGTGTCTTCTAATGGAACAGGATGGGGAATATATTCCATTATTCCAGGACTAGATTGAACAGAAGGGTAAGAATCTTGAGGATTTCCAGTAAAGCATTTAATCACGCTTGCATTATGTGAGACCTGGCCAAGATGAGAAATGATTTTGCTTCTTGAATACTTGTTTAATTCTAAACTGCTTGCAATTAGGGAATGTTATTTTTCTTAAATAGATTATTTCCAAGTGCAAATGGTTTCTGGTGAGAATGTACACCTCTATGCATTAGAAAATCAGGCCCACATTCAAATTCAATTGCACCTATGCTTTTACTGTTTTCCCTCAGCTAAACCTCATACTTTTCCAGTCTCAGTGGCCCCCTTACTGTATCATATCAGGAAGGAGCATCTGGGTTTTCCTCTGAGTTTTTTAAAGTGCATATAGGAAATAAGAAACAGCAGCAGTCTGCCTTTACAACACTCCCCCCATCAGGCCCACAACTAATATCTACCAAACTCAGCTACTGTGTTGGGTGGGAAGGGGGATCTGTTCTCCCACCTCCAATATTCCTTTAAGGTAGATCACCAATACTATCTCCTTGCCTTTCTTCAAATCTGTTCCAGTGCCTATGTTCCCACCAGCCAAGTCTTCACCTCAGTCTCCCTCCACTCATGTCCACTTCCTCACATAATGCATAGTTGGTTCCAACAAGGGTAGGAGTGAGTGTGGCTCCAGGTAGTCTGCCAGAACTACTATCATGCTGGCTGGGCATTCAAGGGGACTCAAGAAGGTTATCAGGAAAAAACTTCTGTTTTCTTTCATTTGTCCCTTTTCCTCCCAAGAAAAGCAGCAAACCAAGACTCTTGGGCCTGCCAGTCTGGAAAAAGAAAAATGCTAAAGCGTAAGGAAGTCTCGGCTCACACCTCACTTTGTTTTAGGACAAAATGGAGGGCTGACAGTTTGAAGGAAAGGGAGGCAATAGCCAAGAAGCCCCCATTCTTAAGTGGCTTCTCCGTCTCACTGTCCCTAAGAAAGAAGGATGGTTTCTAATCTCAAGGGTGGATTTGGTCCTCCTCTCATGCCAAAATGTATATGAAGAGTTTGGAAACAATTAATCTCTCTGCACCTTCTCTTGCCTTGCTTTTAAGAACTTTTTATAGAGAGCAGAGACTGCCTTTCCCACCTCTTTTTATTCCTTCTTCCCATCCATAAAAGTTTTTGATGCCAGTTGCGTCCTATTTTCTCAAGTGAGCATGCAGCCTCTCTAGAAAACTGAGTAGAAAGACCATTGCCCAATAATGACATTTTCTCTCTCCCCCCCCCGCATTTTTTAGTGCAGCTAACATATTCAAGTACTTATTACCATCACAGAACTTGACTTTTTTTTTTCTCCAAAGATGCTCTCATTAAGTCCCCTGCATCCTCTTGCAAAAACATAACCTAAAAGAGAAGTTTTAACTCTCCACCCTCGGGGATGCACCCCCACTGCAAAAAAAAAATAAAAAATAAAAAATTGAACCCGCCACAAGTACTGCAGCCCTTTCGTGTATGCACTCATAAATAGGCGCTGAGGGAAGCAACGACCCCCCCTTCCAATTTTCCTGCACCCCCTACTCTCTTCCATACCTGCCTGCATGTCCCAGCGTTGCAGCAGCCACGATCCTGTCGAGGGAGCTCAAGCGAGGGGGTTCAGCGAGGAGGGGGCGCGGGGGGGGGGCTCGCCGCCAATGTTCTTTGTCTGGGAAACTCCGGGCCACGTGACGACGGGCCGCGCTCCTGGTTGGCCAAAATGGAACAGGGGGGCCGAGAGAAAGGTGACGGCGGCGGCGGGGGGGGGGGAACAAGAGTTCCTCCAAGGCTCGTATGGCTGCCCCGGGGGCAGGAACACATTATACGGAACCAGCGCCACCACCACCCCTTCCCAGCACGGGGCGCGGGCTTCTCCCAAAGTTGTAAGAGGCCTTCCAGCCATTTGTACTCCGGGGTGGGCAATCACTGGGCTACAGTCGCGCCAACGCTGCGCAAAGAGACTAGGCTCCACTTTTCAAAACTCGTGATTTTCACTCCGGATCAGCGGAAAACGGGACTGAGTCCACCTAATTTTCAGGCGCTGAGCACCGTTCGGGGAGCAGCTGCAGAAACGAAGGATGCGCGGCCGCTCTTGCTGAGAATGAAATGCCAACAAACAGCGGTGGCAAGTACAAGTGCATGTGGAAAGTACAAGGCCTCTCCGACGCCATTCAGAAGCAAAAGGGGTCAGCCTAAAAGTAGTTTTCCGTTTGAGCTTCTGGCTCCCATCTCAGCAGAGCGGCAACAGCAGGATCTTGGGCCACGCGCTTATTTGCGCCTCTAAAATTACTATACAGCCGTCATTCACCCTACTGCAGGCACAACCTCTGATTTGAAAAGGGATGGGAGCATGGGGGTTCAGTGTGGAAGAGGAGCCATTGAATTGTGGAAGGCGGCATTAAGAAGTATGCACAGCAACTATGGTTAGCAAAGGGGCATTTATCGTTTTTAAACATAAATTTAAGTTCAGGCCCCTGAAGTGGAAGAAATTCCTCCAGCATGAGGCAGCACCATCTTTGGTAAAGCAGAAGATACCTTCAGGAATCCTCTTCTGTCATCTTACATGTTTTAATCTTTGGATAAGCACTACACTTCTTAACTTATATCATAGGCAGCTCTGAATATTTATTGGAAAAGCAGATCTAATGCTCAATAAATACAATAAAATCTAAGTACCAGTTATATATTACTACATTTATGACAATAAAAAAAGGCAAGTTATTTGAAATGAATGGCCTGAAATCTTGGCACAGTGACACACTGCCTAGTATTCACTATATAGTAACTGAAATGTTAGCAATGCTGCAAAGGAGGATAACAATTATCTCCCCACAAAGTAACATCTTTTCTTACCAAAAATAAATTTTTGCAAAACAACCTCTACAAGTATTGACACAGTAGCTGTGCTATAGCAGCACCATTATCACTCAAAGGCTTAGGCTCCCAGAGTACTATACTCTATAGCCTTTAATTCATGAATGATTTGGGCAAATGATTTTAACAGGTCTAAGCTACACAAAAATTCTGATCAAGAGATTCTGAGTATTTTAGAGGATGTTTTCATAATATAATTTGTGAACATTTATAGAAAGTGCAAATAGTATCTTTCATTTATAACACCCATGTTTTCTCAATTTTGTTTATTTCCACCTTTTACACAAAGGGAGGGGGGAGAGCAGTGTGTCTTGATTGGTAGCACCAGGAGCTGTCCATCAGGAACATTTCCAGGTCTCTTGCTCTCTTTTCAAGGTTCACAGTCATGTGCAATCTTTGGTTTAACTACCATGAACTTAAATACAGAGAGCTGCATTTTCTTTTTACCATCTCTTCTTACTCTCATTGCTTACTCTCCCTTTCACCATCTTTGTTATTTACCCACATATTGCTGCAATACAGATTTGTAAGATTTGGGGGGCTGGAGAACTAGGACCTGTCTTTTGCATGTGTAATTTTATAAAGACAAACCAACAAGCAAACCAAACACAATATCCAGTATAGTAGAATATGTGAGTTCTAAGCCTTCCTTAGAAATGAAAGCTGGCTGGATGACTTTGGGCCAACCCATATCCCAGAGTTGTTATGAGGAAAATAGGTGGCAGAAGTATTTGGCATGTTGGCTGCATTGAATTATATATAAAAAGGAATAAAATCTAACAACAACTACAACAATGTATTAAAGCAATAAATTAAACTATTTAGTAATTAGTTTTACTAAGTTCAAGCATTAAATTATACCTACCTTCTCTCAACCTTCAATTATCATACAGCAGCAGCTAATGGCTATGGAAGTCTTGGCAACCATATAGACTAAATTATTGGCAAGTGATGGCCCTTGCCAATTCCTAGCCCTTAAGGAATATCTGTAAGAATCTGCTGGAAATCTTCAGAAAGCAACCTCTACTTTCTGCTTTACTGTATGTCTTCCATAAGCAATTAGTTCAGTCTTCTGGCTACAGCAACATTTCTTAGTAGATCAGTCAGAAGAAAGGGGGGTGACATATAGGGGAGAGTGGCAGCTCAGGTGTGATCTTGGCCCTGCCCATTTCTGGTATGTAGCCTTCAACAGATTACTGCACAAGAAAACAGTTACCAAATAGTAGAAACAGCCGCCTACTATTGCAATGTAAGGTGGTAGATTTCTGAAGCACAATGGTTTTAACAAGTAACATTCATACCACTGAAATCAAAGTTCTGCATGAATATCACTGTGGACAAAGTGCAGAGGTGGAAATTTGATCTTAGAACAAGTATAGACTGCTACAAGTGAATATTACTGGAGGGAAGAAATATTCTCTCTTCATCATCCCAACACCTGATCAGCCTAGCTTGGAGAGAAGCAGAAACAATCCGTACTCCCAAATACTTTTAAGTAGGCCAGTACTTGCACAAACAATCAGCTCATTTGTGTACACTTGGGCATACTTGTGCTCTATCACTTGCAAAACAAGCATCAGCAAGAAGGGACGGGAATATACATGCACAAGAGTTTCAGGGCAGCCAGCTTTCCTGAAATTTCATTTCCATTTTCTGTGTGTGAGTGGCTATCTCCTTCTCTGCAAGGGAGCATGAATGAAATGTCATCTGCTTCTTCCCCCTTCAGGGGGATTCAGTTACAACATGCCTGCCTCATTCCACTGGAAAGGGAAAATCCAGCCTTGAAGGCCTAGAGCAACAGCAGAGTTACAGTTCGGAGCAAGTCAAAGAGCTGGGATACTTTTAGATGTACTTCCTTTAAGAAGGCAGGAGTCATACCAATAATTATCCTGTTCTGCCATTACTGATCTTCTGACCTGGTCCAATATCCTCCAAAGAAGACTATCTGACCTGGTTCCAAGATCCTCCTAAGTTTTTTGGCAGCCAAACCCAGCACATAATTAGCTTATATAAATTTAGGACAATACTCACACAAATTCAAAATTGAACTCTGTTTTTCTTTTATTGCCTTAACCTAGTCAGCAACCTTTTCTTCCATAGATAAATATGAAAAGGTGCCTTTTCTCAGGCATAACAGAAGCAACAAAGAAAATAACTGCTAAGCGAGATGAACATTGAGGCAACACATACTCCAGTGTTACCCAACTTTGTTGGAAAGCAAAATCTCTTCTGAATCCATGAAGAAGTATTTTCTTCTCTTTTATACCCCAAGCCCTTCTTCAAAGCGGACACAGGTCATTTATTTCCATTTCCTCTCTTCTTTTGCTAAAAAGCATTATGCTAATGGCTTCTTCCCCCTTCCATATATTCCCAATCAACCTACACAGAACCAAATCGCACAATGTGCTACAAGCAAAAAAATGGTCTATCTCAATAGGGATTTAAAACTCCAGCAGACTCTTACAAGCAAACAAAACATTATGCTGCAAAAATTACCAGAATGAACTTAATTTACTATAATGCCCAAGTAGGAACAATAAGTAATCCTCCTGGAGAAACTTTATTTCAATATATTAAACAATGCTCAATGCTATGTTTTTAAAAGAGCATTACTATATACCAAAGTGGTAGAATCTCATTATCCATGTTCTTAAAGGAGCAAATATTCCAAAGTAATAAAATATTATTTCTGCTTAAAAAGTAGAATCTTCTTCCTGTTTCTTTCTATTTATGAGCCATTAATGTTCCATTATTTTACTTATGTTGAAATATAAGTGGACAGCTATCTTAAGTATGAGAAACAATACATACTATACTACTTGTATACTATATTTCTTGATGTTAATTGGCCAATTACTTGTTTAAATATCCCTCCATTCCACACCTCCTTTCATGTGGAAGACTAGCATGTTTGACATGCTAATTTTCTAATGCCAAGGAGTTTGTATGAGAAAAATTAATTAGATTAGGCTATTTTTAAAAAAAAAAAATAGCTTGGCAGCGTTCTGTCCAAAATAGCACATATAATTATGGCAATCTAAAATAGTCCCTTCCACTATTATCATCTCAATGTAGATAGGAATGAGATAATGCCCCCTCAATCATTAATACCGATTTTACTTACAAACTTGCAACTCAGGCTTCTTTTAACATACAGGAATATGAATTTTCCAGGTATAACCTTTGAATGAAAGCCAACACTGGGAACAAATCGATTATGCATGGTAGATTATGTGCAAGTCTCATGTAACCTCATTTAAAAGGATCAGGTAGCAGCAGATGCAAAAGGCTTCTTTCTATCAGAAACCCAGGAACACTGCTGCTGCCAGTTACGGCACTTGCAAGACTACTATATTTAGGTATGCCTCTTGCTGGCATTGCAACTCCCTTAGCTGCCTTCTTTAACCTGGTGTTCTGCTTCCAATTCTGTTGAACTACTATTCTCATTTTCCTTAATTCTTTCGGCTAAGCAGTGTTGAGGCATTTGTAGTCAAATCCACATAGAAGGCACCACATTGGGAAAGAAATAGGATATTATTCACTGCTTGCCATCCCTGCTTCTCTTTTATACTACCTGAAGAAAGTGGTTTTACCCAACCAAAGAAATGGCCTAAGTTGCGATTCCCCATCACTCAGTGTCATTGGATCCCCTCCTATATTAACTGTCATTTGAACCCCTTCTGTATTAACTATTCTGATCCTTCTCTGCTACAGAAAGTCCTCGATTTACAACTGGTCACTTAGCATGCTTGATGGACCTTCCCAGAGCTACTTATGATCTGCTTCTAAAGTTCCAACAACCACTTCCCCCACACTCACATGACCACATATTGGGCACTTGGCAACCAGCCTACATTTATAAGAGCTTACGGTGCCCTGCAATCATGTGACCACATTTTACGACAAACTAACATTTACTTCTGGTTTTGGGCAAAAGTGGCCCATAGTGAAAAAAGGGTTTGCTTTAAAACTACAGCGTTCACTTTATAACCGTGGCATTGCTTAATGACCTCTGCAAAATTAATAAAATCAAGTAAGTCATGTGGGTGACACACTTTACGATCATATGACTTATGATCATAAATGGGCAGTTTCCATTAAAATTGTTAAGTCGAGGGCTGTATTGTAGAGCAGAGGTCCCCAACCTTTTGGGCACCAGGGACTGGTTTCGTGGAGATAGGTTTTTCCGCGGGCCGGAGGGTGCATGGGTTTGTGTGCTGCCTGCATCCCGTGGATGAGGCTTTGCTTGTTTGTGCAGACTGGTTGCTCGCATGCTGTGGCCCAGTACTGGTCCACGGATTGGGGGTTGGGGAGCACTGTTGTAGAGCACTTCTGATGGCTCTTTGCTACTGAACCTGGCTATTTATGAGGAACAGACCTTCTCCAAACTGAAGGGTAGCTTGGCATCAATTGTTCTCACTTTCTCAAAAATCTCTTCTGGATTATTGTGCCACATAAACAGGAGCCTTACTGAAGTCTCTGCTGCTCCAGAGAGAGAGGTGGCTTCCATGGAGAGCTCCTCTTTATCTTGACTCAGGAGGCAGGGTACATCCCCTGCTTTATACTTGCTTACAGTGTGCCAATAGCAAAAAGCTGTCAGGCAGAGCTATATATAGAACAGCCAAGCTCAAGGGGACCTGTTGCTAGGGAGACACAGTAGTTCAGCAGGAAGTACAGGGATGGAGAAAGGCAGGGAACAAAACATATGGTTGAGGCTGGGATAGTGGAGCTCTGCCCATCTCCTAAGGTCTTCATCAAATTGCCATCTTTTCCTGCCTCTTGCTACAGCAAATGCTCATCCTTTGCAGATTTGCAGGGCCCTTCCTTCATATAGCCATATATATGCACACATCAACAACTCCCAAATTTTCCACCTCTGGAGGAATTGTGCTTCTTTATGTGCTGGATGCTTTGCAGGGCTTCCTGATTTGGACTGAGTGGTCCTGCCACACATTGGCTTTATTAGAAAGGCTCCAGAGGCTGGGCTTGCCTATTCCAACAGAAGCATTTTTGACAGAGTCAGTGTGGAAGGGGGAGAAAAGCACTGAATGTTATCTACTGATACTGTCTCAGAAGCCTCTTTTGGAAGTCACAAAACAGTCGTGTGAGCCAGCTTGAACTAGCCTCAATTGCAGTAACTTCCCAGGCACTTCTTAATAGCCCAAACTGTTCTTGAACAATAAGGAGCGACAATGTCAAAGGGAAAACCTGGTCCTGTAGAGGATGCATGTGTTAGTATGACCCTCTTTCACCTTATTCTTTGCTCATGACACAACACAATGGTGGCTAATCCAATCCATTCCAATTGATACACTTCCAAATTTATTTTAGTTAAGTTTTTATGTCCCCTGGGAGTCTGTTCTGCTTACAAATTGTTCCCATGTCTCTTTGACCATTGCAATGTGACCCCAGTTCAACATGTGCTCTCTCCACAGAAAAGCACAAGAGCTATTTTCTCTGTACAGCTGCACCTACAGTCCCACCTCTGCTCTACTTGTGGCTTTGCCTGCAGAAAAGTTGATGAGATCTGATGACCTTTAGCACTTTCTAGTCTTCTGCCCCTCCCATAATGCAGACATTTCAGCTGGGGGTACCTAAAGGGATAAAATATGAGCTGAGTGTGAAGTTACGTACTGGTGAGCAAAGGAAGGATATGAGCATATTATTACACATTTCTATTTTCCCTGCCTAGTGTAACAAATGGGAACAAAAGGTCCATATGTACTTCTTAGTATACTGATCTAAGAATGGTATTGACTGAAATTTAGCTACAAGTCAGAGCTACCCACTTGATCTTAGCCAAAAGGCCAAGAAGCAATCAATAAGCCAACCCAGAAAAGCCACAGAAATACAGAAACAGAAGAGCAGTGATCAGCTAATTAATGTATGCACAGAAAAAAATGGAACTTGGACTCCTGTCTTATAATTCCTATATGCTACAGATACTCAGGATATCCTCTGCAGGGATTAACTGAAATATACAGAGTGCTTCGAATTTGGTTCCCAAAAGCTACTTTGGAGTACACTAAGGAGTGAACATGTCACCTATCTTCTTTTTTTTTTAAGCAGTTATGTCTTTTCCCAGAAGTTTATGGCAGCCACATAATGTTAGAGTCCTTCATGTGAACACTTTCCCCCCATGGCATCCAGAAATATGTTGCTGTGAGGTGCTCACATTTTGTTTTTTGTTTATATGTTTTGTTTTTATTTTATTGCACATTTGGTGGCTGCAGATGAGAAGTGGTAGTTGTTATGACCTTTGTTGGCATTCTGGAACCCCTTGGAATTGCTACCCAGCTATGTAGACTCTGGAGAGCTACAGTGAAGACAGAGTGGAGCAATAGATCTCGGAATCAGAGGCAATGGAGTCTCTGGCAGCCACAGCTGGCATTGATGGTCCTGGAGCCTGAAGCCAGCAGTAGCATTAGTTGCTAGAAAACATCTGGCTGAAGATCAAGTCTTGGATCACCACAGGAAGGTCTCTGGGGAAGAGTCCTATGGTTTGACATGGTGTGGCTTCTCTTGTTGGCTGAATGTGCTAAGGTTGATGGCTGGTTAGGCTAGGCTGGCAACTGGCAAGTTGAGGTGGTCAGCTAGTGAGAGCTTTCTGGATGCGACTTGGCTTGGCTTCAACTGAAGCACTACATTCTTCGCTTCAGTTGGATACTGTGTGTGAATTAGGGTGATGCTGATGTGAAACATTTACCTATACCTTTTGTTTTTGAATGCTAGATCTGCTTGTAGTAAATCTGTTTTCATCTATAGTATGATTTAATAATGAATAAAGGATGATCTGGCACTTATAATCGAGACCTGGATGGACCTGAAGAGTGGAGTTCCCTTCTTGGAGATGTATTTTTGATTTGGCATGGGGAAGTGGTGAGGTGGCTGTTGTCATCTTTGATTCGTGATTTGTCATCTGTCATCTGTGATTCGTTGAGGCTCTATGGCACATATAACAATCTGTAAGACCCTTAACATTGGGCTTTAATAGTTGGGATGGCTATTTGCACACTATCCTCTCTGATGCACAGCATAATCTTTGCTTGAGTTTCTGAACTTTATTGCCAGACTGGCTACAGAGAGCCCAAGATTCTTAGTTATCAAGGATTTCAATTTGCCACTCAATGTCATTGAATTTGAAGTAGCTCAGGAGTTTATGGCCTCCATAACAACCACAAGCCTGTCCAAAGTCATCAGCATAAAATGTATACTGATGCTCATTCTTCAAAACCTCCCCCCTCACCCCAGCAGCTGCAATGTGATTCAATAATGGAGGACTACTGCTATAAGCCTGTGATTGCTTTTTGGCTTGCTGGTATCACCCACTTTGCAAGGAGTCAGGATCTACTGATTGGCCTGCTCCAGGCAACTATGGACCTTGTGGGGTTTCAGGGGTAGCTTGGGGTTTTCTCTGAGGACCTGATGGGTAGTTCAACTGAGGCCTTGGTTGCAACCTGGAATGGGTGGATGGCTGAAGCCTTTCCCTGTGCACCAATTCTGAGGATTGTCAGGAAAGGAAGTGTCAAAAGAGATGCCTGCAATACCAATGGAATCCAAAGGGGGAATCTGACCGAACACAAGAAAGAGCTCATATTTAGATTAAAGGTAAACCCTGTCCAGTCATATCCAGTTCTACAGTAAGAGATGGTGCTCATCTCTGTTTCTTAGCTGAAGGAGCCAACACTGTTCGAAGACACTTCTGTGGTCATGTGGCCAGCATGACTATACACCGAGGGGCACGGAACGCTGTTATCTTTCCACCAAAGTGGTAACTTGAATTTGTATGCTTTCAAATTGCTAGGTGGGCAGGAGTGGGGGCAAGTACTGGGAGCTCACCCCATCACAGAGCACTGAATCCGGGCTGTCAGCTTTCCAGCTGACCAGTTCAGTGTTTTTAACCACTAAGCCATCACGCCCCCACTATATATATTTAGATTACACTGTAGCAATAAGAGTGGCATAACAGTGTGATTTCTCTGCCTTTACTGCATCCATTAATAGCTGAGCCTTAGTCCTGTTCAGGTGATTTGCTCCTTGCTAGGAAAGGACAAGTCACAGAGATTTTTATTAGGCTGCTGTGTTGAATATTCTAGTTCTTTGGTGGATAAAGTTGGCCAGATTCACTCAGAGTTGAATTCCAAGTGGGCAGGTTCAGATGAGATGCCTGAGAGATGGTCTTGTGTGTTTACCTTTCTGTAAACATCTACATGGAACTGCTGGGTAAGACCACTCATCAGACTCTGGTATCATCAATGTCAATGATGATACCCAGTAGTACATTCAAGCCTATAATTTCTAAGTGTTCCTGTTGATATCCTAGAATCTGGATGCTATATGAATCTGGAGTGGGAGAAGCAGACTGATCTTGATAAGGCTTATTTGCTGGAGATATTTGGTCCCCCTGGCCCCAAAGCATGCCTTCTCTGTTGCAGTGCTGGGCTTCTGGAATAATATTCCTCCACAATGTTGTATGGCTCCCACCCTGATGGTATTCTGAAAGGGATGAAAAAGCTGGCTATTCTTCCAATCCTTGTTGGTTAAGTTCCTGCTAAAATCTATTTTGTTAAGTTTTATACTCTTTTGTATGTTTTTTTCTAGAGTTCTGTCATCAGTTTCTTTATTTTACTGCTCAGGCTTTCTGTTAGGTAATGTGCCCAAATTCAGTTGAAGTTGGACATTCTTTAAATCAATGTAAACAAACAGGCTGTTTTAAAGGGTTGCAGATAAGTGCAATATCACATTCACACGCACACTTAAGAAACTTTCAGGAGTTAAATCTGAAATATTGTACATAATCATGAATGATGGCAAATGAAGGCATTGTACATAATCCAAATTAATACAGGTAAATTAGATGGTAGCTGTCAATTATTTTTATTATTAAAATTAATTAGCATCTTTCTTTTAGTTGAATAATCCAATCAACTAATTAAACCATATTTAATAATATTTTCCTCAACTTGAATTTAACTCTTGGTGACTATATGAATATTTCCATGTGATTTTATTAATAATAGTATGGAATTTGTTTGCCACTTCTTCCAAGATGTTTTTCTGATTTAGCTATCAGCTTTGAGATTTCTTGGTGCTCTTCTATCCATCCTCAAGATAAACCAAGGATGACAGGTAACTACCACATACAGAGAACAAATAAGCTTAGGAATCACAATTTTTTAAAGAAAGGTTCTTTTTGAGCATTAGGCAAAAAAGATCACTTCTGAGAAATTTTATCAGTAACACACCAGCACCAAAAAGCAAATTCAATAGGTGTTATGAAACATCCAGGTTTGAAAGAGATGATTCTTTCATCTGGTATCCAATCTATTCCAGTTTGAAATTACCAACAATGATCAGCTAAAAGATTTTGCAGTTCATCTTGCTCTTATCCCACAACAGAGATACACAGTTTCTGAATATGAACATTCAGTTTAACTACTGAAGTTTATAGTAACTGATACCCCTATTCTGTTTTAGAAGACTCAAGATGTATTAGGACTGAGAATACAAATGGTCCATTTCAAGCTTCAACAATCTTGTCTACTTTCCCAATCTGCAAAGACTAAAGCATCACTGTTAGGCACAAGTCAAATTATAGATGTGACTGAGAAACATAGTAGGGCATAAGCTTTTCAGGGCTAAATGGCCCCCAAGTTACTAAAGACGTACTATCAAACCTCCCCTAGGAGCAAGCAGTATTAATTCCATTGTAGCAAAAGTGCTTGTACAATCTTAAAAACTGATATATCACTGCATAAGCTTAAAGAGCTGCAAGACTCTCTGCTGCCTTTGCTGCAACAGAAAATAATCTCTTTGTAAACTGGAAGAGCAGACATTTCAGCTACATCCATTGACTGAGCAATCAACCTGGAATTCACACTGGAATGAATAGAAGCAATTTCATCTTCAAAGTATCATGCAAATTGGTCACAGTAAGCTACTAAAGGTTAATAAGAGAACTAAGATGGAAATATCATTATTCCATCCACCCTCACCCACAAATACTGGATGCAATAATAGCAAGGGATTTCTTTGCCACTTCTACCCCAAAGCAATGGTCTCTATCCTATTTTCTGGTTAGATTCACTGATGCATTCGTGCAACATATAGTACTTGAGCAAGCTAAACACGTTTGTGTGGTTTATAGCTCAGATCACTATACAAGCCTAGCCATTGTCCAAGCATATTATATATGAACCAGTCAATCACATTGTATTTTGTTAAAATAAGGTTAGAGTGTAGCTAAGTGGACCTACTACTAAGTGGACCTACTACTGAGGGGCTTCTCCCATTACTCTTGCCTATAACTGCCATTTTCTAGCATCAAGCCCCAAAGAAAACCACAATGCTTACCTGGCTCTAGCAAGTAGAAGAGGGCAAATAGAAGGAATTATTCACAATTAGGTCTCTGATGGGATTGGCAGATTTGGAATAAAAAATGTCCTTGGAACTGTCAGAAAACCACCTGGAATTTCATCTAGAATTCTATAACTTCCTGCCCCATAATTATGAACTTTGAAAGCTCTCTTTTGAAGTTCATAATTATGAAATTGAAGGCAATGTGTAGCTCATCTATCAGTGTTATCTATTCTGACTAGAGAAACTTTAGAGAGAGTGATTTCGTGAGTTCTGTTTCAACTGTTTATGCTAGGGAACCTGGAACTTCCACATGCAAAGAATATGCTTTTTCACACCTTCCATGTAGCAAGAACTTGAGATGCTAATTTACATTGCTACTGAATTATCACAGTTACATAAACTAAGCATTATAAAGTTACATTGCTGGTGCCTCTTATTGTTAAAAGAGAAGCCACACAACACTTTTGGATGCAGACAGGGAGAAAAAGTCACCTTTCAAACCATTTTTCATTCAAACTGGCATAGCACCATGAGTTTGGTAGGCTGTGGTATCCTTTCAGAAATTCCATGCTTTCCTGGTTGCCAGGCCTAGAGACTATTTGGCAGAGGAAGAACTGTTCTTCCTTTAATTGATGACTGCAACAATTCATCCAGTCAAGGCTATTATTCCCACAAACAATTATCAGAAGGAGAAAAAACAGACTATGACTGGGCTCACACAATGCACTAAGCCTAATTGAGAAACATGTTCACCTAACATGCTACCCCTAAACAAATAAATTATAGTAAAGTTTAATGTGAGGGCCTGGACTATACAATGCCCCCTAAGACAATGGCTAACACGATGAATCATGAATTACTCAACTTCAGTTTAGCTATCTAAAATGTGTATAAACATATTTCTGAGATAATGTCAGAAATATGTCAGCTTAGCTTAAAAGAAAACTTCCAGGATAGACTAGTTATTTTTCATGGAAACAAGTGACCGTGGCCTAGTACATTCATAAAAGTCAGACATTCATTCATTTCCAGATATCAGAAACTCCCTGTTGGTCTTCGTCCTTCCCAATTTGTGGGAGTTACATGAGTTATCCTAGTGCAGAATTTCCATTCCATTTAGCATTAATGACCATCAAAAGGGTCATTAAAAATTAAATGTTTAATTAAAAATTTGTTACAATCTCTTAACCAAGTTATTTGAAGATCTAATCCATGTACAGAGTTGTTAGAGTTGCTTAATATTAATCTTGATGTGTTTTTGTGTATGCTAGTATGTTGTTTGAACTCAGCCTATTTAATAGTTTAATTATTATGTGAACCCAGAAAACAGATAGTTAAGTTATTATGTGAACACAACCAATCAAGGTACATTTAGTCCTATTTCCCCCTGTGGCTGACACTTACAAATAAAAAAGTCTTGCTAAACATGAATTTTCCCAGAGTATGAGTTCTCTATACTAGGTTTGATAATATAAGAGTATCCTGGGCATCCAATGAACATTTGAATAGTTGAAACACAAACCTCAAAGTTGGCTTTGGTTGCATGAAAGAGAGAAAGGAGGAGAGCAGAGAAGAGAAGAGAGAGTGGAGAAAAGGAGGGGAAGCAAGAGTGGGGCAATAGAAAATGCTATCCTAGAAAAAGGGTCATACATAGTTAACAGTCCTGCAGCAACAGGTCACAGATCGCTCCCCCCATAACAGTTTCAAAACCACATTGTACAGAAGCAAAGCATGTCTGGAGGTGTGCATGAGCAAATACAACTCTATGGCAGTGGGCACACGCATGGGAGGATGTGAATGCATGTCCGCGTGTGCACATCCACACGCCTAGCACACAAGCCTGGTATGAAGGCCACATGAGAGACAAGCCGCCTCCCCCCAAAACCCCAAAGGTGTGCCACGAACCTTGTCAAGCTGAGCTGCCGCTGGGTTATCAGTCTGTGGGAGAAAGGTAAAGGAGAGGAGGGAGTTAGCACACACAACCACAGCAATCAGCACCTCAGATGCCATCCGCCACCTGCCCCAGGTGCAACAGGGCAAATCTGATGGGCTACCAAAAGGCAAAGCTTTATGGTGCCACTTGTTCTGCTTGAGAAGGAAACCCTAATCCATCTCCTTTGCTTCCAGATGATGGGTGACAGGATTATAATGCGACTCACTCATGGCTCTTCAGATATATGCTATGTTTGTCCAGCACAATAGATGTGAGGTGTTTGCACTGGATGGAGCTGTTTGAAGATCAGCACATAATTATTGTGCTAAGTGTCATTGTATTTCTGCTTTTAATCATTGCTGAAACATTTTCTAGACTGATTTTTTAAAGGAAAGTATACTGTAGAGAATAACACTTATGATAACTTTTAAAAAATACCAACTCTCCCATCATTTCTTTTTCAACAATTAAAAAAAGCTGAACTGTATAGTCATGTTACAGAACTATTAACACCATAATACAAATGTTAATGTTATAAATTATGTTGATATGTCCTATATCTTCTCAAATTTTCTCTAAAGAAAAGGTAACACTAGACTGCAGTGTTATATCTGTAATGTTTGTATTTCAGCATTAATAGTGTGCTAATATATTCACACAATAATGCTAGTTTTTAAAACCTAATCTTTCTAGATACTGCCATTTTGACTATGATTAAAAGGGATTTCTGGATATTTTTTTTAAACTGAACATTATAGAATTATACTGATATTGTACTAATGCTCTCATTCAGAAAAAAATAGCCAGGAAATAATTAAAAGATTAATTAAAAGAATAGGGCCATCAACTACAGTAGCACCCCTTTTATAATAAATATGCTAGGCGGGATTTTTCTAATTTGTCACTGCCTGTACCAAATCCCCTTAACAGTACGAAAGCCAAATGAGTAGACTAAAACACACCTACAAAGATTACGTTCCATTTGCTTTTAACTGAAAGAATGCGAGCTTTTCTAAAATTCAAGAAAACACAGAAGAATTATGAGGAAAAGATAGAATGAGAGTAACAGGATAATAGCACCGTGCTGATCTGTCCTAAATTCAACCCAAATAAGTATGCAAGATCTCTAAGCCTAATTATTGCCCTCTCAATGAAAGCAGTTCCACATTTTGCTCTGGCTATGTGACTGAGATGACCAGGCCATTAGGTCAGAAAGCAGCTTGAATTTATCTTGCAATCTTGTTTAAGGACTGATGATGTGACAGTTATTCATGGCATATGAGCCGAGAGCTACAGCTCAAATTACTGTTAGTCTAAGAACGCACTTCCATCTCAATGTGCCCTGCGGCAAGACTATTATTTTGGGGGACAGCAACGTCTTCTGGAGGACTGCTCCTTTAAAATAAAGATGTTCTGCAAAGGCTTATCAACAAAAGTCAGTTAAATTTGTACTGGACAACAGCCTTGAACAGAGTTACATTGCCACACTATTAAAAATAAAACAGATGGACCTCTGGAAGGGTAGTAATACACTAAGAGTAAAAAAGAATGAGAAAAAATGGATATAGAGGAACAAGTATTTCGTGCTACCTGTGGTGCAAGAACAATCATTAAAGCACCATTTTTATCTGTACTGGGTTACCCATCCTCTACTAAGTATCCTTTGTGGACTCCATAGGCAATGATTTCTAGGAAGTTCCTCTCCTAATCTTTGTGTTTTCATAACCAGGCTTTTTAACATGCTAGCACCTATGCACTTTAGGTTGCATGATCCAATGGCCTGCTTTCTTTGAGTGAATATTGAATTAAACAACTGGTCGACTCACATATTCTTCCCTTCTTATGGCAGATATACATTAAGATCATTCCAGAAAGAAAAAAAAAAACTATATAAAGTTCCCATAAATTATACATACGTTTCTATGAACCTTAATGCAAAATGTTGTCAGGATATTAATTTATGAGATTTATTTATTTATTTATTTATTTATTTATTTATTTATGAACCGTGGTGGCGTAGTGGCTAGAATGCAGTATTGCAGGCTAATTCTGCTGACTGCCAACAGCTTGATCCTTACCAGCTCAAGGTGGACTCAGCTTTCCATCCTTCTGAGGTTGGTAAAATGAGGACCTGGATTGTTGGGGGCAATATGCTAACTCGGCAAACCGCTTAGAGAGTGCTGTAAAGCATTGTGAAGCGGTATATAAATCTAAGTGCTATTGCTATTTATTTATTAAATTTATATGTCACCCTTCTTGCAGTTGGAAGTGACTCCAATATCCAATAAGCTTGGGGAATGTACATTTCTCAAATGTACTGTGTATATTCTTTGAAGAATAGGCACATTCTGCAGTCAATGCACGGAATCATCATAAAGTTCATTTTTAGTTTTGCTCCAAGGAGGGAAACTTTTGCTCATAGGCCCTACACTTTGCTATATTCTCTCTTCTCCCCCCCCCTTCTTTTAATCCAGTGCACAAATATGACGCTCTACGTTCCAACTGTTCAGGTTTCCCCTGATGAATAGCCTTGGGGTGAGAACCATGATTCCCTTCTTCTGAACAAATAAGTAATGGAAGAAAGAATAGCTGCAGCAGCTTTATTTTTCTGATGCTCATCCATTTTAAAAATCTGACACTGAGGGTATGATTGGTGGGGGAAGTTAGCCCCTTTTTTGCACTGCTTCCCATAGCTTTTAAGCTTAGGAAAATATCTGTCCTCTTTCTTCTCCCCTCCACATCACTCAATAGAATGGCAGGGAACAGTAATCAGTGGGGGAGAACTGGGGGGGGGGCTATAACTTTAGCTGAAGTTTGTTCTGTCCCCACTGTTCAGCTGCTCCCTGTCCATTAACTGAGCAATGGAGGGGGAGATTAACCCTCTCCTCTCGCCTCACCTCTAATGCATCTATTCAATTTTTTTTTCTTAAGTTTTATAGCAGTATGTGAAGAATGAAGGAGAGTAATTTTTAGCAGGATTGTGAGGAGAACATATATTCAAAATGCAACAGAAACATTTATATTCCACAAAGCCTGTGGACAATGTAGAAACAATCTCCATGAGGCAGAATGACCAGTTATCTTATACATTGTTTGACTGTGGGGTGTGTGTGTGTGTTATTTTATGTATCTATGTATATATGTATAAAATATTGTTGTTGTTGTTGTTAGTTGTGAAGTCATGTCCGACCCATCGTGACCCCATGGACAACGTTCCTCCAGACCTTCCTATCCTCTACCATCTTCTGGAGTCCATTTAAGCTCACTCCTATTGCTTCAGTGATTCCATCCAGCCACCTCATTCTCTGTTGTCCCCTTCTTCTATTGCCCTCAATCTTTCGCAGCATTTGGCCCTTCTCCAGTGAGTCCTTCCTTCTCATTAGGTGGCCAAAGTATTTGAGTTTCAACTTCAGGATCTGGCCTTCTAAAGAGCAGTTGGGGTAGATCTCTTCTAAGACTGACCTGTTTGAACACCTTGCAGTCCAAGAGACTCGCAGGAGTCTTCTCCAGCACCATATATAAAATATACATCCTGTATAATATATAAATATACTCAGGAGCACACTAGATCAGAAAAACAGTCCAGTTCTAGGATGCTAGCCCAGAAACAGGAAACTGAGTTCTAGTCCCACTTTAAGCATGAAAACTGGCTGGGTGACTTTGGGCCAGTCACATCCTCTCAGCCCAACCCACCTCACAGGGTTGTGCTTGTGGGGAACATAGGAGGAGGGAGAAGTATTAGGAAGTTACTTATAAAATAATAAAGATGGGATAAAAATCCAATAAATAAATAAAACCAAGTAGGAAATTTGTTTTTAGAGTATGATGCATAAGAATCTAGCACATCATTGGAGCAAGTTCAGAAAACAAACAACCTGGTGAATAAATCAAAGAATTTACAAATATGGGCCCTGAGGGTTATAATGTCCAGTATGTTATTTCTAGTATGAAGCTCTAAGCTTAAGATCTCAGAAATGCCAGAACTAAGTTATGATTTTGCACAAGCAGTAGCTAGTGGTATTTTCTGGAACTGATCCACAAGTGCTGGAAAGGAAGATAGATACACAAAAGCAAAAAAAATCATGTCTGGATATCAGCATTTAGCTAAAAACGAATCTCAAGCCTCAATATTTTAATCTGTGGGACCAAGTTTTCATGGATGAAAAAAACTCATCATATGTTTAGCCTGGAAATCAGAAAACCCTTGAAGGACAAGAGTCTGGACCAGCTCCTGCAAAAAGAAGTATCAAAATACCACATGCTATTATGAAAGATGCAAGACAGTTAGTTTAGTGAGAGCTTTTAAAAGTGCATCTTCGATTCAAAGAACATTTCCTGTTCATCCCAACGCATCACCTAATTTTGACCTACCTCTGCACAATCATTAATAATTCAGTTTGAAACTCATAAATGTACAGGATAAGAAAAAGCCTCCCTATAAGCCATCATCAGTTTACAGCAATTCAATTTTTTTACATCAAGTGGCTTCTGCTGGCTGCATAGAGGACTGATTCACTTAACTAGTTTCATATTTAAGTTTTACAAGCAATGGAAAGGTTTTCTGGTTAGTTTCCATGAAGTGTTACAGTGAAACCAAGAGTTTAACGGAACACATGTAAACACATAGAGCAGAGAGATAAGAAACTATGGCTTCCTAGCATACCAGAATCCTTTGGCATGCCAAATAACTGAGTCTCATAAATTAGTAATGTGCTCATTCATTATGAAGGCTCAAGTTCATTTCTCCCCAGACAGCATTTTTCTGAAAATTAGAAGTTGGAGGATTCTTTGATGTAGACCATATGTCATGGCTCTTGCCCTCATTCTACCTCTGCAGCAAGAATAAAAGTGACTAAAATTGAGATACAGATACGTATATAATATGGATTCATACATTTCACATATTCTCTAGTTTGTCTCTCAGTGATAACCACCTGCTTTATTAGCTAAACTCTCCAGATGAAAGGATGCTGGGAAAGACTACTCCTTTCTTGTGGTACTGGAGGGTTGCTGCCAAAGTAGATAAAGTTTAACTAGGTGGACTACTGGTTTTGCTCAAAATAAAATAGGCTTAATATACCACAATTCTAATCTGTACTTGAAAACCAGTCTCCACACATCCATCATAATCAGAAAATGTGTAATAAGAGGGTTTTTTTCAATATTTGGTGAGAAATTACAGATGGCTGTCTAATTCACAAGTGGTTGTTTTGGTAAATTGCAGGTCTTCTTGCTTTCTGAAGATAAGTTCTCCATACTGATGAGAATACTTCCCTCTGGAGCCCTCCTAAGAAGATTACAAAGCTCTTTCCAAAAATTATTTGTCTCTTTTGCGAAGCAACTCTTGAGAAATAAGCTGTAGCTGTTTTAGAGAAGAATGAGGTTATATGGCATCAGAATATTACTTTCTGTACAACTACCAGGGGATCAGCTGAGAAAAGGATCTTATCAGCAGCAAACAAGGTTGGCAAGCAAATGGGTGAAAGACAAGAATGTCACCAGTTTTTCAGGAGGAGGCCTCCAACCCAATTCTAAGTAAAAAACTAAAAATAAAAGCCCCAGCATACTTCAGAAATCCATCTGTTCCAACCTGGCAATGACAAAACCTGGACTGAGAATTGCTTATAGTATATACCAAATTGGTTTAAATTAAGCTGTGAATTTTTTTAAACCATAGAATTTAGTGTTATTTTTCTCATAAGTTGACACAAGCATCCAAAGAAAAGTGGGAGCAAATCCATGCAACAACTGAGGGAAATGGACATGACAACTGAGAGAGAAGACTGCAAACCCAATTTAGAGCCTAAGTTGGAGTCTAAGGATGCTGTCTAAAAGTATCCCTCACTACCCTTCCTTGAACAGAAACTGCTAATGAAATTCAGGCATCTTAGACATTTCATTTTAGCCTATTTTCAACTGTTTATATGTATAATGAACAGCAAGTTTGGACTAATGGTTAAGGAACCAGATTAGAAACTGGGAACCTGTGAATTCTAATACCATCTGAGGCATGATGTCAACTTTAGGCCAGTCATTCTGTCTCAATCCCAGGAAGAAGATAATGGCAAGCCATTTTCAAAAATCTGATCCAGAAAACTGCATGGATTTATTCATGCAGACTGACTGACTTGAAGGCACACACAGACATACACAAAAAATACAATTAAATGAAGCACAATGAAATCCAAGCCAAAATTTAAAATTAGGGAAGCTGGGACAACATGCATCAGAAAATTGAATTTTCTGCTTGTTTGCCCTCTTTTGTTTACAAGATACCAATTCAGCCCAGTTTCCCACTAGATAACATCCAAAGGGATCTAGCTGTAATGTTATCATTCCTGATAACTGCAGGAGAGGCTAGACCAGTTTGGTCTATATATTTATTTGGGTACATACATGATTGGCTTAGCTATTAGGACAGGACCACAACAAACATAGAAGGGGAACAGAGACTCTACAGAATGGCAGTACATGAGAAAAGAGGATCTGTGACTCATCAGGATAACTTGTAGAGTAGGTAAGGACAGTTGGATTCCAGCAAAAAAAAGCAAGACTGGAAGAACTTTCCACCAAGCCAGCCAGCCCATCACGCTACATCATCAAAGCCCACCCACTCACAAATCTACCTATTCACCAATTCTACAATAATTATCCTCATTTACATGCAAGCAAGTTACCTGGAAAGAATATGGACCAAGAACTTTTCAGAGTTCTGCTCTATGCCAGATTTCCCTAGAAACTCCTTATGCTCCTGTGGCATATTAAAGTATCCCTTTACACTGTAGCATCATAACTATATTTTGTAAAACTAATGTTAGGCAGATACTAGGACCCTCTTAAAACTTTTCCCTCTATAGTCAACTTAGCCCTCCCTACATCCTTGGGAGCCACACAACTACCAGCTCTTTATAAATGATATCTATAAGAATCTCTCACATTCCAATTGTCTTTTCAGCAAATGCTGAAGGGAATTCCTACCCCAGAGCTAGCCTTATTGCACAAAATGGCTTCCCACTTTATTGCCCAATCTGAGGGAAATCACTCACAATTCTAGCAGTTTTCCTATGCCTCAAACACAATCCTTCACTGTATTATATGCATAGAATAATATTATCGTTGCTTTCCACTACAGTGTTGCTTCATAGGTTTGTCTCCTTTAAACCACCACTATGGCTTTCCCCACAGAAATAAATAAGCTGTAATATGAGAAATAAAAAGAAATATATATTTTCATACAAACTTGGAAATCCCCTATCAAGGGAAGAGGATAGTTTATTCTGTCACCTTCTTATCTTATTCAGCTGACCCAGCCATTTCGTTCACCAAGCCACACAATGAGGAATCAACTGTCTACAAGTCTGAAGTCTCTAAAATTTGATGTATAATTCTGTCTTACCCAGTTAGTATCCATTTGTTATAAAGATTTATTTATCTTCCATAGAGAATCCTGGAACTGTTCAGAAAAGAACCTTGGGCATTCTCAAACCATCCACAGGTCAATATTAAGTCCTTATGTAGATCTAGCTCTCCTAATAATTATGTATTTTAACATTACAAATAAATATATATCCATCAGCATGAAACAGCAATCATTTCTCAAGAGGAGATGCTGAGGAAAAGTTAAGATCTCATTGGCATTTGGAGGTGTTCCTTCACAGCTAAGGACTTTTATACCGATGCGCCTCCTCACCTCCCTCTTCCACCTGGCCAGCCACTCATCCCGCTTCCTCTTGCTGATGTAGTAGGGGTCTCCAGCTTGAAAGGTCAGACGCTGAACTGGCCTTGGGCGAAGGATGGACTCACAACCCAGTCCTCCACGCAGACGGCCACGAGATCCCTAACAGAAGGAGGGAAATATAAAGAATGGCTACTTCAAAGCTAGCATGGACACATGTGTAGGAAAAAAATATTTCAGGTAATTAAGAAAGCTGCACCTATTTTGCTTCTGCTGGTCATGAGGAATGATCATACTGAACCTTGAAGATACAGCTTTGAGGAAAGTCCTGGTTTGTTTACTACTTGCTTAGTATTGTTTACAGCTTCCAATAATTAATTTTACTAAGCCAAAATGAAAGCTAAGATTCTCATACTATAATTCATCTCACGTTTCTGGATTTCAGAATCCACGCAATTCAGGGTGTGCGATCCAAGGGTACAAATAAATCAAGTCTTAGCTGCATTCATGTCGTATAATGAAGAACAGCTATGGTAATGGTGTCCATCAAGGACAAAAAAAAATAATCAGTTTCAAATCTTACCTATTTTTAGTTGTGTTTACACAATGAACTAGAGTAATTTTAAATTGGCTGGGTGTTAATTTGTGGTTTTGTGAGTTATAAAAACATGAGTTGTATTATATTCATTGAACCAAATTGTTATGTATATCAAAAATGTTATTTCTTTAATCACATAGAGTTACATTACATGAACATGGCAGCTATGCTTTACTAATCTTGATTTAGGATTTAGTGTGTTGTATAAATGCAAACATTTTAGGCAATCACTTTCTTAGACTCTCTTCAAATTTAATAATAATAATAATAATAGTAATAGTAGTAGTAGTAGTAATAGTAATAATAATGATAAAGTTGGAAGGGATCTTGGAGGTCATCTAGTCCATCTCCCTGCTCAGGCAGGAAACTCTATACCATTTCGAACAAGTGGCTATCCAGTTTCTTCTTAAAAACTTCCAGTGTTGGTGCATTCACCGCTTCTGGAGGCAGGTTGTTCCACTGGTTAATTGTTCTAACTGTCAGGAAGTTTCTCCTTAGTTCTAGGTTGCTTCTCTCTTTGGTTAGTTTCCATCCATTGCTTCTTGTCCTGCCTTCAGGCGCTTTGGAAAATAGCTTGACTCCCTCTTCTTTGTGGCAACCCCTGAGATATTGGAACACTGCTATCATGTCCCCCCTCGTCCTTCTCTTCGTTAAATTAGACATACCCAATTCCAGCAACCGTTCCTTATATGTTTTAGCCTCCTGTCCCCTGATCATCTTTGTTGCTCTTCTCTGTACTCTTTCTAGAGTCTCAACATCTTCTTTACATTGTGGTGACCAAAACTGGATGCAGTATTCCAAGTGTGGCCTTACCAAGGCATTATAAAATGGTATTAACACTTCAAGTGATCTTGATTCTATCCCTATGTTAATGCAGCCTAGCACTGTGTTGGCTTTTTTGGCAGCTGCAGCACACTGCTGGCTCATATTTAGGTGATTGTCCACTAGGACTCCAAGGTCCCCCTCACAGTTAGTACTATTGAGCAAGGTACCCCCTATACTATACCTGTACATTTTTAGAGTCTGGAGTAACTTCAGTTGCTAAGCCACCAGTCATAAATCAAGGACTACCTGTATGCTAATTTTTTTAAGGGATGCAGAGCTTATAGGCTATTGGAGGAGGAACTCTATGAGATGCTAAGTCTGGTAAGTTGCCTATCAAATAACAGAGCAAGAGAGGAAAAGAGACAGATCTTATTTTGCTTTGATGCACAATGCCATAAGTGATATGACATATTTTACGACAGCTGATCTATAGTCTATTTATGCTTGCAGTGCCATTTCCTGAAGCCCAGATTCATGATTTCTCCTAGACGAACATTGTTCATGTAGTGGAACAAGCAAGCGGTTGTGTTTATACAGTCTATTTGGTTAAAAGTGATTAATTGTAGGGTGGCTTATCATGTTGTGCAAATCCAGCCCATTTGGTTAATAGAAGAATATTTCCAGATGTGGTTTTTTCAGGTTTTAAACTTTCAGGTTTAACTTTTCAGATTGCTAAATTTTCTGGAAAGTTCTGAAATGCCCCCAAGCTTGATCCAGGCTGTTTTCACTACAAATCTGTTCTTCTCTTCCTATATGCACAATAACAGAAAATGAACAGAATAAAATAGCAACAGAGCAGCAAGAACTGTTTGTTCCATGCTGCTTTTTTTGTTTTTTATTCTCTTCTACAATCTATCAATTTTGGAAAAAAGCAATTGTCTTAAAACAAAAGTTTCAGGTTATGGAACTTATACAAATCTATTAGTACTTCACAAATTTACAGTTTGTTTATAAATGTGTTATAGCCACCCAATTCTGATGGACTTTTGCACATGTTATGACATCATTGGATCAAAAGGGGACTCATCCTTCCCTAAACCAGGGCTCTTTGTCTGTTTGCAAAGGCTCTCTCCAATTTGCTGTGCAAACCCAGAAAATGGGAAAACACAGAAAGCAGGTTAAGCTTTCTGTAGAAATGCAGTCGTTGAATTGTTCTCAGCAGCTGCCTGTATCCCTTCTCTTTCAAAGTCAAAGAGAACATTCTGGAAGTATTACAAAGGCATTCTATTTGCCAAAGGAAGGGTGAGGCATTCATGTTTATCTATCTTTGGATACTGACAGGATTCAAAACTATTCTTGCTTCACTATTGCACAGCACAAACTCAGGAGTGAGGATGCCTATAAATATGAGCAAATGTGAAGAATATCCTGAACCCTGCCCATTTGGCCATCTTTATATCCTCCTAAAACTATAGCGATGACTTGGAGTACATCAAATGGTTTAGCCTTCAACAAACAGAATGTTTTACAAGACGAGCTAAGTTACCTGCCTTCACTGAATTAAGAAAGTGACTGGGACCAGCACACTACAAAACTGAGTGCCTTGGGTCACTGTGTGATCTATATCCAATAAGGGCAGACATAGTTAAAGAATGCTAATTTTTATAACTATCGCATACATATGCAATTCAACTTCTGACTTATTTTCCCATAGAACAACTGCTGCCTTTGGAATAGAAGTAACATTATCCTCAACCCATGAAATTCTCATACAATACTTGCCTCCATTTTTAGTGAGTTGTAGTGGTTTTCTTCCTTGTCTTCTTTGCCTAAAAAAAAGAAAGAGAGGTTAGAATTAGTATGGGGCCAAACATATGGTTTCTATTGGGATCAAATGTACTTGGAGCACTTTACCTCCAACACAGGGTCTTTTGGTCATATCAAATGATAGATAATATGGGACTACCTGCATATTAAACTCCTCTGAGCATCAGAGGGATTTTTTTTCCAATTATTGGAGTAGAATAGAGTAGAATAGAAAATAATAACACAAGAGTTTCAGAGTTAACACTGAAATATAATACAAATACTGCAGTCTACACAACTATTCCTTTTGGCCAAGATTCTCATATCACAAATACTCAAAACATCCATTTAGCAAAAACTCTCAGTAACATGCATTAAAATGTTTCTTCTTGAAAGTTCAACTTTTATTTGTATTTATTATTAGATTTATTTTTTTACAGCTCAATGTGATGTATATAATGCTTCTATCTCTTAGAATCTAAGCAACTAGAAAAAGTCAATCAGCCAGCTTTCAAGTTAAAGAAACAACTAGAATTCCCAGTTGACAAGGTCCTAGTCCAGCACCTTAACTACTACACCAAGCTGGTTCTCTTATGGAAAATTTGATGATGATTTCCACCTTGAACACTCTAATTGTCAGTTTCTGTTTCTCTGGCACAGAGAGTCTGGGGTAATGTAAGATGATGGCCAACTAGTATGAAACAGAGCCAAGCTCAGTTCCTACCCCGTTTAAAAATGTTACGTGTGAATAGTTTATATGATCACAGCAAGGAAGAAACAGGGCCTTTGAGCTTTTGGGGCTTTGAGAACAGCCTTGATTTGTATGCTGAATGTTAGTTAGTGAGCCTTAAGTATTGTGCATAATATAATATTCCGGGAAAAACATAATGTTTCTTCATACTTGCAGGAATATAAATTGTTATTGGAACAATTAAGGATACTATGGAACGCAAACTGTGCAAGACAATTAACAAAACATTCTCCATTCCTGTCTATGGGGTACAGGATGCTAAGCTAGATTCATTTTTTGGAATTAGAAGGATATTGATCGTTCTTTTCTACATATACTGTTTTCCTTTGTCCTTCCACTCTCCACTTCCTGGAAAATCCTGGAAAACTAGGATGCTGTTTCAATAGCTATGCTCCTGCTCTGGAATGTCTTCCCCAGAAGACATTCCCACTTGACTGTCTTCAGCTTCAATGAAGATTCTCTGTCCCACAAGTTTTCAAATCTTTTTGTTTTGTTTTGAAACCTGTCCTTGTTCTTTTTGTATTTTTCCAGGTTGTGAGCCTTCATTCTGCAGTAGTATTATAAAGCATTAGTCATTGGGCAATAAAGTCAAAGTAGTCTTCTTAAAGTCGAGGCTGAATCCTAATGATTTCACAATTTCCTTGGCAACAATATGGCAGGGGACCACCATTGCTGTCTTTTGGGGGGCTTTTTAACCGTATACTTTAACCTCCAACTGTGATACCCCGAGGTTCTCCTATCCAAATACTAAAGAGGTCCAAACCTATTTAATTTCTCAGCCCAAACAAGATAATCTGGGTTCCACCATCTGATGAGACTTGTTGGATAGTATACAGATTAGAAAAGAAAGAAAATAGTAGTAATAAAGTTGCAATAGATCACAACAAGATACAAACAACAGGCAACTAAAACTATATAAAAAAAAACCTTGTAGGGCATTTTGAAAAACCACCAGGTGGGCAGAAGGAAAAGAGAAAAACAGGACTGAAAAGTCAATCAATGATGTGGTTAGAAACTGTAAGTGTAGCTGCCAGAAGAGATCATCCCACAACAGGCTGTTACAGCAGGTGTAACTTCGAATGGTTGCTAAATTAAACTTTGTGATCTGATGACCCTCTGTATAGCCATTGCCTATGTCAGCTAAAAATGAGGGGAGCTAAAGTCTGAGAAGTATTTGGTTAAGGAAGGAAGCTAAGTTTCCTTTCATTTTCTTTACAAATCGCTGAAACATCCCAAATTTTCCTAAATCAACTCATTCTGTTGAAGAAAGTACTAATCATGAATAACAGAAGCATCCAGATCCCACCTTTTCTGACTATGATGCCTTCATCTTTCTCTTTGCTCTGGCATCAGTCAAAAGGATTTTGCAGTGCAATGATTAGAATACAGTATTGCAGGATAGCTCTGCCATAGTTCAATTCAGACTAGTTCAAGATTGACTCAGCCTTCCATCCTTCCGAGATTAGTAAAATGAGGACCCAGATTATTGGGGACAATATACTGACTGTAAACCTCTTAGAGGGCTGTAAAGCACTATGTAGTGATATACAAGTCTAAGTGCTATTGCTATTTTTAAGTCATGGAACCATCTGGCCCTTAGGGAGAGGCCCTTTCACAGAGAACCTTTTCCTGCAATGCTGCAGGATGCACAATCGGTAAAGATGCACCTCTCCCACCAAAATATTCATTGTCAATTGATGTTAGGGTTCATCTTAGTAATCTTCGTACTTTACAATTTTAAAAATCTTTAGCTTTTTTAACTTAGTAAATTTAATAGAATGCTTGCTATACAAAACAATAAGGTATAACTTGACTAAACAAATGAAGTAAGTAAAAGGCTGACAATGTTCATTCTAAAGAGCTGAAGAGCTAGGAAACACAGCTCCCTTCACTTGCTGGGGAGCCTCTTAGAAGACTTGGAGAAATACAGGTGAGCACTCAGGAAAAGCCCAGCAGGCAAATCAGATCTGAGGCCTGTGCAAGCTGGCAAATACAGTCTAACATGGGGAGGGGAAGAGGAAAGAGCCCCATTCTGTCTCCTTTGTCCTGTGATGAGTTGGCTCGGCCTCTTCTGTTCACCTCTTGCTATAACATCTCTTGCTGTTCACCTCTTGCTTGTATCTTTTTCTTATGAGAACTCACCTCCTTGCAGGCTTACATCAAAGTACCATAGCATCCAATGTACTATTTTGGCTATGGGGAGAAGGGACAGAATGGAAAGCAGACTTGAGGGGCCTCAGAAAGAGAGGAAAAAACCATGTATCAAACAAAACACATAGCTTATTCAAAGATGCATAAAAGATGCAGGTGGAAAGAGGGGGATGGTAATGACTTAATGGTCCATTCCAGCTCTATGATTTTATTAGTTAGGGATGGATATTGAATCTGGAAAGAAATTAGTGATGTCCACCAGATGTGAATTACTTAAGAGTTCAGAATCAGATACTTTTGTGTTCCTCTGCTATGGGGCTACCCTTTATTTTTAATTGACAGCACCCCAATGTTAGCATTTTAACTGGGAATTGTGATGAATTATTTACTGTTTTAAGATGTCTCACTTTTGAAGTAATGCAAAAACTGCTTTAATAAATAAAACTGCACTATAACCACAACTTTGGCATGTCTACCCCCTTTGGGCCAGCAAGCTCCACATAGAGAATCTCACTTTATTCAGATCAGGCCAGACAACATTGCAGCAAGAGCTTAAAGTTTCTGGAAACTAAGCATTGCAGCCAAGCCAAGCATTGCTGAGATGACATATAAGCAGTCTATAAGCCAATTGGCAAAATGCCTTGACCAAACTTTACGGTCCTGGCTTTATTTTTTTTCCCCCTATGTCTAAAATATTTGAGTGTATAAAAGACTGTTGTTCACCTTTCTTATTTTTAAAACTAGATTTTAGGTTATTTTTGTCTTATTGAAATACAATACATTTCCTGCCCTTGGTCATCTTTAGCCTGCCATATCTTTAAATGTCTTAAGAGCATCAACATTTCACAACTTACAACAGCTATCCTTTATTTCATCAAGGTGCCTCCCATCCTCGCTCCTTCCCCATCCTTTGAAAGTCCCCTCCCTTTTCTTATCACATTTCTTTGAATACTGGGATGCCTGGGGCTGACTTTCCAGAACTCAATACTCTAGGGGACAAAGACATTCTGGGGGCACACCCCAAAACAATTCTGGGATCGCTTGGTAGTTCTGACCTGCCATTCGCACTCTCCCCCTTTGGGATCCTCTGCTTTCAGAGTTTGCATCTGGCAAAAACTCAGCCTGAAGGAGGCCCCTTCCCAACAAATGCTCTTGGCAGGGCAGCAGTTAAGAAGACCCCACCCCTTTACAGGCTTCCTGCCAGCAGGAAACATAAGCTCCCTGGGAACATGGAATTCGCCACTCTCATCCATTCCACAAAGGCTGTCCCTTGGATTTTGGGGGCAGGCTCACCCAAAAAAGAGTGGGGAGGCAACAAAAACCAGACTGGAAAGACAAAGCAGATTCTCTTATAAAGTTTGAGGAAAAGTGGAGAGAAGAAGACAAGATTTGTTTAGCCCACCCTTAGCAGAGGTAGCCTCACCTTGAGAAAAAGTGGGCTGGCCTCCTCAAGGACAGATTTGGGGTTTATTAAGAGGTACAAAAAGAGATGGGATAGACAGAGAACAATCCACCACCACTAATTTATCATTCCTAAGTTCCTCTGCTACAAATCTAATCAATGGGAGTAGTCAGTCCTACTTTTTTGGCCTGAACAAGAAAGAAAGAATTCAAACATTCATATTTAATCTCTTTTGCATAGGATAAACTTGGCTTCTTCATTTGAATGACACCTGTAAATATCTGCACATCAAACATTGGCTCAGGAATCAGTCTTGCCCCTCCCTTGCTTCAAGGCAACTGCATGCCTTCCTTTATCTTTTTTATTAAAGCTTCACATATATGTTGATCTGTTCATTCATTACCTTATTTTTTTTTTTAAAAAGAAAGCAACACTTTTTAAATTGCAAAGTTGTTTTGGGAGCTTCTTAGTGATTTCACAAGACCTTGTCAGTTATTACTGCTAGCAGGAAGGTTCTTGTGCAAGTTGCAGAACCTTGACCACTGATAGAAAAAGATACAAAATACAATAAAAACTGCTCCACAGCTTTAGGATATGTGACATACTGTCAAGCTATAGTTCTGTGACAATAATCACAAGAAAAGAGAATATATATAGCTCAGGGTTGAACTGTAAAGTCCTTGGTGGTCTCTGAGTTTGGCTGTTTGCCTGCTGACATTTTGTTACCAGACTAGGTAATATTATCAGTGCACTAGTCTGGTAATGAAGCTTCTGCACAACAACCAAGCTCAGAGATCACTAAGGACTCTCTCTACACATCTACAAGGCTCCAGGTCTACATCATTTCTTTCTTTGCCATAGATAGCTTCGATTAAACCTCCTCTGCACTATTCACTTAAGTTTCTAGGATGTGAGAGCTTGACTAATCCTATATGATAGTTATCCTTGATACCTTAAACCAGTGATTCTCAACCTTTCTAATGCCGTGACCCCATAATACAGTTCCCCATGTTGTGGTGTCCCCCAAGTGGGTGTGGCCACCAATAAGAGGGAGTAGGACAGCTAGGGAAAAGGGAAAAAAATGGCGGACAGCATGGTTTGGTGACCCCCGTGAAATGGTCATTTGACCCCAAATGGGGTCCCGACCCACAGGTTGAGAACCACTGCCTTAAACTCTTTCCTGTTTAGACTACAAGAGGCTGATCTCACACTTTCTGTTCACCTTCACTAGTAGGTGGATCGGGACTGTCCTTGGGGGTGCAGCGTCCGTTTTCCAGGGCCCGTCCCATCTCTCCTTCTGGCGGGCCACTGGGTTCGTTTTCACTTCGCTGCCTGCCCTTCAGATCGGTGATAGTGCAATTCTCAGAAGCGCCCATCTCAGCATCTCCATTGGGCACTTGCTCCATAGGGCTGGTGTTGTGGGTAGGTGGGGGGCACTTGGGTGCTGAAGCTGTGTCTTTGGGGATTTCACTGGTCTCCACCTGAAAAGGACAAAAGCAGGAAAGAAAGAAAAAAGGTGTGAAAAATAGCTGAAGTCATTCACACCTATATCTGGAAGAAGACCCCAGGACAAAAGAAGCCATCAAGCCTCTATAAATCCCATCTAAGGCAAACCTTGACAGATTTGTGAAGGAAGCCCTGCTGTCTAATGAGAAAACATTTGCTTCACATCTAAACAAGAACAAATCTTCCTGCACCACAAAGAGTAACAAACTGTAGCATATGCTTTTGCAAACCAAACCCCCACCATTAATTGCATGGATTGTTATCCTGAGCTGCCAAATAAAGTCACACAATGTAAGGAGAATAAGAAAGAAACTACTGCTAGCTGTGAGATATGAGGGAAAGAAATTCAGGAAAAAAGGTAGTATATTTATATGACAATTACATTAAGAATTAAATGTAAGTACATTGTAATAATCTGTAAAGTGCTGCCAATGTATAATTTGCATTGATAAATAGAAACAAGGTGTATTTTGAATTACATTTGAGGTGAATAAAGATTTCCCATGGGTTAAAATATGTAGAAAGAGTAATTTTTAAGCATCTTTTATCAAATCTTACTGATAAATTATCTACAACTGTATGTAACTAGAGGTGCCTTGGTCCCATGTGATGATAATTTCCCATTTTTTTAATTAAAAGTTTTAAAAATTTTATACAATGTATATCCCAAATCCCTCCCCCCCCTTCCCAAAGCTGATTACAGGGTTAAAAATAAACAATCATAATCTAACTAACATTATCCAACTATATTAGCAATCAAATCCATAACATACTTTAACTTCTTTTCAAGATAAATATTAACAAATTAAAAACATAAATAATAATATAATTAAACCATAATACTAAAAATAATATAAATTCAACCATCTTAAACTATTAATAATAATCTAAAATTTACTCATAAGCTAAATAATACTTTTCCATCTTATATTTCTTCTGAATATAATCAATCCATCTTCTCCAAACCGAAATATATTTTTCTTGTGAAGATGTGGAGATTTTTGCCATTTCTGCTAAATTAGACACCTTAAGTATCCATTCCTCCATAGTAGGAAAAGAATTTTTCTTCCAATATTGCCCCACCAATAATCTTGCAGCTGTTATCAGATTCAACATCAAATTAATTTCTTTAACATCAAGATCTACAATAACACCTAACAAAAACAATTGCAGCGTGAACTTTATCTTTCTCTTAAAAATCTTTTGAATATTCCACCAAATCTTAATCCAAAAAGCTTTTATATCTTTACAAGTCCACCAAATATGATAATAAGTTGCATCTAAGCTTCCACATCTCCAACATTTGGGCTGTAAGTTAGGATACATACAGGACAGCTTTTGAGGATCCAAATGCCACCTATAAAACATTTTATAAAAATTTTCTCTTAAATTTTGAGCTTGAGTAAATGTTACATTTCTAACCCAAATTATCTCCCATGAATCAAATCGGCTCATAAATATTTTGAGCCCATTTTACCATACAATCTTTAACTAACTCCGTTTCAGAATCCAATTCTATTAAAACATTATAAATTCTCTTTATATGGGCTCAAGTTTGATCTTTAATCTGTTTTACCAAATTCACATCCTCTAAAGTAATACCAACCTTTTGATCTAAACTCCACCTCACTAACAATTGGTTGTACTGAAACCAAGAATGTACAATATTTTCTTGCTTCAATTCAGCTAAAGCTTTTAATTGCCAATCCTTCCCTACCAAACTAAGTAATTCCTTATAAGAAATCCTATCCAAATTCACTCCCCTAGATACCCCCTCTATCGCGTGTCCAGGAATTCCCCAAATTGGAATTTTATAGTTTAACCTATAGTAATACTTCTTCCAGACATGCAATAAAGCATTTCTTAAAATATGAGATTTAAAAACCTGATCTACTTTTTTATCACAAATTAAATATGCATGCCATCCATATAATAAATCCCATCCCTCAAGAAAAAGTATATTTTTATTAGTTAAATTAAGCCAATCACTAATCAATGTTAAAGCCACCGCATCATAATACAATTTTAAATTAGGTGCCTTAAATCCTCTTCTTTCCCCTGCATCTTGTATAATCTTAAACTTAACTCTTGGTTTTTTCCCTGCCCAAATAAACTTGTTAATCCCCTTCTACCATTCCTCCAAGTTGGCATCTTTTTTCAAAATAAGTATCATTTGGAATTAAAAAAAGAAACTTTGGAAGAACATTCATTTTAACTGCTGAAATTCTCCCCAGCAAAGATAACTGTAGTTTTTTCCAATTATTTAAATCCTTTTGCACTTTTACCCGTAATGTCTCATAATTATTTTTATACAATTTAACATTAGAAGCTGTAATATATAGTCCCAGATATTTAACCTTTCTCCCTATTTCAAAACCTGTTAATTTAGCTAACAAATCCTTTTCCTTCATAGACATATTTTCCGATAGTATTTTAGTCTTCTTGTTATAATTTCCCTTTTAAGGTCTTGCATAGGGCTCATTTATTAAAAAAACAGCTCAGAAAAACAAAACCACTGAAGGTAGATGATTAGATTTATGTTAGGTTTATGCTTTGTCAATTGTACTAGCTTCCAGTCTGTTTGGGGATTTAAAGTACTTCTTATAACTGACTCTATGAGGGAGATGGGCAGCCTCTAAATGTGATAAATAAATAATTAAAGCCCTAAATATGTAGCTTAGGACCAGATGAGTTGAAAGACTGATTTAGATTTCTCTAAAAAGCCCAATTTAAAAGTCCCTGTGAAATTAAGGAAGAGATTTCTTTTCAACTACCACTACCAAGTCTTTTTAAAAAATGGGTATTTATGTTTGTTTATAATAGAGAATAAAGTTGAGGAATGCCCACATTTTATAAATTAATGACTGATGGATAAAAGTTAGACTTGTCTTCTGTTGCTGCCTTTGGCTCTGAAACACTGCAAAAAAACTTCACGGCTTAGAGCAGTGGTTCCCAATCTTTTTAATGTCGCGACCCCCAACCGGTCGTAAGTCGAGGACTACTCAACCGGTCGTAAGTCGAGGACTACGCAACTGGTGCAGCACTGTTTGCAGAATGGGATTTTTGGTGGGCTCAGCAGGGCAGAGACAGCCTGGACAATTCCTATTGGCTTTTGAAAGCCAATAGAATTAGACTCTATTCAAGAGAGTCTATTATATTGGCTTTCAAAAGCCAATAGAATATGTGGTTATAAAGAGGCTTCTTATTATCATATTTGGTGGTCATGCAGAGAGATAAAAGCATTTTGGATCAAAATATGGTGGAATATCCAGAGAATTTTTAGAAGGAGGGTAAAATTTACTCCGCAATTATTTTTGTTAGTTATTGTTACAGATTGTGATACAAAGGAGGTTGTATTGATGTTAAATTTGATCACAGCCGCGAGGCTGTTAGTTGGACAATATTGGAAGAAGGAATCTTTGCCTACATTGCAGGAATGGTTTTTTAAAGTAGCTTATCTGGCGGAAATGGCAAAGATTTCGGCTTTCTTAAAGCAACAAACGCAAGAGAAGTTTTTTGCTATCTGGGACAAATGGATAAAATTTATACAATTTAGATTGGGTATACAAAAATATCATATAGCTTTTTCATAAGTTTTATTTTTATATATATTATAGATATCTTTTTTGTATATATAAATATAAAGTTTTTAATTTAATTTTTATTTTTTTTTTTATTGCTTAAGCCTATATTCTGCTCTGGGAAGCTCAGGGGGGGGGAAGGGAGGGTTTTTGGGAGGGGTGTGGGGTGGGGTTTTTTTTTTATATGTATTGTTTAATTTTCTTTTTCTTCTGTATATGTTGTTTTTTGTTTTGTATTGTTCTTGTTTTTCTTGTAAAATTTATAAAACTTTTAATAAAAAAAAAAAAAAAAAAAAAGCCAATAGAATAAAAGGGAGTAGCACAGCTAAGGAAAAGGGGAAAAAAATGGCGGACTGCGTTGTTTGGCGACCCCCGTGAAATGGTCATTCGACCCCAAATGGGTTCCCGACCCACAGGTTGAGAACCACTGGCTTAGAAGTAAGAGGTCTCAGCAATCTTTAAACTGAATAGGCACAGTTTAAGCCCTTAATGGGGGAAAAACAGTAAGTAGTTCTTGCACTTTTATGCAAGGGAGAATACCGTATAGATCCATTGCAATTGAGAGAGAAACAGGATTTTGCAAGGTGCAGGAATAACAGTGTCTTGTCAGCTTAAAAGTATTGCCTCCTATCTGAACACAACCATTGAAAAAAGAAAAGAAATGGACATGTTAAGAAGTGTTATTCTTAGAGGATGCTTTGATAACTCCTTTTATCACTAACCATTTGTTTCTTTCTCTTAAACTTGTTTTCCTTTGGATCTAAACTAGATCTTATGAGGAAATAAACCGTTTGGTGTTACTGAAGTTGTTGCTTGGTGTCAAGAGCCAAATGGGATTCCCCATCTATACAATATTTATTTCTGAAATAGTTCCATGGGCTCCCTTCTTCTCTCAATCACCTTTGCTGAAGCCAAGTGAATTAAGATCATCTCAAAATCACATTTTCCTGCTGCTAATCACAGATTCATCTTGCACAAACATCATCACTTGCATACTGTCATTCTGCATCAGCCCCAATTCCTTCCTAGAGATCTTCTTTTGCTTCTTCGTTTTTACTAGGTAACTGTTAAACTATTAGGCTTCCGGAGAAGAAGGAATATATGGCTACATACTCTACCAGATATTCAATCTTGGCAGAAATTGCAATTTTAAAAAAATATATTTTATTGTTTTTTTAATTTTAACAAAAAGTACTTAAGACACACTGTGGTGTTTGGGTAAACAAACATTTCAAGGTAAAAAACATACATAAACAGCTCAACTTAATATATTCATTATCATCTCTCTATTTCTCACAAATAACATAATAGATTTAATATATTCCATTTCTAGCTTAAATTTCGACTACTCAACCTGTTTTAAAGCTTTATCAATTTAAAATTACCATAATCAAATATTGTTTTATATCAACAAATTATCACTTCAAGTATCTCTACCAAGTATATTGAATTTCTTAATCTCTCTCAGCCCTCTTCTTATCACCAATCTCATTCATTTCTTCTTCCAATGATAACTAACTTAATTTAAAAAAATGTTAAACCTTAATTCCATCATACCTTATCAGATCATATTATTATAAACAAAAATCACCTAATCAATTTAAACACTTCAAAATTACATTCTCATAACTGAACATTTTTTTTCAATTCCAGAACACACACACACACACACATACACACACACACACACACACACACACACACACATATCCTTAATACAATCCATAAAGCCAAGGTTCTTTTATCCAAACAAATTTCCATACAACAACAAAAATCTAACTAATTTAAACACATATGTATATAATTATAACTAACTTAATTAAGAGAAAGAAAAAAAATAATGTTAAACCTTAGTTCCTTTCAATTCATTACAGAAACTTCAAATTCCATCGAATTAATTATCATACCTTATCAGATCACATTATTATACACAAAAATCACCTAATCAATTTAAATACTTACTAGTTTAAACACACATGTATATAATTGCATTTTTCTTACTTCTAACTCTAGATCATTATCCTTAAAACAATCCATAAAATCAGCATTGCCTTTTACTCCATTAAACATTTTTGAATTTCTTTTTCAGTCTAATTCTGGATTTCTTTTTATGCCACACAGGCTTCCATAAAAGCGCTTCCCTTTCAACCAATAAATCCATTCTTGTTGCTTGTAGTAATCTTTGAAAGAATATAAGTCCCTTCCTCTGCAGTAGTCTTTTTTCCCTTTCAACCAATAGATCCATTCTTGTTGCTTGTGGTAATCTTTGAGAAAATATAAATCCCTTCTTCTGCAGTAAACATCTTTTTCTGTTTTCCTTGCAGCGTAGTTGCTTTGTATTTTGAGATCTTGGTCTTGAAATTGCAATTTTTTATCCCACCTTTATTTCAAATCAGTACACAGCTAATACTCTTTCCTCCACCTATTCTTCCCACAATCCTATAAGACAAGTCAGGCTCAGAGAGTATGACTGGCCCAAATTACCAGCTGGCTTTCACACCTAACCTGCAACTAAAACTCATGGCCTCCGGATTTCTTGCCTGATGCCTTAACCACTAGATAGGAATTAAATAGGATTCTTTGAATTAAAAGGTAAATTCATCTAGCCCAACCCTCTGCTTAACAATTTGAGATAGAAGGTTAGCCATTCACTGCTTGAAGACCAAGATATCATGACATGCATCAAATGGTTGATCAACATTTCTTTCTCACGGTTAGGATGTTTTTTCTAATATATAACCTGAATCTATGTAATGGAATGACTTTGGGGGCCTAGGGATTGATCAGGCAAGAGACGGGGGACCTCACAATTGCTTAATGGTCAGAGAAAGAAAATTAGGAAGAATCCACCCTAATTGATTAGACAGTTAAAACAGTGATAACAAGTTGTACCTTCAGTTTTGCAAGATTATGTTAATGTACTTTTACCACAAAAAAGATTTAGCTCATATAGTTATGTTTCTTGTCCGGTTTACCCAGGAAGGCTAACAATCTATTATTCATTAGTTTCAATCCATTGGTTCTGGTTTTATCCTCTTGGATAAGAAAAAACATTTTCCTTTATATGACATTCATTTAGATATCCCCCTGCTACTGGTAACAAAGCAAAACTACAACCATTTTTATTTTGACTCTGTCTTCCCAAAGAGGACATGCACTCCATCTAACAATGGTGAAGACCAAAATCCAACTTGTGCTTGACAGAAATCCAATTAAGAGACATCTATTGATATCAATACCCAAGAAACTTCTAGATAAATTTGATTTAAGTACCCTGAAAATAATGTGATCACAGGATGTCAGCATAGATTTGTCCAGATTAACCGTGTCCTTTTTTGACAAGATAACTTCCTTAGAAGATCATGGGAATGCCATAGAGATAGTGTATTTTAACTTTAGCAAAGCATGTCACAAAATACTCTATGACTTTCTGATCTGCAAGCTAATATGAGCTGGGTGGCATATCCATTTGGTGATTCCCCAGTGGGCATGAAAACCATATTCAAAGAGTGTCAAATAATTTACAGCACACTGGAGAGAGGTACCAAGGTGGGTGCAATAATGTTTGATCCTCAAACTTGTAATCTTCAACATGCACATTAATCTTGGATAAAGAGGTAGCGAGAACATTTATCAGATCTGCAGATAGCACAGATATGGCTAGAATAGAGGTAATACTCTTGAACACGAACAAAATTCAAAAAATTGTTAAGTCAGGGAGGGCGACTGAAAATAATGATGAATTTAACAGAAATAAATGATTCAAATGGAAAAAAGAAATAAAAGATATGTAAAAGTTGACATGGTGAGGCAGAAAGAGACAGATGGCAAAATGCTTCAAGGTCAGTAAATAAACAGCTACACTTCCACTGACTCAAAAAAATGGGAAAAGACCCAAGAAGCAAATCTCAAAAGTTGCCAAGAAAACTACATGGATCCGTCCATGTAATAGCCAGGAGTCAAAACTGACTCAAAGGAACAAACATGTATATATACATGCACATGTACATATACTCAAAAACATATATATTGGGCAGGATTCCTAAATTAAACTGAGAACCTCTTGTATGTATGACTCTCTAATTTTCTGCAATAAATTTACTTATCTAACCTTTTTGAGTCTACTTGGGTGTGAAGAACAAAATGAATAAATGCTTACCTAGTATGAAGCCTGATAATTGATTTTTAGATGCATCAGTAAAATCAGTGACAGTGGCAGAAATGAAATCAAGAATACTTTGTTCTGTTCCAAATTTTTTTCCACAAAAAATCCTTGAGCAATATTTTGGGGCACGTAGAACGGATGCTGCTATGCGGCATCTCCATTCCGTCATCTTCCACTCAGCAGCTCCCAGTATTGCATATGCCACCAGTATTACCAGCAACTTTCCTTCCCAGTATGACATATCCCACTGCCCTTTCCCCAGGATGCATTCTACCCTTTCACAACAGAGTTGCCACCACCAATAATCCCAGCACCTTCCTTGTCTCTCTTTGAGCACTGAAAATGTCTTTAGATTTTCCTCATTATCCCCACCACTCAAGAAACAACATTCTGATTCATATCTAGGACAAACAGGACGAAACAACTCCCATTTCATTTTATATATGGGTCCCAGCACTGAAAGCATATGCATTTTGGTTTGGGCATGGTTCTTCCAAAACCAGCTGTTTAATGAATTGAATGATTTATGCACAGAATGCTTTATATATCCCTAGAAGCAAGTATACTTAGCCTTATGAAACAATTACTGAGGATAGATCTGGGGGGAAATGACCACATTTAAGTGCCTTAAAGTGTATCATAAAGGATGTTAGTACAGAGTGCAGAACATGGAATAATTATCTTCAATTAAAAGAGGAAGGCAGATTGTTGTTGCCAAGTACAGAAAACTTCCTAATTGTAAAAGCAAATCAGTAGAAAAGCAAATCATTGATTGGTGAGACTGGAACATCATTTTTAGGAATGCTTTCATTTGAATTCCTACAGAGATTGATGCTAGGCTCAATGTCTAATTCACCCTTTCCAAGAGCTCGTTCCCAAAGCTTTCTTAAACTACTATCCACATGAGTGCATTCAAAGGCAACCCACCTATCAGCTGCCTATCTGTGCTACAACAGTACTATTCAGAAACCAGGTCCTAAAGGAGCTAGCTGATAGGTTCCTTTTGAACACAAACTTAGAGATATTTAAGAAAAATGCTCAGACATGTTCAAAAGCAGTCAACATTAGCTGAGTTGCAGAAAGAATGAAACATGAAACAACAGACAGCCGTTTTCTCTCCCACCTTACAATGCTGACATAGACATGATACCACTGGTCTAATCGTTGTTTAGGCTGATATAAGCCTTCGTTCTGGGGATCTTATGAACGGAGGAGGAAAGCAAGAGTTGAAATAATTGGCTTATCCCATTTCCCAATGCAGAATGGTCCTGGAAGACAGTGCATGGATACCAGAGGGCAAGGTACAGTACCACAGACTAAAATAGGCGATACAAAATTGATCTCAGCCCTAGGTGTTATTTCTTTTGTGATATTGACTAAGTGGCTAGTAAAATACCTTAGATAACAACCAAGGCAAAACTGCCATAGCTTGATGCCTGCTTAAAGGGGAAAATTGTATCTTAACTTAAGAAGAACTAAGGATACTTTAAGCTGCCTCAGGTATGGGTTAAAGATGAAAGGAATGCAACTTTATGAAGACACAATAGGGAAAAAAAGTTATTGGGACTTGTTTAGGAGCAAGTGGGGAAAGTCCCAAATTCTGTAATTCTATGATTTTGTAAGAAGATGGTTTTTGACTTTTGGGCAGGCTGCTAGTATCTTCAAATAACTTCCATGCTTTTGAAGTTATGCTGCCCTCATTTCCTTTCCCTGTTGTTTAACACCATTTGCTATCTTAAATTTAGTGTAATGGGAAGGAGCTGTCTAGGATATACAACATATCCTACACAACACAACCTATAGCAAGCACTGAAAAAAGTTCCCAGGATAACAGCTATTCTGGATCATGTTCTAACAACATAAAAGGCGATAAACTCTTAACAATTGCTAACCAGTGAACTCATTAAATAATATCTGCCCATTCACACAGTTCTACAGGCAAAACAGAACCAGTTCAACAGACTAAGGCTCTGCCATGGCGGTTACCACTTTTTCTGATATAAGAATGAAGAGTTTCAACCACGTTCACAAACTGTTAACATTTGAGAGTAAAGGAAACAACCTGTGCCTTCAAAGGTCCCATAGTAATCTCTAATGTGACATTCTGTCTGTCTGTCTATCTAATCAATGTATACCGCCACCTATCTTACTAATGCAACTATGGGCGGCTAATAACTCATTAAAACAATATTAACAAAGAGTTTAAAAATGACATTGATTACCCAGGATAAACCCAGACAAAACAACCAACAAAGCCCTCTAAATGAGCCATCTATCCTCTGACCCCCAGGTCCTGATGCATATCTAGGTTCTTCAAAGCTTTATGAAAGGCAGGTCAGGTCAGGGCCAAATCTAATCTCTGGGGCTGTGGTCTTCCAGAGGGCAGTCAGTGCAAGAGAAAAGCAGGCTTCTGAAGTCCCAAAAGTTAATAGTCTTTAATTGAAGGGACCTGGAATGTGCCCTTCTGTCAAATCCAGTAGGATGGATAGAAACAATTAACAACAGGGAGTCCTACAAATAATGCAGTCCCATGACATAAAGGGCTTTATAGGTGACAACGAGCATCTTGAATTCCACCTGGAAACACACTAACAACTAGTGCAGTTTACATAGCAGAAGTATAACATGTATCAAACTGTGCCTGTAATTCTTCATGTTGCTGAATTCTGGATGGCCACAGCTTATGGATGACCTTCAAAGGTAGTTCCATGGAAAGTGTGTTGCAGTATTCCACTTGGGAGATGGAGCATAAGTGACTGCAAGCAGTTCTTTCTGGTCCACAAAAGGATGCAACTAGTGCACAAAACAAAATTGTAAAAAAATCCACCTGGCCACTGCTACTAGCTGCTTTTAGAATAGGAATTATGAGTTCAGGAGGATCCCTCAAGTTATACACTGGTGCAACCCTCTCCAGAACCAAAGATGAAAATTTAGGGATGCTAAATTTTGCTAGGGTTGAGCTGAAGCCTGTGCTTTCCCATCCAGACTCCCTCTTCCCCCCCCCCTCTCCAAGAAAGAACCTCTACAGCATTACTTAACCTGAGGCAATGATGTAAAACTGGGTATCATCAGCATACTGAAGATATCTCACCCATGACATCAGATGACTTGACCCAGTGACTCCTTGTAGATGATAAACAGGAATGGGGAGAACATCAAGCCCTAAAGGACCTTCCTACCACTCCACCCCACAAAACTGACTAGAACCAGCCCCAGAGAAAGGAAAAGAACCAGTGTAAAAATGTACCTCCTAATCCCTGGAATCAGGCTAGAAGGATACCATGATTGATAATATCAGAAACCACTGACAAATCAAGAGCCAGGATACACAGACACTTCCAGCCTCTTCCACCATCCACAAATATAGTTAATGATGTTCCAGTCTCGTGTCTAGGTCTGAAACTGTACTGAAAAGGAACCAAATAATGTATTTCCTATGGGATTTCCTGAAGCTGCTGTACAACCACTACTTATACAATGATAGTTGTTGAGTCCTTGGCGAAAAGCAGACACGAGAAGCAGTTGTAGTTCTCAGGTTTTCTTTTATTCTGTGTTCAGCTTACAGGTGAAGGCTTCAGCAACGCCCAAAAGCCCCCAGCTTCTTATATAGGCAATTCCCGGGTCAATGTGTTACTTTTCCCGCGCCAGCACCCGCGCATGCGCACAGGCGCTTGCACTTGCCCGGGACTGCCTGCAAACGCCCCGAGCCCGTTTGCAAGGCTCGGGACATAACACCCCTTTCCCCTGGGCTAAGACTACTACCAACATACAATTGTTTCTTGATGCAGTGTTCTATTCCCCAGTGCTCCTACTGTTTACTGGCTTTTGTTTAGCCAGCAATGTTATGTAATCCTCTAAGTACTTAGGAGATTTCCTTGCTCTCTGTGACCTTCTCAGCTCTGGTTTCTGACAGGTGTTCCCTGACTGAGGGGAGACGTGAGCCTGTTCTCCTTATCATGCCTTGGTGCCTTCCAAGGACTGTGCCCCAATGCCTGGCCTGCTTGCTTGCCCACCGGGCTCATCAGGCCAGGGCTTCTGTCACTTTGTGACCTGGTTGACCCGCCTAGCTGTAGGCCCTCAGGCCCCTTGAAGTGATAGCCACTGCTGGGCGTCTCTGTAGAACCTCCTAGGTCCGTCCAAGACCTGTCAGGAGGCTGTCCATCCCCTAAGCCCCGTTCTGTGTCCGGGCTTGTGTGGGTTTCTGTGCCTTCCCAAAACTCATAGTTACTCCCTGATTTGGGCTAGAGGTGTTATGGTCGGGACTTGGTTCCTCGACCACCTCCCTGTATGTTTGACCCCCTGTAGGACTTGGGGTAAGGTCAAGCCAACTCTGGGGATTATGTGCCAGCTCTCTTGCGGGGTATGCTTTATTGGGTCGCTCCCGGGTATCCTCCCTGACTGGAGTGCTGTGTGGTGTAGATGGATAGTGATTGTGCCCCCGGGGTGACTCCCTGGCTGGAGTAGGCGTAAATGCCTGATGATTGGGTAAGCCCCATGAATTCCTGTTTGGGGCACTCGCGGAATCTTGGAATGGGCCGTTTGTGGCTCCATCATTGGAGGTGGGCAGCAGCTCGTGCCCTTCCCTTTGCTCCAAAGGGTCCCCCTCCCCCCCCCTGGAAAAGACCCAGGAGTCTCAGCTGGAAGATCCCGCCTAGGGCGGAGTTGGTCGATGTGCCGGCGCAGGACACGACCGTTGTCCAGGGCTACCTCATAGGATAGAGGACCTGTGACCCTGGAAATAGAAGCGGGGACCCATGTATGACCAGGCCCGTAATTGCGAGTCCAAACCGGGGCACCCACAAATAGTTGTCTAGGTGCCCTAGGATGTGAGGTAGATGAAGGCAGTCTGTCCGGATGCAACCGGTCAAGCTTCGTAGTAAGTTTGCGCCCCCAGCGAAGTTCAGCTGGGCTTCTCCCTGTAGAAGTGGATGGTGTGGTGCGGTAAGAAAGGAAAAAGTCAGCCAACCTGTGATGCCAATCCCCATAGGTGAGTCTTTTCAAGGCGTCCTTTGTGATGCGGACCATGCGTTCAGCCATACCGTTGGTGGACGGGTGGAAGGGTGCAGACGTGGCATGACGAATCATGTTAGCCTGTAAGAAAGCTTGGAATTCGGAGGAAGTAAATTGAGGGCCGTTGTCAGACACGATGACATCTGGGAGCCCGTGTGCAGCAAAAATCCCCCTCAGTACCTGAATAGTCTTTGCAGTGGTGGTGGATGAGACAGGTACAACCTCAAGCCATTTTGAATGACTGTCAACGAGGACCAAGAAGAACTGGCCCTGAAAGGGCCCAGCGTAGTCAATGTGCACCCTAGACCATGGGGACTGTGTATCCTCCCATCTATGCACAGGAGCTTGGGGCATCTCTGGGCGAGAGCGCTGGCACAGGTGGCATGCATGCACCTTAGCCTCAATGTCCTATCTAAACCAGGCCACCACAAGTGGCTGCGCGCAAGGGCCTTCATGCGAACAATGCCAGGATGACCCTCGTGGAGGGACTCTAAGATCCTAGTCCTCATTGAGGTGGGAACGACAACTCTTGTTTCCCCAAAGCAGACAACCCTGAGAAGTGGACAACTCATTCCTTTTGGACCAGAAACTCTGAAACTCAGGACTAGGGCAGTGCTCAGGCCATCCAGACAAAACCCAAGAAAGGACACGTGAAAGTGTGTGATCTGTGCCTGTTTCAGCGGCAACATCTCTGGCATTCAGAGGGGACTCGGGCAAGGCTTGGATGGATAGAATGTTGACAGCTGGCGCAGGATCAGCTTCTACTACTGGCAGGGGCAATCTACTGAGGCCATCAGCATGGCCCATTTCTTTCCCAGGCTTATGGAGTAAGGAAAAATCATATGCAGACAGAAAAATAGACCACCTAAGCATTCTAGGGGAAATGATTTGGGGAGTTTGTTTACGTGTGGTAAACAATCCCAGCAGAGGCTTATGGTCAGTGAAGACCGTGAAATGCCTGCCATACAAAAAATCATGGAATTTTTTAATTCCAGCAACAACAGCCAGAGCCTCCCTGTCTATCTGAGCGTAGTTGCGCTCAGTAGAAGACAGTGTTCTGGAGTAATATGCAATAGGAACCTGAGTTCCATCAGACCTGAGGTGGCTCAGGACGGCTCCTACCCTGTAAGGGGAAGCATCACAAGCGATGCACACAGGAAGGGACTCATTGAAGTGTGCAAGTACACTGTTAGAAGTGAGTAAGGCCTTGACCTCATTGAAACTAGCCTCATGTGTTTGTGACCACTGCCACACTGCTTGTTTGTCTAATAGCCTGTGAAGAGGCTCAGCTACACTAGCTTTATGTGGAAGAAAGGAATTGTAGAAATTCAGGAGGCCCAGAAAGGCCTGAAGTTCGGCCTTAGACTTTGGCCTAGGTGCTTCTAAAATGGCAGTTAGTTTGGATTCAGCAGGGTGAATCCCAGCAGCATCAATTTTGAACCCCAGAAATTCAGTAGAAGGCACCCCAATTTTGCATTTGTCTTTTTTGAGCTTGAGGCCTGTTTTCCTGAACCTTAACAGAACAGCCCTTAGCCTTTCAGCTAGAATGTGTGTGGAGTCTCCTGCAATTAAGACATCATCAAAGTAGGGGCAAACCCCCGGTATGCCCCGTAGTGTGTTTTCCATTACGCTTTGGAAAATCCCAGGAGCGACATTCACTCCAAACTGCAGCCTTTTTACCTTAAAGGCTCCCCTGTGGGTCACAATAGTCTGAGCTATAGCAGCATCATCATCAACAGGCAGCTGTTGATACGCTTGAGCTAGGTCAAGCTTTGCAAAAACGCGCCCCCCCTTGAGGGAGGCCAGAATATGACTGACCACAGGAACAGGATAGGCATGTTGCTGCAATGCCTTATTAAGAGTGCATTTGTAATCAGCACAAATGCGAATGTCCCCATTTGCCTTTAGAGGCGTGACAATGGGGGTCTCCCAAGGACTGGAATCAACAGGTTCTAGAATTCCCTGTTGGATCAGTTTGTCTAACTCAGTGTCAATTTTACTCTTTAAAGCAAAAGGGACCCTTCTTGCTTTAATTCTAATGGGAGTGACAGTGGGGTCTAGTTTTAAGGACACAGGGGGTCCCTTGAATGTGCCCAGCTGGGGGCTGAAGACATCTGCAAATTCTTTGCAGACTTCCTGTAGGTCGAGTGTTTGTAAGCTGTTGAGCCCCGTGACGTGTATCCCCAAGGCTTCAAACCAATCGAGTCCTATGAGACTCGTTCGTTCACCCCCTACTACTAATAGGTCTAGTGGACCTTCAAAATTCTTATACTGTACGTTAAGGGTGGCCTCCCCCTTAACACACACTCTCGAATTTTGAAAGTCTGTTAACACAATGTCAGAAGGCCTTAATTTAGCCTGAGTTCCACTGCCGGAACAAATCTTCCTAAATGTATGTAAGGATATGATTGAAAGGGCAGACCCCGTGTCTAGTTCCATAGTTAATGGAACCCCTTGTAGCTTCACCTTGAGTGACAGCTTTTTCTTGATGGGCTTGTGTGTGCCTGTCCTGAAGATGCTCCTTCGCGAAGCACAAAAACCTACCCTATTCTGGCTGGGGACCCTGGTACCTTTCAGGCACAGTTCTTCCTGAGGTTGTACCTTTCGTCGGCCCAGACACACAGCTGCAATATGTCCTTGTTTTCCGCACGCCCGGCAGATAGCGAAGCAGAACTTGCAGTCGGTTCTCCTGTGGCGACCTCCACAGCCGATGCACTTGAGGGGAGCTGAAGAGCTTCCTTTCTGATTCCCTTCCTTCGTGGGGTGGAGGCGGTCGACTTCCTCATCCGGATCCTCCTCGGAGTTCCCTTGGACGTCCTCTTGGTGCACGGATGCAACATCTGGACTGTTTCTGATCGGCCGCATGTTCTTGACGGCGCCGCCTGCTGCTTCTTCTGCGGTGACCTCTCTTAAGGCATCTTGGAAGGACAAGTCTTCTTTGGCGAAAAACCTCTGTTGTAAATCTCGATGCCTTAAGCCGCACACGAATCGGTCCCTCAGTTGTTCTTCGAGGTCCTTGAACTCGCAGTGCTTGGCGGCCTTCCTCAATGCGGTGATGTACTCTTTGGCCGACTCTCCGGATCGTTGATCCCTCTGCTCGAAGGTGTGGCGCCATGCGATGACGGACATCTTGGGCTGGAAGTGCTCCTTCAATAGCTTCTTTAGATCTGCGTAGCTGACAGACTCTAATGAAACAGGTGCTGCAAGGTTCTCTGCGATTTCGAAGGCGTCTTGGCCGCAGACACAAAGCAGGGTGGCAGCCTTCAAGCTATCTTCCCTCACTTGGTTCACCTTGAGGTAGTTTTCCACCCTGGCTACGTAGGAGTCCCACCGCTCTGGATGTGAGATGTCGAACTCCGAAAGCCTTCCAACCTTTGCCATCTTCAGGAGACGGGTCTATCAGCCAGCCTACCTCCGAATGCGCACTGGATTGGCGGGTAGCTGCCGAGTCAACTCCGTTCCGCCGCTCAGGACTCACTTGGGTAAGCTTACACCTCTTCCTTTCCAGACGATGTTAAGGCATCCCACCTTCGTCGCCAGTGTTAAGTCCTTGGCGAAAAGCAGACACGAGAAGCAGTTGTAGTTCTCAGGTTTTCTTTTATTCTGTGTTCAGCTTACAGGTGAAGGCTTCAGCAACGCTCCCAGCTTCTTATATAGGCAATTCCCGGGTCAATGTGTTACTTTTCCCACGCCAGCACCCGCGCATGCGCACAGGCACTGGCGACAGCCTGTCTGGTCCCGGGCAGCTTGCACCTGCCCGGGACTGCCTGCAAATGCCCCGAGCCCGTTTGCAAGGCTCGGGACATAACAATAGTTATCCAAAATCATTGCCTTGAGCAATAGCTTTTTTAGGAAGGGCTAACCAAATGCCTCTATATAAGCAGTGGTGGAATTCATTTCTCAAGAACATGATATCTCACAACATGATATATCCAAGAAACCTTAGCTCACCAGGAGAAACCTGGGTCCAACACAGGTGGCTGAGCTAATATTTTCAAAACTCCTCTGTCCATTTCATCAAGATCCAATTGCATTCCAAACAGGCCAGACTGAGCTTCAATCACCTTCATGGGTTCTATCTCAAGGCTATGCTAAAATGTTTCTAGCAATCTTACCCTATCTTTGTGAGGAGGGAGAAGCAATACTAAATCTGAATATTAAGAAGCAATTATTACACTACATATGTTTAAGCATATTAACGTGGACAAAGTAGTAGACTGAAGTGGTGAATTCCCAACATGCTCCTATTAATGGCAACTATATAACACAGCTCACCACAGCTTACACAGAGACCTTGCAAGGGAATTTCCCCTACTCTCTCCATCACTCTAATGAGATAAACAGAAGTGAAACTAAGGCCTAAAAAAGCATATTCTTCTAGAGAGAAATGTAGGCCGTGCCCTAAGTATGGTGGCTTAGAGAGAGCAAGAGATCAGAAAAGGATTTTGGATATTATGACCACTGAACACCCTGCAAATTGCCTGACCGTAACTGTTCCCCTTCCCATCTATATCCCCTATCTCTTTTACAGGATGTGGAAACAATGCTGAGAGATGCTGACATGCAGTCATAAAGGGCTTCAAATGTACACCAGTTCAACATTTTGTGTTCACAGTAGCAAACAAGCAAGTTCATGACAATGACAGAGCTGGCAGCCTGCATTTATACTGGGCTCGCTGGACCCTGAGTGGCAACATTTGAAGGACAGAACAGCACTCTACCAATCCCTTCGGTTTCAAATGGTAGTAATCCAGGATAAATTGAATCTCATGTTAACAAGCACTATGACTAACAAACTTCCTTGAAGAAATGCAGCAAAGATTATCTATCAGCACCCAATCTCATAGAAACTAGAGTTTACTTAACCACCATCTTGTGTTCACAGGCAAAATATGTGCCTGACTAACATCCAATGGAAAAAAGTGCAATGGTAAGCTTAATAAATTATCTGACCCAGTAAACAGTTTTTCATTAAATTTGAGCCAAAACTGTGCAGAAAAGTAGCATGCATTCTGTCAAGCACTGAAAACAAGATGAGGGGCTGGGAACAGGGTGAGGCAGAGAGCATATCTCAACACTGTCCCAAATCAATCCATGAAGCATATTAGTTTAGACCATGGGTCTTCAAACATGGCCCTTTTATGACTTGTGGACTTCAACTCCCAGAATTCCTCAGCCAGCTTTGCTAGCTGAGGAATTCTAGGAGTTGAAGTCCACAAGTCATAAAAGGGCCATGTTTGAAGACCCCTGGTTTAGAAGGTTTTCAGGTAGGATTACAAATGGATAAACCTCTGGATAGCTGCTATCTACCAAAACAAGGAGTAACAGCTAGGCTGTAAATGTCTGACTTCTACTCTAACTCAGGCTGTGCTACAATTTGTGAGACCAACATGCTTGCTAAAGCTAGGAGTATGACCCTGCCTATGAAGTCAGCTTTTACCCATAAAATGAAGGAACAGCAATAGGGAAGGTGGACCCATATTTGATTACTGCTAGGCACACATTGAGGCCCAAATGGGTCTATATCAGATTCTCACACAGATCTAGCATCGGGGCAGTTCTAGAGCTAGACCCAAGGAACAGGCTGTGATTCACAAACAACTTGTACAGTCATGGTGACAGTTCCATGTCCTGTGCCCCTATTACTGCTTAATAGTATTATTAAGCAGTATTTTTTTCACCAGTCCTGTTTCACTCAGCTGCACTAGGACTACTTGTGGCCTTAAGCTTTTTGTGATGCTATTCCAGCTGCGCTTGAAAATCTCCCTACTCCCAACACAATGCAACTATACAAGGCCCAAGAGAATCAATGTAGACTAAAGTGATGGAGAAAAAGCTAGTAGTCCCAAATTCTAAGCGACCTTCAGCCACTGTCACTGAGTGACTTTGGGCTAGTCGTTCTTTCAGTTCAACCTCCCTTAAAGTCTTGTTATAGGGAAAATAAGAGGAGAGAGACTTGTTTGCTACCTGAAGCTCCTGAATGAAAGGCAAGCTATATATTAATAAAGCCTTGTGTCTTGCCCTAGTGACAAATGAGTGTGTGCGAGGTAATTGTTTCCTTGTGATCTTTTAAAATCTTGTTAGTGTTCCTTATTTAATCTGAGAATGAAACCTCCACAAACTCAAGAAGACTGTCAGTGTGTCTTACCCGGCAGCAGCCCTTGGGGTTTCTCCCTCCAGCCAGAAAGGAAAGGTTCTGCACACCACCTGTCCACACCAGCTCTTAGCAGCGCAGGTTTCCTGTCCTGCTTTGCAGAGGAACGGGCCCCCTCCTTATCAAAGACATACTTCCTCAGAAACTGAAACAAACATGCAGGCTCCAGAGGAACTTCAAAACTGCCATGCATTGGTAGCAGCATAGATAATATCCAAACCAAAGCTCAACTTCAACTGTGGATGGCCTTAAAATCCAGAACATTCTGCTATTGTTCTTCATATTTTATAAACAAGGAACTGTGAATCACAAAAGTGCCAAGAATTTCAACTCAGGCAATAAACTAAAATAGGCTATGTTGTGGTTCAGTTTGCTATAGGGATCTGGATATTGTTACCGCAATCATTTTGTTTATTTGCTTAGGCATAGCAGCTTAAATCAACAGAGCAACTTGCTTTGTAAACCCAGGTTTGGCATGTTGTGTGAAGTTAGCCACAAGATGTGAAATGAAATTGTCCCAATAGATATTTTAGGGTCATGGAAAAGTAAGGATGGATGTGGGGGTCATTTTTAACACTGAGCAAACAGGTATTTTTAAAGAAGGAAGAGAAGTTAAACATATGTTGACTGAGAGGGAAGAGAATTGCTCCCCTGTGTGCAATTCTGTAGGTGATGAATAGAGGAAGGACTAAAATAAATTTCAGAAAGCACAGATTGATTCATGGTGACTCAATAAGTGCTGGCAAGCTGAAATCCACCTCTAAATCTTCCTTTCTATGAGCCAATAGTTAAACTTTAAAAATAAGATGGAACACTTCTTGTTTGCAAATGAGCAGAGTGGGAGAAACACATCAGCCCATACTTGTGAAGTCAGTGGACTACAGGTAGTCCTCAACTTACAACCATTCATGTAAAGACCATTCAAAGTTATGACCAGTTCTCATACCTACGACCCTTGCGGCATCCAGAGTCACATGATCAAAACTTTGGGTATTGGGCAACCAACATGTATTTATGATGACTGCAGCATCCTGAAGTCCTGGGAATGTCATTTGCAACTTCCTAGGAAGCTTCTGACAATCGGGAAAGCCAGATTCTCTTAACGATTGCATGATTCACTTAACAACTGTAGTTATTCACTTAAAAACCAGGGCAAAAAAGGCCATAAATCAGGCATGATTCCCTTAACTGTCTTGCTTAGCAACATAATTTTAGGGTCAATTGTGGTCATACGTCAAGGACTACCTGTGGCTGTCATTTATGAGAATTCAGCCTTGATCCTGGATCAACCCCACACATCCTGGTCCCCTTGCACGATTAACTTACTTGCTCTGAAAGTGACAATTAGATGAATTTTTTTCTATCTTTTTATTAGACTGTCCTTTTTGAAGGAGAAGGCTTGGGTCCGTGTTATATGATTCTGCAAGGTGAACACAATTCTTTGGCCAAACACAAGTGGCCTCTCTGAGGTGCAATAAAGTCTTTCTCTTTCTGCCATGGGTCTACAACTTCAAAAATCATGGAGGAACCTCAAGGTATTACAAAACAAGTTTCTTGGAGTCTATTAGGTTAGGTATGTCATAAATTGTGTAGGCCCAGACCACTTCTGTCTTAGAAACAGGGACAGACTTCAATTGTTCCAAAGGTTCCCCTATTATCCCTATATATTACTCAAATAATGAAGCACAGGCACTTGTTATTAACAGGAGGAAAACTTCTGCCATCTTTTAAATTTTTATAACTGTAAAGTAGAGCGATGTCACCCCCATTTCCAAATGGAAGGGCACAATACTCAAAACTTATTAAAATGGATCTCAAGGAAATATCCATAGACATGTTTCAGCCCACATTCTTGCTCAGCTGAAAGACGGGCACTTCAAAGCCCGTCTTTCAGCATGTAAATGCAGTAATAGTAACTGATTTAACTGTTTTTTTTTCCATGTAAACCTTGGTACCACAGAGACATTAGACTTGCAGGGGTTCTCAACCTTGGCAACTTTAAGACTTGTGGACTTCAACTCTCAGAATTCCTCAGCCAGCTTGGGAGTTGAAGTCCACAAGTCTTAAAGTTGCCAAGGTTGAGAATCCCTGCATTAGAGGCTGCGTGCAATAGTCTAGCTCTTTCTAGACATGGTAGAAGTTGATAGGCCACATGAATGTTTATAAGCTCTAGCCTAGCCATAGACATTATCTGTGTTACTTTGGTTGCTATTGTCTCCACTTTTTTGTTTGGGTAGGCTACAGAAGACCAAGTGACTGAGGCTTGGTAGGCCAAGAAGCTGTCTAAAATTTGGAGCAATACAGCAGAAAGTTAGCCAATATAAGGGCAGCAAGTAAAAGCAATGAAAGGGCCATTTCCAATGTTCAAGTTGAACCTGCAGAAAAGTGGCTTCTCCTCAAGCTCAAAAGATCTTCAACAGCTACTAGAATTAGTTCTACTGCCAATTTTTCAAGTAATCCATGCCTGCCAGCTTATAGAGACAGCTGATGCCCCTGTTTCTGCTGGACAGAGAAAGCTGAGCAAGGTTAGTACCTTTCCCCACTGTCAAATTAAAAGTGCTCTCCACCCATTCTTGAGTCACCAGAAAACTATACAGGTATGAAATCTGTCGTCCCATTATGGACCCTGTCCCTCTTATTGCATCTATTCCAAGTCACCACCAAAGGGAATAGCTTTTATAACACATGCAATTTGCACAAATAAAGATGATTAGCTGATTCCTTAGGCCTTGCGCTCCTTCTTTAGCACACCACCTATCAGCAAGAGTTATTTGCCGCTAAATTATTTATCTGCAAACCATAGTATTGTACTTCCTGATTCCTCAAGTTCTGTTTGGAGACAATGAGAAGAGAGGCAATCTCATCTTGCCCCCATGGTAAATATTTTCCACCCATCCTTCTAAACTCCTGGCAGCTGAAATCTCCTCACCCCTCTCAACATTTAAATAATTTTATCTGGCCAATGAATTCTTGCTCTCATATAGTGTTAGTTTCTAGCAACACATGTGATTTTCTTAACCTTTCATTGAATTATTTTCCTATTTTACCAACAACAGTCCCAAACCATAAGTGCCCCCCAAGCTAAGGCGATAAGCAGAGATATTGCTGTCATGCTGTAGACTCTGTTGTGGGAGTGGGGGAGGGATGTTAGATCCTTTCAAATCAATTTTGACTTCTGCCAACTTCCTGGACAAGTCCCTTTAGTTTCTTGGCAACATTTTTCAAAAGTGATTTACCATTGCCTCTTCCCTAGGGCTGAGAGGGAGTGACTGGTCCAAGGTCACCCAGGTTTGGTGTCTAAAGTGGGACTAAAACTCACAGTTTCCTGGTTTCTAGCCTGATGCCTTAACCGTTACACCAAACTGGCTCTGTCAAAGTGTTGGAAGCCAGATTCTTGAAAAGTAAAAATGTGGAACATTAAAGTGTTGGATTCTGTGTCAAAAGCATCAGACTTCCCTCCACTTGTCCTTTATATCTGATGGTTCTGTGTAATTATGTGAATAGGGCAGGCCACTCTAGATACTTCACCTGCCCCACACCTGGCCTCCCACAACATTTTCATGCTAGCCCTTTAAATACAATTTGGGGATCCAACCAAGCAGCTGCATCCATTCCAGTCTCTGCCTCTGGCAGCAGAGAGACAGAAGTCTGGCTGTCATCCAGCTCTCTTAGTCCTTTCCAAGCCTTGCAGCAACCTTGCTTTCCTCCCTGCCATGTCCATAGCAATCTCCCCACCCAGGCTGATTCTATTTTGGGAAGCTGCCAGCAACATAGCAGCAGCAGCAGTTCTTTTCTGAGTGGCCTAGCATGTGGCTGGTGGCCAGCTTCCTTCCCTGGCCCTGGCAGCAGTGCCAGAGATCAGGTTGCAGCTGTGCAAGGCAGAGAACTAGAGCAAAGTGAAGGAGTCTGTAGAAAGCCCATGGTTAAAAGGGCAAGCCATTCCCACGGCCCAACTGGCAAAGCAGCCTTCTGGGAAACAAATCTGCACAGGTCCCAACTGGATCAGGAGTTCTCATACCAGAGATTGGAAGGAAATCCCATGCACAGGATAAAAATACTAGAAACCTTATTGACATTCTGCCAACAAGGATGGAATTCTCTGTGACAGTAGATAAAAGGAAGACTGCCTGTCTTCTGGATTTTCCTGCAGTATACCAGCATGTTTTTTTTTTATCACCATAAACTTTAGTTTGCTCGCTTGAGAAACCAGGAGCACTTGATTCTTCTCCAGTTGAGGTTCATGGGAGGATGAAGAAGGGTGAGGAGGAGTAGACAGTCCTCTATCACAGGTATCTCTCCTCCAGGAATAGCATTATACTCTTCAGGGTCAGTTAAAGATCTAAAAACCTGCATTTGCACACATGAAAAGCTTAACTAGTTTTAACTGGAAGAATTGTAGTTTAACATAGTGGAAAACCTAACTTGCTTAGTTATGGTCTAATGGATTAATGGATTAATTAGCAACTCTATTAAATGGAACGCAGTCAAGAGTATTTTGCTTGCACTTGATCCTGAAAGATACATTTCACCAATGCCTTTTTCTATCTGTTACAGCTTATGGTCTGAGCTAAAAAGCTCTGATCAATTGAAGAGGCAATAATCAATCATTGCATGGACCAGGTCACAAGCAACATATGAGAAAGTGGAAGTGTGCCTCATCAAGGGCTACATGTATGCCCCTAGAGTTCAATAAATCAATATACATAATAAAGTTATAAATAGCAGAAGAGGGCATAAAACCACAGTAGATCCAATATAAACCTTACAAGCAGCAGCAAAAATCAATCCCATTAAAAATGTAAGATATGAAGAAATAAAATTGGTTTGACTGGGCAGCGACAACTAAATTAGGTTCATATGAGGTGAATACTCTAGAGAAGGGATGAACTGTTGGTGTGTTCATACAACATCCTTAGGCTGGATACAACATTACCATTTCCTGGCTTTGCACAAAGAGTGAATTATGAATCAAACATGAGAATGGGTTAGTATCCTAAGGTACTTTCCTATACATATGCATACAGTATATGTACAATTTAACCAATGTTAAACTAATCTAGCTTAGCATGTTGTACAAATTATAGAATCATCAGTTTGAAATAACCTTCAAGAGAGTCCATTCAAGAGAGTCTATTCTATTGGCTTTCAAAAGCCAATAGATTAAAAGGGAGTAGCACAGCTAAGGAAAAGGGGAAAAGAAATGGTGGACTGCGTTATTTGGCGACCCCCGTGAAATGGTTGTTCTACCCCAAATGGGGTCCTGACCCACAGGTTGAGAACCACTGCTCTAGTCCAACCCCTATGCAGTTCTAGGCAACTATCCTAGTTAATCATGTTTTAGTAAACACAGCCTATCAGTAGAGGAAGTTCTATTCCAATTTGCAACAGAAATAAAATCTCTCATAGGTACCATGTTAATCCCAAAGGGGTATCTAAAGAAGTTTCAACATCTTGGCAGATTTGACACTCAGATATGTTGAAATTCTACTCTCCTTATCTCCAATTTACACAGGAAGCTAACCATTGGTCAGCAGTTTAAGAAACTTGTGTGCACAGAGATATGCATATATTTATTGCTATTTTCAGGCAACTTCAATTCCACAACCTACATAATGGCCACTAAGCTTGGTTAGTTTTAACCTTGGCTTTGTTTTAGTTTGCATGTTGTGCATATACAACTCGTATTTGTAATCCAACTTACTGTCCAAACCCAGAAAAGGTGTTAGGTCAGCAAATTGCTGAAACTCAGTCAGTGTCAGTGATGCATCAGTTTATGAGCCAAGAACATGAACCCTTTTACTAGAAATAACTGAATTGTCCAAAATAATTCTTTGCAATTTTCCTAGAGGAGTTTTATTTCTAATAAGAGCAGCTGGGTCCTTTGCCAGATGTCATAGGCGTGTCCACACAATACCCAGCCAAGAGGTGTTTGCAGACTGAAGCTGCATGTATTCAATCAATCAGAATAGAACTGGAAGAGACTTTTGAGGTTTTCTAGTCCAACCCCCTGCTCAAACAGGAAACCCCATTTAATTTAAGACAAGTGGCTGTCCAGTCTCTTCTTAAAAACTCCAGTGATGAAACACCTACAACTTCTGAAGGATAGCTGTTCCATTTGTTAATCGTTCTCACTGTTAGAAAGCTTCTTCTTAATTCAAGGTTGCTTTTCTTCTTGGCAATAGCACTTAGACATATACTGCTTCACAGTGCTTTACAGACCTCTCTACCTGTAAGTGGTTTACAGAGTCAGCATATTGCCCCCAACAATCTGGGTCCACATCTAACTGATCTCGGAAGGATGGAAGGCTGAGTCAACCTTGAGCCGGTGAGAATCGAACTGCCAAACTGCTGGCAGCCAGCAGTCAGTAGACGTAGCCTGCAGTACTGCATTCTAACCACTGTGCTCATGATTAGTTTATGTCCAATTTGAATGGATTACAAATGGAATGGAGTTACGAATGGAGTTACAGGCATCAGTGACAGCATGTATTTGTGTGAGTGCATATGGATCTGTGGCTTTTCTGTACGCAAAAATATATAGTTTCCCAACCAGTTGCTTTCTTCTTGTATATGTTCACCTCCAACAAAGGCCACAAAGCTATTCTTAGAAACTGCTGACTCTAGAAACTTCAGCTTTAGAAAGAAAGCACTGAAAATTTAACCCAACTCTCCCTTATCTGGTTCTCCTATTTAAAGGCCTCAATCAGAGTAACTTCCTATCCACACCCTGGGTGACTGATCTTGCAACTATGGACATGCAATGGCTTCCACTCACCACTGGCTGTTTCCGTTTTCTACCAGGTCGCCCCACTTTCCTCACAGGGATTCCTGGATCTGGCTTCTCCTCCTTGTTCCGATTCTCCTCAGGATCTTCTTCTCCCTGTTTTCAGGGGGAAAAAAGAGAGAGAGAATGTTCTTCTTAGCTCTTGAGTCAGGAGGCATCTCAGAATCTCCTGTGCGAGAAAAAAAACCCTTTGTTTTAAAGGCGCATTGTCTCTTTTTAAAGAAAAGATTGTGCTCCTACCTCTGGGCACCTTGTTCCTTTCCATCAGCCTCACTAGAGGCCTGCTCCATTTAGAACACAAGAAGTGCTGAATTTGAACTTCTTTTAAAGCTACACAAAATGGTGTCATCATGACATTTTCTGGTAGTGACTGTTTAACTTTGTGCTATGTAAAGAAGCATCACAGGCAAATGTGGTCCCTCTTTCAACCCAATCTACCTCATGGCAGTTTGACATGCCTGTTCTAGATCAGGGCTTTTCAACCAGTGGTACGGGTACCACCTGTGGTACATTGGCACCTGGCAGGTGGTACGCGACCATCCTAGAAAAGTGATAGCGGGGGAGGGGAATGAGCTGAACCGGTGTCAGCATCGCACAAGCCTGAGCGAGAGATGGCTGGAGTTGCAGGACTGCCAGGGCTCAGCAGAAGCACCAGGATCAGTGCCGTTTCCCAGCTGATCGGCGCTTCTTCGGGGCTGTCAGGGCTCAGTTGAAGCCCCAGGATCAGTGCCAGGCTCCAGCTGGAGCTCGGCATTGATCCTGGCGCTTCTGCTGAACCCAGAAGAAGTGCCAATCAGCTGGAATGTTGCAGCAACTCCAGGGTCTTGTGATTTACATTTAGATGCTTGGTAACTGATTCATATTTATGATGGTCACAGTGTCCCAGGGTCATGTGAAGTGACCAAAACCTGCTACAACCACCCAGCAGATGGGTGGTATAAAAACCAAATACCCCCACCCCACCCCCGCTGCCAATCCCCAACAGAAATGCTCACAACAATGAAAACCTCGAACAGGAGGAAGAGTGCCACTGGGTGGGCAGGCGTCTTGCTTGGCTGTGGCTTGGGGGGCACTTTTTTCAGTGCCATTGTTAACTTCGAACAGTCCTTAAGCAAACTATTGTAAGTTGAAGACTACCTGTACTTTATCACTTTTTTCCTTTTGGGGGCGGGGTCATAAAGTTTTTGACACCTTGCTAGGCTGGTGGTACTCGGATATTGCCATATCCTAAAAGTGGTACAATGGGTGAAAAGGTTGAAAAGCCCTGTTCTAGATCAACCTTTTCCTTCATCCATATTGTTACACAACCATACTCTTTTTTTTTTTGTATCATCTTATACACATTTCGCCACTGACTGATGCCCAGATTGCTTTGCTAATTTTTACCTTGGATGCTTCCAAACTGGCAGTTTAATTCATTATAAGCTTCATGTGAAATTTCAATCAATTTTCCACCCTTTAATCCTTATACACACACCCCCAATATGTTCTATCCATGCTTGGGAAAGTTACAAAACAGTGTAGGTTGTGAAAGTTCAGCTCATATACTATATTTAATAATCTATTTTTAACAGATTTGCCTTATGATATTGGTAAGGCATAATTTATTTAATTTATTGCACTCATACTATAATGATTTTATTATAAAATATGAATGAAACAATAACTTACAGCTATTGATGCTGCCAATTTAAAGAGCAGTAAGACAGTATATTTTACACATTGTTAATGTGCTGTATATATCTGGCTGAGTATGGTACCATTAACTTTAAAAATATATTTAAGTGTTTGTAGAAATATATTAATTCTCAGGGTTATTATTTGTATTATTTTTAAAAACCAAACATAGTGTTGTATTATTCTTGTTATTTGCAAAACCCAAACAATAGGCTAGAGTCTTTGAAGTGAGGGGTTTTATAAATCCTACAACTAAATAAAAAAGTGCCATATTTTTTTCTAATGATCAGAAAACAGCTCAATCGTTAAAAAATACCAGTCTAAAGGATCAGAATGGGATGGGAAAAAGGTATAATGAATAGGGGAAAAAATGGAAATTGTGGTTTCTAGTGAGTTTGTTCTGTAATATGTCACTGTGTCCATTAAAAACATCCTTTTTGGCAATGACAGAAGTGTAGTGCTGAGAAATTTGAAAAAAAAGATAGAAGTAGCATGGGAAACACTCAGAATAACATTTTGATCATGCTCAGATACCCTGTAAAAAAATCACATGAACAGAAGCCTGGCTATGCTATAATGGGATAGTATTCAGAAGCAGCAACTGCACTGCTACCAGTAGCTTTTCTTCCTTAGTTGACTTTTTCATGAAATGAAAAAAAAGTTCTTTGGTGCCAATAACAATCATCCCGTCTGCCTGATTTAATTTTCTTTGGGTCTTCTGCAAAGTTCTGCCCTCACTTATAAATTCCCACATCACTTTTTTTTTTTTTTTTTTTTTGTCCTTTGAGTCAGGCTTGACTCCTGCCACAGGAACAAGGCCACATAGTCATTCAGACAGCAGTTTTCAGAAATTCCTTCTTTTATTGCCTTCCTCCAAGGCCACAGAGAGAATGACTGAAACTCAAGGTCATCCAACTAGCTTTTTTTTTAACAAATTTTATTTATAATACAGTTAAAAGCAGACAAACATTGGATTTAACATGACATTCCGGAATATATATTCTTATCAGATTATTCCACTTTTTACAATCAATTCTTCATCTCTACATATACATCTAAGTTTTATATACAATACTTGTTCTAAAATAACATATATTTCTATCTTAACATTCATCTTTAATCCCGACCGTCCTCTTCAAATTCCTCCAGCGGTAAAATTTATCCCAGGTTTCATAATAAACTGATCCACGTTTGTCTGAATATCATTGTGAGCCTGTCCATTTCCACACATGCTAATATTTTATGTATTAACTCTTCCTCTGTGGGAACTTCCTTGCTGTTCCATTTTTGCGCTAAAGCAAGCCTAGCTGCAGTCAGGTATGTAGCAGCAGGTAGATTGTTCCCTTGTCCTATTTTTCTGTCGCATCCAACTAGCTTTTGTGTCTCAAGTTTCTCCACTCCTAATCCAGCACCTTAACCAACCCGCTAAATCCAATCTGACCCCCAAAAGAACAGCATAAATCTGCCCCTTGCAGAGAGAAGTAATTTTACTTACCAGCTTCCTTTTTAAAGCCACAACTACTGCAAATTTATTTTTATTTCTGTAAGCTGAGTTTTGCAGTTTCAGCAATGAAAAGTTGCAGGCTCTTGCTGCATTGCTACTTTTAAGATATGCTGAATTTGCTTTAATAGTTATCCTCACCTTCTTCAATACAGGGTAGTGTTCCCTAGAGATGTTTGACAAAAGCTTTCTTCATCCCCAACCCAGAGGATGGTGAAGGGCAAGTTAACCTCATGTACCTACACTTCTATAGTTATATCATGAGGTTTTGTCATCTTGATTAGAAAAGAAAGATGACAGAAATGACTAGAAAAGATATGCATATTAGAATATATCAACCTTATTGTAGTACTATATCTTGCAAATAGAATTCTTTATTGGCCATGTGTGATTAGATGCACAAGAAATTTGTCTCTCATGCATAAACTCTCAGTGTACATGCAAAACAACGAAGTAATAGTAACAACAAAGGATAATAATAATAATAATAATAATAATAATAATAATAATAATAATAAAAAAATACCACCAATGTTTTAATTAAGTGCTTATATGACTATAAGCCACACTGTAGAACCCCTGCCCTGGATACAAGGAAAGTACAAAACACTATTTTTTAACAATATTTTTGCAATATTTGATTATAAAAAATAAGATTAATCAAGGAAAAACTGCTTTGGCTTTAAAAACTGCTTTGGCTATAAAATGCTAATTGGTAATTAAAGTGAACAGGAAGCCATTGATTAAAGGAATAGAAATTACGTTAAGTCTCTGAGAAAGGAACAAGGTGGAATCTGTTAGCAGCACTGTAGCAAGAAAAAGCTTCAAAAGGTCATTGCCAGTTGGCATGGATAGACTGGGGCTGCAGCTGTGTTTTAGGTCATGAACAGCAGAAATCAAGCCTATGAAAAGATGGAAAGGCAGCAGAGAAAACTCAGAAGGGTAACATTTTGAGAAGCCAACGCTACTGCATTTTCTGTACCCTACCTATAAAGCTATGTTAATAAAATTTGCTTATTCAAACCTATTACAAACTTAGTAGTTACACTCAGACAACACGAGTTATTTTGGTGCAGAATTTTTGTGCAAATGCAGTTGTGCTTTGTAAACATAGTTCATAGTTTATTTGATTAATCAAAAATTAGTTTATCATGTAAATCTAAAATATGGGTAAAAATCAGTAATCAGGTTAAGATTGTTTTATGAGCACAGCTGCATTGTTTATAGAGGAATTGTAATTGTTTCTTTTACTTTATTTTTGAAGGGTATTAACAATAGGTCAACATCCCTCCTTACCTCCAAGTAAACACCTCTTTCATCCGGAGAAGTACACTTGCTCTTGACTCAAGATGCCATAAAGTATATGGCAATTATAGAAGAAAAGATGCCAGTAATTTCTGCCTTAAATATTGGTGTTGATGCTGTTTCATTCAGGCCTTTGCTAAAACCAAGTGAACAGACGGAATCCCATTGTGTGAATAAAACTGATTCAGAAGCAATCCAATTCTTCTGTTTTCCCCAAAATAAGACCTACCCCCAAAATAAGCCCTACTTAAGATCTCGCCCACTCCATTGCACCTAGCTGCATGAAGTGGGGCAAGGAACATGGTTAAAAATCAAGCTAAAGCAGGGATGGGGGGGGACCTGCCCCACACCCTCCACACCCACTTGCCTTAGGACAGTTGTAGCCAGGCCACCCAAGCCACAAAACCTGCCTTCCCTTGAGGGCCCACTTCTGCAGCCACTTGTCGCTGCTCACATGCATTGCCACCGGCCATCTTCCGGAAAGGCCTCTGCAGCCAAAAAACAAGCTCGGAATTGACATGCGTGGCGCCCCTGGCTTCCATTTTGCCGCCAGAGGCCTTCCAGAAAGGCCTCTGCAGCTGAGAAACGAGCTCCAGATTGACGTGCAGGGCGCCCCCTGGCTTCCATTTTGCCATCAGAGGCCTTCCAGAAAGGCATCTCATGGTGAAACAGAGGCCGGTGACAATACACACAAGTGATGGTGAGCAGTCACAGAAGAGGGCTGCCAAGGCAAGGCAGGTGTTGGGGCATGGGAGGCCTGGCTGCAGTGGTCCTAAGGTAAGACATCCCTCCAAAATAAGACCTCATGCCTCTTTTGGAGGCAAAAAAAATATAAGGCCGGGTCTTATTTTTGGGAAAACAATTTTTAAGTCCATCTAAATTAATAGCCACCATAATATAAGTCAGGGGTCCCCGACCTGTAGGCCATGGCATTTTGGCCACCAGGCCACGTGAGTACTGGGCAGTGCACATGCCCGTGTGTGCGTGCTCACCCCACCTCGTGGCACCATTGCCGCAAGCGTTGCGTGGATGGTGGCAGCACGACAATCAGCAGGCGGGCTGCGGCGTGCACCTTACACGGGGCAGCGGCATGATCCTCACACCGACGGTGGCATTGCCACAAGCCTGGCAGTGCCACAAGCCTCACACAGGCGCTGGCATTGCCGAGAGCCTCGCATGCATGCTCACGTTTCCCATTTGTGTGATGCACATGGTCATGGCCTGTTTGTGTGCATGCACACCTGTGTGGCTACATTCACATTTGCTCACACATGCGTAAGGCCCCTGCCTCTCCTCTCCCACCAGGCTGCCAACCCAGAAAGGTTGGGGACCCCTCTTATAGGTGATAGTAATGAATTCATGGAGGAAGCGCAGTGAGGTCCAGCAATGGCTACTAATCATTATGGTATCATGGAACCTCGAGATTCAGAAATCTTCTTTTTTGGTTAGATGGTTGAGGCTTTTCTTGATTTTGTTGTCCAGTTTCAGTATTGGGTTGGGATCTCACATGGACTTAGTTCCATTCTGCATGATTCAGAAATCATTTCATGGTTGCCCATGTTCTACTATCTATCAAACAGTACAGACAGAAGACACAGTACAAGAGAAGAAAACAACCTAGAGTTCTCACTTGAGATATAATTATCAATATGATGTAATATCTTAGTTTATGTGAAGACTTAGCTTTCTGGAGGCTCTAATGCTGGGAAAAAGGAAAGGAAAGTGAAGAGGACAACTAGCAGAAAGATGGGTAGGGCCAGTTACAGTGCCAAAGAGCTCATGCTGGAAGAAGGACCACTGAGAGACAGTCAACTTTGCATCGGCAGCCATATAAATTTTCTTAAATAAAAATAAAATAAAGAGCATTGATTTAATGGTGCATCGATCAAACAAAATTAAAATTTCTGTTCATTCTACAGAAAATAAATAATTATGAATACTGAAAAAAAGAGGAGCTGGCAGTTTATTTGACACATTGTCAATTTCCTAGGAGAGAAATAGTTCTGTGTCCAAAAAGGTGAATTAATTGGTAAAGGGACATAAAAAGGGAAAACAGAATGTAAAAGGGAACATCAGGAGTCCTTTCATCATGTGACTCCATGTTTTAAAGTATCATTGCTGGTTCCATTTCCTGCCAGCTAATTGTGCTGCATGGAAAGGAAAAGGAAGGTAAGAAATCAGCCCTTGACCTGAGATATAGTAAAAGTCAGCCACAGAGGCAGAGCTATGTATGTTGAGAGACTTTTTGCCAATCAAGAATAGGACGAATGCAAGGTAACGCAGACCAGAAGAAACATCCCTGGACTCTACTACTATGTGCCACAGAGATTCATATCTGCAGGTTTAGTCTCCTCCACTCCAAATGCAGCAAGGTTGGTTACAAAATTGTCAATACCTTATTATTTCACCCCTGCTCACAGAGCGATTTTATATGTAATAAGGAGTGGTGGCTAAGCACGTCAGATGATTCCTTTTCTTGCTCCAAGAGACTGAATATTGTAACGCTGTTTGCACTCTCCTTTTCTCGAGTGGAGGAAGCCCCCATTAGCACACAATGACTTCTCTATGTACTCTTGGCAGAAGTGAAAATAATTGTGTGTTGGTTTGAAAATGCACTGGCGCTATGAAGTTGTGGAAATGCCCTAAGTTACTGTTCTTAGTAGATTAAAAATCCAGGATTCTCAAAGGAGAATCAATCATCCAAAGCTAGACAACCACTCAAGGAGATTCCTCCATTTACAAATATACAACAGTGATGGTCCATAAACTATTGATGATGGTAGTTGGTGTGATTTCAAAACAAGAATGGCAAGCATCCATTCTCTTTTCTTTTCCACTAATGTGCAGCATTTCCTTCCAGATGGATCTGTGACTCATCCATACCTAAATCATTAGTTCTACCTGTGATTCAGATTTAATGAATGGCTCGATTATCTTCTCTAGGGGTCGTCCTTCCCTTTCTTCTTCAATCTTACTGTCATTACCAAATAATCCTATAATACACTTATACCCACTTGCTGCAACACTTAAGAAAAAGTTTTGCTCAGAAATAAGCTTGTACAAGGCAGAACATCATGAAGCTCAGTTCTGATCACTTAGCCCTTCAGAAACTCAAAGCTGCACTTTTATTCTTTACTATTTTTCTGCTGATAGGGAATGTGAACTATTTCTCTTTCCCACTTAAAACTAAGGAAAACCACACTACTAGTGTTTAAGAAATGGCCAATTTCTCACACCATGATTGGGAGTGAGGATCCAAGGATCACAAAGTTCTGCACACTTGCTTGAAGGATCTCCTCTTCCTATATCAAACTGCCCATTTAGAGCCAGCAGCAAAAAAGCTTCCTGCTTGAGCTATGCTGATGGGAAAATGATGTAGATCTGCACTGTTTTAAACCCTGACATACTTGCTTAGTTCCTCCCTATTAAACTTTCACACCCCAAAATCTGATCTGTTCTGACAGGATTTTGCCTTGCCAAAGTAATGAATTCTCACCGCTGACTTCATTTTGTTTCCCCTGTGGAAATCAGTGCATAATTTACATTCTTTAATTATTGCTTTTGCTAAATATTTTTGTATTTGTATTAATTTTTCTATTATTTCACTCAGATGCCTCAAGCAACTTGTAGCTGGAAAGTAGAATAAATGTTCCTTAAAGGAATAAATTAAATAATGTTACAATTTTATGGTTATAATCCTAATTACTAACCCCATTTTGGAATTTTCATGAAGCAAGGAAAGCGGATAATTTCTATTCAACTTTAGAAACCATAAAGGAAAAATTCTCAATAATGATTTACTACAACTATTTGATGTATTCTGCAAGTCATACATGGAACTGACTTTGAAGGCCAGCCAAAAATTGATTCAGAAAGTGTCATGCAAATTATGACTATTGTCTACAACATCTGCTTCCAGATTTGACTCAACTTCCTATATTTTTCCAACAAACATTTGAAGTGTGATACTTATCTAAACAAAGTAGGACATCTCAAGGTCCACCTGCTGTCTTTTCAATATTGTGCAGAATAGTCATTCTTTAAGCCTCTCTACTGAGTGAGGTTAGGTTGGTGCTAATTGAAAATCAAGTCCTTCTTCCAGTGGCAATCCAGCTTTGCAAATTGCTCTAAAGTATTCTATGTATCTTGAAACAATTGGACTTGTGTGAGTCCACCTCCTGAGTTATTTATTTGATAAGGAGACAAAAAGTATATGCCCTCATAGATTCAGATTTGAAATATAATTTCTAGATTCTAGGTTCTTCCAGGATATGATAATGAAATTACTGTTTGCTTTGCTAATAATCTTGGTTGGAAATTAGTTGGGAGAAGTTCAATCCTGCTAGTTGTCTTGAAGCTCTCAGCAATTTTTAATACCATCAATCATGAGATTCCTCTGAGCCATCTAATGAGAATTGGACTTCTAGAGCTATTGTTCTGCAGTGGTTCAAGTCCTTCCAGTTAGGATGTACACAGAAGACAGGGCCAGTGGACTATTTGGCACCCATATCATTATTCCTTGGGATTATATCTTTGTTTTCTACACTATTTAATTACTAAGGAAGGACATTATTATGCTGATGGCACCCAGCTATATTGCTCCCTATTTTTTTAATTCCAAAGAAGCAACTGATAGCTTTGAATGCTTCCTAGTATAAATAATGGTCTAGATGGAAAAAATATGAAATTAAATCCAGATAAGCCATTCAGAGTCATTTTGGATAGCAAGATGGGCAACATATAAATTTAATAAATAAATAACTTAAAGGTATTGCTGGTAAGGAAAAAAACCTGGATTTTAGGATTGAGATGAAGCCTTTTCTAGACAGAATTTCACTCGGCCAGAAGCTTGAAATACTCCCTAATCCCCAGCTGGCACTAGATTTGTAGGTGATGGCTTTGATAATTTAGATAATTACATCTAGTATACCAATTATCACCTTTCTTCCTCCTGACTTACTTACCCATCTCTGTTGTGTTTAGAACTCTTCCTCTCTGGTCTGCATTGAAATTGATAAGGGCAAAAAACCTTGATCAGTGTTACCAAAGCATCTTTGGATTCCTTTTAATTACTATTGTTGATATCACTATATTGATATATATTTGAGGGAGAAACTAGAAAATTTCTGAATATTATGTATAAGCTTGTCAGTCAGAAAAGAAAGTAGTGTCAGGTGAGGGAGCTCTGGATGTTGATAGTGATCAATAGCAATAGCACTTAGACTTATATACGGTTTCACAGTGCTTTACAGCCCTCCTCTCTAAGCAGTTTACAGAGTCAGCATATTGCCCCCAACAACCTGGCTTCTTACTTTACTGACCTTGGAAGGATGGAAGGCTGAGTCTATCTTGAGCTGGTCAGAATCGAACTCCTGGAGTGAGCAGTGAGTTAGCCTGCAATACTGCATTTTAACCACTGAGCCACCACGGCTTAAACAGATATTTCAATAAGAACAGAGAATGAAATGTGAGGAAGGTCAGGATTTCCAGGTCTTTACCAAAACAATGTAACAAATGATACAACAACTCTATCCACAGATCATTCTAAAAACTTAGGAAGGCTGAAATTATGTTATGTTTGGTTAAACCATCTTCCAGAGCAAATGTTTAATCATTTTTTAAAAGCATTATTTTTAAAGTTTTTGAAATGGGTTCCCCATATTTCATGTAATAACAGACATAAAAATCAGAAATACCTTAATGGTATCTGGAATTAAACAAAAATCCAGCAATTAAAGAATTAAAGCAGGTGTAGGAAGGATACTAATTTAATCAGGAAAAAAAAACTATAAAAGGCATAGAATTCATCCCCACACCTCTTACCTTTTCCTTGATTAGCAGTAAGCCAGCAATGCTGACAGACATAACTGATTCAGCTTTCTTGATATGTAGTTTTAATTACTATTTTAATTACAAATTCTGAACAAAGGAAGCTGCTTATACTTTATCAGGCCTATGGTCCATCTAGCTCAGTGTTCAGTGTTTATTAAAATCTTTTGCTCTCAGGACCCCTTCTCACTTTTGAAAATTATGGAGGATCTCAAAAGAGCTGCTTGTATGGTTTACATTTATTGATATTTACCACATTAAAAATTAAAATTGATACATTCACTGCTCATACAGCTTCTCATGATTGTTTCATGAGATTTTAATATTGTATTATTTTTCAACGTAGGCTGGCAAATAATTTTGATTTTGCGCACACTGCAGGAGGGACTTGGGAGATCTCCAGGGGTCCTAGGGCACCCTTTAAGAAACCTGGTCTAGCTTATTATCTCTTTTAAGTTTATCCAACTGGGTACCCAGGAATCCTGGGAGATGTAGCCCCCAAAAATCTGCAGGACTTTAGGTTGGTATGGGCTCATCTATACCCACTGTTCTAAATCTCAGATTTTTTCCCCATCACTAATTGAAACTGTTAGGTACAAAGCAAATATTCTGTCACTTAAGGATGTTCTCTGAGCTTAGTTGTTTTTCTGCAGATGTTTCATTAACCAAACTGGGATGCTAGCACTGATGATGTTATCTAGTTTGGGGAATAAAACATAACAAGGAAACAACCAAGCTCAGAGAGTACCAGAGACACCTCATTTCAACTCTAAACTATAAATATTTTTTTTATTAGTACGCTATCATTTATATCCTATTCACATCTCAAATCTACTTGATCACTCTAATTCAGGGGTGTCAAACTCGCAACATCACATGACGTGTCGTGACACATCGCGACTTTTTTTCCATTGCTGGCAATGGGGTGGGCGCAGTTTTGGCATGACGCATCCGGCCCATGGGCCAGCAGTTTGACACCTCTGCTCTAATTACTTCCTCATGACAGCTAAGCTATAAAAATAAGTGTCTAAAAAACTGAGTCCTGCAACTTTTCCCCCCAAATCCTGGTTCTCACTGTTTAACACTGTTAAGAGGATCCTCACTGGTGAACAAAGCACAGGTAAGTTCTTAGTAAGCAAACCTCCACCAAGCAGCAACAGTGCAAAGTTCACAAAACAATAAAAATAGCAGATTTTACGTATGTATAATGCAAGCTGATTTAGTGAAAATAGAGATAGTTTAAGATATCACATGAGAAAAGATTTGTTACTACAGTGATTAACATGCAAATCATTTAGAATTTGCAGCAACAATAGCATCAAGCAGAACTTGCTTGATGCTTAAAATTGCTTCAATTACAGTATAATATTTAAGAACATTTATGAGGAGGTTTATTGTCTTTATAGCCAATATAATCTCCTCAGTAGGAAGTTCCTCAAGTAAAATGCCACTACCAGAAAACTTTGTCTTGAATACACACCAATTTATTCTTTCCAAATAGCAAAACATAAAACACACCTTCATGTAAGAGGTAATAATTTATGAACACATTCAAATGGAAAATAGTCCTTTATTTCAGAATCAAACCATTTTATTTTTATATATTTTTTTATTTTATTTATTGATTTATTTATTTATTTATTTATTCATTCATTCATTCATTCATTCATTCATTCATTCATTCATTCATTCTACCCATCTTGTTTCAAGGCAACTTTTTGAGGATTGGTAGGCCAAACTCAGAACTATAAATTATGCCCAGAAGCAAACTTTCATTCCAGTACATCAAGCCTGCACAAGGTATGGACTATAGGCTGCATGTGGCTCACCAAAAAACTTGCATTGGCATTTAAAAAAAAAAAAACAATAAATCTACTGCTCCTCCCCCCCAACATTGCTGCCACTCTAAAGAACAGGCTGTTGACTTTACTTTACACCAAGCTGGCAGGAATAGCCAACACTCCAGAAGACAGGCTTAAGATACAGGAGGATCTGGACAGACTTGAACACTGGGCGCTATCTAACAAAATGAAATTCAGTGGTGAAAAAAGCAAGGTTCTACATTTAGGCAAGAAAAACCAAATGTACAGGTATAATATAGGTGCTCAATAGTAGCAACTGTGAGAAGGATCTTGGAGTCCTAGTGGACAATCACTTAAATATAAGCCAGCAGTGTGCTGCAGCAGCCAAAAAAGCCAACACAATGCTAGGCTGCATTAACAGAGAGATAGAACCAAGATCATGTGAAGTACTAATACCACTTTACAATGCCTTGGTAAGGCCACACTTGGAATACTGCATCCAGTTTTGGTCACCATGATGTAAAAAAGATGTTGAGACTCTAGAAAGAGTACAGAGAAGAACAACAAGGAGGCTAAAACATATAAGGAATGATTACTGGAATTGGGTATGTCTAGTTTAACGAAGAGAAGGGCGAGGGGGGACATGATAGCAGTATTCCAATATCTCAGGGGCTGCCACAAAGAAGAGGGAATCAAGCTATTTTCCAAAGCGCCTGAAGGCAGGACAAGAAACAATGGGTGGAAACTAATCAAGGAGAGAAGCAACCTAGAACTAAGGAGAAACTTCCTGACAGTGAGAACAATTAATCAGTGGAACAACCTGCCTCCAGAAGCGGTAAATGCTCCAACACTGGACGTTTTTAAGAAGAGACTGGACAGCCATTTGTCCGAAAGGGTTTCCTGCCTGAGCAGGGGGTTGGACTAGATGACCTCCAAGGTCCCTTCCAACTTTACTATTAATAATAATAATAATAATAATAATAATAATAATAATAATCATCCCAGGTCCTGGGTAAGGACTCGATAGGTAGACAAAATGCCAAATCCAGTCTGAACATCTGGCTGACTGTGCGATGATCGATAATAACAGTAATAATAATAAAGTTCGAAGGTACCGTGGAGTCTGTCCAGATCCTTCTGTATCTTAAGCCTGACTTCTGGAGTGTTGGCTATTCCTGCCAGCTTGGTGTCGTCTGCAAAGGTCTAGCAGAAGAGACTATTGTAGGTTCTGTCTATTGGAGAATATCATCTCCAGGTGGAATCTTTTTTGATACTGTACCTATTCTACAGAACATCATTCCCCCCAAGGTAAGGTTAGTCCTGCCTGACCTTGGCGGCCTTCCAGAAGATCCTGAGGATTTTGCTTTGCCATCTGGCCTGAGGATAAAAGAGTGGTGTAGAACCCATAAAATGGTTGTACTGTTCATGAGTTACTGTACTGGACAGGTTTAATTATTTTAATATTTTGTATTATATATTATTTGCATTCTGTGTTTTTTGGTATTGTGTATGTTTTAATTGTAAGTCATGTAAGTCACAAATATGACATGGGCAATTACATAAATTTATTGAATGAATAAACAAATAAATACATGCTACCCGATTAAGGACATTTAATCATTCAGTATTTCCACAAATGCGATATATTTATGAGACTTAACCTAACATTCCAGGTGATCTTTCCCATAACACATTTATGAGACAAAACAGTTCCCTGTAAAATTTCATACCCCAGAGGCTAAATAACATTCCACAAGTACTGTATCCTTGGACTGCTCAAGGAAAGAAAATAGTAAAGTCATCTTGAAGTTGATGATTTACACCAACACATATCCATCTACTTTTGCCTCGTGGGTTACTTTTTGAACTCCTCAATTTAGTCTACAATCCTGGAATTCTCATGTTGCACCCTTATCCAAGTACTAAATGTGTTCAGTTTTCTAATTCTACCAAGTTCACATGTTAGTTGCCATCTGCTACTATAGTATCCCAAACCACAAGTGCATTGAGCAAAACAATCTGGAATACCCCTCCCTATCACATTCCAGCACAGGACCATTATCAGGACAAGAAGGCAGTTTCCATTCTTAAATTGAGCCTAAATCCAAATAAAAAATTACACAGATTCCATAATTCTTTAAAGATTACATTAGCTGCCTATTTATATTTTGAGTGAATGTAAGATGTCTGGATCAACTTTTAATGCACAAAAATACAAACATTGGAAAGAGAAGAACTTTCCACTCCAACCTGCCTTTTGTCAGCAGCCACACAGTTGTTGTCTCCATAGAGGCTGAGGACCTTCGGAGGTGGAGCCCTGACTTTGGAATACTTTTTCTCATGAAAATTGGCTGGCACAGATATTAGGCTCCTCCTTTATTTGATTGTTTCTTATTTGTTTATCCAGAAACCAAAACAACAATTGTACCTTCTCTTCCATTTTTTTTTAATGAAACCTCTGGGGTAGATAATTAGCCAAAGTCATCTAGTGGTTTCCATGGCTGAGAGTAAACTTGTATCTATTTCTCTCAGGTACTAATCACCCTTTATATCACATCAGCTTTCTGGCAGCAACCACAGAGTAAATCCTATTTGTCAAGATTGCTGCCTCTCTGATTTATACTGATGGTGTTTAATACACTGGGATGAACAATAATGTATATAAAAGCAAATATATAAAAAGTTAGGTTGATGATACCTTCCAATAAGTCCTTCTTCTGTTTCTTTCCTGGAGCTGTCTGAATCATAGCCTCAGCAGCCGTACTTACATGCAGTCTCCTAGGCAAACTTGGTGGGATAAAGAGATGGCAACCCTGTCAACCACAGGGCACATAGTGTAAGAGGTGGTGACTCACAGCACCACTGAATGCTACTAGTTCAAGGCCTTACAGCTTTGTGGGCTGGAGTTTAATCTAAAGGACACTGAACTGTGCCATATTCAGATACTCGCTGGGAATCCCATTTCCATTTAGCTTAGATACACAACACTCTGGGTCAGAACCCCACAATCTGAAGTTCTTATAACAATTCCTTGCAATAGGTTATTTCTAGATCTACCATTTCCACATTTATTTGAGGTTAATTGCTCTACCTGCAACAATGTTCCTCCCATCATGCTCCCTCTTAGCAAATCCTTTCAGCTATAATGCAAACTGACACAAACACATTCTCACAACCACTTCACCACATCTCCGCTCCCACAAGCAGTAACTGAGATTGTTTTATGTTCCTCAAGGGACAAATGTCTAATTGATTCTCACAATCTGCATCCACTGCTTTCAATTTACTGTGTCATCAGAGGTCAAAGCAGGACAACTAAGTCAATACATAAATGCAGGCCTTACTCAAGATTTCCTCCATGTTTATACTGCATGTTGAATTCCATAATTGGCTCTACTTTGCCCCTATGTCAGCAGTCACAGAGTTGAGACAAATTGCTTACTTCAAACACCCCTATCATCCAATACATGCTATTCCTGCTTGGTGCACTTATTTCCTTGCAAAGAAAGCACACAGCAGTGCCAACTCCTACACTGGATAAGCCTAATTATCTTCTTTCACTAGCCTACAGTTCTCACCTCAATCTGACTAAAACAGGCTTATCTTCAAATATCTTACCTTTGCAAACCCACACTCTAATGACTGAGATCTTCCTTCACTTTCCTGGTCTGCATGACTGACAATCGAATTTGTGTGGATCACCCTGAAAGCTCAACAAGCAGGTCTTCTCGCTCAACATGCTTGCCCTAAGCATGTTTAGAGAATGTTACTTTCATCACACTTTTCCTTGTCTCAGAAGCATCAAACATGGATATAAAATAATCTTAAATGCATCAGCAACAAGTGTGAATTCTCTCTTTCCTCCTATTCTGCACCATTTCCTCTGTAATTCTCACCTAATTAATAGATATGAAAATTAATCACAGCAGAAAATTCCATCCCTAATATTTGGATTAAACAGATGCCAAACATTCAGCACTTTAGTTAGAGCAATACGCAGATGGTGCACATGTTACCTGTGCTATACAGTTTTGCACCAACAAGTAAATAAATACTGCAACAATTCCAAATCACAAATTGGCCTCACAACATATTAAAACTCCTGACATGCTTAATTAAATCCAATTCCTGTATTTATGGAACATTCTAAGCACAAACCAATGAAGCATATTAATGTGATAACATAACCTGCTCAGACAATTTGTGGGATTCCCATACTATGCCGAGCCACAGAATACTCTATCCTGCTTGGATTCATGTTGTGTGAACCATAATTAACCTAGATAGCCCATAATCTAGATGGCCCATAAGGAGATATATGGGCCATCTAGCCATAGGAAAGAGGACCAGCAGTGATCCCAGCCTCCACCCGAAATTTTCTTACCTTGTGAGCATCGACTGCCTCCCGGTCCGCAGAAGGACTGCTGGTGTCAACTGGCCCATTAGATGGCATTGTGGGGAAACTGGGGCAGAGGCAGCTGCTACAGATTTTTGCTTCTGGGGTTTAATTTACAGAAAATTCCAAACTTTACCCCAAATTGAAGAGGGATAATGGAAAAGCAGCCCAAGGCGATAAAACAATGCCCCCCCTCTGTTGATGATTCTGCTCTGGTTTTCCTGCCACCTGCAACAGGAAAAGAGAAAGACGAAGGTGAGGCCCAGGCACACAATACATGCACGGAAAGCCACTTTTGAGGGCCTCTCCCCACTTGCAGGCAATCATTAACAAGCCACAGCCTTGACTCAGCCAAACTGGGCCCCTGGTTCTTCAGCCCATACAGTCTCAGCTCAGCAACAGAAGATACACCCTCCTCTTTCAACTTCCCCCAGTCCAGAAACCTTCCCCCTCCTCTGCAATCCCAACCATACTTCCCTTTCCTTGCACAGCAGCACCTGTTGCTACAGGGAAAGTTATAAATCCAGAACAAGCCTTCTTGTTGCAGCCCCCTCTGGTGAGAACTCTTACAACCTCTTTTGACAAACGAAGCTAGCGCCAACATGGTGGGGAAGAAAGGGAAGAGAATAAAATGGGGTGGAACTGCACTTCAACAGCACTTTCATCCTGTGTGCCAGGTGCAAGCAGTGGAGCTTTCAGCAAGTCACTCTCCCCAGATCCCCAGCAAGCAAACACAAAAAGAGTCAGTGCACAGGAGAAGCTAGCTTACCACCGCACACACAAGCGACTCTCAGTTTGAGTCTTGTGGTAACTTTGCTTTTTGCCAAACAAACTAGGCAATAGTCCAGCACCAAAGAATCAACAATCTTGGGACAAGCCCAAGATTCTATCACACATAGCCACTGGGCAGCCTCTAGCCAGTGTTTCTCAACCTTGACAATTTTAAGGCATGTGGACTTCAACACCCAGAATTCCACAGCCAGCATTGCTGGCTGTGGAATTCTGGGAGTTGAAGTCCACATGCCTTAAAATTGTCAAGGTTGAGAAACACTGCTCTAGACCCTCTGCAGCAAGTTTAGATGCCTCCTGCCTCCTAAGAAAGTTCCCTTGCTTTGACTGCTTCTGTGTGAATGGAGATTCTGCTCTAAAACCTTTGCTGTATCTAAGACTCATCCTCCCAGGCAACGTGAATCTACAACCTTTTCTCCAACACTTCTGCAGCAAATTATACCAACATCTAGTAATACAGAGATGAATATATTTATACACAGTGCTGGATGAAAATGAAATATGCCATGTATTCCAACCTACATTCATTGTTACTCAATACACGTACATGCTATATAAACTATCAAGGAAAGTCCTCCGTTCTGAAATGCCATTGTGTGCAAACAGAACTGTAAGACTCAACATTTAATCAAAGGAAATGTTGAAGCCACACAGGTGGTCCTTGACCTCTGCAGTATTTACCTTTGCCTTCCCAGACTGTTCTTTAGCACATTTTCACCATTTGTCTACCTGACAGTGCTATTTATGGGATCTATGAACAAGGGCATCTGTGCTGCATGCTTAGCCACCAGTTGCCTCTCAGCCAAAGCTGATGATGGGCAGGGAGGAAAGGGTGACACCTTATTACAAGAAAGAGAACAACACTAGCCAAGATTTTCCCAGCCAAAGGATTTATCTCTTCCTTCTAGCAGTCTATTTTAGTGGCATCTGAAACATGTTTTCTCTAAAACACATACTCACTAATATGCCCATCTATATGCCCACTTATATTTTCCAGGATCCCTTGCATATTTTGCTCTTTCCTCGACATTCTTATTCCATGCAAAAGACCAGCATGGTTCCCTTGCAACAATTTCTTGTTATTATCAAATTGTATTATTTTTTATCAAAATATAAGATACAAAGGAAAATAAAAAGTAATAGAAACCTAGGGGAAGGAAAAAGGAAAAAAGAGAAAAAAATGTGGGTCGAGAAAGGAAAAAGAAAAAAAGGCACTGACTTCAAACTCTCTTTGGCACAGTAGAAGATAATAACATTACAAACTCAACTTTTTACTTTTATACGATAGTATATACTAGCCATTTCTATTAACAACAAGCTTTTTGTTTTCAACAAAAACGAAGTCAAAATTTCATTTTTCTATAAAATTTATAAAACCTTTATATAGAAATTCTATTGTTTCTATAAATACAATCTATATGCCCTCCATCCACCAAGCCACAGAAGGACCAAGGCTACCAAAACTGCAGCCAAGGCTACCATACTGCTGCAGTAGGAGCAGCAGTTAAGTCCCTCTATGCTACAGGAAAGGTCCAAAGAGAATAATCAATAGTCATCTACTGTTTTGAAGATAAAACACTTTTTCTCCAAAACAGGCATATACAAACAAGCAGCCTCTATCTGTTCTGGAGGAGCTACTGTACCATTTCCCCTCCCTCAGCCCAACTGCCAGCATTGTGAAAGTGCACAGATCCCCCCCCCCCCAAAAAAAGCAGCAGAGCTGTGCACTGATCTCCATCCAACAAGAGGTGCTAAAAATAATCAGGCACAAATCAATCCTGCAAAAAAAGGGGGGGGGAAGGCTGGACAGAAGAGGTCAGATCCACCCAGAAACTCTTCCCAGAGAACCCTTCTCTGGGCCCTGCTGCCAACCACCCATTAGCAAGAAAGAGATGCTTGCTGCCCCCTCCTATAGCTGCCTTTCAAGTGGCATTGGAGCTGATAGCAAGCCTCAAAATCTTACCACACTTCTTTCCCTTCTGGACTGCTCTGCTCCTTGCTGTCTGCAGTGCGGTATTCTTCCAGAATCTACTAACAGTTCTGTCAAAGCCCCCTCTTGACTAGCCATGGTCTTCTTCCCACTCCTGCTCACTCACCAGAACCCACTCACCAGAGCCCGCATAAGAAGAGGAGGGGCTGTTGCCCAGACAGCTCAGCTTAGTAAGCTGGAGTAGGGAAGGGCTCCTTCACTGCACGACTTGCTCCCACACAGAAGATACTTTGCCAATCACTTCAAAGCAGCCTCTAAGGACATGGAAGGGACATGCAGGAGGAGCATGCCCAGCTGTTCTAGCTGCAGAGGCTGCACAAGGGTATTTATTTTTATCAGCCACATGGAAAGGAGAAAGTGCTTGACAGGCCTCTGCACCTGCTAGCTCTCCCCCAACTGCTCTCTGGTAGCCAACTAATGCAGAGGGGCTCAAAATCAAGGCAACTGATAATTCAGGTGACACTAGGAGAGCCTGCTAAGAACTTTGCCCATTGAATACAGAACAAGTGCCACTTTTAGTACTTCAAAGAGTTTGTTTCCTACACAGAAATGCCTTCTCATAGGTAAGCCAGCATACTCAATGGTGTACTATGGTGGGAAAGTGCAGAAGAATGCAGCTTTGGGATATTTTCAGTGCATGAATGACTGTGATTGTAGATTGAAATCATGTACCTGCTCCTTCCTTTCAATGAATTAATAATAGCATTTTCACAGTCTACTATTGTTTGCTACTGAATAGAACCACGGAAGTCAGAAAGTGAGGAAAATGTTCAAGCAAAGACACGTTTTCTTCTTCTGCGACGATCATGCTATTATACACTGATGTTTCAATGGAAAAGTTTCTATGCAAGGTTACTTGCTTTTATGATTTAAAGGAAACAGTTTTATTTCAGCTGGTTAAAAATCCTTTTTGCAAATGCAATCTATTTTATAAATTGAATAAGGCTTACCCCGGAAAGTATGCATTAAAATTGAAGCCATTCTTATTATACTTCTAACAAGTGAAGTACATATTACAGCTGTTTGGCTTGAGTTACAGTGTTATTGTTAACTGTTACTGTGCATTTACAGGTATGGGCATGCTTAAATGCACAGCACAATGTCAGAATGAGCTCCTGCACTTGGTAGATTGCTTAGTCTAAAACAGCAAGGCAAAGTGGATGCTAGGATAGGCAATCCCCCACTCACCCCCCCCCCAGTTGGATCCAGCACCCTTACTGGAAACATTAAACATTAGGATTTTGAAGGCATTGTAGGAGAATCAATGGTGGCAAAAAATAAAAACACATCTGGTAGCATCTTTTCTGGCTAACAAATGTTATTAAAATGCATTAGATCAGTGGTTCTCAACCTTTCTAATGCCGTGACCCCATAATACAGTTCCCTATGTTGTGGTGACCCCCAACCACTTATACATAACCAGGTGCCAGGGGCGTGGCCAAAGAAAAGGGGGAAAAAATGGCGGTCAGCCTTGTTTGGCGACCCCCGTGAAATGGTCATTCGACCCCAAATGGGGTCCCGACCCACAGGTTGAGAACCACTGCATTAGATCATCAGATGCATAGAGTTGCTGCTCACAAACAGCAACTTATTTATTAAGCCTCTTAATAAAAGCTCTACGTTGGAAAAAGTGCTACCAGACTCCTTCTAGGTTTTTGAGGTAATGCCTGAAAACAAAACAGACACAAGATCCCCTCTTAAGTCCCCCAATGGCTATACAAAGGTGCAAAAAATAGTGGTACCAGCAGTCCATAGCAAGAAACAAATTAAAAACCTTGTCTGATGCAACTTTGACATTGGAGCAAACATGATTTCAATCCTGCTGAGCCGACAAGACAGGTTCAAACAGGGGCCAACTCTTATCACTTCCCTTCAGCACTGAAAATTTGGAAGAAACCCTGATCTAAAGATTCCTTTTAGCTATGGTGTCACACTTTCTTTTCAAACTGCATTCTCTTTTTAAAGCTATCACACCCAGTGCCTAACACATTTTATGGCAGTGTAGAATATATTGTTAATTATATGAAGGGTGAAGATACTCCTCCTTTTGCCACAAACACTCAACCCAAGGCACCTTTCCCAAATTATCTAGTGCAGCTACATATCTTCAACCAGCCTTGATTTTATGGTCTCCTGATGTGTATCCAGTAACAAATAGTTTGTCAAGGCACAAATGGACCCAGAATATGTGCAGCTGTGCTAATCCATCTCCACAAGCAGGCCTGTGCACCAGGAACACCAAGATAGGCCTTTTTTAAATCAATTTCTGATAGGAATACACATACAAACGTTCAGGTTGTTGTTGGCATTTAATTCTTTCAGCTTTCTGTGTTGGCCATGGTTTAACAATTAGGGTGGGTTTAAAAATATTTGGGGGACAAAACTGTTATTGTTCAGCTCTCATCAATATAATCAGTAAGCTCCCTATGAGAGTATTTGGTTAAACATTTTGAAAACTTGTTTATGTTCCATATGCTTTATGTTCCATATGCTATTCTTACTTTTGTTCTTTTTACCATTTGAGCTAGTTTTAAAATATTGTTATTTTGGTCTGTTTCTTGATCTCCCTTTCAAGGAAACAGGATATGAAAATTTTATCCTAATAGATGGGGAGATATGCAGAAAAATATGGAAGAAATGAAATCACAGTTCAAAAGCCAAGACATGCCAGAAGTCCAGGGCCACATCTTCTATAGCCATGCACTCTTGTAGCCTTTTGTTTCCTTCACCATCTCTCCCCCCTTTCAAATTTTAGAATAACAAAGAGGATTTAAATCACCTTATTAAATGCTACATAGGCTATATCCATCACATTTTACTGTAGGATCCGTGACAAAATACACACTATCCAGTATATGCCAAATCTGAATCCTGTGTGCTCAACAGGTCATTCCTTGTTAGGCTTTCAAAAGTCACTCATGGGGTAGATTTACTCCAGGCTTAGCCAGTGGTACTGCCCACACTGGTAAAGAAACATTTCCACACAGGCCATTTGGGGAGAAGAGCCTTTTGTTTTATTTTTCAAATTTAGAAACTACCCATCTCCCTCAAAGTAGGAGGACTCCACAGGTTGCAGAAGTACATTGGTCTGTAAAGGATGTTTATGCGCTCCTTAATTAAGCCCAATAGGATTTTCAAGAGTATGTTGCATCCCCTGGGAACCTGAGCTGAATGTTATTTTTAAAAAGAAAAAAAATACACGATAGCAGCAGAAGCAGCATGAAGCCAAATCCTTGAGCAGAGAGTATGAGATACCAAAAAGATTGCCATGTTAGGCACTCATGTATTTTCTCAGACAGCTTTTAACTTACCTTATGAGGCAACAGCAAAGGCAGTGATACACACACACACACACACACACACACACACACACATATATATGTTTTCTGAGGTTTTCGCGGGTGTTTGTATGTAGGTCTTTGGTTGTTCGGGTTTTCTCCCGCGTAAAATTGGAAGTGTCTTGGCGACTTTCGACGAAGTCCCATTCGTCATCAGCCTGAAGATGACGAATGGGACTTTGTCGAAACGTCGCCAAGACACTTCCAATTTTACGCGGGAGAAAACCCGAACAACCAAAGACCTACATATATATATATATATATAATGTTGCAAAAAGAAGCTGCAGTTGTACCTGGCAGATTGATTCACCAAATTGCCTCTGGACCACACGGGGGGGGGGGAGGGAACAGAAATGTATCCAATCTCTTCAATAAAGTAACACCAAAGAAGGGGGGTGAGGAAGAAAATGTCCTCAAGCCCACAACCCCTGGGAAGGGTCTGAACCATAATGAAAAAACCATAAAGTTAATAATTCCCTTCTTGTTCAGGGTTTCAAAGGGAGGAAAAGGGTTTTTTTTCCCCTGTCCTCCAGAAACTGTCACTTATCACACACTATATCAAAAAGCACTTCTATCCTTGAAGATGACAGGTTGCAGAAAATGTGAACCAGTGATCACTATAAAAGCTGCAGCAAAACTTTACAGGGAGCAGGGAAGTAAAAAGCTCACACGAAGAATAAAGGCAAATATACCTGTCCCAGGATAACGTTGCAAGTTGGCCCAGAAAACAGTGTTTCTCTGGCTGTGGAATTCTGGGAGTTGAAGTCCACATGCCTTAAAATTGTCAAGGTTGAGAAACACTGGGTTAGAGAGAAGCTCCAGCACGAGTCCAAAACCTCAGAAGACTAAACCTCTGGTCCAGGTGACCAACCCAGGTGGGATCCTGCTAAAAAGGTTCTCTTTTCCTTCTCCATTCAATTTCCCCTCCCTACAGTTGCTGTTCCTATTGGAGGATACAGCTACATCATGACTGTGTGGCCTTTTTTATATGCAAAGGAAATTAGTGGGCATCAATTCCACATTTCTGCAATTAGAGTGATCAATTAGATATAAGATGCTCTTGAAAAGAACTTCATTTTGAGAACCCAGAATCAACTGCCACTTGTTTTCAAATTCAGATGTAAATTTATTTTCGGATGTAAAACTCTGTAAGATAAGTATGTCTCTCAGAGGAAGTCAGGAACCATGGCTCCTTCAGCTCCACTCAGAAGCAAAACAGCATGAGGACAAGATGATGGGGAGCAAGGGCCCTGTTGACCATTGCAAGAAACAGACATGCCCCCTTTATGGAAGGCAAGATATAGACTTCACATGGTCAAATAACAAATTTGTGGGAACTTCTTCTCATGAAGGTTGCTACTGGTAAGCATGGACAAGAGCTAGACAAATGTAAAGGAGTAAAAACAGAACCAACTCACTTCCCATAATTCATCCATAAGGTAGTCCATGTACGTTGTTATCTGTACAGATGAGCCATTGAAAAGCCCATCCCAGTTCATCTCCTTTTCACCCCAGCATATGCTGAAGATCACAAAATCATTCAGAGGAAGAGGAGGGATAACTTTGAGGACTGAGAACAAGAATAGATTGACTTATGCTGCAAGAGGGTGACTCACAACTCAACCAAAGAAAGCCCACTCAAATGTCTGGCTTACCAGTTAAGAGTAGAAAAACTGGCGCAGAGAACAGGTAAAGCAAAGCGGAAGTGACTCTCGTACAGCTGTAAAAACCATTGCCTGTGTTTTTTTTAAAAACACTATTGCAGCTCAGTCTTTCTTTCCCCTCCTGCTTTCATGGGTCAGAGATGAATATGTCCCACTGAGAAGCAGAATATACAGAACTCCCATAGGACAATGCTGAAGAGCCAGCCGCAGCAATTCAGAGGAAGCACTTGAGTCACATACCCTCTTCTGCAGGCAGCACAGTCTGCTAATAGAAAATTCTATCAGTGGAGCTTCCAGCTCAATCCTTCCATGGGTAGTCTTGTTGAGCCCAAGGGGCATCGTTACCTCCAACTTTCTGAGTATGAGACTTGCACAAGGCAAGACCAATATGAAAGGGAGGTAGTGTCACAAGTCTCTGGGATGGGTAGACACAACCATCCTGCTATCGCTCCTGATATATATTGAATGTGTAATAAATTTATAGCTACAAGCAATTAAAAATGTTGACCCCATCCTGCAATTATCTGTGATCCACTACTCAATCAAACATTCCAAAGGCTGTATGTCCCCTTCAGATACAAAAAAGCATACCTTTGCAATGTGGGTCCCTCTCACCAAGTAAGACAATGCCCTTCCAAATTATAATACCCCCCAGGAATAAAAAGGCAGGCACAGTGCCCTGGAGATGTAACAGCACATTGGGTGGATGGCAGAAAAAAGAGCCTGGCAGAGACAAAGGGTAGCAAGTTGGGCATATTGCAGCAAGCTACTTTTTTGTCAAAACAATAAAATATGCATTGTGATATCACACAAGATCTGTCCTATTACATGTTCATACTCAATACTGCAATACAAGTATAAAAGGAATGGGGTTTGTGTTGCCGTGTTCCAACACACATTTCATTGTTTGCCTCTGTGTGGATGCCCATGGCAGCAAGTCATGTTACTCTAGGATTTAGCATGATACATACCATACTTTCAGGAAGTGGTGAAGTCAAGATACTTTTTCATAGCCAAATATTCCCTAGAGAAGCACTTGCTTCCAAGTACTGAAGAACAACAATGGTAATTGTAACTATAAAATTTCTGAGGAAAACTTAGGACACAGGATTTTTGTTCATTGTTATGTTGTTTTTATGATTATTGTTTTATTCACTGGTATTGTACGTCACCCAGAATTGCTTAAGATGGGCAGTCATATAAAACAAACAAACAAACAAACAAACAAACTCTTTTCAAACCTTTTAGGAAGATGCTTGAGAATGTATAAGCCTCTCTTTGTCTCCCTTCATTAATTTCCATCATATAACTGGTTTCATGTAGGAAAAAGGAGTTTTCCTACTGCAGCTTCCAAAAAGGAACATCCGGCACTCCAAATAACAATGTGGGTCATGGCATTTCTGAAGCAAACAAGCTTACTAACAGTACAGTTAAGGATTTCAATGTATACACTGAGCAAACTTTATATAACCTCCTAATTCCAAAATCAAATTAAATCCAAGATCAAATACTTCATCAAATATAAAGTACAGAGACAGCATAATTTTGTTCTCTGTCCACTTGTGTGATGTAATGTTCTTGTCTCCATTTTAAATAATGTTGTGGATAAACATTTATCAGTATGTTATTCTCTCATACGAAAGTACTATTACGATCAGGAAATTATATTAGAATTGCAGGATAAAAAATTTAAATGAAAATTAAATGACTAAGAAACTAGATAGTAACTCATATCCAGATGTTAACTTGCCCTAAAATTCGTGCAAATCAAGTTTCAGTTGGAATACTGTATGTTCATTTCCCTTTAAGCAATGTACCGTAAGATTAATCTTAATTATCAGACCAAATTTGCTACAAGCAGATGTTTACATCAGATTTTTAGATTTTGTTAGAGTTGATGCCAAACTGTACTCTGTCCTCAGCACAATTTTTTTATTTGGAAGTAAAGAAAAAACTATCTGAGAGAATAAATGCCCTCTCCATGACATCCTTAAATGTGGAAATTTAAAGGCCTTGCTAGGACTGACATGATAACTACAAACATCCTTTGATCCCTGAGTCAATTTTCTTGCTCTGTACTACTCAACTTCAGTTCCAATAGACGAGAACATCTGTAATGCAGGGTTGAATTATGGACTTCTTGGTGCTTTCTGAGCTTGGTTGTTTGTTTGCAAACATTTCATTACCCAACTAGGTAACATCATCTCTTTTGCCACTTCAACCCAAAATACCTCCAGAATCCTTTCTTAAGGCCGACTGCTCTCGATGGGAAGATGATGGGAAGACGTCAGAACCAGAGCAGGGCAAACAATTTCCTTGTCACAAGTGGAAAGGTCAGGAGGGCTGTGCTCTGGTCACAGCCTGTCTGCCCACTGCCTATTTGGGGCTGAGAAGCACTCTGTAAAGATTTGTGAAAATACCCCCCCCACACACACACACAGAGGCACATATAGGTCTCAGATGAGATCTATTTTGAGTGAACTTCACAGTAAAAATAACCAAGCAGGCAATGCCTGTTAAGGGTGAAAGGCACAGATTGTTCACCACACTGGAGAATTCTGCATGTTCTCCCATGAAAAGGCTGACATCCCTGGGGGCTTCACACAATAATCATTGCAAGCCACTGGAGGAATACAGAAAAGTGGCTTTCACCCTCCAAGTCTGCAAGGCAGAACTGAAATGTAGCAGTTTGCCAAGTTTCTAAATGCAAACATTCCTTTTGTATATCTCTTCCCCCCTTCCCCCCCCCCCCCCCGTGTCATGACAATCAAATTAGTTTCCCTCTGAAACACGAAGAAGTTTAGAGATTATCTAACCAAGAGGCAGCCTCACCCCAGAATCTAATCCTGCTTTCCTGAAGGGGTGGAGATGAAAAGCCCCTCTCCCAACTCTTCACCAGAGTTATTCTAGACAAGCCACATCATTCATCCCCTCAAATGTTTTTAGACATCTAATTGGAAGGAAAAAAGACTCCTGCAAGGATGTTTCCAGCTGACCCAGCATGTGAGGGGTTATTGAGTACATTCCCCATCTCTAAAAGCTCACAAAAGGTCTTCCCCTCTCCCCTTATTGTCCAGACCTTTCAAAAGCGCTGGGCCTGAAGAATTGGCTTTGAGGTTTCTAGCAATAAACTACCCTCATTCCAAACTAGAAAGGAAGGAAGCTCAAGACAGGTAGGAAGAGATGACAGGGCACAGACGTTTTCCAGTCACATCAGGCCTGGCAAAACAGCCAGCAGGCAGCAAATTGGGGGGTCTCCACAAGGAATAGGTCTATGTACAACCTGCTGGTATCAAAAAAGTCACACATAGCATATATAAAGCAAGAAATGTTATTTCACTCTGTGCATGGAGCAAACATGTGCTTTAGAAGTTGGCCAGGCCATTCTAGATGAAGCATAATCCAGCCAAAGCAAAATCCAGATAATTTAGACTGATCCATCTTTTTTTTTTTCCACAACTGCCTTCCATTTTGGAACGGCTCTACCAGAACAACATGGTCTGGGTCCATGCGCTAACCAAATAGACATGCTCTACTCTACGCACAGAAGCATGTGTGCTATAATCTGTGTATAGACCAACCTATACTGCTTGATCCATGCATAGATCCATACATAACATCCACTATGCTATTTTGTTTCAGAGTAAGCATTATATAGATTGCAAAAAGAGAATAAAGTAAAGCTAAAGAAATAAAAGCATGAGATAAAAAAAAAGGAAATGTAGCTAAACTGATTCTCAATCAATGGAGTGACACTGTCTGCATCCTTTCACATTCCCAAACAACACATCTCTAGAGTAACCCACAAATATTCCTTAGTTGGAGGTGCTTTTTTAGCCTTTTTTGTCCACTGATTTCTAAAACAACTTTTAAACTTTTCATCAAATGATTGTTTTGCTTCTTTTAATTTTGACTTTTAATTGTTCTCTTAATAATTATCTTTCTCTCATCCTCACTTTCACAATAAGTCTCTTATCCACAGTCTCTTTTACTTCATCTTTGCACCCAGCATGCTTTTTCACATTTTCCATCAGTGTAACTCCAGATATTTATGTGGCTTGCTGCAATATAACTGTAACAGGCAGCTCTCCATCTACTTTCCATTCATTTTATTTGAAAATTAATCTATTTTCTACTACTTTTTATATAGGATTCATACTTTTTTCCTAAAGACCCACTTTCACTTTTTTCTTTTCTTCCATGCCCATTTTCCCCAACATCCGCTGAACACAACCAATATGTCCTCTACTCAAAACTCATCATTCTTGTATCCTTCAGTATTTCTCTCAGTCATTCATCATACACAATCTAATACATCATACTTTTAGATTTACATTCATTCCTTTGCCATGAATAGATTTATGCTTACACTATAAGCATATATATATTCACCAGTCACCATTCTCAAGTTGATAAATAGTGAAATCATTTTTCTGTACTGTCTCATCTCATTCTCACCCATCCATTCATATCACCTAACAGAATAATATTTTCTCCTGAACTGCTTTCATTCAGAAACTCATCTCTAACTCTTCCATTATCACCATTCACTGGGGTGTAACAGGTATACGCAATTTATGAATTCTTGCTTTCAAATAAACTACAACTTAATCACACCGATTCATATTTTATGACTTGTTAACCCAATCATAATTCAGCCCACTTTCACTTCTCTGCATGAATCATCCATTCCATTCCACAAGATGATCACCTTCATTCAGATTTTATTTATTTATATATGATATTCTCCCCATTCTTAGTTTCATTGACATATAATTTGTTTTCCTTTTGTTTCATTCATTCTTTCATACCACTTAACATTTACTGTTCTTACATTTCAAGCTGCAATTTTCCATATGCCATGATCATCATTTGAGGCACCCTGTTGACCAAAGCCATGTTATATATTAGGCCAATTAGCTTTGGTCAATTGAGGTCTTCACATAATGCTGTTTAACTATATACCGGCCTTAGTCTTACCTGTGCCACATACAACAACCTCTGTTAATGGTAAAGACAATGCAGGTTAGTTTTGATACATTTTGGCCAGTGTGAGTTACCACAGCCCAGTATTGCTCCAAATATGCTCATGGCATTCTATGCAAAATAAGATATCTAAAGACTAACTTGCAAGCCAACATTCTGTTGCCCACATCCACTAACTTGGGGGTATTGCAGTGTAGTGCCAAATCTGCAGAAAAGTTTCTTAAATATCTAAAAACAGTGACAAAAATGGACACTTGAGCATCGAATGTGTTCAACTGATGGGAATGCTAGAAAAGGAGCTTGCAGCGGTGGCTTCGCCCTGAGCCCTCCAGCTGCTCCTGGTGGGACAGACCCCCCTCCCAAGCCCCACTCTTCACTATGGAGAGATAATGTGGAGTTTGCCAAATCATCACAGCAAAAGAAACATAATGTGAGCGAGGGGCAACAGGGTCTCCTCTCTGGAGGTAATCACAATCGAGTTGAAGGAGAGATGATTGCACCATCAGAAATCAAGTAAAGTGAACTTAGAAGGAGCAGCAGTTCAGAATCTCCTCCCCACAGTTGGGCTTCAGCCATATTTTCCCCAAAGAGTGACAAACTCTAAACAACCCTCCCACTTGATGATAAAGATGCAGCACATCCCCCTGCACCAGCTCCTATGCGTATTCCTTCCTTTACCCTTCTTTTACTCTTTTCTATACTAGGCCCCCATTCAAAGGGTGGTCAACTAGCGCAGGGCAGACAACGGAACTGAAGGCCCCCCCCCCTCAGCCTGGAAGGGAGGAGGAGACATCCGCGGAGGGAGGAGGAGCCAGGAGCCTGGCATCGTGCCAGTCTGAAGCTGCGAAGCACGCAAGGAAAGGAGGGGGACTGGCAGTGGCAGAATGGAAAACCGGCGGGAGGGGCTGCTGCGCCGGGGAGGGGGAAGCACACCCAGGAGGCCCCTGCCCACCTCACGTATCTGTTCTACTAGGGAAAAATTGAGCCCGGCAGAGAACCCCACCCCCCTCGGCTTGCCCTTCACCGGCAACACTGCAAAGCTTTCAAGGACACAGCTGCGCCCTCCCCCCGCACAGAACAGTGACAGCCAGCGCCTCCCCCCGCCTCCGAATTTGCACCAAGCGATGAAGCCTCCCGCACTGGACAGGCCGCTCAACCGGGGGGGGGGTGAATGCAAAATGCCTGGAAAACAAGCGCCTGATCTCTGTGAATCATTCCCCCCCCTCATTGTACAAACGGGAGAGGGGGGAGAGACTAAGCCAACGAAGGGTAGGAAAAGAGGCTGGATAATTGCACTCGCCTCCGCCCTCCCCCGTGCCCGGTCCCAGCTACAGGTGTGCGCACGGAAAAGAGAGAAGCAGGGCGATGCCCCCCCCAATGCCCAGCCGTGCCCTGCAGCCTCCGAAGAATCCCTCCCGCGTGCCCCATAAAATCTCTCCTTGCCTGTTCCGCTTCCCTAAAATCTTATCCTGATCGCGCAACGCCTCCCTTCGCGCAGGGATTAACGGGGGGGATGACACAGGGCCCCCTTCGGTCATGCCAGGCTGCCATTTTTGCCGCTTCGCCCTCCTCCGTTCGCAAAAGAGCGCAAAAGCATTCCGCTTTGCAGGAGAATTTCCTACAGGGGAGGGGGAATGGAAAACCCCGACAGCTTCCCCCACCCCAATCTTTGCGCGTGTCTCTTTTGTGCTTGCAAAAACCGATGCATCTTTGCAAAATAAATAAATAATAACGCTGTAGAGCACGCTCGGGTGAGACACGTCTGCAAAAAATGAAAAATAATAAAGCTTCCCCCCCCCATGCGCACGTATATTTACCGACACACACGCATGCATACACACAAGCAAACATTGCAAAGCCTGCCTGCACAAACGCGCTTGGGGGCAGCGCAGTCGCGCTCTTCCCCCCCCCCACGCCAAGCCGCTTTCCTCTCCCCCTCCTTAAGGTACGTGTGAAGTTCAAGTTCGCCGAAATCCAGGGGTGGGGGAGCATTTAAGGCTGGGCCAATCCTAGCGGGGGAGGGGTCAGCCCCTGTCATCTCTCTCCCTCTGCTTTTCCTGATCTGGTGCCAAGAGTGAGTCCCTCAAACTTGAAGGGGGGGGGGGAGAGGAGCTGAAGCCATGCCAGCAGCCCCCCAGTTCAGAAAGGAGAGCCTGAAATTTCTGTGCATGAAAGGAAATGCAACAAGCGCCCGGTAGGGGAGGACTGCTGCTGCAATTTTGGCATGCCTGTAAAAGACAAGCGGGGGGGGGGGGAGAGAGAACATCCGCCAGCCTCTTTGCACCAGCCTCTCATGTCAAAGCAGATTACCCTCCCTAGGGCGGAAATACGGGAAGGTTTGGCCCTGGCATGATGACCCTCCGTGCAAAGTGTCATCTGCACCCCCGGCCTGTTCAGGGTTTTACCTTGAACCCCGGTGTTCCTCCTGCAGCTGCTGTTTACTTCCCGGGAGGGGGGGATCCTCCTCCTCCTCCTCCTCCTTCCGCGCTCCTTGCCTTGCCCAGCCTGTGGAGGAGGCCTCGCCCGCCGTCTCCACTGCAGCAAGAATCGGATCCGACCGGCTCGGATCGGACGCACTCGGCCCGCAGGGCCACTGGAGAACGAGAGAGGGAGCTCGGGAGTACCCGCTGCGAGACAGGCAGATAGGCCAGCCAGCCAAGCTGGTTGGCCCGGTCCTAGCGCTAGCAAGGCTCTCTGGTTACCCTGCTGCCAAAGAATGTGCTGAGGCCCTAAGCAAAGCTCTGGTTCCTACGAGGCAGGCTCTTTCATTGCTCCGAGACTCGCCACCAGTTGCTGCGTATTTTAAGGGCTGTGTTCAGATAAACGAGTTCTTACTGACTGATGGGCAAGGGAGGATTGTCAACCCAACACAGGTGCCAAAAGAATTGCTCATAAATAAAATCTTTTGAAAAAAAGAGCCTTCCTTTCATCTGGATCTATGGCAACATGGTTAGTCTGTTGTAAAGCTGCCAAACACACACTTGAAATTAGGGGAAATATCACCTTTTGGTTACTAATTGATTACCATTTGTTTCCAAGAAACACCCCCATGGATACCAGCCCTTTCTTACTGATCACAGTTCATTGGAAATGCGAATTGAGATCTTCCTCTAGCTCTTCATTTTGTTTGCTTTGCATGCATCAAATATGGCAATTTTTGCTACCAGAGATGTGGCAAGGAGTTTCACAAGTTACAGTTGGTGCAGCATAATGTTTAAATAATTGCCTAGACCTGGGCAGATTTAAGATCAGTTCCACCTTCACTGGGTAACCTTGACCCAGGCATTTTCAGCCCAATCTACCTCACAGGATTGTTGTGGAAAAAGCAATGTATTCACTACTTTTGCTGCTAGAAAAAAAGCAGGATGTTATACAAATAGTTGAGAATGCCTCTTCCACACACCTACACGGCATGAATACAATTTGTTGCCACAAACCAGGAATGTAGACCTGAACAGTAAGAATTTTACAGGATATTATGCCATATCGTAGTTAGTTGGTGGAGAAGACTCCTGCGAGTCCCTTGGACTGCAAGGCGTTCAAACTGGTCAGTCTTAGAAGAGATCAACCCCAACTGCTCTTTAGAAGGACAGATCCTGAAGTTGAAACTCAAATACTTTGGCCACCTAATGAGAAGGAAGGACTCACTGGAGAAGAGCCTAATGCTGGGAAAGATTGAGGGCAATAGAAGAAGGGGACGTCAGAGAATGAGGTGGCTGGATGGAGTCACTGAAGCAGTAGGAGTGAGCTTAAATGGATTCCAGAAGATGGTAGAGGACAGGAAGGTCTGGAGGAGGAACATTGTCCATGGGGTCACAATGGGTCGGACACGACTTCACAACTAACAACAAGCCCTTACAATGCGACTCTAGCTATTATGAGTTTTAGTTATGCTCTGTGGGTTGATATGTTCTTGAATCCAGTCAATGGTATTTATGTTATGTTACAGCAAACCACCATAGCTTGGCATGACAAGTAAACATAGTATCCATATGAAAATAAGCCTGGCAGATAGACAGCTGCTAGCTTCTCCTTGAACACATCCAATTCAGACTGGAGTCCACCCCTTTCCTGCCTAATTTGTTTGTTGGGTTATATGATTTATAGGGCTTTCTATCTTCTGCTATTCTGGGTGATTAACAATAATTAAAACCATATTGATCAAACTCCCCAAATCATATAACAATAACCACAACATTCACATTAATTCAATGCAGCCAGTCCTGAAAAAAAAATCCTTCAACTATACAACCATACAACTATATAACTGGTTTCACCTTAAACCCAGTACAATGCCTAAGGAAATAACCATGTTCTAAAACACACATGTCAAACACAAGGCCCGGGGGCCGGATGTGGCCCGCGAAGTAGTTTCATGTGGCCCATGAAGCCATCCTGGAAACAGTGAGGGAACGGCCCCCGCTGCCTTGGCCCTGGCCCAGGCCAGCTGGGAGCCAATGTACAATTTTGTGGTGGCCATCTATGCTGAAATGCATTCAGTCTTAGCTCCATAAGCCCCCACCCCTGCATGGCCTGAGAGGAACAGTGAGGCTCCTTCAGTGGACCATGCCTTGGCACTTGCCCTGGTCCCACCCCCTTCTGCCAGATCTGTCCCACTCCTGTCCAGGCCCCAGAGGTACCCTTGACAGGAACGATGTAGAGCTAGCCATGCCCACCCAGTAGGCAACACCCACTCCATCCACGTCCACTCAGTAGGCCGCCTCCTCCCCCCCCCAGGGCAACTGCCATGCTGATGGGGCACTCAGTGAAATTGAGTTTGACTCCCCTGTTCTAAAGCTTTTTGGATTCAAACCAGATCTGGGAAGCGGGGGCTGGGGGGATCTGAAGCCTGATATTGAACCTCTCTTACTGTTGGGAAGGCTGTTAATCCAGTTAGAATAGCCTGTTGTATGAGCTCAGCCAGTGAGATGAGAAAGAAAAAAAATGACTTGAAGTATCTAAATTAAGGTTGACTTCTCAAAGTTGGTTTTCTCCAACACATTTCTCAGATGATTTATTCTTGCGCGCTCTGTTGCTAGTGACAAAATTTCTTCTGCCTACATAATTCTTCAGATGACTCTTCACCAAAGTTTGCAAATATCTGTTTGTGGGCTGCTTGTTCCTTGCTGCTCTGCTTTGAGATCCCCACATGCTCAATTCAATGACTAATAATGACCCCACTTAGATAACACTTATCATTTGCTAACTAAATAACCCAATTATTTGCTGACACACACCTCCTCCGCTCCCCACTCCATCCTGTTGAGTCATTTACTTTTGGAAGCACCCACCACCAGTAGCAACCATCTCTTGTTGCTGTAGTTGTCACCCTTTAAGGCTCCCAAGGGAAGTGAAGACCAGAAGAATTGGCAGCAAATATGTGCCCTTTTGGCAGGGGCTTGGAATTTGATGTGGCTTCCTTGATGACAGCCTTTACCATAAAGATACATGAAGGGTTGTTCTGATGAAGGCAGGTTAAGGAATGGGGTTGGCCTTTTTTTACAGTTGGTGACTTGATTCACTTGCTTAATTCTACAGATCAGCATTGCTAATATTCTGCAGATCAGCTTCTGTCAACTGGTGGTGGTCCAAATTGCCCTAGAAAGCAGCAGAAGTTGAAAAAGTACATTACAGGTTAATGTCCCTTTGTCATTCCAGCAATCAGGATAATAGGCTGAAAAAGACACTGTTCTGTTTCCAGCAGACATGTCTTATGTTGTTGGTATACAGTATCTGATGGAATTTTGCTTATGGTTTTATTAAGACTGGAACCAGCGTCCATAACCAGGCTCCATTAGAGCCTATCTGCCCTTCCCCTAATCTGATCCTATTTTACAGTCTGTTGATATCTCTTGGAGGGGAAATTGGTCTTCATTCAAAGCAAATATCTAACAAGTATGCTGCCCAGCACCTGCTCTGGAAGATGACCTTGAGGGTGGACATCCTAGGTCTGCTGTGTGCAACGATAAGATAATGTAGTTGCATGTCCCAAAGGTGAATTTTAAAAGGCAACTGGTCTTCATTTTTTTCTTGAAGATGTTTCACTTCTCATCCAAGAAGCTTCTTCAGTTCTTGGATGAGAAGCAAAACATCTTCAAGAAAAAACCAGGAAGTCCAGTTGCCTTTTGTAAAGTACCTTTGGGACTTAATGTATGGTGGGGTTCAATGTTCTGCATCAAGAGATCTCAGATCTGTTTTTGATACCATACAAATATATTTTACTCATTTTGATATTATAGTTCCCATCTTAGACAGCAGAACTGAATGGTCTAGGTAGGAGAACAATGTTGGGAGACTGCTTGAGGGACTTGCTAAAGGCTGAAATCTCAAAACTCTCTCCTATATCCCCAATGTTATGCCTGGGAACACTAATTGATCAGCTGAATATTGTTTGGCATCTACCAGGCTCTCTGCCTCTACATCAGGGCTTTTCAACCAGTGGTCCAGGTACCACCTATGGTACGTTGGCACCTGGCAGGTGGTATGCGACTGTTGCGTCCTTGGCGGGAAAACAGACACGAGAAGCAGCTGGAGTTCTCAGTTTCTTTTATTCAGCGTTCAGCTTACAGGAAGATGGCTTCAGCCTCGCCCAAACGCCTCGCAGCCTCTTATATAGGCAACTCCCGGGTAAATGGGTTACTTTTTCCCGCGCCAGCACCCGCGCATGCGCACGGCGCTGGCGACAGCCTGTCTGGTCCCGGGCAGCTTTGCACCTGCCCGGGACTGCCTGCAAACGCCCGAGCCGTTTGCAAAGGCTCGGGACATAACACCCCTTTCCCCCGGGCTAAAACTACTACCAACATACAACATTTATTTTATATGACATTTTGCTCCCCAGTGCTCCCACTGTTTACTGGCCTTTGCCTTGCCAGCAATGTTATGTAGTCTTCTAGGTACTTGGGAGATTTCTTTGCTCTCTGTGACCTTCTTAGCTCTGGGTTACTGGCATAAGTCCCCTGACTGGAGGGAGGCGTGAGCCTGTTCTCTCTATTGTGCCCTGGTGTCTTCCAAGGACTGTGCCCCGATGCCTGGCCTGCTTGCTTGCCCACCGGGCTCGTCAGGCCAGGGCTTCTGTTGCTTTGTGACCTGGTTGACCTGCCTAGCTGTAGACCCTCGGGCCCCTTGAAATGATAGCCACTGCTGGGCGTCTCTGTAGAACCTCCTAGGTCAGTCCAAGACCTGTCAGGAGGCTGTCCATTCCCTGAACCCCATTCTGTGCTCGGGCTCGTGTGGGTTTCTGTACTTTCCAAAACTCAGGTGTTCCCTGATTTGTGCTAGGGTTGTTGTAGTCGGGACTTGGTTCCTCGACTAGCTCTGTGTATGTTTGACCCCCTGTAGGATTTGGGGTAAGGTCAGGCCAACTTTGGGGATTGTGTGCCAGCTCTCTTGCGGGGAATGATTTGTTGGGATGCCCCCGGGTATCCTCCGTGACTGGAGTGCTGTGTGACGTGTGTGGAACGTGAGTATGCCCCCGGGGTGACTCCCTGGCTGGAGTAGGCGTGGATGCCTGGTAGTTAGGTAAGCTCATGGAATTCTTGTTCGGAGCTCTCGCGGAACCCTGGGATGGGCCGTTTGTGGCTCCCTCAGTGGAGATGGGCAGTAACTCTTGCCCTTCCCTTTGCTCCAAAGGGTCCCCCTCCCCCCCTGGAAAAGACCCAGGAGTCTCAGCAGAAAAGTCTCGCCTAGAGCGAAGTTGGTCGATGTGCCGACGTAGGACACGACCGTTGTCCAGGGCAACCTCGTAGGAGAGAGGACCTGTGATCCTGGACACAGAAGCGGGGACCCATGTATGACCAGGCCCGTAATTGCGAGCCCAAACCGGGGCACCCACAAGTAGTTGTCTAGGTGCCCTAGGATGTGAGGTAGATGAAGGCAGTCTGTCCGGATGCAACCGGTCAAGTCTAGTAGTAAGTTGGCGCCCCCAACGAAGTTCAGCTGGACTTCTCCCTGTAGAAGTGGACGGTGTGGTGCGATAAGAAAGGAGAAAGTCAGCCAACCTGTGATGCCAGTCCCCGTAGGTGAGTCTCTTCAAGGCGTCCTTTGCGATGCGCACCATGCGTTCAGCCATACCGTTGGTGGACGGGTGAAAAGGCGCAGACGTGGCATGACGAATCAGGTTTGCCTGTAAGAAAGCTTGGAATTCGGAGGAGGTGAATTGAGGGCCGTTGTCGGACACAATGACATCTGGCAGCCCGTGTGCAGCAAAAATCCCCCTCAGTACCTGAATAGTCTTTGCAGTGGTGGTGGATGAGACAGGCACAACCTCAAGCCATTTTGAATGGCTGTCAACAAGGACCAAGAAGAACTGGCCCTGAAAGGGCCCAGCGTAGTCAATGTGCACCCTAGACCATGGGGACTGTGTTTCCTCCCATCTATGCACAGGAGCTTGGGGCATCTCTGGGCGAGATCGTTGGCAGAGGTGGCATGCGTGCACCTTAGCCTCAATATCTTTATCTAAAGCAGGCCACCACAAGTGGCTTCGTGCAAGAGCCTTCATACGGACAATGCCAGGATGACCCTCGTGGAGGGATTCTAAGACCCTAGTCCTCATTGAGGTGGGAATGACAACTCTGTTTCCCCAAAGCAGACAACCCTGAGAAAGGGACAGTTCGTTTCTTTTGGACCAGAAACTCTGAAACTCAGGACTAGGGCAGTGCTCAGGCCACCCGGACAGGACCCAGGAGCGGACACGTGAAAGTGTGTGATCTGTACCTGTTTCAGCGGTAACATCCCTGGCACTAAGAGGGAGCTCGGGCAAGGCTTGGATTGATAGAATGTTGACAGCTGGCGCGGGGTCAGCTTCTACTACTGGCAGAGGCAATCTACTGAGGCCATCAGCATGGCCCATTTCTTTCCCAGGCTTGTGGAGTAATGAAAAATCATATGCAGACAAGAAAATAGACCACCTAAGCATTCTAGGGGAAATGATGTGGGGAGTCTGCTTACGTGTGGTAAACAGTCCCAGCAGAGGCTTATGGTCAGTGAAGACCGTGAAATGCCTGCCATATAGAAAATCGTGGAATTTTTTAATTCCAGCAACAACAGCCAGAGCCTCCCTGTCTATCTGAGCGTAGTTGCGCTCGGCAGAAGACAGTGTTCTGGAGTAGTATGCAATAGGAACCTGAGTTCCATCAGACCTGAGGTGACTCAGGACAGCTCCAACCCCGTAGGGGGATGCATCACAAGCGATGCACACAGGAAGAGACTCGTTGAAATGTGCAAGAACACTGTTAGAAGTGAGCAAGGCCTTGACTTCTTTAAAGCAAGCCTCATGTGCTTGTGACCACAGCCACACAGCTTGTTTGTCTAGTAGCCTGTGAAGAGGCTCAGCTACACTAGCTTTATGTGGAAGAAAAGAATTGTAGAAATTCAGGAGGCCTAGGAAGGCCTGAAGTTCGGCCTTAGACTTTGGCCTGGGTGCTTGTAAAATAGCAGTTAGTTTGGATTCAGCAGGATGAATCCCAGCAGCATCAATTTTGAATCCCAGAAATTCAGTAGAAGGCACCCCGATCTTGCATTTGTCTTTTCTGAGCTTGAGGCCTGATTCCCTGAATCTTAACAGGACAGCCCTAAGTCTTTCAGCTAGAATGTGTGTGGAGTCTCCTGCAATCAAGACATCGTCAAAGTAGGGGCAGACCCCTGGTATACCTCGTAGTGTGTTTTCCATTACGCTTTGGAAAATCCCAGGAGCGACATTTACTCCAAACTGTAGCCTTTTTACTTTAAAGGCTCCCCTGTGGGTCACAATGGTCTGAGCTATGGCAGCATCATCATCAACAGGCAGCTGTTGATATGCTTGAGCTAGGTCAAGCTTTGCAAAAACACGCCCCCCCTTGAGAGAGGCCAGGATGTGACTGACCACAGGAACAGGATAGGCATGTTGCTGCAATGCCTTATTGAGTGTGCATTTGTAATCAGCACAAATGCGAATGTCCCCATTTGCCTTTAGAGGCGTGACAATGGGGGTCTCCCACGGGCTGGAATCAACAGGTTCTAGGATTCCCTGTTGGATTAGTTTGTCTAATTCAGTGTCAATCTTACTTTTTAAAGCAAAAGGGACCCTTCTTGCTTTAATCCTAATGGGAGTGACAGTGGGGTCTAGCTTTAAGGACACAGGTGGTCCTTTGAATGTGCCCAGCTGGGGGCTGAAAACATCTGCAAATTCTTTGCAGACTTCCTGTAGGTCGAGTGTTTGTAAGCTGTTGAGTCCTGTGACGTGTATCCCCAGGGCCTCAAACCAATCGAGTCCTATGAGACTCGTTCGTTCACCCCCTACTACTAATAAGTCTAGTGGACCTTCAAAACTCTTTTATTGCACGTTAAGGGTGGCCTCCCCCTTAACACACACTCTTGAGTTCTGAAAATCTGTTAATACAATATCAGAAGGCCTTAACTTGGCCTTAGACCCACTACTGGAACAAATCTTCCTAAATGTATGCAATGAAATGATGGACAGGGCAGACACTGTGTCTAGTTCCATAGATAATGGAACCCCTTGTAGCTTCACGTTGAGTGACAGCTTTTTCTTCATGGGCTTGTGTGTGCCTGTTCTACAGATGCTTCTTCGCGAAGCGCAAAACCCTACCCTATTCTGGCTGGGGAATCTGGTACCTTTCAGGAGTTCTTCTTGGGGTTGTGCCTTTCGTCGGCTCAGACACACAGCTGCAATATGCCCTTGTTGGCCGCCTGCCCGGCAGGTAGCGGAGCGGAACTTGCAGTCGGTTCTCCTGTGGCGACCTCCACAGCCGATGCACTTGAGCAGAGCCGAAGAGCTTCCCTTCTGGTTCTCTTCCTTCGCGGGGTGTAGACGGTCGACTTCCTCGTCCGGATCCTCCTCGGAGTTTCGTCGGACGTCTGCCTGGTGCACGGACGCACCCTCTGCACTGTTTCTGATCGGCCGCATGTTTTTGATGGCGCTGCCTGCTGCTTCTTCTGCGGTGACTTCCCTTAAGGCGGCTTGGAAGGATAATTCTTCCTTGGCAAAAAGTCTCTGTTGTAGCTCTCGATGCCTTAGCCCGCACACGAATCGGTCCCTCAGTCGTTCCTCGAGGTCCTTGAACTCGCAGGGCTTGGCGGCCTTCCGTAGCGCGGCGATGTATTCCTTGGCTGTTTCACCGGACCGTGGATCCCTCTGCTCGAAGGTGTGGCGCCATGAGATAACGGACACCTTGGGGTGGAAGTGCTCTTTCAGCATCTTCTTCAGGTCTGCGTAGCTTACAGACTCTACTGGAACAGGTGCTACAAGATTTTCTGCGATTTCGAAGGCGTCTTGGCCGCAAACGCAAAGCAGGGTGGCGGCCTTCAAGCTATCTTCCTCACTTGGTTTGCCTTGAAGTAGTTCTCCATTCTGGATACGTAGGAGTCCCACCGCTCTGGATGTGAGACGTCGAATTCCGAAAGCCTTCCGATTTTCGCCATCTTCGGATCTTCAGGAGACGGGTCTATCAGCCAGCCTACCCCCGAATGCGCACCGGATTGGCGGGTAGCTGCCGAGTCGACGCCGTTCCTCTTCCGCCGCTCAGGACTCCTCGGGTAAGCTTACACTTCTTCCTTTCCAGGTAGTGCAAGGCATCCCACCCTCGTCGCCAGTGTTGTGTCCTTGGCGGGAAAACAGACACGAGAAGCAGCTGGAGTTCTCAGTTTCTTTTATTCAGCGTTCAGATTACAGGAAGATGGCTTCAGCCTCGCCCAAACGCCTCGCAGCCTCTTATATAGGCAACTCCCGGGTAAATGGGTTACTTTTCCCGCGCCAGCACCCGCGCATGCGCACGGCGCTGGCGACAGCCTGTCTGGTCCCGGGCAGCTTTGCACCTGCCCGGGACTGCCTGCAAACGCCCGAGCCGTTTGCAAAGGCTCGGGACATAACAGCGACCATCCTAGAAAAGTGATAGCGGTGAACCGGTGGCAGCATCGCGCAAGCCTGAGCGAGAGATGGCTGGAGCTGCAGGGCTGTCAGGGTTCAGCAGAAGCACCAGGATCAGTGCCGCTTTCCAGCTGATCGGCGCTTCTTCGGGGCTGTCAGGGCTCAGTGGAAGCGTTCAGGATCAGTGCCAGGTTCCAGCTGGAGCTCAGCATTGATCCTGGCGCTTCTGCTGAACCCAGAAGAAGCGCCAATCAGCTGGAATGTTACAGCCTCTCCAGGGTCTTGTGATTTACATTCAGATGTTTGGCAACTGATTCATATTTATGATGGTCACAGTGTCCCAGGGTCATGTGAAGTGACCAAAACCTGCTGCAACCTCCCAACAGACAGGGGGAATAAAAACCAAACACCCCCCACCCCACCCCCACTGCCAATCCTCAACAGAAATGCTCACAACAATGAAAACCTGGAACAGGAGGAAGAGCGCCGCTGGGTGGGCAGGTGTCTTGCTCGGCTGTGGCTTGAGGGGCACTTTTTTCAGTGCCATTGTAACTTCAAACAGTCATTAAGCGAACTGTTGTAAGTTGAGGACTACCTGTACTTTATCACTTTTTTCCTTTTTGGGGGGGGGGTCATAAAGTTTTTGACACCTTGCTAGGCTGGTGATACTCAGATATTGCCATATCCTAAAAGTGGTACAATGGGTGAAAAGGTTGAAAGCCCTGCTCTACATCACTCACTATACAGAGTCCTAGATATAAAGTAAGTGAGCCGAAAATGGTTGCCCAAGTTTAACCACCTCAAAAGCAAACTGGAAAAGAAGTTCTACTGCAGCATACAAACCTATCCTCAGATTTGGAAACCTTTTTCCCTCAGGCAATAACATCTGCTCAGAAGAAAACATGAATTGTCTTTTACTTCCAGGTATAAATCATCCCTAAGCTGAGATGTTGCAAATTCATTAAGGTTTATTAGGGTTGGACTTACCATTTGGCAGAGTCAAGTTTATTTTGGTTTTCTTGAAAATGTCTCTAGTTGTTTTCTCACTTATTTAATTTGCTATTTATTATGCATTTATTCTCAGGGATGGGTAGAAATATGTGAGACTTTTTTGCCTAGGGCACAAAAATTATTTGGCTGACCTTGGACACTGTGCTTTAGGTGGTTGAGGGTGATGGGGGAAAGTGTCTGCTTGGTTCTATGCCTCAGGTGCAAAATAAGTTGAATCCACTTTGGGAAATAGCAGAGCTGATTTTGTACAACATGATGAATGAATATCTATATTCTATCTGTTAGATCAGTGGTTCTCAACCTTTCTAATGCCACGACCCCATAATACAGTTCCCTATTTTGTGGTGACCCCCAACCACCTATACATCACCGGGTGCCAGGGGCGTGGCCAAAGAAAAGGGGAAAAAATGGCGGACAGCCTTGTTTGGCGACCCCCGTAAAATGGTCATTCGACCCCAAATGGAGTCCTGACCCACAGGTTGAGAACCACTGTGCTAGATGCAAAACAAAACTCTGAGGGTGTGAAAAGGATGGATACTAAAATGGCTTGAAATAGATGTGAGAAGGATGGAAGCTGAAATTATTTCATTATCATGAAAGGTTAGGGAACTGGTTAACTGCCCACTATCATCATCATAACACTCCTCTGGTCAATTATTTGGAAAATGCAACTGACCAGGTGAAATTCCTTTAACCTTCTCAGATTTACTTGATGAATCAGTTGGCCAGCTTAGAGTATTTATGTGACATGCTAACCTACCATGTTGACTCAGTTAAATGTGTCATATGAACAGTGCAAGCACTTCCAAAAGCTCTTGGAAATTTACACTGAGGTTCCTTGGATAAAACTGGAATAGCAAATCAAAGAATTTCTCTCATTCACAATTAATTGTCACTTCTGCACATTCAAGTGCTCTTGACCACCATTTCAGTGGATTTTGTATAGTTCAACATTCTGCTGAATTGTTCTTGAATTTGGAGGTGGGAATGACTCTCTTTAGATATCAATTTTTAATTTATCTGATGCTCAGTGTATCTTTTCAATAATTGTGTTTGTACTTTTTCCAAGCCATGATTATTATACATTAAAAATGCTTGATTGACTAAGCCAGGATTGGCTGAATTAAACATACAGAGCCATAAATTCTGACTTACAAACCGTATTAGCTTGGTTCGTCCAATATACTAAACTAAATCAAAATAAACAATATTATAGTATTATGTCATATGTGGCAGTGCTCAGGAATACAACGAAGAAAATAGAGGCAACATGTTTATGAGGTCCAAAGTACATAAACTAAACATTGTTGTCTAAAGTAGCGAGCCCACATTTATTTATTTATTTATTTATTACAAAAGCAACTTTTGGAAGAGGTGAACTTTAGAAGGCAAACAGAGAAGAAAAGAGAAGAACTCCCCAAATTTATTTTCTTGCATAAACAAGATGTAAGAAGCTTTATGACACATGTTATCCCATACTGCATTGCACATCTTTAAGAATCTGCCAAAAGTCCCCAGTGATGGGGAAGGGTGATCTCCTGAGCAGCAAATGTCTTCTTGAGTCTCTCTGCCTCTTCTTGATAAATTAAATACTGACCTTTGATGAGAGTTGAATGTAATTTTTTTACTGCAGCTGGACTCAGGCTGACAATTTCTTGCTCAGAATCTGGGCATACCAGAGATTGGGTAATAAACAATATCTGAGTCCTATCAGTTCATCCTTACTCAATTCACATAACAATATACATCTTTTTTCAGGATCTCGGAAGGAAGCATTCCTAGACTCATTGGCTGGGATATTTACATGCACTAGACTAAGCGAAAATGAGTTTGCATAGATCAAGTTAAGGGAACCCAACGTTGTCTTAGCATGATATTGTTTGAGCATAAAATGTGCACCCAATCTCCCTACTTCAAATGCCATTTGAAGATAGCCTTCTTTTTTCCTCTCCTGAAAAGTTAACTGGAACATGTATCCATGTGGAAGACGTGACCATGTGAATAAACTGTATATAAGTTATTAGATTTTGTAGCAACCTTTCATAAATCCCATCTTCTCCATCTCCAGCTCTCCCCAGAACAACTTGTCAGCTATTGTTTCCCAGAGGCTATAGGAGTACCTGCTGATTTTGTCTGGATAGCACCACTGCATTCCTAGGTCATCAATCATTAATGCACAGGGGCAGAGAGGAAGGTCCCTGAGTGGAAAAGGGAAGTAGGCATGTCATCTTCACAGCTTTGAATTGAAGGAAGAATTCATTTTATGATGATGGATGGGCACTAAGGAACAGATACAGCCACCTCAGGCCATTAAATGGGATAGACAAGACAGAGGCCCATTAGCTCTACCTTGGGTCACTAGTTCATGAAATTTACCAGCTCAACATCACAGAGGAGAGAATGGTGGTCACATAAAGAGCCCCTGGTGGCCACTGCTGAGCTTTCTTGAGGGGAATCATGTTCGGGCGATTGAGAAATCATTGTATGGCAGAGAGAACAACTGCATGTTTCTCTTCAAGATGGTAGAAAGAACAGATATTGTCTTTTATAAAATGGCTCTAGACTTTCAGTTAAATAATTTCTCTACAGTAACTAAATATATAAACTGTCTTCAGGCTTGGGGCCTGTTTTATTTAGAAAAAAGCCTTACACTACATCTGTTTTAATACTACTAATACAGCTAATACTACATCTGTTCTTGGTTGATTCTTCCTTACCACATAAGCTATTAATTCCTCCGTGTTTTGTTCACAGAATAAACTCACATTTCACTATAAATATCCAAGACTGGCTTAATTTCATCAATAGCAGAATGGCTATGTTGGCAGACCCCTGGTTAAATGAACCATGATTTATTTAACTCAACTCAGTTGTGAGAATTGTACAACACAACTGAGCCACAAGCTAAACACATAAGTTGAGTCTGCACAGCATTTTAGGTCAGACTGTGGTTGACTAGTTTTTCTTTCAATGCAGTGTGCAAACTCAGCCAGCCAGGAAGAGAAGCTAGAGCTCTACCTTGAAGGTGCTTATGTACAAGAAGCAGTAAAGCTGTATAAAATTATTTATGAAATTCATGAGCTTCTACACATTGCAATGCCATTTATGGGTGAATCTGGATTTATTAGCAAAGGGCTAGCTGTGATCAGATGGGGGTATGACTTTGATGTCCTTAGCAATTACTTCATATGCCAAAACCTAGACTAAGTCAAACAGTGGGTGGGGAAGAGAGAGAAATTCCAGAACATCTGGAGTTTGGGAAGAGGAGGTAAAATTAAAATAAATGGGGGGGGGGCCTGAAGAAAAATCACTGTTCCTATATTTCTTTGATCGTGATTGAGAATATTCATGAACAGGCTTATCCGATTCCAAACCTTCAAGGTGAGATCTGGCACTTCATTATGGAAAGAAAGTCAATATAAAAAGGGATGATTATAGGGGAATTAAATATGAATGTTGACTCTGAAAAAGATACCAAAACCACCTTCCCTGATTAAAAAAAAATAAACACAGATGGTTAAACCTTGTTCTGGAGAAGAAAAGCACAGCTGATCAAGACTACCTCTCTACTGCAGAATGTTTACATATAGAGGCTATGTTCACACAACCCACTTAACCTGATTAATAAACTAACCATTTTCTGGGTACCAAATAGATTGTTTGCACAATGCACTATGCACACACAGAAAAAAACCTTACCAAAGTTAACACTAATAATGTTTACCATGTAATATGAATACAGCTAATAAATCTTGACCTGACATTTTGTGAGTCCAGCCAAAGGCTATCAGGAGAATTATCTTTACAGAATAAGATGGTTAAGATAGGATACAAGAGAAGAAGTGATAGTTGAGAAGTGTTGGAAGGTCAAAAGTTTATCACATGTGAGAAGAGAAAACACATTTTGAACTTCAGTTACTCCTAGGGAGAAATGGGACTGGTTCTTACTGCTGTTGTAGAAAAAGGATTAATTGACTAACTCTCATAGGATTAAATGTAACCCAATAGAAACAATTAATGCTCTATCTTAAACTAATGCCACCTAGTCCTATAATGGGAATGCCTAAAACCAGTCACCTAACCTGCTTTGCATACTTAGTCCTCCAAGAACAAGAACTGGAGAGAAAGAGTGGCTAAAACCCAAACCTTTTGATGACAGAAATCTTGTCTGTCCACACATACTATAACGTACCTATAGGTCAATGACAGCACTGAGTCCTGATAGAGCAGGTTGCTGTTGAGCTTGGGGCTCAGCTCAGGATGCAGTTTTGAATCTTTAAAGCTCTGTACCATTTGGATCCAGGTTATTTGAGGGCCACCTGCATCCTCATGAGCCTGCTTCTGTGTTGCAGTGATTTTTATTAGCATCATATAGATGGCTTTTTCATTTTAAATTGACATATTTTAGCTGTTTCATACACTTACATTTGTTTCAAATGACAGTATGATTTTATATGAACATCATACAGTACTGCTGTTTAATTCTGTGTTTTATATTGAAACATCTTGAGAAGTCTGCAGTTTTGCATTAAGGACATTAAGGGCATAAATACATTTTTAAAGTAACTTCTTGGGTCCTATTATTTCTATTTCTCCATGGTCCTGTTGCGGCAGTGCATAACAGTATATTTGCTTGAGAACTCTGGAGGACTTCTAGAAGACAGTAAGGAGATATTTCTCTCTAGTGATTGTTCAGAATTTTGCAGGGCAGAACTGATAGCTCTGGGCAATTGATTGTGGGCATTTACTTCCAGCCATTGTTAATGTGCACTTCTCCAGTCCTTTAGTTGGAGAAAAATAAGATGGGCCCAATTTCTGCTGCTCCAACTGCTGATGTCTAATCTGTCAAGCAACTGCAAGACAACTGAAGGGGAGAACCAGTAAAATTCCCCTGGTATTGTTGTTCTTTCACTTGTATCAGCAACCAACAGGGGAAAATGTTACTACTTGTAAAGTAAGGCAGAGTGATCTTGGACAAATGTGGGCAATGCCTAGGGCAGGGGTAGGCAACCTTGGCTCTTTTATGACTTGTGGACTTCAACACCCAGAATTCCTGAACCAGCCATGCTGACTCAGGAATTCTGGGAGTTGAAGTCCACAAGTCATAAAAGAGCCAAGGTTGCCTACCCCTGGCCTAAGGCAAAGATTACCTGAATGACAGGCTGACAGAGTGAACCGACTTTTGCATCAGCTGAATTTTTTCAGTTGTTCTCAGAGGCTTTAGTTTATAGCAGGACTGGCTGGCTCAGGAATTCTGGGAGTTGAAGTCCATGAGTCATAAAAGAGCCAAGGTTGCCTACCCCTGGTTTGTAGCATCCATGCATTGAGGAAAGGAAACAAGTAGTATGCATATAAGTTCAGATGTCCCCAGCCTGACCACCATCCAGATACGTGCACATTGAATTCCAGAACTGCCTGGCTACCTTAGCTATTGCTGGGAGTTTACACATCTGAGGGTCTTGTGTCTGGTTGAGGAAGACTGATTAGGTTCTTAGTGCCACAAAGTGATGAGAGGAACTGCAGCATCACCGATCAATGACTGATGGTGCTCTTCCACAGTCTTAAGACTATAAGTGGATCCCATTTCCCCATATCAAGTTACAAGAGAAGGTCATGCTACAGCTCTTGACAACATCAAGAGAAGTTCTTGATTGTAGATCCTGACCTTCTGTCTTGTTCTCTATGCCAATCAAAAGATAAAGGCATTTCTTTACATAAAAATCATTTTAAAGCCATAATAAGATGAAGAAAAATCCTGATAACAGCACATCTCAAAATTTAAAAACCTTCTTTCCCCTATTGCTTTCTAACACTTTTCTACTTTCTGGATCCCCTTTCTTGATTGCTCTCCATTGACCTCCATTGGGAATTTTGTTCAATAAATAAGTCTCCCAGGTAAATGGTGGGATAGAGTATAGCAACCAAATTGCCATTTGTCAATTTCCTTTTCTGGAATGTCTCACTCCCTTCATGATAACCTGATATCCATCAGCCATCCTGACCCTATCTTTGGAAAGCCTGAGGAGAAAGGCAACAGGTGAACTCTTCTGGAATTTCTAAGGATAGATAGCCTTTTATGGTGAGGAAGGAAGGAAGAAAGAAAAGAGATAACCTTCTGCAAAGGAGGGGTAGGATAAATCCTATACTTCTTATAACTGAAGAAGAAGGTCAAAAGACATTTGTAATTCAAATTAGCATTACTGTAAATCTAGTTTTCTACTCATAGCACAACTCCCCTCCCCCTTCCTATATTGTAATGCTGCCCCTCTAAGATCCACTTTGAGCTCAAGGTGTGGGGAAAAAACCCATGAGAGGAAGATCCAAGATCTGATTGAAAGCATGGTAGTTGGCAGAGTTAATGCCCAACCACAGCCTTGGGCAAGACATGATTATATCACATTTTCCACCTGGCACTGGTTTTCCAAATATGGTGGTAGCAGTACTAGAGAAGGATCCATTGTGCTGGTACCCTACACAATCAGAACATTCCTTGGTGACCAAGATGATTTGGAGGTCACACCTCTTACATTATTCTAATGACTCTGAAGGAGGATCTGCACAGGTGTCAAAGCTGACTTGCCTTAAGAATCTGCAACCACCAAAAAGAATCTTATCTTCCCGTTGCCACTTTTTCAGGTGCCCCTGAAGGGTTAATGAGCCAGTAAGGGGAAGCCTCCCCATCCAACCCTCCCACTTCTTGATAGGCCCCAGACAATAAGCCCCAGGAGGCATTGTGGGCTCATTACTTTCACTCTGGGGTTGAGGCCATCTGCTTTTGTGTGCTCAATGCTGGCTCATCTCTGCTCTTTTGGGGTGGGGGTAATTGGGTTTAAACACTAAACTAATGAGGTGTGAAGAGGTTAGCACAGAGAATAAACAACTGAGGGAACCTCTGTGGGAAAGGGAGCAGGCAAATGGAATAGGAGAAAGCTACATCAGAAGATCGGCCAGCCAGGTCCACTCCTATTCCTGGGCTATCAAAGAATTTCCTCCATGCCCCAAATGGCCCAGCTGTTATAAACAGCCTGAGCTCCACACCAGACCTCACACCCCTAAGATAACTTCACATTGTCACTTTGGAAAGCAGCACTGGAGGCAGAGCTGAAGTGATAGATGGTTATGGATCTGAAGCAGGAAGCATTGATTTCACTCTCAAACAGATTCATTGAAGTGTGCAGCAATGCATTAAAAATCAGAAACAGTGAACTGACAACAGTAAACTGCTCTTGAAGTCAGTCACTTATTGTGAGTCCAAAATGAAACCGTGGTATTACACAAGCAAAGCAAATAGGAAGTACAACTCAAACAACAACTCAAGAAGCTTGGGAAACTCTGAAAACTATTATCATAATCCAGTCCAGCACAATACTTCTGAAAAAGAAAAACAAGAAAGAGCAGGGTTACACAAAGATCTCTCTGGTAAACTGAAAGACAAAAAGGACAAGTACAAAAAATGGAAAGAGGGACACATAACTAAGACAGAGTATCAACAGATAGCCTGAATCTGCAAAGATGAAGATCAAAAAAGCAAAGGCTTAGAATTTGTATTTGTATTTTGTATTTAATTTTATTTATATGCCGCCCAATCCCAAAGGACTCAGGACGGCGTACAGAGATTAAAACAATCATAAAGGTTATAAACAAAGCCTTGCAACAAAAGTCAAAGATAATTTAAAAAGTTTCTTTCAACACATAAGAAAAAAGTCAAAGAAACAATAGGTTCACTTAAGAGAGAAGATGGCAAGAAAGTAACAGGCAGCAGAAAGTAGAACTGCTTAACTCATTCTTTTTTTTTTATTGAAAAGTTTTATAAAAATTACAATATACACCCCAAAACCCACCCACCCTAAACCCCCCCTCTCCCTCCCCCACTTCCCAGAGCTGAGTACAGGGTAACAAATATAATAATCATACTCTAACTAACATTAACCAACTATGTAAATAACCAAGTCCATAATGTGCTTTAACTCCCCTTTAACATAAAAATAAACAAATTAAAAATAAACATAATAATATAAACAAGTTAATATCCTAATTCTTGAACAATACAATATCCAAATTGTTAAACAATATTAATACTAAAAATAATAATAAAACTAATAAAAATTCCACTATGGTAAACTATTAATAATAATAATACTCTAAAATTTATTCATAAAGTAAATGGAACTTTTTAGTTACATATTTATTCTGAATATAATCTATCCATCTTCTCCAAACTGAAATGTATCTTTCTTGTGAATGATCCTTCAAATAAGCAGAAATCTTAGCCATTTCTGCTAAATTTGAGACTTTAAGCGTCCATTCTTCTATAGTAGGCAAACAATCCTTCTTCCAATATTGCCCTACCCATAACCTTGCAGCTGTTATCAAATTCAACATCAAATTAGTTTCTTTAGCATCACAATATACAATAACACCCAATAAAAATAATTGTGGAGTAAACTTTATCTTTCTCCTAAAAATCTTTTGAATGTTCCACCAAATCTTAATCCAAAATTGCTTAACTCATTCTTTGCATCATACTTCACGCAAAAAGAAATTACAGCCCAACCTACCAAAAACATAACTGTAAAAGACAGACTAGAAATAAAAATTAAAATAAACAAGAAAATGGTTGGAGAACACCTATCTGATCTTGACAAATATAAATCACCAGGACCTGATGGATTACACCCCAGAATTCTGAAGGAGGTGACAGATGTTATCTCTGAACCATTGTATTATATCTTTCAAAAATCCTGGAACACCGAGGAATTACTTAGGATTGGAAAAGAGCTGATGTGGTCCCCATCTTCAAAGGGGGGGGGGAACACACCCAGGAAACTACAGACCAATCATCCTGACACATTACCTGGGAAAATACTGAAAAAGATAATTAAAAAACAGATCTGAAAACATCTAGAAACAAATAAAGTTATAACTAAAAGCCAGTATGGCTTTGTTAAAAATAGATCATGACAAACCAATCTTATTTCATTCTTTGACAAAGTGACTAAATTAGTAGACCAGTGAAATGCTGTGGACATAGTATACTTAGACTTCAGCAAGGCATTTGACAAAGTAGACCACAGCCTACTTCCTGGTAAACTATAAAAATGTGGGAAAGACAACATTACCACCAAATGGATTTGTAACTGGGTGACAAACTGTACTCAACAAGTAATCCTTAATGGTACTACATCTACATGGAGAGCAGTAAGCAGTGGGGTAGTACAAGGTTCTATTTCAGGCCGAATAGTCTTCAATATCTTCATAAATGACTTAGATGAGGGAATAGAAGGAGAACTCATCAAATTTGCAGATGATGCTAAGGTGACAAGCTCAGGATCCAAAAAGATCTTGACAGGCTTGGCCCTATCCAACAAAATGAAATTTAATATGGAGAAAAGCAAGGTTTTACACATAGGCAGGAAAAATCAAAGGTACAAGTACATATTGGGTGAAACCTGGCTCAAAAACAGTAACTGTGAAAGGGACCTTGGAGTCCTAGTGGATGATCACTTAAACATGAGCCAGCATGTGCGCCAGCAGCCAAAAAAGCTAATACAATCCTTGGTTGTATAAACAGAGGCATAGAATCAAAATCATATGAAGTATTAACACAGCTTTATAAAACCTTAGTAAGGCCACACCTGGAATTATGCATCCAGTTTTGGTGACCACATTATAAAAAAGATGTTGAGACTTTAGAAAAAGTGCAAAGAAGAGCAACTAAGGTAATTAAAGTCCTGGAGACAAAAACATATGAAGAATGGTTGAAGGATTTGGGTTTGGCTAGTCTAGAGAAAAAAAGGACTAGGGGGGATAGCAGTATTCCAGTATTTGAGAGGTTGCCACAAAGAGGAGGGAGGTCAACTTATTTTTCAAAGCACCAGAGGGCAAGACAAGAAACAATGGATGGAAACTAATCAAGGAGAGAAGCAATCTGGAATTAAGGAGAAACTTCCTAACAGAACAACTAACCAGTGGAACAGTTTGCCATCAGAAGTTATGGGTGCTTCATCACTGGAGGTTTTTAAGAAGAATCTGGACAGTCACTTGGCTGAAATGGAATAGGGTCTCCTGCTTGAGCAGGGGGTTGGACTAGATAGAAGACTTCCAAGGTCCCTTCCAGCTCTATTCTGACTGAAGTATAAGAAGTAATATTTAAAAGTGGGATTTAATTGGATTGGCGATCCACTTACCCCTAGCCTTTTGTCACGTTTTATCAAAGAATAATCTTGACTAGCAAGATTCTGTTAATAGTATTATGGCATTTGTTATATAAAGTAATTGAAGTGGTAAATACTTACCTTCATTACAGAATTTTTAGTGCAAAATTAAACTTTAAAAGGTTTTTAAAATAGAGAATATGGGAAGACATGCATAAAGGCATCTATAATTCTTCTCTTGTTCACTGACAGACATGAACAGTCATGTTTTTAGAAACAAAAATATGAGGGATGGTCTCCACGTTTTCCAAATATTTGCTGAAAGTTTAAGAAACAGTGGTTTAAGCCAATAGGCTATCTAGAAATTTTGCATAGAACAACCAGATATGTACATTAGTGAGGTTCATGTAGTCTGATGCAGTTCTAACATGATGTCTGTGGATCAACAATCTGGAAGGAATTTATTTTCTCCAAACATAAGGATATTCTGATTGATTGAAACTCATCAAGCACATGAGAAGTATATATATACAGTATATATATATAAACAGGTATTCACCATGGGATTATACTTGTCTGACATAAAGTGGGCTCATACGTTGTACTAAGCCAATCTGTGATTTGTTGGTCTTAGTATGCCTCATTATGTAAACCCATCCCTTGTATTTTATAAACCATCATTTATACTCAGCAGTGGTTAAGGCACTAGGCTAGAAACTGGGAGACTGTGAGTTCTAGTCCTGTCTTTGGCACAATGCCAGCTGGGTGACTTTGGTAACTTGGGGTCAGTCATTATCACTCAACTTTAGGAAGGAGGAAATGGGAAACCACTTCCAAAATGTTGCCAAAACTGCATGGTCTTATCCAGGCAGTTGTCAGAATTCAACACTGACTCAAAGGCTCAATCAACCAATCAATCAATTTCAAACTTATCTAATTGCAGTTTAGTCAACAAACGATGCAAATTATAATGCGATGTATGAATCATGTAACAAAGTTTTCACCTGCTTTATTTTTAGTCGATTAGCTTTCTGACAGAAAGATATCCGTGCTCACACTTTCTCCAGCTCTGATCAACTTAAAAACTTGGGGCAGTCCTATAAAATCCAGTCATAAACTCAAGATCTGTATTTTATGTAGGCACTTTTTTGAACTTTTGCATATTTTGCTTGGGCCTTATGTACATACAGAGTGCAAGAATTTCATACTGTTCTTTGAGACAATAATACTGAAAAGTAATATGAACAAATGGTATAAATTACAAAAGGGATGCCAGATATCATGGAAAGATTTAAGGAAGAAAAGTTTTTTTTTTCAGAATTAAGTGTAACACACTTTGTAGGCCATGAAGCTGAAGTGAAAAGCAAAGGAGTAAGTCTATAGGGGATCTATAGGGCAGAGGCCCCCATCCTTTTGGGCACCAGGGACCAGTTCTGTGGAGAAAGATTTTTCCCCGCACGCAGAGGGGGTGTGGTTTCATCTGCTGCCTGCATCCAGCAGATGGGATTTCACTTGTTTGTGCAGCCCGGCTGCTGGTATGCCGTGCCAGTCCAGGGACCGGGGGTTGGGGACCCCTGGTATAGGGGATTGGACATTGGGGAATGAGTCATTCAGCTGGGTACTTACCATCTTTTGGGGAGGCTGCAAGCTATCTTCACACCACTCATATGCCTTCCATATTTCATATTTATTAACCACTGTTCAAAATAGAAAAATCCTACAGAGTTGCCCTTGCCCATGTATTTTCTTTCTGTTCCTTGGCATCATACAAGTAAGGTGACCAACTTTTTTACAATGAAAAGAAGGACACAAATAAATTGAAGAAAAAAATATCGTAAATAAAAGAAACATTTTATTCATTGCAACAATAATACAGAATACACTATAATATGATAAATGCATAATAAAAATATTTGTAACAATAACATTTTATATTGTAATTATCCTTACATGCCGTGCCCCCACCCGCAGCCGCCCTCTCAGCACTGCTGCCCCACCGTGTAGAGCGGGCCCCGCAGCTCCCAAAGCACCAGCTGCGCTGGCTCTACCCTGCCAGCACCACTGCCCACGCTGTGCAGTCCCGTGTAGAGCAGGCCCTGCGACTCCCACAGCACGGGGGGCAGCCGGCCACCACCGCCCCTCACACCCCCACCCTCAGAAGTCCTGCTGCCCCTGCCTCTTGCGCCTGCAGCCATTATTGCCGTAGCAGGGCAGAAGATCAAAAGAAAGTTACTGTGGTGTCACCGCTCAGTCTCCTCCAGGTATCTTCAGGACTAACTAGGAGATGGTGTAGTTGGGTAGCAGGGAGGGGTGCAAAGTTCCTGCCAATTTGCCTTCACTGCAGACAACTTACATATGCAAAGTTTGCCGGCCGCAATTCCTATTGGCTTTCGAAAGCCAATAGTGGGAGTAGCACAGCTCATGGAAATGTTGAAAAAAACCCATCAAAAAAAGATGCTGGAATGCCATTCTGAGCGTTCTATGAGAAAAAAAAGCCCTGCAGATTAGGCTTCAAATATCGAAAAGGAGGACATGTAGGAGGACACTTTTCGAGGGAGGACAGAACTCACGAAAGGAGGACTGTCCTCCCTAAAGGAGGACGGTTGGTCACCTTAAACAAGGCAGCCACATCACAAAAAGGGGTTTGGGATTCATTTGTTTTTTTCTTAGCAATTGCTTACAATTTATGAAGGTTCTGGGGGAATATAAATACCCACAAAGAAGCAGGGAGCATTCCTTGGACTGATACCCACTTTCCTAGCTCTGGGACCGACCAGCAGCCTTGTAAAAGAATACAAACAAAGCCTGCCCAAGGATTAGGCCAAAGCCCCATTTTGCCCAATAACCTGCTTCCCATTATAATTTCCAGCTAGGAAACCACAAACCTTTAAAACAGACAGACAGATGATGAAGCGGTGGTCTTTTACTTTTTGCATCAAATTACGGTAAATGGGTGTTTATGTGTCAAAGAATTCTGCCTAAATCAGGCAGGCAAGGAAGAACCAGCATAACCATGTTCAGGTTAAGGAAGCTGCCTTTCTACAATCTCCTGTTCCACTATAGATGTGGAATAGGGCTATCCCCTCAAGCTACTGGGTCTGCTCAGGTTGTTTTGTGGTTTCTGTCTCTTTAAGTTGATTCCTGCAACCTTGCAGGAAGTCATTGTAAGAGTACAGAAGAGCCAGCCAGACCTGTTCAGCCCTCCCTACCTCATCTTAGCAAACATTAGCCAGAGACATTGCACTGAAGCAGGAGGACTCATTGCCTTCATATCCTGCAGATATCTTTCTGACTAGATTTGGATTCTGCCCTGCGGGGCACTTCCATTGTTCTCTCACCTAGAAAAGGAATGATTTGATGAGGGCAGATGGCATTATGCAGAAAGTAGGTAGGAGGAGGATGATTAAGTGATGGCAACTAGCATAGCAACAACAACAATAATAAAAAGTTGGAAGGGTCCTTGGAGGTTATCTAGTCCAACCCCCAGCTCAGGCAGGATAAATTTCAGATAAATGGCTGTCCAGTCTCTTCTTAAAAACTTCCAGTGCTGGAGCATTCACAGCTTCTGGAGGCAGATTGTTCCACTGATTAATTGTTCTGTCAGGAAATTTCTCCTTGGTTCTAGATTGCTTCTCTCCTTGATTAGTTTCCCTCCATTGCTTCTTGTCCTGCCCTCAGGTGCTTTGGAGAATAACTTGACTCCCTCTTCTTTGTGGCAACCCCTTATTGCAACACTACTATCATGTCACCCCTCATCCTTCTCTTCATACCCAATTCCAGCAACTGTTCTTTATATGTTTTAACCTCCAGTTCCCTAATCATCTTTGTTGCTCTTCTCTATACTCTTTCTAGAGTCTCAACATCTTTTTTACATTGTGGGGACCAAAAGTGGATGCTGAATTCAAAGTGTGGCTTTACCAAGGCATTGTAAAGTGGTATTAATACTTCATGTGATCTTGATCCTCTCCCTCTATTAATGCAGCCTAGCACTGTGTTGGCTTTTTTGGCAGCTGCAGCACACTGCTGGCTCATATTTAAGTAATTGTCCACTAGGACACCAAGATCCCTCTCACAATTACTATTACTGAGCAAGGTACCACCTATACTATACCTATGCATTTGGCTTTTCTTGCCTAAATGTAGAACCTTACTTTTTTCACCACTGAATTTCATTTTGTTAGATAGCACCCAATGTTCAAGTCTGTCAAGATCCTTCTGTATCTTAAGCCTATCTTCTGGAGTGTTGGCTATTCCTGCCAGCTTGGTGTCATCTACAAATTTGATGAGTTCCCCATCTATCCCCTCATCCAAATCTTTGATGAAGATGTTGAAGAGCACTGGGCCCAGAACAGAACTTTGGGGCACCCCCATTACACACTTCCCTCCATGTAGATGCACTTCCATTGAGGGCCACATGCTGAGTACAGCAGGTCAGCCAGCTATGAATCCATCTGCTGGTGATGCTGTCTAACCCACATTTTTCTATCTTATCAAATAGTAGGTTGTGGTCTACTTTATCAAATGCCTTACTGAAATCCAACGAAATTATATCCACAGCATTCCTCTAGTCCACTAATTTGTCATCTGGTCAAAGAATGCAATAAGATTTGTCTGACATGATCTGTTTTTGACAAACCCATGTTGGCTTTTGGTAATGACTTTGTCTGCCTCTAGGTTTTTACTGATTCGGTGCTTGATTATCTTGGACATTAGGGGAAAGTTGTGTGTTTTTTTAAAATAGACAATGGACCTTTGAATCACCATTAGCTGGAGAGAGTGGTGGGATTCAGCCGGTTTGCACCACTTTGGCAGAACCGGTAGCTAATTTTTTGTTGCCCAGGCCCAGAATGGACTTCTAGAAGCAGCATCCACACAGAGAACCAGTTGTTTGCATATTTGAATCCCACCACTGGCTGGAGAGCAATAACAGAAGAGGGCATTTCTCAAGATGCATGTGGATGATCACAAGGGAGAAGGAAGCTGTATCATGAGGATCTTTGATTCAATGCAGCTCTAATTGCATGTTAACATCATGTGTCATAGAGAGGAGGGAGCTGGAATAGTAGCAGATAGACTGAGAACGCGCAAATTGCCTGCCATTGAAGCTAGCTAAGTTTTTTTTTTAAAAAAAAAAAAATCTCATCATGATTTAGGACAGTTTATACCAGCCTACTTCCTGAGTTGGTAGTTCACAGAACCTGTCAGCCTTCCCAGATAGAGCAGATAAGCTAATTCTACTTTATCGTAAGTCTACATTAACAGAATCTTGCAAGTCTGATAGTATAAGTCTCCCACAATCTCTTTTACTGAGAGGAGGTTCTTTTCTGATTCTTTTTTTCTGCCCATTATGCAGCTACTGGCTATGTCCCTCTCTTATCTGATTGTTACCTAGACCAGGGCTTTTCAACCTTTTCACCCATTGTACCACTTTTCGGATATGGCAACATCCGAGTACCACCAGTCACCTAGCAAGGTGTCAAAAACTTGATGACCCCCCACAAAAGGAAAAAAAGAGATAAAGTACAGGTAGTCCTCGACTTACAACAGTTCGCTTAGTGACTGTTCGAAGTTACAATGGTACTGAAAAAAGTGTCCCCCAAGCCACAGCCGAGCAAGACACCTGCCTGCCCACCTGGCGGCGCTAGGTTTCCATTGTTGTGAGCATTTCTGTTGAGGATTGGCAGTGGGGATGGGGTGGGGGGTGTTTGGTTTTATTCCAACCACCTGCTGGGTGGTTGCAGCAGGTTTTAGTCACTTCACCAGACCCTGGGACACTGTGACCATCATAAACAGGAATCAGTTGCCAAGCATCTGAATGTAAATCACAAGACCCTGGAGATGCTGCAATATTCCAGCTGATCGGCATTCTTCTGGGCTCAGTAGAAGTGCCAGGATCAGTGCTGCTTTCCAGCTCATTGGTGCTTCTTCAGGGCTCAGCAGAGCTCCAGCTGGAGCCTGGCGCTGATCCTGGGGCTTCCACTGAGCCCTGGCAGCTCCGAAGAAGCGCTGATCAGCTGGAAAGCAGCACTGATCCTGGCGCTTCTGCTGAGCCCTGACAGCCCTGCAGCTCCAGCCATTTCTCGCTCAGGCTTGTGCGATGCTGACACCGGTTCAGCTCATTCCCCTCCCCCGCTACCACTTTTCTAGGATGGTTACATACCACCTGCTAGGTGCCAATGTACCACAGGTGGTACCCGTACCACTGGTTGAAAAGCCCTGACCTAGACAGCTTCTCCTCTCCCCCTCCCCCTCACTCCCACATATCATTATGTCACCTTAGATACCAGCTTTTTTAATAGGTGAGAAGTCCAGAAATAACATGACACTTTTTAAAAATTTAAGTCATCCTTTCTGGATGGCAGACTACTGCTCAGTAAACCTTTGGAGTTGGCCTTGGGGTTATAGCAGCACAAAAAGGTTTTCAACATGTAGGAGGGCTGCACCATTTGGACCATTGGCAGCTGATAGTCCTCAAGGTGGCAACAAGGAAAAATCAAGTGCAGAGTATTCCCAAGTAGTGGAGTGGAATACATCATATCATAACTTATTTTTTAGCTGCTCAAGCTTTCCACAAAATGGTAGGAGTACGGTCTAATATGTGGTTCAGCATTGATTCTTTTACCTGTCTGGCTGGCACCCTGCAGAGCAACTTCAACAGCACTTTGACCCCAAACAGCAGCAAAATCTTCTCAGATTAGCACCATACTCTCCTTTGAACTCTCATTTGCTGATACACAGAAAGTCTGCGGCTTCTAGTCCACCATCCAGGCAGACACAGGATGATAACCTATTTCCCAGGGTTGCTAGTGGCAATTAAACAGCCTTTGCTTTGCCCCCTCATTAGCAGGCCTCCTTAGCCCAAATAGACATTGGAGAACGAAGCTAGTCCACAACATCCTTATCTGCATGACAGAGGTACATAACTACTTAAGGATGATTTTTGACTGCTTTCCCAGGGCATAATCGGGAGTCCTCGCTTACTGACTGCCTCATTTAATGAGTTGAAGTTACAATAGCATAAAAATACCCTTGTAACCAATCCTCACCATCAAAGCATCTGCGGTTACATGATCGCCATTTGGGTGCTTCACTTTGTGACATGCAAAGTTAATGGAGAAGACAGAAGTAAAATCTTAAGTTGCAGTTATGTGATATTTCACTTAACAATCATGCACTTAATGATGAAGTTGCTGGTGCTAATTCTGGTTGCTAATTGAGGGCTGCCTGTAGTGGGGAATGGGCTGAAAGCCTCAAACTAACTCAGCTTTTATGGGGGTAGCACCATCACCTGCAATGCAGGGCTCCCGTTCTAAAAATGGCTCCAACAGCAAATGAAGACTCTGATTTGCATGATGTGCTAACCATAATGTGGTTTCTTTTCCTCTGATTTAGGAGGCTGTATGAAATCGAACATAGTGGTTTGTCACCACTATCTGTAGGCTACTGTTTTGTATGAGCCAGGACTCCATAGTTTGTTCAAATAACCCCAAAGATTACACAAAATATGGCACAGGGCAGTGTGTCAATCTAGTCAGTGCTAGGCCCATCATCTGGTTGATTCAGCCTCTTTGGGGCTTACATCTGAGACGCTTGATCTTGGGGATACAAATCTTTCAAAGGTGCAGGGAAACCCCATAGAATGGTAAGGCAAAGAACACCTTAGTACTTTAGGCCACTTTTGCATCTTGGTTAATAAAAGAACCTTATTTTCCTACTTCGAATGCTTAAAAATCCACTGGCTACATTCAGGATTGCAGCTTCATCAAGTGCAAACCGCTGTGCCCATGCCACTCAACAGTCTGTGCCACTGGTGAGCTGAATGTCATATCAGCATTCCATGAATAACCTCAGGAGGCTTATTCCCACCATCACCCCATATACCCCTTCCTCTGTCCCCCTGCACGACTTAGCCATTTCCAGGGAGAATCAAATTATCTTCCCATGTAAAGGCAAAGAGAGGTGAGTTGTGTGGAAGTGGAATGGGGTAGGCAGCAGTAAAGAGCACCAAGGGGACCTGAGAAGAAATTGCCCTCAAGTAGGAAAGAAAGTATTTACAAAGACCAGATCCCTGCCCCACCTGACATCCGTGTTCTTCTGCATGGGGAACTTGATGAGGGAAGAGAGAGGAGAAAAGGCTTGGAAATGGCCTCTGCAGTCACACACCCTGCCAACCCCGGGAAGTAGACAAAACTTTCTGGGCAAGCTGCTGCTGCTGCTGAAGCCAATGCAAACACACAGCAAGAGGAAAAGACATCCTGACCTCTTTGTTCCTCTCCCTTCCAAACAGGGCTCCGGGGAATTAACTGCACCCCTTACACACACACACACACACACACACACACACACACACACACACACACACTTGAGCAGCAGCATGACCCTTCACCTTTCCTGCCACTGCTGACCTCCCAACTGTCCAGACTCGATGGTGCTTCCTGGCTTCTCTGTGCCTGTCTCTCATTAGACAGGGACACATGCTCAATGACACTGCAGGAGCCCTTTGTGGAGTTCCCTAATTATCCAGCAAGGACAATAAAGGCTCAGGAGCAGAGCCAGGCAATACTTCCTGCAACCAGAGAGAAACAGAGCAGTCAGGTCTCCAGCTGGCAAAGCGCTACAGGTTGCCCTGGAGAAACAACAAGAGCATGTAACATCCATAACTCACATCATCCCCCAGATAGTCCTGCATGGCCTTTGAGCCTGGTCTCCATCCCAAGGCCTTGTTCCCAATCATCTCCTTCCCTGTTGCAGCGACTAAAGAGTCACAACTGTCTGCAGAAGACCAAGGGGAGCAGGAAAAAAAATCTCTTGACTACTTTAAGTGGTTTCTTAGGAGAGGTCTGGAGAAGTACTGTAGGTTGGATTGTGCTTAGAGCCAGTGTGGCATTTGGGGATAATACTCCGCTTGTAGCTCTTGCTCCATCACGAAGATTTCTCCTTGAGTGGGCAAGCTTGAGAAAGAAGAAGAAATATTGGTTTTTCAAACTGACACATCTGAGCTCTCCTCTTAGACAGGACAGCACCCTTTCCTTTTCCTCCCATTGCAGCCAGAAACCAGAGATAGAAAGGAACATCATTTTTACTGCCTGGTTGCGGCTGTTTCTGATAATTATTTAAGATCACAATGTAAAATAATTCACTTTTTGTTTGCAGGTTAAGTTAACTTGGGAAATGTAACATTTTCATCACTGTCCGTGGGGGCTATTCAGTATTACACATCACTAGGATCCTGCAAATTATTAACTTGGCTGCTGAGGCCTGCAATGTAAGAAACAGGAAATGTAATCCATTTCCAGCTTCAACTCTCCTTTCTTTCTCTAAAAATGGAGGAAATGGTGACTCTACCCTTCAAGCAAAAGGCAACAACAAAATTCTGCTCAGAGTCACTTTTGTGTGAGATGGGTGACTATACTAATAGGATAAATAAAGATTGCCAAATATTTCTTAATCAGAACTCATCATTAAAATAATGGCCAACACAGAAAATCCCACATCAGTTCTCTGCTTAGCTGTGGACAAAGGAAGTCTGCGTTTTCCCCCTACTGCTTCTCGTTCAATTTAATGAAAGAGATTTTGTTTAAGGAGAAATGTATCAACATTCTTGTTGGTGGACTATGGTTTCCTTGCCTATTGAGATACAAAATGGAAAGAGAATATGTAAATAGTCTGTTTTCCATTAGATATTAATCTCTTCAGTGATCTGCAGCCTCCCAGAATCCCCAAGGAAATATATAAGAGAATTAAGAGAAACCAACTACTCAACATCTTTCTCATGAATTTGATGGAGAATTTTGCACTTGGCAATAGTCTGGTCTTACCTCTGATTCTTCTCCCTTGCAAAGCTGCCAGCTGTTGTTGTGGCTTGTATACTCATCTTACTGTAGGCTGCAGTCATGTCAAAGAGCATCCATCTCTTTCCCATTCCAAACCACCTCCTCCATCACCTCCAGAGTCCTTCACACATGGAAATTCCCACACATTCCAGAGGGAACTCTATGGGGATGGGAGAGCCAATTTATGGCTCTGCTGCCACAAACAGCTGCTCTACATCCAGGACATTTCACACACCTGCCATTGTCTGCATTTGAAGGGCTGTTTTGTGCTCTTCTTCTCCCCCCCCCCCTTTGCCTTCTTCCCCAACCCTTAGGAAAGCTGTGGGGTTTGCCCTTTGGATGATGCAATCTTGAGCAATGGTGAGTGCATATACTGGACATGTAGAAAGATTCTGTATTCTATTTATTCATCCAGTGCTGGAGGCAGTTTTATTTTCTTGCCTTTTCTTGTGCAAGACGAAGGGATTATTTATTGTACTGGCAAAGGCAATATAAGCAAGGGAGCACATTCTTTAGTCTTTAGTGTTATATGGACATCATGGCAGCATGATGCCACATGAGTTAAAGAAAACAGGGTAATCTTGCCATTAATGTTTCTCTGTACAAGGTATTTATTTGTGAGTTTCAGCAGAATCCACTCCATAATATGGATTATTGCAGACTTTTGGCAAATTATCACAATATGTTCCGTGTATAGCTACCTTCGAGATTGATTCAGAAGCTAAAAGTGGTGCAGAAAGCCGTAAGTAGGTTTCTGACAGATGTGCCGTATCATCTCACACACACACAACTGTGCTAAAGAACTTGCATTGGCTGCCAGTCTACCTATTCAGACCCAAGCTGTTGATATAGTGTTTAAAGCTCTAAACCAGTGCTGGTGAACCTATGGCACAGGTGCCAGAGGCGGCACTCAGAGCCCTCTCCGTGGGCATGCACGCTGTTGCCCCAGTCCTAGGGTTTTATAAAACCCTCAGCTGGGTTTTATAAAACCTTTTCGCTTTAGGTCTCCGCTGCCGTGTGCAAAAAAAAAAAAAAAAGGTCCAATCAATTTCAACTTCTCGTGAGAAAAAAAAAGATCTTGCAAAGTTGAAATTGACTGATTGATTGAACTTTTTAGCCCCACCCAGTCTGCCGTTACCACTGCAGCCACGCCCACCCAATGGGCCACACCCACCCGGCACTCGACAATGCATAAGTGGGTTTTGGGTTGTAGTTTGGGCACTCAGTCTCTAAAAGGTTCACCATCACTGCTCTAAACCGTAGGGACAAAGTTACCTGAAACAATTTTAGTTGGATCACTTTCCTAAGACTTCTGCTACTCAAGAGGATGTCTCCTCTTTGCTCTGCTCAGTTTGCTCTTCGGTGGAAATATGGCAGTAACTTTCCTGCAGTATTGCCCACTGCTGAATAACCTCTAGTCTGCAGTATGCCAGGCTGCCACTGCAATAGGTTTTAAATAATTGAAAAGCAGTTTTTTAGTTTGGCCTTCTTTGGCTATTAGCTCTCTTTTCTTTGAATAGAAAGGTTTTACTACCATTTTCTTCTTTGTTTTCATTGTGAAATATTTTTAGGATGGGGGGAGGGAGAAAGGAGATTCTTTGCAATTAAAAGTAGTTAGGAAATACTGTTAGCAAAACAAGTTAGGAAAGCTGTAGGTGGCCTATGCCAATCATGAGAATCTGCAGCTCTTGTCCCCAGTCCTGAGATGACATTTGCCTTCTCAGGTTAAGGGACTTTCTTCCTCTTCAGATTCTTCTGCAGCTGAGATTGGCACATCAGTGGCTATTGTGACGAACAAGAACATGGAAGCTATATGGATAGGAATCCACCACAGTAGCAGCTTTGTGGGCCAAGTCACTCCACACTTTGAGATATTCTGCTTTCTGATTGAACTTATTCAAATTCTGTTTTATAATATATATATATATATATATATATATATATATATATATATATATATATATATATATATATATTATATAATCATATATATATATGATTGGCCAACATGACTTACAGTCCAACCCCCACAATGTGTTGGCAGCTGTCCAGAAAAAGGGGAGAACAACTGCTACGGAACTTAGCGAGGCTGGGAAAGCTGGGAAAATGGTGCCTGGGGGAGAACCACGCAGTGAAAGCATAAGTGCATTACCCAGAGTGAGGCTTCGTTGTAAAAAACATCATGATGTTAAGGGTAGATGTCAGAATGGTGGAGAAGGGGAGGGCCATAAACTCACGGAGAGTTCAAAGGAAGAGAGAAGGGGGAGACGACTTAGTGGTGGGGATGACATCTCGAGTTGGAATAAGATTGAGGATCCTCCTAGACCAGGGATACGGATGAGTGGCGAGTCGGAGGCTTGTTTAAACTCTGATGAGGGATGCATGATACAAGTAGATGAGTCACTCAATCATGCAGCAATTGCAGGGAATGCTATGATTGGCCGACCTGGACCTATTACACAGTCCAGGAATCGAGCGCAGGCGTTAACTTACATATAAATATTCACTCCCATTGATTTGTGTACGCCCTGATGAAGTTGGCAGGAGCCAACGAAAGCTAGGTTGCTAATCTTTTAAAACTTTTATTCAAGCACATACAAGAAGAGATGGATAGGGAGTTAAAGCAGATTATGGACTTGGTTATTTATATAGTGGGTTAATGTTAGTTAGAGTTTGATTATTATATTTGTAACCCTGTACTCAGCTCTGGGAAGTGGGGGAGGGAGAGGGGGGGTTTAGGGTGGTGGGGTTTGGGGCGTATACTGTAATTTTTATAAAACTTTTCAATAAAAAAAAGAAGAGATGGATAGGACTCATTTATTAAATATTTGGCAGATGAGAAAACATGGCTTCTAGTTTACAGCTTTCTATTAGACTTGTTCCCAACATGTACAGAATCTCCCATATATTTTAACAAACTGTAGTGAAAATATTTGTACTCATGCACTCATATGTACTCACACATATACACATTCACTCAAGTATGAATGGGAAAACAGTTGTAAACTGGTATTACATTCATCCTCACATTGGTTTTCATTGTACCAAGCCTAGCTTTTGGTGTGCTGCGTAGTAGACAAGGAAGTATTAATTGCCAGTTTTAGAGCTAGTATTTTTTGAGATCCAGGATGTCAAAAAGAGAATGCATACTTACATTCACACATACACAGTGCACAATTTCCTTGCTCTCCACATCATCATTTCTAGAGAAATTCTGCCTGTTTTCTGTCTCAACAGGAAAACACAGTCCTCCACTACATCTTGGTAACAATCAGCATATTTGGCTTGCCTTCCGTATCTTTGTACAGGATCATACCTACCCCAGTGATAATGTGGTCACACTGCAGCATTGGCAAGCCAAAATCAGCAAGGGCCAAACCAATTGAAAGCATCCAGGAATAATAGTGGGAGGGAAGCTTTGCTCCAGTACCTTCTTTGTATCCTAGGGAGAATACTGGCTGGCTTGCCTTTAGTTTCTATGTGGAAGCAGGTCTGTTCTGCCTCCTGTTTGGTCTAGCATGTCTTGTCTCAATCACACTTCACTCAGATGCCTAGATACATCATGGCTGTATCAAAGAACCAGCAGCTGCACTTGCACAACATGTGAAGCTACATTATTTTAGTTTTATGTTATCATGGTGTTAGTCTAGGGTCAACATACTGAATGAATTTAGAAAATGGGGCTGGATGAACTATAGAAAATTCAGTAACCAAAGTAGGTGTGTGGTATGATGACAGCCAATCTCTAATTCTTGCCAGCTGATGCCAGTTCCCAGACATGTGCTGACAGTTTCACTAACATAGGTTCTTCCCTGTCCCTTCCAGGATGTCCTGAGGAAGAGAATTGCTCCTTTCAGAGAACACTAAAGAGGAGGAGCAACTTTCCCAAATGAGCTTAATTTCTGCATGCAGAGCAAAATCTTTCTGAACTACGAGTCTATGTGGCTGGCTAGAAGTCTTATTTCATTTTAATCTGCTCTCATAATCTATCCACTGCTCTCTCCCACAGCTGCAAGCCAGGTCACCCAGAAAATAGGAACAGCAAAGCCCCTCAGTTAGCCCCCCCCCCATGCTGTCCCAGAGCTCTATCAAAGCTGTTGCCTCCGGACTACTACTGGGTCTGCTTATCTTTTCTGGTCATTCACTCATACCTACCAAAGTGCCCTGTACCCACATACCAAATTACTTAGACATAGAGAAATCTGGATGATGGACAGCTTGCCAAGAATTCACACTTGTCTATTCTGTGATTCTGATAAACAAAACCAAGTTCTCTTCTCAGTTGCCTTCTCCAAGGAGCTGGTTTTGAGGGACTAATTGTGGATCAAGTAAAGCAACCAAACTTTGCCATTGGGGGGAGGGGAGAGAAGGGAGGGAGGGAAGGAGAGAGAAAGTGAACAAGAGTACAGCGACTGGATCATTTTGTTACCAAAATATTTTAAATACACATCTATTCTGAGGAAAGTTCAATTAATCTATGTTAATGATCCTTTCCCATGTTTAACATCTTTATGCAAACTCTTGTGTAGGGACAGGCATCTGTACCCATACAGTATCTTGAAGTGCTCTAGTCTGCTAGGTTGAAACTTCCTGTTTGGTTATCTTTTGTTTCATTCAGTGCTGTTTTCCCCTTCTCCCCAATACTTTACTACCCAATACTAACACCAATTAACATGACATAAATAGAGGGCATTCTGGTAAGCAGGGGCTCCTGAAAACCTAATGTCCTCCTTTCAAAAGGAGCTCTTTTGATCCTGAAGTAACAATTTAAGGCAGGTTGTTGACATATCCTTGGAATAGGAAAACAAGCCTGATCATAATGACTTGTTTTACTTTAGAGCCGATTGCCAGAACAGTAGAAGCAAAACATAGGAAGATTTTTCACTCAGTTCCTCTCAGATCTGCTACATCTGACATACCTGCTCTGTCCTTTCTTTATCAGGATCAGACTAAATTCTATTCCAAAGGCTAGCCAGCCTAGATGAAACCTCAGAGAAGCTTTATTGCTCCCTTTCTGGAGGCAATTTATTTTACTACACTTATGCCATGGTATGTGAAGATTCTACTGACTCAGCATTGTGGATCAGATGTGCACAATGGATCTGAAAGGTTGGTCTTCCCCAATAGCAGCAGAATCACGCAGTGGCTTCTGAAGGAGGAGGCTCACCTTAACTACATTTACATGCCACCCATCTTACTATCATGTGACTCAATGCCTGCATTGTCCCTGCTTCCAGTGCCATACTGCCACAAGAAGATGGATGCCTCTCTGTTCCTTCCCATTCACAAGCCATCTTTTTGGATCTGACTCCAGCCCCACAATCTTGGCGCTCCTAAACTCATAAACCAATAGCCATATACTGTAGGTTTTTCTTGGTCACATATTTCAAAACCACAAGTTAGATTCAAAAGAAATGTCTTTTGATTCAGTGAAAAATTTCCACCCCCTACAGTAACACACTTTGGCTACAGAATATCCATCCATGGTTACCTGAAACATAGTTTACTCAATTACCCATTTTTCTTGGCTCACACAATACACTGAAATATAAATTAATCCCAAAGCCTGGATTAGCTTGTTGGTGATTAGTATGTCATGTGAACACAGTCTAAGTATAGCTAAGTTCCCAACTTCATTGGATCTCTGGAAAAGCAGCAACTGAACAGCATTTTGAAAAACAGATGACTGGTTTTCTTCCAGCCAAAAATATTAGATAGCACTAAGCCCTGCACACAGGCCCCGAGAGCAGATCTTTTTCAACTGCAGTTGGGAGATCTGTCTGTCTCCTGGCTTTCAAAGGCACATTCACCATATTGAAAAGCATACTGCAAAATGCTTTGGAACAGATTCCTCTCCTTGCCAAATCCCAGCAGCCAAAAATGTTTTGCCTGAATTGCAAGAGTTCATACCTAGAGAAGAGAGTGAGCCAGAAGGTTTGGCAAGCATGCATGGGCAGCTGGAACAGCAACGCCAAATTCTCTGGAGACCAGCTAGCTAAACCAGTAGTCTTGGGCACATCTTCAGCTTCAGTAATATAATTGCCAAGATGTTCCTTAGCAATGGATGGCAGAGAAAGAGTTTGACCCCTTATTTTGCCTATTTCTTGCCACATAATACTTTTTTTTCATTATTTCTCTTTTCAACTAGGTCAGAGATGCAATTCAGAGCCACGCAGGATCCTCAGATGAACTTTATGTGTGTTCAGGGGCATTCTTCATTGTACAAGAGAGGGAACCCAGTTCAATTTGACACTGCCTCCTCCAGGATTTTGTGGCTGTTGAACTTTGGCCAACAGCTCAGTGATGTACCTGTCTCCTAAGCCCAAGTGTTAGAGGTGAAGGGCAGTTTGGGGAAAAGAAGTACTTCCTTAGCTCTTGGGGAATACAGATGGAAGGATGAGCTATTAGCTCCTCTATGCATCTCAGCCTGTCAGGAAAGCTTAGAAAATGCCTTAAAGTCAATACAGAAGCCCTTCAATTCCAGTAATATGAAGCATATGTTAATTATTTTGTAGGCTAAAAAATGTGTTGTGGATGAAGTGATCCAGACACATGGCACTGACACAAGTGCAGGGTAGAAACCCCTTATTTGTCTTGTCATGGCCTGAACCACTGATCTTGGAATTTCATGCAGAAATGAGCCTTTCTGTTATAATCACTTCCTGGACTGGATTGCAAGAAAGGGCAGAGATACAACTGTATGAGAGTTGCTCTCTGGAGGTAGCTGACAGCAGGAAGAGAAGCTTTAAAATGCAGGGCCTTTTCAGCTGCAAAAGACAGACATGGCAATTTGAGGCTGGTTGAAAACTGCTGCTCCTCCTCCTGAAGCTGGCACATTTGTGCATAGAGGACCTAGTGTGAAATCTAACAAACCATCTCATCCAGCATGACCTCTTGGTTTCTAGACTGGCAGGAGATGGAAATAATGTTTCTTAAGCAGGGATTATGCTGTCATGTGCTCCAGGCTTGAGCAGAAGACAGAACAGGATCTACAGGCAGATTTTTTTATTTTGACCAGTAGACCAGTACATTGATAATGGTAATGATTTTGTACTTTCAACAAGGTAAACAGCCTCTAGAATTGACTCCATTCTTGGTGACTATGCAGATTTCTAAATCGTTTTCCTTAGAACTCTACAAAAATGGTTCACTATTGGCATCTACTAGGTTTAGCTATGTTTTTCTGCTCATCTACTATACATGATGGAGGCAAGTCACCATAGAGGAACCTAAATATGACTGCTGAATTGGAAAACCTCTAATCTGTTCCAATCAGGTATGGCTTGCGTTGGTAAAATGGTTAAAACAAAATGGTTAAAAATTCCCCAATTTCTGATTGTAGGTTTTGCTGTGGCCACAATAATCCCGGCTTTGGATATTTGCCTGTGTGTATCTTTATAGCTACAGGCAACTATTTATAATACAAAGGCTAAGTAGCACTTCATTTACCTAATCTGAATCAACAAAATAGGACAGATGTAGAATGTCCTATATGACTGTACAAATTGGGGCTTTAGAAAAGTGAAGCTCTTGGTCCTAAAACTGGAGTTTCAGATCTTCAAAAACAGTTGAACATTTGTGCATGACTTTCTCTAACCCCTAAAAGGCAATATGGAAATTGTAAGTCTGCTCCCTGGAGAACCAGTACACCCAGCCAGCTTAGTCAGAGTTCACTCCAAGGCTACTCCACATTTCCCTCAGAGCAAGCTTCTGAAAGAAAAAGGGAATCACTATGGATAGAAGGGAATGATAGAAGGTTTCTCAGCCACCAGAGCAGCAGGCTGACTGGCATTTGATGTTGGAAAGGGCATTGAGTGATAGCAGTACTTGCTTAAAACAGCTTTCTTTCACTAAGCCATCATATAAGGCGACAACCACAAAACCACCTGTTCTGAGAATTCTCTAAAGGTAGCTGCCAGATACTGGATCTTTCTCCCATCCTTCTCCTGATATCAGGACAAGCACAAGACTCACTAGAATGCTCATGGTGAAAATGCTCATTTTAATGCCCATTGAATAAATGAAACCGAGGGCACCATCTACTAGGCCACAACTCACTGAAACAAGCCAGCTGCACAGGGGCACGGTGGTGATAATGCTCTAGTGGTGCTCTCATTCATTTTGACAGGACTGACAGAAAAACCTCCAGTTGGATTAACCTTGTAGGTCAGACCTATCCATTTACCACTAAACTATCTTTAATGGTACCCAGGTCAGTTGCCTCCTGGCAACCCCACCATCTGGCACACCTTGCTTCTCACTGGCACTGTGTGACATGCATTCACAAACAACCCAAGCAACCTGCCATTCACAGACAAAAGCCACCATTCTGAAAAGGCAAGAGGAGCTGCCGCCATATCAGAATCCCCAGCCAGCATTCATCTCTGTTACTTGGTGAAGAAATTCAGCTGGTTGCAAGTCTGCACATGGGGGACTTGAAGATCACAAATGTAACTGCCAGAGCATGATAAGGTGTGAACAATGAAGCCCAGGTAGAGAATGGGGACAATTTACAGGAAGGCGGCTTGCATTTTCAGAAGCCATTATTCAAAAAGCTTTCTCATTGAAACAGAGATGAGGCTCTGTCCAGTTAGCACTGAACACCTACAGAAATAGGACATGCAAATTTAAGGAGATGCCCCTGCCCTGCCCTCCCCCCAGAAAAGCCATTGTGTCTGTTGGAAGAAGACTGCTCCCCTGCAATTGTTGTTAGTCACAGCTTCACAATGGTGGATGTGTCAGTTGGATCATGCCTCTTCTGAAGGATGTGGAGACATCTTTAGTATAGGAGCTCACACCTTGTTACCTGCATCAAGACACAGAGAATCTCGTAGGACACTTGCCCTATAAGAGATATGCACACAGAATTTTAAATCTGACTAAAAATTAGTTTAAGTGGTCAGTTTAGCCAACTCCCTCTTTTTGTGTCTCTCTCCCACTGTCAAGGTAGAGAGCCAAAAACATTAAATGAGGCTTCAAACAAGTTTCTGTTTGCTGCATATACATGCCATGTGTATCTCCTTAAAAAGCTACAGGCATTTCAAATTGTTTCCAGATCATAGTCCCAGTAGGTGATTCCTTGAGGGCTCCAAGACCCACATGAAAGAAAAATTCCTTCTGAATCAGCACTTCACTAGAAACGCAGTGGGATCTCTTAGCCGACTGCAAGAGTAAAGCACAAAGCATTTTAAGCAAGATGGGCATAATTCCACTAAGCACTAGTAGATCTGTAATACTGAGAGTGTAAAACTCATCACAGTGAGGTCTCCAATATTAGGATTTCTCACATGCCCAATCCCTCTCCCATCCTATTCCCTTTGAGGTAGCTACCAAACAGGATTTCTGTCTGATCATAAATATGAAATGCTGAAATAGGCATCTGGTTTCTCTGAATGAATGCTGTCAGGATATGCCTAAACCACACTAGTGCTTTGTTGGCAGCAGAAACTTCTGTGTTCTGTGAAATCCAAAAGATTGCTACAAATGTCACAATTTGAACTACATATCACCTATACTATGTGGGACAGTTTATCACTAAGATTGTCCCCATTCATTATATAGCTCTGGTGCAGAACGTAAGTTTAATGTTTCAGATGTGCTAGGTGTAAACTCTGGGATGTACATACAGAGAAAGGAAAATAATTCGGAATATGTGCTTTGGGCTATTCTGTGGATCAGATTTATGTGGTGCCTTCCTATTATTGATTGGTGTGTTGATGGCTGGTGATTGGTTGTTGTTTCCTTGAGCTGCCAAGCCCTCAGCTCCTAAGTACCTGAAAAGCTGGTGGTAAATCAACACCAGGGCTTAGCAGCACAAGAAAACAACAACCAATTACCAGCCTTTAATACACTAATCAACCAATAGGAAGGCACATAAATACTCTGTAGCAGGATATTTGCCCCACCCCACCTATATTAATTATTCTGCTATTATCTTATTCTCTGTCTGTCTATGAAGAGAAAATGGTGGACAATGTTTCTGACTGAGCTGTAAGAATTACAGTGGCTTCTGCTTGCTTGGAACAGAATGGCCATACACTTACTTAAACCTCTGGTTGGTCCAGATTTTTTTATTTAACCTGCAAGAAACAAAGAAAGGTTTGGTAAAAGTCATTTTCATTTTCATGTTTAAAATGTGAACATTATATCTCTGAAAGAAGCATGTGCATTAGGTCCTAGTCAATTTTTAAAACAAACTTAAAAATAATTAGTAATCCAAGGACAAATCAGGCAACTAAATTAGTAGTGCACTGTTCAGTAAATTCCACTAATAATAAAGAACTATGAAATGTCTAGTGGAAGAACTACACCAATAGGTGACCAAATATGTGTGCACAAACATATGAAAGTCAATCATATCTGTGACATCCTCAGTGTCACAGATTCTGTGTCCTGAAAAGAGTTTGAACTAACATTGTAAATGCTTCCTTTTGGTCTCCATCCATATTAGGCTTTGCAGAGCTGTTTTTGTACCTCACATCTATTAAGGCTGATTAAACCAAAATGTAAGAAGTTAAAATGGCAAGCCTTCTAGCTGATCATTACAACTAGATGCTAAAAGAGTCATTTGTGTAGCCTCTGCTGTAGCTGGCAAATATACATTCCCACAACAGGACCAACTCATACTGGGACCAAGGTGAGCTGTGCCATGCGCACTTAAATTCAGTTTTCTGATTAATCATTGACATGTTTTAAATTTGAAGTGTGTTAGGTTCTTTAGGCACATTCCAAAACTTGCCAAATACTCGTTTAAAGGAGTCACGGCAGCTTTGCTTTTACCTCGGTCCTTCCCATTCTGCATCTTGTCCTCCTCTTCTTCCTCCTCACCTCCTTCCTCTCCCCCTAAGACAGAAAAAAGCCAGTGGCAATGAGAAAAAGTGAGGGGGCAACTAGGAAGCAGGGAGCTGTAATGGCAGGAGACTTAAGAAACTCTGCTACTCTTTCCATGGGTGACTCAAGGTGCAATTCCTTCTTCAAGACGGCATGACCAACAAAGACAGAGAGGGCAGCTTTGGTCTGGATCACAGGCTCTATCTGGAGCCCAGAAGCAAAAACCTTCAACCAGATTGGGACAACCAAGCATCCTTTTAACAGAAAACAGAATCCTGAAATTAAAAGAATTGAATGCTACATTCTACAAAGGATACCTTACAGTCCTCTTACCCTTCCTGACCAGAGGTTGCATCAAAATAAATTAAACAAGATTCTAAAGATTGTGTTCATTCAGTAGGAAAAAACCCTCTGTATATACCATGTATGTTGTTTTCAAGTTATACTGTAAAATTCATTTCTTAAAATGTGCACTATGTAGACATTTTCCTAAGTACAGGGCAGAAAGGAGTGATGGGCTGGAATACAAACAGAATATGGTGGACATAAAGTTGGAAAGAACAAGAAAGAGGAAATATATCACAAGAGAAGAGGAACAAGACTGCTATAAAGAAAAGTAATAAGAGTAATAAGAGGAGTGTACAAGTGCAATTTTATAGGCTTAAATTGTGGACTATATTCCAAAAATGAGTAGGGCTATTTTAAGCTTCAGGATTTTAAAACCTATATAAGTTTTAAAGAACTGACTTTAGTAGTAGTAGTAGTAGAGTTGGAAGGGACCTTGGAGGTCTTCTAGTCCAACCCCCTGCTCAGGCAGGAAACTCTATACCATTTCAGACAAATGGTTGTTCAGTCTCTTAAAAATTTCCAATGTTGGATCATTCACAACTTCTGGAGGCAGGTTGTCCCACTGATTAATTGCTCTAACTGTCAGGAAATTTCTCCTTAGTTACTTTGTAACTTGAATTGACTATAACTTTAAAAAATGCAAAAAAGGGCCCATATTTTAGCTCCACCTATTCTGGGGGACTCTAGGGGCATCATAAAAAGGGATGCTGGGACTACCTTTTTTGCACCGCTGCTGTAGGTCCAACATAGGGCATGGAACTCATACTTATCTGACTTTCCAAAGTGAGCATGGAGGAGCATGTTATAGAGAAGTATAGACTACTTGCTTTTGAGACCAATCAGATATGTTTGCTTAGGAGCATGGAAGATGACATTTAAAATGACCTGTTAAAATAAAAAGACCTATGGCCTTTGAGGCAACATTGTAACTAATCTGCTTTTTATTTTGTAGAGATAGAAGGGCTGGATTTAAGTCATATCTCCCATTGACTTTCCTGGCTGAGTCTAATAAAATCACTTTTTAGTTCTCATAAGGGCTTGACCTCTTTTAACAGTCACTCAGGATGCTGTAAGCCAGAACAAAATCAGATTATACAGATGTAAGGTTTTGAAACCAGGTTCAAGAAAGTTAAAGAGAGTTGGGAAGCATGGTGTTGTATCATGACTACTTCAGACATAATCTGCCTAGCTCACCATAAGCTGCTGGGGAGCCCTAACTCCAACTGTTTCTCTTGATTTACACAAATGAGAAGAGGTTAGATACTTTCCAGGATCTCCTTGTCTGGCTCTCATCAAAGTGGGTACCTGCAGTTTGTTTCATCTGTCATTTGCCTGAACTGCAAAGAACTCAGTACAATACACAAAACCTGGGTGCTGGTGGTAGAACAAATCCTACTTTTTACAATTTGTATGCATCTTTTCATTTCCCAACTAGAGAAAAACTGTCTGGCCAATTCAATTCAGAACCTCAGGATTCTATATTATTGGAACCCAATGGCTGCAGTTCTGGAGTCCACAGAGACTAAGTGTGCCTGAATTGGTTCTGAAAAAAAAAATTCAGCAAATTCCTAGCTAAACAAAAAGATGTGAAGAATATCATGAAAATATTATTGTATGATCTCTACGTGCCATGTATTTGGAAGTATGAGGAACAGTTATTGGTCTGCTACAATCCTTGTTTTAGTTACCATACGACAGAGCACAGGAGTGCCCCAGTCTGATTTCTATCAGAGCATGGAAGACCCTATAAGCTCCTGTAATTGTATCACATTCTACCTGTACCACAAGGCCATGGATATATGACTAGCATGAAATATTAGAGGGCCTGAGGCGACGCTTTGGACCCTTCTGAGATTGGTATCGCAGAAACAATTTAGTCAAAAGCAAGCACCCAATTGACACCAAACCTAGCTTCTTCTTCAGGAACCCTCCCTAGTTGTATTCATCACATGTAAGTCACGTGGCCATTTTGGCTAGGAGAATGACAGGTTGTGACCATTACTAAATTATTCGGGGGGGTGTCTGCTATTATTACCCACTGGAATTCTATTATGGAATCTGAGTCTTTTGTACAGAGTTGACAGGACTCTCACTTTATATCTTTCCTGGCCTCCCTATGGAGTTTGCATTCTGATCAGGCTCTAGCATCTGGTTTCTCTAGTGCATTTTGTGACCTTTTTGTGACCTGTTTAGCCTGACTTATTCCTTTGCTTGGCCATGGCTCAAAGAGAACTAGCTCTACATGCTTATATACCTCAGATGATTTCTTGTATGACTCAAGCTACAGTGCTATACTGCCTAGTGGCCAGGTCATCCAAGGAACAAATTATCCCATCCAGATTTTCCTCTTTAGAAGTTACTCCAAAAAAAATAAGATAAATACAATTATTTTGCTTTCAACCAGCTGAAAATATCTTGATTTTGCAAAACTCCAGGAATATGCCATGTAACATGGGTTTGTAAAGTATTTTCAAAAAATCATATTCTTCCTAAACTTAGTCAACTAAATCTAAATATGGTTGGATTTTAAAATTAAATTCAGCATTTCTGATTCTAGTCTGTTTAATATTTAAATATTCTAGTGGAAGCCGATAATTAGCATTTTGTCTACCTAGAAAGTAGATTTATCCATGTGCCAGATTTGTGAACCAAACTTATACGTTTGTTTGGGTAGTTAAAGAGGAACCCAGGAATAGGATTCTAATCTTATCTAACTTGGCAACTGTTAGGCCTATACCAATGTTTTTCAAATGCTGTAAACATGCTGGCTAGGGAATTCTGGGAGTTGAAGTCCACATGTCTTGACGTTGCCAAGTTTGAAAAACACTGGTCTAAATTCTCACTTATTTAGCTGTAGTTTATGAATGATTATTCATTCAAAAAAAATGGCAGCTGCAAAACTGTCTCTAAAATATATTACATTGAGGCATCCAGTCTTTCCTCCTTGTGCTAGAGGATACATTTCAATTTGTCAATGAATTATGTCTATGTTGTCCTTTAAAGCTAACCTCTCTTGATATATGCATGTACCTTTTGGGCCTCTGTTCCTCAAACTATGGCTGTCTTCCAGATTTGTTTGACTACCGCTCTAAGCTCCCCAAGTGTGGAGTGGGCCTTGGGCCTTTGGGAATTAAAGACAACACATCTGGAGGAAAATCAAGAAACTAAATATTTAGCAAATTGCATATTATCACCTACAACTATCTAAATTTCTTCAGGAAAAATATATTCCACATTCTCCATCAGCCCACTTGGGCAATTACAATATTTTCACCTCTATCCTTAAAACTGATTAATTCCTCTTGCTAGCCTTCCATTCTACCAAAAATTGTTCTATGTTTTGATACTAAGTGTTGGATTATGGAACATATATACCTTAAACCAAAGCATATAGATACTTTTATTTATCTTATTTATAAAATAAATGTGCTCAGACAAGCGGGAAACAAAATGATACTTACGGTATTAGCACAAAGACAAGATATAAATAAAATAAATACAAATTTTAATTTATTTCCTAAGTTTTCCTACTTTATTATTTGCTTTATTAAATTTATTTTTCCCTAAAGTAGGAAATACTTTATTAAGTAAATAAAATACATTACTTATTTAATCTACTGCTTATTTTAAAAAGAACATCCTAGGCTGATATTTCTCAATCCCAGTGCCTTTTAGATGTGCAGATTTCAGTTCGAGTTGAAGTCCAACATCTTAAAGATTGAGAAACACTGCCCTAGAATAACATATTTTTTTTCAACTTATTTTGTTAAGGAAAATTGTATTAATATTTGCACTAATTTCTCAACTGAAAGCCTCACTACAGGAAACATCACCGGCACCCAAAATGTGTCCTTGAGTCTTTTGCTTAGATTAATATAGAAATTTCTTGCATACCTGAATGAAGCTCCTTCACCAAATATGACATTGTATTGGTAATGGAATCAGCTGCTACCAGTAAATCATTACGGAGGTTCCGCCGAGTTCCTGAAAAAGGGTGATGAAGTAATATGCAAATATGTTCTAAGAAAATTAGTGGCTGTAACACCACTATAATACTTTAGTTATTGTGGACTTCAATAACTAAAGTGGAAATTATTCTTATTCCCCGGTCGAAATATAAGTTCTCCCTTTGCTAGGATGGTCTGAGTTCCAGCAAATATTGATGACCTTTCATTGATGCAAAAACTGATCCTAAGGGTGTTTTCCCACTTATACATTCATTGACTATGTAGATTAGTCAACAAGTGATTTGACTCCTGGCTCATTATCCCAAAGTGACCAAGTTGAACAAGAGAAGAGGTATGGTTGCTGTGGCAGTTCCTTGGAAGGTGGTGATCATGGCACCAGCAACAATAGCCTCTGTGCCTTCCATAGGTGAACAGTTGGCCTTCCTGGAGGATAGAGGCAGCTGCGACTTGAGGAGGTGGTGGTAGCTAGTGATGGGAGGGGGGCAGTATTAGAAAAAAAGATATGGTAGCAAGAGAACATCAGCCATAGCTGCTTCCACTGCCTGCTGCATAAGAGCTCCTGCCAACTCTCCCAACTGCAGTTGCTGGAGAAGCCATGCAAACAAGGAATGAGGCAGCAGAAATGGCTGCCATAGCAGCAGTCCCAGTGGGGACTTTGTGTACACCCCAGGCAATGTCAACATTTGCTGTTTTCAACAGACTATGGGGATGACTTCCCAGAAGTACTTGGGTAGTCAGGTGCTGGCAGTGCAGTGGATCTGAGCATGTTCCATCACCCACTGAGTGAAATACTTAAGAGAAAATTAACAAGCAGTTTGCATGACTCACGCAAAATTGGCTAGATAACAACCCTGCATATGTGAAGCACAGAGAAATCAGTGGAATAACAGCGGAGCACTTAAAGGACACAGTAGAGGCTTTTGGTGGACTTTTGCAGAAGTGTGGTTTAAAATATTTTCCAAAAATAAATTGTGCACTCTAGAACTTTTATCTTCTCCCCTCCCCACTCCTTCCCTCATATTTTTATGTATACATGCACAAAAGGGTATGTACATTATGGCTCACCTTGTGCAAATGCTTCCTGGACATCTCCACCAACACCAGTAAGTGAATCTTGGGGTACATGAGTTGGGGTAGAACCAGCAGATGTGGACCTGACTGGCATTGGCATAGAGCGGCCAGACCCATGGGTTGGGGAAGTATGTGGAGAACCAGCTGCCTGAGCCTAAAATAAATGGAAAGCCCAGTTACTACATTTCTTTCTAGAACAGCTCTTCCAAAATAAAGCTCCAGCAGTTTACGTTGCAAAGATGAGTGACAAACCCTCAGATAAACATTCTCTGTCTCATACAGCATGCAAACTCGAATATCGGCACATGCAGTTTGTAAGCCATTAAGGCATGCTTTCCAATCTGGTGTCCTATCAACTCCAGACAACATGGTCCATCTGGAAGACGTAGATTGGAGAAGGCTGCATTAAGACAATCCCAAATTTCCTGGGAGTGAAAGCAACTGTCTCATGTCTATTTGGGCAATCTGATCTACTTCAGCTTTCCCCTGAATGGGAGTCTTCCAAATATGGGAAATGGTAGCTTCCAGGCTTCTCAGAAATGGCTATGCTGGCTGATGTGAAGTCTACCAAGTTGTGGAAGGTTTATTTCATCTAGCAGCCCAGCTCACCAAGGCACCAGGAAAAAAATAAATAATTCTACTTCCTAAAAGCTGTTTCACTCTGGCTAGGAAGTGAATCCTTTTGCCTGCAAGTAAATATGCTATCACTAAGGAAAGGATCTTTCCTAATTATAACTAAACCTCATGCTGTGTTAGATGATTGGTCAATATATAATTCTCCACTCTAAGGCAATGATCATCCAGCATACTAAAGCCAAATTTACTAAACACAATTGCAATCACATCAAATGCTATGCCATAATAAATAAACCATTGTATGGCTTAATGGGTGGCCTGGTTCACACTATATGCAGAAACAGCTGTGTTTCTACAATATACTAAATTGCAAACAATACAATCCCATTTAGCCAAGGCTTGCATGTTGTGTGAACCCAGCTGGTAAAAGATGCTTATCTGAAAAACCAGAGACAGCAGTACTAGACCACACCTGACCTAGCCAAACACTAAGATTGAAATGCTCAGAATCATGGATCTCATCAATCTCTGCTTCGCTATTTATATTTAGTTTGATGGAAAAATATATCAGCACATCAGAGAAGCACCCATCACTCTCAGGACTCTTAGCAGAGAATGTAATGCAGGATCCAGGGGTGTCAAACTGCTGGCCCACAAGCCGGATGCGTCATCCCAAAACGGCGCCAACCCCATTGCCAGCAATGGAGAAAAAGCTCCAATAGGTCACGCGATGTCACGTGACGTCGCGAGTTTGACATGCCTGATCTAGAAACTATAGTCTTCCATATATACAACAAAAGTATGGATATAGATCACACTTTCATCATAATAAAAAGGGAGTAACTAGAGAGAAGACACATCAAACAATCAACAACTTCAGTGGAATAAAATTCAAAGAAGAAGAAGAAAACAACATTATCTTTCCTCAATATCCTCATCAACAGAGGATACAATGGCAATTAGAAATACAAGTGTTTGAAAAACAACCCACATTAACTAAGGGCTTCATTATCAAAGTAACAACCCAACTTATCACAAAAGGAGCTACATAAATACATTATTCAGATGAATATAAATGCACTACAACATGGGTGTCAAACTAGTTGCATCACATGACATGTTACGATGTATTGCGACTTTTTTTGCATTGTGGGAGCTGGGGTGGGTGTGGCCTTCGTATAATGCAACCGGCTCACGGGCTGGCAATTTGACACCCTGCACTACAACAACCCAGAACACTAGAAAAAGGAAACAGACTGCCTATATCACATGTTCCAACAAACTGAATACCTACACACCTTTGTCAAGAAGTGCTTGACTATTCAACCCATTACAACTAACACAAACTATTAAAAGAATAATACTGCCATACATCAAAAACAACTCAGAAACAACCAACAGACAATTATAATGCCATGACATCACCATAGAACACAAACCAACTGAAGCTTTCCAAAACACCCAAAAAACCTAGTAGCCAAGAAAGAAAACAAGAGTCACTTACAACATACAATGTAAGGACTGTAATAGCTATTATGCAGGACAGACATAGAGAAAACTAGCAGAGTGCATCCAACTAATAGTCAGAAGACACAATGAAAACAATCTCACAATACATGATCAGACTCAGTCATAGTTGCAACTGGAAAATTGTGAACATCCTAGACCAAGCTAAATCCAAAATGTTAGGGAATTTCTGGAAAGTTGGCATTCAGACAAATCAGCCATCAACAGACACATAGAGACAAACCACATTTACATACCTTTCAAAAGAGACAATAAAAAAGCTAAGAAGGAAAAGGAAAGATTGGAACTTATCTTTCCAGCAACAAACAGTGAAATAAGCAGGGATGAGCGGAAAAATGAGCAATCAGAAAACAATATCCTAACTAAGGAACTACCAAGGAGAAAACCACATTCCTACCAACACTGGCAGGACAAGCTACTGTATACAAACAAAGAGCAAATCCCATAGCCAATAGCACTGATTATGTATCTGCAAGCAAACAAACAAGCTCAGAAAGCACCAAGGACATGACAATGGGAAAGAATGACAGAAAGCTGACTATATATTACAATCAATTTACTCAGATTACTAGCATTACAGATTATGGTCCCACACTGACTCTTACCTGGACTAGTGAATAAAGATGGAAAACTGCTGGAAACTAGCACTGCTGGCTTTAAATTAATTTTATATATTCCAAAAGCACCCTGAAGTGAGTTTTCTGTGTGTAATTAAAGCTATCTGGAATGCTTTAACTGTTTTATTGTAACATTTTGTACTTAATAATTTTATTTCAAATTATGAACATATCAAATATTTCTCGTTGTTATAAGGTAACATGTTGTATATACAGTAAATTACTACAGTTGTATAAACTGAATTCTACTTTGACATATTATCTAAATATCAAGTGATGAAGAATAAATTTGAGTTCCCCAGCTAAAGTTCATACTCTGTCCCAAAAGCATAAACATTCAGCATACGCACAACTGGCATTAAATGATGCATAAACAGAGCTGATAATGTGTTCTCAAGGGGGCTGTATGTGTTGTATTCACTGTCCACATATGAATGGATTCTGGAGAATTAGCTCTTCAGTTATGTTGGTGTAATAGTGAAAAACCACAGGGGAGAAAGTTTGGAGATTAATTGAATCATCGGCCTGGCTGGGGGATGTAAGAGACTGTTGAGACCTGATTTGCATAACAGATTCTATGTTGCTCTATGAGTATATACTATTTTGGTCAGAAATAATTTGAATAACATAGCACTGATATCATGATTGGACAGAAACCATGGTTGTACTCACCATGGAAATTAAATTGGTGATATTTGTACTTCGTTATGAATCATTTCTTGTGAATGAGAATGAAAATACTTCCGATTTTCCAGATGGGGAAAAGATCAAGCTATGCAATGAATGCACACTGGGACATTATAGCTGACCAAAGGGATATGAAGGAATACAGAACAAAACACTTCAACTCTTGGGAGGCTGCCATCTCCAAGTCCCAACTAGAAGCAAACACCGACCTTTCTTACTGCTTCGTCCAGCTAGATAATAATTTTAGGAGTAAGCCCCTTTTTATGCAAAACTCAGCTTTTGCTAGGCTTGAACTGAAAGTTAATCACATTTCTTTTACTTATAAAGTTTTTTTAACCTTTCCTTTTCAACTCTGTTCTTTTATTAATTGATCTGTAAAGTAAGCTTTGCAAGTCTTGTCTTTCATGTGTACACAAATAGTGAGACACACTCATGGCTGTTTTGGACTGAACATTTGTGACTAATACTGCAATTACCCATTAACATGCATAACCTCTGCACATCCTCCCATATTCAGTTTGTGTCATTTCATCTGGTTTTTATTCTCTGTTTTCTTTACCAGAAGCAGCCCCAACCTTTGAATCACATTTGCTACTATAGAAACCCTGCTGTCACAGAGTCTGGAAAGGAATCTGATGCTCTTGGAGGTGAGACGAAGTCAGTTTTCACAAAGCTAAATTTGAAGAGTGCTCTGGAGGTTGACCCCTGACGCAAGAAACAACTCAGGTAGGCTCTGTACAGGTTCTCCCACTGAAACTGCAGTTGCTGGACTTCTTTGCCACTGTTTCCGTCAGAGCAAAGGCGGATGGCAGAGTCACATAATGGTGGATGTTGCTATTTTTCTAAACTTTAAGCTGACCTTCAAATAAGATGTATATAACAGCTAATAACGGAATTCAATCTCTTCATGGGCTTTTCGGATCTTTTTTGTACAAACATTATAAAAGTTCAAACCAGAAGACCAAAACTAACAAAAACTAATAAAGGAAAGAGCTAAGATGCAAAAAGAAACAATAAAAAGAAATAGAAAGAAGCTTCCAATTTCTTCGGCAGCAAATCATAGAAATACGATGGCATAATTATCTCTTAACTTATTGTTACAAGAAAGCTCTTTTCTATTATCTAATATTTTCTAATCATCAAAACAAAAAATAAAAGTTATTTGTTTCTATTTCATGCAAAATTCCTTAAGGGGTTTCTAATCAGCAATAACAGAGCCAGTCTGGCCTGGTGACTAAGGCACCAAACTAGAAAACTAGGAATTCTTCTTGTGTCTTAGGCACAAAAGCCGACTGAGGGACTTTGGACCAGTAACCGTCTCTCTAAGCCTAATTTACCTCACAGGGTTATTCTGAGAAAATAGGAGGTGGAAGGACTTAGCTATGTTTGCCGCCTTGAGTTTTTATAAAAATAATAAAAGTGGAATTTAAAAAAGCTTTAAAAATGTAAATGTTGTCTTTCTCTGATCAAAGGAGTTTCAATTTAGTCATCTCTGCAAATCCCATTATCTTTATCAACCATTCCTTCATTGAGGATAGTGTTGAACCTTTCCACTTTGAGCATATCATGATCTTGGTACAGTTATTGTGTGCAAAAACAAAGTTCCATGACTTTTTTTCCCAGCTCTTTATCCATTAATTTCAAAAGAAAAGTCTCTGGCTTCAATTATACATTGGTCTTTAAAAACTTCTGAATTAATGCATATATTTGAGTTCAAATTTTTTGGGCTTTTTTCCACATTCATCAAATATGATAAACTTTTCCTCCATATTTCCAGCACAAATTCAAAGCAACTTTATACACTCTAAATTTCTCCGATTCCATATACACATAATATGCAATACAGATGGTCCTTGACTGTTCTTCTGTTACTAAGCAAGACATTTGTTAAGTGAATTTTGCCCCATTTTATAATCTTTCTTGCCACACTTGTTAGGTGAACCACCGCAGTTGTTAAGTTAGTAACACGGTTGTTAAGTGAATCTGACTTTCCCATTGACTTTGCTTCTCAGAAGGTCAAAAAAGGTGATCACATGACTCTGGATACTGCAACCATCATGAGTCAGTTGCCAAGCATCTGAATTTTGATCATGTGACCATGGAAATGCTGCAATGGTTGTATGAAAACCTTTTCCAGTGCCATGGTAACTTTGGTCACTAAATGAACTGTTGTAAATCGAAGACTATCTATATAATAATAATAATAGTAGTAAAGTTGGAAGGGACCTTGGAGGTCATCTAGTCCACCCCCTGCTCAGGCAGGAAACCCTATACCATTTCAGACAAATGGCTGTCCAGTCTCTTCTTAAAAACCTCCAGTGTTGGAGCATTCACTGCTTCTGGAGGCAGGTTGTTCCATTGGTTAATTGTTCTAACTGTCAGGAAGTTTCTCCTTAGTTCTAGGTTGCTTCTCTCCTTGATTAGTTTCCATCCGTTGCTTCTCGTCCTGCCTTCAGGCGCCTTGGAAAATAGCTTGACTCCCTCTTCTTTGTGGCAGCCCCTGAGATATTGGAACACTGCTATCATGTCCCCCCTCGTCCTTCTCTCCATTAAACTAGACATACCCAATTCCAGCAACCGTTCCTTATATGCTTTAGCCTCTAGTCCCCTAATCAACTTTGTTGCTCTTCTCTGTACTCTTTCTAGAGTCTCAACATCTTTTTTACATCGCGGTGACCAAAACTGGATGCAGTATTCCAAATGTGGCCTTACCAAGGCATTGTAAAGTGGTATTAACACTTCATGTGATCTTGATTCTATCCCTCTGTTAATGCAGCCTAGCACTGTGTTGGCCTTTTTGGCAGCTGCAGCACACTGCTGGCTCATATTTAGGTGATTGTCCACTAGGACTCCGAGGTCCCTCTCACAGTTACTACTATTGAGCAAGGTACCCCCTATACTATACCTGTGCATTTGGTTTTTCTTGTCTAAATGTAGAACCTTGCTTTTTTCACCATTGAATTTCATTTTGTTAGATAGCGCCCAGTGTTCAAGTCTGTCCAGATCCTTCTGTATCTTAAGCCTGTCTTCCGGAGTGTTGGCTATTCCTACCAGCTTGGTGTCATCTGCAAATTTGATGAATTCCCCATCTATCCCCTCGTCCAAATCATTGATATAGATATTGAAGAGCACTGGGCCCAGAACAGAGCCCTGGGGCACCCCACTACACACGTCCCTCCATGTAGATGCGGTTCCATTGAGGACCACAAGCTGAGTACGGCCAGTCAGCCAGCTACGGATCCATCTGGTGGTGGTGCTTTCTATCCCACATTTTTCTATCTTGTCAAGTAGTAGGTTGTGATCTACTTTATCAAATGCCTTACTGAAGTCCAAGTAAATTATGTCCACAGCATTCCTCTGATCCACTAATTTTGTCACTTGGTCAAAGAATGCAATAAGATTTGTCTGGCATGATCTATTTTTGACAAACCCATGTTGGCTTTTAGTAATGACTTTGTTTGCCTCTAGGTGTTCGTTGATTCGTTGTTTGATTATCTTTTCCAGGATCTTCCCAGGTATTGAGGTCAGGCTGATAGATCTGTAATTTCCTGGGTCCATTTTTTCCACTTTTTTGTAGATGGGAACTACATCAGCTCTTTTCCAGTCCTCTGGTAGTTCCCCTGTGCTCCAGGATCTTTGAAAAATATAGTTCAGTGGTTCTGAGATCACATCTGCCAGTTCCTTGAGAACCTTGGGGTGTAATCTATCTGGTCCTGGCGATTTGAACTCGTCTAGGCTGGACCGGTGCTCACTTACCATTTTCTTGCCTATCTTAACTTGCGTTTCTATTCTGTTTTTTATGGCACTATTTTCGATAGGTTGGTCTGTTTTTTCCCTTTGTGTAAAGACAGATGCAAAAAACGAGTTAAATAGTTCTGCTTTCTCCCTGTTGCTTGTCACCTTCTTGCCACTTTCCACCCACTAATGGACCAATCATTTCCTTCACTTTTTTCTTGTTTTTTACATGTTGAAAGAAGCTTTTTTTGTTATCTTTGACTTTGGTCACAAGCCTTAGTTTATTTTGAGCCTTGGCTTTCCTCACTTCATCTTTGGAGACTTGGGCTATTTGCTGATACTCTGACTTAGTTATGTGCCCCTCTTTCCACTTTCTATACTTGTCCTTTTTATCTTTCAATTTGTCAGAGAGTTCTTTATGCAGCCATGCTGGTTTCTTTTGAGAGCTGTTATTTTTCCTCTTTGTTGGTATTGTGCTAGACTGGGCTTCTATTATCTTGCTTTTCAAAATTTCCCAAGCTTCTTGAGTTGTTTTCCCCTTGAGGATTCTCATCCATGGAATCCTTCCCAAGCCCTCTCTAACTTTATTGAAATTAGCTCTCTTGAAGTCCAAGACTCAAGTTTGATTGTGTCCTATTGCTTGTGCTTCCATAATGTTGAATTCCAATATTGCATGATCACTTCCTCCCAGGGTTCCTATGGCTTCAACACTTTCTATCATTTCATCTCTGTTAGTGAGAATTAGATCCAAAATGGCTAATCCCCTAGTTCCCTTCTCTAATTTTTGGGAGACAAAGTTGTCTGCTAGGTTTGTCAGGAACCTATTTGATCTTCCACTTGGTGCAGAGTTTGTCTCCCAGTTGATGTCAGGGTAGTTAAAGTCCCCTATTACTATTGTGATGTGCTTCCTACATACTTTAGTTAGCTGACTAGCAAAAAGTTCATCTATTTCCTCTGTTTGGCTGGGTGGCCTGTAGTACACACCTATGGCAATGTCATTTTTTTCCTCTTTATATTGACCCAAATGCATTTAAGACAGTTTTAATCATTGTTGTGCTCTATTTCTGTAGAGATGTAGTTATTTCTTATATAGAGAGCAACTCCATCTCCTCTTTTATTTGGTCTGTTTCTTTTAAATAATTTAAATCCCTCTAGCTGTGTGTTCCATGTGTGGGTTTCATCCCACCATGTTTCCGTAATGGCAACAATATCATATCTGCCCTCATTAACCTGAATTTCTAGTTCACCCTGTTTGCTATTCATACTCTGTGCATTGGTGTATAGACATTTGAGTCCTTTATGACCAGCCCTGTGTTTACTTTCTACATAACCTATGTGGTGCCTGAGTTCCCCTATTGTCTTACCACCTATTTGGTTAGTGCACTTTATGTGGCACTCACTATTAGAGGCTTCATTTTGCTTGATAGCAAGGTTGGTATTCTTGTCCACACACACATCTATGCTACATGCACTGATAGCCCTATAATTTTTAAATTGCTGGGGACAGGGTTGTTCCGTATCAATTAACTCCCTGTCCCCGCTGTTTAGTTTAAATTTCCCTCCAGAAAATCTGTGAATTTATAGCCGAGTAACTCAGTCCCTTTTTTTGATGGATGCAAACCATCTCTTTTGTACATCTTTTGATTGGACCAGCTACTGACATCGTGACTAATATATCCAAAGCCTTCCCCTTTACACCACTCCTTTAGCCACATATTGAATTGTGTTATGCGCTGGCCTTTTCCGTTTTGCTCCTTATACACTGGTAAAACCTCTGAGAAAGTAAGCTTACAGCCTATTCTGCTAAGTTCCTTCCCCAAGCTCTGGAAATCGTTCTGCACAGAGAGTACATCTTTTTGGGACAGATCATTAGTGCCAAGATGTACAATAGCCTCCACATCACAGTCCTTGCTGCCATTCTTGATTATATTAGAAATACGCTTCTTGTCCCTACTGGCAGTAGCACCTGGAAGACACCTGACCTCTTTCGAAGCCTCTGTGTCCTTTCCTAAATTTACATCCCTTATAATTGAATCACCTACCAGAAGATAGCTTCTCTTTTTGGATGCCTTTCTGTTCTTGCATGACTGATGTGTAATACCTGATTCACACTTCTCCCTGTCGAAATCTAGTTCTTCATCTCGGACCACAATCCCCTGCTTATTTGGGTTATCTTCACAAATACCTTTACCTGTCTCCTTAATGTCCCTATTAAGGTCAGCAAGGGCACTGTAACTGTTGTGCAGGGACACAGCGAAAGCTTTGCATTTATGGTTCACAGCTCTCACCCTGCCAGATCCCACAGCTGTCCACACTGCCCTTCTCCTGCAGGATCTTTGTGGTAGAGGGGGCTGATAGCATGGAGGCTTACTAGAGTAGAGGGGCTGAACTGGACACCTAATTTCTGCCTGAAGAGCAGAGATTACAGACCCTAGATAGATAATCTGTCCTTGCAGGCTAGTGATTTGTTTACAGATAGGACAGTTTCCAAGTTTGAAAAAGGTACTGCGGAAGACAGCTGCAAAGCAAGAGGGCTGTAAAAGACTATGAAGTGGTATATAAGTCTAAATGCTATTGCTATATTTCTCTTCAGATCTTATACATCTTTCACCTTTTACCTTCATGGGCTCTTCATATCAAAGCCAATAGGATTGATTCGGGGGCAGAAAAATGGGCACTTTTCCACATTTAATATTCTCAGGCTTGGAAAGATTTTAACACCTTTTACACCAAGGGTAATTCTAAGGGGAAATCAAAGAATGGCTGAGATTTTATGGCTAGTTTGTTCAGGTTCTCATTGGCAGCTTCATGTTCTATGCTAGATGACAATCTTGTTAAAAGGACTATTATCTTTCCTGAACAAATTTCAGTCTATGTACAGCTTGATATCATGAGCAGGGCTGGAATCCTTTTAGATGTTTCTGTTTCTACTCTAGGCCTTTCCTGATAGCAACACTGAATATACATTTTGCTTTAGGGCTGCTTTTCTTCAGCTGGAACTTTAATTATGATGGAGGGAATTATAATCAATTCCAAATATTTGTCAATTCTGGCAAAAAAAAAAAAGGTTCAGATCTTTGCTAAAATGTTGTAGATGAAGAGGAACTTCACTTTTCAACATGATAACAACCCAAAGCATACCTCCAAAACAAAAGAATGGTTTAATCAAAAGAAGATCAATGTTTTGGAATGGCCCAGCCAGAGATCGGACTTGAATCCAACTTAGAAAGGGCTGTCTAAGTGCTATTGCTATTATTATTTATTAATGTTAATGTTTATGATCATAATATTTTACCTAGTTTATACTCTGTTTATAAGCCGCCTAGAGTCACCTCTAGGCAAGACAAACAGCATATACATTTAATAAATAAATACCAGCCAATTTATCAATATAATAATAATAATAATAATAAGTAGTAGTCTATAACCTGCTCTCAAAATTTCAAACATAGCTCCCCCAGTTTTGAAAAAAATAAGGCTATATTATATGTACTGTAAGGCTATATAATAAATATATAGGAACAAACAAGAACCTTGGCTTTGTCCTGTCAGGGTTAAGGGAAAGTATCACATTCTTTGTCCTCAAATGCCAGGTGAAATGCCACATATACCAGCAACAAATCCACTCCATTTAGAAGCCGCACATTGAGACCAGGTGTAAACTTCAGACTTCATATTTGTAATCTCTGGGCTGATTTTTTTTTTTTTTTACAAATATTCTAATGACATATGCTGGAAAATGCAAACACATTCCTACTTTATTCTACAGCTTTGAGCTCTATTTAATCACAGCCATTCATTTAAAAAATGTTCCAAATCAAAAAGAAACCAGGCTGGTTTTCCTTTGTGCCAATCGTATTTGCTGCCAGTTATAACTTGCAGGCTAGGAGGCAGAGGACATGGCAGAGGGTCACCCTCTCAAATCAAAAGGCAAAGAACAGGAGATTGGTACACATTCTTCATAAATCAGAAGCATGTTGCAGAAAAATCTCTTTTGTGATATTTGCTGAACAGCTGGATTTGCTTAGTTCTGATGAACCATCACTGGATTGATGGTGGCACTATAAAAATACAGGGATATTTTTGGAGGCAGATGCAGAGTTTTCCTGATGCATAGATGAACCACTTTAACTGGCACTACCTAATGTTTTTTTATTTTCTCATGATAAAACTGTATGGCTATGTTTGATTTTTAGGAAGAGCAGTAAGCTATCTGGAAGTCCACTTTTCAGAAGGATATGATTTGCATTGAAAATTTTAAAATGAAATACTACCAGCAATTGTTATGCCAAAAATTTCCATAAGTTCCAACACTGTCTGGAGAAAAAATTAAGAAGAAAATATTTGGAGCTTTTCTCTAAAATGGAGTAACACAATAGTTAGAAATTGGAAATCAGTAATGGAGTTTTCTTGATCCTTGTCAGAAAGAATTATTTTCCAGCCACAAAACTTTTTAACCCCCTGTAGGAAAAGCAATCAAGCAATTTTAAAGCAATTTTAACTCATAGCATGCAATTCACTTAAGAAATTCATGACTCTGAATGCTGGGATTGTTCTTGGTTTTAAAAAGAGCCCAAGATAGTTGATCACAATGCAAAAGCAACGAAAGACTTCTTACATTCATACACACAAAATACAATACAGCAGTTGTCTTGAACATTTTAAGAGGCTTAAAGCAGACGAACACAAGGTTAATCTACCTGTCTAATGCTCTGCCACCTTTGTTTCTACTGTTTATTTTGACTTTAAGTAGGATGGCCTTCTGAGGAACAAAGTCAATCAAGTCTGAATTAGAATTTAATAGAGATCGTAAAGAGCAACCATCTTTATTACAGATGTTAAGAAAAGGTGAACAATGAACAGTGAATCAGAAAGAGTGCCTAAGGCTAAACATTTTTTTCCTCTCTCTAAAGGTACTTCAAACTCCTTCTCTGCTAACACCTGCAACGTTCATGTGGGATTTCTCCTTAAGAAAGAAGAGACCATAATTTTAGGGCACACTTAATGCCCTTTCCCATAGCTGGAATGCTTTTGAATCATCACTAAGATGGCAGAAAAGTACCATATATTGGCATGAAATGAACTTTCTCCATTGCTGATTCTATGCTACTATTCCTACTTACTGCTGGCCCTGACTTTTCTCCAGAAGTAACAAAACCCTTAAGACTGACTTTGGACAAGGCTGACACAAAGAAAAAAACACTTTTAACACCAATATAGGTAAGGAGAATGTACGTTCTCAGTCATAGGCTGGGGAATGAGATAAACTTAGTGTCACAGGGACAAGAAGGAATATCAGTACTGGGCAATATTGTACAATGGTTAGATGCAAGTGGTTAGGGCATCAGTGGTTAAAGCAGGGGTGTCAAACTGCTGGCCTGCAGCCCAGTTGCATCATACGGAGGCCGCACCCACCCCAGCTCCAGCAATGCAAAAAAAGTCACGCTATGTCGACACCCGTGGGTTAAAGCATCACATTAGTTTTATAGTAGTAGTTAAGGAATCAGGCTAGAAATTGGGGGACCTAATTCTGCCTTAGGCACAAAGCCAGCTGAGTGATTTTGGGCCAATCACTTTATCTCAGCCCCCTAGGAAGCAGATAATGGCAAACCACATCTGAAATACCTTGCCAAGAAAACTCCAGGCAGGCCTTGTCTGTCAGGGACTGTCTCGAAGGTACCTCCTCCCTGCCCTGCAAGTATCATTGAGACAATGCAAGATTCTAATTCGTTTTCCATTCTGTAAAATAAATACTGCAAGGGGTATCAATGTTAAATCTGTTTTTGTTTGCAGAGAGAGGAACAGACAAATAATTGCAAAGAATGAATCCCTCTATAAAACTGCTCAAGGATTATTACTAGTACATTGTAGATTACAACAGGTAAGATCCTCCTGCGATTCTGGGTTTTTATGCTACTTTACAAGAATCAAAACAATGTTGTTATGTAATGTGGAAATGCTCTTGTTTTATATCTGGTTTTATGACTTCCATAAACCTTTAAATGTTTTTCTACACCTGGATAATGATGTTTCTTCAGAATGATAAACAATGGATAAATCTCCTGGCATGCAAATTCATGTGAGAAGATAGGAACCATCTTTTCAATCCAGAGTTAGCCAAACAACAATTGCCTGCCATTTGACTATTGACTGGTTTTATTACCAGGACATCTCAAAAACCGAGTTCTTACATTCCTAGGTGAAACAGAATAAGGTGAAGCCTCTCTTTGTAGGTTCAAGAGCAAATGTACTCCTTTAAAAAAAATAGTCAATTTATATTCTACCTGTTTCTTTATTCAAGACAGCTAAGCAAGAAATAAAAACTCTGTCAAAACACGTTCAAGAATATAGAAAATATACTGGCTCTGAAACCATCACCACTTCTGGAGGGCCCCACAAGGAAAGGGAAGAATATTTTAAATATACAAAACCTGCAGGAATTGTAGTTACTCAGAATCTATTTTTTCTCCAACTCAGCCGCTTCAAGATATATGAACTTCAACTCCCTAAATTTGAAATCAACTCATCTTAAAGTTGCTGAGGTTGAGAAACAATGACCTAGGCAATACCCTGCTGGATTGGACCCCTGTCCATCTAGTCCAGCTGTCTATTCTCACAGTGGCTAATCAACTGCACAAGAAAGCCCACTGGTGTCCCTGCCTATGGCTTTCAGTCACTCTACCATCAAGGCCAATAGTCATTGATTGATAGATGTTGATCTGCAAACTGGCTGAAGAAATAAAACCAGATGATACTATAATTCTACAGGCTCCTCCCCAGTAAGATTCAGAGAAGACCTTCTATTCATAGACAGGCAAGGGAACTGAATCATCAAGAACACAAATGTGTTTGGAGGATAGATTGACTTTTGCCCATCACATTCCAAGTCATTCGTGAACAAAAAACACATCTGGACACGAAAGTAAAAGTAGAGTCAATCCACTACAATATTTGACAAATGCTGGCGATAGAATAGGTGAAAACATGCTCAAATGAATGAATGCTATTAAACTGATGTGATCATGGATACAAAACATCCCCACAAGAATGCAAATTGCTTCTTAGGTTAAGCTTAAGAGAAACATGTTTTGCTCCAGTTGTGCAGCTGGAAAACTGATAGGTGAAGCTTTACGAGAATTAATGGAGATCCAATATGAAATTTTCCAGGCAAGTCACATCTATCACTGAATTATGAACCCTTTCCTGTTGTATTCTCCCATCTTCAGAAAGTTTAAAGTCAACTCACTTCCTGCATTAAAGGCAACATCAATTGGTTCTAAGTTGAAACGGAATAATCTTTTTTCATGCAAGCACATTTTTCAAAGGACTAAGCAAAACCAGCAAAATGTTTCACAGTAGCAATGAAAAGTCTTCACTGAAATTTGGTGCTGATCAGTGGCACATATGCTGGCTAATTGTGCTCATTTCCTGGTTCCATTCTGCAAAGCTTTTCTGAACATACAGAGACCTCTATGTTATTCACCAACCATGGCTTTGATCTGTAAATATGAATATGTTGAAGTAAAACTTTATACCTGAATTAGATCAGCCTGAAAACTATGTAATTGGCTGGGCAATCTTTACTCTCATGTGGAAACTGGTCACTGTTCCTGTCTTTAAATGTTGCTCTTCCTTGTCCCTCTACGCATCACCAAAAAAACTTCTGAGAACAATCTCCATAAAGGGGCCCATTAAAAAGCTGGTTACTTTAGCAGCTTAATAACCTTTTCAAAGCTTTAATACCTTTTCACCTCCTTACCCCCCCCCCAGCTAAAATCTGAAGGACTGTTATCATGGCAACAGAATGAAAGAGGCACTTCATCGGCACACTGCTGTCTTCCAAGCGCATGGAAGGCAGCCAGGTAGCAGATGGCTGGTGTGGACTATTCCCTGCTTTCTACCGCCGCTGCTGCATGTTTAAACAAAACAAACGTCATCCTCCTCTTGGTTACTGGCTTCAGAAGAGCTGCATAGAAACACAGCAGGCAAAGGTGCTTGTGTGCAGCCAGGAGAGGGGGCCGCAGGGTGCACTCCTGGCACTCTGACAGCAATGTACAGTAGAGGGAGAGAGACGTGCACCGTCCATTTCATATGTTCTATTTTGGGCCTCTGTTGGCACCGGCTACTCCCCCCAAAAGCACAGCTGTCTAATCAAATGCTGGAGGAAAAAGAGCAGGCAGGATCGACAAGATTACAAGGCAGAAGATTGTGTTTAATTGTTGAGAATTGCATAATTTAATTAAGTGTACCGACACACATTCAGGCCCTTGTTGCAGCTGTGATAGGGGAGCCTAGAGTTGGGACTGCTGATACAGCAGTCTCTCTTGAATGCAGAACGAGGGAGCCCAAAATAGCTAAGATGGCGGAGTGTGTCAAAGACATAGCAGAAGGGCTTGCACGCACATGCCTGACAAGAGTCCCAGCATTAATTCAAAGCAGCTATTTGGGCTGTTTAAAAGCAAAAACGTGCCTCCAGACCCCTCCTCAACCTTGCTCCCCCTTCTTGAGGCTGCACGCTAAGTTCCAGGCCAGAATAAATGACTGAGGCAGCGTTCCTCTAGCACAACTCCTCCCTTGTAGAGAGGGAGTGGGACTCTGCGGCAAAGCTAACACAAATTCTACCATAATGATTAACTTCTGTGAAGGGGGAACTCTGACTGGCTAGGAACAGAGGGGGGATCCTCAGAGAACAAGCAATCAGCATCCCCCATTCCACAGAGCTAATTTTACAACAGTGTGGAAGGCACAATTCTTCATCCTGAAGAGCCAAAAGAGTCACTTCATCCACCCTGGGAAGAACCACAGAGCCATACAAACCTAGTCCTTGTTGTTCCACTCATCAGTACTATCCAGAATTATCCAGAGCCAGGCTGCCTCCCTTTCCCAGTAAATAAGGCAGCACCCTTTCAGGCAAACAGAAAGAAAACACCTGTTCAAGCCAATATGGTAGTTCTACTTTTATCTAACAGGGAAGGCAACAAAGCAAAGGTATTTTCCCCAAAATGCAAATGAGTGGCTTGTATGTGTGTGGAGTGGGATATAGAACCAACTACAGTCTCCAGCAACCAGCTAGCTCACTGAAGCAGCTCCTAACCTCTGCCTCCATGACACATTTAACACCTGGAAAATCAAATGATCCCAAACCTGTCTCCTACTGTGGGGGATCCAGCACCCTTGTCTGATTGATAATGCAACGTTCCATAAAAATGTCCCAACATTTTTTGGAAGAAGGAATCTTTGCCTATTTTGCAAGAGTGGTTTCTTAAAGTTTCTTATTTGGCGGAAATGGCAAAGATTTCGGCTTTCTTGAAAGATCAATCGCAAGAGAAGTACCTCCTGGTATGGAAAAAATGGATAGATTTTATACAATATAAGTTGGATATAAAAAATATTATTTAGTTTTTGAATAATTTATATTAAAAATTTAAGATATTTCATAGACATTTTTTTTAATTTTTTTATTTTTATTTTCTTATTGGATTTTTTCTTTTTCTGTTTCTTTCTTTCTTTCTTCTTGTATTTTTTTTATATATATTGTTGTTAACTATTTTATAATTTGTTTAATGAATGTATTTAGATTTGCTTACGGTTTATATGTATCTTAAGATTTTTTTAAAATTTTTTTAATTAAGCCTGTATTCAGCTCTGGGAAGGTTGTGGGAGGGTAGGGGAGGGTTGGGAGGGTTTGGGGAAGGGAACTTTTTTGTAAAACTTAAAAATTTTCAATTAAAAAAAAAATAAAACGTCCCAACATTTTTTTTTTAAAAAAAAGCTTAAATGCAGCTCTTTTTTTTTTGCCAAGGGTAGCACCATACTCAGAGAGAAGAAGTAGCAAGCAAAAGCAAGCATTCTAGGAGTATCACAGAATTACAGAATTGGAAAGGGATCTTAGAGGTCTTCTATCATTCACCCATTCATGCAGGAAATCTTACACTATTCTGGACAAATGGCTATCCAAACTCCTCTTAAAAGAATAATAATTCTTATTATGTGATTTTAAGTTTGCCCTACAGAACTCTGGAAAAACAACATAGGGCGAAAACAGTACTCTTCTAGCATCTTACAGACTAACACATTTATTAAAAGCTTCTGTGGAGCAGCTTCGAAGGGTTTAAAACTGCAAGATTGTACTTTCCAGGAATCAAGGACTCTCTAGTTCAATGCTTTTCAACCTTTTCACAGATTGTACCACTTTTAGGATATGGCACTATTCAAATACACCAGTCGCCTAGCAAGGTGTCAAAAACTTGACAAAAAAAAAAAAAAAGGAAAAAAGTGATAAAGTACAGGTAGTCCTCGACTGACAACAGTGACCATTCTTAGTTACTACGGCACTGAAAAAAAGTGACTTATGACCATTTTTCACACTTAAGACCGTTGTAGCAACCCCAGGGTCACGTGATTTACATTCAGATGCTTGGCAACTGATTCATATTTATGATGGTCACAGTGTCCCGGGGTCATGTCACCCCCTTTTGCCACTTTCTGACAAGCAAAGTCAATGGGGAAACCAGATTCACTTAAGAACTATGTTATTAATTTAACAACTGCAGTGATTCACTTAACAAATGTGGCAAGGAAAGTCATAAAATGGGATAAAACTCATTTAACAAATTTCTCACTTAGCAACATAAATTTTGGGCTCAATTGTGGTTGTAGCTTGAGGACGATCTATATACCCACTCACTACACTTTTAATGGGAAACTTGTGTTTGTTTCTTTGACATGAATCTTTGCACTGTTCTATCCCCTTCTGTCCTTCCGGTTGACTCAAGAAGCCTCTCCTCTTCTCCATCTCTCTTTCTCCGTCCCTTCTCTTTCCCCGTTGGGTTTTTTTTCCCTCCCTTTCCCTCCAAAATCTTCTTTTATATTCTCTCCTCTCACCCTTCTTTTCTCTTCGGTGTAGCTGCAGCTGATGCCTTTCCCCGAGGCTGCCCGCAGCTTCTGGAAGCGCCAATCAGCTAGAGCACCACAGTGATCCGGGGAGCTCAGCAGAGCTCCTGCAACACCATAGCTCCTGCTGACTCTCCCAGAGGCCCGTGTGGCACTGCCACTGCTTCAGCTCATCCCCCTGCTATACTTTTGCACCTTTTAATACTTTTTTTTACAGTGCTTTTCAGCCTGTTGTACCCATACCACCTGCCAGGTGCCGAAGTACCACCAGTGGAACGTGTACCACAGGTTGAAAAGCATTGCTCTAGATCTCATGAAGGGTTCTAGATCTGTGGGTCGGGACCCCATTTGGGGTCAAACGACCATTTCATGGGGTCGCCAAACAACGCAGTCCGCCATTCTTTTCCCCTTTTACTTAGCTGTGCTACTCCCTTTTATTGTATTGGCTTTTGAAAGCCAATAGGATAGACTCTCTTGAATAGAGTCTAATTCTATTGGCTTTCAAAAGCCAATAGGAATTGTCCAGGCTGTCTCTGCCCTGCTGAGCCCACCATTCTGCAAACGGTGCTGCACCAGTTGAGTAGTCCTCGACTTACGACCGGTTGAGTAGTCCTCGACTTACGACCGGTTGGGAGTCACGGCATTAAAAAGGTTGAGAACCACTGTTCTAGATGGAACCTCCACAGACTTTGATTGCTGCAGTCTATGAACCATCTTTTTAAGATGTTAACTAATGTTTTATCTTGATGTTTTTAGTAATATCATTGCAGATTAATTTAGTTGTCTAAGTAAAAGTAGTTATCCTTCTCTGTTACACCAAGTGGACAATAATCCTCAGTTGAAGCAGCTAATGCCTGATTTGTTTAGCCAATTCCCAGGACCAATTCTTTGCAGCCAAGTTAATCTGGAAGGTAACCTTTCTGCAGACTTTAGTGTGATGAATCAGCCTTCATTGTGATTCACCATTTAGTATTTGGTTCAAAGCATATTTTCAGGTTCTAAAGGCATGATAAATAATAATCTATATAGGATATACTAGAAGACATAAGAATTAAAATAGTGAAATCTTGAAAATCCTTCCCCCCCAACCCCAACTGATTTGGGTAAGATCTTTTTTCTAATCCAGTTTGGAAATATATGACATTCCACAAATTTCTCCCATAATCAAATCAAGTATCCCTGCCCTTTTGTTATTGGGACTTCTATTTTAGGAGATATAGCCAAGATGACTCATATTTTGTTGGGTATAGAATTTGAGAGTTAAAAGCCTGCTAGTGAATGGATGAGTTGGGAATCAAAGAAAAAAAAAGGCAAGCTGGGAAACAGCAATTCAGAAGAACAATCCTGTCTTTCATGATCTGGAAAGAAATTATGTCAAAACCTCTCAAATATTCTCTAAAAGATGGATCTTTTTATAATGTTGAATGAGTATTGGTAATACTAGAAACAAATTAATTCATCTCTGGATTTGTTAACATCACATGTGGAATAGCCAATCCACATGTGAGATTGCCTGAACAGTAAATCTTCAATTTTTATGCATATTTTTTCTTCCAAAGAGATACATGGTATAATCTTCAGTGATTTTATGGGAATAGGACAGGCAAACACTACCCCTGATTAGGATGACTTGGTGTGTTCTACTTAAGGAGAGTCTGAAGAACCTCTGCAAAGCCATTGTGAGATGTATATTCAACATCTATAGAATAAAGTTGCTTGGATTAATTTATCTAATTGTGTAAGAGGCAGTCTTGCCTCATTATCTCGGAAAAGTTTTAGCTTATTTGTCCCATGAAATGAATAAAGCCATCAAGGTCACATTTGTTCAGTCACATTTGCTTTAAATCAATGTCCCTTCTCTGGTTGGTTACCACCACATGGGAGATGATATATGGTTGGGCCTGTGTAATGGCTCTGAAAGAGGCAATAGTCCACACCTTCTCTTCAAGAAGCCATTGCTGAATCCAATAAATCTAGACATTGTCATGGAAGGATGTTGAGAAGGTAGTTCACATGAAATTCTAGAGGTCCCTGGAGGAAATGGATTATTTTTTCAGTTGGGTTTCAGACTGAAACTGTAGGAATCTGGATGGGAAAGAACAGTCTTCAGTTCACTCCTGGCAAGTCCAAATGGCTATATAGCTCTTGAGGCCTTTTGCATCTGGAGATTTTTCATTTCTTCCATTCCAACTCTGGATGAAGATGCACTCTCCCAAGCAGAACTGGTATGCAACTTGGGGGTCCTCCTGGACTTGTAGTTCCTGTTCAAAAGGGAGGTGTTAACTGTAGCCAAGAGGGCCTTTGCACAAATGTATCTTGTGCGCTTACCCACTTCTAGCCTGGAAAATCGAATTATGGTTACTCATTTTCTGTCACCTCCTGTCTGGACTACTATAATATAAATCACATGGGCTGCCCTTGAAGAATATTTGGAAGCTTCTGGTCAGGAAAAAAATAATAAACGATGAAGTCCAGGATATATGCCTTCTCTGTGACTGACCTATGGAACACCATTCCCCACAGAATACAGATAGTCTGTATTCCATAAGCCTTAAAGACCTGACATTTCTACCAAGTTTTGAGCCAGGATGTTAAATGAACCTGGTTTATATGATTTGCATGTTTTTGTGTTTATTCTTCTGTGAGTTTGATATTGTTGTAATGTGATGATAGTTATTTTTTCTTTGTGTCATTGTTAATATGTTAAATTGTTGCTAGTAATTTGAAATCATATGTAACATGAGCAACCATATAAGTATTTTAAATTAATTAAATCAATAAAAATAAAAATGCAAAGACCATTTTCTTTTTCTGCTTGATATGCATTTACCCTGTCCAGAGAGCAGGCAAGAGCAAATGGGCTAATGGTATTGTGTAGCAAACAAGTCTCTTTGATCTTTACCTTCATATACATTTGGCAGATGAAAAGTACCACCTTCAGTTTGGCTCTATGTTCACAGACCATAAGAACAAATGGGCAGAATGAGAAACCATCAGACATTAGAATGCACTAGATTTGCACCAGTAGCACAGATGGAAGTTATCTTAACTTCAAGTCAGCAGAATAAACTTTTAGTTCAGGGTTTCTGGAACTATATTTGCTTCAGTGATCATAAGATTTATTTCCATATATAGCAAATATGTCTAATTTTTCCCAAAATCAGTTTCTAGCATCTTGTATACCTTGAAGCTTAAATCAATTCTGCCATAAACAGAGCTGCTGCAGTAATGGCTGCTTGCTTAAGAAAGAAAAAGGGCTCCCTCTGGAGTGTACTCAGAGCTAATACTGAGCTGGGTTGAAGGACATCTTGAGGAAGGAAGGCATTTACTTGCTCCTCCTCCTGAACCATTGAAAGTTGGAGCTTTGCTGAGCTCTTGTCAAGCTTGCAAGGCTCAGGGCCTCCAAAACCCAGAGCAGTCCTATTTAGGCATGTATTCATGGCCATCAGGCAAATGCAAGATTCACAAAGGGAAAAAATTGCTATCAGAGACTTCAGGACAAAGAAAGCTACCAGAATATGCAACAGGGACTGAACCTCTAATTTTTGTCAGATATATATATTTAGAAACCTGGAAGAAGGTCTTGTTAGTTATACTGTCAGGCTACAAATTTCATTTGATATGGGAAGTAGTTGTGTCAAGAGTTAATAAGCTCATGCTTAATAAGGAACAAAAAAAGTTGCTGAGGAATAAAGATGATAGCAAAATGCGACTCTATGCTGCTCAATTTATTTGCATCCAACCCCATCATGACAAACGCAACAACCCAGTCGTTTCATGCAGAATCAAAGAAAAACGAGCATCAAGGCTGTTAACTTACTGCCTGTTTTTGTTCTTCTTCCTATAGAGAATTGTAATTGGAACATGAGAGAGAAAAAGAAAAAAAGAAAGGACAATTGTTATCTTGAAAATGCAAACACAGTTGAGTATTAGAGGGAACACCAATGTGACCTGAAGTCACAAGGATATAAAACACTGCCAGACCCTGTTTTTTTTCTTGTCAGTAGCTCACAACTGGAGGATTCATGGTCCCATGAAAACACAAGAGTTTGCCAGATAAGACGTTTATAAGAGAAGTCCACAAAACAAAGCATAAACACAACTAGTTGGTTTAATACCTTCTCCCCAGCAATTGTTATTCAAGGCATTTTTGTTTGATATCACAGGTAATATATAGTATAATATATAACAAGTTGACATTGACCACCTATCACCTACAAATATGAAGCTATCCACTTTCAAATTCCTTTCCAATCCTAATTCTAATGGTCCTGAACCTTGATCTGAATGAATGATAAAAGATCTTGTTGGTTCAGTAAAACATTCTCAAATTCTGTGAAACCTTTTATGCTCTTAATTCATTAGACAAATGCAAAATACCCAAATATTACTTTTAACTTTCATAATTAAACTATCCACCTCACTATCTTCATATGTGAAAAGAAACATATAAAGAAGTGCATTGTAACACTCCAAGTCCCTCACAGAAATGTATCCATATTCCAAGCCATCTGAGGGTTATAATTTAAATACTAAATCAAATAAGTATTTTTATAGATACAGTGGATCAGATTCAGATGTTAGGAACTAATATGTTCAGGAGTATGGAAGACAAAACTCGTGAGGAAATGCTGACAGAACATGCAAAAAAGATTGAATAGGGTCAGGACAGTAGTCTTCAAAGATCTGGTAGAAAAAGAAAATGATTTGCTGCCTGCTGTCCCAGAGGGCATGGCTGTATATAAGGGACTTAAATTATATTTCAATATATTTCAGATTTCAATAGTTTTTTCTGTCAATAACAGCAAACCATCAGTGAAATCAATTATGTAGTGTAGGGTAGAAAATCTCTCCCCCTAAAGTTGCATGCAGTTCTCGACCTAATTTCAAAAGCCCTCTGCAAGCAATTCGTTCAGGTCTCTTGCAAAACAATCTATCTCTCCCCAAGCAGTCCCACTGGAAGAGGCACAAGAAAAGATTATCTCATCTACATTTGGCCCTGATCCCAGCCACCCCTAGTATATTGCCCTTAACAGATTACACCAAGAGACTGTAGTCTTGGAGACAAAAAAACCCCAATCTTCCTTAAAGTTAGAGATATAGGACGAGTTCTTCCTCATAACAGCCTTTTAGCAGACGCTGGGATGATCTAGCTTTAGAGTTCCTGCATCACGTAGAAACCTGGACTTATTTTTTGGGGGGGTCGGGAAGAAGCAATTAAGAACGGGGAGAGGGAGACAACTGGAACAGGCAGTTTCAATTGATTTCTACCAACCAAAGACAAAATCTAGCACAAGAGCCATCTCAGATCTATGCTATTCCTATATGCTTTAGCAACCAAACTCATTCATCTCTCTATGCAGTAAATCCCAGATCCAGTCCTTCAAATGTCAAATAAAAAGAGTTCAATTGAAAAAGCATGCTCCAAGAAGTGAATTAAGAAGTTCACAACACAAATGGCCAATTAGCACTGCAGTTACTATTGGCCATAGGATGAGTGCAGACATGATGTACCTTGAGCAGTTTCATGAGTCCTTCCAGTTGTACCATCAGTTCCCTTCGGCTTTCCTGAAGAGCAGACATTCGTTGTTCCAATTCATCTTTCCTTTGCCTATTCAAGTTTAATAAAAGGATAATTTCATGAGTTTGTTATCTTGCTCTTTCTGTTCTGATTATCACTGCTTCTGTATTCAGTATCCTAAATTAATTTGGCAGAGGTTGGTTGATTACCGCAATAGCCTTAATTCAGCCAGTAAAGTTGGATTCTGCTGGGCTTTTTCAGGTGTTGGCTGGGAAGCCTGTTCGTGTTCTAGTCTGAGGCGCTGAATTTCTTGCAGTATTTCTCTAGAAAAATAAATGTGAAATTAGTTAAACACAATTCTTCTTTTTTGCTCAAATGCCGCGGATATGCTTTTTGGAGTTTGAAAGGGCCAGTTAATATCCCAAAGGTATCTTCCTATACATTAATAGAATCTGAACTGGTAGGGGCTGACAAGGAAAAGGGTGTTGGAATCCTGATTGACAGCTTAATAAAAAAGTCACTCTTATGTGCAGCTGTTATAAAAAAAGACTAATCTCATGGTTGAAACCATTAGGAAGGGAACTGGAAACAGAAATGTCTATACAATATTGTTATTATAGAAATCTATGGGCTGAGATTACATTTGCTGTATTGTGCTCAGTTCTGATCACTGCACCTTACAAAGAGTATTATAGTGTTATAAAATGTGCAAAAAGGGGCAACTAATGATTAGAAGAATGGCTCCCTACAGGGGGAGATTACAACACCTGGGGCTCTTTAGATTGGAAAAGAGAATAAAGGGATGTATAATACAGATACATATAATCTTGCACGGTTTAGATAACATGGAAGAGTTTTCCTTCTGTTATAGTCTTAAAACTCAAGATCATGTATTGAAAATAACTGCAAGACAAAAAAAAAGGTAATATTTTCTCACATAGCACACAATTAAATTGGAAAAACCAGAGCCAGCAACTGGGGGCAATAACAACCAAACTGAATAACTTTTAAAAGGAGCTGAATATCAGTTTATCAGTAACCATTAATATTGGCGACTGTTTCCTGCTCCCTAAAGAGGCAGTAGACATTATATATATATATATATATATATATATATATATATATATATATATATATATATATATATATATATATATATGTTTTCTGAGGTTTTCGTGGGTGTTTGTATGTAGGTCTTTGGTTGTTCGGGTTTTCTCCCGCGTAAAATTGGAAGTGTCTTGGCGACGTTTTGACGAAGTCCCATTCGTCATCTTCAGGCTGGTGCTTTCAGCTTCGTGCTCCTCGAATATATATGCTGCCCATCTCTCCCATAAGTGACAGTGACATTATACAGTGGTTGTTCTCAAACAGCCAGTATAAGAGGTCTTTTGATTCATTCCAGGCTTGTGAGCTTCTCAAATACAGTTAGTAGACCTTTGTGTGACACAGAATGTTGTAATAATAATAATAATAATAATAGTAATAGTAACGATGATGATGATGATGATGTTGGAAGGCCGGCAGCCTGATCCAGCAGGACTCTTTTGATGCTATATGTATCCCGTTACCATAGGAACTCAAACATTCTAAGGAACAAGTACATTTATCTAAGAAAGCTTATAGGAAAATGATCACTTTTTACAGCACAGATGTGCCATTAAGCATAAGATTATGTAGTGCTATAGAAAGATTATTTCTTAATACAAGAAAAACAGAAGGAAAATTAGATGTATGAACATTACAAGCTTGTGGGGTCTTGTTCTCTAAATGTTTTGTAAAACTATTTATGGTTGCAATGTTGCATTGAAAATGGTAAATTGACGGCTGGAAGTTGCACTTAATGTTTTAGGGAGGAATAGAACAAGTAACAGTGAGTAAGGAGATGAAAATACTAGATGAGGCAGTGATCCCATCATGCAAACGGGATAATCTAGGTTCCCCCCTCCCACAAGCTTTAGAGGCATAATTTTGCTATTGTTTTAATATGTTTAGTATATTATAAGGCATATTTAAAATATATAAAGCATATTTGTTTTAAGTTTTCCATCTAAAACAGATGTGTTAAACTGGCAGCCTGCGGGCTGGATGTATCACGTGCAGGTCACACCCTCCTCCGCAAAGGCAAAAAACGTCGCGATACGTCACAATATGTGATCGAGTTGGACACACCTGTGATCTAAAAAATGGAGCTGCCCAGAGTTGTGCTCTAAGATAGGTCGCCATACAAAACTTTTAAAGAAATAAATATAAATGGCTGAAATCATATCATCCAAGTGATTGATTTTGCACATGGCTTATCAGGAAACTTGTCCCACTGATTACAATTAGTATCTAGAAGTTTTTGGCTTGGACCCCAGGAAAAAACCACCAAGCCAGCTCTATCTCCCCAAAATATAGTCACCTTGAACCTGAGATAAGAAAGAAAGAAAGAAAGGAAGGAAGGAAGGAAGGAAGGAAGGAAGGAAGGAAGGAAGGAAGGAAGGAAGGAAGGAAGGAAGGAAGGAAGGAAGGAAGGAAAATCAGAACTATAGTAGTAAGTGAGAAGCTCAGCCAATTAGGTAGGGATGAAGAAAGTTTGCTTCCTTAAGAGCCCATAAAAGCTACTATTCACTCTCCCTCCCGCCCCAATATCTCACCTGTTCTTGTTTTCCAGTTCTGCTATCAGTTGCCTTTGCTGTTTGTTGGCATCAAAACTGAACCCCAGATCTATTGGTGGCCGTGTCTGGTGAAAAACAGGCAACATTTAAATAAGCTGACTCAACTCTAGAGACACACAGAGTTTAAGCTTTCATGGAAAACTCATGATAAAATTAAAAGAATTCAGAAAAAGTTGCTTGGTTCCATGCTCACATTGTTTTAGTGAGCAGTTTCTCAACATTTGGCAAGAATGGCAGGAAAAAAGTGTACAATGAGAAAAACTGAATGAAACACCTTGTTAGAAGAAATTGATATGGGGGGAGAACATGGGATAGTTGCCTTTGGGACTCTAAAGTCTTCTCCTGTTGAGAATACCCCATGATCCACGATTCAATAAACTTTCAATGCACTCTTCAGTTGTTTTGTTTTTACTGTTCTGAACTGGGATGAAGCTTTTTCCTACAGTGCCTGAATCTAAGGCAACATCAGTCCCAATTAAAAGAAGAGGATGCTTTTTTTGTAGAACTGACTAGAGTAACCTTAATCAGTTTCACGCTGTTTTTGTTGTCATAAATGTGAGCATTAGTAGGGAAATGTATTTTTATTACTGTTTATTACAGTCATTTTTGAAGAATGGTCACCAATTCTATTATTCCCTAAAGTGTATATAAGAAAAGAAGGGAGGACAAATTGTGCTCCATACAGGTAAAAAAGAACCAGAAATTAAAGATTCTTTCAATCCACAAAATATTTTACCTTCTTTTGAAAAGGTTCTTTTTTCTTGGCTATGATTAGAGAATCTTTAGAAAAAAACCTTTGAGTACACTTTGACCAAATATTCCAGCATGGCTTTCAAGTATACAAATCCTAGTTCCATAAAGGGTGAATTGGGCCATATCCAGTGCAACCTGATGATTTTAACCAGAGGCACCCCAGTATTAAATATTCTACCTGATACACTGTAAAAAGCTCAAAATAGTGAGGTGTTATCACATCTGTCCAGCCATATTCTAAGTCCCTATATTTAGCCAGCCAACTACAGCCAAGTATTAGAAAAGATTATTGTTGCTCTTCCTCATGTAACAAAACGTTTTTTACATCATTCTCCTCCCAATCACCTCAAGCAACAGCTATCATCTTCCTTAATGGCATCTCTACTGATCCATCAGTATTAAATTTCAAGGTTGTCTTGTTACACAATGGCAATGTACACCTTTCAGTACCTGTTGGCTAAGCTGCACACATGAAAGAAACATATGTAAACATGGAACTGTTGTTGAAGCACATAAAATACACCAAGTGCAACTGGAATAGTTGTGGAACTCTAAAAGTAGTGGTGCTGCTCCTTGGAATGCAACTCAGATATACAAAGTACTGTTATTGCATGTGTGAATGGAACAGCCATGCAAGAGAGTCGCATTATATTAAAAAGAAATGGCCACTCTGAAAGATAGGACAGAAAAATGTAGCACATGAACTATTTGTTGACCCAATAAAGATATTTGTGCCTCCACCTCACATAAAACTTTTGTGAAAGAAATGAACAAGGAAGGTGAAGGTTTTTGTTATATGAGACAGATGTTTCTAAGAATAATGGATGTCAAGATTCAGAAAGGCATTTTTGTTGGTCCACAGATCAGATACATCATCCATGACAAGCAGTTCAAAGATATGTTAATAGGGTCAGGGAAAATTGCTTGGAAAGTATTCAAGGGTGTTGTTGAGAATTTTCTTGGCAACTACAGAGCACTAAACTACATTCAGCTGATTGACAAATTTCTTACAGCATACAAGACCATAAAGCGCAATATATTACCAAAGATTCATTTTCTGCATTCACACTTGGACTTCTTTCCCAAAGATCTTCATGGAGTCAGTGACAATCATGATGAAAGGTTTCACCAGAACATTGTCACAATGGAAAAATAGTATGAGGACAACTGGAATCCATCAGTGCTCGCTGACTATTGTTGGACAATGCAGTGAGATGCATCAGACATTGAGTACAAACCAAAAACAAGCAGCAAAACACTTTTAGCTCTGTTGAGCTCATGCAATGTGTTGGAAACATGGGATTAAATACATTATAGTCATTAAAAGTTAATTTCTTAATTCTCAATATTCCTTTGTGATATAGTCATTCTGAAATTATATTTGCATTCAGTTTAAAGTGATCTATCCTAATCCCCAAAGGTTTTTCAGGAAACAAAACCTGGAAAAAAAATCCATCATTAGCAATTAAAAATTTACTAATAATCAATTAAAATGTGATTTTTGTGGAAACACCTGTCCTTCTCTCGTATCTTGATACAGAGATATGGGACATGGCATTTTCCATTTATATCTCTAGTTTACACAAGCAGTTGTTGCAAGCTGCATAGCAATAATTGAGCCGCTGATAAAAAATAGAAAGCATCCATCTTGCTGACTCACTGAAGGATACAGATTCTCAAGAGGTGAGAAGTGGCACTCATGTTCAAGAGCATACAGAGTCACATGCAAACACCTCCCATCTCCTCATCTCAGGACACACATTGCTCATGACACTCAAGGCAACTAAAAACATAAATCAGTTGGAAGATGACTTTGGATGGTACTATTTTTAAACTTGCCAGCAAGAGAATGTAAAAGAACAATAATACAGAATAACAGAGTTGGAAGTGACCTTAGAAGTCTTCTAGTCCAACCCCCTGTTCAAGCAGGAAACCTTATACTTAAAAACCTCCAATGTTTCAGTACCCACAAGTTCTGGAGGCAAATTATTCCACTGATTAATTGTATTGGTCAGAAATTTTCTCTTTTGTTCTAGAAAGGTTCTCTCCTTGATTAGTTTTCATCCATTGCTTCTTATCCTGCCTTCAGGTGCTTTGGAGAATAGGTTGATCTCTTCTTCTTTGTGGCAGTCCCTTAGATATTAGAACACTGCTAGTCCTAGTCCTTCTTTTCATTAAACTCAATTCTTGCAACCATTCTTCATATGTTTTAGCGTTCAATCCCCTAATCATCTCATTTCTCTCCTCTGCACTCTATCTAGAGTCTCAACATTTTTTATATCAGGATTCTGACATACTATGATTTTTAATAGTACCATTCTTGTTTATTTTTCATTATTTAAACTATGTGGACTTTCCCCTTTTTGAAAGTGTGTGTTTGTGTGTGTGTACATGTGCGCACGTGTCTGTGCATTTTACCCATGGAGAATTCTGCAGGCTCAATACCTAGCACTGGGTTATGATGAGGAAACAGAAAAATGGCCTTCATTATCTGATACAACAATGGAAGCACCATGCTAGAAAGCTATGCTACATATCTCAGCCTGATATTTCAGCCTGATCTGATTTCCCCCTGACAAATAGCATATCACAACACTGCTTATTGGAGTTCATGGAATCATAGGGCTGGAAGTGACCTTGGAGGTCTTCTAGTTCAATTTCCTGCTTAAGGCAGGAGTCCTTATACCATCCTGGACAAATGATTGTCCAATTTTTCCTTGAAAATCTCCAGCAATGGAGCACCCACAACTTTGGGAGGCAAGCTGTTCTGTTGATTAATCATTCTTACTATCAGGAAATTCATCCTTATGAATGAATCAGAGGCTTATTTTCCCTCTGATAAGCTTCCACCATTGCTTCTTGTCCTATCCTCAGACACTATGGTATATAGAGAACAAATCAACCCCCCCTTCCCCGTGACAACTCTTCAAGTACTGGAAGACTGCCATCCTGTTTCCCTTGAGCCTAAACATACCTAGTTCCCTTAGTAGTTCATTGTATGAGGAAGACCCCTTGTCATCTTTGTTGTTCTTCTCAGCACTCTTTCTAGGGCCTCAGCATTTTTTTATATCGTGGTGACCAGACCTGGATGCAGTATTCTAAATGTGGTCTCATTAGTGTAATATAGAGCAGCACTATTATTTCTTGCGATTTTGATGTGTCCCTCTATTGATGCAGCCTAGAATTGCATTGGTCTTTTTGGAAGCTGCAGCACACTACTCACTCATACTTAAGTGGGGATCCATCAGGACATGAGTTCTTCTTTGGGATCTATCCTATGCATTTGCGCTGTGGTACATCATCACAAAGAGACTGCAAGGATCCTACTACATGAATGTTATTTTTATATATCAATTCATTTTAATAAACACTGTGCAATACTAGCATGAGCCATTGCTTTGCTCATGAGACCCTACCCAAGAAAGATGACTTCAGATTTCCTAGTTTAGTGCTCTTCTCCTAATTTAGTTTTCTAAGGATTTGGGAACTTATCTCATGTCTGGGATCTCACGTTTGCACCTTGATTACCAAATAAAAGAAGATAAAAGCTCAGATTCCAAGAAATAAATTCAATTGCTCACCACATTTCCAGCTTCAGCAGCTAACCTGGCAGCATACCGAGCAATTAACCGATGCTCTTCATCCAGTCTGCTAGGACTGTCCAGGACACTACTAAAGGAAAGAGATCTCACATTTACCAATTGATACTTGCCATTCTAGAATATCAAATCACACCAGGAATCTAAATGATTGTCCAATGTGGTACAGAATTAAATCAGTATATCTTGGGAATGCATTCTCAAGCTTCATTCATGAGCCAATCATGCCCAATTTCATTTCTGCATCAAAAAGTTATAATTCATGGGAATTCTATAATTATGGCTTCTAACTGCATTTTGTTGAAAAGTGTATGTAGAACTGCAACATATTTTCCATACAGTATTTCTGGGGAGTACTGCATTCATGTAGGCAAGCTCACCCTTGTCATTTACTAGCCTCACTATTTCCAATATCAATTTTTTAAATTTAAGCATGGGTTTTTAAAAAACAGGTGAAAGATGTTTTAATATGAAATAGTAGAAAAAATAACATTGCACTGACTTTGTGTCACAGCATATTGATTGGGTGATTGGCCCATATGCTCAGAACATGAATGCACGTATCAAAGCCATATTTCTTCAAAAGGGTAGTAGAATAACATTAATAGAAATTTCATTTATAGAGTTTCTGCTATGAACCCATTATGTCCCCTAAAAAGGAAATATGGGGGGGAGGGGAAACAAAAGAATAACATATGATGACAAAGTCATATGAATGGCTTGGAAAGACAACATGAGAAAAAAAATCATATCCAAAGTGAAGCCCTTGTATTTTAACAGGCAGAAGCATCTTATACTTTGGTTTTCAAGGACATTAAACGTTATCAAATACTTTGGTATGCCAAAATCCGGTCAATGTGAATGGGATTTTTATGGCTGGAGAACATTAAAAATGACTACTGCTTCTAGTGAAGTTTTCATTGTGCAATTCTTCATTGCAGCCTCAAGCCTTTAAGACAAGAAAGACAGAATAACTGCAGGTTACCACCGGACTGGTAGTAAGAGGGTAGCTATTTATCACATCAGGTGCCAAAGCAAGAAATTTCCTGCAGTCTTCTTCCTCAGATGGGTCCCAAAACAAGACAATTCTTTTCTCTATTGCTAATGGTTGCTAGGGCTGCTACGAAAACACTAATCTTTAAGAGGAATTAAATCAGAAATCTGATTAAAAGCTGCAATATGAACAGGCTTTTTTCCCCCTAGTATTTTACCCCAAGTGCAGAATATGGGGTTTTTTTTTTAATTGATCCATTGGTTGTGACAGGACTTGACTTACCAGTTTGATGGCCGCCCTAGCCTAACATTGTGGGTTGAGAGAGAGTGACTAGGCAAAGTCATCCAGCTGGCTTGCATGCCTAATGTGGGACTAGAATTCACAGTCTCCTGGTTTCCAGCTTGGTGCCTTATTCACTAGCCCTAATTGGTTTTTGTAATATGAACAGGCTGTACCATGACAAACCTGATCACATTGACAGATAGAGTTGCTTATATCAGAACAATGCCATGCCATGTATCAAAAAAGTTTTATCATTAAAATGAAAACTTTTTAATGTCTCAATGAGCTAAAAGTAAACCCAGATCCTTTTAAGCTGAAGTCACAACAACCTATTTATTTAATTATTGTTGTTTTATTCTGTTTTTTTTTCTTTTGAAGGAAACCTGTTTATGGTGCTCCCACATTTTATGGCAGATACATGTGGGCACATTTGAAATATTGGGCGTTAACTTTCCTAAAATGGAAGCTATCAGGGAAGTACAAGTTACAAGGCATTCATTCACGAAAAGTCAAATACTGAAATTACCTTCCACAATCTCTTCTATTACCCTCCCGTATTCTCTACTTTTAAGAATGACTATAGAGGCCAGATACATACTTATAAATATGTTAGAAATTGGCCCCACTGATTTTCAAAATGGCAACTCCCCATTTTAAAACTATTTTTCAAATATACAGTAACACAAACAACATAACCCATTTTGGAAGGAAGATTGGACACCACTTTGCAAATCATAGCTTTATAGGACAATTTAATTAGTGCCCCTTCTAGAAATGATCTCACTCAGAGGATCAAAAGGTGCTGGGAGATATCGCATTGCCTATTTTGGCTTACTGGTTTTGTCTGTGGGAAGAAATTATTTTCCTTATACTATTCTTTTTAAAAAGCTGTTTGGCAGCATAAGGCAACCCAACTCCATTTTTTTATCTCAAAGCATCAGGCATCTAGCACGAATGAGCAAAATCAGTATGGTATAATATAGATGTGCACTGTTCTAGTTTATCACTGGTATATTCATCCCAGGGCTACCTTTAAAGAAATCAAGAATAATATCTGAAATTCAGGAACTTAGAAAAGACCTGGGATTACTTCTAGATAAAACTGCTAGAACTATCCATTGGAACACATTCTCATGAATTACTCAGCTTGAACAGTAGGAATCATGATTCTCCCTATAACAACTCAGTAGTTCATCGTTTGGAGCTTAGAAGAAAACATTATTCATGCTTCCCCACATTTAGGGGTTTTTAAGAAATTAAAATATTTCATAGTTGTTACCGTACATTTCATGCCCAACACCATTTATTTGCTTGAACCATCGCAAGAAGCCCAGTTAAAACTCCTCATTTTGATATTTGTTCCAAATTTCCATCAAATTGTTACAAACAGAATCTCCTTCAAAGCAATCTTGTTTGAAATCCAATGAGTGCATCCACAAACATCTCATTTTTAAATTGGCTCTTTTTTCTTCATAACATTTAGTCACAGATTTAGAAAAAAAAACCACATTTTTTTAAAATCAATAATCTATTTTCAAGCAAATATAGATAAAATAAAAATGATTAATCACAGACCTTCCTAACACTTGTTTTAGTGGATGGGCGCTGGGCCAACCCAGCTGCCTATATAGGGCATCCAACAAAGTTATGAAAGGAAAAGAATAATTACCCTATGTACCCCACACCCGTTCCACACAATCTGCTTGCCTAGCACTAACCGTGTGCTGCTTTGTAGCTGGCTCACATAGGCTGCTATCAGCACATGCTCATCACTGAGCCCATCGGAGGGGGCGAGGCTTTGCTGCAACCTAGGGATATTGAAAGCAAAGGAAGCAAAACTCAACAGAAATGAAGATGAAGCAATGAAATAATGTAAATTATTTGAGGAATATAACATGATTAAAAATAATAGTTAACATATGTAAACGTTAGAAGGCAGTAGGGGAGACGGACTTAAATAGGCAGCAGTCTCTTGTTAGAAGTAAGGGATCAACAAGACATGAAGAATGAGGTAGCCTGTCATCATATTCTTTTTCTCTCCACTTCTGAAACTGCATTATTAATTTGGAGTCTGCAATTCTGACGGGAAACTAGCAGCATCATTTCTAGAAAACAGAATATAACATGGTTCTAATTCATGGGAGAGCAAGGATGTTTATTACTTGGCAAACCCCAACTATAACCACTCTCTTGTACTTTGTTTATGTGCATTATTAGCAGGTGCATTGTTCTAACAGACATACAATTAAATGATGCCCAGTTAAAACATTTTTCTTTGATAATCCTACATATTCAAATCCATATTTTGGTGTTTTTAGAGGACTATGTCATTAGGCTGAGGCATCAGATTGGCTTCCATGGTCTACCTCAAATCCTTGTCCTTTCTATAATCGATTACCTAGCTCCTTAAAAAAAAGGTCCCATTTCAACTGTAAGATAGAATATAATTCACTATTTCCATCTGGCCTCTAAAATAGAGCATAGCATGAGCAGAAAGTGGTAGAGGATGTCCATTAATGTAAGTAAGGACTCGTTAGACAAAGGATGCCTTTGATAGACAGGGCCTGCTTCCCATATATTTCCTTTTGTACAATATAAAAGAAGGCTTAATATAAGGCGGGGTGGGGGAAGAGAGGAACATAGATAGCTCATTTGTGGTCTCAGAAAAAGCAGAGGAAATTCAATTCAGTTGAGTCCTTGGAAAACTTATCAGACATGAGGTAAACACTTTTTGGATATCCTAAAACCAAAGCACAAAGCACACGCGCGCACACACACACACACACACAAACACAGAGGGGGGAAAAACAAGAAATGCAAGGTGAGGAAAACCATTTTGGACATTTTACATTTCATTAGTTTGTAAATGTAAGATGATTAATGTATATTATGGATATTCTACTTTACTGTGCCATCTTTTCAGAGGTTGATGTACTATATATGAATGTAGCGTCATCTTGGATATTCAAGCTAAACGTCTTAAAAAGTGCATAAAGTTATTTTTAGGGACATTTTGAACTTTAAAAATCTAATATTTCCTATTACAAAACAACAACTAGGAGACTCCTTTTCTTTCTCTAAGATATGAATTATATTTATATAGGTATTTTGTTTTTGAGATGACTTCATCTTGCTATGCCTAGGAGTCAGCTTGCCAGAGCTGAGTAAATTGTCCTGAAGAAGTCAGAACTCATTTTATACAACAAGGTTAGGCAGTTTCTACAGAAATAAAGTTTAGTGGTTAATTGGGGACACTAAATAATGTTACTAAATAATTCAAGTTGCCCTACTTCACTAATCTGAAAAGGGCTTGATTGGGTTCATGACATTTTGCTGGATTACTTTATTATGCTCCATGCTGTTGTTCAATAAATCTGTTTCTTAATTGATTTCTTTTTGTCCAGATTGTGAAAAAGTATTCATTGTCACAAATTCATTCTTTTGTAAGAAAAATGCCGCTAGCAACAGTGGAAGGGACTTAATTGTCTGTACTACAGAAAGGCAATAAACTGGAACATTCAGGGCAACTTCCATATTCAGGAAAGCTTATGAAATTGATTTTTTCTCTTAAACAGGTAGAGAGGTATCTGCAGTAACTGCTTACTTGGCTATTATCTATTAATCTCCTAGTTTTACAGCTGTTCTCCTTCTCCTAATAATCTATGATGTAATGAAATTGGCTGAAGAAAATATTAATTGCTGAGCATTCACCATCACAAGGCAGAATGGGGCTGTGCAGCTCATGGCCCCTGCTGAAAATCAGATCTTTTTTCCAATTTGGAGCAACTGACCTTTTCCAATAACATTTATGGCCTAAGAATATTTACAATGCTCTCCTCTGACCCCACATCTTGCTTTAATGTCATTACACTTTCCAGCTGGCTCGCTTGTGCAGGTTTATGAGCTTGCCATAAAGTTGAGCTTAGTGGCAATGAAAACCATTCTTTGTAATAAACTAAGAGGCCCTCCACAAGATCTAGATAGCACCGTATTGGAAGGCAAGGAATTTAGCTTCCTTCTTGGATAATGCAAAAGAGGCAGACACCCTGATGAATGTCTGGCAATATTTTCAAAGTAATATGGCTCTTTGTCTCTTTGGAAATGAAGAGAAGATTCTCTCTTTGCAGTGAAAGTAGTTACCCTTCACTTAAGGCGAGAAGCTCAAGACAAGGGTCCTTCTGCATAGAAATACAATTCTCTTCAAGGAGTTTTCCATTGGGTAAAATCTGAGAAAATTTTACTAATAAAGGGTGATTTCACTTACTATTTGCTAACATGATTTTGGTACTGCTCTTTTTAATTCTTAAAACATTTTTCTTCTATTGTTATCTGCTCTAACATACACTGGAATGGAGAGCAGAACAAATGTTTATAAAATTATTGGAAGTGTATATGTTAGCATGATTTACACTGATAAACTCCTGCACATATGAGCCATGTCACGTCAATGCCTCAAACTGGAACATTATTTGCCTCACCTTTCAAACAGAAGTCCCACATCTTTGAATTAAAGATTATAGTCCATAATAATACAAATAGGCCACTCATCTTGAGGGTAAAAGAAATCCGTAGCCCTGATCTACTGAAGTTGTCATTTATATTAGTGTTTCATTTTCTGAATTGCTCCTGAAAATGTCTTTAAATGTGAGATATGCACTACAGACTTTGCTAAAGTAATACAAAATGGTAGATACTTAATCATATTCACATATTAATTTTCCTGCAAGGAGTTCAAAAATGTTCTTAGGTTCAGTTATTTTCATACCAATCCTGTGAGGTAGATTAAGCTGACAATGTATATCATTTGAAGAAACACAAAAGAAAGTCTTGTGGCTTCTTAAAAATTGTCAATTTATTTTGACAGAACATCTCACAGACGATAATAGGTTTTAGCAGACACAAATCCCATTTTCAGAAGTCAGATTAACCTTCCAGATGATTTGAAAAACAAGAATAAATTTAAATATTCTACCTCTGTTCAGAAACTTTTAATTTTCAGCTGAAAAATATGCAATAAGTATAAAGCTAAAATTACAGTGAGGGAGAATGAGAATATAGACAATAAAAACAGGGTAGGTACACAGTGTACCTTTCTTGTTCACTGAAAATTAAATTCTGGTTCACTGAATAACTGGACAGATAAAAGCATTTAATATTCAATTAAACTGGTTCAGACAGGCCTCTCTAAGAAAGGTATTCCTTAACTATTTCTAACATGGACAAAGCTCCATTGTCTTTGTTCACATCAGCGTTGAAGGCTAAAAAGAGCCTCCATAGCAGAACTTAAAAGACCAGCAATTTCATATGGAAGCATATTGTTTTTAGATACTCTTATCTAGTTAACAACTGAGTGATTAAGTGATGAGTCTCTAATCTAGGTCTCTTGTATCTAATTCCAATTTGCTTGATTCAAAGTCATATGACAAAACCATATGGAGTTTAAATGGTTTTAGCATTTAAGTATAAGTAGGAAAAAAATATGGATCCATAAAAGTTTTCAGCTAAGGGAAATGTTAAAAGAGACATGTATACAAAATGAAAGATGGGTGTAATCCTGAAGGAAATGTACTTATAAGAGGCTGGTATCTATAGAAAGTAAGTTACAAAGGTTAAAAAGCACAAAAGGAAGTGTGTCTTGTAAAGGAAATTAGAAATAACAAAAAAAAGGCTTTTTTTGACTATGCCAATAATAATTTAAAAAAACCAAGAGGTGAGCTTGTTGTCAGGAGATAATGACAGTAACATGGAAAAGAAGTGAGCTCTTCAGAGTAGAACTGTGTCCAAATGACTTAAGTAGAACAATTGACAAAAGAAGGAAAATAAGGAACAGGTACAAGTACAAGTTGTCCTTTTATGAAGGACACTGACAACTAGAGTTCTCCAAAGGAGAGCAACTAAGATGTAAGGAGGCTAGAAGAAAAAACCTATAAAGTATGGTTGGCATTGTTGGGTATGTTTAGCCTGGAAAAGATTTTGGGGAGACATGACAGTTATCTACACATATCTGAATGGTTGTCATGGAAAAAGTAAGAAAAAATATTACCCAGAGTCGTTCCAGAAAATAGGGAAAGAAATATTACACTCAAATTACAAGGAAATAAATTTTGGTTGAACATCAGGAAAAAAACCCTAAAAATAAGATCCAATCAGCCTGGTAGGTGGTGGACTTTTCTTTGTTGGAGGTATACAAGCAGAAGCTGCATAGCTATCTTCTAGGGATGCTATGGAAATGGATCCCTGCATGGTGATCTCCAGGTATCCATTCAACAATGATTCCATAAGTTCCATAATGTAAATTCCTTCTGGCAAAGGTGTTTGGACTTATTGCTCTTGGATTGGTCACAGATGGCATCTTCCATCAGTGAAATTTCTTTTCAAGATGGGCAAAGCCAACATTTTCCCCACCACTTTAGTTAACATTCTTTATAAAAAAATCAATAAAATAAAAAATAAAATAAACAATACCACCTACAGCTTGCACAACTGTATGCTACTTCGTCTGCAAAACTGTAGCTTTCAGTTTTTTAAACAAATAATCATTCAGACAAGAAATAAGAATGGCTATTGCAAGGATCTGTGATAAATAACCAAATTCAGTTTAGGCAGGGATGTCAACTGCCGGCTGAAAGGCCGGAAGTGTCACATGGAAGCTGTGTCTAACCTAGCTCCGGCGAGGGGAAAAAAGTCGTGATATGTCACAACACGTTATGTGATGCGGTGAGCTTGACAACCCTGCTTTAGAGGATTTGATCTATTACTTCCATTCATTTCTCAAGCTTCTAGGGTCTATAAAAATTTTGAGCCATTTTGAACTACAAAGCTCTTCCCTAAGTGAATAATAGCAATTCAGGTTATAGCTACATGGAAAGGCATGCCTGTGGCAACACTGTAGTTAAACTAACATTTAACTGAGTTAAACAAGGAACATTTCCAACTACCCTAAACCAGGAAGTTCATGGAACCAGAAATATGATAGTTGTTTAACCAATTGCAAACATGGTTATAGGGCTGCCAAATTAAATGTATATGGAAGTATATTCATTTAGAATACAATCCTATTTGATTTCAAGAGGAAGCCTCCTTAAAATGAGTGGCTTGGGAAAAAGAAAGCTATAAGAAAAAAGGGGACAAATACTGTACATTCCAAACACTTTGGAAAAGCACAACAGAACTTGAACTGGAATGCCAATTGCAGGTTAAAAATATACCTCTCAAATAAAGCTTTAAATATCTTTTTAAAAAATTTCACCATGCTAGCTATTGTATGAATGTATGTATTTATTCCGGAATCTTAAAACACATATGTGTTAGTATAAAGCTGTAATGCATAATCTGATAATTTTCAATAGTAATGGAAATAGGATAATAATAAGGTTTCTGTTAGCAATTCAAATATTCTCAATATACTTTTTTTAAAAAAAATTAGATACTTATTTTTTTGAAATCAAGAGTTAACAGGATGGTTTTGATAGTCCTGAAATAGAATTGGGCACCTGAACAATAAAACTGATTTCAAACTTCCTGAAGTAGAAGTCTGTTTAGAAGTCTGTAATTGTTAGTTCATTGGATATATTCTTCTGATGCACATTGGCATTAAAGATCCTAAAAAGATTTCTGCAGAACAAATATGCAATTTTTTTTGCATATATGAATCAAATGGTGCATTATGTATTTTAAATCTCAGTAACTCCATTGTCTTTCTCAGTGTGAAATCTCTGTCTATGCAGCACACTGTAGATTGAATCCTTGTACAGTATATCATATGAAAGGTGGACATATCGTGCATTGTCCTGTTTCTTCTTTTTTTCACAAATCATATGACCACTATCAAATGGTTCCTATTTCCTCATGCAGTAACAAATCCAGAGGCAGCAAGATAAAGTTTTGGTTCCTTTGAAGGAGAGCTTGCTCAAGACTGTAATTTCTGCTTTATTTACACTAACTCAAGCAGGTCATGATGCAAGCAAAATAAACTCCTGTGTTAGTCAGCAAAATCACTGAAACTACATTTGATTCCTACAAAAACTGAAGGTCCTCCGAATTTCCTATAATTTCCTAGAATCTTTTTTTTGCCTCTGAATCTAAAAAAATACAGATGGCTTTTCTTTTCTTACTACTAGAAAGGCTGGAAAGAGATTCTGAATCATTAAGAAACATTTGTCATTCTAAATGACAAACATTTTCATAAGTCAGCTAAACTCACAATATCTTCAAATCACACAGGATTTAGCTGCATTCTTGATTCACAACCAAGTCCAGGCATATTAGGCTAAGAGAAGAGAGAAAATACGACAAATTCAAGAAGATTTGTATTAGAAATCATGGGATGCTTTGATTGATTTAGCTATTGGAAGCTATGAAGTTATCAACTACATTTCAGCTTTAACACAGTAGAGAGATCTGAAAGCTATTAGTAGGAAAAAGCTGACTTTTCTATTTATGCAGGATTTTTTTAAATCTCAAATTTTTTATTTTTAAAGTTACAAGTCTCTAACAAATTAGCTCAACAGGTTCTTAAGCCTTGACATATTTTGCATTGGTTTTGTATGTTAACATATAGTATATAGTAATATAATTGGTTAGTATGGACACATTGCATTATGGTAGCACTATGTACAAGCTAGTTAACTATGGCTTACCTAAAAAAAATGAAAAAAACCCTCTGGTTTAGAATTATGTGTAAAAAGAGCCATTGTTTTGTTTGGCATGGAAAATTACATTCTGAATTCATACTAACCACATGATTCCTAAATGCAAGCACTTAGCTTCCTGGCTAGATTTACTATTTACTAGAAATACTTTGCCATTGCATTAATTCCTGATTTTTTTTTTCAACTTCCTAGTCTAGTAGAAAACCTAGGATTTCCTAATATTCTTTTGTTTAAACACCAGTCTGGTCAGTCTCTTAGCTCTCTTAGTTTTGGGTTTAGTATGCTTTTTAATAATATTTTAATTTGTGTAATTTTAATGTTTTCATATTTTAATTTGTTTACTGTTTTATCACTTGTAAGCTGCCCAGAGTCACCTTGTAGGGGAGATGGGCAGCATAAAAAAAATAAAACAAATAAATCTGGTCCAACCCTTCTTAACCTTTTCAAGACCAGTCAAGGTTGACTAGTTACTGTAGTCTTCTATTATGTGTTTTTGTGCATAGATCAAATCATGTATCTTCTGTAAATGCAGTTGTTTCCACAATGGAAAGTGTTGAGTATTATAATCAATGCTGAGATATAATTTTGAAATGTTCAGTACTGTGTGTGACAAACAAACCCAGATACAGTCTTCAGAAGCCCACCTGGGAACATTGTGGCATATAATTTCTGGGTTCAATTCAAGAAAATGATGATCCCCTTTAAAGGCCTACATGGTCTGGATCCTGGCTACCTTTGAAATAGCTCACACCAAACAAGATCTACTTGCCTAACACATGCCTTTAGAGTTGCTGATTGTTTCATTCTTCGGGAGATGTTAAGAGAGGGAACTTAAGAGAGGAGAATTCTTTGTGGAAGGGCTCCTCCTATCGAATGGCCTCCCAACAGATAGAAGAACCATGTTCTCACTCCCTCACATTCAGGAAGTTTTAAAAAACATGGCTTTTGGAGACCAAACTGAGGGCGGACAGAGACACTAGAGTATGTGATGAGTTTTGATTATATATGGCACTATTGTTTTATGAATAGATAATTATGTTTGCTGGACATTTTGATATTTTTTATCACTGTATTGTTTGTGTGTTCTTGCCTGTAAGCCACAGAGTCAAATGACTGAAGTGACCTGAAAATTCACCAAAATCCTATTGGGAGATTAATGTGCTTTTCATGTGCATCCAGAAAGCCATGAGAATAGGGGCCATCCATGCATCAAGGAGCAAGCTCTTTCAGAAGTAGGGAGCTGCTTCAGGAAACACCCACCACCAGGCCCCTTTATCCTGGTTGTTGGAGGTTCTTAGCAGATACTCATGTTAAGCAGGACCGAATTGAAAATGGCAGTGTTTATCCCTTCAACCCCTAGGAAGTGGCAGAAATTAATGCAGCTCATGCTATCTAACTCTAATATATAAGAATTGTTATAGTCCTTTAGGTCTAATTACAGTAGCAAGTCTACCCGGGCAAATTAAGAAACAAGTGATATTTACCCTATACAGTATAAACTTTTAAAATTAAATTTATATAAGAGGAAATAAAAAAGAAATACATTATTTACACAAATAGGAACAAAAAAAACCTCTTTATAGTAATCATTAAATATAAATAAAAAGCTGTCCAGAGTTGCCCTATGGTAAGATGGGTGGCCAATAAATTTTAACAGTAAATAATATATGGAATTTAAAAAGAAGGTACAACTGAACTTTGCTCACAAGAAGAAGGAAAGGTCTCTAATACACAATAGATGTATTACGCAAAAGATTGTGTCAGAGACAAAAATTGTCAAAAATATTTTTCTCCTTTTCATTTGGATGCCCTTTCAGGAAGCAGCAGGTGAACATTCACTTAAGGTGGTTTTCTTAAATCAAGTAGATAAAATTTTGATTTTTCAATTATGAGAGCATACAGATCTCATGGCTGGTAAGCAGTAACACCTTCTCAGCATAGATGAGCAAAAGATCCCCTCCCCCATACACATGCGCGCACACACACACACACACACACTCTTGCTGAAGAAGTGTCCATAGTCTCTATAGTTATTTTTGTAAAGTGAACATATTTTAGTTCAGTTTAAGAACTCTAAGGGCAATGCGGTAATATTAATAAAGGCCTTGTAATATGGCAAATAGAGTCAGGGAGGAGTAAAGAGAACTTTCTGCTTGCAGGAAGCTCCACTTTTTCTTCCTTCAAGACCTCACTCTTTCATGTTAAAAAATTCTTACTTATGTACATTTAAGGGCTAGGTGGGGGTGGAACCATTCAAGTGTCAAAACAAAGCTTTATTCCACAGTCAGCATTTCCACATGCAGTAGCAAGCCCAAAGGAAGAGACTTAGTGTTTCAAAAATGGCTTTAGAATATACCAAAAAACTCAAATACGAGGACAATTGTAGATCTTACATCATTATTTTTGTAATCCAGAGGCAAATACCTGAGCTGAGTGCAGCAATTCCCCAAAATGCAGATACCTCAAAGAGAAGACCTACAGCACCCACTCATCTCCAAGTATTCCTACCTTTTTGTTGGTGTGGGGGCTCCGGAGGACATATGGGTAACCATGGCATCATTCATGTTAACGAGAGGTCGAGAAGGGCTGAAATAGACAATGTTTGTTGGATGTTAGGCTACTGGAAGACAGAATAAGGGGAAAGTGCTTACTAGTGGTTACTGAAATGGCTTCTTTACCTATTCTGCTGTAAAAGCAAGAACTGCTGATATAGGAACCCTGCCTGGTTGTTGCCATGCTTTTTCATCAGTTTCATCATTTCCAGACAAAGAAAGGCATTCATGTCACAGGCATTATAGAACTTGTGGTAAATGGCATAGAACTCTTGGGGGAAGGTGAAATATAAACAATTTAAAGTACACAAAACACCTCACCTTTGCATCTCAGATGCAGGCAAAATAGGAAACTTACCCGAGAAGGCTCTACTTCCTTATGGGATTTTCCAGGCCCTAGTAGGTATCATAAGGAACTTCTGCTTTCAGAAATCAAGGCCATGAAAGTATGGAAGGAATTCACCCTGGCTCAGAAGAGTTATGCAATTGCAAAAATGTTTATGACCAAAAAAAAAAAAAAAAAAAAAAAAACCCAACAACAACATCCAACCCCAACACCACCACTACCACCACCACAACCCTAGGTCTCCTTACAAGTAAAATCACAATTTTGCATGCTCGCTTCTATATCTTTTGACATACCAAGTTCTGAACAAAAACAAGTCCTTTAGACTTTCTAATATTATCACAAGATTAATTGACAGATGCACCACTCTCTTTTTCAATAAAGATCTTGGAACGTGTCTGAAGTTATGTGGGGTTTGGAAGAGTCTTCCAATTACAGAACCAAAGAATGTGGTTTTTTTTTTTGCAGCAGGTCAACAATTAATCTCTTTTCCCTCCACATTGCAACCAGGAATGCAAGGAATGTATGAAGAAGTGAAATTCAAGCATTAGATTGCTCTTCTAAAAAGTAATTATTTCTCAGATCTATTCTATCTATTAAAGGCTCATGTCAAATTGCTTGCACCCAAAATTAGAGGTCAGATTTAGAAGCCTCAGTTGTCTCTAAGACTAGCATGCCTTCCAGAAGTCCAAGATGTAAAATACAGTATTATTGTCTCTTCAGCAATCTCAAATCATCTATCAAGCTACAATCAGTTCAACCACTTATAAACTGTATACCATCTACTTTCACTATAATGGATTTTGATTAAGAAACAAGAACAATGTCATTGTAAATGTGTGCATTAGAAATTAATGAGGGCAGATTTTCTGTCTTATGGAAATGTACTTTGTTTTCTGCTGGAATTAAGAATTCCAAAATGAATTAAAAAACAACAGAAGTTTGTTGCAAAATCATCAGCTGACTTGAGTTCTCAGTACTTCCACATAAATATTTCCTGCTGATTAGATAGAATTATAGACTTGGAAGGGCCATTTAGGCAACTGAGTTCAACTCTCTGCTCACCACAGGTATAGAAATTGGAATATCTCTGATAGATAGTTCAGCCTTTTCTTGAATATATCTTGCAAAGAGAAGTCCACTACTTTAATAATTGTTTACTTTTATTCTTAATATTTTTCCGTTAACATTTCATTAGAATCTGCTTAGTGTAAGTTAAAGCCTGAAATAAGGGAAGGCAAAGGCTAACAAGTTGAATAGATCCTACCATACATCGAAACATTTGTACAATTACTTGAAACAATAAAATAATTTAAAATATAGTCTGCATGCTTCTAACAAAAAAAATGTGCATGAGAAAATAATCTATCCTTTAGATCACGTGTCTTCTAGCTGCTTTATGAGTTATTCTGCTACATAATTAAGGACTTTTCATGTAGAAAGTTTGGTTTCCTGTAGGCATGAAAGAACAATAGTGAGAATAGCCAATACTGCTTTCTTTGTTTCCTTCAAATGCTAATTTATGTTGCTCTTTTTCTTAAGCATCTGATTTATAATATTCTACAGTGAATTATCACAAAGCCATTCCAGATTCATACATCTCCATGACTTTCAGACTTTTGATCCCTGCTAACTCTCGATAAGAAGGGAAATAAATTTAAAAATGAATATGTCAAAAAGAAAGGGATTTCATTGCCAGCACATACTAGACAATTAGCCTTCTACTCTTATTGTCTCACTAAGCTTTTCCTTTATTTAATTCAGTTGATTAATGATTTGATTCCTTTTACCCATTCTGTTGTAAAAGTGTGGCCAATCACTGCTTTCTAACAACAAATTAAAAACAATGATATTTGCACAATCAGCATCTAGTTACAGCACTATTCAGCACCATTTAGAGGAGTAAATGAATTTATCTTTTAAAGACAAAAGGTCAGCAACACAAGCAATCTTCTGGAAGTCTCCTGTTAACCCACCTGTGGTGAGTCTCCACTTAATAGCAATAAGGGCCCCATTCAGAAACCCCAAGCAGATAAGGCAGAATTGCCATCCTACAAGATTTTAATTCTAACTCATAAACGCCAGCCTAGTACAAAAGCTGACATTGCTGTAATTGCCTAATAAAGCAAACAAAGCAGTCTGGAAACATGTGGGTTATTATAAAGCAAACCATTCATAAACTTGCTTTTGCTCTTGCAGAGATAAGTTCATACACTTTTAACTGTAGAATACTCTCTCTATACAGGAATACACACACAAACAGCCTACTTCCTAGAGTTGAGATTGATTGGCTCAAGGTCAGTCAGCTGGCTTTGTGCCTACAGCAAGAACTCAGTCATTTAGATTCTAGCCTGGTAGACTATTACACCAAACTGGCTCTGAATGGGCATAAAGAAGAGCCCAAAAACGTCATCTTCACCCACCTCATGCATTCTGAGGTGTTCAGCAGAGCCCCATTCAAACTGCCTGTCACCAAGATCATTTAGGTCACTGAGTTGGAAAGTTCTGCATCTATTAAATTAGCTTCTGCTGGCAGTTAATCAGGCCCATTTTTGTGGGCCTTCAGAAAAACCCGAGTGATGGTTTTATAGGCTTTTTCTTGAATTACATTTTGGATGCTATTATTCATGATTGTTGACCTTACTGGTTGTTCTAGTGCTTGATATACTATTTTTTTTATATTAAGTTTGCCACCTCAGAAAGATTCCATCCTAAAAATACATTTACATGTGTAGACTTGCAGGAAAAGGTTGAAATAGTTGTGTTTAAAAGATAATGCAAGAGTCAAAGATATTCCATTTCTTATTAAAGAAGCTTGAAAAGAAAAAGTACTAATATATGAAGGCTATGTACACAGAATGAAATGTTTGAGGCTATGTTGCCTTCTAGCTTTTTTAAAGCAACAGAAATTGAATTTTTCCTTCAACTCAAGCTATTTTCATCAACAATGTCAGAATGAAAGTGAAAAGATGACCCAAACACTGAAAGTTAATGGTTTGTTGATTACATGTGAGCTGGAATGGATTCTGAATGCAGTTTGCAGAAGGTCCTAAGAGCTTTCCAGAACCAGCAGAAGAAAAGTCACTTTGTACTATATCTGGCATCAAAAGATTTAGGTTGGAATATAGGGCTATTGCTTTTACACAATCATTCTCTGTGTAAAAATCACAATCTTAAAATACACATGAGATCACCAGGAGTTGAGTTCAACTTGAAGAAAGTTTTTTAGAGCCAAAGTTGCTGGAAAAAAATCCACTCCTACTTCCAAATTTCAGGGTTTTTTACTCAACTTTTGGATAGAGCACTTTAACTTATCTCAGAATTTAATGAAAATAACCACCACCATCCCAAACTGAAAGCACTTTTCATTTTATACAATTTGTATGACTCTTGATGAAACTGAGACTTACACACGGGCTATCAATGGCCCACTTATTTTAAGCCAAGCCAGAGCAGGCCCTGGCTTCCCTTTATGCCTCTAGAAAATGACAAGAGGATAACAAGGCTTTGTGTTTGCAAGTGCCGTGGTCTCAATATTTTTTGTGCCTTCAAGTCAAGTTAAACCCTACTGTCAATTAGTTATGCACTATCAATTAGTCATGACAAGTCCATGCAGTTTTCTTGGCAAGATTTTTAGGAGTAGTTTGAAACTGCTTTCTTCCTAGGGCTGAGAGAGAGAAAATGACTGGCTCAAGGTCACCCAGCTGGCTTTGTGCACAGAACTTACTGCCTTCTGGTTTCTAACTCAGTTCCTTTAATCCAGGGGTGTCAAACTGCCGACCTGCGGGCCGGATGCGTCATGGCAAAACTGCGCCCACCCCATTGCTGGCAATGGAAAAAAAGTCGTGATACGTCGCGGCACGTCATGTGACATTGCGAGTTTGACACCCCTGCTTTAATCCCTTCACCAAATTCACTCTTGCTCTCATAACAGGTTATTACATTTGCTTTTGACATTGGTCAAGGTACAAATTATTCTGGGCCATGCAGTATTTCCTACCAGCTGCAGAAAGCCCAGGGATGGAGAAAGCAAAAATGGTACTTTAGATATATAGAATATAAGGGAACTACAATAGAATCCTGAGGTATTACTGAGAATTAGGCATATGGAGCAACATCCAGATGGACAGATATGCCCATTTCATAACAATTCTTATGCAAAATCTTCTTTGGGGGTACTTGGGGAAGATGTCAAAAAAAAAATCAAGAAAGTAGGCTTCACGGCATGATTAAAATCCTAACCTTTTAATGTACATACAGCATATGGCAATAGATTAGTTTCTGTCTTCTGGTATCCTTTACATCAAAACTTTTGTTATCATAGTTGGTGAATTGTCCAGAAAAGAGAACTAAGCAATATAAAAAAAGGAGAGATGTATGGGCTGAGAAAGTTACCCATTAAACAAGAAAATCTGACATTACTCTAACATGAGCTTATCAGAGTGATCTATGAAGAGCAGTATTTTATTCACTGAAATAGACAGCAGCTTTCTGCACTTAGACTAGTTTGATGGTCCTATTTATCATTGGATAGCAGAACTAAAAGGTTTTAACAGCCACACATGTCAGTAATCCAACCAAACATATCAAACTCAATTCCACTGAAGAGGAGAGCATCCAGATTTCCAAGATTTCAACATGAAGACAAACATATATATATATATATATATATATATATATATATATATATATATATATATATATTCTCCCTTTAACTCTTTGTTAGCAATCCAAATTTAACATATATACATATATATATACATACATTGTTAGATTACTATTTATATAATATTAGTAATAAAAATAATCACACAGGATTATAGTTACAGCTAACAAACAAGGTAACCCAATTAAGTTAGTTTATCCCAAAGACAAGGACTAAGTATGTATTAAAATTTCCATCAGCTTTACAAAATATCCAAAAAGTAAAAAAGGAGGGGTAGTGGTGTGGATAGGAGAAGGTGGAAAGAAAATTATTGATGCATCTACTACAGAATAGATACAGGGGAAAAAACCAGAGATCACTAAATTGCCATTTGTATTTAATAATTTGAATTATTTTTCTTTAACTCATGTCAGATATTAATATCTACATACATTCTTCTTCCAAGAATTAGTTTTGCCTTTTGCTGACAGAAAATATAAACAATTGACCTTGTATTTTGCTAATTGCTTTCCCACCTGCTTAAGAGACTATGAACTGCTATTTCACCAAGACTTTATTCCTGAAGCACTTCAAACCTGGCTCTAAAATTAGAGTAAGTTAGATATGCAGGAAGTTACTGCTTTCTAAAGCTATTCCATAAACCACTCGTGAGTGAATCCCCATGTCTCCAGCCATTGTTGTAATCTATGTATAGCTAAAGGGGAAGGAAGCCCCAGCAACTTTTACTACAGCTTCATCCTTTCACATCCATCTCTATAACCATGAGTTACTAAGAATTACTGGAAAAGGTAAGAATTTATCAATAGCATTCAAAGATTATTTCCTTGGCTATTGAAGAAGAGCCTCTAAAAGTGCATGCAAAAACCTTCCTGCCTTAAAGCGGCACAACAAAAAACAGAAGCAAGTAAATACAGCAAACCTTCTGTGCTCAATGCAAAAGCCTCTGCCTTCCTTTGCCGAAGAGGCATCCAAAGACACTCCTCCACTGTTGTCTCCAAGGAAACAGAACTGGCACGTGATGGAGGAACTTATACATGCAAAAGGCTGGCTTTCAGAGGAGAGCAGGTACCATCACAACAGTTCAGTGACAAAGTAATTCCCTCTTCATTGTCTAGCTAGCGTCCCTCTGCACAGTCAAGGTGAGTGGAGAGGAAGAGAATCCTTCAACAATAAACACGGGAACACACACACACACACACACACAGAGAGAGAGAGAGAGAGAGAGAGAGAGAGAGAGAGAGAGAGAGAGAGAGAGAGAGAGAGAGAGAGAGAGAGAGAGAGAGAGAGAGAGCCAGAGGCAGCTTTAACTTTTCTTTTGATGGAATAATTCATTTCTGCAGTTCCCCTTTAAATAACCTAAAATGCTTTGTAGATAAACCCAATTTAAAAAAAAGCAGGGACAGCTCCTCGTTATAGTCTTTATTTCCACGGATTCTTAGGAAAGCTACTGAGGAATATATAAACCATAGTTATTGTTCTATTGAATAATTACAGGTTTTCACTGAACCTTGTAACTGCCAGATTACCACAGAATTTAAGTCCCTCTCAGGCAATAAAACAATAAAGAGTTCTGACATCAGACCATAGAAACCTCTGCCAGAAGTTCTACCTCAATTTAAAATTTAATTTCTTTGACAGCCCAGAATCTTTTTGAAAGCAAAATAGAGAAGGTAGAGGATGAAAAATAAGGACAGAAATAAAAAAGAAGAAAGTTACCTTACGTTCAAGGGAACTAATTTAAATTTGGGCTTCACAAATTAATACCGGTCTAGTTCCAGAGAAGGGGCCAAAGCCTGCATAATATTAAGAACATAAGTAAGGTGGACAAAGTTTTAGCAGAAAAGAAAACTGGCTGTCTCTTACTTATGTGTGTAGTCCAGTTCTTGCCTCTATGAAGAAGCCTAAGCCTAAAGTCTCTATCCAAATATTTGTATTTTTACTTCAGTTGTAGTCTCATGGATCTAAAGCTCCAGAGTGCAACCATTATAAATTCAGCCAATGCAACTGCCATACACTTACTCTGTCTTTAAACATCACTGGGGACAAAGGACAGCACTATGCTAGGGGTTGCCTTCCCAAAAGTAAAAATGAGGTGAGGGTGGTACAAAAACTGCCTTTGATTTAATTTATGGGTTGATCAAATAAGGCTTAATATACTGTCACATCGAAAAATTAAACATAATTTTTTGGAAGAACTATGAGGGTCACATCCAAATGATTGAAATCAGGATATGGCCCAGGGGTCACTTTTAGCCTCTCCTGCAAGATTATAGGGAGAATCTCAATTCAATGAGAGATCACCTGTTTTTCATGCAGGCTGGATTCATACCACACACCTGATTAGTTGGATAGTTTTTTGATTTGGCATGGCAATTCAATTATTGATCAAATCAAATCAAATCAACCTTTATTGTCAAAGTACAACATGTATACAATGAGATTGGCTAAGCCTCCCTTTGTGCACCCCTCCCCCCCGACACAATTCACAGTGACAACAACACACAATCTTATTACACTACATGAACTTATTGATTTAGCACATTGTGTTAATTGAGCCATTCTATTATACTATACTATTGTTTGTGCATAGTAATTGTGTTTTATTAACCAGTTTCGTTAATGCACATCTGTGTTTTATTAACCTAAGTTTAGAAGTTCGGTGTGTTGTACAAACATTAGAATGTTGGTTGTTTAATTCCTGGGAGCAAAAACATTTCTCAGTTCAAAAACAGTCTTGGAGTGTTGCTGCCAGATAAGAGTAGGCAGTGCTGGAATGGACTTGAAATAAGTAAATATATATATTCAAGAAATTCAGACTGGAGTTGTTACATAGCCACAGAACAATGATAACTCCACCAACCCAGCTGGCAGTTATCAGATGAAAATGAGGCCTTCTTCTCCAGCTTAGTTATATTGTTTTATAGCCATCTGAGATTTCAGCATGTTCTGGAAAGTGCTCACATTAACTGGCATTTACAAGACCTATTAAGCTCCTGTACTGAAAATACGCTATCAACAGGATGGGAATGGGTCATCAGTACTTCATTAAGCTACACTAAATATCTAAATATTTTAAAGGATTTAAAGATCTTTTCTGGCTTTCTTTCATTCTAGTTTATCAAAATAACACACTGCATCAGAGATTCACTGAGATTCAGATTGACTATATCTTTCACCTATGAACCCTTTTATTCCACTTCATCCTTGGGGAACAAGGAATGATTTCAAAATTTTGCCTCCATCGTAAAATTGCCATTTAACAAAAGATATGGTATCATATACATTTTAAGGCTTTACCCAATGTGAACAGAAAGAAGGAATCTTGTGACAATTTAGGGTTAGCATGACCTAAGCTAAGATTAAGTTAGTGAGTGTGTTCATCAGTAAAATGCAGAAATCATATCATTAGAACATTACCCTCAGATGTGGCTGCTTGTTTTATTTATTTCATTTAACAAATTACATGATCAGTTTGCTAAAGGTACTGATATACAACAGACCAATTCACAGATAATACTGAAAGTTGGTTTGGCATTATGAGTGCAGCTTTTAACCTTGGATCTTCCTTCTCCTTTATCGCATTCAGTTACTAGAAAATTCCTTTCTAATCTTCATAGAAAGCGCATATGTCCATAAACAAAGACTGGGAACCCTTTTCATTTAAACTATGGCTGTGCAAACCACAGTTTGCTAGATTTGCACAAAATAGAAAAATATAAATAGGGAAAAGATTAGGTCCACTTCACTAGATTTTTTTGAAGCAAAGCTTAAATATTTATTGAGGATGCTTTAAATTCCAATTCCTTCCATTGCTGTGATCCTTTTTAATTAATTCCAAAACCAGGAGGAGAAGTGCGGTCATGTGTGAGAAATGAAAGAAGAAATAAGTCGGTTAAGAGCCCAAGGCTTGAATTCATAAAATCAAAGAGTGGGTTAGCATTTTGCCTGGATGTTATCAGTATCATCCATCAAATCTAAAAAACTTAGCAAGGGAGAAATCTAGTTTTTCATAGTACATTCTTTCTCTAAGCCAAATACTTAAATCATATCACACAAATCAGATATGTACAGTAATGGGATAGAGCAAGGGAAATTCAGAGTCATCCTCTGAAAGAACTTGGAATCATAGGAAAAGAAGAGATAGCACAAGATAGCACAAGCATAGCACAAGAAGAGATAGGCTTATAGACTTTTGTGAAGATAATTATTTTTATTGCTATCTCTCACTTCAAGAAACATAAACCAATTATTGAACTTCAAAGCAGCATGAAACAAAGCAATTAAAGTGTCAGATCCACACCTGAAAGGTCAAGCTGAGGACTTTCTTGTATTCTACCTATAGTACAAGAATCTCCCCAGATTCCTTGCCTTCCCTTGCAAACAAACAGATATCTTATGATGGAACCCCTGGGTCAGTCCTAGGTCTCTTGCAGCTGCAGAACTACTCAAAGCTAACTCCCTGCTTAAATTCTCCTCTTTGCCTGGCTGGGAATTTCCCAACAGAAAATGTCATCAATTCTGTGTCAAATCAGTTTGGAACAAGACTATGTAGACTACAAAACTGAAAAAAGAAATTGTATCTAATAAGGTGGATTCAAGAGAATGAATTACTGATTCACCGCATGAAAACATGTAAAGTTTTGCATCGGATCTTGAGAAGAATGAATGTTAAATCAAAATTAAAGGCCAAGACACAAACATTTTGAGGTATTTATTTGTATTCTACCATTGTTTTTACAAATAACTCAAGGAAGTGAACCTTCCTCCTCCTATTTTCCCCAGAACAACAACTCTGTGGTATGAGAGAGAGTGACCCAGCTGGCTTTCATACCTTAGCTTTCATAGCTAAGGTAGGACTTGAACTCGGTCTCTCACAAATTATGAAAATAACAATGGAATGTAATATCAATTAGCATACTTAGGTAACTGTGAATATGGACCATTGCCTCTAAGTGTTCTCAACTCTTTCAAGGTAAAATGGGGAGTGGGGAAGGAAGTTCTGATCTCATCAAGTCATCAAGAGCTTTTAAACAATCAGAGTGAAAAGCAAGATAGTGAAAACCTCCTTTGTGGCAGTTACAGTAAGAGAATTTCAAAAACTATGTTCTGCAGATGCAGAGGTAAGACAGTTATCCAGGGAGGAAATGTCTTGATTACTCATATGCAGATACACTAACATCTTTATGTAAAGCAAGGAAATCTCTTCATTAGTCTCTTGAATAGCAGCAAGAATCATCCACAATTTTTACTTAATAACAACAACGGCAGGGATTGCTATCACTAAGCAATGGGGCCACCTGACATTGCACTTTATGACAGAAATAGAAATTCTGGCCCCATTTGCCATCACAACTCGGGGACTATCTATAGTAGAATGTCAAACACTGTCCACTGCTCACCACAGCTATGTGTTGAATATCTATCTATCTATCTATCTATCTATCTATCTATCTATCTATCTATCTATCTATCTATCTCTATCTATCTATCTATCTATCTATCTATCTATCTATCTATCTATCTATCTATCTATCTATCTATCTATCTATCTATCGGACTCTGATTGTCAAACAACTCCAAAAAGACTGGATGGCTTCCAATATTGAAAAGGATACATAATTTTAAAAAGAAACATGATTATCTGAACAAAACAACATAAATAACAACCAGGGAAAAATTGTCGGGGGCAATTGCAGTTGCCACGGGCAATCCCAAACCCCTGTCCTGGGAACAGAGCCCGGTCTTAAGAAACTGCCAGAACATTTGAAGGGTGGGAGTAGAATGTATGTCTGAGTGGGTGCTGTGCTGGAGGGCAGGTGCTACAATGGAGAATGCACACTTCCAATCTGCTCTTACTCATTGTTTTGAATGATTTTGTTGTTTATTTTCTGCATATTTTGCTGGGCATCCTTCAATGCTAAAAATAATGTCCATGTTTTTATCTTTTATAGAAGTTAGTGGGTTGGATTTAGTAGTTGTCTTGATATCTTATAAATAGAATAGGAATGACAGAAAGGATGAATGAATGAGTCAGCCAGTTAACCAATGCATGCATACATATATTGTACTATATAGCAATAGCACTTAGAGTATATACCTCTTCAAAGTGCTTTACAGCCCCCTCTAAGCTGTTTACAGAGTCAGCATATTGCCCCTAACAATCTGGACCCTCATTTTACTGATCTCGGAAGGATGGAAAGCAGACATGTTCAAAACAAATCTTAAGGGTGGCACTTCCTGCAGGCCTCGGGTTACGATTGGCCTGCAAGTCTTGCGAGCTGTGTTATTTTTAGAATGATTGATTAGGACTTTTCCTTTATGCCTCTGTTTTTATTCGTATTTTTTATTTATGATTTTATTGTTGTATGCTACCCAGAGTCATGATGGAGTTGGGCAGCCTTATTAAATAAATAAACATTAAAAATTAAAAAAGATTCTGCTGACCTTCAAGGCCATTCCCTTATGCCCTCTACAAGTACAGAGATCTATAATAATTGCTAAGTGACCTCAGTGCCAACTTGTCTCTCTGCTCATTTTCACAGGATCATAAGCAAGTGCAGATATTAGCACATGTGTACAGTAAAATCTTTGCTTGCTATCAGCAGGTCGTCCTCGACTTACAACAGTTCATTTGGTGACCATTCAAAGTTACAACAGTACTGAAAAAAAATGACTTATTACCATTTTTCACACTTATGTCCGTTGCAGCATCCCATAGTCACGTGATCAAAATTCAGATACTTGGCAACTGACTCATATTTATGACAGCTGCAGTATCCTGGGGTCATGTAATTCCCTTTTGCAACTTTCTTACAAGCAAAGTCAATGGGGAAGCCAGATTCACTTTACAACAGTTTTACTAACTTAATAACTGCAGTGATTCACTTAACAACTGTGGCAAGAAAGATCATAAAATGAGGCAAAATTTACTTAATAACTGTTTAGCTTAACAGCATAAATTTTGGGCTCAATTGTGATTGTAAGTCAAGGACTACCTGTAGTTCTACTAGCTAATAGTTCATACAGCCAGGTGTCTGATCTATAAATTTCCTGATCTTTAGCTTGAACCTCCTTCATTGTAATTTTAACCCACTGCATCCAGTCTTGCTTTCAGAAGCAACTGAGAATAATTCTACTCTTTCTTCTGGGTAACAGCTCTTCAGGTATCTGAAGACTGCTATCTCCCTTCAGTCATCTTTTTCTGGAGGCTAAACATGTCAATACTTTTTAATGCTTCCCCACAGATGTTAGTTTCCATATCCATCACGAACTTGGCAGCCTCTTCTGAATTTGCTCCAATTTTTCATTGTCCTTTTTGAACAGGGGTGGCCAAAACTGGACACAAAACTCCAAATGGGACTGGTCAAAAGAACATTGATGGAACAATTTTTCCCGTGATAAGGATTCTATTCTCCTGTTAATGTGTTCCAAGAGTGCTTTAAAAAGTTTCATTGTATTGATGGCTCATGATTAACTTGTATCCAAGAAGGACACTCAGATATCTTCCACATGTATTGCTGCCAAACCTGGTCCTTACCATTCTAAGTTTATGACTTTCTTTTCTGCTACCCAGATGCAGAACTTTACATTTATTTGTATTTGATTCCATTATATTAATTTCAGCCTACTGTTCAAGGTTGTCTAGATCTTTCTTTTTTCAATCTTCTCTCATTCATCTGTAGTATTAGCTGTTCCCTCTGGTTTGATATCATCTCCAAATTTGAAACTGTCTTCTCAACTCCTTCATTCAAGTCATTGATAAAAATGTTATAACAGCATAGGGCTCAGGAAAGAATCCCATAGCATCACATTTGATATTTCCATTCAGGCTGAAGTAAATTCGTTAAATAACCTTGTTTTGGGCACATTTATTCAACCAACCATGAGTCGATTTAATTGACATATTAGTTAGCTCATATTTTACCATCTTATTGAAAATTTCATAAGCCATTGTGTAGTTCCAGATATACCGTACTGGTATTCCCCTAATTTATTAAGCTACTGTTAAAGAAACACAGTTTATCTAGCATGATTTGCTTGTGCCAAGCCCTTCTGACTTTGTTAATTGGATAATTATCCAAGTGCTCACAAACATGCTGCTTAGTAAACTGTATATTTTATGCTTCCTTTTACAGAGGCAAATCTAAGTAAGAAACTTAAGCAGAGAGTTCAGCCATCATGCCATCAAGTTCAGCCTGAGAAAACGCAATGCTGTTTAGTTTCTACCATAATACATAGTTTCTCTTCAAAACATTCCTATTTTTGTCCAAGTCATGAGTGATTTCCTTGTATGTTAAACAATATAGTTTCAGGCACTTGAGATACTTTATCTAATGAAGGTTGCAAACTCATTCATTATCAAATTGAAGAGATTTGTAAAAAAAAAATGGGGGAGTTGAATGGGAAAATCATTATAAATGAATAAATGAGCAGGCAACTAAATTTCATTTTTGATGTGCGCCGTTGTGCTCACAATAAAAAAATGACAATAAAGGTTATCTATTTATCTACTGTATATATTGCAAGTCAGAAAATGTTTATCGATTCCAAGAATCATCAATGTAATTAATCAGTGAAAGGGAAATTACTGCAGAAAACTGTCATTTTGGAACTGGATTTTTTTTCCTAAATAGAACAAAATGCACCACAGATCAAAAGACAACAAATTTAAACTATTCATAGAAGACAGTGGGAAACTATTAATGTCTGCCTATGTTCTTTAGGAACATACAAACTGAGGCACACAGTGACAATAGATGTTCTAGATACTGATAAATAAAAAACAGACAAATCATTTCCATGGAGATATCATTTAGTGCTCTTAAAAACTGAGACGGGAAAATGCTGAATTTCTGGAGATAAAAGTTATATTTCCTTAGCATTAGGCTCTCTGTCAAACAACTGGAAAGAAGATATGATTTCTTTCCTTGTTTATAGAATTTATATAGTGCCTCATCTCAATCTGATCACTCTGGGTGGCTCACAATACAAAATATAAAACTAGAAATAATGCTGTATAACAATATTACACCAAAGCCCTATAGTCTGGCTGTATAACAGTAGAATTATAACCCAATTAAAAGACACATATTTAACTCTGCAGAGCTTGAGGAAAAATCAGCTTTTTGGGAAGGCTACCATGGTTGGGACTGTCCAGATCCCAAAGAAATGCTATTCCATAGGCGAGGTGTTACAATAGAGATCATATGCTTCATGGGTTCCACTAGATGGCACTGCTTTAGAGAAGAGACCTAGAGAGTCTGCCCATCCTGGTGGTCTGCAAACAGACTGGCCCTGTGCTATATAAGGTTTTATAGATTACGACAGTACCTTTAACTGCACCCAGAATTTATTGTCTGGGAGACTCTTACCTCATTCAGAGTCAAAAACAGAAAATACAATTTTTTAAAATATAGAAGTGATCTAGAAAGCTGCTGAGTGATTAGCTTAACTTCTGTTCCAGATAAAATTAATAAGGTGGTATAAAATGATATTAGATGCTTTGCATTGTCTTGCCACTGTGTCCTTCCCCCAGGAGAAGGTATGCATCACCCTTATCTAGATGGTTTGCACTTGGAGCCAGAAGAAAATGAAAGCAAGAGAGACCTTGAAGAGTGTGCCAATGGAGCCAATTACCAAAATACTATGCCACCTGTGGATTGGCTGGAATTCAAATGGACCCTGGGGGGAGGAGTGATGATATTGCTTTTAATATACTGCTTGCGCGGGTTTTTCCCCAGACTTCGCCTTGTTTTCCCTGCTATCACTAGCCCCTAATAAAAGGTTTTTTGAGACAATGCTTGTTTCAAGAGTTCTGTTTTCTTGGGAGGCTTAGATGAGGTAGGTCCTTACACGCCTGCTATTTGTCTCCTGTTTAACATCTACATGAAGTTGCTAGGTTAGCTCATCTGTTGCCATGGGAGGAGGTATCATGAATACACTTGATGATACTCAATTACACATCTTTTCCTCTGGAGAGTTAACTAATGCTGTGGATGACTTATCTTGGTGGTTGGAGGCTATGAGGATCTGGATGAGGAATAACAAGTTTTAACTGAACCCTGTCCAGACTGAATGCCTATGGTTTTTTCGAGCCTGCTGATTTGTGGACAATACCATCACTGGTATATGATTGAATGTTTAAATATATTAAGGGTGTAAATAAGGACGGCAATATTTTCAATATTAAGCAAAACTCAAGAACACAGGAGCATAACCTCAACTGAGAGGAGGGAAATTCAAACTAATGTTAGAAAGTATTAGTTTACAGAAGGAGTAGTGGAAGTTTAGAACTAACTTCCAGTGGAGGTAGTGGGTCAATCATCAATAACTGAGTTTAAACATGCTTGGGATAAACGCATGCCCATCATCCAACAAAAGTTAAAAAATAATAAAATAAAATAAATAAAAAATAACAATAACAATAAAAATTAATTAAAAAGAAAACAAAAAAAATTCAAAGGGCAGATTTGATGGACCACTAGGTCTTTTTTTACCATCAGTTTCTATGCTTTTGTGGTACTGGATGGAGTTGCATTGCCCTAAATATACTCAGCGCATATCTCGGTGGTCTTCCTAGACTAGTAACTTTTGCTTGGGCATGTGGCCATCGTGGCTAGGAAGGCCTTTGCACAACTTTGTGTTGTGTGCCAGTCAAGCAGATGAAAGGTCTGGAATAAATCTTCAAAAAGGAAATGTTACATATTTGGGATTTTATTATTTACTTTAGCATATAACTAAGCATGGTCATATTGTAAATAGATATTAAATGGATTATGAAACTAGGGTTTTGGTATAGATAGAAGAATGTTTGTCAAACTGATTTGTTTAACTATAAAATTAATCACGAAGTATAGCAAGATTCACTAATCCGGATAGCATTAAAGGGATTAAGGAAACTTCATGTAGAATAAAATTATCAATACTTGTCATAATTCAGTATAAATACGTTACTTTCAGTGCCTGAGGCAGAAAGCCCCTCAATGGATTATGTTGGGGAGAATAAACGGCAAATGCTACTGCATCTCTGTGCTCCTTAGGATTCTCACTGGCATGTGGTTGGCTACATATGAACAAGACTCTGAACTGGACTTTTGGCCTGATTTAGATCTGAACTGGACTTTTGGCCTGATTTAGATGGCTGTTTTGGATTCTAATTCTGTACTGGTTCTCCCTCAGGCACATAGCTGTGAAGATTAAACAGTGTTCATTTATGTAATGCCCTTAGCAATAGGTCCATAGTTCTTGTTTTGCTCACTCAGTGACCATTGGAAAAAGAGATGCCAATGAGGAAGACATCATAATATTCTCATTCTTCTAGTACCTAGGAAGTGGTTTTGGGAGACATAATCTTGCAAATGCTGGCTACAGAAAAAGAAATATATAATTAAAATTCTAAATGTAACCAACTACAGGTAGTCCTCGACTAACAACCTTTCATTTAGTGACCATTCAAAATTATAATGGCACTGAAAAAATGACTTATGATTGGTTCTCAACACATACAATCATTGAAGCATCCCCACAGTCACGTGATCAGAATTCAGTTGCTTGGCAACCAGCATATATTTACAATAGTTGCAGCATCCCAGGGTCATGTGATCACCATTTGTGACCTTCCCAGCCAACTTCTGACAAGCAAAATAAATGAGGAAAGCCAGATTCGCTTAATGACCATACGATTCACTAAACAACTGCAGTGATTTGCTTAACAACCGTAGCAAAAAGGTCATAAATTGGGGAATGACTCACTTAAGATCTGGCTTGCTTAGCAACATAAATTTTGGGCCCAGTTGTGGTCGAGGACTACCTGTAATAAATTAGAGTCAAGTCCTAAGATAATATGAATATTTGAAACAGAACTAATCGTCTCAAATTGATAATCAGTATTGGAAGGTTCATTAAACCAACTGCTGAAGCTTCAGTATGCTCAAATCTTAATTATACTTTTCTTCTAAAAACCCTAAAGCTTAATTCATTTTTAGACCTCTCCCGAACACAAGCACCATGTATATCAAAGGGGGGGGGGAAGACTCAGAGAACACCACCTGACCAACAAGAAAGCAATCAAACCGAACAGAACAAATCATATTTAAATGAAGATATATACTCACACTATATGGGCAAGGTCAAGGGGCTTCTCTGGCTGTTCCGGATATACAGGGTGAGGAGGATCTCTAGTGGGTACACAACCAAGAGATTTACTAATGGCATGGCTCAGCTTCTTGGCAGGCGATTTCTGTTTTTTTTTTTTTAGAAAGAATTAAACATAGAGACTAGTATTAACATAGCAGATCAATCTGTGCAGCAAACTAGATAAGAGCTGCAATTGAACCTCAAAAGAAACAACTCTCAGTGCTCAAACCATAGCCATAGCCTTGGAGACACAACTGGGTTCCCTAAAAGAGGTCCATAGCTTATGCTCTCTCCTCAACATTATAGCCTTGTGAATAGTATACTGCCCACAGAACAAGAATTTGTAGCCTGTGATTACTTTGCAGGATAAACAGAAGATTACCTCCCTCTCTCCTTTCTTATTTCTCATGTCCAAATTTGCTTACCAATACCTTGCACTAGAGTCTTTCTTGAGAAATGGGACATGTCTGAGAGGGATTTACTTATTATTTATTGTAATTGCTTTATATGGCTGCCCACCTCACAACTTCAGCAACTCTGGGTGGCAAAGATACTTAAAAAAAATAGAAAAACAGTAACAATAAATATACATCTAGTCGCAGCTGAGGACAACAGTAGTCACAACAATAGCACTTGCATCACAGGCCTCATTAACCTCCTGACACCCACATCCCAGGAAAACAGACATATTTTTAAAGATTTCCAGATCTCAGGGCATTGGTGTTCCAGAAGTCAGGAAAGGGGATGGTTAACCTGGACAGCAGGTGGTAATATAGTATTTCCAGCACAATTAATACAGCTGGCAGATTCTCTTCTGCTAATGAACAGAAACTAGTTTAACTTTCTGTCTGATCTTCTGCCATGCAGGATAATCAGCCCCTCTATATTGCAAACAAGGTAAATTATTTTCAAGGACTAACATGGAGAAGTAGTGTGCTCTTAACTTTGAAGAGTGGAACATAATCAGGAAAGCCAGTATTTTGTTTCCACAGATTCATTTTAGCAACGTAATTAAGAAGTCAATTTTCTTTTCTGACTGAAAAAGTACTTTCTGGAAAAAGGAGAAACCAGAAATGCATGCAGTGACACATGGAATCATTGTACAAAATATGATAAACCACCTTTCTTTTAAAAAATAGTTATTCTTGTCTCAGTGTGAAAGATCATTGAGTTCAGAAGTATAAATCTACAGTACTGTACTCAATTCTAAGGCAATGTTTAGGATTTAAGAATATGTGAATATTTTATAAGGATAAGACAGGAAAATGGAGCTTAAATATACCACAGCAAGATATGCTATAATGTAAAAGTGTCTTTAACAGATTTGTATACATTCTTTCCTCACTGAAACAAATTGATGGATTTCCACTCATTCCTTTAAAAAAGAGAGAAGTGGACACTTTAAGCATTTATATAGTTTCTACTTGCAATATTTCTTCAAACTGTTAGCATAAATACAACACATAAAACGGCTTTCATATTAGTGGAAGGGGTGCAGAATAAACCCTGTCAACATGCAGTATAAAATATGGCAACATGAACTGGCTGATACTATGCCATTAATGCCAATTAATGGCATAGTATCTGGTCCACTATGCTGGATTTGCCAGTCTCTAGACTATTTTCAAAAACAACATTGTGTAATAACCTGCAACAATTAAAACAGAAAGGAGATACACTTGAATGAATATAACCCAGCTAGAGGTGGTATATCAGCATAAAGTCTTTTTATAAGTGGGGAAATGGGAGATGCTGGCTGGGGAATTCCAGCAGTTGAAGTCCACATATCTTGAATTTGCCAAAAATCTTTTTTAAAAACCTTGTTTAAAACATACTACAGAAATCTTACTACTTGTAGAGAAATAAACTAACATAGATGAAACCAAAAGGCAATAGATGTTTTACCCTGGATAACCAGCAGAGATCTGTTAATTAATCCGTGTATCTTTTGAGTCTGAAAAGCACTTTGATTAAAAAAATATACACAATCACATTCTGGCTAATTTCTCTAGTCTATGTACTTTTTAAAGCCAATTTGAAGGTCTTTGCAACGGACAATGTTAGCAATATCAACATGTTTGTTCAAGATGTTTAACAAATCAGCTCTATCGTGTATACCACAATGTCTTAATTTTGCTGATGTTCTTTTAAAAAGAAATCTGCATTTCTTCTACTCAAAAGTTTTATAAAAAAATGAACACTTTGAGACTCTAATGTCATAACAATAACTGATGGTGGTTGTTTCTGCCACTTGTTAAAACAGGATTTCATATGTGAACTACAGAAATCAGGTTAACTCCCTTATTTTTTGTTTGAAAATATATTTGCCACTAACTGCCTTTTATATTTGTTGTATTTGACATTAGTTGTATTTACACTTGTCTTCAGAATTTTCATATAATGTTCATTTTGAAATTATATTCAATTCCAGTGTTACATTTGAACTACTGAACTGCACAATCAGGTTCTCACCATTTATTTATTTATGGAAAGTATTTTTATCGCACTATTTAGTGCTCTCAGGATCTCCAACAGAATGGAAAGAAAGAAAAAAGCAAATTCTTAAAGTTACTTTCATATCATGACCTGTTAAACTAAAGATATTCAAGTCATGTAACAGAATAACTGCTTACGGTGTACTATATTACATTTGTAACTAAGGTGAAAACAATTTATCTCTCATTTGATTTTAAATAAAAATAGATATTAAAAAGAGTTCATATGATAAATGATATATGATAAATATGATAAATCAGATATATCTGAAGAGCAAGACTTAGTTGGAATATTTCAATTTTGCATCACATACCAACAAATTTTAAACTATAAATGGCCATAGAAATAATGCTGAAAACACTTTGCCTTTTTCTTGCATACATAAATTCAGGCACGCCTAAAATATTTCATAGTAAGCACAAGAAAGCTTAAAGTATTAATGACCAGAGTTCTGCCATTGTATGAGCATAGAAAGCTTTGTCTCACCTAATTACAAAGGGAAGTGGACATTCTGGATCATAGCCCAAGTAGTTATTTATTATGTGGTGAAATATTTAGAACATACAGGGAAAATAAGTGACTACTGGATAGGCATTATGTTGTAATTCTACTTATACCAGTAAGTGCACTGAAATGAAATAAAGTCCATTTAACTTTAAACAAGAGAACATGTAATTGCCAGGCCAATCTATATACAAGAAGTCATTATAAGAAGGAAATTATTTTTCATAGCCAATAACCAGAGTTGTTTATGCAATATAGCAACCATTGCTCATGGCTATGATTATGAATGCACATCATCCTTACTATGGATAAATCCACATATACACATGCAAACACAAATGCGTATAACAATATCTGTCAAAGTTGACAAACTACAGCAACAAGAACTGCTTTGATTTCTGAAAAGTCCATTACTGTATTGTTAGTAGGGTAATACAACAGAATATAGAAAGCTTATTAAAATAATTCTTTTACATAACCTAATGAAATTAAGGTAAAGTTACTTTGAGTCTTTTTCTTATATATTCTCCTTCTCTTTCTTCTGTGCTGGCCATGTTTTCTCCCTTAATTGTCTTGCTGCCCTCCCTATTAGTACTGTATGATTCATTTAACCCTAGAAGGAAAATGCCCCCTTAATATTAAGATCCTGATAATATAATCAGGATGGTTAATAAAGTAGAATTAGCACAACTATCAATTGATGCTTCCAGATACAGTTCAAACAGCTTAGCCAGAAAAGAAGGTAATGTTTAGTAGCAAAAGCCATTGAGCAATCCAAGAAAATTAACAGTATGTTTCTCAGTTACCTGCCATCTCTCTGCAAAAATCATATAACAATTTGTATAATTAAATATAGATCTGAAGCCTAAATGAAATGGATCACAAAACTCAGCTTTTACTATGAATAACTGAATCCATCACCTGGCATTCTCTCAAATCCTTTGCCGAGAAAATACTGACCATCAGCATATTGTTGAACTCATTTTTTCAGATCCAGGTTAAGCTATTTTTACTAACAGTTTTATGAGGAAGGTATCTCACTTGCCAGTAAGTAATTTTATTAAATAAACAGAAAATTCAGTCTCTCCAGAGGCATTTATAGCCTCCCAACCATTCCCTGCCAGCTTCAAAAGTCATTGATGCCGAAGAAAATATTTTCTCTCTTAAAATGCTGAATTAATTCTACTAGACAAATCCATGGAACATGCATTAGAGAAGGTTGTCATTAAAGTGTAATAAATCATCAGTCATCTCTTCCAATGAAACTTCTGCACAACTAGGATGGAAATAGTGAAGGGGTAGATTGGGATTTGGAGAAAGAGGCTGAGCATCCCACTGTAAACATACTCCTGGTCAGACTAAGGTAGTGCACAGATAATCCTAAAATATAGTATGTATAAAAATATACCATTTTATAAATTTCCCAAATTAACTATTGAACACTATATTCAATGTTATGTCTATAAAATGCAGCCTTTATTCCCCAAATTAGTTATTTATAAATTCCCTAAATTAAATTCTTTTTTCTTTTTACAATCCTATGATCCCTTTTTCGAGGTGGAGTTAGGGCGACTGAATGGAGCTGAGTGTTTACTGGCCATATGCCCTTCCTGATGCCTATACGGAGTTCGAAGTAGATATTTTTTCTTTGCGCCCTGATAAAGATCTGCCATTGGCTAGGACTGAATTCTCAACTTTCTGAATAGGAAATGAACGTCTTCACCTCTAGGTCATTGCGCCGCTCCATAAATTCCCTAAATTGACTATTGGGCATAAAATTATCTAGCTCTATTAATTATGGTAAAATTATTGATAATAATGCTCAAAAGGTTAAATTAGCTTCCTATTATAAAACTTTTTTGAGATGTTCCCTTCCTTAATTTCCTTAATGCAGTAATACTCTCTAATAGGATTATAATTTAACTGCTCCAAAGCAAACACAAGGTCTAATTTATGACAATAGGATGTGATGGGTTACATATTACATGTGCTAAGACTATACTTGCTACAACAGCTATGAATTCTTAAGTTTTCTCTGACCAGGGCCCAAGGCATGGAGACTGAAATCATCCAGCATCATAAGGCAAGGAGACACCAGCCCAGAGACCGGATCTAGGAACCAGAGCGGGATCCAGCTGAGCAGCAAAGCAACCAAAAGATAACCAGCTTGTTCCTATAGCCAAACCTAACATACCTGTCACCTTAGAAGCCATCCCTGGTCACAAGTGTTATAGCATACTAATAAAAAGACCCATCCTTATCTATGTTATAGAAACAACTCAGACAAGTAGCCTCTAAATAGACCATAAAGGCAACCTGTTCAGAGTGCATCAGAATTGTAATTCCGCACACATTTTTACTGCATTGTTCAAGCCTCAGGGAAGTTGTGGGGCTTTCTATTTTAATCAAAGGACCAATGGGACTAAAAAGTATGTTGTTTGGTCTGTCCATCATTTTCTCCATTATGGCTGCAGATTGTGGAATGTTTCTTGCTTTGTCGCTCATGTACTAGAAAGGCACCAGACCTGCCACTAGAGAAAAGAGTACATTAGAGAGTGATTACCCAAGAGGAATGCTCTTTCATCTGATGCTGGTTGCTGTGAGGGCCATTTGCATGGCCACGCCAAAAACAGTTTTGACAGAGCTGATAGTTGTGGCACTGCTGGCATCGGTATCGGAAGCCCATCATGCTCTCACACCGGCAGTAAGAACATTCCACAGGATGGAAGACTTGAAGGAGATAAAAGAAAAAAAAGAAATAGTAAGAACTGTGTCAGGAAAAGCAGGTCTCTTCATCCTAAGCTGGATAAAAGGCCCTCAATAAGTCTAGTGCTCAGAGAATTCTACATACTGTACTTTAAATAGGAGTCATATATTGTCTACAATCTTCTAGTTCTCGCCTTCCTCTTTTCTGGTTTTAGATAATAAGTCAAACCATAACACACGTACACTGAAATACTACCAAGTGAAGAGTTTAATAGCTATGAAATATTGGACAGAGACTAAGGTACACTGACCACTCTCTAAGCTTATCGGAGGAAAGGAACAAGGCCAATCCAAGTTTTGAATGGAGGGAGGGGATCCTCCAGCTCATATCTCCTATGCCTTTAATTGCTACACTGTAGTGAGCCCTCCTAAAAATAATAACCAAATTTGACTTAGAAAATCAAGAGGGGAATTATGAGAATTAATCTTACTGCAGATCAAGAAAGATAATATTTAAATGAACTTGTCCGTGTCACCATTACTAAGGAAGGCATCAGATACAAGAATGGGTCATTTAAAGCATAGTTTGTACCCTATAGAAGATTTAAAAAGAAATTAGACAAATTCATGGAATGTAAAGTTATAATTAGCTAACACCAATGAGAGCTGCACGCTACTTCCAAGACTATAAGCAGTATGCTGTTGCCTATCAGTTGTCGAGGAGAATAAGTCAGCTCATAGTTTATATTTCAGCTTCTCAGAAATAATGACTAGATATTGAGAAGTAGAATGCTGGATTAGATTGGGCCTAGATTTGATTCAACAAGAGTTTTTTTTATTTCTTACTAAAGCAAAACTCAATAATGAATGCTAGAGAAGACTTAAATATTGAGATTCCATATGAATAAGTTCAGCGAATGATCAGACACGCATATCATTCCATTGCGCATTCCATGTTTGCCAGGTTGCAATACATAATTCAGTGAACTTTGGAAACACAAACCTCATATATGTAAAGAACAATTCAGGAGTATATGCCACATACCATTTTCAACATGGGCAAGTCTATGCATCAGAGGTAGCCACACAAGGCACTGGGGTGGAGGGTCAGCCATTAAGGTGTCTAAAAACATGTTTAACATTACTTTTTTCTGCAAAATAAACAAACAAACAAAAGTTCAGAAGAAAGCCAAGCAGAATTACACTAATAAGTGAGTAAAAAAAACTTTACCCAGTACAGAAGAATACTTGTAATAAACCATAAAGCACACAATACAGCTGAATTAAGGTTATGTGTTTTTGAGTTTTATGGGAAAGTTAAATACATTGCTAAACACATCCTTCTCTCACCAAGCTCCACTAATTTAAAAATAAAGAATTTCTGATTTAATTTTGTTTTTTTACTAGATAGGCTTTTAGTCTCAATATACTAACATTTATTTTCTTGTTACAGTTACAATAAATCTATAAAATAGGTTATTTGCATTATAATTTAATTAGAAGGCAAAGCGACACTATCGTCCTCTATGTGCTTCTGTAAAATAAATTTTAGAAATGTGTGTTTATTTTAGGAAGAATGAACGAATGAATGAATATACTCACCCTACAGACCAGGGAGCTTTTGTTTTTTTCTAGAAAACTAAAAAAGGAATTAGTCTTTCATAGACTCCTCTTTTGAGATTAATTTGGAGGACACTGAATATAAGTCAGCATTTAAAGCCCTGTGTATTTTCTCACATGAAGCTTACCTGCTGAGGAAAACATGTTCGCACAGAGTTTTCTGTGTATCCAAACGAAGGCCCTTCAAAAACAGCTGTAGGAAGTTTCAGAACTTCTCTTAGAAACTGGTCAAATTTTGAAAATATCATCAATCCATTGGAATCTGACATTTGAGAAAAACTATCTAAAATACAAATCAAAGGCAAATATGAAAATGTGGCAAATATGAAAATATGTTACAAAAATATTTAATATTTAAACTCTAGCACTGAGCAGGCAGTTCATTTGTTGTAAAATCTTACTATTTTGCAAATAAGTATATTCCCTTAATAAAAGAAAAAAGTAAAGGATAATAATAATAGCAGTTGTGATGGCACAGTGGTTAGAATGCAGTATTGCAGGCTAACTCTGCTCACTGCCAGGAGTTTGATCCTGACTGGATCAAGGTTGATTCAACCTTCCATCCTTCCGAGGTCAGTAAAATGAGGACCCAGATTGTTGGGGGCAATATGCTGACTCTGTAAAATGCTTAGAAAGGAGTGTAAAGCACTATAAAGCGGTATGTAAGTCTAAGTGCTATTACTATTGCTATAATGTTATATAATCTCATTCTCTCCCACAGCAAAAAAGCGATGACGAAAGTAAGCATTTTAAATGTCACAAAGTTGGTGCTTGACCATAAAATTTTAATAATAGATTATTAGCTCAAAATGTTCAAAATACTCACATCTTAACTTATCCAGAATTTTTCCACCACACATAGTTGCCAACATTGCCTTTACGGAAAATACTGTCAATTTCCCATGACCTTCACTGTAAAAGATAAACCATACTTACTACATAAGAAATTTTAAATTACTGCTGGAGTAAGAAAGCATGTGATTTATGGACACCTACCATTTTATTCAACATGTAACAATATTCATCCAAAAAGTTACTTTTCTGCTAGGAAAAAAAGTATTATGGGGAAAGAAATCTAACTGAACTGAAGAGGAATCCGGATCATCTATTATACAACACAGTTTCTGGGATTGTTAATAAAGGCCAGATGCCTAAAATGCACATATGCTCTATCTGAAAAAAGAATTCTGCTTTTACAATAATTTTTATGGGATTTTAATTCTACAGAGTTTTTTGTGTTAGTTCTGTGGTAGATTCTGTTTGTAGTTCTCAACTGCCCCAGTATCCCAAGCTATATACACAGTTTCACTTAGCTGGATGTGTGTAGATTTGGGAAGCTATCAGTTGCCTCACCAATATTGTCATTTTCTATATCAGTATCTCTATCAAAAGAGCACATGTGCAATCAGTGACAATTTAAATATTATAAGCATGGTACTTCTTATATCTCTGATAAACCAAGAGACTATAGATGAGATCTTAGTATGTAAGAGTTGTAATAGTATGTTCAGATTGTTATACATCATATTAACAAAAAAGCTTATAAGAAGTTTTTGGATAAGTCTGTTTTCATATTCTGATGGGCTTATTCAGTAGTTATTTATGGCTAAAACAAACTGACCAAATGTGATGGCTCAATCCAACCAATCTCTTTTGCTTCTCCCTTCTTTCTTGAATTAAATATAGCTGCTAAATTTTGAAGCATTAGCTTCCATTCCTCACCCTGCAAATGAATCCTTTCAAATAATTCCCAGTCAATAAATTCCTATTCTGCTTCATACTAACTACAAATTTATTTTAAGCAAGTTTGCTTTGTAAATAAACTGGTTTTTACTTCCTTCAGTTGTTCACAGCTTGGCACAGATCTGTTCTCTTTTATCATCTGGAAGCTAGAGCAACAAGTGAAAATTCAAAAGTCTGTCTGCAAACTGGCATTTGCAGACTAGGAACAAAGATCAGGAAAAAAGTATAATTTCCTGGCATTTTTAACCCAGGTTTCAAAACAGATGCTTACAATAATATTTCTTAGGGAAGTGAGGATATTTAATTTTCCTTTTAAAAAAACCATATAACTTCTACAGAACAATGCCATTTGCTCTACTAAGTCTTCTCCCTTATGTGGGAGGAAAGATTGCCAGCTGCTCAGTGAAAAAAGAAAGGCACCCTCATCAGGCAATGACTAATAGGAAAAAAAGTTTTGGCTACCAAGTACATACATAATTTGATATCTTAAATAGAAGGCATCTGAATAAAGAAAGCATAGTATTTACTATAGTTTACAGTCAAGGAAAAGCAAAGCAGTTACCACTCCCACTATTACAATCTAAAAGACACACAAGGGAAAAGAAAAAAGAAAAATACAGGTGATCCTTGCTTAATGACCACTTGTTCAATGACCAAATTTACAATGGGGTTGACCGAGTAGTACTTATGACCAGTTCTTGAAGTTCTGGCTGTTGCAGCATCCCAGAGGTCACTTGATCACCATCTGCAACCTTTTTTGCCAGCTTCTCACAAGCAAAATCAATGGGGAAGCCAGAAGCTCACAAATATTGACCACATGATGTCCTCATTTAAGGATGGCTCAGTTGCTGTTTAGTTCAGCAACTAGGAAGTGCTGCAACTGCTGTCACTAAGCAACACAGTTATGTGACCATATCACTTAGCAGCAGAAATTTTGTCCCAACTACTGTTGTTAACCGAGGACTACCTATAAGAAAATTCTTGTCTTAAAAACTTTGATTTTGACTATTGACTATTCAACTAATTCAACAAACCATAGCTAGAAAAGCTAAGATTGCCTCTACTGACCCAGGCTCCAACTTGGGTGCTATAGACCTCAGGGTAACTCCAACCTACATAGTTGTTGGTCAGAAGAAACATAGATTGCTTCAAAAACAAAACCACTTGCCTATCATATGCTGCTATCATGAAGTTGAGGAGAAGGCTGATGGATTGCTCCACACTGATCTGGTGAGTAGATGGAAGGCGTTTATTCAGTTGATAGTAAATGGAGGAAATGATAGTTTCTAGTCGAGATACATTGATCTCTGTATTATGGTCCAATGTGTTAAGGCCATTATCTCTGAAGGCTTCAATCATATTCCAGATATCCACAAGATGTACTGGAAAAACAAAAATATTACAAATATTACACAAAAATAATTATAAGGTTTCTATATTGCTTCAATCCATGGACTCTAAGCAGTAAATAATTAAGGGATTATACAATATGTACAACAATCAAAAGCAAGAATAATAACATTAAACAATGAACAAAATTTCTGGTTCCATGTCTGGCTAAGACCAAAATCGAATTCCAAAAGTCATCTAGAAAAGCTACATCTTAACAAGTTTCTGAATAACCATGAGCATGGGGGTTACTTTCACCTGAGGGGGAGCTCACTGAAAAATGTTCAGCTCCATGTAATTTTGCTGCCACACCTTACAATAAGTGGAAAATTTCCTGTATTTGTACTAGGCAAGCAAATTCTACGCAGAATAGGCACTCAAAAATATATAAGCCCCAAGTGATATAAGTATTATAGGTAAAATCAGAATCAAGTAAGAAAGGAATCAAGAAAGAGAGAAAGAGAGAGAGAAAGAAAGAAAGAAAGAAAGAAAGGAAGGAAGGAAGGAAGGAAGGAAGGAAGGAAGGAAGGAAGGAAGGAAGGAAGGAAGGAAGGAAGGAAGGAAGTAGGTAGGTAAGTAGGTGGGGTGGGGTATATCTGCCTTGGTAATAAAATGTGTGAAAAGGATCTCAGAGTTATAGCTGAACTAGCAGTGTGACTTAACTACTGTATCAAAAAGACAAAATGAGACTTTTTGATGCCTCAATAGAAGTATAGTTTCTAATTCACAGAAAGTAATATTACTATTATATTCTGCATTGGTCTGAGGCTACCTAATGTAGTTATCCACTTCTGAGCACCACTATTTCAGGAAGATGCAAAGAAACTGGATAGGAGAATAGGAGAATCATAGAGTGGAAACTTACAAGAAATGGAAAGAACTGGAAATGTCTAGCCTCGGGGGGAGGGAGATACAGGAGGGTCATACATATGGTCAAGGTCTATCCCAAACATTATTTCATGGAATAATAAATTAACTAGGGATAGTAAGCTGTTGGACTGGAGCAACCTATATGCCTCAGTAAACTGATTAATTTAAAATAAAAAGACTCAACTACCAAACATTCTGTTCCCTCTCTGATCTACTATACTAGATAATTTAGTGACTTCCAGAAGCAAATCCTAGAAATCAGAAGCAATTTGAAGTTTCCCAGACATGATGTTCCAGAATGGCATGGTCCAGAAGAAAGTTCTCCAGAATATTCCACTATCAAATCAGTAAATTTTGCACGTTCCTGGGTTTAAATTACAAGAAGACAGTTTCTGGCTGAATGTTAGGAAAAAGCATGCTCACTATAAAAACAGCTTGACAGTGGTGCCAATTATCCAGGGCGGTGATGGTTCCTTTTCACATGTTCAAGCAGAGGCCAGACAACCATCTGTTAAAGATGCTTTAATAATTAACTCCTGCTGTAAGCCAGAAGTTGGACTCCAGGGCTAAACAGCGTCTTATATTTCTATGATTTTATAGCTACTTATAGATACACCCTTTGTTACAATCCTAGCTATATATTTAAAAAAGAAATTATTCTATAAAAGAATGTTGTAATAATAAAAATTGCAGAGATTTCCTTCACAAAAATAACTTATATTTACCTATTAACTTCTTAAACTAAGCATTCTAAAATTCACGGTGCCATGACCCTTAGAATTTTGTGACTTCATGAATGAAACTGTCAGGCTGTGCTCCAAAAGCTAATAATTAACCTTAGAAAACATTTTGTTTGTTTGTTTCAGTGAACACAATCATGTTGGCTATGCCAACATGAGTTCTCCATTGTGAGAAGTTTTACCCCCATATTATTACTCTGATACCATCATCCACAATTTCTTGATGCTATATTACTATGTATTCATTAATACACCCTCTTCTTCCAACATTATTTTTAACATGTAACAGGAATTTGCTGTGTACCACATAATGCAATTATCATTCACACATACTTCCTCCTAGCATATTCTCCCTGCCCCGCCTTTCACCATATCTTCAAAATTGTACATTGCACATTCGGCTTTAGGTCTTTTGAGAACTACTAGACTACACAATCCTCATTGAATACTATCTTCTATTTCATGAATGGCAAAACTTTCTCCAGTGACACAGGACTTACCGTTAATAAGACACATTTGTTTTCAAGTACATAAACATTGAGGATTTTCTCTAACTTCCACATCACCATCATTTGATAGCAGTCAATGTGGAACATATAAAAAATCCTTTAAATTGCATATGAAAGATTTAGGATATCTACACTGACCAAGATGGAAGTATCTTTTCCCCTCTTTGTTACACTTGCATTTTTCAGTGCCTGATAATCAAGTCAAGATGAGGTGAACAGAAGCAAGTGATAAGTTAGGACAATATTTCTAAATTCTGATTGCTGTGAACAGCGTATAAAAGAAATGAACCCCAGATCTTTTGTCAAATTCTGTAAATAGCACAGATGAAATTTAAAACTATTACTCATATACTTTCTTTTCACTTTCACCTGTCTAGATTCAGCAGCTAGAATAGACATTTCCCCCCTCCACCTTCCCTCCCGTTTTTTTGAAAAAAGAAAACTGTACAGGCATGAACCATGGTGGCGCAGTAGTTAGAATGCAGTGTTGCAGGCTACTTCCGCTAACTGCTGATTGCCAGCAGTTCGGCAGTTCGATCCTGACCGGCTGGAGGTCAACTCAGTCTTCCATCCTTATGAAGTCAGTAAAATGAGGAACCAGATTGTTGGGGGGCAATATGCTGACTGTGTAAATTGCTTAGAGAGGGCTGTAAAGCACTGTGAAGCGGTATATAAGTCTAAGTGCTATTGCTATTCTTTGGGTTATAATGACATTGGGACATTGCCCTCGCTAAGTGCTACGGTCATAAAGTGCAATGCCATATGACCACATTGCTTAGGGATGGCAATCCCAGCAGTCCTGGTTGTCATCAAAATCATGAGATACATAGACTGGTAAGCAGGAAGGGCGGGGATCCCAAGAAAGGAGTAAGGGAGTGTTGTGGAGGGATGGGGGCCAGTATAGGCCTTGGGAGGGCTAGCGCAAGTCACATATGAGTCAAGAGAAGGTGAGAGTCACTTGGGAGGCCCAATGTAGGCCATGAATGAATTGAGAGAGGTTGGGAAGGATTCTGGAGGCCTGGTGCAGGTCATGTGAGTTAGAGGAGGGCCTAGATGGGGCCGATGGAGGCTGCATGTGGATGGAGGCTACTACGGGTAAGGCCGACTTACTGGAGCAACTTATGACCTTCCCTGCCAGCTTTCCCACTGATCTTGCTTATCAAATGGTGACCACATGACCATAGTCCCTGCAATGTTGTAATCACAAGCTGCTGACCTGAGCACCCAGATTGTGGCTGCAGGGGTGCTGCAAGGGCCAGAACTTTGGGGACTAATCATATACCTATTTTTTAAAAAGCATAGTTGTAATTTTGAACGGTTGCTGAACAAATAAACATAAACCAAGGACTGACTGTACTGCAACGCATTCCCAGCGCTGCATATCGCCCGAGTTTTCATTTCTCAGCCTGACCCTAGTGATCATGACTGCTGAAAACCAAAGGCATAATTTCTTAGCATTCTGAAAGGGAACACCTAAGCAATATGTTAGTCCTAAAATAGACACTTTCATTAACCACCCCTTCAGCTACTCCAAAAATGTAAACCTGCCTACATGTGAGGAGTTTCCACTTATTTTCTGGAGGTCTCCCCCAAAATGAATGCAGCTTGTAGCCTATTTAATTTAGGTGTGGCTCACAACATAATAAAATATGAAAACACAATACAAAAACAAAACAATATGGTAACTGGTCACTGTATACAAAACAGATACACATATACATTAAAAAACACATCCTGCAGAGTGCTCCATCCATTTTATCCCAAGGCCTAGGAGAACAGCCTTACAAAATGCCAATATGTTAGGATTTCAAGAGGGAAATTTACAACCTCTATCTATTAAAGAATACAATAGGTTAAGAAAGCATTTCTGAAGTACTGGATGTTTACAACATGCTAGAAATAGGAAAATAGGGAAATCAGTAGTTTATAGTCCAGGTCCATCATACTGTAGAAATTCAGCTTGTTTATCCATTGGCTGAACCAAGCCATCATGTTAAGCTATTATATATTTATTGCACTCACTGAGGATTTGATGGAGGGGAGTTTTTAATGATATGGGGTGCATGTGATGTAGGAAAGCCAGGCAAGAGGCTGTGGGGTGCCTGCAAGCCAAGGGAGGCCTGGGAGCGGGATGGGGGGTGCATGCAAAAGCAGGGAGACTGAAGAAGGAAAGTGTGGGGTGTATGCAAGCATAGAGAAGCCTGAGAAGAAGGTGTGAGGTGTGTGTAAGTGCAGAAAGGTCAGGGAAGAAGGGTGCAGGGTGTGTACAACATAGGAAGACCTAGAAAGGAGGGAGTAGGATACATGTGAGCTTAGGAAGGCTGGGAAGGAGATTGCTAGTAGGTATGTGTGAGTGCAGGAAAGCCCAAGGTAGGAGGGTGCAACATGGTGTGCAGGAAGGGTAGGGAACTTAACAAGCAACTTGCAACCTTCCCCGCCATCTTCCCCATTCATTCTGCTTGTAGGAAGCTAGCAGGAAAGGTGCTGCAACTGTTGGAAGTATGAGCACCTGAACTGTGATCAGGTGACTGCAGGAGCACCGCAATGGCTAGAACTTCAAGGGCTTGTCATAAGTATACTTGTTCAGTGCCATCACAACTTCAAACAGTCATTGAACAAGTGGTCAATAAGGACTACCTGTATATAGGTCAGGGCTTTTCAACCAGTGGTACGGGTACCACTTATGGTACATTGGAACCTGACAGGTGCTACACAACCATTCTAGAAAAGTGGTAGTGGGGGAGGGGAATGAGTGAGAGATGGCTGGAGCTTCAGGGCTGTCAGGGCTCAGCGGAAGTGCCAGGATCCGTGCCAGGCTCCAGCTGGAGTTCGGTGCTGATCCTGGCGCTTCTGCTGAGCCCAGAAGAAGCACTGATCAGCTGGAATGTTGCAGCATCTCCAGGGTCTTGTGATTTACATTCAGATGCTTGGCAATTGATTCACATTTATGATGTCACAATGTCCCAGGGTCATGTGAAGTAACCAAAACCTGCTGCAACTACCCAGCAGACGGGGGGAATAAAAACCAAACACCTCCCACCCCACTCCCACTGCCAATCCTCAACAGAAATGCTCACAACAATGAAAACCTCGGAAAGGAGGAAGAGCGCCACCGGTGGGCAGGCAGGTGTCTTGATTGGCTGTGGCTTGGGGGGCACTTTTTTCAATGCCACTGTAACTTCGAACAGTCACTAAGCGAACTGTTGTAAGTCGAGGACTACCTGTACTTCATGACTTTTTTCCTTTTGGAGGGGTCATCAAGTTTTTGACACCTTGCTAGGTGACTGGTGGTACTCAGATATTGCCATATCCTAAAAGTGGTACAATGGGTGAAAAGGTTGAAAAGCCCTGATATAGGTATACCTGTACATGAGTAAATAAATAAAAAGTATACCTTGCATCTTGAACATAACATATTATATAAACACACATTTATATAAAATAAATATTGTGTTTTGTTAATTCAGGCTTAGTATTTAGTATTTTGTATAAAACCAGTGATAGTGTATCAAAATGTTTAGAATAATATTAGTTTTTGTGAAAATCCTACACAAACTTGAAAAGCATTGTAATAGAAAATTCTTCCACTAAACAGAAAGAATAGGATTTTTTTTCGTTTTCTATTATCATTTCAAAATGTTCACATTTTTCATCATAACTGAAAAATTGGTTTGAACTGTTAATTTATAAAGTTCTATCTTTCCTCCAGAGTCATGTTTTCTACTTACAATTACATCTTTTTTGCACAAATCTGAGTTTGCAGGCAGTCCGATATGTTGACAGTCGGATGACATCAAAATTCTGAGCCCCTACAAATTAAAAGCAAAGAGCTTTCTCCACATGTATTTCAATTTTAAAATGAAAAGAGGACTTTAATTACATTATGATGTCCAACTACAACTGCAACTACATTAGAAATGTAATCCTTAAGGAGTTGTAAAGTTTTATCTGGATTGTACTAATTCTTTATCATATTCCACCCTCTCTCATGTGTGTTCAATTTTTCCACCACATAAAAAGTAACCAATGTATGGTTAACTACCATATTAAAAAGAATATTTATTCATGGCATTTTTGCATTTTGCATATATTTTGCATTTATGTGACATCGCATAAGGAGTATGAAACAGTACATTCTAGAATCCAAATTTACCATCAGAGCGAGAAATAAATGTGGAATGGGAAAAGGTAATATAAGGTCGCCACCCTTATTTAAAGACTGAAGCTAGGGCATAAACTCTCAAGAAACAGCACCCTGTTATTTCAATGTAATAATTTTAGGAGAAACAGGATCTGATTACATTCTTTGAAGAGGCTGCAACACATTTTTAAATGAAGTTTCAAACATTTAAGACTTCTACTTACTCATTTCCATGAAGAGCTGTCTTTTCTCTGCCATCGTCCTTCTCCTCTTTCCACTTTCTTCAATCATCCTAAAAACCAATTTAGAATTTTAGCAGGCTGTTTGGAGAGAATTTAAGATACCAAGAAGAAATTCACAAACTCTTTCATTATTCATCTGTTATGGCAGAAAACAGCCAAATAAACAACCAAAAGAAGCCACTTGGGAAATGTAGACTACTATATATTAACTGAGCTGAACTATGCAGAACAGGAAGCAAATACCAGAAGTTCAAAGACATTTCCACACCTCTGTTTTAATAAAGATCCATAATAATTAACTTTCTACCGCAACCACCAGCAAATAAGCTAGAAGAACAGTTAATATACTGTTGGGTTGGGAGATTCAAAAGGGGAAATATGTGCTTCTTCCTACACTGCATTAGAGCACAAGCTTTTCTTTCTATGTCTATTAAATAAAGCCCCCAATAGTGCAATTATAATTTTCATGGTGAGGGTAGTTTTGAAAAAAATATCTTGTGGCTATGAACAGATGGTTGGTCGTTTTAATAATGAAGCCTATTGGCTTCATTATTAAATCAGTTTAAGAAATGAGTTTATCAAGATTAAGGAGTTACATGATATTCCTTAAGTATAGTTAAGAACTTTTTTTTACTATCACATTGATTTTTATAAAAACAAACAAACCAGGAATTCAAAATCACTAGTAACTTTATTTATTTATACATACATACATACATACATACATACATACTGCAAGTAGGCCTCAACTTACAACCACAACTGGGAACAGGCAGTTAACAGGCAAGGCAGTTAAGTGAGCCATGCCCTATTTTAGGACCTTTGTTTGCCAATGTCGTTAAGAGAATCACTGCCGTTAAGTGAATCATGCAATCATTAAGGGAATCCCAGTTCCTCATTGACTTTGCTTGTCAGAAGCAAACGGCAATCACATGACCCGAAAGGCTGCAACAGTTGTGAATGCATGTTGGTGGCCAAGCACTCAAATTTTGATCACAGATGTTGCAATGATGATTGGTGAAAGGACTGGTTGTAAGTCATCTTTTTCAATGCTGTTGTAACTTTGAATGCTGTGGTCCAAATAAATGGCTGTTGTAAACTTAAGGACTACCTGAACAGTTATTCCGAACCAGCGGTATCTGTCCAGGTTCTTCTCAGATATGCCAGTTATGTTTTTGGAATGTTAAATTCTAAAAATATCATTTAACGTTTGTCATCTCATTTCTCTTGTAAGATTATAAATCAGGAAAAATGTGTTGTACATCAAAACAGGAAAGCATGATGCAGAAAAATAGATGCTACGATGGAGAAAAATAGAAAAATGCTCAGAACAGCCATATTATTATTATTACTGATCAACAGGAATGCCAGGTAAAGTCCTAATAAACTCCAGCACTAATAGTTGATTCCAGGCTATGTTTAGAATTTTTCTGGTTTGCTCATTGGTGAAGAATTTAAAAAAGGCAGGGGTAGATATGACCATGCCAAGAACTGCTCATTAAGGCCAATACTACAGGACCTATTTTAACAGGTTTCGCTCTTCTTGGAGCTCATCAGCTGTAGGTAACGGCCTATTTTGCAATATTTTTGAAAAATTCAAAGACACTGATTTAATCCCTAAATCCAAATCCTCCATGTGTTCCAATATGAAATCATACTGCAATGTGAGACAAGCATGCTTTTCGGGATTTAAGCTAGCAGTTGTCTAACATGTCCTAAGAAAAAATTCCTTGTGAGCCTGAAAAAAATTGTGCCTGCTTTAAAATTCATATTAACTTTAATTGGTTCCCTAGAACAGCTCACCTTCCTATTCACACAGAAGCTTTAAAAAAAGGACTTATTGCATTTTTAATAAATTCAGGTAGTCCTCCAGTTACAACCATAATTGAGACCGGAAAGTCTGTTGCTAAATGATGTGGTCATTAAGTGAGTCATCACATAACTGCCTGATTTTACTATCTTTTTTGCTGCAGTCAAAAACATTGACTTTGCTTGTTGGAAATCAGCTGGGAAGGTCACAAATGGTGATCGCATGACTGGTGGCCAAGTGCCCAAATTACAATCATGTGACTGCTGGGACACTGTGATGGTTGTAAGTGCGAGGACCAGTCATAATTCTTTTTTTCAGCACTGTTGTAACTTTGAATGGATACTAAATGTATGGCCATTAAATGAGGACTATCTGTAGCAGTGAGTAGTTGCAGTCACTACCAATTATAAACCAATGCCTATTCCGAACACAATTTGAAATCTACAAAGCTGAACCAGTTTCTGTCCAATATAACTAAAATCCCTCTCCTCACATGTACAGATAGAAATAATTTCCAACATCTTATTTTTTAAAATTTCTATTAGAACAGGCATGTCAAACTCGTGATGTCATGTGACATCGCACGGCATATTGCAACTTTTCCCCCATTGCCAGCAATGGGGTGGGTGTGGTTTCGGCCCGTGGGCCGGCAGTTTGACATGCCTGTACTAGAAGAACTGAATTACATATTGTGAAAAAATATTAGAAATACAGGTCATCAAATGAAGTTGAATGGTGGAAGATTCAAGACAATTGAAGTGCTTTTTCACACAGTATATAGTACGGGAACAATTGCGAATACATAGGCAAATTCATGAAATGAAAGGTTACAAAGATAGCTATTAGACATGATTTCCTTTGTGATTAGAGGTGCTATAACTTCAAGGATCAGCTGATGGGGTACCTAAATGAAAGGCTACCATAGTCTGCATGTCCTAAATGTGAATAGGATTACTGGATTTCTTACCCCAGTGTTGAATCAACCTCCTCCCAAACATATTGAATAGTATGCAGTACAATAGGACAGGAGATTATTTTGAAGTCCAGTGAAGCATGCTTTCATTTTCTATACTATAAACTATTTCTACAGTAGTGGCCAAAATTGTGGAAACCTTTTGGGAAAAGTGTATTTTTGAGGTTTGATGGCTAATAACACCCCTTTTTTTGGAGCAGCATCATAAAATTATATATCAATGGAAAGATAATTTAATCAAGAAGGTAATGCACAAAGTTTGTTCAATTATCTGTACTGTATTCTATGAAAAGTTATAGCCAGACAACCAGAAAAAGGAAGCACAACAAGGCTCAGGTTGATATCAGATAGCTTTTCTTCATTTGACTGTAGCCAATGAGCATGAGTGTTTAGAGAGTCAATCAGGTGTCATCTTGTTTTGGCAATGAGCCAATCAGATCACAGTAGGATTCAGTTACTGATGTCATGTATTAAAGCTGAGAGGAGGACATTTGTCAGTGTGTTATGTGATCGCTATCAAGTTGGTTGGGTTTTTTTGTGTTCTTTCATTTAGTGACCTTGTAAAATGTAATAAAATTAAAGTAATGGTGCAAAGAGTTGACTGGTTGCCCAGAAAGCTAAGTAAAATAGTATTATTAAGTGAACAAGGCTACAGTTATAAAGAAATTAAAAGAAAAATTGGTGGAAACTTAACCAAAGGTGGCATTTCTACTGTACACTTTTCCCAAAAGGTTTCCACAATTTTGGCCATTACTGTATGTCTGGCTCTTATGTATTTCTTCCTATTTCCCAAGCAGCAAAATAATAATAATAATGAAATATATGCAGCTGAGTTTTCCTTTAACAGCTTGCAGCTCTATCTGCAAATCACCCTGTACATTTTGAACTAAATAGCAGAATATGCATTTTGTAAACTAACATTTAAACTAATAGTTCAATCTTTAAAAAAAATTCAAGTCATAAAACATGGCTTCAAATTTTGATTTACAATAAGAAAAAGAAGCAGTAGATCCTGGCTTGGACAAATCTTGGAGCTTTGATGCTATTAAAACTGTATTTCTGTTGTCTTGTCCCAGACAAATACAAATGCATTTGATTCTTTTTAAGGTTGTTTATTTGTTTTAGAACAGCAAAAGATTTACTCCATGTAGGACAGCGGTTCTCAACGTTTGTGTGACGGCGACCCCCGTCACAGAAACGTTATGCGCATGCGGGGGGCGGCGCGCATGCGCGGCGGCACCCCCTTGCGCGGCACCACCGCCGGAGGGGAGAAAATGGCGGATCGCCGCCTTTGGCGACCCCCGGAAAATGGTCGATCAACCCCAAATGGGGTCGCGACCCATAGGTGAGAACCGCTGATGTAGGATGTATTATCTTAATTATATCTTCTGATATAGAACACTAGCTACTACATGACTAAATTGCTTTTTTAAAATAAATTTTACAATACTCTAAGTACAGTTTACCATTTATTCTCCTACACAACCTGTAAGTTGAGAATTACACTTTAGTTGACATCATAACTATTCACTTTTATAAAACTACTACTGTACACTTTTCTTCCCACAAATATATAAAAAAGACCAAATTACTCCTATTTCAAACTAGTTAACAGTGATGGAAGCTGATAGTTTATTTTTAGATGGTATTCACCCATGCATTTGCTCTTGAGAGACAGTTTGGTATAATAGTTAAGGCTAGAAACCAGGAGAATGTGAGTTCTACTGCCTTGGGCACAAAACCAGCTGGGTGACTTTGGGCCAGTCACTCTCGCTCAGCCCTCGGAAGGAGGCAATGGAAAGCCACTTCTGAAAAACCTTGCCAAGCAAAATTCAGGGATTTGTCCAGGCCAGTGGTGGTGAACTTATGGCATGGGTGTCAGAGGCGGCACTCAGAGCCCCCTCTGTGGGCACACACGCCGTCGCCCCAGTCCTAGGCCTTCGGCTGGGTTTTATAAAATCTTTTCGCTTTAGGCCTCCATCGCCATGTGCAAAAAAAAAAAAAAAAAGGTTAAATCAGTCAATTTCAACTTCTTGTGGGAAAAAAAAAATCTTGCAAAGTTGTAATTGATTGATTGAATTTTTTAGTCCCACCCAGTCTGCTGTTACCACTGCAGCCACACCCACCCAATGGGCCACACCCACCCGGCACTCAATGATGCATAAGTGGGTTTTGGGTTGCAGTTTGGGCACTCAATCTCTAAAAGGTTTGCTATCACTGGTCCAGGCAGTCTCTGAGAGTTGAGTATGATTGAACAGAACGGAAAAAATGCAGTTACTCTAGAGATCTTATTAGATCTTCTTAGATAAGCACAGTAACTGAACAAAAAGCTGGAATATAACTGCTGCTTTGTTTTTCGTTTTTGTATAAGAATATTAGCCAATTGTTCTTAATTATTCTATGGCAATATTTTTCCAAATAAAGTATTCCTATTACTATTGTCTAACCAAACTAATTTCTGACAACGCTCTGATCTGCAACAACAAAAGAGCTAGATAATTTTTTTTCAAGGAGAATTTGTTCCTTTTTTATGTAAAACTCATATGCATGGCTACTTCTTCAAATTCAAAAAATATGGCAACGAAACACATCATGTTTTTGGGATGTGGCAAGCCATATCAAATTAACAAATCACACAATCAGCAGTTAGATTTTCAGTGCCTTGGCAGGGGAATTTACAGAAAATATCTGGATTCAAGTGTGCATAGTGCATATATTTAATTCTAAATTTATTCATGCAAAAATTAATCCTGCTTTATCATTACATCATTATACAGTCTGAACAAACTTATCTCAATTTTGTACGTGTGGTCATGCACTTTGCCAAAGTAACACCCAAAACAGTTGGAAAAAAAATTCAAGAGCTACAGAGTCCCCACCCAATTCTGCCTCAGCTCAGAAAGTATTCATTTTGAGAGAGATCAGAAAGAAACAAGAAACAATTCACACAGCCTGAAAATATTACTGTAAAGCTGACCAGCCCAAAACTGCCTGTCAGATTACAGTAGTTCCTTTTTGCCATACAAAGTTGGAAAAGAACTAGAGTATAATCTTCAGAACGGAAGAATATTTTAAAAGAATATTTCAATTTATGTCAAAGTATGATGCTGAATTGTTGCTTAGGATTCAAACAAGATGCCCTCATGATCTTAAATCACACATATTTATCTTACTTTTTTCTCTGACTGACTGAAACCAGAACATGACATCCAAAATCTGAAGGCGATTATATTCCTTCAGAAAAGTATGTATGTATTTTAGTGCAAGAAGAAGTTGTGGAAATAAACTGCAGTTCAAATAATCAAATTTCCAATTTCTGTCAGACATTCAAGAACTTATTAAAAACCAACTTTCATTTGGACATCCAAGGAATGATCTTGTCATTTGCAATTATTTGAATAAAGAATAGAATAGAACAGAACAGAACAGAATATAACAGAACCTTGGAGGTCTTCTAATCTAGCCCCCTGCTCAAGGCAGGAGAACCTATACCATCTCAGACAAGTGGCTGTCCAGTCTCTTCTTAAAAACCTCCAGTGATGGAGCACCCACTTTGTCTTTTTTTTTTAATCAGTTTCTTAAGTTATTAGCCTGAAGATGATATTCTACCTTACAACAGAAATGGAACACTACTCTTCCTAAAATCATATTCTTAGATATCCCTGCTACATGTTCTTGTTCCATTTTCAACTGCATCGTATTTAAAAAGGAAATGTCAGCAACAAGACTCTTAATTGAGCAATGTCACTTGTTACTAAGAGAGAATTGAAGATCCTTCAAAGTACCAATAGCATTTATGACATGTCTATATTAAAGAAGTCTACTTGCGGATGCAGGAAAATAAAATCTGAAGCTACAAAACTGAAATAGAGTGGTAACAGAAGACATAAGAAACATAAGCATAGGAAAGCTCTATACCAGGGGTGTCAACTGCCGGTCCGTGGGCCAGACGCATCACAAGGAAACCTCGCCCACTCCATTGCCAGCAATGGGACAAAAGTTCCGATACGTCGTGCGACATGTCACAAGTTTGACATGTCTGCTCTATACAGTGAAAGATGAAATTCATCAACCACATATTAAACATTAGTGAATTAGAAGTTTTACAGTTAGGAAGATGGCAGAGGCAGTATTTGGACATACTTCTGTTAATAGCTGAGTATCAATAAGACATTTTAAGCAACCATTTACAGGTAATCCTCAACTTATGATCAGTTGCTTAATAATCAAAGTTACAACGGATCTCCCAAAGCTACTTACAATCTGCATTTGAAGTTCTTTTTTTAAAAAAAAATATTTTATTGGTTTTTTAATTTTTAAGAAAAAGTACTCAGGACACACTGTGGTATTTGGGTAATCAGACATTCCAAAGTAAAAACATAAATAAACAACTCAACTCAATACATTCACTGTCTCCTCTCAATTTCCCTCAAATAACATAATACGTTTAAAATATTCCATTTCTAAATTAAATTTCTATTACTACTAAACCTGTTTTAAAACTTTATCAGTTTACAATTACCAAAATCAAATTTCACTTTAACTCAACAACTTATCAATTCAGGTATCCCTTCCAGATATATTCTAATTCTTAATTTCTCTCATCCCTCCTTTTATCACCAATCTCATTTATTTCTTCTTCCATTACACACTAGCTATCTTAATTAAAAAATAATGTTAATTCACTTCAATTCATTACAAAAATTTCAAATTTCATCCAATTGATTGTCATACCTTATCACATCTATGTTATTGTACAAAAAATCATCTAAGTTAAAACACTCCATTAATTATTAAAACCATCCCAATCTAAAAAATCAACATTTTTTCAATTCCAATACATAATTTTCATCAAATAAATCTGTTATTCCAAAAAGTATTCTTTTTTTTATTAAAAGTTTTACAAATTTAATACATTATAACCCAAACCCCTCCCACACCTTCCCCCCTCCCCCACTTCCCAGAGCTGATTACAGGGTAAAAAATAAACAAACATAATCTAACTAACATAACCAAAAAGTATTCTTAATCTATTTAAAATATCTTTTCTAAAAATCACCCTTATATATATAAGTTTATATTTTTTCTTGCTTCTAACTCTAAATCATAATCCTTAAAACAAACCATAAATCAAAAATTGCCTTTAAATCCATTACACAATTTTAAATTTCTCTTTTCAGTCTAATTCTGGCTTTTTTCCTGTGCCAAGCAGGTTTCCATAGGGATGCTTTCCTTTCAGCCAGTAGATCTGTCTTTGTTGCTTGCAATAGCCTTTGCAATAATAGCAATCCCATCCTCTGCATTAGACGTCTGTATCTCTCCTCCTTGAAGGGTCGTTGCTTTGTAGTTTGAAGTCTCAGTCTTTGCTTCTTCAGTTCCTCTAAGTTGCAGATGCTCTCCTCCTTGAAGCATTGTTGCTTTGTAGTTTGAAATCTCAGTCTTTGCTTCTTCTGTTCCTCAAAGTTGCAGATGGAAGGTTTGTAAGATAGAATAAGTTCCTCCTTTATCTCTGTTGATTCCTCTTCTAATATATTTTGATTTATACCATAATCAGATATAGCCTGGATGTCTATTTGAACATTTGAAGTGAAATCCCTAGATCTTAGTTCTATAGTAAACTTTTTCATTGTAGCACATATTTCTGCAGTAGCCTCATAGATCTTTTCCAATATAAGTGTACAGTTTAAATGTGACTGAGGTTTCTCCATTTTGATAGTAATTAAAAAGAGTCTCTTTTTCCTTTTTTGTGGAGGCTATATTTAATATAATTTAAGCAATATCCACCCCCCACAGTTCCTACAGTTACCCAGCTTATCTTTCCTCTTCAAAAGTATTTTGAAGGTCAGCCATCTTCAAACCAAGTAACCAGAGGCTGCAGTATTAAATTTTTGCCACTAGATGTCCTCAGCAAGTTAAAAAAGGTCTTTTCCAAACGCCATTTCCCTTTTTCTATCTTTTAAAGTATAATGTGAAAAAGAAATAATCTTCCAGCATAGGATGATAGTACAGTTCTTAGAAAAAGAGGAAAAGAACAGAAAAAAAAATTTTTTTCTGTACCCCAAAAATATAAAAGTAAATATAGTCTTTAAAATTTTGTTCTATTTTTATAGAACGCCTTTCTTCCCAAAAAAATGTAGAAGCTGCCTTTTCAAGCCAGGGAAGTAATTCCAAAAAGGCTCTTTCAGATAGCAAAAACAAAATAGAATAAAGAGAATAACAAAGAAAAGTCTCACCCGGATTCACCACGGGGGTTCTTACAGCTTAGATGTTCTTTGACTTGCGATTTGAAGCAGCAGGGTGATCGGCCATTTTACTGGCCGATCTTCTTCTCCGTCAGCCCTCAGAGATGGCTCGGATAGCTGAGGGAGCCGCCGCTCCTCAGCAGCCGAGCAGAACCTCCTCGACAGAAGTCGCACCCTCCAGGGCGACTTTGGACCCGCATAAGGGTCTGCTGGAGGAGGGAAAGCTAGCCAATGTGGAGAGAAGTCTCCCCGTGCGACTAGAGATGCCGCGGATCGGAACCGGAAGCCTGGATTTGAAGTTCTAATAGCCACCCTCCCGCAATCATATGATTACATTTGGGCATTCAGCAACTGGCCACATTTATGGCCATTTGGAGCATTGCATGATCACAACCACAATTTATATTATTTTGCTAGAAAGTGGCATTTATAAAATAACAGAGTCAGAAGGAAACTTGGAGGTCTTCTAGTCCAACCCCTGCTCAAGCAGGAAACCCTATACCATTTCAGACAAATCGTTATTTCTGGGTTCCCAAAAAATATGCTCATTGCAAACAATGGATTTGCTTAAGAACCACAGCATTAGCTTAACAACTGTGGTGATTCACTTAGCGACTGATGCAAAAAAGGTCATAAAATCAGATATGGCCAAGTGGTGACCCACTTAAAAACTAGCATGACTTAGTACCATAATTGTAGGTTCAATTTAGGTCATAGGTCAAGGACTACCTGTAATGTAATGGTTACCCACTGTGCTGACCATTGATGCAGAAAAAGACGAAGCTGATGACCTGAAATCACAAAATATGCAAGCAAGATATTATGTCTGTGGTTGCAACCACCCTTAGAACGAACAATAGAGATAAATAAAGTGGTGAATAGGGTCTGCCTTTTAGTACACAGCAAAGAAACTAAGAAATATGCCACACACTACTATTGTCAACGCTGCAAATATTGTATATTCTTGCTTTTTACAATATGTAGAATTGTCTGGTAATTATTTGGTTAATACAGAGCAGAAGGGGGGTTGGGGGTAAAGCCCGGGAAAGAAAGAGGAAGAAAACATTTGACCTTCACACTAATTGGGTAATGTGAGATATGATGGCTAATTTAGGGAGGGAACATGCTGATAATTTAACTGCTCAGAGGAAGAGAACTTAGATCCTAGCATCCCTCCATTGTGCCTGTGCCGACATTTTGTAACAATAAAAGACTTTTAGGAAAATAAATGCCTGGAAGTTCTTTGGAATGTTTCATTAGCCGGAATCACAACATCATGCTAGGATCTCACATTCTTTTCAATGGGGTCCCGAGCCCCATCCACTATTTCTATGCTTGAGAGGAGCTGGTAAAGATTTGGGGAAGATCTCATTATGGAGAAAGAAAGATTGCCTGAGGCCAGCCCCATGGCTGCAACAGTTTCCCCGGGGGGGGGGGAGCAACAGCCAGCAAGCCGGGGGAGAGAGGAATTTGGCAAATTTCCCAGCTGTATTTATGCAGGTTCTACATGATCACTTGTACAAAGGGGTTTTGGTGTATCTTGATGATATCCTGATATGCAGCACGAATATGACGGATCACATAAAGCTAGTGAGAGAAGTGTTAAAGAAACTATTGAACGCCAAGCTTTATGTCAAATTGTCGAAATGTGAATTTCTCCAGACCCGATTAGACTATCTTGGCTACCGAATTTCCAACGAGGGTATTAAAATGGATCCAGCCAAGGTGAAAACTATAATCGAATGGCAGCCCCCAAGGACTCACAAACAGCTCCAGAGCTTTCTGGGTTTTGCCAACTTTTATCATCAATTCATCTCCTCTTTTGCCGAGATTGCCCTACCTCTTACAGAACTACTCAAAACAGGCAAAGGAGGAGGGAAACCACGACTGGGCCAACCACTAGCATGGACAATGAGCTGTCAAACAGCTTTTGAGAATTTAAAGAGACTATTTGCCGCTGAACCGGTTCTAAAGCACCCCTGCCCAGGGGAACCCTTTGTGATTCAAGTTGATGCCAGCGATGTGGCAGTTGGAGCTGTGTTACTGCAAAAGAACAAAAATGAGATCCTGCAACCCTGTGCCTACACCTCTAAGAAATTTACTGAGAGTGAGCAGAGATGGGCAATCTGGGAGAAAGAGGCCTTCGCGATTAGATGAGCGTTATTAAACTGGCGACACTATCTGGAAGGGAGCAAAGTGCCATTTGAAGTATGGACAGATCACAAAAACCTAGAAGCACTGAAAACTCCCCACAAATTGTCACCAAAGCAAGTACGGTGGGCACAGTACTTTAACAGCTTCAACTTCACTCTAAAGTACATACCAGGAGGAAAGAACTTCCTAGCTGATGCGCTATCCCGGTTACCCCAGTACAAAAGTGAACGAGAGCAGGTTAACGAGGCAATTATTCCCAATCCACAAACTGTCACTCAACTTACACCTCGCAGGGTCCCCAATCCTGATGACCCTGGAGTGAAGAAAATAAAACGAGAGCTCCTCACTGACCAATGGTTCAAAGATAATCAAGCGTCCCTAACATGCAGGGATGGCTTGGCTTGGCTTACAAAGGGGGGGAGCTATATTTGCCAGACGCACTCCGTCTTAATGCTCTCAAACACAGCCACGATGTAAAGCAGGCTGGACACTTTGGATATTTGAAAACCCTACACCTCACCTGCTGGCAATTCTGGTGGCCGGGGCTGAAAAAGGATGTGGAAAACTATGTAAAAAGTTTTACTGTATGTGCCATAATGAAAAGAATCCCGGGGAAAACTCCTGGGTTACTGCAATCCGTGGCAGACCCTTCCCAACCCCGGGAAGAAATAGCTATGGACTTTATAGTAGACCTACCTGAAAGTAGGGGAAATACTGTCATCTGGACTGTAATAGACTTGTTCTCAAAGCAGGCTCATTTCATCGCCTGCAAAGGACTCCCATCTGGCCAACGACTGGCCAAATTGTTCCTGAAACATATCTACCGGCTGCATGGTGCCCCTAAGCGGATAATTTCAGACAGGGGGGTGCAATTCACAGCAAAGTTTTGGAGAAATTTCCTTACATTGATTGGATCATCTCAAGGGTTATCATCTGCTTTTCATCCGGCCACCAATGGGGCCGCAGAAGCCGCTAACAAAATGGTGGAGCAATATCTTAGATGCTATTTTTCTTACCAACAGACGAACTGGACTGATCTCCCTTTTGCAGAGGTGGCGTACAATAATTCTGTGCACAGCAGCACCGGCTACACACCTTTCAGAGTGGCCACAGGAAAAGAGTTCAACCCAATACCTGAATATCCCCAGTTGCCCTCTGCTTCCCAGACACTTGATCAGTGGGTGAGAGGATGGGAAGAAGTTTGGAAAAACACAAAAACTGCTTTAAAAAACACTTTTGAAACCTATAAAAAGCAGGCAGATAAAAAGAGAGCTCCCCAAAGGACATTCCAAGTTGGGGAAAAGGTCTATCTGTCAACTAAATATCTATGCCTCAAATTGCCTAGCAAGAAATTGGAACCCAAATTCCTGGGGCCTTTCCCCATAGTAAGGATCATCAACCCGGTCACAGTAGAACTAAAATTCCCTAGACGTTTGGGGAAAATTCACCCAGTTTTCCATTGTAGCTTGTTGAAGCCTTATCGGGGCTCCACTTTAAGACCTCCCCCGAAGAAAGCACCTGGGCCCCTCATAGTTGCAGGGCAGACCCACTATGAAGTAAAACGTATTCTTGATTCTAGAATTTTTAAAGGGAAATTGCAGTACCTAATCCAATGGAAGGGATACCCGTTGTCTGAAGTCACCTGGGTGAAATCCAGTGAAATGAAAGCTGACAGATTGGTCAAAAGGTTTCATATGAAACACCCCAACAAACCGAAAAATAACCCTTAACATATGTTTTTGTTTACTTTACAGGATCTGTCCTTCTTGTAAGGGGGGCCGGATGTCAACGCTGCAAATATTGTATATTCTTGCTTTTGACAATATGTAGAATTGTCTGGTAATTATGGGGTTAATACAGAGCAGAAGGGGGGTTGGGGGTAAAGCCCGGGAAAGAAAGAGGAAGAAAACATTTGACCTTCACACTAATTGGGTAATGTGAGATATGACGCCTAATTTAGGGAGGGAACATGCTGATAATTTAACTGCTCAGAGGAAGAGAACTTAGATCCTAGCATCCCTCCGTTGTGCCTGTGCCGACATTTTGTAACAATAAAAGACTTTTAGGAAAATAAATGCCTGGAAGTTCTTTGGAATGTTTCATTAGCCGGAACCACAACAACTATTTGGTATGGTAGCAGTGACGGCTTTGAAAAAGATATTACGATTCCATGATGTGTCTATATCTATGAATTGTGTAGGTAGTGGTTTTTCCTGAGACATGCCATGGAAGTGAAAGCTGGACTTCAAACAAGGAGGACAGAAGAGTATTAATGCTTTGGAACATTCGTGTTAAAGGACTCTTGAAATATCACGGATAGGTAAGAAAATAAATAAATAAAAAATAGAACAAATCAATCCACAGTCAAGGTACAAATGATCAGATTCAAATTACCATATTTTGGACACAATATGCAAAAATCCAGCTCCCTTGAGAAGTCCATAATCCTGACAAGGATAGAAAGAGAAGACCATAGTCAGCAGCAAGGTGACTATGGTCTACAGCAATAATGTATACACAGGATGACCTGAAGGACCAGAAAGAGTCTGGAGAAAGTCTATGTAAACATTAAGAATATCAACTTGACGGCACTTAATTAACCAATCAATTAAGCTTGCTTTTTCATGCATGTCTTAATTTCAAGAGTTCCTGGATCCAATTGCGCATATTAATTTATTTGTAATTCTGAAGAGTACATTTAGTTGTTAATATGGTCACAGTGTACCATGTAGCATGCATTTCCTGAATCCCAGTTATCAGGACTGTTTCTCACTCGATATCTGTCAGGGAAACATAAAGCTTTGTTCCTAAGATATATACGTAAATGGAAAAACTGCTGGGAAGAGGGACATGATTTAAGAAATCTTCTTGAATATTGTTTTCAAAACAAGTGAAATTCTTTAAGAATTCATCCCCTCAGAGATTAGGCTTATATTGCATTGTCCCTCCTATGAGATGCACAGCCCAACATATATTCTTTACAAATTTCAAGGCTGTGGTTCAAAGAAAAGATTTTGCATTCCACTGAAAACTCTAAAACTAGGGCATCAAAAATCTATGCCACGGAAGAATCTGGTACTGGATCAGATTCATTTATTTTAGAATAGTCTACTTTAGCACACTTTTTTTAATGAACAGTTGTGAGATACACTAGATGCTAGCAGAATTCAGAACACGTTTTCTGCATTTTTTGTCATTTTTATGGAGGTACGTAAATTGTCCTTTTTTAGGAAGCAGGAGCCCCTGCTTCCCAATTTCAACCAATTAATAATTTTGAAATAGTGATATCTGTTTATTACAAATACTATAATGTCAAATCTGCATAGACTGCTGTCTATTTTATACTCCAAATTTACAAAATCTATGTCCTTTACATATCCTAATCCAATAACACATGCCAGCTTTTCCAAAACTCCTTTTCCATGGGAAAATTGGATAAACTTGAAATAGATCACATTTTAGAATAGGTACTGAACAGAATTTGTTGGAATAGTTACAAATAATTTATAGTCTGGAGCAGTGGTGGGATTCAAATATGTGAACAACCGGTTCTCTGTGTGGATACCGCTTCCGGAAGTCCATTCTGGGTCTGGGCAATCAGAAATTAGCTACCAGTTCTGCCAAAGTGGTGCGAACTGGCTGAATCCCACCACTGGTCTGGATCCTATCAAAAAATGGTGAGGATTTTAGTTTGTGTGCTATGCCCAACAAAGAGTCACAAAGGTCCTAACTAAAGGTCTTCTTCACTTCTTAGGCGTTGCAATTTGAATTGCGTTTTAACTGCAGTCACTATTACACTTAAATCTATTGCCTGAGTAAAGATAAAGAGTCATTTACTGAATAAAAATCATAATGATCCTTTTTTAATGATAAAGGTGATAGGTGATATCAGTTTATAGATACCTGTAAACTATTATATACCTATATAGATACCTGTAAACTATTATATACTATTACAAACTAATATTAGCAGTGAATATATTATACTTGCTTCCAAGCTTATTCTAATATAAGAAGCAATTATCTTTGGTTGTCTAATACCATATTATTTTATAATATGGTTTTCTTTAGATTCTATCAAGAGTATTAGCATTGCCTAAAAATACTCTTCTTTACTCTTGGGAAGACCTCACATTTGTAAATTATGCACCAAGCAGTTTATCATTTCCTACCCTTGAGGTAAGCCATTATTGTGTAGTTAGAATAAAATGTCTAAAAAAAATGAACTACAGGTCTTTTGCGTCTTTTTAAATATCCTTTAGGGTTCTCGCAATGATTTTTCATTTAGACCAGTGGTTCTCAACCTGTGGGTCGGGACCCCATTTGGGGTCGAACGACCATTTCACAGGGGTCACCAAACAAGGCTGTCCGCCATTTTTCCCCCCTTTTCTTTGGCCATGCCCCTGGCACCCGGTGATGTATAAGTGGTTGGGGGTCACCACAACATGGGGAACTGTATTATGGGGTCATGGCATTAGAAAGGTTGAGAACCACTGATTTAGACTAACAGGTTAGTAATTCTTCTGATATCTCTCTCTCTCCTTCTCTTGATTCCTAATAGGGTTATAGTGCAAGTGATCAAAAAAATCAATCAGCTTTACATGCAAAATGTTGACGTGATAGTGAAGTTTTTGCCAAACTGAAAGCTGCGGTTGCACAATGATATTCAGCTGCCCTTTTAAGTTCAATATTTTCTATTTGCCACCCCGCTAGAAAAAGTACATGAAATTACAGGTAGTCCTCAACTTACAATCACAACTGAGCCCAAATTTTTTGCTGCTAAGTGAGACATTTAAGTGAGTTTTGCCCTTTTTTACAACCTTTCTTGCCACAGTTAAGTGGATCATTGCAGTTGTTAGGTTAGTAACACAGTTGTTAAATGAAACTGGCTTCCCCATTGACTGTCAGAAAGTCACAAAAGGTGATCACATGATCCTGGGACACTGCAACCGTCATATATATGAATACGTTGCCAAGCATTTGAATATTGATCACATGACCATGGGGATAGCTGTGAAAAATGATAAGTCACTTTTTTGGGTGCTGTTATAACTTCAAATGGTCATTAAACAAACTGTTGTAAGATGAGGCTACTTTGTCCTTAAATGTACATTTCCACAAATTCCCAAAGAAGCATTTTTACTGATTTTAGAAACTGATATTCATGAATTTCTATTCCTATCATTTACATAAAATGGAACTCCATAGCAATAGCACTTAGACTTATATACCGCTTCACAATGCTTTACAACCCTCTCTCAGTGGTTTACAGAGTCAGCATATTGCCCCCAACAGTCTGGGTCCAGAAGGATGGAAAGCTGAGTCAATCTTGAGACGGTGAGAATCAAACCGCCAAACTGCAGGTAGCCAGCAGGCAGCAGAAGTAGTCTGCAGTACTGCATTCGAACCACTGCACCACCATACCTCATATCAATAAGCTTCCATTTATTTAAGAAATTTGCTAGTACTTGAGCCACAATCAGAACACTCCCCCACCCAATCAGAGCACAGCCAACCCCCACCCAATCAGAGCACAGCCAAGCCCCTAACCAATCAGAACACACCTCCACCCAATCAGAACACAGCCAAGCTCCCGTCCAATCAGTTCATACCCCCACTAGCAGTTAAAAGGAAGAAACAGCTACGATCACACATTGTTCCTAGAAGCAAGAAGCTGAAAACACCAGCCTGAAGATGACGAATGGGACTTCGTCGAAACGTCGCCAAGACACTTCCAATTTGATGCAGAAGAAAACCCGAATAACCAAAGACCTACATAAATATAATGTAATGTAATGTAATGTAATGTAATGTAATGTAATGTAATATAATGTAATATAATATAATATAATATAATATAATATAATATAATATAATATAATATATTCTTAAGAATGCTAAAAACAAAAAGGTGATTCCTGGGTAGACTCATGTTTAACTAGCAAAAATGCAAGAACACCAGGAAATATAAAACTATAAAAAATTTTAATAAGTTAAAATACCAAGCTTTCGCCGGCAACTGCCAGCATCGTCAGGGTAGCTTCCAGTCAATGGGAGAGGCTATTTATGGATATGGCGTTCTTTGTGCCCGGCTCCTGGACCTCGTTACAGGTCCCAGCCAATCCACTTGCACTCTGATCGTAGTTTCTGTCTTGCTGATCGTTATTTTCTTGCTTTCCTTGTTTGTATCTATGTCCCCACCCCCCTCCTCATGTGGCCATGGATTGGGGGAGCCTGTACGTTTTCGCTGTTTGTTTTCCTCATCCTCCTTCCTGATACTCCTCCTCCTTGTTCTTCTCCCACCTTCCCTCTTTCCATAGTCCTTTTTCACAGTTGCCACCTCATTGCTTTCTCCTGCGTCACAAGATTTCATTGCAGTTATCTTATTGTAACCCCCGTTCTCCAATGTTGCCCCACTAACTTTCATTTTCTTATCAATGGGAGCATTTCCAATGGCATTGCTAGGGCTCGTAACATCTTTAGGTTGACTGCCACGCTCCCCTCCACATAGAATCCTTGGTATGGTGGTCGTCCCCTCTATCGTCTTCAGGGGGAGGGAAGGGGGCGGGTTTTCCAATTCTCAGTTTCTCACTCCTTGCATGTTTCCAGGGTGGGTCACCCCTCTTAGGTGTTTCCTGGAGCGTGCGGAGGCTATAGCGCTGTAAATGATCGCCTCATCGCCCTCCCATGGTTCACTCACATTACCAAAGCGAAAGCATGCTGTTGAAATAATATCATGGGTGGGATTAATCGCGGACTCGCTGACGGGGGTGGGGGCGATGTTACAGCCCTTCCATTCACGACCATTCCGCATCCGGGTGTTGGTAGGGGACCGCATCATTACCCAATTGCTCATACGGCACGGAGAGACCTCAGACCCATCGGCAGTAGGCTCACAGCTGTTGATACGTTTTTCCACTCGTTGGGGGTCAGCACATGCCTCCACACTCGGAGGGTTGCTCAGTTGCAGGCTATTCCCTATCTGGGCACTTTCGGGGCTCTTTTTCTCCACCAACCCTCCTCCCAGAAGGCACGTTGTGGTATTAAATCGTTTCTTTCTGGGGGACTGATTACTCCTGGCCCATGCTCTTAACGTTATGTGCGCAGGACATAAGTCTATATGCCGGTTGATGGACTCATCATTAGAGAGGCAAGCTTCCTTAAGGAGCCGGCCCCCCTTCGTGTTGTCATTAGCCATCACCTGGACGTATGTTTCATCCAATTCTATTCAGGACCAGGAGAAAGAGTGAAATAACAACATAGTAACAAGGCAGCCTGTATTTCTGATTAACAAGATCAATAAAATTACATGTTTACTCTGCATTCAATTTCTTTATTACCTAGTTTTTGGAGTATCTGTCAGCATGATATCCATTGATAAAGCCTTGTACAAACAACCTTCACTAAACAAGGCTTCCTCATAGTAGCTTTAAAGCTTCACTGATTTTTAAGAATTCATGACTCTTATATCTCCTCAACAGTTATAATGCAGTGGATAAGAGATATTGTTTCCATATCAAATTTGGGGGAATCTTAACAATAACTGGCTAGCCACTATGGAAAAAAGGACATTGCACTAGATAAACACTGCTTCCGTTATTTTTATGATTGGGCTGCAGCATGATGCTCAGAGTAGGCTTTGCAAATTTAAATTAGGAGTAGTAGTTAGTTCTTTGCTTTTCTTTCTTGTTTTCTTCCAAAAGAATTTGGCTGCTACTGCAGTAGATTGAGTCTGGCTGCTTCTGCAGTAAATTGCAGAAAGTATTGCAGAAAGTATACACAGAATATCTAACATTTCTGCATGATCTGAGAACCTAAGCAATTAGTTTTCATTCCACTTTTTATACATTTGAGACTCTGAATCTAAATTAAGATAATTACAGCCTTCTCTAAGAGTCCCATTCATTCACAGCTTCAGATCTCAGTTATTCTCTGTGAGAATTTGTGGTAAGCAAACACTGCTGAACCACAACTCATAGCTATAGGCTTTGGCTACGAACCACAACGATGAAAAGATGATGAAACATGCATTGTGACATCATGACATAAGGCAAATTCTGGCCTATACTATTTGCATTATGGAATTAGGCACAAGTACAAAGTTACTCAATCATATCAATATCAAATCAAGAGTAAAGGATGGAAAATTCAGTAAATCTTGGGAGGTTGTATGTTTCCTACTCCTTTAAGGATGGAAAATTCAGTAAATCTTGGAAAGTTGTATGTTTCCTACTCCTTTATGAAACTGTTTGGTTGTGGGTGGGGATTGGAAGTAAGATTAAAAAATACAAAATATAGAGCAAGTAAACATAGTGATATATTCAAGTATCTAAAATTGTGATGCTTCTGCTCAGAAAACGAAAGCAGTGGGAATTTATAGATATTCTACAAATAAATAACTTTAAGTTCTTTCCTATGAGTTGCTATTACGTGGGAGACAGCCATGGGCAAATGTACTCTTGACCTTTCAACATCAAATGTACCATTCTTCCCACTCTTTGTAATCCAAACCAGTGTACAGCTCCAAACAATACTTCTCATTTGATTTACTGAACTTATTCTCCATAGAAAACATTTCTTCAGAAGTGGGTGTCCTGACTTAGATATCCACATCTGCCGCACTTCTACAGTAGTTGCAGTCAGTGACCCTTTTAGAAGCTTCAGTGCTTCTAAAGTTTATATTGCAAAACAGCATACTAAGTGGAATAACAAAACCAACTGTTAAAAGTTACCAGTTCCAACCTTGTTTCTGAATTCAGAGGGTAGAAAGTGCCATACACTTCAAGCTTTTTTTTAAAAAACCCATAATCCCTTAATTTTTTTTAAAAAATCAGTTTATGTATATAACCATCAACTGCAATTGAAATAAGGGAGAGGGCAACTCAATCAGTCACTTCAGGACAATTTTTTATTCTCTAAAGTAGGAAAACAGCTAATTCACAGATGTTGAACGTTTTACTTGCCTGGGTCATAAAGACGAATTGTGCTGGGCTGCATATAAATATATAATATTTAATGCATATCAACAACTTCTTTATATTGTACTACATTGCATTGCATTATACTGGGGCCATGTGAGAATCTAATGTTAGTCAAAGTTGAAACCACACTATTAATTAAATAACTGCATTTAATATTGTATACTGTATATCCTTTTACGCATGTCTGCAGTGGTGCAAAATAAAAATAATTAAAACAAAATAATTTTAACAATGAAAAAATAACAGAACATATACATTATATTCAACTTTTCCCAATTTGCCACCTTTTCTTCTCCTTTCTAAATAACTTATAGAATGGTTCATCATCTTTCAAGGACATGAACAAAGGCAACCAAAAGTTCACAAGATGTATTTCAATACAACTTCCAACACCTTCTTTCAAAGACATTTTCCCTAATTAGTATAGACATGGAAGCATTTTTTTAAAAATAGTCAAATAAAAAAGACTGTAAAGATATAAAAGATTTCAGTTTCAGTAAAGTTCAAACTTCCAAGAGTCTGGTCAATGCTACCTTAAAAGCAAATCTTGCCTATCACTGACAGAAGATGCATGCTCATTCTCATACCATTTAATTTACACACACATTATCTGTGCCTTTTTATAGTATTTAGTACAAGGAAATTTCCCCTCTAGATTACAAAATTAGCTAAATCTGTGAAATAATAAATTTAAATATTTGTAAAAATATTTGTAAAATACTTGTAGTAAGGTGAAAAGAAAAATCATATAGATTATCTAGAACTAATGAGAAACAAGGACTACTTCAAGCATTACAAATCCCTATGAAGATTGTTTTATATATATATAACATACCTCACACAAACAATGATAGTTGTGTGTGTATGTGTGTGTGTTACAGGCATTTCTTAAAATTTTCTAGCAAATAGTAAATAACACAATTTATATAAAAGGCAGAGGTGTCAGGACACAAGTACTTAAAAGTGGGATTTGCATTGTGATGTTACTATGCAGATCTAATTTTGGTTTGCTGTGGATGTCTGTGCTGGAAAGATCCACGTTTGAATTCCCACTCATTTACAAAGTTTGTTGTCTGACTTTGAAGCAATCAGTCCCTTTAGCTCAATCTATCTGTTAGGGTTTTATAATATTAATAATTAAGGAGCTCCTTGTGTAAGCTGCCTTGAGCTTTCACAAAAAGGTGGAATATACACGCAAAAGGTGGGATATAAATGTAAACAAAAATAACAAAATATCCCAAAACAGCTCTGAATATAGATAAAGCAAAGGTCATTTTTCTAGCCAAGAAAATGATCCTCAAGTAAGTAGTTATCTTGAATTATAACCTCTACATGATACTAGATGAATGCAATAAGCACCTAGTTCCATCAAGTAGAAGCTTAACCAGTAAAACTCTGGAAATCTTATGTCAGTTTAGGTTCTTAACTCAGCATTCTATCTCTGCTTATCATGCAGGGCAGCATCAAAATCTTTTTTGATCAAAATCTTTGATTCTCTATTTAATCATTACATCATCACTTTCTTTGTTCCATTTCCTTTTTAAAAAAAATAAATATCTTGTTTCTTGTCCATCCTTCTAGTGTACTTCCTTCTTGTTCCTAAAGTCTCTCACTGTTTTTCTTTTCTGGCCTTCACTTTAGTTTTCCTTCCATTCCTCTCTTTCAGTCCACTGCTGACTCTGCACCTTTTCTTTATTTTCCTTGTTAAGAGATCTTCTTGTTTTAATTCTCAGAGTCTCACCTCAATCAACTGGTCTTCTCTTGTCCAGAGATAAACAGTCTTTTCTTTTTTAAAAAAAAGTCTTGGCTTTAAACTATCCTGCCCTTTGAGCAATTCAATATTCTAGACAATTGCAGCATCCATATTTCAATGAATCTAGATCCTATTTTTCACATTTAAGAAGTGGTAAAATCAGTTCTCATCTTTTGATTCCATTTCTTCATTTTTGTTCTTAGGCTTTTAGAGCAATTCAATCATTATACAGCTATCTTACAATTTGTTTTTAAAAATTATTTAAAAATTGAAAACAGGACAACACAATCAAATATATACTCAAATAAGAACTAAATTCAGCCTGAAAACAAAGTGTTGAGAGGAAGAACTATTTAAAATAAGAAATAATGAGAAAACTGGGCACATACAATACTGCATGTGGCCATCTCTATTTTGAAGCTACTATATTAGCAAAATGATGGTCTTGATTGTTCTTGCCAACTTCATTGGTCTATTTAGCAGAAATATAAGCAAGATCTTCATTGTGGCCCTTAGCCCTAGGCCATTTAATACATGTATAAGCAGTCTTTCAAATAACTGTGTTTTAAGTTATGCCTTTCAAGGCCACGCTCCAATTACAAGATGAAAATCAAAACTCCCTTATTTACAGGTACTGTCCACTTTATTCCTAAATGAAAAGCTTTTCCTAAAGGCAAAACTAAAAAGCCATGTACTGTGCTGTCCATCAGCAACTGGTGCTGATTTACCCAAGTAATAACCAAGGAGTATGGCTCAGGCACAGTTTTGCAATATAGTTGTCTTCCATTTTGCAGCTCAAACTGGAGTTGCTGCCAACACCACCCAAAAAAGAATTATGCAAGATGGATGTCTTTTAGATAATATAATTTCCAGCAGAATCTCTTCATGTGATAAATTTCTTCTCAGCAAAAGTATGACGATCAGCCTGCTTTTTTCATCACAGACCAGGCCACGGTATTTTGGCTGTGCCAAATGAAACCCAAACATTTTAATATCTTACACATTTGCCTTGCACTTCTTGAGATTTGCTATTTTTCAAATAGCCATCTAATTAAAAGTTACTTTATTAGTTACCTTGTAATAAAGGAACATCTTGCCTTTCTTGGATTGTTACATCAGAGAATGAACCGAAGGGATGTACTGTTTACATTATTTCTGTTTCAATCTAGTAATTATCTCTCAGGATTTAGGAATAATAAAAAGCAACATTAGAGACATTTTTAGTTTGGTAATATTAACTGTCATGCACAAGCTGTTACACATTGCAGGATGTTAAACTATGGGATGGTTTCTTTTATTCTAATTTGTGTGTTTTGTGAAATGCATGCCTGTGAGTTCTAAATCGTGATTTATCATTTAACAAGTTACATGAACCCATCATAAAATGGTTTAATCAGTAAGCCATTATTAAACTACAACTTAACAAAATGTGTTAATCCGTACAGACATATAACCTCAGCACTACTATTCCATAGAAGATTCCCCTTCCCATTTGTACATTACAACTACCCTGTGTCATATTACTATGGCCAAGAGAGGCCAGAAATGTCGCTAGCAAATCTAAAAATTATGTGAAATCGGTCACAAAAAGTTATTAAATGAAACCAGGGCTTAGAACGCTGAGCTCCACTACACGAATTTTTTAAAAATATTAATGATCACTTGATGATGGACCTCAAAAGGCTGCTGCAAGCTTGAATAAGATTACGACCGTAAAATGTACAATACCAGACTCAATATATAATCTAGTCTAGCGCCCAGAAGTTAATTTCTCCAGGACAAAGGAACTATTTCTGTCCTTTCTTCTGCAGACCTGGTTGGAAAGCTGCTGCTGCAGCGGGAATACCTGCACTATAGCCAAACTGAGCATATGCGCGCCCACAGAGCATGGCTTGGCCCCCGCAAACATACGCGAGGTTGACGCTGCAGACGACCACAGGCTCCGGGGAATTCGCGAAACCAACCAAGGGAGCAGACGCCCCTCGAGCCTCTCCTTTTAGATCGAGCTGCAGGGCATTCCCGGAGAATAAACGGACTAAGAAGGAGAGGCCCCTTTCCTCCCCCGGATCTCTTGGGGACCCTCCCGCGCCGATCCCGGGCACTTACTTTTCCACCTGGCCTTCTTCTCCGCGGGAGGGCGGAGGGAAAGGCTGACCGAGCCAACCAACCTATCCTGCCTACCTTCCTCCGCTTCCGCGCGCGCGCCTCAACCCTGCTCTTCTCGGTTCCCACAGGCACTCCGCTCGCAGCCACCCACAATCTAACCAACCAAGTTCAGCACTCGATGCGGAGGACCTGCCTCTTTTCAACCTGTCCAATCCCGACAGCGATTTCAATAGGGAGGGGAATGACAAAGGGGAGGATAAGTGAGCAACCAACCCGAAGGACAGCTCAGCCTTCTGGAACTTGGCCAAGAGTTTCACCAATAAGAAAAAAAGAACCAGCGGTAAAGTCCCGCCCTCTCATCATTGACCACAGGACAGTTAAGCCAATCAGAAGCCAGAGAAGGAAAATGCGTTCCATTTTTTTTCCTTTCAGCCGCACAGTGTCCCACGGGCGAGAATTGGCGCATGCGTACGTGAATTACTCAATACCCTCGTTTATTCTTGCGCACATCACGATTTTTTAGTGGCGCGCATCAACATTTGCTCGTGCGCTACGCGATCCTGTTTTTTTCGCCCGGCCGTACGCAATCTCGGTGCGTTGCTATGGTGATGAGAAAGCCCGCGCCTGCGGCCTTCTGAGCTTCAGCTCTCGTCTGAGCGGTTTGGGTTTTTTTTTAGTCCTCTCCTGAAATTATTTCTCATTTTCCTGCTTGGAGATATACGTCTTTTTTCTGTCAAAATAAATATCGCGGTGTTGAGCCGGCTTTATCACTGTAGCCGTACATGGCTAATTCCTTGTAACTAACAAAGCTGCTCGAGTCCAGAGAGATGGGTGGTATAGGGAGGAATCCGGGGGTCTTTGATGTGTATCACATCCTGATTTTGTTTCCGCAATAAATGTGAATAAACTTCAGTAACCCCTTCGTTCAAATATCGATTGAAATCCTATCTCACCCCCCTCCCATTATATTATAATTAGGAAGTTGCAGAAGGTATTTGGTTTCACTACTGAACTGAAATCTTGTCATTTCCAGGTATGATTAAAAAGCCATTTGACATTCTGGAGAACAGGTGTCAGTGGCTTGTGTTTATGCACACGCCAGACTAAATTGTGATAGAATTGAACCAGCCATTTTAGAAAAATGAAGTCCAACATGGCAGTTCTTTACATGCAACTGTGATTTATATTGAAACATTTGTGTTATGCTTTTTTTTATTTAAGAATCCATTTGTCCCGAAAGCACTATTGTTGAAGGATTGTGGAAGAACTAAGGGAATGCTTTAAACTGGTTTCAGAAGGTCACAGTCCAATGATTTATATATGACCTTATTGTTCATACAATTGCAGAGCTGGAAAAGACTATTTTGACATTTTGGTTATTTTGCAGTAATCATACTATTCCTGACAGACAGTGATCTAGCCTTCACTTGAAGACCTGGACTGAAGATGAGATTATCACCCCTGGTTCTACTATTGATTTAATATAACCATTTTCTAGTATTCAATTAGAATCTGTTTTGCATTTACAACAAAAAACTAGACAGTAGCCAGCCCACATGGTTTTCTGTCCATGTGGTTTTCTTGGTAAAAATACAGCAGTATTCATATTCTTTTTAAGGTGTGGTAACCATAACTGCACACAATATTCCAAATGTAGTTGCACAACTAATTTTTATAAGAACATTATAAAATTGGCTTCTCTACTTTTTTAAAAAACTTTCAATACTGTTTCTTATTATTCCTTCTTATTATTATATCATGCTACCCACTTTTTTTTTTACAGTAGATCTTTTTTTATGACCAGGAACAATTTAGTGTCATTAGCAATCCTGCCCTTTTTGAACATTGGTGTTGGAGAAGACTCCCAAGATTACCATGCACAGTCAAAGAAACATACAAATGGATCATTGAACAAATCAACCCACAATTCTAATTCAAAGCACAAATGACCAGGCAAATAATGGAAGCATTTTCTGAAGACCTAACTCTCTGAAGAAGATTCAGATGCTGGGAAAGATGAAAGAGTTTAAGAGGAATACCAGCAGCCAGATGGATGGATCAATTGCAGCAGCTGTGGGTACTCCATTGAAATATCTGAAGGATCAGGTTAGGAACAGAACATCATAGTGCATCAGAACATCAGGGTGCAGCAGTACAAGGAAACAACAATCAATGATCTTATAGCCAGCCGTCAACACCCTAATTAACAACTAAAAGCTACACACAATCAGGCACCATATAAATATAATGTGTGGAACAACCCAGTGCAGATATTCTGGAGAGATAAAAGTTCCCTGATGATGGGCTCCAGCATGAGCCCGAAAGCTTGGAAGAACAAACCTTTGTCTCAGTGACTGAGTTAGATTGGATCCTGCAACATTATCCTGGGACACGTATATGTGCCTTCATTCGCAAGTATCAGTTTGGCTCCTAGAAGAATAGAAGTACTGTTATAAGTATTCTTTGATCCAACATAATTATACTTTTATTTTTTAAATATTGTTGAAAGCATCTTCTTGCGCTGAAGTATTAGTTTTATTATAATGTGTGTTACTATGCTTGATTGGAGGGCTGGAAAATCCATTCTGTGACACCCATTTATAAATGTGCCATTTATATTTTACACTGAAAACTTACATTGTATGGGACATAAAACATAAATATGATAAATATTGGGAGAGGGCTATGGAAAGAGAAGTATGATAAATGTAGAGAAGAGGTCAGGCAGGAAGAGAGATTTATCACTTTGGCTTTATATATATTTATTATGGCCATTTAATACTATATAACTGAAATCCCAATTGACAAACTAAAGAATGAAAAAGCCAGTAAAAGCAGTTTTGAGAGGGAGGAAAAATTAGACTAATCAAGACAAAGTTACAAAAAGAATAAGAAAAAGCCATTAACTATAGCAGGAAGATAAGATTGTTGATGTCTTGCAAGAACTTAATGGTTCAGAGCCAAAAAAAAGTCTCAGTGGTTGTAAGCTATAATCACAAGCAGCAGGATGATAAAGCAACATAGGAAGTAAGCAATATACAGAATCCCCTGCAGACAATTTGACCAATCAGTGAGACACAAACAAGAACTAGCAAAAATATAGAAAGTCTCACAGGAGCTGTTTTGTTTCTCTTTTGCTGCACTTAATTTAATGGAGCAACTGGAAATAGAATGTTAATAAAGGCAACTACACCTAGAAAACCCAGCATTTGTAGGCTGGGTTGGAGAAAAGAAAAGCAGATACATATATCTATCTGGGCTGGAAACCAAGCTTTTGTGAATGTGCACAGTGAAATCTCAAAATCCACATATTCACCTTAAAAAGCACATCCGGACTATTTTGTACACCTACCAGCAAACATTTGATTGGGAGAAATTTTTTCCCTTTAAATTGGTGAACTGGACAATCAAATATGCAATTGATGGTAGATTTCCTTTCAACATCTCCAAATGTTTGCCAAGCAATAGATAAATCTGTCAACAATAAACCAGTTCTAAGTACCTTACTGCTATAGACTTTAGATAGCTATTGGATACAGATTAATAGTGAGTGAATTAAGTGCATTAAGTTGGATTTTATTTCCAGTGACAATATCAACAAATGTTGTATCTCACCTGTCTCTAATAATAATTCAGCACTTTCCAAGGGCATTCTGATAATTCATTTGATCCCTTCCATCCACATTATATCAGTATAGATTTTCTACCATTTCATTTATTCTTACCAAGCATAATAATCATTATTGTCTACTATCCATTCAGATAATATGCCCCTATTACAGAGGTTTTGGCTTGCTAATCATAATTCCAAAGGAGCAGTCAGCCTTTATTTAATAACAACATGACCTTGTCTATGTTTGTAAACTGTCATTCGATTAGAATTACTTAAGAAAAGCTAAAATATGTATCCATGGGTATTGTTTATGGATACGCTGTGCAACTTGTTTAGTGTGTATGAAAGTTTCTGTGCCTGACTATTTGAAGAATGCCATTCAGTTTCTCTTGTGCAGACAGAAATGTAGCAAGAGATAATGTGAAAATAATATGGGGAATAGTTCGTTAAATATTTCTGAGAAGGTATTTGGCTGAATACTAATGGGAAATAAACGGTGACAAGGGAATAAATGGTGACAAAGGGCAATATTTGAGAAAAATAGGATTAGGGTTCATACAACTGGTATTGTTTGTAGAATTCCTTGAAAGAAATTCAGAGACGAGGTTCGGAGTAGCAGAATAAAGTTTCTTTTATTATCAAAGTTGAGTTTAGTAAAAGAAAACGGTTTGCAAAGCGTGGTGGAACTTAACCATGCACTCACAAGAGTTACAGGGAAAAGCCACACCTCCTACAGAAGCGTAACAGCAGTTATACCCCTCCCTATCTCCTCCTATACCTACGTCAGCTATTCCTGACGTGGCAGGTCACAAACCTATCAGACGACACAATTATTCTATCTTACCTCCTACCTTACCATATATGGGTATTCTTTTGTTCTCTACATGCGGACATTCTCTACTTAGTTTCAGGCACGTACTCATGTTTCTTGCACATGCTCAGTAAGTCTGTTGCTGAATAGGAAAATTTTAAACTTTTCTGGAACTTTCCCATTCAATTCCCCCATTTCTTATTTGGTCACTCGTTTAATATTTTCTTTTATTTCATTTAACCTACTAGTTTCTTCTTTGGTAGTTTTCATTGGATGTAAAGTATTCATACTCTCTAACAACTGGATTTGATCCCCAATTTCTTTTAATACCATTATGGACTTAGCATTTTGTTGGGCTTGTAATATACCGTGGACTGAACTGTTCACTAGGTTCTTTATTACTGGAATCAGACAAGGTAACATCATTATTCCAATGAATATAATACATACCATAAACAGAGCCTGTTTCCAATTTCTGAATATTCCTCCCAAGAACCCTTCATCATCCAATATCCCTGTCCAAGTTTGTACAGGTACATGTGCAATCCTAACCATTATTTCGTGGTTAATTACCATGTCCAAGTTTGTACATCATGTGCAATTTGTATGGTTAATTACCATGCCTGAATCGTCAATTTGTATAAGCAATTTGTTAAATTAAATTTTCCACAGACACCTCCTTCCTTAGCCAACAAATAATCTAAAGCCAAGCGATTCTGCATAATATATGTTCTGGACAAAACACTTTCTTTAGCCAACTTAGTTAAAGCCTCAGCTGTTCTATTGGTTATAATTTCTACTACTGCTTGTAATCGGATAATTCTGTTTAACATATAAATTGGGGTCCTATACCCCCAACTTCCATCTTGGGCCCAAGTAGCTGGATCATAATAAGCAATTATTCGTTCGGGTGGCCATTCATCATCTTTCCAATTCCCAATTTTTAACCCTTCTCCCACTTTAGCCACAGACCGCCTTACCAGGTTTCCCACATGTTCATAGGCAGGGACACCCAATAATTGTCTTCTTTGTAATGGCAAGAGGAAGAAAGAGGGTTGTATAGCACCCAGAATACAAGACCCAAACCATCCAGCAGGGAGAATATTATATGCAAACGCTCCGCAGATCCAATATAACCCATCAGGAGTGGTCCAGAGGAGGGTATCATTTTCAGGATCTTTTAGGAAGGCAAGCTCGGGAATTAAAGATAAAGAGTTGTTAGGGACACTTTGATTCGTTTGTGATATCCAAGTATTGTTTTCCCAGGTATTCAAACAGCGCATGAACCCCATAGGTTTAGTTCTCCCACTATGGTTACTCCTTGAGTAACATATATTGCCTACCAGGTTAATGGACATCCTCCAAGTTTCATTATAAGTGTTCTGGTAAGTGAAATTTCCTTTCCATTTCTCAATTTCAGTATAATTAGCCTCTCTAGCATGCCATGGCCATTCATCTCCCATATTGGTTCCCCCACACACAAAGCAATTTTTCAGCATTAACTTCTGAGCAATCTCTTGGGCTAAAGCGATAAACATATTTTTAGCCTTTGGTGGAACAGGGAGACTATTAAATTTTGCAATCTCTTCCTGATATTCCCAATATACTTTTACTGGCTCTGAAGTTAACTTTGTTGAACTCACTTTTACTATAATATACCCATATGGATCTCGTCCTCTTCCACTTATTCCAATACCAAAATAATAAAAATTAGTAGAGGGGGTTTCAGATGCCTTGATTTGTAAGCAAATCCGTGTACACTGTTCTGGCTTACAATCTGTTGATACTGAGGCCATAGACAAGTTGAACCCCTGGGGTCCTTTCCTCCATTCCCAAGGGGTCTTAGTGGTATACCAATAAGTGTGACTTGGAGCAAAAGCCACCTGGCCTGTATTCGCAGCGGGCATAGCAACTTGGAATAAATATTTTTCTTCCCTCATATAATCTTTTTCCCACTCAAAGTTACCACACTTCATTCCATGTCTATTATCATGTCCTTGTCCTATCCTTATAGCTTTACAAGTGTCAAAACACACAGACAGCTTGGTATTTCCTCTTGTGGTATTGTGGGCAACGTATCCTCCCTTAGTTTGGGCTATAGCAAATAACCCTTCTGTTCCAGTAACTCCCCCTTTATATCCATATACATAAATGTTAGCAGTAATTGGACCTACTGCTTTTGGTTCATAGCACTGCATCCCTTGGGCTGTATAACACCTAAAATATTGAGTTTGATTACACACACAAGGTTGCACTTTAGTAGCATTACACTCTGGTCTTAGAGTGTGATATAATAAGGTACTAGTAACTATATTCCCTTGCTTAGTCTTTTTAATACATTCTGTGCACTCTTGGCAGGGTCCGAACTTCGTTGTGGTCTGTTTTGTAGTAACAGTAGTTCTCATCTTTCTAACAGGAGGGGATAAGGAATGGACAGGCTGATGAGTCTGAACAAGTTCTTCCCATAATACTTCACACAGCCCTTCCCATTCAGGTTGTAAATACTGACTCCTAGTATTGTTACATAGAAAGTAGAGATAATCAGTGCTTTCCCCTTCTGTGCCACAACCACTGTACCACAAGGCCTTCCCTATCCAATGGCACCTTGGGTCTCCCCTGGTTGCATTTTCACACATCTGGGTAATTCCACTCATCCACTCTCTACTTTGATTTTTACAAGTCCAAGCTGGATCTCTCTGGGTTTGCCTTGGTGTTACTTCCAGAGTCAGATTACATCCATATTGAGTAGTTTTCCAGTATTGGAACTCTCCCTTTTGATGTCCCCCACCTTTTAGACAGATAATAGTACTAGTTGCTCTCTTTTCTCTCCGCAGAAAGTGTCTCCTCATAGCCGAAGCTGTCCATATCCACAAGGGAATAGGAGGAAATTCAAAGGAGTCTGGAGAAGCCACTAAAGAGTGACTAGTCAAATAAGTTTTCCCTTCCCACATGGTACAGGTATATTTACCTATAGTCTCCCTGGTTACTTGTAAATATAGAGTATTTTGACACTTACCCCCTTTATTTTGCGTTACCCAGCTTTTCTCCTGACCTACTTGCTGCCAGTTTGGTTGCAACTTAGATTCACACCACCAAATTTTGGGTTCAAAGATCCAATTCATGGGACAGTGTTCACTCTCTTTGTCATTATAACACCGAATTCGTGTCCAAGTTCCATTAGGTTCAAAGATTCTAGGCGGCTCAATCCATAATTCTCCCCCAATCGCCACTATTGTTATATTCAAAAGGATATAAGTCATTGTCTTTTTAACACCAGTTTCAATGGTTCTTTTTGAAATGCTTTCCATGTCTCCGACTCCTCAAGATTAGCCTTCTTTACTCGGGTATAATGAGTCCAACCCTTTTCTTGTGTCCGAATGGCAGTATCTGTGGTCAATAACACCAAGAACGGTCCATCCCACTTCGGTTTGAGGGAATCATCTTTCCACGTCTTTATCCACACTTGGTCTCCGACTTCTATGGAGTGGACTTTGAAGCTTAGAGGAGGAGTTTGTATCAAATAGCCAGTTTTTCTGAAAGAATCAAAAGTCTGGGACAGTATTTGCAAGTATTGAATCAGTCCCTTATCTTTACTAGGTAGATTCCCCATTTGTATACCAGCATTTCTTAGTGGCATACCAAATAACATCTCATAAGGTGAAATCCCAACATCCCTCCTAGGTTGTGTTCTTATTCTAAACAGGGCTATAGGCAAAGTTTTCATCCAATTCATTCCTGTTTCCAAATATAATTTCGTTAACATAGTTTTAATCTTTCCATTCATTTTCAGGTCTCTGTCTTGCTCCTGTTTTAGCTAGACCTACATATATACTAAAATTGAAATATGTTGGCATTGATGGATCATAACATTGTATCTTCTTGTCTTCTCCCTTACAAACTGAATATTGTGTGTTATTTAATTGACACATAGATTGAAATATACATCCCCTAGGTGCTGGGGTATAATATACCAAGGTTTTAATTACTGCGTTTCCTTTGGTGGCATTCGTAATGCAGGCTTCACATCCTTCTGTTTTTGTTGCTCTCCTATATCGTTCTCCAGTCATAGATCTGGTTTGGACATTCGATTACTGTCGCTTTAAAGGTTCTGGATTTGGAACACAGGTCCACTGTTCTTTTGGTTCAGCTACTGGTCCCTTCACTCATGTGTAGTGGGTCCACCCTTTTTCTTTCGTCCAGACTGCGGTTTCAGAGGTCAGCAACACTGGAATGGTCCTTCCCACTTAGGTTGCAGTTTTTCCTCCTTCCACGTTCAGATCAGGATCCACTGTCCCACCTCAAACTTGTGGACAGGAAATTTCAAAGGGGGTGTTTAGATCAGCAAGCCTTGTTTCCTGAGATAAGACAAAGCAGAAAACAGCCCCAGTATCTAATTCTTTATAAACATGTCATTAGTTTTCATATTGTGGAATTTCCTACTTGAGATAATTTAAAATCAACTTGAATGCATTGAAATAGCCTCACCATTAGATGTTATAGAGCATTTTATGTATTTGTCTACATATCATATAACCAACCATATATTAACCATAGAAAAGTATCAATTATCCCTCCCCTAGCCATTCCTTTTGTCCGTATTTACAAACACATTGCTTAGTAAAGAGCCAACAAAGGAGCGCTCACCAACTCTGCTTGAGTTTGTTTGCATACAAATCTTTATTCAAAACAACATAGCTCATTTATAATCCCAAAATTTTCTCAACTCCTTCGTTTTAAACAAGGGTTGAATTACCATTCCTTCAGGTCTCCTAGATATTATGTTTTTATCAGTGTGTCCTGCACACAGACATAAAAACATAAAAATAAAACTACAGTAGAGGTGTATTCAAGTTCTTCTCATATTTCATTACTATAAGAATGGGTATTAAATTTCACATCCACCCCACCTTCCTCCCAAAGCAGAATTCCAAGCGGAGAAAAAAAAATTAAAATGAGCAGCCCCCCCCCTTTTCTTTCTGTCTCTCACTCTTAAAGCAACACAGCCAGCTGAAAATGAAGGGGGAGGAATGGCTTTCTCTCCTTCACATGAATTTGCCATAAATTCTCTCACACATTCTCCATGGAACTCTTCTCATGCAAACACTTGCTAAAACAATAAAACCTGCAGTTTAGATGGGGGAGAAACTCACTCACACACAGAGAGAGAGAGAGAGAGAGAGAGACAGGATCAGCATATCCATACATTCACTTCCATTCAAACTGCTTGTATAAACACTTTCACATAGGGATATTTCATTTCATACTTTCTCTTGACAAATCAATAACTATTATTATTATTTCAAGGAGCTGTTCAAAAGCCAATGAGCTCCTTTCCCTCCCCTAGTAAAAACTATCCTCTTCTTCCCACACTGAGTAAACTTGCTGTTCTCTCGCGCGTTTAGGGCAATTTTTTTTTTTTTTTAAAGTGGCCCTTCATTCCACATCCAAAGCACGTTGTCTCCTTATTCTGGTATCCACCTTGAAATCCTCCAAATTCCCTTCCTCTACTCCCATTAATATACTGGTTCCTTTCATCCCCCCTATATCTTGTCTCAAAGGGACTCTTCTTATCCCCAAACTCTCTTCTAGGAGGTTTTTCCTGCTTCATCACTTGCTGTACTGTTGCTACCATCATTTTACTTTCTGCCTTACTTTCTCTGAATATACACTTTCCTCCTTCTCTGGCTGTTGTTGGGGCCAGGTTCCAATTCCTCCCACCAAATAAAACAACATAAATTGACCATATCTTCTTTGTTCAACCCCAACCTCAAAATCTCCCGGTTATAGGGCGGGGATCCCCATCCAGCCAATATTTTGCCCAAAGGGCCATTCGGGTCGATTTTGAGTTTGGGGTTCTTACGGATCCTTTTAACACACTTTTTCCCTGAATTGGTCGACCCTGTATTGCCCCCCATTTCTTTTATGGGTGCTCAGCCTATCTTGAGTATGTGCGCCTGTGTCCCTCCCAGCAACTCCTTCCAGTTCCACACGTCACCGTCTCCGGATATTCAATAATATCCCCCTCACTCACTCCGTCCTGCAGACCTCCCCGAGGTCCCTCAAAAGGACTTCCACCCGGCCCCGTTGCCAGTTCTCACATCCACACACTCTATCCCGACCGCCCTGGACTCTTGTGTTCTGGTGTTTTCAAACCAGTACTCACCAGGGTCTGCGCGCAGATGTTACCCGGTCTGTCTTCAGGCTGTTCCGCACTTTATTCACCCTTCTCCTAATACTCGTCTTTATTAAAATTTTACGGGTTTTCCAAGAGCTCCGCAGTCCTCTGGGTGGTTCCCCTCCTTTCAAAAGGAAAGGGGTGCACCTAAGGAGGACCCCTCAGAGTCCCAGCGCAGATTGGATCCCGGTCGAGCCCCCAATTTGTTTATAGAATTCCTTGAAAGAAATTCAGAGACGAGGTTCGGAGTAGCAGAATAAAGTTTCTTTTATTATCAAAGTTGAGTTTAGTAAAAGAAAACGGTTTGCAAAGCGTGGTGGAACTTAACCATGCACTCACAAGAGTTACAGGGAAAAGCCACACCTCCTACAGAAGCGTAACAGCAGTTATACCCCTCCCTATCTCTCCTATACCTACGTCAGCTATTCCTGACGTGGCAGGTCACAAACCTATCAGACGACACAATTATCCTACCTTACCTCCTACCTTACCATATATGGGTATTCTTTTGTTCTCTACATGCGGACATTCTCTACTTAGTTTCAGGCACGTACTCATGTTTCTTGCACATGCTCAGTAAGTCTGTTGCTGAATAGGAAAATTTTAAACTTTTCTGGAACTTTCCCATTCAGTATGTATATAGTAGTGGGAAGAAGCCCCTCTAGATGCATATCAGTAACATGGAAAGTTCATCAAATTGAAATTCATATCCAACACAAAGAAGATAAAGTAAAAAAAAAATGACAGAGTATGAGTGGTTATAATGTACACTAGAACGGGCATTTGTGATTCAGCTTGTTAATTATAACCTACCCATTGTCTTAGCATGTCATATGTTATTTGGGCATAGCAAGTTACATGATCACAACAACTTTGTTAATAATCAGAGTTCATCAAGTGATGTAAATACAGTCAAGTAATCAAAGCAAACCAATCTCATTAACCAATCTCAGCAGAATAAGCCTGGCAATTAATGGAACAATCATAATAATGCATGTGCAAAATGATTGAGAATTGAAAGGATCAAGTTACAGTTATGGCACTACAATAGTCTCTTAAGTGTATTTACCACAGTGATGTATATCAAAGGTAGCACAATGTTTTGGGTGACATGCTAACATTTACCAACACCCAACAACTATAAATGAAAATGCACATCTGTTTTTGGACATATGGCAGAGGACCTTCTCTTGTGTTCCTGTCAGGCTATGAAATGCATTTGGAGTTGTGTTTAACTCTTTCTCTCTGTGTTTTAAATCTGTGAAGATGCATCTTCTTTGCCAGGCTTTTGCTAATATTTTAGCATTTATCTTGACAACTTTAATTTGCATTTTTACTTGTTTGTTTTTATTCTATTTGTTTCAGATCTTGTTAATTGCCTTGAGTGCTTAGAATACACAAATAAGGAAATATTTTCAAAATTAGTTGTTGAAGTTTGATTGTGTAAAAATATTAAGAGAATAGAGAGATGAAATTTCAGTTACATGAAACGATGTTTCTCGGATACTGTGGAACACATTTTGAACCCCAAAATCTAAGGTAGAACAATGCACCAGAATAATACAGTAATTTAAAATGCTGAACAAAGACATAGAAGGCCAAGAATCATTGACAGTCAGAGGGTGACTTTGGGCCAGGCACTGTCTCTCATCCCAACCTAATTCACAGGATTGTCATAGGGAAAAATTGAGAAGACAGAGTGCTACGGATGCTTGCTACAGGAAATGTGGGGTGTACATTAAATATTCAATTTAAAACACACATTCAGCAAGAATGAAATGGATACCAATGCCCCAATGCATAGTTAGACTTCTTCAAAACTTCTTGGTGGATTCTGCTTCAAAGATTTCTCACTTTTCTTCATGCTTTGCTTTAAAGCAGTGGTTCTCAACCTGTGGGTCGGGACCCCATTTGGGGTCGAACGACCATTTCACAGGGTCGCCAAACAACGCAGTCCGCCATTTTTTTCCCCTTTTCCTTAGCTGTGTTACTCCCTTTTATTCTATGGGCTTTTGAAAGCCAATAGAAGAGACTCTCTTGAATAGAGTCTAATTCTATTGGCTTTCAAAAGCCAATAGGAATTGTCCAGGCTGTCTCTGCCCTGCTGAGCCCGCCAAAAGTCCCCTTCTGCAAACGGTGCTGCACCAGTTGAGTAGTCCTCGACTTACGACCGGTTGAGTAGTCCTTGACTTACGACCGGTTGGGGGTCGCGGCATTAAAAAGGTTGAGAACCACTGCTTTAAAGCCATTCCTGAATGTACTTCCATGTGAACATTGTTTTGTACTTGTAAAGGAGAAGGTGGTCAAAATTGGAGGATACTGATTTTAATTCCAAAGGGACTGAGGCCAAGTTTCAAAATGAAATGAACTTGTTCATTTTGATGGGTGATTATTGCTAAGAAAAGGATAAGGAATGTGCAACCCTCAATTCATCTCTCTGAAATCTTTCATGCTAACAATCATGGTACATTTCAGTATTAGCTCCATGAAACATGGGTTGAGATGGCTCTATTTCTCTAATCTGGAGTGACTGTTGAAAATTACATCAGGAAACCAAGTCTTATTTACTTATACATTCTATACACTACCCCTGTTCTGGAGGCTCTGAGCAACTTACAATACTACGCAAAAATACAATTGCAATTAATCATTTTGATATGCCATCATTTGAGAGTAGAATGATCTTACTTGTCCCCAGTTGCCTTATGAACAGCCATATTTTTATGGCATTCCCCATTTTTGCAGATTTTACTGGATGAGCAGATTCAACTCAAGGATGGTGGTCACTGAAAAATCTAGGCTCTGACAGTTAAGGCTTTTGTCATGCCTCCCTTGGAGCCTGAATCTGCAGAGGAAAATGAGCTGGAATGGGATCCTATGGAGGTCGAGGGAGAGGTGTCTGTGGCTTCAGAGGAATGTGGGGAAGGCCAGCCAGAGGCAGGCCAGGGCCCTTCAGGAGTGGGATAGGAGGAACAGGAGAGACAGAGTTCAGGCGATGAGCAAGGCCACCCCCACTTGATCCTAGAGCATGGAGAATGGAGAGGAGGGAACAACGCAGGTAGGCTCAACTACTCGGGAGGAGATCGTTTTGTCCCTCTCCACAAGGCACACCTGGAGACTGAGATTTAAGAAGACGCTGTGGGGGGAGGCATTTGTCGGGAACAATGCTGATTCTTTGGAGTTTTTTGTGTGTTGTTGCTGATCACTTGTTCTGTGACTTCTGCTTGGAAACCCAGAAACTCTGACCATTAGACAGGCTGACAACGTTGCTTGGATGTTTAAAGAACTCGGACTGTATTTTGGCTTCCCTTCTGAGACTGCTCAGTCAAGCATGTATTCATACAGACTTGTTAGGTTTATGATGTGTCATTCTTTCTTATCTCCGTGGCCTTGAGTAAATTCCTCTCCTAATCAGACTGTATGTGAAATTACTTGCAGCCAGAGGTGTGTGTGTCTTCCTTTGTTTGGAGGCTTGCCAGAAACGTGGGAGCATTTGGGGAAAATTTGGAGCAATTAAAGGGCGGTTTGAATTGCCAGCTGACTGCATTGCCTCTGTGCTGTGCCTTGGGTCATCACAGCTTTATAGGTTATATATTATAACCAATTCCAGCAGCTAACTGGAAACCACTGCAGTTCCAGTAATAATGGTGCTATATGAACAAACTTTGACTACCCATAATTACCTAGACGGATGCATGTTGCACCAGCTGAAGTTTCTGAATGACCTTCAATTTAGAACATATTGCCATAATATAGCTGCAAGGTGACAAAGACATTGAGAGGCTGTGCTTTGGTCTTTTGGCAATTATGCTGCAGGATTCTACAAGGGACCATTTTCTCTCTCATATATTTAAAAATCTATATTGTACTTATTTGTTACATTTGAGCCAGATCTGGTTGTGCACAGTTGAGACTTATATCCTAATAAGTGGTAGGCTACATGATGGCAAATATAGTAAAGATGAATCCTTCTAAGACTGAGGTCTTGTGGATAGTTGAGTCATACCTGATCTGGAGAAAGAAATGTGGTGGCACAGAGGTTAGAAAATTTCTTGTAGCAAACTTTGGACTAGCATGGCAGCTGCCATTTGTTTTGAATAGAGATAGTCTTGCCTTAGTACCCCATGTATTCATAACTTCAAGATTATATTACTGTAAAGGGAACTAATGGTGGCTCCCATTAATAATTATCCAGAAATTGCAGCCAGCAAAAACATTATGGTTAAGTTACTTAGCAAAGGGCTTTTCGACCAGTGGTATGGTACCACCTGTGGTACATTGGCACCTGGCAGGTGGTACACAACCATCCTAGAAAAGTGGTAGCGGGGAAGGGGAATGAGCTGAACTGGTGGCAGCACCGCACAAGCCTGAGCGAGAGATGGCTGGAGCTGCAGGGCTGAGCGGAAGCGCCAGGATCAGTGCCAGGCTCCAGCTGGAGCTCGGCGCTGATCCTGGTGCTTCTGCTGAGCCCAGAAGCGCCGATCAGCTGGAATGTTGCAGCCTCTCCAGGGTCTTGTGATTTACATTCAGATGCTTGGCAACTGATTCATATTTATGACGGTCACAATGTCCCAGGGTCATGTGAATTGACCAAAACCTGGTGCAACCACCCAGCAGATGTGGGGAATAAAAACCAAACACCCCCACCCCATCCCCATTGCCAATCCTCAACAGAAATGCTCACAACAATGAAAACCTCGGACAGGAGGAAGAGCACAGCCGGGTGGGTAGGTAGGATCTTGCTCGGCTGTGGCTTGGGGGGCACTTTTTTCAGTGCCATTGTAACTTTGAACAGTCACTAAGCAAACTGTTGTAAGTTGAGGACTACCTTTATCACTTTTTTCCTTTTTGGGGGTCATCAAGTTTTTGACACCTTGCTAGGCGACTCGTGGTACTCGGATACTGCCATATCCTAAAAGTGGTACACAGTCACTAAGCAAACTGTGAAAAGTTGAGGACTACCTTTATCACTTTTTTCCTTTTTGGGGGTCTGTTGCTATCAAGTTTTTGACAAATTTGCAAGGAAGCTTCGTGGTACTCGGATACTGCCATATCCTAAAAGTGGTACAATTGGTGAAAAAATTGAAAAGCCCTGACTTAGCACGCTCTAAGTATTCTCTGAACGTATCCATTACTGTTGCTATCATCAATCCAAGAGAAATTCCCTCAATTTTGAAGCTTTCTGATGTGTGATTATATTTCTTCACTGGGCCATTTAAGATTCTGAGTTCCATCTATTCTGCAAGGAGCAAAAAAGAAATAGGAAAAAGGGAGCATATTAGAAATACTAGTGAAAACATCTGTGATATTGCCACGATCAACAGAATTCACCATTACTTTAGCAAAAGTTGGAATCTACAAACAAACCAGTTCAAAGAATTTTAATATCCATTTACAATAAATTGTAAAATAAAAGAATATATGAAGTACATACAGTATATTTACATACCTATATTTATTTCAAATACTTAAAACTTTTAAGTAAAATATGTTTCTATATCATTTGTGAAAAAATATGACTTTTTAAATGGTCTCAACCTGACTTCTCTATATTCTCAATTCCAATTTAAGTTTCTTTTTAAAAGGCAACAATTAAAGTTTAGTACACTCTAAGGTATCTTTATTCACTTCTTGGCTTATAAAAATGAAACAGTTCCTGGGAAACCTTTTTTTTTAATATAGTTCTTCAATTTTTATTGCAACCTGGGATGCTTACCAGGTCCCCTAATGGGAGGAAAAACACGTTCAAAATTGCATACATACACATACACACACCAATTTCACAAATCATTTTATCATTCTTGAAACAGAGGTATTAAAATATATATTAATTAAAATATATTACTTATAAGCTCTTAAAATTGTTTTTCAATCATATCAAATGTATTGCATGGGGGAGGGGGGGAAGAAAGAAGGAAACAAATATTCTCCCTGCCAAAATCTCTTAATTTACATAAATGGCTGTGTGTGGTTTCATTCCTGCAGTATACAATGTAGATAGAAGTCAGAGAAGTGTGTTTCAGTCATTCTAACATAGTGCCTTCTACCTTGGCAAACAAATCTATGTCTCTTCTCACCCATACACGCAGAGAAACACACATACACCACTTTAACTTAAACACCAGTTTCTAAAAATGAACCTTGGCAGAGATGAAGGTACTTCATGGCTGCGTCTCCGGCAATTCATGTGTGCTGCCAATCTGGCCCCTCCCTAATACCATGCCTCAAAGATGGGATCAGCATGGACTGTGAAATTTGGGTACCAGGTAATTTGCACAGTAGTGGAGCCTGCGTGCACTGTGGAAAATACTGTCCTAGCTTCTATTTTTCACTTTGGTGAAAAATCACTGAAAACATAGTAAAGACAGACTAAATGTTTCAATTCCATTCTTTACATTCTTGCAAAAGATTTCAGTTCCATCAGGCTCAAAATAAACACACATCATTGGTCTGTTAAAAGTAATACTGCAAGCAAGCAAAATGACCTACTCATAGAATATGAACAATGGGGGTCCTGTGGTTTGTACACAAAATATAACTGACAGAAAATGCAAACTGCCTGAGCACTTTTAATGGCTTCTAAAAGCTGCAGTACCTAATATCAGAAGATAAGGGATGAATAATATGTTGTGTTACACAGGCATGTGGGCTTTCCTTTCTGAAGTAAAGCTGTACATCTCCATGTTTGCCAAGGTGTTAGTTTAGGTGACTGTATGTTGAGTGATAGCTGATTCATTCCCACAATTCCTGCATGAATTGCATCATTAAATAATTTTTTTAAAATGCCATGTTCTGGGGCTTATAATCTGAGGATGAGATAAAAAGAACCAGTAACAGAGTCAACAGCCATCTGTAGTGCAATTTAATAGGCCAGCTGGAGATCGTGGCCTTCTAAGCTTATAATCACCTACTCAGAAATCCCACCTCAACTTCTTTCAAAATCAAGGGTGTTCCATCTTCTATTTTAACCTTGCGTGTATCAGTAGGGTTTATAGCTGAGTTCCATCCTTTCAGCTGCTAGAAGTGTTGTTCATATTCCTTACACTTTACCCAAGTACCCTTTCAAAAAACACATTTCAGTGCAAAGTTGCTTTGCATGAGCTTTCTATTGAAAGAAAGTGCTCAGTTTGGCTTTTTACTTGAATTTCCACGAGTACTCAGTATAAATTCTTCTGTGGTTCTAATTAAGAAAATACTTACCAATATTCCAAAAGCATCATCACAAATATCAGGAAAGGAAAGGGGAAAGGGAAGGAAAAGGGCTTTTACAAAAAGAAAATATCAGATGCTGCTATATCAGATATAGCATAGAAAATTCTACTCATTGACATTCCTGTTCATCTTAGAAAGGATTATGCAGAACTTTCCAGATTTATCCAATCTAGCATCTCCAAAAATAAGACTTCAATTATCCCCCACCAAGGCCAAGAATATAAATGTCCCATTCAATTATTGAACCCTTGGGGCTTTTGGATCTCAGGCCCCATCAGTTGCATTCATAAGGATGCAACCAAACATATATAGTGTTTCAGCTAAGAGAAATTTAACAATCATGTCATGAGTTGAGCCAAAAGAGCAGACTGGCTTATTTTATATCAGGCAGGCAGATCCATCCTGCACTAGCAACTGCATGGATGGAAACTGAAAGTAGATGCAACAACAGTTTAACTCTTATGTTAGACAAAAGGTAAGGCTTTCTCCTCCCATCGGCTGAATATTGCTTAGTTTGAGTGAGGTGGCTGAATCAGTTTAAATTTTTGTCAGCATTGCTATATTCCATTCATGAAGCTCTGCTAAACTAAGGGGAAGGTAATTATACAATCTGCTTTTCCATGCTCCTTTCTGCTAAACAATCATTAGCCATATGATAAGCCATGGAAGATGCTGAAAACGCTTTACACTGCAGTTATGTGAATCTCACTATGGGAAACCATTGGCCAGGAATTATAGTACTCCTTCAGAACTTTGGAGCATAGAGAAAAATCATGATTCTTAACTTTTTACACAGCCTTATATGCAATTATTAACTGCTAATTTGACCTTTTACAAATTTTCTACCAATCTTCTAGTCAGCCCCGTTTGTAATTTGTTATTAGTAAGAAGCTCTTAATCCAGCGGGCTGTCTCAGGGACCTCCTTATCCAAAATTCTTTTCTTCATTCATCAGATCAAAGGAGCTCCTTCTAAAGATGGGTCAGACAGGCTTTTTCTGTGGCAGCCCCCATCCTATTGAATGGGCTGCCTTTGGATATATGCTTGACTTTCTCATTCTTGGCATTTGGGGAATCTCCCAAGACCTTCCTTTTTAATTGGGCCATTGATGTTATTTCTGCTTAGTAAATGATTGTCATTGTTATGACAGTGTACTATAGAAGGTAACTTTTATGTCAGATTTTTTTTGGAACACAGTTCAAAGATTTTAGCATGGTATATAAATTATGTTAATAATTTAAAAATAAATTAACAACGATGCAGAAATCTAGACCTGTAAGCATGAAATGTGCTTCTGCATGTTTTATGGTAAAATGTCCCTGCTGAAGGATTCTGGAGAATCCAGGCACATGAATATTACTATAATCAGAATTCTGCCCCCTAAGAGAAAGGGGAAACAATTCTGAGGCACCATTGTGAAAGGGAGGGGACAAATATGCTATTAATTATTTTAATATATGACACAAGAATCATGGTTTGACCCCTCACTTGTGTTCTATAAAACTCAATGGGAACCAATAAACCCATTCTAGTTATAAAATTCCCCCTTTGATGTGTTATAGTGTAACTTTAAGATGTTGCTAAGAGGATGATCACAGAAAATGAATATTCATTACTTGAAAGATAGAATGACAATGGAATGAATAATTCAGTTGCAGTGGTTTTGGCTCTAAGTCAAGGCTTCAACAGAAATTGGATTAAAAAATTAGAAGGGATTGAATGCTATTGGGGTTGGAAGGCATGGGCTATTATTCCACTGATCCATCACAATAAAACTTTAGTGACACAGCAAATCGTAACTGAATTATGAAAAGGTAGCCGAAGTAATGTCATTATATTAAAAAAAACACTAGAAAATAAAATAAACACATGCACCTAACATTTCCTCCAGTTAATTATGAAAGTTTGCACTACAACGCATAATAATAAATAATTGCTGAGGAAGAATAAGCATGGTTTCTGCAGAGGAAAGTTCATTTTACTAATATTTTGAAGTGTTCAAAAGCATCCGCATCTGGGTAGCAGAGATCTTTTGTATATAAAAATAAAGGGCTGAAAAAGTCAACAATCACAAGTAAGATCTTGTTAGTGGATTAATATTCAATAAAATAGCAGGAAGTATAAACAAATTTGAGGAATTTGAATGAAGAAATTCCCCAGAGTTTGTACTTTTTAATATGTCCTTATATACTCTGCATTTGTTTCCCTGATTAGTTATGGCTGAAGAGTAAATTACTCAAGTTTTTAGGTAATATCAGAAAATTCAGGAGATAAAAAATGCAGCTGTAATGAGCTAAAAAATGGCTGGAGGGCATAAAGCAAAAATAATGATTAAAAATTCCCTTCTGTAACAGTTAGAATCTGATAAGATCTAAGTGGAAAAATTGACCTAAGGTCATCCTGATAGCTTAATGAAAATGAAAAAACTGTACATTAATTATGAAGAGAAGCTAATTTCATATTAGGAAAAGGTCTGAAATGAAGGGTAGGTCCATGATAATTTAATATGCCCTCATTTGGATGTTTTGGATGCCAGGGAAAGATGCCAAATAGACAGCCAACGAACCAAAAGGCTACAGTTTTCCCCTTGCCACTGAAATCTTAAAAATATGGATTGTTTAACTAGAAGAAGAAATAGCTAAAGAATGAGGGGATTCTGATACCAGTTTATACATTTATGAACTATTGAATAAAAGGAGTAAAGAAAAGTATAAGCACAAGAAATTCATGCCATCTAACTTATTTACTTTAATTCTTAAAGTAAAGATGTGTCTTGTGTAATTGAATTTACCTAAATTTTGTTTTCTTCCTGGTTCTTATTAACTCTATTAAAAATTATGTTTCCTGTGGATGTTGACCACTCTTTTACTATGTAAAGCACAATACACACTGATGTGTTTTTACCTATGTGTAAAAGAACGATACACACTGATACAATAAACATTGTAGATGTAAAACATGCAAAAAAATATATGGCTAACTTATAGAACTGACCAATACAAAATGTGATACTGCCTTTGATACCTTCTTCAAGGTATAATACAAATTTAGGGAAGATAATAGGCTTACCCAAGAGGTGCTGTTTTGGGGGCACACGCAACTTGAAAGAGAAGTGACTTCTATACTCTGTCAATAGGCTGCCAGGAAATATCTGGCAGACCATTATTAAAAACAGACGGCCAGATCACAATTTAAAATCAAAAGTGATCCAATTCCTGTAGCATTGATTATAATGTGGTATTTCCATGATGAGTAATAAAAATGGGTGATGCTTCTTGAAATGGGTAATGGAGTCCTTGGCTTTCTTCCAAGCAATTCTCTCTTTTTTTACTCCCACCTTTATTATTTCTGTAAATAACTCAAGCAGGGAACGTATCTAAAACTCCCTATTTTCCCCACAACAACCCCCTGAGGTAAATTGGGCTGAGTGTGTGTGACTGGCCCTTGGCCACCCTGCTGGCTTGCATGACTATGATGGGACTAGCACTGATTTCCTGATTACTAGTCAGGTGCCTTAACACATTTTTTAAAAGGTTAATGGTGAAACTGTCTCAAGCCATAAACATCAATATTGGCTTTTATCTAGAATGAAACATGGAAACTGGAAATTATATGGTTCAACTTGCATGGAGAGGGTGTGCCTTGGCTAAACTATCTTTTCCTATTTTTATCTATCAAAAGGAAAATATTTTACCTAACTTACCTTCTAAAGCTTGTTCTTCTCTTCATTTATTCTGACTTGACAGCTTTTCCGATTACTTAATGGGTAGTACTTTATCTAAAAGCCTGCACATTAATTGGGGACTGGAGCCTAAATTGCCATGTACAATTTTGTAGTTATATGCAACCAAACTACAATGGAGCTATTAAACACAGCTGCGGAGACTTTAAGTATCTCTAACTCAGTTTAAATCAGCCTCACAAAAAATAGAATCTGGAGCTGGAAAAAATTATGCTGGTTTCATCAAACCTCCATAATTTAGTCTTTTCCTAGTAGAGTTAAGAATAGGAGACATAGAAAATCCTGCCATGCTTTGAGAGCTATCTTGGCACAACCCTGACAAGGGGAATAAAGAGCAAAATACAGCTTTGTATATTCTACAAACCAAGAATAGGGAGCCTGATTACTGCCTAATCTTAAAAGCACTTTATCAACAATTAGTTTGAGTCTCTGGCAATAGAAATGAATATGGGGAGGGGAGGGCAAGGGGATGGCAAACAAAATAAGGTGTCAGAAAGTGTAGAACTAATTTTGTATGGCTCAGGTTTCATCCTAAAAGCTTAAGTTCCATCCATCAATTGAAATGGCATCCTGCAAATTACTTCCAAGGAAATGCCCTTCCTTCTACAAGTGAAATCCAGGTCAAGAAACTCCATTTTATTTTAAATATGGTGATTCTGAGCAGGATCAATTCCTCCTCTAAATATAATGCTCCACACCTTTAGAGTGCAATTGCAGAATGCACACAAGGGAATAACATCCTCCCACTACCTTTTCCAGCTTGAAATTTTCAATTATTTGAGTCAGAGATGATTCCAGAAGCTGACAAACTGACCCAAAATTATGGCTTGATGTTAAAAAATCTGAAACGTTTCTTCTGCCCTATTCTACAGCATTTATCTCATCATTTTTTTTTCTTGAAAAATGAGAATCTAGAGCCTGGGACCAAAAGAGTTTGTGCTGCTGCATCTTGATTGAAATTCAAAGGCCAGAGCACACACATTCATATCAGGAAATGGAAATCATCACTGCTGCCATTGGTTAATTTAGAATTATAAACTATCCCCACCAAGCCCCATTCTGCCCTGAAAATTCTGATGATCTGCAATACGCTGCCTCTTCTCGAGGTGATTTTATACAATAAAGAAGAATTGTTTACTGTAAACAGCAACACTACAAAATTCAACTGGGTGGTAGGCTATCTGCCCACCTTTTGATGTTCCTGTTGCTTAGGGCTGCTGATGTAATAGTCACAATCACTGTGTTTCACTAGGACATTTGGCAAGTCAAAGAAAAACATGGAGGCCACGATGGTAGCAAGGTGGAGGCAAATCAGGAGCCCTATGGGACACAGACACATTGATGGTGAAGAGGGACCTACTGGGCCAGAATCCTGCTATACTATAGGACAAGAGGCAAAATGAGCATGAGGTTCTCATCCATAGATTTATCTCAAGGTTGGAAAAAATAATTTTTAAGACAAAACAATGCAACATATTTACATGATTCCTTAAGTGCACACACTTGTCCCACTGGGTTCAGCCATTCATCCAAGGTGCTTTCTTCATTCTCAAGGAAACAAAGTAGATGTGGAGTGGGATAGGGTAGGGACTCTTGACTCAGCAGCATGCCCCTCCTGCTCCCTAGACAAGATGCCATCTAGCAAAACTGCTACCGCACAACAAGACAGGAAACACAGAGTTTGGAGGGGCCAATACAGTCATCATGGCAGAAGGCCCCGCAGCCTTTGCACACAATCATGGCTTTCAAGCGACAGTAGCACTTTGAGGGCAAGTCCTCCAAGCCACCATCTTCTGCAAAAGCCTGGCCACGGAGAGATTGTCCATGGCTACCAGTATTTGCTGACTGGCTAGCAGGGATAGTTGTTACAGTTACAGAGAAGGACACTACATCCCCCATGCGGCTGGGGTCCGATAGTCCAGTCAGGAGAGTATCTTGATGCATGTCTGGAGAAGTGGAAACATTGATCGTGCCACTGTAGCCTGGTCCAACAAGTTGTGCAGGAGTAGGGTTTCCAAAGAGCTGAGGAGAGGGTGAGGGTGAAAGCAGCAGGGGCCGCTGTAGAATAACATTTGCTGGAGCACAAGTCTGAAGTTCCCTACTGCAAGGTCTCATTTCTCCTCTAGTTGTCTGGGCCACTTTTTCCTGGGCTGCTTGAATAAAATCTTTTGCCGATTTGCTTTCAGCATAGTTTTGACCTGCTGGGAAAAAGCAAATGCTTCCGTCCTTGTGGCTTATTGCTGCCTGCTCCAGTTTTACATTTGAACTTGCCTGCCTTCCTCCTCCTCTTCCTGGAGCCAGAGATTCCTTTTTAATCTTGAGATGTGCTGTTTCATGTTCAGTCACATTGCCATCTCTGTCTCCTTCATTTTCACCACCACTATTATTACTGTCATCTCTAGATGTATGCTTCTGTTCCTCTAATTTCATCAGGGGCTTGTCTGAGCATTGCTGGCTCTCTGGGGGTAGGGCAAGGTTTCTTCTTAGGTTCTCTGGGCAGCGCCCATAGGTAGAAACATTCAGGAGGTAATGGCCAGACATGGCAGGCTTGAATGTCCTTCTCCCTATGAATCCCAGGGTGAAACTTTGGCTGGTGGAGCTGCTCTCTACTGGGAAGTGTGGGGGGAGGAGGGGGAGACGTGGAGGGGGAGAAGGAGCAGCAGGGAGGCTCTGCACAGGGACTTTCTGCATGACAGTCTGGAGAATATGTTCTTGGGCATTCTTGCCTGAAATTTCCTGGCTACTGCTCTGGACTGTAGGTTTGCTCCACAACTCCTGCCCTGATAAAGAGGATAAGGATGAAGGATCTTGGGACTGTCCACAGTGACTAAGGTTTGGCTTCCTACCTGCTGGGAAAGTGACGTGCAGCTGTCCTTCCCCTTCCCTTGGAGGGCCAGGCCTGGAAACAATTGTGGTTGCTTTGCCTTCCTTCACAGGCAGTGCAACAGTCTTAATCTCACCTCTTGTCAGAGGCTTTGGGAGGATCTGCTCCATTGGGACTTCTTTACCTTGCAGCAGCTGAGTCACCAGAGGATTATTAGCAGGTATACTGGAGCTGGCCTTTACTGCAGAGGTAATTCCACTTGAACCTGAGGAGCCTGGGGGGACTTTAGGGCTGCGGGCTATCAACAAAGTGTTATGGGAAGGAGAAGGTAAGGGGGACATGGGCACAGTGCCAGGTGAAGAAAGAGGAGGGGGTGCCCTGAAGGGTCCAGCCGACACAAGAGATACAGAAAGCAAGGTATTGGCTTTGTCGTCTGAAACACCTGTGCTGGCAGTAGAAGCTGTTTTTAATATATTTTTGCAGTTCACTCCAGTCTCAAATCCACAGGATGTTCTTGTGACCTGGTTAAGTGCAAGAGGGTTATTTCTAAGTTTCTCCCTCATGGAAGCAAGATCAGTTGTTGAGCCCAAAGAAGCTGTGACATCCTGAGTGACAGGCACAGTCAAAAGGCTGGGATTTGTACAGTTGACATTCCCTATTGCTGGTTGCGAGATTGACCCGCTCTCCATCTCTGGGTTGCTGCTTGCAGTTCTGGATTGTGCTGAGGGAGCCGGCTGTAGTTGTGTTCTAGCAGCACTGCTTGTAGCTGCTGGTTTTGGAGCTGGGGAATCTGCTGGGGAGAAAGGGGCTGGGCAAGAGGGAAAAAAACTTTTTGGACTTGTCCTGCTTCCAGAGCCTGCCGTGTCCAATGTAGCTCCGAGAGACCTCCCTGAGAGTGGACTGCTCTTGTCCTCTCCTTTCCCCCCTCCTGGCCCCGGCCCCGGGATGGCTTCCATAATGGAGGCAGCAGAAGCAGCACTGGAGGCTGCTGTGGCTGCTTCGGCTGCAGCAGCTGCTCGCTGGGCCCTGGCCATTCTAGCCCTGGCTTTGACGTCGGCCAAAGTTCTGGCCCCTGTTCTTCTGATGATTGGGAAGGGGGGCCTGGGAGAGACCTGGCTAGCAGACAGTAATGCTGGAGATCCTTGGATTCTGGAGACGTGGATCTGGAAGAGAGGAAAGTGCATCAATAAACTGCAAGGTAAAGCACCTCTCACTCATGTTTCTTATCTTGGAACAAAACAAGAGACTCAAGAGAAAATGAGTCTCATGAGTGTCAGTTCCAAGGAAAACACTCACCATCTTGTTGGAAGACAGATCAAGTTGAATACATTGAACTCTCTTATGCCCATCTATTCTTTCAAGAGGCTGCTAAAATGAATAAGTACCTTCTGAAAAAAAGGAGCTGCAGTAGCCAAAAATTTAGACTACTAATTCATCAACCTTAGAGCTGATAACTTCCCAGTATTTATTTTGTTTGATTGTTCATTCACCCACCCACCCATCCATTCATTCATCCATCCATTGTGTATGAAAAAAATTACACAGAGAATCCCTGAAATAAATGAAGCAACTCAAATGGCTTGGCTTAAAAACAAGGTCTTTCCTCTTCATCCATGGGATCCCTCTTAAAGTGAGATTATCAGTGGTGAAAGTTAAGATGTCATTCAAACACTCTTGTGCTGAATCTCCCTGATCAGAATTGATCAAACTGAGCTCATCCCACTCTCATTTGCTTGCAAACATTCAGCCAGGTAGCAATCTGCAGCGACAGGTGTTCTTTCGCTTTCAAATTAGAAATGAAGAACAATTGTCACAGGGATTGTGACAAAGGAACTTATTAGCTTGCAGAAGTCAATACAGAATGAGCTTAACACATATGGTTCCTTTACCCTGAGCGGAGGGACTTTTGGTGTGGGCGCGATGGGAAAGCGCTGCAGTGGGCCCTGAAAAGGCAGCCTGGTGGGGCACTTTTCTGTCACATGGAGCTGTTTTTCGGGTGTCATCAGTGCCTCTTCAGGAATCTCTGATTTTCTCTTGAAAGCCCGGCTTCCAGTATCCATTTGTTCTGTGCAAGCGGCAGGAGTCTCCTTTGCAGAAATCTCCTGAGATTCTACTTCTGGGCTTGGTATAGTGCCAGCAATGGCTGCATTCTTTGGTTTGCTTGGAATTTGTCTCACCAGGGACTTCAGAAAAGCAGGCTGTGGTGTCATCTCTTTTAATTCCTCAACTCTGTTGGAAAGCTTCTCAGGAATCTGGCTGCTACTCTGGAAGGAGGCACCGTTGTCAGAAGAATTTACAAGCTCTTCTGGCTTAAAGATCTTGGGCTGCTCAATTTCCTCTCCTTTAGAGGCTGCTGTTATAGCTGGGAGAACCTGAACCTTTGGACCCACCAGAGAATTGGTCTGTTCTTTGTCAGGTACTGTTTTATGGACTACTATGCATTTCTGTAACTGAGGTGCTAGATTCCCAGCCTGTGCTTGATTCTGAACAGTAGGAATATAAGATGTCAATTGCTTGGACTCTTCAAGGCTTAAGCCGGAACTAGAAGACAGAAAGAGAAAGCAGAGACATTGGTAAGATATAAGGCAATTCTTCCCTGATCATTAAGCAGAGAGTGTCATTCAATAAAGAAATCTTTTGTTAGTGCCAACTTTTCACAGGGAAGCAACAAGTATTAAAGCCTGTCAGAATAGTAATAGGTTGGTTCTTGTTATATATACTGCTCACAAAAATAAAGTGAACACAAAAAGAAGACATCCTATAAGTTTGTGTTCCCTTTATTTTTGTGAGCAGTATATGTACCTAGGTCAAATAAATACCTAGTAGGTACATTTACAGCTTGATTTATGTTAATCTTTGCTAGTTTTTTGTGAGTTAATATGTTATTTGAATGACTTATGCAGGGAATGGGTTAAAGGAATGGGTTAAAGCAGTGGTTCTCAACCTGTGGGTTGCAACCCCTTAGGGGTCATCTAAGACCATCGGAAAACACATAATTACATATAATGCTTTAATTATGTTCAATTTGTAACAATGAAAATACATCCTGCATATCAGATATTTACATTACGATTCATAACAGTAGCAAAATTACAGTTATGACGTAGCAACGAAAATAATTTTATGGTTGGGGGTCACCACAACATGAGGAACTGTATTAAAGGGTCGCGGCATTAGGAAGGTTGAGAACCACTGGGTTAAAGCAATAGCTAGATTAGGAATGAATAGATACAGAGTGATAGAAGAAGAGAATGAAGCATAATGGAAAATCTCAAGTGACTGTCAAAGGAAAGGATCTTTTTCTTCATTATGAAAAAGCAGTAACTGAGGAGGACCAAAGCTGACATAGTAGATTAAAGGAGAAGAGACTAATCAGGGCCTTAAGGCAGGCAGTGGAGACCTCTTCCTTTAAAACTGCTGTAAGCTCCTTCTTCCCTCCCTCTGAAGTTGAAATGGCAGGAGGTGCTCCTATCCTGAGAGCCATATACCTTATAAAAAACAACACAGCAGAGATTTGCACTGCACTAGCCAACAGACCATTCTTTGAACAGAGAAGTTCTAGCTTTAGTATCTTATCAGCGATGGACATTCTACTCAAGAGACTACTCTTTCAACCCTCAACTGAAATATTAGACACCTTTCCAAAATTATTTAAAATATTTCTGGAATCAAATATTTAAAGTGCTTTGACTATTTGGATAATTCATTTCTGAATGGTGCAATACAAAGTAAAGCATTCCTCCAAAGCAGCCTCGAAGCAGTTGTATAGTTCAGAGACCAGGTCCACATACCATCAGCTCAAAAATCTCAGAAAGAAAAGAAAAAGGTATTTTGATCAGGTAAGGCAGGTTAAATCCTTACCTCTGACCATAATAGTTCTCAAAGAAGTGTTCTTTCCAAAGTTCCACTTTCTTCTCCTTTTCTAGTTCCTGCCGTAGTCTTAGCTGCATCTCTGGAGTGAACTCCCCTGCCACACACACAGAGCGGAAAAAAAGAAGTTAGCAAGATACAGAAATGTCTGCCTTTTCAAACTCAATTGCTGCCCTGATTTTCCAGAACATAAATATCACCAATCTTTTCAAAAGGTTCTTTTCTATTCATACCTTAGAAATAGCAACGGAGGTTATTTTTATTTCATTTATTGCTCTGGTCTCATGCTTCTTTGCACAAGTAATTCTTTCAATAAAAATCCGTTCATTCTCACCAACCTCTCTGAAACACCCTCAGAAACCTAGAGACCTGCCTCTGGATGTCCTCACCTTCTGACAGTCGCTCCTTCCATCCTTGCGCAGCAGAATTAAAGAATTCATTGTTGAGGGCAGAACTGCTAAGCTTCATCAAGCCATCCATTCCGATCTGAAAGACAAATGGGGTAGGATGAATAACAATATGCTGCCAAGTACTCAACTTTCCTCAGGAATTCATAAAATCAGGCAGATAAAGCTATGGGTTAATCCTAGAGTGGCCTAAAAGAAGGAACTCCTTGCACTTTATCTTTCTAGGGCAGTGCTTCTCAAATAGTGGGGCGCGCCCCCCCAGGGGGGGTGCGAGGCTCCGTAAAGGGGGGCTCGTTCGACCTCGGCAAATACTGTCATATTGGATTTCTAGATCGGATCATCCGACTCACTCGCAAGCGGCGTCCCACACAGCATTGGTTGCCTAGCAATTCTAGAGCTGAAGAGAGGGAGCAGCGCGGCGCGAACACTGAAGATTGTCCCAGCGCAGCCCCAGTAGCAGCCCGACGTGGAGGACAACATGACCGCCAACGCACATGACACATGCAAAGGACCCGATTGGATAGACATGATGCTCTATCCTGATTGGCCAAACCCGCCCGTGTGACTTTTAGACCCGGAAATCGGTCCTCTGTACAGAAAAATTTTTTTTAACAGGGATGAGAAGACAGGCGGAGAGAGAAGGAGATAAAAGAAAGTCTTCCGAAGGCTAAGACGAGGAAATAGGAAATATATTTTATATATTTTTGTTTTGCAGGTTAAAGTTTTTTTTTTATCATTGTGCTCCTTTAAATCTTTTCTGCTACAGTTAATAAAGCTATTTTTTGTTGTAAATTGATCCACATTTCTTTCTTTTTTTATTCTCATATACGTTAATAAGGATACAGTGTTATGCAGAGGTGTATTTATAACAATTTTATAGACAAATGATACTATTTACAGTCGCGCGGGGGGCGCGAAATGTTTTCTTCTTCCTAGGGGGGCATGACAGAAAATAATTGAGAAGCACTGTTCTAGGGTAAGATGGTCTCTGACAGGCCACTTTTAGCCTCTTCTGCCTTATAAATGATTTGAGAATGATTGTTCATTTGTGCAGAGACTTTGGGAACTGGGAAAAAAATGAGAATAAGAGCACAGTACAACAGTGTTTGTGCATATTGCATACATATAAAAAATACAATATATATGAAAGCATGCCCCCATCTGTCATAAGGGCATCAGGCATTCCCCATGAAGGCCTGGATATCCTATTAAAATATTTGGAGATGTATATACATAGCTATGGGAATAACTGAATTGGCAAGCCTCTCAAAGTGGATTTGCACTTCTTTGCACTAAATGTCACAATCAAACCACAGTAAAAGTATTGAAGGTTAAGACTTTTCTCATTAAAAATGCCAATATTAGAGCACCAGGAGCCTAAAAGAAGATTATTTCCTTTTGCAGAGCTCTAAACTACCACAGGGAGCCAATAGAGAGTCAATTCTTGCTGTTACAAGATTATTTTAATTCTGGGCCAGAATTAAGCAGAAAACAAGATGAGTTTCACAAACTGAACACCCATTTGCTAACACAGAAGACCATTTTATTGAGTATTGGGAACACTGGGCCCTTACAGCCCAAGTTCTGCACAATAGCTCTGTTATATAAAACTGTAGGGAAAAGTTGACCCCTGACTTGTTTCCTCCCCTCCTCCATGGGCACACACCTGCCTGTCCACCTCTGGCAGTAGCAGGAGCAGCTTCTGCTGACATTCAATTGGTAGTCCCATGAATGTATGCTTGTTGATTAGAGCTCGCAGATTGGTGTTCACCAAGATGGATTCTGGGGTTTCTACATCGATTTCAGCACATTTTGTCCTCTTCAGCTGCCCTAATAAAAGAGAAAACAAAGATCATTATTAGAAAGAAGAGCTCTACCCATTTTGCTTCTGCTTCTCACAAAGAATGGGAAAGTCCCTATCCAGGACTGATACTTCAGTCTGGAAATCCACTCCACTTGACAAATCTTCTTAAATATGTTAATGTTATAGGACAACTCTTCCTCTACTACACAGAAAGAATGTTAAAGGAAATAAGATGGGTGGCAGCTCTCAAAGTCCACAACTACTGTAAGTCAGTGAAATCTCCAGGGATGCTAGAACTCTACCTTATTGAAGTGTTGCTTATGTGTAATTTCTAAAAATTGCTTCTGTGCAGTGCATTTCAGATATACCACTCATAATCCTTCACCAGAAAAGGTATAAGGAATATGAGTACAAAATATTTGAGCTTGGAATACTTTCTGTGAGCTAGAAAATCTCATCCTGAAAATAGAAATAGAAAATAGAAAAAGGAGAACTTCAAACACAAAGCATTTCGATTTTCCAACATTCTTTACTATTCTATTTGTACTTAGTTGCCTTGAATACTTCTTACTAGAAAGAAAGCTGGCATATAAGCTTAATAAACCTTAGTCTAATCCAACTTCATTAAATACTTCGTATATGACACATATTTAAAAAGTACTGACTGCTTTTAGCTTCATCCAGATTATATGGTAAAATTCACTGGTTTTAAACAAGCTATACAGCAATGTTATCTCAAACAGAGACTCACATGAGATAAACTGAATGAAGTGAAAACTCAGCTGTTCATTTAGCAGCTGCTCTTCTAGCGGGAAATAGAAAGCTAAGAAAACCCCACATATACAGACAGAAAGGCTTTTTTTCTAAACTTGTCCAATCCATTTTTGGTTTTTTGGGAATAATCAAAGCATTAAAAATTTAAAAATGAATAATGAAATACATTTTCAAATGTATTTATTTGTTTTATTATTTTATTCAAAATAACAATAAAAGTAAAATATTTCTAAATTTCACATCCTAATAAAGTGTCAGGCAATATTTTTTTTAAAAGAAAGCTGTTGTCTTACTTGCATGGAGCCTCTCAGATCTCTGGAATGGTTTCTTCCCAAGGATTGGCAAGGAAGGCTCAATTTTAACAGAGGGAGAAGAACTAGAAGTAGAATTCTGTGGGCTACTTGAATGTCCATCTGACTGTTTTCCTTCCCAAGCTGCAAAGAAAAGAATAATTAAACTTAATTGTTTTAACTGAATGTAACACTATCTAGCTTTAATAGTTCAGCAGCAAATTTAATGTTTTCTTTTGTAATTTTTGGAAACTTTAAGATTTCTATTGGTTATCTATACGAAATATGAATTGCAGCACAATGCAAAACCACAACAAATAAAAAGGACCAGAGGCAGATAACAAATTATTTGTGGTTTCTGTGTGCATGTGCTATAATAGTAAAAATTGAATTGGAAGTTTCCGTGAAGTATCTGCTTGAAAAGAAGCAGTCTGAGAAGCTGTTCAGTTAGCTATTCTGCACTGGCTTCTATATATAGCACATAGTTAAACAAGATAACTCAGTAACTTACAAAGTGCTGCTGATGCCTATACAGAGATTAACTTTAAAAATGTAATATTGTCAATAGTAAAATGTAATATTATCAATTATCAATATATATTAGCCATTGTGTAAACTTAATATGGAAACTAGATGGCCTAGAACAGGGGTTCTCAACCTTGGCAACTTTAAGACTTTTGGACTTCAACTCCCAGAATTCCTCAGCCAGCAAAGCTGACTGAGGAATTCTGGGAATTGAAGTCCACAAGTCTTAAAGTTGCCAAGGCTGAGAACCCCTGGCCTAGAAGAAGGGAAGGAGAGTTTCCTTCAAAAAGAATTAACTACTGACTTATTTCTCAAGTCTTCTGATGACAGTAGGCTAATTAAATATAAATCTATCTTGCTGTCATCAGAGGTCAAGGGTGATGAGCTGATTTTTGAGGAAAACAATTAGCAGTATTGTGAGGAGAAGGTGTGTCTGAAAAGGGCTCATACCGGCTTTTGCAGGAGCAGAATGGTTAGGAACCTTCACATGCTGCTGTAGGAGGTGGTGATTAGTTGATACAGGCACACTGGTTCGGCAATGATGCTGTTTCCGTTGCTTTTGCTTCAAGGCCTAATAAGAAAGTGAAATGTATACAGGAGTTTCTTAAGCTGAAAAATCTATACAGTAGTACAGAATTCCTTGTTCAGGAAAGCCTGCAGAGATGTAGAAATGGCTGGCTGACAGAACTACTGTTCTGTTACCATTTATTACATATTGCCCTTTACTGAAGATGGATTTTGGATCACCTACTGATTTCTTTTTATATAACAAATGAGACAGAAGACTGCAAAATAACATAATTTTCCTATTACCAGATTTGCAGACAAGATATTTTATCTTGTATCAAAGACATTCCCAAATTAATGCTTATGTTAAATATTTAGAAATGGGAAAATTTTCCTCCTTTGATACTTGGCAAAATATTTTGTCTTACAATGTTGCAAGATTAAAGGATAATCTGATTTCATTAATGATTAATGAGCACTAGCGAAATAATTTCCCAGTATCCAGATAATATCCAAGGCATTATCATAATTACAAAGAAGACCTTACTCAAAACATAGCTATCTTCTACAAAGTATGAACAAATCTGACCCATACAGACAGAGCAATTGCTCCAGGGGAATGTAAGGAAATAATATAATTTACATTATATTATATATAGGCCCTGCAACAAATACAATTCATAATTATGATTGAGAATGATCCATCACTAGAGGTTTTTAAGAAGAGATTGGGCAGCACTTTGTCTAAAATGATATAGTGTCTCCTCTAAGATCCCTTCTAACTCTGTTACTTTGTATTCTATTCTGTAGCTAGAGATAAGAAAGAAAATATAGCTTGGTATCTAAAATAAAAAGAAAAGAATTGCATTGACAGAATGAGATATCCTCCTAAAAAAAAAACCAACTGCTTGCATATTTCTGCAAAGCACTAAATAAAGGAAGTGAAAGGAAGTCTAAGAAATCACAGTCAAAACAGAAAACATCTCAAGAGAAAAATCCAAACAAATTTCAAAAGCTACGAAAAACATTCAGCATATAAAATGAGAAAATGTAATTTTCTTCAAAATTATATTGGAAATCTGATTATCTTAAGGAAACAATTACTGTGAAAGAAATGAGAAATGGGGAAAAAAACAGACCAATATGAAGAAAATGCTAGGTCATTTTGAGTCAGAACAAACACAGTCCCAGTGGAAAACCACCTATCTGAAAGGAAAAACATACCAAGCTGATTCATGAGACAAAAAGTAAACAAGGCAACTGAAATTAAGCAATAAATAAACCAAGGACAATTATAATTTATTTTTATTTTGGAAAAATATGAGAGCCAAGGATAAAGCAATAATTATTACTTCACAACTGTTCTGCAACTGAATGAAACACTTATTAGCTAACTCAGTAGGCTCAAGTTATCTGGCTAATAGCTAGAGCCTACTGCTGCAAAGAAATCTAGCATCCTGGTGGTTGTCATTTCCACAAAAAGTGATTTATAATTTTATGAAAAAATCCTAAGAAAAATTGCCTGTTCTTCCATGGCTTCAGTTTGAATAGAAGCTTTGTTTTATTACATATATTCTAGTTAACTTTTATCCTTGTATCCATATGCTCAATTATGTAGAATTTTTAGGAGAATGTAAATTGGAGCAAGGCATAGAGCCAATTTAACACAAAATTAGGTTAGGTTTTTAGTTCCAAGTAACATGCAGATAAGCACAAATTAAAGGTCAGATAAACAAATCACTATGCTCTCCCACTTACTTGTTTAAGTGCCTTTTTGCTGTGCTTCTGAGATGAAGAGATGATTTTACCTGGTGGGATAGAAGGAGATGGGCAGCCTGACTGTGGGGAGGACACTTGTGAAAGTCTGGCCGATACTGAAGAAGCAAGAACAGAAGATGACAAGATGATAAACAAGCATGCCACAAATAAAACCATTTGTTGCAAACATGGAAAACCAGATATCTGGAAATGTAATGCTGGAGCTCTGGAATAAACTCTGAGTATCCGAGAGTCATACGTCATACTTCTTGACTGCTCACTCAAAAAAAATCATTGATAAGGACCCCGAGGAGACCCTTTCTGTAAGTGGCCAGAATGTCCTCTTAAAGGGCATCATTTAATGGAAAATGTCACAGGGCCGATTTCATCAAGAATGGCAACCGGTGCTCAGGCGCTTAAAGGTTTGAGGAAGAGAGAAAACAGAGGCAGGGCCATGCCAAGTACACTAGTGGGAATGGAAATATCTGTGCTTTTTACTGGGTTTGTCTTTTAAACTTATCTTAATTTTATTTTAGGAATTATATTTACTCAAAATTGGACTATAGGAGCCACAATATGGTTTCCTGATGTTTTGCAGATTCACTAAACTTTATCTCATAAATGTCAAAAATGGGGGGGGGGGTTATTAGAGGTTTTAGGACAGAAAAAGCAGCTTCCCAGAGTCAAATCACTTCCATCCTCGCCCTTCAAATCTCCCCAAACTCATCCCTAAAATCTGACCACTGTAATTTGATCTCAGGGTGCCACAAAGAATTGACACTGCCCATTCAGTGTTCAAGAAAATTTCTGTGAGTGTTACATGGGACATGGACGAGGAATAGGTCTATTCCATGGGTAGGGAACCTTGGCTCTTTTATGACTTGTGGACTTCCAGAATTCCTGAGCCAGTCCACGAATCATAAAAGAGCCAAGGTTGCCTACCCATAGTCTATTCAATAGCAGTCTCCTTTCTTTGAAACACTCTGCCACCAGAGGTATGGATGGCCCCTACTATAAAGCAGTGATGATTCACCAGACGTTTGGTCTTCAAACCAATTCCAGTCATGGAGCATCTATGAGATTTTCCCTTAGGGTATTAAGGTTTTTAACAATGTAAATGCTGTACACTTCTTTTTTCCTTTATGTGTATGCTTTTTTTGTATCCAGCCTAGAGTTTTGAAAGCTGTAAGTATCATTCATAATTAAACAAACGTAAGCAATAAAGTCCATATTTTCTTTATGACAAATAATTGGCCTATTACTGTAAAGGAGTCCAATGAACCAAGAGCAAGAAGAGACTAGAAATGATTTGAAAATAAGATGTTGTACGATCCATGATTTTAAATCATTTTATATATAATTTCCATTCCATTCCAAGAAGTCCAGTAGAATAATATTCCCCTATCACCCATAAGACTATAAGAAGGCAGAACTAATGTTCTGAAATTGTTTATTAGTTACTGGCATTTGAACAGTAGACTGGCTAGTCACAGAGCCACATGGCCTTAGTCCCCATGACACTGAATTAGTTATTTATTACAAAGGTTTCTATGCTGCTGCAATCTATTTTTTTATCAAAACAATTTTTATTAGTTTTCCATTTTACACCAACACAGCTTAAGAATCCACATGGAAACATGGTGATCCATTTTTTTAAAAAACAAGCAATAACATAATACATATATACCCAGTATTTCTTAAAAATTTCCCTCTCTATTTAGAATATTATAATCAAATTAATACATTTTCAAATGAATTCATTCATTACTATATCTAACCATTAACTACATTAATCAATAAAAATTTTAATCTATAAAACTACATTTCTTAAGAACATTATAATCAAGTCAATATCTTTCTAAAACCAATTCATTCACTAATATAACATTTCATCCAAATTATATAATTAAAAATAAACTAACATTTTCTGTCTATTTATGTTATTATAGGCTTATTAAAACATTTCTAAAACAAATTTTCATTGAATATGTCACTCTATATGAATTTCATTAATCAATAAAAGTTTACAAACTCATTTTCCATCCCAAAAATCCTGTATTATGCTTTCTTAATTTTACAAATATTTAATCTTAAACTAACATATTCATTTACTATTCAGGTGCCCCAATTGTTTTTTTTAAGCATTATTAACTCCAAAAATAAATTCTTCTCTTTCTCATCAATCTTCTGTTGTTTTTCACTATGTCTCTAAATCTCCAATAATTAATTCCATCATTTCACATATTTCAGTTCTTTTCTCATTATACCATCTCTAGTAATAAAAACATATGAAGCCCTTTTAACAAAATCCAAGTCCAACTCAATCCAAATCGCTGTAAGACCTTTACCACATTATTATAATCAGATTTAATATTTGTATCTTATTCTGGGTTTCTTTCTAGTCCAAACAGGTTTCCATAATTGGGCCTCCGTCTGCCACACTATACACTCCAAAAAGAAAGCTCCCCTTATACATTTTGTTAAAATAGTATAAAAGTTGAAATTAATCTGAATGACTCGTAGCAGAACATCATTTCCCCTTTCTTTTAACATTAAGTAAATTTCACTTAAAATCCTTTCTTTTATATTGTCCTCTTTAATCACATATTTCTCTTCTTCCCATGTTTTTTTCTCTATCTCAAATTCAAATGGCATCTGCAAACCAACTTGTCCTTCTGAAACAAGATCGTCCAGTTCCTTATCATAAGTCCTTTGTCCATTGATATCAAATCTTTTTTCCAAAATCAACTGATTATCCAGCTGTGGATTTACTTCTTCCACCTCGATAAGCAGGGCACAAGCCTCTTGTGTATAGACTGATGTTTCACTTAGTCCTTGTCTTTTGCCTTGTTGAAACAAAGAAATCTCCTTTGAACAAGCAATTATCTTCTCCGTATTTTCCAAAATTTTGTCCAAAATATATTTATAAGTAATATCTACACCCGTTTCCTCCATCTTTATTATCTTTCAAATCCTTATCCTTTTAAAGGAGATTGTATATAAAAAATGATCACAATATCCATCTCCTTCCAGTTTCCTTGCCTTTTTCCTTTGTACAAAATAAAAGCTTTCCCAGCGAAGAAAAGGTAGCAAGTTCAATGAATAAATTTGTCAGAGTGTCAAGGTAAAAGCTTACAGTATTCTCCAAATATTATAAAAAACTTTCTTGAGGCTCCCAATCTCCAAAGATAAAATCAACAACAAAACAAAAATAAATTTAATTCTTTGTGTCTCTCTTACCACATTTAAAAAGCCACTTCACCAGGAAAGGGAGTAATTCCAAAGAAAAAAAAACTTTTCACAGGCATAAAGAAAATAGAGGTAAAAGGAAAGTCTCACCGAGTTCTCCACGGTGGGTCTGTTTGCTTAGCTGATCTTGTGGCTTGCGGTTGGCGCAGCTAAATGATCAGCCATTTTACTGGCCGATCTTTACCCTGTTGGCCCAAAGGAGATACTCGGTGCACAGAGGATGCCACCGCTCCTCTGCAACTATCCGAGAGCCTCCTCGACAGAAGACGCTCCTCCAGAGCGTCTTTTCGACCCTCTAAGGAGTCTACCGGCAGGGGAAACTTGATCGGCGAAGGGACGACTCTCTTCGTTCGACCGCACCACCGCGAACCGTAACTGGAAACCCTATGCTGCTGCAATCCATTGACTGGCTGCTTACAAAACCTAAGTATTTTAAGTAAGGTTACAAGTATACAACATAGCGAGAGTACAGACACATGCACACATATACACACACAAACACGCCGCCACCACCAAAAGAAAAAAACCCAACAATTTCAATCATATACTTCCACTAATTCCTTCCTCATTTCTTTGGGAGAACATTCCTTCTCCATGGGCCCTTTTAAACAGCAAGATGTTTAGAATAATAATCAAGTAATTATCCAGGATAATAATAGAAGAATTCAGCTCCAGGGGAAAGCTGCTCCAAAGAAGAGGAGGTTATCACCAAGAAGACCCATATCTAAGGTGACCTTGGCTTGTACTCTGGAAGTCACCTGGCAACAAGTCCAGCTCCCATCACTTCTGTTCCAGATACATGTTAAGGGTAAACAACAGCCCCTGGTTTTTCAATATTTGCATATCAGAAACAAATGTAATTTTCATTGGGTACCAGAAGTGTTCATGTAGCTAACTGAAAAACTCAGTGATGGACATTAGGTCTATGTAAAGCTTTAGATCTCCTTGTATCACTGATACAAGCAGACACTCAAAGAAGCAATTACTGATAGACAATAAGTGTCATCTAATGATAGGAAAGCTATTTGACTGGTGATGTTACCCAGGAGGGTAATGAAACATCTGCAAGCAAACAACCAAGCTCCGAGAGCACCAAGGATTCTGCTGTTGACCTTCTGAACTGATACCTGAAGGAGGACTAAGAAATGGAAACTCAATCAAGATAATCTCCTGGAGAAGAAAGAAACCAGTTGTGGAATAGGTAAAACTGTTATCAGTTCTTGCCTGTGGAATCTTATTACATCAATTTTGTATGTTTGTAAAAGCACAACCTATACATCCTAATAAAACAAATAAAATAAAAATATAACAAAACTGGAAAGATAGTCCAGGTTTGTAAAGGTCAGTCATCTGATTGAAATAACAAACATCTATGGATACAGTGCATTTATAGCTTTCAATAGAGTGGTATTGATCTCTGAAATAAAAGAAGGGAGGTCCCTAATGCCCTTTAAGAAAAACACCAAGTGTTTTTACACCAAATATAAACCTGGACTATATTTCCAAAGTATCTTATTTTCTAGAGCACTCTCACCTACAAGCATTTTATAAATGGATGAGACTCAATTCTGAATGTTTCTATACTGTCCCTTGCTCTTAATGTACAGCAGGGGTGTCAAACTGCCACCCCGCGGGCTGGACGCGTCATCGGGAAACCACACCCACCCCATTTCCAGCAATGGTGAAAAAGCTCCAATACATTGCGCGATGTCACATGACGTCACAAGTTTGACATGTCTGGTGAGTGCAGCAGCTCCCAACCTTTTGGGCACCAGGGACCAGTTCCATGGAAAGAGGTTTTTCCGTGGACTGGAGGGGGCATGGTTTTGCGTGCTGCCTGCATTCTGCAGATGGGGCTTCTTTTATTTGTGTGGCCCGGTTTCTGGCATGCCGCGACCTGGTGCCGGTCCATGGACCAGGGGTTGGGACCCCTGCTCTAGGGACTCATCTGAAACAGCAATATAAATCTCCAAGTATAGTCCAAATTCATCATTTGGCTACCCAGTTCAAATACATTGCAACTAGTTTCTATAACATCTATTCAACAATTAACTCTGTTTGTATTTTCTGATTTGGATTACACTATTCTTCTAACTTTCCAGCTGCATATGGATACATGACTAGAAACTACCCCTTTGTGAACTGTCCAAAGACTTTCCATGAGTCAGAATCTTCTGGGTGCAAAGCAGACTCTAAAGCAGTGGTTCTCAACCTGTGGGTCGGGACCCCATTTAGGGTCGAATGACCATTTCACGGGGGTCGCCAAACAACACAGTCCGCCATTTTTTCCCCTTTTCCCTAGCTGTCCTACTCCCTCTTATTGGTGGCCACACCCACTTGGGGGTCACCACAACATGGGGAACTGTATTATGGGGTCACGGCATTAGAAGAGTTGAGAACCACTGCTCTAAAGCATTTCACTGCCTAGATTCAGAGTTGTAGCAGCATTAAAACAAATAGCAATCATGATGAACAAAAGCCTTTCTACTAGTGCGAGTTAAAAAATATTAATTCAGATTTCTGAAAATTGGAAAACTCTAATTGATCAACTGACCACAGCCCATATCAGTAATTGACTCAGAAAAATAATCCACATATGCATTCTCTCTTTTTTCTAATATTCAGTTAGCATGAAGTTGTTCAGAGAGTTGCTAGCTCTATTAAATGCTAGCTCTTTAATTAAACAGCCATAGGTTTTATCTGGAATCATAAAGAATTTCCTTTCCTTCCAATATGAATAGCATTCACTGCAACATATTGTGGGAAAAATTATCTAAGTTCACTTCAAGATAGAGAAATGTAGTCTTACCTTGCAAACGAATCTCATTTGTGGACATGATTACAGCACCCAGTAAAAACTTACAATCTGGATTTGTACCTGCTTTGGGGTCTTGCAGGAACACAGAAAAAGAAATTGCAACCTTAGCTATTAACCCCCCCCCCCCCCGCCCCATGATTGGATAGGCCTAAAAATATGGGGCTTGCCTATGTTATATTAGTTTTTGCCTATGCTGTTTCAGAAAACTTTATTTTTGTACATATAAGGAAGTAGTTTGCTGATATGATCTGAAAAGACTTCCTGTTTTGTACATATATACATAATGATGATGATGCATTAAGCTAAATTGCAAAGCTCAACAAAGCCAGTCCTCTTTCCTCAAAGGATACAAAATTCAAAGTGCAGATACTCTAGTTCCACTTCTTCCCAGTGAAGAAATAAAGTATTTAAAAGAGAGTCCAAGTCTGTCAGGCCTTGGCCTTTTAGGTTTGCTTCCTGAGCTCTGTTCAAGTGCTTACAATTATGCAAGATTTTTAACTGCATCCAACCACATTTAAAAGCTGTATTACACCTTAAAAGAACAAAAGGGGATGTAATAGTTCCAAAGGAGTAAAATAACTATCAAGATTATTTTTGCAACAACTCAAGCAAGTGAAGTCAGAGTATTTTTCTTTTGAGTTTTTGAATGGAATAAAAGGACAAATACAGCAATTCTTTTTGCCAGTCTCTATATTTTATACTATGTGAAGCCAATTTTCCTACAGTTTTTGAATTATCAAACCAATACTAAAGAAGTCTCAGTGACCTGTACTGGTTTTGCACCAAATGCAGATATTCAGAGGATACATTAGGAAATATAGTTTGAGCTTCTTTAGACATTTTGTGTAATTTTTCTAACAATAAGAACAACTTGTAAGTAAGGACTACTATGAGCATAATTCTATGAAGCTCACATTACATTATTTTTACCGCTTTTAAAGGCCTTGGTCAATAATGGAAAGGGAAACAAATCTGCCTTTACTTTTTCCTGGAACTTGTCAATCGACAGGACTGGCCACAAAAACATTCAACTTGCCACTGGTCTGAAAGATCCAGCTTCTAATCTAAAGAAACTCAAAAGAGCAGCCAGTTTTCTCCAGGCCTTTGCAACATCTTCTCATGGAGATTTGCAACTAATGAAATATGCTTTTGGAAATTTAGTTTCCATTGTAGCCTGCCAAAACCCTAATATATCTGTTCAAAGATAGCTGCTTCTAGGAGATTTCAATTCCCCCTCCATACGTTTATAAGAGACCTCTTCTGTTTTATTGCAAAGAAAACTACATGGATATATCCATGAAGTCACCAGAGACAAATATGACTCAAAGAAAACTTTACTACTATGTATTTGTAGACTCCCCTTTAAATAATTTTATATGGTCATGCATTAAAGTATAGTTTTGCATGTTTTATATAACATTACACTCAATTCCTTACCTAATACTTTGTTTGAAATTATACATATTGATTTTATTTGCTTGTACACTCGCAACTCATGGCAACTGAAAGTAGCATTAAAAACAAAAGAATGCCGTTAAAACCCTGAAACTGCAATTAAGTGCTTAAAATTGGTATGCCTGGCTGAGGAATTCTGGGAGTTGAAGTCCATGAGTCATAAAGGGGCCGAGTTTGAAGACCCCTGTAATAAATAGTTTCAAATATGCTGGTGCCAGCCCATCAACCAGGCAATATTTAACTGTCAAATGTACTGCAGAAAAGTTTGGTCTTGGCAGTTTTACAAAAATGCACCAAAATTGGTACAAACTGGACTTCCAAGGGGAGGACTAAAATATTGAGCTGCACAGAAATATCCAGGCTCATCTCTCCTATATGGGGAACATTTAGCATCCCCAACTGGGATGAACATACTGAATATGAAATAGTTCTTTTTGAAGAAGGTGGTCCCACAAGTATCTTCTCTTGCAGCCACTACTTTGAATAGTATTTGTAAATCTATTGAAAGTCAATGCTTAATGTTATACAGCTGCAGCAGTTCTCGCTTCCAAGCATGTGGATACTTGCATTTGTACTAGCTGCAGTTTCTGGTTAATCTTCAAAGGAAGCCCCATGTACAGCATGATCCAGCAATGCATCCTGTGATGAGGAAAACATGGGTTATTGTTGCTAGGGGTCCTGCTCCAGGAATGGCTGCAGCTGGCCTATCAGCTGAAGTTGTGCAAAGGTCACAGCCTCTACCTGCAAATTTGACAAAAGGACATACAAACCTATTCTTTCAACGGGGATGGAACACCACTCATGGTTAAAACCTGAGCAGATAGAATGCCAAATGATTTTTAGACAAATAGTTCATCCAGCCTGTTTCTTCCATCCAGGTTATCAGAACCTCCCAGCACTGGATCAAGAATTATTCTGCATCTTTGGCTTTGTCCAAGAAGGTAAGACACAGTTTGGTATCAATGGCATACTTATCCAGCACCTTTTCGTATAGATGTTAAAAATTAGGAATCAGACAGAGCATGCGCCAGTTCCACTTCTTGCATTACTACTACCGGTAGTGTCTATTTAGGAAGGAGGAACTATTGTAAAACATGTATCCAATTCTCACAGTTCATCCAGAAGTTTATCATAATTAATGCTACAAAATGCCACTTAAAAGGACAATAAGACCAGGAGGGGACACTCTCTGTATCCATGTTCTGAGATAATCCACCAAAGTCATCTATCCATTTCTGTTCTATTCATGGCCTGAAAAAGGCCCAAATAGTACACTTCATCTAGTGCATTTATAATTGAAGCCACACCACTTTCTCAACAGTTATTCCTAAGAAGGAAAGATCCAAGGAAGGCTTCCTCGGAAGAAACCACAATTCATTCTTGAAAGCATCTAGTACATCTTCCCCTAAGAAAGCACTGACTACTTCTTAGATCCAATTGAAGGAGCCAAGTGTTGGAATAAGCCATAAGTTCATAATAAAAGGCATTTATTTATCAGAAATCTACAAACTGAAATAAATCCCAGATAACATTGTAACATTTTCCAGTTATCATTTCATATTCTGCCTGGGAAGTCAAAACTTTAGCAAACTTGAGTAGCTTCATTAGAAAAATGTTGTGAAAATGTGGTCAGTATTATCTGCCATATCAACATTATCAAGAATTCATAGTTGAAACAATCCAAGACAATTTTGTTTTCTTTTTATGATCCCTTTTATCATGGTGGAGTCAGACAAACTGAATGGAGCTGAGTGTTTACTGGCCAGATGCCCTTCCTGACACCTATGTGGAGTTTGCAGCAGATATTTTCTCTTTGCGCCCTGATAGAGAAACATCTGTCGCTGCTAGGATTGAACTCTCAACCTTCTGAATGGGAGACAAGCATCTTCGTCTCTAGGCCACTACACCACTCTAAACAACCAAGAGAATAAAGATCTTTTATCATGGAAAAAATAAGGGATCTGACTTTTTATTCAAACTACTGTAGCTACCTCAGACTATTGTTCTTGAGGCTCCCTTAGCCTGTGTTCAGACAGTAAATTTATTTATTAAACAATTTTATATAGCTGCCCAACTCACACACAGTTACTCTGGGTAGCGTATAGCATTAAAAATCTACAGTTAAAAATCTACAATTTAAACACACCCCCCCCATCCTTCTGCTACTCCTTCTGCTACTACAAATAGGGCAGCATACTCAACATATTTGGCTAGAAGGCATATTTAATAGCAGTTTTGCTGTTCAGGGTTATGAACTCACAGGTTTAGACTGCTATCATTTTGAAAATGCTGATATACAGTTATAGCTATCTTCTCAAAAACAAGCAGTAGCTTGTCATAGAAGTTTGCTCTGGAATGGAATGTGACTCTCAGAAACCTAAAACTCTTCCACTTCGGCTTAACTAGAAGAACCGCATATGACTCAAACTATCTCAATACATGAATTTTCACTATCATCTTGTCTTTATGAATACACTGGAAATTCTATAAAATCAGAGAATGAAGCAACTTACTTTTCTATCTTCTATTCATCTATTAATTCCCCATGTAAAAATCCAATATAGTAGGAGGGTTGTGAGCCATGAGTTTAACTGCTTTCTAGATATTCTTGTATTGCATGAAGCTAAGGAAGGAAGGCCAGATATAAAATTTTATACAATATCCCTAAAGGAATACTGAAGTGTGACTGTATGTAAGAAATCAGGACAATTGTGGACATCTCAATACTCCAATTATTAAGAGTGATTGTAAACTTATTTTCACACAATGCATTCAAGTGGAGGCTGTATAGTAGAGATCCAAATCTATCCAACAATATTTTAATTATGTATCAAGGGGCATAAAAATATTTCTGAGTCCTGGAAGTATTATGTTTTATTGAATTGTATGATGATCCATAAGTATATTTCTTTCATGCGTGTGCTACTGAAAGAATTACACCAAACTTTATAAACTAATCCAGCTAAACAATAATTGCCACTGTTGATATGCATAGCTTAGCAATACTGCAATTGAAACTACTTTATAGTGTTTGGAATATTGAATACAATCGGTGTGACTATATTGGATCCTTCATGCACTTTCCATCTATCCCAAGTTATGAATGATAAAATGGTGTCCTTGACAACTGCAAGCTCCTTGGGTCAGGGAAGACAAACTATCAAGTATACTCTTACTGAGAAAAAATAATAATTTTGAGACCTTTTTGACATATACTGGGAGAGATCCCATTCTAATTCTTGGCACGTTAATTTTATTACCAAGCCTCAAAACAGTTAGCAATCTGTAACTGAAGCAAGACTTAATAAAGCAATCCTCTCCAGAGCCACATGCTAACTTGAAAGTCGTATACTCTGCTGACACTTCTTCCTGTATTACATCCCCTTTGAACTTTCAACAATTTTCAGTTAAAATATCAGAATAGGACTGAGATGCAACCATGGTGGTTAAAATACTCCAGTTTAGCAGTTTAAATTTAAGAAATTTGCTCAGTAGGTTCTTTATATAATTCTTTTATGTACAAAAGTTAATGGAACAAGACAGACTCTTTTTAGTAACTTGATTTTATACATTCTGCAAAACCAAGCTTCTCTGCATAACAAAATGCCTTTTGCATAATTTTTTAGAACTTCAATGCATTTCTCTTTTGTCTCACTACTGGCCATGTGGTTACAACTCAGAGGAGCTAAAATTCAGCAACATTTAGAGGGATAAATATTGTCTATTATTGAACTAAGTGAGAGAAAGCAGGTGTAGTTTAAGGCAAATTAACTTTAGTCTTCAACACTTCTTTTAAAATCAATGCAAAAAAGAACAATTAGTCTGAACTGTAAATTAATGCTGAAGTATAGTAACACTGGGGGATCAAAGCAGGAAAAACTGCTACCTCCTTACTGGAGGAAAAAACTGCACATGCTTTTTTTCACCGTTTTTATCAAATGTAGCACAAGACTGGATGAAGATTTTTGAGCTGCATCGGAACCATGACACATCACTTTTCTTAAAGACAGCTCTTAACCCAGGTGTATGAACAATATGAGTGACTGAATATTTGACAAATAGAAGGGGCGTTGGTCTTACCTGAACGCCTTTTCTCAGTACGGAGATGGATAATCCATGGATGGATGGGTTTTCTCTGTCTGCCTGCTCTTGAGACCAAGTAGCCAAAGCTTGACACGCCCCCACTTCCTGTGGAGTCCATTCTTAACGAGGGCGAATTGGCTGATGATTGACGAGGTATTGGCTCTCAGCTCCCTACTAGCGGCCTGCTGGCCTTGGGGTGGGTGTGGATTATCCATCTCCGTACTGAGAAAAGGCGTTCAGGTAAGACCAACGCCCCTTCTCCAGTACAGGAGATGGATAATCCACGGATGGGACGTACCAAAGCCTCACTGTCCCAAGGGGTGGGAAACAGATAAGGCCGGTAGATTGATCTCTGAGACAACTTGCTGGAGGACCCTCCTACCAAAGGAGGCATCCGCCGATGCAAAGCGGTCTATCTTGTAGTGTCGTATAAACGGGGAAGGCGAGGACCATGTCGCGGCCCTGCAAACTTCCTCGATTGACGCCTGGGTAGCCCATGCCGCCGAAGTTGCAGCGCTTCGGGTGGAATGGGCTGTGAGATGACTTGGGGGCGGCAGGGATGATACATTGTAAGCTTCTGCGATACAGCTTCGGATCCACCTTCCAATGGTGCCCGCGGAAACTTTCCGCCCCAAGGTGCCCGCTTGGAAGGACACAAATAGGGCCTCCGATTTGCGGAAGGGTTCTGTACGCTTTATATAACGCCGCAAGGCTCTGCGGACGTCCAATGTATGCCACTGCCGCTCCCGGTCATGTGTTGGATTTGGACAGAAGTTTGGGAGAATTACTTCCTGTGTCCTGTGAAAGAGTGAATTCACCTTCGGTATGAAGGCAGGATCTAACCTAAGGACCACCCTGTCCTTGTGGAAAATGCATAGGTCGTTTCTGACTGACAGTGCGGCCAGTTCCGAAATTCGTCTGGCCGATGTGATGGCAATCAGGAACGCCACCTTTAGCGACAGGTGTCGCAAGGAAACGGTCGCCAATGGTTCAAATGGTGACCGAGTGAGTGCGTGAAGGACTCGCGGTAGTTCCCAGGACGGGTACCTGTGAATTACTGGAGGTCTGGTGTTATAGGCGCCCTTGATAAAGGCGCGGATCCTGGGGTGGTGAGCTAAGGGAACCGAATCCGTGCAGGTGAGGAGGGTGGACAAGGCCGCCACTTGCCTGCGGATGGTCGCGGGGGCGAGGCCTCTGTCTAGTCCCTCCAAGAGGTAATCTACTATCTGAGGGATGTAGAGTTTGTGTAAGTCAAACTGCCGTTCCCTGCACCAAAGGCAAAAATTTTTCCAAGTGGAGTCATAAATGCGGTTTGTTGCCGGACGGCGTGAAGCTTGAATTATGGTAATGGCCCCGGGAGAGAATAGTTCCTGTGCCATTATCTGGCGCTCAAGTGCCAGGCGGTCAGTTGTAACCATTGGGGTTCCGGGTGACTGATGGTTCCCTGGTGTAGGGACACTTGATGAGGGGGAATGTTCCATGGGGGCGACTGAGACAGGTTCATCAGGTCGGCGAACCACGGTCTCTGTGGCCAATATGGTGCTACTAGGATCACTTCTGCCCGCTCCTGAATCAGCTTGCGGATGACCGCCGGTATGAGTGGTAGTGGGGGAAAGGCATAAAGCAGACCCTGAGGCCACTGAGTTCTCAGAGCGTCCGTCCCCTCTGCTCGCGGGTTGAAGTAACGAGAGTAAAATCTGGGGAGCTGGGCATTGTCTGATGATGCGAACAGATCGAGGATCGGGTACCCGAACTTGCGGGAGATGTCTAGGAACAAGTTCGGGTGTAGCCCCCACTCCGAAGGGTCCACTGTGGTGCGGCTTAGGAAGTCCGCTTGCTGGTTGTTGACCCCCGATATGTGTTCCGCTTTTAGTGACTTCAGATTGGGCTCTACCCAGCTGAATAGGAGTCGTGACTCTGTCATCAGGGTTTTTGATCTGGTCCCCCCCTGCCGATTGATGTGCGCCTTGGCTGCTACGTTGTCTGTTAGGACTAGAACGTGGTGGCCTCTGATTCTGTCTTTGAATTGTTGCAAGGCTAGGTGGATAGCCCTGAGTTCTAGCCAGTTGATGTTGTTTCTCAGATCCGTGGCGGACCAACGTCCCTGTACAAACCGGGAGTCCAGATGGGCTCCCCAACCATACAGACTGGCGTCTGTAGTGATGGTAACTCTGACTGGTTCCTTGAAGGGTGACCCCTTGGTCACGGCCCGAGAGCACCACCAGCGTAGCGCCCTGCGGATTTGTGCCGTGACCCTGACTAGGTGGTTGGATGCGCTGGTGTTCTGCCGTTGGTACGGGAGCAGAAACCACTGTAGTTCCCGTAGGTGGAGCCTGGCCCAGGGTACAATGGCTATGGCCGATACCATCTTGCCCAATAATTGGGAAAGTGTTAGTATCGGAACTGAACGTTGCCTGTGAACCCAGCGAGCCAGTTCCCTGATGCCGGCCACCCGGTCTTGGGAGAGATAGACCATACAGTTGGTTGTGTCTATCATGGCCCCCAGATGCAGCAGCCTGGACGAGGGAACTGTCTGGCTCTTCTGAAAGTTTACTGAGAATCCGTGTAATTGGAGGACGCGAATGACGGTCCTTACGTCCGCCTGAGCTGTCTGTAGGGATGTTGCTTGGATTAGTATGTCGTCTAGGTAACATTGGACGCGTATTGGGATTTTTCTCAGTTTGGCGGCTACCGCTGCTAGTATCTTGGTAAATACCCTGGGTGCCGAAGATAGACCGAAGGGGAGAGCTCTGTATTGGAAGTGTTTTCCCCCGTAACAGAAACGTAGGAACCGGCGGTGGTTTGGGTGGATGGGGATGTGAAGGTAGGCTTCCGTGAGGTCTATCGATGCCAGGAAGTCTCCTTCTCTGATGCTTCCCAGGATGGACTGAAGGGATTGCATCTTGAATTTTTTGTATGTGATGTAGCGGTTGAGGTTTTTTAGGTCCAGGATTGCCCTCCATCCTCCTGAAGTCTTTGGAACCACGAAGAGGATGGAGTAAAATCCTCTGCCTCTGTATTCCGCTGGGACCGGTTCTATTGCTTGAATGTCCAACAGGTGTTGGATGGCCTCCTGCATGAGTTTGCGTTTGGTGGGGTTCCTGGAGACCGAGCAGTTGATGAGTCGGTCTGGGGGTGTGACCAGGAACTCCAGGGACAGCCCGGACTGGATGGTTTGTAGTACCCAGTTGTCCGTGGAGGTCTGCTCCCACTGGTGGAAGAAGTGAGCTAGTCTTCCTCCAATGGGTAGGTCTATGTAGGAGTCATTTTGTCTTCCGGTACGGACGACCCGTTCCACGAAAGGGTCGTCTCGACTGGTTTTGTTGTCTGGGCTGGAACCCCGGTCTGTCGTAGGGGCGGCCGTACGGTTTGTTCTGCCTGGGAGTGAATGGCTTGGGTGCCTGACTGATAGGCGTGGTTGTCGGTTGACGAAAGGACTGCCTACGAAAGTAAGGTGTGGTACGTTTGTCTGACCTTTTGTTCAAGTGTGCCATGACCTTCCGCTTGTCTTTGTTCTCTACAAGATAGGGGTCCAAGGCCTCCCCAAACAGACCGTTGCTTGAGTAAGGGGCGGTCGCTAGCCGCCACTTAGCCTTGGTGTCAGCTTGCCAGTGTTTTAGCCATAGCATTCTCCTGGCAATTATGTTGGATGCTATGGATCTGGATGAAAAAATGGCCGATTGGAACGTTGCGTCTGCAGCGTATTCCGTGGCTGCTACCATCTTAGCCAGGTCCTGGTGTGTTCGTATGTCCTCCATAGGAACTATGGTTTGTAGTTGTTGCAACCAGATGAGGGTGGCCCGGACAAAAAAGGAGGCCGAGGTGGCTGCTTTGATGGCCCATGCCGCTGTCTGGTGGGTTTTGCGAAAGGCTTGTTCCCACTTTTTGTCATCTGCCTTAAGGGCCTCCACTAGGTCCCCAGCCATGGCTGTCTGGGAGACCAAGGGGGTCCAGGCTTCATCTACTTTAGGAATTTCTAAGGCCTCATTGAGGTCTGTGGCAGTGCTGTATAATTTTTTGTCCGTACCACTCACTGATGGGAAGGAAGCGGGAGAGTCCCATGGCTTCTTGATCCCTTTCAGGAAAATGGCGGGGCAAGGTATATGGTGTTGCGTTGTCACCTTTTCTACGAATACGGGTCTGGATGTGGTGGCCGGTGTCGCTTGCGGCTGAGAAAACTGATCCGTCCCCATGTCCGCAATGGCTGTGGCCTTGCGTAGTATCGTGAGGAAGCGGTTGGGATTAAATAATCCCCCTGAGGGGGGCTCAGGGGGAAGTTCCTCATCCTCTGACATAGAGATCCCAGGTTGATCCTCCTCTTGTGGTGAAGAATAACCACTCATGGAGGACTGGGCCGGGGAGACGGGTTCCTGAATGCCTGAGGACTCTGAGGGGAGTTCCGAGTGTGGCATGGCTGAGATGGAGGGCCCCTGGTCGTGGTGGGCGGAGCGCTGTGCTAGGGCTCGGTCCACCACTTTGGTTAATAGGGCCTCTAGCCGTCCATCTGCCCAGATGTCCCCTATGTCATTACCTTTGGGTGTGGTGACCGCAGGTGGAGAGTTGGACTCAGTGGTTGTGCCTGCCGCCGTGGTTGTTTGTTGGGCTGATGTAGATGGCGGATCCAGTGGTTGCGGTGTTCCTGGAATGGACCACGCGCTCTGGGTTGATGTGGATGGACCCAATGGTAATTCCATCTCGGTGGCCGCCATTTGAACCAATTCCAATTGGGCCTGCCTCTGCGCTCTGGAGAACTCCTTCTCCAGGGCCTGGTGCCTACGGCTGGCTTGCTTTTCCGCCAACTTGGAGGGCCTCTTGAGCGAGTGTTTTGTCTTCGCTTTGCACTTGCCTGCCGCCTTCTGGTCAGAAGGTGTGTTGCAGCCGTAATTGGGAGGTGGAGGGGTCGTGCTCATGGATTGAGGCAACGAGGGTCCCTCCATTCCGCTTGAGCAGTCCCAGAAAAACTGAGAAGACGCTCAGGCAGGCAAGTATTGGCGGGAGCGAAATTGGAACAAGTACCAGGACTGTTCCCCTGATCACCCGACCACAACAAAAATATTCTCTCTGGGCTAAGGTCACGGTAGCTGAGGGAGGTACCGAAGGCACGTTTGGAACCACTCTTTGGGTTCCGCCCGGAGGCCTTAGGTGACCAGGCAACGTGCACCAGTAGAAAAAGGAAAAGGGAGGCAAAAAATATCAGTGGCGACCTCAAAAGGGTCTGTAGGCCTGACTTAATACACAGCAGGTATCAAATGGCGGTCACCTAGAGCGGAATTTATTCTTATTAATACTATTACTATTATACTAATAATAGGAACAACAATAATAGTAAAATAATAATAATAATAACAACAACAACAATAATGGTGATGATGATAATATTGTGTGTTCTGTCTTTAGGCCTGTTGGCCCTGCAGTCGCTTAATTTTTAGCTTTAAAAAAAAATTTTTTTTTAATTATTATTATTATTATTATTATTTTTAAAATTTATGTATCTATTTTTATTATTATTATATTTTGTCCTATTATTATATGTGTGTATCGGGGGTGGAGCGCTGGTTGTGTGCTCCTATTCCGCCTCTATCAGTGATTCCAGATATGATGTAGAGCTTCCTTAAGCTTGGTTTGCCTTTCTCTGGCAAGAGATGGCAGCCACAGCTCGTTTCTCCCTGAAAAAGGGCTTTGCAGATCCCAGGAGGGTTCTCTAGCCTCCGTTTCTTGGTTGGCTTACTCCCTTCCTGTGCTTCGTTTCCCTCTGAAGATAAGCTCCGCAGCCTCCCAGAAGCTGCTTGTGCCCGGGGATTTAAATTTGGCGCGCTGTGACGTTTTAAGGTAATCCCAGCCAGGGATTGCCTTTGTTGTCTGAAAACGGCAACTAAAATGGCGCCCGCGGTTGCCCTGGGCTGCTAGGGAATCTCCGATGATCCGAATTCAAGTTTGAATCCGGACCTGGAGATTGTTATTTTTTCCCCCAATTTGAGGAAAAAATCCCTTGGAAGGTTGGGGAGAAAAGCTCAGCAAGTGGTCTCTGCTGATGCCTTTTCCCCCCCCCCTTTTCCACCTCCAGAGCCCTGGGGCTGACTGGGATCCGTGGGGAGTTTTCCCCCCCCACACCCCCTTTTTCAATTTTAATATAGGATCAGGGATGATCCCAAGGAAAACTTAGTGGTTGGGGAAAAGGTTCAGCAAGTAGTCTCTGCTGATGCCTTCTTCCCCCCCTTTTCACCCCCCAGAGCCCTGGGGCTGGCTGATATCTGTGGGGAAATTTCCCTCCCCACCAATCCCCTTTTTAATTTTAGGTTTGAGATCAGGACTGATCCCCAGAAAATTTTGTGGTTAAATTCCTATAGGTGGAAAATATTTTTTTTTTTTTGGGAAGGGGAAGCCAATTATCAAGGGATAATCAATCAATGGATTTCTTGTCTAACCTGATAAGCTGAGAGCCACGCCAAAACGAGTCTTCTCCGAGCAGAGACCAAGTTAAGAATGGACTCCACAGGAAGTGGGGGCGTGTCAAGCTTTGGCTACTTGGTCTCAAGAGCAGGCAGACAGAGAAAACCCATCCATCCATGGATTATCCATCTCCTGTACTGGAGAACTTAATAGTTATACATATCAAGTGTGAATGTATCAGACGCAAGTCCGGAGATGACACAACAAAAACCAATTGAGATCAATCCTTTATTTGCTTACACCTAATAGACAGCATTTTACCAGACTAAACCCTAGACTGTGTAGTCTCTTAATCTAGGCCTCTCTCTTGGAAAGTTCTGTGTTGCCAAAACTCTCCCCCACTGCTTCTCTGGGTGCACGTTCCATCTCAAAGTGTTACTGTAGATTTCTCCTTTTTTGAGGGAATCCTGATGGAGCATTGAGAATATGAGAATATGTATTCAGATAATACATTAAGATAAGATAGTGACATTAAGATAATGTCACTAAACTGGACAATAATTATTTGTCTTGTATTGCAATTTTCCTCTAGTTTTTGTGATTACCTTCTCAACATAGAAATACATAGTCTGCTGAGATGAAGCTGTTGCAAAGTTACTGGCATTCAGAACCCACTGCAGGACCAAATAGTTCCTTTGAAACTGCCCTTTATATGAGCCAAGGTGGCGCAGCAGTTAGGGTGCAGTACTGCAGGCCACTTTAGCTGACTGTGTTCAGCAGGTCAGCGGTTCAAATCTCACCGGCTCAAGGTTGACTCAGCCTTCCATCCTTCCGGGGTAGGTAAAATGAGGACCCAGATTGTTGGGGGCAATGTAAATATATATATACATTGCTTACTGGTGTACACCGCTTAGAGAGTGCTTGCACTTAAAGCGGTATATAAGTCTCATTAAATAAATAAATAAATAAATAAATAGTGCTGCATATATCTGTAGGATATACAAATAGTCTTTGACTTGTTTATTCAAAGTTACAATGGAAAAAATGACTTATGATCTGTACTCTCACTTATGATCATTGCACCCCGCCCAGGATCACGAGATCACAACAGGGACATTGGGCAACCAGTCTGCATTCAGGACTGGTTTGCAATATTTTGCGATCACAAGATTGTAATATGCTATCTTTCTTGCCATGGTCAGGGAAGATAGATTTGCTTAATGACCACATGATTTGCTTAAAAACCACAATTCACTTCAGAAACACGATAATTTGCTTAACCACTATAAATAGTATTGTAAAATTGGGTCTGACGTGACATACAACTGCTATGATTTATGACATAAATTCCTGTCCCAACTGTGATCATAAGTTGAAGACTGCCTGTAAGACTCATTAGAGCCACACATGCCAACAATATTCAGAGTACAATATACAATATTCAGCACTCTTGACATACAATCTGCCACTAATTCTCCCTTTGCTTATCACTGTTCTAACAAAAGAGACAATCTTGTTTGTTGATATTGCATGAAAGGCAGGTTAAATTTAAAAAATAGCATTAGAAAGTGACACCCTGTTGTATCAGCAGGAGACAGATTTATTCTAGAAAGGCCCACTATGCATTGAGATCTGGACCAACTCTGTATGCTGCCCAAAGTCATGTTATGTGAGATGGGAGGCTATATACTGTAAATGTACTAAATTCTCCCTCGCTCCCTCCTCCATCTGGTAACAACCAACTACCTGCCACCATGGGACTTGTGAATTCCTGCTGACTTCTCCGCTGACTTTGGTTGTGAGAAGCCAGCTGGAAGTGGCTTCAATTAACAACTATGGGATTCAATTAATGATGGCCACCCAGACTGCAGGGATTGATATTGCTAAGCAAAGCAACTGTACTTTACAACCACATTAGTTAAAAGATGGATATTTTGGTCTCAATTGCCACAATAAGCTGAGGACTATCTGTATTATTTCTACCTGAGAAAAGATGCTTTCAAAGCTTATAAGCTTTTGGCATTTTAGAGAAAAAGCAGATTGAGGAAAGCTACAAAGCTTTGTCTAGAGTAGCATTTCTTAAAAACTGGTACTAGGATCCTTGGTGTTTCCCCAAGTCCCTCACACTCCCAGAGATGCCTATGTTTAAAAAATAATATAATTCTATTAAAGTCCCATCAAATAAGTGTAAAAAGCAGTTTTGGCAGCAAATGCATCTATTCTAATTTTAAATACAGTGAATATCTATAAATATGACCCATGCAAACCAAGTTCTGTTGAGGCCTTCCATAATTTTTTAAAAGTGGGAAGTGGTTCAAGAGAGAAAAGGTTTAAGAAATAGGGGTCTAGAGCAATATTAGGACAACCCACAAAAGCTTTAATTTTCATCTACAATTTCAGTTATTAGCTTTAATCTGCTGCATAACCAGCTACGAAATTCATGAACAACTGCAGTTAAGAAAACATCTTGATTGATTGATTTTGCAATAAAAACCAATAAAGAGGAAGGGAAGACTATAAACTCTACTTTGTTAAGGAGATGAGATGGAAGAAGAATTTGTTGTTATAAATATCTACCTTTCCTTTGCCACCTGCTTTTTCTTCCTTCCTTGTTGCTACTCTGATCACTGCTACTACTACTGCTGCTGTCTGTGGTGGAAGAATCTGATTGTATATCACTGCTTTCTTCTGAGCCGTCAGACAAATCCTTCAGCCCATCAGGAACATCTTTCTGCAAATAAGTAACAGAGAAAGAATCATACAAATCCAGAGGCAGAAGAATCTAATATGTAGTGTGTAGTTTTGTATTTCACTTTAACATTAAGGAGAATTAAACTCTAAAACAAATTGATGCCACTACTTCAAAAATGAAGGAAAGTGTTCTTCTAGAAACACCATTAAAATTAAAGACAATTATAAAAGATGACACAGATCTTATCTGCATAAGATAGGTGATGACATTTATTCAACTTTGGTTGATCTAGGAAAGTTAAGCACATTTGGATCTGATTGGTACTTGAATGGGAGACTTCCAGAAAATTCCAGAACAATAAACTGGGCTGGCAAATTTAAATAAATAAAGAAATCCAAGAAGATAGTAGCAAACCAATTTGATATAGTTTCTAAGAGAATTAAATAAATGTGTCTCTGAATTCACAAGGCATTGTACTCAAGAGGAATTTCCATTTTTATTTAGTATGGATGGATACAGGTTAGCTCGACAACTCCAGAGGAAAAGTGGATCTGATACTACCCCAGTCCATACTATCCCACATCCTTCAGTATACCCAAAAGATGCCTCCCAAACTTCCAAGGAATGGAGATTACCACACATCTGTTCTTTTGTGCACCTCAAAATACCCCAAATTATTGGCACTATAATAGTTAACATTCAATCTATTTTCTTCACTTAGTTTCTTTAGTTTATAAAACCATAATTCTTGGAAAACAATCTTCATGATAATACATTTTATCTTCGTCAATACACTTTACACTATATTTTCAACCTACTGGAAAGTCTATTCTCAGAAAAGAAAAACCCTAGCTGAATGACAGAACATGTGGAATTTCTAGATTCAATCAAAAATGTAGACCCATGTCTGAAAGCCTGGAGAGCTGTTGCCAACGTTAATAATATTGAACTAAATTAATCAATGATGTAACTCAATAGAAGGTTTCTTGTATTTCTAACAGCTTCTCACTCTCCTAACAATGGATTGTATGGATTTGATTCAATAAACTTCCTGTTAAGCTAATTAAGACTTTCAATTAATGGATAACAATTGGTTTGTGATCTAATCAGTCATAAGGGTTAATGCAGGAACACTGTCAAATCCATACACCACATACTGTCACTACTCACCTTTTCAAAAACTATTTTATGCCCTATTGGGAACATCTGTTTAAAACAGCAGCATACCACATCATAGGATTTCTAATTCTGGCACTTTGTGGTTTGAAATATAATTTAACTTGTTAAAAGATGGTTCATATTTCAAGTGGAAGACTCACTTACTTTCAGTGTATAGACCCCCATCCTTCCAGGAACCTTATAGAATATTCCCTCATCTCCACGGGAGTTGGTGTGCAGCATAGCATTCAGGCATGCGAGCGGAGAAGTTCCACTGGGAACAGAAATGCAATATTAGCTACCAGCAATACAAAGCACAGCTATCACACTTTGTATCTGCTTTGGAATTATGCATTACAGGAGGGTAAAAGAAATGATGCAAGAAACGCCTTGCCCACTTTTATTTATTTATTTTGAGTGCAGCTCAAGTTCAACTAACTTCTAAACAATTCTTCAGTATATGCAAATTAAAATGAAATAAGGATTGGCACAGATGTTACAGGCCATGGCACTGAAGGAAAATTTTAGAGACAATGGACAATATAATTTAACAGGTAAATTCTCTATAAGCAAGCATATACTGCAAAATATAGCACAAAACGTTCATACACTCATGTTAATTATAAGAGAAAACTGCTCTTGCTATTGAGAGAATTCCTAGAAGGGAAAGAAATTTCTTCAGTCATTTCATACATAGTCTGTCACATTCCCAAACGTAAGTGCCAGGCCAAAAAAAAAAAAGCAGCAGAGATAATAGAAGTTTCTATAGCCCCGACAACCAAAATATTAAGAAAAAAAGTTTCAACATTTATGTGAATGACTTAAGAGTCTTCATTGCTTCAGACATACTGGCATTTAAAAAAAAACATGCTGGTTTGAGAATAAAATGCATCAATTTCACAGTATTACCAAAAATAAGAATTGTTTTTAATTCAACTGCAAATTCCAGTGTGTATTGTGCATCCATAATAAAGTTGAGAAGAAGCATTACAGAATAAAGTGGGCTCATTTATTCAGTTTTTTTACTCTTCCAAGTTGCTTCCAATGTGTGCTTGTTTGCAGTTCAACAGTAAAAAAAACAACTACCGTAATACACTCATAAACCAATAACTTGCATTTATGAACAATGCATTAAGCTTCCCAAACATGTAGTCTAGACGTAGAAACTATAATCGCAATATGCCAAAAAGTGTGAGTTTAAATTAAGCACAAGACTAATCTGAACCCAAATTCATAAGAAAAACGGCTAATATTTACTCACACAAGACAATTCACTTAATTTACCTCGGCCTATAATACCACTTAGAGATAAGTTCATTTCCTTTGCTTATGAAGAAACAAAAACCTTTGTTTCTATAACAGAAGTGGGCAACATTTAGTCAAATAAGGCCATATTTCACATTTAGGAAAAACCTGAGAGCTGCAGAGAAAGTGATGGTACATATGGATATAGCACTGGTTTTTCCCCCTTGGCTTTTGGAGTGTTGAGCTGTGTTTTGTTCTCTCTCTTTTTAAAGCATTTGAAGATTCAAACAATATGTTTATGTACTTCCTGTCTCAAACAGTACAAAATCACACCACCAATTTTTTGTGATTCTAGTTCCCCACTGTATATAGTTCCCCACTGTATATAGCAATTAGTGTTTTAAAAGCTTTTATTGGGGTTGCCAATGAAGATATTTCAAAAGTGAAACTGCTGCACAAGGATAAAATGGAGGTCAGATGAAACCTCCATTCCTCATGCTCTGGAACCACTCTAGAAAAACAATTCCTTCCCTTCCTACAGCAGTTCAGGCATCTAAAAAATTTAAATTGTTATAAAAAGGCTCTGTGGGAGAAAGGGGGGGAATGGGACTCTGGAGGGAACAGTTTATATGAAAAACTATGGGAGAAAGGAAGCATAAGAAGGAAGAGAATGGTCTTTCTCCTGTACAGCTCCCTGGCATGACCCTGCAGGAGTTTAAATGAGTGCCGCCTTTGGGCCAAAAAAGGATCCCCAGTTTTGCTTTATTTTAATTCAACATTCAGAAGATCCTAGAGTGAACAACAAGATGGTTCAGAAAACCCTGCCAAGTCAATCAGAGATGAAATCATCCAAGTAGAAGAGCCAATGCTAAGCTTCTTTCGCTCAAAGTCAAAGAGAACAAAGACTCGACTGGCAAATGTCAGCCCTTCCCACCTCATCTGGCTAGCCCTGGCCTCCCACAAACAAGTTTTGGGTACACAGAGAAATGATTCTTCAACCTAACAGCAATGAAATTATCGCTAAGCTTCTTTGCAAAGCGAGCTAAATAAATGTAGCATTACTTATGTGCAAAGGAATTTATTCATTAATTGTGGCTCTTACCTTCTGGAAAAGATGGAAATCCAAGAAACCCAAAAACAAATTGAAAGAGACAATGAGAATGGGTAAAGGAAAAAAAAAGATAAAAATGTAAGTATGTCAGTAAAACAATACTTTCATATATTTCCCATGACCACCCACGCAACCCATTTTCCTTAGATTATAGAGAACAAAGGGGACAAGAATTGGACAAATTCATCAAGCAGGCTTTGAAGTCTCAAGTGGGAGTACTGGTAGTATAAATAAAAGATACTACTTTGGTGTTCAAGTGCAAATTACACTGAAGGAAAGGTAAAAAAAACTAGTAACATAAAAGGCTGCAGAGTCAATGCTACCTCTAGGTAGGAACAAAGAATACTGTTGAAACTGCTCCATTATTACAGATGACACCCGAGAATTACATGTTCCACATTGATTTTACAAACGTATTCCTCCCACTGTAATTAAGAACATTTCTTGTGGGTTGATTGCATGGCTTAATAAAAATATATGTTCTTAAAATACCCCATGACACTTTATTGAACTTAATTTCTGGTGGAAATTGTTTTATTTTTATCTATTTACTAACTGTACCCAGCCACGCATTGCTGTGGCTCAGTCTGGTTAAATGGAAAAGAAAGAAAAGAGAAAGTGCACGTTTGTAATATGTTTAATTTCACAATGCTTGTGGGTATACAATATTTTTTGTTGTTCTATTGTCTGTGCAGCTAGAGATTGTCTGAAATCGTAGCGGGTGCTGCTTTTACATCCAACAGATGGTGCTGTTTTTCAAAAAAGCATGTTTTTACCTGTCACAGGTGTGACATCTATATAATATAGGTATAAAAAACATGTGTGTATTCGAATGCAACGTTGTGTCAAAATTTCAAAGCAATCGGTGAAGAACTTTCGGAGATTTAAGGTTTTGAACAAACAAACATTTACATTTTTATTTATATAAGATTACTGTGGCCAGAAAAAACAAAGCCCATATCGTTACACAGAAATCAGGCTTGTCAGAAACAAACTGCTTGAAAGATCTATGGCCAAGAGACTTACAAAGCAGAAAAGCTATCACAAGCAAACATCCGACATTTGGAAGAGACTACTGAACACAATTTCATTCATTCTAGTATCTGATCAAGACTGGAACCAAAGTCAGGAAGTCACCTATCAAGCTAATTCTGGAGAAATATAGCATTATGTGTCATTGGATACATCTTGCACTATTTTTCTGACAGTTTCAATTCTGAAGCTTAAGCTATAATGTTCAGTCAATCTCCTTTAAGGAAAACATGCCTGACTACCTTATTTTTAATTGAAGTATTGAGGAAAGGGAATAGTTTATATTTTAAAGTACTAACAGATTTATTCAATTAAATTCTGAAAGGTACTATAATATAATGTTCTTATTACTCTTTCTAATTTCTTAAAAAGTTCTATATTTCTTTTATTCTTTTGTATTTCAAATAAAAACATCTGAGTTGGCCTAGTTCAATAAATAATTAACCAAAATAAATAATACATTTTAAACCTAAATTCCATTTCTTGACCCAGTAAGGAATAATCATCAAAAAGTAGGCAATTTTTAAAGGCAAAAATCTCTAGAAAATGCAACATCTCCAGTCAGTGGCAGAATATCAGAAAAGAGGGAGCCTCCCAAAAAAAGTCACTCTCAAATTCTTGTGGGTGAAGAAAACAATTTTTAAGTAAGATTCACCCCTGTAAGCAAGAAATAAACAACATCTAGCCTCTCATTCTGGAAGTTCCCAGGGTCATACATAATCCCAAAAGCTTGCCATAAAATTTAAAAGTTAGGGTTTTTTTTAACTTTGGGCTGAAAATTTTAGTCTTGTCCCCTCTGGAGATAGCATTATACATCTCCCACATCCTCTAATTCTATCCCCATCCCATCCCAAATTAAAAATGTTTCTTCAATCTGCAAAAGCATTAACTAAATTAAATCATTATGACTTTTAAATGGAACAAACAACATTTTAGAAATCCTTAGCAGTAAAGTCTCATCAGAGACAAACTGACCAAGCTAAACACTCAAAAAATATAGCATTAATCATTTTCAATGGTTTTAACTCCTCTAATTTTTAGCTCATCTTAATTTTTATTTTCTAAGCAAGTTATATTTACTATATTGATAATCTTTTTGCCCTTCAAAAATAGTACCCATAGTAATTAATAATAGAAAAAAAAGTTGTAAGTAAAAGTTTGTTTTACAAACATGACCTCTACATTGCTAAGAATTTCTTTATTATATTCAAGTCCCCAAAATGTACCCTATTTAGTAAGACTGAAGAAAAGTGCATACTACAAAGCTTTTTTAAACAAAATGAATGTATAAATATAGAAGTTCTCTGATCTGAGTGGAGTACATTTCAATTTTCTGTGCATCTTTTTTAAAAAAACATAAAGCCATTTTGATTACAAAGCATGAAATCCATGTTTGCTTTCCAGTAAAAACAGTGCATGCACACAGCAACTTCACAGCAGGCATACAAACTCCCACACATTTTTAATTGTGTACTTCTTCCCACTATTAAGTGCTTCCCATTAAGCAGATAAACCTTAGCAGCAAACATTTAGCCTTTTTATAAAACATATTAAAAGATTCAAAGCATTTCATATAATTGTTCTAATAATTCTTTGTTCTGTAAGGTAGATCATTATTACTCTCTTATAGATAAAGTGATTGTGCACCTTTATTTATGAAAGGCCTCATTCAATCCCTGTCATTCAATGTGGAAAGAAAATACTGTAATAGTAAAATTAGAAAACATCTCAACTGTCTGAATCATTAAACATTTTCTAGCATCAGAGTAGACAACAGCAATCTAAATTAATGTCAGAAATTTGAATATGGTATTTAAAGTGCCAGATTTGAATGGAGGACATCGTTCACTTTCCCAACTATGGAGTTCATTTTAAAACTGTTGTCCTCTCTCAGCCTAACCAACCTCACAAAATTGTTGTTAGGATAAAATTAAAGGAGATCTTTCTAACAGTTGCCTTGAGTTCTCAGAGAAAACTGGAACATGCATGCAATATAGCCTAATAGTGATTCCCAGAAAAGCTTAACTTAGTCCCATTCCTAAGCTTAGTGAAATACCTAATGATTTACTGATTGACAGCTCAGTCTCAACCACCAAGCAGCTCTGAAAAGTAAAATTTTTCAGGCACATGACATCAAGATGATATTACTTCAACCAGGAAGTTGCCCTTCCTACATGAACAAAATTCCTTTCTGTTTGTTACCAAGTAGCATTAGTTCCCTATTTACAGTAGTGTTTTCATAAATACAAAAAAATTAACTTCAGTCTACAAACAAAATGTCTGGAAGAAAGTCTGGCAACACAAAATGAACACGAGAGGAATGCATATGCTGCCCTGGTCACCTATTTGTATCTGCAATACTTACAAAACCTATCTCTGTTTATGTTATTAGGAGTACCAAACAGTATAATAATTCATACTCACCTAATCTCTTTTAAACCTTCTTTTTGGATAACCTGAAGAATCTCTTTGTGGCTCATTGGTCTGTTAGGATTTTTTTCCAGAACCTTGTAAGAAAAAAAAAAAAGATTTGAATCAACTTGTCTTGTCTTATTTTAGCAACTGGTTTCAATCTTTTTTTTCTATATTCTATGTCTACTTGCCTGCCCAGTGACTTAGAATCAATTCTTCCAAACATTTATCCCAGTTTGAGCTAGTGAACAGGTATTGCAGAATATGTTGGCATGTGGTACCTTCAGCTTTTTTTTTTCATTCTTATCATTAGCCTCATTGTCATCAGCCATTCTGCCATATCTGATCCTTGGCAAATCTATGGATCAGTGTTATCATTAGCAAAACTACTAAAATCCCATTAAAATGGCAGATAATTTATGTAACTAATTCTACTTCTGCTCATTTCCTATTGACATACCCACAAAACATAGCAGTTAAGTGTACATTTAATTATATTTGCAAATATACAATATCAAGATTAAAACAAACAAACAAAAAGGGAATGTTTATGACCCCAAAATTATTGGAATAACTATTGATGGTGGAATAGTCAATTTTAAAAAAAGGATGTTTGACTTCAATACCATCTCTTCATGCAGTCACCTTAAATCATTAAATGGGCAGCAAATAAATTTGATAAATAAAATTGCACAGTAGAGAAATGACATTTGTCTTAGAAATGCTTAAGATAAATGCTATATACAGAACAGCTTATCCAAAATTGAACCTATATGAAGCTAAATGGTACAATCCCAATATATATCAGGCAATGCTTTATCCTGGATGGCTATTACAAATATTTCTTTTTTATAGATTTAATAAATTTATATGGTCGCTCATCTCATAAACATGATTCTGGGTAGCTGATAATTTTTTCTTTTATTATTTGTACTTTGATTTCTATCTTCCTGTTAGCACTGGACACATTTGACATTGGGATTGTAAATATTATGAAATAAATAAATAACTATATAAATAAAAAATAAATGTTACAGTGAGATACAAGCAATGCCACGTCATATATGATGTTGTTATCTCCACCCTCTACAGCACCCCTAGAATGCTTCTGATATATTCTTACAATAGTTCGAAATAACAGCAACAAATTATGCAAATACACTATAATTTTGAAAACCCAAGTTTTCGTACCCCCTGGAATATTCTCTTTCACCCCCAGGGGGTACGGGCACCCCTGGTTGGGAACCCCTGCTCTACAGTGCCCCATATAATTGACTTCTGGCAATAGCTATAAGCCATGGCAACCAAGAAAGCAAACCAATGGATCTTCAAATAAATCAACAAGGGTTCTCACTCGAAACAAAAATGACAAGGCACAAATTACAATGCAAAGACCCAGCTGTAATGCTGGGAAAGGTTGAGGGAAAGAGAAGAAGAGCAGAAAGATGGATGGACTTAGTTACAGTGGCAATAAGGATACCATTGGGAGACTTAAAAAAACAGGTTAGGGATAGATTATCATGGAGCAATGTAGTTACTAGGAGTCAAAAACAATTTGATGGCACATAATAATCAAGCAGTTATAAGTTTATTATCAGGAAATCATAAGGAGGGGAAATGTAGGCATGACAGAATTCTTATGCTATTTTACAGTCAGAAGATTATAATTTAAAATCTTTTTAACCCACTTGGGGAATTCGTACTTCATGTAAAAAGGGGTAATTGTCCCAAAGCAACTCTCAAAAATGGAAGCAACAACTGTTCTTCTTTTAAAATATAAATCCTAGTAGTTCTTATATAACTAGCACTAATTGAAAACTTACAAGAATGAAGAAATGAAGAAAAGAAGATAGCTTTTGAGACGAATTCATAAGTTGCATCAGGTAACTTAAGTTCAGGTGTGTCCAACCTATGGCCCATGGGCCATATACAGCCTAGATAGCTAGTAATGTGGTCCTGTAAGATTGTAAACTTTAAACATTGTGCAGTTTATATACATTGACTATATTACGTATTTTATATGCAGCTCAGGACAATTCCACTTCATTTAATGTGGCTCAAGCAAGCCAAAAGGTTGAACACCCATGCTCTAGATTGTATAATGGTACTCTATCTAGACCAGGGGTAGGCAACCTTGGCTCTTTTATGACTCATGTACTTCAACTCCCAGAATTCCTGGGCCAGCATGTTCTGGGAGTTCAAGTCCACGAGTCATAAAAGAGCCAAGGTTGCCTACCCCTACTCTAGACTCTATAACCAAAGTCAAAGTCACTAGGAGGGAAAAAAACAATTTTCTTAAAGTTCTAGATGTTATCTTCAGGATTAGAAGAGTATTCTGGCTGGGTACAATTAGGATAGACATTGTTACATGGTCTTCTGCAATGCGAAAGCTTTCAAAACATAAATATTAAATGGCAAAAGACTTATGCCGGAACATGCGGTAGTAAGATTTTTTTTCTTATAAAATTGGGCATTTTAAAATTAAATAAGTACAAATTAAATATAATACAAAACAATTTATCATTTTGGAGTCAGTGGGCACCATCTAGTGGTGTCACAGGCTTCATAGCACCTGTGAGCATCAGCCAGCTGCCTTCCAGTACTCAGGATCCTTGCAGTTAGGTAGGATACACTGTCCAAAATAATAAACGAAAACTGAAATGATACTGAAAAGCTATTGAGTTTTTTTCCCACTTTAAAAAGCAAGGCGAAAGAGGCAGTACGGAAGGTGCTTTTAGGAGACCAGAAAAATAGTGTATCTGAAATAAACTGATAAGTAATGTCTGATAATGAGAGCTATATAACATTTTATTTATTTATTTATTTATGAGACTTATATACCACTTTAAGTGCAAGCACTCTTTAAGCGGTGTACACCAGTAAGCAATGTATATATATATTTTTACATTGCCCCCAACAATCTGGGTCCTCATTTTACCTACCTCGGAAGGATGGAAGGCTGAGTCAACCTTGAGCCGGTGAGATTTGAACCGCTGACCTGCTGAACACAGTCAGCTAAAGTTTTATTTCTGGTTTTGTTTATGTGGGAAGTCCTAGACTAATTCCCAAGTCCCTTCGGCTGTTTACTGAAGAATTGCATGATATGACATGCTATAATAATAACAATAACAATAATAACAAAACAACAACAATAATAATAGAGTTGGAAGGGACCTTGGAGATCTTCTAGTACAACGCCCCCCCCCCCCCCGCTCAGGCAGGAAACCCTATACCATTTCAGATAAATGTTTGTCTAGTCTCTTCTTAAAAACCTCCAGTGACGAAGCACCCATAACCAGAATAAGGCACGGAGTGATGACATTTGTTCATACTGAGGTATAGAAAGGGTCCTGCCTTCTCTCTGTCCTGTCACCAGGTTTAAATGTCTTTGACCTTCTGATGGATGGCTTCTTGTTTGCATTTTTACAACATAAATTTATTGGTGTGGTTCCCTCCTCTGCATCCTGACTTTAGATACTACTGTAGAAACCATGTAGTAAAAGGGCTGTTGAGGCATTTTGTTCTAATTTGCACATCCTCTTACATCCTAGTTGTTTTTGTCCTATTTTAAGGAAAGCTACCCAGCATCACCAAATAATAATTAAATAATTAAATCAATCTCCCACCCTGAGTATAGGTATTTACACTGATACTTTCAAATCTTTAGGACATAAGAGTATAATATAAATTTGTTGTCTAAATCTAATTAGCTGCCTCTTCTTTGGTAGCTTTAAATAGTTCAATGGATTTTTCATGTATACCTGGTGATTTTCTACTTGACAATAGATTTATTACCCATCGTATTTCACTTTCTACTGGAGTCTCTTTCAGAACAAATTTCTCTCTCCAAAGTTTTGTAAAAGGCTTCAGTAAAGTTTTTTAATTTTTGAAAAAAGCTCAACTGTCTCTATCAGATTACTTTTGAATATTGCTATCATAGCTGCATTTTTTCTGGTTTCTCTGATATTCTTAAAACATTTTTCATTTTTCTTTTCTTGTTTGTAATATTCTTGAATGAGATATTATTCCTTGAGCTTTTTTGCTTCATATTGGAAGTTTATATTCATTTGTTTTGTTTTGTTACTCTTTCATCTTACATGTTTCCTTGGCTAGCATGATAACTTATTTTGGAAATCATTTTGATCTTCTCCAATTTGAAATTTTGGGAATGTTCATGCCTGTAATCTTTCATGTTCTGTCTGTTATCTTTTTCCCATAGCACTTTAAGTTCTCTTTTGCATAACTGTACTAATCTTGCTCCTTACAAAGATTTTATATTCTGACTGGATGACCACCATACCAAATCTAGTTTAAACTTCTATTCTATTTAATTTTCTAAGCTTATCCTGTATATTTTCAATAAGTCATGATTTATGTCACAATCTGAAGTACCTCAAAGTTCCCTTTACAAAAAAATCTTATCCATCTTCTGAATTGTTGGATTTATACAATCCAAATCTTATTCTGATTCCAGGTTCTTCCATTTCTCCAACTAGTAATATTACGTCCTTCCTAGGTTACATTCACTATTCTTGCAATTTGCTGTAGAATTCCTCAATATTCTTGTCCATTGCAAATGTACATTGCAAACATATACTTACACTGCTATTATACTAAATGATATTCTTTCTGAATATCCCTGCCACTTGATTCTTTGGTAAGCTCTTATGCCTTATATTTACTTATTCCTAACACATCTAATTTAATATCCTTTATTTCCTCTTGAAATGCACAGATTTTTTTTTCAATTAGGCAGTGTTGGTTTTGGAAAAGATGAATCAGGTAGCCCAAAGACCCCAAATCTAAGAAAATATTCCATTTTCAGGAACCAATCCAGCAAAAGATTTGCATGAGCTGCAGTACAAGAAACCACTTCCATATTTACTATCATTTTGGGAGAATTGGCAGTGGCAGCATGGAAAAGATTCCTAACATAAATTACATCTGGTAATCACTAACTGTAGTTCCTGTATTTTTTTTTCTCTACTCCATTCTCCATTTCCTGCTGGCTAGTAGGGCCTATTGCTTTTTGGTCTTCTACTAGATCTGAAGTGGAAACATTTTGCACACAAAATAACAGGACAGCAGAGAACAGGAAGTGTTTGCAATAACTATAACAATGTTAAAAAGCCCTTCAAATATTAACTTACAATCTTTCTGAAAAAAGAGTGCAGAGATAAACATAGATGTACTTTCTTTTGTTTGGGGGGAGACCATGCCCATCTAATGTGGGCAGGAGAATCAAGAAAGAAGCAGTGCAGATTTTATTATTAAATAAAATGCACATTACTCTTATTATTCAACATTTATTAATTTTTACAAATTATAGATGAGCCTAGAGCTAATAATGATCAAAAGAGAACAGTGAGAACTTTTCCTGTACAAGCCTCATAGGAATGGGATTTATACAAATATGATTCCTCTGAGGTTTCCATTCATTTCATGTAGACGTAAGCAAGAGAATCTGCCAATGAAATTTATACAGACATATTTATTGAAATGTAATAATATGCATTTGCACTTCCTCATGGTATATTCTACTCACAACTATAGTAAATAGGATATTTTACAAACATAAAAGCTGCAGAGACCCTTTGAGATACTGTTCTGGGCAAAACTGATTTTAAAATTTTAAATCCGCTAATACATTGAGATGGGTACATTAGAAACTGCACATTTTGAAAAATGTTTTAGTTCATGACCAAAAATCTCCACAGAACAGAGCAATTTGCTGAAAGAGGTCTCCTAAATACAAATGTTGATTCAGACAGAAGAATTACAGGCAGGCTTCTCCTTATTTTTTGAGTAATGCAGGCATGGACAATACAAAAGTACATTTTTCTTTTACTCGCTGTCGAGTAAAAAAACTATTCAAAAACTTCCTTCTTCTCCCAAATACACCAATTATGGATTGAAGCTGAAAGTAGCAGTACAGCAAATATGTTTGAGAAGCAAGTCCTGGAAGAAGAGTTTATTTAGGAGTTGCTTCTCAAACATATTTGCTACACTGCTACTTTCAGCTTCAATCCATAACTGAAAGACAGTGGCTAAAGACACAAATGCTCACTACACCATAGTTCTTAAGCATAATATTTAGTCAATGGCCCACATTTCTGCTTTAATTAGAAAACTGAAAAAGTTCTATTGTGGTCTACAATAACAAAACTTGTGTTACTAATGTATTCGATGGTCTGAAAAGAGACATGGACAGCATTGATTATATATCTATATATGCGAATGCTTCCAGTATAAAACATGAAAAATTTATACACACAATAATTTGTTTATTCATAGTGAGGAAATATTTAAAGTAAATATTTTGTAATTTACTTCTGTTTTAGATGATAAATCTACCATACCAAAGGAAGAAATAGGTATGGTTGCTGGCAAGCACAATTTACAACAAAGGTGGATTTAATCCTGATAACCAAAAATATTAACTTTGATGATAAACTAAGAGCAGGAAATATAAAGCAGGCTTCATACTCTATGTTGTCCACAATCTAGTACAAATTGCTATATAGGCTACTTTATAAGTACCAAGATTTATAAGTACTATAAAGGAATATAGAGCTGACCTTCAGAATAGAGACAGACTGGATGAGGAGACTTTGAAAACAGAGAGAAATTTGGACAGGCTTTCAAGATCTGGTTATTCGACCCTTCTACAATTCTGTTATTCCACATTACATTACTCCAGAGCATTCTGGAATTCCTGCCATTCCTATTTTTTGAACTTGCCAACTATACTTCAAATGGCTGGCATTATCAGAACCAAACTAAAATAATTTTCTGATTTTGACATTCTGGAATATCAGCAGTTTCTTAACGCAAAGTTCTTAAGTTTCTTTGATGCCCATGATGGACAGAGTATTAATCTTACTTGTCCTCGTGATTCTTCTTTGAATAATATGTAAGACAAGAATCTTAAAGAGCAAGGACAGCACTGATAACTCCTCTTCAGAAATATCTCTAATCTTCCTATCACGGTTGAATTCATTTTCTAATGCAACTGTGCAATGGTTGCAATAGCCTACATGTGTTCTCATAGATCAGCTAGGGGGAAAAAAAAAGAGAGAGAGAGAGAGAGAGAAGAGGCAAAGCACTCTGCATAGTCTGTAACTTCAAAATCAGTGAAACAGAGTAATTTTCTAAACTGGTGATTGTCATCCGAAAATCACTTATAGCTTTCAGAGGTTTTGTCCCACAAGTCACTGATGTGATACTCTGTTCATTAAGCTGGGCTCCAAGGATCAATTGGGATTGTTGCTGTTGTACCAGTCTCCTTGCTACATGGGAACTTCCCTGTCTGATCTTCTTCACTCCATCACCATGCTAGCAATGGAATTTCTCAGGCTGGGGGACTTCAATCTGCTTCCTCTGGGAGTAGGATCTAAGGCAGGTGTCAAACTCAATTTCACTGAGGGCCGCATCAGCATTGCGGTTGCCCTCAGGGGGCCTGTGGGTGTGGCCAGGGTGGGTGCGGCCTACTGGGTGGGCGTGGATGGAGTTGGTGTGGCCTACTGGGTGGGTGTAGCGAGCTCTACATCGTTCACGTCAAGGGTGCATGTGGGGGCCTGGGCAGGAGAGAGATAGATCTGAGGGTCTCTGACAGAAGGGGGTGGGACCAAGGCAAGTGCCAAGGCATGATCCATTGGAGGAGCCTCACTGTTCCTCTCAGGCCATGCGGGGAGGGGTTTATGGAGCTAAGACTGAATGCATTTCAGCATAGATGGCCCCCACAAAATTGTACATTGGCTCCTGGCTGGCCTGCGCCAGGGCCAAGGCAGAGAGGGCCGTTCCCTCACTTTCCAGGATGGCTTTGCGGGCCACATGAAACCACTTCACGGGCCACATCCGGCCCGCAGGCCTTGTGTTTGACATGTCTGATCTAAGGGGTCACAGTTCATGGCCAAGATGACCATGGGCCTATCCTAGATCATTCAGAGCCTGACATGGGTCACACACCAGATCTGGTGTTCTTGTCAGAGCAATGGCTATGTGATCTTTCCTTGCGGGAACTTTAAGTGTCCCCCTTGTTATGGACAAATCATATCCTGATTACTATGAATTTTCTGGCACTGCAACCCACTGCAGGATGAGCCACCCCCGGTGAGGGTTTTCAGAGGGAGCTGGAATTTGTCCCTGTTGGCCTATTGCAGTCCTTCCAAGGCCTTGGTTGCCACTTGGAATAAAAGGCAACTTAGGCACTGGACTGGATCACACCTACTGTATGTGACCTCTCCTCTCCTTTCTCATGGATCTCGTCACTCTCTGTGGTTTACAGAGGGAATGAGGGAAATGAAAAGAGAAGAGACATTTAGAGGGTCACTGGTGCTAAACCAAGGACAAATGTAACCAAACATAGATTAGAGTTGCTATTAAGCCTACTTTGTGGAGCAAAACAACAGTAATTCTCCACTCTTATTGAAACTACAAACTGTCACCCCCGTTCCAGATGACACAGCCCTCTTGGGTAAATGGGTTCAGAGAATATTCTGCAGGGACATGTAGAAGAATTTGCTCAAATAAAATAAAATCACTTAGATTTGCTTACAATTGGATGCTGGCCTAATTGCAGGGCCAAAGGAGATGCCTAGAGTGGAGTCTTACCTGATTATCTAGAACGGTTTGAACCTGTTGGACCTGAAGAAGTGAACAGGATCCTTAGAACTGTGAGCCCAGCCACCTGCTCTTGAGAAAGAAGCCTGGGAGGCAGGGTCATTTGAGTGGATCCTAGCAATACTTAATTCTTTGAGAGGAAGGAATTGTTCCTTCACCTCTGAAGAAGACTACAGTTCACCCCCTCCTCAAGAAACTATTGCTGGACTCCTTGATAATGGATAACTTATGTCCAATATCCAATTTCCTCTTTTGGGGAGATGTTGATCAAGAAGATGGTTTCACAACAGCTTCAGAGGACCTTGGATAAAGCGGATTATTTGCATCCTTCATTAAGTTTCAGACCTCAGATATGGAGCAGAAACAGCATTGGTCATGATTTTGGATGATCTCTGGTGTGGGCAGGATGGTAGTGGTGCATCTATCTGTGCCTTACTTGATCTCTCAGGGGTTTTCAATACCATTGACCATGGTATCCTTCAGGCCTTTTCTGCTGTGGTACTCACATTGTGGAATCTTCTCTCCCAAGTGATGAGGTAGGTCACATCACTTCTAAGCTTTTAAAGGTCCCTCAAGACTGGCTATGCCAGCAGGTCTGGGTGAAGTTATGAGATGGCTGTTATTGCTGACATCACTCTGTCTATTATTTTTTCTTTTCTTGTTTAGTTCTGTTTTTATAGTTTTTAATGTTTTCGTAATTATTGGTAATGATTTTAGGTAACAATTGTTTTATATTTATTTTTTTATTGGATTGTTGTATGCAGCCCAGAGCCAATTATTGTGACATGAGCAGCCATATAAATTTGATAATCAAAAATGATGAATTATTGTCAGGTTTAGCCCAAGAATGACATAAAACCACCCAGAGTTCACTTCTTTATTTGCTTTCACACAATAGATAAATTCTTGCCAGACTAAACTTCACTATTCTCACCTTAATGGATATACCCTGAGAGCTTTCTAGAGAGTGGCTATCCTCACTCTGTTCCTCTGTTCCCTATCCAGCTCTGGGCTGGGCAGCCTCTTGTCTCACCTATTTAGAATGTGCTTCCTCCTTCCTAGGAAACTGCTGCTTCACTGTAGTTTATCACATCACCTACCATCTGAAAGCACCATCCCTCACAACTATATACAAAAATAGTGTTGACATACAAAATCAAAATGAAACAGGAAAAAAAAAGAAAGGAATGGATGGAAACATTTACCTTTTTAAAAAATAGGCATTATTTTTCAAATACACTGGATTCCTAGTAAAATTTGCCATGCATCTCTCTGGAATTAATGCATCTATAAAATGGCTTTGTCAATTATGAAGAATATTTGGATAAATTAAAAACGCCAAATAGAATTGGCAACTCTGCTTATCTTGAGAATCAATTCTAGTCAAAAGCTGTGCTGAATTCTCCAATAAGCTCTTAATGACAAAAGTATTCAGAAATCATTCTATAGTTTAATAAATACTTGTAAGAAGAATTTATGAAAAAATAAAATCTGCAAAGTTTTTTGTTTTCATTTTTATTTGGATTTGAAAAGCAGAATTAACATTAATAGATATGTATATTTATACAATTCAATGAATCCCACTTTTTACTCCTGTTATCTGGTAAATTTACATTATCTGTCCTACCCAGAATGGTGAAAGTGTTCCCTATTCCCAGTTACCCAAGTATATGCTATGTAACTATTCCATCTTCTGCATTCACACTACCATCTTTAAAAGGTAGCAGATCAGTCATTTATTTTCATAACTGTCTTACTAAAATCCTTGATATTGCTTTGGGAAAGAATAGCTAAGAATATCCAAATTTAATACTTACAAAAAGAGTAGATTGTACATTTTTGAATTTCTGCATCCAGTGAGCAAAACTGTTGTTGAAGCATATTCTTTCTTGGTCTTCCATTTTCTACTTTGTTTTGACTTTGGGCAATTTGTCTTTTTCCTATGATTACCTATTTTATCAGTATCTTTCATGTAGCACTAGAAGCATCACTAAGACTAAAGAAAAAAATTCAGGTCAGCTGCTTGGCATAGATATTTGCAACCTGCTAACATTTTCCAGAAATTCCTCAGAGTTGCTCATTGTGCAAGCGAACTAGGAATTAGGGGAAAGAGTTAGATAGGGGAGGGGGGGAATGTGCTTTGCAAAAGCCAAGACAGCTAAAAATGTTTCTAATATAAAGCAAAGTAGGACAGCAATTCCTCTGAGGATTTCAATTACCAATAAATAAGTCAGCTGTATGAGGGAGTAAGCAGGTGGCAGAACAGCTCTACCTTTATTATCTATTCTGGAAAACAAGGGAGAGACGGATAGCTTCAAGGGAAGAAGTGCTCTAATTCAAATAAATATCACTTGCAGAACATGTGTACTATTTCTTCAAGGATCTTAATATAAAAACCAAATCAAGGTTGTAAACATTTGACAACAGTCACTTCACGCTATATGAAGAGACTGCACTGAGAACTTCTGATCAAGAAACTATACAGATAGTCCTCGACTTATGACCACAATTGAGCCCTAAATTTCCATTGCTAAGCAAGGCAGCTGTGAAGTAAGTTTTGCCCCATTTTATGATCTTTTTTGCCACAGTTGTCAAGTAAATAACACTATTATTAAGTGAATCCAGCTTCCCTCATTGATTTGCTTGTAGGAAGCCAGCTGGGAAGTTTACAAATGGTGATCACCTGAATTTTGATCATGTGTCCATGAAGATGCTGCAATGGTTGTTAAGTGTGAAAACCAGTCATAAGTCACTTTTTTCAGTGCCATTGTAACTTCATATGGTCACTAAACAAATGGTTCTAAGTCAAGAACTACCTGTATACATAAATATTTAAGGAAATATTATAAATTTAAGCAGAAATAGAGACAAAGCGTATTTAGAGGAATAACAGAATAACAAAATCTTATTCAAAATAAAACAATCTTATTCAAAAGGAAAGGACTCCGTAAGGAAGAATGGGTAAGTTGAACCTCGACATGCATAGCATTATACAATCTTTCAATAATCATATTTTTCCTTTCAAGCAACCTTCAAATGTTTTAAGATTAATATTTTAATAGTTTGGGGTGGCTACCAAAGTGAACCTCAACAAAACTTCTGCTATCCTACCTCCTTCTTACAAGCCTCCACATCTACTAAATATTATTTCTAATTAATTAGTAGTAGATAACTGCTACCATATTCTCTGTACATGCTGTAAGAAGCCAAAAAAACCCAAGACAAAAGTACATGTACGGTCTTTCTCTTATACACGTGTTCTAAAGTTGATGAAAATACAACAAGAAGTTCCATCTGGCTCTGTGACATAGGTTTAGTAATTATGACCTTCTAAAAGAGCTGTGCCAAGTCACTGAGCAATGCAAAGGTTTCTTCCACGGTGCATGACTTCCACTACTTTGAACGAGGAAGGTGAATGGATCAGAAACAATATTATCGCATGGGCATTAGGGAAAGGGATTCTTGCACATAGAAACAATTTTGCAAAGTGAACTATTGTGAACCATTCTTTTTACATAAACAATTCAGAAACAGGTAAGGGTTATATTTACCTGTAAACCAGCTGGAGAGAGAGGTTTGAAAAGGACTTAACCCAGATTACTGTGATTAGGCAATATTGTTCAAAGCTTTAATTAGAATCAAGATTACGAAGGAAGACTGTGTATGCCTACAATCAGTTCAAGAAGGTGTTCCTTCATCCTGATTAGTTAGGAAAAAAAGAGCAGCAGTGTGTTCAAATGTAGTGAGTACTGATTCTGGAAAAATTAGTGGCATGTGAGTCTGAGGACTTTCAAAGGCCACAGGCAGTGTGTTTTTTTAGGAGGTTGCTCTTTAAAAAAAAAGCCCTAGGTGTGTTTTGATATTTATTTCTGTAATGTCCATCACTGAAAAATTAATGCAACTAATTTTAGCAGCACTGCGGGCCACAAGAGTGAGTCCAGAGAACATGCGGGGAATGAAGGTTGCATATCCCTGCAATATCTTATTCCAAAGAGGCAAACCTTTATTTATTATAAGTACAGACAGCCTTTGAACATCTTCTGCAACAACTTTCCATATCTATATTTACAATATTCACATTGTCAGAAAAATAAAATTAAATGTAGAAATCATAGTGGAAATATACACATAACCTAAAATTAATAATTCAGAAATAAGAAAGGCCTCTAAACCCCTTTTGTGAACATCTTCAATGAGAGTGTGTGATGTATACTATTTCAAGTAGAAAAAGGTTCTACAAGTATAAGACAACAACAAAAAGTCTTTAGCCCTCTTGCCTGGCAGTCTGATCTCTCTCATAATCAGGCACACAGAGTTTCCACGGCACAACTCCAAGTTCCATCAAGGCAAATTGAACTTAATGACAATCCATAACAACACAAACATTTAAATTTTGATTATATATACTAAGTCATGCATAGAAAATTCAGCTGGCATCTGTTTTATTCTAAATAAAGAAGGGAAAAGTTGGGAAGACTACATATGGAAGGTTGGGAACATTTTATTTACATTTGAAAATGCTAAAATACTTTTGCTATTTCCATATCTGCTTGCACTGTTTGTCTCTTCTACCATCACTGAGGAAGAGAGAACCTTTTACAAATACTTTCATCATTTTACAGTTCCAGGACAACGTATAGAAGGGGCGTTGGTCTTACCTGAACGCCTTTTCTCAGTACGGAGATGGATAATCCACGGATGGGTTTTCTCTGTCTGCCTGCTCTTGAGACCAAGTAGCCAAAACTTGACACGCCCCCACTTCCTGTGGAGTCCATTCTTAACGAGGGCGAATTGGCTGATGATTGACGAGGTATTGGCTCTCAGCTCCCTACTAGCGGCCTGCTGGCCTTGGGGTGGGTGTGGATTATCCATCTCCGTACTGAGAAAAGGCGTTCAGGTAAGACCAACGCCCCTTCTCCAGTACAGGAGATGGATAATCCACGGATGGGACGTACCAAAGCCTCACTGTCCCAAGGGGTGGGAAACAGATAAGGCCGGTAGATTGATCTCTGAGACAACTTGCTGGAGGACCCTCCTACCAAAGGAGGCGTCCACCGATGCAAAGCGGTCTATCTTGTAGTGTCGTATAAACGGGGAAGGCGAGGACCATGTCGCGGCCCTGCAAACTTCCTCGATTGACGCCTGGGTAGCCCATGCCACCGAAGTTGCAGCGCTTCGGGTGGAATGGGCCGTGAGATGACTTGGGGGCGGCAGGGATGATACATTGTAAGCTTCTGCGATACGGCTTCGGATCCACCTTCCAATGGTGCCCGCGGAAACTTTCCGCCCCAAGGTGCCCGCTTGGAAGGACGCAAATAGGGCCTCCGATTTGCGGAAGGGTTCTGTACGCTTTATATAACGCCGCAAAGCTCTGCGGACGTCCAATGTATGCCACTGCCGCTCCCGGTCATGTGTTGGATTTGGACAGAAGTTTGGGAGAATTACTTCCTGTGTCCTGTGAAAGAGTGAATTCACCTTCGGTATGAAGGAAGGATCTAACCTAAGGACCATCCTGTCCTTGTGGAAAATGCATAGGTCGTTTCTGACTGACAGTGCGGCCAGTTCCGAAATTCGTCTGGCCGATGTGATGGCAATCAGGAGCACCACCTTTAGCGACAGGTGTCGCAAGGAAACGGTCGGCAATGATTCAAATGGTGACCGAATCAGCGCGTGAAGGACTCGCGGTAGTTCCCAGGACGGGTACCTGTGAACTACTGGAGGTCTGGTGTTATAGGCGCCCTTGATAAAGGCGCGGATCCTGGGGTGGTGAGCTAAGGGAACCGAATCCGTGCAGGTGAGGAGGGTGGACAAGGCCGCCACTTGCCTGCGGATGGTCGCGGGGGCGAGGCCTCTGTCTAGTCCCTCCAAGAGGTAATCTACTATCTGAGGGATGTAGAGTTTGTGTAAGTCAAACTGCCGTTCCCTGCACCAAAGGCAAAAATTTTTCCAAGTGGAGTCATAAATGCGGTTTGTTGCCGGACGGCGTGAAGCTTGAATTATGGTAATGGCCCCGGGAGAGAATAGTTCCTGTGCCATTATCTGGCGCTCAAGTGCCAGGCGGTCAGTTGTAACCATTGGGGTTCCGGGTGACTGATGGTTCCCTGGTGTAGGGACACTTGATGAGGGGGAATGTTCCATGGGGGCGACTGAGACAGGTTCATCAGGTCGGCGAACCACGGTCTCTGTGGCCAATATGGTGCTACTAGGATCACTTCTGCCCGCTCCTGAATCAGCTTGCGGATGACCGCCGGTATGAGTGGTAGTGGGGGAAAGGCATAAAGCAGACCCTGAGGCCACTGAGTTCTCAGAGCGTCCGTCCCCTCTGCTCGCGGGTTGAAGTAACGAGAGTAAAATCTGGGGAGCTGGGCATTGTCTGATGATGCGAACAGATCGAGGATCGGGTACCCGAACTTGCGGGAGATGTCTAGGAACAAGTTCGGGTGTAGCCCCCACTCCGAAGGGTCCACTGTGGTGCGGCTTAGGAAGTCCGCTTGCTGGTTGTTGACCCCCGATATGTGTTCCGCTTTTAGTGACTTCAGATTGGGCTCTACCCAGCTGAATAGGAGTCGTGACTCTGTCATCAGGGTTTTTGATCTGGTCCCCCCCTGCCGATTGATGTGCGCCTTGGCTGCTACGTTGTCTGTTAGGACTAGAACGTGGTGGCCTCTGATTCTGTCTTTGAATTGTTGCAAGGCTAGGTGGATAGCCCTGAGTTCTAGCCAGTTGATGTTGTTTCTCAGATCCGTGGCGGACCAACGTCCCTGTACAAACTGGGAGTCCAGATGGGCTCCCCAACCATACAGACTGGCGTCTGTAGTGATGGTAACTCTGACTGGTTCCTTGAAGGGTGACCCCTTGGTCACGGCCCGAGAGCACCACCAGCGTAGCGCCCTGCGGATTTGTGCCGTGACCCTGACTAGGTGGTTGGATGCGCTGGTGTTCTGCCGTTGGTAAGGGAGCAGAAACCACTGTAGTTCCCGTAGGTGGAGCCTGGCCCAGGGTACAATGGCTATGGCCGATACCATCTTGCCCAATAATTGGGAAAGTGTTAGTATCGGAACTGAACGTTGCCTGTGAACCCAGCGAGCCAGTTCCCTGATGCCGGCCACCCGGTCTTGGGACAGATAGACCATACAGTTGGTTGTGTCTATCGTGGCCCCCAGATCCAGCAGCCTGGACGAGGGAACTGTCTGGCTCTTCTGAAAGTTTACTGAGAATCCGTGTAATTGGAGGACGCGAATGACGGTCCTTACGTCCGCCTGAGCTGTCTGTAGGGATGTTGCTTGGATTAGTATGTCGTCTAGGTAACATTGGACGCGTATTGGGATTTTTCTCAGTTTGGCGGCTACCGCTGCTAGTATCTTGGTAAATACCCTGGGTGCCAAAGATAGACCGAAGGGGAGAGCTCTGTATTGGAAGTGTTTTCCCCCGTAACAGAAACGTAGGAACCGGCGGTGGTTTGGGTGGATGGGGATGTGAAGGTAGGCTTCCGTGAGGTCTATCGATGCCAGGAAGTCTCCTTCTCTGATGCTTCCCAGGATGGACTGAAGGGATTGCATCTTGAATTTTTTGTATGTGATGTAGCGGTTGAGGTTTTTGAGGTCCAGGATTGCCCTCCATCCTCCTGAAGTCTTTGGAACCACGAAGAGGATGGAGTAAAATCCTCTGCCTCTGTATTCCGCTGGGACCGGTTCTATGCTTGAATGTCCAACAGGTGTTGGATGGCCTCCTGCATGAGTTTGCGTTTGGTGGGGTTCCTGGAGACCGAGCAGTTGATGAGTCGGTCTGGGGGTGTGACCAGGAACTCCAGGGACAGCCCGGACTGGATGGTTTGTAGTACCCAGTTGTCCGTGGAGGTCTGCTCCCACTGGTGGAAGAAGTGAGCTAGTCTTCCTCCAATGGGTAGGTCTATGTAGGAGTCATTTTGTCTTCCGGTACTGACGACCCGTTCCACGAAAGGGTCGTCTCGACTGGTTTTGTTGTCTGGGCTGGAACCCCGGTCTGTCGTAGGGGCGGCCGTATGGTTTGTTCTGCCTGGGAGTGAATGGCTTGGGTGCCTGACTGATAGGCGTGGTTGTCGGTTGGCGAAAGGACTGCCTACGAAAGTAAGGTGTGGTACGTTTGTCTGACCTTTTGTTCAAGTGTGCCATGACCTTCCGCTTGTCTTTGTTCTCTACAAGATAGGGGTCCAAGGCCTCCCCAAACAGACCGTTGCTTGAGTAAGGGGCGGTCGCTAGCCGCCACTTAGCCTTGGTGTCAGCTTGCCAGTGTTTTAGCCATAGCATTCTCCTGGCAATTATGTTGGATGCTATGGATCTGGATGAAAAAATGGCCGATTGGAGCGTTGCGTCTGCAGCGTATTCCGTGGCTGCTACCATCTTAGCCAGGTCCTGGTGTGTTCGTATGTCATCCATAGGAACTATGGTTTGTAGTTGTTGCAACCAGATGAGGGTGGCCCGGACAAAAAAGGAGGCCGAGGTGGCTGCTTTGATGGCCCATGCCGCTGTCTGGTGGGTTTTGCGAAAGGCTTGTTCCCACTTTTTGTCATCTGCCTTAAGGGCCTCCACTAGGTCCCCAGCCATGGCTGTCTGGGAGACCAAGGGGGTCCAGGCTTCATCTACTTTAGGTATTTCTAAGGCCTCATTGAGGTCTGTGGCAGTGCTGTATAATTTTTTGTCCGTACCACTCACTGATGGGAAGGAAGCGGGAGAGTCCCATGGCTTCTTGATCCCTTTCAGGAAAATGGCGGGGCAAGGTATATGGTGCTGCGTTGTCACCTTTTCTACGAATACGGATCTGGATGTGGTGGCCAGTGTCGCTTGCGGCTGAGAAAACTGATCCGTCCCCATGTCCGCAATGGCTGTGGCCTTGCGTAGTATCGTGAGGAAGCGGTTGTGATTAAATAATCCCCCTGAGGGGGGCTCATGGGGAAGCTCCTCATCCTCTGACATAGAGATCCCAGGTTGATCCTCCTCTTGTGGTGAAGAATAACCACTCATGGAGGACTGGGCCGGGGAGGCGGGTTCCTGAATGCCTGAGGACTCTGAGGGGAGTTCCGAGTGTGGCATGGCTGAGGTGGAGGGCCCCTGGTTGTGGTGGGCGGAGCGCTGTGCTAGGGCTCGGTCCACCACTTTGGTTAATAGGGCCTCTAGCCGTCCATCTGCCCAGATGTCCCCTATGTCATTACCTTTGGGTGTGGTGACCGCAGGTGGAGAGGTGGACTCAGTGGTTGTGCCTGCCACCGTGGTTGTTTGTTGGGCTGATGTGGATGGCGAATCCAGTGGTTGCGGTGTTCCTGGAATGGACCACACTCTCTGGGTTGATGTGGATGGACCCAATGGTAATTCCATCTCGATGGCCGCCATTTGAACCAATTCCTATTGGGCCTGCCTCTGCGCTCTGGAGAACTCCTTCTCCAGGGCCTGGTGCCTACGGCTGGCTTGCTTTTCCGCCAACTTGGAGGGCCTCTTGAGCGAGTGTTTTGTCTTCGCTTTGCACTTGCCTGCCGCCTTCTGGTCAGAAGGTGTGTTGCAGCCGTAATTGGGAGATGGAGGGGTCGTGCTCATGGATTGAGGCAACGAGGGTCCCTCCATTCCGCTTGAGCAGTCCCAGAAAAACTGAGAAGACGCTCAGGCAGGCAAGTATTGGCGGGAGCAAATTGGAACAAGTACCAGGACTGTTCCCCTGATCACCCGACCACAACAAAAATATTCTCTCTGGGCTAAGGTCACGGTAGCTGAGGGAGGTACCGAAGGCACATTTGGAACCACTCTTTGGGTTCCGCCCGGAGGCCTTAGGTGACCAGGCAACGTGCACCAGTAGAAAAAAGAAAAGGGAGGCAAAAAATATCAGTGGCGACCTCAAAAGGGTCTGTAGGCCTGACTTAATACACAACAAGGTATCAAATGGCGATCACCTAGAGCGGAATTTATTCTTATTAATATTATTACTATTATACTAATAATAGGAACAACAATAATAATAATAAAATAACAATAATAATAACAACAACAACAACAACAATGGTGATGATGATAATATTGTGTGTTCTGCCTTTAGGCCTGTTGGCCTTGCTGTCGCTTAATTTTTAGCTTTAATTAATTTTTTATTTTATTTATTTATTTATTTATTTTTAAATTTATTTATTTATTTTTATTATTATTATATTTTGTCCTATTATTATATGTGTGTATCGGGGGTGGAGCGCTGGCTGTGCGCTCCTATTCTGCCTCTATCAGTACTTCCAGTTATGATGTGGAGCTTCCTTAAGCTCGGTTTGCCTTCCTCTGGCAAGAGATGGCGGCTGCGGCTCATTTCTCCCTGAAAACGGGCTTTGCGGATCCCAGGAGGGTTCTCTAGCCCCCATTTCTTAGTTGGGGCTTACTCCCTTCCTGTGCTTCGGCTTTTTAAAAAGGAGGGTGGCCGCAGCTCGTTTCCCTCTGAAAATAAGCTCCGCGGCCTCTCAGAAGCTGCTTGTGCCCGGGGATTTAAATTTGGCGCGCTGGTGACGTTTTAAGGGAATCCCAGTCAGGGATTGCCTTTGTTGCCTGAAAGCGGCAACTAAAATGGCGCCCGCGGTTGCCCTGGGCTGCTAGGGAATCTCCGATGATCCGAATTCAAGTTTGAATCCGGACCTGGAGATTGTTATTTTTTCCCCCAATTTGAGGAAAAAATCCCTTGGAAGGTTGGGGAGAAAAGCTCAGCAAGTGGTCTCTGCTGATGCCTTTTTCCCCCCTTTTCCACCTCCAAAGCCCTGGGGCTGGCTGGGATCCGTGGGGAGTTCCCCCCCCCCACACCCCCTTTTTCAATTTTAATATAGGATCAGGGATGATCCCAAGGAAAACTTGGTGGTTGGGGAAAAGGTTCAGCAAGTAGTCTCTGCTGATGCCTTCTTCCCCCCCTTTCCACCCCCCAGAGCCCTGGGGCTGGCTGATATCTGTGGGGAAGTTTCCCTCCCCACCAATCCCCTTTTTAATTTTAGGTTTGAGATCAGGACTGATCCCCAGAAAATTTTGTGGTTAAATTCCTATAGGTGGCAATTTTTTTGGAAGGGGAGGCCAATTATCAAGGGATAATCAATCAATGGATTTCTTTGTCTAACCTGATAAGCTGAGAGCCACGCCAAAACGAGTCTTCTTGAGCAGAGACCAAGTTAAGAATGGACTCCACAGGAAGTGGGGGCATGTCAAGTTTTGGCTACTTGGTCTCAAGAGCAGGCAGACAGAGAAAACCCATCCGTGGATTATCCATCTCCTGTACTGGAGAAAAAAAGACTCAGTATCATGCAATACAAAATATTAATCCTCTGCAAACTGAAGAATTCCTTTCACTTTCATAAGAGACCAAGATTCAGCAGAGCCTTCCAGGAAAAGAAAGAGCCAGATTTTTATTTTCAGAATACAGATAATGGAATTGGAAGGAGCCTTGGAGGTCTTCTAGTCCAAACCCCTGCCCAAGACCACTCTAGACAAATGGCTATCCAATCTCTTCTTAAAAATCTCCAACTTCTAAAGGAAGTTGTTCTCACAGTCAGGAAATTTCTCCTTAGTTCAAAGTTGGATCTCTCTTTAATAAGTTTCCATTGGTTACCTTTTGTCTTGCCCTCAGGTTGTCCCCCTCTTCTCTGGGATAGCCGATCAAATATTGGAAAACTGCTGTCATGTTATCCCTAATCCTTCTGTTTGTTAGACTAGAAATACCCAGTTCCTGCAACCATTCATCATATATTTTAGCCTCCAGACCCATAATCATCTTTGTTACTCTTCTTTGTACTCTTTCTAGATATTTTTTAGAATTGATTTTCTACTACTATTTTCACTTGCTGAATGGATTCTTGAATGGATTCCTACTTGCTAGGTCTCTGGATCCAATGCCAAACAGTTAAACTTGCTTCAATCTGTTAAAATAAGGGAAATATTAAATAAAGCATTCTTGTATGCAATCTATTTTATACTTAACTACCTTCTCAGCTCTAATTTAGTTGCATCTAGACTAATCATCCCAGAAACAGAAGCAACCTCTATTTCAAAAGCAAACATTCTGAAACAGGGAATGATATACATTATATGCTGGAGAGCAGCTGATTAGAAAAGACTGTTCTAGAATATATAATATGGCCATGTATACTTGAAAACACATTTTGGGAGAAGTGCTAATCTAGAGCAGTAACCCACTGCCTTTCATTAAATTAATCTTTTTAAGGTTTCTGTACAAAATGCCACTGATTTAGCAGTCACATTAATTTTAATGAATGGATTCCATTGACCACTATTTTTTTTTTCAAACTTGCAAGGAAGAGGAAACCAAAGGTCATTATTAGGAGACCTTTCAGGCACCATTCACTTCTCCTACCAAATAGAAAATTAGAGACCAGACAATACAACAATACAAGTGCTTGAATAGATTCACATCAAAAGAGATAGCCCTTCAGGCCTACTTGGCCAGATAATTTTGAATTTTAAAAGCATCAATATTTTGAACTCTGTCAAGAGCCAAAAAGAGAGTCAGTCAGTAAAAAGGACAAAACTAGATATTTTGTATAAATCTATGCAAGAAATGATAGCAAAGGATTTTGCTGCTGTATTTTGGAATATCAGAAATTTCCAAAAGTGTCTGGGTCTTGAAGACAGAGCATATACAGTATGTTATAAGAACCCATTCTTAATCTCAACAAATAATTAGAAATATATAAAATAATATGAAATTGAAATGTTCCAGATCTAAAACATCATATTTCAGAGTTGGATCATTTGTAATAAGATTGGGATAGCACATTCCAACTTTGACATTTGGGATTATATTTTACCTTTTTTTCTCTGTTATGGAATATACATCACATTTTTCTTTCAGGGGTTGAAATATTTCACCTTCAAAATGTTTTGCACACCTTTCACTTCCTTATACAAGTTAGAGACACTGACATTAAAATAGATGAATTCAGCTGGCATTTTTTTACTAATTTCTCATATGGCCTCAATTCACCTTAGGAGGGAAACAGTGACCTTCAATTATTGCAAGAGTTAATATAGGTCTTAACAGTTTATTGGTATGCTAATTTGCTACTATAATGTTTCTTTGATTTCAGGTTAAAGACATACCAATGATAAACAGCACATAGTTATAGGTTTGCAATGGCACTGAATTCTGAAACTGGAACCAGTTCAATAATTCAGTGCCACTGCAAATCCAACCAGTTCAATAATTCAGTGCCACTGCAAATCCATATTAGTCAGAAAATAATTCTCTTACCTTCAGTCTTTTACAATAAAAACCTAAATACACTTTAAACTATGGATCCAGCTAACAATAGACTTGATCAGGCAGCAGCTCTTTAAATCCAAATTTATTAAGCAGCCTTGGCCAAAGTGCTACAAAGATTCATAAGGACTGCATATTGTTCAACCATCTACATTTGCGGATCTTAAGGCCACAAGATATCTCAACCACAGAAGAGTACTTCCTTCATGAATGTAGGAAATGCCAAAGACAAGGAAACAAAACTAGTTCTGTTTCTAAGGAGCAAATAGGCTACTGCTCACCTTTTCTCCTCCCAGCTAAGCCATTCGGCTCTGCTTACCTTACTGGTTATGTGCTCTGTTCCTGGAATAGAATTAATGAACTGCATAGGGGCACCTAATTGTGAGACAGGCAGCATATAAATTTAATAAATAAATACATTTTATTTATTTATAGCTATAAGAGGAAACACAAAGCAAACACAGACATAAGTTAATGTGTAATAGTAACTATGGTTTGTGTTTCCACAGTTTGCCGACCAATCTCAGAAGTCTGATTTCATATATTGCACTAAGTAATAAGCTCTGTACAACAAACACCATTAAGATTTAATATTTCATTTATTCATGATCACACAGTATTTAGTTTCAGAGCTACCAACTAGCCAATGTAGTTCTTTATTCAATACAATGGCTTCCCTTCAATTCAAAGTCTCCTAGGAAATCTCAGCAGAGAAATAGTACCACGTAACTGGACTTACATAAGATGGCTACAAATACTGATTGAGCAATCAAACCCAACAACTGTATAGCAATGAGGCCACATCAGTGTAGAAGAAGGTATCAAGGGTATTCTTTTGTAAGCACTGTACTGTCCAGTGCATTTATAAATACTCTGGATAGGGATCAGAAAATACAACTATCAGATCTGTAGATAATACAAAGATAAGCAAGATAGCAACAACTGTCAAATAAACAAATACTATCAAGCTTCAAAAGGATCTTGACAAGCTAGTACAATGTGCAGGAACCAGCAAGATTAATTTCAACAGTGAAAAATGCAAAGTCTCAATAAAGAAGGAAAAATCAAAAGCATAAGTAGATGGGTGAAACCATGATGAATATTTTCAGGCATTTTTGCTTTGCAAACATTTCTTCTTCACAACAGATCATATACTGCTTATTAACTTCCTACCAGTATTTGATTGTCTTAAAATTTCTCCATCCATTTTTCTATGCCAATATTCTATGCAAGCACTTGTTCCAGCTCTTCACCATTTATGTATAATTGACAAATGTTTACTCCATTTTCCCTGTCAAACATAATTACTCTGATCTTTGATAAGATTTTCTGATCTGTACTTCTTGCTGCATCAGACAAACAAACATTTCCTGCAAATTGCTCAAATTCTCAAGATGGCATCTTAAGTACTCAAGTACTAGTATATTGCAAATAATAATTCACAACCAATTCACCTCTACCATCACCATAAGATTCCATATGCCGTATATTTATCCACAAATTGATTAAACAAAATAATGGACGTCACACATCTTTTAAAACTCTCTGTTCAATCCTGGATCATTAAGCATTCCATTTATACATACAATACACATTTAATCATACATTCTTATTGCACTGAGACACCAAAGAAGTTGGTTCCACAACTCCATATATGTACAAAACATTCTATAATTCAAGCACTTCGGGGCACTTTTTATAAATCAATCATCATCCAATCAATTGCATCTCATATTCACATAGTTCTCAATGACCTTTGAAGAGCCATAGGAAACCACCCAACCAAAGAATCCCTAAGACCACCCCCACCCACCCAGAATATAAACTGAGAGCAAACAGCATTCCTTACTAGCACTGATGATGTTACCTAGTTAGGGTAATGAAATGTCTGCAAGAAAACAAGCAAGCTCAAAGAGCACCAAGGACCCCTCATCATGGCTTTGGTTTTTAAAAAAAACCTTTCATCTTATAATTTTAAGTAAGACAGAGAAACTCTATTGATCAGTCTTAATTATCCTGTACCACATTTAGCATTCTGTTCTTACTGTAGTGAAAGTACTAGTAATTTCTAGCACATTTGACTGTGTGTTACAACCCTAACTTAGGCCCAGTTTTACTCCAAGATATTCACACTATTTTATACAAGCTAAGATTACTACTGTGGAATCTACTTTACAAGCCACTATATTGTTGCCATGTTTGCACTATACTGACATAATCTCTGTATGCATTAAAAAAATTAAAGATTTTCACAGCTTCAGAAATAGTGCATTTCCTGGGTACAGTTGTCTGAAGCAACTGTTGTACATGAAATCTGAAAAGTCAGAAAGACAACACTGAGATTCAATGGTTTAGCATATTAAATCATTTGAATCTCCTATAACAAAGATGTGAAATACAGCAATTGAAGATCATCTTTGAAGATGGCAATGCTTGGGCTGCAAATCTTAAGCCTGGATTTTGTTAGTGTTTGAATGATAGACCTCCAGGGAATAATACTAAGCCTGCATGGTAGACTGGGAAATTGGCGGCGGAGGGGGGGGGGGAGAACTTCCTGGAAAAATGCAGTAACAAACCACTGAGGGAAATTGTACATTAGAGTTCTAGACTGTAGTTACATAAAAAATTAGCAATGACTTACCTCAGGTTCACAAGATCAGCCTAGTAAGGTTTCTAATAATTTATTTTATTAAAAGCATGGTGATAGTGAGAGTGTTCCACTGAAAACCATTACCTCTTCTGAAAATAAGTTCATACATTTAACTAAATATATAAAAGATATCAACAAAAAGATTTTGGGTTTGTTTTCTACTACCACTGATTTCCAGAATGACTCAGGTGCACAGCCGGATCTTCTGATCTATTAACAGTTCTACAACAAAAACTCCTGGGAAAAGATCTTTCTCAATTCCAAGAACTAACTGGCACTGAGAATCCTCCTGACTACTCCAGGAGAAAAACATTTTACACATTTTCTGGACCTGACATTTTTTAAAAGGTAACTATAATTTCTTGTGTATGCTTTATTTAGATATAACTAGTGACTATTTGTATATTTCACTAACAAAATAACAAAAAGCTAATTGCCAATGGAAGAGTTGGGAGTCAAAGAAGCTCTGAGAGGGAATAAATTAATTCACTATCATCCTGGTTAGTTCAAAAAGATTAGTATATCAAATCACTTCCTTATATAAATGCAAAGTATTAGTACCGTTTTATAAAACCCTAGAAAGACCACACCTGGAATACTGCAGCCAATTTTGATCACCATATCACAAAAAAGATGTTGAGAGTTTGGAAAAAATTCAAAGAAGAGCAACTAAGATGATCAAAGGCCTGGAGACTAAAACATACGAAGAACCGCTACAGGACTTGGGTTTGACTAGTCCAGGGGTAGGCAACCTTGGCTCTTTTATGACTCATGGACTTCAACTCCCAGAATTCCTGAGCCAGCTATGCTGGCTCAGGAATTCTGGGAGTTGAAGTCCATGAGTCATAAAAGAGCCACGGTTGCCTACCCCTGGACTAGTCTAAAGAAGAAATAGGGGAGACATGATAGTATTCCAGTGTCTGAGGGGCTGCCACAAAGCAGAGGGGGCCAGATTGTTCACCAAAGCACCAAAGGGAAGGACAAGAAACAACAGTTGGAAACTGATCAAAGAGAGAAGCAACCTGGAATTAAGGAGAAACTTCCTGACAGTGAGGACAATCAACAGTGGAACAGCTTGACTCCAGAAATCGTGGGCACTCCATCACTGGAGATTTTTAAGAAAAAACTAGACAATCACCTGAGATGGTATAGGTTCTCCTGCTGATTCTATTCTATTCTATTCTATTCTATTCTATTCTATTCTATTCTATTCTATTCTATTCTATTCTATTCTATTCTAAATTAAGGTGGTGGCTATCACTGGAAATAAATAAGATCAAAATGCCTAAGGTATTATCTGTTTTTACAAGATCCTGTCCAGAGATTAAAAATAACTAGAAAGTTTCTCCAATGTTCAGTTTCTTCTCTCCAATACTGTTTACCATCTTCTACATGAAGCTGCTAGGTGAGATCATCCATCACAAGTTGAGGTATCATCAGTCTACTTTTTATCTCCACCCCAGGTGACCCAAGTGATGCTGTTGCTCCCTCTCATGGTTTCTGGAGGCTATGAGGACCCCTTTATGGATTACTGCCTTGTCGTGGCGAAGGGGCTTGCGTAACTCAATGAAGCTATAAGCTATGCCATGCAGGGCCACCCAAGACGGACAGGTTATAGCAGAGAGTTCTGACAAAATGTGATCCACTGGAGAAGGATATGGCAAACCACTCCAGTATCTTTGCCATGAAAACCCCATGGACAGTACTAAAAGGAAAAAAGATATGATGCTGGAAGATGAGCCCCTCAGGTCGGAAGGTGTCCAATATGCTACTGGGGAAGAGCAGAGGGCTAGTACTAGTAGCGCCAGAAAGAATGAAGCGACTGGGCCAAAGCCGAAAGGACGCTCAGCTGTGGATATATCTGGTGGTGAAAGGAAAGTCCGATGCTGTAAAGATTTTTTCTCCATAGGAACCTGGAATGTAAGATCCATGAATCAAGGCAAGCTAGACGTAGTCAAAAAAGAGATGACAAGACTGAACATCGACATCTTAGGAATCAGCGAACTAAAATGGACAGGAATGGGTGAATTTAACTCAGATGACCATCAGGTATCCCTCAGAAGAAATGGAATAGCCTTCATAGTCAATAAAAGAATAGGAAAAGCAATACTGGGATACAATCCCCAAAATGACAGAATGATCTCAATTCGAATCCAAGGCAAACCATTCAATATCACAGTAGTCCAAATCTATGCCCCAACCACTGGTGCTGAAGAGGATGAAATTGACCAGGTTCTATGAAGCCCTACAGCATCTTATAGAATTAACACCAAAAAATGATGTCCTTATCATCATGGGGGATTGGAATGCTAAAGTAGGAAGCCAAAAGATAACCGGAATAACAGGCAAGTTTGGCCTTGGAGTACAAAATGAAGCAGGGCACAGGCTAATAGAATTTTGTCAAGAGAATACGATGGTCATAACAAACACTCTTTTCCAACAACCCAAGAGACGGCTCTACACATGGACATCACCAGACGGTCAACATAGAAATCAGATTGACTATGTGCTCTGCAGCCAAAGATGGAGAAGCTGCATACAGCCAATAAAAACAAGACCAGGAGCTGACTGTGGCTCAGATCATGAGCTTCTCGTTGCAAAATTTAGGCTTAAATTGAAAAAAGTAGGGAAAAGCACTAGGCCACTCAGGTATGAACTAAATCATATTCCTGATGAATATACAGTAGAGGTGACAAATAGATTTAAGGAACTGGATCTGATAGACAGAGTGCCTGAAGAACTATGGATGGAAGTTCGCAACATTGTACAAGAGGTAGCAACTAAAACCATCCCAAAGAAAAAGAAATGCAAGAAAGCAAAATGGCTGTCTGAGGAAGCTTTGCAAATAGCTGAGAAAGAAGGGAAGCGAAAGGCAAAGGAGAAAGATACACCAATTGAATGCAGAATTCCAGAGAATAGCTAGAAGAGATAAGAATGCCTTCTTAAATGAACAGTGCAAAGAAATAGAGAAAACAACAGAATAGGGGACCAGAGATCTCTTCAAGAAAATTGGAGATATGAAGGGAACGTTTCATGCAAAGATGGGCATGATAAAGGACCAAAATGGCAGAGACCTAACAGAGGCAGAAGAGATTAAGAAGAGATGGCAAAACTACACAGAAGAACTATACAAGAATGAGCTTAACATCCCAGATAACCACAATGAGATGGTCACTGACCTCGAACCAGACATCCTAGAATGTGAAGTGAAATGGGCCTTAGAAAATCTGAGCAACAACAAAGCTAGTGGAGGTGACAGTATTCCAGCTGAGCTATTCAAAATCTTAAAAGACGATGCAGTAAAAGTGCTACACTCAATTTGCCAGCAAATTTGGAAAACTCAACAGTGGCCACAGGATTGGAAAAGGTCAGTTTACATTCCAATTCCAAAGAAAGGCAATGCCAAAGAATGTTCAAACTATCGCACCATTGCACTCATTTCACATGCTAGTAAAGTTATGCTTAAAATCCTACAAGCTAGACTCCAGCAGTATGTGGATCGAGAACTACCAGAAGTACAGGCAGGATTTCGAAGAGGCAGAGGAACTAGAGATCAAATTGCCAACATACGCTGGATCATGGAGAAAGCTAGGGAGTTCCAGAAAAACATCTACTTCTGCTTCATTGACTATGCAAAAGCCTTTGATTGTGTGGATCACAACAAATTGTGGCAAGTTCTTAAAGAGATGGGAGTACCAGACCATCTCATTTGTCTCTTGAGAAACCTATATGCGGGTCAAGAAGCAACAGTGAGAACCGAACACGGAACCACTGATTGGTTCAAAATTGGAAAAGGAGTCCGGCAAGGCTGTATACTGTCGCCCTGCCTATTTAACTTATATGCAGAGCACATCATGAGAAAGGCAGGGCTAGATGAATCAAAAGTTGGAATTAAGATTGCCGGGAGAAATATCAACAACCTAAGATATGCAGATGATACCACTCTAATGGCAGAAAGTGAAGAGGAACTAAAGAGCCTCTTGATGCGGGTGAAGAAGGAGAGTGCAAAAGTTGGCTTGAAACTCAACATTAAGAAAACCAAAATCATGGCATCCGGCCCTCTCAATTCCTGGCAAATAGATGGGGAAGAAATGGAGGTAGTGACAGATTTTATTTTTCTGGGCTCCAAGATCACCTCAGATGGGGACTGCAGCCAAGAAATTAAAAGACGCTTGCTCCTGGGGAGGAAAGCTATGGCAAATCTAGACAGCATTCTAAAAAGCAGAGACATCACCCTGCCAACAAAAGTGCGTATAGTCCAGGCCATGGTTTTCCCAGTTGCAATGTATGGCTGTGAAAGTTGGACCATAAGAAAGGCTGAGCGCAAAAGAATTGAGGCCTTTGAACTATGGTGCTGGAGAAGACTCCTGCGAGTCCCTTGGACTGCAAGGCGTTCAAACTGGTCAATCCTAGAAGCGATCAACCCCGACTGCTCTTTAGAAGGCCAGATCCTGAAGTTGAAACTGAAGTACTTTGCCACCTAATGAGAAGGAAGGATTCACTGGAGAAGAGCTGGGAAAGATTGAGGGCAATAGAAGAAGGGGACGACAGAGAATGAGATGGCTGGATGGAGTCACTGAAGCAGTAGGTGTGAATTTAAATGGACTCCAGAAGATGGTAGAGGACAGGAAGACCTGGAGGAACGTTGTCCATGGGGTCGCGATGGGTTGGACACGACTTCGCAATTAACAACAACAACAACATGAGGACCTGGATGGGGGACAACAGGCTTTGGCTGAACCCTGCCAAGCCTGAGTGGCTTTGGGTGCATGGAGCTTTAAGATCTGGGACTTTGATACCTTTAGTTCTGGATGGGTGGTACTACCCCAAACAGATCCAGTCCACAACTCAGGGGTTCTCCTGGAATTGTGACTCCTGCTCAAAGAGCGGATAGCAGTTGCAGCCAGGAGAGCCTTTGAACAACTTCTGGTTGTGCACTAATTGCGGCCTTTCCTGGATCAGGAGTCCCTGTGTGCTCAGTCATTCAAGCACTGGTCATCTAATGCTTGGACTACTGCTATGTGCTCTACGTGGGGCTACTCTTGAAAAGCATTTGGAAGCTTCAACTGGTGCAGAGTACAGAGGAGTAGGGCAGCCTTTGGGAACTCTAGAGTGGCCCATGTTACATCGCTGTTCTGCAAGCTTCATTGGCTGCCAGTTTGCTTCCAGGCGCAATTCAAGACTTCCAGGTCACTTGAGGAACCACCTCACCTCTATGGGATAGACCTGCTCCACTCAAGCCTGCAGAGGAGGCATGCTGAGGATACTGTCAGTCAAGGAATTCCGGCTGGTGGGGTCCAGGAGAAGAACCTTCTTTGCCATGGCCATGGCCCTTTAGAACATCTTCCCCCTGAGATAAGATTGGCTCCCACCCTCCGCAAGTGCCTGAAGACCTGGCTCTGCTAGTAGGCTGGGGCCCCAGTGCGGGAGTACACACTGGAAGTGGTTGATCAACTAACAGCAGTTCCTACCTCCCCCCTGTAAATTCTGTTCCTTTCCTCCCCATCTTTTAATTTTAGTTATAATCTGTATTTTCATTGTAACTTTATACATTTGTGTGTGCAAGATGGGCAGTAAATAAAGCAACTCAAAATAAGGATTTCCTCAATTTGTATATTCTTTCCCTCCCTCCCACCCCCTCACCCCCACTATCTCAGTGATTAAAACAAAAGAAACTGTAACAACTAAATTGGCATAAGAACAAACCCAGTTTGAGATGTTTAGTGTGCCTTCTCTCAAATAGAAAATGAAGCACTAATTGCAGCAGAGTGCCACAAGCAGAAACTGAAGGACAGAAGGAAAAAAACTCAGAGAAAGTAAATGAACTCTCCAGAATCAGTTGAATTAGCTTCTAACGTACTGAAGGGACTAGTGCAGTGGTGGTGAACCTATGGCACGCGTGCCAGAGGCAGCACTCGGAGACCTCTCTGTGGGCACATGTGTCGTTGCCCCAGCCTCACCTCCCCATACAACCCCCTCCTCACCAGCAGCCCCCCTGGAGGAGAGTCGCCCCCAAGCGTGGCCTACATGGAGCAGCACAGCCAAGGACATGGCAGCCAGGCAGTGTAGACAAGACTCTGCCCTCATGCCCCATCCTGCAGTTGATGCTGCGGGGCGTGGGCAGAGGGCGTGGCCATGGCGCTGCTGGGCTGCCTGGGCGATCTGCGGTGGGTCCTGGAGGCGGTGAGTGGCCCTGCGGGCAGGTGGGGTTGGGGACGGGGTGGGGGAAGGGCAGGGGTGGGGCAGGGGTTGGAGTGGGGGCAGGGCAGGGGGTGGAGCAGGGGCAGGGCCAGTTTTTGGGCACTCGGTCTCTAAAAGTTTCGCCATCAGTGGACTAGAGGAAATGATCACAAAACCCTAAATACAATGCTTGAAAACTCCTGGAAAATTGGTGAATGGCAAATGTTTTTATCTTTAAAATAAAAGAAAGCAGGTCCAGAAAAATTACAGACCTGTCAGTTTGATATCTATACTGAGCAGATTATAAAGCAACATATGCATACACATTTGGAAAATAATACAAGAAAAGGTACAATGGATTAGCCAAATTAACGTTACCTTCTTTTTTGACGGTACCACAGGTTTAATAGATCAGAGAATGCTGTCAACAGTGTACCTTGAATTCAGCACAGCATTCGAGAAAGCCTCTTGATATCCACATTAACAAAATGCTAAAACATGGCCTCTACTGTATGATGCAAATAGATTCATAATTGGCTAAATGACCACACCCAGAGAGTATTCATAATGGCTTTCAAATAGTGTGAAGAATAGTATGGAGTGGAATGCCACAGCATTTTGTCTATTCTTTGTATTATTCAACATTTCTATTAGCGACCTGATAAAAGGACAAACTGGAAAAGAATTTGATATTTGAGTACGCCACAAGATGAACATGAATCAATAAAGTGATCAGCTGTGAATATAGAAATTATATTTTCAGTTGCATTCACAGCAGGTTAAAGTCCAGATTACAGGAAGTGTAGAACACCTGCTCTGACCAAACTACCTTGGGAATACTGGATTAAAAAGAACAGTGACAAATTGGAGAGAATTCAGAAGGGGCTACCAAGTGGTCTGGAATCAAGCTTTATGAAGAAACATATATCTATTTTGTTCACAGGAAACAATAGTGGAGGGATAGGATAGCAGTCTTCAAATATTTAAAAGGATGTTAAATATGTGCATATGTTTTACAGCCCCATAGAACAGGACCAGAACCAGTGGATTAAAACTACAATGAGAAAGGTTAAAAGTTAGGATTTAGTCAGGAGGAATTTCCTGACTATACAAGCTGTCAGTCAGTGAACTGAATTGCTACATAAAGTGGTGAATGGCCATTTGCTGGAAGTCTTCAGACACAAGCAGGATAGTCATATCTGTCAGAGAAGTTATACCAGATGCAGCACTGAAAAGAAGGTGGATTGCAGATCTGGTTCATAAATGAAGTCAATTAAAGTGATTGCTAATCATGTCTATGCACAGGAATTTTCTCAACTAATGGTTAGCACAGATTGGAAACAGTTAACAGAATTCAAGGGAGATGGGATTTAGTTCTCTTGCAGCTATGTAGGGATTTTAGACTGATTGCTCTTTTAACTCTACCCCCAGGTTCTGCTACTCCTCCTCCTATACACACCCTGTTTAAAATCTTATGTCAAAAATCAGTTCAAATCATCTAAAAGACATCATCACATGGGTATGCACAAAATAAACAAATGCTTTGTGCCAAACTCAAACAAAACAATCCTATTCAGGGTGTTCCATTAAAACATTTCATATTTCATGTATCAAGTGTTTAGAAAGAATGAAACTCAAAATATTTTGACTGTTCTGCCAAGGGAACAATGGAAATTTGAGATAAGGTATTTACCCCATAGTTTTGAAAGGGCTACCAAAGTAGGTAGGCTTATAGTCCATGCTACTGCTTACTATCCAACCTATATAAAATTGCCAAGGGAATGATTTAAAAAAATCAAAAATTTCCATAGCACACAAAAGAAGCAATATGTAAGCACACTTGTGGTTTTTGCCTACATAAACGCTGGTCACAGAATTGAACCTAGTAAAGAAATAACAGCAATGGATTCATTTCAACAGATACGTAAGAGCCCCCAAAATTCATTTCTTTACATAGCTATAGAGAAGCATAGATATAATCTTGCAGATGGAATGCATCAGTTACCAAAGATGAGTTTAACCCAGGAAAGGAAGCAGTAGGAATTTAAACTCGCTTGTCTTAACTCTCTTTGGCATTAGAGGGAGGAAAAGGAAAATGTTGCCAGGTTTTAAAGATTCTATTACTATAGTCTATATTAATAAAGTTGAATTCCAGTATTTTATCTGGAATTTGTTTTCCAGATAAAATAAATGACAAGTGTTCTGTACATATTGTAGGGGTACAGAACAAGGTGATAATAGTTATATAGAACTAGACAACCCATTAGGTCACTGTCTCAGAGGTATTTCCTTATTAGATTCCTCAATGCCTTCAACAATGGCAGAGCTTCTAATGTACTCAAAAAGTTCTTAAAAATTCAGGGAGATATTCAGAGATGTATCTGCCTTGAAAGTTCCCCACGCTGAACTGTCTAGCAGAGTCAAGCATCAAGCATTGATCACAGGAATTTTTTTGTAACATTTTGTATTATGTCATAAATTGTATTATAAAATTTGTTAAATTACAATTCCACAAGAGTCATGGGCTCCAGTATTTGTATGTATTCTGTAGCCTCAAATTGTAGCCCATTTGAAGTTTTTTGGTTCAAAAGTTGTTGCCCTACAATGCAACATTTTGCCCAATTGAAGAGTATGTAGATATTATCTTAAACATCTAGTCTTCAACTATGGAAACATTCAAATTAATTACAGATCTTCTATGCCATTTATATAGACTCAGACAGTACACTTTATCGGAAGATTTTAACAGTATGAGGATTTTATTTCAAAGCTGCTTTGAATTCGTGAACAAAAGGTAGAATATCAATCTAACAAGCAAATAAAAATGGCCATTGTTTCTTATAACAATAAACTGCAAAGGATTTTTTTTACTGAAGTCTGAACTTGTAGGACGATATTTAAAATGTTTTCATTTAGGAACATACTTCACCATACCTAAAAATCACTGATATGTTTGTTTTTACAGAAAAACAGGATGCAACCACCTTAGTGAAACATTTCTAACAAAATGGCATTATACAACCAGCATATAAACTATCAATAAAGCTAAGGCTAACTCCTGGATACTCAGTATGAGCAAGCCTAAATTCAAATGTGACTTAAAAGCATTCATAATTAGAATCTAGGAAAGAAAAAAAGGTCTGCTTGAAGTTTCCACATTACAAAAAACACTCTATTTTATTTTTGATATTAAAGATTAATGTCCCCCACATTCTCTACTAACAGTGTGGATGTGTTTATGTTTGTATACAATTTAGATTTATTTTTCAGCAGAAACAAAGAGCTAGGACTTTTATGACAATTTGCACAAAATATTAAATATGTAACTATTAATTGTTTTTAGCTGTATGCCATTCAGAGCTGCTTGTTTGTGAGACAGGTGGCTATATAAATTGTTTGAATGAATACATAAATAAACAATTTATATGCACAGATTGACATCGGGGAAAATTAATGTTTCCCCATCCTTTCATGACTAATGTGGACATGGATAGTGTTTATTGATAATACAAAGGTGCTAAAATATTGTTTCATTATTAACTAAATAACAGAACAAATGATGAATCCATGTAGCTTGCAGACAAGCACAGAAAGCTTTCTTGGTCAAAATTACTTCACCTAGATTAGCCCTATCTACACTAGCTGACAGTAGCTATTCAAGACTAGAGCTCTTTGTTAAGCCAGCCAATGTAAGACAGAATCTGGGATTTTCCCTACCCAATGCAAATCTTCTGCCAATGAACTACAGTTCCTTCCTTGGCTGTATATGTAACTTTTCTCATTAAGAGTTGTTTACTAAAATGAAGTTTATATGACATTTTATGTTATCATCAAGACTGGAAACACAAAAGTGTATTTTACCCAGAATTAACTACAAATCGTTGCTGAGAATCGCTTGATGGTAAGATGGATGGCATATAGATTTAATAAATAAGTTAAATGAGATGTATAAATGCCAAAACTTTAGTATTAATGTCTCTCCAGCAGTTACTTCAAGAGCTAGCTTTTGTTTACTGGAAAACAAGGAGGAATATGGGTATGTCTGACATAAAAGATCAGCCATTTGAAAATATGCCAAGAGATCTTTGCTAGTCTTGAAAGCAAATGTGACTTTTCTACAACAAAGATTACCAGTTACCAGTTTCTCCGAAGAAGATGGAGTATTTGGCAAGCAACAGCTGTTCTCCCATTCCAACTGTCAGATCACAGAAATAGAGGCAGGGGTTTAATCATTTTACACTTTAAAAACTCCTTTTAGTAGAAAGATTGAGGGCGGCGCGAGGAGATGGGGGGGGGGAGGAGAAGAGTTCCTTGCATCTTACTGTGATCTTGCCAGCCATCCAGAATTGCTGGACTACAACTCCCATCACCTGCAGCTAACATGGAGGCTATGGACGGTGGGAATTGAAGCCCAAACGCTTCAGAGGCCACTGCCTGAAAGAAGACTGCCTAACAGTGACGAATGCGCTCAAAGAGAGAGAAAAGTAACTGGTGACACCCATTCCGTCCCCCCAGCCCCAGCCCAACCCTGCGTACCGTCCTGGCGGCCTCTGCCCAGGTCCTGCCCTTCTTCTTGCGGCCCTTTTCCCTCATGGCAGCTGGGTACTGGCAAGAGCCGAACAACCGATGGAATGAATGAATGAATGAAGGCACGAGGGGAGGGGGCGTGTCCGAGGCCGGTGCGGGGTCTCTGCCGTGGGAGGGGGAAGAGAAGGAAGGGTTGGCCTCTGCTGCTACTTAAATCCTGAGTCTTGCAACGCTCGCAGCTACCCCAGCCGCCATGTTGGGAAGCCTACAGTAATCACGTGACAGTGCCTCCACCTCCCTCCCTCCTCCTCCTCCTCCTCAGCCTGCCCGCCAACTGACCGCGTAATCCCGCCCACTGCCCATGTAGGAAACAGAACGGAGGTGGAGCCAAAGGAAATTCTTGACAGGCAGCTCCGCCCTGCAGCCGGGAAGAAGGCGTTGAGGAAGAGATGCACATGCGTCATGCTGGTGACAAGGAAAAACGCCATAGTCGTGGCCTTCCACCCAATGTCATAGGTTTGGCTTGTCTTGAGTAGTTTTCTAATATTACGCATGCGCGCAGTCTTGGGATGCGTTTCACCGTCTGGGGAGGCACCGCTGCGCAGTGACTCCCTGTTGGAACCCGAGTGCAAAGTCTCTGGGTGTTACGTGCAAACTCTGCTCGGTGCCCAGTTTTCTCCTGCTGGTGGCAGAAATGAGGCGCTTCGATATTGGCTACGGTCCGGTTGCTAGACTGTCCGAATCGACTCTCCATTCACCTCCGTTTCTTGCAGTTATGTCCGCATAATACGCTAATCAGGGCATCCACTGAGCCATGGTTTATTGGATTGATTCAGCCCACACTGCTTTGGCATGGCACGTTCATAAAAGCCAGCTGGGCGACTTCCCCCCCAGTCACTGTGAGTTCAATCCACCTCACAGAGTTGTGGGGAAAATAGAAAGCAGGACTATTAAGTATATCGCCGGTTTCAGTTGACACTGTTCAGATGTATTTTTATTTATCATATTTAAGAACTGCCCATGTTCATCAGAGGGACTCTAGACGGTGTATAATTATATATATTATATATATATAATAGGAGGCATTCGGCAAGTCAAGTATAATTTTTAAGAACAACCTCCCCCATGCCTGAAAAGTTTTTAATCAGTGTCTGCTACCTGCTTTAACATATGCCAGTGAAACATGGATACGAATCTCACAATCGATACAAAAGCTACCAGTAGCGCAAGGAGCATGCTTGGCATTACAAGACAAGATAGAAAGACCTGCATATGGATTAGAGAATAAATGAAAGTATATGATGTCATCAAGAGAGTAAAAGAATAGCAATGGAAATGGGCTGATCATATAGCAAGAAGAACTGATGGCAGGTGGACCAAGGCAGTCATAGAATGGATCCCACTTGATAAAAAGCATCCACAAGAGACCTAAAACAAGATGGATCAACGATATCAGCAAGTATTGCAGGCTCATTTGGCAAAAGAAAGCTCGAGACCGTATTGGTTGGAAACGTGCAAAAGAAGCCTTCATCCTGCAGTGGATAGACCAGCGGTTCTCAACCTGTGGGTCGGGACCCCATTTGGGGTCGAACGACCATTTCACGGGGGTCGCCAAACAATGCAGTCCACCGTTTTTTTCCCCCTTTTCCTTAGCTGTGCTACTCCCTTTTATTCTATTGGCTTTTGAAAGCCAATAGAATAGACTCTCTTGAATAGAGTCTAATTCTATTGGCTTTCAAAAGCCAATAGGAATTGTCCAGGCTGTCTCTGCCCTGCTGAGCCCGCCAAAGTCCCATTCTGCAAACGGTGCTGCACCAGTTGAGTAGTCCTCGACTTACGACTGGTTGAGTAGTCCTCAACTTACGACTGGTTGGGGGTCGCAGCATTAAAAAGGTTGAGAACCACTGGGATAGACAATGGCTAAAATCATGATCATGATGATACAAATCTAATAATAATAAAAGTAGGCTGGGCACTCATTTCCTAAGGGGCAGGTCAGGGTTCAGAAATGAATGAATGAGTTATGAAGGGCTGGCAGAGATTGGTTAAAAAAAATCTCAGTCTCTTTTTTGCCATATCCAGATCTTTGCAGCCTAGATTGCTAATGTCAGCCCTTCAAAGTAGGGAAGGTCAGGAAATGATCTAAGAGTGTGAAAAGTACCTTAATGCCATTAAGACTATTATATCAGAATCTTCAAAGCCATTCCTTATATCAAAATATATTAAGATAACTAAGATGGAGTTGTTTTTAGTTTCTTTCTCATGTTTTCTATTTTCCCAGGACTCAGATGCCTTTTCTGCAAGGAGTTGACATTCTTGCCCCCTTCTCTGTGTCAACCAATATTCCATCATAGATAGCACTATTTGTGGTGTGAAATTGGTAGTATCAAGTACCCATTCTCTAAAGCACTAAGTTATGCCAAAAACAGAAAAATCAATTTTTAATCCCACCTCCACAGAAGAGATACTGGATTGGGAAAATAAGATAAATGGGCATTTGTGTTCCTGTGCCCAACAGTTTTGCTGCTGAAACTGCTGGATCTGATCCCGGTAATAATGTTATTGTTTCTGAAGAGTTTGGTGTAGGAGACTTCAACATTTTAAGCCAATTTATTTGAAGAATTCTGGTGGCAAGAGGGAGTTATTTTTTTTTTTTAATCCTGTCTTATGGCAGAACTTTGAACTCACAGTTTCCTGGTGCCTTAATCATTAGATCAAAATGGCTGCCACTGCAGAATTACCATGGTCCATTTCAAATTATATCTGCCACTCATTAAAGTAAACCTGGTTTTAGCATCCATAATGATAATCCATGCTTTGGGAGTCAAAAGCGGCCTTTTTGTTATGGATAGCTCTCCAGCTGAAAGAGTGATATGGTCGGCTTCAATTCTTACAAAGACACAAGGCAAGATTTAGGGCCAACTCATGGTATATTCTGGATCTGGTGGAATCCCAGGATGTGCTAGAGCAGGGGTGTCAAACTGGCGGCTTGCGGGCTGGATGCGTCATGTGCAGGCCATGCCCGCCCCGGCTCCGCAATCAAGTTTGACACCCGTGTGCTAGAGGGAAGTTACTGAATGACCTTTTGACTGAAATGTTAGTGGGAGACTAGAATAATCTGATTCTTGACCAGCAGGCTCTTAAGCAGTGTTTGCCAAGTGTGTGAGGTATCTTAATTTACTTCGGAACCATTGGAGATTAAGCAAGCTAGTTGAACCTATGAAAAAACCCAAACTTTCTGTTTTTCTTCACAGATAGCCTATCAGAATGAAATGACCATGCAGAGCAAGGACTAGAGAAGAAGGGCATTCCCACCACAGAGCACATGAGCTAATTGGAGCAGAAACATTGCCAACAATGGAATGAAGCATGGCAGACAGACTGCTTAGCACAGCAAGAAAATGCTACTTTAATGTGGAGCAAAAAAAGAAGGGTGAAGATTAACCTTGCAGAAGTTGGATGTGAGTTAAGAATAATGCTGTGCATCGTTTGTGTTATTGCATACATTTGTTTTATGCACCTTGGAGATGTGGACAGAATGCTTATTTGTCTTTCTACCCAGTGTTCCTCCTTTATATCCGACTCTCTCTTGGTTGATACCGAATAGCTTTAATATGTCAAATTTTCCTTTTCTTGCCATGGTGACCTACATATTAAGGGAGATAACTCTAACAGTTCTTGGATGAAACTGATTTTATGCATCTTTCACACTGGCTTCAGGCTAAGTCATAGCACAAAAGTGGCATGAGTTGCCTGGTAGACAATCTAAGGAATCATGACAGGAATACTATGTTCCTGTTTGTACAACTAAATATTGGAATGATTTTTTTTATACAATCAACCATGTTAGAATTGAGGCACGGCTTTGTCATAATTCTGATCCTGTGTAAGGGTAGGTTTCAGAGGGTAGGAGGAAGAGAATATAGCTGTACTTGCTACAGAACCAGAAAAATGGCATAATTTGGTAAGATTAAATATGTTTTGTGAATGAAACCAACATATCACTCTCAATTTTTATTTTGCAAGGTTTTTAATGCATTTTTATTATGCATTTGTTCATATATTTTTAGCTTTAGGTACATTCTAACATTATCTCTTTTCAATTGCCTGCGGGGTAGTAACTGGAGCATGTAACCAGAATCCCACAAAAGTAGCAAATCAAACCAAGAGATTGTTGATTAAGTGAGAACTTTCATTAGGATTTACGATATGAAAAAGGAGGAATTCTGTTTGATTCCATTTTGAACCAGTTCATTCAATAGATATATTTTTTCTCAGTTGACCTGATTCCTGAATTCTAAGGGGACTAAATATATTTTCACCAATTATACTTTTTAATCTGCGTAGCACCACATTTGCAGTACAGAACGACCTTTAAATATGTATTATAGAAAATGATATTTTCTATTTGATTTGATATATAGAATCTAGGTTTAGGGAACCTAATACTGTTGAACCTGGTCATTAAATGAATCAGTTTTCTGAGTTTCTGTATGTATATAGATACTGTGAACTAGAATTCACAGTTCCCTGATTTTTAGCCCAGTATCTTAACCACTACACCAAACTCTAATGCACTATAAAGTGAGCTAGATTTGAACCAAACAGTTTGGTTTTCACAACACACTAAAGCAGAAAAATTTAACCAATATTAGAAAAATGTATAAATGAGTTTGCTGCTCTTTCTGAGTGGGCTAAGCATACGGTATTGTTTGAACAGGGACACTAGGTAGAAATCTGATTTGAAGGCTGGATGCTATTTTTTCTATAATCAGGTACTCTTTCTCAGCCAGAAAAAAATCATGACCTTCTTTAGAAGCTAGTCTGTCAACTTCTGCCTCTCTGTTTATCACAGTTTTCCAAGAAATCTGAGAAGCATGCCTACTTCAACTCTTGCATATGAGAGTAGCAATGAAGAATGGATTCAATTTCTTTAAATTATGTTTGCACAACACTTTAAACCTTAAAAAGCTCTCTGATGACCACCATTTTATAATGTTATATTTAGCAAAATGAGCTTTGTTCTATAATTCACATCCAAAAACATTACTTTGCTATTATATTAAAAGTTTTTTTAATAAATTAAAATTGGCCATTTTGGCTCTGGACAGCCCAATAAGCCTCGACCCTTATTAATTGGTGAGGTGGAAGAGAATCAAATGGCAGTGCATGAACATCCATTCAGATTTCTGTATAAGTATAAATTCCAGTTTATTTATCCCATGTATTTACCCTGTATATCTGTATAACGATTTTGATATAAGTGGTTGAACTGATTCAAAACCAGGGCTACCTGTAACTCCAAATGACCACTAGATGGGAGCAAAGAGATAAAGAAAACTCTTTCCTAGATCTTAATAAAAGTTTACCTATTTACAGTAGTACCTCTTTTGCTATCACCTAGGGATTGTATTTTCCAGTCTGTTCAAGACTGCATTGGCTTGGCAAATGAATGCTTTACTCAACAATGCAAAATGAAGATAACTAAGTATTGCCCCAACAATGCAAAGAAAGACACATCCTGGAGATTGAGAAATTCCCTGAAGAAGGTCTCCAGCATGAGTCAGAAAGCTTGGACTTCTGGTCCCGGTGACCAACTCAGATTGGATCCTGCAACATTACCCTGGGCCACGTATATTTGCCTTCACAAAGAAAATCATTCTACTGAGCAAGGAACAAGACAATATTAGGATTTATCGGTTTGTATTGAATACTAATAGCAAAGAGACTTATATACCACTTCACAGTGCTTTATAGCCCTCTCTAAGCAGTTTACAGTCAGCATATTGTCCCCAACAAACTGGGTCCTCATTCTAACCACTGCGCCACCATGGCTCTTCAGTATAATATAGTATATGGAATATGTAAAATAATGAGTTTCCTTATGTACGAGAATGTGTAAAGGCAGGATTCTAACTAAGGTATCACAAACGAAAGTGAGGTCTTCCATCTCCTTACAAAAGAAATGTAATATTTAATTTCTTAAGTATTGTAATATTTTTCAAGCTATTTAACACATTCCAATGATGTCATTTCTGGGCAATCACAACAGATCATTTCAATGTTGTGCTCTGGTACATATTGTGCTGTAAATTGCATTTGCCTTGTTCTTCCAGTTTGGAGTCATTCTTTTGGAACACGTTATCTCTTTTTATTTTATTCAATAAACAACTTGTTATCCTCAGCAAACTTTCTCACTTTACTGACTTTACTGACTCCTCTGAATCCTGTGTCTATGGCTATATAACATATTGAGACAACAACGCTCCTTGTTGCATCATGTATTGATTGGCTTTGCTCTAAGAAGTAAGCAAACACAGTGCAAACCAAATGGATTATTCTGCTAAAAGGAAAGGACAACAGTATTAAGTAAGGCATGCATACAGTTCTTTTTAATCTTCTACATACTGTTTTTCAGCAGGATTTCAGACTCAGTTAAGTGTGCATCCCTCTATAACCAATCTATCTTCTCTTCCCTTCCCTCAATGCAAAAGCAATTACAGGTAGTCCTCGACTTACAACAGTTCATTTAGTGACCGAATTTACAATGGCACTGAAAGAAATGACTTATGGCCATTTTTCAGACTTACGAACCATTGCAGCATCTCCAGGGTCACATGATCAAAATTCAGATGCTTGGTAACTGACTCATATTTATGATGGGTGCATGTCCTGAGGCAGTGGTGGCGAACCTATGGCACGGGTGCCAGAGGCGGCACTCAGAGCCCTCTCTGTGGGCATGCGCGCCGTTGCCCCAGTCCTAGGCTTTCAGCTGGGTTTTATAAAACCTTTTTGCTTGAGGCCTCTGCTGCCGTGTGAAAAAAAAAAGGTTCAATCAATCAGTCAATTTCAACTTCTTGCAGGGAAAAAAAAGATCTTGCAAAGTTGGAATTGATTGAACTTTTTAGTCCCACCCAGTCTGCTGTTACCACCATAGTCACGCCCAAATGGGCCATACCCACCCGGCACCCGAAGATGCATAAGTGGGTTTTGGGTTGCAGTTTGGGCACTTGGTCTCTAAAAGGTTTGCCATCACTGTCCTGAGGTAATATGATCACCTTTTGCGATCTGACAAGCCAAATCAATGGGGCAACTAGATTTATTTAACAACCATGTTACTAATTTAACAACAATGGCAAAAAAGGTCATAAAATGGAACAAAACTCACTTAACAAATATCTCACTTAGCAACAGAAATTTTGGGCTCAATTGTAGTTGTAAGTTGAAGACCTGTATATGAAATAGGTAAACTTATGTCTTGAGAAGGCAATCCACCATACTTCTCTGTTGATTGCACTTGATGCAGCCTAAAATATTTCTGCATGTAATACAAACAATTAAAAAAATTGTTAGACTGTAAACTTTTGGAATGCACATATTACAAAATGCTTCCTCTTATATCACTGCTTATTATTTTTCTCAGTTCACAACTTAAATCTATTTATCAAACTTAATTAAATGCTAGATTCAGCTAAAATTGGGTTGGTGATTTTTATTGTATTGTGTTAGGAGAACCAAGAAGTTGTCTTAGCATAATAGTGGAATTAGGTCATCACATTAAGTTATAATATAGTTTGTTTAGACGGTGAATGTTTAGTGAATACAGCAATTGTATTTTGTTAGCTCATTTAGAGTTTAACAAGTTAGAGGAACCAGCCTATGTTTTGTTAATTTAGGATTACCTCCCATTTTGTTAAACAGAGAATTCTCCAAATTAGAATGCATTATTTCAGTAACATGTATTTACTTCAATGCTATATATTGTCTCCAATCATAATATAGAAATCTATTGGAAGATCTTGGTCATAAACAGGTCTAAGATCATCTCCCTCCCCCCCCCCACTTTACTGCAAAAAAGAGAGTGGCAAATAAATGAGAGATTGTTTTCAACAATGCTCATTCCTTTATTGTCATGGCTGGGATTTGGTTGTGGTACTGCTCAGCACTCTTCAGGCCTACACCAAATCAAAGCAACATTACAGTGTATTGAAAAGCTATCCATCCAAAACCAGAGAGAGTTGGGACACCAACCTCTTCTGGTACATCATGTGTAATATATTATGCATAATTATGTCCTGTATAATCATATGTATAGAGCAACAAGCATGGGCCACTGTACACCAATTTTTGACTGCCAAAGTAAATCACCACAGTAACAGGCACAATATTTTGGTCCCAGTAGAGGCCTCACCTTGCCAACCAACCAGTCCCTCCCTTTTTTTTATTCCCCTTTGGATTTCCCCCCCCCTCCAATCACCCAAATAGAAACCCCATGATTTAACCTGGGTGGGATACCCATATGTACCCACACAACATACGTACTCACCACATACATTCATATGTAAATACAGACTCTCTGACATACAAAGAACAAAGAATATTAGAAATCTACATCTGAGGTTGTTGCAGCAATGCAGCAGAGCTGTAGGAGCATCCTAGCCCCACTGTAGAAGTTGAAGGCTGCCACAGCTATCAGTAATTGGTTCTTGTCTTAAGTTACAGTATTTCTTTGCAATAGTTCTTGTGTTTTGTGCTAGGAAGTTATCTGAGGTTACTGGCAGCACAGCAGCAGATTGAGAAATAGGAGAGATCTTCAGACACTGAATGTATAGCCAAAGTAAGTACATGGTCAAAAGTGTCATCCTTCCCCATATTTGTGTGCAGACAAGCTCACTGCTTCAAACTGCTAGATGTGGTTAACTGTCTAGTAATGACCCCCGATTTCTAGAGCCAACATGTGATTAAGCAGGAAAAACAACTGGCCATAGCTTACCAGCATCCAATTTGAATCCTGGTTGGATGGGAAAAAAAATTCTGGTCAGATGTCTTTTCCATTGTGAGAGCGTCTCTTAACTTTCCCTTGCAAACAAGGACACGTCTCTTTTATTTTCACAGGTCTCCAGTTGATATATTTTTACAGTCCATGGCAAATAACTTCTAGATGAGGAAAAGGCCAGTTATATTAAATTCAAGTGTTATTAATTAGCTTAAGCCCATAAATAAATTGACCTCATTCAAGTGCCTCATTCTTCTTTCTATATGTGACCATTGTGCTGTAAAGTAAACTTAAAAGATCCATTTGGATGTGCTTGATCCTGATTCCAAGATAGTTGGAATTTAGCAGACTCCAGAAATCAAAGGCAAGGAGGCATTGAGTAAATGGATTCAAGCTTTTTTTAACCTTTTGGTGAAGAAGGCATATTTGGCTCCTTTAAGAGTTGGGGAGAAAAGAAACACACACTGTATTCTTCTTATGGTCTGAGAACCAGGTTAGCTTCTAACTAGATTCTTAACTATCATCCCTGAACATTTTCGTTGCCCTTGATCTTTAACAATATTCCTGTATTAGCTCTCATAATTCATCAGCTACATGGTGCATAAAAAAGCATGGCAAGCAAACATAATAGGAATATCAATAGCTGCTAAAAACAACCAGTACAAAAGATGGAGCAGAGCTTTAGAGTCAACGAAGTAAAAGGCAAATTGGCATACTACATGTATGCGTATTATGGTAAAATTATATAACAGTTGTGTTAGTTCTCACATTACCATCTCTAGAAAGCATTTTCTATATTAACTTGCCAGAAAATGCCCTCTTGTAATTTCTGTACTAAAGGTCCCAAATTGACTGACTTACTGCTTGAACGGTATAATTTTTAACATGGATAATACAAACATGGAGTCCAAGTTAATGGTTTTGCAATAGCAATTGCCCTCAATTCTGTACTTGTTTCATTTGAGATAATAGATAATGTAATAATGGTAAGAATTTGTGCTATTATGATTCTCTCAATGGCTGAAAGATAATAATTTGAACATTTTGATCCCAAAGGAAGCAAATTCCTAAATAAACCACTGGATCCTAGAACAAAAATATTCCTGCAAGGACAAAGCAAGGTATATACAAAGGAGACCAAAAGGTATGATTTGGGAGAATCATTTTGTCAGAAATCCCAAATGTTACATGCCTCAGTGTATAAGCTGTCATAGTTTGACCTTTGTCAACACTCCTGGATTTGCCCAGCTCTGTGCTGCAGCTCTTTTGATGCCAGATGTTTTCTTATCCTTCTTTCAGCATTTCAGTACTCAAAACTCAGCACAGACAGGAAAGAATCTTTCTATAGCAAAAATTACTGCCAGAATTGGACAGAACATTTGGGATCATGCATCAATCTCAAGATTTCCTTCTCTTTCCGTTCCTATTAAAGCTAGTCAATTTAGGCTTTCTAAATTTCTTGTTTTCTGCAGTTCATGATGGCTTATATGATTGGGCTTGACTAACTTGGGGTTTATCCAAAATGTCAATACCAGGAAGCATGGCAGCTAAGATTATCACCAGCCATTCTTCTAAGTATAAGCCAAAGCGCAAAACATAACTTAAGCAGAGAGAGATACTGGATATAAAGACTTTTTCTTCCCCTATTATTTCTTCTTGGTCTGTTTAGATCCAGAAAATTCTTGCCAATAGTAGGCTGGCTGCTCTATTAAACCTGCAGTTGCCACTGAAAGGACTTTGTGAATTGGAACATATTTCTGGATAAGATACTATTTCCTGTGCTCTGTCAAAATAACTGGGAATTCAGCTCCCCTTCCCCACTTTACATACATGGTTTGTTTTCAAGTATAAACATTTTCTTCCAAATTAAAGTACAGGTGACTCCTTTTCTTGGTAAGTTGATCAAATTTTTTTAATTATTAGCTGCTTAAAGCTGACTTGTCTTTTTCTCAACCAGCTGCAGAGAATGTTTCCTAAAGTCACAAAGATGCTTTAGTTAGCCCTCTCATAGGTCTGCTTGCATGAACGATGCCCAGGCTATTTCTCTGCAACATCTGTATGTGGAGAGTAGATGAAGAGGATTTGAACAGAAGATGAAATGAGACCTGTGCCCTTATTGCAAAAGCAGAAGGAAATTCATATATTTTGGTGAGATCAAGATCCTGCCCCTGAGACCCGCCTACTTTGCTCATCCTCACTGCATAGTATATTCATCAAAGTTGACTATGATTTCAACAGTCCAGAAGAAACAGACAGAACCGCCACTGGAGCTAAGTATAGATTGTTCCCATTGCCTCCTAATAATTTTTCTCTTCTGAGTCTAAAACATACATGGAATGAAGAAAAAGCAAGCATTGTCTTCTAGAAACATTGTGCACTGAGCAAATTTCCCAGCACTAATGGAAAGCCAGTAGCATTGCACCTTCCACCAACTGAAGTTGCTGCTCAGCTGGAAACCTGCATCATCACAAAGACACACCATAAATAAATATGTTAAATAAATAGAGTGATTGGGTGACAGATCCAGAGAATGCTGGGGATGTGGACCCCAAGGAGCCATCATCTCATACAGACACACACACACACACACAAAGTAGCTAAAGACAAAGATGAGTTAGTGCAGGGGACACCTCTCCCTGGACTATGTGTTCTCAGAGGCAATCAGTGGCAGAAAGAGCGCAGTCCTCATATCTGAAGGAAGGGGAAGGGCTCAAGGGATATTATTTGTGAGCCAGTGTTGTGGAAGGGTTCTGTGAACTGGAGGATAGGGACACTTGTGTTGCTGAAGACGGCAAGGTGCGAGGAGTCTGGCACCTAAAGTGGGATAAGAAAGAAAAAAGAAATAGGAGCAAGAATCCACATTTTCCTTCCCCCGCCCCCGTCATCAAAAGCATTTTTTATCCTGCCTAAGAAACCAAAAATTTTCACCTGAGAAAAAGAACAGCAGCTGATATATCCTTTCTTTACATCCTAATAATTCAATGAAACAGATTAGGCTAAGAAATGACTAGTCCAAAGTTTCTGGGAGGTTTCATGGCTGGGTAGAGATTTCAAACTGATTTCTTCCCAGCCCCTATTCAGTACTCTAGAGCTACTCTACATTGGTTCTGATAGACTACCAACCTATTTTTATGGGCTAGATGGTATAGACAGGTCACACACTAATTCTGAACATTATGTTGGTGATTACTAGGCTTTCATTTAACCAACCTTCCTCAATCTTGCTCATACTCTCTGTGGCTCATTCTTGCTTATTTGTCTTTGTAATGCCACAAAGCTTAACATTTAGTTAATAACTAAGCCAAGCACTGGAGCCCAGGATACTGGCAAGAGCCATCTACATCTGCTTTCCATTCACTAACTCACCAAGATCGTGATTTCCGTACTCGGGATGCTGCAGGTCGCTCCAGGAGGCTATCTAAGCGCATCAACCTCTCCAAATGCAATGCTCGTGGGTCATGCTCACTTTGATCTTGTGTGATCTCAAACTCAAATACAGCTGGTGGAGAGACATCTAGTTCCAGAAACATGATGTTCTCGGCCTTTGGTGTTGAAGTTGGAAAAGAAAGGAAGGCAGAAAGATGTTGGTATCAAGAGGTCAATTTATTACGGAGCTGAAGCTAAATTCTGGTACATATATCTGTGTGTGTAATAGTTGAAGTAAATACACAGTCCCTATGCAATGCTAAATTAGGATAATCCTATTCATCTACATGACTAAGCAAATCCTGAATGGTTTCTTTCATGATCTGAGTTCATGGCCTTACAAACTGACAGCTTTTCACATGAAGCTGCCCGTATTTTTACATTTTGCTTAGAAATCCTCAGATGTCAAGGTTTCAGTAAAACCAATCCTCAGGTTGTTTTTCTAAGGGATATTCATTCCAACTCTTCTTTAATATTGTAATCTTCACAACCTGCAATGGTAGTGGTTTATGAGAAATACTTTTTTATTCTCTTATTTAGATTGCTATTTTCACTAACATAGAAAAGATTAACCAAAATGTTCACAGGACTGGAACAAATCCCCAAAGAAGAAAGTGAAGGATGCACAACACAGATGTATAAAATTATGCCTTATGTGAAAAAATGGATAGAAAAAAGATTTTTTCATAAGACTTAATACCTCATAATACTATAAACCAGGATCATCCAATAAAAGATTAGGATATTTAAGACTGATAAAAGGAAATATTTATAAGCACATAGATGGAATTTTTTATCCCAAATATAGAAATGGCTGCTAACTTGAAAGATTTTTTTGAAGAGGATTAGGCAAATTAGTAGCAGACTATAAGTGATTGCTAGTTATGACGCCTAGATATTAACCCTATTAATGGAGACAGCATATTTCTCAATATTAATTGCTGAGTAACATGAGTAGAAAGAAGCCAATTTACTCTCATATCCTACTTATGGCCTTTCCCCAAGAATTTGGCTGGCCACTGTGAAAACAGAAGTTCTAACCAGTCACCTATTTGGTCTTATCTTTCATACTCTAAGTACAATTAGTCATCTTTTTTCTTGTGACCCGACTGCTATTTATTTGATTATTTTTTAAATCTTACTGTTTAATTAATTTACTTCTGTAATACGGATTTCAATATCTTATTAACAGTTTTGCAATGGGCTTTTTTTAAAATCAATACTGGGATACAAATATTAGTTAAATGAGTTAGATTAAGACACACATTTATATAATGTGCTAAGTTTGTTTGCATTTGTCTTCATTAGGTTGCTTGAGACTTTGCATGTTATACAACCCTAGCCTTTTTATTAGTTTATAATTCAGTGTATTGCTAGAAAATGGACTTGTTTAGTGTCAAAAACGCTATGCATTTCCTTTACCGGAATATAGCTTGCCATTTATTTATTTATAAAATTTATTGGCTGCCCATCTTGCCATAGAGTAACTCTGGGGGGCTTACTGTCATAAAAATATGCCAATACATATACAATTAAAGCATAAATGATTAAAATCAACATTAAAATCTAAGAACGCATGGGGAAGGCAGGGGCAGAGTGGGGGGAGGTGAGATCTGTTGTTACTCAATCAACCAGCCCCACTGTGCTGTTCCCCCACTGGGGCCCAAAGCTAACTGGCAGAGGTACATCTTTAGGCCCTTATGAAAGGATAGGAGGGTTGGGGCCAACCTCACATGGGGGGGTCAAGATGTTCCAGACGGCAAGAGCAAGAGCAGAGAAGGCCTTCCTCCCCTGCCAGCCAGAATAATCGGGCTGTCGGAACCTGCAGCATGCCTCCTCTGGCAACACGGGTGGGATGGGCCAATCCCAATAGGGTGAGACAGTCCCTCAAGTAGACTGGACCATGCTATGAAGGGCTTTAAAGGTGATCACCAACACCTTGAATTGCACCTGGGAGCAGAATGGTAACCAATGCAGCTTGCGGAGCAGTAGTATTACAGGGGCCATTCTAGAGGCCCCCAAAACAGCCCACGCTACTGCACTCTACACCAGCTGTAGCTTCTGAATGCTCTTCAAGGGTAGCCCCATGTCGAGCGCATTACATTATCAGGGATTTATTTTCCTCACCAATACCAACCCACCACTACTCCACCAAGAGCTCTTTTCTCACCCGATACCGAGGATGGGACCCCATTGACATGGCTAGGCGAGCATATTGGCTGATTGGCCTTTTGTATCCCACTGCAGAAGTTGGGCGCTTTTTCATCTGAGTTCCAGTGGTCAAGTTGCTGCTACTACTGCTGCTACTGTTGGAGTAAAAAAAATAAAGAACGTGCAAGGAGTTACTCCAGAGCAGCCACGATTAATGTGGCAACACATAGATGTGCCTCAAAAGAGGCACCAGGTCTTATTTTGGGGGGGTGTCTGTTATACTCACCTCCAGTACCGACAGCTCCACCCAGCCGGCCTACTTCTTCTGGGGTCGAAGGTGCAGCTTCATTCTACAGCTGCATTCAGCCTGCATTTTGCAGCCAGACCTTTCCAGAAGGTCTTGCATCTGAGTACCGAGCTATGGATTCAATCCATAGCTTGGCCTCAGCTGCAGAGGTCTTGCAGAATTGAATTATGGATTGAATCCATAGCTTAGTTCTTGGTTGCAGTGGCCTTCCAGAAAGACCTGTGACTGAGAAATGCAGGCCTGGCTGCAGAAGACTCTGCAGAAGAAGTGGACCGGCCAGGAGAGGCCTGGCTGCCAGGGTGCGTGGGGCAGCTCCACATCCTCATCCCCGCTGTAGCTTGATTTTTAGGTGTTACCTCGCCCCAAAACTAGGGCTTATTTTTGGAGTAGGGCTTATATTACACCCACCCCAAAAATCAAGCTAGGGTTTATTTTCAGTGTAGGTCTTACTTTTGGGGAAAACACGCTACATATCACAACTGCAGAGCTTCCTCAGGCCCCAGCCTTGCGTCACTCTGAGGTCTGCAGAAAAAGCCAGATCTTTCCAGCTTTTTGGAAGAGCATGAGGAAACAGCACCTCTAAAAATTGGGTAGACAAGGACTGAGACCGAACTTAATTACTGAATTAATATTAAACAAATTTAATACTGAACATGATTAATCCGCAAGTATTTAATTATCTTCCTTCCATTATAGTTCGACAGCAAGCTTTTTTTAGGAATTTGGTGAGCCCCATGTAGGAGATAACCCAGCTGAGCCCAAGGGAGGGGTCAAACACGTCATCATTCATGAGTCCTTTCATGCCCACAAGAAATCTAGGTCCATCCCACCTTGAATTCCTTCTACTCTTATCTCTTGCTAACTTCTAACAGGCACTAGTAGTTCAGATTCTTGTAGAGAGCTCAAACTTACAATAAACCTTTATACCCACTTGAACTGTCTTGATCTCCTGATTTTCCTGGTGCTTGAACCCGATATGGCTCTGGGTCTTCAGAAGGTATGACTGATTTACCACCAACTTAAAAGGGGTGGGTGGAATGAAAGAACTACCAATCTTGTGCCTGACCCTGAGCTGTCTTTTCTTCATCGCTATCTACATGAAGCTCCTCCAGCCTGGCCTTCCCAGGGACACTGAGCATCAAAGGCCAGAGCTTGCAGACTTACCTCCCTGGAGTCAGCACCAAGGGCTGGAATTTCCACTGGTCCTCCTCACAGTCAAAGTACAGGCGATTCATGATCTTGTTCTTCTCCTCAGGGGGGATGAAATTTTCAATGATTAGGTACCTGCAGCAAATAGATATGGGCAGAATCAAGACAAAGACACAAAAATGAAACATTTCTCTTTAATGTTTTAACTGGCAGTTATAGCAATAAAAGTTTGGGAAGGCAAAATCAAAGTAGAGGAGTGGCACTGTAGCTTTTTTCACATTTATAATCCATACTATTGTAAACTATAATGAATTTGGGAATAAATCGTCCAACTCAAGGAACTCAGCTAAAATGGTATGACCCCTTGATAGTTTCTCAATGACAACCTGCTCTCTGATAGTCTCAAATGTATATTTTAAGGTTGCATCATCTCATCTCCACCTAAGGAAATGCTACCATGCGTAATGGTGCCTTGAATAATAAGAAAGGGAGAATCCTGGGGCAAAATCCACTGTAGAAGAGAACTTTGCCGAGAATGGTGTGTCTTATGTTAACTAGGAGGAAGGGAAGCCATTAGCTGGAGATAATGGAAATCATCTCTTCACCAAAGTGAGAGATATTGGAGTCAGTGAAGCTGAATATTATGATTTCCCTCTCCTCAGGGATGTGGTTATTTTTATATTCTGCACAGTATCAGCAACCTTGTTTGGTACCAGGCCAATGTTGTAGCATGGCACAGTTAGAGACAGTGAGAAATGATGGGAATGAACAATAGAGATAGTGAATGAAAGCAGAGGTTTCTGTAGATAGATTATAGGGGTTAGGCTATGCTGCCAGAAAAAAAAGTTACTCTCAAGATATTCTTGTGACAAATGTTTCTTTTGAGACATCTTCACATATGGTAGTGGTTGGGTAGTCATGCTAGGTCAGAAAAGAGTTAAAGAGAAACTTGCCCTATAACTTTACTCATCATTTGACACAGCCCGTTAAACTAGAATTTGAGACTTATGGTGCCATTCAAGCTGCCAACAGAAGACTTCAACACTTGGTTTTAGCAAAATCGAAAATGACACTAAGCCTTGAGTTCTAGATAAAATAACAATGGCGTGGGACTGGGTGTTCGTATTGTACATTTTTGCATTAACCTTTCCTTTGATATGGGATATCATTAAAAACACAAGCATAACAGGTAGCTTTACTGTGCCAAAGAGAAAAAAGAATCATGAAAACACGAGCATTAATTGGTTCCTTGAAATGGGAAAGACAAGCTGGCAGAGAGAAGCAATAAAATAAAAAGATTGAAGAAATTACCTTTTCCTTCAGAAACCATCCCACAGTTAAGAATGTTAATTGTAGACTGGGTCTTGTGGTGAGAACATGTCCCTACAGGAATTCCTTCAAGATCCCCCCCAGAGACACACACTTTTTAAAGAGATGTCATCTAACAGAGGTGAGAGGATTTTTTAAAAATCCCTGTGGTTGTGGTATACCAAAATCAATTAGGATATAGAGGGGGAAACAATAAGCATCATCATATGATGTTAATTCTTTTATCCCTAATTTAAATATTTGTTTTCAGCACTGAAATTGATTTGTATATTGGTGATTTTATTTTGTTAATCAACTCAAAGAAAAAGGAAAGAACAATAGGATTATTTGCTACTTAGGGGACACTGCCATCAAAAGTATCCAAAAGACGGTCCTAGGGGCCAGAATGGGGAACTATGGCCCTTTTATGACTTGTAGGCTTCAAGTTCCAGAATTCCTGAGCTAGCCATGCTGGCTCAGGAATTCTGGGAGTTGAAATCTACAAGTCATAAAGGGGCCCTAGCGCTCCACCTCTGTCCTAAGGCATTCATTTTGTATGGGTCAGGTGACACAGGAAAACCAATAGGATTTCACTTCTTTTTTAAACAGCTGGTGGTTCTGGCCTGATTTCTCACTTAAGCAACTTGTCACTTTGGCACATCTGGTTTGTCTCTCCTTTCATAGTCCCTTTCTACCTACCAGCCCTGGCAATGAGACAGATGTGCAAGATAGTCAATCATTCCTTGAGATTATACTGGGTTGCCTCAGCCTCTACCTCAACACGTCTTATCAAGGTACCTACTTGAGTTTCAGTTCTCGTGTCTGCTCATTCTGTGCTTCCTCCAGATCTTGCCGCACTCGGATGTATTCATCGTGTTGGTCCTGGATCTCTGCCTTCACAGCCTGAAGCTTGGCATAAAGCTAGGCCAGATTCCAAAAAAAAGCTGTTTATTTAGCAGAATAGCTTTGATGCCACATCTCACCTTTCCAGCTGGCATGAACTACAGCTCATGGATCATATTTCTTAGCCTGAAAAATATGCTCTGCTTTGAAGTCAGCCAGGCAGCCATCTTAATATTACTAAAATGTAAGAGCAGCCAAATTTTAAAGTTTTTTTTGTTTTTTTTGCTTTGAGAGATAGAAATTTTAAGGAGTGAAATGACTTGGGGGCTCTAAATGAGATAAATAGGTGATATTTTGGTGATGCTTTAGTAAGATTTCAAACATTTTGGCCCCAATCATTCCAAAAAAAAATCTGGAAGATGTTAAATCATTTTTTAGAAATAATTATATACACACACCACCCAGAGTCAATTGGTAGGATGGACAGCTATAGAAATAAAACAAATAAATAAATACTATAAGCTTTCCATGGCCCAAAAATTGTCTACCCCTTAAATGGGCAGTTCAAGGGTCAATCAACAAATAATATTGTTATGCTCCAATAATGTGATAACCTTATCTGCACACACATTTTCTAGGTTCACACTGGCATTGGGTTCTCCCTCACAGCAAAGCTAAAAGCTTTGTACCTGTCCTTGAACTGACAGAAAACAATATTGGCATAATATTTTCCAGCCTCCCCCGGAGATCCCTATTTTGCAATAGGCACAATGCTGGCAAATATTCCTCTCCTTATTTAAGTGGTACAGGACACATTAAAGAATGAGTTGGTGGGGTCCGCTGGCTTTGTTTACTTCTCTCCTACCAAACATCACTAATTGGTGACAAAACCAATCATTATTCTGGAACAGCACTCAGCTTGTGTCCAAAAGAAGCCCAACAATCAATTGACACCAGCTGATAGTCAGACTTTCCTCCAGTATAGTCACTTGCTTTTTGATTATACGCTGACTCAGTGCCTGCTATCAACATTTGTATAGAGACACACCTTTCAATTGACTTAGTGCATCACATGTTGTTTGGCTCAAAATGTCTTACTGAGAATAGGCTTTGACTGGACAAGAGCCCAAGCTCTAGCTTGCTTCTATGTGATGAAAATGTATAAAGTGCCTTCCAATAGTCATCTTCTTACTGGTTTAATAACAAAGAGCTTTTAGAGAGGGGTTCCTCTTAAAAGTAGAGCATGTTTTACTTATATAAATATATTAATTATTAATGTTAAAGATCAGATTTATTTATCCAAAGCCTCTTGTTTAAGCACCAGTTTCAGATTCATAGTATGAGAGGTTGGAGAGCTGCTGCAAGCACACAAAATGGCAGATTAGACTAAAATCAGTTTGAATATTTTGTAGTTTAACATGTTGCAGAAAACCAGTCGTTTTCTTTGCATGTTGTGTGAATCATACTACCACATTAAAACATAATGTTATGAAAACACAACAACTGTGTTTTGTAATCTTGGATTTAGAGTTAAGCATATTGTGTGAACCCAACAACAAGAGGCCAAGGTAGTTACCACAGATCATACTCGCTGGAACTGCTGCATAGTAAAATTCAACACTATCTTGAGAGTCACGCCCATATAGTAGAGATTACTTTAGACAAATGGTCTGACATGGGATTAAAAAATGTTCTTTTTCTTAAGTTCATATATATAAAGAAGTCTCCCTTTTGCTTGACTAATTTATTAATTAAATCCTAGCACTTGTTCTGTTGGAGATGCTAAAATTGGGCAAAGTCAAGTGGAGAACCTGGGGGATAAAGGAGAATTCTCAGTGATATTAGTATCAGTGCTCAGACTATGTGATGGCCATAATGTAGCTGTTTCTTTGAAGGAGCCCAATGATTACAAAAAACATACGGTACTTCCATTGTCAATATCTTAATGATTATTAGTAAGAAATACCATTCCTCATCTGAGAACAGGAGTGATAAACCCATTATATAGAAAAACACAGCAAAGGTTTTTTTTAATATGAAATATTAAGTTTTGCATTTACCTATTATCTATGTATTTATGGAAATAGTCATTGAAATTTTGTCCTAGTGGGATTACAGCAAGATAAACCCCCACTGTAACTACACATGCAGAAACTGTCCCAATTCTAGCAGCTTCCATTATATATTGTAGGATAATCTGTATTTTGAGATGGGAGGGGGAACATCTAAAACTCATCTAATTTACTAGCAGCAGTGAATGTTTTATTTTCTCCCATCCATGTGAAGTTGCTATTTGTTCTTGTGGGAAATTGTGAAGCATTCATCTCAGTAAAAATGCTATTATGTGATGTCTATTCAATCATCCCATCCCATGATATCAGTCTTCCTAAGGTGTATGTGAGTGTGTGTGCAGCGATCTCTGAATATACATCAGCCCATAATGGCCTCTCTAGGAATCAGTCTGCATACTCTTTTCTATATACATCTTAGATGTCATAAAGACAACATTTAGCTGGTAAATGATAAAGGAGAGAATTCTCTTCAGGCTTAATTGCAACATGAAGCTGAACCCTTGTTCTTTTCAAGGTTTCTGACTAACTTCTGCCAATTGAACATGATCCTGCCGTTATCTATTGCAGGAGACAGCTTGTTCCTGATTTGGCTCCTGGGAAAGAATAATCTTAAAACATGTATTAGCCTGCCTCTAAAGAGAGCTATCAATCTCTTCTAATGGACATTCTGTAGGATCTCTCTGACACTACTGAATCTTACTGTGTCCTAGATTTCTGCAGGATTCTCACCTTTTTGAGCTTCTTGGTTTTAATTTCTACTTCCTGCTGTAAAGAAGTGAATGTCTCCCGGAGCTCCATGGTTTCCTCATCCCGCAAAAGTACTTCCTGTTGCATTTCCCGTTCACGCCGCTTCTGTGTTATAGAATCAGTGTCAGAATACAATCCTGCTACCTCCCACCAGAGTATTATCAGCAACCCCTGGCTCCATAGACAAACATTACAGTCTAGCCTCCATGATCTGCTTGAAAGGTTGCTTGTATTTTGAAAGAGGCCAAAGTCATATCCATTTCATATTAGTTTGAGAAAGAGTGGGACACCCGGAAGGAAAGTTGAGAGGTCCGCAGCTCATCCAAATCACAGCCAGTCCTTACCTGCTCTGCAATTTCCTGCCTCTTCAGCTCAAGCATCTTTTGCTGCTCGTTTGTGTGGTCCATGATGTTCCTCCCGCCAATCAGCAATTTGCTCTCCATCGCCTGAAGACAAGAAGGGGAAAGTAACATTAGATTATAGGAAAAGATTCCATCCTTTAACTAGTATAGTGCTTACATGTACAGTTGAGCAGCCACAACATGTCTGAACAATTGTTCCATTTGAGAATGTTTATTCCCCCTCTCAAGTGATTTAATTCATTTGAAAGGATTAAATACGCACTCAATGCTATAGCAAATATTTAATACACATGCTGTAAAGGTCAAACTGTTACAGCAAATATTGGCAGTTAAATTCTTGGATCACAAAGGCTTAGATTATATTCTATTCTTCTTCAACTTCTTGGTTAGCACAGTAGTAGCACAGTGGTATGCCCTGCTTCAATCCTTCCTGCCAAACCTTGAGATGGTAATTTGAAAAATGAAGCAGTATGCAGAATTTGAAATAAATCAATTACTGTATTTAGATAATTCAGAAACCCATATTTTTCTGGTGGCACACAAAAAGCCAGTTAATAAATTGAGCTGAGGTGGCGCAGCAGTTAGAGTGCAGTACTGCAGGCCACTTTAGCTGACTGTGTTCAGCAGGTCAGCGGTTCAAATCTCACCGGCTCAAGGTTGACTCAGCCTTCCATCCTTCCAGGGTAGGTAAAATGAGGACCCAGATTGTTGGGGGCAATGTAAATATATATATACATTGCTTACTGGTGTACACCGCTTAGAGAGTGCTTGCACTTAAAGCGGTATATAAGTCTCATAAATAAATAAATAAAGGCTGGGTTCTCATGATTTGCTTAACCAAATCATTTAATAATCTAACAGCTGCATTTGCACACTATGCTGACTTTATTTATTTTTGTAGTTCAGCAGAGCATGCATAAGCAACATTGTTGGTTTGTGGTTCAATGTATTTATAAAATCAGAACATTGAATTAATTCATAAACGAGTTGGGCATTTTTTTCCAAATCAGCCTTTAACTGTGTGGTTCAATGTTTATACAAACCCAGAGGTTGGATTAATTCAGTGACCAGATGAAGCAGCTAACTTGGCATTTGGTACCAGAGGTTTCAAGCAGCTGAGCCGAAAAAGTGTATGAGAAAAAGCTTCTGGTTTAGATTGGCTATACAAAATTGGCAAACTGCAGGTCCAAATCCACAACAGAAAAGCAGTTAAAAAGAAAAAGAGAAAGCAATTTAAAAGCCAGCTGATAGGCTGCTCTTGACACCATCCATCTCTGGGCCTCGGGCGAAGATTTCTAGAGCTGTATGATGCTTCCCTTCAAAGGGAGATTTGAAGGAGAAAAATAGCATGAAGGAAGAGGATTAGCTCTCCATTTTGCTGCAATATGGTCCCAATCCTGATTAGAGGATTTTGAGACAGTTATTAAAAAGTGAAATAATAGAAGTTAAATGCTACATGTTTCCTCTTTCCCAATGTGACTATCACTGCATGGGAATCTAAATATCTGGGATAAGAGGACTGGAAATAGCTTTACCATGAGCAAAGGTGAAACAGCTGTCTTAGGCAAGAAATTTTGGATAACATCACAGATTGGAACCCAGACAGATCTAGTCTTTGTGACTGTGATATAATACACTGACCAGTCTTAGTGAAATGTCAGCCAGCTGGTTAAAAAAAATATGGGTCCCAAAATTCCACTTTTTAGAACATTTTTCTGCCTTTTGGATGCCATCCTGATGATTAAACCTGGATGAATTTTCCCCATTTTTAGACTATGTGATTACATTCAATTTCTCTCAGAACTGTCAACATTGGATAAATAACCCTAAAATAGTCTAATAAAGCCAGTCATAGATCACTATATAGTCAAAATGTTAAATTTGAATCTAGGATAAAGGCTTCTCAAATCCTAGTTAAAATAAAAGTTCAAAATTACTTATCTTCCTCTCTATAAGAAATGGAAGTAGTCACATGTAAAAATCTGTTAGGATGGGAAATTCAAAAATGACTTGAACTTTGTCATTTGATGGAAAGGAATAGCAAACAAAACAAAACAAAAAACAATAGCAGTACTTAATCCTTGATATAGTGACTCCTGACAAGCAGGCTTATAAAAAGAAATAACAATTTATAAAAGGTAAAGTTAGCTTATGTTTTCTATATAAATAAGCATTAATAATATCAGAGGCTATTTAAGGAGATTCTGAATTTGCATCTCTCTGAAATACTAGAATTTCCTTTCAATCTGGGTAGAATGGAGGGGATTTTTCTAAAGGTACTTACAACTGGCATCCATTAAGAATTTGTGGATTTCCTATCGAAGAGTGAGAAAGTAAGAATTTCACAGTCTACTTTTTAAATATCAATTTCAATTAATCCTGTTCTGCTCACCTAATTTTAGTGCTTTGAAAAAGAGCTAAGATGGAGAATTTACCCATTTATCCTGTGGGAATACTCAAACTTCCTATGACAGCCCTATACTTAAGGTGTCCTGAGCAAGCTCTCTGCTCTTTGTTCCCAGGCTGTGGTGCTGACACATCCCAGATGGTGCTGGGCTATAGCCAGGACTGTTTCCTTCCACACAGCTGCTGGCCAACACATGGCAGCTGCACTCACTACTTGCAAGCCCTCCTTCCTGTATGTCTCGCACTGAGCAGTTCCTTCCCACAGAAACACTGAAATCTTTTACTTGAAAGGAAGGCAAGCTGTCTTGAAGACAAGCAACAATTTGATTGGGGATTTCAGTTCTGCAAACTGAAAAGTTCATATCTCCCTGGCTCTTTCTATCATGAAAACTGGCCCTATTTTGCACCAAAGAATTGCAGTTACCAAAGCTGATCCTCTTTTGCTATTCTACAAATCATATAGGTATACATTTATATATACAGCAGGCATCACTTAACAATGATAATTGGGGCCAGAATTTCCATTGCTAAGTAATGTGCGGTGTCATGTGACTGCAGCACTTAGCAATGGAAATTTCAGTACTTCTTGTTATCATCATTAAGTGAACCTCTGTGGGTTATTAAGTGAGGATATCATGGGTTATCATTTGCAACCACCTGCCAGCTTCCCCATTGACTTCACTTGTAGAAAGCCAGCAAAGAAAATTGGAAATGATGATTACATGACCATGGGATTTTGTGACATTATACTTGCATGCCGGCTGATGAAATACCTGAATCATGATTACATGACTGTGTGGACAATGATGGCTGCAACTTTAAAGTCTGGTCGTAAGTTTCCTTCAGTGTTGTTGTAATTTTGAATGGTAGCTAAACAAATGGTCCTTCTAGTTTGGCCAACACTGGATTTTAGACTAAAGTGATAAGGAGGAGCTTGTCAATTTTTAATAATTTTGCAGGCAGTGCTGTAGCCTTAGGGTAGATGAGAGATAAATGGAGAACCATCTGATGGAAACTATAAATGCAACAAGACTTGCTTGTTTTCATATTTTCCCCGTCTAAAAGGAAAGAAACATTACTGATTCATAAATTAAACTTCAGGTTCCTAGCCAGGCATATTCATAGAGAAGGATTTCCCAGACATAAATAGAACAATGTGAGACAGATGACTCTCATGTTTCCATTGTATGCAGAATAAGATTTGAAGTCTCTGATTCAATTATTGCTAAACCCAACTGCAAAGGTAGACAAATACAGGTAGTTCTCGACTTACGACCACAATGGAGCAAGATAGTTGTTAAGTGAATTTTGCCTTATTTTACAACATTTTTGCCACAGTTGTTAAATGAATCAGTGCAGTTGTTAAGTTAATAACACAGTTGTTAAGTGAATGTGGTTTCCGCATTGACTTTGCTTGTCAGAAGGCCACAAAAGGTGATAACAAGACCCTGCGACACTCCAACCGACATAAATACATGCCAATTGCCAAGCGTCTGAATGCTGCAATGGCTGTGTGAAAAACAGACATGTCACTTTTTTCAGTGCCCTATTAACTTTGGTCACCAAATACATGATTGTAAGTCGAGGACTGTAGCAGTCTCTTAGATTAGAGCACTGTACAGCAGTCTTCGGTCTATGACCACAACTGAGACCTGAATTTTGATTATTAAGTGATGTAGTTGTTAAGCAAGTTGTCATGTGACCAGACTTGATTTTATGACCATTTTATTGAGGTTGTTAAGTGAATTACATGGTCATTAAGTGAATCCAGCTTCCCCAATTGACTTTAATTTTCAGAAGCAGTCTGGAAAAGTCGCAAATTGTGATCACATGATTGCAACATGCTGCAGCTGTCATAAATGCCAGGCAGTTGCCAAGTGCCCAAATTACAATCACATGACGAGGGTGTGCATATGTACGTGTGCATTAGTCGTAACTTCAAGGATGGGGTATAGCTCACTTTTTCCTAGGCCTAGACAACTTTGAACCATGATGAGAAAAGTTGCATGATTTCAGACCAGTTAATCTCCTCAAGCAGTCTACATAGGGTGTCATGGAATACAAGCCCAAGACCTGTCTGGTTCATGGGCAAATCCCACTAGGAAATTCTTCAGACATGCCTCCCCTTTTGGTTATCCTAAACCAGTGGTTCTCAACCTTTTTAATGCCACGACCCTCCCAACCGGTCGTAAGTTGAGTAGTACTCAACCGGTCGTAAGTCGAGGACTACTCAACTGGTGCAGCACCGTTTGCAGAATGGGACTTTTGGCGGGCTCAGCAGGGCAGAGACAGCCTGGACAATTCCTATTGGCTTTTGAAAGCCAATAGAATTAGACTCTATTCAAGAGAGTCTATTCTATTGACTTTCAAAAGCCAATAGAATAAAAGGGAGTAGCACAGCTAAGGAAAGGGGGGGAAAATGGCGGACTGCGTTGTTTGGCGACCCCCGTGAAATGTTCGTTTGACCCCAAATGGGGTCCCGACCCACAGGTTGAGAACCACTGTCCTAAACAGTTTGGTTTTCTGAAATCCCAGGATTTCAGAAGAGAACAACTTGTAGCCTAGTCTAGAAAATATTCAGAACATAGATTCAAACTACGTACTGCAGGGAGCTGAATTCAAGCCAAGAGATTTTGAAGGAGGAGAGGCAGGAAGCAGGGCCAGGAAGGCGGGGCTGTCCTTCCTCAGAAGCTGTCATCAGTGCTTAATGGGGAAGCTGAGTAAAAAGGAAGGGTATTGTTGCACTCTCCACTCCAACTCCTGTATTCTTAGATTCACAGAATTATAGAGCTGGAAGGTATCTTAAGAGATCATGAAGCCCAATCCCTTGCTCAGTGCAGGTTCCACTCTATAGCACTGACAGATAATTACAGAGCCTGTTTGAAGACCTCTATGGAAGGAGATTTGCTCTATGTAGCAAATCTTGCAATGGCTGAGGGGCTTACTCTAGCCTGAATCTTTTTCCTTGTAATTTTTACCCATTAATACTGATTCTATGCTCTGGAATAGTGGAAAATAAGTCTACTCTCTCTTTTGTGTACGATACAATATCTTATTTATCACTTATGTGACTTAAGTATACCCAGATAATTTAATCATCCCTCTTAAGGCTTTGTTTCCCTGCTCCTTCATAGCCTTCCTCTGAACATCCTCTAATTTTTGAACTATAGTGCCTAGAACTGTACTCCAAATGGGTCTGAGCAGGGGATAATGTAATAGAGCAATCAATTCCTCTGATGAAGTCTCCGCTCTCTGTGCTCCCACTAATGCATCCTAAGATAGCATTTGCCTTTTTGGCAGCCACATCAGACAGTTGGCTGATACTGAACTTGTGACTGACAAGGACTCCCAGGTCCTTTCCATATGTAACTAATGTCAAGCCAAATATCCTCTAGCCTATATTTGTGCTTTACATTTTTCTAACTTGATGAAGAATGTTATGTTTCTCCATCTTAAATTCCATCCTATTCATTTCAGCCTATTACTTGTCTAGAAACTTGCCTGTATTTGTCGTCTCCTTGATTTTATTGCATGCAACTCAGCATTCTTTTGGAATGATGTAGAAATAAAAAATAATAATGAATATTAAAATCTTCTTCCATTTTCCTCACTGAATTTACACACACACGCTTTCAGCCAGGTAGCTGAAACAAACTTCCCCGTGGACGAACAACTGAGGAAGCCAGTCTCCATCTACAGAGCATATCATTTATTTACTAGGATAATAAGCTGTACATCAAATTATAAGGGAAACTCATCTTTCCAAGGGGTACTTTGTAGCACTATCATTCAAGAGTCAGTAAGGATCTACTATATACTGCTGATATGACACTCAGAGGTGCCAAATATGTCTGTTGATCCCTTACTTGCCACTCAGGTAGGCAGGAAGTCTAGGGTGCCATAAGAGAAGTCTATGGATATGTTTGGCACTAACCAAACTCTTTGCACCTGACTTTTTAACATTAAAAATGGACCCCAGAAGTTTTATTAGAAAATAAAAGTGTTATGTATAGATACGTGTCCTTTTTGAGTATGCAAGCAATGGCCACAAGGTGGCCTCTCCAACTTGAAGCCATTCATCCTCTATCAAAGGCGTCAAACTCGCCACATCACGTGACGTGTTGTGTCGCAACTCTTTTTGCATTGCCAGCAATGGGGTGGGTGCGGCTTTGGTATGACAAAACCGGCCCCACAGGCCGGCAGTTTGACAGCCCTGTCTTATATGGATGTCCTTGGAGTAATCTGGTAGTCCCAAACTACCATAAATAATGGTGCCTGAAACCAGGAATCAATGTTTTTCTGTAACAGTCCCTCTTCTGTGGAAAAAGCTGCAACAATTATGAGTGTTAACTGGTTGCCAAGTGCCCAAATTGCAATGACGTGACTGTGGAGGCACCATGATAGCGAGAACTCTAAGGACCAGTTGTAGGTACCACTCATTTGATGCCATTGCAATTTCAAATGGTTGCTGAATGAGTGCTGGTTCCAAGGACTACCTATGCATATATTTCTATTATCATTTTTTTTAGCATTCTCTTATATGCATTTTTCTCATTCATAGGCTCTTTCACTTTATCATTCCATTCAGCATCCTTTTTCATTCCTTCAACATTTCCTTCAGCATTAACTCCACACATTCTATAACATTAAAATTTTCATTCTGTTCTAAGTAGCTTCTACATCGTATTTTCTTATGGCCATTTTCTATTTGTACTGTTGCAAGACTAGTCTACCTTCTATTTTTTTTTCATGTAGTACTTATGTTTTTTGTTCTTACAGTTGTTCTATTGAACTATACTTCTTTGTATTTCTTTCCATCAAGATCCATTATATTTTAGCTATAATGAATCTCAAAAATACATGAGAGATTAAAGAGCATGGACTACCTGTCTCTAGCTTCCATGTCTCCATTGTTGTGCTGTGGTGTCTATCACAAGCCATGAATGGGGCCAGCTCTAGGCAAAGGCTGAATAGGCAGCAGCCTAGGAACACCTTAACTTGGGAAGCACCAAAACTGAACTGCTTCCAAAAAATACAATAAAAAAGTAAAAAGCAGTAATGATGCACTCGATAAGCCAGCATACCTGCTTGAGGGTTAAATGTAATTAAGAAACAAACGGGTGCACTCTTGCAAATGCCTATAATGATTCTCATCTGTCAGAGTCCATTTCTCTTGAACTAAGTACAGCAGATTAACAAAAATATGTTTGGTTTATAATGTGACTAGGGGATTAAAAAAATAAGGAAAAGTTTGCAAATATTTGTTAAGTAGCTACACCCAATCCAGTATCCCTCTCTTGTTTCTTTTATATAATACAGAGCTCAGTAATGAACAACAACAACAAAGCCTTCCAACTCAGGCTTCTTAGAGCTCAACAACTCAAAGATTCCAGAGTTGCCATGATGTGTGAACAAAGTGATTGTATTCATTGGAGAAGTGAATATATTGCCTCCCCACCTAAATACACAAATTATTAATGTCATCATGTGTTAGTTAAGCAGCAGTCATTCAGATGTCAGCAAGCCAGAGAGCATCATTTCTGCAGCAGAAAGATAGGTTTCATTGTTAGGTGGCAATTTAACATTCAACTCACTGGATAATTACAATTTCCATCCTATTGGATAGTTTCAACTTTTATCTGTTATGATATCCACAACTGACCATTTATTGTGCCTCTTCATGCATCATATCCAAAACTAATATGATGGGGAAGTGAGGATTGTAGGGTTGTCAAGCAAGAGTAGATGACCACGAACTACTCACCAATCCTGTTTGTTCAAGTCATGAGCACAATTTGTTGAAAGTACAACTATCAAAGTAAGCAACAACTCATTTCCCTATAGCAGGGCTTTTCAACCTTTTCACCCATTGTACCACTTTTAGGATATGGCAACATCCGAGTACCACCAGTCGCCTAGCAAAGTGTCAAAAACTTGATGACCCAAAAAAAAAAAAAGGAAAAAAAATGATAAAGTACAGGTAGTCCTCAACTTACAACAGTTCACTTGGTGACTGTTCGAAGTTACAATGGTACTGAAAAAATTGCCCCCAAAGCCACAGCTGAGCAAGACACCTGCCTGCCTACCTGGCAGCGCTCTTCCTCCAGTCCGAGGTTTTCATTGTTGTGGGCATTTCTGTTGAGGATTGGCAGTGGGGGTGGGGTGGGAGGGTGTTTGGTTTTTATTCCCCCCATCTCCTGGGTGGTTGCAGAAGATTTTGGTCCCTTCACATGACCCTGGGACACTGACCGTCATAAATATGAATCAGTTGCCAAGCATCTGAATATAAACCACAAGACCCTGGAGATGCTGCAACATTCCAGCTGATCGGTGCTTCTTCTGGGCTCAGCAGAAACACCAGGATCAGTGCTGAGCTCCAGCTGGAGCCTGACACTGATCTTGGCGCTTCCACTGACAGCCCTGAAGAAGCGCCGATCAGCTGGAAAGTGGCACTGATCCTGGTGCTTCCGCTGAGCCCTGACAGCCCTGCATCCCCAGTCGATTCTCGCTCAGGCTTGTGCAGTGCTGCCACCGGTTCAGCTCATTCCCTTCCCCCGCTACGACTTTTCTAGGATGGTCGCATACAACCTGCCAGGTGCCAATGTACCACAGGTGGTACCCATACCACTGGTTGAAAAGCCCTGCCCTACGGGATGAGTCCAGAGGTCTTAACAGTTGGTAACTCCCTGGAATAAAATAGACCTTTTGTAGAGCTCTAGACCTTTTGTAAAGCTCTAGCCCAGGGGGGCATTGCCCTACATATTAATTATATATTACATTATATGGGTTGCTACAAGTCACTGATAGCCATATATAGAAGATATGAGACTATAAATATACACACTCTCACCCTTCACGTATACTGTATATTGTTCTTTCTGATAATATAAACTCCCCCTTGTCCCCACTAGCTTTGCATGTTTTCAATGGGCTGCTTAAAAAGCTTTATTGCCTACATCTTTCCATAGGCTGCCCTCTAATTTTACTACACAAAGCTCTTGGAAGATCCCCTCAGTTGCAGCTATTAGATTAAAGGATGAAACTGGAAACTGATATGCCCACTTCACCATAAGCACATCTCAAACAATTCTGCCCATACTCTTATGCACATCACTTTAATCAAAATGTCCTATGATACAAATTCAAAGAGTATTCAAATGTCTTATTTATTATAAGATAGGAATATAACATATTATTATCCATAAAGATTTAACTATATATTTACATATAGTTCTGTAATACCCTTCACTTTCTTATTCAATGAGAACAGAAGAAGAACTCCAAGGTCCCTTCCAACTCTGCTACTTTGTTAAGTGACTTAGACTAGGTCAGTGGTGGCGAACCTATGGCATGGGTGCCAGAGGCGGCACTCAGAGCCCTCTCTGTGGCATGCGCGTTTCACTTTAGGCCTCCACTGCCGTGTGCAAAAAAGAAAAAAAGGTTCAATCAGTCAATTTCAACTTCTTGTGAGGAAAAAAAAGATCTTGCAAAGTTGGAATTGATTGATTGAACTTTTAGTCCCACCTAGTCTGCCATTCCCACTGCAGCCATTCCCACCCAATGGGCCATGCCCACCCAATGGGCCCCACACACCCAGCACTCGATGATGCATAAGTGGGTTTTGGGTTGCAGTTTGGGCACTCAGTCTCTAAAAGATTCGCCATCACTGGGCTAGGTACAAATACTGACAAAACTAAATAGTCATTATAATACCAAGAAGCAAAAATTATGTACAGGATATGAATATTATAAAACCGGAAACAAGCAGAGAAGAGAAGGCAAAGCCAAGAAGGATAAAGATCTCAGGAAGAAATTAATAATTTCAGAGAGTTCTTAGAAAAGACAAGAAGCAGGTTTATGGTGACGTCTCTAAAGACACAGAAGACTTCACAAAATGTACAAACTTTTGTGCAACATTCTTAATTTCACATGCCACAAAATAATGCTCAGAATCCTCCACTGGAGATTAGAACCCTACACAGAAAAGAAGATGCCAGGTGTTCAAGTTAGTTTTAGAAAAGGCCAAGGAACAAGAGACATTATTATAGATGCATGCTGAATAATTGAGAAAGCCAAATACCCAAAAGAAAACAAAGTGTGTTATACTGATCATAGAAAGGCTTTGATTGTGGCAATCATGTCAAGCAGCAGAAAGTCCTTAGGAAAATGTGTGTCCTAAAAGATCTTATTATCCTCATGAGAAACTTATACAGACAGGAAGCCCCACTCTGATCAGAACATGGTGAAAAGATTGGCTCCAAATCAGTGAAAGAGTGAGACATGGCTATATATTCTCTCCTAAGTCATTCAACCTATTGTATACGCTGAAGATATATTGACAGAGGCAGGATTGGAAGAAGAGCGTGATTTTAAAATTAAGAAACATCAATAACCTGTACTATGTTGATGGTACTACTCTTCATAGCTAAAAATGCAAATGATCTGTAAGCACTAGTAATAAAAATTAACAAGCACAATTAAAAATTGGGTTAAGGTTAAACATAAATATCAAATTAATTAAAATAGATAGAGCAACTATCCTTATAATTAATAATAAAGATACTGAAATGGTTGGTAGCTTTTACCTTTTAGGATCAATATGAACAATAAAGGAATTGTTGATTGCTTTCAAACAATAAATGCACTTCAACTAGGACTTCATAGGATAGCAGTGAAGGCCTTGGAGAAGATATTCAGATGCCATGATTTATTTATATCTATGAAGACCAGAATTGTGCAGGCAATGGTTCTCCCGTGACACTCCATGGAAGTGAAAGACTTTGAAGGAGTAGTATAAAAGAATATCTGATGCTTTTGAACTTTGATGTTCAAGAAGACTCCTGAAAATACCATGGATAAAAAACAAACAAATGGATCATAACAAAAATCAATGCAGAGTTCTTATTTGATACACAAATGACCAAGCTCAAACCATATTTTGGACACATTCTGTGAAGACTTAGCTCCTTTGAGAAGGTTATTTTGCTGGGAAAGGTACAAAAAGAAAGAGAAGAAGGCCAACAGCAACTATGTACCTTTGGTAGACTTGAAGACATTTGGAGAATGTGGTCACTAAAAGCTGACACCGATTTGATGGCTCATAATCAATTAATAAAAAAAACCCTCTCTCTTGTTCATTTATAGGAGAAACAGCTCAGGTTAAATCCTGAATATTTTTAAAGTGTGAAAAATCTATGTATTTATGAATAAACTGATAATGTGCGCAACTACAATTAACAGGATGCCTAAGTGGAATTTTAAGATTTATTCTGAAAAGTTTAGAAATTTTAATTATTAAAATCTTTAATTTACCTAAATTAAATTTCACTTTATTAATAATGCTTTTCGGCCTCTTTTGGAGAATAACTTATCTGGGAAGGATTGTAGAGGCACAGCTAGCTCTCAAAATACAAGGGACACACACACACACACACACACACACACAGCTGCCGCAGCCCTTTGTTGCTTTTACAAATCCTTGGGATGACTTGCACCATCCCCTGACTTTGCATGATTAAATGTGGCATGTACCTGCTGCTCTCACCGAATCATAAAAATGCAAGGAAGTGATGAACCATCCTGGATCCAGTCAGATGATTTCATAAACTCTCAATCTTCTCATCATTGAAGAACATTATTAAGCAAGCTTGTCAAATAAGCTTGTCATAATTTGGATGATGGCCATCCAAATGATGTAAACAATAAGTGAAATAAACAGGAAAAGGCACATACATGCATGGATAAGCTCATAAATCAGCATCTTTTGAAAATATGTAGCCTATAATGGAAGGCATAGAATTCCTCTTTCACACATTGCAGATCCTAAGACTGCTCAGAATTCACATCAACAATATTGGTTGCCACCTAGACTCTGAGTCAGTCTATTAGGCCAGGGCTTTTCAAGCAGTGGTACGGGTACCACCTGTGGTACATTGGCACCTGGCAGGTGGTACGCGACCATCCTAGAAAAGTGGTTGCGGGGAGGGGAATGAGCTGAACCGGTGGCAGCACCGCACAAGCCTGAGCGAGAGATGGCTGGAGCTGCAGGGCTGTCAGGGCTCAGTGGAAGCCCCAGGATCAGTGCCAGGCTCCAGCTGGAGCTCGGCGCTGATCCTGGAGCTTCTGCTGAGCCCTGAAGAAGCACCAATCAGCTGGAAAGCAGCACTGATCCTGGCACTTCTGCTGAGCTCAGAAGAAGCATCGATCAGCTGGAATGTTGCAGCATCTCCAGGGTCTCATGATTTACGTTCAGATGCTTGGCAACTGATTCATATTTATGACGGTCACATTGTCCCAGGGTCATGTGAATTGACCAAAACCTGCTGCAAATACCCAGCAGACGGGGGGGAATAAAAATCAAACATCCCCCATCCCACCCCCACTCCCAATCCTCAACAGAAATGTTCACAACAATGAAAACCTCGGACAGGAGGAAGAGCGCCGCCAGGTGGGCAGGCAGGTGTCTTGCTCGGCTCTGGCTTGGGGGGGCACTTTTTTCAGTGCCATTGTAACTTCAAACAGTCACTAAGCGAACTGTTGTAAGTTGAGGACTACCTATAATTTATCACTTTTTTCCTTTTTTTTTTTTTGGTCAAGTTTTTGACATCTTGTTAGGTGACTGGTGGTACTCAGATGTTGCCATATCCTAAAGTGGTACAATGGTTGAAAATGTTGAAAAGCCCTGTATTAGGCTAGTATTTCTCCATGTAATATTAACTTTACAAGAAATTACTTCCAAGGGTTCTTCCTGGTTCCAGTCCCAAGTTCAGTGCAAGCACTGGCTCCACTTTTGTTACAACAAAATCAAAAGTGGGTGACATTCACTGCAACCGAGTGTTTAATCACGATTTTTTTTAAATTAAAAAGACTTGGTTTGTTGACTAACTAACCAAGCCTACCAAACTGGTAGGCTTCAGATGTTGTGTTACAATCTATAATTTAAAAGCCACAAAAACTGGATTTACATGCTGAGCAACGAGCATGACAATGCAGAGAAATTAAGTCCCTTCCATCTCTGAAAAGGGTATTTCTATATCCATACTTTCTAATACAATCCAGTCATTCTTTTCTACCGTGAATTACATATTGCATTGCAATTGAGCTTCACTTAGTTGGAAACAAGGGCAGTTTAGATGGTGGTCATGGATGCAGGAATAAAGCCCTGCTTCTTTTCATATATGTTGCATGTGTAATGCAAGTTAAAAAGGGCACAGCTTCAATCGCAGTCACAGACGCTGCCATAACTTTCTTTGGCCTCCTCTACGGATGCTCCTGAATGCAACAGCGCTTTAGGCAGCTCTGCACCTTGATTACAATCCTCCAGGTGGGGCAGTGGCTAGCCCTATCTTTGCTCATGGATTGAAATACTTTTGATCAGAAACTCCTGAAATCCTCTTTTCCATTTAGCAGAGCACACCCACCCTTCTACTTTGGGCCTGCATCACTTGGATGGAATGTTGGAGAAAATATAAAGACAGTGTTAAATTTTAACAATAAAAATACAAATAAAGTGGATAATTTCCAGAAAATATCACAAACTGCCAACAAAACCACACCCGGTATTAAAATTGTGTTAAAGGGAGATATAAAAACTTCATTAAAGGGAAGCTATCTGTGTTATTATTTAGAAACACCTGAAGAATGAAAAAAAAAGGCATTTTCAAAGAGCAAAAAGAGGGGGAAAAACACGATGATAGAATCTGTCTAAATGACACAAATGGTGGCTTTATGGATCTCTGCTTACTCTATCACAAGAACTCCCTGCAATGCCTGGCAAATCAGTTGCTTAGCAACAGCTCCTCCCATTATTTCCCTTAGGAGACTCTCTGCTCTCCAATCTAGCCCTATTAGTGGATGTGCCTTGCTACTCAGCCTCCAGATTTTCCTGCCTTGATGGTAATATTTGCAGTCATCGGTTGGATTCAGGCAAAGTGTTCAGCTACACTACTACTTATTTAGTTCAGGTTTAGCATATTGACAGAATCCGGTGCTATCTGGGTTTCAAATGTGGCTGTTGCGAACCCAGGGCAATGATGGGGAAGTGGCTACTGTGGCCCTTAGAATCCCTGCCCCACAGATAGCTGGATATCCTATTTGCAAAATCAGACTGTAGAGAGCAGACAGGACTGCATACAGGTAGTTCTCACAAACACAGTTGGGACCAGAATTTCTGTTGCTAAGCAAGGCAGTTATTAAGTGAGTCACCTCTGATTTTATGACCTTTTTTGCCATGATTATTAAGCAAACCACTGCAGTTGTTATGTGAATCATGACACCATTAAGCAAATCTGGTTTCTCCCATTGACTTTGCTTGTTGGAAACCAACTGGGAAGGTCGCAAGTGACAATCATACGATCCTGAGATGCTGCAATTGTCATAAATACATGCTGGTTGCCAAGTGCCCAAATTCTGATCATGTGACCATGGTGATGCTGCAGTGGTCACAAGTGCAAGGACTGGTTAGAAGTCACATTTTCCAGTGTAGTTGTAACTACTAAAGGTCGCTAAACAAATGGCTGTAAGATGAAGATTACCTGTAATGACTTACCTACCTGAGCTGCTTGACATTGTGCCTGGGTTTTCCAGCTTATGGTACTGGGAGTTGTCAATTTGCCTTCCCCAGATATGGAGTCTGAAGTGGCTTGGGAGTTCACAGCTGCCACCATGGCAACCATTGACCTGACCCAAGTCATCAAGAGTCAGATACATGGGAGGGGGTCACTTGTTGGATCTGTTTTTTTTTCTCTAGGGGCAGTGACAATGTGATCTGGAACTGGGCATGTTGATCTTGCCCTTGAAATACAGATCATTGTTTTGCAGTTCTTCGTGCCTGTCAATTTGTCTGCTCAGATTCCTGTTAGACCTCAGTTCAACTTAGGCCTTAGTCATCTCTTGGAATGAGAATGAGGTAATAGCCTTGATTCAGATTGTACCTTCGTGGCCTTTCTCTACACAGGGGTCTCAGAGAACTCCTGGTTTTCAGAGGACCTGGGAGATAAAATGGCAGAAGAGATTAGAGCACTGATGGAAGACAAAGATTAGATCCCTACCAGATCTGGACACATTACTGAGACAGCCCTTTGACTTATGATGGGACTGAGATTGGGGTAATACATTCATCTTGGTCCTTCTAAATCTCTTGATGGCTTTCAATGCCATTGATCATAGTATCCTTCTGGATCAACTCAGGTGATTGGGAGTGCGAGACTTAGTGTAGCAATAGCTCTCCTTCTTCTTTCACAAACAATTCCCCTTCCTGTTGATTCGGGGTGATCCTCAGCTCTTAGTCAAGAGTTCAGTTTTCTCCCCATTCTTATCTAGCATCTACATGAATCTCCTGGGTGAAGTTATCTGTTGTCATGGGATTAGATATCAACAATATGCTAATGATACCTATTTACATAACCCTTGGCCACTGATGTTCTATCCCAGTGTCTGGAGGCTACAGGGGTCTGAATAGGAAAAAATAGATCAAGCTCAATCTTTGATATGAATGAGGATGTGGTCACACTGTCCTAAACACACTTGGTTTGTAATTTATGGATTCACAATCAGAATAGAGCTGGAAGGGACCTTGGATGTTTTCTAGTCCAACCCTCTTCTCAAGCAGGAGAACCTATCCCATTTCAGACAAGTGACTACTTTATTCAGTCTTAAGAACTTCCAGTGATGAAGTACCTACAACGTCTGAAAGCAAGCTGTTCCACTGGTTAATTGTTCTCACTGTTAGGAAGTTTCTCCTTAATTCCAGGTTGCATCTTTCCTTGATTAATTTCCATCCATTGTTTCTTGTCTTGCCATCTGGTTCTTTGGAAAATAAGTTTACCCCCTCCTCTTTGTGGCAGTTTCTCAAATACTGGAATATTGCTATCATATTACCCCTAGTCCTCCTTTTCTCTAGACTGGCCATACCCAATACTTGCAATTGTTCTTCATATGTTTTTGTCTCCAGGCCTTTAATCATCTTAGTTGCTCTTCTTTGCACTTTTTCCAAAGTCTCAACATTTTGTTTGCAATGTGATGATGACCAAAACTGGATGCAGTATTCCAGCTGTGGTCTTACTAAGGATTTATAAAGCAGTACTAATATTTCACATGATTTTGATTCTATGCCTCTGTTTATATAACCAACCATTGTATTAGCTTTTTTGGCTGCTGCCACACACTGCTGGCTCATAGTTAAGTGATCGTCCACTAGGACTCAAAGGTCCTCTCACAGTTACTGTTTTTGAGCCAGGTTTCATCTAATCCAGTGATGGCAAACCTTTTAGAGACCGAGTGCCCAAAACCTGGCCCCACCCCACTTTACCCCCTGCCCTGCTCCTGTTCCGCCCCCACCCCACCTGCCCTCAGGGCCACTCACTGCCTCCAGGGCCCACCACAGATTGCCCAAGCAACCCAGCAGCACCATGGCAAGCATGCCATCTGCACACGCCCCGCAGCATCAACTGTGAACAATGGGGTGTGAGGGCAGAGTCTTGTCTACGCTGCCTGGCTGCCATGTCCTTGGCTGCGCTGCTCCACGTGGGCCACGCTCGGGGGTGACTCTCCTCCAGGGGGGCTGCTGGTGAGGGGACCACAGGGGGAGGCAAGGCTGGGGCAACGGCACGTATGCCCACAGAGAGGGCTCCGAGTGCCGCCTCTGCCACGCTTGCCATAGGTTTGCCACCACTAATCTAATCTATACTTGTACATTTGGATTTTCCTGCCTAGATGTAAAACCTTGCTTTTCTCCACATTAAATTTCATGTTGTTGGATAGGACCCATTGTTCAAGTCTGTGAAGATCTTTTTAGATCCTGAACTTGTCTTCTTGGATGTTGGCTATGCTTGAAGAACATCTTCTAAAATGGGAAGGCCTCCACCCCCAATTTTGGAGTAAAAACTTCAACAAGCTATAAAGGTGCTTAAAGCACCTAATTTGAAATTATATTATGATGTGGCCACCTTAACTTTAGTAAGTGATTGGCTCAATTTAACAAATAAAAATATTTTGGTTCTTGAAGGCTGGGATTTATTATTTGGTTGGCATGCATATTTAGTTTTTGATAAGAAAGTAGATTGGGTGTTTAAGTCACATATTTTAAGAAATGCCATACTTCGAGTCTGGAAGAAGTATTATTATAAATTAAACTATAAAATACCCATTTGGGGGATTCCTGGACAGGCAATTCAAGGGGTTTCTAAGGGGATGAATTTTGATAATATTTCGTATAAAGAGTTGCTCATTTGGTCAGGTACAGATTGGCAATTAAAGTCTTTTGATTTGTCAAGGCAAGAAAATATTTTACAATCATGGTTTCAATATTTACAAATAATGGAGAGATGGAGGGTATATAAGAAGGTGGGAATTACTTTAACAGATGAAAACTTGGTAATTCAGATTAAAGAGCAGAAATTTGCTCATATCAAAAGAATTTATAATGAGTTAATAAAATTGGATTCAGAAACAGAGTTAGTAAAAGACTGTATGATCAAATGGGCTCAGAATATACAGGAACCGATCTTAATGGATTCCTGGGAGATAATTTGGGTTAGAAATGTTAAATTTACTCAAGCACAAAATTTGAGGGAAAATTTTTATAAAATGTTTTATAGATGGCATTTGGATCCTAAAAAGTTATCTTGTATGTATCCGAATTTGCAACCCAAATGTTGGAGATGTGGTTCCTTGGATGCAACTTATTTTCATGTTTGGTGGACTTGCAAAAATATTAAAGCTTTTTGGATTATGATTTGGTGGAACATTCAAAAGGTTTTTAAAAGGAAAATTAAATTTACTCCCCAATTATTTCTTTTGGGTATTTTTGTGGATTTTGATGTTAAAGAAACTATTTTAATGCTGAATTTAATAACAGCAGCAAGACTATTGGTGGGTCAGTATTGGAAAAAAGATTCTCTGCCTTCTTTAGAAGAATGGGTATTCAAGGTTTCTAACTTAGCAGAAATGGCTAAAATTTCTGCTTACTTAAAGGACCATTCACAAAAGAGATATGTTTCTGTATGGAGAAGATGGATAGAATATATTCAGAAGAAGTATGGAACAACAAAGTTTCATTTATTTTATGAATAATGGATTTTTATTAAATTATGAATTGAAGTTTGCAGAGAGTTAAGGGTTATTATGATTTTGGTTATTGTATAAGTAGTAAATTTAAGTTGATTATGTTTAGGGTTTTTTTTGTGTGTGTGTGTAACCCTGTACTGAGCTCTGGGAAGCCAGGGGGAGAAGGGGGTGGGGGGAGGGGAGGGGAGAGTATGGGTAGTATGTTCAATAGTTCAGATAAGTAGGAATAGTTTTATATTTTTAAGATTTTTTTTTCTTTTTTTTTGGTGTTAGAGGATTGCTCGGGCATTTTCCCCTAGACCGCATCCGATTGAGAAGAAGAGGAGAGGGATAAGCAAGTAGAAAGATGGAGGAGAGAGGGAGGAGAGGAGGAAAGTGAGGAAGAAGAAGGAAGGGGGAAGTGAAAAGATGAGAGGGGGATGCGGTTTGGGGGGAAATGGGTGAGCAATGCCAGAATTTGTGTGTTGTATTTTAACTTGTTATGTATCTGAATTTTTTTTCTTATGATTGTAATGAAAATAAAATAATAAAATTAAAAAAAAATACTAATCAAATCAGAAGTTATGTATCCCTGGTTTAAAGGTTAACATTAGCAGCAAATGTATTCAGTAAACACAAACCATAGTTTAGTGTCAGTAATATTTAGAGAAAGGCACAATAGCAGGAGAGGAACTTCATTAACTTCTTGAGAATATTGGAGGTCTCAAGTGTCTCTTGCTCAGTTCTCTGAATATTCCTTAAAGCATCTCATTTTTTCCCAAGAACAATTTAATTCAGCATCCTAAACACATAAAATTATATTACAAATTTTATTTTCAGTTTTTGGCCCTTCCCTGTTCTTTCAGACATTTCATCAGATGTTGCCTGTACATTTTCAAGCCCATTTGAGTACCAAAAAGGCTAGAAATGTGTTGTTGTTTTTAATAAAGTGTCATCATGGGGAGATACAGTTATTGTGGATGGGTGTGTTTCTTACTCCTATGGAATTACAATGGCACACAGCCTTACTGAAGTGGAAAAAAGGACTACTGTTGTTCATTTGATCGCTATCCAACAATAGTCTCCCATTTGGAAATAGGCAAAAGATGAGCTGAGTTTTGCAGTCTAATATTGTCACTCTGTCCCCATTTCATCTTTTAGCATTACTAATGGAATGCTGTTACTTTCACCGCCATCCGTTCTGCCAGTAAGAATCACATCTCTAAAACTACATTGTGTGCACACATGCTCCCAAAGGGAGCCTAATCTAGAGCTCTAGTTACTCTGCCTAGCCCTACAGCCTACATTCCCAGTGCTTGTCAAAATTAGGTCAGCCTTCTGTTGCAATTACGTTGCTAAAGGCAGCTGCTGATCAAAAACAATTCCATCAAGCAAGATAGATAGCAGCATAAAACCCCCTTCGCATGATCTCTCTATGTTTTCAAGTTCCCTTACTAAAATCTTGCAAATTAAAATAGAATGCAATGATATTCCACCACAGGAACCACAAGGGCAAAGCAGAGCTTCAACACAAATTACTTTCTGATCAGATTCCCACAACATAGTTAGCCGTGACTTGCTTAAACATGGTTTGTTGGAAAAGCCACAAATGGCTGGATTTATACAATATGTACAGCTAAACCAAACCAACATTATTGTGGCTTAGAGCTGCTCAGCGAACCTTCCTCTGGAGCTAAAGAAGGATCTGCTGCTTTTCCTCAGTGACAATTCCTCTTTTTCCTGATGAGTTGGTGGGAACAGCTGGAATTCTGAGCATGCTATAGGAAACTTTCAAAATGGCAGGTGTGGCATTCATAAAATATTCACAGCACAAACAAACTGAGAAGATCTTCAATCTCAGCTCACCTCTGCCTTCTTTTTCTGAGCAAGTGGATACACTCTCAAAAAGAGCTCTTTTACAGTACTTACGTTTTGGTAATGGGACCTAGAACATTGTGGGCACCAAGAGAGGTTTTGTGAATACACTGGTAGCTGAGGATGTCAAATTCAAAAAGCTAGATATTTGGCCTGGGTCTTGAGAAACCAATGGACTATTGGCCAGATTTAGGGGAGGTTCCTTACTGTCATGCAAGATCTTTGCCACCCTAACCACAGCAAGATCTGACCAGCTAGTTTCTGGAGTCTGTGTCATGTTGGGGCGGTAGTCATGCACAACCATCTATCTTTTCTTTGGCTCTTGATGTGCCAAACCATGCCCTGTGCAGCAAATGTGGTTCAGTGATCATTTTACCTAACATGTCCTTGTGATTACTGACCACTCCCAGGAAGCCAAATGTAAGAGCTTTTTGAAAGCAACACAATATCAAAGACCTGAGCATGACCGCTTTTCCTGCTATTTATATCTCTTCCATTATCTTTGTTGCCTTTGTATGCGTAGCAAGGTTCCTGGGCTCTTCTTCTAAGGTGGCAGAAGCACCAGCAGCAACATTAAATTAGGGAAGCGGGCTTACACTATTGCCTAAGTTCAAGCAATGCATTAAGCTGAAGATACTTTAAACACTGATTATAAAATTACCTCTGGCCAGGTACATATAACATGCTTGGTCACAACTCAACGATATACAAATGGCTCAGCTCAGATAATGTATTTCCCCAGATCAGACCACTGATCATTCATGATATTCATGATCACTTGGCCCACCTAATGGAATGAGATCATGTCCTTTTCAGGGCTGCTAAGTTGGTCAGTCTTTGATCTGATTTTTTTACACAATATTCCATAAGGCTGGATTGTGTGCTAAAGAAAGGAGGGTTCCCTCTGTTTTCAATCCATCCGTTCACAAAGCTGCCTCTCTCTGGAACACAATGGTCTCCTTCTTTTCTAGGCCACCATTGACCCAAGGCTGTATGGGCTGGGGGGACTTGTGATAGGCATTGTACTTGTTCATTGAGAGGGTAACTCTAACCAACAGAAGGGAATATTCATGCAGATGCCATTACCCCACATCCCTCTCCCTCCCTTTAACTACAAGAGGTCATTCAGATGTCTCTGCTATCTTCTTGGAAGTTGAGAAGTCCATATCTGGGAGAGTTTTGTTGGGACTGTTCAGAGCATCATCTGTGCCCATCCAATCCTGGACATGCTATTTCCTCACTACTGATCTAGGATTAGAAAAAAATGTTCCAAAGGTGCTTTTTCAAGAGGCAACTGAGCTTTCTTGTTTTTCTTTGAAGACATTTCACTTTTCATCCAAGAAACTTTTTCAACTCTGACTGGATGGTGAGGAATGGAAGGATTTATATTCCTTGCAGGCAGCTGGTCATTTGCATTCTTTTACAGAATCATTGAGGCCACTTGGAAGTTTATCTGTGCCCTCAAGTTCACCTGAGTAGTGCAAATGGGTGTGGAACTTTCTTGGAAACCCACCATCTAGTCAGAGCTGAAGAAGCTTCTTGGATGAGAAGCGAAATGTCTTCAAAGAATAACAAGAAAGTCCAGTTGCCTCTTGAAAAAGCATCTTTGGGACAACCATGACCTGGATGACTGAGAATCTCCACAGACATTAGAAAAAATGGATCCAGGTTTTACCCATAGAATAGGACATGCGATTTCAGAGGCTAAAGAGGAAGGAGGAAAGCCTTGCCTCCTTCACCTCACTGAAGCCTTGATTCCTATTGTAGCAGAGAAGGGAAGAAGCCCGATTCTGTGAAAGCATCGTGCCCCTCGTCTGCACATTGAAGGATACTCCTAGGAGTAAGAAATCCATAGCTTATGAATTGCATGAAATTGCAAACCTTTTAAAAGCTTTCCTCAACCACCAAGAATTTGTCAATGAAATTCAGCAGCAAAGTACCAAAATGTGGAAGTGTAATTTTCTTTCAAAAGAAAAAAGGGGAAGAGAAGGTATATTCAGCCCCTGACAGAGTTGATGTATTATCTTACTAAAAGAGAAAAGATAAATTTTAAAAAAATAAACAAAGGACCTGAAATTCTGGCCACACCCTTTCCAATAACTTCAGCATATCGCTGCCACAGTGGACCAAAAATAAAAGATTAAAAAAACAAATACAATTTTGTCTGCAAAACAACCTCCCAGTCCTGATTTAATGTGTCCAATAAGTTTCTTCTAATTATAAGCCATGGGCAAAGCCCAGATAGCAGAGTTTTTCACTATACTTCTCATGAGCCATGCCCGTTCAGCCTTAGCTATTCATTCTAGTCAGTGATACTGTCTGCATTGGCAATGAGACCACATCACTTGTAGGGCAGTTCCAAAGTTGTCTCTTCTGAGGAGAATGCAGTATCTCTAACTATGCACAGCTTTATTCCCTCCCCTCAACCCAATCAATCACAGTAAATAATGGGCTTACAAAAACACTACCACCACCCCCAGTTTGAAGCTCACCAGCCTCTTGCCCACTTATTGGATAAGTTTGCTCAAATATGATTTAGTCGTTTTTGGAGTCTGGCTTTTTTCTTTGCCTCTTTGCATTGTCCAGTACCAAGAATAAAATGCAAACAGGTGTTTTAAAAGGTGCCAATCCCCTTCATGGGGTCCAGTAGTTTCTGCCTGTAGGAAGGAAACCTTAATTCTGCAAAGGCCAGTCATAATTCTGGAGATATGAGAGCAAGGTGCTCTATACATGTTCAGAGGCATATATATGCCAGGGCTGACAATACTCTGAAAAAGCTTCATGGAACTAAGCCCCAGCTATGCTATGATTTAGCTTAAAATGCTGGGATCCCCTGGATGAACCCCTGGAGAAGAGAGGAAGATGACCCCAAGGCAACCACTTGGTGGTAATCGTGGAGGTGAGAGAAGCAGGCCGAATCAGACTGAAGGAGCAACAACAGCATTTGGGCAACAGAGACTTGCAGGATCTCCTCAGTGAGATAGGAAATCTGTGCAATTCTGGATTTCTCATATGGAGAGTTGGGGGGGGGGTTAAGTTATCCCAAAGATTCACAGGCTCAGTCCACAGATAATTAACCTAGTCAGTTAGTCATAATGCCTGAATGTGGAAACATACTAAGTTAACACTTAGTGTTAACTTTGGTTAGGGTTTTGTTTTGGTTAAGCATGCTATGGAAACCCTGCCCACTTAAGACTATCCATTGCATGGTATGAACCCAGAAAATAATTTGAGTCATCTGGCTGCATTCATAGTTGAGGTTTATAAGGTGAGGGAGGGAACAGTGCTCTGGTCAGTGGCTTCTATAGGTAGTGGGGAATGCAGAGATATGGATGGCTCAAACTCTGTTGGCCTTTTGCAAAGCAGTGAAGACTTGGCTCTTCCCCAGGCATTGGGGCCAGGATGTTAATTACTGGAGTTCTGCTGTGGGTGTATATGATGGGGATACTGAAATTTTATTGGGACCTTGATTTCTTTTTGTTGTTGGATTTGGTTTACCATCTAGAATCTGATGGTACAGATAGGCATATATTGGATGAAAGGATGGATGGATAAATGCCAAGTAGTTGTTGAAGAATTCCAGGGTTTGGTTCTTGGAATATTCAATTAGTTCTAGGAGAGGAGGGAAACCTAGTAGTTTGACATGAAATTTTCTAAAAGCTATAGTTTGGGGAAGAGACATCATTTTGGGAGCCTCAGTGGAACCTTGTGCTTTCATCCTGGAAGGATAGTACAGAATCACTATAAACACTTTAGAGGTATTCATACAACCATGTCAGCTAAAGCCAAAGCAGCTACATTTGCCCAGTGTGCTGTATTTGATTTTGTATTAATCTTTAGGTGGTGTGTGTTTTTTGTTTTTTTTGCAGCTTAGCATCTTGTGTGAACCCCAACCATTGAGTTAGTTTATGCTTCAATATACTGCATGAATGCTTCCAACTGATTATTTTACTAACCAACTTTAAGCATTTTCCATCTTCACAGATGCTCCATGTGCTCCCATAGTGTGAATCGTGGTGCACACCCACCCATTTTTCAAGTGAGATGAGAAGCAAATCTGGAGGCAAGTTTGGGAACCTCATGCTTGACACACAGGATGGACCCTGTCTTGCTGCATTTCCCAGCTCACACTAAAACGCAACCAAGGGCCCAGACAGCACTTGCAGATCTGACCAAACGAGAGTCAGCAAAAAGATACAGATACAGTTTGGGGGGAAAAATGACCTTTGAGTATCCTTTAGGCATATTTTTTAGTAAAAGCTAGGACGGAAATAGGATGGGGAAGTCCTCACTTAAATCCCTAAGATGCTGCAGGCGATGTGACCTGGAAGACAGGGAAGGTTGCAGCCCCTCCTGTTAACACCCATTTGCAGAGACAAAAGGAAACCCCATCAGAACTGCAGGAACAATTGGCCAACCTCCCAGAGGTACCAGCCAATACGTATGCAGGAGGTCACCTCCACCCAGTAATAGTAATGGCCTTTTCTGTGCCGCTTTGTTGTGCAATGGAGGAGCTTATTAGCTCAAGCTGCCAGCCCTAAACACCAAAGACCCCCTCCTGGGCTTCATCATTCCACAGTTCAGCCACTCCTCCTTCCTGACCAGATGGAGCAGGGTCTGACAGCCTATGCAAAGGAATCCGACACATGACAGCGCATAAACCTAAGCAAGAGGCCCAGCAGACACGGCAGCCAACAGAAATCCATTACTGCCACAAGGTCCAGAGTTCACCAGCAGACAAAATATTAGCATATGGCCTCTGTCTCCCCAGGAAGTCACACCTCTTTTCATTGAGCCTCAACCAATATTTACCACCACTATTGCTGGATTAACTGTTATTAAAGGGGTGTTTGTGAATTAATCTTAATAGTGAGCCTCTAAACATATCAGATGATATTTGGGAAGTGTGACTTCCTGCTCCACCTGGAAAATGATGTCCTGCCTCACTGTTTTTTCCTTCCCCGATGCACAAGAGCTTGCTTAATGCTGTGTATTTGAACCACACTTCAGAAATGCTGGTATGAATGAGGCTTACCTTGTATTTGGTTGCTAGAAGTTCAGTGGCCTCTTGCTCCCTCCTGAGTTCCTCAATCATCTTCTCTTTCTCCTCCAGTAGCTTTTGCTTCTCCTCATTCACCAGGCTGTGGTCATCCTGGATTGCTGCTTTCTCCTCCTCCAACCTCTCTTTTTGCTCCTTCAGGTAATTTTTCATATTTTTTTCCAGCCCTCCATCCTCATTGTCCTCTGCTTCTTCACTTTCAGGGGTTCCCTCCCCATCTATGGTTTTCTTTCTCCGGCTACTCCTCCTCCTCTTCTTGCTCAGCATTCCACGTTTCTCCAACTGGGCCTTCAGGCGGATGATCTCTTCCTGGAACTCCCGCAAAAGTGTATCTTTGGGATCCTCATTGATTCGTGGCTTGTTCTTGATATTTTTGGCCCTATTAGCAAATCGGAGGGTTGATAAGCTCTCATCATAGCTGTGGGAAGCTGGGCCCAGCGTGGCTACCATGATGGTCTTAGCATTGCCACCCAAAGAATCCTGCAGAAGGCGGGTGAGCTTGGAATCCCGATATGGGATATGGGTGCTTTTGCCATCCACCAGGGCTGAAATCACATTCCCCAGAGCAGAGAGGGAGAGGTTGATTTTGGAGGCTTCTTTGGGTCGTTCCCCTGGGGCACCCATCTTGCTCTGCCTTTCACTCCCAGCCAAATCCACCAGGTTGAGTTTTCCTACCCGGATGTGATCCTCTCCATCTGGGCCAGTCTCACTGCACTCCACCGTGATGACAAAGATGGCGTGTGAGCGAGAGCTGTACTCGTTCATGTTCGTGCTGCCCACTGATCGAGTTTGGTTCCCCAAATTCATGACATGTTCAATTTCTTTGACATTCTTTGTCACAAAGGACGAAAGGTCCTTGATGTAAACACCCGTTTCTGGGTTCTCTTTCAGCTCCATTTTCTTACTCTGGTCTTTTGCCAGGAGATCACGGATCTCTTCTTGATAGATCTCCAAATAGGAAGCCCTGACCAAATATTGCTGGTTCTGCGAACGGGAGATATGGGTGAAAATGTGCTCAAAGGAGATGGGGATGACACCTCTCTTCTCAGGGTCAGCCCAGATCCCTTGCATAGTGTAGGTCTTCCCGGTACCGGTTTGACCATAGGCGAAGATGGTGCCATTGAATCCTTGCAGAACTGAATCTATCAAGGGCCGGACCGTTTCATCATACAGGTCTGCCTGCTTGGAGGTGGCATCATACACAGCATCAAAAGTGAATGTTTTGGCCAGTTCCCCTGGAGACGCCTTGGGGTTCCGGATAGTCACCTGGCCCAGCTTCACATCCATGTCCAGGATCCTCTCGTAGCCGGTGGCTTCCTCTTTCCTGTTCATGGGGCGGCAGCGGACCACCACTTTCAGAGTCTCGCTGACCCTGGGCCTATTAGCCATCGCGAAACCGAGACGGGTCCTGCTCCGGGGCTTTCCTCGCCCTTCGGCTGTCAGGGCTCGGCAGCGACAGCACCTTTTCCAGGCATGGGGTCCTCTCCGCTCCGAGGGGCTGCTGTGGCTGCTCTGCTGCGGCAGCGGAGTTGACAGGCTGGCGCGGCTGTGGCGGCTGCGGCTATTTGCACCGCCTCTTCGCACAATAGGTACAGCTAGGCGTGCTCCGTTCACGGCATCCCGCCTCGGACCACAGACCACCCATGCCGGCTCATCCCGCCATGAAGGGGAAGGAAGGAGAGAGGTAGAGAAACGGCGCGATTTTAGCCTTCTCCGTAGGCGGTGGACGGCGAAGCCTCGCTCTGTCTCGGCTCGCTTTCTTCCTAATTTCAATGCCTTCGCAGCGAGCCCATCAGCAGCTCCAGGCGATCCGAAGGGCTCGCGAGTCGCAGCACTGGATGCTCATTCATTGCAGCTCAGCAGCGGCGGCGGTGGTAACAGCAGCTGCCGCCCTCTAACACGTAAGAGAACGAGGGAGGAAAACAGAAGGGAGGGGGAAGCAGCGCCCGGAGGGAGATGCTGCTGCTGCTGCTGCTGCTGCTCCCCGCCGCCGCTGTTGCTGCTGATCCGGGGAGGGGCGGGGAAGGGGGGGCTGCCGGCTTGCTGCTGGCTGCCCTGGAACGGAAAAGCCAAACGCGGGAGGGCGGAAAGGGGTGGGTGATACAGAGAGCGTCTCCTCATCCTCAGATGCTGCCCACCCCCAGAAGGGGAACACCAGCAGCTCCTGGCTACCCCGCCCACTGTTCGCAAAGCATTCTGGGGAATGTAGTCCTGCCTTTGTTGTCTTCTTCACACAGAAGGAGAAGGATGCAACTCTGAGCCGGATGACTTGTAGAAGGTAGGCTGGTGTGCGGGGTGGGGTGGGGGAGATGTTTCTTAAAGGGACAGGCGTATTTCGGCCATTCGGAGCAAAACAGGGAGATCCCCGGATCAAGAGAAGGCCATGACATATCAGAATTGTTCGGACATTTGAATCTTTGGGACCAGCAGCGCTTACGAAAACCTTTCCCTGAGTGGCTGCTACGTCTCCCAGACTCCTGGGCGTCACGGGGGCTATAATCTAGTAAAGAGTGGCTGATCTGAGCAGATTAATGAAAATGAATAGATATCATATTCCTTGAAAGCCTCTTTGAAAAGTAGGTCTCAGAGTCATTTTATATGTGGTTGTAGTGGCTGAGGCAAACCCAGGATTGGGTAAGACTAGAAAAGGCTTTTTTCTTGAGCCCAGGGAAGAAGAAAAAAATCAATTTGGAATGTGGAAGAGCAAAGCAGAAGGAAAGACAGTTCTCACACAGAAGGCACTGCCCAGCAAGTACTCCTAAACAACTCTCTAGCCTCGCTTCCTTACCAGATCTGGGCTGCAAAAACCTCTGGAAAGAGACAAGTTATTTGCTGTCACCTAGTGGTCATCCAGCAGTGGGTCTCCTAAGGTAAGAAAGTTCAGATGCCACCTGAAAAAAGTACCTGAGAATCTCCACAGAAGTCTCCTAAACTTATAGGGCCTTTTCATTTCCATGGATTACATTTTGGGCTTTTTTTATGGTCTACTTGAGGCATCATCCCTAAAACTGTCAGTAATAATAGAAACATTGAGATGTTAATAATACACACACATTTGAATTTTTTTTCTAAATCTCCACTTCCCATATCAGTAGCTGGCTGTATCTAGTTGAGTCTGGAAGTACGGATCTGACTTTACTAGTATTTAAATCAGTAAAACAGACTTGAATACTGGGCACTAGCTAACAAAATGAAATTCAATGGTGAAAAAAAGCAAGGTTGTACATTTATGCAAGAAAAACCAAATGCACAGCTATAGTATAGGTGGTATCTTGCTCAATAGTAGCAACTGTGAGAGGGATCTTGGAGTCCTAGTTGACAATCATTTAAATATGAGCCAGCAATGTGCTGTAGCTGCCAAAAAAAAAAGCCAACACAGTGCTAGGCTGCATTAACAGAGGGATAGAATCAAGATCAGGTGAAGTATTAATACCACTCTTCAATGCCTTGGTAAGGCCACACTTGGAATACTGCATCCAGTTTTGGTCACCATGATGTAAAAAAGATGTTGAACCTCTAGAAAGAGTACAGAGAAGAGCAACAAAAATGATTAGTGAACTGGAGGCTAAAACATATAAAGAACAGTTGCTGGAATTGGGTATGTCTAGTTTAATGAAGAGAAGGACGAGGGGTGACATGATAGCAGTGTTCCAATATCTCAGGGGCTGCCACAAAGAAGAGGGAGTCAAGCTATTCTCCAAAGCACCTGAGGGCAGGACAAGAAGCAACAGATGGAAACTAACCAAGGAGAGAAGCAACCTAGAACTATCTGTACAGTACTGTAGCTGTTTTGCAAAAATATCTAACTTCTTTGCAGCTTCTGTTCCTTTTTGGAAACTGAATTACCTGCTCTACCGACTTACAATGCATTATTAATGATTGCTGATCCAGCCACTATCCAAAAGCAGGCTGACCTTTACAAGCAACCAACAATAATAAATTGAAGTAAAATCAAAATACTGGCCAGAAAACATTGCAGGTGGGATGCAGAGGATGAGGGAGCTGAATAACCAAATAAAGCCATAGGGTCAGTGGCACTGCTTTCTCCTTTTACAATGCTCTGGCAATTTTGCTAAGCACATTTTAGCCCAAGCAATGCTGTATTTTTCCTCCTGCTGATTTAGCACTTCAGGCAGAGGGCCAACTTGCAGTCCCTTCCCACCCAGTGCTAAAATTGTAAAGAATCATGCAGATTTTGCAGCACTCATTTTTCAGTAGTTCCCCATGGTCTGTAGTGTACTGGTTTGCAACTGGAGAGTATTACATTGGGCAAAGCTGATCCAAATGCTTCCTGCATGTGGGAAAGAGGGGATCCTAACACTGCAAGCCTTCATCTCCTTAGCTGTATCCCTTTCTTTAGCCTCATCTTTTAAAACATGGTGATAATATATATTATAGAAACACCAACAGTTTAACCAAAGATCCATATGGATCTATATTCTGTTTTCATAATGACCAAGCAAATCACTCTGGCAAATCCATTGACAGAGAATGAAATGGCAGTTCTCTTGCTGTTTACCTGGCATTCAACAGCATATTGATTCTTTTAAAAACATGAAAATGCCATTAGGTTTTCATATCTAATAGCTACTTCCATCACAGGTTTACTTAGCTTCCTTTGAAAAAGTAACATACTTTAGAGTCATACTTATCATCCTGGATCCATTCATGTAAATTTCATGACAATAACACCAAAATGGTTACCATTGCCTTCTTCCTGGACTGTTTCCCTTATTATTCCATTCTTACTTATTTCCTTGTGATTTCTCTTTCAAGCACTAGATAGCTCTAACCCTGCTTAACTTTCTGAGATCTCCCAAGGTCAGCTACAGTATAAATCTATTGCTATCACTGTATCTTGTGGCAGTGTTACATTAAATGAGTTATGTTATGGGTTGAAGCCAACTAGCTGCTTTTTTAAAAAAAAAAATCTTGCCTTTCCTTGAGGATAAAAATAGGCAAGTGGACATCTTGGAAATAAATCTGACTCTCCTGGGTTTCCTGTCTAGTATTTTTCCTAACTGGAGGATTTCTTACCGTTAGGGTTGCCAGCTGGTGAAGGGACAACGACATTTGAAAGTCCTGCTGGCTCACGTCTGTACCCTGATCTTACCCGCGCAAGGATGAGATCCATTGTAGCATTCTTGGATGAGACCTCAATTTTCTACTATAAATATATAATGTAGTGTAAGATCAATCTTTTTATTGGAAAATAACCAATGTATTGCCAATTTTTAAAATGGAAATCAGGAACTCATAAGTCTCATCGGTTTATGGAGAAATGCATTATTAGCTGTAATATTATTAAGCAAAAGACCAAGTCTTGGTTGAAAAGGGTCAACATGATTTCTGCAAAGATGAGTCTGAATTCACTTATATTTGAGTTATGTGGCAGTACCTGCAGGGCCACATACTCCAACAAGCTCAATCTATTAAAATACAGGTAGTCCTGAACTTATGACAACAATTGAGCCCAAAATTTATGTTATTAAGTAAGAAATTTGTTAAGTGAATTTTGCCCCATTTTATGACTTTTCTTGCCACATTTGTTAAGTGAATCATTGCAGTTGTTAAATTAATAACACGGTTGTTAAGTGAACCTGGTTTCCCCATTGACTTTTCTTGTCAGAAGGTTGCAAAACGTGATCACACGACTCCGGGATACTGCAACCGTCATAAAAGTGAGTCAGTTGTCAAGCGTCCGAATGTAAATCATGTGACCATGGGGATGCTTTGACGGTCGTAAGTGTGAAAAACGGTCATAAGTCCCTTTTTTCAGTGCCCTTGTAACTTTGAGCAGTCACTAAATGAACTGTTGTAAGTCGAGGGCTACCCATATCTAAGGAGAAACCACTCACAGTCCCACATTTCTGCAAGGTTGGAGGGAGTGAAGCTGCTTTTTTGTATTGGTTCTGGTGCCTGGGAACAGCTGCCTGACAAAAATCAGGGTAGCTCCTTCTTGTTAATTGTTGAAGACCAAACTACCATGTGCATGAGTATTCTCTCGCATATGATACCATCTTTAATTATTTTCCCTATTTTTTTTGTCCTTATTGTATTGTTTTCCTTTGCTTAGGTTGCTTTTGATGGTCCCTATTTGGAGTTTTAATCAGACTGTTGATGTTTTAACTTCCAAGCTGTAAGCTACCAAGAACCTTTTGATATGCATGTACTGGGGCAGAAGCTTCATAAATAAGTAATCAATACAATACAAGCCACTTCCTCAGGGAAGGAAGGCTGAAGAGATGGGTTGGCAGATAAAATAAAGTCATCAGAGAAAACATTACTTTGTTCTTATCTGGCATAGAAAACACAGTGTGTAGGCTGTTTTGTGTAAAATGGATGCCCCCTTTATAGGTTGATGTTTTGGTCTACATTTGGTGCTCTGGATCAGGGGTCCCCAACCTCTGGGCCGCAGCATGCCAGCAACCAGGCTGCACAAACAAGCAAAGCCCCAACTGCGGGATGCAGGCAGCACACAAAATCACACCCCCTTTGGTCTGTGGAAAAACCTCTCTCTACGGAACCAGTCCCTGGTGTCCAAAAGGTTGGGGACCTCTGCTCTTGATGATACTGGTGACTGAAGAGTAATTACAATGCCAGATTTCCAATACTCTAGATGAAAGCAAAATAGCTTCTTATAATTTTCTACATGTCCAAGAATTTTAACTGATTTGGTCTTTCATTAAATATGCAAACAGATTGCTATTTAGGAGAGCCATAAAAATAGTGTTTTTTGCTGCAGGAAGCAGAAAGAATTGGATTGCATGAAGGGACTCTCTCTCCGGAATTATAAGGCTTCCTGGTTTTGGATATAGCAGTTAGGGAATCAGAGTGCCCAAACCTCTCTCTATATATTTATACAATAATTGAGTTCAACCATCATGCTAGACCTAGCAAGGCTTCCTTAATTTTGGCTCAGTGGGTTGTACAGTACAAATCAAGCCAATTAGTCAAGTCCTTAAATTACAGACATTTGTTGGGCAACTCTTTGAAGTTACAATAGCTCTGAAAAAAAGTGACATCCAATTGGTCCTTGCACTTAGACTGTTGCAGGATTCCTATGGTCAATCAAAACATTTTAAAAGTCAGACGAGAGACTCGAAACTTTTCTTAGTCAAAAGCAACCTGAAATTGAAGTCTAAAATATTTGTCTTAATATAAAAAGGAAAAAAAAATATAGCCTATCTTCAGTGAAAGGGAGATTGGCAAATGAAGGTAGAATATCTTGGTGGATGTCCCAAAGGATGTCTGAAGAACTGAAGAAGCTTCTTGGATAAGAAGCAAAATGTCTTCAAGGAAAAACAAAGTTGCCTTTTGAAAAAAACATCTTTGGGATAACCATGACCTGGATGACTGAGAATCTCCAGAGACCTTGGTGGATGCTATTATTTTTATTCAAGTTAAAACAGAGATATATTTCAAAATGGATATCTATATGTAGCGGAGCTGGGCCGATAATGGGGCCCGGCTGAGAGGTTTTGCAGGAGCCCTGCCGATCTGGCAGGGACATGAGGAGCTCCGGCAGCTGCTGTGGGTCTGGCAGCAGGGCATGGCTCTGAGGAGAGAAAGAGACCAGAGGGAGGTGTTCTTTTGGTGGGAGATTGGGCAGAGCCAGCTGAGGAAAAATAGAGAGAGCTTAGTTAATGGAGCCTGCCATCCAGAGCTAGCTGAGTGAAGAAATAGAGAGTAAGAAGGCCAGACGAAGTGAGGGCAGAGACAGACGAGGAGAGTGGATAAAGGAGGGCCCCTGTGAGCTCCAGATAGGCACTGATTACCATTGGCTTAGGCAAGTTGCTGTCACCAGAGACTGACTACCATCACTCGAGGCAAGTCATCATTACCAAAGACTGACTAACATTGTCTTAGGCAAGTTGCTGTCACCAGAGACTGATTACTATCACCCTAGGCAAGTCGCTGTTACCAGAGACTGACTAACATTGTCATAGGCAAGTTGCTACTATCAGAGACTGGCTAACATCATTCTAAGCAGGTTGCTGTTACTAGGGATTGACTACTACTGTTGTACACCAGCTGCTGCTACCAGGATGTGACTACCATTGTTTCCTCTAAGTCTTACTGCTTGAGGTCAACTATCATCATCCCATATGAGTTACCGTCGAAAGAGATCAACCATCACTGCCCTATGTGCATGACTGCCAACTGTGACTGAACATCACCGTGCTACGTGCCCTGTCAGGCAGAGGTGCCAACATGAGAGACCCCTTGGGTCGGCAGCCAGCCAAAGAGGAGGCCAGGAGGGCTTGGACTTTAGTGGTCCCTTCGGGGGTGGTGCTATATATAGATGGACCAGATAGTGACTGAGCTTATAGTATTAGTGCCCAACATACAGATAATCCTCAACTTACAACTGTTTGTTCAGTTACCGTTCAAAGTTCCTGAAAAAAAAGTTTTTCAGTAGCTTATGACTGAAAAAAAGTGTTCACACTTATGACTGTTGCAGCATCCCCATGGTCACGTGATCAACATCTGGGTGCTTTGCAACTAGCAGGTATTTATGATGCTTGCAGTGTCCCAAGATCATGTGATCTCCATGGGGGTTGGAATTAAACACATCATCAGCCTAGAATTGTTGCATTCCCACAAATGGCCCAAATCCAACCCCTCTTGACCCCCATCTTGTGCCAATTTAGTGCTGAACTTTAGTTGACTCGATTTTTGTGTATAGGCTTGAATAAATCTTCTTTGTGTAGTGTAACAACTGGTAGTGATTCCTTGCACCTGACACGGTGGGGGACCAGGTTGATTCAGAAACCTCCTCTCCTAGCACACATAGTCTTTGGACTGATGCTATGACTGGATTTATATATTATACAGAAGCATGACTTGCTTAATTAAGCTTAGTGAATAAACAATACAGATAGTCCTTGACTTACAACCATAACTGGGACCAGAATTTCTGTTGCTAAGCAAGGTAGTTGTTAAGTGAGTTGTGCCTCTGAATGTATGACTTTTTTGCCATGATTGTTATGCAAATCACTGCAATTGTTAAGTGACTCATGCAGTCATTAAGCAAGTCTGGCTTCCCCCATTCACTTTACTTGTCAAACCTGGCTGGGAAGGTCACAAATAGCAATAACACTTAGACTTATATGCTGCTTCACAGTGCTTTACAGGACTCTCTGAGCAGTTTACAGAGTCAGCCTATTGCCCCCAACAATCTGGCTCCTCATGCTACCAACCTCGGAAGGATGGAAGGCTGAGTCAACCTTGAGCCGGTCAGGATCGAACTCCTGGCAGTGAGCAATGAGTTAGCCTGCAGTACTGCATCCTAACCATTGTGCCACCACATCTCCTAATGGCGAACGCGAGCCTAAATGCATATCAGTTGCCAAGTGCTTGAATTTTAATCACATCAGATTACAGGTAGTCTGACTTAGGACCGGTTGCTTAGCAACCATTCAAAGTTACAACAGCCCCCCCCCTCACAAAGCTACTTATGGCCTGGTTTCAAAGTTCTAATGTTGGTCCCCCTTCAGTCATATGACTGAATTTTGGGCACTTAGCAACTGGCCTTGTATATACAGTGATATACAACTTCCACAGTCACTTACCGACAGCCACATTCACTTAAGGACCACTGCATTTTGTAAAATCAGGTCCAGTCACGTGGTGATCTGTTTTACAACCGTAACGACTTAACAACAATAATTGCCAGGCTCAATTACAGTCGTAACTTGAGGATTACCTGTAAACCAAGATCTCATTCATTTTATATGTATTTGCCTGTTCATTTGTTGAATTACCAATTCAAAGCACTACACAAAGGGCTGAGGGATATTTTATTAGTGGTATTATAGAGATCAGTCTTTCAGTGCCTTGCACAGTTTAGCTGCTGCTGCATTTCCATGAAACATATTGTTTTTCAGAACTCAGTTAAAAGTACATTTTGGCTGGATAGAGTGAATGTATTTTTGAACCAAACCTACTATCCTTGGAACACCATGCGAGAGGTATATATGAGAGGTACACAGGCATTGGGGTTTTGTTCCTTTCAACTTCCAGGAAGTGTCCTGGAGCTCCCTCTGGTGGTTGATTACACAAGACTATGCATCCCAGCTTGGACCTGCTCTGTGTTCATGACCAATCGCAAATTAGAGAATAAATGTAAGAAACTCAGTAGAAAACTGTTCAGGAAGTTATAAAGTGGGTAGCATCATTAAACTTTTTTTTCTTAGTCACTGGTAGAGTCACTATTGCAACTGGATCCTCTCTCATCTCCTGAAGTACAGTGATGGACCTCCCAGATAACTACTTAAACATTTCTGCAGGGACTGGATGCTTCACTATTGGGAATACCCAAAGGACAAGGAGAAAGTTTGGAAATTAGGACAGAACATTAATATGATCATAATGAATATGATACACAATGCCATGTTTTGGGATGTTTTTCTAGATTTTATAGAATCCTACATGATTTCAAGGCAGCAATCTTCCATATTTTTTTCTTCCCCATTTCTGTTTTGTAAAACCCCTTTCTGAGTTTTGATGTTCAAGAGTTTCTGGCTACTCTCCTAGCATCCGGACCCTTTCATGATTCAGATCAGTGTCAAGATTCCTTCCAAAATGCTTTTAACAGATGCACTTTGTTGGCAGATCTGCTAGCTTTGCACTACCTAATTTTAGCAGAGGCTTCTAAGCAACAGCTTCACCACCCCCACCTCATATGCCATAAACAAATACATGGCCAAATGAAAGAGGGTCATATCTGCAGTGTTAATCATATGTTTTTGCATTTGTAGGTGGATGGAGAAGTTACTAGTTGGCTGTCCGAGCCCAAAGACAACGCAATGAAATCCAATCAAATCTAACCCTTTATTTGCTTATACTTAATGGACAGAATTTTGTCAAACTAAAGCTATAACTCTGTACCCTAATAGATATAACCTAAGCCTAAGGGATTCTAGGGTGTGGCTACCCTGAACCTCTTTCCCCAATCCTCATCCAGTTCACGGTTCTGCAGTCTTTGAATTTGCATTTTTCTCTGGAATATATCGGGAAAGCTCTGCACTGACAAGATTCCCCTCCACTGCTTCTCCAGGTGCACATTCCATCACAATACCAGATTGGGGCTGCAGAAAACCAGATGACCATTTGATAGCAACAAAGAGCTACAAAAAGCCATTATTCTGTTGCCATGTAGTGGTCATCTAGATTTTGGTAGCTTCATATTTGCTCTTTCTTTGATCACAGGCAATATATCTTAAATGTCAATTGCTGAGAAGCAATTCTGAAAGTTGGCTACCACCCTCCTGTCCATCCTTGTGAGCTTGGCTAAAGCAACTAAATGGTTCCTATGTGACAGAGGAAACTATATTAGATGAATCTTGGTTCTGGTCCAGCAGGTTCTGATCTTAAAGGTTCAGCAATAAACATTCTAATAATGGGAGTATCAAAACATACCGCTTAAGGGGAAATAAGGGAAGGGAGAATGGTACAACTTAACACATGTACAACTATCTCCGGTATTCATTCAGCCTACTGAACCATTAAGCCCTTTCCTTCAGAAGAAAACCGTATTTGATCGGAACTATATTGGAAAATACTCTTCTTCAATAGGAGAAAGCAGTGATTCCCATTTGCAGAGAAGACTATCATCTGCTATTCAAGCAAACAATTCTGACATGTTCACTGAGGATTGGGTTTGTATTGAAAATCCAGATTGTAGTTCAATCTTGGTTCTTGGCTTCTTAGCCACCCCTTGTTCTTGATTTATATAGTCCAGCTCAGGTCCATGAGTTGTGCAAACCTGGACATTGCTAGCTATGTTTAGCAAACATTAGTCACTTTAGAAATGGTGATAGGATGCAAGAATAGCCACAAAGCAAAGCTACTACATTTTTCACTCTCAGATAATCCCATGGGCATGTGGCAGCTCATTATGCACTTGCATGAAAAAGAAAAGGAATGAAAAGAAAAGAAACTTGAAGTGCTGTCTCTCTGTCCACCAGAAGAGGAGCAGATACTGTACAATTTTCAACATGGGAAGAATAAAACTTCACATTTAAGAACTCAATAAAAACTACAAATCCCCTTGAATCAAATTAGATTCCTGATGATCTTATGGATACATCCATGTTGTTTTTATGTCAACTATGGAAATGGTTTATATATATTTTTTCCAGGATGTTCTTCCACCTTCTCAGATTAGTTTACATCCTGGGAATTCCCAGTACTCTCCAATACAACCAAGCCTGATCCTCTTTAGTTTTTTGAGATCAGGCATAGTCCAGTGATGCCATTAGCTGGGTCTAAAAATAGATATGTTTAATATTTTTAACGTTCCATGCTAGAGTTGGACATGGGGAGATAGCCAATCTTTCTATCGGGTACAAGGCTAAGGATGTCTACTTTGGTATTTTGCTCAAGATCATGAAAGGGAGAAGAAGAAAAGTTGATTCATCAGATGCTGGAACAAAATTAAAAATAAGATCCTGATAAAAAGGGAAGTAGAGAAACATTAACATGGAGAAAAGGATGAAGAAAATATATGAAACAGAGGATCTAGCAAGCAGGCAAGAGCAGAAGTAGTTCACACTGAAAGAAAAGACTATGTTCATACAGGTTCACAAGGTTAGTTATAAACCTAATGACTGCATTTGTAAAATAAAATTTGTTTAGTGTTAACGGCTAATATTTTTGTGGCTTAATGAGCAGCACAAGTCCAGCCTGGTGCTCAGTTTATCATTCCATATATTGTACCATAAAGGGTTGATTCAGTTGACTCAGAAATCAAATTTAACATATTGTGTGAATGCAGCCTACAGGTAAATGTGAAGAAAGGAGACCAGCTGAAAAGGCAAACCAAGGGCAGAAAGATTCAGGGTCTATTTTCAAATGAAGGGGTGCTTCAGCCTCCATCTCTAACCCATGTTGGGTGAAGAACCTCAGTGTCCTACACTAAGAAAACAATAGAAGCAACATGGCCAGGCTGTCATGCAAAGGAAGAAGAAAATTAAGTGCACAAAACCATTAAAGTCAGAGAGAGAAAGGTTACAACAGAGACCAGAAAATAAAGTACTATAATAATCAATATGATTAGAACTAAAAAGAGCCCACTTTAAAGTTTTGGTAGAGTCAGCAGAAAGAAAAGGATCTCTCCTACCCATTTCATAATGATGGAAGGAAATATTAAATCTGAACATACTGTAAGCATCGGAACCCAGAAAAGGAAAAAAATCTAAAACAATGTCCAAGCATTGCACTTCCAGAAAAGATAGGAAGGGAAGAGTATTAAGAAGAAATGAAAAGCTATGTACAGTGGTAGGCATTAGAAGGGAAAGCCAGACTTCCCCAGGTCCTGCTTAACTGGAGCATGTAATTGATTTAGAAGGACTGTGAGCTGAAGGAAATTCTCAGCATATGAAGGTGGGGTCAAGCAGTGAAAAAAATGGAGGAGGAGTTTATACAGCAGTCTGTGAGGTAACCTTCTGCTATATCCATTAAATTGCTGCACTGGGAGGAAATGTCTGCTAACTGGATCAGGGAAGAAGGATTAGACCCAACCCTTCCGTTCCTTAACATTTCTCAGCATAATCCACAGTGCAAGTTAGGACAGGAAAACTAGATGAAGAGAAAAAGGTAAACACCTTCTCACTCAAAACTTTTAGCTCTGTTTGCTTAGTCAGTTATCGGGGTTTACAAACACATATAACCATCAGTTTAGTTTACAGACTACAATGCTTTGGGTTCATACAGCCAAGCAAACTACATTTTGGCTGAAAGTGATATGGAAACCCAGTCCCCAATGAAAAGTAAAATACTGTGGCAGTACAAATCTGCTATGTCAGCCTTGAATGGTACCAACCTCCTTGGGCAGCTTCTAAAATACATGCCACTGATTTGAAAACAATAGAGAGAGGCCCTCTAAAGTAGAGAGGTTGCAGAGTTTTATGAGCGAGATTTGTTTCTGGAAAATATTTTTGAATCAAGTGCCTTCAGATATGGGATATTAATTTTATATTTGAAATAGCTTCCTGTAACAGTGTCTATGAACTGTATTAAGTTATAATGTTTTGTGTTTTGCCTCTAAGTTTAGCCAATGTGTTCTGGAAAGCATGATTTGTGGTTTACTTTATTGTGTAAGCTGAACTCATTGTAGTTACTGAATCACGAATAAACAAAATAAACATGTTTTCACTCATCCCTCCCAGGAACAGATACACCCCCTCACCACAATGAGGCAGCACAGCAGGACATGGAGAAATTTGTGGCCCTGTTTATATAACATTTTAAATCATGATTTATTTAACAATGGTTTACAATTTGAAAGTTTCATGCAACTTACTACTTAATAAATGCAAGTCAATCAACCACACAATCTTGATTCACTTAACTGATTAAGACCCAAAGAAGCAAAACAAATTTTTATTTAGGCTATTGTACAAACAAAACCTATATGTGACAAAGAGAAAAGGAAAAACACAGATTTTTAAATGTTGTTTGGAAAATACTTTTCTTTCTTTATATGTAAGAAAATTTAATCACTTCATAAGCTAAGATGTTGCTAGTGATGGTCCTGCTTTAGAGTCCATTCATAAAATTTGTACTAAATAAAATTTGCTAGACAGACTAAAGCCTGAAAAGTTGGAATAAAATCAGATTGGCTAAAATAAAGGTACCCAGCCTTGGACTTCAATTCCAGAATTCCCCAGCTAGCTATTCTGGTTGAGGAATCATGGGAGTTGAAGTTCACAAGTCTTAAAGTTGCCAAGGTTGACAGCTCTGGGTTAAAGTGTCATTCTATCTTCCCCAGTGGCAAGAAACAACTCTTTGATGTTACAATAAATATAATTCCTGGTAGTAGAAGAAGACTTGCTTCTGCCCATTACAGTATACCCAGAGATAAATGAACTTATAAATGCACGTGTGAACCAGGAATTCTCAGCTCTTGGCAGGGAGGACTTATAGTTCAAAAAAATATGACTGTGGGCAACAGGATCCAACAGCAGATGGCACTGAAACCCAACAGGTGGAGGATGCATGTTAAAGCCCCAGTATGGGGGGCTGCAGTAAGGGAGAAATGAGAACCTGACCATAGACTAAATCAGGTATATGTTGGCTCCAGATTATTCTTACCTGCCTGTGTTTATGGCACAAAGTAGGTTACAAACATACCAGATTATGGCTTAGGAAGTCATGTGAAACCCATCCCTTCTGGTCTGCAATGTTTTATGGTTCAGCATTTTAGGTGAAGCTAGCCAATTGTGAGTTATGGCTGGTTTGGTCTAGTGGTCAGGGCACTGGACTAGTAGTGTAGAAACTTCACTTCTAATCCCAATTTAGGCACAAAGCTAGCAGGATGACCTGGAGTCAGTCAGCACTCTCAGCTCTAGGAAGAAGGCAAGGGCAAACCACTTCCGAAAACACTGCCAAAAAAGTGGTATTAACACTGGCAAAAGAAAGATGAACTCATAGGCACAAAACCCCCAAACCCCCACATTGAACACAGGTTTGGCCTGTTACATATAGACCAGGGGTTCTCAACCTTGGCAACTTTAAGACTTGTGGACTTCAACTCCCAGAATTCTGGGAGTTGAAGTCCACAAGTCTTAAAGTTGCCAAGGTTGAGAACCCCTGATTATAGACCATCATCTGCTGTTGTGGGATAGTAGTCTCCTTATCTCCAGTTCCTGTGTAAAAATAGGATTCCTGTCTCCATGACACAGAATAACATAGTTGGGAGGGACCTTGGAGGTCTTCTAGTTCAGCTGCTCCTCTCTTCTGCATCCTTTAGACTGCAGTCTTCAAGCTGAGCTCTGTTTCCAGTGGCTTCATGAACACAGCCATGGTATTTCTTGTCAAGAATGAAAATAATTCCCAGTGCTTTCATCCAAGCAATGTTTTTTGGCTTCCCCAACAAGCCTACGGCCCTATTCTTTACTGGTAGTCTTCCATCCAGATCTAATTCAGGTCCTCTGGTCCTTAGCTCTTGAGCTAAGACACTCAGAGCCAGTGTGGAATGGAATGGCATAGAAATCTTAATAATAAAATAATAAAAATGTAAATATTTGCTTGGCCTGGAGATATTTAAGTGATGTCCACTTAAATATGAGCCAGCAGTGTGCTGCAGCTGCCAAAAAAGCCAATTCAGTGCTGGGCTGCATTAACAGAGGGATAGAATCAAGATCACGTGAAGTATTAATACCACTTTACAATGCCTTGGTAAGGCCACACTTGGAATACTGCATCCAGTTTTGGTCACCATGATGTAAAAAAGATGCTGAGCCTTTAGAAAGAGTACAGAGCAGAGCAACAAAGATGATTAGGGGACTGAAGGCTAAAGCATATGAGGAACGGTTGCTGGAATTGGGTATGTCTAGTTTAACGAAGAGAGGGACGAGGGGGGACATGATAGCAGTATTCCAATATCTCAGGAGTTGCCACAAAGAAGAGGGAATCAAGCTATTCTCCAAAGCGCCTGAGGGCAAGACAAGAAGCAACGGATGGAATCTAATCAAGGAGAGAAGCAACCTAGAATTAAGGAGAAACTTCCTGACAGTTAGAACAATTAACCAGTGGAACAACCTGCCTCCAGAAGCGGTGAAAGCTCCCACACTGGAAGTTTTTAAGAAGAGAATGGACAGCCATCTGTCCGAAATGGTGTAGGGTTTCCTGCCTGAGCAGGGGGTTGGACTAGATGACCTCCAAGGTCCCTTCCAACTTTTTTATTATTATTATTATTATTATTATTATTATTATTATTATTATTATTATTATTATTATTATTATTATTCTGTTCTGGTTATAGACTAGATAACCTATCTTAACACCAGACTAGATAACCTATCTCAGTTCCTCATCTGCTGTCAAATGCTTGGTAGCCAAATCCATCCAAAAGCAAGATTTTTATGGAGTTTCTCTAGTTACATTTATTACAAAGGAAGGGCTCCTTTTGTTTCTGGGATCTAATTTATCTGACTTTGGGAGGGCAAAGCTTCCTTCTTTTTCTTGCTCAAAAGACGAACAGGAAAGCTAGCTTTCAGGTTTTCAGATAATAATGTCCTGAATTCACAATATTTTCCTAACTGCCACCCTCTTTCCCAGGGGATATAACATTGGCAGTAGAAAAATAATTACATTGGCTTTGGGTTAGCTTATAGGACTATTTTGTTTCTAGCACAAGACCCAGCTCACTTGACCTGGGTTAAAAGCATGTTCAGTTAACCATGAGTAATAATTGTGCCATGTGAAAATAGTCTAAAAGAAAAGCTCAGTAAATTGAAAGACAATTCAGAGAGGATGAATCCTCTCTTTTAGATGAGCTCATCCGATTGGATTCATAATTCATTCATCACACAAGCCTAGCCAACCTACCATTATCATAAGTATTCCTTATATATTTTTTTTCATAGAGGAGGACAACACACATCCTTATCTTTCTCCTTACTCAATGTTGAACCATTTACTAAAAATTCCATTTATTCTTACATGTTTTACTTCCATTATATATCGTGCTCCTCACATTTAGCAGCCAATCTTCTGTTCCATACTTGGGTAAAAAAAATTCCATAAATTAAGCCTATTTGCTTTATCATATGCTTTCTCTATATCAACAAACCCATGCATTTCATATTGATCTCCTGAAAAGCAAAATCTGGACTGCACAATTGATATCCAGCAGAAATTGCACTTCATTTTCCAATTTTGATCATTAGCACCTTTTTCTCTTTTGATTAGAATTCTGTTTATTTCTGTCAAAAATTGTAGAAAAGGGTTTTGATATTTCAGTAATCTAAAGTTTTAAGCATTCTTCCAAGTGATTTTTCTTACAGGAAAAAAAAGACACTGGTTTAAAATGGCTATCACAATCTCCAAATTTGAATATTTTTGAAAATATGAAACATGTAGAGCATGCAAAACGAGAGTATTTCAGAATTAGAACAGTTCTGCAAGAAAGAGTGGGGGTACATTTTTTGTTTAAAAAAGTCAATAAGGGCATAATATAAATAAATCAAGAAATAAATAAAAATAAATAAAATGAAAACATTCCTAGCTGGCTATAGGAGAATGTTCAGAAGAACTTATTTTTGTCAAAGGAGATGTTATAAAGTAGTGATTGAATGCGTCCACCTTTACTTTTTCTTATTCTGAATCTGTAAACAGCTGCATATTTATTTATTCACTCATTTCTGCACAGCTGCATTAACATGAGTATAAACTCCAGATTACAAAAGTCCCACTTTGACACCAGTTTCTCACACCAAGAAACAGGATGGTAGCCACCATATAAACAATGTCCAGGTGCAATCTCAGTCTGCTTTCTCAGAAAAGTCAAACTTCTTTTCTTCTACATCAAAGAGTAGGGAAAGAAAATAAAAAATTCAGTGCTTAGTTAAATGTATGCAAAGTTCTCCTTTGAAGGCAAAAGTAGTGGAAATTATTGTCTTGTCTTTTTAGTTGTTCTCTCTAATAAATATTACAGTAGAGCCAAAGGAAACTTGTTCCTTTGAAGTTCATTTCCAGCCCTGATTCTGCAGGAGGACTCAGACATGTTCTACTCCATCTCAGTCAGGACCTTCTTAGAATGCAGTGTCTAGTTCTAGGCAGCACAGTCTTAAAGGGACTCAACAAACTGAGTTCTGGAAAAGAACCAAGTCTACCAAGAAGTTGAAGAGTCTGGAAACCAAATTCAATATATATCTAACCTGCAAAAAAGAAAAGAAGACAATTGAAGGGAGTTATAAAAGCAGTTTTCAACTTTATAAAGGGTTTCATATAGAGGAAGAAGTAGACTTCTTCTGTGTAACCCAGAGGTAGGAACAGAATCAACATTCCCCACCATCTAGTCAGAGATGAAGAAGCTTCTTGGATGAGAAGTGAAACTTCTTCAAAGAAAAACAAGAAAGCCCAGTTGCCTTCTGAAAAAGCACCTTTGGGACAACCATGACCTGGATGACTGAGAATCTCCATAGACAACAGAATCAACAGGTTATATGAACAGATTCAGGTTTGTTTGTTTATTTATTAATAGATTTAAAAAATGCCTGACTTCAACTGATTCTGGGCACTTTACATAATAAAAATAGAACAATAAAAAGAAAACGTTATAAGTATCCAGAAAAATTAAGATCTGTCAACTGGAAGAATAGGTTACTCCCATGAAGTATATTTATTTTACAGGGTTTATAAGCCACTCTATTACAACTTCCTTCACTAGAGGTTTTCAAACAGAGATTGGATAGCCATCTGTCCAAAGTTATGTAGAAGATTCTGCATTGTACAAGGGGTTAGACTAGATGATGTCCAAAATCATTTCCATTATTCTATTATTTTGTGGCTGAGTGCTGTGCCTGAATCCAGATACTTTCTTATTCTTGATGCAGTTTAAGATTGGCGCAAGGATTTGACATCTGCCATGGTAGTGCTGTGGTTAGAAAGCAATATTGCAGGCTAACCCTGCTGACTGCCAGGAGTTTGATCCTGACTGGCTCAAGGTTGACTCAGCCTTCCCTCTTTCCGAGGTCCGTAGAATGAGGACCCAGATTGTTGGGGGCAATATGCTGACTCTGTAAACTTGTGAAGCACTATGAAGCGGTATATAAGTCTAAGTGCTATTACTAGTACTCTTGCTGTTCTGTTTTGTTTAGACTAAGCTCATTGATCTGCCTGTTGCTTTCAAGATCTACAGAGGAAGTGTAACCATTTTGCAGCTACATTCTTGGCAGTCATCTTTTCCACAAAAGATCTATGATTCCCTTAAGCAAGACCTTCTGTGTGTCAAAAGAGGCTTTATTCACACTGGTAGGGAACACATACTGGGGTTTGAAGGGTTAAGCTGCTTCCTGAAGGGCAAGTTCCTCCAATGGCCCATTGATAGAGGAAGAAGGGTGAATATGAATGGGCAGCTGTGGAAGACAATGGATGCTTTTCTTTGATGGGAAGCTGGCACAGCAACACTGGAAAGAGGCCAGGATAAGAGTATGTACAGAGTGCACCCACCCCAGAGAATGGAAAAGGGCTGGTAGTACCATCAGCTAGAAGGGCAGAGTACATAATTAGTGCAATACGATGGTAAAGGCTTTCTTGGACTGTACCACTTCAAGTGGAGACACAGCATACTGGAAGCCTGCATGACAGAAACAAGGACTGAAGCTAGAGAGAAGGGATTCCTCTATTTTGTTTCTTCAAGCAGTCTCATATGAGAGATTAAAAACTTCACCCTTTATATCTTTTTTCTTGAATTGGTTGGATTCAAGGCAAGCAATAAGCAGTTGTAGATGGCAGAGCAGTGCTTCATAAACTTTTTCCTTCATTGCCCAAAACCTCTGATCAGAAAGTCTTTTTACCCAATGTAGGTAACACACCTTAAGTCAATTTAAATGTCCCTGTTGTGATTGGGTAATGGGTTCCTGTGCTGTTACCCAAAGGAACAATCTCTTTTACCCCATTTTATATAATTTACCCAGGCTTAAAAGCACTCTGCTGTAGACTTATTTTGAAAATGTTTTATCCAATAAAGAGACACCAATTGAATCTTTCCTTGAAACATTATTAAAAACCAGGCAATCTAGGCAGCTGGTACAAAGTCAGAAAACTGTACTCTTGAAGGAATTTTTGTCTCTTTGACCAAAATGTGCAAGCAAGATTGAAGCATTTATAAAGACTCCCATTAAATAGCACTTTCTGAGAGGTAAGGAACTTTTCATGAGACAGAGTGTTAGCCTGATAAAGAATTCTTTGAAACATGAACTGGTGTGTTTTCTATTGCAGTTGAAATTGGCTCACTGGTGATTATAGTTTTGCCTGCTCAGCACAATTTCCCAGGATTAGTCATCCACCAGAAAAGGGAACATCAACATTTCCGTGGCTCTAGTCAGTTTTGCAGATTTTCAAATGTTTTATAGCAAAAACTGAACTGAAGACACCCAGTCCCAAGTCTTGGGGACAAATGAAGGCTGACTTTGTGGCTCAGAGAGGGTAGATGTACAGAGTTGTTCCTTTGCAGAATATTTTCACTGGACTGGGTCTTCCCATGAGCAGTTGCTAAAAGTCATTCAAGGGTGAGGAAATTATCTGGGGCTGCTGACTCTTCTGTTTAATGAAGGAATCCGAGACACAGCAGAGACTGAGTCATGGAGAGGCTGCTGAACACGCCCAACATTATACAAACAGAATCCATCTTTGTAATGGACACAATTGTAATGTCAGAGTAAGATGTGAGTGGCCTTGTTTATGACAGTGCATGGTCAGGGAAAGAACCTGCATTTGGGAAGTCAACTATACAGGGATTCCTGGGACTAATCTTTAAGAAATAAATGCTAATGAGGTACTACATAACCAGAGAAGCATTTTTTGTAGAATTTCTGTCAAATACTGAAGGCTCATTTTCCAGTTTCTTATTAAGGATTCATACTGTTCAGAGGTCATATTAAGCTATCTTATTGTGTCTTTGATTTTAATTTGATGTGATTTACAAACCCCACCATTGCAACTTGTAACTTTGATTTATAATCTAAAATAGTTTGTGATCCAATTAATTGTGGCTTATTCAAATTATGATTATACAAACTGTTAAGTACTCGGTTCGCTTGCAAATGATGAATAAACATGGCGAAGTTCAACAGTTCTTTATTCTCTTAAAACAACACCCGAATGAGCGGCAACAGGCACGCAGGCTTCTTTATGTGGTCCGGAGACCCGGACAATGGCAAACAAAGTAACAGAGCATTTTCGTGCCTTGCGCATGCGCACAAGGCCGGTGCCGCTCAGTCTGGTCCCGGGAAGCTTTTGGAATGCCCGGGACCAATGCAACATCCCGAGCCTGCTTTTGCAGGGTCAGGACACAACACAAACCACACCTCAAAGCAATGTATAAATTAATAATCTACAGCAGAGTTATTGAGAGATACAGGAAAAAGTTCCCTTTCCTCTGATGAATGGGAAGGATGAATGTGTGAAATAGAGAAGTCATGTCTACAGCACTGCCACTGATGGCACAATTTATAGGGTCATTTGGGACTGAAATGTCACCAATCCCTGCTGTAATATCTGCATGATGTCCTATGTGAAGAGAAAGAAACCAATCCTGAATTTTCATCGGATGTTGCAGCTGATTGCTGGGTTCAGGCAGCTAGTATTTCAGCAGAATTTTACAGATCCATTTTGATAGTTTGAAGTTGACTGGATGACCAGATGTTCATAACAGCCTGATTTACAGTTATTTGTACATTATATTACTATTTTCTGTAGTACACATACTCCTTGATTTACAACAATTTGTTTATTGACTATTCAAAGTTACAAGTGCAAGTGACTTATGGCCATTTTTCACACATAGAACTGTTGCAGCATCCTCATTGGTCACGTGATCCAAATTCAGACGCTTGGCAACTGACTCATATTTATGACGGTTGAAGTGTCCCGGTGTCATGTGATTCCCTTTTGCGACGTTCTGACAAGCAAAGTCAATGGGGAAGCCAGATTCACTTAACAACTGTGTTACTAACCTAACAACTACAGTGATTCACTTAACAACTGTGGCAAAGAAAGGTTGTAAAATGGAGCAAAACTCACTTAACAAATGTCTCACTTAGAAATTTGGGGCTCAATTGTGGTTGTAAGTCAAGAACTACCTGTATTCCAAAAGTGATTAGGTACAATTCAGAAACCTCAGTTTATTCAGAATTAGTAAAGTGAATTTTAACTAGATTAGAAGTAGCCAACATTGTAACAAGTATGAAACTGAATTACCACTTGCTGGCTACCCAAGTTCAATTCATGATGCTGCTGCTCAGCATTTGAGCCTTGAATGGCCTGGAATGCAACTACAGATAGTCCTTGACTTACAACCATTCATTTAGTGGCCATTTGAAGTTGCAATGGCATTGAAAAAAGTGACATGACTTGTTTTTCACACAAGCCTTGCAGCATCCCCATGCTCACGTGATCACAATTCGAGCACTTGACAACTGGCATGTATTTATGACAATTGCACTGTTGAGGGATCATGTGATCACCATTTATAGTTTTCCCAGCTGACTTCTGGCAAGCAAAATCTATGTGGTAAGCCAGATTTGCTTAATGACCACAAGATTCACTTAGTAACTGCAGTGATTCACTTAACTCTGGCAAAAAATGTTGTAAAATGGGGCAAAACTCAGTAACAACTGCTTTGCTTAACAAAAGAAATTTGGAGCTCAATTTATGCCATAAGTCGAGGACTACCCATACCAGGAGTGTTTTCTCCTTCACTAGAGCTGCCAAATCTGGGTTGGAAAGATCTGAATGACGTTGCTGACAAAAAGCAAAGTTATTTTCAAATTCTTATAGTTCTTGGCCATATCTAATGGCCATCTGGATTTTTGCAGCTAAGATCTAGTGGCTGTTTCCCAATATGAATGCTCTTTTGAAGAGAGGACTTCAACTCCCAGAATTCACAGCAATTGCTATGCTGAGTGAGGAATTCTAGGATCTGAAATGCATATATCTGGAAGGCATCAAAGGGTAGCCAAATCAACACGTTTGTATCTTAACATAATCAAATTCAATCTTTTCTGATTTCTATGCATTTTGTAAGTAAAAATCTGACAGATTTTTCAATGGTAAACTCCAATGCTGAATGTTCTCCTGAAGAAAAGTTAGTTGCCAACAAAATCATGCACTTTATGGTACCAGAGCAACATCTATTTCAGGGGTCTTCAAATCCGGCCCTTCTATGACTCATGGACTTCAACTCCCAGAATTCCTCAGCCAGGCATGCTGACTGAGGAATTCTGGGAGGAAGTCCATGCGTCATAAAAGGGCTGAGTTTGAAGACATTTGCTCTTTATTTTTTTTACCGATTACATTATTTCCATATATGGTAGCATTTTACTGGTTGTTACCTTTCAGGGTTTTTTATTGCATGTTAGTGGTGGTGATGGTTGTTTTGTAATTCTGAATGTTTTTTTTATATATTGCTCAATACATTGCTACTCTGAAATTTATTTTAGATGAATAACAGTTTAGAAATGTTTTTTAAAAAATAAATAAAGACAAATATATTCTCTGAAGTAAGTTGAATGTCAGTTGGGGTTGTGGGATTAACAAATAACACAGAGAAGCCATCAAAGCCTTGCAGGCTTTGTAACTAGTAATTATTTCATAATTGTGTTCATATATCTCAGTACCATCATTTTCTGAAATCTGGTGCTTTCCAAATGTGGTGGGCCTGATTAACGGTAATGTGCTGTGGATTCTGGAAGCTATAATTCAAACCTATCTAAAAACACAGCTAAGGTGAACCTAGTGAGATTTTCATGGTATGAATAGCATCGTTCTGCTTATGCACAGACCCATCCACACACTGTGTGTGTTAGAGAAGGTAGTAGAGGCAGGCAGATGGTAGATTCCAAGTGCACAGGCTTGCAGTACCTTCTTCGATTGGTTGGGAGGGAGGGAGGTCTCAGCACCATGGAATACTGCACTAACTGCTCTTAATTGTTATTTACCAAAACCATCTGCAATCCTGAGATTTCTTTTCCAGTCCTTATCAAAATTCCTTTAATCTATATGCATGACTATTAGGGATTTTACATTGGTGGTGAGCAATTTTGGGTGGGTGAGGATACTTTTAACATTTGGGTGGAGTTGAAGGCTTGGAGGCGAACACTGGAGGTTTTTAAGAAGAGATTGGACAACCATTTGTCTGAAATGGTATAGGGTTTCCTGCTTGAGAAGGAGGTTAGATTAAAAAATCTCCAAAGTCCCTTCCAACTCTGTTATTCTGCTTCAGTGGACAATGTGATGGTGTAAGGTGGGAAGAACTGGGATTTCTGGGGCTTTTTCCTGAATTTCTGAATGATTTTTTAAAAGAAAAGTTAATTTCTACTGTTGAAGGAAAAGTCTTCATCATGGTTCAGTCCAAGCTGGGAATAAACAACATGGCGACTGCTTTAGAAAGAAGGTTGCAGTTTAGTGAAGAGGAGAGCCAGACAGAAAGATGGCTCTGGAAGAAAAGAGAGAGAGCAAATGTAGGGAGTCGGTTTTTATACTCTCTGGGGCTCTTAAGGTTGTTTCCTGTTCCTGTTTGAGGCTTTGTATTTCCTGTGTCATGTATTTTGACCTGAGTCAACCCTTTGGCATCTGTGGGTTAATCCTACTATGTCCTGTCTTAGAGTTTGGGTGGGGTATGTAGATTTTAGGTATCTTTGTCTTCCTAAGCTTCTAGCTGGGGGCTTCCAACCTTCCTGAATGGATTACCACATCTGCATTTCTACAGAGATGGTTTCTGCTTGGGGGAGGGTGACTTGGGGCTATTAAGAAAAACTGGGCATGCTTTTCTGCCTCTTTAAGATCCTTTGAGGAAATATATTTTTCTGCCCTTTTAATATTTCCTTCTCTGGGGGGGGGGATGACTTCCCACACTACTAAAGTTTTGTATCCTATTGCAAAAGGGCAGAAAACCACACTTCAGCTATTGTGTTCTACATTTTCTGGGCATCACACACACAAAAAGCATTCTGGGTGCTATAAGAGTCTTTCCTGTGACTGCTTTTTCCTTTACTGAAGCCTTCAATGCTTTTTTTATGTCTTAAGCACCTATGCCGGCTCTCGTCCAGGAGCAATGCTATGAATCTGGGGATGATAAATCACCCCTGGTGATAGATCAGTTGTGCTAACATTTCATCCAAGCAGCTGATACTTTATCCTCTGTGTGGATGGATAATAGTAGCTACAGAGAGGAGAAACAATAGAACCATCTTTGCTTTCCTAAACACAAAGGCTCCTTTCACGTCATCATTCTCCTCCCTGGGAGAAAGTTAAGAGAGGAGAAATTAAAATAGCTGCAGTAACTACACAGGCATACAGCAAGGGTTAGAAAAGCAATGACGAGAAAAAGAAAGCATGTAGGCTGCCTTCAATGAAAACAAAAATAGAAGAGAGTGATTTTCAGATATTGCTTAATGGATGGATGCCACTTGGGATAACTCTTTTACAGCATAACATGCAATTTGTATAGCGACTTCATTCAATCCCATAATTATAAAACTATTCAACAGCACCCTGGGATGGTGCACCTTTGTGTGCAACAGCCTGTGGACTGATGGATCCAATTCCCTTTCCCTTTCCTGCAAGTTCTTTCACACCCAGCCCAGCCAGAGCTGTTAGTCAAGGGGCTTTAAGAGAAGATTCATGGCACCATTAATAGCAATCAAATAATTGACAAAACATTTCATTGAGTCAATGAACGAAACCAAATCTCTAAACACCAAACTGTTTTTTGAAAAGGGGAATCTTGGAAAAAATTCCAAGTAAAATCATATAATTAACCCAGCCATAATAATTTTTATGGCTTGTCTTAGTTTTTGGATTTTATCAGATATTTGAAGTTCTGCACAAAGGATGGCTGGAATGATAATCTGGGCTTCCTACTTAGGAAGTAAGGGAGGCCAGAGTACTGGCTTACATTAGGGGTAAAGAACCTACTATGCTAGGGAACAATATGATTCTCACCCATCTCCTTCCTTGTAGGCCCCACACAAATATGCTGCCAAATTTCAGCTCCAAGACTGCCAACAACCAGCTGCAGCTTCTTGCGATTTTGACACAGAAAACATATGAGCTGTAAAAATGTTTTAAAAATATAAGGAAAATCCCCACCTCACTAACCCCAAACTCAGTAACCATCCTTACACCATATGTAATGCAACCCTACTCAGCCTGCATTATTGATTGCTCCTATTAAGAGAGCTCTTGGCCATAAAAAATTGCCTGCCCTTAGTCCACCTGAAGCCAACCTACAAGAAAATTAATCTCATAGCCAAAGTTCTCTCTGTCGCATCTCATCCTTTTCTAGTCCTCTGGGTCCAATGTCCCCTTACTTAATTTGCTCCAGATTCGTTTAGTCTACAACTTCCTGAATTCCAGTCAGAATGATATCACTGCCTATTTGTTATATGAAAGTTCTGCTAGGTGAAGGGAACTACCAATATTGGCACATTTATATACACTTAATATGATATGACAAATGATCAGTGATCCAAAAGAGGAGCACATAGTGTTATGTCCCGAGCCTTGCAAACGGCTGGCGCGGGAAAAGTAACACATTTACCCGGGAGTTGCCTATATAAGAGGCTGCGAGGCGTTTGGGCGAGGCTGAAGCCATCTTCCTGTAAGCTGAACGCTGAATAAAAGAAACTGAGAACTCCAGCTGCTTCTCGTGTCTATTTTCCCGCCACGGACTCAACACTGGCGACGAGGATGGGATGCCTTGCACTACCTGGAAAGGAAAAGTGTAAGCTTACCCAAGGAGTCCTGAGCGGCGGAAGAGGAACGGCGTCGACTCGGCAGCTGCCCGCCAATCCGGTGCGCATTCGGGGGTAGGCTGGCTGATAGACCCGTCTCCTGAAGATCCGAAGATGGCGAAAATCGGAAGGCTTTCGGAATTCGACGTCTCACATCCAGAGCGGTGGGAGTCCTACGTATCCAGAATGGAGAACTACTTCAAGGCAAACCAAGTGACGGAAGATAGCTTGAAGGCCGCCACCCTGCTTTGCGTTTGCGGCCAAGACGCCTTCGAAATCGCAGAAAACCTTGCAGCACCTGTCCAGTAGAGTCTGTAAGCTACGCAGACCTGAAGAAGCTGCTGAAGGAGCACTTCCACCCCAAGGTGTCCGTTATCTCATGGCGCCACACCTTCGAACAGAGGGATCAACGGTCCGGTGAGTCAGCCAAGGAATACATCGCCGCGTTACGGAAGGCCGCCAAGCCCTGCGAGTTCAAGGACCTCGAGGAACGACTGAGGGACCGATTCGTGTGCGGGCTAAGGCATCGAGAGCTACAACAGAGACTTTTCGCCAAGGAAGAATTATCCTTCCAAGACGCCTTAAGGGAAGTCACCGCAGAAGAAGCAGCAGGCGGCGCCGTCAAGAACATGCGGCCGATCAGAAACAGTGCAGAGGGTGCGTCCGTGCACCAGGAAGACATCCAACGAAACTCCGAGGAGGATCCGGACGAGGAAGTCGACCGTCTACACCCCGCGAAGGAAGGAAACCAGAAGGGAAGCTCTTCGGCTCCGCTCAAGTGCATCGGCTGTGGAGGTCGCCACAGGAGAACCGACTGCAAGTTCCGCTCCGCTACCTGCCGGGCATGCGGCAAACAAGGGCACATTGCAGCTGTGTGTCTGGGCCGACGAAAGGCACAACCCCAAGAAGAACACCTGAAGGGTACCAGACTCCCCAGCCAGAATAGGGTAGGTTTTTGCGCTTCGCGAAGAAGCATCTGTAGGACAGGCACACACAAGCCCATGAAGAAAAAGCTGTCACTCAACGTGAAGCTACAAGGGGTTCCATTATCTATGGAACTAGACACAGGGTCTGCCCTTTCCATCATTTCATTGCATACATTTAGGAAGATTTGTTCCAGTAGTGGGACTAAGGCCAAGTTAAGGCCTTCTGATATTGTATTAACAGATTTTCAGAACTCAAGAGTGTGTGTTAAGGGGGAGGCCACCCTTAACGTGCAATACAAGAGTTTTGAAGGTCCACTAGACTTATTAGTAGTAGGGGGTGAACGAACGAGTCTCATAGGACTCGATTGGTTTGAGGCCCTGGGGATACACGTCACAGGACTCAACAGCTTACAAACACTCGACCTACAGGAAGTCTGCAAAGAATTTGCAGATGTTTTCAGCCCCCAGCTGGGCACATTCAAAGGACCACCTGTGTCCTTAAAGCTAGACCCCACTGTCACTCCCATTAGGATTAAAGCAAGAAGGGTCCCTTTTGCTTTAAAAAGTAAGATTGACACTGAACTAGACAAACTAATCCAACAGGGAATCCTAGAACCTGTTGATTCCAGCCCGTGGGAGACCCCATTGTCACGCCTCTAAAGGCAAATGGGGACATTCGCATTTGTGCTGATTACAAATGCACACTCAATAAGGCATTGCAGCAACATGCCTATCCTGTTCCTGTGGTCAGTCACATCCTGGCCTCTCTCAAGGGGGGGCGTGTTTTTGCAAAGCTTGACCTAGCTCAAGCATATCAACAGCTGCCTGTTGATGATGATGCTGCTATAGCTCAGACCATTGTGACCCACAGGGGAGCCTTTAAGGTAAAAAGGCTACAGTTTGGAGTGAATGTCGCTCCTGGGATTTTCCAAAGCGTAATGGAAAACACACTACAAGGTATACCAGGGGTCTGCCCCTACTTTGACGATGTCTTGATTGCAGGAGACTCCACACACATTCTAGCTGAAAGGCTTAGGGCTGTCCTGTTAAGATTCAGGAAATCAGGCCTCAAGCTCAGAAAAGACAAATGCAAGATTGGGGTGCCTTCTACTGAATTTCTGGGATTCAAAATTGATGCTGCTGGGATTCATCCTGCTGAATCCAAACTAACTGCTATTTTAGAAGCACCCAGGCCAAAGTCTAAGGCCGAACTTCAGGCCTTCTTAGGCCTCCTGAATTTCTACAATTCTTTTCTTCCACATAAAGCTAGTGTAGCTGAGCCTCTTCACAGGCTACTAGACAAACAAGCTGTGTGGCTGTGGTCACAAGAACATGAGGCTTGCTTTAAAGAAGTCAAGGCCTTGCTCACTTCTAACAGTGTTCTTGCACATTTCAACGAGTCTCTTCCTGTGTGCATCGCTTGTGATGCGTCCCCCTACGGGGTTGGAGCTGTCCTGAGTCACCTCAGGTCTGATGGAACTCAGGTTCCTATTGCATACTACTCCAGAACACTGTCTCTTCTGCCGAGCGCAACTACGCTCAGATAGACAGGGAGGCTCTGGCTGTTGTTGCTGGAATTAAAAAATTCCACGATTTTCTATATGGCAGGCATTTCACGGTCTTCACTGACCATAAGCCTCTGCTGGGACTGTTTACCACACGTAAGCAGACTCCCCACATCATTTCCCCTAGAATGCTTAGGTGGTCTATTTTTTTGTCTGCATATGATTTTTCATTACTCCACAAGCCTGGGAAAGAAATGGGCCATGCTGATGGCCTCAGTAGGTTGCCTCTGCCAGTAGTAGAAGCTGACCCCGCGCCAGCTGTTAACATTCTATCAATCCAAGCCTTGCCCGAGCTCCCTCTTAGTGCCAGGGATGTTACCGCTGAAACAGGTACAGATCACACACTTTCACGTGTCCGCTCCTGGGTCCTGTCCGGTGGCCTGAGCACTGCCCTAGTCCTGAGTTTCAGAGTTTCTGGTCCAAAAGGAACGAACTGTCCCTTTCTCAGGGTTGTCTGCTTTGGGGAAACAGAGTTGTCATTCCCACCTCAATGAGGACTAGGGTCTTAGAATCCCTCCACGAGGGTCATCCTGGCATTGTTCGTATGAAGGCTCTTGCACGAAGCCACTTGTGGTGGCCTGGTTTAGATAAAGGTATTGAGGCTACGGTACACGCATGCCACCTGTGCCAATGATCTCGCCCAGAGATGCCCCAAGCTTCTGTGCATAGATGGGAGGAAACACAGTCCCCATGGTCTAGGGTGCACATTGACTACGCTGGGCCCTTTCAGGGCCAGTTCTTCTTGGTCCTTATTGACAGCCATTCAAAATGGCTTGAGGTTGTGCCTGTCTCATCCACCACCACTGCAAAGACTATTCAGGTACTGAGGGGGATTTTTGCTGCACACGGGCTGCCAGATGTCATTGTGTCCAACAACGGCCCTCAATTCACCTCCTCCGAATTCCAAGCTTTCTTACAGGCAAACCTGATTCGTCATGCCACGTCTGCGCCTTTTCACCCGTCCACCAACGGTATGGCTGAACGCATGGTGCGCATCGCAAAGGACGCCTTGAAGAGACTCACCTACGGGGACTGGCATCACAGGTTGGCTGACTTTCTCCTTTCTTATCGCACCACACCGTCCACTTCTACAGGGAGAAGTCCAGCTGAACTTCGTTGGGGGCGCCAACTTACTACTAGACTTGACCGGTTGCATCCGGACAGACTGCCTTCATCTACCTCACATCCTAGGGCACCTAGACAACTACTTGTGGGTGCCCCGGTTTGGGCTCGCAATTACGGGCCTGGTCATACATGGGTCCCCGCTTCTGTGTCCAGGATCACAGGTCCTCTCTCCTACGAGGTTGCCCTGGACAACGGTCGTGTCCTGCGTCGGCACATCGACCAACTTCGCTCTAGGCGAGACTTTTCTGCTGAGACTCCTGGGTCTTTTCCAGGGGGGGAGGGGGACCCTTTGGAGCAAAGGGAAGGGCAAGAGCTACTGCCCATCTCCACTGAGGGAGCCACAAACGGCCCATCCCAGGGTTCCGCAATTGCTCCGAAAAGGAAAGTCATGGAGCTTACCCACACAACAGGCACTCACGCCTACTCCAGCCAGGGAGTCACCCCGGGGGCATACTCACTTTCCACACACATCACACAGCACTCCAGCAACGGAGGATACCCGGGGGCATCCCAACAAATCATTCCCCGCAAGAGAGCTGGCACACAATTCCCAAGGTTGGCCTGACCTTACCCCAAATCCTACAGGGGGTCAAACATACACAGAGCTAGTCGAGGAGCCAAGTCCCGACTACAACACCCCTAGCACAAATCAGGGAACACCTGAGTTTTGGGAAAGTACAGAAACCCACACGAGCCCGAGCACAGAATGGGGTTCAGGGAATGGACAGCCTCCTGACAGGTCTTGGACTGACCAAGGAGGTTCTACAGAGACGCCCAGCAGTGGCTATCACTTCAAGGGGCCTGAGGGTCTACAGCTAGGTAGGACAACCAGGTCACAAAGCAACAGAAGCCCTGGCCTGACGAGCCCGGTGGGCAAGCAAGCAGGCCAGGCATCGGGGCACAGTCCTTGGAAGACACCAGGGCACAATAGAGAGAACAGGCTCACGCCTCCCTCCAGTCAGGGAACTTAAGCCAGTAAACAGTGGGAGCATTGGGGAGCAAATTGTCGTGTAAAATAAATGTTGTATGTTGGTAGTAGTTTTAGCCCGGGGGAAAGGGGTGTTATGTCCCGAGCCTTGCAAACGGCTCGGGCGTTTGCAGGCAGTCCCAGGCAGGTGCAAAGCTGCCCGGGACCAGACAGGCTGTCGCCAGCGCCGTGCGCATGCGCGGGTGCTGGCGCGGGAAAAGTAACCCATTTACCCAGGAGTTGCCCATATAAGAGGCTGCGAGGCGTTTGGGCGAGGCTGAAGCCATCTTCCTGTAAGCTGAACGCTGAATAAAAGAAACTGAGAACTCCAGCTGCTTCTCGTGTCTATTTTCCCGCCACGGACTCAACACATAGTGTAAAGCTAGCAACCTAAATTCACAGCTAGCAGGATTACTGTTGAAAGATGCAGTCCAATGCATGATGACACAAGAGAAAGGCATGTTGGAAAAAGGATTATTTATTTCTGCACAGCAATAGTATCAGTCTTCACATTTTTCAGCTGATGGAAGGCAATTGGCCGCAATTCTGGTAGATAGAAATCCCTTGTGGCCTCTTCCTTTCATGAATAATGATAGTTCAAGATTTCTGCTGCAAGAGTTTAAACCCACTATCCTAAGTTTAAAACTAATGGACTAGAGAGTTTTCAATTTGAAATTGGGACAATTTGAAATTTCAGTTTGAAATTCACTAAAAGGAACTGTCATACAATTTGTTCCTGGCACTAAAGATAAACCCACCCTTTCCCATATGTGCAATTAATGTAATTGTTTTTGACCAAATGCATATCATTCTTTCCAAATCAGATAGCTGATGTGATTCCTGAAAGTTCCAATTTTAAAATAGAAAAATACATTAAAAAATAAAAGAGAAGGAAGATTTGAGCAGTCTATTATTCACATGACAAAAAGGCCAAAAAAAAAAAAAAACCATTTGCAAACTGGGGAAGGATAGGTTATTCAGGATTAATGTTTCTCCACCATGAGTACTATCAAAAGGAAAGGGAAAGAGGAAAAAATCCAATATTTTACATTAATAGAAGTGACTGCCTGGTAAGTATTGGAGACTAATGCTCAGCTGGTTTTTTGAAAGCAATCTAATTCCCACCCCTGGATGATTTAAAAACATGGCAGGAAATAACTACTGCCAGCCCATTGGCAACTAGATTTTTTGTTTATAGTTTCATGTATTATTTTTCTTTCTTTGAATAAATAAGTATAATACTGAAGAAGACAAAATGGCATTCATTTAGACATCAATGTGATGTGATGATTGTGATGAAAAATACAAAACATAAACATTTAGCACTTTTATGGAATGTGGCAATCTACGAGATACAAGTGCAGTCATAACTGAAACAGCATATGCATCCATACATACAACGAAGATGGAAACAAAGAGTCCCTAAAAGAAAATTAGAAGAGATGAAGATACATAAGTCAAGGTAAGCATGCATATTTTCATTTTTTTTTAAAAAAATGGCTTTCTTGTAATTGAAAAAAATGTGTAAGAAACTATTACCCCGGAAGAGGAGAGTGCTATTACATATTGTTTTATTTATTTAAATTTTGTCTAATGCCCTGCCCTTATGCTCTAATGTGGGTTCCAAAATGACTAAAATGACTTTGTTAATAAAACAAAGGAGATCATTGTTGATTTTAGAAAGAACTGGCATAATCATACTCCACTTTGTATCAAGGCTGCAACTGTGGAGGTGGTCAATAGTATTAAGTATATGGAGGTGCAGATAACTAACATTCTGACGGTCTCTTCATACGTTATCTTTAGAGAAGCGTGCAAACCAGTGTTTGCATTTCTTGTGTCGGATGAAGAGAGCATATCTTTCTCCTGCTGTCCTGGCCACTTTTTACAGAGGCACGATTTTAAGGCGATCAACCGTCCTTCTTTAGGGAGGACAGTCCTCCTTTTGTAAGTTGTGTCCTCCCTCAAAAAGTGTCCTCCTTCATGTCCTCCTTTTCGATATTTGAAGACTAATCTGCAGGGAACGTCAGAACAGCGTTCCGGCACCTTTTTTTGATGGGTTTTGTTTTCAACTTCTGCATGAGCTGTGCTACTCCCACTATTGGCTTTCGAAAGCCAATAGGAATTGCTGCTGAGCGTGCCAAAACACCCGGCTGGCAAACTTTGCATATGCAAGTTGTATTATTGTTGCAATGAATAAAATGTTTCTTTTATTTACGATATTTTTTCTTCAATTTATTTGTGTCCTCCTTTTCATTGTAAAAAAGTTGGTCACCTTACAATTGAGAGTGTTTTAACCAACTGCATCATTGTTTGATTTGATGGTAGTAGTGCCTCAGATAGAAGGTCCATACAGAGAGTGGTAAGGACAGCCGAGAAAATTAAACAAAGCTTTGTGGTGGTCTCCCATGGAGAATGAGACATGCACGCAAGTATCTCGGGATGGGAGCCCAGAGACTCCAGCACCCTCTTTTATTGTTACTAAGGTTTTTACATCACACAGCGTAATCAAAAGACGTATATAGGGGTGGTTACAATGTATCAAATAACAGACACTCTCCAGATGCAAGGCTACGCAGGTGTTCTTATCAGAGTCTGTCCAAATGGTTGATGAATGCATCCTGTGTCTATAGCGGTCCGTTTGTTATCTCAAGGACCTTGTGGGAGATGTCTATGGGCAGATGCCCATGGACATATTTGTGCAATTAATCCCACATCTCCTCCTTTTCTGTTTTTTTCAATGTTACTCACTTCCAGTTCCAGAAGGGATCTTGATTCACTGATTAAGGCATCCTTCCTAGTGGAGGGCGTAACATTTTTGCACATTTGCAGGAGGGAGGGAATACATTGAATGCAACAACATAGCAATACAAATAATATCAAAATGGTTACTATAATAGAAATCAAAGATTGTAGCCAGGATCCATCCGGTAGCCAGGACCAAAGGGCACCCCAAATATCCATGGTGCCTGATCCATCACTGCATAAGGGATTATTTTGGAGCATAAATTCCATTTTCCTAGCTGTAGCAGAAATATTAGGTTGAAAATCATGTATATACATACAACAATGAGAATGAATTAAGGCACATACACCGCCTTTTGCTGCTAAAATAATATCTAAAGCATACCGATTTTGCAAAACTACTTCCCTTATTTCCCCCATTTCTTGATTAATCATTTTAATGCTGTTGATTGTTTCATTAAACATATGAACAGTCCAATTGTTAAGCAAATGAAGGTCCTTATAGTTCATGGCAACTCCTAGATTGGGTAGAATTCCTCTGCTGATTTGAGTCTCTAAACTACCACTCAATGTTAGGGGTGGATCTGAGGAGCCAGTATCACGTTTGTTCCGCAGACGTCCATCAGGGAGATGAGGCAAGGCATATACAGCAGGAGTCAAAAGGCCCAGTGTACAGGTGCCTTTCCAATCCTTAGGCACCTGGCGATAGGCTCTATGGCCACATAGTAGCCACATATCAGGTAACTCATAATAACCCTGGTGAGACTCATTAGCAAATGTTATTATGGATTCCATGTCAAGGCAAGCCATGTAGGTACTGATGTTTGTCCATTGATTGCTTCGATAAGTGTCATTTATCTTAGTAAGGTTGCTTTTGATGGATTTGCATTTCTTTGCTGAATTCCATATAATAACTTGTTGACAATTACTATAAGTTCCCAAATAAATGGCAGTACGGAATAGTCCTGTGCTATAAAAACAAAATCTGGCAGGTTCCATTATACGAGCGCCCACAGCATATGTCATATTCAATGTCTCTGTAGTTATGTTCCACAGCTGCTTCCATCCTGTTTCATTGAACGGGATGGCATGGAAAATAAGGCCACCACGACTGTCACCAGGAATTTGCATGCAGATCCAACAGTTTGTGACGTTAAGTGTAAGAGCAGTGCGCCTGGCATCCCGTACAAAAGCATTAAAAGCCCACAGTCCCTGATCCTCATATGCCTGGCTGAGGTGGTGTACGTTGAGCCATATAAGGACGAACACAACGAGCTGGAGTCCAAATGATCTCGCCATGGTCGTCTATTGCAGCGTAGCCTCGACCCCAGGTAATGAGGGAGGCAGGCCCTTTCCAGGTGGGATCAGGCAAACATCGATAGTATACCTGGGGGCGTGAAGAATCTGTGGGAGAAGCAGAAAAATGCCTGCTTGCGGCAGTTGAGCCAGGGGTGCCAGAAACATTCAAAAAGTTTAAGGTAAAAAGTACAAGATTAATAGTGTTTTGTATCCCAGGCAAGCCGGGGGTATTTTCCCCTTTCTTTTTTGCATGCATGTCTAGAGCCCTTTTTACGGTCTGATTGGCTCGTTCCACGATCGCTTGACCAGTGGAGTTATATGGAATGCCAAATTTATGAACAATAGACCAGTGAGAGCAAAACTGCGCAAAGGAGGTGCTGGTATAAGCAGGAGCATTGTCCGTTTTAATTTCTTTTGGATTGCCCAGGATAGAAAAGATACGAATACAATGATTAATAACATGTTTAGCAGACTCACCCCTTTGGGGGGTGGCCATAATAAAACCTGAATAGATGTCAATGGAAACATGCAAATATTTCCAGGGGGCAAATGGCAAATATTGCGTAACATCCATTTGCCAAAGTTGACAGCTCTGCGTCCCTCTTGGGTTGACCCCTTGAGGAACAGAGTATGCTTGGAGGCTGCAGGTGGGACATTGTTCTATGATAGCCGCAGCCTCCGTAGCTGTTAAAGAAAATTGTTTCATTAAAGCCTTCTTATTTTGATGAAAATATGAATGGCTGTCCCATGGGGTTATGGGAGATAAAACAAGGACAGAAACGTCCTGGTGAGTGGAGGCGGCCGAAGCGGCAGCATCCGCCTTGGCATTGCCTTCGGAGATAATACCAGGGAAAGGTTGGTGACTTCTAATATGAGCAGGAAAAAAACAAGTAGAGCGGGAATGAAGAAGGGATTGAAGTGTGAGAAATAGACTGAGGAGAGAGTCATCCAATGAGGGTGACACATATGATTCAGATAAAGAGGTGAGAACTTTATATACATAAAGACTATCTAAAATAAGATTAAAAGGTTCAGAAGAAAAAGTTTGTAAGGCCAGAATTGTAGCGGCAAGTTCAGCACGCTGAGCAGAAGTGTGAGGAGGAGTAATTTTTGTGTGCCATTGTTCACCCTCCTTCCATACACATGAACCATAAGTCTTGCTGCCATCAACATACAGGGTAACAGCATTAGGAATGGGAGAGGAGGAAATGGGAGAATGCAGAGAAATTGAAACATTATTAAGGAGTTGGAAGCGAGGGTCAGAGGGAATATGACAGGAAACAGATCCTGCCCAGTCAGCAAGAGAAAGTTGCAATACATCTGAAGAGGCAAATAAAGGTTCCCATATAGTAAGACACATGGGGACATATAAAAAAACAATATCAAATCCAATTAAACATTTTGCTCGAAAACGGCCCTTTGTAATTAAAAGAGCAAACATATACGGCAGTGGATTGATAGATTTGCGAGGGGTATTGGGGAGGTGAATCCATTCAACAATGGAGACGCTCCCCTTTTGATGTTGGAGAAGGGCAGCTGTAGGAATAGAGGGAGTATTAAATATGGTCAAAGACAAAGGCTCATTGGGAATGGCTCGGTCCACCCATCGGGTGGAGAGGGCACTATTAATTAAGGCAAAAACATGTTTTTGAGTAGGGTTAAGAACAACAACAGAGGAGGGGGAAGTGTGGCCTCACAAAGCCAAAAACAAGGGTGCCAATTGGGCAGTGGTGAGCGCAAGAAATGGACGCACAAAATTTATGGTGCCCAAGATTTGTTGTAAAGCAACTAAAGTGAGAGGAGAAGGAAGGTGGAGGGCAGGGAGCACCAGAACAGAATGAGAGGCTAGGACTTTGTGTCCCAGATATAAAAAGGGAGATTGGGTCTGAACTTTTTCCGGGGCGACAATAAAGCCACAAGAAGCTAAAAGCTGAATGAGTTGGGGTAGGACAGTTTGTACTGTGCCAGGAGGACCCGGGGCAGCTAGGAGAATGTCATCCATATAGTGATAAAGCAAAAAGTTAGGATAGGATTTGTGAAAAGGCAACAAGGCAGCATCCACAAAAGCTTGACATATGGTGGGGCTGTTAAGCATGCCTTGGGGAAGAACAGTCCATTGATAGCGAGGAGTAGGTCGGGACATGTTAGTTTGAGGCAAAGAAAAGGAAAAAAGTTGTTTGTCATCAGGGTGTAGAGGAATGGTAAAAAAACCAGTCTTTTAAATCAATAATTGCCAAATCATAGTCTTTGGGGATCATATTTGGGTTGGGCATTCCGCACTGTAGCGGACCCATGGGTTTAATTATTTTGTTAATGAGGCGTAAATCATGAATAATTCTCCAGTTGCCTGATTTTTTCTTGACTACAAATACTGGGGTGTTATAAGGACTGGTAGTTGGTTCCAAATGGCCAGATTGTATTTGCTGATATACCAGTTTCTGCAATGCTTCTTGTTTTTCTAAAGTGAGTGGCCATTGGTCCACCCACACGGGGGTGTCAGAAAGGAGCGTAAGCTTCATGGGTGAAGAAGGCATTGTTAGTCTTCCAGAGTTAACTTTGCATTAAATTGAGAGAGTAAGTCTCTGCCCCATAAATTTGTGTGAAGAGGGAGGACGACAGGTTTAAATTTAGCAGAAATGCTTTTTGTGATTCGTTGTGCAGTAAGCCAATTTTTACTGGAGCTTGCTTGTTGAAGTCCTCCCACTCCCCTGACTGCTGGTGAGGATTCCAGGGGCCAGTTAGAGGGCCATTCACTGTTCTTATGACTGAGACATCCGCACCAGAGTCTACAAGACCAGAAAAGAGAATGCCATTGATTAAAAAAGGCATCACCAGTTTTGGAGGAGTAATTTGCTTTGTTAGTGCCAATAGATCAGAGGAAGAATTCCCAGAGTGAGGTGCATATGCAGCCTCTGGAATGGGTGGTGCTGCACGTGGTAATAAGACCAAGTGTGCCACCGTATCCCCCCGGTTCATTGCGACAGGGAGATTGGTATAAAATTGGACTTTTAGGGTGTCTTTATACGTGGGATCTATCATACCTGGAAGCACAAACACTCCTTGTTCCCGAGCAACAGGTGTGGGAAGAATTATTCCCTCCGTTTCCAGAGGCAAGGGTCCAGAATAAAGAGTTTCAGCAACCGTGAGTAGGTTAGGAAAAGTAACAGAAAGAGCAGAAGCCAATTTTAAATCTATGCCAGAAAAACATTGCGAAGCAGAAGTGAAGTCTGAAAAGGATGCAGCCTTTGGAGAGGGGTTAGCTGCAGACCCCTTTGTTAGTTTCCCTGATTGGACTGAGAGGAGCGGCACTGATTGGCCCAATGAAAACCCTTTTTACATTTTGGGCACACAGTTTTGGGCTTGGCTCCGGGGATGGCAGCGGGTCGAGCTGCGCCGCCTCCTGGGGCTCTGTGTTGTTTTTTAAAATGACCAGGTTTTTTACAATTGAAGCAAGTGCCTTGGGGTTGATTCCCCTTCTGGATTGCAGCTGCAAGAGTGTCCATTTGAAAAGCATTGGTTCCCACAATGCGACAGGCTTTAAGAAAGTCTGCCAGGGTGGCCATGGGACTGGAAACAAGTGGTTTAAGAATGGACTGGCAGTCTGCATGTTCATAAGCCAATTTTATGAGGATTTCATTTGCTGCATCTCTGTTTGAAATTTGACGCTCAATGGCAACTTGCAGGCGATTCACAAAGTCTGCATAGGATTCAGCTGCAGTTTGGCGAATGGCAGAAAAAGATTGAATCGGGGTGCCAGACTCATCAACACGAGCCATGGCAGAAAGAACACAAGTATTAATAATTGGAAATGCAAAGGGAGTAAAAGTTTGAGCCTGAGCATTAAGGGTAGCAAAATTGCCTTCTCCAAAGAGTTGTTCTGCTGTCCATTGTGAACCTGGGTGATTAGCTCTCTTTTGTGCCTCTCTTTTATATTCAGATTCAAAAACTATGTATTGCGTTCCGTTAAGAAGCATGCGGAACAGATCTTTCCAATCTTGAGGCAACATTCGATATGCACTAGCAATTGAATGTATTAGTCCTCTAGTATAGGGACTGGTTATGCCATAATCTTTTGTAGCCTTTTTCAATTCTCGGATCATAGCCAAGGGAAGTGCTTCCCAATCAACTACTATCCCTGCTGCTGTCTGTTGGTAAGTAACAGGGAACAACTCTGTCTCGGATAGTTCAGAAATGCTTAAATCACCATTGTTTAAAGCCTTTTGAAAAGCACCACGGATGATTCCGGGCCGGGAGAGAGGCGGCAACGTGGCAGGAACAGGAGAGGCTGTTTGTTGTTTATCAGGATCCATAAAATTTGCAGGGGCAGAAGGAGGGTTAAAACCAGCTCCAGGGGGTAAGGGAGTGGCCAACATAACAGACAGATTTTTATACGGTGGAGGGTCTAATAAAGGCTGATGAGGCGAGTCAGCATGGGTTTGAATCAGGGTATAGGCAATTTTCCAAAGGCATAAAATCTCTGGGGGGGCTCTCGGAGACTGATGGAGAACAGCGCCGATTTTCTTCCATGTATCTACTTTTAAAGATCCAGACTCCGGATAGGATGAGCAGTTAGCCCATACGTAAGCAAGCAATTTTACAGCCTCAGATTTAGAAAAGTGACGGGTTAATTTCTGTTCCTGATCAGTAAGATATTTTTTCCTGCCAAGTAGCCTCAGCTCTTCCACATGCTGCTTTTGAGCGTGAGACATTCCACCCCCCATACTTACGAAGAGGAGTCAGTTGCCAGCAACTTCGTCGGGTGCACCAAGCCTATTCCAGGCAATAAGTAAAGGGTCGGCAGGGACGTATCCCTCAGTGGATCACGTCGGGGTCACCAGATGTGGTGGTCTCCCATGGAGAATGAGACACGCACACAGGTATCTCGGGATGGGAGCCCAGAGCTGACTCCAGCACCCTCTTTTATTGTTACTAAGGTTTTTACATCACACAGCGTAATCAAAAGACGTATATAGGGGTGGTTACAATGTATCAAATAACAGACACTCTCCAGATGCAAGGCTACGCAGGCGTTCTTATCAGAGTCTGTCCAAATGGTTGATGAATGCATCCTGTGTCTAGAGCGGTCCGTTTGTTATCTCAAGGACCTTGTGGGAGATGTCTATGGGCAGATGCTCATGGACATATTTGTGCAATTAATCCCACAAAGCTTGCTTCCTGTTATTCAGGATACTGCTTATAAGCGCTTAGAGCTCAAAACATTTTTAGAGATCCCACACATCCACTTTACGGTCTGTTTCTGTTGCTCCCCTCTGAGAGGAGGTTCCAAAGTATTCATAGCAAAACTACTAGATTCTGTAACAGCTTTGTTCCTTATGCCATCTTCTAAATTCACAGGATTCTTTTTTTTTCACCATGTATACGTATACATTCGAACTAGACTGTGATGTTTCTCTGTGATGTGTCATATATGTGTATATATGTGGGTATATGCATAAAGATATTTTTAAGAGCTGAATGCAATGAAATTTCATTTTAATGTATGCTGATTAGTGTACATTTAAAGTGACAATAAAGTTTTTATTCTATTCTACTAGAAAACATTCATAAATACCATTGCAAAGTATAAAACAGATTTAATGTGACTCTGAAATAGAGGAATATAAATTCGCCCCTTTTAAAATTGCATTTGCTGTCAAAAGGCATTTCAACTTTTTAATTTACTCAAGCAAATATGTTAATCTGTTTATACAGAGTTCATGCTCAAAATCAAGAAGACAAAACAAAATCCAGGAGCTTCTCCTACACTGTTTTACTGCAAAAGTGTTGCTGCTTTTTGGCAATAGACTCATTAAAGAACCAAATGTATTAATTTCCTGGAAATGTTCTACTTTGCAGTTTTCTGCTCAAGAAACAACAGAAAAAAAACTAGATGGAAGTAATAGAAGCCATTGGCTGAAACCCAGGTTTGATTAATAAGGCTACTGGCCAACATTTAAAGACCTTGTGGATGGCTATTTTTTCTATAACTGTGAGGGAAGAAAAGCATCAGTGCATATCACCAACAAGAGGACAAAACTGGTTTATTTTTCATTGTGTGAAACTAGTCTTTATGGATACATAGTGGAAGGAATCTGCACCCTGAAAATCTAACAGATTTTTTGTCCCAAGGATGCTTTTTCACAAGGCAATTGGACTTTCTTGTTTTTCCTTTGAAGATGTTTCACTTCTCATCCAAGAAGCTTCTTCAGCTCTGACTGGATTTATACTCTTTGCAGGCAGCTGATCATTTGCATTCTTTTAGAGAGTCGTTGAGGCCACCTGGAGGTTTGTCATCAGGATCACCCGGGTGCAAAGCGGGGTGGGGGGTGGGGTGGGATCTTCTTGGAACTGTTGAAAGGACTTTGTAGACTGGAGATAGATGTCATATCCCTCCCCCTTTTTGAGAATAGGCTGTTCAGTTTTGACATAGGTGGCCTCTTTGACTCCTTTCAAACCAGCAGTCCTCTGTCCAAAATGTGGACTTTGCTGTCTTTGAAAGAGTGGCCTTTGTCTTTTAAATGCAGATGGACTGCTGACCCTTGTCCTGATGGGTTTGTTCTCCTATGTTGTGCCACGTTTTTGTTTTGTTGTTTTGTTTCCCCAATGTACAGATCTGCACATGGCTCACTGCATTGTACTAAATATACCACGTTGCTCAGTTTGTGTCTGGGGGTTTTATCTTTGGGGTGAACAAGCTTCTGCCTTAGTGTATTCTTGAATTTGAAGTGTGCATATATGTTGTGTTGGCTGAAGATCATCCTGAGCTTTTCCAATATTCCTGCAACGTATGGAATGACTATGTTGTGTTATTTGTTTTCTTCTTTGTCAGTTGTGGAGGAGCTCCTGCTGGGTCTTTTTGGGGATTTGATGAAGGCCCACCTGGGATAGCCACAAGTTCTGAGGGCTTCCTTGATGTGTTTTAGTTCTTGTTCTTTCCCATCTTTGCTGGTAGGTAGGCCTTCAGCTTGGTAGTATAGGGTTCTACATTTCTGTGTTCAGTATGTGGCAGAACATTCTGTGCTAACATCGGTCTTATTAGCCACCTACGGACACATCGTTGATGGCCCACAACCCATAAGATGTCATGGTCTTCATCGAAAATCGATGGACAAACAACAGATAGGGTTCTGATAACTCCTATTTTGTGCTCCAGTGGACAGTGAGAATCAAAATGTAAATATTGATCTCTGTGTGAGTTTGTGTGTTGCTTCATAAAAACATATACTATCACCTTAAGCAGCATATAAATATAAAATCAATGTTGCTGAAATCATATTTCATAAATATGTTTATTTGTGAACCATTTAGAGTGATTGGGAATTGGACAGTATATAAATTTAATAAATACACAAAAATAAATATTTATGATATATATTAGAATTGGTCATTCTCTTTCTCTTGTGGGTGGATGGGTATTTTTATACAGGTCATGGTACACAGCCAAGTAAATCTGCAGTAGCTATAAAAAGGCAAATGACATACCAAAGAATATTTGGAAATATTTGGAATACTTGGAAAGGCTACCAAAATTATAAAGTCCTTATTCAAATTTAATGTGCATCTAGAATACTGTATATAGTTTTGGCAGTCACTTTTTAAAAAGGATGGAAAAGAACTAGAAACAGTATAGAATAAGGCAGCCAAAAGAATTACTTTACAAGAAAAGGTCATAATGTTGGGGACTTTCTAATGTTTAACCTTAGAAAAAGGCAACTTAGGTAAACATAAGCAAGATATATAACAAGGAAAATCAAAAGGAATTTTATTTCTCCTCTCAAAATATTAGAAACAAAGGTAATTCAATTAAGCTAAGTAGGAGATTTAGAACTGACAAAATAATTTATTTAAACAGTATATAATTAATCCATGGACAAGACATGGCAGTGGCCTCTAATATGGCTTTTTAGGGGGGGGGGTTAGAAAAATTCTTGGAGGACATGTCATAGAAGCATAGACTCATAGAATCATAGGGTTGAGGAGAATGTGGTGAGTCACATGGTTAGAACTCTGGGTTAACAATCAGCAAACTAGTGTTCAATAATCTGAGTGCTGCTGCATGACGGGGCAAGGGCTTGTCATTTAGCTTCTGCTGACCAAGCAGTTCAAAAGTGAGCAGTCACAAGTAGATAAGTACCACTTGGGCTGGCACATTAATAGGGATATGAAAGGAGCCTCCACTTAGTCATCTCCTGGACTACGCTGATGTCACCAGCTAATCCTTTCAACTCAGAAGTGCCTTGATGCATCCAACACAAAAGCAGCAACAAAGGACTGAAGAGAGTGTGGAGGTCTTTTAGACTACTGAAGGCAGGAGACTTCACAACATCTCAGACAAATGGTTGTTCAGTTTTTTTTCTTGAAAACCTGCAGAGATGGAGACCATCAAAGTTTATTATTCTTGAAGCTTCAGTGTTATCTCTGGACTTAGCAGCATATCTCCTAATACTATTATTGAATTAACAGGAGAATATGATCCTTTCATCTTGCCATGTTTACTACAAGATGGGCAGCAAATAAATTCAATAAATAATTAAATAAATTGTGAGGAGGCACCTGATGGGCTGTTGGAGAAACAAAAATAGATGCCCATCTAAGAGAGTGCTTGGTAAGAATCCGTTAGCCATAAATGATGGCAAGATTCTTAGCTCAGTGTGCCTTTGCCCAAAAGAGGATAGATTAATATCTCTTATTTGTGCATAAACAAGCAAAGGTCTCCCACCAATCCAATGTGAGAGGCCCTGTGAAAAGATTGGGAATCGCTTTATACAATATATAGTTCAAACCTATTGGTTTTGGAATGTGTTTTTTCATTGGTCAGCATCATTTGATACATCTGTGATGTAGCCTAGGTAACATCTAACATTTCATAGCATCCCTTAACGCTCATAACATGATCTTGTTAATGCCCAATTGTATGTCCAATAGGTAAGGTTCTCACAATATAATTAGTTTTCAAGTTACTAAAGTTCAAATATATGGGAAATTCTCATCTTTGGCCGGTCTGAACCAGTTCTTATCAGAATCCACTTTCCAGATGAGGAATTTGCTTGTTACTTCAAAGATCTAAAAATATTAATCAAAAGCACTACTTCTTACTGAACACATTTATGCAAGGAGGCCCCTTTCCAGCTCCCATCATTCTCACCCATCAAGAGGGGACTCAGTGCTTATTCTCTGTGCCATCTTCCTGCCCCGAGGCAAGGATGGACCCTGCTCTCATAGACTTCAAATAGCTCATAAAAGCCTGATTCTTCTGGAAAGCCTTTGGGGATTGACCATGGAGCCACTAGCATCAATTCTTGATACTTGTGATTAATGCAATTGTATTATTTATTGGAACATGGAAATGCCTTCAGACAATGCTGCCTCCCTCAACTAAGAAAAGGAGAAGAACACCGCACCCTAAAGTCGGATACAACTAGACAGGGGAAACCTTTACCTTTACAACAGATCAGTTCCCGTGGAACTACAAATTACTATACAACTACACTGAAATGGTCTTTTGTAACTCTTAGGAGTACCTGATCATTAACCTTATTTAACATCTTCATGAAACTCCTGGGCAGATCTGTTGATTCAGGGTAAGGGATCACCAAGATGCATATTGTATCAACAGTACATCACTACCCCAACTGAATCACTGATGCTATGGAGATTCTGAACTAGTATTTGGAGGCTGTAAGGCTTTGGGTGGGGCAAAACAATCTCAGATTAAATCTTTCCAAGAGTGAGCTATTTTTTGTCAGTAAACAATTCAGCAATTTAACAATAACTGACTGGGCTCATTCTTCACATGAAAGAGTTGGTTTGTAACATGAGGTCCTCCTGGACTCTTAGTTCCTCTAGGAAATCAGATGAAAGCTGTGAACAAGTCAGTGGATGAGTCTTGTCCAGCTACATCCAGTAAATCAATTACTATCATACTTTGACTAATTCTTGCTTTGATCACCATCAGATTATATTACATGCTGCGTAAGGATGCCTTGGGAGATGACACCAAAACTATCATTGTATAGAACACAAGGGCAAGATTACTGATTGCTTCATCAAAATCCAATCTGTTTACACCATCTAAGGCACTGGTTTTCAACCTTTTTAATGCTGCGACCCCCAACCGGTTGTAAGTCAAGGACTACTCAACTGGTGCAGCACCTTTTGCAGAATGGGACTTTTGGTGGGTTCAGCAGGGCAGAGACAGCCTGGACAATTCCTATTGGCTTTTGAAAGCCAATAGAATTAGACTCTATTCAAGAGAGTCTATTCTATTGGCTTTCAAAAGCCAATAGAATAAAAGGGAGTAGCACAGCTAAGGAAAAGGAGGAAAAAATGGCGGACTGCGTTGTTTGGCAACCCCCGTGGAATGGTTGTTCGACCCCAAATGGGGTCCTGACCCACAGGTTGAGAACCACTGATCTAAGGAGAGCATATTCTTTTCCTCCACTCTTTGTGAAGTTCATGGAATGTGAACCAGGCCACAGACTTTCTCCCTGGCTCCTATCTCATACAACATTAATACCAGGAAATATGGGCTGCTCCAAAGCTTTTTGGTTTCAAAAAGGAAGTGAAAGTAATACTATTTGAAGACTCTGGCCTTTATCTTCGCTGGAAGTCCATAATTGCTGAGAATTACTTTTTCAATTGCTTTAACGCAGTGGTTCTCAACCTGTGGGTCGGGACCCCATTTGGGGTCAAATGACCATTTCACAGGGGTCACCAAATCACACTGTCCGCCATTTTTTTCCCTTTTCCCTAGCTGTCCTACTCCCTCTTATTGGTGGCCACACCCACTTGGGGGTCACCACAACATGGGGAACTGTATTATGGGGTCACGGCATTAGAAAGGTTGAGAACCACTGCTTTAACGTATTACACTTTGAAGTACTGTATGCCCTCGTTTGGGGTGGCCTATATAAATATGGAATAAGTAAACTTGAATTTAGCAGGAGGGGCTAAGCACAGGCAGCCTAAAGTGGAAACCTTCTAAGGGAAAATGCAAGTCATTCCTTAAACTCAGGTCAGGTTAAGAGTCTACTCAAATTCTAAGCAACACTTGAGCCAAAGGGTGGGGGGGAAGGAAAGGGCATGGATCGCACGTGTCACAATCCGGCTCTCTGCGAACACTCCATACCGAACCGTTCCCATTCAACGTTATGACCCCGCCTTTCCGATCCACTCTTCCTCCAAATCCCGCCTTCCTTAAAACCTTCATTTTGGAAGCGCAACGAAAAAATCCTTGCTTTTTTCTAAGCTCCGCAAGTTTCCCTGAGCATTTGCGTCACGTCGCTCTACGACGATTGGAGAGTCGCACGCTCGTGCGTAGAGCAGCAGTCCGCCTCGCGCAGGCGTAGAATGGTCTATGGTGTAGCAACTCGCCAATTCAGCTGCGCATGCGGAAGGGTTGGCCCTCCGTCCGTTCACATCCTTTGACGTCAGGGAGCAACTTCTGTCTGCAAGAAAGGGAGCGGCCGCCAAATCAGCGTGCGCGCTCCTGCTCCCTTCCTCATCCCTTGCGTGAGCGTAACCCCGCCCCACCCGTTCACTGAGTCCCTCGGCCCGGGTGTTCGTGTGTACGGCCTGCTCCCCTCCGGAGCGTGACTGACTAGGAAAACCGAGAAGCGCTCGCCTGAAGAGGGACCGAGGGGCATGAAGTCGAGCGCAGCCGCCATCGCTGTTCACCCGTGAGGAAGCTCTGCCGGGAGCCAAGTCATACAGTTGCTGTTTGCCCTGCCCGGCCGCTGTCACTAAGGCAGCCATTTTGTGCCTCCCCTTCCCTCCCTCAGCTTGCCGCCGCCTCCTCCTTCGCCACCGCCGCGGAGCCCGGCCTTGTGCGTGTAGTAGTGAGGGGGTCTCGGAGGGTCCAAGGCGGCGGCGGCGCCTGCTGAGGCAGAGCCTGGCGAGGAAGTGGCACGCGGTGCGGGGGGGCCCCCATGGCGAAGAAAACCTACGACCTGCTCTTCAAGCTGCTGCTAATCGGCGACTCGGGCGTTGGCAAGACTTGCGTGCTTTTCCGGTTCTCCGATGATGCTTTTAACACCACATTCATCTCCACCATCGGTGAGCGAGAGTTGGGAGTGCCAAGTATTGCGCCCGCGGCTTTTTTTTTTAATGCCTCTCTGCCTTCCCTCCAGAGAGCCTCTTTTGTGCCCTCCAATATAATATTTTTATTTTCTCCGCCATCTCGGCTTTCTCTTTCTTTTTCCTGTGGCAATGAAGGTGCGCCTGTAGGAATGTCGGTTCCATCTCCCCCTGAGAATTCTTCCAATGCCGATAAGGGCAAAAAATGATGTGAGTTTTGGGCCACAACGTGTTGAGGTTGTTGGATTGAGGAAGTTATTTTATGAGATAACCGCACCCCAAATATCTTGTCTAGATATCCTTTGTTCTTGTTCTCTGTCTCATTATACTTTTCAGTTTTGAATGTAGGATAATCCTGCTTTCACCTAATATTTTTAGAGTACAATCCATTCTGGAATAATCTTTATTTCTTGGTAATGTAACTGCTGACTTGATGACTTTTCTTTTTACTTATATATTGTGTTGATATTTTGCAATCTCTGCCTTCCATAAGAAAAAAAAGTGTTAGCTGTCATTCCAGCTGCACAATGAGCTGTGCTTATTCAAATAACCCTTGTCTTTTGAAAGGGAAGGGCAATTTTTTTTTAATACATAGACCTGTATGGCTAACTGTAGTTCAGTGATCTGTAGTACTCTTTGGTCCTTTTACTAACACCAGTAGTGCATACTCCATTTCTTTCATGTTAAGTGGAGTATGACTTTATACCACTGTATCTTACCAATGCCACATTCGTTCCTGGGAGTGATCTCAACATCATCCAAGGTTTTCTATTTCTCCCACACCCCCTAGTGTTGATATTGCTTGTTCATACCCTATTAATTTTCTTAAATACATGTCCTTTGTGCCTGATTTCTTTGTTCATATTTGTTATGTACTTTCAACTGCTACTCTAATGTCCTCAATGGACATCTGGTTGATCCATGTATACAGATTAATGGCTGTTGCCCTACTAGCAGTTTCTGATGTTTGGAGGAAAGAAATTCCACTATGATGGAGGTGATAGTGATTTCTGAAAATCTAAAAATGTGCAAAACAGTTTTTTTATTTCAGTGCTGGACTTAGATGGCTGTTCTTTGAGACTTAAAGGTTTTCATGGCTGGAAATAGATCATTGGTTTATAAAATAGCTCATTTTTTAATGTGACTTAGGCAGATTGTCTAACCATTGTGTAAGATTAAATCATGAGTTTTGATGAAAGCTAAATTCTCCAGCTTTACTATATTAATGTTGTGGATTCAGAAAATATTGGCCCTGTATACAGATACTTCAGATTCCTAAAAGGAATTGAATCAAACCTATTAAAATTATTCATTGTGTTTTGCTTTGCACACTTTAGTTTAACAAAATATTCTAAAAATCTCAAGTTACACGTATAGGTTAGAGGTATCATTTGCTAGCCACTGCTGCAGTTTATCATAGTGCTGCTGGGGATTTTCAGCTGAATATGAAAGTAAACATTGTAGGACTGTGCAGGGTTTCCAATTCAAAAGCAAAAAGGGGCTTCTGAGTTTAGGGCATGAATATAGCATCTACCTGTGGCTCCTTAAAACAGCCTTGCCTTTTGTCCCCTGCAGTTGCTCCATAGACCCAGAGTTACATTTATATAGACTAGGTCAAAAACTTCTATATACAGTAATATCTTTACCAATAATTATAAATACTTCTTGAGCATCATCTTAGCTATTCTCACTTCCAGGCTAGACATTAACATTGAAGAACAGTATGTGGAATGGCAAATAATCATATTTATTAGTGAATAATAGATAATTTTCATTGAGATAGATTTCTTTTCTGAAAGGTCTGACTGAGGAAAGTTTAACTTTTATTAGTGGCAGCAGTTAATGTTCATTTCCTCAAGTTTACATATAGTGAATGGATTTGTTTGTTCTGTAAGGAAATCTATAGGTTTAGGATGTTTTTCAAAGTTCTAAGGAGCAGCCATCTTAGAGTTGATCCACATATTATGTACATTGATACGTCGAACTATTGAAGATAATTACATCTTGATTATAATATGCATGTTCCTGTTAATTTAGATGTAAATTTAAATAATGTAAAATGTAGTGGCTTTTGATTTATTACCAGAAGCTTTCACTGAAAAAGAATTCTTTGAGATGCATAAAAGTTGGCAGTTTTTATGTTTTTAGAGTTAACATAGATACTTTTTACAATTGCTACTATACAGACAGAGAGCTTTATTGTTTTAGACATTAAATGTAACCTCTAATATTTATCTTTCTAGTTTTGTCTAATTTAAACTTTAAATTCACTACTTATAGGTAGTTCTTGACTTAAAATCACATTTGGAACTGGAATTTCAATCATAAGTTATTGCCACTGTAAGTCAAGGCACCTGATTTTTTTTTTGATTTTTTTTTACAATTTTTGTAGTGAATCACATAGTCATTAGGCAAATTCATTTTGTTTGTTGGAAGCTGGCAAAAAAGTCACAAATTACTGTCATATGACTACAGGATGCTGCAGTCATTCATAAATGTAAGCTGGTTGTCAAGTGCCCCAAAATGTGGTTATGTGATCATGGGGAAAACAATGTTTTACGAGGCCCAAATGGGCTTTGTAGACTGTTATGCACCTTTTCCAAGGCTGTTGTAACTTTAAACAAACAACCAGCCATAAGTTAAGAACTATCTTAGCACCCAAAGTTATACTGCACCTCCCTATAACTACTTACGACTTGGTTCCAAAGCTCTGACAGCCACACACATACTCTCCAGCAGTGACATGATCACATTTTGGGCACTTGGCAATCAATCCACATTTACAGGCATTTGCAACATCCTAGGATCACATGACTGCAATTTATTTTTTAATTTATTTATTGCTGGATATGGGTTTATTTTCAGTTTCAAGCAAAAAACTCTCTTTGGCTAAAATAGGTTCATTGTGATTGCCACAAAAAAGATGGTAAAATGGAGAATGGTCACATAGTGACCCACTTAATGACTGGCACAACTTACAACCATTGTAAGGGGTTAATTATGGTCATAAGTCAAGATCTATCTGTGGTTATCAATTGCATACTATTCCCTCTTGCTCATTTAAAAACAGAAGCTTTGGAAAGCCTTTCCTTTTGATGGCATAAAGGTTAATAATACCAGGGTTATTTGCAAAAATTGAAATAGTTGTTTAAAAACATTTCATCTCTTACTTTCGCAGCATGATACAAATAGTCCTCAGTTAATGACAACTCATTCAGTGACCATCTAAAGTTATGGCATTGAAAGAGTGGTAACTGCACCTGGTTCTCAAACTCACATCTGTCCTAGAGTTCTTGTGTTCATGATCTTGACCAGGGGTCCACAAGTCATAAAAGGACCAAGTTTGAAGACCCCTGATCTTGACGCTTACCAACCAGCTTGCATATGCAACATTGCAGTGTCCTGTGAACGCAAGATCATAGTGAACGCAGGATCATAATATACATCCTTTGCTGGCTTCCCACAAGCAAAGTTAATACGGAAGCTAGCAAGGAAGGTCACAAGCTGCTCAGTTAAGTCTCCCCTATCTGCGCACACTCCTCAGGCCTCACTGTGCTTGCATCAGACCTCCCTGGCCACTTGCGCATCCTCCCCCACATGGCAGTAGCCACCCCAAACCCCACTGTACTCGCACTGTGTCTCCCCACCACTCATGTACCCTAATAGTTTCTCATCTGGCAGCAGTTACCCCAAGTCTGCCATACTTATCCCACTCCTTCCCTGACACTTATGTATCTTTTCCCACCTGACAGCAGCAGCCACTTACCTGCCTTCAGGCTTGTTTGTGAGCCACCTGGGACTTAAAGCGTCCTGCCAATCTTCCCACTGACTTTGGTTGTTGGAAGCCAGCAGAATGTTGCAAGATGTTCACTTAACAACCCATCATCTTCTCTTAAGAACAGCAAAATGTACTGCAGGGGTTGCTATCACTAAACGATGCAGTTACTGATGTAGTGCTTTGTGACTACATCACTTAGGGATGGAAATTCCACTCTCAAATTGCCACTATAACTTGAGTACTACTTATAGTGTGATGCTAAGGATCTGTTATGTGTGTTCTTTGTAGCAGCACCTGCACTTTAGTATTTCCTTTGTCTAGCCCAGGAGTCCCCAAATTCTTCAGCTCACCAGCTCAATTAAGTTTCAGATAGTTCATCAACCCCAAAACATATAACAACTTAGACAACTCAAGGCTGCTCCCACTGGTGACTGACTATTCAAAACTGTCTTGCTTCTAACCACCTCATCTTCAGGACTAGGGACTGGTGTGCAGCTTTATAGAGACCTCAAAAGATTAATTGACCCCGTCTACCATCTATTGTTTATCAACCACTTATTCATTCCTAGACATCTATTGACTCTTTGGATAGTTGCATCAATGTGTGGATATCGATACTGACGACTTTGGATGACGCTGGTCTAGCCTTTACCTGACTGTGTTTAAAGCTCCCCTGAAACTTGGCTTTTCCCCCAGGCCTTACATTAGACTGAGTGGCAGATCCTGTGTGCTGTGATGTTGTTAGAATATTTTTTCTTCTTCTTCAGAATGTCTAGTTTTTTACTGGTATCTTTTTTAATAATGTTTTTATTATTGTATTATTTCTAAAGGTAGTGAATTGAATGCTCTTATATATGTAATATATAAATAGAAACTTTTATTAACACACAGAATCTCCCATCTGCTCACCCTAAACTTTACTGTCTTATTAAACATCATCTAGTAAAGGTTCCAGTGTAGTTTTTGGGTATTTGTCAACTTATTTATTTTATCTATTAATTAAATTTATATGTCACTATCTCTCCAATAAGGCAACTCTGGGTGGCTTAGAAATCATAAAAAGATAAATAGAAAAACAGTTAAAAATTTAAAACTGTGCAAATTAAAAAGGTTAAAACTACAAAAAACAGGAACCAGGAGATGGATGTTATAGAGATGAGGTTGTCAACCACCTGCAGCAGTGAGCACTCCCTTTGTGGCCTCAAACAAATCAGGAATGCCAGGTTTTAATACCCTTCCAGAAGGTCAAAAGGGTGGGTGTACTTCTCACCTCCGTTGGTCAGATGTTCCACAGGGTTGGAGCCCTAGCAGAAAAGGCTTTTTTTCTTGATGCCACCCAGTGGAATTCTTGGCAGATGGTGTTTGTAGTAGGCCTGTTCCACTGGCACAAGTGCAGTGGGTTAGTCCCTTTGAAGTGAGAAGCTCCTCAGACATCTTGGACCCATGCCATATAGAACTTTAAAGGTAATATCCAACATCTTGAATTGGACTTGGAAGGAACAGTACTGTTATATATGTGCCATCCTAGGGGCCCCCAGAACTGCACATTGCTGCATTTGCACCAGCTCTAGCTGGGCTTGTATATGAAATCATGACCCATTATCAGCATTAATCATCTTTCCTTCTGATGTTAATTAGTATATTTTTTGTTCTTATACCCAGATACTTTCAGACTTTGCTATGTTTGAAAGCCCTTTAGCAAGTTTTAACAGACTCCTAATGTTTTGGTTGAGCAAATTTTAGGAGTTTGTAGTTCTCAAGACTTTCAGATGTATTAATTTGATACAATGGTTGACACTTTACTTCAAGGTGACATTGGATCTTCAAAATTAAATTTCTGACACACCATTTAGCTTGCCAATGATTTGGGACAGTGTTATTTTTAGTTGTGGTCCTACTCCTGTTTGAAAAGTAAATGCTGAGAGGAGGCAGATTATTTCTGTATCCCAGCTAGGATTGCTATAAATATCTTCCACTGCTAAAATACCTAAGTCATCATATGTTCCCTGATAGAGCAGAAAAGTTGGACTTCAAAAGCAAATTTTAGTATAATCAAGGATTCCCCATACTGTACTATATTATCAAATAATATCTTGTATGTTGGAGTCCAGAGAAGTTATTTTCTATCCATGTATCTTAGGTTATGATTCATTGCTGTTAAGGCGTTGGTCATGCTTTATTGGGGAGTTACTAAAAGGAAGTGTCATAGATATATCTCTGGAAGGTTTGGGTATGGAAGTTTATTTTACATGCCCCAAGTAACATTTATTTAATGCTTTTTAATGACAACTAATAAAGTTATGTTATATGTTTATAATGTAAAATAGCCTGCTATTCAACGGTTATTTTAATTATGATATAAACTGGCTTGTTGGGTTTAGCTACCAAGGATTTTTCTCATTACTAATACAGTGTAATTGGTATATATAATTGGAGCCTTATTTTAGATTTCGTATGTAAGAAACCCTTTGCAAATAATATTAAGTATTTCACTTACAAGCTGCTGGCAGCAATTTTGAGGGAACCCCTCCCCTCACCTACATTTATGAAGAAAACTAGGCTGAAAGTTGTGATAAATTGGATATTAGCACAATCCACCCAGTGTTGCCCTGTATAAGATGGGCAGCCAATAAATTTTATAAATAAATAAATAAAATTGTGAAAAAGCAGTATCTGTTGCCTAACTTGCCTTGATTAGCAGAGCGGTTGACTGCAAATAACTATTCTGTTAGCATGGTTATTTCAAGCTAAATATCAGTAAACTGGTGGGATTTGTAGTGCTAAACTGAAAATTCTGTGGTGTATAAATCATTATTTTAAACTTTAGACTTTGAATTACAGTATATGGAAAAGATTTTATTTATTTTATTTTATCTGTTAAATCTGAATAGATGTTTTCCTGATAGCATTTTATTCATTTCTTGTTACTATTAATTTGAAGTGACTGTAGTCTAAATTTATTTGGCGTTTTTTTTTTGGACTAAATCATTGCTCTCCAAGTTTGAAGCTACTAGAGAAATGGTTTGTCCTAAAGCCATGGTTTTGACTCTCATGAAAAGGAGCAGTGAGGAGAATGTATAGATCTGGAATACTGTATGCTAGAACTCATTCTGAATCACCTCTGTTACTGTTTTCCTGGACTAATGTGCTTGATGGCCACAAACTTTAAAGTTTAGTTTTATTTTTGGATCAAATATGATCTTGGTTAAAGTCAAATAAGGAAAATATGCTTATGCAAACCCTTTCAGGTATAGCAGTTCAATAACTGAGTTCACAAAGTGTTCTAACCATAATTTATCAAATAAATCACACTGGTTGGATCCACATATCATGTGGTAAATAAAACCAAACAAATAACACAATATGTTAGAACAGAGGCAGGCAGTTTATAGATCTCATGCTCCACATTTGCAACCTGTAGAGCATTCCTAGATATTGCTATCTGGGTGGAGGGAAAATGATGAAAGATGCATGATAATGTCATCACATAAATGCAACAAATTACATACTTGTATCCACTGTTGGAATGAGAATACATAATCATGGCACATGCATATCACTGTTTGCTGTAAAAGCTGCTGTGCCCAGATCATTCTGCTAGAATTTAATGGCAAGATAATAACATGTTGACAGTGAGGTATTTCTTGCTTTTTAATTAATAAATATGGAAGATGGCTACCCCCTCTGAAAGTGCCATGTCATCAACTATATGTCATTCTTCCCCTAAAGTTCAAAAAAAATAAAATAAAAGAACATCTCCAGAGGAAAAAATGCTGTCTACTTGAATTTAGCAAGATTTGTGAACCTAGCAAGAAGGTGAGGCAAAAGAACAGTCCTGTACAAGTAGTCTTTGCTTAACAATCATTTATTTAGCAATTGTTCAAAATCATGATGGCACTAAACAAATGGTAGGTATGGCCAGTTCTCGAGATTATGCCTGTTGTAATACACCTGCAGTCACAATCAAAATTTGGGTGATTGACAGCCCACCCAAATTTATGACCATAGCTTGTGCTTCAACTCCCCCATCCTTCCATTCCCCCCCCACATATCTGCCCTTTTGGCCTTATGAAGGGCCAGCAGCTGCCTGAGCCCAGCACACTTTGTCAGCAGTAGTAGGGGAAAAAACCCAGTGACGCTCAGTTGGGGGCATCAGGAGTGGATGGTAGTAGAATGCAAAGCAGCCAAAAGAGCTGTCATGGGGGGGGGGGGTTGAAGCAGAGGCAAGCACAGCAGGATAGGAGAAACAGGAAATCATCACCTAACAACTGGAACTGCCATTGCTAAGTGAGTGAGCATGGGCGTTGGACCTCCAAGGCCCATTCCAAGTCTGTTATTCTGATTTCCCTAATAACTGCTTTGGTTAGCAATAGCAATTCCTGTCCCAGTTAAGGTCATTAAGCGAGAAGTATTTGTATAATTCCACTATGATGTTTTAAGTTACGTTATTTAGTTTCTTCAACGCAGAATGGATCTGAAGTAGTACTAGATTGCACTTGAGTTTACAGCTATGGAGGGGAAAAAGGTTTAACCTGAAAGATGTATTGACCTCTTTGCAAGTAGTAAAATACTTGTTCAAACCTTGCCTTTTTTGGTTATATTGCTGCTGCATATATTGAACCTTTTTGAGATTTTTTCATTAGCTTCTTAAAATAGCTATCTATTCTCTTCGCATATATCAGAATACAATAGATTTAATATTTTCTAGTGGTACAGTAATTCAGATAATTTCTTTAAAGCCACAATTATGAAATTTTCAATTTCCATTTTGGAAATAAGTGAACAATTAAATATTTACTGAATAAGCAATTGATCTTTGTTTTGGAAAGAGCTAATCTGACTATATGGCAAAAGAGCTTAAATAAAATATACTAACATGCAGAATGTGAAGAATTAAAGAAAATTATGTAAATGAGAATCTTATGTTCATGAATAGTGGATGAATAGGGAAAAGTGTTTTTGAAGAACCCTAATAAGCTGGGTTCATATATTCCAGTATGCCCTGATTTTTTTTTAATCAAGTTTGTTGAATAAGTTACCTGATTTGTTAATACTAACCAATGAATTGTGATTTAAAAATTCTCATAGTTTGGTTCACACATGATTCCATATAAGAACTTTTAAAAACTAATTAATAACTTAATGAACTGTGAGAAAATCTAACAATGTAATTTGCATTTTAAAGCTTATGTTTATTATAGCTCCAAGATCTTACTAAATTTTGATTTGTTTCACACAACACATTTAGTCATAATTTGGTTTGTTTTTGATTTAGTGTGTTACTGAAACCAACCATTTGTGATTTAGTGTGAACTCTTAAGTATATCTTTCTGTTAATTCTAGTAGGAAGTCAGTTATTTTTGGAGTAAAGGTATTTTTATTCATTTAAATCTTGAGCACATATTATAGAACTTCTGTTCTTCCTATTTGACAATTAAAGTGCAAAATGAGGGCAGATTAGTAGCAACATTTTTAAGTTGGATAATCAATACTGGGGACAAGAAACAAAATATTTTATGTTCCCATTCTGAGTTGGCTGTGGCTTCAGTAATATAGAGTTGATTCATAGGATCTGAAACTATTTCATATACCCTAGATATAAGCAACAGTGAAATTCAAAACCTGTAGAGGAGCCCTGAGTGGTTACAATCCTCCTGTAGAGCAGGCCTGGTGTCGCAGTGGTTAAAATGCAGTATTGCAGGCTAATTCTGGAATTTGGTAATGACGGGAATCAAGGTTGATTCAGCCTTCCATCCTCTTAGGTCGGTAAAATGAGGACCCAGATTGTTGGAGGCAATATGCTGACATTGTAAACTGCCCAGAGAGTGCTATAAAGGTATATAGGTAATCCTCAAGTTATGACAGTTCACTTAGTGACTGTTCGAAGTTACGCGATAATCCCCCCAAGTATTTATGACGCTGTCCTAAAATTACAAATGTTGCAGCACCATGGCAGTCATTCACCCTTTCAATGACAACAGAGGCACTGCAGCATTCACCCTGCCTATCCCCCCCCCCCCCGCTCCCCACAGTTGCTTCCCCCGTCCCATCCAGCCATGCTGGATTCACTTATCTTGTGAAAATCTGTCTTCTCCCTTCTATGGTTTCTTTGAGAGCGCAATGATTTCACTTCCAGCATCTGATTGACTTGCAAATGCTTTTTGGGCGCTGAGAGTGAAATGTTCTAGGCGCCATGATCTCACAGAACTTCAGGCCTTGAGATCACAGTGCCCAGAAGCTTCCAGTCTCTGCGCAAAACATTTGCAAGCTGATGGGATGATTTGAGGCAGCATGATTTCACGACCTGAAAGCGTCCCGTCAGCTTGCAAATGTTTTGTGCAGAGACTGGAAGCTTCTGGGAGACAAATCTTCACAAGGTAAGTGACCTGGTCTGGCAGGATGGGGGGGGAGCAATGGGTCGAGGGAGACCTTGGGTGGTCTTAAGCAGGTGGCTTGTTTCCTCACTAGGCTCCCCCATGGCCTTCCCCACCCTGAGATACCTCATGTGCACTTAACGACCGCATTTGATTAGTGAGCGCATGGGTGAAAGCAGGGAGCTTTCACATTCATTTTATGTGATTCACTCCAACAAATCCTCAGGTTATGAATGTAATTGGCAGGCTCCATTACATTCGTAACTCAAGGACTACCTGTATAAGATTAAGTGCTATTGCTGGTCACTAGATGACAGTAAAGAGCTACTAAAAATGCATATTTTTTTGTCATATAATAATCATCCAGATTTTTCCAACCCAACTTTAATAGCCTTTGCCATAACATTCTTTGCAATTAGAACTACCATTTGTCCTAGGGCAGGGGTAGGCAACCTTGGCTCTTTTATGACTCGTGGACTTCAACTCCCAGAATTCCTGAGCCAGCATGGGGTTGGAGGGCAATCCTGGACCCCAAGGGGTTGAACCATCACATCGCCTACCGAAAGTGTCAAAATGCAATCCCTCCATTTCATCCTGGGCGGCATAAGACATGGGGACCTCCTGACGTCCATAGATCTCACGGAAGCGTACCTCCACATTCCCATTGCTTCCAGGCACCGCCGGTTCCTCAGGTTCTGCTACGCGGGGCACCATTACCAGTACTCTTGTCAGCCCTAAGGGTCTTCACCAAGATCCTGGCGGTGCTGGCCCCTCACCTTTGGACAATACCGATGCATGTCCAGTGCTACCTGGACAACATTCTCATACAGTCCCCCTATCTTCAGGTTGCCCAATCGGACCTAGCATTGACAATCAGGGTTCTCAAGGAACATGGGTTCTCGGTCAACTTCCAAAAAAGTCAGACCAATCCATCCATCCACCTCTTACACCTGGGCGCCATCATAGACATACTCAGGGGTCAGGTCTACCTGTCACAGGAATGTTGCGACAGCATCCGGGCCCCGGCACTAAAGATACGCAGGGAACAAGCAGTCCCACTGGTCATGCTTTCCCAGCTCCTGAGAAAGATGGTATCATGCATTGCAATAGTTCCTTGGGTCAGGTTACACTCCAGGGAACTCCAATGGTTTCTCTTCCCATTCCAGAGGCTGAGACTCAGCGCCTCCAACAGGAGAGTAAGAATCCTACCCAAAACATTGCGATCCTCAAATGGTGGGCATCACCAGCAATAGCTAGAAGGAACCCGACCGGCTCACACGCCAGTCTGTTCGGTTGGGGAGCGCATCTGCATCCCAGTGGGTACAGGGACAATGGTCCCAGATGGATCAGGAACACAGCATCAATTGGTTGGAGTTAAGGGCCATATACTTGGCCCTCCACCACTTCCACAACAGGGTAGCGAGGCAACATGTGCTAGTTCTCATAGACAACGTGTTGGCAAAGGCACATGTGAACCGGCAGGGGGACACCCAGTCCAGACCCCTCATGACCGAGGCCCAAGCCTTGGGATCCTGGGCGGAGGTGAACCTTGCCTCCATCAGGGCCGAACACATCTCGGGGAAAGCAAACAGTCAAGCATACTTCCCAAGCAGGTCAACCGTGGACCACTTTGTCAGGTAACCACTTGAGGTTCTTCTCAAGGTTCCCATCGTCGGAAGCGGAGGGAGTGGACGCCCTGCGTTGCCCATGGCCGGGGGGGGTCTACTTTACGCGTCTCCTCCTCTTCCGTTGATTCTGGCAACCATCCGCAAAATGCTACAGGAATGGGCGCAGGTCATATTCGTGGCCCCATATTGGTCACGAAGACCGTGGTTCGCGGACCTGGTGAATCTCTCCAGATTCCCCACCCATAGAGGATTCCCCCGGACCGAGTGTCACTCAGCCAGGGAGCTCTGCAACACCCAGAACCCCAGTGGCTTCAGTTAGCCGCCTGGCACTTGAGCACCGGATTTTGAGCGGGGAATCATACCTGTCAAGAGTAATTTCCATGATTCAGGCATCCCGCCGACTGGCAACAAACCGCATCTATGACTCCACATGGAGAAACTTCTGCAGTTGGTGCGAGAGGCGACTACTTGATGCCTCAGACCTCACTGTCCCAAACTTCCTAGAGTACTTACTTGATGGCCTGGACAAGGGCCTAGCTCCCAATACCATCCGCAGACAGGTCGCAGCGCTATCCACTTTACTTACATGTGCCAATGCAGCCCCCTTGGCGCAACATCCCAGGATTCGCATCTTCCTTAAGGGCACCACCAACACAAAACCACCTGTAGTCCACAGGTACCCCTCCTCCTCCTCCTCCTCCTCCTCCTCCTCCTCCTCCTCCTCCTCCTCATTGCTAGTGCTAATTCTCCTCCTCCTCCTCCTCCCCCCCTCATTGCTAATGCTAAAACTAAGGTTAAAATTATGTCGGATATTGGGTGTCATTCAGAACAATTGAATTGAACTTTATTTGGCCAACTGTGATTCAGCATACAAGGAAATTGTCTCTGGTACAGAAGCACTCAATGTACATGAAAAGCAACAGAATAATAATAATCATAATATAATAATACCAGTAAAAAGGAGAAGTAAAGAAGATAAGGATAAATAATAATATTACAATCACACTAAAAAGCTAAAGGTTTCCCTGTCAAATCTAGGGTATGGTGCTCATCTCCATTGCATAACTAATTACATGTACTGTATACATAGTATTTAGAAATATATTCCACATACATGTATTGTCCTGAAAATCTTAAACTAGCTTTTGGAACTACTTTTTTCTTTTTTGGGGGGGGGGGACACTATAGTACAAGTATTACATGTAATTTCTTACAAAGTTGAAGCTGCAGTGTCTTGGTACCTAAAGTAATACAAGTAGGTAAATATAATCTGATGCTTTTTATTTTTTATTTTATTTTCCTAGCTTATATGATGTCCTAATTACAACTGATTGTCAGAAGCTTATATCTGAGTGCACTATTGGGATTAAAAACATGAATAACAAAAAAGTAACTATAATGAAATGCACAAAGAAGCAGCCCAAATACAGTCCTCCTGCAGCAGGGAACAAATTCAAAATAATTATTTTCTATAGAGTTCTTTGATGGAATATTTATGTTTATACTTTTCAGATATACTGTATTTGTGTGTGTTCTTTTGTGAATATTTTCATGCTGCTTTGTTGATTTACTTGTTTGATTTTACTTTATAGGGATAGATTTCAAGATAAAAACAGTTGAATTGCAAGGAAAGAAGATAAAGCTACAGATATGGTAAGTGACTAATCAAACTTTTTTGACATTCAAAAATACTTCCTGTGATTTTTATTAGCTATTTTTATTTATTTATTTATTAGATTTGTGTGCTGCCCATCTTTTCTAGAGGCAATAATTTTAGGACCAAAGCAGATACAGAGTGCACATTTAATATGTTTCTCCTTTTAGTCTTGAGAATAGCCTTATCTCAGAATCTCTTTGGATGGAAAGCTTATTCCAACTGATGATAGTTATTCAAGGATTTTACTCTTCTTTAAATGTAAATTATATTTTATTTCTCTTTAAATTTTTAAGATACAAAGTAAGAAGGCATGCAATAGGCAGAATGCTTGACAAACGTTTTAGGAAAATATACATTGTTTGTATAAAGGTCTATTAGTTAAGTTTACAGATAGTTCCTTTCTTAATAACAATAATTGGGACTGGCATTTGGATTAGTTTTTGTTAAACCTGTATTCCATCTTTCTCCTTGAAGCTTAAGGCAGTCTATATCCTACTTCATCCTCCAAGTTTTCTTCATAATTTTCCTCCCACAGCAATCTATTTCTGGAAAATGATTGAGCTGAGACTAGCCCAAACTAATTGGGTGAGTTTCCATGGTAGTGTATTGGTTCTCTTGAATACAGTAACTGTAAGTCCAATGAATTGTACTTCCTTATTTATTTATTTACTTATTAAATTTTTTTGCTGTCCATCTCACCTCAGGCCAATTCTTATAAAAGAAACAAATTTGATATATATGGAACAAAATGTTAAGAGAGCACTGACATTTATTTTTAAATACTCACGAAGACATATTTCCAATAACTCTGGAAGACTCATTATTGTAAATTAATCATCTTGCTCTTTCTTCATTAAAATTAATGGCCAGCACAATTTTTTTAGAATAGAATAGAGCTGGAAGGGACCTTGGAGGTCTTCTAGTCCAGCCCCCTGCTCAAGCAGGAGAACCATTAGATATTTAGATATTTATGATATCTAAACTAGCTAGAGAGAATAAGCTAATATAATGTCACGTCATTCCTTTTTAAAAAGGGAAAACATTCCCTGGAATTGAAGAAAACCTTTCTAGATAGTTTTCAAGATAGTGCAAGAAAGACTACTTTGTATTTCAGAGAATAGCAATAATGTTTTTGCATTTATGCAATCTTATTGCTATCAGTATAAGAGTATTGCATTTATAAAATTATCTTCCCTGTAAAATCATTTTCCTGGGTACCATGAGGTACTCAAGCTTAAGTTTGTCTGCTATTTTGCCTTTGTTGTTTTATTCATACAGTTCCAATATTCCATAATTATTGTATGAATCTGTTGGTTGCTTAAATTTCAAGGAGCCTCTAAGTTATCCATAGGTCATGCATTTTGTGAATATAGTATCTCATATTTTTTCAGTCAGTTGTTTTGGTGGAGAATATATTCTTTCTCCAGCATGACGAGTAGAGAATCCACCAATGTGTTTGTAAGGAAACAAACGGCCGTTCGTTTGTTTTCTGCTGCCTGATCGGCTGATCGCAGCATAGCCACAAGGCTGGCCTGAGTCCAGCTGACTGCCGGACAAACAAAGAGCCGGACGCCATTTTCCGGTCACCAAGCGTGATCCGGAGCAAAGGGGAGGCATTCTCCTCTCCTCCCAATCCACCCCCCCCCCCACAGAACTAGGCAACAAAGACAGCCGCAGCTAAAATTTGGAACTCACTAACAAGCTGATCTGCGGGTATTTTAAACCTCCTGTGGCTCATACAGAAGCCTGTGATCCACAGAGAAACAATAGAGCACACGCGAATCTCAGCCCAATAGCCAGCCAGCTGATCCGCGGGTGTTTTAAACATCCCGCGGCCCTTACGAAAGCCGGTGAGCCGCGGAGGAATAACAGAGCATCCGACTCCTTATTCAATTAACTGAATCGCCCGAGGATCAGCTGATCTACAGAGGGCTTTTAGACTCTGCGGCTCCCTCCCGAGGATCAGCTGGTCTGCGGAAAGCCAGAGGCTTCCCTGCAGCTTCCGCGGCTTCCTTGCAGCTCCTCCGTTTGGTAGAGAGCTAGATTCCCAAACATACCTGATTGTGAAGGCAATCGGAGTTCAGCAGCCTCCAGGAAAACAGCTGAGCGGCACAGGCAGGCTGATTGAGTTCAGACATTAACTACCTTCCTCGTGGTCCTCAAGCCAGGGGGGTAGGACATCACTCAGAACACACCACCACTCAGGGACTCGAAGTCAGACTCATCCTCCTTCCTAGCCATGCCTATATATACATATATATATATATATAATTATTTTTGGAAATTGATAAATAAATAAATCAGACCAATTCAATTATCCCTGAATTAGACCTAAATTGAAATCACTGCAGTTTTTAAAAAAATGGCAGATACGAACACAGCCCAAACAGTGCAGGAAACTTCCATCAGCAGCCCTCCCACTTGTAAAAGACAGAGATCCTCCAAACAGGAAGTGGCTGGCAAGATCAAGGCCAAGGCAATATCTGCAAAAAGGCCTTCCAAAGCAGTGGATAGAGAGCCTAAGCGACGACACCAAGCTCTGGAGAAACAATTTTCCACTGAGGACAAATTAGAGCCACCTAATTACAGGGACGAGGAAATATTTGGCCCAAGGAAGCCTAGCCAGGAACCTCTGGAAGCAGGGGCCAAGACGGAACAGGGGAACGGATCTCCCCTAAGCGAAGGGCCTGGAGATCTGGGTTCAGAATCAGGCACCCGTCACTCAGACAATCATAGAGTAAATGGTAATATTAGGCTGTAACAAGAATTCATATGTGCCAATTGATACATACTCTTGGTATGCTGTAATCATTTCTGAACCTATTTCTTCAAATATTGATCTCCATTTGAGAATTAAATAAGCCACTTAAATGTACAACCAGTCATTTCTTCCAACTTTCTCTTGTTTTCATAATGAATCATGAAATATATTGTAAAACTTGACAAAGTAATTGCTTTATATGAATGTACCTTAATTGAAATCTAGATCTCTCTTAGTCCTGAACAAAATGAATTGTGAACCACATTATAGCAAGAAAGGCAAAATCAAGTCCATCTGAATTTAAACTGGAACAAAGTTGAAAAAAATGTGTTATATTAACCTCTTCTGTCTAGGAGCCCCGGATATTCTGCAGTTTTACAAACCATATAAGCTAGATTACAAATCAAGGAGCTCAACAAATTGCATTAAGGAATAGACTAGAAAAAAATCTGTATTTGTATGAGGAGGTATAGCTCATAAAGCATGTTCCCAAATTGTAAACTATTTTTAATATATAAGTGTCGCCAAGACACTTCCAATTTTACGCAGGAGAAAACCCGAATAACCAAAGACCTACATACAAACACCCACGAAAACCTCAGAATGAATGAACATACATACATACATACATACACACACACACACATACACACATACACACCACATACATACATACATACATACACACAAGGAGATTGGAATATATTATGGTAAGTGGGAAAAATTGTTATTGCAGCAATTACTGCATCAGTTGTACAAAGTACAAGTAAGACAATTGAGCCCCAAATTTACATTTTGGGCGAAAGAATTGTTAAGTGAATTTTATCCCATTTTGTGACCTTTCTTGCCACAGTTGTTAACTAAATCACTGTGATTGTAAAGTTAGTAAAACCTTTGTTTGTTTGATTGATTGATTTGATTGCCGCAGAGAGTTAAGTGAATTTGGCTTCCTCATTAACTTTGCTTCTCAAAAGGTCACAAAATGTATCACATGACCCCAGGACACTGCAATTGTCATAAATACATCCTAGTTGCCAGGCACCTGAATTTTGATCATATGACCATGAGGTGCTGCAACAGTCAGAAATGTGAAAAATGGTCATAAGTTACTATGAGGGCCATTGTAATTTTGAATGATCACTAAATGAATGATTGTAAGTCAAGGATTATCTGTAATTGTCAGAGAACTCAAAAACTAATGCAGGCTTTACGGATCATTTTCCCCACCTCCACCTACCCCAGAAGTCAAATAGTTCCATCCCTCAGAAGTCCCTCAAGACCTAGTTACATCACCAGGCCTGGAGGTCCCAGAGAACCAGAGACATTTTTTTAGATGGCTCCATTGTGGTTGATATATTCATTCATTTATTCATTCATTTATACATACATACATACATACATACATACATACATACATACATACATATAATGTGTGTATGTGTGTGTGTATGTATGTATGAGTGTATATCTATATCTATCTATCTATCTATCTATCTATCTATATATATATATATGTTTTCTGAGGTTTTCGTGGGTGTTTGTATGTAGGTCTTTGGTTATTCGGGTTTTCTCCCGTGTAAAATTGGAAGTGTCTTGGCGACGTTTCGACGAAGTCTCATTCATCATCTTCAGGCTTGTGTTTTCAGCTTCGTGCTCCTAGGACCTAGAAGCAATATGTGGTTGTAGCTGTTTCTTCCTTTTAACTGCCAGTGGGAATATGAACTGATTGGGTGGGAGCTTGGCTGTGTTCTGATTGGGTGGAGGTGTGTTCTGATTGGTTAGGGGCTTGGCTGTGCTCTGATTGGATAGAGGGTTGTCTGTGCTCTGATTGGCTGGGGAAGTGTTCTGTTTGGGTGGGGGCTTTGTTGTGCTCAGGTTAGTCTGAGTTGCAGGGGTATGTATTTGAGATAGTGAACTGCATTGCTATTGTTTGGCTTCGTGTTCGTGCCTCATCTTCATGGTGGGTGTCAGTTTGCTTCCTGTATGGATTGAAGGGGTTTAAAGTGGCTAATGATGCAGCTGTGGTCCGGTTTCTGGTTTGTGGTCGTGCCTCATCATCGGTGTGGGTTTGGGTTTGCTTTTTGCGTGGATGTGTGGTGGTGACATCCTGTGTGGTTTTTGTAAGTGTGGGTCTGATGTCATTTTTTGTGTTAGGGACTTGTTTGTCAATAAGGGCGGGTTTCCAAATGGCTGGTAGACTTATCGAAACGTCGCCAAGACACTTCCAATTTTACGCGGGAGAAAACCCGAATAACCAAAGACCTACATGTGTATGTGTGTGTGTATGTATTGTGTGTTTGTGTGTGTGTGTGTGTGTGTGTGTATATATATATTATGTGTATAATATACACCATACATACATACATACATACATACATACATACATACATACATTGCTTTACTTGATTGTTGTATATGTCCAGAGTTGCTTTTTGCAACATGAGCAGCTATAAAAATTGGATAAATAAAGATGTTGTACAAGATACTTCTACAGAAGAGTGGCAAAACTGAAAATTATCTAGATGTTATGATTTATGGTTATCCATTTTCTCCCCTACCAATATTTTTCACCCATTTTGTTAGACTCTTCAGTGTTTCATTGCTTTCCTTTTCAGGGACACAGCAGGACAAGAGCGATTCCACACCATCACCACCTCCTACTACAGAGGTGCCATGGGAATCATGCTAGTGTATGATATCACCAATGCCAAAAGCTTTGAAAACATCAGCAAATGGCTTAGAAACATAGATGAGGTAAGCAGTTTAGTGCGGGTTAGTGCAAAAATAATGTTTGCAAAGAGATTAACTAAATACCTTTTGATTCTTGACTTTTCATCTTTTTGAAAAAAATGTGTTCAATGGATGTCTGTTTATTACGGAAGAATTGGAAAGAGTTTGACACTATATCTGATCCCAGGGGATTGAAATGCCATCTGCCTAAAATTTGAGCATTTATACAGAATGTGTCAGCATTCTTTTGCTGTTGTTGCTTTTTATAGATTTTAAATATATAAGAATTAATTATATCATGTATTTAATGCATTTATATGCCATTTTGTGTCTCAGGATAACAAACTTTGAGATACTAAAACAATAAACTCAAGAGGAAATGGGAGTAAGGGGATGTTGCCACAGAGTCAGGTAACGGGGGGGGGGGGTTAAAGAAAGTAATCTTACAATCTATCACAGGCCAATCTTGGTTCTTAAAATATATTAGGCATAAGAGTATCCCTTGAGGCAATCTTGCTTTTTGGAGTCAATAACCCAACTATTTTCCTTATAGCTAGTATTTATATATATATATTACATATTGGTAATCTGCCTATTTAAATTTTCAGCTTGGACTTTCAGAGATTTTACATCATAAATCAAACATGATGGCCAAGACTTGAGCAATTACTGTATTAAAGCAATGAGGGATAAAAGGGAAATGTTTTTGTAGACTAAGACTTAGTAATCACGATTAATAGCCTGTAACCATTAAAGAGGTGGCTGATAGGACTATCTTTTTGAACTATGTTTTGGTAGGATAAATGTAGTTTATTTATAATAAACTGAGTAAACTATCTAGCCAAAATATAGTACATCTTTTAGCCTGATGTAGAAAGGCTGAGCGACAAAGAATTGAGGCCTTTGAACTATGGTGCTGGAGAAGACTCCTGCGAGTCCCTTAGACTGCAAGGTATTCAAACCGGTTAGTCCTAGAAGAGATCAACCCCTACTGCTCTTTAGAAGGCCAGATCCTGAAGTTGAAACTCAAATACTTTGGCCACCTAATGAGAAGGAAGGACTCACTGGAGAAGGGCCAAATGCTGGGAAAGATTGAGGCCAGTAGAAGAAGGGGACGACAGAGAATGAGGTGGCTGGATGAGGTCACTGAAGCAGTAGGCGTGAATTTAAATGGACTCCAGAAGATGGTAGAGGGCAGGAAGGCCTAGAGGAATGTTGTCCATGGGGTTGCGATGGGTCGGACACGACTTTGCAATTAACAATAACAAGATGCAGTTGAGATACAATAGCCCATCCAATCACCTCCAAACCACACTGCTACTTTAACTTAATTTTCAAGAATTGGTTTATATACATTCATATTTTTTGCTTTGATTATATGTAAGCATTACTATTGAACATAATTCTTCATACAATTTTCCCAGTTTATATTAATGTATTACATCATAGATTTCACCAATTCTAAATATGTTTTGGACCATACAGGATCATAGTGAAATTGTCCCAATAAAAGAGTACAATCTGAAGCATATCGATCTTGGCAAAGTATTATATAACCTTGTGTTGCAGTTGGAGAATAACTTGAGTATATATTATTATATTTTTTATAATTGAGTACCATTATTTCCTGATTTTGATCTTTGTAGACTTAATTACCTATTTTAACAACCACCCAAGCCCCAAAAATGAAAGGGAAGGGGGTTGTAAGTTTAACTCATGCCCTCTGAGCTTAACTTTCATAAGGTGGTTAATATAATGCTGTACAGAAATATAAAATATCATTCTTTGATTGTATCCTAGCATGCTAACGAAGATGTGGAGAGAATGCTTTTAGGAAACAAATGTGATATGGATGACAAAAGAGTGGTACCTAAAGCAAAAGGTGAACAGGTGCGTACCACATCAGCAATTTTCTGCATCGGTAGTGCAGATAATAGAGGAAATTCTTAGTTTCCTTTAGGCCAATGGTCGGCATTCTTTTGGTGGCTAAAAAATATATTTGGTGGGTTTAGTGAGGCTGAACCCTGCCAGATTAATGGGATCATATATGTTTTGATAAGACTGGGAATAGAATTAATTGTAATGTGCTTCTCTTAAAGTTAGCATTATCATTTTATGTATTTCCTGGTTTAAAAGAAACTGCTGTATTTGTTTTAGCAATCAATGGTCTGAATATTTTAAAACTTCTAATTGATAAAAAAATGTCACAATGTGGAATACTTTGTAGTGCTGGTATTAGAAATCTGCATTTATTGCTGGAGGGTTTCCCTCAGTTTGGAATGTTGGCTTGATTTTTAAAGTTCTTCTGTATAAAATTTTATAATTGACTGAGTAAAAGTCTATTTTCTCAGAGTTTCTGAGATCTTTATATTCCTGTGAGAACATAATCTATTATTTAACTAGAATTTTAAATTATACATATATGAATTATGCTTTGTAAAATGATTTTTAAAACATATATACTTTGGGACAGACTTAGAAATTGTTCTGCTAATTTTGCAAATCTTCTTTTAATGTGTTTGGATTAGGATTTTTTTTTTAAGTGTCCTTTTTACAGTATGTTTGAGCAGGTTCACACTTGCTGATGTGTAGTATTTTCCAGAAGCATTTGTAACAAGCCTAACAGTGTTCTTTTCCCTTTTTGGCCTAGATTGCAAGGGAGCATGGTATTAGGTTTTTCGAAACTAGTGCAAAAGCAAATATAAACATTGAGAAGGCATTCCTCACGTTAGCAGAAGACATTCTTCGAAAGGTAACTGCAATCTTTAGCAGAAAATGGGGTGGCAAGAATACTAAATACTGAATATCGTTTGAGATCCTGACTTAATAGTAGTATCAGTCTTGCCCATAGCTACTATGCACAGTAGAATGTCATTGGTAAAACATGAAGAGCAAGGGCAACCATTTCTGCATTCAGCATCGAAGTCACATGTCTGATGGAGCTCAGTAGACAGCACCGATAGCATACCCACCTACCCTGTTAAAATATGTAAATGTAATTGGGAAGAGACAGTTCCTCAAATAATCTGATATAATCTACATAAATAAATGGGAGACACTATAGACTCTTCAAAGTTGGGGTGATACAAACCAATCCAAAGAAATGGCATTTTCCTAAATCCCATAAAAATTAAGGTGTAGCTGAATAGTATAGAATAGAATAACAGAGTTGGAAGGGACCTTGGAGGTCTTCTAGTCCAACCCCCTGCTTAGGCAGGAAACCCTAACCATTTCAGACAAATGGTTGTCCAATCTCTTCTTTAAAACTTCCAGTGTTGGAGCATTCACAACTTCTGGAGGGAAGTAGTAATTATTTCAGTAAAGTTATCTTTGTCTGAATTTATGCAACTAAAAAGTTGAATTTCTGTTAATTTTTTGCTTGACTACTACAGGTAGTCCTCGACTTATGACCACAATTGACCCCAAATCTTCTGTTGTTAAGTGAGACATTTGTTAAATGAGTTTTGCTTCATTTTATGACCTTTATTGCCACAGTTGTTAAGTGAATCACTGCAGTTGATAAGTTAGTAACCCAGTTGTTAAGTGAATCTGGCTTCCCGATTGACTTTGCTTGTCAAAAGGTTGCAAAAGGTGATCACTTGATTATGGGGATGCTACAAAGGTTGTAACTGTGAAAAATGATCATAAGTCACTTTTTTCAGTGTCATTGTAACTTCGAATGGTCACTAAATGAACTGTTGTAAGTCAAGGACTACCTGTACTAATTGTGTATTCAGCTTTGTTGTTCTGCTGAACAGTGAGTATGGCTCCTGTAATTGTGAAATTTGACTTAACTCTTACATTGCTTCTTTATTGCAGACCCCTGTAAAAGAGCCCAACAGTGAAAATGTAGATATCAGCAGTGGAGGTGGTGTGACAGGCTGGAAGACCAAGTGCTGCTGAATGTGTTCCTCTCACCAAGCACCACCCATCACCCCTCCTCCTCTTCTTGCTGTGGAATAAACCACTTTGCCCATTTTTAACCTTAAATATTTTTCTCTTCATCTTAACATGGCTCCACCTTTTCCTTTGTTCTTCTGTTAGGGAGAGCTCACTGACTATAATTTTCTTGAAACAAACTGTATTAAAATCATGTCTGATGTTATTTTTAATGTACCAGCTGAACTCAATGCCACACTCTGGTTGTATTATAGCCCAGTCTTAACATTAAAATGTAGAGCGACCATTTCAGCTCCAGTCTGCAAACTGTGCAAGAATAAAACCTAGCATTAACAGTTTATTTTGTACGACAGTGGGGTTTTATTATGAACACTGTGCTTAGGTCACCATATTTGCATCAGCAAAAAAATCATTCGCCTTGAGTATGTAAACGGGGTTTATTTTGTCCTGTGCCTTATGTGGAAAGGAACTTTAGTTCTTCCCTTCCCCCTTTTTTTTCTGTTCTGGTGGAAGCAAGACAGAAGATCAAATTCTACTGTGGTGACTTTACTGTGATCGATGTAGAGGATTGAGGACAAAGGGGTTAGAGCAAGCTATTCCAACCTGCTTGGTGTCTCTTTTCCTATTGGTTTAAATTCTGACCAGTTCCTGCTGCCATTTTTTTTTTCTCTTTAGCAATCTCTCCCCTCCCCCCCTCTTTTTTTTTGCCTGCATGCCGGTTTTGTTTTTTTATATGTATAGCGTGAAGTGTTAAGAGATGGCAATACAATATGTTTGCCAAATTTAATTCGAAGTACAGATCACAAATCTAGCTTTCTGAGGTAAAACGTGAAGTATCTACTAACCTTTGTCTAGCAGCTGTCAGACCAATTACTATTTCTCCCTTCCTTCCTGCATAGTTGTTGGGGTTTATGATATGGAAGAGTTAATTGCATGCACTAGTTTTTTATGGAGGATGATGTGGCTGTCTTCAATCTTTGTGTATGACTATACCATGTGGTTCCCAAATCTACAGCCATTCATAAAGAATTTGGTTTTCTTTGCTGCTCCAGGCAGGTGACTCAGTAGCCTAGTCAATATTTAACATGGGGGTGGGGGGGGAAGAAAGAGGGCAAGTAAGTTTGAATGATCACACCCCTAGAATGTTTTCCTTCTGTGTTAAGTTCTTCACAATAAAAAAATCCCTTGTTTACAACCCTGGACAATTGTAACTTCTTTCAATTAATACTGAAGAATATTAAGCATAAATACCACTTTAAATTTTCTACTTAAGGAAGCAAGTGCGCTCTGCTTTTGGGGGCCCCACGGGAACGGAACTTGCTTTTCTGGTTTCCTGATTTGCCTCTCATTCTAGATCTGCTAGAAATGTCACTTAAGACACCTATATTGAAACAACAGAGGTGTTCTGAAAATACTGGGAACGAGTCAAGGGCTTGTATCTTTTGAGGCTCATGTTGGATTTGGGTGCCTTGCTGAGTCATTCTTTTCACCACTTGGTGGCCTGTCTGTAAAAGGGTTTCGTGGCAAACTCTTCCCCCCCCCCCATGTAGTCTCGGAGACAAGCTTGAGACTGAACCTTTTTGCACTTGTTTTTAGAAAATTTCCTCTACTAATTAAATCAGCTGATGAAACTGACTAATTTTAATAAAATGAAAGTGTTTGGAACTCTAGCCTTGATCTGGTTTCATAGTAATATTCCTGTCTCCTTTCCCTTATGCTTGGGAATTGACGCCTATCCTGTTTGTTAATCAATCCCAGTTGAGTGGCTGTTAAAGTTAAAGGCAGAAACCAGGGACTTGAAGGGACAAATCAATGCAGTTCTGTTCCTCACATATTGATGTATTGATTAGTGTTGTAAATAGAAATTGTTACCTTTTTCAGATCTGCACTTTCTAACATTATCAAAAAAGGGAATATAGAGTGTGCATAATTTTTTGTATAATCTTTGTTTAAAATGTGTGCTTTTTATTTGCTTCCTTGGGCTTGGCCCTCCTGTATGAGTCTCTTTAAGAACCTTTGTAAAAGCTGTGTTCATTAAGCACCAGGTAGTTAATCAAAACAGTCCACTCTCTGGTACTACTAGATGAAAAATCATACTCTACTTAACAAGTTAAATAAACTGAAATATTTCTAGCTGGTCTATTTCTGTTTATATTAAAATGTGATTTGGTTTTTATTTTCTAAGTCCCATCATTTATATAATAGTGGGCAAAATAAAGGCATTGCTGGGTGTGCCTTTTTTTTCTTTTTTCTTTTTTTTGCTAAAGTGGCTAAAGAAAAAAACTACTTTGCAATATCTGAAAAGGGTTTGTTTTAAATTTCATTGCTAAAAATACAAAGTCTGGCTCTCCTTTTGTTTACTCATGTCAGAAAGACTTCCTTGAGTCACATTTGACTTGAGATAATTAACTGAATATGTACATGAAGTTTTCTTGGTAAGAGCATGAAAATAATTTGCTGTTCTCAGAGTTTGAGTCTAAATGTGGTAAAGGCTCAGCATCTTATAATGACAATTGGTAACTAAAATAAAATACTTAACTTCGATCTCTTGTGTTGTGGGAACTTAGTTGGGAGGGTTAATTGAAAGTTAAACCTTCGGGCTTCTAAATACAAATCTAAGGTGATTTTCCAGTGTAAATGGAAAGACTGGAGCAAATATGTTTGTTCTGCTCCTGATTTTCTGTTATGTGCAGTGGGAAAAGAGGCTGCTTAACTTTCTCCACTTCATCAGTGATAAATCCAAAATTCCCCTCAATTTGCTCTATCAGCTGTGTTAAGAGTGATGGGCAACTATACCAGCCATTGCTAAGCAGGTAATGAGAACAAGGTATGCAAAAGCTTCTTAGTTGAGAAAGGATTGAGCAAACTTGGAAATGGTGATAATAATGGATGCAAGGGGTATGGATAACAGGGAAAACAAGATTGAAGACTGAATAAAGTTCTGTTAAGATGGTCTCTAAACACAATACCCAAGGGAACATACATTAAACCTTTTGATATCTCCACACTTAAAGTACTTGTACCGTAGTGCCTGCTTGGAGATCTCAACCATACCTGGCTCTAAGCACATTTTTTTTTCTATTTCTAGTACTTCCACAGATAGTTTTCATACTAAGTGGTAGCAGTTTTTAAAATGCTAATATCTCCTTTCCAATAAACACTGGATAAGCAGCCTTGTATCTGTTTATTGTAAAAATGTGGAAAATATCTTATACTACATCAGTTCATAAATAGTTGTATCCCAGTCATTGGTGGCAGCTCTCTGGATTCTCAGAAACAGTGAGAATGAGTCTGATCTTTCCGGTGACCTCCCTCAGTAATTTACTTGGAAGATTTCAACAGCTGGGATTTTCTATGTGCAGAGCAGTAGCTTTCTTCTGCTACCTGTTGTTTTCTTCATCGGTGTCTCCAGGTTCATTCTCTGTAACGCATATTCTCGGGCATATTTGCTTGGTATTAACTAGCTTGGCCTTAAGCAGCATTACTGAGGGATATTCCTAAACATACCAGTAGCAGAATTCACTTTAACAGCAGAGGGTGCTGCTCTTCCATTTGACAAGAGAGCAAGTGTCCCATGTTGCTTAAAGCTGATAGGGTTATTGATGAGGTTTGAATCCAGCCTTAAGGCCATGTGCTCTGCAGTTATATATCAGTCTCCTGATTAAAACTGTCTACACAGATTTGCTATGAAAATTTTGTAATTCGATTCCCTACTTGCTTACGGGCAGTAGAAGATAATAAATACCCATTTTAGCAGCTTGTTCCATTCTAAAAAAAAAACTAAATAAATTTCCAAGAAATGCAGTTTATTCTAAGTACATTGTACAACTCTTTCAAAATTCAAAGGAGGAGGAGGAAACTATTTAAAATAACATGGTTGACATAAAGCTACTATTCTGCTGTATAAATTCTAGTTCTTGCAATTGCGTAATTCATCAGACTTGTTTTAATTATTGTTAGTTTAATCCTATAGGATTGGATTTGCATACAAAGCCATACTATATGGGTTTCATATACTACACCCAGGGTCCCAACCCCTGGTCTGTGGACCGGCACTGGTCCATAGCATGCCAGAAACCGGGCTGTGCAAACAAGAAAAGCAGGCAGCACACAAAACTACGCCCCCTCCAGTCCATGGAAAAACCTCTTTAGGGAACCAGTTCCTGATGCCCAAAAGTTGGGGGCTGCTGTACTGCACCATCAAATCAAACCACAAAATAGCTTAGTGCAATTTGTGGACACATTAGTTGTGGGGCTCTCTGCCTAGACCAGATTGGTCTTCGCATTCTTATTTGTGACCTGTTTCCATTTTTATTCTTCACAACCTAATGGAATGTTGGAAACAAATTGCATAAAGAAATTAAATACATACACTCTTCAGAAAACAATCAAATGAGACCAAATATAGTGTGGGAGGAGAAGCTGACAAAAGAAACAGCAGTTTAAAAATAGACGAGATGTCACTGAAGGCTGTTGAGAAAATGATTGTTGAAATTCACTCAATGCAATTCTAGAAGACAGTTCTTCAGTGGCTTAGAATTTGCTGATTGCACCATAAGCCCTCCTCCCTCTATTCAGGTAACTCAGAATGAATCTATGTAATGAATTTGCTAAGGATTCCTGAAGCCATGTCCTTGTTCTATCTTGCAATGCTATTTTAGAAGTTAGGAAAGCTACCTTTTAAAGGCATATTCCTGGAAGATTGGATCTCTCTCCCTCTCCTTTTCTCTCTTGCTCCTTCCTTCCATCTGTCTGTCGTGTTTTCATCAGTGCCAAGGACATTTGAAGTGGCTTTACTTTTCTAAGATCACATTGTATTTTAAATGGAATCAGATAATGGTGCTGCAGAAAATGGCTAGTGTAGTTTTCTATTTCTCCTGAGTAGTCAACACTTAAGGTGACTTTCCAGTGTAAATAGAGTTGACTGTTAAAGCCCTTTTTTAAAAAAAAATGCAAACTGTACAGAAAAAAATGTTTCATAACAATAATTCCCAAACTGTTGAATGCGTTAATAAGTCAAGCTGCTGATCTACTGAGAAATAAATTAATTTCAAAGAGGAACTTGTACCTGGATTCCCAGAGTGTGAATAAGGGTTCTTAATGATCATGTTTTTGAGTCAACAGGAAAGTATATCAAAATAAATTGCACTATCCTACAGTTGTCTATGGAGATTCTCAGTCATCCAGGTCATGCAGAAAAAAGAAAGTCCAATTATCTCATGAAAAAGCACCTTTGGGACTACCCTACAGTTGAGCCTTACTGCACCTTGGCGGCATGACAGCTCAATATTCCGTTTAGATTCTTCCCATGCTCTTCAGACTCCCATCTGTAATTTTATGACACAACTACAGACAATACTAGGTTAGTTCCATAGTGGGCTGGGGATAAGTTAGAGACATTATGGAATCCTGTCCCTTGAAACCAGTTAGTAAAATGTAATTATGCTTCAGCTAGAAGGACATGGGGATGATTCCCAAGATAATTTACTTCTTTTCCCTTATTTTTCTGCAATAATTACTATAATTAGTGGGTATTCCAATTCCTTATTCCATAATGTTAGTAATTTATCAGTACCTAATTTAATAATTCTCTAAAAGTGACTAAAAGACCTGTAGATTTAGAATAATCTAAAATATCTTCCAATAATCACAATTTAGGAATTTCAAACAATGTGCCAGGTTCAAACTGTATGTTAAAAGTTGCTTTACTGTAATTGAATATATTTCTATTCAGCTACTAATTAGTCCAAATTTTGCAATAAATATGATTTAAAAGACTTGCAGGGAGCTGATTTAAAATGTATAACTTGTCCAACAATTCTGGGGAAAAATACTGCAATTGTCACTCACCTTACTCCAGGTAAAAGTAAAGGTTTCCCCTGTCCAACTGTTTTCTACTCTAGGAGACGGTTCTCATCTCCATTTCATTCTCATCTCCATTTCTTAGCTGAGGGAGTCAGTGTTGTCCGAAGACATTTCTATGGTTATGTGATCTATACACTGAGGCACACAGAACATTGTTACATTCCCACCAAAGTGGTGCCTATTTGTCTACTTGCATTTTCATGCTTTCAAACTGCTAGTTGGGCAGAAACTGGGGAAGTAATGGGAGCTCACCCCATCATGCAGTGCTCAGGTCTTGAACTGGGCTGACAGTTTTCAAGCTGACAAGCTCAGTGTCTTTAACTGCCCCTTCCATTTTATTCCAATGTCTCAATATTTCATGAAAATAAAAAAAATAAACTTCTAACCCCAAACCTTCTGACTACACCCAGTGGTGATGCAGTGGTTAGAATGCAGTACTGCGGGCTACTTCTGCTGGTTGCCAGCTGCCAGCAGTTTGGCAGTTCAATTCTCACCAGTTTGATCCTTCCATCCTTCCGAGGCTGGTAAAATGAGAACTCAGATTGTTGGGGGCAATTGGTAAAACTGCTTAGAGAGGGCTGTAAAGCACTGAAGCGGTATATAAGTCATAGCACAATGCCTGGTTGTTTGAAGCAGGAACTATCTTGCATTGTTTCTGTCCTGGTAAACTTAAGCTCTTGATTGAACAATGTGATTTAGGAAGGGGACTTAGAAAATTTGCTTCTGTTTTTTCCGGATTTCTATTATCTTTTATTTTTTATTGTTTTTAAAGTATAAGTCATCTACAGTTGTTTAAAGTTGAGCAGCCTCTAAATTATATAGGTATGTATGTATATATCAATCTTGAATTTGTTTCAAAACATTTATTCTTCATTAAGTTCTGAGAATTTTAATCTGAAATATTTTAAAATATTTGCTTCTGTAATTAAATGTTCTGTGACAGAAATATTGTACTGCAAATTCCATAACATTTACAATTTTTGAAAACACCACAAAATGCAATTCTTTATAGAATTCATTTTGTATCCTATTGAAAATATATTGAACATACTAACTGAATCTCAAATTAATGGAATTAATTACTTAGCAAATAGTTGTATTATACCCATACATTTTGGTTAAGAAATGTTTTACAAAAAACACATAATATCATCAGCATATATCTTCAGCTTGCTTTTATGAAATCCTTGCTTATCACAGAGCATTTATATATTATTAATCCTTTTTAGAGACACCAGACTGGGCTGGCAACCCCTTTATTAATTCTTGGTCTACATAATGTTGGCTTTATCTTCTCCCAGGCCAAGTTTTCACAGCCCAGTTTGTGTAGCACAAAATATTAGACAAGCAGACTTATTTGGAGGGTGTGGTCAAAAAAGTCAAGATGTTGGCCATTAATGGTGCAATCCTTACAAAAAACAGAAGGGGCTTTAATCACATGACACCATCTTAATTTTTTTTTTTAACCATGGCCTTCAGACTCTTTGGTGAGGTAGAGACTGAGCAGGGCAACCTGTTGTACTACAGGTAATTGTCCTGCCCTAAGATTTGTTAAAATGGAGAGGCTGGCAACAGAATGTCCTGATGAAGATATTTTCCAGCTGTAGCTTTCCTCTGTTTTCTTGCCCTTTCGTTCATCTATTTCCACAGCTTGAAAAGGTTGGTTGGCATTGCCTTCCCAGAGCAGCTGGAAGCCCTCTAGAAATTAGTAATCAAAGGAAGGGTCAATGGATTGACTTGACTGGTGTCCTGGCTCAGGACCATGTTTGGAAGCAGAAACAGATCCATGTTAGATGGTAGTAAACAACAGGCTTGGGGCAACCTCCAGCCTGCCTGTATCTGCAGGGACCATCTTGCAGATGGCTGCCGGTACAGTCCTCAAGTAAGCCCCATACAATTCAGTAGGCCTACTCCGAAATAGACTGTCCTCAGAAATTTGCTCCCACGAGGAAAGCGTTCTTCGCAATCACTGCCGAGGTGAGCGGTTGATTTACTCTGGCCGGGTTGCCTCTGGGAGCCCTGGTGAGTTCCGGCTTTAGTCGCCCGCTCCGAGGCAGAAGCGAGGCTGCTGCTGCTGCGGAGAAACCAGAGGAGCGTCGAGGAGAGAAAGAACTGAGGCTCGCCCGCTTCGGCCATTCAAGGGGCGCCTGCAAGGGGGATGCGAGCGCGTCCACGGCGGCCCTCCAGTGGGCGGGTCTGGCCGGCCTCCAGCCGAGGGAGCGAGCGAGCCGGCAAGCCGTGAGAGGTATGTAGCCGCCGGAGCGAGCGCCACCTGTTCCCCCGCTGGCCGAGCTTCCCTACCCGCCGGGAGGAGCAGGCCCTGCTGGACGGGGCGGGCGGCGCTGCTCTTGCCCGGCGTGTTGCAGCGGTCATCGGAAGAGGAGGAGGAGCAGCGGCCGGGCTTCGCTTGTTGCGGCTGCAGCTGCTTCTGAACGGCGCGAGCGAGAAGGTGGAGGGCGATGCTCCTGTGGCGGCGACGGGGCGGACGGCCAACATGGAGCGATTGGCGGCAGCTCTGGGCCGCCTGGCGTGGAGCTCCGGCCCGCCGCTGCCGCTCGACCTTATCGTGGCCAAATGCCGCCTGCCCGCCCTCGTGCGCCCCGGCCCGGGTGGGTCTCTCGCTGGCTCGCTCGCTGCCTTTTCGGGGGTGCGGTGGGGAGGCGAAGGGGGCTGTCTGGTTTCTTTCGGTTGGGGATTGTTGCCGTGGCTGGAGAGAGATTTCCGGGTGTGTGTGTGTGTGTGGGGGGGGGTTATTTATGTTGTCAGCAGGGTGGAGGGTGAGAGGCGCTGTCGGTAAAATCGGGAGGGAACCGGGGAAGCAAGTGGCCGTGGGAAACGGGTGGTGGTGTTGGTGGAGGAGGAGGAGGAGGAGGGACGTTAAACAAAAACTTTGCCGAGTAGCGTTAGGTTCTTTATTCCCGTGAAGCTGATCCAGAGGGCAGCGCGATCCCAATGCAGATTCTCCGGCGCGAGCCTCGTGGAAATGAAGGGACGGCTCTTGTACAGCTGCCGCGTACAGTATTTCGACGGCGGGGCTGGTGCAGACTAACAGCCCGCGGGTTTGCGGCGAATCTCCCCAGGCATCCCGCCTCTTCTGTCTCGTTCGGGCATTGCGAGCGCAGTCCCGGTTCCTCCCTCCCGAACGGGGAGTCCCGGGATCCCTGTCTGGGACTCCTGTTATCGATGAAGCGGGCTTTGCATGGACAATGTGGCGTGCCCATCTGGCGCGCGGGGAAGGCGTGGGGGGGGGGGCAGAGGAAGCCTGGTACCAGGAAACCGCTGAGCGGTTAATTTACTTCTAACTGGACTCTGTTTTTTGTTTTAGCGGCCGGTTCTTCCCCCTCCCTTCCCGTAGGGTTCATAGGTGATCTTTTGTACTGATGCAAAAATGCGCTGCAGGATCGGAGGGATGGTTTTATGGCAATTTTGCCCTCTCTCTTGCCCCACTTTTGTTCCCTCTGATTGCGAGGAAGGATTGCTTGCAGATCCCTGGGGAGGGAGAGAAGGGAGGGAGGGAGGGAGGGAAGGGTAGGGGGTGGCTGGCTGCCCGGCTTCGGGTTTTGTACAGCGTGAGAAGAATAGGGAGTTTGGGTATGAACGATGTTTTGAATACTAATGAAGAGGGAAGCCTGCTTCCGTCCCCTCTCCCCCCCCATTTTTCTTGTGAATGGATTGGGGGGCAGGGCAGGTCTACGTATACAATAGCCCCCTCCCCGCATGACTCGGTTATCTGTATCAACCCATTTCAAACTCCTCAGTTGTATGAAAAGCCTAAGGAAGCGGCCCTGGGTTGTCAACCCTCTCCCCCCCCCGCCCCCCAATACCAAGAGGAAATGGAAAGCCGGCTGGTCTGTTCCTGGAGGTTTGCTGCTGTTGCTCCGGGAATACAACCAAGTGCATTGGCTTAACCACTGTAGCCACCAAATGTTTAGACTAGGTGGACCCTTTAGCTGATCCAGGAAAGCTCTTACATTTATGATGAGTGTGCAGTGGATTTATGGAACCTATTTAAGGAGATCAACTGAAGACCAATATACAGAACTTGACTAGCTTTGATCTTGGTTAGGCTGCGTTTCCCCGTAGTTTGCTGTTTGGTGTGCTGATTCCCAGTATTGTGCTAATCCAGACAGTGATCTAAATAACCACCTTGTAAGAACCCAGCAAAAAGGTCCTTTGAGGAAGGCTTAAAAATGGTTTCTCTACTTTGAGATAGTTGTTCCACCTTAAAATGTTTGATAAAGCAGGAGGAAATATTCAAACTCTGCGATTGGAGCACACTACCAGAATAAGTTATTCAAAGGTGCTGTAGACTGCTTTTCCCATCTAGAGCTGGTTAACTCCATTAAAGGTAAAGATTTATACAAGCCAGGGAGCTTCTCACATTCCCTAAGGACTTGATGCCTTGAGGATATATGAAAAAAGAATACCCAGTGCTGTGTTTTTTTTCTTCTCATCACCAGGCAGAGTGATACTTCAGGTGACATGGCCAAACTTGGAGCTGGAGTATTTAGCCCCAGAGCAACTTTTTAGTGGGCCTCTTTCAAGTTAGATATACAAAGGTGATGGAGAAACAGCTCTGGGGGATAGTATGGTTAATGGACACCTGTTGGTTTTTACTTCAATTTCCATCAACCTCAAATTGGCATGAGTAATGACAAGGATTCTCGGAGATGTAATCCCAGAACGGCTTGAGGAGACCAGGTTTCTTACTACTACTGTACTGTTTTAATACTTATTGTAGGGGAAAAAAAGGTGCTAGTTTATGGTGACAAAGCACGAGAAGGAATCTAGAATCACCTTTTCCAATTAACAATTTTTATTAGACATACATTTTGTAGGAGGATGCGTGTTATTTCATCAGATGTGTAGAGTGGCTGGACTGATACTGGATTTATATTGGGATGACAAGTGGGAAAGGGAGGAGAAGACAGGTTGATTATGTAGATCTGATTATATATGAGATAGATTATAAGTATCTTTAAATCCTACATTAGTAAAGTCACTGTATGCAAGACAGAGTGGCTCTGGGGATTTGGCCCCCCAAATCCACATTATATTTCATCTTTGACTCTAGATGGGGTGGCACTTCCTCAGACTGAGCTGGTGTGCAGCTGTGACTGTGAAGGGGGTAGGCTTTGCACAGATTTGTCTAGTGTGCTAATTACACCCTTTCTGGAACCAGGAGGCCTTGCTCACAGTCACACATGCCTTGGTCACTTCCCCTTTGGATTACAGCAATGCACTCTGTGTGCAGCTGCCCTCAAAGACTACCCAGAAACTTCAAGTGGTCCAGAACTCAGCAGGGCATACTGTGTTGCATGGCTCTAGGTTTACCCATGTAACACCTTTGTTCCATGAGCTGCACTGATTTCCAGGTGTTTTTTTTTCAAAGTACAATTCAAGGTACTGGTCATCACTTTTAAAGCCCTATGCGGCATAAGGCTGGGTTATCTGAGAGACAACCCTTCTCCCCGTTTCCTAAGGACATTTATCTGCCCTAACAGGTTAGATAGCATGGACATGCTCCTTGTCCCTTTCTTTAAACATTGCAATTTTGGAAGAATGCCCTTTCTGTGGCAGCTACTGCCCTGTGGAACACTCTTCCCCTTGAAAACTAGCAGCCTCTACGCTCCTACCCTCCCAGTAAAGTACTGAAGACCTGGTTTGTCCCTCAGTTGCTGGGATAAGATGAGGTGACTGCATGTTGGAACCAGGGTTTTGTTGTCATGCATTTGGTTTAAATACTTTTAATATGGTTTTATGGTTTATTGTAATTTACAGTCAAGTTTAAGATGGGCATCTGTATAAATGTTTCAAACAAATAAGTAAAATCTGATGAAGTGAGGAGCAGCTTGTGAAAGCTTATTCCTCTTAATATAATTTGTTGGTTGGAAAAGATTTGAAAGACTTCCTCTGGGGTTAACTTAGAATCTCAAGAATGATGTATTTACTATAAGTTACCTCTTTTTCATTATATGCACTTTGGGGATGGAGGGGTAAGATAGCTCAGCTCCAAGGTTGTTAGGGAAAACCTTTCAGTTTATTGGCCTCCCTTCCCTTGTCCAGCTGCCAGATTTTCAGGCTCCATCCTTGTGTGATTTGCATCTAAAGACTGGCTAAGGTGCCTTTTGTTTGAGAGCTTTGTCATTCCATTCCATTTCTCCCCAGCCCTACCACCCGCCTATTGCTGGCTCTGAGCTCCAGCTTTGTTGAATGTGAAGAAAGAATTAGTGTAAATCTGTTGGGAGAAACTGGTGCTAGAATCCAAGTGGGCCAAGGAGGAAAGGAGATTTCAGAATAGGATACTTTTTAAGTATCTGAAAAAAAATAACCTAAATAAATGTCTGACTATGACACAAATGTCTTTCCCTCATCTTTTTTCCCCCTTATTATCCTATATAATGAGTGCAAAATACCCCTTTCAATGCATTATGGTGTTTTTAAGTTTCTTAGTGACAAGACACATAGAAAGAAAAGGAAAAGGAAAGTATGTTCCCCCTGTTACAAGGACTTTGGTATATACAGTTTAGGGATTATGGGAACTGAAATACAGCCCATGGAGATGGAGCGGTAGCATTTGAAAACAATCGATGAAAGCATAGAGTTGATAGATAAGGTGGAGAGAGAGTTGTCCCATTAGGGACAGCAAGTATCATCCTTAGATGGGCACCATGTGATTATTTTGTGCACCTATTAAAGAAGGGCATTATATGCTATCATTTGTGCTCACCTTCTAAGGTGACACAAAACTCTCTTCTTTTCCCATGTTGTTTAACATCTATATGAAACTCCTGGTGAAGATATTGATCTGTTTATGGTAAGTTATCATGAATATGCTGTTGATATCCGGATAGATATATCTTTGCTTTGGATCAGGCAGGAGATATGAATTAGAAATGATTGGGATGACTCAGGTTGAAACTCAATTCCAGATAGGTGGAGTTCTGTTCATCCAGAAACCACCACTTTGTGGCTGGCCACTACACTGTCTGTGGATGGGGTTGTGCTCCCTCTAATGGAGCAGGTCTATGACTTGCAAGTTCTCCTGGACACATAGCTCTTGCTAGATCAGCTGATTGATTCTGTGGTCAGAGGAGTCTTTGCTCAGCTTCAGCCAATCCCCTATTTATTTATTTATTTGTATCTCACATTTATTATTTTTACAAATAACTCAAGGCGGTGAACATACTCAACACATTTTCTTCTTCTGTTTTCCACACAACAACAACTCTGTGAGATGAGTTGGGCTGAGAGAGAGTGACTGGCTCAAGATCACCCAGCCAACTTTCATGGCTAAGGCACGGTTAATTGCAGACCTGTTTAGAGTGATATTAACTTGTGTCCATATTACCTTAGACTGGATTACTCAGGGTTGCCTTTGAAGACTATGTGGATATTTAAGTGGATAGAGAATACAGCAGCTCTCAGGTAGTTAAAAGCTGCTTTAGCATTTTACACTCAAATTGCGGGTGCCTTGTTGTCTCCCAATGTGTTCTAGACTATAATTCCAGATGCTGATTTTGCCCTTCAGAGCTGTATATGCTTGAGTCCAGATTACCTACAGGACTCTCTGTTTCAAACAGACAGTAAGAACAGTATGAGAAGGCATGCTTTGGGTGTCCTGTCCAAGATATTAAGGACATGGGAACCTGGAAGAAGGTTTTCATGGTGGTGACCCTGTCCTGGAATATGTTACCCCTAGATGGCTCTCAGACTTCTATTATTTTAGTGAAACAGTTAAAACTAGGGATTCAGTTGAGGATTTGGGTCTTGAGATATCTGTGGTGGAAAGCTGTTTCCATTGTAATTTTGAAGTTTAATGATAAATGCTATATTAAAATATTGAGAGTTAATTTACTATTGATAATTGTTTAGCTTGATGTGACCCACGATATCTTGAAGGAGGCAGGAAACAACCACATGAATAAACAAGTCAAAAAATAAATGCCACACAAATAATTTATTTGCTTATTTATACTTCACATTTCTGAACTGCCCGTATCCCACAAAGTTGCTGTATAAAGGGTAAAATTAGAAGGGCAATTTGGACAGACCCCTTTCCCCAGCCTCAAATAGGAAAATGTATGCAAGTGAATATTTTATTATAATTTGTTTTGTTTTTTTAGATTTGTTTCCCTAGGCTTAACCCTAGCCTGCTGAATAAAGCCTGCATAGAGTCTTTGTTCTTTTATATGACCTTCAGCAATAGAGAGTTTAAGATCTTTATGGCAATCCGCAAATTATTTTGTTTGTTTGTTATTTACTTAATCAATTTATGTCGCTGATCTCTTGCCAAATGACTCTAGGTTGCCAGCAAGAATTAAGAGTTAACAACATCCAGAAAGAAAATGTCTATGGAGATTTTCAGTCATCCAGGTCAAAGTTATCCCAAAGATGCTTTTTTCACAAGGCAACGGGACTTTCTTGTTTTTCTCTGAAGTCGTTTTGCTTCTCATCCAAGAAGCTTCTTCAGCTCTGACTGGATGGTGGGGAATGGAAAGATTTATATTCCTTGCAGACAGCTGATCATTTGCATTCTTTTAGCAAGGAGAAAGAATGCTAAAAGAATGCAAATGACCAGCTGTCTGCAAGGAATATACATCTTTCCATTCCCCATCATCCAGTCAGAGCTGAAGAAGCTTCTTGGATGAGTAGCGAAACGTCTTCAAAGAAAAATAAGTCCAGTTGCCTCATGAGAAAGCATCTTTGGGTCCAGAAATAAAGTGGCAAAATAATAAAAATAATAAGATAAAATGTACTGTATCAGGGCTAGGCACATGACTCATACCCTTCTGAACATATTAGGCACATTATCTGGGCTACTGTTTTGAACATTGGGTATTTGAAACATTTAAAAATGTTTAGGTACAATTTTTTGAAACTCACCTATCATTCTGCAATAAGTAGTAGCAATAAAAACAATATTTTTCTCTATGTGCTGCTCGTCCCCAGGCAGCCATGACCAAGATGCCACCCCTTATCAGAAATTAGCCTTATTCCCAAAGGAAAAAACAGGTTAGATAGGATGAGGCCGAATTCTTGGGAAATGATTTTGGGGAGATCTTCCTTTGACTATAAAATTGATTTTAAATCAAGCAACCTCACTAACTTGCCATGTATAAGTTGCTGGATTTGTACAGTGCACTTAATTTGGCTACTGAATAAACATTTTTTTTTATTTTGCCCAAAATACATTGAACTATTTAAATATCCTGGATTCATACTCTTAGTTACCAAAACATACACAAACAAACCCAAACTAACTAAGCTTAGCATGTTTTATGAATATAGCCCAACTGACTTAGTAAAATATATTGTGTGGCCATAACAGTAAGTGGTATTAGTTTTCAGACTCTGACTGAAAAATAAACTAAAACAGACTAAAGCAGTGAAGGTTTATTTTAGTGCAATGTTGACTATCCCTTCTCTTGAGCTGAAGCTTAGCTGGTGCAACAAAACGATTACCAGTATAAAACAGACAATCTAGATAGTTTCATATTTTGGTGCTAAATAAATTGGCCTAAAACCAAAATGCTTACTTTATGTATAGATTAAATAAAATTGGGTTAGAAGGAAAGAAGTTTCTTTTGCATTCTTGCAAACAACAAGCTTAGCTAAAAAATACCGAAGAAACCAAAAATTAGGTTTGGCAAAGTCCTCTTTTTTAATATTCTGTATGGAATGCTTGATGATATTGAAATCTGCCAAGATGTCCAAGAGAGCCAGGATGGACTCACCACCCCTATCCCAAGCTCAGTTCAATGTATTTTGAAGAGATATATATGGTTTAGAAAAATATTAATAAGAATATCTTGGTTGTAATGGAATTACAGCCATCAAATTACAGTCATCCTTTCTACTATGAAGCCTTTTTCAGAATTGTTGACCTTTACAACATTGCCACCACATATGAAAAAAGGTTCTAACCTTGTAATTACATTTTCCTAGGAAATAGAATTATTCAGTTTAGTGATCAAGAGTGGAGTAACATAGTAAAACACTTTATGCCAATTTTCTCTAGGTAATAATATTCCAAATAAATCTGATGTTCTTCCATTAGAATTCCCAGGGTTCCATCTCAATAACTATATTCAAATTCTGCCTCCATTTAATCATACAATTCTTGTTTCATTATTATTATTTTTTTTTGGGTAAATATTATGTAAACTGTCAAAGCTGAAGAAGTGCATAAGTTCAAGCTGTTGATTGGGCCACTGAAGAGACTCAATGGAAATGGAAACCAATCAGGTTCAGAAGTGTCCACAGAGGATCTCCCTATTATCAAAAGGACAAAAGCATCATTTTGTGGGAGCACAGCCCCTTTTGAACAAAAAGGGCGGAGCTTGTGTTGCATTGCTTATTTGCTCTTTTACACTTTACTATTTATAGTACAGTGAATATGTTTTCTTGGAAAAAATAAAGAACAGATATGAAAAAGAGGCAAATCTGAAAGAGATTCATAGGGAAAAGATTAATTGTTTATGTTTATAACTTTGTTTTAGAAAGGAAAAATCAAGAGCAAAATAAAAAAAACTTTACAAAAATGGCTATTGTAATAAAAATATCTAAAATCAACCAATATACAGTATGTAAATTTATTTTATTAAAAATATTCAGTTTTCATATTTTTACATGAATGTGAAACACTGAGCATTAAATATCTTTGGTATAGTAAAAGTCAATTAACCAAAATAGAGGACAAAAGTGATTTTTTGAAAAAATAAATCTAAAGGATGGCTTTCTGAAATAAAGGACTGTCTTTTATAATAAAGAACATGTCACTGTAATTTATTGTTATTTTTATTATCTAAGTCTTGTTTTATACATTTAATACATCATGCATGGCTAAGATGAAATTTTGTCTTTGTGTATTTCTATATAACTTCCCTGTGTATTTGGATATTAAATATAATATGCTGTATAGGATGTACATTGTATCCTGGGTTATTTTGTGTATTTGGAACGCATAGGCCGTGTGCGCCCCAATGGTTGGAGGGGGAGGGGGGAGGAGGAGTCCGGAATTCTCCATTGCAGGCCCAGATTTAGCATCAGTGCAAAGGGTTTTGTTCCAAGCAGGGCTTTGGGCCTGCAGCTCTCACCACTGAGCGCAAAGGATTGTTTCTGGGGCAACCTATCTCTTTTGGCAGCATGGGCCTGCTCTTCTGATGCATTTGCCTGGGGGAAATGGAGAGGGATGAGCTCCACTCTTCGAACTGGCATCTCAGGGGTATTCTGGGCCTGAGGGAAGAGCTTTAGTAAAGTCTTCCAATTTCTCTCCTTCCTGAGATGACATTTCAAGTGACAGAATGCCATATTTAAGTGAGATGTGTATGTTAATCTGATGCATTAATTCTCTAGCATTCTGTACCTTGGTGCTTTATTTTCAGCCAATTAGGCCCAATATTTCTGGAAAAAGTAAGGTTAGGGAAGAAGGAACTTAATGAGATTGACCTGCTTAAAAGTCTTGTCAACATTGAATAACAGAATAACAGAGATTGAAGGGACCTTGGAGATCTTCTAGTCAACCCCCCCCTGCTCAAACAGGAAACCCTGTACCATTTCAGACAAATGGTTGTCCAATCTCTTCTTAAAAACTTCCAGTGTTGGACTTCCGGTGGATTTTGCGTGCGTGATGGCGGCTACTTTGTAGCCGTCCTCCTGGGTAAGTGTAAGAACCGCTATGAACAGCAGATATCAGCTGTTCAGCGGTTCAAAATCCCCCTCCCGGGCAAAGGGGGGGGGTAGAGAGTGTCTGAATAGTGGTAGAGCCTCTTTCGCACCCCCCAAGTTTTTTTTGGGGGGGTGAAAGGAGTGCTCCCACGGAGTTCAGACTTGTCTCCGCTTCCCAGCTGTTTTTGTCCTCAGGGACAAAACGAGCCGCTGCAAACACCTCCGTGCTTAAAGAGAACTGGTGAGTTTTTTTTTTTAAATGGACAGAGCTGAGTAGAGGATTTAGTTTTTGCTTTCTTTGACTTATTTGGATTTTAAGTTTTAAGATTTGTTTCTATTTTTATTCTCTCTTTTTATTTTTTTTCTTTGTTGAAAGGGAAAGTAAAATGGCGATCGGCAAACTCCTCGGTGTTTTTTTTTCTGGAAGTTAGAATGCTGACCGGCAGGCTTTTTGGTGTTTTTCTTTCTTTCCTTTCCCTTTCTCTTTTTATTTCCTTATGATTGGAATGGTTGTTTTTGGTATCTCTAAGTATTTTTTTTGGAACGGACTTTTTTTATTTAATTATTATTTTTTTTTTTCTTCTCCCTTTTTTTTTCCTTTGAACTCCCTTTTTTTTTATTGTAATGACCCTTTTTTGAAGGACTTTTTTTCTGTTTAATTTTTTGTAATTTTTAAGAAGGAGTAAAACTTTTTTTTAATTCTTTTTCTCTTCCTTTTTTTCCCTTTTTTCTTTTTATTATAATGACCTTCTTTGGAGGGAGTTATATTTTTGCTTAAGAAGGACTAAAGGTTTTTCTTTAAGATGGCTCCAAAGCGTCCAGGGATTTCTACAGTTTCTAAATCAACAGTTTCACCCTCTTCTGGGGGTCAGCTAATAACTATGAAGGACTTGCAAGACATGATGGGAGATGTTATAATTCAAATTAGGGCAGAAATGAAAAAGATTTTAGAGGAAAACAATAAGATCTTGAGACAAGATTTTGTTTTGGCTTTAGAAGGTGTTGCTTCTGTTCTTGAAAAGGTGAACTCCCATGTGGAAGAGGTAGCTGAAAAAGTGGACATAATGGAGGGGAAAATTGAAAGTATGGAAAAAGAAATGGAAAATGAGATTCTTATGCTTCAATATGGACAAATGGAATATGCCTTAAGAATTAGAGGCCTGGGAGAGTCTTTGCAAGGAGATCTGAAGGAGATGGTTGCAAAGGACTTTGCATTGATTTTGAATAAAGAAAAAGAGGGAATACTTAATGAAATTGAAAAATTATTTAGGGTTAACTCTGTGGTGGCAGCACAGAAGAATCTGCCAAGAGATGTGGTAATTTACTTTGGTAAAAGATCTTTACGCAATGAAATTGTGCAAGCCTATTATAAGAAGAGATTTCAAATTGCTTCACAAGATGTTATAATTTTTAAAGAGATCCCATCTAAAATTTTAAGAAGAAGAAAGGAGTTTGCTTTTTTAGCAAATGAACTTAAAAAGAGAAAAATTTCATTCAGATGGGATGTTCCGATTGGAATGGTGGTGAATTACCTGGGGACATGTTATAGACTTAATACTGTTTTTCAAGCAAAAGATTTTTATACTTCGGTCCTGGGGGTATGTGCATCGCCATCAATTAAGTTTAAAGCTTTGGAAGAAAAGAATGTAGAATCACAGTTTGAAGAGCCTATATTTATGAAAACTGGAGAATCTTTGTGTGAGAGGCCTCAACAAGTCCAGGTTGAGGAGCAGAAGACAACTTGTGCAGTATATAATCCCAAAGAAAAGCAGCAACAGAAGAAGGTTAAGGAAGTTTCATATTTAGTGGTTTCTGAATCTCTGGGAGATGTTAGACCTACAAAGTCTTTGGAGCAATCTTTAAGGGTGGAATTGTTGCCTGAAATGGAAACTGGGAAATCTCAGTCTGAGGGGCATCAACAAGAGAGGAAGGGCAGAGGATAACTTGTACAACTTACAATTGTAAAGATCAATACAAGGAGGAATTTAAGGAACCCTTATTGGCTTCGGAGTCGATGGGAGATTCAGGAATTTTGGAGCAGTCTCCTAAGGCAGAACTTGCAGCATTTCTTACGAGTTTGATACAAGAATGGAGAAGGGAAATGGAAGAATGGAAGAATGGAGAATGGAAAAAACTGGAATGTGAATAATTAATAATACTAATATAATTGAGATTGATAAGGATGTAGTTTTTTACGGATGGAATTAGTTATTGGTGAAGATTGAAATGTTTAATGTGTTTATTAACTTTGTTGTTTTAAGTTTTGAACCTTTAATGATAATATTGTTTAAATTTGTGTTTTGAAGGGATTATAATTTGCTTATTTTAGTGAGTGGATTCTAATGTTTTAAATTTTAAAAATTTGTGGTTTTGGAGGGAGTTTATATAGAGTGATGATTGTATTTAGATTTGTTTAGGATTTAAAAGTGTTTTTAGTTTTTAAATATTATTATTAATATTTTTAAGACAAAATAATTTGTTTAATTAAATGTGCTTAGATTTGTTTAGGACTTATAGGTTTTTTAAGTTTTTGTTTTTTTTTTTTTTCTTTTTGGATAGGAGAGAAGATTATGAAGATTGAAGGAAATATGTACTTACTTTAAGTTCTTTAAGAGTATTTAGCTTTAATGGTATAACAAAGATTTGTATGTTTATTTTTTCGTTTTAGGATAAAGAAAGAGGGAGAAATTAGATTTTATATTATAGATATAGATATTCAAAGAAAGTAATGTTTAAATTTGTGTTTTTGGAGGGAGCTTATATAGAATGATGATTGTATTTAAATTTGTTTAGGTTTTAAAAGTGTTTTAAGTTTTTTTTTTTTTTTAATTAAGCCTGTACTCAGCTCTGGGAAGTCCAGGGGAGGGTTTGGGAGCTTGGGAAGGGGGGGGGGTGAGGTAGGGGGGGTATGGGAAGGGGATTTGTTTTTGTAAAATGTAAAAATTTTCAATAAAAAAAAAAAAAAAAAAAAAAAAAAAAAAAAAAAACTTCCAGTGTTGAAGTTGTTGGAGTGTGCATTTCTACGGGTTTAAAGATGATGACACTTAAGACTCTCTGTTGCATTGCTACATTGCCAGTAATGATTTAAGGAAGGCTTTGCAGATATTGGCAGGATGGAGAATTTGACTGATCTGAATAGCCAGGTGCCTACAGGTCATATTATAATTGGACCTTTATGCAGAAGGGCTCTGTGCCTGACTTTTGGAAAGTAAGGGTACTCAACTGGGGATTTACCCCATTAATATGAGAATATGTGGGAACAGGCTTTCATTTTAGTTGAACTTCTGATGCCATTTTTCATCTTGCAGCAGCTTCTAGGACAGCTCCCAGAATTCTGATTAAAGTAGTCTGACTAAAGTCTTCTCTCCTTTGTTGTCATTACAATAAATCTGGATCGGTGCACAACATCTAAAAAATAATTTGGTGAATGCATAGCAATCTCACACCTCTTCTCATTTCTGTCACAGGGGAGTATGTAGAGGGGGTCAGTGACCAAGATGTGCTTCTTATCCACTCCTGTCGTCAGTGGACTACAGTGACGGCCCACAGCTTGGAGGAAGGACATTATGTCATTGGCCCCAAGATTGACATCCCCCTCCAATATCCAGGTAACAAAATGGTGAGAATTCAATGAAGCGCATACTTGAAAAGAAATAGTGGAAAAGAGTTAGACAGCAAACTCTTAGATTTTTGTACAGATACTCTGATAGCTGTCCTAACTTCTTGAATGTCTCTGCTTAGGGTTAGTTTCTTTTTTTACTTTCCTTCTGATCAGTAGTGATGTACCTTTTCTGAAACCTAGATGCATCGATCACATTGTCTGGGATGATAAACTATAAAGGGAAAAAGATAGATCCTTGCCTCACAAGCTTATAAAATGAAGTTGGGAGAAATGGATAAGAGAAGATCTGGATTTCTTTTTATGGATCTGTGCCTAAAAGAAATAGAGTTTTAGGATATAGATTAGTAGATATCCCTGCACTGTTGAGTAAGCAAAGTATCAGCCAGGAAAGTTCAAAAAAATATAGGAACACTTCTGATCAATCCAATGGCTTTATATTATTTTCAGATTAGAGGGATTGCTTATTGTTTGTCCTCCAAGGTAAAATGGCATGATGAAACTGTTATCTTATTTTGATAAATGTATAAGGAGGTTAGGATACTTTTTAGTGGTGCTTAGCAGCTTAAAAAAAAGATACCTTTTTTGTCTTTTTTTTCTACACATTCCAGTTCCTCTCATGGTTTTGTTGCATATAGATTTTTCATCAGATAGGATCTCATGAGCTTCCCATTCCAACTCTTATGGTTTTTTATTTATGGAATCCTTGGTGGCCTCTAGCTTAGTTGTTTTCTTGCAGATGTTTGGCTACCTGGCTAGGTAACAACTTCAGTGTTTTTAAATCTTTCTTCTAATGGGGGAAAATAATAAGCAGCTTTATAAGATCTCCTTCTAGTAGAATATAACAAGATCTTCTCTTTCTGATTGATTGTGGTGAGATCTTTTAGGTAAATATGCACACAGCAAGATTTACACCCAGTGTGAGCTATTGTTGACAAAGGAGCTACATAACGTGTTGACTAAAATAGAATAGCTTAATAAACTCTACACTGTCATCTTCTATCAGTATTTCCTGACAGGGTTTCAGAGGATGAAATAATTTCCTGATATTAGAGAGTGAAAAGAGCAGATGCAGTTTGTAAAGCAAACGGAGAAGGATCAGCTATGTGGTATTAGCCATATCTCAGGCTAGACTTTTCATAATAAATAGATCAGCAAAAATCAGGACTTCTAATCAGGGGGGAAAACTCAAAATATTAAATTTGTTGCAAATTGTTCTAGTGAGTAGATGGGTGAATGATATTTTTCTGTTTTCTATAAACATTGTAATGGGAATGGAGATCTATATTGTATATACTAGGTTTACACTTAATTTCATTGTGTGTTACACAGTGACAATAAAGATATTCTATTCTATTACACCATTAGACTGAGAGCTCCAAAATCTGCCAATCCATTCTGTTGCCTCCCCTTTTGTTTTTTACTCAGAAAGAAAAAGGGAGTCTCCCAGCTTCATTTGGAAAATCTTGTTTTTTCTAAAGGGCTTTAGTGGGCCTGGTTTGTTTTCATTTATGGCCTTATTTTTGCCAGTTTTTTCCTTGTCTAATTTCTACCATGCTCAGCCTCTCAATCTGTACTGCATGTGAGGAATCTGTGACCCTCCAAATGTTGAACTATAGCTCCCAACTCCTCTAGCCAATGGTTGGACTTTAAATTAATAGTATCAAGTATCCTCACTCTTAGTCTAGGTTTAGTTGCAAACATTCTTGGGCATTGTGGTCCTGGACTTGCTAATGCTTCTCCATCTTGCCTGCATTCTAAGGTAGAAAGAGAGTACCAGTGACCTGCCTTAGAAAATATGGTGAAGGCGAATGTTAAATGAAAACAGAGCATGGTTTGCAGGAGGTTGGTGCCTCCAGATCAGAGAAGGGAAAGGGAGTTGCTGGCACCATGTGAGAGCACTGGGGAGGTGCTGAACAGATGGTACAGTAGGAAGGAGTGACTGGAGTCATGAATTAACAGAACTGACATCATCTCTGGCCCTTAATGAGACTCTTAAGTGCCTCCCATCTTTGGTAATGATGTGCAAGTATGAATAAATAATAAGAGGCAAGCGGACAGGAACAGTTAATTGCTGCTCCTTGGGGAAACAGATGGGACAGGAAAAGAAGAGTAAGTGTGTTAACCTGTTTGTTGGCCCCATTCATAAAAAAACCCAGAGCAGATGGCTCCAGTTTCAGCTTGCAAGCAAAGCAAAATGTACACTTCATTCCATTGTGAAACGGTTGCTTTTGATAAGTGTAAGTGGGCAACTGCATGCAGGGAAAATATTAGCTTGCCAGAATGGTTGGTTGCTGTTAAGAATGGTAGAAATGAGAAAGATCAGGCTTCCCAACTGACTTGAGAAATTCAAATCTTGTTGAAATGAACAGGAGTTGCTTCAAAATTTAATTCCTTCTGGTGATGGAGACATGATGAAAGTAGCCTGTGCTATTTAGGAGAAAAGAGACGCCACTAAGACTTTTCATATGAGAGATTGTATTTTGTCTAGGCCAGTGTTTCTCAACCTTGACAATTTTAAGGCAAGTGGACTTCAACTCCCAGAATTCCACAGCCAGCAATGCTGGCTGTGGAATTCTGGGAGTTGAAATCCACATGCCTTAAAATTGTCAAGGTTGAGAAACACTGGTCTAGGCAACAGTGTGTATACCTAAACCATTCTTCTTGGGCTGCCTTGGAAAATCAATTCATTTCATCTCTACTGAAATGAATTAGGATATCTCAGAGCTATTTTTGCTCAGAATGGGTTTAAATATCACACAGAGGTTTCAGTTAATATGACTAAGCACTCTGAGGTCTGAGTCTGCTTTTGGCAACAGCAAAACACCCCTGAAAGCATTTATTGGCTTTTGAATGTGCTAAAAATTGAATTTTTCAATTGTGCTCTTTTCCTGACAATTTAGGAGTAGGAAAGTTTATTTCTGCTTCTATCTTTATCTGCTCAACTAGCTTGCGAGTTAATTTAGGATAGCACATGGAAAATGGCTAACGGTCACCTAGTGATAGGTGGATTGGGATTTGACCCCTGATATCCTTGGAGTCTAGTCTAACACCATTCTGATCTCATTTAATCTGTTTCTATAGTGTTTGAAACCAGAATGTTTAAACTGTACTGACAAAATATCCTCTGCAATCTTTTACTTTATGCTGATGAATGAAATTGAGATTCCCAGATAAACCAAATATTTTAAACTGGGGGATGAAGAGAAGAGGATGGCAATATTTCAGATTAAGTATGAGAGTTAAGTGTTCCCTGAATGACTGAAAAGAGTGCCTTCAAAAAAAGCCAAGATCTGTTCATCATCTCAGAAGATGGGACATGTAGTAATGGGTTTATATTATAGTATGACAGATTATGATTGAATATTTGGAAACATTTCCTAACAGTTGAGGGTCTTTTGATAGTGAGCAAACTATCTAGAGAGGACAAACAGAAAGACTGTGTTCTTGTAAAGAGCAAGAGTTTGGACACAGTGACCTGAACATAAACTCCCAACATTGTCATTCCAAGTGATGTGAAATAAATGTATGAAGCCTGTGGCCTTTCAGAAAGAACACACGATAGAGACAATAACTTGTGGCATTTCTATAAATGTTCAAATGCTTCATACACATCATTTCAATAATTGCATCTTATAAGATACATATTCAATGTATTTTGAACTGTCTTATTATTGCAAAGTGGGTAAGTACATGGATGTCCTCAGGGGAATCAAGAGGAAGCAAATTATGAAAAATCATATCTTGTATCAAATGTTAGGATTCAAATACACAATGATGGCAGTTGTGTGATGATGTTGTGATGCTTGTCATCATTTTGGCGTCATCATGATTTGCTACAGACACTACTAGGTATGTGGACTCATTGTGCCAGTCTGCCAGTGAAGCTCATAGTAGTCATGAGATCTGAACTGACAAAATCTTAACTCATGCTAGTTCCATCAGTGTGTGAATTTCAGAGAAAAAGTTGAGGTTTCAGTAAAAGGGACCAGACCGAATAAGAATGCTGTTTCCTAGTTCCTTATTTCACAGAATTACAGAATCGAGCTAATGAATTAGGCTTAGTAAAACCATGATGCTTCCATGTCCATTCACTCCATCATAAACTGCTAAATTGCTCATCACCCTTTAGTTTCAAGACTCATCCTAAGTAAGAATTATCACAAAATTCCCAGTCAGGCATTCCTTCTTCACCTGTGTCTGCGTCCTTTGCTATTTATGCACTGAGGAAGACATTTTGAAAAGGAGAAATTCTCTGTGCGGCTTGTGATTTTGAACTATATGCAATCAGAGTTGCAAAATCACAAGAGCTATGTTCAGGAAATAAAACAGATCCCCCTCTCCTAAATTCTTCCTTTCAACAGCTAAAACGGGAGTAGGCCTGAGCATGCATGGCTCCTTTTTTTTTTTTATAACTGGAATAATACGGAAGAATGCTCAGGAAAGGCCAGTGTATTCCCTGCAGTTGAAATCCTTAAGTTTGTATGTGTGGTGAATTTTTAAAAGACCATTACTAATAAGAACTTGGCAGCTTTAATTCTACAGTGCATTTTCTGGCAAAATATTCTAACCTCATATCTCTCCTGTTCTAGCAATTTGTTCTGATAAAAGACATCAAGAAGTCATCTCCCTCTGCGCCAATAATACAAACACACACACACACACACACACAGAGAGAGAGAGAGAGAGAGAGAGAGAATTTAAAAGATTATATTGTTATACTGTTATGTCTGTAACTCAGAGAGCAAGAGTGTAAAGAAGCAGAGATGCCATGGATATTCATCTCTATCCATTGTATGCCTTTGTTACTCTTCCAGCTGGTGCATTGATGCCCCCAGCCCAGCCCACAATTGCTTGTTCCCATATTGCCTTTTCCTTGGGAAAAAAGAAAGAGGCCCATGGCTGATAATAGAGCTGGGGACAGACCTGACACCCTGCCTCTTTCTCACTTGCCCTCATCACCAGCAGCTCTGTCATTGACTTCTACTCCCTTCTACTCCAATTTGATATTTCCATCTGTTTGGCATCCTTGTTTGCTGGGTACAGAGAAGTTGCTGGGCAAACTATGGCAACTGAATTCTGGGCAGAAATTAAGACAGCAATACCATTTGCTGGTATTGGGATCTGTTGCTGCTGAAAGATAACTAAGGAGTTACAGGCAGCTCTGAGCTCCTTCAGAAAGAATAGGAATGCAACACAATATAATAAAATGGAGATTATAGAGGATAACCCAGATAAAAGACAAGGTTTTCAGCAAAAGGCATAACAGACTAAGGATTCCCTTTATTAATGAATTACATGTACAGCTGGCAAATATTTTGTGGTCTGAAGACCAGCCTTCCCTTATACCAGGCCAGTGCTTCATCCAGTCACAGATTCTTGCTATCACAAGGGCTCACATGTCTTCATCTCATTTGATTCACACTGCCACAAGTCCGGATGCCAATATTCATTTTTCACAAGAATGCACTTTGATGTATAAACAGGAAAGTTTTATTCCTAATTCTAGGCTGTGATTAGCTTATGACTTGGAAAAAGAAGAAATGTGTTCTATGTATATTTAGATACAATTGTGTTCTTGATACATAGATCTTTTTCAGGTTGGACTTTTTTTTTCTGAATGGAGAATGTGCCTGGCTCTGGAGAGACTTAGCTGTTGATGATGGCTTAGAAACATAACAAATGTGATGGGGAGAAAATGATAGAGGTTTATAAAATTATAAGTGCACAGTACATCAATACAATATTTTTCTCATCTTTTCTTATTTATATTGGAATATAGATTTGAGATCTAAGGGACTGGTTTGGACAAAACTCAGCAGCACTTTTTCATGTGGCTGCTGATAAAAACAGGATCACCAACATGATCACCAACGTCCGATAACGGATATGGCACAACAAGAAGAAGATAGATTTGAGACATTTTTACACAGTACAGTTAATGTATGGAATGTATGGGACCTAATAGTGGGCAGGAACAAAGAGGGCTCTAAAAGAAGATTGGTTAGGTTCCTGAAGGAAAAGTAAATAATTTATTCTTTGTGACGGTGGCTACATGGAATTCTAGGTTCAGAATTACTCTGCTTCCTACATTCTAATTGACAGAGAGCAAAATGGGAGAAAACTATTAATTATTTTGATGATTATTTGTGTGCTTCTAAAGCTATCTGGTTAGCTGTGCCTGGAAATAGGATGCTATCTAAATAGACCCTTTGTCAGAACCAGCTACTCGGAGCTCCTATATTTATTTGGTGTCTAACTCCATCATTTTTCTTTCATCTTTTTTTTAAATTAAAAACAAAAAACAAAAATGGAGAACTATATGAGAACAAATATGCCAATGATTGCTAGCCATAGTATATTAAAACAGGCTCGGCACTAAGCACAAAAATACCTCTGATCATAAGATGTTGCAGGAAAAAAAAGTTCATTAAATCCCATTTGTAAGCTTCCCTAATGTTTCTAGTTGGCCACTACTGGAAATATTAATTAGTTAGGCATAGCAGTAGGTCTTCCAGAATCTTCCCTTCTCATTCTCTGCCAGCCTCTTGATTCAGCTGCCTATCTGGCTTCAACAGAGAAAATAATAACTCAGCAAACCCATCTACTAACTAAACTAGCATGTTTTGGGTTCCAATCCTGCAGGGAAATTTAAGCTGCTGGATCAGGACAGGGATGTCCGGGAGCCTGTGCAGTACTTCAACAGTGTGGAGGAGGTGGCGAGCATCTTTCCAGACCGTGTGTTCGTCATGGAGGCCATCACCTTCAGCGTAAAGGTTTGTTGTACTTTAGCATATGCCAGCTGTCTAAAGAATAGATGGGAAATGGGGTAGGAATGCTCTTTCCACTCAGGTCAACCTCCCTCTATTCGGAGTTGATATCTAATTTCTTGACAGTAGTTTTGTTCTGCTTGGTTAATAAAGAGCTAAGCAATAGCAAAGCAAATTAAAAGAGTTTTTGCAAGCTCAGATTCAATCACGTCTGGTTAACCAAAATGTGATTTGCAATAGTTGACTATTTCATATCTGATAGGCTGTATAACATTTTTGAAGGATCAGGTTTTTTTAATGCAATAACCATTGCTAAAATGAGAAATTAGATAGCTGAGATTTGAGGAGTTGAAAGCAGAATATAGCCTCGCTTTCTAGTGTAAATTGGCCTCAAAGTTCAGAATGATGCTTTAACTTTTGGGCTTTCCCCAAAAAGACAACTGGTTAGCCACTTGGAGAGAGATGGATCATTGAACTGGCTGGATCTCTTTTGTATTTTTGACTATCTTAATGGTCTTTTTAACATGAGTTTAGGGATTTTCTCTGAATGAATAGAAATATTAATGTATCTTCTCTAATTTTATCAATTGCATTTTAAACCTGGGGTGGAGATAAGATTTGGAAAATCAAGGAGCACAGTAGAGTATTTGCATTCCTTCATTGCCTCGGGGTTTCTAGTTCAATCTGGATCTCTGGATCTCCAATTTTAAGGTCATGAATTATCTCTAGGAATAAATAGAAACACCTTTCCTACCACAAAGCTAAACACACTCTAGGAAGAAAGTATAATGCACTTTACTGAAAACCACAACAATAATATCTAATAGGATCAAATGCATTCTATGTTTAGACAGGGCTTGGTTTTCAGAAACAGTAAAGGATGAAAAAGTAAGTATGTACAAAGCAGAACATTTCAAAAAGTGTCACTTCCTCTAGGGCAGGGTTGTCAAACCTCTGGCCCCTGGGCCGGTTGCATCATATGGAAGCCATGCCCATCCCAGCTCCGGCAATGCAAAAAAAGTCATCATGTGACGCGGTGAGTTTGACACCTGTGCTCTAGGACTACAATCCTAATCACATATAGGGATAATTCCCATTGAACAGAGTGGGATTTTCTTCTGGGAAATTATATATAGAGCACTGTACCAAATCTTTAAAAAAATAGCATCTTAGAACTTCATTTGCCTAATGAAATGAAAAATAGTTTCTGTACTCTGTAAAACAGAGAAACACAGGATTATTTCCTTTTCAAGTGGTGACGGCTTTGATCTTAAAGCCAGTTCAATTATCTATTTTGTGATACATGTCTTAAAAGACAAATGTCTTTTAAGTAACCCAACTTAGATAATTTACTGGAATTTGACTTCTCTCACCCCAAACCCATGCAATCTGACATCTCTCTCAGTTGGCCGTTCAGGTATCCATCTCTTAAACCAGTGGTTCTCAACCTGTGGGTCGGGACCCCATTTGAGGTCGAATGACCATTTCACGGGGGTCGCCAAACAACGCAGTCCGCCATTTTTCCCCCCTTTCCTTAGCTGTGCTACTCCCTTTTATTTTATTGGCTTTTGAAAGCCAATAGAATAGACTCTCTTGAATAGAGTCTAATTCTATTGGCTTTCAAAAGCCAATAGGAATTGTCCAGGCTGTCTCTGCCCTGCTGAGCCCGCCAAAAGTCCCATTCTGCAAACGGTGCTGCACCAGTTGAATAGTCCTCGACTTACGACCAATTGAGTAGTCCTCAACTTACAACCAGTTGGGGGTCGCGGCATTAAAAAGGTTGAGAACCACTGTCTTAAACTTTTCTCTAATCTTTTGTGTCAAAGAGATTCCTATTCTGTTTTTCCTTTTTGATCAAATGGATACAATTCAAGAGCCTCTGAGTGGAATGAAGTCCATCAGCCCCAAATGATGGCCTATGGTACAATACTTCTTTCTTCCATATACAGCATACACAATCACAGAAATCTATCCTTTAGCTTTTTCTTCATGGCTCACATGATGGCAGCGTTCAGCAGTAGCAGTAGCAGCAGTATCACAGAACCCCTCTTTCTGCGATACAAAGCCCCCTCTTTCCTCACCCTCCATGTTGTAGAATTCTCCTTGTTAAGCCTTTTATCTATCCATTTTCCCTCGCCAATTGGCTTCTTCCAGGTTGTGTCCGGTGAGTTCAGTGAAGACAGCGAAGTATACAATTTCACGCTGCATGCAGGAGATGAATTAACACTTATGGGCCAGGCAGAGATTCTGTGCGCAAAAGCTGCGAAAGAAAAGTCACGTTTGAACACACTGCTGAGGAAGTTGGGCAAAGCAGGTGTCCCTGGCACTGGTGGTGGGAATGGTGGTAGTGGCAACAGCAGCAGCAGCAACAACACTGGGGGTGGCAGCGGCAAACAGTTGAAGGGCAAAATGCCTTGCTTGATCTGTATGAACCATCGAACCAACGAAAGCCTCAGCTTGCCTTTCCAGTGCAAAGGGCGCTTCAGCACTCGCTCACCACTGGAACTGCAAATGCAGGAGGGGGAGCATACAATTCGCAGTATCATCGAGAAGGTGCGACTGCCTGTCAATGTGATTGTGCCCAGCCGGCCACCTCGAAACCCCTATGATCTGCATGCCATCCGGGAGGGCCACTGTTACAAGTTGGTGAGCATCGTCTCCAAGACAGTGGTCTTATGCTGCATTCTCCGCAAGGATGCGGTGGCACCCTTCCACTTCCTCCTGCTCACAGATATGCCCCGTTTTCTGCTGCCGGAGGGGATGTTGCGTGTAGGCGGAGACCCCCAACTGGAGAAGTTGTTACGAGAAACTGCTGCTCTCTGCCAGGAATGCTTTGATCCCAATGAATATTCCAAGGCTGTGCGGGAGGCCAAGCCAGACTTCTCAGAAGAGTGTGCCAGCCCCCGCCATATACGACTCTGTCTGCAGGGCTATAGCCGTGATGAATTGGCCCAATCCTTTCAGCGCCTCTCACTTTGCTTGTATGCTGCCTCTGAGAGTAGTTGCCAGGACCCAGCTCAAGGAGGGAGGACCCAGCGATTGCTTCTCCCCTCTCACCAAGAGCCCTCTAGCCTTATTTCTGATACTTTGGATTCTGAGCGTGAATACACGACACCTGATTGGGTGGAACCCACATTCCGGACTCAAGAGCTCCCGTATGAAGAATTGTGGACTAATCAAAACTCAGAGAATTATTCTGAATCTAGCAACACTGTTCCTGGACTGGAGAATGCCAATAAAGGCCAACGGGATCTTATCTCTTTTGGGGGTTCACCTTGCCATCGAGGCCTGCTGCAGGAAGACCTTAACGCAGATGCTCCTCCCCCAGTTCCACCCAAATCTGAAGCGGTAAGAGATTCAGGTAGTAGACAGTTTGATGGAAAATAGAAACTGCAGCCAGGGCAAGCCACTCAAAAATGAATATGTATTTTATTGTTTAACTTGAATTAACCGTCAAAGAAAGTTGTTGTCATCCAGGGAAGGGAATATCACTTATTCAGACAAATTCTGCTTGCAGGGATGTAGATGGATAATCTTTCCATACTGAGGATTATTAGAAAATGAACTAAAATATATCATTATAAATCCTTTATAAAAATCCATAATGCAACCACATTTGGAATATTGCTAACAGTTTTTGTCACTGCACTCTTTTGAAAGTTTGAGCACTTCCTCTATAATGAAAATGTACAATAATAAGTGCATTTTAATGGAGAGAATGGTGCATACAAACATGAAAAGTGAAGATTGGGAAAAGCTTTTCCCACGGCCATAAACGTAGAACCTTGAGGTCATTTAGTACAACTGAACTGTGGAAAATTCAGGATTGAACAATGTTTCTTATACTGTTTTACTGTCCTGCATAGTTTAACTGTAAAATTACCTAAGCTATTTGTTAGATATATAACTTGGCTTTCGTCAGTGGCATACCTAGTACAGGTAGTCCTCAACTTACAACAGTTCATTTAGTGACTGTTCGAAGTTACAACAGCACTGAAAAAAGTGACGTACAACCATTTTTCACACTTATGACCATTGTAACATTCCCATGGTCTCGTGATTTATATGCAGATGCTTGACAACTGACTCACCTTTATGACGGTTGTAGTGTCCCGGCGTCATGTGATCACCTTTTGCAACTTTCTGAAAAGCAAAGTCAATGGGAAAGCCCAATTCACTTAACAACTGTACTAATTTAACAACTGTAGTGATTCAGTTAACAAACGTGGCAAGAGTCATGAAATGGGGCAAAATTCACTTAACAAATTTCTCACTTAGCAACATAAATTTTGGGCTCAGTTGTGGTTGTATGTTGAGGACCACTTGTATTTCCTTTTCTAATTATTTTCCCCTACAGGAACCATTCTGTGACATGGGCTGAGAGTGACTGAGACTGTCCCAAAGTCATTCAATGAACTTTTACAGCTGATGGTGGATTTATACCTGGGTCTCCTTGGACCGAGTCCACCTCCTTAATCACTTTGCATATTATTACAAGCCAGTCTTGAAGACTAATTGCTATTCTGCAAGCACAGCTGTAACTTCAGATGGACAGAATATAGAACTCCCCAGGAATATGCAGAAATCCAGTGTGGGACAAAAGTTGAAATTTTGATCATTTTTTATTTTTTCATTATACCACAGTAATTATTTTTCAATAGATTTTTAGAAAGCAGAAGGAATAACCTCAAGTGATATTGGTCCAATTAGCTTCCAAGGAATGAACCTATGCAATATATTAGACGTTGCCTTTGAATCAGTGATCTCTCAATAGATTATAATGGTTTTCCACTGGAATGGTAGTGATTTCAAAAGGTTAAACAGACTATAAAGATATAGAAAGCCAATAGCATTGACCACTAGTTGTGATCTTTGGTCTTTTACCCAAGTTGATTACTGGAATATTTGAAATTTCCTAAGTCTTTGAATGCTCATGTGTGTTACTCAGGAGAATTATATAGAGGCAGAGGGACAATGGGACTAATTTAAGTACAATGGGACTTTTGCTATCCATATTTCCTTGAAAGACATTTGGGTTAATGTTGATGATTCTGTAATAAAGGAACAACAAATGGGATCTGCTCTAAAATATTCTAATATAGAATGCATTTTTCCAGCTCTGCCATTTTTTGGGGAGACCTCATTTCATTTAATCTCCCCATATTTATTAATTCCCCATCTTCTCTAGTAATTAATCAGTGTTCCATAGCTACTGAAGCTGCTAGGCATCAATATTGGTTTGGCTTTATTTTTTCCTGGTTCTTTATAATCTTTCATTGTTATGGTTTTCCCCATGACTGCTTATATCTTATTGTTGTATGCAGAGGGTGATATTTTGGATACATAATGTACATAAATGAGTTATAATATGTGTACAGTTTATTTTATATGAATGTTTATGGCATGCAAAGAAATTAGTTGTTGCTACTAAAAATGAAACAGTCATATCAGATGCATTTTCCTTCGGTAATACATTCTTCTCAGAAATGCAGTTTCTTTTCAGATCATTAGGTCTTTATTATGGAACTTCCTTGTTCATTGGCAGTTCAGTGTTTTTTTTTTAAATAATGTGCAACTTTGGCTTTAAAATGCCCATCTGGTTCAGCCCTCCATTTAGTATAAGGAAATTTTGTTTATATGTTTATTGAGTTAACTAAAATTTGAATTATTTTGCTCTATTTTTGTGTTGAGGTGTGTTTGGAAAAGATATTGAACCCTAACTTATTGTCCATATTCTGTTCTCTTATGAGAGAATATGAGGATCTTTGAGTGGAAAAGAGAGAGAGAATGTGATGTACTGATCAATCTGTTGATTGCTAGTTTTTAAAAACATTACTGATCCTAGAGAGGTAGGAAAATACAGTACACTTTGAGCTTGGTTATTTTCTTGCCAGATGTGTTAATATCAGTATGAGGGAGAGTGGGTTTTTTGGCTGTTTGTATATAGTAGCTTGCCCTGCCAATTAATGGTCATGTAGCTTCTTCCTCAATGGTTATTTGATTAGGATATCATTTCTTCTCTGTCTCAGTTGGTCCCGCTTTCTGACACCATGCCAGTACAGGTGCAGCCACTGTCCCTTGAGCTTCTAGACCAGTGGTTCTTAACCTGGGCAATATTGCCCCCCCCCCGGGCCGATTTCATTTTTCAGGGGGGGCGATGGAGCAAAAAGGGGCGACAGGGGGGTAAAGGACTGAAAAGGGGGCGATATGGGGGCGATGGAGCGAGAAGTTTTGAGGACACTTTTGAGACTTTTTCGTACAGTGAATCGCTGTATATCTGATGGAGGGGGGAGCGCGTCTTTCGAAACATCGCATGCTGAGTGGCTCTGTAAAACATTTTGTATTGTACTTTTTAAGCGTGCACTCCAGTTTGATATTATATTTTCTTTGTGTCTTTTTAATCCTTTTTACAGTGTGCGTGACTATATATACTTTCCTCGAATCTTAATTTAGTTTCAGAGTTTTGTCTTGAAATTCTTAGTTCCTGAATTGCGGTTTGTTCTTATGCCCTTTTTATATTTCTTTTTGCATCTTAAATTTCACTTGTAACTCAATCATTAAATGTTACTGTTTTTCTTTTCGGGCATTTCACTTTCTTGCAATTGAATTTTGTTTTCAGTGGTCACTACATTTAAGTGTCTTGAATAAATAAGATAATAATGAAATACATGTATCATGAAGTTTGGGAATAAAGTGATGGGTGGCACCAAAATTTTTTCACACAGTTGGGATATGGGAAAAAGACTGGAAATAAATTATTTGCATCGATATGTCCTGATGACAATTTTAAAGAAAACAAAAAAAGTGTTTGGATAAATTGAAGAATTATTTCCTATGTTGTGATTGAGAGGTTATGTTGGGGGAGGGGGGCGATGACAACTTCCTCATTGGGTCAAGGGGGCGATTCGTTCAAAAAGGTTAAGAACCACTGTTCTAGACTATCTAATGTCTCTGTCATTGGATGAGATGCATCTGCCTATATCAAACTGATGTCCAAAGTGACAGAACTTGGAGACCACAAAAACAAAAAAAGACAAATACTGCTAAAGACAGCTGAAATATACATGGGAACAATATCATAAACAAGTAGAAAAGAATTTGACAAAGTGTTGAGTAACTGTAAATAATAAATTACTGTTAATAATAAAACGTCTCTATTAGTAATACCTTGCTTTCTCTTTTTCTCCTTTTTGTGATCTAAGTTCATCTTTGAATAACTCAATACCATGGTGAACTTTCTTTTGTCTCTTGCCTTTCTTATCTTTAGCATGGGAGACTTCCACAATAGATTAGAGATTCTTAGTCATGGGATATAGAATACAGCATAGAATCCTAGACTGATGGCCAACAGACAAATCTTCCCTGGGTCTCTCTCAAGTCTTCTGTATAGCATTGATCCTAGCTTTGGTTCTGGACTTAACAGGTTAAGACTCCACCCATAAATGTTCAACCTCATTGCCTGTATGTGTTGGACTATAGATGAGTCCCATGCGTAACTGTCTCTTCACTGTCTTTAGTTCCGGAACAGACTCTCAGAGCTTGACATTCTCTCTGGTGGAAATTCTCTGTCATATCTGTTTTAAACCATCACCACTGATACCTCTGAAGACAGACGGGATTCATAATATAAATTGTTCAAAGCTGGTGGATATTAACTAAGAAATCTTACTATATGAACTGTCCGATGGTTTTTTTTGCAGTTTTCAAGAGCTTTTGCTTACCTGTGGTATGGATCTCATTCAGCAACATCACTACACCCCATTGCATAAATAAATATGGTGGAGTCTAATCCTTTTTTTTTTTAATCTTGCAACTTTGGGACTTGTTTGCTTCAGCAGCCATATACACAGTTTGCTGCAGAGTAAGATATGATCTGTTTTCAACAAATCAGTTGTGATTTGTTTCTTCATAATTGGGACAAGCTGTTCCAGTACTCCTGAATCTGGTGATTATTGAAGTTGTTTACAAGATGCCTTTTACCGTAGCAAAATAATTCCTGGTAAGTCAGTTAATGTGAAGCCAGCCTTGGTTTCCAGCTCTGTTAAATTTTATTTACAGAATCTTCTCTTTAATTCCTGTAGAGGTGAGAGTCACTGTCTAAATAATAAGAAAATGCACTTTTTGGTCCTGTAACTGTTAGTATGGCATTTGTAGCCCAAGAATTCTTGAAAGAGATAATCGAAGTGCTATAGAGATCATTTGACTTTCTTGTGCCAGGAAGCAGCTGAACTTTTCTTGTTTAGGTTCTGACTCATCTACATATACACTTAGATACTATCCTGCAAATGCTATAATCTCCAAAAGTTTTTATTTATTTAATTTTAAAAATGTAATTTGGATGTAGTCTGGTCATGCTTAGAATAATGGGTACTCAGTTCTTTCTTACTTGCAGTGAAATATGTTCCTTAACAACTTCTGCCCACCAGTAATATCTGCTAATAGTTTTTTCAAAGTTAATATCAAAGCCTTTCTTTCATGGACCTTTATTTATTTATAGACTCTTTGATGGTTCTATTAATGTAAAGCCTGACTGATTGCTGTAAAATTGTGCACCATTTAGGAAAGCCCTTTATATCTCATAATTTTATATTGAATATGGTTTTATAGCTTGACCTATTTCTGTGTTTCAGTAATGTATAATTTTTGATTTCCCTTTTAAGGAATCTTTTGTTAAGTTAACCCAGTGTTTCCCAAACTTGACAATTTTAAGGCATGTGGACTTCAACTCCCAGAATTCCACAGCCAGCGTTGCTGGCTGTGGAATTCTGGGAGTTGAAGTCCTCATGCCTTAAAATTGTCAGGTTTGGGAAACACTGAGTTAACCCAATCTTTTGCTCAGTGTACTGTAGATATATAAATTAAAATATCCTCAGCTGCATAGCCTCTGCTTCAACACAACCAGTGAAAGGGAGCCTGCCGTCTCTCAGAGTAATCAGTTATTCTATTTTAATGGCACTTGAGGATTTGATTGTCTTCCCAGTTTCTTATCGAGCTTCTTCTCAGCATTTTGCAAGTTGGATTAAGGAAACTGTTACCTTGTGTTATCACTTTGCCAATCTCTCTCCACCAACATCTAATTCCAGACTTTCTACATGGGCACTTTCTACATTAATACAGAGGTCCCCAACCTTTTGAGCACCAGGGACTGGTTCCATGGAGAGGTTTTTCTGTGGACCGGAGGGGACGTGGTTTCATGTACAGTACTGCCTGCATCCCGCGGATGGGGCTTTGCTTGACTGCGCGGACCAGTTTCTGGCACCGGTCCACGGACTGGGGGTTGGGGATCCCTGCATTAATAGCTTTTATTTTTTTTTTAAATGTTCTAGCTCTCTGTAAGACAACACACATAGGTTTATCTGGTAGTTATTAAGCATTATAGATTGGATCTTAAAGCCTTCCAGACATCAGTTTGACAGGCAATGTTACCCTCCACATTAACCTAGTATAATATGAAAGGACTACAATTCAGTCTTCTGATCTTTTAAAATCTGCTTTCTCATTTTTTTCAGATTTTTTTCATAATTATTTATTTATTAAATTTATATGCTGTCCATCTCACTATGAACAACTCTGGTCAGCTAAGTATGTAACTTCATATACCTTGGTTAAAGTATGTTCTGTAATTTTCATTCCATTCTACTTTAAGATTAGAAATCCCCCCCCCCCAAAGCAAGGGGTAATTGGCAGGAAGTTGCCAATTGCTCTATCTTTTCAAGTCGTTTTGGAAAAAAGAGGCTTGGAAACATCCAATTTCTAAAGTGTTGTATAGTTCTGCTTGAAGTCTTTGAAAATTCCTTTTTTTAGTCTGTATGGAGAGGTGTGATTAATCTACTTCAGAAAATACCTTGGATTGCATTTGGTCCATCACCCCAGCAAATAACAATCTTATTCCCAATCTTTTCATAGGTGAGAGAGGAATGTCGCCTCCTTGTTGCTCCCCCTGTGCCACCACGTGGTGCCCACACATCAGCCACCTCCAGCCCTCCAATGCCTGTGCGCTTTCCCAAGCTCCAAACGGCAGCATCACCCAGTGCCAACCTCTCATACTACTCATCCGGACTTCATGACATGTGAGTGATGGAACTGGGATTGCTTCTACAGGGGGAGTCATGAGATACAGCCTTCCTGGTAGGAACTCAGTTGGGAAGATGAGAGTGGGGAGCATGCAGTACTGCATATGCTTAAAGGCATTTGCTTTGTCTTTGTATACTGTAAGACACAATATTATGAATGAAGTCTTAAAGTACAAACTTCTGGGCTGGTATCCAGAGGCCTTGAATGATCTTCTTTCTTATCCCTGAATTAGCTGCATGTGTGATCTGTGCACTTACCATTGCTAGATTCAGGGGATATGCAGGCAAGCTGAGGACAACAGCAAGAACTGGTGCAAGGAAATACCACATGAGTAGAACTTTTCTTGTTGGTTGACCTTTAACAGAGGCACTCTCAGGTGTCAGAAAGAAAGCATAGTATCTTCCTGCCTTGATGCTAGAAAATTTAGTCCTCCATTAAGTTTTATGCAAAAAAGAACAAGAACACATTTCCACATTTACTGGGAAATAATAAATAAGATCTTTAATCCTGAGAGTTAATGAAACAATATAAACAACACTTTTCCTTCAAGTTTGGCTGCTTGCTGGTTTCTTTTTTTTCCTAAGCAAATATCCTAAAATGTACAATATTATGGAACAGTATCAGGCACATAAAGCGAAGTATCTTTCTGTGGAAGAAAAGCATGGATTTGGTAAAAGCAGCTATGCCTCTCTATTGTTTTGGACTATGTATTTGGATTCTCCAAAAATGTTTGTAAAAACATTGACCTCTTATTCCCAATGGAGGTGGCACTTTGAACTTTCTATCAGTCTCAGAAAAATAATGAAAAGGGATAGTACAGCTGGTTTTCTCATTGGCCCTTGGCATTTATATTTTACCTAACAATATAGTTGATTGGGAAGAAACTTCCAGAGTTAGAAGTTGGGGAGGTTGAATGAAAATGACAGCAATGCCTTTTTAATAACAAGTAATATTGGATGAATTATGGTAATTTTAATTTTCAAGAGATTTGTATATGCTTAAATCTATTTATGGAAACTGCATGTTCAGTGTGCATGAAATGTCTCTTAGCCTTCTTTGTTGTCAGGCAAGAATGTCTTTCGAGTAGTGAGCACAAGATTTTTCAAATTAAGGAAGTGGGAACAATGCATTGGAAAAACTTTAGAGGTACTTTAGATGTTGCTGGATTTGTTCACTATGGTTTTAAGATACTAACCTGCTCCAGACTTGTGATCAGAGAGCTCCAAATCCCATTTCACTTGAGCTAGCTCTGATACTGTTCATTTTCTTTGCCTGCCAGGTCAAGACCACGAAGCGGTAGCTGCTCCCCGTCTCCAGACTCTTACTCCTTGTACTGCTATCCCTGCACATGGAGTGACTGCAAAGTTGGAGAGTCCACAAGTCGGCAGTTGGCCAGCCCTCAAACACAACTGCCATCTCAGCCCCCACCTGCTCCGATGTCTTCCTGGTCTGACCCTTGGCCATGTAATGATCCAGGCTCAAGTGTGGCCACTGGGAGATCCACTCCTCTGCTGGGGAGCAGTGATGCCAACGCCATCAAGAGCTACCATAGCTGCCCTCGCCTGAAACCTCCTCCTCCACAGAAACGCTTTGCTCCCTTTGGTGCTCTTAACCCCTTTACCAATCCAGCATATTCTTCCAGTCCAGCTTCCTCTTGCTCCTCAGACTGGCTAGAATCTCTTGATTGGCAGAAGACAGCTGCCTCTTCCATAGACACTTTTGATCTCTTTGAAGGCACTTCCTCCCCAGAGGGGCACCGTAGCCCTGCACCACCATCTCGCTCATTGAAACCCTTTGACACGGCTGAAAATATTGTCATTCGGACGTCAGTAGCCCCTTTGTCATCCACCATTGTTCATGGCTCCGAAGCTGGCATCACCCACCTTTATCTGGCTCAGGGGGTCATTGAGGCACCTCCTGCCCGTCTCAATGGGGATGGTTCACCCTGGCAGCCTCCTGGTGATTTATCAGCGCTGTCACTAGAGGAGGTATCAAGGTGCTTGCGCTTCATCGGCCTCTCTGAGGATGTGGTCAGCTTCTTTGCCCGGGAACGCATTGATGGTAGTATCTTTGTACAACTCACTGAGGAGATCTTATCTGAGGATTTTCATCTAACCAAACTTCAAGTCAAAAAAATAATGCAGTTCATCAAAGGCTGGAGGCCCAAAATCTAGATTGGTGAGAGAAATTTTCTCTGTGGATTGCAGGAGTTAGATTCAGGCTGTCCCCTAAGTATAAAACTAGGAGAGAGGCCAAAGCAGATACCGCTATCTCAGAAATGATAGCAGGAGGACATGAACCCAAGAGCAACACAGGATTTTGATTATGTCAGTTTTAACCACAAACCAATGCAAGGAATTGGCAGGAGGTTGCACATTTCCTTTTACGGAAATGGGCAAAGTAGAAATCAGAGCAAAATAGTTGCACATGAATGATACTTTATGATGGGTTACTATTGATTGTCTTTGTGCCAAGATTAGCAAGGAGAGTTATTGCCTTACGTAATTCTTGGGTCGATGGTGTAGAAGAGGAGGAAAGCAGCATAGCCAATTTGTGGGAAGAGGGTTACATGTTCCTTTTCTGGCCAAGTCTCAGAATCACCAGAGCCAAGTTGCCTACTTTTCCTGGGATAACATTCCTATTCATCTTCTGACTGTTTCACGTAACATTAGCTTGGAGGGGTTTTTGTTTTGTTTTGTTTTAGTAAGGGACAAGTAGTTCATATGTATCTTTATGATTGTTTGGGGGCAATCAGTTTGAGGGGGACTCTTGATATGGAAAGAAAGTAGCAGCAACACACACAAAAAGAGGGGGGTGTATCTGCATTTTCCCCCCAACTGCCTTCACAAGGTTTTATACTTAAAACGTTTGGAATGAAATGTAGGCAATGCTATACTTTATAGCTGAAAGAGATTTGGATAGAACTCACCTGGCAATCTCTGCCCTAGAAACCCCGATCCTTAATCTGGGGTCTAGATTAAAATGTCAGTGTGTCAATTTATATTTTACAGCGTTGCTTAGAGCCCCACTTCCACATGCAGGCTAATTTCAGCGTTGTACTGAAATGCTGGAGGAAGTATCCTGCATGTAGAAAATCAATGGGCTTAAAAGAAGGATTTTAGAGTAATTTAGAAGTGCTAATTGTGCAAAATCAGTGTGTATGCTGACAGTGGTGTCCACCCATCTGCAATTCAAAGGGCTGCAGGGTAATAAAAGCTTGATGATTCTGCTGTTTTTACCCAGAACACTGACACTGCATAAAGCCACCTTCCTAAACTTGAACTTTTTATGCACCTTTGCACTGCTGTAAGGGCTAAAACCGTAATAACTGTGTGCTGCTTAAATTTCATGTTTCTGCACTAAAATTGTGGAATATTTGGGCAGCCTACAGTTTTGTCTATGCAGAAATTCTGTAGCACCCACTGACAGTTTCGTATAATTTGTTTCTACTATTCTTAACCAGATGTCTATGTGATTTTTTTGGGGGGGGGGAGGAATGGTGGTGGTGGTAGTTATTTACTGCACCTTAGTATAATGTATAGACAGTTGGTGGTTTTTTAAAAACCCAACCTGTAAATCTTTAGGCATTTTACTAATCTTCCTCTTTTCTCTTGGCAATTTAATTCTGTAATTGCCTGCCTACTACAGTCGAGTTTTCCACATTTCAGCAGCAACTGCCTGTTTCCTAAGACAACCACAACTTACTTTCACAATTGTTTTTAGCTGAAAATGAGGCTAAATGATTTAAGCCTAGAGGAGTTCAATGTATTCATTTCTACTTTTAGTACTGCAATAATCAAATAAACATTTATTTAAAAATGTGTGCCTAGAATCTGTTGTTCAGAAACAAACTGAATATCTGTTTTAGCAGAGTTCCCAAAGCTTTCCGGCTTTGTGGCTTGGTGGGGGGAGGAATGGTTCCACGTGAGTGGTGGGCACACACACCCGCCTCTCACGCAAATGGAGGGCGCATATGCTCAGCTGCTATTCATGCAAATGGGGATCTGCACATGCTCAACCACCATTTACGCAGCCCAATTCCGAATGGCTCAAAGCCTGGTAGTGGTCCGTGGTTGGGTTGGGGACCCCTGGTTATAGAATAGCAACTAGAGTTATCAGCTACTTTCAATAAAGATGGGAAGAGAACAAACCAAAGCAATCGTGCTACATCAGATTATGAGCCTCTCCTGTCTAAATGTCTTCATACAATGAGGTAACCTCAAGGAAGCTTTCAAGTAAGTTAACATACAACTGCACTCCTGCTTATGTTCCCCAGCAACTGATACTGAAAAGATAGGCTCCTTCTCCCCCCCCCCCCAACTGGCAACTTATAAAATAAGCCAAAGTGTGCTGGATCCCCATCCCTTAAAGGCTGATTTGTTTTATTTAAAGCATCTGGCTGGAGAAAGATGCCTTCATCTGCTTCAGTATTTTGATTGTTTATTTCCATACATGGAATTACTTTTGGGTTGTAATGCTGATTGTCCTAATTTGGATGCTTTTGGAGCTCTTAGCAGTGCCCCCAAACCTTTTAAAAATTTTCTACAATAACTCGCCTCCAACCTAGATCGTTTTTGTGTAAGTTAGGAAGTTCTAGTCTCAGTAAAAATCCTTGGGCAATTTCCATTCATTTACTTAACTTAAATGTCTTCAAAATGGTTTGCCAATATACCCCAGCTGCTATTGATGCCCTCAAGCTACCAGCTCTCCCCACTGAATTTAATTATACTGCCTCCAACACAATATTGTCAAGAATAGCTCTACACTTCAAAGCATTTCTGAAAAATAAAAATAGCAGAATTTTAAACCTTGTGTTTATGCATAAGAAAAAGAAAATTTGTTAAGGAGATCCTAGAGGAATGTGATGAACAGAAATGTATTATTTTGTGAGCTAATGCATGCCCACTGAATATATTTTGCTTGTTTACTTATTTTTACACAGCATGTTTTTGCTTTGATGTATGTATATATTTGGTGCAAATCTTGCGTAATTTGTGTTTAGTCCTGGATATAGTACATGAACTCTAGTACTAGCAAGATCCCAATTCTATCCTGAAAATCCCTGCATTCTCAGATTTATTGGCTTATACCAGTGGTAGGCTCTCCAGAATGTCCTGGAGATCTTCAAATAACCTTTGATAAACTAACCTTATCAGAGTACAGAATCCCAGAGGTTTCAGCCTCAACTGAACTGTTTCAGTTATTCAACATTTTAGTAGCAGTTCTAACTCTGAATGAATGACAAAATGATGTATAGATCAATACACTAGAATTTATTCTTATGAATTTTTTGCAAGCTACATCTGCTTTCTGATGAGTAGTTCCTTGCAATGGGCCTGAAAAGTACTATACTTTGAGCAGAAATCTCCCCATTCTTTCTCGTAATAATGGGGAAATTAACATTCAGCCTGATGAGAGGTGGGTCAGGAAGAAGTAGTGCCTGAATAACTAAGGCACTTAAAAGAGTTAAAACCCACAGCCCTCCGATACGAAGATCTCTTGTAGGTCTTCCCCTTTTCTTTTTGGTTAGCAGATGCCAATTCAGGCAGTTCTCTTGTGAAATTTCTTGCTGGAATCCTTGGCATGGTCAAGCAGCAACTGGCACGGTGTGAATTGACTCCCATAGACATCTTCATACTTCTTCATGCAGTCCACGAGCTGCTGGGCCCCAAAGTGGTCTGCATATTGGAAGGGGCCTGCCACAACATTCACAGGAGGAAGAGAAGGTGAGACTTCCTAAACAATGTGGTCTTTATGCCAAAATTATTTCATAATGCTGGCCTTGATTGCCATTATACCTTGATTACAAGTATTAATGTATCTGTAGGTATCTGATAAAAAATAATTTGCAAGGCGAATAATGAGTGGATACACTAACTATATAACAGTGTGGACAATCAAGTTCCACTGGATCTTACAAACTCTGGAACCACAGACAACTTTACACAGCAAAATGAATGCTATGAAATGGTGGGAAATGCAATTCAACACATTCAGAGGACTTCAGGATGCCTGTACTTATCCCTGGAACCACAGTTCAACTATTGCCGGTTCCTGGTAATCCTCAAGAACACTGTAGGGTTGCTAAAATTGCTGCTGCTAAGAAATATGTCCGTGTTTTGACTATTTAATGCCTATTTGCAAGAGCTCAAGAAGTATTTCCTTGTGGAAGGAGTTATACTGTGGAACAAGGCAATCCTGCTGCCAATTCTACATTACCAATTGAAAAAATGCAAGCCAAATTACTATCACTTCAAAAGCTACTTGTAAGATTTTTCCATTATTAACATTGTTTCCAACCCTTTGGCTATATAAAAGACATTGATTAATTTGACAACTCTCACCTCCCAGGCACGGTGGGAAGCCCAGTCCAAATACAGCTCCAATGTCTCCCTCCACAGGATTGCTGAGGATGCCCTCTTGTAAGGTCAAAATGGCTTCATTCACAAACCTGGTCACCAACCGCATTTGGATATCTTTCTCTGTGGACCTGGGAAGAGAAGCAGTAATTCATTATCCACCCTCATGGATAGTTTAGAAACACAGCAGCTGAAACAGTGACATGGAAGGGAGGGGACTATTATCCAGTGGCAGAGCTGACAAGTCTCAGCAATCTTCATTTAAATGGATTTCAGAAAACAGGTGATAACAAAAGCCTATTTTTTTGTATTTTGCAGAAGGGGGGGCAGGTTGAAAGCAGACTAGGATCCAATTGAAAATATAAGTTTGCAATACTTGGGGGAAAACCAACATGGTTTCATATAAGGATTTATGGGACTAGGCCAGTGATGGCGAACCTTTTAGAGACTGAGTGCCCAAACTGCAACCCAAAACCCACTTATTTATCGCAAAGTGCCTGCGCTGCATCAGCATTGTGGTGCCCTCGGGGGGGGGGGGGTGTCCCACTGGGTGGGCATGGCTGCAGTGGTCACGGCAGACTGAGTGAGCGTGGCCGGGGCCAGTCCCTCACCATCTCCAGGGCATCCTGGGGGGGGGCAACGCCACTTGCTCGCTCACTTCCTGCCCTGTCACTTCCAACGCCATGTGCTCACTACTCTGGCAAACTCTGCTGTGGCAACGGCACACGTGCCCACAGAGAGGGCTCTGAGTGCCACCTCTGGCACGTGTGCCATAGGTTCACCAGCACTGGACTAGGCTTTCAATGCTTTTCCATGCAGATGCTCTCAGGTCAATTCTAGGATGTTCTGTGTGCAGATGTGTAAGGATTTCTGACAGCAAATTTGGGGAAAAGCTCCATCTATCTGAAATATTGCTAGTTAGAGTAAAATAAATTGTGCTAAATGGGTAATGTTCTGATTCCATATGACAGCTGTTAATGTATTTACATCTGAGCAGGGAATAAGTAAAGCCAATGTTCTGGAATACTGCATCTATTTAGGAAACCTCTCTTTTCCCACTTACACCTCTGGGTTGGCAACGACTTTGAATTTCTCTAGAATTTCATTCATTCCAGTGTTGAGCTCCCGATTCTTTACACCTTGCTTGTAAATATAAAAGCCTTTTCCTCCTTTGCGGCCTGTCGAATGAAAGATAAGAGGGTAGTGAGGATACACTTAATATAAAAAATGGCAAACATTGACCAAAAAAATACAGGAAAGTTCAAAAAGATGCTCTAGCTTGTGGAAAGAAGAATGGAGTAGGGAGTGGGGAAAATATTCTTCTATTCTAAAATGTAGTGACCATTTTCCTCTAAAAATCTAAAAGGCATACACTGACTGCCTTGTGTAGCAACTGTTCAAATTTACAATAATTAAGAAAAACTGTTGTGACCAACAATAGCAGGAACAGTAATTCTACCGCATCATGTCTACAAAACCTGAAGTCCATGCAGACACCCAGCTCTGACAGGCTGAATAAGTGACTTAACTCATGCATTGGTCTCTATGGTAGTAACTGTCCTAACAATAACAAAAGCAGAATATCTGGGATAACCAAGTCACTGGAAACCCGTTTACTCAGCCATATCCCAAATTACTTTTAGAACAGTGTTTCTCCACCTTGGCAATTTCAGGATGGAAGGGCTTGCTGGTTGGGGAATTCTGGGAGTTGACATCAACCTATCTTAAAGTGGCCAAGGTGGAGAAACATTATTTTTAGAATAAAGAAATGAACCAGAGATTGGGACCAGCTCTAATGCTCATCATCCATAGTCACCACTTTCCCAGTAGTGATACAGACCAACGCAGCAGATATCAAGTTACTATGAGGAAATAGGGCTTAAAATGGGGGAAAGACTGGATCTGACAGATAAACCCTCTTTCCGGGGGCTACTCTTTGTTTTCAAACTGATTTCAGAAAGCTGAGATCCAGCAGATTTCTTCATGTAGAAGGAAGTAATAGGGCAGTGATGGCGAACCTTTTAGAGACCGAGTGCCCAAACTGCAACCCAAAACCACTTATGCATCGTCTGGTGCTGGGTGGGTGTGGCCCATTGGCTGGGCGTGGCTGCTGTGGTAATGGCAGACTGGGTGGGACTAAAAAGTTCAATCAATCAATTCCAACTTTGCAAGATTTTTTTTTCCCGCGAGAAGTTGAAATTGACTCATTGATTGAACCTTTTTTTTTTTTGCACACAGCGGCGGAGGCCTAAAGTGAAAAGGTTTTATAAAATCCAGCTGAAGGCCTAGGACTGGGGCGACAGCATGCATGCCCACAGAGAGGGCTCTGAGTGCCGCCTCTGGCACCCTTGCCATAGGTTCGCCACCACTGTAATAGGGGAAAAGTGACAGTGTCCTGTCATATCATTCTTTGCAGGTAGTCCTCGGCTTACAACCACAAGTGAGCCCAAAATCTCTGTTGCTAAGGCAGTTGAGTTTTGCCCAATTTTACAACCTTTCTTGCCACAGTTGTTAGGTGAATCACTTCATTAAGTTAGTAACACGGTTGTTAAGTGAAGGTGGCTTCCCTCATTGACTTTGCTTGCCGGAATGTCGCAAGAGGTGATCACATGTCCCAGGGGCACTGCAACTGTCATAAATATGAGTCAGTTGCCAAGCATCTAAATTTTGATCATGTGACCATGGGGATGCAGAAATGGTAAGGGTGAAAAACAGTCATAAGTCACATTTTCTCAGTGCCATTGTAATTTTGAATGGACAGTAAACAAACTGCTATAAATGAAGGACTACCTATACTATATATGACTGGCTCACAAAGCTGTTTATAATTATTTTCCATGAAAAAAACCAAAATATACAGGAGCAGAATGAGTGGTAGCTGGACTTGAAAAGAGGCTTAAAGGGAACAAACCATCTCACAGACAACCATCCACAGCCATGTCCCTCCACTGGCACGAGGTACTTGGAAACCAACAGAAACAACCAAAGAACAAGTGAAGAACAACTGATGCTGGTACATAAGACTGAACTGTGGGGAATTGCTCAGCTTGCAACTCTTACCTAAAAAGCCCTTGTTTACCATGGCTTTCAATAGCTCCACATCCCCCCCTTTGAATCGGTCACCAAAAGCTTTGCCAAGATCTTCAGCTACATGAGTGGCCACATCGACCCCAACTTCATCAATCAAAGTAGCAGCTCCAACAGGGAAGCCAAAACTAGTAGAAAGGGAATCCACTTTCTTAGGATCAACACCTTCCTGCAGAAGACGCAGTTGAAAAAGAAAATGCTTTGAGTGAAAGAAGATCTAATTCTGGCGATAGATTGTTCAATAATCTACAATAATCAGCAATTTCTGACTCAACTAATTAACAATATGAGCAAGACTGTTTGCCTCCTCCCTCTCAAATTATAGTGAGTAAACATAGAGTTCCTAATCATCATAACTCTTAACACTGATTTGTTATTGGATGAACCAGGTTATAATTTATGAAAAGACTATAAATGGTTAGTGTTGCCTATTTTGTCCCAGTTTCACTTGGTGGATATAATGCTATTTTTTAAAAGCCACAATAGTAAAACTAATGAACCTGAGCTTATCCATCTAATTATATGCAATTCTGTAAAAAAGTATTTGGTTCCTTTTTTGACTGTATTTTTCTACTGAATCTTGTCAATTTCCTGTGATAGTCTGAATGAACAAATACTATACATCAAATTTTGATGTTGGTATCATTTATATATAAACAATCAATTTATGATTTGCTAGTCTGAAAACCTAATTACCTCTTATATTAATTGGTTGTACTTCCAGAAATTAAAGCAATTGCAACCAAATACTTATTACAGTCCTGCATATTAGTGCATTCCTCTATGCTGAACTGTCTCAGCTCATACTTGAGGTTTTTCTAGCATTAACTACTTGTTTCAAGTCCTGCCACTTTTCTACATTTAGATTTGAATTGAATTGACCATTCTGAAAAAACTGAATCTGTTCAAAGCAATCCCAAAACACCATTTAAATATTTGATGGCTGATATAAGTTCTTATTATGGAATTCAATAATTATCACGAGGCATAAGGAATCCATGTAGCCTGCAAATTCAATTTCTGACTCAAATAACTTTGATGCTATTGATTAATTTAAACACTCTTTATATTATCACTAGAACTTGAAATGGGATGAGTGTCTTTTCACATAGCTGTATTATCCCATCCAATCCATAAAAGACTCTCCCAAACCCCAGCTGTTTGCAACAGGTACTGACCTGGAGGACACGGATAATTTCAGCCATCATGGGACCAAGGCACCTAGTTGTATAGAATCCTGGACCATCCTGTGGAGGAAGAAATACAAATATGAAATAGGTTTGCTAAGGAAGATAAGGCAGCAAATAATCTAACTAGTCTTCCCTCACCAATTCACTTTAATGGATGTTGATTTTCTTCTATGTAGGGTATTTCTCATCTATGGGGTATTTTCTCATTTAGAGGCTATACACGTGGCAAAGAGACTAGTTTAGACCAGCTTTTCAGTGATATGGGCTGAACAGGAATTTAGGCTGAGATCCCAACTAATATGGATTTGATTTTTATTAATACATTTGTTTTTAAGCACATAATTGATATTCTACATCTAAATATAAAAGGGTTAAACTTTTACCTCAGATTGACTTTGTGAGCATTCCAAGAGCTCTTAAAGTTGTTAAGCAGACAAATAATTGGTATATAAAAAAGTTATTTTATACCACTAAGAAAAAAAGCACAAAATCTGAGCTTTTTTTTGGCTTTACAGCGAAGAAATGGTGGACTGAAGACAGCTCTGTGAGAAGCAGAGCTGACAACCACAGCGGAATGAAGAGCTGATGAGTAGATAATACTCCGGATAAAGAGAAAACTTGAGATCACCCACAAATGCTCTAGACAGCTGCTACTTATAAGAAGATCACTTTATGGGGTGTTAGTAGAATTGGACTCAGAAGCAGAATTAGTTAAAGATTGTATGATTAAATGGGCATAAAATTTTGATGAACCGGTTCTATTAGATACCTGGGAAATTATTTGGGTGAGGAATGTTAAATTTACACAAGCCCAAAATTTAAGGGAGAATTTTTATAAAATGTTTTATAGATGGCACCTTGATCCACAAAAGATGTCTCGTATGTATCCTGACTTACAGCCTAAATGTTGGAGATGTGGATGTTTTGATGCTACTTACTATCATATCTGGTGGTCATGTAAAAATATAAAAGCTTTTTGGATTAAGATATGGTGGAATATTCAAAGAATTTTTAGAAGAAGGGTAAAATTTACCCCACAATTGTTTTTGTTAGGTATTGTTTCTGATTGTGATACTAAAGAGACTATATTGATGTTAAATTTAATTACAGCGGCAAAGATTTCGGCTTTCTTGAAAGATCAATCGCAAGAGAAGTATTTTTTGGTATGGAAAAAATGGATAGACTTTATACAACATAAGTTGGATATAAAAAAATATTATTTAGCTTTTCAATAACTTATATCTAAAATTTAAAATATTTTATTGACCTTATTTTTTTTTATTTTACCTTTCTTTCTTTCTTTCTTTCTTTCTTTCTTTCTTTCTTTCTTTCTTTCTTTCTTTCTTTCTTTCTTTCTTTCTTCTTTCTTCCTATTTTTTAGTATTTTCCTGTATTTTTGTTTTTTTATATATATATTATTGTTAATTATCTTACAATTTGTTTAACTAATGTACTTAGGTTTATTTATGGCTTATACCTGTTTTAAGACTTTTTGAAAAAATTTCAATTAAGCCTATATTCAGCTCTGGGAAGGTCGGGGGAGGGTATGGGAGGGTTGGGGGGGTTTGGGGAAGGGTTGTATTGTTTTGTAAAATTTAAAAATTTTCAATAAAAAAAAAAAAAAGACCACAAGACAGCAGATTCAGAGTTCTGGGAAACAAAGGAATAGCTATATTTACTGAATTTTAAGAGACAATGATGTTACTAAAATTGTTTACACTTGTTTTGATGAAAGGGGAAATTATTTCTTTAAATATTTTTTCTTCAGCCTATTTTTATTTTTCATTTGTTTTTTCCCTTTTCTGCAGCTTCTATTCTTTATTCTTTCCTTTTTTGCATTAATTTTTATTGTTGTAATTATAATTTCTAATAAAATTAGCTTTTTTGACTCTTGTGAAAGTTCTCTATACATCTGCAGTAAGTTTCCTGTGAAGAATAAGGCTGATACTTTACTTGTCACAGCCTACTCATACAGCGATTTAGAAAAAAATGTTTAATCCTGGCCATTCTGATTCAAAGTGATAAACCCACCGGAAGCCTTCTGTATTTTTCATAAAAATCACAATCACCTTAACCACAATGATGACTTTTCCTTGCTTGAGACCAATAGCCACAGCAGAGGCTGCTGTTTCTGGGGATGTCTTGTCAGTAGTGATGATCTCTAACAACTGCATCTTGTCAACAGGAGAGAAGTAGTGCATCCCAATCACCTGAGGTATACAAGGTAACATCGAAAAGAATTAAGATCCTCACGTACACTGGGCTCGCGATATACTGTAAAGTGGAAACAGTCAAATCCCTTACACACGGTTAACCAAGTCTAAAGCTAAGCTTAATTTTGTTGTAAGGTTTTCACTTCTTTAAAATGTTCCAGCCAGCTGCTGCATGTGTTTAGGGGAGGCTAGAACAAACTACTTACCAATGAAAGCCAAGGACTAATGTTTTCTTTAAAGCCATTTATTATAGTCTACAGTACTGTATCACAGAATGTTACCAGGAATCTAGCAAACTCTAGGCATTTAGGGCAAATAAATATCTCTACTTTATGAGAGAGATCAAAGCTCAGGATCAGAGTAAAATGCTGGTTTTCTAACAAGACTAAGATATGCTGTGGGAAGACCATAGATGAAGACACCTTACTTAACAACAGGTTTTCAGTATATTCTATAAAAACACACCAAACTCACCTTATCTGGCCTTTTGCTGGCTACAGCTATCTGATTGATGGGGAGAGCAGATGTGTTGCTGGCAAAGATACAATGAGGAGGGATAAGCTGGGAAGACAAAGGAAATGCTACACGTGGGAGAGGGAAAGTGCATAATTATGGCTACAGCAATCTTACATAAAGAAGAAGCAAAACAAAAACAAAAACCTTTCCACTGTAATTTGTGATTTGGAATAGAGCAGTGGTTCTCAACCTGTGGGTCGGGACTCCATTTGGGGGTCGAACGACCATTTCACGGGGGTCGCCAAACAACGCAGTCCACCATTTTTTTCCCCTTTTCCTTAGCTGTGCTACTCCCTTTTATTCTATTGGCTTTGAAAGCCAATAGAATAGACTCTCTTGAATAGAGTCTAATTCTATTGGCTTTCAAAAGCCAATAGGAATTGTCCAGGCTGTCTCTGCCCTGCTGAGCCCGCCACAAATCCCATTCTGCAAACGGTGCTGCACCAGTTGAGTAGTCCTTGACTTACGACCGGTTGGGGGTTGCGGTATTAAAAAGGTTGAGAACCACTGAAATAGAACATCCCATAAAGGCCCTGATATAGCCATGTGCTTGGTCACTTGACAGGACTGGCTTATACTTGACAGAAAGCAAGCAACAGGGTAAGCAAGGCTTCACATCCTTATAATAATATTCCTTCCTCTGACTGCTATAGTTCTAATGTTGATTGATGGAATCATCTGATTGGACTGAATGGAGATACTTCCAGGGGCAGTCATAGGATCAGATTACTGACCAGAGATAGACATGCCTGGTATGTGCTCCAAGATTAACATAATCTTCCAATTTCTTCAGCTTTCGCAAAGGAATGAGGTGGTAAACTTTATATAGTAAATTAGGAAATGGGAGATTTCCCCCCCCCCAAAGATATTCAAATGCATCTCACAGATCCATCCTGCCTATTGGCTTTGAACTCTTACTTACTGCTTCCACCTCTTTCAGCACTTTGTGTTTGATATTGAGGTCTTCAAAGACAGCTTCAATGATCATGTCAGTTTTCTTAAAGTCCTTATAATCCAACTGCGCCGTAAGATCACTAAGGATCATATCCCTCTCAAATGATGTCAAACTCTTCTTTTTCACTTTATCATTCAAGCTGAGAAAATTATTAGGATGGGGACAGTGGGAAGTATTGAAAATAAGCTGTTGGTAAAGTATAGTTGTGAAGAAACTGTTCACATTTATATATATTTTTATACTGAAGAAAACTTGTCTTAAGCTTTGAAGGATCTTTCAAACACTAAGTAAAAACAACTATTTTTTTAGAAGCAGATGGCATTTTAGCTTTAGGTTTTATTATTTTTAAGCATTTCTAAAATATTTAAGTTTTTTTTTTAATTCTGAAATCTATCCCTTTACTGTAATTTTTTTGTAGCCAATCTGGAAATACATATACTGATCAACACACAACTAAACAAAAAAGCAAAGCAAAACAGATTTTGAGGCTAACAGTGCACTTATAAAGAGCCTTGTTTCCAAACTCTTTGCCAGATGCAAATATTGATCATGGATGTCCCCCTAAAAGGGAGAGGAATAATAATAATAATATACTTGTCAAAATAGATATACTTAAGTAAAATGGAATCTAGGAGAGATACTACACTGATTTTTGTTTTTAAAAAAAGCTCGTAAGATGACCACTGTAGGATAAGACAAGAATGTGTCATTGTTTTCTGTCAACTGACAATTTATTATGAAGCAGAGTAGCTCTCCCCAGGCCTAAAGGATAATAGCTCTTCAGCAATGCCAGCAACTTCTGAAGATTATTTTATTTTATTTAGAAAATGTACATGAATGCCCAAATCATTTACAGTGATTCTGGGCAGCTTACAGAAGTAAGATTATTGGGAAAGAGTTATACACAAAACAAATGCTGGAATGAAAGGACATTGTTAGAGTCATAGTTGCTATGAGAAACTTTTCAGCCTGTATGTTTATGACATGAAGAACTGTCAAGACACACTGAGCAATAAGATAAAAATAATTTTGCATATTACTGCTTCAAAAATACTGGACCAGTCTGGGACAGCTGGAAGTGATAATTCAGGGCTGAAGTTACTGCATGATTCCAGTCCCTCCAGGCTGCAAATACACCAGGTGGTTAGATCCTAAGTAAACATACCCTTTGTAGACCTGCTGCTGTCCCCTGCTCAAGCCATCCAGAGTGGTGTCCTTCATTATGGTCTTAACACCCTTTTCCACAGAAACCTGAGCAATTCCTGCACCCATCAAACCTGCTCCCAGAATAGCAAGATTCCTGCACAAAGAGGTAATCAAGAAAAAGGAGTTGACAAGGGAAATCATAAATTTGGTAAAATTTACATTATAAATAATTCACATTTAATTTTGTCCTTTTTAAAATAATGCTGGAAAGGTAAACAGATAATTCAAATAATGTTGAATAATTTACTAGTTAAAAAACACCCCTAAGCTCAGTGGTCACTTCAAACCAGGTTGATGTAATTTTGGGGAGAAATGTTTATCTATAAACCAAAATAATGCATTTCAAATTACATTAAAAAAAAAAGAATCGACTAGAAATTAAGATCTTTATTAGTTGCCTGAATGCCAGTATTTTCAATGCAGTTAGGATATAAACTTCCATTTTCCCTGCTTTGCAGTGGACAAGCTGGTTGTACAGAAAACTTTCAGCATGGTCCTGTCAGAATTCTGCAAGCCATCTAATATTTTACATACAAATAGATAGAATTGTTCTAGACAGCACACTTGAAAGCTGTTAGTTGAACTTACTTGACTGGTTGTTTGGGCTCCCCAAACTTGTTCTTCTTGCACTGCACCTGACCATGGTAGAGACCCATTAGGGCCTTGCATTCAGGAGTCATCCCAAGTTCCCCAAATTTCTGCAAGAAGTGAGGATGGAAAAAGTGGAGAGAAAATGAAAATGAAACATTCAAAGGCACTGCCATGGAATCAACATACCATAACAGCAAAGAGTGAACAAGCATTCTAGAAGGACACATCAGAGGACCAGCTACAAATTAACATTGATGGGGGCCACAATGTTATCACATTTTGAACTAAGTCTTGATGGTCCATGGCCATGGCCTGTGACCACAAAAAAGTATTTTAAAAGGATCTGTGGTAAAGAAAAGGTAGAGAACCACTGCTGAAGTATTCATGTACATGGCATTTCCCTCTAAACTTGCTGATTTTTCATCTGGATTAGTTTAGGAATTACACTGCTTCTAACTGGTGATGATAGTGTTTAACATACGTTTGGTGCTAAATCCATATAAAGAGCAATAATGTGGCAATACATGCATCTTTAGTCAATAATATAGGCATTTTTAGCAAGCTTTCCAGACAAAAGCTTAAATACAGATGTGATTTTATTTTTTGCTGAATACAGTGTACTGTTGGAGCAAATATACTTATTTTTCTTGCTTGGTGCTTTTTTTGCTTTGTGTCATAACCCATAAAAGAAAATGCCCTTATTATCCAGGGTTTACGGTAAATATTATACCATTATACATGTTTAAAAGTCACCATTTTTAAAAATTCACCATTAGAAATATTACAAATATAGTTTCTATCTATGGACCATAGCGTATGGTTACAAAAACTGGATCATCACAATGGCTGATGATGGTTTAAAAGCAACTGAACAAGTGAAACACAATTAGTGTTACACCCAAAACCATCGAACTGTAATTTTTTTAAAAAATAAGGCAGCAGACACTTTGCATCAAAGGTTTTTTAAGTACTCCCTTATCTTGGCCTTGTTTATGTTATTGTTAGGATTTTGTTCAGTGATCTATGGAAAACAGATTTTTCTTACAAAATAAAAGTGTGGATCACACATTCTATCTCATTCTGGCTTGTAGGGCTGAAGACTAGCTTTTTAAAAAAATAAAGATGGAAAATTGGAAATTATGGCTAATCTGAAGATCAGTCAGTGCTCCTGTCCATTAGAAAACAACTGCAACAAACCTGCACTGAAAACTCAAGGAGGATACTGCTAAGGCTGCAGGATAAAGACTTTAGAGAGCTGCTCTTGTTACCTCTGAAAAAATATATTGAGAACACTATTGCTCCAATAAGAAAGATTCTCACACATCCCCAATGCTATCCACTTTTTAAAATTATATGATAGTATCCTTTTCTCTTTTAGCATAAAGAATGCTGAGGAGGTGGGAAATTAAGTGCTTTTGAGATGTCTTGATTCAGTTGATATAAACTAAAGGTATGAGAATCAAGCTGCAGAGAATATCCAGGTACTGGTAATAATGAGAAGATAAGTATAACAAAAGTGGCAAGTCCTGAAGATCTAATTTTAGAAGATGTACCAACTGTAGTACTAAGACGTGAAACAGCATCAAGTCAAAACTCACCACCAGTCTGTTATCCATTTAAGCCAATCATCTTTTAAGAGGATGAAAGATTCTTTACCTGGGATTCCAGAAGGTAGCCAGCTTCATTGCCTTGTTCTAGGCCAGTCTTCACTACCTAAACCCACCAAAAAAATAATAATAATAATTAAAAAAAAATCACAGTATGTTTAGCCCATACTGTTGACAATAACAGCTAAAAACATTAAACACGGTATTAAAAATAGTTAAGAGAAAAAGAACACATCAAAAGCCATTTATTTCACCTTTCAAGTATTGAAGGATGTGTTGCCTACCTTTCTGGCTCTCCCCAGACCTTACAACTGAGGTTTTTTTTAACCCCTTGGCAGAAAAAATTCTAGCCCAGAAAGTAGGAACTTTGGGGAACACAAAGAAATCCCATGTTTCCACAACCAGTATCAACTCAGTGAAGTCCCAAAGGTGCTTTTTTCAAGAGGCACCTGGACTTTTGTGTTTTTCTTTGAAGACATTTTGCTTTTCATCCAAGAAGCTTCTTCAGCTCAGATAGGATGGTGGGGAATGGAAGGATTTATATTCCTTGCAGACAGATGGTCATTTCTGACTCTCTTCTTTTAGAGAGTCATTGAGGCCACTTGGAGGTTTATCTGTATCCTCAGGGTCAGCTGAGTAGCACAAATGGGTGTGAAACCTTTTTTGGAATTGCTGAAAGGACTGTGTTGTAGACTGGAGATAGATGATGTTGTATCCCTCCCCCTTTTGAGAAAAGGCTGTTCAGTTTTGACATAGGTGGCTTTTTTGACTCCTCTTTCACACCAGCAGTCCTCTCTGTTCAAAATGTGGACTTTGCTGTCTTCAAAACAGTGGCCTTTGTCTTTTAAATGCAGATGGACTGCTGACCCTTGTCCTGATGGGTTTGTTCTCCTATGTTGTGCCATGCGTTTATAATTCATAAAAGATTCAGCAGCGAAACATCTTCAAAGAAAAACAAGAAAGTCCAGTTGCCTCTTGAAAAAAAGCACCTTTGGGACAACCATGACCTGGATGACTGAGAATCTCCGTAGACATTCAAGCAATGCGTCCAGGTTTTATTTTGCAATACTCTGAAGAGCTTTCGAAAAGGATCCCAAACCTGCAACCTAGCTTTTTGCAACTTTGTGCCTCCAAACAAAGTACTATACATTGGGAATAGTGGGAATTGTAATCCAACAGATATAGTTTGCTGTAGCTTAAAATAAAAAAACAAAAACAAAAATCAAAATTGGGAGAGATTCAATAATGTTTGTATTACGGTTTTTTCAGTTATGGAGCAAGATAGAACGATTCTTCCTTTCCCTTATAGCCTCCATACATTCTTAAAATCTTCTCCTGAGAGTTCCCAACTTTCCAGGGCAGATTTTGAAGGCATGCAGGGGAAACAAAGGTGAAGGAAGTTTTCACTACATAAATACTGCAGACTTTCCAATGTTGCAGTCCACCCAATAGCATTCCATTTGATCAGAAAATTCCAAAAAATGCCCTCTTGCTACTGAGATTTTAAAGTTTTTTTCCTCCTTATACTTTGCTCCCAAATGGCTTCATCAATAAATACTGAACAAAACAACTTCCCAAATTGGACTTGTTGCAGGTGACAGTCGTGCCTAGGAGAGCTTTTGTGCAATTTCATGTTGTGCGCCAGTTGCACCCTTTCCCGAGACACCACTGTTGTGCGAGCTGCATTGGCTGCTGTTTTGCTTCCAGACCCAAATCAAAGTGATGGTCGTCACCTTTAAAGCCCTTTATGGCATGGGTATGGGGGATCTGAGGAACTGTCTCACCCATGGAACTAACACGCCCCAATTGTTCCAATGGAAAAAAACAGCTTTGGGATTCTGTTGGTCAAAGAATTTCAGCTAGCGAGGTTCTGGAGAAGAGCCCACATTCTGGTATATTCTCCTGCTGGAGGTGAGGTATGCCTCCACACTCCTGGCCTACTGGAAGAACCTAAAAATGTGGCTTCGCTGCATGGATTGGGTCCCAACAGAGTCTGCTATGTTGGGGGTAGCTGGCAGGTTAGAGAACATATTCACCCCCAAGTTGCACATCATCTCCGTTTTTAACCTTTAACTTCTCCGTTCAATTCTTTTAACTGCTTTTTAGCACGTTTTAATTTTTAATTAACTTGTAAGCCCTCTAAAGTCACTGTCTTTACTGAAATGGACAGCATAGGAATTTAATAAATAAATAATGTATTCAGATCAATTAAATGCATAAATATAATAAATAGCAACAAATAATACCCATGTAAAACTAGGAAGGAGAAAAGAAAATGAAGAATATTAAACAAAGTAAAGCAAGCAGCAAGTACGAAGTCTAAAACAATGTTTTAATTACCCAGTAAAATAAAAAGATTTTTATCTTTTTGCAAAAACTATATTCCTAGGTAACAGGTAAGCCACTACAAAAGGACTCGTTTCTTGAAGAGCCACCAACATTGAGAGAAATGTAAGCTGCATTCTTTGAAGTAGCACTTTCCATCAAAGAGCAGTTTTACAAATTCAGTCACTGAGTATGCTTTCAGTTTATACTTACTAATGTTTCTGGAATAAGTGAGACAGTTGTAAGAGATAATCTCACAGGTGCCAAAATAGCATGAATGTTCTGCAAAAGCTAAAAAAACGTTTAGCCAACCTTTCTAAAATGAAAATATTTTGCTCCTCCAGGTAGCGGTCTCCTATATTCTGGTTTAGAATGCTTGTTAAATACTGAAGAACTATGACACATAAACTGCAAAGAGTTTCGCCTTCAGGTAACTAAATGATGTATTTATAAATAGCTTCCTTGAACCAAATTTGGGTTCCAAGTCATCCTGGCCAGCCCCTTCCCCAAGCCAAGATCAAATATGTCACTAATCTTATTCTAAAGTTGATAACATTCAAGCTGACAACAAATGAGCAGAATCTAGGTATGTACAGAAACATGCACTATCTAACTTTGCAAGCCTGGGTGGAACCCCAAAAGCCACCAAAGAAACCTGAATTACCTCAATGATGCTCAAGGGTGCAGGATAAAGTCCTTTGGTTTGCTTCTGCACTTTTTTTTCTACTGTTTTGTATACTTGTTGCCTTATAAAGGGAATTGTCAAGGCATAATCCGTCACTTCTGTAAGACAAAGCAGTTCAGTGACAAACTACTCTGGGCTAATTTGGTCTATGGGCCAAAGGAACCCCAAGATTTCAAGAAAAACAAGGGCCAGGGCACCTTTTCCAAGAATCAAAACAAAACTCATTTAGCTGATAGTGTTGTGCCCACTCACTCTGAATCAGCCCTTTGTCAACCTTTCGAGTAATTGTTTTGTTGGCTAGTCCTTGTGCAAATGTAATGGCCACCTCTTCCAGATATTCCATGGTCCGTTCCTCAGGGCTCTTGATACCTGGACCTGCAAATGCAACAATATTAGTAGCCTGCCCATCTGGATAACAGAAAGGAAACTTCCAGTATCACAAGACTTCTGTTGAAGCTCCCACTTCTATACCTCCTTCAAAACCTTTATGCTGCACCACTAATTCTATTATAAGCCCCTAGGCTGAGATGAATTTTCACTGATGGGATTAGTTACTTTTGATTGGTTAGAAGTTGGGAATCTATATAAATGTTTTAAATAAACAAAATAATTACTTCAAGCAAAGGGTTTGATTGGTCCACTCTTCCTTTATTTTCCCCGTGGTTCAATAAGCTTCCTTGTTCCCATTATCGTAGAACATCCACAAATTTACAACTTGCCTCTATTATTTCAATCCCAGTCCCAGAGCTGTATTCCCTCCCCTCATTCCAAGTTCATAATATTCTCTTCTGCAAGGAGAATTTGAGGCAAAAAGCATGTATGGAAAGATCACAATCTAACCTAGTGGATCTACCAGCTGGTCTACTAGTCCCATTTTTTTTGCTTTGTCAGCACGGACATTTCTTCCAGTCAACATTAGGTCAAAGGCAGAAGGAATTCCTACCTGAAATACAGAAATAGGGATTTCACATATCAAAAAAAGGGGGCACAGGAAAGAAAACTGGATGTTTATCAAAGAGATCATCTCACCATCTTTGGCAATCTCTGCGTGCCTCCTGCCCCTGGAAGCAACCCCAGCAACATCTCAGGAGCTCCCAGGACTGTCTTTTTATCCTTAGTGGCTATTCTATATTGGCAAGCGATGGCAACCTGAAGAGTCAGAAAGCACAATTACAACTCATTTTCCCCCAAACACATTCCAGGGTCCAGCAATTGTTTTGTACGAACTTTATTCTCTAGTATTTATTTTCCTCACAATAAAAAAAACTCTGTGAGGTGAGTTGGGCTGAGAGAGAATGATTGGCCCAAAATCACCCAGACAGTTTTTCATGTCTAAGGTAGGACTAGAGCTCACAATTTCCTGGTTTCTAGCTTGATACCTTATCCATTAGACCAAACTAGTTCTCTTTAGGCTGAAGAATCCCCATTTTCTGAAACAATCCTACATTAACAACTCTTCTTGAACTTGCTCCACAGATTTTTCCAATCAAATGTTTGGCAGAATTAGCTAGCTGGAATTTTTAATTAATCTGTTTTTATTGTATTAAGGTCCTTTGTGACTTCTCTTATGGAAGCCTTTCTTCATACCTCTAGCCCTCCGCCAAGGCAGGAACCACTGATAGCCGCAACAATGGGTTTGGGTGACTTTTCAAGGCTCTGCAGCATCTTCTGGCCTTCCTGAGATAGTTCAGTTATTTCTTGGCTGGACCCACAACTCTCAATCATGCTGCAATGTGAAACCAAAGTGGAGAAAGTCAAATGAATGCCAGCTATCTGGTGAAGAGAATTATATTTACTTCATATCTACAAAAAAGCAATTTGAAGGTTTCTTTTTTCAAGTGACTCAAAGTTACCTTTTTTCTTTGTGAATACTACTTTAAGTTAACGTGAGTTAAAATCTTTCTCAACTTCATATAATGCTCTAATGTGTCATGTATGTGTTTCACTTTGAGAGCGGGCAACTAAATTTCATTTTTGATGTGTGTCATTGTGCCCACAGTAAAAAAATGACAATAAAGGTTATCTTATCTTAATGAGCTTCATTTCATTCTTGATGGGTCCTAGTTTTTTACTTTGGAAAGAAAATGTTTCTCTAGTAAGCAAGAAAACAGTTACTACCTTGATTTCCTTCTGGAAAGTGTCAATTCGACCACTATCAAATTACTGATTTGGTAATTTCTCATTTCTTATGTTAGAAATTTTACTTCTCAATCCCCAAAATGGCTGAATTGGTACATTTTGAAAGAAAAACAAATGTTTCTCCCAAAAAATATATCCCTGAATTTCTGAGTTTTATACACTTTTACAAAAGGAGAGGAATTTTGTTTTACTTTAAAGCACATGCTAATGTCTTCATCTTTCTTCCCTGAATTTAGAAGTCACTAACCATCTACAACTGGGAAGTAACCATCCTAATGATCAACTACCTTTGTTAATCCAATTTTTTTCCAGCAGGGGGCAGAGGATTTTAAGCACACTACCTGTTTTATTGTGATTTCTATTTTGCTGTACAGCATGCTCAGGGAAGAAGCAGTAAGTGTAAATCTTTTTGGTATAATCTCTTAAGCAAAATATGTAAAAGGTAGATATATTAAGAATGTTAAAATAACTTAAATATATTAAGAGGCCAGTAGGGGGTGACCATTTTTAAAAAAACAAAGCAAAAACAATATCTCCAGTTATCTAGCAGGGATTCCCCTCCGTAGAACTTACTTGATGTCTGCCCCTGCAATAAAACAACCAGGCTTTCCTGAGATAAGGACTGCACTTTTGACAGCATCATTGCTCCATATTTCTTTCATTACATCTAAAAACTCAGCTTGCATTTCCTTGGACAACGTGTTTACCTATAACATAGAAATAGCTAAGTTAAAACCAAGGCAGAAAGTTCAGTGTTAAATGGAGACATCCTTTGCCTTCCTTCCTTCCTGAAGCTGGCAATCTCTCCAAAAGAATCAATGCTCACAGAAGCTACGATATTTAAAAATTCAGCATAATAAAATAATCAAACGCAAACATTCTGTGCTTTTCAAGGTACATTCAACAGTAATGATTAGCATACACTTCAAATGCAGGCACAAAATCTAACAGAGAACTGAACTCCATTGTCTATGATGATTTTCTTATGGTGTGATTTCGTCCACGATACAGTATAATTCTAATTATATTTCAGAAAAGTCTTAGTTCAAAGCTAACATGTGATGCTTGTTATATGTTTGACTGCAGTAAGAAAAGCTGCCGAAAATTAAGCTCAGAGAGTAGAAGCAGTAAAAAAAGAAGGCACTCTTTTTCAATCCTATTAAGTTAAATTGATGAGACCTTGGGAAGTTGGTCAATTTTGGATGGAGGAGTTTTCTGCTTTGAAAGTATAAAATGTCTGGCAGCAGCTTCTGGGAGGAATACAATGTCAGTTCATGTCCTTGTCATAATTCAGAAGTTATATTCTCTTCCCCAACTTGGCTTGAGTGTTTTTGTGAAATGCTGCTGCCATTGAATCACTGCGAATCATGCTAGAGGATCATTCTATGATAATCTTCTATCTTATCAAGATCATTTTTTATACTTTGTTAACGGATGGAAATATATCAAGGAGAGACCCAACCTAGAACTAAGGAGAAATTTTCTGTCAGCGAGAACAATTAATCAGTGGAATGGCTTGCCTCCAGAGGTTATAGGTACTCCAGCACTGAAAGTTTTTAAGAAAAGATTGGACAGCCATTTCTCTGAAATAGTATAGGGTCTCCTGCTTGAGCAGGGGGTTAATCTAGAACAGCGGTTCTCAACCTATGGGTCGATCGACCATTTCACAGGGGTCGCCAAGCAAGGCTGTCCGCCATTTTTTTCCCCTTTTCTGGTGGGTGCCTTACCTCCCTTGGGCTGGGCCAGCTGGTGGCCCAGCCGGTGGTCGGCCTGCTCCGTCTCTGCCGCTTGCCAGCTACGCCTCGGCCGGCGCAGGGGGTGTCACCACGCATGCGCGGCGCTCCTGGACAGGGAAAGTCCTCGACTTATGACCGGTTGGGTAGTCCTCAACTTACGACCGGTTTAGTCCTCAACTTACGACCAGTTTAGTCCTCAATTTACAATCGGTTGGGGGTCACGGCATTAAAAAGGTTGAGAACCACTAATCTAGAACACCTCTAAGGTCCCTTCCAGATTAATCTTTTAATCTGTTATTACTTGAACATACCCACTCTGCCTGAATGCACTAGATGGGCAGAAACAATTGGAGACAAGTAGTCCCTCTAGGGACTGGGCTCTGTACCATGTTGAGGTTGACAGTGCCCATTTATTGTTTGTGCCACTGTAGCTGAACCAGCTATAGCTTCTGAATGAACTGATTACAAAAAAAATCACTGAGATCAGATATACTGAGTTCACTGTGTCACCCACAAAAATGAGGTTCTGCTGTGGAGGCCAGTAACTGCTGCTGAAACTAGACTCTAGGTCAGGGGTCCTCAAACGTTTTAAACAGGGGGCCGGTTCACTGACCCTCAGGCTATTGGGAGGCCTGACTATAGTTTGAAAAAAATGAATGATTATAGAACAATGTAAAATCAAGTATAAAATGAAACAAGAAAAATGAATTGGTTAATTATTTGAATGAGTTTTTAAGTGAAGAAAATATACATTTCCAATGAATCCACACATTTTGTTTGGGAATGCAACTGCTGGTTTTTCCACAAATAGTTTTTGAGTTGTGAGAAGATGGCAGAAGTTTTCCTCCCTCACTTGTTTAATGAGTATGCCCAATTTTACTTCAAATGCTTTCACATGTGAATGCATATCACAGAGGAGCTTCTCCTTTCCTTGAAGTTGCACAGTGAAACTGTTGAGTAGCTCTGTTACATCTGTCAGAAAGGCAAGGTGCCATTTCCATTCAGCATTTCTTGCAGATGTCTCGTGACCCAAACTAGGTAACATCAGCAACGCCAGAAGAGAATGGGGTTTGTTGAATGAAGGAGGAGAAGAGGAGAAGGAGGGCGGCTGTGGAGTCCTTGCTGCTCTCTGAGCTTGGTGGCTTTCTTGTAGATGTTTCATGACCTAAACTAGGCAACATCAGCAGTGCCAGAAGAGAATTTGGTTTGTGGAGTGGAGGAGAAGAAAAGAAGAGGAGGAGGGCGATTGTGGGTTCCTTGGTCCTCTCTGAGCTTCGTGGTTTTCTTGTAGACGTCTCATGACCCAAACTAGGTAACATCATTAGTTCACTTATTATCCCACTTTGGGTCCTGAAACATCTGCAAGAAAACCACCACCCTCAGAGATACCCCCCCCCCAGGACCCTTCATTTTAATCCTGAGCCAAAATATTTTCCTTGATTGGCATTCCGGACTGTCTCAGGGCAGAAGAACCTGTCTGGCATGACTTCATTCCTCTTTCCCATGGGGCACATCCCAGTGCCCCCATCCTTCCTCCACCCTTTCCTGGACACTAAAGGCCAATGAAGTTTCTCTCAACGACCAGCACCAGCATTCCTGGTTCCTCCAAGTTGCTCCACCACCTCCGGCTTTGCCTACTTCTTGGAGCTCCACCTGGCCATGGCACCACCACCCCCATTCATGGATCGGGATGCTCCTCCAAAGACCGACCGCATCCTCCCTCCCAGCGGCACCCCCGACCTTTCATCGCCTCAGTTCCACACAACCCCTCGTAACCCCGAAATAACTTTCTAGGAGCAAATTCTCCTTTTTTCTCGCTCACCCTGGCTGCCCCTCACAAATGCCTCGCCCTTCACCCACTCCCCTCAGACCCATAACCGGGGCCCCACTCCGCCAGTGGGGCTGGGTCCCTCGGCGATGGTGTGGGTGATGTTGAGGGCCAGTGGCACCAGTTTCCTTTTGGCTGGCATGGTGGCGGCAGCAGCAGCAGCGGCGTGTTCCGTAGCACCTAATGAGGGACCTGCTTCAGAAGCAGCAGCAGCAGTGGCATCGTCATCACCAGGCTTGGCTGCCCTAAGCGAGGCCGAGGCTGCAAGCAAGGCCTAAACCTCTCAGCCTGGCCCTGAGGTAAAAATGCGAATAGACGAGAGCAGGAGAGGAAGCGGGAGTGGCCAAAGCGCAAGTGCGCCCTTGGGTACTCGAGGGAGAAACTGGAAAAAAACATCTTCTCCCACCAACTCGCCATCCTGCCATTGGCTGGGGTTCTCGCCACCATCCACTCACCCTCTCCTCACAATTGGACGGCTTGCCTGGATGGGCCAGATAAAAAGACAGGTCGGGCTGTATGTGGCCCACAGGCCATAGTTTGAGGACCCCTCCTCTATATAGACCTGGGCTGAAACCACACCCAAGCCATACAACTAATCTTTATTTTATAACATTTCTTATTGTCAGTAGGAACATTACTATATTAGACCCTGCCACATTTTTTCTTTCATTTCTAGACAGTTTTCCCACCCTTTGTTTAGTTCTCCAAGATCCCAACCTCTATTTTCAAATGTTCTGTACAAGAACTTCCTTCATCATCCTTTCTTGATTGTATTTTAGATATCTGTATTTCTGCCAAGTCTAGATGACTTTCACTAAGTGAAAAGCAATTGGAAATACTTACCTTGGAATTAGGGGAATTAAAACGAACAACAGCAACATCTTCTTTGATGTCATAATTAACATGGGTTCGAGCTAAGATAGAAAAGAGACAAGAGATGCATATATTATTCTACACCCTAGAATTCAACAGAGGAAGAAAAAAATGAAGTTCAAAATTATATAGTGCCATTAATATTCAGCAAAAATAAGTAAACATTTCAGATCCTGTGGGAAACAAAGATATCAACTCTTTCATTGACAGGAGGGCAGTTATTCAACAAAATGAGATGAAAAAAGGTCTTACTGAGATATGCTGATATTTCAAACCCTTTAGGCCTATATTAGTCATTCTCATAGCTTTTACTTTTCCATACCGTGATGCAATGTTCCCCAGTCTAATTCCCTTCCAGATGTGTAGCTATAATTCCCATTGTTTTCAATAGTTATCACTCAACACACCTGGGAAGCAGAGCTAAGTGATTAGCCTATATTTGTCTTAATTACTGCTACTGTTCCAAGTTTCAGTCTTGTTTTTGCAAGTGTTTCCTATGCATATCTTCTTATGAAAGAATCCATACTTTGGCCTCCAGCATTTATGAGGCAAAAAGAAACATGTTAGATAGAAACAAATTATTTTTAATGTGATATGAAAGTTCCCACACCCCGCCTCTCCCAGGCTACTGTTGTCTGAATCTTTATTAATCCCATGTGTTGCTCTACAGTTTCCTTCTCATTTTTTAATTGTTACACATACAAAAACTTCTGAACAGATTAAAACAATGTGCAAAAAACTTGATCAAGAGCCACCTTTATATAATTTCATTTCATCAGTCAAAATTCTAGCTTATACCCATCAATCCCCACCAAGTATGTATACTTACATTTAACAGCAGGGGAAGTGCTGAGGTTTCGGCAAGCATAATCTGGAAGAGATTTCAGGAGTTACACAGGGCTGAAAAAATTATTGTAAATCCTCATGAGCAAATATTTAAACATCCAGGCATTCTAAAGAAACATCACATTTTAAAAAAAAATAACTGAGTGCCTCCTGCAAAATAGATACCGTACATGCACAGATAGTCCTTGACTCATGACTACAATTGGGACAGAAATCTCACTAAGTGAAGCTCTCACTGAGATGGCACATGACCACAAACTAGCTCTCCCAGTTGCAGTTGTTAAGCAACTGCATCAGTTGTTAAACAGATTGCCTTTCCCTGCTCCACTGTGCCAAGAAGGCCAGGAGCCTCTTCCCATTCTACTGCATCCAGGAGGCCCAGACCTCCTCCCAGTCCCACCAGTTGTGGGAGGCCCAGACCCTCTCCTGTTCCACCATGCACAGGTCCACTTACCTTTGCCTTTTTCTGCAAGCAGGCCCCATTCTCATGATCATTGGAAAGCTTTTTCTCGAAATTGTGCAATTTGGAAAATTATTGCGAGAATGATTGCATTTGTTAGCTTTCCTAGCGTAGGAAGACTAGAAAGCTAGCAAATGTGATCATTTTGAAGGCTAAAAATATTCTAGGCCTCAGAATGATGGTGTTCACTAGCTTTCCTGTGTTCTTCCATGCAAGGAGACAGCACTTGTGCCAGACTCCATGAACACTACTTGGATCTTTAGGGTCTGAGACTTGCTACTGCAGCCTAGTGGAGGGGCTGAGCTCTCCTCTGTGTGTGGAAGAGAACACTTCTGCCAGATTGCAGAAAGAGGGCTCACATCTTCAGGATCCAAGCCCATTTCTGTAGTCGGTGAACTGAGCTCTACTTGGCAATTAGTTCTTTCAGCCAGCCCCCAGAGATAAGAGGAAGTCCTCCTGGCTGATGGCAGCAGCTCACAACTTTTCCTGCTGGCTTCCTCACTGACTTTCTGGGAAAACTGGCAGAGAATTGCTTCATTTTCAAGTGTTCCATTTGCACACAGACGGAGCTTCCAGTCTCCTCAAGGTCTCCATTCAGATAAAAAGTGTTCCGGTAGTGGAAGAAAGGAGTTGGGGGGAGAGCACAGTGTTTGCATGAAAAATGAAAGTTTCTGGAGTCTGTATCCCATGAGACTTCAGGCACCCATTCTCTGCAAAAGAGGATGGGTGCCTGAACTCGCGCTTTATTACGACATCCAGGAGCTTCCATTGACTCTCCTCTCCCTCAAAGGCAGAAACCACGGCAGAGAGGAGACAGATCTTCCCAAGGTGAGTCCAGTGCGGCAGGAAGGGAGGGGGAAGCAGTTGTGGGGAGCAGGGGGGGGGGAAATAGGGTGAATGCTGCAGAGTCTCTGCACTGGTTCGTAAGGGTGAACAAATGCTGTAGTGCTGCAACGTTAGTAATTTGGGGACTTTCTCATAAACACTAGGGGGCGCTTAACGCATAACTTTGAATGAGCATTAAGTGAATACTTGTAACTTGGGCATTACCTGTACTTTGTAGTCCTTGTTTAGTGACTACCTTAGACAGCAATCATTCACAGCTATATCAGCAATGACCAATGCCCTTATTTACAATCTTTGCAGTCTCTCTCTCTTTCTCTCTTTCATTATTTGTACTGATATATGGGAATGATCTGGAGGGATGATGGAAGAGATGCTGCCTAGGGAGCGATCAGACAAGAGGGGGAGGAACCCATTGCTGCTTAATGGTCAGGTGGTTTATCATTTTATGACTTTTCTTGCCACAGTTGTTAAGTGAATCAATACAGTTGTTCTGTTAGTAACATGGCTGTAAAGTGGATCTAGTTTTCCCATTGACTTTACTTGTCAGAAAGTCACAAAAGGTGATCACATGACTCTGGAACACTTCAACCATCATAAATATGAAACCAGTTGCCAAGCATCCAAATTTTGATCATGCAACCACAGGGAGGCAGCAGTGGTTGTAAGTGTGAAAAATGGTCATAAGTCACTTTTGTCAGTATTGTTGTAACTGCAAACAGTTACTAAACAAATGGTTGTAAGTTGAGGACTACCTGTACATTGTTATGAAGAGCTCAGACCTCATGATTTTTATATGCTTTTGGCACCTAGGAATGAAAAATTGGATCTCCTCTCTACTTATCATGGCCAATAACTGTTGAATGGGGATGATGGAAGTTGTAATCCATCCTACTTGGAGGACAATATGCATTATGGGCTGCCTTCTCAGATTAAATCAGTATATCCTGTCTTAGATTAATGGCCTTTTAATTGCTACTAAAAGAGCTCCTTGTGCAGTTCTGAGTTCTTCAGGGACACGAACATTGAATGGTATTGTGCTCAATGTAATTTAATATTATGTTGAACAAATTCTGGATGGCGTGGCTTTTTGCTTTCTGTGCGACTTAAAACTGAAAGCATGGAAAAATCTTACATTCACGGAATTTGGTTAAATAAAAGAAAATAGCAATGAGAGTATGCAAAAACTGTCTGGAATGCAAAATAGCACTTTTAACATTTTATTACCTATGATTTTTTTTGAAGTATGGCTTTCAAAGCATATTAAGTCTGAAACAGGTTAATAACAATTAAAAGACAAATTACCTATTGACACGCTGAGCAAAAATGATAATGAAAAGTGGGGGGGAAGAGGGAATGTACAAGTCCTAAATAAAAACACAATGATTAATTTTAAATTTTAAAAACCTACACGTCCAATACTGAAACATGCTATGCTTTGTAAGTCAGTCACAGGATCTCCACTCAAAAGCTGGAAGCGTGCCCTGCCTTCCTACTTACTTTCAACTGAAGCAACAGAAAGGAAAAAACCTTTCACCTACATTCCATCTTGTCCAGAAATGCAGGCAGTGAAGAGCTGGGATCATATGCTTGCCCCTGCTATCTTCCTAACAAGCCTCTCCATGTTTGTCTTCTCTATCACAGTCAGTTCAGCAAGATAAGCATACAATATTTACCCAAAAGGAAGATGTTCTTAAGGAGAACTGCTCCCACAAAAATGGAACAGGTAGAAAATGCACTATGAACACAGATTTAAATTCAACATAATGCCTTGCTTTCCCTACATTGTCTACTTAGTGTTGCCAGGTCCCACTGAAACCAATCCAGGAAAAGTCACCCTCATCACATATAAATACATGCATTTGACACACTTGCACGTGTGTATATATTTGTGTTTATATATACACAGATACAAATACAAATTTCTCATTTCACCATCTTTATTTTTACCGCATAGTGAGTAGTGGGGTGCCCCAGGGCTCTGTTCTGAGCCCAGTGCTGTTCAGCATCTTCATCAATGATTTGGACGAGGGGACAGATGGGGAACTCATCAAATTTGCAGACGACACCAAGCTGGCAGGAATAGCCAACACTCCAGAAGACAGGCTTAAGATATAGAACAGTGGTTCTCAACCTGTGGGTCGGGACCCCATTTGGGGTCGAACGACGATTTCACAGGGGTCGCCAAACAAGGCTGTCCGCCATTTTTCCCCCCTTTTCTTTGGCCATGCCCCTGGCACCCGGTGATGTATAAGTGGTTGGGGGTCACCACAACATGGGGAACTGTATTATGGGGTCGTGGCATTAGAAAGGTTGAGAACCACTGATATAGAACGATCTTGGCAGACTTGAACATTGGGCACTATCTAACAAAATGAAATTCAATGGTGAAAAAAGTAAGGTTCTACGTTTAGGCAAGAAAAACCAAATGCACAGGTATAGTTTAGGAGGTACCTTGCTCAATAGTAGTAACTGTGAGAGGGATCTCGGAGTCCTAGTGGACAATCACTTAAATATGAGCCAGCAGTGTGCCAAAAAAGCCAGCACAGTGCTAGGCTGCATTAATAGAAGATAGAATCAAGATAACATGAAGTGTTAATACTACTTTACAATGCCTTGGTAAGGCCACACTTGGAATACTGCATTCAGTTTTGGTCAACACAATGTAAAAAAGATGTTGACACTCTAGAAAGAGTATAGAGAAGAGCAACAAAGATGATTAGGGGACTGGAGGCTAAAACATATAAGGAACAATTGCTGGAATTGGGCATGTCTAGTTTAACGAAGAGAAGGATGAGGGGGGACATGATAGCAGTGTTCCAATATCTCAGGGGCTGCCACAAAGAAGAGGGAGTCAAGCTATTCTCCAAAGCGCCTGAAGGCAGGACAAGAAGCAATGGAAGGAAACTAACCAAAGAGAGAAGCAACCTAGAACTAAGGAGAAACTTCCTGACAGTTATAACAATTAGTCAGTGGAATAACCTGCCTCCAGAAGCTGTGAATGCTCCAGCACTTGAAGTCTTTAAGAAGAGACTGGACAGCCATTTGTCCGAAATAGTATAGGGTTTCCTGCCTGAGTGGGGGTTGGACTAGATTACCTCCAAGGTCCCTTCCAACATCATCACCATCATCATTATATAATAAATGTATTTTATCAGAAACTGTGCTTCCAATTCCTTTGTTTTCAACACTTTCTCCAATTTACAAATTATTACTTAGGAGGAAATCCTCACTATACTGCAAACTAAATATGCTCATGTTGTAAACTTGGGATTGGTTTTTGTCCACAATTCCTGGGGCATAAAGATTTATCATTCTCCTACCCAGCTTTTTGAAATAATTTCACAAAATTAAGTCTGTTGGCTAGTTTACCTATTCTAGAATGGCAGAGTCCTGTAGTTTGGTATCTTTTAAAACCAACATTGACAATTACATATGTCCAAGCTTATAATACTATAACATTAAGCAAGTAACTACACTGAACAACAACCTTTAATCCAGTGGTTCTCAACCTGTGGGTCGGGACCCCATTTGGGGTCGAACGACCATTTCACGGGGGTCGTCAAACAACGCAGTCCGCCATTTTTTCCCCTTTTCCTTAGCTGTGCTACTCCCTTTTATTCTATTGGCTTTTGAAAGCCAATAGAATAGACTCTCTTGAATAGAGTCTGATTCTATTGGCTTTCAAAAGCCAATAGGAATTGTCCAGGCTGTCTCTGTCCTGCTGAGCCCACCAAAAGTCCCATTCTGCAAACGGTGCTGCACCAGTTGAGTAGCCCTCGACTTACGACCAGTTGAGTAGTCCTTGACTTACGACCAGTTGGGGGGTTGCAGCATTAAAAAGGTTGAGAACCACTGCTTTAATCGCTTTAAAAGTAGCTTTTGAACTTATACAGTCATGAAAGGACATTGGCAGCAATTGCTTTCTTAAACTATAGCTTTGTAATCTATTATCATCAGATGACAACAAACTGATAATTATATTGTAGGTGATGATATTCCAACCATAAAATCTTAATGCAATGACATTGCATTAGGTATCTTTAGGTTACAAGTCTTTCTCTCTTTTTTATTTCCATAACCTTTCCTTATTTAGAATATAATCCCCTGAGATATAAAAATATATTATCCTAATCATTATACCACATGTTTCTTCCATGGCTATTTAAAGGAAATTCAGTAGAGTAATTATTTTAAATTGTATACTCTGCAGTAACAAAGTTGGTTTTTTAGAGGTAGTTTCTCTCTGAGGAAAATACAAGAATTTATCCACTGACAACAACAATAACTTGTAATGTGCCTCCACACTTCAGCCACAATCAAAGAAAACAAATAAATATAAACAACTTTTAAAGGCAATAAAACCAATACAAATTTTAAGGTCAAATAAGATCGGGCAAATCTATTATGAATTGAAAAGCAACTGAACTGAGTAATAATAGTAAAACTGATTATACTAGAACAACAGAATCTTGCCTATTTATTGAAAAAACATTTTTAAATGCTCTCATGATATGGTGCCTGGAGAAAGGAACACCTAAAAAGTTCTTTCCTTAAGCCTGTTTTCAAATCTTTAAAATTATATTAAGATTTGTTTTACCAGACTTTTGGCTAACAAAGCCATCGATGGCATGCTATCATAAAGTGCTGCATTAGCAGAAGGGTAAACAACTTTTTGCTTGTGTGGGAAGTCAGCCCCCCAGAGAAAGAAATATTTTAGGAAATATTAAAAAGACAGAATATATTTCCCCAAAGAATCTTAAAGGCAGAAACCCCCCCCCCCGCAAGTCTCTCTTTCCCAAACAGAAACCAGGTCTGCAGAAATGCAGAGGTGATAATCTTGTCAGAAAGATTGGAGCCAGTAAGCTTGGATTAGAAAGACAAAGATCCCTAGAATCAACAATCCCTCACACCAAAAATCCAACAGTCATCAGCCACACCCCCAGGGAAGCAGGATATGACCTTTGGGACATAATAGGATTAACCCATCACCATCAGAATATCAGAAAGGCACACTCAGATTCAGGTCAAAGTTCATGCCACAGGAACAACTTAAAACAAAAGCTCAAGGTTTTAAAAACCCACCACTCCCAGCTACATATGGCCAGCTTTCCCAGAGCCACGCTTCTGTCTGGCTTTGCTCTTCAATAAACTCCAACCTTCTTTCTAAAGCAGTCTCCATTTTGTTTATTCCCCGCTTGGACTGGACCCTGATGAAGATTTTTCTTTCAACACTTGCTTGGGACCTCACATGGTTTTCTGAAAAGGCTGAAGGAATGTAGCAAGATTCATAAAGTTGGTGCAGCCACAATTTTCTGGCAATAATCAAACAACTGTATTAAAATTCTACCTACCAGTTCTTAAAGCAGCAGAAAATCATTACTTCAAATTGCCGAGGATTGCTGAGCCCTAAGAAGGCTGACAATAGATGCTGCTTTTTAAAACATAGTTTAGAAACGTGAATGAAGTGTTCCTCCATCTGTATTTCCCATCCTACTAAGCTTGATATCAGCAATTAATTCTTCTCCCTAACATGAGTTGTGCTGGGTGAATATAGGTCATACATGGAACAGCTTGTTTAACTATCTATCAAGCTGTCCAACTAATATGTCACAAGAGTAAAATACCGCATGCTTGTGACTTCTCAATAAGGTTATTTATGAACACAGATCTAGTACTCTTCTGAAAAAACACTAAGCCCATGTGCAAAAATAGTTTGATTGATGGGTTGCAGGCATAAAAGAGGAATGTAGGACAAAATGTGAAGAGCAATAAAATGTGAGCTCCATTGTTGATTACTGCTGCAATAGAACAGCAGTGTGAACAACAAATCCAATTCTGGAATGTGGATAACAGCACCATGGAGTAGCTTATGGAAGGTCATTGAATGGAACAGCACCAACACCACCTATCTGGAACAACCTATCTCTATATTTGTAGCTTAATTTTCAAAGTCAATCATGATGCAATTCTTCTCCATTATCTATATAGGATCCAATCAAAAGTCAAGCATAGGAACTGTTTTTTTACATCTTTGTCTTAACTATTGTATTTTTTTTTCACCAAAATGCATTTTATTACAAAGTCAAAGTTGTAACAAATTAGAAAATACAACCACTAAGTTCTTTGAAATTTAGGAACCAGATTCTCATCTTGACCATCCTTTTCTAAAATCTTTGAAAACATAAAATAATTATGCATTTTTATTCTTCTAGTTAGTTTTCCTTAATTACAAACTGTTTACAAACAACCAGATTACAATGGGATTACGGTGGCAACAAGGACTGCTGTTGGTGAATGATTCAGTCATGTGACATTGTGCTTTATGATTGAATCGCTCAGTGGTGGAAATTCCATCCAATTGCCATCATAACACTATGACTACTTGTACAATGGGACTCATGGTTTACAACACTTCAGAAAGAATCCCAAACTTATAGGTGCTGCATTAACTATTGAAGTGATTCATCCTGAACTACAAATATTCTCCACTATCACAGAGATTAAGATGCTAGACTTGGAACAGGGAGACCTAGATTCAGATTCACCCTCAGTTATGGAAATAAATTTATCTACTCTATCATTTAAGCTTTTACTACTCTGTACTTGACAACTTCCATTTAAGTTGTTAGTCATACCAGACCAGAGTGTATGTGAAACCTGGATGGGAGTTTGTGCACACATGCCAACAGGTAGGTAGGCAAACCATGAACTGAAGCGGGGGATTTGGAGAGAGACAGGGATGCTGCTGTCCCCCCACCTGAAACACCTCACCTGCAATACCTCTTTAATGGCACAAACCTCTCTTTTTGCAGGTGCATCGGCCCAGGAAGCTCCATCTCAGTGTGGGTGCAGGAGATCTGGGGCTGGAGTGGGCCAACAGAACAGTGGCAAAAGGAAACACCCATGAAGTTGGGGGGGAGGGGAATAGGCAAAGAGTGTAAGTGTATGTGTGTATGTGTAGATTTTGGCATCAGGGTGCCAAACGTTTAGGAGAGGTTGAGAAGTCCAAATACTTAGGGGAAGTTGTAAGGTGTGTACCCCTCTCTAGTTCTGCAGAAGGATCCTTGGGAAAGGAGATGGAAAGCGGGAGTTAGATAAAGGAGAAGCTGGATTTGGGTGGGTTGGTGATGCATCAAGAGGTGAGGAGGCTGACTGATCCAACCCAATGTGCCAGTGTCATCTGTGTCCCCGAGCTGCATTTTGCAAATATGACAGCTTGACATATAATCCACAAATTGTACACCTTAAAACTAGCCCAAAATAGCTCAAAAATGCAATCCACATAGACCAAAAAATTATTGCAACTGATCTCCAAATCAAGCCCACGTGGGCAGGAAAACTGCCCAACTGGCAACACTACCATGCATCTGGGGAAGCAGGAGCCACCCAAAAGGGTGGGGGGAAGGATGTGGCGGAAAAATAAAAATTGTGGTGATGCTGGAGGATTTGGCATCAGGTGCCAAGAATTCAGGAGAGGTCCAGAAGTCCAAATATTAAGGGGAGGGGTGTTCGATGTTGCAAGGCTTCAACCTCCCTAGTTTTGCAACAGGGTCCTTGGGAAAGGAAATGGGGTGGAAATGGAGAAGCAAGAAAGGAGAAATTGGATTTAGAGAATGAGATGCATGAAACGAATATAATAATTTTGTAAGTTCTGCTTGTATTTGAGCCTAAATATGCAGGGGTTCCTCGAGCCCTGAAAAATATTTCAAGGATTTCTCCTCAAAGGGTTGATTTAGATAGAGATTGATCTAGATAGAGATTAAAGGCACGATTGAGTGAAATAGGCTAAATAATCTCTTTGATCACTTCCCATTAAATGGAGAGAAGTAAGTATAAAGGATGAGTATAACCTGGTGCCAGTTTAGACCATGAGTAAATCTAGAAACACCCCCTTCCTCCCTTACCATACAAAATGAAGAGTCGGTGCGCTTCCTCCTATTCACTCAATTAACCCAGCGCCTGCAAGTTTCCCTTCCAGCCTTTCTCACCTAAGAGGCTGCTCCGGGTCGAGCAATACTTGGCAGCCGCCGTGAAGCGCGTCAAGCTCCCAATAGCCCTGACAGCAGCCGCCATCTTAGCCCAGCGGGGAGGTCAGTCAAGCAAGCGAAGATTGAAAGAAACGAAGGAAGGCGATAAGGGCGTGGAAAAGCCGAAGAGGGCTTTCCCTTCGCCTCCGTCGCTCTCGCTTAGTAAAATGAGCTGTCTCCTGATTTGCCTGTTAAAAAACCACAGCGCGCCTCGTTATGGTGCAGCAGATGCCCCCACGGTTCTTCCGAAGGGCACATTTCTTTCACATTTTCTGTTTTCTAAGGCTCTCCGTCAATATTTGTTATGTGGAAAGAGAAAAGTTGAATCAGGGTTTAGGCGACTTCGGCGATCGACAGTTAATGTCGGCAAGGGAGGACCTCCTTTGTAGTGGCGCCCTTGAGTGGGTAAAGGGGCGGGGCTGACTGTTTGCAGCCTGTGGTGGAGGCTGTTGCTGGAGGTGAGCTAATTTGCCTTGTTTTTTCGCGCTCCTTCAAGGTGGGCGATTCTAATTCCCAAGCGGGCTGGAGGGAGAGCAAGTGGAGGATTAGGCGGTGGGAGGATTTGCTTTCCTGCGTGGGTTCACCGTGGAGGGAAGTGACGCTATAGGAACAGTTGGCGGAGACATTAAGGATGATGTATCGTTGTGCCCAATTACCGAATTACAGATCCTATTTTATTGCATGTAATAAGGAGGTTAATGAGAAGTGTAGAGAGAGCTTCAAGTTGGAGAGGGCATAACAACACTAGCTTGTCACTAGCCCCGAGTACATTCCATGCAAAATTTTATAATGAAGAATCTAAGGAAGAAATACTATGCAAGCATAACAGCAATATAGAATGTTTAATATGTATTAAGATAACAAAATTGCCCAGTGTTCTTAAGAAACATTGTTACAGTATCATATTTATACTTTTGTAAAGCAGGCGAATATCATGAAATTTTACTACAAAGGAGGTTTATTCTCTTTTAAATTTGAAATCTACATGTATTGTTTAATGTATCTTTTTGTTAATTGTTTTTGTTTTTACTTTTGGTTATAGTTTTAGTACTTTTTTGTACTTGGTTTTGTATTTTTGTTTTGTATATTATTAAATTTCATTAACAAAGATAATTAAAATACCATATATAATAGGGTATTTTGATTTTCCCTATCATAATTGTAGTTCATAGCAGAAAAGAGACAATGGTTGACTTTTGATATTATATGATTGATCCTGCATATATCCTGCATTCTTTTAGGTACAAAGTATTTGTACACAATAGTGCTTCAAAACTTTTTTCCAATTTCATTTCATCTGGCAGGTTGAATCAGTCATGCTTGTATCTCTAAGTGAAAAGCCACTCAGTGAAATTACATAAATAGCTAAGTGTGAATTTAACCCTGATTCTTTCCTATCCTTGTTCAGTATCTGAATTGCAACACTATGCTAAGTCTCCTTTTTGGAGCTCACCTCCAGAACCATAATATTACAGTAACATTTAATAAAATTACTTGGACTTACAAGCTGGAAATGTAAGAGAAGATAGATGATAAGGTGCTACAAAGCATTTGAAAGAATATTCTTTTCAAAATATTTGCATGAGCAAAAACTTGAAGCATTAAAGCAAAGGTTGCAGATTTTTTTATCTAATTGTATTGCATTGCTTCATTCTTTCAGCATCATTGCTAAAAAAATCCCAAAGTTAACCAAGTAATTTCATCTACTTTGTATTATCTGTTATTAATAAAATAAAATTATGGTTGCTGCTTATGTTTTGCTGCTTGAAAACTTCCCAGTAGTTTTTGGAAACCAGATGGGGAACCATGAGCTTCATTACTTTGAATGAACCTTTGAACTGTGGCTGTATGCCCAAAATATTTATTGTTAACAAGCTAACTAAGACAAATGACCCCAATCTCTTCTTTCTATTTCAGGCTTCAAAATGATATCCTTGTTGACATGTGGTATGAAAATTCTTCCTACTATCATTCCACAGGCAGCCAAATTCTGTAAGTTCTTCTCTTTTAGATAATCAAAATACCCAATGCAAGATTAGTTACTGGACTTTTATGCTGGCATGTTTGTTATAAAGATTTTATTCATTCATAGTTAAAATAGTTCATTGTTTTTTTCTGAGTTTCTGCTTCACTCTTTTTCTGATACAGCAGTTATCATATTAAGATACCATAATCCTATCATATTATTCATTTTTTGCTTTTGTGTTCTAAATGTCACACTATGTACTGTGTCACAGTATATTCTGATCCTCTTGGCTCATGATTAGTTAGAAGCTTATGAGAAATTTGCTTTGTTTTTATGTTTGAATGACATTATTGTCTGTTTTACCTATCTTATATAAATAAAAATGTAAATGTTCGTTTGTTCAAAATCTTAAATCTCCGAAAGTTCTTCACCGATTGCTTTGAAATTTTGACACAACGTTGCATTCGAATACGCGTGTGTTTTTATATACCTACTATTATATAGATGTTACTCCTGTGACAGGTAAAAAGATGTTTTTTTTTTTAAAAAAAGTGCCATCTGTTCGACATAAAAGCAACCAGACAATCTCTATATCTGCACATACAATGGAACAACAAAAAATATTGTATTCCCACAAGCATTGTGAAATTAAACATCTTACAAACGTGCACTTTCTCTTTTCTTTCTTTTCCATTTAACCAGACTGAGCCACAGCAACGTGTGGCCGGGTACAGCTAGTATTGTTATATTTTTATTTTCTTACATTTCAGCTTTGAGGTCTTTCAGCTGCACATCCCAGTTATTCGCAACAGGTACAGAAAAAATATGAATAATTTGATTACATGTCTCTATTGTAATTGCACTCCTATGCTGTCTTATAAATTAGGATATAAAATAGATCTGAGATCACATAAATTAAATCTAAAACTTGTTCTTAAAGTACTGTAATCTAAAGGAAACGTATTCTGCTGGCATGACCATTATTACAACGTGTGTGTGGGTATTACACACACAAACATATTTTTAAAAAGTGTTGAAGTTCTGCGATTCTAATTTTGATGTTTATTCATGCTTTATTGAAAACTACAGATGGGGAAAAGCAAACAATAAATATCTTAACATTATTAAATAGAAGGAATAAATTGTGAGCTTTGGGTGTTTTTAGACAAACTTCAAAATAAACTCTATTAATCTTATCCTAATATGAAATTTATTTTAATCCCTTTTCTAAACAATAGCAACAAATGCTTTGGTTTTTGATAATTTTATGATAATTCTTGCTCTAACTCTACTAATTTATTATTACTGCAGGTCAAGCCAAAAGTAAGAAAACCCTAGCTAAAAATGGGCTGAAGAATATTGTAGTGGTGGATGGTGTTCGCATTCCATTTTTGCAGTCCGGGACCTCGTAAGTATTAAATGTTCCCTTTGAATAACAATTTGTAAAACCTCTTGGGCACTTTTGGGAAAAAGTATAAATAATGTTAATAGAGAAACAGCCAAATTTAAAGTTACTGTAATTTCTTTTTCAGCTTGCACTGCAGTTAGTAAAACAAAAGTATATTCTTCAGTAATTAATGAGAAGGTGTTTTTTTTTCTTTCTCTTCTAATCTTCAGGTATGCAGATTTAATGCCACATGACTTGGCCAGAGCAGCACTGATGTAAGTAGTAAATAAATAAAAGTGGAGCAATTTGGTTGTGATCTAATTCATAGAGAGTTGTTTAGGGATGTTCTGCTTTGTTTTTTTGTGCCTGAGGTGCCTTTTCTTCTTTCATCAAACTATTCATTTGTTGTGAACAGTAGAATGCGGCCATTCTTATTACCAATAAATATAGATGAGAATAATTCACCTTGTCTTCCTAGCATACTTCAAATTCTTTCATCTTTATTTATATCCCACCTTTATTATTTTTATAAATAACTCAAGGTATCGAGCATATCTAATAATTCCTCTTCCTCTTTTCCTCACAACAACCCTGTGAGGTGGGTTGGGCTGAGTGAGTGTGACTAGTCTAAAGTTATCCAGACGCTTTCATGCTTAAGGTGGGACTAGAATTCTCAGTCACCAGGTGAAATGTTACTGTATATTCCGGCGTATAAGGTGACCCAGCGTATAAGACAACCCCCGTCTTCGACGCTGAGTCGCATGCCTAGAAAGTCGTCTTATACGCCGGAAACTACTGTTATTTCTGGCATATAAGACGACTCGGCGTATAAGACGACCCCCAACTTCGGTGCCAATTTTAACGCTTGCGAAAGTCATCTTATACGCCGGAAAATACGGTACCTTAGATCAGTGTTTCTCAACCATGAACCTCTTGAAGATGGGTGGACTTCAATTCCCAGAATTCCTCAGATAGCTTTGATGACTGGGGAATTCTGGGAGTTGAAGTCCATCCATTTTCAAGGGGTCAAGGTTGAGAAACACTGCCTTAGATGGAGCTTTTGCTGAAAGAAGAAAAAATAATATGAGTTATGGACTGAGGATTAAAAAAGATTTGGATTAAGTGAGGGGCTAAAGGGATTTGTATGACATCTAAGAGGGAGGGAAGATTATAAGATTGTAATTATCTATTAAAAATAAGTTCGGAGGTCACTATATTGCATAACTTTTTTTTCTTACCTTGCACCTTTTTTCTTTCTATGTTTTTCTTTAGATTTGTCTTTATATAAAACACTTACGTATGAATTTAAAAAAGATTTGAGATAGAAATATCCTAAATTTTGTTGTGACCTGTCCTGTAAGTTCTAGGGCTGTGCAATGCTTTTGATTCAATTGGGAAGAAGTACTTTTCCCAAGAGTAGGAATACAGTTTCTCTCTGGACTCATTAAAATTGAATGAACTGAAACAGTCACAAAGTCCTTAGAACAGAGGTAGCTTTTCCAGTGAATGGCAGGAATTTACTGTATTCACATTTTCTTGCATTCTGAACCATTTTTTCCCAATCAGATCCAAAGCATTACCCTAGAAATCACCTTGTGACTTAGCTTATAGAATGAAAAGGACTGTTTTCCCAGTAATGAAATCGAAGATTTACAGTTGCAATGCCATGTAGAATCATATTTTAATTCAAGGACTACATTTACTATTTCGCTTAACTACACAGCAAAGTGGATTATGGGCTGTGGGAGCAAAACAGGCTGCAGCAAAGTATGACTGTTTCTAAGATAACTTCTTGGCCCACTCTGGGAAGCATTTAATGAGGGAACAGTATTTTGAAATCTGCCTGATCCTTGATAACTTCCAAAATTAGGAAGTACACAAGATAATTTAATCACTTAAATACAAAATAGCAACAACAAAAATCCTATCAAGATGTCTGTTGACTAGATTACCTAGATTGGTGTGTAACAAAATTTGGGTCAGGAGTTTTGGAAATGCTTGGATAGTTAGTTTACTATCTCAGAGACTGCCTGAATAAGTCCCTGCAGTTTTCTTGGCAAGGATTTTCAGAATTGGTTTGCCATGGCTGTCTTCCTAGGACACGGAGAGGGAATGACTGGCCCAAGGTCATCCAACTGGCTTCACGTACAGTCTCTTGGTTTCTAGTTTGCCTTAACCACAACATTAGAGTGACCCTCGTACTATAGATAGATGTGATTAAAATATCTGCTTACACCTAATGGACAGAATCTTGCCAAACTATAACCTTCTTTTTCTTCAAACTGAATAATCAAGTTCCTTCAGTCTGTCCTCTTAGGGCATGTACTCAATCCCCTCTATCATCTATGTTATCGTTCTTTAAAACCCTCTTGATTTGACATTGAAGTGCTTTCTTTCTCTGATCTGTTCCCCCAGAGGCTTGGTGAATCGGACTGATGTGCCTAAGGAAGCTGTTGAGTACATTTTGTGTGGCACTGTTATCCAAGAAGTGAAAACAAGTAATGTTGCTAGAGAGGTATGTTAATCAATAGAAGAATCACAAGACCTGAGATGGGGTGGGGGATATGAATGGTAATGAGATGAAGGAACTAATTTTGAGTAGAATCTGGCTTTGATAACCTAAAAATGGAAATGTACCTCTTTCTAAAATCTTGAAATACAATAAAACTTTTATGAATGAAAGGAAATAGACATGTCTCAGGATAAAGTTGCAGGATGCAATCTGGGACGATCACCAGGACTAGAGGCTTAGTCTTCTGAGCTTTCAGACTCATGCTGGAGCCCAAGAAAGCTTGGAAAACTAAACCTCTGGTCCCAGTGACTGACCCAAAGTGGATCCTGCAAAAACCTTTATTTAATGGTCCCATTTGGGGGAAGGAGTATCTGTTAAATTGCAAAGTTTGTTAAATTAGAAGAAGACATGAGTACGTGTTTAAAAGATTGTAAAAATAGATAATACAGATAAATATAAACAGTTAAAAAAGGCTGGATAAAATGTAAAATATATCACAAATATGGTCTAATATTAAAAACTTGTCAAAACATCTTTGATTAAATATGGTTTGAACATCTAATCAACATCTTTGATTAGATATGGTTTTAAGTCTTTGGATAACACTGTCAAACATTTAAAAGGAAAAGGTAGAAAAATTAAGGATAAAAAATATATCATGACAATGTAAATGATTTGGAGATTATATATACTGCTCAAAAAAATAAAGGGAACACAAACGTATAGGATCCTATACATTTGTGTTCCCTTTATTTTTTTGAGCAGTATATTAAGTTAGAATATAAGCTCTGAAACCATAATTTTGAATTTGGTGCAATTCCATGTTTAAAATTGTAGCCTATAAATGATTTCCAAATAAAACTGATTTTTTTAATCAAGATTGCTTTCTAAATATCAAGTCATTCTAAACATTAAAACATACTTCCACATTTTGTGCATGCATTAAAAAGCCTGCCTGTCATTTTGCAGACTTTATGCACATGAAGGAATGTCTGCTTCTGCTTCCTGTTTTTTAAAACCTGCAAAGCTTGATGCTGTGTAAGTGCCAGTTTCTCTTACCACCTGCCACAGATTAGAGCCCCCTCCGCCTTTTGTCACTTTCTATGCTATAAGCCGGCCTGCAGGCCGGACGCGTCACGAGGAAATTGCGCCCACCCCATTGCCGGCAATGAGGAAAAAGTTCCGATATGTCGCTGGACGTCACATGACGTCGCAAGTTTGACATGTCTGCTATAAGCCCAATGCATGGTACTTTCTATCTACTGCCACCAATCTTCTTTCTATCCCACTCATCACGGACCACCTATCACCTTCCCACCTTTGCCATTTACCTACAGGGCTCCCATCTTATTTTTTTCCAGTGCTTGCCTTACTGCTGATCTTACTAATCACCTAAAAAAGGAGTGACTCCTGTAAGAAATCCACTTATTAAAGTTAATGTAATTCTTAAAGCAGGCATAGCTGTGTTTGTTTGTTTTTGATATTTAGAAGCATAAAAAATGACGTGCTTTAGTCAACACTAATTGAAAGGCACCCCCAACCCCCCTAAAGAAAAACTTGCTGAAAGTACATTTGATTGTCTACAGCTCCTATGTGCAAAAACCCACTGAGAGCTCAAACAAACTCCCCAAGTTTGAATGAAGTTAAGAATGTAAGGGTTGTTGATTATTAACTTGATATCTGAAAAGGACTAAGTCCAATTCTTTAGGATTAAGTAATTTCTTATGTATGCACATTCACAGATAACAACCTTTTTTCTCCAGTTTGATTTTACCTAGTTTTGATGACATTGACTTTTGTTGTTTTGAGTGGACTTGCTCTTTAACTTGTTGACAAGCCTATATTTATTATTTGTTCTGCTCATAAACTTTAAGTATGTCAATCAGCTCCCATTTCTGACAATTGTAAGAACATTCATGTTTGCCTTTCAAAAGCTAAGCAGGCAGCTGTTTTAATATTAAAAGCCCCAAAGTTGCCATTTTTTAGGAGAGCACTTAGACATCATAGTAACTGGTTACTGCTTGCATTTCCCCTCTGTATTTCTTCACCCGTCACCAGTTTTTGCTTGTCTGATTCTCCATCTGAGCAAGTATCTTCATTTTAACTTTCATGCTGAACTTTACCCCAGTTGGCTGTGTGTCAGTGAAGCAATGTTGTGTGGTATTGTGTAACCTTATTTAGGTGCTTTATTGCTGAATCATAGAAACCAAGATCTATTACACTGGAGCATTAGTCCTTCTAGCTTACCTCTGGATATTCTTCTATTCCCTGTTTTCAAGTTTTCATACTGACTATTTGAAGTCCTGCCTTCCTAACAGCGTCTTAAGCAGAGACTTTTTGCTCCCCCGACTGAGCTATCCTTCTTTGCTATACCATGTCATATTTTCCATTCAGTAGCACCTCCCCCCTCCCCTTTTAACTGAAAGCAGAGAGGCATTTGTGATACATTCTCTTCATAATTCCCAACATAGGTAGAATGTCCCCGAGAGAACTTTGTTTCATGGATGAGTAAAATAAGATTCATGTTACATTTTCCAGATAAAAAATACTTTGGCATTCTGGTCCACTGTACAATTAGGTAACTGGAGCTGGGGCAGCATATTCTCTGGTGATTATTGAGACAGGAATATCTCAATAGGAAAATATTCACTGCTTGAAAGTCCCAGTAATCTCATTGGAAGGTTGGTTTTCAGTACTTTTCCTGGTAACTCTAGGATTACTCACGTGCTAGTTAAAATGTGTAAAGGGTCTCTTACATATGGTGCCTCTGCAGGTAGGCCCAAAGACTCCATAGTAATTTTATGCGTATGTTTGTAAGCAGAGGCAGACAGATAGCCAAGAACTTTTGACTCTGATTTGTGAGATTGACCATTGGGGTATTGAAAATAAATGAATTTCTTAACCTGTGGTTGCTGTCGTCTCAACTTAAGTTTGTTACATTTGGTGATCTGGATCCACACATTTTGTATGCCATCTTTCATTTAATTATGGTTTGAGTAAATTAGCTGGGTTCACCAAATAGCCTAAGCCAAAATCACAAATTATTACTTAATATGAAGTGTGAACTAGCCATTTGTTTTCAATAAACAGAAAATTACAATACAAAGAGTGATTATAATTAACAAGCAGAAGCTGTGGTTATATTCTTTTAAAATATTCTTTAATATTGATCAAACAAAAATTGTTTATTTAATATTGGTTAAATAGAAAACAACCTTATTGTATTAGTTGTTGACTATAAAAAGTTTGAAGAGCAAAAGGCTTTACTCAGTCATGGAATACACTTAATAAGATAAAATCTCTCAACCTGAATTTCTCTGCAAGATTCTTGCAAAACCTGCTACCCTGAAAATTGTGGATTGCAATATATCATGAAAACTGTAGAAATTAGACATCTCTCAATATTCTGGTTTGTTTTCTGACTTTTATGTAGGCTGCCTTGGGAGCTGGCTTCTCTGACAAAACTCCTGCGCACACTGTCACCATGGCTTGCATATCTTCCAATCAGGCAATGACAACTGGTATGTTATCCTGCTTGATTAAGTAAGGACCATATATAAATAGGCTGTAAACATGCAGGAAAATTTAACTTTATTTGTCCAATAGAATTTATTATTATCTTTTAATATTGGACTATTGCAAAATGCTCTACATGGGGCTACCCTTCAGGAGTATCTGGAAGTTTCAGCTGGTATAGAATGCAGCTGGATGGACAGTTCTTGTGGTCCCTAGGACAGCCCATATTACATCACTGTTCTGCGAGCTGCACTGGTTGCCAGTTTGCTTCCAGGTCCAATTCAAGGTGTTAGTTATCACCTAAAAAAGTCCTTCATGGCTTGGGTCCAGATTATCTGAGGAACTCGCTCATGCTGATAGGATTAGCCTGCCCCATCCATGCCAGCAGAAGAGGCATGGGACCCCGTCAGTCAAGGAATTTCAGCTGGCGGAATCCAGGAGAAAAGTGTTTTCTGCCATGGCAGCCGCCCTCTGGAACATCCAGGGCCTGCCCCCCCTTCCCTCAAGTGAGATATTTACCCATTCTTCTAGCCATCCAGAAAAGCTTGAGAACCAGGCTCTGCCATCTGGCCTGGGACCCCAATGGGAGAGTGGCAATTTGGAGGTGGTTGATGTATTAGTCAGACCCCACCTCCTCCCCATGCATACTTCATTCCTTTCCAACTTGTTTAATTGAAATTTACCTGAACAAAGAATAAAGAATGAAGTCTGAAATGTCCTCACTGATCTGCCACATGGTAGCTGATGGTCATCTGTTTTATTCAACAGAAGCCATCTCTTGGTGGGGGGGAAAGCATAAAAATCTATTTCTAGTTTAAAAATGCTTAGAAAGCATTTACATGGAGGTTGGATTTATAAAGTTGAACTTTTAAAGTGACTTAAAAAAATGCTTTAGGAAAGAATAGTTATCTGTTGAATTCTTAAGTCTAATGCAGGGAAGTCAAACTGCCGGTCCGCAGGCCAGATGCAGGCCAATAGGGCGGAACCACACCCACCCTATTGTCTTCAACATGGTAACTGCCATGTATATGCCTTCTGATTTTTACAGCATATGGCCTCATCGCATCTGGCCAGATGGATGTGGTAATTGCTAGTGGTGTTGAATTGATGTCCGATGTTCCTATCAGACATAGTCGGAAGATGAGGAAGATTTTGCTTGGATTTTCAAGAGCAAAAGGATTGGGCCAGAAGTTATCCCTGATCTCCAAAATCCGTCCTGATTACTTTGCACCTGAGGTAAAGCAGGAAATAGTTTTCATTTCACTGTCTGCCTGAGGAACCAATTCAGAAAATGAGCAGGGATAAATGGAATAATCAACTAGAGACAATTGTGGCCAAAAATTATTACTGACTCTGTCTGTTCCCTGGGCACCACATCTTCAACTTTCATTAACTTTGGACTAGAAAGCAAACAATTTATACAAGAAATAGTCAAGTGTTCAAGTAGTCAATATGATTTGCTTTTTGTCAGCCATTATGAGAATTCTGAGGAGAGGAGAATAATGCCTGCATGCTAGAAAAAATATATCAAGCGCTTAGCAGTTCTTCACAAATCTCTCCCATGATTCTTGGTCTTCTTTAACCAGATTTATTGGAAGGGGAAACAGATTTGTTACAAAAAATTAGGGGATTGGATATATTTAGTTTAGCATTTAATTTATTTCTAGCTTTATTAATATTTTGCTGAACATCTGTTAACTTACTGGAGAGTTGGCTGCCTGGTAAAGAAAAAATGTGCAGATGTTCTTTTAATTCTTTGCAAGCTGTCATTCTCTTTCCCAGAGCAAACTCATTACATAACAGCAAAATGAGGCTGAGGTTGACGTATGGAATTTCTTTGCTGAACGAAAAAGTAGGTTGAGAGAGGAAAGAGTCATGACCAAGTTTGTAGGTAAAGCTGCTTGGGAGGCAGAGTAGATTAAACAAGAAATAGCAAAAGGTGAGCCACTGCACGGCAGTGTTACAGTTCATATTTTACATTGCTAAATCCTGTGGATTTACCTTCAACTATTAGATTATGGAGCTGTCTGCATGAATTGAGGGAAAATGATCTTCACACGCAATGTTCTCAATAATTCTAGCTCCCTGCAGTGGCAGAATTTTCTTCCAACGAGACCATGGGTCATTCAGCAGATCGCCTGGCAGCTGCATTTGCTATATCACGTTTGGAGCAAGATGAATATGCTCTCCGTTCACACACACTGGCCAAAAAAGCACAAGATGAGTCACTTCTCACGGATATAGTAGCATTCAAAGTGCCAGGTAAAATGTCTGTTTAGAGGAATCTGTGACAATGGTTCCACATTCCAATGGGGATGGGGAAGGGAGGGAAATGTTTTTCTCTTGGAATAGCTTTTAGTTTAGATAATCTGCTGAATAAAGAAAGAGAGCTCTTCAAGATAAGAGAGAGGAGACAAAATCCTGTTTTTACAGATACTAGTTTTTCCTCCCCCCCCCCCCATCCTTCTGCCTTATTTTTCCGCTCTTCCTAGTTCATAGATTTCTTCAGTGGATGAATTAAGGTTGAAACATATATCTTACCTGTGCCTACAATGTTTCCCTGAAAATAAGACCCAGTCTTATTTTTTTTCCTCCAAAAGAGGCACCAGGTCTTATTTTTGGTGTGTATGTGCGTGCCTTTTCCACTCACCTCACAGCGGCAGCACTGACAGCCCTGCCCAGCCAGCCCACTTCATTTATTCTGGAGTTGAGAATGGCGCTGCAGCCTGCATTTCGCAGTCAGAGGCCTTTCCTGAAGGCATTTGCAGCTGAGAACCGAGCTATGTATTCAATCCACAACTCTGTTGTCAGCTACATAGGCCTTCCGGAAAGATTTCTCTGTCTGCAAAATGCAGGTCGAGCTCCATTCCCAGCTGCAACAAGGCAAGTGTCAATCCATGGGAGGCCTGGCAGCAATGGTAAGCTCCACCTCTCCCCACCCCCGTCCTAACTTGATTTTTAGGGATGCGCCTTGCCCCAAAACTAGGGCTTATTTTGGGGGTAGGGTTTATATCAGGCCCACCTCCCAAAAATCAATCTAGGGCTTATTTTTGGGGTAGGTCTTACTTTGGGGAAATGCATAATTCCTGAGGCTATGCTGGTTGAGGATTATGAATATTGAAATCTAGTATGTGTGAAGAGTACCTAGTTGGGAAGGGTTTCCTAGAGAGAGGCAAAGTAACAATCAATCTTAGGAAATCTTGAAGGTAGAGAAGATGAAGTAAAGAGTATGAGAAAGGATGGTCCCTTGAAAGGAAATATGTAAGAAACCTACAGTGAGGGGAAAAAATTATTTGATCCCCTGCTGATTTTGTACGTTTGCCCAATAACAAAGAATGCATTTTTCTGGATTTTTGTTGTTATTCTGTCTCTCACTGTTAAAATAAACCTACCATAAAATTATAGACTGATCATGTCTTTGTCAGTGGGCAAACGTACAAAACCAGCAGGGGATCAAATATTTTTTCCCCCTCACTGTATGCATGTCCAAGAGGACACAGTCAAGAATTGCAGAAATAAAGAAGGGAGACTTTCAACATGCCAGATGTGTCTTGAGCCTTAGATCTCTTCGCATATTTGACTCTTGCAGGGAAGGACACTGTAGTGAAGGATAACGGTGTCCGGCCATCTTCATTGGAGCAGATGAGTCGACTGAAAGCTGCTTTTGTCAAACCATATGGGACTGTAACAGCTGCCAACTCCTCTTACCTGGTAACACCCTTGTATATTTTCCTTTGAAAAATATATTCTGAAGCATCTTCATTGTACAACATAATCACATTTGCTGGAACTGTAGATTGGCATTTGCTTTTAATCAGAATAGATTACAAAATTGATTCAAGTACAACACCAAGCCACATGAAGGACTCTTGGCTGTTCCTGTAGAGTTTTTGGTTGCTTCTAAATCTTGCATATGAGTATTTGTTATCCAGGGTTTGATAGTGATTTATCATCCTAGTAATGCAGTAACATTGGGAGGAATAATGTTGTTTTCCTAAAATCCAAAATAGTGTGACATGGCTCATTTTCCACACCGGTGTGGTATTGAACATATCCCTGCTCAGCCACTAATGTTTTCCTCCTCGTGTATAAGCTAGGAATGGCAGCAGCAGATGTGAAAAAAAGAAATGAAAAAGGAAGTGATTTTTCTCTTTCCTGCAACAATAGTGGTACATTAGGACAATAGGCCTTGGTAGAATATAGCCTCTGGAGAGAGAATACAATTCCCAAGAGCCACTGTGCTAGCTGGAAATGCAATGGAATAGATAGATTTCTTTGCATTTTTCTCTTGTGTCTAGACTGCCATGTGGTGCCTTGATCTCCAGAAATATCTAAAAGAGATTCAGTGATTGGGGAATGTGAAGGAATGGGGAGGGGGGGGCTGAGCTTATCATAATCATGTCTTTTTTTCTGCTTGCATTACAAGTCTCTGAAATACAGATAGTCCTCGACTTAATGACAGTTCATTTAGTGACTGTTTGAAGTTACAATGGGATTGAAAAAAGTGACTTATGACTGTTTTTCACACTTATGACAATTGTAGCATCCTCATAGTCACATGATAAAAATTCAGAGGCTTGGGAACTGATTCATATTTATGAGGGTTGCAGTGTTCTGGGGTCACGTGATCACCTGTGATCTTCTGACAAGCAAAATCAATGGGGAAGCCATATTCACTTAACAACCATGTTACTAACAACGTCAGTGATTCACTTAACAACTGTGGCAAAAAAAAGTCATAAAATGGGGCAAAACTCACTTAACAAATGTTTCACTTAACAACAGAAATGTTGGCTCAGTTGTGGTCGTAAGTGGGGGACTACCTGTACTCTCAAAAGCTAAGATTCAGATAGCATGTTTTTAATTAAGTACGACATTTTGTTTCCAGGTGTTATTAAATAGAAGCAAACTCTTTGACAGTTTTTCTGTCCTTTTTCCCCTGCATGACAGTCAAACGCTTTCACTTCCCCTTTGTTGTTTCAGTGACTCTCCAGTTTTAGGCAGTTGTGCACCTTTTCCCAGGTTTTGACAATGTTGCTTTTCGTTGTTGGCATGATGCGTGTCATTGTTCTTGTATAGTCTGTTCTGAAAAGTTAAAAAAACACAGCTGAAGCCCATAGTATGTATTAACGGAGTAATTGGGACCAGCAACTGTCACTAAGCAGTTCCATCATAAAGCCTATTGTCATGTGACAGCACCAAGTTAACGACAGCAGTTGCCCCAGTTCTGGTAGCCTTTGTCAAGTGAATCTTGCATGTGCATCAGGTGCAACATCATCTGATTGATAGATGTGCAAACTCCTGTGAGTTTCTCCATTGACTTTGCTTGTTGGAAGCTGGCAGTGAGGGTTGCAAGTGGCAATCACATGACTGGGGAGTACTGCAAAGTAATTGTGAGATGTGGGTGCCAAGCACCCGAATTGGGATCATGTGATCATGGGGACACTGAAACACTCAGAACTACAAGGGGCGATCATAAGACTTCTCATTTAACACCATCATAACTGTGAATGGTAACTGAATGAATTAAGCGAGGACTACCTGCAGTTGGTCATTTCTTTTTTTTTTTCCCCGTCACAGCTGTTATACAATAGAAGAGAATATATGTAGCTCACAGTTGAAATGTAGAGTCCTTGGTGGTCTCTGATCTTGGTTGTTTGCAGATGTTTCATTACTCGACTTGATCAAGGACTCCACAATTGTTACACAGTCATCATATGGGATGTTCAATACCTTTCAAATTACTTGGGTCATAAAATTTTGTGGCCCAAAACTCCTCCACCAAGTGTCTGGCTTTCCTGCTTCTTTTGCCTTCTTCCATGTTACCCATTGTTTACGCGTCCCCTTCCTTCCTTCCTTCCTTCCTTCCTTCCTTCCTTCCTTCCTTCCTTCCTTCCTTCCTTCCTTCCTTCCTTCCCTCCCTCCCTCCCTCCCTCCCTCCCTCCCTCCCTCCCCCACCCACTTACTTTACCTTACCTTACCTTACCTTACCTTACCTTTATTCTTTTCTTCTCACTCTTTACTTGGGCCCTTTTGGTGATCTCATTTCCAGACTTCTTCCTGACTACCAGTTTTAAAATTCAGGTTTGCCTTTTTTTTTTTTTTTGGCTACAAAAGCACTTACTTTGCGTTTATACTCAGTTTTGAGTTGTCTTTTTTTTTTAAATAACCTTCCCAACTGCAGTAATGTGCAAACTGAATTAAGAGATAGAGGGGTGGAACTTAATTCTTCTTTTGGATCTGATGTCATTTTTATATTGTCTCTACAGACTGACGGAGCATCAGCAATACTCTTGATGTCTGAAGAGAAGGCTTTGGCAATGGGTTACAAACCAAAGGCCTACCTCAGGTGAATAGAAGCGCTCCCCTCCCTTCTCTCATCATCTATCATAAAACCATAGCCATTTTCTCATCTGTATAACTATGTAATCAATATCTTCTCTCTCTCTCTTTTTTTTTTTTAAAATACAATTTAGGGATTTTGTATATGTATCCCAAGACCCAAAAGATCAACTTCTGCTTGGGTAAGTTGCAAATTTGGAACCTTTATCATGAAAATGGAAATCTGTCCATTTTCCAAACCCTTTTATTGATAGACACCTTATTCCCTCTTAGTCCTAGGCAACTTCCCAGCTGCTGCAGGGAGGTGCAACATTTTTCAGATGGAGGCTCACATTTGATCCTTAAGGGGGATGTTAAGCATCACATTCTAAAAAATACATAGAGCCGAAACTGACTGAAAATATGAATTATTTTACTATTAAAAATGGGGCATGATGTCTCAGCGAGTAAGATGCTGGGCTTGCCAGAAGTGTCATTGGACAACTCTGGCTCCCTCAGCTAAGAAACGGAGATGACACCACGCCTTAGAGTCGGACACGACTGGACAGGGAAAAGTTTTACCTTTACCACTAAAATGTATATGACCCCCGACTCCCAACTAATTACATAACTATGATTATTCTCTTTGAATATAAGTATTTCTCTGTTTTTGTCACATAAAATTTACTGGCAGCTTTTGTTGGCCGAACTGGCAACAACATTAATATTTCATGGGGGGGGATTGCCACCTCTTCCACAGTGTATCTACCACTTGACTTTTGACAGTTGTAGCAGCATATTTCTGTCATCAGTTCCATTCAGCTAAGATTCCCTAGGACAGGCGTCTCCAAACTGTGGGCCACGGCCCAGTCCCCTCCCCCCACTCGCACTAACAGCACCGTGAGTGCTCGTGGCTCCGTGTGCGCATGTGTGCAGGGGCTAGCGCCGCCACAAGCATCGCGCAGGCACTGACAGCCCTGTTTGTGTATGCATGTGGGTGCTGGCTCCGTTGTGAACATCGCATGGGTCAGTTTGCACATGTGCGCATGGCCTGTTCGTGCAATGCGCATGTGCAAATTTTCCTGCTCCCTTTCCCTCCGGGCCGCCAACCCAGAAAGATTGGGAACCTCTGCTCTAGGACACATGAATTCAATCCTCCCCTACCTTCTCCCACACATTCTTCCCTACCCTTGGTGTAGACCAGTATTGCCATCAGCCCCATCCGAAAATCATTCAAAAGAGTTGACTGTCCTGGAGTAGACAAATACTGAGCTGCTGACTAATGGCCAGACATACCAATACCCATACTCAGTTTGGATTCTTACATTTTGCAACTGATAGCTTGAAGAAACAATGGCTGAGTCATAAATGGAAGTCTCCACAGCTTGTAAGAAATAGTATAAAATCTTCCTGGATTCTGAAATTGTTTTGTTTATGTAGTTTCTTATTCTCCTCACTCATCTCTTTAGCATACCTAATTTGCAGCAAACATTCTGTTTCCATTTCTTTGCTGCACAGCTTCTTATATCACCACAAGAGAGAAAACTTTAGTTACTGTAGAAGTATTGTATTCTCTACTCAGAGCTTTTAGATATAGAGATGGGGAGGATAAGAATTCTTCAAGCTACTTGGAAGAGAGAGCTATTTTGTTTATTTCTGCCAAATAAAAAGAAAGGGTACATTTTTATAATGGTGTTGCAGGCAGGCTCGTTCTTCTGAGTAGCTGCAGCCTTTCTCAGCTAGTAGGTTTTCCCCTGCAGAAGGACCTGAATGCAACTCTTGGCTTTTTCTCTTAGGCCAACATATGCTACTCCCAAAGTTTTGGAAAGAGCTGGCCTAACAATGGCAGATATTGATGTGTTTGAATTTCATGAAGCGTTTGCAGTAAGTATTTCTAAAGTCATATGCAACACAGATAGCTTTGTTCAAATATTTCATTATATTTTTTACTTCACCTAGTAATTGTACTTTTCAATCTGGGGTTTATTAGTTATTATATAGAGGGAACTGAAATACTCCCTTTCTATAATTAAGGTGGCATTCAACAAGTTAAGTAAAATAGTTTTTAAAATATCACTCTAAATGCATAATACACTAATCTAAACAGCTAAAAAGACTGAATTAAAACAGATACTTTCCAGCTTTTTAAAAAGTTGTAAGAGTGGGATCTGATCGTATGGGAGAGTATTCCACAACACAGAAGAAAGTCCTTTTTATCTAACATACCAAGTTCTGTGAATGGAAGCATCCTCTCTCCTATAAATGTTAGCAACAAGACATGGCTACTCAAGTGTAATCCATTTAAAGCTTATGGCGTGAATATAATGAAAGCATGGGAGGCAACCAGGCTGCCTCTTGCTGCTCATCCCCTAGCTCACAGGTTGGCAACCTGCGGCTCTGGAGCTGCATGCGGCTCTTTGAGCCTTCCCCTGTGGCTCCCAGCCTCCTCCACCATTTGCAGAGAGAGAAGACAGAAAGAGGCACTTGCACTTCCCTTGCTCGCTCTCTCTCTCTCTCTCTCTCTCTCTCTCTCTCTCTCTCTCTCTCTCTGTGTCTCTCTGTGTGTGTGTGTAAAAGAGAGTAGACTCACGGTGTTCTCCAACGAGCTGAAAAGCTTATTTGGGCAGGGTTCCTCCCTTTGCTGCATCTCTGCAGGAAGCAGGAAGGGCAGGAGAGAGCTAGCTAGCCCAGTTGTGCTGACTCAGGAATCCTGGAAGTTGAAGTTCATGAGTCATAAAAGAGCCGAGGTTGCCTACACCTGAGCTTGTTGGAGAACAGCTTGAAGCCAGCTTGCCAGGTGAGCAGAAGATTGGAGAGAGGGAGAGAGAGGGGGGAGAGAGGGAGAGAAAGTGAGAGAGAGAGGGAGAAAGAGGGGAGATGAAAGAGAGAAAAGGAAAGGAAAGAGAAAGGAAGGAAGGAAGGAAAGAGGGAGGGAGGGACAGAGGGAAAAAGAGACAGAGAGAGACCCTTTTGACATCTCAAATGAAGATAACACTGCATATATCCTTTTTTACCTTTATTATAGGTGTGTGTGTGTACACACACACACACACACACACACAATAAAGGTAAAAAAGGATATATGCAGTGTTATCTTCATTTTAGATATCAAAAGGGTTTTGTGGCTCCCAGTGTTTTGTTTTCAGTGGGAAACGGGTCCAAGTGGCTCTTTGAGTGTTTTGGGTTGCCTACCCCTGCCCTAGCTATCACTTCCTGGCCTGTAGAATGGAATATGTTTCATCAGTTCAGACGTCACCAGATATGTTAGGGACATCACTGAGATCTTCATACAGGGACCATTCTCCTCCAAAATGAAAGCCAGATTGTATGATTTGCCTCATGTTTAGATTTTGAAAGAATCTTATGTATAGAAAGCATATACAGGCCATGAAATTCTGAACCATGCTTGTTAAAGCAATGCATACACTAACATTAAATATCCTTCCCCCTCCCATTCCCCACACCTTGGATTTTTCAGCAACACTTTGCCAGACGGGATTGTTATAATGTGAACAGAATCTTTGCTTTCACTTGACCATTCAGAATGAAGTACAAAATGAAGACTCTAAAATATAATGTGAACATATGAACCAAAGTTGAATGAAAGAGTAATAAGATAAAAGAAGCAAGTGAGAATGCTGTAGGTCTGTGCTCTTAATTCCAGCAATCAAGAAACAACATTATGTACAGAAGCCCAGTCTTTATGCATGTTAATTGCATCAAGTCCATCTTGAATCCTGTAATTCTTCGTCTATTTTTTAAAAAGAAATTTGGGGCCAGGTTTCACACTGATATTTACACACAGACCAGGCCAAGCCAGGCCAGGCAAGGCAAGGCAAGGCACATTATACTATGGTCCAATTATTTTGGAAAGTTGTAACAACAGTGCTTCATTTAGTGATTTGGAAATGTGTAAAATCTCAAGTATCTTATCAGCTAGTTGTTTGTGTTAATTCTTGTGGAGCTACAATATATGTTTCTATTGTACAGATTGCAAATATGTTAACTATATTATTGCTGCAATGGAATCCTCCCTTTCCCTTCCTTTCCACTATAGGGACAAATTTTAGCAAATCTCAAAGCCATGGATTCAGATTGGTTTGCCCAGAACTATATGGGCAGAAAGACAAAGGTAAGGTTAAGGTTATTATGAATTTGTATATCCATTATGTTTTCTGTATTTTGCCTTCCCTATTCACTGGTGTCCCTGCAGCTTACCTTATTTTCCTTGCTAACCTAGTCCAGAAACTTCATAGAGGGCATGGTGGGAGTAGAGGCATCATGTTTATAGTTGTCTGAGGTCCAGTGAGAAGACTTACTCCTTCTCCAGTGATGTGGAGAAGACTACTGAGAAGACTTACCCCTTCTCTAGTGATATTTCAGTGGCTGAAATAGTCATCTGGCAAACATCAGCTCAGTTGATATGTTACCTACTCTGATTGTCTTTCAAGCTTACGTTTTGTAACTTACTTTCTTTCATAGGTGAAATTGGATAATTTATTTTGGAGCCTACTGTAAGTCTCATTTACTGTTTTCCTACTTATAGGTTGGAGCTCCTTCTCTGGACAAATTTAATAACTGGGGTGGATCCCTGTCATTAGGACATCCTTTTGGTGCTACTGGTTGCCGCTTAGTAATCACAGCTGCCCACAGGTTAAAGAAGGAAGGGGGACAATATGCCTTAGTGGCGGCATGTGCTGCTGGAGGACAGGTAAGAAGCCTACTATGAGCAATTTATATTTGTTTCTTTATATATTAGTTTATTTATATTTTTACTTATTTATTTATATCTCACCTTTACTGTTTTCATTAAAAAAACTCAAGGTGGCAATACAGGTAGTCCTTGACTTACAATCACAATTGAGCCCAAAATTTCTGTTGCTAAGCAAGGCAATTGTTACGTGAGTTTTGCTCCATTTTACAACCTTTTTGCCAGTTGTTAAGCGAATCACTGCAGTTGTTAAGTGAATCATGCGGTCATTAGACAAATCTGGCTTCCCCCATTGACTTTGCTTGTCGGAAGCCAGTTGGGAAGGTTACAAATGATGACCATATGATCCTGGAACAATGCATCTATAATTAAGTACATGCCAGTTGCCAAATGTTTGAATTTTGATCACATGACCATGGGAAAGCTGCAACAGTCATAAGTGTGAAAACTGCTCATAAGTCACTTTTTTCAGTACTGAATGGTCACCAAATGAATGATTATTAGTTGGGGACTGACTGTACTCCTTTCTCCTTCTATTTTACCCACAACAATAACTCTGTGGATTGGGCTGAGACAGAGTCACCCAGCTGGGTTTTATGCCTAAGGCAAGACTAGAACTCACAGTCTCCTGGTTTCTAACCTGGTGCCTTAACTCCCAAACCAAATTGGTTCTAGACTCAACGTAGCATGACTATAGTTGTCTTGTGCTTGGCAAGGCTTCCTTTTGTAATCCTATTTTTCCATTCTTTTTTCTTTCTTAGGATGGGAATCTTGTTTCTCTCTTGTTGAGTAATTTCAGTTCTTCTCTTGTTGCAGGGCCATGCAATGATTGTTGAGAATTATCCGCTGTAAGGAGGTGAAAATTGGCATGAGGGGATTTGCCTGTTATCTGCAAGACAACAAATGTAGTAATAATGCTCCAAAATAATACTTTCCTACAAAGGACTCTCAGTGGCTTTTGTAAATATTTTCTAGTGCCTTCAAAAAATGGTTTCACAGCAAATGGAGAAAGCCACACATATTTTATCTGGATATTTTATGTTAATATAGGTTTTCTGCCACTAAACAATATGTAACTACTTTTTTCCAGCATGAGAATATTATAAGTTGGCATGGCAATTAAGCAAAATTTGCTACGCAAAGAGAATTGTTCTTAACAGTTTTCAAGTGAACAACATGGCTTTGAGGTTTTCTTTAAAAGGAAAAACTCTTGCTGAGAGAAAATAATCTAAATGTTCGATGCAATATTTATATGACATCAGCCTTAATAAATGAGAAAGAAGACTGGAACCATGTGTCACTGTTTTTTTTATAAGTTTTTACAAAAAAACAAAAAAATACAACAATACAAAAACAGAAAACAACATATACAAGAAACTAAACATAACATTCCCTTCCCCATCCCCCCCAAAAAACACCCCCCTTCCCCCCCCCTGAGCTTCCCAGAGCAGAATATAGGCTTAATTAAAAAAGAATTTAAAAAAATTATATATAAAAAAGAAAAAAAATTAAGACTGAAATATATGTATATGTATATAGAAATAAAAATTATGAAAAAGCAATATGATATTTTTTTATATCCAATTTAAATTGTATAAATTCTATCCATTTATCCCAAACAGCAAGAAATTTCTCTTGCGTTTGTTCCTTTAAGAAAGCCGAAATCTTTGCCATTTCCGCCAAATAGGACACTTTAAAAAACCATTCCTCCAGTGTAGGCAAAGATTCCTTCTTCCAATATTGTCCTACTAACAGCCTTGCGGCTGTAATCAAATTTAACATCAATATAACCTCCTTTGTATCACAATCAATAACTATACCCAACAAAAATAACTGTGGAGTAAATTTTACCCTCCTTCTGAAAATTCTCTGAATATTCCACCATATCTTAATCCAAAATGCTTTTATCTCTCTGCACGACCACCAAATGTGGTAATAGGTGGCATCCAAGCAACCACATCTCCAACATTTAGGCTGTAAGTCCGGGTACATGAAAGACATTTTTTGTGGGTCAAGGTGCCATCTATAAAACATTTTATAAAAATTCTCCCTTAAGTTCTGTGCCTGTGTAAATTTGACATTTCTTACCCAAATGGTTTCCCATATATCCAATGGGACTGATTCACCAAAATTTTGGGCCCATCTAATCATACAATCTTTAATTAATTCCGTTTCTGAGTCCAATTCAACTAGCACCCCATAAATTCTCTTAATATGGGCTTGTCTTTGATCCTTCACTTGCTTGATAAGATTTTCATCTTCTCTAAGAAAGCCCACCTTGCAATCCACCTTCCATCTATCTGCTAATTGCCTATATTGAAGCCAAGAGTAAATAATATTTTCTTGTGCTAACTCCTCCCGTAATTTTAATTGCCAATTTTGTCCATCCCATCTGAGTAGCTGTCTATAAAACACCATGTCCATTTTAACACCTCTTTTTATTCCTTCTATCGCATGCCAAGGTATAGCCCATAATGGTACTTTAAAATCACTTTTATAATATTTTCTCCAAATCCTGAGTAAAGAAGTTCTTATAATGTGAGATTTAAAAGCCCAATCCACTTTTTTATTGAATATTAAATAGGCATGCCACCCATAAAGTAAGTCCCATCCCTCTAGATGGAGTATCTCGAGATTTGTCAAATTTACCCAGTCACTAATTAGTGTTAAAACCACCGCATCATAATATAATTTCAAATTCGGTACCTTGAGTCCACCTCTCTCACGGAAGTCTTGCATAATTTTAAACTTAACCCTTGGCTTTTTCCCTGCCCAAATAAATTTATTAACACTCTTCTGCCATTCACTTAGATTAGTCTCATTCTTCAAAATCGGTAACATTTGAAACAAAAAAAGAAACTTGGGTAGAATATTCATTTTTATCACTGCAATTCTTCCCATGAGAGATAGTTGCAGCTTCTCCCAATTCTTCAAGTCTTTCTGTACACTAACCCACAACCTGTCATAATTATTTTTAAATAATTTTGCATTGGAAACAGATAGCATCACCCCCAAATATTTTATCTTATTAACAATTTCAAAACCCGTCAAGTTAGCCAAGGTCTGCTTCTCCTGAATAGTCATATTTTTAGGTAGGATTTTAGTCTTGTTAACATTAATCCTAAAACCCGAAACCAAACCATATTGATGAATTAACTGTAATAACTTTACTACAGAACTAATAGGTTGCGACAAAGTAACCACCAAGTCGTCTGCAAAGGCTCTTAACTTATATTCTTTTTTATTAACTTCTATTCCTTTAATTTCCTGCGAATCTCGAATTTTGATCAACAATATTTCCAATGTTAAGACAACAACGGCGATAGTGGACATCCCTGCCTAGTACCTTTTTCTATTGTAAATACCTCTGACAAACCTCCATTAACAATAAGTTGTGCCGTTTGTTTTTGATATATTACCGTAAGAGCTTGTAATATCTTTTCACCAAAATTCATCTTTTCAATGACTCTTAACATAAAATGCCAATTCAATTGATCAAAGGCTTTTTCAGCATATAAAAATATCAGCCCTGCAGGGACTTGGTTGTTCTTGTCTAAATATTCTAATAAATTAATGATTTGTCTAACATTATTTTTCATATACCTACCAGTTATAAACCCAGATTGATCTTTATGCACAAGATGATGCACAACCCTCATAAACCTGTTTACTAAGATTTTTACAAATATCTTATAGTCCACATTTAAAAGAGATATAGGTCTATAATTCTTTGGTAAAGTAAGATCTTGATCCTCTTTTGGAATCAAAGAAATAAAAGCACTACACCATGAAGGAGGAATCTCTGAGCCCTGTAAGATATCATTGAAAAGATCGCCTAGTGGTTGGATCATCTCCTCCATTAAAACTTTGTAGTAGACAGCTGTCAACCCATCCGTACCCGGTGCTTTCCCTAGTTTCAATTGTTTAATTGCTATCGCAATTTCCTCTTTAGTAATTAAGCCATTAATTTCATGTTTCTGATCCTCTGTCAATTTGGGAAAACTAGCCTCACTTAAATATTTATTTATATCTAGGATTTGCACATTAGTAGATTTGTATAATTTTTGATAATAATCTAAAAAAGATTTCTTAATCAATTCCTTCTGAAAGACTAATTTGCCCTTATAATTTATTTTATCTATTATCCTCTGTCTCTGCTTCTTTCTTAATTGATAGGCCAGCCATCTCCCTGGTTTATTGGCATTACAAAATGTATTTTGTTTCATAAACAATAAGTTAGTTGCAGCTTGATCCGCCAGCAACATATTAAATTGTGCTCTTAACAACTTTACAGATTCTTTAATATTTTCATCTGAAGGATTTAAAATCAAAGACTTTTCTTTTAACTTAATTTCATCCTCCAATTCTTTACGTTTTTGAGTCTGCCTTCGCTTATGAGAATTATTCATTTTTATCAAGATCCCACGCATAAATGCTTTACCTGCATCCCATACCATTGACATTGAAGTCCCCTTATACATATTTAAAGCAAAATAATCCTTTAAAGACTCCTTTAGCTTTTGAATATTCTTTTCTTGTCTAAATAAGTTTTCATTCACCCTCCAGGATCTTCTCTCCTCTTTTTCTTGAGTCAACTCCATCCAAACTGGACTATGATCCGTCAATGACCTAGGAAAAATCTTTACATTCTTTACTCTATTGTATAAGTCCGTTGTAATAAAAAAAAAAGTCAATTCTTGAAAAGGATTGGTGTCTATCTGAGAAGAAGGTAAAGTCTCTCTCCTCTTGATTACATTCCCGCCAATAGTCCCTTAGTTCCCAGTCCTCCTTCATATCAAAAAAAGCTTTAGGTAGTTTTGCCTGTTTAAAAAGAGGAGAAGAACCTTTCTTATCCCTTTGTATATCTAGGACGCCATTCCAATCACCTATTAATACCACGGATCTATAGTCCAGCAAAGTTATTTTTTGATGTAGCAATCTATAAAATTGTTCCTGTTGCTGATTTGGTGCATAAAGTCCCACTATGAGTATTTTCTTACCATACAGACCAAGTTCAATCATCACATATCTTCCTTGGGGATCTGATTCTACCAGACAAGCTGGTAGATTTTGCTTTACATAGATAACCACTCCCCCCTTTTTCCCAGGAGCAGAAGATACAAAGTGAGATCCCAGACGGGCATTAACTAGATATTTCTGATCTTTAAGTAAGATATGAGTTTCCTGTAAACAAATAACATCATTGTTATGTTGCTTCAAATAATAAAAGATTTTCTTTCTTTTCTGTGGAGAATTCAATCCGTTAACATTCCAGGTCAGGAACTTTGCCATCTCCCTTGGCCATGAGCCTGGAGAAGACTCCCTGGAGATCTGCCATTCCTGCCTGTATTGCAGAGCTCTTGGATCTTGCTCCTCCCACCGGCGATGAAACACTTTCGGAAGAAGATTCTTTAGCCTCTCTTTTACGTTGCTCCTTCTCCTTACGTCTATAAGCTGCACGGGTCATTCTCTGCTCTTTGACCTCCATTTGACGTTGCCATTCAGCTTGCAGCATCCCAGCAGAAACCAGACCAAGTGCTTCAGCTTGCTCCAACTCTTTGCCACTCAGGGGTTTCTGAACAGGTGGAACTGAGCCTGCACCCAGGACCGTGTTGACCGTCTTTGGCTTTATCAACCATATTCAACCTATAACACATCCCCGCATGGCTCAGAACAATACCCATCGGGATCTCCCATCTAAATGGCATCAATCTGGCTTTGAGCTCATTAGCTAGAAAAGCAAAATCTTTCCTACTTCTTAAAATTTTTGATGGGATTTCCTTTAAGAGAATGATATCTTGGGCAGCAATCTGGAATCTTTTATTATAAAAAACTTGTATAATTTCATTACGCAGAGACTTCTTTGTAAAATAAATCACTACATCTCTAGGCAAGTTCTTCTGCTTGGCAATCCAAGAGTTAACTCTGTAAATTTTTTCCACTTCTCTGCGTAATTCTCCTTTATCCATATTCAGAGCAATAGCTAAGTCAGTGAGCACCACCTCCATCAGGTCTTGATTCATATCTTCCTTAAGGCCCCTGATCCTCAGGGCATACTCCATCTGTCTATACTGGAACATAAGGATATCTTCTTGTGAAGTCTCCATCTTCCTTTCCATATCTTGGAATTTCTCCTCAAAAGAATCAACTTTATCTGCCACTTCCTCCACTCTCGAGTCCAGCTTCACCACCACCGTAGCCAAGCCTGATACAGCTGCAACTATATCTTGCCGCAAAATGGTGCTATTATCTTCTAGTGAGACCTTCATCCCACTTAACTCTTCCTTAATTTCAGATTTAATCTGTGTGACAAGTTGCTTCATTTCATCTCTAATTTGAGATACAACATCTCCCATTATGCCTTTAATCTCTTGTACTGACGGGCCTGGCAAAGGAGGGGAGGGTGGTGGCTGGGTCGGTGGTACATGTTTAAGTTGTTGTTGTGATTGTGCAATTAAAGCTGTGGGAGAGGAGACCACCTTAGATGTTATAGAAGGCGGCTGTCTCTTTGAAGCCATTTTATATGACGCAGTTCTCTCTTCCCTTCTTCCCCAAAAAAAGGGGGGGGAGGAGGAAAATAGAATTTTTTTTAAAAAAGGACAAGAACACTGTAATCCTTAAAAGTCCAAGGAAAAAAGGAGAAAAAATCCAATACCAGGAACAAAAAAATCAAAAGCAGTCATTTAAGTCCAAAACTTTAAAAGCAAAAAGACAAAAGAGAAAAGGAAAGGAGGAAAAAAAAAAAACTCCGACACTTTTAAAACGCCATCTTATTTCCTCTCTCCATACCAGCAAAAAAAAAGAACAAAGGAGAGATACTCAAAACTAACTAAAAGAAAGAAATAAAATACTAAACTATATAAAAAAAAGATCCTTTAAACCGCTCTGTCCGCTTCGGAAATTACTCACCAAGACGCTGTAAACGCGGAGATAGAGGCGGCGGTTTCTTTTGCTTCAAAAGGAAGCAAAAACAGCTGGGAGGCGGAGATCAGCAGGAGCTCCGAGGGAACACTCCTTCCACCCCCTCTAGGAATAAATCCAGAGGGGGTTCAGGGGTTCTACCTCTACTCCTGCGTTCTCTATCCCTTCCCTTTGCCCGGGAAGGGAATTCCGAGCCGCGGGCCAGCTGATACGCGCTGCGCTCCGCGGTTCTGACACCTTCCCAGCTGGACGGCTACTAAGTAGCCACCATCGCCGTCGCCCCGTACCGGAAGCTCCGTGTCACTGTTTTTTTATCAGAATGTCCCAGGTTTAGGATGCAGAAGACTGGACTTTCTCCGTTTTCTGCTTTCTGGGATTTTTTCCTCCTGTTGCTTTAAAGGGCTCAAGCCTGCTTAACCATCTTGTTCGACTCAAATGTGTGAAGAGGTTTAGTTTTAATATTGATTCTTCCCGATTTCAAAAGCAGTTAGTGTTTATTCAGGGAAGAATGGTGAGTGTGTGTGTGTGTGTGTGTGTGTGTGTGTGTGTGTGTAAAATATTAGTAGCTGATGAGCCATTACCATACTTACAAAACTGTCCTCCCCAGAAGAAAACTGGTTCTGGAAAATAAAACTGACCTGGATTTCATCATGCTGGATGTAGCCTGTTCCTGTAAAACCAGTGGTGTGGTCAGCTTTCAGCCCAATATCCAGAGCTAACTATTAGATGGAATTACATCATGCTGGATGAAAATCAAGTCATGACTTAGCATGATGTATGAAACTACTGTTGCTTGTCAAAATGTCTGGATTAAACAGTGTTACACAGATTTATGAAGAATTAAATATTTTCTTCCATACATATACACATCCCATCCCCAATCCTGAATGTCTTGTTCCAATAGTCCTAAAAATGGAGAAATTATTAAGTTTATGAATGCCAATATTTGTTTAATTTACTACAATGCTTATTAAAATAACATGAATTCAGATTTGATTTTAAGTTCATTTATTCTTTGGAGTGTGTGTGTGTGAGTGTGTGTGGGTGGGTGGGGGGGTATTCCACAAAGATTAAATGCAAGTTTCAGCTCCCACAGTGTTATACGTTCCTGATATTGAAAAATCAGAATGCCTTGGCAAGGATTTCTCCATTGTTGACGCCCAGCCCTTTTGTCAATTCTGGAAATGACTACTCCCAAACTAATATGAATCAATAGTGACTTCCAACATCCAGATAGTATAGCAAAAGTTCTTTCTGATATCAAAAACACAGCAGATAAATTCCTAACGAAGCAGATAGGGTCCTTTAACATACATGATACTTCTAGGCAAAGGATGCTGTTACAGTGTAGGCCCTGTGTTTGGAGGTTGTAAGGGCCTGGATGGGGAGAAACTGGCTTGATTCAACCATGGCAAGACAGAGTGGCTCTGGATTTTTGACCCTCTAGGGCAGGGGTAGTCAACCTTGGCTCTTTTATGACTCGTGGACTTCAATTCCCAGAATTCTTGAGCCAGCTAAGGAATTCTGGGAGTTGAAGTCCACGAGTCATAAAAGAGCCAAGGTTGACTACCCCTGCTCTAGGGCCTAGGCCCAGTTGATATTTAATCTCTGACTCTGGATGAAGTAGCGCTCCCTTGGACTGAGTTGGTGTGCAATTTGGGGACCCTTCTAGACTCACAGTTCCTGCTTGATCAGGTGGCAGCTATAGCCAGGAGAGGATTTGTACAGATTTGACTGATGTGCCACCTGTGCCCCTTCCTGGACCAGGAAGCCTTGCTCATGATCTCGAGCCTTCATCAGTTCCTTTTGGGATTATTATAATCCGTTCTACATGTGGCTGCCTTTTTTTAAAATAATATTTTATTTTCCAATTTTACATTTAAGTATTTAAAAAGGCAACGTGGTGACTGGGTTAATCAATAGTTTGATAACAAAATCTTTAGTACAAATCTCAAATTACAACATCAAATATTTCTTCTCTTTTTCCCTTAACATTTACTGTCTCGTATTCAAGCTAGTACAATTCTTATTATATCAACTCAATAAAAACAACATTACATTTATCAATAAATTTGTAGCTTATACATATCTTAATTACATTCAGTCTTCATAAACAATCCATATCCTGTTATTAATTTTTACCCAATTTTTAGTTTCTCATCAATATTCCAATTTAACCTTTGATATTTATAATTTTCAAGCCTTAGGTAACCAAGATTTCCCTTGTCTCAATTCATGACAAAATCTAATATCCAACATACATATTTTATATATTTGAATATAATCTTGTTCTATTTCCTAAAAGTTATCTATTTCCCACCATATTAAATCATCTACTTAATAATACAATATCCTCTTTAATAAATCAAAACCATTATGTGTATTACCTAAGTCAGGGATAAGCAACCTCGGCTCTTTTATGACTCATGGACTTCAACTCCCAGAATTCCTGAGTCAGGAATTCTGGGAGTTGAAGTCCATGAGTCATAAAAGAGCGAGGTTGCCTACCCCTGACTAGGTTAATCAATAAATCAAACATATTCATAATAATTTTCTTTTTCCTTTTAGGTCTAATTTTTGAATGTTAAACAGATAAAGTCCTTATTTTCAATGGTCTAATGACCAGAATTCCCCTTTTCTCAACTTCTTCCTTTAACCCTCTAATTAATAATATGAAATCCCCTCTAATAAGTCAAAACCCCAATTTTCTTCAACCTTATTCTGGCTTTCTTCCTTTGCCAACTAGGCTTCCATATCAATTCTTTTAGATCGTCAAATAGATCTCCTTCTATTATTATATATGTTATTTGAAATAAAGGAGACCATTTAATTGCCATTTTTTTGGAAGGACTAGCCCATTTGTATTCGTTGTCTCCCTGTTATTCCAATTCCCCATGCTTGCCCTGATATGTTTGTCTTTCATTCAATCTGTTCTTCTTTCTCAAATTTCTTCTGATTTATATAGAAAGTCATTTCCATTTTCAGTGTTGTCACTTCCTTTTCTGGATTTTCCATCAGCTGTATTTGTTGGTCAATTGAGTCCTCTGTCTTAATATTTGATTGTCTCACTTCTTCTGTTATCTTCTGCATTGTTGGTTCTTTGGTTGTAGTCGAAGTTTGGGTTTGTGTATCTAAGCTGGCATCTTGATCTTTTATGTTAAGTCTTATTTTATCACAAGCTGAAAGAATGGTTTCATGTATTGCTTTCAACATGGAAAGAATCTTTTCCTGGTCTTCATCCATCTTTCACGTGTTTATAAATAGTCTTTCTAGCAGAAGTTGTTTGTCAAGCAAGATTTTATAATCCAAGGTATTTCAACATCTCACATAGTGACCAATATTCCTCAAGTCAAACAGATAGGAAAGCAGCTTCCCACATATAACTCTGAGAGTCAGTAAAGGTTTACATTCACAGTTCAAGTAGGCCAATTATACCGCCTAGTTGTTCTCTTACAGCTAAGTCTCTCACAGGTGGTGCCAAGGTCAGAAAAGTCTTATCTAAGATCTGGGCTTCAAGCCAAGTCTCTTTCAGGAAATAAGTTGTAGTACCAAACTTCACCACAAGATGTCACTGATGCCATTTAAGGTTTTTTAAGTCCAAATTTTTTATAATCCTTTTTCCAATTTTATTTCTTTTTTGTAGATAAAAACAAGAGTCTCCAATAAAAATAGGAAAATTTTGGTCCCCAAGTTTCAGGAACATATAAATCCAATTAGATTAAAGTTGATTTTTTTTAATGCTTTAATTCCCCTGGGTAGTCAAACGCCGCTATTCTTAGAGGGTGGGATAGAAAGCTACTTCAGGTAGCTTTTACAGGAAGAGAAAGCTACTTCAGGAAGCTTTTACAGGAAGAGAAAGTAAAGAGAAAATCAGATCGGACCCAGTTTCATCCGCGTTGCTTTCAAAGTGCTTGGTGATGAGTTTGACCGGCTGTCTGCATTTTAGTGATGGCCGCAGCAGCTGCAGCGGCAAACCGGAAGTCTACATGTGGCTGCCTTTGAAGACCACCCGGCAGTTAGAATTGATCCAAAATGCAGCGGAGTGCGCAGTGGTGCCTCTAGGTTTACTCACACTATACTTCTTTTGCTTGATCTGTATGCTCTATAGATTCATTCTATTTTCTATGGCTGTTCCAGCTAGTTGGGTATACAATCATGACAGAAATGGCTTTATGCAGATTGAATACTATAGTTGTTTATTTTCCTTCCTTTCCCCCCTTCAGGTCCTTTTTGAGGAACAAAGAAAATCAATACATTGTTGGAGAGTATTTTTCACTAGTGATTGCCTACATTTTATTCTGTTATGGAGGTTGGGACAGCAAACAGACACACAGAGCCCATTACTGCATGCATACAAATCGAAATATATTAGTAACAATTGTCCTGCTTTAGTTTCTAGTTAAATTGGGCATGGAAAGCCTAGCATGAATTGTGTAATATTAATTGAACTATCATTGATTGATTTGCAATTGTTTCTTAGATAGCAAAATCCAGATATAATATTTTAAAATTACTAGAATGCCATTATCTACAGTATTTCTAAATCTATATCCATTGGTGAAAGAGGTTCTAAGTCTTTCATATATTATAGGGACTTCTGGATAGAAGGGCCTAGCTGTATGTATCCCTTAGAAACCAGTGCCGAATTGGAACAACAAGGCTAACTCAATTTCTGGTCTAAGATTGCTTAGGAACACTGTAGATACAACCTACCTAAGCTGACAGTACTGAATTGTACATGGGCAGATTGTATTGTTTGGATTAAACACATTGGAAGACATATCAGTGCCCAGAAGACCACACAGTTAGTTGATAAATAACTTCTGTGATAACAGCTAGTTTCATGTTCAGTGGCTGCAGAGGTGGTCATAAGGGCTACAAACAGTATTTGGAAACAAATAAGTCTATGCAGAGTTTGTCAAGAACAGATATCTCTCTTTATGGAGGCACTTGGATGGGTTTATTGAAACAATCCATTCATCAGATCAGCCTGCTTTTTGCCTGAATGAAATTTGTGGAATCTCAATTGTTAATTGGCTTTCTTAATGCTTTTAACTGTGGTTATTTGGAATTACAGCTAACCAAACTAGAAGCATCCATACTAGTATCATCTGTGCAGCCTGCCAATCTCGATTGCTTCACCCCAAATCTGAAGTATCACACTTGCTCTGTGAACAAAAAAATGAGATGCAAGGATAACAAGAAGAGGATGAACTGGTTTATCGCCTGTTCAGGATCCTACAGAATCAGGAACAAGAAATGGAAGGGGAATTCCATACTAAGTTCCAAAGCTTGCTCTCCACTTTGGGCTCAGTGAACATCAGAAACTTCATTTTATTCTGCACCAGCAGTTATAAGAACAAGAGCAATATAGCCTTCCCTGAAATGGCAAAGAAAACAAGGGGTAAATTAGTGTTTCCCAACCTTAGCAACTTTAAGCTATGTGGGCTTCAACTCCCTGCATTGCTGGCTGGAGAATTCTGGGAGTTGAAGTCCATATATGCTAAGACTGGGAATGCTGGGTTAGAAGTTTCAAACTACTGGGCAATAGGTGCTGATTAAATGGGATAGAAAACTGAATTTATAAGAATAGGGCAGCACTGAGGTATCTTCCAAGTGGATGTGCATCTCTAAGACAGGATTCAACCAAGCTAGGCTTGGGTAAATGGCATAGAGCCTCTTGAGTTTTTTTAACAAGATGATAAGAAGAGGCTTTTAATTGCCTGATATGTACCCTCCCAGATATAGGTAAACTGCACAAATGTTTCTGTAGAGTTCCCTCATCTAAAAAGTATGTGCAGCGACTCCTGGTGTCCGTAGCATAGAAGTATTTGCATTTGATACTTCTCAGCCAGCATTTTTTTTTATTTATTAGATAAATAAATGTTATTACTTTATAACATTTTTCTAAACTCCACTTTTGAAGCCCACTCCGCCACAGCCATTGCATAAATGCATCTGCTCAAGTGGGATTAATTAAAATATCCAGGGATTAACATTAACAAGATTCTTTTTAGGCAGTAGGCAATCTGACATGGCAGTGTCTGAATCCTCCCTGAGAAATGCATAAAAAGCATTAGCAACTACATTTATTTATATCCTTTACCAAGAATTTGGTGCCTGGCTCTTATCAAAGAATTGCAAAATGTAAGGGTGAGAAAGGAATTCATCTTGTATAAAACAATATAAATCACTAGTGAGGAAATATGGTGAAAACTTCCAGGGAAAGGAACCCCACTATCCTTCAAAATAGATTGTTCCACTATCAAATACAGGTAGTCCTAGAGTTATTACCACAACTGAGCTCAAAATTTCCATTGCTAAGCAAGACAGTTGTTAAGTAAGTTTTGCCCCGTTTTATGAATTTTCTTACCACGGTTGTTAAGTGAATTGCTGCAGTTGTTAAGTGAATCATTTGTTCATTAAGTAAATCTGGCTTCCCCTATTGACTTTTCTTGTCAGAAGCCAGCTGGAAAGGTTACAAATGGTGGTCATAAGACCCCGGGACAGTGCAACTGTCATAAATACATGCCAGTTGCCAAGTGTCTGAACTTTGACCACGTGACCACGAGGATGCTGCAACAGTGGTAGGTGTAAGAAAACCAGTCATGTCCCTTTTTTAAGTGTCATTGTAACTTTGAACAGTCACCAAATGAATAGTTGTAAGTTGAAGACTATTTGTAGTTCACTTCATAAGCTGTTGTTTAGCCAAATTTGATTTCCTTTAGAATGCTTGTGCAAATGGAATTGGTTGGTTTTGTACCAAGCAACATATAAAGCCCAGCTATGGGAATAAATCCCCTGCAGAAGGGGATAAATAAGCCTTAATGAGGTTTGCTATTCTCTTTCTTTCCCTGCAAATCTGCTGACTAGGACAGATGGTGTTACTATGCTTGTGTTACATACAAGAGATTCAGCTGCACCTCCCTCCCCATTCCCCCAGGGGATGGAAGGCGGAGGGAAGAAGACTGAGATTCATCCTCTCCTTTCAGATCTTGTTTCACAATGACATAGTCAGATATACCAATCCCAAAGCAGAATGTGAATAAATGATTCACCCTAGGACAGGTTGAGACATCACAGAATTATGGTTTGGATATATACCCATATATAGAAACTTAATCTGTGGTGTCTCCAAGGCATTATTATTTATGGTTTAGTGTATTTTGCAAATAAGATGCATATAGATATGAACCACTCTTGACGTGAAGCAGGAAGCAGGATCAATCAAATCATAAATTGCCTTGAAGTTAAAATAAACATGGATGGGTGTATGCATGCCAGGTTGCGCATGAGTGAAAAGAGGGTGCATCCGATTAGATTCATAAGGCAAAGAGGAGGGAATTTTTCCAGATGGCTCCTGCATAGACCTGAACATGAACGTGCCTGTTTGGTTGTGTGGCTGCAAGTCAGGAAAGACAAGGACTCTCTTGCCTGGATTTGAAATCAGAAAAGGAGGAGACTGGGGAAGGGGAGGGGAAGGAGCTGAGAAAATCTCCAGGTATGTTTGGAGATTAGCACAAAGGCAAGAAACTACTCTACCATTGAGCCAGGCTGAAGCTGAGGGAGAAAAACTGTGAGTGTCTTAAAGGCCATTCTAGATCTTCTCAGTGGACAAGACTCAATACCTGGCATGGGTCCATGACGTCGGTAATCATATTTAATTCCACTTCCACAACATTGGTAAGTGCATATCTCTCATTGAACATGTAGGTGTTTATGCTCCTTATCAACTCTGAACTGCAGGGAGGGCTTGAAATTGTGTCCTTGCAGTTTGTCCAGAGTCTGGAAGTGAATTTGTGTAGCTGTTATGTTTTAAGGTGTTTGCTTTCTGCTGCAAAACTGAATTTTGGAAATAGGGTAAGCAATGCAATTTGCTATAAATGGGGTTGTCACCTGAAGGGATCCAGGTGACAATCTGGAGTGGCAGGTACTACTAGTACAGACTGATTCTCATGAATGTTTGACCCAAATCCTCCACAATAACTCTGGGCATGGTTGCTCCATCTCATGAAATTCTGTAAGTGGGATACTTAGATGTGGTAGAAGCTATCTCAATACAATATCTTTATTGCTAAAGGGTAAATAAGCATGGCTGGCAATCAAAACAAAAGACAACAACACTAAAACAAAACAAGCAGTGACATTTCAGAAGTACCATATTTAGCCTTCTTTCTCTGGACTTCACTTTGTTATTTCCTTTGGAAGGAGGTCATCAAAGGCTTGCAGTGCTTAATCATGTGTTCATTTGTTACAAATATATAAGTTGGACTTGAATGGAGGCAGAAGAATTCTAGGAGTTGAAATCCACACATCTTAAAGTGGCCAAGTTTTAAAAAAAATTGCTCTAAGTCATTCACTAGGCTAGTTGGGGATATTGGAGCTTGTGGCCCATTTATCAGAAAGGACTACTTTGGGGGAATATGCTACCTATGTCAATATCATACCCACCCCATCTTTTCTTTAATTTGTGTGTTTGTGTGTGTGAGGGAGGGAAGAAGACTATGTACAGAACTCCTGACAGATGGTGAGATTCCTAAAGTTTTCTGTTGAGTCATTTTGCTTCCATCTCTCTAAATCTCACACTTCGAATGCAATTTAGCAGCCAGTCAGACCAGGCTGTGTGCAAACAAGTAACCAAAGGTTCTCATGATTATGTCAGTTACTATGCCTTCAGTGCACATTTCTTATAGGGTAGGTTGGTTGAAAGAGTGCTTAGATGTTGGCAAAGTAATTAGACAAGATGTTGAAGAATGTTATATAAAAAGTGCCTTTTGGGAGGTGAGGATTGCTAGCTTTCCCCCCTATTTCAGGACTTTATTTTAAGAAATCCCTATTATACTAAATACCAGCCTTCAGTTTCATTTGAGCCCAGTGGGCATATGCACACTTTTCTCCCTAGGCTACACAATGTCTCCCTAGTCAAAAATATCTCAACAGAATAAGTTTATGTTTATCAAAATGGCTAAGATTTCCCCGGGCTCCAGACAGAAATCAAGTGTGAGTTATGTTATTTATTTCAATTTATTCGCTGCCCAAGTCCAGTGGACTCTGGGCAGTGTACAAAACTAGGAAAGTTAAAAACTGTTAAAAGTGTTGAATTTCAGAGACAGCCCAAACTAAAACTAATGAATGCAAAAACAAACAAAAATTACCATCTTAAATAGCTCATAAACATCACCCGAGACCTGGGATCAAAGCCCGGTTTTCAAAGCTTTACAGAAGCCTAGGAGTGAGGGTATCATTTTTATCTCTGGGGGGTGGGGAATACTGTCCCAGAAGTTGGGGGCCACAACAGAGAAGGTGAGCTTCCTTGGTCCCACAAGAAGTTCATGTTTAATAGAGGAAACCTGAAGCACACCCATTTCATTAGAATAGAATAGAATAGAATAGAATAGAATAGAATAGAATAGAATAGAATAGAATAGAATAGAATAGAATAGATACTGGGTGGCCACGTACTATTGGAGATAAACAGTCTCTCAGCTATCCAACCCTATGCCATGCATAACTTTATAGGCAATCAGCACCTTGAATTGCTCCCAGAAGTTGCCTGATAGCCAATGCAACTCACATAGCAGTGGGTAACACATGCACACATTGAGATGCTCCTGTTACTGCTTGTAGTGTCGCATTTTGAGCCAGCTGTAGTGTCTGGATGGTCTTCAAGGAAAGCTCCCTCTACAACATATTGCAGTAATCCACTTACGAGGTGACCAGAGCATGAATGATTGTCTGGAGGGTCTGTTTATTGAGGAAAGGTGCAACTGGTACACATGATGAACCTGTGCAAAGACCCTCTAGGGCCTTATGTTACCTTACATAACCTGAGATAAAACATGCAAAAGGGCAGGGAAAAACGTTGCTGAACAAGAAGTAAAACAGAAAGAGGCTGTAACCCTGCAGAACCTGGCCCTAAACCTCTCCCACATTTTAACGTCAATATGTTATGTTGGATTGTTGATCTTGCTTTACAGAAGAGAAGGCTGGTTATGGGATTCTGGTTTTTGGAAAGAAGAGTGACTTTTGAGCTCTGTTGATGACAAGCCTTTATATTAACTCACCAGCTGGCAGCCTTTTGCACTATGAGCCAAACACAAAACTACTTGTAATGTATATCAGAGGACTCCAGGATCCTTTCCTTTGTAAAGACGCTGAGAAAAAGACTCAGGCATGTCTTGAGCAGAGATTTGAAGCTGCTGCAGAGCTGCTTGTCACAGCTTGAGACAGCTTGAGAGTCTCTGTGTGTTTATTGGTTTTTATATACTTTTTACATACATAGGCTTCTACCATTAAATGCTGACATTTTACATACATAGGTTTAACCATTAGATGCTGACATAAAGTTTCTTCATTGGAAAATTCCTTCATATAAGCAACTATTTTCTAGTAACATATTACCTGATCAGAGATCAGGTAAAAACAAATACAGATAGATCAAAAGGAGAAAGAACTAACAAAGGCAGGAAGAGATAGGAAGTAACTTAAGCATATTATCTATTTAGGTAGGTGAGATATTAAGTCAAAAGGGGATGACCTTTTGGCTGCTTCATTAGGACAAAGGGTATCAAAAGGTTATTAGGTTTGTGGGGGGGGGGGAAGCATGGCAGTTTGCTGCGCGTGCAATTTCCCCCACATTCCTTAAAACGATTTCTCTGCTTTGTCAACAGTATATTGTCCACCTGCTTCACAACCTTGTGCGCTTGTTTCCTTCAGCTCATGATCCCGATGGAGAGCAATGCTAAGAGGGGATTGGGAGACTTGAATGTCATGGAGGAATCACATGCAGAGCCTGCAGGCTTAGAGGTGAGCTATCCCCTTCCTGGAGATTAACTACTGTAAGCACTTTGGACTCTGCTTCTTTTCTTCCTCTGGCTCAAGCAATCTGCAATAATCTGCAGGACAAGAAGCAACTGGTGGAAACTAAGCAAGGAGAGAAGCAACCTAGAACTGAGGAGAAACTTCCTGACAGTTAGAACAATTAACCAGTGGAACAATCTGCCTCCAGAAGCGGTGAATGCTCCAACACTGGAAATTTTTAAGAAGAGACTGGACAGCCATTTGTCTGAAATGGTATAGAGTTTCCTGTCTGAGCAGGGGGTTGGACTAGATGACCTCCAAGGTCCCTTCCAACTTTACTATTATTATTATTATTATTATTATTATTATTAAATGTTTCATCCTTATGCAGAGTACAGATTCTGTAACTTTTATGTTCTAGAGCAAAACAATGGCAAACTATTTAAATTAGATTTATTCTTGCCAAAATGTGCTAAGACTGTCTTAAATTGTACATAGTACAGTGCCATACAGTGCTTTGCAGTCAGTCTCCCCCCCAAAAAAAATGCTTTTAAGCATGCAAGAGTGTGAACGTAGCATGTCTTGCAACAAACCAACTAGTTCTGCAAGTTCTTAGGCACTATTTAGAGAATTAATCCAAAGCACCGCAGAAGCCCTTAATCAGAATAAGCACTAATGGAAGTGCCCTCAGACCAATAATAGAAAAGAAGCTGCTTCATATCAGGCAAAACTAAACCACCTGGCATTGTATTGCAGGGCTTCTCCACCCTTTTTATCAACTGAATATCTCTGACTGAAAATGACACTTGTTGAATCTGGTCCACTCTATACACAGAACAGGCACTGCGTTACTAAACCATGGATTCCTTCTAAGCTCTTCAATTATTTCTACTAATTAATAATGAATAATAATTTCTGTAACTCCATTCTCCATCAAGGGGCAGAAAGAAAACCTGTGGAAATATTACAACTGAATGGAATATGCTGGTGTTGGCGAGAGACTTTTGTTAGTTTAGACTTTACATTATATTGATTGTATTCTTTATTGTCCAGGTTTTGATTGATTATACAGTACTGTGAAATCTGCTGAATCTAGAAGATTTCTTGACAATGGCTTTGTCACAAATGTGTCCTTTTTTGAGCAAAACTGGTGGAAGGCAATAGTGGGTGAACACTAGGCAGTATTAGATAAATTGCAAACTTTGTTTTGTAACCGGTTATGGCATGAGAACAACCTTGATCAACCTGATAGAGGACTTTGGTTTAAAGATAGCAAGAATTTCTTTGATTTCCCAGTAATAGCTTTGATGTTATCAGTCTTGGTAACTAGCCAAACTAGTTTAGGAGATTGAAGTCCAGAGCAATAAGGTTTTCCTCTCTTAACCTGAAGAATGAATGCATTTTAGAAAGTAGCAGTAAGGATGGGAAATCTGAGCTTGGAGTGCTGCTCTCTGCTCCCCCCCTCTCTATTACCTCTAAGTGGTCAAGTGCTCCAATGAGTAGGTAATTACTAGGATCAAGATATGATTGTTCAACCAGTTCTGGATTGCTATTCTCCCCAAAGGAGAGTATTCACTTTGAGAATGTTTGTTGAACCAAGATTTTCAGACATCTTAATGACATCAGTCAGTCAGTCAGTCAGTCTATCTGTCTGTCTGTATTTATTTCTCACATTCTTATGGCTGTCCATCTCACAAAAAGTGATTCTGGGTGGCATTAGCCAAAGGTTTTGGAGCAGAAGTAACCTAGTCACAATTACTATGTTCTGGTAACTTCCAGGAGAGATTACTGATATCATTCTCCAGAACTATCTGGAAGCTTCAGTTAGTGTAGAATTTGGCGGCGGGGGGGGGGGATTCCTGGGGCTCTTAGGGGATGATACTTCAGTATAAAATAACTTCTTACAACTAGTACCAACTCAAAGCCTTTATTTGCATAACCCCTCATTTTATTGGATTAATTTAATTTTTATACTGTGTTCCTTCAGCATACATAATCAAATTAGCTAAACTTAGTAGGACAAGTCTTAAGCACTTTTTTCAAGGCCATTGCAACTTTGAACTGCTGTTAAAAGAATAACTCAAGGACTATCTGCATAGAGAGTACCAGCACTTAAGCACTTAGAACAGAGGGTTAAAAGTGTTATCCCATAGAATAACATCTTGCTACTTAATATTCCAGTAATCATAGTGTTTTACCTGTCTTCTGTGGGCTATATAACTTGACATTAGGCTGTACAGTATAGTAAACTATGTCTTTGGAGGAATATTGTGGTTCCAGTGTAGAATATTGCCTTCTTATTGTGTAGGAGGGTGGGGTGCAATTCATTACTTTTTCTGTATTTGCTTTTGTTCTTAAGCATATATTGCCTTGAGAACCTTCCACTGAAGTCCAGTTTGCAAACGTACTGGATAAATAGAAAAAAAATGTCCTGTTTGTTTAACAAATGTAGCTTTATTCAAGTATTTCAGTTACTGGCACAGAATTAAGAAAGGAATGTGAGAGATCCAAAAGGAAAAACTTCATTTCATTACAAATAGTTCTCATCTTATGACAATTGGAGCCAGAATTTCTGTGGCTGAGCAAGTCAGGTGTTAAGTGAGTCACTCTCAATTTTATGATCTTTTTTGCCATGGCTGTTAAGTGGATCATTGCTGTTGTTAAGTGAAACACATGGTCATATCAAATCTGGATTTCCCTGCTTATCAGAAGCCGGCTGAGGTTGCAAACAGCCATCACATGACCCCAGGACCGCAACTACCATAAATAAATGCCAGTTGCCTAGTATCTGATTTTCGATTGCATGACTATGAGGATGCTGTGATGGTCATCAGTGCAAGGACCAGTTGTAAGTGACTATTTTCAGTGCATTGTAGCTTTGAGTGGTTGTGACAGGAATGGTTCTAAGTTGAGGATTACCTGCATGCTGTTGAGAGTTGATGTGGTGTGCAGAAAGTAAAAGAAACCAATTAAAAGATCAGCTTGGCACCTTACAGGGTTCAAAGGAGGAGGAAGCAAGGCGCCCGGTGGCACAGTGGACAGCAGCCGAAGTGTGTGCCTGGCTAAGAGGAAAAACCTTGGGAACTCCAGGCAGTCCACTGCTGGAGGCAGCCAATAGCCATGCCATCTCTGGCAAGGCTCTCTTGCGCCTCTCCGAGGAAACCCTGGAGCGCATGGGGATAGTGCCGAAGAGCCTGCGGGAGGAGCTGTTGCAGGAGATCCTCCTGCTGCGCATTCAGCAAGAAATGGAAGATTTGCTGGGCATTTCAGATGGTGAGTGATGGTATCTGCTTAGAGCTATCTTCACTAGAGGGAAGTGTACTGGCATTGGGTGGAATCAGAATTTGAGGAGAAAAGGAGGTGGAAGCAGGATATGATTATAATCTCTCTACAGAGCAGGAGTGTAAAACTGCCAGCCCGCAGGCCAGAAGCTTCACAAGGAAACCACGCCCTCCCCATTGCTGGCAATGTGGAAAAAGCTCCGATACGTTGCGCGACATCATGTGACGTCGCAAGTTTGACCTGTCTGCTATAGCGCATGCACAACACACCTGCCCATTCTTCTTGCCGGGTGTGCTTCGTGCCTAAATGTCTGTGTCATGAACACAGTCAACAGTCCCAAGAATACACTAACATTTCTGGCAGTCTCAACTGTTCTGCGAAATTGCTGATCTTGCCCCCTAGCACAATACAAGCAGTCCTCAACTTACAACAGTTCATTTAGTGACCGTTCAAAGTTATAACGGCACTGAAAAAAACTGACTTATGACCGTTTTCAGAGTTATGACCTTTGCAGCATCCCAATCGTTTGAGCAAAATTCAGATGCTTGGCAGCTGGTTCATACTTGTGACTGTTGCAGCATCCCAGGGTCATGTGATCAACTTTTGCAAACTTCTGACAAGCAAAGTCAATGGGGAAGCCAGATTCACTTAACAATCAGATTCCTAACTTATCAACTACAGTGATAGATTGCGGCAAGAAATGTCATAAAATGGGACAAAACTCACTTAACAAATTCTCACTTAACAACAGAAATGTTGGGCTCAATTATGGTCGTAAGTTGAGGACTACCTGTATTGTCTATATTAACTGGCAGAAGGTTTTCAACTAAAGTCTCTACCTGGAAAGATTAAAGATAAAATTTGGGACTTTCTTATGCAGGAGAGAGATACTACAACTGAATTATGTCTTTATCTTCATCGACAATACTAAATAATCTGCCAAGAGTAGCAATGGAATTGGGGAAATGTGTTTTGCAATGAGGATGAGGCCCATGTAGTCAAGGTTTAGAACTCATTTTTTTCATGCTGTTGTTCAGCAACTTTTTCATCAGCTGACAAAACAAACCTTGTATTAATTCAACTATTGCACAAATGGTCTATTGTCTTAACATGTTGTATGAGTCAGACCATCACATTATTTGTTTGGAGGCAACAGAGGCATTTTGTTAACTAAAACTTAGGTTTAATTGCATGAATCAATGTTAAGAGTCAAACCAAGGATAATCCAATTCCTATTTCAGCATTTTAGCCACTTTATTACATCAACATATGCAACAGCATGTGTTCAGATATACGGTTAGATCAGTGGTTCTCAACCTGTGGGTCGGGACCCCATTTGGGGTCGAATGACCATTTCATGGGGGTCACCAAGCCATGCTGTCCGCCATTTTTTCCCTTTTCCCTAGCTGTCCTACTCCCTCTTATTGGTGGTCACACCCACTTGGGGGTCACCACAACATGGGGAACTGTATTATGGGGTCACAGCATTAGAAAGGTTGAGAATCACTGGGTTAGATGGTTTTTCAGTTGTTGCCACTGTCTGGCATCAGTTTCTTTGATAGATCATTTCTGCCTCTCCTTCTCTCACACAGAATAACCCAGGAAGTCCAGCAGTTTAAAACCACAACTGTCTGAAAATCAGCCATCTTGAAGCATCCTTTAGAATTGGTTATTGGTGTCAGCTGTGCCTCCAGTTGGATTGTGGGTTCATGAATTGGAGCATGAAAATCGGTCATTTGTAACTCGGACTCAATTCTTCATGTTCAGTGCAAGTTCTTTTGTAGAAAAGTATGGACTTCGAAAAGGAGGCTGTTCTGTTATTATTACCCCACATGGAAAGACCTGCTGATAGCTGTTGAAAATGCACTTCAACACTGGGCTATTCTGCAACAATGAAGGGGTAATTAAATCTTTGGAGAGCATTCAAGGTTTCTAAGTCATCTTAAGAATAAACCTATTCACATCATATAATATCAGAGACAGACAATCTGGTGCCTGCTAAATATTTTGGGCAACTCCCTAGTGGCTTGATTGTTCCATGTCTAGGCCTACAGAGAATCAGGCTTCCTATTCATTAGACCAGGGCTATGCTCTGGATTCAGGCAACCACAGCATTTGTACTTGCTGTTTAATCCTTGTCTCTTTTGAGACAAATGTGGACAATTTCTATCATTGCCAGGATAGGCATTGTTTTTCCCTGCTCCAAGTTCAAATTCTCTGTTCCAAATAAATTGGACAACCATCTGTCTGGGATCATATAAAGCAGCGGTTCTCAACCTATGGGTCGCGACCCCATTTGGGGTTGATCGACCATTTTTCGGGGGTCGCCAAAGAAGGCGATCCGCCATTTTCTCCCCTCAGGGGGCGCCGCCGCGCATGTGCGCCGCGCATGGGGTGGCCCCGCCCCCATGCGCGCGGCGCCGCGCATGCGCAGAACGTTTGTGTGACGGGGGTCGCCGTCACACAAACGTTGAGAACCACTGATATAAAGACTCCTGCCTTGGATAGAAGGTTGGACTAGAAGACCTCCAAGGTTTTTCCAGCTGCATGATTCTATGATTCTGTGAAATTCCTTTCTATTCCTTGCCTCTTGAAAGCCAAAAGGGAAAGCCCTCCCTTCCACCTTTCCTGGCAACCTTTGGAAAGAACCTGTAGCTTCCCAATTAGGAGAAAAAGTATTGTATCATTGTTTGAACTTCCAGACATTTTAATACTTTTGCTATTTGTTGTATTGATATGTGTTATTTTATTTCTAGAATACTCTGATAACAAATATTGATTGGCAGAAAGATTTTTGTTTTTAAGAATAAAACAAAACATTTTTAACATTGTTTTTAAGACCAGCATTTTGCAAATAAAATCATGCACATTTAATGCCAACACAAAAGAGACAGCATTAATAATCTTACTTCTTGGATCTCTGAGTTATATCTATCCTGGCCCAGGAAGACTCTATTATGACCATCTTGTGTCTAGCACTTGTTTTGAGCAGACACAACTCAGAACTGATAAATGATAGCCCTCCAATACTTTCATTTCAGGAATAAAACAAGTACCCAAAAGATGAGATATTAAAAAGCTTGGAAAAATTTATTGACGTTTTATGTCATAATAGGCTTTTGAAGTTTTTAAATACAATAAATATTTATCAGTAATAATAGTATTTAATGGATCAGAATTCAAATCCATTGCCAGACTGTCAACTGTCCACAATACATAAGACAGACATGAATCTTGATGAAGGATGACACACTGTGGAGCAATCCACAATGACATTATATAGTTTCTTATTGAAAATTCTTTTTCACTAACAACAATAGTAATCTGTACAGTCAGTTTTGCTTTGACACAGCTTGTACTGCCCAGAATCTGCTGGACCGAATGCTTCAAAGAATACAAGCCAGAAGTTTCCTTGTCCAAGAAGAGTAGGAAACTGTTCCTGGCAGTCAGCACCTATGAAGACCAAGGCACACACCCTCTTCCCCAAAAGAGACCCAGTTATCATTTTCCCCTTCTGGAGAAAAAAATCAGGAGAAAGCTATCTCTTACAAGTTCTGCCCCCCTCCCCAGGTATGGTATCTTACAAAGAACTGATGATTTGATATTTTACTTGACAGCCAAGTTCACAGAGTTAATCAAAAAGCAAGGAAAACCAATTGGTCCAATATTTATGTTTGGTTCATTGTTTCCAGACAGAACCTACTCTGAAAAGGGCACTTATCTTGCCTGTATTCCAGAGTCAATTTAAATGTGGAGAATGGATTCCTATCTATTCTCGGTCTCTTTTAAACTGAGAAATCAGTTCAATGAGTATTGATTGGGGAGATCTGGAATACCATTATTATTAAGCTTTACATCCTAGGATTACATTTCAAGCAAAAATGGGAGGGGTGGGATGGGGGACACCGTGGCCTCCTTCATTGAATCTGTAGGTAGATGTCAGTTTTCATGAAATATTTTTATCCAACATACTCTTTCCTGAAACCATGGTGGAGAACAGTCAACTATCTATGTAAGGTTTAAACACCGGAATGATCTACTGCTGCAAGTCAAAATGAACATAGCCCCAATGTGTATTTTTTATTGGACTTAACACCAACCACAAATCATCAGGGTTCTAGCTAATTAGCATTCCATAGATTTTCTTGCAATTCATACCCAGTTCTGAACTATTGTATTCTAATATGAGGGCTATACAAATGGTTTATGGGCCCAGCCCAGTGTTGTCTTACAATAGCTGCTTCTCTATACAACCCACTTTTGGATTAAGCTTTGCTAGCAAAAGCTGAATCTTGCAGGACTGTGGAGGGACTGGAAAAAAGTTATGTGCATCAGGCCCCTAGAGTTGCTTTGCCCAGGAATCATCCTCTACTTCTCTGAGGTTTGCTTCAAGGGCCAAAGCATAGATACCTAGACAATAGTCAATCAAGGCAGAACAGACATCTGTTTTGGAACATAAAATGGAATTGTTATTTGAAATGGCAACAAAGGATGCAAAGGAATGGCACACTACTGAAGAACTGGTTACAACTGCTCCCATCACATTCTATGCCATCTTCCATTCACTGAGGTAATCTAGGAAGCAAGATGAGGTTAGAATCAAGGAGAACTTGAAACCAGTAGTTACACCCACCTCTTGAAAGTAGAGGGCAAGTGGCAAAATGTCCACCCCCCCCATTCCTTCAGTACTCAGTACCTTTATTTTCAGAACAGTAGAGATGAACTCAAACAGGGTGTTTTAAACCCCACAAATGGTGCATTTGACTCCCACCGAACTTGCAATCAGTTTTAAATCAGTAATAAAGAAAAATACACAAACCTATTTTCCTGTTTTCATTTTTAAAGGTGCTATACCTACTCCTTTAACTTGGACAACACTTAAATAATTTTTTTTAAGACAGCTGACTTTTCCCTCAACTTGAGGAGAGTCATTTAAGGCACCAAATTCCTTACTGAGAAGCCCTGATAGGTAGGAAAGAAGAATCACATTTTTTTCCCCAATGAAGACAGATAGGCAAACATGCCAGCAAGCTCATGCAAAAGCAAATGTTACCTGCAAGCTGCAGTGGCACTGTTCCTGATCATCACAAGTGTAGATGTTCCCATATAATATGCATGCTTCTAGGCAGAATCTAACAATCATTTACTAGCTCACATTAAGCCTGCATACATATAAGGAACCCTGCTTCCCAAGAATATTGGCTTCTGTGGATAGCCATCACTTTCTGTCTAAAGGATTCTTATGCCACAGTAGCCTGTGCAAAACTATACCATTGATCTGACAACTCTTTGTTTCCAAGACAAACACTATTGTCCCAAATTAAGAGACCAAAGACCAAATGTTCCTACAATGATTCATTTCTTAACTGCATAAAGACAGATCCCTTCTCTGAACTGACCACCTTCTTAAAAACAGAAAATGATTCCAAGAGACTATAACTACATGACCTATTTCTTACTGTCACTTATGACTGACAACTGATTATTTTATTCTAACTATTGCAACATCAAATATTCACACAAGCTCAATTCCTCTTTACACCCAAATTTTACCCCCCTGTGCAGTGTTCTGATACAAATAAAAAATCTCCCTAACTCCATTTCAAGTTTTGTTTCATAGCAATGGAATATTAAGTAAACAGAACCAAAATCAGAATTATTTGCCATCCATGTCTTGAAATTTCTTTTTCATGCTAACAATGAGAATCAGGGCTTTCCTTGTTCATTGCCATACCAGACATGGCATTTGGGGTAAAACTTGAAAATCAGAAAAATAAACTATTTACAGAAAAGAAGGGATAGGAATGAAGGCAAGAATTAGTTCTAGGACTTTACACTGCGTACACTTTGTTTTTTGACATAATGCTTCATGTTTACAAAAGAAAAGATAAATAATATCACAACTCAATGTTTTCTGCAGAATGGAATGCATCATCCACAAAAAGAAAATGAAACAAGTGGATCTCCTTATCAAACCATTCATCAAGTTACCTCTGCCGTTAATTACATATGAAAAAAAAACATTCTGCGCTCAGTTTCTTCCGGGTGCAGCCTTTCCAAGAAAATTGGGGTTAGGGTGCACTCTTCATTTAAGCACACATACACAAATAAAAAAATTCTTCCTCAAATAAAGTACAAACAGAAGAGAAAAATCAGTGCTGGGTCTTCACCATCACTCAATTGTTCAACAGATTCCCAACCAGGTAATAAACAGAAACAAACTATTTCTAAAATCGAACACGGGGATCAAAATCACTTGCATTTCTTGTTTTCATGAGAGAAAATTCAATTGTACCCAAGAAAAGCAGTGTCACTCAGAGAGTATGTACCACATCTAACAAATAACTCTGGTGCAAGCTTACTTTAACCCATTGAGATGGTAATGTTGTTTATCACAATCTCAATCCTATGATAAACATGAAGGAAGAATGTCTGTTACTGAGTCCTCCCACAGCATTGGCTGTGGCCCCACTCTCTCTTCACAAGGCACAAGCCACAATTTGGAGGGAGGATAAAAAAGGCATTTGGGAAAACACAACTGACTAGTCATGGCTTAATGAAGTTGTGACCTCCGAGCTCTCTAGAAGAATCAATTGCTTCTTTAAATAAAAAGTCCCTCTTTATAACTGGGTCTCTGATTTTAGGATGTGGAACAGTTTGCAATAATGTACTTCAGTTCCCAAGGGTAGTTTCATGGGCCCCTTGTTCTCAGTATAGCCATGATGACAGTTCTGTGGCAATCTTATAGTTCTAAAGCCATCATCCATGCCTCTGTGCCTGATGATCTTTCTTTGAAGATTCCATGAGGCCCTCTCCTGATCATGTAGTTTTACTGTCTACACATTTCTGAAAGGTGGCATGAAGCGGCATGGGAGGAGACATGAACAATAGCCTTCTCTGGTTTCTGGGTCCCACATGTTCTTTGCCCCCAAACCATCCAAAGCGGGTTAAATCTAGTTCCATGGTGATGGTTGAAGTATATTTACACAGGCTACCAAATTTACAGTGCCTCTGAAGACCGCAGGCTGACGTTTTCCTCTGATGATACCTTTTCCATGCCTAGTCAATCAGAGCTGGGCTTTTGTAAAGAAAAGGTTCGGATGTTGAAGTGTTTACTAAGCTGCCTCACCTAAATGGAAAGAGAAGAGAGCAAATGAAGAATGGTGGATAAACCTGAAATCAAGGCTGGGCATGCAGAAGCTTTCTTTCCTTTGTGTATTCCCTGTTCCTTCTCTGGAGCATAACAAGCTTTATGTCAGTCTACCAATCCTCCAGATAAAATTCATTTTCTATTTGCATTATTTCAAGACAAACAAGAACTGGGAAGAGTATTCTAGGTAAATAGGCGATCCTACTTTATAATAAGTCTGAAGGATGTGTTGCAGTGGGATGTTCAAAAGTCGTGGTTAAAGTTTTAATCTTTAAGCAAGAACAACACCTCAAGCTCCTGTGGGTTTTTTAAACTACTAATTGAAAGTTTTAGATTTCCTGCCAATCCATGAGACACCACGTCTTTTATCCCCTTTGGTGTCTAAGAAAGGGCCCATACCTTAGCATACGGATTCACATGGTTAGTTCCGTAGACTTAAATCTCTCAGTACAAATTCAAAACTCTCAGAATCATCCAACAGTTTGAGATTGCTTTGGTTCTACTGTATTACAACAAGAGATAGACTATAGAAAATATATCTATGCAGGTTTTTACAGCCAGCAGCAGTCCAATGATATGAACCCGTAGACTGATCAGTTAAATTGTAGCCTATTAGCCTGGAAGTTCATCACCATTATATAGAAAATACTTGAAAGGGTGGCCTTTTCTTTTAGGAATGAATAAAAAGCTTGTCTTTATTCAACTTGTATTGCTCAATGGGAACTCCTATTCAAGCTCTAGTCACAAATCTGTTACTTTAAAAACAGATTTTGGTCTTACATTTTAGGCAATTGTACTTTATTAGTTGCTAATATTGGCTTACACCAACCCCATTCTCTATAGCAAAAAGCAGTCCAAGTGGTGGATGAAGAACATTTCAAACCTGCGAAAAGTACAGATAGTCCTCAACATGCAACTATTTGTTTAGTGATTGTTTGAAGTTACAACAGCACTGAAAAGGGTAACTTATGACCATTTTCAACACTTACAACTTTGCAGCATCCCCTTCGTCACACTGTCAAAATTCGGATGCTTGGCAACTGGCATGTATTTCGGACAGTTGCAGTGTCCTAAGATCATATGATCACCTTCTGCAACCTTCTGACAAGCAAAGTCCACGGGGAAGCCAGATTCACTTAACAACCATGTTACTAACTTAACAACTGCAGTGATTCACTTAACAATTGTGGCAAGAATGATAAAAAATGGGTCAAAATTCACTTAACTGTCTTGCTTAGCAATAGGAATTTTGAGCTCAATTGTAATCATAAGTTGAGGACTACCTGTACAGGAATGCCTACATATCAACCAATGAGACAACTGAAGGGACTTCATTGGGAAAGATAAGCCAACAATTCCAAAGTTATCTCTACCATCTGTTACACTACATGGAAAGTAGAACAATGCTGAAATGGACAATGCAGGGAGCCCCAAACCCTGCGGAATGGCTTACCACATTGACTCCATAATGAATGTGTGCCAAGGTGATGAAAATAGTGATTAAATAGAGGAAATTTGTTTCCTGTTCTGGTACCAAGTCTGACATCACTACAAGGATAACAAGCGCAAGTGGAAGAAGCAGCCAGTTCAATGGCTGACATCGAGTGCTGCTCATCTGACTGACAATCAATCGACACTGGAAGAAAGGGCAAAACATCAAAAGGAAGTTAGGAGGAGAAGGAAATCTGAGTTTAATTTTCCTATCAATATAGGCTAGTTGAGAATTCTCAGAATTACAGTCTGAACGTCCCTGAAGGGCAGGAAAATGGACTGACTGTTTCAGTCATCCGAACACCTGTGTTCCTCTTAGAATAATCCACTGCTCCAGTAGTAAATCATCTGGCGAATGTAAAGGATGCTGAGAATATTCACACGGTTTTGACTGACCATTTGGGCTAATTCAATTTACAATTGTCCACCATTTTGATTACTATCTAAATACTGTATCAGGAACTGCAAATACCCGGATTCCTTCTAACATGAAATGTTCTCTCTTTGTACACAACAAAATCTATAACTTGCTAGAGACTTGCAATTATACTGGGTTCTGTACTGTTTCGTTTTGGCTTCCTTACATGCCCTTTATCTTTCCCACCATGCTGGTTGGAGGAATTCTAGGAGTTGAAGTCCACATATCTGAAAGTTGCTGAGGTTGAGAAACACTGTTCTGGAACGTTAAGAGAATCAGGGATCTGGAAGAGGCCATTTTTAGACTCTCACATCCAAACTCGTGCTCTGCCTCTACTGATGGCTATCCAGGGGAAATTGGGGAGTTGACGTCTACACATCTTAAAGTTGCCAGGTTTGGAAAACTCTGAGCTAGATTGTGGTTCAACATTTTCCATTGGCTTTCTAAATAATTGATTCCATCACTCTTGCTGATAAGAATTAACTGTTAAAAGTAGTCTTTAACAGTATTTGACCAGAATCTGTTTTCCTGCATTGTAAATCCACTAAACTTTATAGTCTCTATCCTGACAAAATACAGAAACTGTTGTGGTCTTTTGGACATTATCCTTTTAAATCAGTGTGCACAAGTACATCTCAAGGTATACATGATGTGGCCTCTTAGCATTCCTTTAGAAGCCTCCAGACTGGGAGGGGCCAAATATTTAGGCATTTTTAGTTTTTTAAGGCACCAATTTAATCCCTACCCAAAAACCTGGTCTTGGCTCTGCCTAATTCTGGAGAGCAACCTCTATGTCTTGTAGTAAACCATATATGGCTCTTGGATCAATGGAAACTGCCCACCCATTATAGGTTCCTGAGAATTTCTACCTTATTCAGCCCCCTGCTTCCTCTTGTTAAGGTGGTGTTGGAATGTAACCAGGCAGTCATGTCAGCTAGAAATTGTGGGAGTTGTAATGAGAGAGAGAGAGAAAGAGAAAACAGAGAAAACAGAGAAAGAAGAGGAGAGAGAGAGTGACAAAGAGAGAGGAGAGAGAGACTAAAAGGATGGCTGGTTTGGGAAGGCTGGCTCAGACAAATGGACTACCAATCAAAGCAACTGTCTTCTTCCTGACCCCTGAACCTTTTGGAAGCCTGACTTCAAAGCAAAAAGGATGACACGTACAGAGATATTTGCGAAGGCGGTCCCAACCATGAAATAGAAGAGGCGTGGATGGGTCTCCAGGATATCTGTCGGTGACTGGAAGATCCAAATGGTGCACAAAATGAAAAGGAGGACTGGCGAGAAGAAAGGCAGCATGGCTTCATAGAAGGAGTGGTGCTTCAGGGTGCTGTTGACATAGGCTCTGAAGGATAGGAGGTAGCAAACAAGGGCTTGGTGAATGAGTGGGCCAAAAGCAAGGTCATTTGGCAGAGGGAGCCTGGCACTGCAGCCAGAAATGGAGTGCCTGGTATCTCCATACCCCTTTTGAACTTGAAAAGGGAGAGTGGATATTTGCCCAATATACTTTGCTTTTTCAATACTATCTCTGCATGATGCAGATGCGACCCCTTGACAATGCAAAACACTTACTTGTAGTAATTGTTCAAGCTCATGGGAACAGTGATAGTAAGTGCACAGCCTAAAAAGGAAAATATAGAACCAATTTACTTTTCCAATAAATCTGTCTTTCTCCTTCAGATAAAAGGAGGACCCGACCAAATCTATCTTGATTATTTCCTATTTTGGGAGTCATGCATACTGTTATACATCAAAGCAGCATTTACACAATTAAATCATAATCAAGCAAATCTTATACTCCATGTATTGTTTGAACTGGGCAAATAAATCAGTAGATATCACAAATAAATTTATATAGAATAGAATAACAGAGTTGGAAGGGACCTTGGAGGTCTTCCAGTCCAACCCCCTGCTTAGGTAGGAAACCTTACACCATTTCAGACAAATGGTTGTCCAATCTCTTCTTAAAAACCTCCTGAGTTGGAGCATTCAACATATGTTCCTTAAAAAACTGGAACATGAGTCATAACATGAGTCATATCAACAATTAATGTACTTAGGCCTAATATTTACAATCTCATTAACGTGATTATTTACTAGTTTTCAAAAGGAGCTATCGTTCCAGGCAAGGAATTAGCAACTTGTAGCCTGGAAGTCATTCCATCTCCTTCCCCAAGACCTCCAAAACTGCATCAATGAAATTCAAGTCATACTGATCAACTATGGTATATAATTTTTAGATTTTGAATGGGAACAGCAATAAAATAGAAGTAATAAACCTCCAATAATCCTAATGCTTACCTCCCCCAATCTCAAAAAGTGGAAAGGTCAAACCTGTCCCCCTGTGGAAACATCATAACACAACTCCATCCACTCTGGCCCCTCATGACTATAATTTTTAAAAAAGCAGTCTCTGATGCATAAACAATGTATGTGTCTGCTCAACCTCATATTTGCTTTATACTAGCTTGTGTAATGTTGCAAAGAATTATAAATACTCAATGCAAGAAAGAGTGGCTATTAGGATTATATTTATAATACATAAGGAGAAATCCGTATCTGATTGTAAATTGCTCAGGATCAAGAAAATGATTTTCAAACACTTGGCTTAATATTTTTATCATTTTGCACATGTTTTCATGTATTTTCATATCTTATCAGGAAGCAGTATCTGAGGCTAATTGTCTTGCCTTAAGAAGTTAACTTGAGTTATGCATGGTTAATACTTAAATGGGAGACAACTATGATATCAAACCTATAATTTGGATTCTAGAATAAGTAGAAACCACTTCTGTATTGTTGCTAAGAAATTAATCTCTATAGTTTTGATATTTGTTCATTTATTTTAGAATTAAACTAGATACTTTGGTTAGTGTAGAATATTGTCTCACAAATACTTTTCTAAAAGGCACGTAGGTCACATTGACATGTATACACATTGACATGTATCTGTACAGATATGTAGATCACATTCTTTTAAAGTATCTGAAATCTGTTGAAACAGATCTATATTTTTGCTTATGTTAAAGGAATTAAAACACCTTAAAGGTAACTTAAGATAAATTACCATGATGATCTAGGGAGATTGGGATGAAAGTGAGGGGCAAAATTTCAACTGCAATTCTGTAACTTGAAATCTAAGGCAGGGGGTATTTTGAAAGTTTTTAGAAAAGCACAACTACCTTTGAGCAGCCCCTAGTTAGAAAATAACCAATTCAGAAACAACTGGAATAATTAACTAAAGTTCTGTGCACTTCGTGCTCTACAATATACGATATGATATCTACAATATGTGATTTGGCTACGTTTACCAGAAGAGGGCTGCAAGGTTATACTAGGAATATGCTGGATTAAGTTACAGATTTGTGCAAGCTTTAATGTATGTTTCCTAGTGCACAGAAGAAAATGAAAATGAAAAAAACAATAGTGAAGATCCAGATTTGAAGAAAAACTATATTCCTCTCTTGCCTCTGAATTTCCTGAATTATTGAGCTGGTGAACAGGAAATTCCTTGGTTTAGATGTATGTTGGATCAGAGAATATATTCTTAAGAATGTGGTGAATATGCCATACTTATTCCAATGTATTCACACTCATTCTCCAAATACTTCCCTCAAAGTCAGTGTTTAGACAATTATTATTTTTTTGTTATGTTCCAACAAGTCAGTGTTGGATTCCTAGTGACCGTATAGATAAGGTTTTCTCCATGACAATCTGTTTCTACATTTGGTCTTTCAAAAGTGCATTCATTGCCTCTGTGACTGAGTACATTCACTTTGTTGCAGATCATCCTCTTCTCGTGTATTTATTTGCTGCCCATCTCAATGTGAGGCAACTCTGGGCAGGTTACAACAATAAAAGCAATAAAACCATACAGATGCTACAATGATGCTATCTGACGTCTCTTTCCTTTCCACTTTCCAGCTTTAGAATCTTCTCCAGAGAACTAGGTCTTTGCATTATGTGTTTGAACTTAAACATAATTTAAGCCTGGTCATTTGTGCCTTGAGTGAGAACTCTGGATTGATTTGTTCGATAATTCACTGGTTTATTTTCTCAGCTGTCCAAAGTATTCTCAGGAGTCTTCTCCAACACTAAGTTCAGAAGTCTCACTACGGTAACTTCCTAGCCTACCTTTTCAGAATCCAACTTTCACTTTCATGGAGTGTATCATAGGAAATACCATTGTTTACACAATTCTTATCTTTCGTAGGTATATCTTTTGCAAGGCCTTCATGGCTGCTCTACCATGTGCTAATCTGCAGCATATTTCTTGAGTGCTCATTCCTTCAGTTTTGATGGTTGATCCTAAAAGGCAGAAACTATCTTCCACTTTGATAATTCATTATCAATTCTAATGCTGTACTTTTACATTAACTTAATTATCTTGTTTTATACAACTCATCTGCTGCAATGTAGACAGACTGAAACATGGTCACAGTTTTAGGCTTTCAACAAAAATGTCATCTCGTATGAGATATTCTGTGACAAATAACTACGCAGTGTAGTCCCCATCTCGTAAGAAAACTCAGCATAAATAACAAACATTTTCTTGATAAAGACATACTAGGCCAGTGATGGCGAACCTTTTGGAGACCGAGTGCCCAAACTGCAATCCAAACCCCACTTATTTATTGTCGGGTACCAGATGGGCATGGCCCACTGGATGGGTGTGGCCTACTGGGCAGGCATGGTTGGCATGGGCATGGCCTACTGGGTGGGCGTGGCCAGCTCACCGTCACTCACATCAGGGGTACTTGTGCGGGCCTGGGCAGAACTGGGCCAGATCTGAGAGTCTTCAGCGGAGGGTGGGTGGGACCAGATCAAGTGCTGGGGCATGGTCCATTGGAGGAGCCTCACTGAGCCTTAGGCAATGCAGGGGGCCCATGGACAGTGGCACGGACTTCCTGGAGCCCTGGGCAGAGGAGGTCAAGCACCCAGCCTGGCCCTTGAGCTCTCACAGCACCAGAACCCCACAGTCCTGCCTACCCTGGCTGCACTTCCCTGAGGGGGTGCCCAGCTGCATGGTGACTGCAGAAGGGCAAATTGCATGGGTCAGAGGGAGGCCCACTCCCTCTCCATGTGAGGAGACCTGGCTTGGATATGTTGGATATGTTCATTGCCTTGAGCTATTTATAAAAATAGTATAGGCCAGATATAAATAAAAATAAAATTAATTCATTAAATAAATACTGGATTTCAGGACCTGTACTGATTTTCTAGACATGCAGGGAAACCAATCCAAAGTAAGCAGCAGGTTGCCTAGAAGAAGACTCCACTTTGCAAAAGATGAGAGAGAGAGGGAGAGAGAGTGAGTGTGTGTGTTTTTGCATTCTGTGTTTCACAGCTTCATGAGTTTAATGAGATTTATTCCTAGATATAGATATGCAGGACTGGTGTCTTAAAAAAACAAGCTATCCTCTCGGTGCACACAGATTTGAAATGTTGGATAGCGTTGGATAGATTGGATTTTTCCTTGTTGCAAAGGATGGCTTCAAGCGGGGATAATGCAAGGAGCCCAATAATCTTTCTTCCTTTCTCTTTTTTTGAAAGCAGAACCAGCCTTTTATATTAAGGCTCTGCTCGCCTTCCCAAACTCCAAACTCACGCATCCTACTTTTCTCGCTCGCCTTCCCAAACTCCAAACTGAAGTAGGACGAGGAAAATAGGACGCACACGTGAGTTTGGAGTTTGGGAAGGCGAGTGTAAGACGCGCGAATTTGGAGTTTGAGAAGGCAAGCTAGGAAAGTAGGACATGCAAGTTTGGGGTTTGGGAAGACGAGCGTAGGACGCGTGCCTTCCCAAACTCCAAACATGATATTAAAGGGGGTGGGGGAAGATATATTAAAGGGGGTGGGGGAAGAAATGATTAATGAGGTGGTGTGTGTATGTGTGTGTGTGTGTGTGTGTGAGAGAGAGAGAGAGAGAGAGAGAGAGACAGAGACAGAGAAAAGAGAGATCCCCTTTTTGTAAGTTTGCTTACTCTGCAATGCTTTCCTTTCCCGACACTTTTGCTTCCCTGCTGGCTCAGCTGCCCAGATCTAGGGCTGCAAAGCGATTTTGCTCCATCACCACCCCAGCCGATCTGGGCAGCAGAGTGTTTTCGAAGTCTCTGGAACTTGCATCCATGGCCGTGGAGTGATTTTATGGCACTTCAGCGGCTCGAAGTGGGCACCGAAAATGCGGCGGGGGAAGAACAGCAGCAGTGCAATCTGCACGGTGGGTGGGGGATTTTGCACACCCCCCCCACGGCCGATCCAGGCAACAGAGGCCTTTTCCACCATCCAGCCCGGGCTCTCAATGCAAAGAGAAAGAGAGCCGAGAGTGCAGGCGCACATGGAGAGGCGGAAGGGAGCAGTCTGGCCCGGCCTCCCTCCAGGGTGATGGCGTGCGTGCCCACAGGGACGGCTCTGCATGCCGCCTGTGGCACGCGTGCCATAGGTTCGCCACCACTGTATTAGGTTTTGGTGCAAAGCAGCTTGAAAGATACAAGTTTCTACAAGATTCCTCTTACCAATTATCATAGCAACAAACAGATCCTTATATAAAAAATGAAACAGGAAAGGGCTGTACCAGGCCTCCACTCCTAGGATGGATGTCACTATGTATACTATTGAAATGGTCTGGAAAAGAAGACAGAATTACACATCATTATAATAATCATCTATTCAGCATTTCCAAAATTGTCTAGAGATCAGAAAACCCTTTTATGTGTTATAATGTAACATGAATGTTGTTGATGGAAATATCTAAGTTTTTTCTTCATGCCCTGTGCCTGCTATAACTGCATGTCCAAGAGTTAATAACTGGTGCAAAGAGCAGAGCTAACTTTTCTTACCATTGTTAAAAGGGAAGGAGCTACAAACCAAGGCAACCTCTCCCAAACTAAGCATCCCATAGGTGTCTGCATTTCCATACCTATTTTACTGAGAATGCTGAAAACTGGTATCTGGAAGGTGTGCAAAATTGGAAGCTGGCCCAGAAAATACCCCAAGGTTTTTAAGCTGCTGATTGCAAGTTATATCTTGAAAGTATGATCAAGGCACTTTTATGAAATAGTACCCACAAAACTTGTCCATTTACAAAATGATTCGCATGGGGGATATGAACAATCAGTGAGCATCAATATACCAGAAAACTCTGAGGACATGCTGAAGGAACTTAGGGTACGCAATCTGGACAAAAGACAATTAAGGAACAACATAGTATTAGTGTTTGGGTATATAAAAGAATGCCATAGGGAAGAGGATCAGGAAAGATTTTCTTTTCCCAAAGAAATTAAAAGCACAAATAAAGATTTAAATTATAGCTACCTAGACTTCATTTAAATAAGATAAAATTGTCCTGATAGTATGATCTCTATAAGCCAGTAGTCTACCTATAAAGGCTATGAATTTTTAAGAAGTGGGAGAGCCATCTATCAAGAATGATTTTGCTGTAGACTGCAGAGAGAGTTGGACAAGATGATTCTCGTAGTCCTTTCTCGTCATTTGCATTTTATAGAAGGATGGTGTACTGCGGGTATCCAGAGACCAGTAAATTTTATGGAAAAAGAAGGGAAAGTTGGACTGCCCCAATAGTCTTTTTTTTTAAAAAAAAAAAATCTGGAAATAAATTCTATAGGCTAACAGCGTAAGTGTAGAAAGTTTAATAGCGTGAAAGATATATACAAACTAATTCAGCTGAATCCTGAAATCACACACAGAAAGGAGGACAGGCAAAAACTTTTCATCCAAAATTCTCCATTTACAGTTATGAGATTTTGGATTTTTGTTAATAGGTTTCAAATGTAATTTCTCTTCCTAAATTCATGAGTGAGACTGTATATGGAGGATAAGGAATCAGATTTTAGTGTGGGGGAAAAAAATCAAGGTCCCCTCTGCTCAGCCATGCAAGTATTTAAGTCCAAGTCAATAAAACCTGTAGGCAGCAAACGTAAGAGGGCAAAGGGCTCTTTTAAGGTTCCAACGTGGTGAGTGATTGTTCAGAAAGTGTTCAGTGGGGCATCCCAGAAGAGTGGAAAGAAAGTGCCTGCCCACCAGCATTCGGGAGGAGTGGACAACTAACACCAATAAAAACAACTATACTTGGTAGTTGTTTTTCAAACAAAGCTACTTTTACCAAGTTCTATGGCATTCATGCCTGCCAATAAATGCACTCAATTTCATCCACTGTGTTGCTGGGTTTGTCTATGAAACATGCAGATGGAGAGAAACACATGCTTTGATTCTTAAAATTATATGTCTCAAGAGACATGACTTTAGAGGAGAGATACTTTCCATTCACAAAGCTAAGGCCTTATCCAAAACATCTATCCCTTAGAATTTTTCAAAGTATTTAAAATGTGCATCTGCTTCTTGCTTTATTAAGGGCTCAATTTAGAAGCTAGTCAAAAGTGTCATCTTCATCTTTTTTTAAGTACCTGGGAATCATTTTTTTTTTTTTTTGCAGTTCATGCCTTGGTAGCCCAAATGAATCAATGCAGAAATTTCTTATACAGACCAATTCCATTATGCCCAAATAGAATTGCTTTAATTGTTGTGTCATTTCTCAATGTTTACCTTCAACTGAGTTCAAGTGAGTTACTCAAGGCCAATTGATTACTGAGTATAGCAGTAAACAGTAATCAGGATACCAGTTTGCTAAATTTCATCTCTAAATAGTAGTTGCTCCACAGTCCTAACCTCACTTTCATAACTACAATTTCTCAAACTCTCTAGATATGAATCAAATCCTACAAGCCTGAAAGTCTGAATAAATACTATGGCCATTATACATCCTTGCAATGAATGGAAACTGATTAAAAAAGATATCCTTCCTTTAGACCAGGGGTAGTCAACCTTGGCTCTTTTATGACTCGTGGACTTCAACTCCCAGAATTCCTGAGCCAGCTAAGCTGGCTCAGGAATTCTGGGAATTGAAATCCACGAGTCATAAAAGAGCCAAGGTTGACTACCCCTGCTTTAGACTTTGTGGAAATCACCAGTTAGTTTTGTTTCCAAACTGTAAGAATGGTGGCTCCGATAAATTTTTTGATTCAAGACAACTTTTAGAGAGGATTTTTTTTGTAGCCTATTCTAGTCTGTCACAGGGAAATCTGACAGCATTAGCACGCCCTTGAACTGAGTGGTAAATTACACACACAAGCCTATCTAAAGCTCTCCATTGCTTTTAGGTTAACTTAGGGGTCTTAAAATATAGGTTATAGCCCACTCAGGGAATAACTATCATTCCAAAATATGCGTAGAACAAAAAATTAGAATGGTTGTCTCAACAATAAAAATTAATATTTTAGGAATTATGTAATACTGAACAAGCTTCTACTTTCTATTTAAACTAATGTTTAAATAGGATTATTTCCAATAAAATTTTATTTTATAAAGCTGTAGGGCTCTACTGTTGATTCTATGTACATACAAACATAATTAATTTAAATAATTTTCATTACTCATAGTGGTGTATTTATTTCTCACTCAACTCTAAATCTCATGTATTGTTTCAAAGGGTCGTGGCACCAAAAGGTTTGAAAACTCCAGGGTTAAACATTTCCACATCTTATTTCAAGACTTCTAAAGAAATCTCACATAAAATAAATGGGGCTTTAACCTGAAAGTGGTAATAATAAGCAAGTGAAGCAAATATAAACCCCAGAGAATCAAAATAAGCCAGATGGCAACCTAGAATGAGAAGAAAAAATGGCTGCAGCCATGCTCATTGTAGCTGTCGGATCCATGACACCAGATCTCTGACCACTATTAAGGCAACCCTTGGAAATGATTGTGGCAAAAGGCTGGTTGACTTACCACCTGGCTGATATCGTAACCCCAAGGCAAGAAGAGAATCTCTGTATTATACTTCTCCCAATGGGAAAGGATGAATGAGAACAAAACCACCCAGAGGAGCAGGTAGAGGACAAAAACGCTGACACCATTGGATCCTCGGCCAAAAGTGGAGTACACGGTCACCACAAAGAACATGCAAGCCCAGCTGTCTAGGCCATGGTCAAAGAGTTCCCCAAGTGGGGAGCTGGATTGGGTGCGACGTGCCTGTTTCCCATCCACACCATCTGAGGAGAGAGATGTCACAGAAAGAGAAGGTTAACTGATAGCTTTCATTTCTATTGAGTGGCTGGGATTAAAATTAGAAGAAAAATACAGTAAGGAAAGAAATCAAAGCAAAAACATTTAAGAACTAAGCTGGGTGAGGCTCTGGCAATTCATAAACCAAGGCCCATTTGCTAGTGCCATTGTTGTTAAAAACAGTGGAAAGTGCATATGAGGCAGAAAAAAAAGATCTGGTTTTCAGATTGTGGTTAACTGAATCCCTAAAACATTATCCCTTTTCTGCTGTAAATCCTACTGCTTTCCTAAAATTGCTACAGATCCATAACTGCTCTTTTAAAGGATTCTCAAGGCCTTACATCACTGCATTTAATATTCCCGATACATTTTTTCCTATGCACATACTACTTGCACTTTACTTTACTAGTAGATACTCTTATTTCCTTTTGTAAAAGCTGATCAGAATATGTGGCTTCCAAAAGAAAACTAATTACTTTAGAACAAATTGCTTGTGGCTTTGGGCTTGCATCTTCCAGAGTCTCCTTTCTTGCCCCTGATAAAACTAAAATGAAGAAGCAACAGCTATTTCAGAAATATGAATGTGCAACAAAGAACAGAGCAGCTTCTCTATCCCTCCTCCTCTTTGGGAAAAACATCCTCTGATATTTCAGCCACAAGCATTAATGGTAAGAGGCATAAGGTACAATCTGCTTGCATATGTATTTTGCACTAGACCTGTAGGTGTAATAATAAGTAGCTGTTTTATTCAGGGAATTTGGTTTCAATAATATTAATGCTCAATAATATATTGCTAATTGTATAAATACAGTGTGCAGAAAATTAACAGATCTTACCTAGAGTATAAGCCGCAAAATTGAGAAGACCTACTATGACCCACACTTTGTTTGGAACATGCTTTTGTTCTGGTGCTGCAGGAAAGACAAGTAATTCTGAGTCATTATTTTTCCTAGGAAAACATTTTTTTCAAACAAGAAGAGTACATTTTAGTCATTAAGATCAGGTTCATTCTATTGCAGGCTTAACCAACCTGGAACTCTAGAAGAGTTTCGGGACAATAATAAGTCACAGCAGCTGGTTGGTCTTGCCTGACCTCAAAAAAGCATGTGCGAGAGACTACCAGGAAATACTAGGACTGTAAATTAGAATGAGAAGTTTAAAAAAAAATCCCAAAAGGCGGCAATGGCAAAGAGACACTATGATGTGGAAAACCTATTCTAACATCATTACTTGCTTGTATCAGCAAACCTTTACTTACCATTGAATTCATAGCAACTACCACCTAATTGGGAATGCCACTCTTATTGCCATAATTATAGTGTAAAATAGTATTTTATTTATTCATTCATCACATTTCTACACCGCCCACTACTTGTGACTCTGGGCGGCTGACAATAAATTTAAATTACAATTACAAGTTGAAATAATATGCAGATAAAACAACAGCAGCAAGATCAGTTAATCTGAAAGAAAGATATTAGAATGAGTGGGCTCCAAAGCATTGAGGCTGAATTGGAAAATTAAATGCTTCAATAATGGGATTAGCTGTGCTTCTTACTAAATTATGCCCCCTGTCCCCTCCAAATCAAAACGTCTTGAGAAAATGTATCCTTCCTGGGACTCGCCTGATGCCTTAGACCAGGGGTAGGCAACCTTGGCTCTTTTATGACTCGTGGACTTCAACTCCCAGAATTCCTGAGCCAGCACAGCTCAGGAATTCTGGGAATTGAAGTCCACGAGTCAGATAGGAAATGGAATCCAAATCATCTGGAAAATGCTATATTGCATTTTTATATTAATAAATAAGGCTATCCTTGCCCTTTGAAAGACATGTAGAGCTTCCTTTCAAAAAGGAGTGTGTGTGGCCAGAAGAATGAGATTTCATTTCATTTCCATTTAGTTAGATGTAGTTATTAATCTTTGGGTGTACATTCTGTGAATTCCTGTATACAAATCTTGGGGGGAGGGCTGCATTCAATCCAGGGAACTCAAGTTATGTATTATTGCTCTAAAGGTTATAACCCTTCTCGATATTTAGGGAAACAAAACAGCATTTCAGCTACTATAAAATATCCTGGTTTTAATTTTTCTCTCAGGTGCGAATTTCAATACTAACAAATATAAAGCCTGGGTTTCCATCAAAATTGTATTCATTATTAAGTGAGACATGCTTATTCAGAAAGTGCTGATTCTTAAAAATAATTTGAACAGAAAGGACCCAAGATAATAGCACCTAGACCAGGGGTCGGCAACCTTAAACACTCAAAGAGCCACTTGGACCCCTTTCTCAAAGAAAAGAGAACACTGGGAGCCACAAAACCCTTTTGACATCTAAAATGAAGATAACACTGCATATATCCTTTTTTTAACCTTTATCCTATGTATAAAAAAAACTATAGTGTGTTGCATTTATGAAATCAATGAACTGCTACAAAGAAAACAGATTTTTATGCAGGAGAAAGAGGGGGGGAAAAAACCTTTCTCCATCCCAACAGGTGAAAACAATTTTAGTAGCTTATCTACGATCTTTAAATACAGCATCATCTCTTAATTAAAAAAATCAAAGTATTTCATTAAACGTTCTTTACTAAAAGTCCAGTAAGGACAACATATATTCATATTCTCTCTCTCTCTCTCTCTCCCTCTCTCTTTCCTCTCCCTCCCTCCCTCCCTCCCTTTCAGGATAACTGGGGGGGGGTTTAGCTCTCTCGGAGTCCATCGCTCCCCTGAGGCCAGTTCACATCTGTCACAATTCAAATTCCTTGCTAGGGGAGGAAACAGAACCCAAAGCTCTTTTCTCGCTCTTTCTTCCTGGTTGAGTCGGGGGCTCCATCTGAGGACATGGCTGGGCTCTGTGGACCCCCTTGGTGCGGCGGGGGTTGACCCTCCAGCTCTGACCAGTGAGCGGCACAGCCAGCCCCCCTTGGAAGATCCCCAAAGCTGCTCAGCCAGGCTCCCTTCGGAACAAAGACCCAGAGCTGAGCAGAATCAGGAAGAGACACCCCAGGGTCTTACAGAAGACCCAATTCCCTGCCCTGCTGATCTGGGGACCCCACCGCAGCCCCCCCTGCAAAACCCAGGGGGGGAACCCAGCACCGGGCTATGAGGGGAGCCGGGCTCCCAGGATCCCCTGCCCCAAGGAGAGGACCCCCAACATGCGCCGATCCTTCCAGGTGGCCCTTCTTCCCTCCGGCTCTGGGGCTCCTACAGTGCCCAGCTTCCTCCCCCCTCAGCCCCAAGCCAGGCTTCCCGGGAAGCCCGGCAGGTGTTGTGGGGATAGGTTGGGGAGGGGTCCTCCTGCTCCAATTGGGTCCCCCCTCTTTTCAGAAACAGTGCCTGAAAGGAAGGACAGAGCAAGCTTCCCCCGCGGGCATCCGGCACTCGTTGCTTACCTCCCTTTCCCGGGCGGGGGTCCCTTGAGAGAACAGCTGCCGCCGCCTCCCCTCCCATCTCCCAGTAGGCTTCAAGGGAAGCACAAGACTTCGGGGGCAACTCCGAAGGGAGCCCCCGACCCTAAACAGGGCAGACCCCTTTCCTGGGGCCACGGCTTCTGGGAGGGCTGGCCCACTTAGCAGAGGCTCTGACAGGCTGCTCCCAGGGGGGATCCTGAGGCTGCCTTGTGCAGCTCCCTGGCCATGTGCGCCTTGGATGGGTCCAGCACAGAAAAAGGACTTCCTGGCTGCACTTCTCCCAGGGGGCAGGGCGCTTGGGCGCAGGGCCAAGCAGGAGCCCTGTGAGGGGGCAAGTCCGTGTGTGTGTGTGTGTGTGTGTGTGTGTGAGTGAGAGAGAGAGAGAGAGAGAGAGAGAGAGAAGCGCAAGTGCCTTTCTCTGTCTCTCTCTCTCTGCAAATGGCGGAGGACAGGAGCCTGGAGCCGCAGGAGAAGGCTGAAAGAGCCGCATGTAGCTCTAGAGCCACAGGTTGCCGACCTCTGACCTAGACTTATATATTACTCCATAGTGTTTTACAGCCTTCTCTAACCGGTTTATAGAGTCAGCATATTGCCCCCAACAATCTGGACCCTCATTTTACCAACCTTGGAAAGATGGAAGGATGGAAGGCTGTCAACCTTGAGGTGGTCAGGATTGAACTCTTGGCAGTGGGCAGAATTAGCCTGTAATACTGCATTCTAATCACTGTGCCACCACAGCTACTACTACTATAATTTCTATAATTACTTGTTATAACACAATTTTGATATAATCTGAGGTAATAAATTGTATATCAATGAGAAGCAAAACATCCAGCTGACCTTGAAAAGTTAGTAGGATGATACTTTTTACCAGGTAATTCTGGACTCACAGCCTAGATTGTAAAGTCCAAAAATATAAACACAGGAAGAAGGCAATGACAACTATTTTCCCTCTTATTGATAACAAACGCCATGGATATTTGGAAATTTAGCTTGACTTGTTTTATTTATTCAATTTATTTGTTACCTCACAACACAACACAATACAAAACAACCTTGAAGGAGAGTTGACCAGTGAAATGCAAGGTAAAACAAAGACTTTCTGTATTAATGAAGTCTCACATACTCTTGGCAAGAATTTAAATCCTTACTCTGTACTTTCACATAGCTGATTTTCATTTCCTATATTTCTGCCAATTTTCATTCAGGCTTATGTTTAATATTAATGCATTATTAGCTAGCTCTGCATAAATTTCAAATCCCATTTGGGTCAAAATTTTGTGAGACGTTTTTCAAGAAAAATACCTTTAGGGAGAGAAAAATATATATTTTGATCTTGATCTGAACTGAGTTTGTGCTTTCAGTTTGGAAAAATAGATCCAGGAAGCAGCACCATTATAAAACTATTGTCATATTGATTATTAGCTGGGCAGTAAACAGCAGTGAAAGAACTAAACAACAAGAGATTTGTCTGCCCTCACGAAGATCCTTGCTTTGCAAACACAGAGGGCAGCTGCTATACTATTTGCTGAGATCTTAATCTTAATGTCTCACCCACATTCAATGATGGAAAAACAAAATTCTCTATTTCAAAATAACAAGAACCCAAAAGCATCTTTGTATAATTTCACTAAGGATAATCCTCGTAGAGAAAGAGAGATCAAACAACGTATTCCACTGAGTCAGATTTAGGACATGTTGCCGATTAACCTTAATTAAAACTTAAATGTTACTCTTGGACAGTAAATGGATTGTGGCTAAGCCTAAAAATAGTCAGTCGAATTAAGCATTACAATTAAATAAGACACAAAAGAGCTTCAGCAAGAAGTTGCAATATGGACTGCTGCTAATCAGTTTCCAACCAGCCATTCATGCTTTCTTCTATGAGTCAAAGTCAAAGCCATACAATTTTGGGTTGCTCTAATTTCTTTACTAAAAACAAGATTGCACAATGGAAGCAAAAGTTTATTAAAATCAGTATCCTATTCTCCTTGACAGCCAACTTTCTGAGCAGCCTATCAAATAAACCTGAGGATTAATTAGAAACTGATATTTAAGGATTTGCTAGAGGCAAAAGACAGCTATTGTATCCTATTTGGTAGCTAATTAGAACTTTGTTCAATTTCCCTTCGCAAATTGGTAAACATTATCCCTCTACCTGATGATGAAGAATCCCACATCTTATTTAAAGGAATATTTTGTGAACTTTTAATCATTTAGTTTCTTTGGACTCCTAGAATAATGGAGGAAAATTAGACATGCATTTTTGCAACACCATACATAACTTTCTGCATCCCATTATTTCCTTTCACTTTTCATTACAGAGTAGTTCCAGCAGACTAATGACTTTTGATTCAGTACAACATCTGAAATTATTTCTAACATCATTATCAATAAAAAATGGGAAGTTCATTGGTATAATCTAGCACAATCCAGTGTTCTGTAAGGCAGTTAAAACAATTCTGCACTACTAAATTTAAGTTTATTGGTTTTTATGGCATGCATCACAAAGGGTGTTTTCTTAATACTGTTTTGACTATTACCTCTTAATGCATTTTTCTTTTATTGCTGTTCTATTGTATGTTGCACTAAGTCTGTGGGTTGATGAAACAAAAAACTTAAGATTTCTTTTTTAATATATTATTATAAGGAAATATATTATCAACTAACGTATTAATTATAGAAATTAATTATTGGTTGTTTTTAAGTATATGAACCCAGACAACAAATTGTTCATTAAGCACTAAAGATTGTTATTGTAAAAAAACCTTAGATTTCTTAATACAGTCTAGAATTAGGTGGTTATGAAAAAGAGTGTAGCTGTTAAGGTTGACCCAGAATGAGGGAAACCCAAATTCAAGTCTACCCTCAGCCACAACTGCCTTCCCCAACCAGATTCAATCTGTCTAAATAATTCCTCTCAAGAGAAGCTGTGGGTAATCCCTCATTTTGGTGAGATGATGTAGGCCAAATGCAGGAAACACTAGCTCTTGGACACAGCTCCAAATTTTGGAGCAGACTTCCCATGTAGATTAAATTAGCCTCATCTTTTGGAAGGTTGTTACAATAGAGTTCTTCCAAAGGAGTTTGGGGGAGTTATGGACATTACACTGAGTGTCAAGCCATGAGTAAATTGTGCTCGATATATTTTCTCTTTTTTATTATGAACGTTTTCATGTATTGCTTATTTTTGTATGATTATAATTGTATTAGCCTCCAGATTAAATGGATATTACTATCCAGATTTATGCAACCTCGACCAATTCCCAGCTGCTGCGTCAAACAGTGAGAGGGACGGTATATAAATAAAATAAAATAATTTGTGAAGCCAGGTAAAAGCACCTGTGTTATCAGGCACTAAACAGGTAGCTGGCTTACCAACTGGTTGTTTAACAATGTTTACAGTTATGATGCCCTTGGACTTCCAGCTGTCGTAAAGTACTGTGCTATCCCCTGCAGTCATGTGATTGCAATCTGGGTGACTGGCAACCTGTCTGCATTTACAACTGTTGCCATTTGCAACCTTCTTTGCTGTATTTCCCTCTCATCTCTGGAGGTTGGTTGAAAAAGCCGCCTGCTAAGGGGGGCTGAACTCCTTTAGTGGAGTGAAGGAATGGAGTTCAGATTCTGAGGATCTGAGCTATTCCTGCATGCTGCAAAAAGCATTCCCTTTAGTGAGGTAGAAAAAAATGAAACTCATTTCCTGATGATTTATGCTCTGCTTCCTGATCCTGGGGAAGGAGTTCCCTTCCATGCATGGAAGAAAGCTGACATCCTTTGGCAAGCAGCTCTTTCAGCTAATTCCTAGAGATGAGAGTGAGCCAAAATGCAAGCAGGATTTTCAACTCTTGAGCAGAGAGGCAGCACAGAAGATAAGGAGTGTGGGATGCCTCAGGTGGGTGGGGAAGGAGGCCTGGTGCAGCTGCATGTGAGTGTCTCTTCATTCAGGGGCTGTAAATCCTGCTTGAATTTTGGCAGGGGAGATTTTCAGCTTTTGAACAGAGGCTCCCAGATTCCCTGCCCACCCCTCAGGCACATTCCTTATTGTCCACTTAACAACCACAACAGGGAGTGCCAGGATTGTGATCACTGAGCAAAGCAGTCATGGGGGTCTCAGTCACATGACATCTTGCTTAACAACTGCTTCGCTCAACAAACAATCTCAATTGTCGTTCATTAAGTGAGGACTAAGGACTACCTGTAAAGTCCTTCATGGTTTGGCATCACAATATATGAAGGAATATTTCTTCCTGTAATTACCAATCGTATTTTAAGATCTTCTTCAAAGAGGATATTCTCCCAGGATAATAATGTCCCCTGTTGTTGTTAAGTGAACCAATGATTTGCAGTGAGTGCTGTTTTGGCAAAAACAGTCATTATTCTGGTTTTCGGCAAAACTGTTGTAAAATGTGGTCCACGGGACAATGCAAATGGCTGTAAATGCAGTCCAATTGTCAAGCGCCCAAAGCACAATCATGTGACCTTGGTGTGTGTGTGTGTGTGTGAGAGAGAGAGAGAGGGGGGGGAGGGAGGGGGAGGGAGGGAGAGAGAGAGAGAGAGAGAGAGAGAGAGAGAGAGAGAGAGAGAGAGGCTGGCTATCAGAATATCGAATCTGGCTTGTAAGTCCCCCAAAGTAGGTCTGTCAGAACTTTGAACTAAGCAACCATTCATAAACCAAGTACTACCTGTATCTGTATTTTCATTCTCTCAGGTACTTTAATCAATTGATGTACTAATTGCTGTTACTGTTTTATATTTATAATGCATTTTAATTGTGACTTACATTTTACTTTTCATTTAAAATCTCTATACACTTTTATGATTTCAATGTCCTGCAAGCAGCTAGATATACACCTTGTTTTGAAGGACAGCACACATATTTTTAAAAGCCTGTAAAAAATAAACCGAGAAATTGGAAAACCTAAGAACACCATAGCAAGACTAAGTAGGCAAGGTTCTAGCAATACAAGGGCTCAGTTCAAGTTAAACCGGATTATTTTACGCATCGTTTATTGAATAAATCTATGTGGCCTGGCTATAGCTAAGTAAAACTGAGTCAGTCTGAATATCAAGCAAGGCCAAAATCAAACAGATATCAATATCGAGAATATATTTTTCATAATTCTTGACATTCTTGTGATTATAAAGGCACACACAATTTAAAAATTGAATGAAACATGAAAGTCTTACCAGAAGCATAAAAATCAGGGTCAAAGTATGCCATGAGAAAGAAGTTGAAGACAAGTAGCAGGAAACCAGAAAATGTTATCAAATTTGGGGCCAGCCACTTAGGAAAAATCTAGGAGAAAGCAAGTAAAAAAAACACACAGCAAGTTCATATTAATGGACACAGTAATTTTCATCAAGGATAAATAAACAAGAGGAAAATAACTATTCATTTGACATAAGCTTTTTTTTCCTTATTGTTCTATAGCAGCAGAACATAAAATCCAGTCCACAAGATGACTGCATATCCAAATGATCAAGTTTTCTGAAGAAGGGAATCTCCTGGGTTAGTCACAGAGAAAAGGAAGGGGTTGTAGTAATATTAAATGAGTCATAATTTTTTTCTACTTACAGAGAGTTAAACAAAGCCCAAGTATAGCACAGAAAGCATGCACAAACAGGGCAGACAATAGGTTTACTCACCTTAACTATAGTGTTCCAAAATGGATGCATGACATACAGGGAAAGAGGGTTGTTGTCCACAGCACTGTACTATAAAGGAAGCCAAGAGAATAGAGGATCAGCTGAAAGCCTTAGAAAATTCTTCCAGCCAGCTTACAAGTAGGACATCTGCATTCACATCACCTCACATTTCTCCAGAATCAAGCAACAGGTTGTTCTATGGAAGTGAGAAGCCTCTACATATTCTCTCTTTACAAACATTTTTGGAGAAGCATTCACTAATGCTCTTTGCACATGACAACTACCCTTCAGGGCCAGGTTTCATAAAACTAGATAACTGTATTTTACTGCTCAGAGCACAACTGTTTGTAAATACCTTTTAATTTCACAACAGAGGGATATAGACCATCTCTAGTAACATGATGGTTGTGTCAATTCCATAAGATCAATGACAGGGAAGATAGAGTACCGGCAGTAATCTATTCTGATTGAATAATAATGAGAAGGGCCATGTTATAGGTCATAATTAGGTTGGTCTTTCTCAGAATTGAATATTGTTATTAGTCACAACTCAATGGAGCAGATGTGACCGCCTGCTAATGTTCATGTAGCTGCTTGTCCTATAGCAACATTTAAAATTTGGCTAAGCACCCACATAGTTAACTCACATCAAAACCACTCCAAATTGTCAATCAAGCTTCCAAATTATGATTTTGTTTGTTTTGCTTTTCTCTCTGATGAATAAGGATTGCTTCCAGACAAATAAGGAGGGCTATGTTCAAGGGACTATCTATGAGTTCAATACATTTGGGTTGTGAGTTCGCATAAAGCAGTTTCTGGATGGTAGACAATGGAGCTTAACACACACATGCATACACACATAATTACTCCAGGGTGATAGTAGGTGGTGGTACGTTCCTGGAAGGGATGAATGAAGCAGTCTGGGAGTTTATGCCAAGAGTGTATACTCCTACTGGAGTCATCCAACTAAACAAGTGGGCACCCACATCAGGCAGCAGCCGTATAGGACGATGTTGATGGCACATGATCACAATTAAGACACAATTGCAAAAACAGTGCTGGGGAAGGCAATAGCAAATAATTTTTACCACCCACCCTAATAAAGAATAATATACTGTAGTGCCAATTATGAACCCCTGAATCTGATTGGCACTCCACATGTAACTGAGGAAAAGCTGGAGATTTCTCAGAATTCTGATGATGTTTATGATGTGGCTATATTTAAGTTTTCCACACTTCTTGATGCTGACATTACCATGCAGGAAAATCTACAAAGGCAGAATGGTAAGTGGGACCATGGAATATAAGAAGTATGAACATGGGAAAGTGATGAAATATCTTGAAATTAGATCAAAAACAATCATAGTGTTGATTGTTCTGGATACAAAAACAAAGAACAGCATTGCTTTCATATCAGGAAGCAAACACAGCACATAGGTACAATGCAAACAATGACCAATTACTGTCAGTTAGATTTGGGGAATAACCCTTTAATATGATAAGTTATCCAGGATTATCTCTGGAAAGGGATAGGAGATTTACCAGTTTTATGATCAAGTTTAATCTGAAATTGATTTAACAAAATATCCTGCTTATGGAATGCCAAAGTTACAAATATTAAGGAAGAAAATATAATTGAACTGTACAGTCTAGGAAACAAAGGAAGAGGAAAGTAATTTACCAGCTTCTGCCAATCTAATGATTCCTAAATTGCTGACAATTTCTCAAACAACTAAAACTACATCGACATACATGGACATCAATAGATGATTCACAAAGAAATCAATCAACTATATTTTTGGTACAAGGAGGTAGAAGAACAAAGATGTGGAACAGATCATAAGCTACTCCTATGCTACTCATGTTCCAAATCAAAGTAGAAGTATAATCAGTTTCTACAATATTTCCATTCCATTTTTCTCCATGCAGCCTGCCCACCAAATACTTTTTAGTCTCAGGGACCTTATTGCTTCTTTGGATCTTGACCGTGAGAAAAAGAGGTGTTATGAAGCCATGCCTAGATACATGTTAGAAGTCTGTGAAAAATTCTGTTTAGCTTGGTTACTGATTGTAATTAAGTCTATCCACCTTGTTGCTAGTTATCTTCTTGTTCATTTTTCCTTCCATCTTTTCAGGACTTGGTAAGGAAACAGAATTTTCGTGGTGTGTTCAAAATATGATAATTTGAGTTTGGGTCATTTGCACCTTGTGTAAGAACTACAATCCATCTTTTGTTTTGTTGGCTGTGCATGGTATTTTCAGAAGTCTTCTTCAAGACCAAAGTTCAAAAGTATGAGTACAGTGTTCTTTCTACCCTACTTCTTCAGTATCCATCTTATAAGAGAAAAAGGATGGAAGCAAGCAATTTCGGGAGGATGGGGGTGTCCTTGGTGCCTGTTTTCTTGCAGACGTTTCATTACCCAAACTAGGTGAAATCATCAGTGCTAGTCTAAATAGAAGCCATCAATTTCATCATGAAATGAGATATCTGAGCTTTATTGATTGCTTGCTTGCAGATGTTTCATCACCTAAATAGGCAATTTGATGATATTATCTAGTTAGGTAATGAAACATATGCAAGCAAACAACCAAGCTCAGACAGCAGCAACAATCCCACGATATCTGATTATAATGCCTCTACTATAATAGTTAAGTTGTTGGATGCTGGAGTAAGAAATAGAATCCCCTTTCCTTTAGGCAGTTAAAATTCTTGATCTGGTGAGAAATTAATATCATAGAAACTGGGTTGGCTCAGATATCTCTTGTTATTTTCAGCTGAATAAGAATAATTAAAATTAAGAATTGTGAAGCAGTATTGTCTCAAACAACAATCAAAGGAAGAAGCAGCATACATCTAACAAACTCTTACTACCCGATCTAACCCAACCAGAAGCAGCCCCATTAAAACTGAGCAATTGATTTCTCCCCCTAAATGGAAATACACAGATCTACAACCTCTCCCTCAAAGAAAACAGACACCTAGCAAAGAAACAACACCAAATATCCCTAAAAAAGTCACATCAACAAACACACCTGAGATAAACAGAAAAGAATCTCAGACTGCACCTCCCCCCCAAAAAGGCAAGTGCTAGTGATAGAAGATTCTATTCTCAAAGGAACAGAATCAACCATCTGCAGACCGGAATCCAGGGAGGTATGTTGTCTCAGTCCTAGGCCTTCAGCTGGGTTTTATAAAATGTTTTCCCTTTAGGCCTCCACCGCTGTGTGTAAAAAAAAAAAAAAGGTTCAGTCAGTCAATTTCAACTTCTCGCAGGAAAAAAAAAGATCTTGCAAAGTTGGAATTGATTGATTGAACTTTTTAGTCCCACCCAGTCTGCCGTTATCACCGCAGCCATGCCCACCCAATGGGTCATGCCCACCCAATGGGTCACGCCCACCCAATGGACCACACCCACCCGGCACTCGACAATGTATAAGTGGGGTTTGGGTTGCAGTTTGGGCACTCAGTCTCTAAAAGGTTCACCATCACTGAACTAGGCAATAAGTGTAAGGAGCTAGGAGCACAAGTAGTGTTCTCATCAGTACTCCCAACAAAAGGCCAGCACCCATTGAGTGAAAAAAGAATTCTAGAAATAAATCATTGGCTAAAGGGTTGGTGTCACCAAGAAAGCTTTGGTTTCCTGGACCATGAACTGCATTTCCTACATGAAGGACTCTTGGCAAGAGATGGTCTGTACCTCATGAAAACAAGGAAAAATGTACTCAGAAACTAATCAGAGAGAGAAGCAACCTGGAATTAAGGAGAAAGTTCCTAACAGTGAGGACAATTAACCAATGGAACAGCTTGCCTTCAGAAATCATGGGCGCTCCATCACTGGAGGTTTTTAAGAAGAGACTGGACTGTCTGAGAGGGTATAGAATGGTTCCCCTTCTTGAGTAGGGGGGCTGGACTAGAAGACCTCCAAGGTCCCTTCCAGCTCTATTCTATTCTATTCTATTCTATTCTATTCTATTCTATTCTATTCTATTCTATTCTATTCTATTCTATTCTATTCACTAACTGGTATACATCATCTCTTTAAAAAGATGGCTGATCCTTAGGATATGCCATTCAAAAATTTGCAGGCTTTCTGAAACACAACTGTGTTTGGTCCCTAAACTGAGTTTCAGGTCATAATATCAAAACAGATATCGAAGAGAATGAGGTATCAGATAGACAGATATATTTAATATATACACATATATTTAAAAGGAAGTTTCACACACGTCTCAATCCTTATTTGCAAACTTGATATACACTAGAGCAGTGGTTCTCAACCTGTGGGTCGGGACCCCATTTGGGGTCAAACGACCATTTCACGGGGGTCGCCAAACAACACAGTCCGCCATTTTCCCCCCCTTTTCCTTAGCTGTGCTACTCCCTTTTATCTTGAATAGAGTCTAATTCTATTGGCTTTCAAAAGCCAATAGGAATTGTCCAGGCTGTCTCTGCCCTGCTGAGCCTGCCAAAAGTCCCATTCTGCAAACGGTGCTGCAAGTTGTCTGCAGCGAAGGCGAGCTGTCTGGAAGTTTCCACCCCTCCCTGCTGAGAAACTACTAAAAATGTAAGTAAAAGAGGGCCAGGGGTGGGAGGTGGGAGGCCGGCGGGCGCAGGGAGGGTTGCTGGCGTGCGTGGGGCCCGGCGGGTGCCTTACCTCCCTTGGGGTGGGCCAGCTTGTGGCCCAGCCGGTGGTCGGCCTGTGCCGTCTCTGCCGCTTGCCAGCTACGCCTCGGCCGGCGCAGGGGGCGGCACCACGCATGCGCGGTGCTCCCAGGCAGGGAAAGTCCTCGACTTACGACTGGTTGGGTAGTCCTCGACTTACGATCGGTTGGGTAGTCCTCGACTTACAACCGGTTGGGGGTCGCGGCATTAAAAAGGTTGAGAACCACTGCACTAGAGAGAACACAAATGGCTAAACTGTATACTGTGTTTTCATGAAATATTTGCAAAAAATTAACTTCAGGGCAGATTGGTCCAAGCTGGAAAAGGGAAAAAGTCCTAATCTATCAATGGTAAACAAAATAGCAATAGCAATAGCACTTAGACTTATATACTATTTCACAGTGCTTTACAGCCCTCTCAGCGGTTTACAGAGTCAGCATAATTCCATATTGCCTTAAAGACAAGCTACAGATGACTAACTACACTTTCCTTGCTACATAGGAGCCAATGACAAGTGAGTTCCAGTGCTTTGTTGATTGATTTCTTTGACATTAAAAGGCACTAAAGGAACCCTCTGGGCTCTGCAATCTAAGGAAAGACAGGTAAGAAATAAAGCATAGCAACTTGTCATTTATGTTCTCTTGATTGACTGATTATAGGCCATTGCGTTGGTGTCAACTCTAAGCAGCCAGAGATTTTCTCCAAACTTGATGCTTCATATATATAAGTAGTTCTAAAGTTATGTCTATAATAGAGCCCAGAATTTCAATTATATGTCATGACAGTCTTAAGTTGAGGCATCCACATGACTGACCTGATTTTCTGCAGCAGTCATTAAGCAAATGCAGCAGTCAAAGTAAACATGGCAGTCATTAAGCAAAAACAGAAATGCCAGTTTATGGCCAAAAATAATAATAATGGTAAACTGCAGTCATGTGACCGCAAGATGCTGCAAATGTGGGCCAGTTGTCAAGCACCCATGGGACTACAAAGGAGGGGCAGCCATCAGAGTTTCAAATCTGAGTCATAAATACCTTTTGGGGGCCTCTGACATAACAGAACGGTCATTAACAGACCAGTTGTAAGTTGAGGATTACTCCATTTCCATAGTAATGCTAAAAGAAAAACTTTCTATGAAAAAAAGTTGAGATTTGTCAAAATAATAATCTTAAAACATTCTGTAGTTATGTTTAAATACTAACTTCACTTTTCAGATTATATTTTTAGAATGTTAACAATGGTTTTATTGTTGTTGTTAGTTGCGAAGTCGTGTCCGACCCATCACGACCCCATGGACAATGTTCCTCCAGGCCTTCCTGTCCTCTACCATCTTCTGGAGTCCATTTAAGCTCACTCCTACTGCTTCAGTGACTCCATCCAGCCACCTCATTCTCTGTCATCCCCTTCTTCTATTGCCCTCAATCTTTCCCAGCATTAGGCTCTTCTCCAGTGAGTGTTTCCTTCTCATTAGGTGGCCAAAGTATTTGAGTTTCAACTTCAGGATCTGGCCTTCTAAAGAGCAGTCAGGGTTGATCTCCTCTAGGACTGACTGGTTTGATCGCCTTGCAGTCCAGGGGACTCGCAGGAGTCTTCTCCAGCACCATAGTTCAAAGGCCTCAATTCTTTGGCGCTCGGCCTTTCTTATGGTCCAACTTTCACAGCCACACATTACAACTGGGAAAACTATAGCCTTGACTATATACGCACTTTTGTTGGCAGGGTGACATCTCTGCTTTTTAGTGTGCTGTCTAGATTTGCCATAGCTTTCCTCCCCAGGAGCAAGCGTCTTTTAATTTCTTGGCTGCAGTCCCCATCTGTGGTGATCTTGGAGCCCAGGAAAATAAAATCTGTCACTACCTCCATTTCTTCCCCATCTATTTGCCAGGATTTGAGAGGGCCGGATGCCATGATCTTGGTTTTAACATTGAGTTTCAAGCCAACTTTTGCACTCTCCTTCTTTACCTGCATCAAGAGGCTCTTTAGTTCCTCTTCACTTTCTGCCATTAGAGTGGTATCATCTACATATCTTAGGCTGTTGATATTTCTCTTGGCAATCTTAATTCCAACTTTTGATTCATCTAGCCCTGCCTTTCTCATGATGTGCTCTGCATATAAGTTAAATAGACAGGGCGACAGTATACAGCCTTGCCGGACTCCTTTCCCAATTTTGAACCAATCAGTGGTTCCGTGTTCAGTTCTCACTGTTGTTTCTTGACCCGCATATAGGTTTCTCAAGAGACAAATAAGATGGTCTGGTATTCCTATCTCTTTAAGAACTTGCCACAATTTGTTGTGATCCACACAATCAAAGGCTTTAGCATAGTCAATGAAGCAGAAGTAGATGTTTTTCTGGAACTCCCTAGCTTTCTCCATGATCCAGCGTATGTTGGCAATTTGATCTCTAGTTCCTCTGCCTCTTCGAAATCCTGCCTTTACTTCTGGAAGTTTTCAATCCACATACTGCTGGAGTCTAGCTTGTAGGATTTTAAGCATAACTTTACTAGCATGTAAAATGAGTGCAATGGTGCGATAGTTTGAACATTCTTTGGCATTGCCTTTCTTTGGAATTAGAATGTAAACTGACCTTTTCCAATCCTGTGGCCACTGTTGAATTTTCCAAATTTGCTGGCAAATTCAGTGTAGCACTTTTACTGCATCGTCTTTTAAGATTTTGAATAGCTCAGCTGGAATACTGTCATCTCTACTAGCTTTGTTGTTACTCAGCTTTTCTAACACCCATTTCACTTCACATTCTAGGATGTCTGGCTCGAGGTCAATGACCACCCGATCGTTGTTATCAGGGATGCTAAGCTAATTCTTGTATAGTTCTTCTGTGTAATTTTGCCACCTCTTCTTAATCTCTTCTGCCTCTGTTAGGTCCCTGCCATTTTGGTCCTTTATCATGCCCATCTTTGCATGAAATGTTCCCTTCATATCTCCAATTTTCTTGAAGAGATCTCTGGTCCTCGGTATTCTATTGTTTTCTTCTATTTCTTTGCACTGTTGATTTAAGAGGCATTCTTATCTCTTCTAGCTATTCTCTGGAATTCTGCATTCAATTGGGTGTATCTTTCTCTTTCTCCCTTGCCTTTCGCTTCCCTTCTTTCCTCAGCTATTTGCAAAGCTTTCTCAGACAGCCATTTTGCTTTCTTGCATTTCTTTTTCTTTGGGATGGTTTTAGTTGCTACCTCTTGTACAATGTTGTGAATCTCCGTCCATAGTTCTTCAGGCACTCTGTCTATCAGATCTAATTCCTTAAATCTATTTGTCACCTCTACTGTATATTTATCAGGAATATGATTTAGTTCATACCTGAGTGGCCTAGTGTTTTCCCCTATTTTCTTCAATTTAAGCCTAAATTTTGCAACAACAAGCTCATGATCTGAGCGACAGTCAGCTCCTGGTCTTGTTTTTACTGACTGTATAGAGTTTCTCCATCTTTGGCTGCAGAGCACATAGTCATCTGCAATCTGATTTCTGTGTTGACTGTCTGGTGTAGAGCTGTCTCTTGGATTGTTGGAAAAGAGTGTTTTTTATGACCATCGTATGGTTTTATTAGGACTACACTATCTGGTCCAAACCCATTTTTGCCCAATGGAAACCTCCAGCTCTGGTGCTTATTTTATGTAATTGGTCTCCAACTCCCAAGCAGCCTTATTGCTACCACCTATGTGGCACTGATAAGCTACTTATGCTCTAACTTGGAAAAAAATACTTATCAGAGAATAACAAAGTTGTATTCATTGTGTTCCTTCACCTAAATATGCATCATTTATTCAATATCAATCTCTCCAACACCACAAATAATTACTCTCTTTTGAATGGGATTCCACTTTTCTGCCTCTCAGACATTGTTGCTTTGCAATTCAGAGCCAAGCAGGAGATGCATACTGTTAGCTAGAAAGTACTTTTGGCCATCTAAAAATAACATCCTTTAACTGGATAGTTTTTGCTATACCATTAGCATCATTTCCAGAAACCTTTGAGACTTATTGCCATCCCATTCATTTAGCCTTCACATTACTTTCAAAACATCATATCCAAGACATTCAGGAGATGGTGATTCCAATTAATGGTGTGGAATATTTAACAGATTGTTTAGATCTCATTATTTCTCCTTTTAGATGCAGGAGAGAGCAGTCTAATTATTTGGGCTAGGCAGAAAGAATTTTATCATGCTGAATATATGATCATGAACACTGGATCAAATCCTGTAAAAGTAATCACATCCAGATATTCAAGCTAGGTAATGAGATATGTAATGAAGACTATTACTGCAATCTGTTCTGGAAATTAAAATTAACATCTACCAACCCAACCAGATGGAAAGGATTCTTCCTGTAGTTCAATGATCAGCACTATTCAGTACTAACTACAAGGTTTTAATTTCAAACGTATATGGCACACAGAACTTTTGGTTTTTCAGAGAAACATAGATAGCACAAAAGATTTGATGTCTAAAAATGCACAACTGCAAATGTTCTGGTTCACCTTAAAATCTGTACACCTGTTATAAGTAATAAAGGCTACTTAAATGAAAAGTTATCAATTCAAAAAAGTGATTGGATTTATTTTCCTGAGGTATCCTAGCAGCCCCAATTCAAGCTGCACTGTTCTGTTTGTCAGTTGTTTAGTTCTAAATCAGGTGGAATCAAATTACTCGAGGAAATTCTTTTGCAGAAAAGAGGGGGAAAAGCAAATGGAGTCTAGAATGTAGATATTCAAGACTATTCATAGTAGACTATAATCTTCAGACCATAAAGTAAAGAAGATGAAATGTTAATTTAATCCCATGATAGGAATACCTGAAAAATAGTCTTGGGTAATACCCCCCCACCCCACACACAAATATATAGGCAAGTGTAATGGTATGTGAGGAAAGACCTTGGGAGATGGGTGAATTGATGCTGCCTAGGGAACAGTCATATAAGAAACAGCATATCGAGTACAGCTGGACAGAGGGTGGGGCAAGAGGCTCAGAAGGGACCCTCCCTAGTTTCTCAGGCTATAAAGGAGAGAGCAGGAGAATCTGCTTTCAGACTTCCAAGGTGTTACTACTATAATTTTACACTAAAGTAAGTTATCTGGTCTTATTTCTGTCTGATCTATCTGGTAAGACTGACAGCAGAGAATGGGGCTTATGTTCATCCTGTTACTGAACAATACACCAGTTCTGTGTTACAAGCAAACACTATGGACCCATGGTACAAAAAAGATTGGACAGATTTATAGCTTGGGTTAAACTGACATCTTAATCAAGATTTGCTAATTATGTTGCAACTTGCTGGGTTCACAAGCAGATTTTTATACAGTTCGATTCCCATATGAAAAGAGATTATCTACGTTTTGAGCAGCTCTGGTGCTATCAATAAACTAACATTCCATTTAAAAAAAGAGGCAGGAAAATGAAGATTTGAGAAGAAAATTGTGGAACAGCCTTTCTTTCAGGTAGAGTAGCTTAAGTACTTGCTTGCTTTGGGTTTCCTGTTAGCATCCCTTGAAGCCTCTTGAGATTGCAAATGGCAAACTCTAAATAACAGGCATTTGTCCAGATGTGATTGACCATCAGTGGATGAAAATGTCTCAAAGATGCATTCTGAGAACCAAGTCCTCTGGGCCAACTACAGCAATATCTTTAAGGTAAATCATTAGCTTTCAAATTTACAGAGCACAAATATAATTAAATGACCATAAAATCCTGGAAATTTGACATCATTATTAAAGCTATCTCAAAGATCACCGAGCCAAAAAAAAATCAGATGATGTGCCTAATAAATTATCTTTATATGAATGTTTTTGATACCATTGTTATGGCTCCAATAATAAAAAACTCTTTAGATTATATCCAATAATAGCATGATTTTTTCAAGATAATTGTATATTACATATATTGAATATATATGTATAGAGAATACAGATAGCCCTCAACTTGCAACCATTTATTTAATAGTTGTTTCAAAGTTACAATGGCGCTAACTCCCTCACACTTACAGCATCTTCTTGGTCATGTGATCAAAATTCTGGCACTTGGCAGTTGGCATGTATTTATGATAGCTGCAACATCCCACGGTCATTAAGAGCCGTGGTGACACAGTGGTTAGAATGCAGTTTTGCAGGCTAATTGGCCAACTGCCAGCTGTTTGGGTCTGACTGGCTCAAGGTTGATTCAATCTTCCATCCTTCCCAGGTCAGTAAAATGAGGATCCAGCTGGGGGCAATATGCTGACTTTGCGAACCACTTAGAGAGGGCTGTAAAGCACTGTAAAGTGGTACATACAATAAGTCTACGTACTATTGCTATTTGATTTGGGATGTTCCCAGCTGGTTTCCAACAAAGTCAATGGGTGAAGCCAGACTCACTTAATAGTTGCATGATTCACTTAACAAATGTAACAAAAAGTCATAAAATTGGCCACGGCACACGTAACAGCCTTGCTTAACAATGAAAATTCTGGTACCAACTGTGGTCATAAGTTGAGACCTACCTGCATATATATTCTTAATTCAGAAAAAAAAATTATAAAAAAGAATTTATTTATTTCAATTTGAGGAGTGTAAAGATGAAGATTCCCTCATGCCTAGGTCTTTATGTGGTTTTCTTAGTAACAAGAGAGAAGTGGTCTGCCAGGACCTTGGACAAGGATGCTTTTTTGACTGCATAGTCTAACTTAAGCTTTAGGATTCCCTGATGGTTTTCCTTCCAAGTAGTAAGCAGATACAAACCTGATTAGTTTTTTCCCCAAGGTCAGCAAACTAAAGTTGGATGAATTCAGAATCTTAAAAGTAGCACTGTTCTGATTTGTGAAGTCATCTTGAAAATTAGTTTAAATATTTCTTTTATAATATATGTTAACAGTTGTTTGCTTCATCTTGAAAGATTTACTTGTAAAAATAGTTTAAATATTTCTTTTATAATATATGTTGACAGTTGTTTGCTTTACAGTTTCCTGTTTAACAAGTTGCTTTATTTCTGTAGCATTAATAAATTAAGAAAAGAAAGCAAAGCAGCTTACTAAGCACTTTAGCTAATGCATAAGCTGGGAAACCCCATACTCAAACTTCTTTCATCTGTTAATTTTGGCAGTGACTTACATCACACTGATGTAAATATTATAAATGGGAATGCAAGCATAGTGAATATATCTTGGGAGTATATCTGTTGAGCATTATGGCAGACACATTAATTGCACAAAAAAAAAATATTAGCAAGAGACATGTCAGGCAAATTGACCAAACACTGCTTATCCATTCAGACTAGGGAATAATCACCTCCAAGTCCTGTTCCAACAAGGAAAAGGGAGAAGACAATTCAAAATTCACTTAGCAGGAGGTAATTTACAATAAAGCTACTTGTGTAATCTTTAATTAATATATGTTTCAATATTGTCTGCCCTATTTCAAAATGCTGGCTCTGTTTTTAAATCTCTACAGCAGCAACTTTTGCAATTCCAGTTCAGAGAGGAGCAGTACAGAAACGCACTTCTTTGAAATGCAATGTCATCTCCTTTAACAGGGAACAAATTACGTAGATATAGATATGAGTCAAGATACGATAAATCAAAACAAGTGTTATTTCCCCAATAATCAACATTTATTATGCATAATAAATTTAATAATAATATAGATTAATTTTCCATAGAGATTATAGACATATATATATATTTGTTTTCTGAGGTTATATATATATACATACATATACATACATATATAAATAATAATAATAATAATAATAGTAATAGTAATAATAATAATAATAATAATAATAATAATAATAATAATAATAATAAGTAGTAGTAGTAGTAGTAGTAGTAGTAGTAGTAGTAGTAGTTGGAAGGGACCTTGGAGGTTATCAAGTCCAACCCCCTGCTCAGGCAGGAAACCCTATACCATTTCAGACAAATGGTTGTCCGGTCTCTTCTTAAAAACTTCCAGTGTTGGAGCATTCACTGCTTCTTAAAACAGGTTGTTCCACTGGTTAATTGTTCTGTCAGGAAGTTTCTCCTTAGTTCTAGGTTGCGTCTCTTCTTGATTAGTTTCCATCCGTTGCTTCTTGTCCTGCCTTCAGGCGCTTTGGAAAATAGCTTGACTTCCTCTTCTTTGTGGCAGCTCCTGAGATATTGGAATACTGCTATCATGTCCCCCCTCGTCCTTCTCTTCATTAAACTACACATACCCAATTCCAGCAACCGTTCCTTATATGTTTTAGCCTCCAGTCCCCTAATCATCTTTGTTGCTCTTTTTTAAAATTTTTATTTATTCCTTTTTCACTATACAACAAAAATAAAAATAAAAATACATTTTTTTCTTAACAATACTGTGTTATACATCTCATATATATTTATTTACAATTTATTTATATTAATAATCATGTCTTTTTATTTCTCTGTTCCAGCCAATCATAACATTTGTTCCATATTTCATAAAATTCTGTTGCCTCCTTGTCTTTTAATTCTAGCGTAAGTTTGTTCATTTCTGTGTATTCTAGAATTTTGTATATAATCATATCATTTGTAGGTATGTTTTCACCCTTCCAACACTGGGCATATACTATGCGGGCTGCTGTTAATATATGTACAGTGATATATTGGAGTTGTTTTTCCATCTTTAAATTTATTATACCCAAAAGAAATAGTTCAGGTTTGAGTTCAATTTGCACCTTAGTTATCTCCTGTACCCAGTTCCTTATCCGTTCCCAATAGGTCTTTGCTTTAGGGTACAACCACATGTGATAGAATGTTCCCTCCTTATTTTTACATTTCCAGCATTCCGGATTCATATTTTTGTAAATTTTAGCCAATCTCGCCAGTGTTAAATGCCATCTATAGAACATTTTATATTGATTTTCCCTATATGCAGTTGACAATGTCAGTTTACAATTTCTGTTCCATAATCTTTCCCATTCTTCCAGTTTTATATTTCGGCCCACATTTCGTGCCCATGCTATCATTGGTCCTTTCACTATTTCTTCCTCCAAATCTACCTCTAATAAATATTTATAGGTTTTTGTTAAAAAATTTCCTTCCTTATCTGTTAAAATTTTATCCAATTGGTGTGGGGTCTGGTTTATTCTTCTGTGTACTCTTTCTAGGTCTCAATCTCTTTTTCACATCATGGTGATCAAAACTGGATGCAGTATTCCAAGTGTGGCCTTATCAAGTCATTGTAAAGTGGTATTAACACTTCACGTGATCTTGATTCTATCCCTCTGTTAATGTAGCCTAGCACTATGTTGGCTTTTTTGGTAGCTACAGCACACTGCTGGCTCATATTTAAATGATTGTTCACTGGGACTCCGAGATCCCTCTCACAGTTACTACTATTAAGCAAGGTACCCCCTATACTATACCTGTACATTTGGTTTTTCTTGCCTAAATGTAGAACCTTACTTTTTTCACCATTGAATTTCATTTTGTTAGATAGCGCCCAGTGTTCAAGTCTGTCCAGATCCTCCTGTATCTTAAGCCTATCTTCTGGAGTGTTGGCTATTCCTGCCAGCTTGGTGTCATCTGCAAATTTGATGAGTTCCCCATCTATCCCCTCATCCAAATCGTTGATGATGATGTTGAGAAGCACTGGGCCCAGAACAGAGCACTGGGTCACTCCACTACACACTTCCCTCCATGTAGATGCGGTTCCATTGAGGACCACACGCTGAGTACGGCCAGCCAGCCAGCTACAAATCCATCTGGTGGTGATGCTGTCTAACCCACATTTTTCTATCTTATCAAGTAGTAGGTTGTGATCTACTTTGTCAAATGCCTTACTTAAGTCCAAGTAAATTATATCCACAGCATTCCTCTGGTCCACTAATTTCGTCATTTGGTCAAAGAATGCAATAAGATTTGTCTGGCATGATCTGTTTTTGATAAACCCATGTTGGCTTTTAGTAATGACTTTATTTGCCTCTTGGTGTTTAGTAATGACTTTGTTTGCCTATAGATTTGTTGTTTGATTATCTTTTCCAGGATCTTCCCAGGTATTGAGGTCAGGCTGATAAGTCTGTAATTTCCTGGATCCAGTTTTTTTCCCTTTTTTGAAGATGGGAACTACATCAGCTCTTTTCCAGTCCTCTGGTAATTCCCCAGCTCCAGGATCTTTGAAAAATATTGTTCAGTGGTTCTGAGCTCACATCTGCCAGTTCCTTGAGAACCTTGGGGTGTAATCCATCTAGTCCTGGTGATTTGAACTCATCTAGGCTGGACAGGTGCTCACTTACCATTTTCTTGCCTATCTTAACTTGTGTTTCTATTCTGTTTTTTTATGGCACTATTTTTGATAGGTTGGTCTGTTTTTTCCCTTTGTGTAAAGACAGATGCAAAAAATGAGTTAAGTAGTTCTGCTTTTTCCCTGTTGCTTGTCACCTTCTTGCCACTTTCACCCACTAATGGACCAATCATTTCCTTCACTTTTTTCTTGTTTTTTACATGTTGAAAGAAGCTTTTTTTGGGTTATTTTTGACTTTGGTCGAAAGCCTTAGTTCATTTAGTTCACTTCATCTTTGAAGGCTCAGGCTATTTGCTGATATTCTGACTTAGTTATGTGCCCCTCTTTCCATTTTCTATACTTGTCCTTTTTATCTTTCAATTTATCAGAGAATTCTTTATGTATGATGTGTGTGTGTGTGTGTGTATGTATATATGCACATATCAGTAAATATACACAAATACTAATCAATCCCACATAATTTTTCCTGAAATAAGTGAATTTACTACAAGTAATATCAATTTGTTTGACCAATCATGTAGACAAATAGAAAATATCAAAACTAATACTTTCTTAAAATGTCACAAAAATAAAAATCTGTTTTTGTATTCATCTTTCACTCCAAACAATAGCATATATGCCACCTTGATCAATGATCTATTCTTGAAGCAACAATAGGGGAAAACCATTAATAGATATTTTAATTAATCAGAAAATAAAAGCAAAAAACAAACTCCATAAGCAGTAATTCTATTACATCCCCTGCCTATTTACAGCACATCCATTGATCCATTCCTCAACCTTGAGCAAGCTCCTGTTCTTTTTTCATCTTTGTCTGAGCTAGATCTGAAACTTTCTTTTTGCCAATACATTATACATATGCGTTGCATATATTATACAATTCTGAGCAAGCCCACTAAAATTACAGAATTAAGAACTATGACCATCACTGAGAAAAGTGCTTTCACATCAGGCTTGTAACATCAGAAGGAACTCTGAATGGCATGAAACAGAACAACATTTTTCCTTTATCTTGCTGATTTTAATCAATTTGGTTCCTTGTCCTCAAATATGACTTCATCCACAGATTCCAGAAGGAATAGTACGGTTTGAAGCTAGGATTAGAAGCTACGACAGCAGCACTCGGAAATATAGAGATTCTCCCAGCACAGATTTGATGACTTCTTTCCAAAGGGAAAAGGAGGAGGAGGAGCCAGCGCATGCCAGTAGAACAGGCTGAGCAAAGCCCTGCATTTTTCTTTAATCTACAGTATATCAATTTAACCTACTAACATGACAGCAAGAAAAAAAAAAGCTTGCTGCCAAATGGCAAAATCCAGAAACTGCCATTCACAGCTCTGCACTTGTCTGTATCCTGCAAAGAGCCAACTGTGCATTGAATAAGTGCAATCATTACAGAGGAATCTCTGAGGACCACCTAACAATCTAATTCAGTGAGATATAGATTTTCTATAAAAAAGGATCAGTGCAGATCCCAGCCAATAGCTCCTTGACAAAAACATTATAATTTTTTGCAAATCCAAAATCAGAGATCTGAAGCTGTGACTGACTGTACTGAAACCATACTGAGAAATGATCCTGTTTGGGATGTTCTGATTTACTACTGAATTGATTTACATTCCATTTTTCATAGAAGATATATTACTGTATGTCATAAATTCATCATCTGAAAATTAGTTTAAAAATAAACCTGTCTTTTAAAACCATGATTTGAGCATTGAATATTTCAAATTACAAATTCCCAAATGTATTATGTATACAGGTAGTCCTCGACATACGACCACATTTGAGGCCCAGATTTACACTGCTAAGTGAGTCAGTTGTTAAGTGAGTTTTGCTCCATTTTATGGCCTTTCTTGACACAGTTGTTAAGTGCTTAAATAGCTTAGACAGTTAATAAATGGTCATAAGTCACTTTTTTCAGTACCGTTGTAACTAAACAAATGATTGTAAGTCAAGGCCTACCTGTAAATGCTAGAGTAGATGGGACTTCACTTGGTTGTAACAGGGTCCTTCTAAAATATTCAAAGGAATTTCCAGAAAAGAAACAGCAACACAACTGTCTAGGGCCAAGGAAAAGCAGTTGCAGAGGTGGCTGTCTATTCTTTTGTTTAATTATAGTTAGGTCAGAACAACTGATGCAATGTAAACATGATTCCAGGGGTGAAAAGGTCTTTCTTGAGACTTCACACTTATTGGAAGTGCTATGCATGCCAACATTCCACTAGTAAATATATCTGTAAGCTACTCAATGCACCTTCTCGAACACCAAGTCAAATGTCCAATCCCTCACAGTGCCTGTATTGCTCTCCATACTTATAGCTAATACTGTATTCAACACAGTACATGGATAGTGAAAAATACATGAAATGATATATATGATGTATAGTCTCCTCTTTTCAATTTTCACGGGAAGCCAAATTATGGCTCAACCTGTGCAAATGGCTGCAATTTTGTTTTTTTGGGGGGGACCTTGCAACCTGTGTAAATTGCTGTGATTTTATTTGTTTGTTTGCTTGCTTGCTTGCTTCCTTAGGAGCTTACCATGAGGCAAAAATAAAAATATTACATACATAAGTTTAAGAAGGCATTAACTCTGTCCATTTCTCATTAATCTCTCCTCCTCATATGCTATTTAAGATGGTATTGGGGTGCGTCTTAAATCAGAAAATATTTCAAATCAAAATAAATTATTCTCAACCTAACAGAGAACTGATCATGAAATAATGGAGATTTGTAGCTATCATCCATATCTAGCTAAAAAAATTATACTGGTTGACTTTAAATACAGCAATATTGCAGATATTATGGCAAACTGCTTGTAATAATAACAGTGCAACATTGATGGTGCTAAATACAACATAACTTCAATATTAGCCATCTCAAAAAACAATCACAAGGCTAGATAATTTAATATTTTTTAGAAGCCAGAAATAAATTCAGTATGCATAAACCCTGAGTGACCTAAGGACATCCAATACAGTTACTGGCATTTTAGGACTTCTTACTTAATTTGTAAACAACTGGGAGATATTCTCTAATCTGCAGTCCATGTTTTTAGAATTTCCAAGATAACATACTATAATAATAATAATAATGATAAAGTTGGAAGGGACCTTGGAGGTCATCTAGTCCAACCCCTGCTCAGGCAGGAAACCCTATACCATTTTGGACAAATGACTGTCCAGTTTCTTCTTAAAAACTTCCAGTGTTGGACCATTCACTGCTTCTGGAGGCAGGTTGTTCCACTGGTTAATTGTTCTAACTGTAAGGAAGTTTCTCCTTAGTTCTAGGTTGCTTCTCTCTTTGGTTAGTTTCCACCCGTTGCTTCTTGTCCTGCCTTCAGGTGCTTTGGAAAATAGCTTGACTCCCTCTCTCTTTGTGGCAGCCCCTGAGATATTGGAACACTGCTATCATGTCCCCCCTCGTCCTTCTCTTTGTTAAACTAGACATACCCAATTCCAGCAACCGTTCCTTATATGTTTTAGCCTCCAGTCCCCTAATCATCTTTGTTGCTCTTCTTTGTACTCAACATCTTTTTTTACATCATGGTGACCAAAACTGGATGCAGTATTCCGAGTGTGGCCTTACCAAGGCATTGTAAAGTGGTATTAATACTTCACATGATCTTGATTCTATCCCTCTGTTAATGTAGCCTAGCACTGTGTTGGCTTTTTTGGCAGCTGCAGCACACTGCTGGCTCATGTTTTAATGATTGTCCACTAGGACTCCGAGATCCCTCTCACAGTTACTACTATTGAGCAAGTTACCCCCTATACCAGTGGTTCTCAAACTTTTTAATGCCGCGACCCCCAACCGGTCGTAAGTTGAGGACTACTCAAACAGTCGTAAGTCGAGGACTACTCAACTGGTGCAGCACCATTTGCAGAATGGGACTTTTGGCGGTCTCAGCAGGGCAGAGACAGCCTGGACAATTCCTATTGACTTTTGAAAGCCAATAGAATTAGACTCTATTCAAGAGAGTCTATTCCAGGGGTAGGCAACCCAAAACACTTAAAGAGCCACCTGGACCCATTTCCCACCAAAAACAAAACACTGGGAGCCGCAAAAACCTTTTGATATCTAAAATGAAGATAACACTACATATATCCTTTTTTACCTTTATTATAGGTGTGTGTGTGTGTGTGTGTGTGTGTATATATATACACATATATATGTATATGTATATATATATAATATACATACACATACACATACATGTAAAAAAAGGATATATGCAGTGTTATCTTCATTTTAGATTTCAAAAGGGTCTCTCTCTCTCTCTCCCTCCCTCCCTCTCTATCTGCCCTTGGTCTGCCACTCCTCTTCCCCCACTCTCTTTCTTTATCTCTCTCTCTTTCCTCTCTCTCCCTCCCTCTCTCCCTCTCTCTCTTTCTCTCTCTCTCCCCCCCCCCTCTCCTATCTGCTGCTCACCTAGCAAGCTTCAAGCTGTTGTCCAACAAGCTCAGGGGTAGGCAACCTCGTCTCTTTTATGACTCATGGACTTCAACTCCCAGAATTCCTGAGTCAACCTAGCTGGGTTAGCTAGCTCTCTCCTGCCCTTCCTGCTTCCTGCAGAGATGCAGCAAAGGGAGGAGCTCCGCCCAGTAAGCTTTTCAGCTCCTCGGAGAACACTGTTAGTGCACTCTCTTTTACACATACACACAGATACACACACAAAAACACAAACACAAACACAGAGAGAGAGAGAGAGGGAGAGAGAGAGAGAGAGAAGGAAGCAGGGAAGCGCAATTGCCTCTCTCTGTCTCTTTCTGCAAAGGCGGAGGAGGCTGGGAGCCACAGGGGAAGGCTCAAAGAGCCGCATGCGGCTCCGGAGCCGCAGGTTGCCGACCTGTGGTCTATTCTATTGGTTTTCAAAAGCCAATAGAATAAAAGGGAGTAGCACAGCTAAGGAAAAGGGGAAAAAATGGCAGACTGCGTTGTTTGGCGATCCCCGTGAAATGGTCGTTCGACCCCAAATGGAGTCCTGACCCACAGGTTGAGAACCACTGCCCTATACTATACCTGTGCATTTGGTTTTTCTTGCCTAAATGTAGAACCTTACTTTTTTCACCATTGAATTTCATTTTGTTAGATAGCGCCCAGTGTTCAAGTCTGTCCAGATTCTCCTGTATCCTAAGTCTGTCTTCTGGAGTGTTGGCTACTCCTGCCAGCTTGGTGTCGTCTGCAAATTTGATGAGTTCCCCATCTATCCCCTCGTCCATTGAACTATCTCCTCAAACAACCATTTTCCACATTTGTTACTACTAAAAGCAAGATTGGCAAATTTCCAAGGATTTAGCCACTGAATTGCATGAATAAAGAAACCAGGAAATTGGATACTGAATTTTGTTTATTTTTCACAATTATGCATAAAGATGAGGCTAACTAAAGAAAGAGATTTTGATTATACAGTATATTGCTGCAAAGAACTTACCTATAACCTATCACTTTATCCAGCTGAAATATGCATGGTAAATGCCAACTTCCTAGACCTAGACTGACTGTTCTATGTTTGGTTGGATGATTGACTTCCTTGTTTCAACTGCTTTGATTCTGTACATTAATTTTCTTAACATCCTCCTGACATACATTTTACAGTATTTAAACTTCACATATTTTGCAAAAACGTAACTCCAAAGCGGATTTTAGCTATTTGTCTGGTTCAGGCTGCAAAGGAAATCGGATTAAAGAAAGGGCTCAACTTCATTCCTTAGCATTGTAAGGCTACAAAAGACTCTTCTGTTTGAATTCCACACTGCTGGTGCAGAGGCCACTGAAGGAGCTGGCCTAATAGTTTGACTTAGAGTTTATTGCAAGATTAGGAGAAAACGCAAGAATATCAGGCTTCAAATCCCAAGAAAGACACAATGAGTTACTTCAAAGCAGTTTCCTTTACAGGTAGTCTTCAACTTACAACCATTTGTTTAGTGACAACGCCAGTGAAAGAAGTGACTTATGACTGTTTTTCACACTTACGACCCCATGGTCATGTGATCAAAATTCAGATGCTTGGCAACAGGTTTATTCTTAGGACAGTTGCAGGTCACCTTTTGTGACCTTCTGACAAGCAGTCAATAGGGAAGCCAGATTCACTTAATAACCATGTTAGCAACTACAGTGATTCACTTAACAACTGTGGCAAGAAAGGACATAAAACGGGGCAAAACTCACTTAACAATTGTCTCTCTTAGCAACAGAAATTTGGGATTCAATTGCAGTCGTAAATCAAGGACTATCTGTATTGTTCCTCACCTATGGATAGAAAGCTTGCCAACTAAAGCAAACTATTTGCATGATTAAAGATATACTCTGAGAACTGCTAGGGAGGAGCTGTCTTGACCTTCTTCCTCCCAACCAAACTATCGAAATGTCATTGATTTGCTTCTCTGGAATGCAGCCCCTCCCTTCTGGGAATCCAGACTACACTCCACCACAAGAATGACTTAAAGGCAAGGAAGACCACAAAGTTTAAATTTTAACCATTTAATGACAATATATATATTTTCTTGACTACTGTTCATTCAATCAATTATAAAGTCATAAAATTTGAATATATGTGAATATACAGACAGAGTATGCAGAGTAAGGAAGATACAAGGAAGTAAGAAGATTGTTAGAAGGTACAAGTACAAGATCCTTTGTGTGCCAAAGGATCCAGTTGTGGCATATCCTGTTTTTCCTCCTGAATGAACTCATCCAATCTTTCCAGGAGTTTTCAATTATTCCTGGAAGTGGGCAGAAAGTCATTCAAAGATTTTCAAACCTGTAGCTGATTTCAAGAATCTACTTTAATAAGCAGAAAAGTCATGAATTGATTAGTCCTGGGGGGGAAAAACCAGGAATTTTTAGAGAGAGATTGCTGTAACTGTTTTTTGTTTGTTTAAATGTGGTATGAGATACTACAGGCAGTGTTATTGCCACTCCTGGAGAATGATTTAGAATAAAGCACTTCGTGCTGGTTCTTGAGAAAAGTGAGTATACAGTATGTGTGGCATTTATTTTTATGACATATTGTAGACAATTCAAAAATTTGACCATAGTTTTTTTCGCATTTGAGAGGTACCCTTTTCAGGACTCACTGGATATATTAGCAATTTCACTGTTTGCTCAATCATCTGTTCAGTTTTATCATGGAGATCCCAGTTTTTCAACATACAGTACATTAGTACATCTAAACCCTATTACTATTTCTATGATTAAAACAAAAACATGGCATCTTTGTTGAGATCCAAGACTATAAAATATGCATAGTTAAATTATTAGAAGGCTTTCTTTCAAATTCAGTAAAACTGGAAAGGAATGCCTCTTTTGTTTTTTTTTTTTTTTTTTTTTATTGAAATTTTTCAAAAGTTTTACAAATAAAAATCCACCCCCCCCTCCCCAACCACCCCACCCCCCCCCGACTTCCCAGAACTGAATATAGGATTATTTAACAAATATTTTAAAAATAACATTTGCAATTTATAAAATAATTAATAATAATAATAAAAATCACAGTAATAATATATATAGAAATAATATACATAACATAAACTTTAAAATGAATAATATATACTAAAAAAGAAAAAAAATAAAAAATAAAAAGAGAAGAGAGAGAGAGAAAGAAGAAAGAAGAAAGTAGACGAAAAATAAAGCATATATATATATAAAAAAAAAAAAAAATATATGAATAATAATACATTAAAAATGTATATATATAAAAAAGAAAAAGAAGAAAGAAAGAAAGAAAAAACAATCATTACAAATTATAAAAAGGCTAAATAATATTTTTCCATATCCAAATTATGTTGTATAAAATTTATCCATTTTTCCCATACCGCAAAAAATTTTTCTTGAGATTGCTCCTTTAAGAAAGCCGAAATCTTTGCCATTTCTGCCAAATACGAAACTTTATGAAACCATTCTTGTAAAGTAGGCAAAGATTCCTTCTTCCAATATTGTCCTATTAACAACCTAGCGGCTGTAATCAAATTTAACATCAATATAACCTCCTTAGCATCACAGTCAATAACAATACCTAGTAAAAATAATTGCGGAGTAAATTTTACCCTTCTTTTAAAAATTCTTTGAATATTCCACCATATCTTAATCCAAAAAGCTTTTATATGCTTACACGTCCACCAAATATGGTAATAGGTAGCATCCAAATATCCACATCTCCAGCATTTCGGCTGTAGATTAGGGTACATAATGGACATTTTCTTTGGGTCAAGGTGCCATCTATAAAACATCTTATAAAAATTCTCTCTTAAATTTTGCGCTTGTGTGAATTTAACATTTCTTATCCAAATAAGTTCCCAAGTATCCATTGAAATCGTTTCACCAATATTCTGTGCCCATTTAATCATACAATCTTTAACTAGTTCAAGTTCTGAATCTAATTCCACTAAAACCCCATAAACTCTCTTAATATGGGTTGGCCTTTGATCTCTTACTTGTTTTAAAAAAATTCCATCTTCTCTAAGCCAGCCCATTTTACAATCCATCTTCCATCTATCCACTATTTGTCTATATTGGAACCATGAATAAGTTAAGTTTTCATGTGTTAATTCTTCCAAAGATTTTAACTGCCAGTCTTGGCCATCCCATCTTAATAACTGTACGTAAGAGACCTTGTCCATATTTACCCCTTTCCTTATACCTTCTATGGCATGCCGAGGTATAGCCCATAATGGTATTTTGAAGTCACTTTTATAATACTTTCTCCACACTCTTAGCAAAGAGTTTCTTATAATATGAGACTTAAAAACCCAATCCACTTTTTTATTAAATATTAAATAGGCATGCCATCCAAAAAATAGGTCCCAGCCTTCCAAATGAAGTATTTCTGTATTTGTTAAATTCACCCAGTCGCTAATCAATGTCAATACTACAGCATCATAATACAATTTCATATTTGGTACCTTGAGTCCACCTCTCTCACGAAAATCTTGCAGTATTTTAAGTTTCACCCTTGGTTTTTTCCCTGCCCAAACAAATTTATTAATACCTTTTTGCCATTCATCTAAATTACGTTCGTTTTTTAAAATAGGTAACATTTGAAACAAAAAAATAAACTTTGGCAGGACATTCATTTTAATAACTGCAATTCTGCCCATAAGGGATAACTGTAAATTATTCCAGGAATGCCTCTTTTGTTGATAACCTATTTTTGCTCCAGTTTTAAGTCTTCTCATTTCTATTTACTATAACACACAGCTCATATACTGTAGTTTGTTTCTTTGGCTATTTCACAAAACATAAAAATAAGGAAACAAATCCAATGAAATAGCAAAGAAAATTTAAGTTAGTATGATTAAATTCTTTATATTTAACATTTTAAATTAAAGAATTTTCAAACATATTTCAGCAGGCTTTTCGACTAAAGGTCATGGTAAGTCATAGTATAGTTGTGTGGAAGATTACAATAATGCTTATTCATAGCTAAACACATTGTCCAATGTTTGTTCAGCAAATCAGGCTCTCTGGCTTATTCAGTGAAAGAAACCAGAAACAATCCTCTCCTTTCCCTTACCTCCCACTGTTTCCACTTGAATCCCACAACTTGCTAAACTATGAAGAGGTGCTTTACCTTTTATCTAAAAGCAATAAAAATAGTACATATGTATGTATGTGTGTGTGTGTGTGTGTGTGTGTGTACTATATGTATATGTATATGTATATGTATATATGTGTATGTACATGTGTATACACACACATACACACACACACACACACACACACACACACAGCAACTGAGAAAAATTCCACAATAATGAGTAAAACCAAGAAATAGGTCCCTCGGCACATAGCCAGGTTTTTAAAGTGTTTAAAAGGGCCATTCTAATCTCCAAAGGAAGGATGTTCAGAAGAGCAGGAGCTATAGCAGAGAAAATAAATCTTCTGGTCCCAGTGCCATGTGACCCTGCAGCATGCCCAACCTGCTGGACTGAATTGTCTGCTAGGTGTTTAGCAACCCTAAACCCTAAGGAGGGACCAGATCCCCTAAAATAGGGCTACTGGGCGATTGTCTGCAGAACCACAGACACAATAAGGGCATAGAAATATTGTTTCGCTGCTCTTATTGCCACGGACTCTAATAATGTCTCTAGCTTGTGTTCAATAGTCTTTGTTCCTCATCTTTTGCCAGTGGTGGTCTACACATTTCTTAGTCCTTCAACTCTACCATATATATCTAGGATATTTTTTAAATTTCTCAATATAGTTTATACCCCCCAGTATTTCCACAAGGTCTCCCACACAAGTACTAATCAAACCTGATTCCACTTAGCTTCCCAATTCAGATAGTCAGAAAATGCTGCCACCTGCTGAGACAGGTCTCAGCGGATCAACTTTTATTAGAGAAAGGAAATGTGAGCTACTGGCTGGATTCATGCATTGTGCTAATTCATGCATTTAGCTGATTTCAGCAATGTATTCTGAATGTGAACTCAGATACTATTAAATTATAGTTTATAATTATCATGCTGTGCTGGCCCTGCCAGTAAGGCTTATTTAATAAACTCAGGTTAAACAAATGAAAATTTAATGCAATGTATATACAAGGTCACCGAACTTCACATGTAGCAAGATGCCTAATTTAAGATAAAGAAAAGGGTATAAATGGTCCAAAGAGAAGAATTCTAATGCAAAAGGGTTGTTCTGCATACCTCTTCAGCATTAAGGTCAAGATTAAAATGGGAAGATCTGACATTCCACTGGAATCTTAGGGAGCAGTACACTACAAGTAGTCCTTATTTAATGATCACAATGGAGCATATAATTTCCATCAGATGTCACTGTGATCATTAAATGAGTCACCACGTGACCTGACTCAATTTCACAACCATTTTTAGGATGGTCATAAAATGAGCCACCATGGTCATTAAACAAATCATGTGCTCATTAAATGAATCACATGTCGTTAAGCAAATCCATTGTCTTGAATGGACATTTTTTGCCAGAAACCTGAAAAAGTCACAAATTGTGGTCATATTGCACGCTGCAATCAGTCATAAATGGAAGCCAGCTGTCAAGTGCCCCAAATCACGTGATCATGGGGTGTTTGTGTGCAGTAGTTGTAACTTTGAAGTTAAATTGTAAGCAATGTTTCTGATGCTGTCATAACTTTAATGGTTATTAAACAATTAGTAATTAAGAGGGCTAGCTGTCTAAGTAGAAAACTCAGCAAGTTACAGAATGATGATAAAACATAAGTAGCAGCAATTTCCCAAATCTTTCCTTCAATGCAACTTGAGGAAGGTGGCTGTTAATTTTGTAGGCAGAAGTTCCTTTACAGAGAAGGAAAAGAAAAGATTCTATATGTTGAGGAAACCTCAACATCTGCAAAAGTAAAAAGAAGTCAACTCTTTATCCATACACACAAAGAAAAAGAACAGCCAGAGAGTCCTCTGCAAAGAAACAAAAGGAGATAATTGCTGTATACAACTTCCTTGTCCTCATTATAATGACTGAAACCAATTACCCTATGTGTTTACGGAAGAATGAAGGAGTCAGAAAAGTCTACAAGCAGGTAGATGAAAAAGCGTTCTTGTGACTTTCATTCATTTCACTATTATGAGCAATAAATGTTCAGATGATTTTCTCTTACAATGTGTGTGGCTCAGTTCAAGTCACTCACCCATGGGAATTTCTTTGCATCTATTTCATTTATAAAATTTATATTTGTCATCCACCAGGAGCTTGGGGAGGGGGAAACTATTTCCTTTTATCCCAACAAGTATTGTGAGATAGTTGGCCTGAGAAAACAATTGGCCAAATAATTTAATGACCTTTCCATGACTGAGCATGGGCTTGAATCTGGATGTTCCCACTGCTAATCCAATATTTTACACTCAATTTTAATTGTTAACTGGCAGTATTTGAAACACCTGATTGGTTTGTATAAAGAAAGGATACACATGCTCAGAGTCAAATACCTTTTGTGGCTAAAGAAGGCATAAAAATTGCAGAAGTGAGGGCAATACTAAAAGTCTCAAACATGATAAGCACATATCCATCATTCAACAAAAATTAAATATAAAATATAAAAATAATTAAAATAAATTAAAAAACAAAAAACAAACTCAATGGACCACTAGATCTTTTTCTGCCATCAGTTTTCTATGTTTCTATGTGGTAGTAATCAAAGACAACCTACTGAAAAGACTTAGCTTTGTGACTGAACTCTATATGCCATGCCTAAAAAGAATCAGCAAAGTTACCAGTAGAGTTAAACTATGACAGCTACTGGATCCTAACTCTCTTTTGTCCCTATATCCTAGGAAGAAGACTCAGCTTGTAATTCATGGATATCATAGAGTCAAAATTATAGAATTCTTTGTCATGCACATATTCCATTTTCAAAAGATAGTAGAGAAAATATTACATGGCCATATAGTGAAAGCACATCTGTGTGCAAAAGGATTATTCACAAGCTTAAAGCTTCAAAAGCATCTTCTTGGCAAGCATAAAATAATAATAATAAATGGATATCACAGAGGAATCTTTACTGAGTCACGGCTCTGAAATGATCCACGAGGTGGGCAGATGGAGACACTCCAAATACCGTCTGTGCCATAACCCCAAATTTTCAACCAGAAATAGGCCTCCTTTATTCCAAATAGCGGGCCTTCGTCCAAGGTGGACTACAGTTCCCATCAGCCTCACTCATCTCTCCATTCGGGTTAGCGGCAATGGGAGCTGTGGGCTAATTCATCCGGTGAGTGGAGGAAAGAGAAGCACTGACAGGGCACGGCTGCTTCCCGCAGGAAAGAAACTGCGCCGCCGCTGAGCTATCCAAGCACCGCGTGTCTCTCCCGAGGGATACCTCCCATCGCCCTCCAACAGCCCAGGGCATCTCCTTCCCCGCAACCCCAGCAGCTCTTTCCCTCCTTCGGAAAAACCCGCGGAAGCCCACCGTCTCACCTTGTACTTATCAAAGCCGGCGAGTTGCTCGGCGTTCACGTACTCATAACTGGCCATGGTTAGTAGCGACATCAGACGGATCCGCTGTGCAGAAAAGGGCCCAGTCCGTATCGCCTACCTTTCCCACGCGACGCTATTACAGGGAGCAGGAGCAGCGCCCGCAGATAGACTCTGTACGCTCGTCCCGCCCGGCTTCGAGAATAACAGGGGAAGAGGAGGAAACCCCCCCTCCCCGCTCCAACCCCTCGCCGGATTCCGTACTTCGCTGCTCCTCCTCCCGCGTGGCTGCTCCAGATCAGCCCATCCGTGACGTCACCGAACGCCTCTTTGCCCGCCCACTTTCCCCTTTTGGCGTGCCGCCATCTTGGATGAAGCTGAGCCCCTGGGATTGGTTCTGTCTCTGCCTCTGTGATTCAGAGGTCATTCCCCTTCTCGCCTGCTCTGCTTCTTGAAAAACAGCTTGCTTTCAGGGTACCGCTGGGATTTGAAAATTATTTAGTGGGCGGTTTATATCATAGAATCATAGCTCTGGAAGGGACCTTCAGAGTGTTGTCTTTATTCCTCGAATTCATTGCAACTGAATATATTCCTGTTCTTTTTCTATCCCTCCCCCGTTTCTTCATTCAGTTCATGATAGCCTCTTCCCTACTTGCTCTGCGTAGAGCATCCAATTGGTCTACCAAACGCTACTGTATGCGGATTTGATGATACGTTAATAAGAGCATGGGACCGATTTTTTTATGTTTTGCAGTAATTAAAGCTACTTCAATTTCTTTTATAACAGGTGAGGGAAGTTAGCCCAGAGAAAGAAATATTAAAAAGGGCAGAAAAATATATTTTTCCTCAAAAGGACTTTTTAAAACCAAACCTGGCCCCAAATCTACCTCTCTGCCCCAAGCAAGAGCTAGGCCCATACAAATGCAGATGTAAAACCATCAGAAAGTTGGAGCCAGAGTAATCAAGAAGACAAAAGAGAAGATCTGCATACCCCACCCAAACTCTAGGAGTCAGCCCCATCACTTGGGAAACAGGATATGATAACAGAATTAAACCACAGATATCAAGGCCTAGACAAACACTCAGAAACAGCCTCAAGGGTCATGCCACAGGAACAGGAAACTATTCCAAACAAGGCTAGAGAGGGTATAAAAAACCTAACTGTCCATGTGCTCTCTCTCTTTCCTCCTTTCTGCAAGGACCATCTTTCTGCTTCTTCAATAAACTGTAACCTTTTTCCCAAAGCAGTCTCCATGTTGCCTATTTATTCCCAGCTTGGATGAACCAGGATGAAGACTTCTCACACTTTTTTTTACTGAAAAGATGACTTTATAATGAACTGGTAACTAACTGCACAAGTTGGCTTCACAAAATGTGCTATCCTATCAGTTGACTTGTGGCTCAGTTTATCCTGTGACTTGAGTCCAACTTTCTGCATAGATGGTGGGGCTAAAATTGGGGGTAAAATTGCTAGAGAAAAAGTAAGTCTAACAATCCAATTCTGCTGCTTGTACTGGTCCTGTACTCTTCAACAGCTTCATAAACAATATGGGAGGGGGAATAAAAGATGAATTTATCTAATTTGCAGACAATACCAAGCTGGCAGGAATAATCAACACTTTACAAGATAGGCTCAAGATACAGAAGGATCTTGACAGAATTGAACACAGGTTTTACACTTAGGCAGGAACAATAAAATGCACAGGTATAGAATAGGTAGTACTTGGCTCAGTGGTAGTGACTGAGAAGGATCTAGGTGTCCTAGTGGACAATCACTTAAATATGAGCCAGCAATGTGCTACAGCTGCCAAAAAAGCCAATGTAGTCCTAGGCTGCATCAACAGAGGAACAGTATAAAAAATCAGTGAAGTGACAGCACCGCTTTATACTGCACTGGTAAGACCACACTTGGAATACTGTGTCCAGTTCTGGTCACCATGGTACAAAAAAGATGTTGAGACTCTAAAAAGAGGGAAGAGCAACAAAGATGATAAGCGATATGGATGTTAAACCGTACAATGAATGATTGTGGAAACTAGGTGTATCTAGTACAGGGTTAGGCAACCTTGGCTCTTTTATGACTTGTGGACTTCAATACCCAGAATTCCTGAACTAGCCATGCTGACTCAGGAATTCTGGGAGTTGAAGTCCACAAGTCATAAAAGAGCCAAGGTTGCCCACCCCGGTCTAGTCTAACAAAGGACTAGGGGTGACATGTAGACCCACGTTTCCATAGTTAAGTTGATAGCAGTCAATAACTTGAGCTGTCACAGAGAAGAGGGGGTCAACATATTCTCCAAAGCATCTGAGAACAGGACAAGAAGTAACGTGTGGAAAATTATTAAAGAGGTTTTAATAGAATTTAGGAGAAATGTCCTGGCAGTGAGAACAATTGATCAATGGAACGGCTTACTGCAGAAGTTGTGGGTGCTCCAACACTAGAGGTTTTTAAGAGGGTAGACAACCATTTGACCGAAATGGTAGGGTCTCCTGCTTGAGCAGGGAGTTGAACTAGAACGGGGTCCCCAACCCCTGGTCCGTGGACTGGTACCGGGCTGCGGCATGCCAGCAACCGGTCTGCACAAATAAGCAAAGCCCCATCCATGGGATGTAGGCAGCACCCAAAACCACACACTCTCTGGTCCGTGAAAAAACTTTTCTCCACGGAATCGGTCCCTGGTGCCCAAAAGGTTGGGGACCTCTGAACTAGAAGACCTCCAAGGTCCTTTCCAAACCTGTTATTTTTTATATTCTACTTTTTGATAGAATTAGTACATGAACTTTGAAAGCAGTGGGATTGAAAAGCAAGACTGACTTCATCAATATCAGATTCAACCTATTTTCATTACTACTTGAGATAGAATACATTTATGATTGTATGCTTTCAAACATTTTGACTGCCAGCTTTAACCTAATCTTTGTTGAATGATTTGCTAATTCAACTACACAGTAACAACATAAATCATTTATTACATGGATATACAATACTGCTATTATATGACATTGACTCCCCCATGACCTCTGATGATTTCCTGGGTAAATCCATGTCGTTTGATACAGTATTGTGAAGTGTTTGACGCTTCCTTCCTCCGTTTTTTTTTTTTTTTTTAAAAACTTCCCATTCCAGTCAATAACCTTGGCATTCCTGGGGAATCTCATCCAAATACTAACCCGTCTTACTTCCCTTAGCCTTTTCGAATTGGCACTGCCATTATTTTATATGCCGCCCATCTCACCGATAAAGTGACTCTATTTAGCTCGGTTGTAGTGAGTAAACCAGCTCGAAATCATAAACTACTGTATGAGGTTTGATACTTCGGTACTGTTCTTAAGTGCGCAGGATTGGCGCCAATCTTTTCTGGTGCTTTCTTAATCTGTCTTCGTTAGCAACCCGTAACTCTTCTAGGATAATAGAAAATCTAGGACAGTAATCTTTTGGTCCATCTGTTGCAGAAACCCTGCTTTTCGTTCAGGTGCTGACTCCCCTTCTCCGATAATGCGCCGGCTGTCCACAAGACAGAGAACCAAGCCACTCCTCCAATTCGTTCGCGGCGTGTCCCGAACCTCCAATTGGTCCGTTCTCCTTTGCTCCGCCCCTAGTTAACGTTCTGTTTACGCAGCGCCAGCAGAGATTCAAACGGTGGCGGAAACTGCCGGGGTGGTTGAGACTGAATCGTATTGTCGTCTTCCTCGTTAACGGTGGCGCGTCTTTTCCCGTGAGATTTTTTTTTTATCCTGTCTCTTACCCTGCTAGCTCTGTCGTGAAAGTCTGTGCTTGGGGCCTGTGGACCGCAGAAAACAGCTTCTGCGATTCCTTGCACGCACTGAATTGGATGCTCCTCTCCTGGCGTTCAGTTGGGAAGAGGGAGACCCTGACTCTTAACAGTCTGAGAGGAGAGAGCATCTGGCCTAACCGCTGCTTTCCCCAGTTTGCAGGCCGTTAGTTATTAAATTATTTGATATATTTTATATTGTTTCTTATTATTAATAGAGAACCATTATTGAGTGGGCTTCCAGTTCTTTGAATTACAATTGAAAATTCTTCTCACTTTTTCCTGCAGAAAAATCATTAGTTATGGCTGCAGAAGCTGCTTTCAAGACTCCTAGTAAGCTAGAAGGAACAAGAAGGAAATCCGGTGAGGCTGTACTTAGTGAAGATGTGGGGCAACTTTAGGGTCATTGATTAATTTAACTTCATAAATTGGTCAATTTATAGATATAAGCAATCAAACGTATTAGGAAAAATTAGGTAAAATCTTTTAGATTCTGAGCAAGGCTTTTGTTGTTGAAAAATATGGTAGTACATGACTTAAAGGTGAATATAGCTCTTAGCACACAGTATTCCCCTCTGCAGAAGTGAAGAGCTCACATGGATTTGTACTGGAGGGGGGAATCTATGGCAGAAAATGTCTGCAAGAAAGTGGTAACTCAGCTTCCACCAGTAACATACAGTATTGCTGTTGGCAGAGGAGGATGCAATGAATGTTTGTTCTAAAGGGTAAGAGAAAGATGGATTTGGGGAAGGAATAAATTTGTAAATTTATTCTAAATGCTTCTTATCCAAATGTAGAATACAAGATTTTAGTATAAATTATTTTTAAATACAAAGGTTTGCAGATTTGGGACAGAATAACTTTTTTGTTTCCATGGCCATCACTTTATGTTGCTTCCTGCTTCCATGATAGTGAATGTGAAGAGAGAATGCTGACTCCAAATTGCCTGATATATGGTTGAAATTGAAATAGGTGGGTTTCTTTTAAAAAACAAAGTTATAGGATATATTCTTCAGAACATTCTTAGAGAAGCAGTATGATGTCTTTACATGTCAAAAATTCAAAGAATCGACATCAGATTGTGCACAAAATACTTGATAAAGTCTGGTCTTGGTTGCTGAGTTAGAAAAACAATTTTTGCAATTTTGGTAACAAAAATTTATTTCATATAGCATAAACAGCTTTTTTTTTTTTTACAATATAGGACAAAGTACTTCATCTACACTATCTATTCCAGCTTCTCCTTTCATGCGAAAACTGGGATATGGAACTGGTGTGAATGTTTACCTTATGAAACGGTATGTTATCTTAATTGATATATTCCAACATACTAAGATTTCTAAAACATCACAGCATAGGCCACTTAGCAAAATTGAAAAAAAAAAGTGATTTAACTCTGAGCCTACTAATTGGTTGTTACAAGCACAATAAATCTGGATTTTTCTGAAGTGTCAGATTGTCATGTCTGCTCTGCAATTCCTGCTTCTGCTTGTAATTTGTTATCAACTGTGTTATCCTGGAATAGCTCATTATGAGACAGGTATAAGCTTCAGTTAATTGTTGAACTTGAACCAGATATAGCATTGGCTTTGATGAATGATGGAGAAATATATGTTGGTTTTTTTTTTTAAAAAAAAACCCTAATAGTACTGGAGGCTCAGAAGAAAACTAATAATTTGCTTTCTGAAAGTTGAAGTATCAAAGGAAAGCTATTTTAAAATATTTGATTTCTTGGCAGGTAAAAAAATGCCCACAGTGCTTCTTATAGGGACTGAGAACTAATTCTCAGCAATGGTTAAATTGCTGTCAGCCATGCTAAAATAATGGAAATGGTATTTCATATACAGTAGTATTAGCTACTTAGTTTATCTATATACCCACTTTTTAAACTAAATCTCTTTTTTTCTAGGTCTCCTAGAGGGATCTCTTGCTCTCCCTGGGCTGTAAAAAAAATAAATACCAAATGTAACTCCAGCCAGCAAAGTATTTATCAAAAGAGGCTGAATGAAGAAGCTGATATTCTAAAAAATCTTCAGCACCCAAACATTGTGGGTAAGATTATGCAGGGAAAGTGGAAGATAGTTATTCATATTTATGAGCCTATTTAATTGAAGATTCCACGGTTCCACCTGGCTAAATATAGAGAAATGTCCTCAGGTAGATATATAAGCTGTACTGATGTAAAGGACTTGTCCTATTACAAATGAAGGCAAATGTAAGTATCCCAGAATTATGTTGCAGGATCCAATCTGGGCTGGTCACTGGGACCAGAGGTTTAGTCTTCTGAGCTTTCCGAACCTTGCTGGAGCCCTTCCTCAGGAAACGTCTCTCTCACCAGGAGGTGTGCTTTGGGCTATTCTGTGTGTGGGGTTTATTTGATACCTCTGTGTGTGGGGTTTATTTGATACCTACGCATAGAATAGCCCAAAGCACACATGTCTGAGAAGTTCCCTGAGGATGGGCTTTAGAATGAGTCCAAAAACTTGGAAGACTAAACTTCTCGTCCGTGACAGACCCAGATTGGATCCTGCAACAATTCCTATTGTTCTGTTAGTCTTTCTTAGGTACCATGATAGTTTTCTTAAAGCTCTTTCAGCATTATTTTGGAATGAATACTTGGATTGGAAAATATTTGGAGAATTATAAAAAGTGTCCTGGCCCATTTAAAGTTTGAATTACCCTGGAAATAATAAATGAAATGTTGTCTCTGGGGAAACTGACAAATTCTAAGTATGTGTTTTGAAGGGTTTCGTGCATTCATTGAGGCCAAAGATGGAAGTATGTGTCTTGCTATGGAATATGGTGGGGAGAAGTCCCTGAATGACTTGATTGAAGAAAGAAATGAAAAGCAGAAGAAACCTTTTCCAGCTGCCACCATTCTCAAAGTAGCGCTGCACATGGCAAGCGGCTTGAAGGTAGGCTGTAGAAATGGAATATGGCACTTTATGTGAAAGTTTAAGGGTTGAACAAAAACAGCAAAGCCTACAATTCCTTTGTAAATAAAATCCTTCTTTTTTGATTTTTAGTATCTTCACAATGACAAGAAATTGCTTCATGGTGACATAAAATCTTCTAATGTTGTCATTAAAGGTGACTTTGAATCGATAAAGATTTGTGATGTGGGTGTCTCTTTGCCTCTAGATGAAAATATGATGGGTATGTTGAATATTTAGTGTTCTTTTTTTTCTTTCACTGAAAATCAGCTTCAGTTCTTATTTCCGTCCACTCTACTAGGAAATGATGACCTCTGTGCTGTGGTGGTCATCAGTCAACTTTCCTGCCACACTGCTGAATCCTTAAAGGAATTCTATTGTTAAAGTCAGAGCTGCTTTTGTGATCTATTTTACAATGGACAATAAACAGTTTGGCCATCCTCATTTGGAAATAAACCAGAGCTGTTATGTCCATTTCATGCATATTTACTTATACCTGAAGGGAGAGCAAAATACTAGAGATCTGTGTGAAATATAGAAATATTTTTGAATATTGTTTCTTTGAGGTTTCTGAACTTAAACTAGAAAAGCAAAAAAATGGACCCAAAACAATGCAGTTCTTTCAGGACAGGAATGTAAGATAAATGTTCTATATCAGTGGTTCTCAACCTGTGGGTCGGGACCCCATTTGGGGTCGAACGACCATTTCACGGGGGTCGCCAAACAAGGCTGTCCGCCATTTTCCCCCCCTTTTCTTTGGCCATGCCCCTGGCGATGTATAAGTGGTTGGGGGTCACCACAACATGGGGAACTGTATTATGGGGTCACCGCATTAGAAAGGTTGAGAACCACTGTTCTATATAAATCAAGAAATTGGGATTGTAATATGTCTCTTGGTTCTCAGTGCCAAGCTCCCTTTTCTCTTCTTGGCTGCTTCCAGCTGCTGGAGCATATAACTCTTACAGGAAGCAGGAAGAGAAATTCTCATTCTAGAATTCTAATTTACTTCTCATGTGGAAAAGAATTGCAGTTGTAGGATGAGGCTATCCTCTGTAAGTATTCCGATGGATCTGAGAACCTGTATAGAATTGTGATTGGAGTTGTACGTGCTACAGAATACCATTTCCTCCAATCGCTTGTGCAATGGGCAGCTTTATAAATTAGTTAGATAAATAAATCCTGCTCATCACTATTGTGGCTATCAAGATTTTACCAAGCAGATTTTTTTCAGCCCTACTTGGTTTTAAGGAATTTTAGAAATGAAAGGATAGATTCTTTTCATAATGATTACTGTGACACTAACTGTTCTTGGCTTTCTTTTCCTTGGTTTTTACAGCTGCTTTAACATCATTGCTTCTTGAGAGAATTGCACTAAATCCTGAAGGTGGCTCTTAGTTTGTAACTATAATTTGTTTTTGTTCAGTGAGTGATCCAGAAGCTGAGTACATTGGCACTGAGCCCTGGAAACCCAAAGAAGCCTTAGAAAAAGATGGTATTATCACTGACAAAGCTGATATCTTTGCACTTGGGCTGACTTTGTGGGAGATGATGACACTTTCCATACCTCATCTTAATCTGCTTGGGGAGGATGATGATGGTGCGTCTAAATATTCTTCTTAATTTGGCAGGTGGGATGGTGGGATAACTTAATTTTATTTTTTGTTTTAGTCTCAGGCCTGCATTAACAGGGATGACATCATTGGGGTAGGCAGGCTAAAATGAGATGTGGATGAGATGCAGAATGTTACATTTAGCAGAACCTTTTTTACATCCATACAAAATGGCCAATTTGACTTTCTGGGAGAAAAGAAATGGGACAACAGAGCTGTCTGCAACTCACAAATTGCTCAGTCAGTGAATTTACTGGTAAAGTTAGCTGCTGAACCAAATCTTGTATGATCTTGGGGTGATTTTAGCCATTGAACATATGCCAAATATGTTAGAAATTTAATCAAGCATGGAATTTCTTTTAGTACAATTTATATTCTACCTTTCTGTCAACATGGCAATCAAGAATAATAGCAAAAAAAATAATATAAATATGTAAAATGCCATAAAATAGGTTAAGTCATTAAACTTGAGAAAAGCTTGAATAAACAGTCTGTGGAGATTCTCAATCCAGGTCATGGTTGTCCCAAAGATGCTTTTCAAGAGGCAACTGGACTTTCTTGTTTTTCTTTAAAGACATTTCGCTTCTCATCCAAGAAGTCTTTGTTGTCTGCATCTCAGACTGAAGCAGGAACCATTTGCGCTTCAGTTTGAGATGCAGACAACAAACTCATCCCCAACACCTACCCCTGTGTTCAACAGTGAAAGGGCACAGGGCAGAAAAAATCCTACAGAAAGCACAGCTCCACAATACAGTCCTTTCAGCAGTTCCAAGAAGGCTCCCCACACCCATATTCAGGTGATCCTGAAGACACAAATCCCCAAGTGGCCTCAACGACTCTGTAAAAGAATACAAATAACCAGCTGTCTGCAAGGAATATATATCCTTCCATCCCCCACCATCCAGTTATTGCTGAAGAAGCTTCTTGGATGAAAAGCGAAACGCCTTCAAAGAAAAACAAGGAAGTCCAGTTGTCTCTTGAAAAAACACCTTTGGGATAACCATATATATATATATATATATATATATACCATATATATATATATATGGTAAAAGGGATATATGCAGTGTTATCTTCATTTTAGATGTCAAAAGGGTCTGTCTCCTTCCCTCCCTCTCTCTCTCTTTCTTTCTGCCCTTGGTCTGCCAGTCCTCTTCCCCCACTTTCTTTCTCTCCCACTTCCCCCCCTCCCTCTTTCTCTCGCCTCCCTCTCTCCGATCTGCTTACCTGGCAAGTTGGCTTCAAGCTGTTCCCCAACAAGCTCAGAGGTAGGCAACTTCGGTTTTTATGACTCATGGACTTCAACTCCCAGAATTCCTGAGTCAGCATAGCTGGGCTAGCTAGCTCTCCTGCCCTTCCTGCTTCCTGCAGAGACATAGCAAAGGGAGGAGCCCCGCACAAAAAGCTTTTCAGCTTGTCGGAGAACACCGTGAGTCTACTCTCTTTTACACACATAGACAGAGAGAGAAGCAGGGAAGCACAAGTGCCTCTCTCTGTCTCTCTCTGCAAATGGCAGAGGAGGCTGGGAGCCACAAGGGTAGGCTCAAAGAGCTGCAAGTGGCTCCGGAGCCGCAGGTTGCCGACCTGTGCCATAGATATTTGCCCTCAAGACTTGGTTATGTGACCAGATATGGGGCTTCCACAAAGCTGGAAATTTGGCAAGATGGCTCCGTTGTTGAGGGTGGCATTTTTTAAATTTCCCTCCATTTTGACTGAATTTTGAGTTGTTAGGATACCTATTTTCATATATTTGTATTCACTGTTTTTGTTTTTTATCCATTGTGGTGCACTGCCCAAAGTTTCCTTCAATGAAATAGGCAAGTATATAAATATGATTAATAAATAGAACTCTGTGATCAAACCCTGGTCACTGGAAAATCAGCAATCAGTATTGTTTCTGGGCAGTTCTAATGTTGAATATAATCATTTTCTCTTAGCAATTTGTGATGGTTTCTTGAAAACGGCTTTTGACCCATTTCTAATATATTTCCAGATGCTTCTTTTGATGAAGCTGACTTTGATGATGATGCCTATTATGCAGCGCTTGGAACTCGGCCACCACTCAATATGGAAGAGCTGGGCCCTTCATATCAAAGGGCTGTTGAGCTTTTCTCCTTGTGTACTATGGAGGATCCAAGAAACCGTCCTTCAGCAGCACAAATTGTGGATGTTTTAGAGTCGGAAGAGTTCAAATATTAGCCATCCAAATCAACTCCTGCATCATATGGCACCTTTTCCGTTCTCTTCTAGAAATGTTTGTAGGTGCTAACATAGTTAGATTATGTGAGAATATTCAATACTTAGTTGCTAGTTCAAATGTATTTACGATTAAGTGGTCATCTGTTTCATTTTAAACTATTTAAATTGCTGGATTATTTTTTTAGATCAGATAAATTATCTCAGTACCTTTTGTTTTCTTATTGATAAGCTGATGTGAAAACATAGAAGAGGATGACTAATTCAGTGTTAATGTGCACGATTTGGATGTAAGTGAACAAATTCTCCAACTTCTGTTATGTTCTAGATAAGTTATATCAACTGAATATGACTCAGACATAGTCAGTATGAGAATTTGCAATTCATTCAGAAATGGCTGCACATGTTGTAAAGGTCAACTATTTGCTTCCAATGTTCAGCAATAAATTACTGCTTTTGGGTGATGTTACAAAGCCTCTCAACCTATTGGCTGAGATTACTGAAAACGTTAAGTGATCCCAACCATTTGCAGCATTTTTGCAGAAAAGCTTAGGGTTCTTTTCTAAGCTGTTTCTCATGGCATTTCAAGGGCAGCAGTCCAAAAATTATTTGGATTGCATTTCACATTCATTGGAACAGCAGAACAAAACTTGGAATGCTTTGGTTATTCTAGGTCTCAAAATTCAGAAAAATCATGAGTGATTTCACAGGGCAAGTAAGTTAGCGCTGGTATGATGCTCCTGCCAATATATTCCTAGTGCCTTTCCCTTTCTCCTGCCACCAATGCCCTTAGTTGCCACGATTGCCCTTAATTTTTCTTTTACCCTCCCACACCAGATCATTTGTGCGTGGAACAGCGTTTTGGTCTGTATCTAGAACAAAACTGCTTCACTTCATCCTATATATGAATCAAAACACCTGAAATAATGTTTTTTTGTTCAGGTGCATACCACATACTATAATACATAGTTGAAATTTTCTTGTATAAATCCAAATTCTGTGTGAAGGGCAAAACTGCAGTTTATTGGAATTACTGAAAAATTAAGGTAGAGATAAATTCTAGGATTAGTGGAAGGCATTGCCTTTTGTAATTATAGCACACAGATTCAGAAATGTTTATATCTTTAAGAATGTTTATATTTTTGCAAGAACAGTTGCTATATGTAGGAGCTCAAGTTCCTTTAGTGTAATGGAAATTGCATTATCTATATCAGAGGTCCCCAACCTTTTGGGCACCAGGGACTGGTTCCGTGGAGAGGTTTTTCTACAGACCGGAGGGTGCATGATTTTGTGTGCTGCTTGCATCCCACAGATGGGGCTTTGCTTGTTTGTGTGGCCCGGTATTGGTCCATGGACCGGGGGTTGAGGACCCCTGGTCTATATGGATAGCATCAGTTAATAGACAATTTGTTTTAGCTCGTTTTCCAGTTTTTCTAGAAAAGGACATAATAAAGAATTGCAATGACCTCAGATCAAAAACCCTGATTAATGATTCCAGTGCTTTGAAAGAAGGGAAGTGTGTGTGTGTAATTATTTGAAATGATGGTTTGAAGTGTATGCTCATATAGAGTGCTATCGTGGATATCTATAGAACCAGGCTGGCTATGAGATCAAATAAGTTAAATTATGCCATAAAGTTAAACTAAGGGATAGCCACCTATGGAAGAATGTTAGTATTCAGTAAAAGAGGCAACTTGGTAAGTTTGTATGTATAGATTGCACAATTTACTCATTTCTGTGTGGTAGCAGACAGGTTATTTTATGATCAAATGTGCATAAAGAGAACATTTGATCATGAAAGACTCAAAAGAGGAACTAGCAGGTCCTCTGTTTATGGTTAACTAGAGATGATTGATTGGAACAGTATATACATTTTGTAAACAAACATTTACTATTGCAGATACATATCAAAGAATGCTTAATACAGAAAAATATTTATTTGAACAGACTTGATCCAACAATGTTTAGTGCAAAATTGCAGTTGTTGTCAGACATAGTCTATGCAACTTCTGCAGTCGCCGCCAACACTTTCAAAGCTTCAAAAGCTAGTTTCGATAATGTGCTTCCATGAACAGGTGCAAAAATAATTTTAAAATTTTAGTTCATAGCAGCATTACAATACCTCTTACAGTTTATTTCCTCCTATAAAAAAATTATTCTAGATGTTGCTGAACAGCCATAGCCAATATAATCACTGCTAAAAAGTGCTGGAAATTAACAGATAGCTTAATACATTTTTCAACCCTGCTTATTCAGTCTCAGCATGAGTTTCTTTTACTAAATCTCCTCAGTCTGAAAGAAATCAGTATATTTGCTAGAATACACTGAAGGTAGTACAAAAAAGACCTAGAGCAATTAGGAGTTATTTTCTTACACATTCTAACACCAATTTTGGAATTTAACTTTCAGAATTAACTTTTTAAACAATTCACATACCAAATACATACCTGGTATGCTACTAACTCAAATTTACTTTAACACATTAAAGCAGAAAACAATGCCCTAACCACATTTTATAAAATAGTCCTTGCTGAAAGAGATGGGCTCATTAACTCTACTTTGCATTTGTACAAATCTAGTCTTAACTAATGAAATTATAAACAAGGAAGTTGGGTACTTGGCAATATTTTGCTGCAAATAGTTTCCCATCTGGTGTTGGATCTGAAAAGGCGATTTCATTGATGCTTAGGTAACAGCCAAATAAAAAAGTTTGCCTGGAAGAAAAAAGTATCAAAGCAGAATAAGAACCCAATTGTCCTTTTGTTTATTATATTTATTTAACAGTTCATTTAATAGTAATAGCTAATCATTTATTATATTCATTTAATAAAAGTTTAAAACTATTACAATATTAACAAATGAAACAGTCAAAAGAAATCATCTTTATCCAGTGCTCAGCTGAATAAAATGGCAAGTCCAGACTAATTAAAGGAAGGCTGTTCTCAGCACTCTGCTATATATGAGACACGTGCAACCATGCCCCTAAGATTGGCTCCGTTGAACAAGAGTGTATACTTTTTATAATTAGCTGAAAAATACTTATATTCCCAGAAAAGAATATAGGTAGTCCTAAACTTATAACAGTTCATTTAGCAACCCTTCAGTTACAACAGCTTTGAAAAAAGTGACTTATGACCATTTTTCACACAACTGTTGTGGTGTTCCCCATGATCATGTGATCAAAATTTGGATGCTTTGCAAATGGGTCATGCAACCTTCTGACAAGCAAAGTCAATGGAGAAGCCAGATTCACTTAACAACCTGTCACTAACTTAACTGCAGTAATTCGCTTAACAACAGGGGCAAGAAAGATCATAAAATGGGGCAAAATTCACTTAACAAATGTCTCAATAACAGAAATTTGGGGCTTAATTCTGGTTGTAAGTCAAGGACTACCTGTATCTGAAAATAAGACGTCATATGTTACAAAATTTTCAAACTGGACCCAGACTGCTTCTTTACCTCATCACATCCACCAGACGGCTAGCAATGTGCTTCCTCTGCATCAGGCTGAATACCCAGATTCGGCTAATCCCGCAGTAGACCTTTTCTGGCTTTGTTGAACAACACCAGGCACGCTGATGCTCTAGGCTGTTTTTAGTAGGGGATCCCACTGTTGCGGGCTCTGAAAGCACTCGGAAAGCCTGTACAAAAGAAGAGTTGCTTTAAACAGTACCTAACTGATATTAAAGGATGGATTACAGGACTTTAAACTTTTTGCGTCCCAAATTTCATATGGCATATGTTGGGCTGCATCTACCAAAGTATCCTAACTCTTTATGAATTGATCTACAAGTACACACAACTATTAACAAATTATCTTCATGACATCTTCACACAGTGATAATGAATGTCACAAGTTTAGATAACAAAATGTTATCTATGTTAGAGTCATAATTCCCTGCTTCTTGATTATTGTCCAACACTGCTTGAAATGGAGTCCACAACTGTTCTATCTTTGTTAAATGCTCTTAAGAAAGAAGCTCAGGCAGAGATTTTACTAGCACTTCTTTTGCTCCAGTGTTTTGCAGACTTTTTAAAGGAATGATAGGAAGTCATCCACTGAAAAAAGGCTCACTATCTGGATTAAGATTTTCATGTTCCTTGCAAGGAGAGAGAGGGAAATGGACTCTTGAGAACTTGCAGGGAAGCTTAAGTGATTGCTAATGAGGCTGCAAACTCACCCCAGAATAAGCTGCCTCCAAATCTCCATCCAAGGTGTGGATTTGGTACTAAGCAACCACCTTTCTCTTCCTATCACATATGGAACAGAGGATAATGCAAGGATCCAAATAAGAGGTCTTCTTGCATTAATGTAAAAACATACACAACCTTTCTTACTAGCTTCAACAGAAAAAATCAGTAGATACTACCTCCCCCACAATAAGATGGTTACTATAAGGAACATTTGTCCCAGAAAGATAACCCTACCTCTCGGTCAAAGAACTCTTGAATATGGATAGAGTAAAATTGTAAAGATTATTTGCCCATCATTATTCACTGATACTATTAAGGTAAAGTTCAAAGATGTTGATCACAGCAAAGGATCAGATTTCTTAAATTACCTTCTATCAGGTACCCAGGTCTGGTTTCCCAGAGAAATGGGGGCAACCCAGAAATAGCTGCAGCATTGCTGTAAAAGCGTAGCCATCTCTTGAAAAGAAACATTCCTTTGGACTTAAAAAAATGATTATTTTCTGAAACATCTGAAGGCAGGACAAGAAGCAATAGATGAAAACTAATCAAGGAATAATTGAAATAATTAGCATCTTATTGTTAAGATTCTATTTTAAATAAGGTTTAAGTTATGTTTTAAATAAAAACAATATAAAAGGATCTGATTCAAACTACTGAACTTGGTCAACACTATATGAACATTTCTGGGCTTGCCCACCCATTTCAGAACAAAGGTATTTCTTTCAGACATAGATTTTTCATTCAACAGTACCAATTACTTACCTGTTTGACTGGCTCAGCAATTAAGCAGCCAACTATCTTTTTTTCATTGGATACAAACAAATATGTTTTAGTCTGTGATGGATGAGTCTGTACCACATGTTTGAAACCAAGTTCATTGTCTACAAGTTTGCGTATGTCATCAGCCTACATAAGAAAAAAACCCACAGTAATTTAGTTACATAGTTGTCAACAGGCAACATTTCTAACAGCAATTAGTTATAGAATTATAAAAAGTGCATTTTTTGCTGGAATTCTATTTGGCCACCAAGATTTTTGGAAAGCAGTAAGCGTTGGATAGTTTGTTAACACAAAAATAGCTGGCTGGAAAGTTGCTCCTAAAAACTGAACACAAGCTATTTTGTTTATAACTTTTTAAAAATTCAAACCATGCAATATATTTAGTAATAAAAGATAATTCCTGAGATTATTAGAAAATGGGAAAATTTTCTTTTGTAATTTCTTAAATTACAAGAACATTTAACTTGGGCTGAGAGTTATTTATCATTTGGGAATACTGTATACGTACATTTTCCCCTCAAAATGTAAGAATTATGGAACAACACTGGAACTGATAAATAACTTAGACAAAAAAATAGAAACAAAGTTAGAAAAACTCTAGTACAGCACCTTTTTGATAACATATTTTGGATCATTCTGTAGAATCAAGATAATTTTTCCATCCCAGTATTCTGCAACTACATGTTCATTCTTCCAGCTCTACCAAAAAAAGGCAAAAGGAATATGGAAAAAGATTTAGATTAATAAATTTAGCTATGAATAAAAAAAGAACAAACTCTATGGTATATCTAATTTCTGTCTTACTGTATATTTTATTCCCTCAATAAATCTTTGATGATACTGGACATGATGTGCTTCATCCTCTGGGTTGGCAGCTGAATAAACCATGCCACATGATTTGCAGATGGTGGCACCAATATGTTTTTGACCAGCATCCTGTAAAGGCACAGAAGATATTAACATGTCATATTGTCCAGTCTAGGATATTAGGAGAGACCATTTAGCACTTTAATATACACATTCAGAAACAAAATGTGGCATGTCTATCAGCTTTGTAAATGATGGCTGCAAGAAGTATACTCACAATGATCATTTGATCCTTCAAGCCTTTGGACAATACTTTTGCCTTCTTGTTGATTTTTAGTATGGAGGGAGACTTCTGCTTTACTGGACTTGGTTCCACATGTGATGATGGTTGTTCATCTGGAAGAGTCTGTAGACTGAAACAAAGATATTTGCACCTTACCAATAAAGATTCATAAAGAATATATAGGTATTTCATTTCTTAAGACTAACATTAATGAATACGGCTATAAGCACAAGAATTTTCTCCCAGGAGAAGCCATCTTAATTTTGAATACTGAAACATGGGATTTTACATTTAAGAAATCAGTCCCACTAGATCTTGCACTCTTTTAGATTACAAGTCCCATTCCTTGATATTGGCCAGTGCTGACTAGGGTAATAAGAATCAATATTTAAAACGTAACAGGAAAATAACAGATTGCTTACTTGCTTAACTCAATGACATTGTGAACATGAATTCTAGGTAATCCTTCTATATCTTCAGTTCAAATACAGGTAGCCCTTGCTTAATGGTAATTTTCACCGTTAATGTGTTTGTAAGTGCCATGTCACATGATAGCATCACTTGGTGATGGCAATCCTGTCAGTCCCCATTGCCATTGTTACGTGAGTATCACGAGTCATTTAACAAGGATCACTTTCTGCTAGCTTCCCACAAGCAAAGTCAATGGGAAAGCCAGCAGGAAGCTGCAAGGCCCAAGTGACTTGCAAGCAGACTGGTGGGCAGACAAGTGGCTGCTGCTGTGTGTAGCACGAGCAAAGCTGCAAAAGAGGGGGGGGGCTGCTACAGAGTGCGGGAAGGTACTGTGGTATAGTACAAACATGACCTGGCAGGTGTGTGCTATAGAGTGCAGGAGGGCAGCATGCTACAGGTGTGATCTCATATTCCATAACTGGATTCTCAGAAAAAAAAATCAGCAATACTGGGAACAACCTGGAACGTTCCCTGCCAACTTTCCCATTGACTTTACTTATGGGAAGCTGGCAAGGAAGGTCACAAATGGTGATCATGTTACTGCAAGACATTGCAACCATTCTAAGTGTAGGCCAGTCATGTGACTATGGGGATGCTGCAACAGCCAAAATTTCAAAAACTGATTGTAACTATCACTTGTTCAGCACTGTCATAACTTCGAACATTTGCTGAATGAGTGCTTGTTAAAAGAGGACTTCCTATACAATGTTCCTGTAGCTATTTCTTCTATTTCATTTTTACAAATCCCATGACCCAGCTTAGGCTGATATGCACAGTGGCCAAGGGACTGAGGTTGATCAGAATTCCAATAGGCACTTCAATTCTAGTTTAACACTCTAATATAATGGCATTATAAGGAAGAAGGAAAAAAACTCTTAACAGCTGCCCTACAATTAATTTTTTTAGCATATTTTAATTGGTTGTAGTATAGTCAGTACATGGGCAGAGTATCATTTTAGTCTAAGGAATAGCAAAGTTTTTATCGCAGTTTGAAATATTTATATTTTATTTTTAAGCAGAAATTCTTTACAGCCAACTAATTGCCAGAATTTTGCAACCCAGATGTGCTATGTCTTTATAATATTAAGACAGTACTGCTCTCTCTACTTTGAGTGATTAACAAAACCAAATGATGTAATAGTTAATACAATGTTCTATTTGTTTTGCCCTCAATAAGCAGGCTTTGCTAGTCCTATGAGCTTAAACTTCAGTATGGAAGCATAACCTGGTGCATAAGCAGTTCCTCAGATGTAACAATTTGCCTATTAGAATTACTCAAGGACAATAATATTCAGCAAAGAATCTTTGTCCTTTGGTAACTGAATTGTGATGCCAACAGCAACTAATTAGGTAGCAAAATGCCATGACTTATTATTTCAAGATCGGTATAATTTATGATGGCAGAAATTTTCCATAACATTGCAGGGAGCCATAGAAATAATCTTGGAGAAGGAAGTTAGAAGTTATTACCTCAATAACAGCTGCTGAAGCATAGGCTAGCTCTGAAGTGTTTGTTTGGTGTGTTTGTGTATGGAGGAAAGGACAAGAGAGTATAGGTCCTCGACCTACATCCATTTGATCAGTGTTCAAAATTATGACGTGCTGAATGAATGGTGATCGTGAGAGTTCTGGCTATCCAAGCATCCCTGAGATCACATGATTGCGATATGGCTGCTTAGTAACTGGGTCACACTTGCAACCAACTACAGCACCCTGCAATCATACCATCACCATTTGCAATCTTCCTTGCCTGCTTCCCCAGAAAGTCAATTGAGAGGCTGGCAGGGAAGGTTGCAAGACACTGTGCTTGTTTTCCCCCATTCTTTGTGTTTGCATGGCACTGACCGCTTGTGCACCTCTGTGCAATCTCCACAATCCTCACTGTGCCTCCTTCACATCCGCCCAACCTGCACTTCTTGTGCATCCCTTTCCATTTTCCCCAAACCTCCCTTGCACTACCTCATTCCTTCCCTCACCCAGCCTGAGATTTACCTGCCTGCTGGCCTAGGACTTACTTCTTGCTGTCTTCCAGATTTTTATGTGTGAAAATGGAAGCTGACTTGCTCAATGTCTGTAGGATTTGGTTAACAATGATAACTGCAGCTTGCAGAGATTGTTGTTGCTAAGTAATGTCATTATGCTTTACAACTACATTGCTTAGAAATTCCAGTCCTGATTGCCTTAAGTCAAGGACTTAACTCCACAGGAAATTCTTCATCTGCATTATATAATTACCGAGAATATTACAGAACTGACGTACCTTTTTTTGTTGCTGGAAAATGTTCTGAATAAAGAATGGACATTGTCTGCCAAAAATAATATTGGAAGAAAAAAAAGAGTATCCATAAAATTTATATCCACCCATTTCCATTATTCATAACACTGTGCTCCAGATCTTAAAAGGAAGAGCTTAAGCTTAAGAACTTAAGGATCAATATAGCTTGACCACAAAATATTATATAAATATATATGATGCGTTAATATTTGGTGGTCAAGCTACATTGATCCTTAACTTTAGCTTAAGTTTTATATACACACACACAGATACACAAAGTCATAAGCCTGCTGGATTCCAAAGATCACTTATATCAAGCTTTTCTCCTGCAGGAGATGGACACATAGATATCAACTACCCTCTTGAAATTTAGGTGTGAAGGAAACTAGGTTTTCATGCCAAAGTAATAACAAGGTCTGAAGGCAATAGCTAAAAATATCCATTCTGGTCACACCAGATAATATACAAGACCTGGAAATAGCTGACCTTGTTCCGTCTGATCAGATTGGGAGAAAATGATCTTTCAGATAACCTGATATATATTGGACCTTAAAAGTGGCAATTGGCACCATGAAATGCACCTGGAGGCCAACTGGTAAACAGTGAGGTCACCACCTCTGAATGGGGGATTACAATTAAGTTCAGAATCAAAGATGGTATCATCTGGCCCACAAATCCAAAGCCATTGTCTTGGAATAAATCATCCTCAATCTATTTCTACCCATCTAAACACTACTACCTGGAACTGAGTTAGGATTCCTGTTACACCATTTGCTTGGCTTGGTCCTGAGACATATAGCTGTGAAGCATAACTATCTTGATAGTGAACCCCATGCCAACAGATGATCTGCTCCAGTAGATTCATGTAGAAGGTAGGAAACAGTGGAGAAAACAAGAGGCTGGAGTACTTCACAAAATAGACATCTCAGGGCAGATCTATTCTTTCAGCCCTCAGTTGGAACTACCCCTGCGGGAAAAAAGGGAACTACTACGACATGATGCTTTCTATTCTAAATCTGTGGTCCAGAATAACACTATCATCAATGGATGCTGAGAGTTCAGTGAGGACCAGGAATGTTGCACTCCAATCCTGGTCCCTATAAATATTCATAATCATTGTTTATAGGATCAACCATAAATAACTTACTGGAAGAGGCAATCTTATAATTGTTTGTATTGTCAGATGGTTTCTTTGAGATATCGTCCAAAACCTGTCAAAAAAGCAACAACAACAACAAAAAGATTTTTTTAATACAAACTGAAGTGTCCCTCAGTACCAATTCTATTGGATCTTGAACCCTACGGGTTATGAAAATATATATTTTGAAAGTGGAAAATTAAACTATAATTAATAAAGTCAATATAATGTATTAAATTACTAATGAGGCAAATGTCATAAAAGGCCATTAAACAATCTTTTAAAATTGTATTCATGACTTCCAACAGAAAATAATTCATGGCCTGATCAGGAATGGGACATTGCTGGATAAAATTTTCTATTTACTTATTTTACAGAGTCCTCTTTTTTCATTCCAGCTTCTCTGAGAAGCCAGTTAATATTGTTTGGTAATAAAAACTAATAATTAACTCATTTAACAAGAGAGCAAGTTCAAATATTTTTAATGGTGATGGATGCAATATGTAAGAGCTTAAAGGAACATGAATGGAGCCATTGTTTTAGATAGCGCTCTAGTCCAGGTCAGGCCTTTCAAAAAAGTTACCAGAAACCCGAGAAAGAATTGTATTTTAATCCAAAACAGCTTGTTGACAATAATCCAAGTTGCTATATTAGTGAGATAATTATATGGCCTTTCCAAATAAATCAGTCAGTTTATCCAAATTATAACCCTCAAGGGTCTTCAAGAAACAAACCCTGTCTTTATGCTAATTTGACAGAACATGCAGGACTACAAATCAAATAATCATTGAATTAAGGAATTTAATCTCTTCTCAATCAAACTTACTAGAGGGGTCTGCAACCTCGACAACTTTAAGACTTGTGGACTTCAGCTCCCAGACTTCTGGGACCTGAAATCACAAGTCTTAAAGTTGTCAAGGTTGCGGACCCCTGTGCTAGACAAATTACTAATATTTATAAATTACGCATACCTCTTTCCTGGCATCAGTTTCTTTCTGAGCTGGGGACTCCAAGGAACCAGACGGAGAAATTTGAAGAAGCCCAGAATTTGGCAATGATTTCACTTCACACAAAGGGTCCTTAATATGACTTTTATTACATGTTAGTGTCTTCTTATCCTTAATATCAAGATTTTCTTTTGAGGATGCATCTGCTTGGTTTTCTTTCCTGCCAGTTTTAGCTGCTTTACTTTCAGAAGATAAGCACATTTTGGTATTTGTGAGAAGATTGTCCTGCTTCTTGCTTTCTGTGGTATTGTTAACAAATTGGAGAGATTTTCGTGGTGAAAACAGCTTCTTAGAGTCACCGTTCCCCCTCTTTCCAGTGGCAAAAAATGCTGCCCCTGTCTGGAGTCTTAACATAGGTTTGAACTTCATGGTTAGAACTCTGGAAGGACCTTCTATTTTCTTTTCTACAGCATAATTTTTATTCTCCTTCCCCCTAGGCTTAGGGACAGCAATTTCCATTTTAGCTTTTTTGGTATTTCTTGATAAGGTCTTGGCCTGTTTGGAAATAGCTAAGTGCTCGGAAGTTTTAAGATGTTGCATCTTGGCCTGTACCACTTCTGTCTTGTTAGCAATAGGTAAACTTGCGTAATCGTTTCTGGAATTTATATGACACTCCTTTGCTTGTTTTCTTTCCAATATACTTTGAAATATATTTCCTTTACTGTAAAAGGAATTGATTGGCACAGTGGAATTATATATAGTGCCAGACACCGGAGATATTCTCTGTGGGAATGCATTTGATTTTACTTTTGGTACATCTGCTGTCTGCAGTGGTGAAGTATTAAGTTTCTCCAAGCTGGTTGACTTTTCAAGAAAGTGCTGGCTTTCTTTATCTTGGAAACTAGGTTTTTTTGTTGGAGATGCTTCTTCAGTGAATTCCATCCTCAGTCTTTTCACTGGAGTCTCATTTACCAGCTGTAAACTATGAAAAGTACACATTTGTTCTTTACCTATCTCAGAACTAATTCAGCAACCTTATTGTATTATAGCTAAAAAATAACATCTTACTTAAAGAGTTTTCAATCTATTACATTAAAACAAAAATTCTATTGAATGTACTCTTTTTTTAAACCGAATTTGAATTAAAAACATCACTGGGTCTGAGGCATCTTAACATTGTTCCTTTAAATGGGAAATGTAAATTTAGTTCAATTTTCGCCTTCTTAATTTGGACAATAAAATATTAAATATAACGAAGAATCTATCACAGTTTAATGTGCTTTATGTACTTAACAGTAGATGACTTCATATACTACAATTCTGATTTGTAGTTTTCCAAAATAAATCAAAAGATTTATATATTCAAAAACTAAAACACAGATCACTGAGACTAAAAAAAATTATTTTAAAACTTAGCTTTCGTCAGCATCTGCTGACATCGTCAGAGTTCTAGCCAGGATTGAGAATCACGTTCTTATAGTTTCTGCAACACCAAGCGTTTGGCTAACGACTTTTGTTACCGGTCTGTTCAGCTCCCGCCCCCCTGTAGTTAATTGCTGTGTTGACGGCTGTTTAAATTTAGGCACCCTGCTCCTCTCCTCACACCCTGCCCGTGTGGAGTGTGTATTCTGCCGTGTGCAGTCATCTCGCTGCTTTAACGCCAGAAAAGCAGCGAGTTTAGTTTATTTTAAAATGCTTATAGTAGTAACAAAAAGTTCAAGAGTTTCTCTGGAACAGTCTCCTGTGAAGTTCATCTTGTCATCTCCCTGAGGGCATTCAGGAAGAGGAAAAAACAGGACTGTTCAGAAAGCATTCAAACAGATTCAGCCATCTTTGCTTCTATTTTTGAGTTTGTTTTATCTCTGATTTGTTGTTTTATTATTCTTTAGTTTTTATGCTTGTTGTGGATATTTAAAATTATTTTCATTTATATTGTGTTAATCGATGAGGATTGATTATAGTGAGATATAAATAAAACAAATAGAAATACAGTATATCCTTATGACTGGCTTTTAAAACTCACCTATTGTAACAGCGTTTTCTTTTTCTTGGAGTAACAGCTGCCATACTCGGAGTAAAAAGCCTATTATAAGTTACAAATGTATATTTTAGAAAGTGCATTTTTTTCATTAGGCAATTTAAAATGAGCAAAGCTGGCACAAGAACCTGCATCTCTAACTTGTCCTTGCTTGCCTTTTTCTTATGCCAATTTATCCTGCCTTCATCTACAGAGTAGCAGCTAATTTGGTGTATTTATCACTTCTTCTAATAGTGGTTCCAACATACTTGGTTAAATATATAGATAGGCATGCCAAAAACAAATTTCAATGGTAAAGTGCCTGCTCTGCAAGCATAAGATTTCAGCTTTAATCTCTGGCATTGCTACAGATGGTGAAAAAATCTAGGGAGAAGCCAGCATCATTAAATAAATCAATAACCTGATTCCAAAGAAAAAAAACTTCAAATGTTGTAGATATTCTTCCATTCAATATATATTGAACAGCAGCTTTTTGGCAGAGCATGTCTTCAAACCTTCAAGATAGGTTTGAATATGACATCTGTCTGTAAGCTTCAAGGACCAGTAGAAGACATTACGCCATGGTTCTCTTGAACCTTGGACAACAACACTCTATATTTCCCAGCTGTCATAGCTGTGGTTGAGGACAGTGGGAGCAGTGGGAGTTGAATACATATAAAGGCATTGCTGGGTGAGAAGGATCAAGATATTAGAATTCTCACAAAAACTCTTGGAAAGTCTTATTTTTTTCCAGTGTACAGGTAATTTTTAAATTACAACTGTTTGTTTAATGACCATTCAAAGTTACAATGGCAGAAGAAAGTGACTTATGACCATTTTTCAGTTATGATCTTTGCAACATCCCCATGATCACGTGATCAATATTCAGATACTTGGCAATTGGTTCATATTTAGGCCATTATGTGTCTTGAGACCATGTGATCTCCTTTTGCAACCTTTTGACAAGCAAAGTAAATGGGGAAACCACCTAACAACCAGGTTACTAACTTATCAGCTGCAGTGATTCACTTAACAACTGTGGCAAGAGAGGTCTTAAAATGGGGCAAAACTCACTTAACAAATGTCTCACTTAACAACACAAATGTTGGGCTCAATTGTGGTCATAAATCAAGGACTACCTGTACTACCCACTCGCCTAATGTACACACTATTTATATACTAAACAAAATCAGACGAGTATATATTCATGTCATGCTGCAGAATTAATAATAGAATGAGATTGCAGACCAGAGGTGCTCAGGGCCTAATGTAAGGCTATCAAAAATATTCAATGACTCAGCACCCTGCCTGAGCCTCTGTCCAGCCTACATTTCTCCCACCCCCACCACCTCACAGCCTCATTTTCTTTATGCAGGCAGGTTGGCTTACTGAGAAGCTAAACCGAAATTTCCTTTCCTGACCTTTTTGAGGAAGCAAAGTCAAAGCAACGAGAAAAAAAAAAAGCAAAGAACGTGAAGATATTTTTATGAAACTCGTGATCTCTGACCGGGGTTCAGAACTCCCCAGATCTCTTCCCAGATCTCTTCCCACTTTTTCAAGGCGATCAGGGCTACAAAAATCCGGAGGGCCATTACATAGCCACAAAACGGCAAAGCAGTTTTTTGTTCCCACCCACCGATCATCCGGATTTTTGCAGCCCCGGTCGCCTATAGACTTAATGGAAACAAATCAATAAGGTAGTACATACTCCTTAGTAATTCTCAGCATTTCCTTTTCCTGCCCGTTTCCTTTGTTCCAGTCCCAGCTTTCTTTTCCCCCATACATAAAAAGCCGATCTCTGATCACCCCTCAGTACATTACCTCAGTCAGGAGAGAGTGGGGAGAAAAAGAAATCCCACCGTGAAATACCTCCTATCGACTCAGACACTGACTGCGCCGTTCGAATTTGCTCCCGCGCGCGCCTTAGCTCCCTCTATTTCCTATTGGTCTGTTCCTTAACGATAATTGGTTAAATTGCTAGCCAATGCCTATGCTAGCCCACTCAGAAGCAATGTAAGGATCTCGGCTCTCGCAGACACTTCGCCAGCATATTAACGCTGAATGGAGCCAGCTACTGTAGTATAGTAATAAGAATAGTAAAAGATGTTTTGGATATTATTTTTCGGTCTTCTAATTCAGTTGTATAAGTAATTCCGAAATGAGTAGTATATAATCTTGTGCACTACTTCAAATCGGTAGTAGCCATGCTGAATGGCAACAAGCTGATCATTTAGACAAGAAAAACCAAATGCACAGGTATAGTATAGGGGGTACCTTGCTCAATAGTAGTAACTGTGAGAGGGATCTCGGAGTCCTAGTGGACAATCATTAAAACATGAGCCAGCAGTGTGCTGCAACTGCCAAAAAAGCCAACACACAGTGCTAGGCTGCATTAACAGGGATAGAATCGAGATCACATGAAATATTAATACCACTTTACAATTCCTTGGTAAGGCCATGCTTGGAATACTGCATCCAGTTTTGGTCACCACGATGTAGAAAAGATGTTGAGACTCTAGAAAGTGTACAGAGAAGAGAAAGTGTACAAAGATGATTAGGGGACTGGAGGCTAAAACATGGGGAACGGTTGCTGGAATTGGGTATGTCTAGTTTAACGAAGAGAAGGACGAGGGGAGACATGATAGCAGTGTTCCAATATCTTAGGGGCTGCCACAAAGAGGGAGTCAAGCTATTCTCCAAGGCACCTGAAGGCAGGACAAGAAGCAACGTGTGGAAACTAACCAAAGAGAGAAGCAACCTAGAACTAAGGAGAAACTTCCTGACAGAACAATTAATCAGTGGAACCTGCCTCCAGAAGCGGTGAATGCTCCAACACTGGAAGTTTTTAGGAAGAAACTGGACAGTGATTTGTCCGAAATGGTATAGGGTTTCCTGCCTGAGCAAGGGGTTGGACTAGATGACCTGCAAGGTCCCTTCCAACTTTATTATTATTATTATTAAGCCAGCCAATTGGCTTGCCTCATTATACTTAGTGGTAGTGCTACCATTTTTTTTGTGTGTGTACTCGCTTGCTCGGTAGCAAGTTCATTTTCAGTATGTGTTTGTTAAATAGTAACCTCCTGTTTAATTCGGCCTTGATTCCTCTTATTCCTCTGTTTGGTATTTTTACCCTGCTTTTGTAATGCATATGTATAGTAGACCTCGAGTTACAACAGTTCGTTTAGTGACTGTTCGAAGTTACAATGGCACAGAAAAAAGAGACTTATGACCATTTTCCCCACAAACCATTGCAGCATACTGTGGTCATGTGATCAAAATTTGAGTGCTTGGCAATTGATTCATATTTATGACGGTTGCAGTGACCCAGGGCCATGTGATCACCTTCTGCAACCTGACAAGCAAATCAATGGGGAAGCCTGATTTACTTAACAACCATGTTGTTAACTTAATAGCTGCAGTGATTTGCTTAACAACTGTGGCAATAAAGGTTATAAATTGGGGCAAAATTCAACAACCTTTTTGCTTAGCAACAGAAATTCTGGGCTCAGTTATGATCGCAAGTCAAGGACTACTTGTACTACCCCACTTGTAGTGCTAATAAGCTGTCATTAGAAAAGAGAATTGGACAAAATACAGTAATAGGAAAAACATGGAATAAAAGACTGCCTTTTTGTAATGACAGTTGCAATTCTACTAGAAAGGAAGGCCATGAAGAAACATATTTGTTAGCTAATGGAAAGAAATTGGTTGAAGACATTGGGTTCAATAAGTGGCTGCAAATGTTCCATTTGCCCCAGTTGGTTTGTGATTTATTTAATAAATGGGGTTTACAAAGGACACTGGCTGAGTTGGCTCAAAAACTTAATAAACCTTTTTAGGCAATGGGGGCAGGTACATAAGGGGATAAGCCACTTCTGCACAAGTTCATTTAATACAGAAAGGAATCAAATTATTGGTGTTTAACGTGTACCCCTCACCCCAGGAAAAATATTGAGCAGAGCCTGAGGAAAGTCAACAGAAGCAATGGAACTTCTCTAGGGAAAAAATATTCCTTATGTTTTGACTGATAAAATAATGTGGATAGTACAGACCCAAGTGTATTCTTTTTTATTGACTAATGGATGCTGTCCAAAGTAATTCGCGAGATAGGTACCTTCTGTATATAGATAGTCCTCAATGTATAGCCACAATTAAGCCCATAATTTCTGTTAATGGTGGTAATGGTCATAAAGTGGTGACCAGATCCAATTTTATAATCTTTTTTGCAATAGTCATTAAGCGAACTTATTGGTTTTTGCCCAAAATTGGAAGTAAAAGCTGGTTTGTAGCAAAACCATTGTAAATTGCAGTTGTGACTGCAATGGCTGTAAATGTAGGCATTTGCCGAGCACCCAAAATACAGTTGGAAGAGGGAGAAATCAAAAGTTTGAATCCAGGACGAAGCCCCATGATCAGTTATAAGTTGAGAATCAGCTGTATAAATTTGATAAATAAAATATAGATAATTAAATAACACAGCCATAAGCTGCAAGGGTAAAGATACAAATAATTGGGTGCAAAACATTGTGAATCAAAGCAGATAATACTAATGCTTCAGAGCCAGAATGGGGGGAATCATAGAGTTTAATGCTAGTAGAGGACATAAGAGAAAGGTGATGCCATAGAGAGAGAAATAGTGGGATACAATTACTTCTAAGAATGCTTACAGCCAGCTGCCATTTTTTTTCTGATTCCAATATAAAATGCACTCAGAACTGAGCTGTACTCTTTTGTCTTTTTGTGGATCTATTATTTATCTCCCTTAATTTTTCTGCATATATGGTATACTAGGAAAACTAAGCATGAGTAATTAGCCAGAGTAATTTCCTCCAATAATGTGGTTTACCGGTCCATCCAGTTTTCAATTTGATCCAAAGCTGCAACATTGATCATATTGCCATCTGCCTCACCAATGTTTTCTTCCCACATGCTTCCATTCAGTGCTCCCTAGAGCCCAATTTCCTCTCTGCCTGGCTGTGTGGTAAGCTCATGATCCCCAAACCAACAATTATAATCCATATATCTAGCAGATGTTTTTTCTGGAATAGTGCTATCGATGATGGACAATTAGCTAGATGTATTTTTACATTTCCCTGCAATTTCTCAGGGAAACCCATGTGAATTGAGCAAAGGTGGTATTTCAAAATACAGAAATATGTAATAGCTCAGCCAGTTTATTTGCAGCCTGGAAAAAAAACAACACAGACCTGCTGTGTTCTATCTGTGGAGATGAGTGACAAGAAGATCCTTGTTGGAGAGGGACCGCAGAGACTGGCAGCAAGCCACATCTTTATTGAGACCTCAATACATTTGATCTCTGGGGTGTTTGGAAGGGCTTCTTTGTAATTGCATTGCGGGAGAATGTCTGGAATGTTTTTTTGGTGCTCCAGAAGAAGCTGATTTTGCACGGTAGCTATCAACCTTCTTGTGGGAATGAAAAGTTTCAGGTTCTGAGACTTTCATTGATACTTTTCTACGACCATGAGAGTGTCCTTGTTTCAAGTGAGTAGGAGTCATTGCATCTTTAGGAAGAGAGTTTTGCTTATGGTGCAAAATGCCTTTGGCTTGAAAACCAGAAGTAGCTGAAGGAACCACCAGATTTTGAGAAGAAGCTGCTTTCTGGAGGGATGCCCTAGAGCTTTGCTTTGTGGAGGGGAGTTCTTTTTTCCTCCGTACCTTTGCCCAAACTTTCCTGATGCATAACAAGAGCTTTTTCAGAATGCTGGGAGGCTTCTGTGGGAATTTGGATTGGATTGCCTCTGGGGCTGGCTTTCGAATTCGTGACTGGGGCTCCATTTTAGGTGAACGTGGAGAGGATCTAGGTGGTGTTGCTCTGGATGGCCTGGAACCAGCCCTGTGCCGTCTGACTCTCAGGTCAATTGCCTCTGTAGATCGCTGCCTGGCTTGGTGAGATGGCCTCTCTGGGGCCCATGATGGAGGTGCTGCTTCATGGGCATTCCTGCTTCTGCTCCTGCTCCTGCTTCTGCTCGGACTCCTCTCTCGCTTGGAGGGATGCTCTTTGCTGTGTTGCAACTTTGATGCATCCTTTCCTTGCACCAGACCCCATTTGCTGGCCTCATGCCTCTTGATCTTAAGGAGGAAGCCCAAATTCATGTAAACCTCCCCATCCTGTACACTTAGCCGTGGATAGACAAGGAGGCAAGGGCCGTGCTGTGGATGGGGATGCGGACAATAAGGAGCGCAGCGGCCACATAACAAGCAAACAGGATATTCTACACTTGGCCGGCTACGTCCATTCTCCAGACCTTTAGCCAAGCACATATGTAGATCCCGTGTAGCTTGCTCTGTATCCAATGATTCCACAATGGCATGGGCCAGACACTGAGACTTGGGGGGGCTCTTTGGAAGTTTGAGACTTTCCTGATGCAGTTCTACTTGTGTTTTGTGAACACAAGGCAATTCCAGTTGGTTCTGGCACATGAAAGTAGGGTCTAAGAATGATGTCCGAATAGGGCTACGGAGGTCTCCACTTTCTTTCGGGACTTCTGTCATGTCCTTAGCCCAGCTCAATCGGTGTATCTTTTGGTCAAGCATCAGGCTGATCTGAGTCTCTGCTGGCTTGTCCTTGGGACTGCCTGACCTTCCTGCACTTTCCTTAGAGGTACTTGGTCTTTTGCCACGAACTTCTTTCTCCTTTTTCTTGGGAGTCCTGGGTCTTCCAGGCTGCTTTGTCAACAGGCTCTGGTTTTGTGCTAGCAGGTTAAGTACCTCTTTTAACTCCTCCTTAGGGGTCATACTACTCAGATTTACATCTCTTGGTGCCTTGAGACTGCTGTGGCTAGTAGTATGACAGATGATGAATGGGGGAGGCAGCAAATCTTTGGGAGAAGGTTCAGGAGTCTGGGTGTGGGGTCCGGGGCTTCTTACCCTGACAGGTGGAGGTTTGGGTGAAGTTTGACGACCTTTGGGGCTAGTTGAAGGAGGTGTGCGGCTATGTGACCTTTGACCAATGGAGCGCTGCTGGCTTACCCAATGCACCACCTCATTTTGTGGGGTGATGCCAATCTGCACATTGTCTGGTGCCTTGAGATTGCTGTGGCTAGTAGTTTGACAGATAATGAATGGGGGAGGCAGCAAATCTTTTGGAGAAGATGCAGGAGTCTGGATGTGGGGCTTGGGGCTTTTTACTCTGACAGGTGGAGGCTTGTGTGGAGTGTGATGAGCTTTGGGACTAGTTGAAGGAGGTGTGTGGCCACGTGACCTTTGACCAATGGAGACCTGCTGACTTACCCATTGTACCACCTCATTTTGTGGGGTGATGCCAACCTGCACATTGGTGTCTCTGCTGGGCATCTGAGAGAATGGTGATGCTTCTTTCTGCCACTGTAATGGCGGTGCTTCCCTCTGCCAATATAATGGTGGTGCTTCCTTCTGCCAATATTGCCAATGTAATGGTGGTGCTTCCTTCTGCCAATGTAATGGTGGGGCTTCATTCTGCCAATATAATGGTGGGGCTTCCTTCTGCCAATGTAATGGTGGGGCTTCTTTCTGCCAGGGTAATGGTGGAGTTTCCTTCTGCCAATATAATGGTGGTGCTTCCTTCTGCCAGGGTAATGGTGGATCTTCCTTCTGCCAATGTAATGGTGGTGCGTCTTTCTCCCAATATAATGGTGGTGCTTCTTTCTCCCAATGTGATTGTGGTGTTTCCTTCTGCCAAGGTAATGGTGGTGCTTCCTTCTGCCAATGTTTCTTGTGGATGTGCCAGTCAAGCAGCTCCTGCTCTTTGTAGTCCAGAAAATAAATCCTGCCTCCAAATCTCTGAATATGGATAGGGCTGCTTCTGACTCTTGAAGGAACCCTTGGTGTCAGTTTGGTCAGAGATTCAGATGTTGGAGTACTTCTTCTCCGTTGCTTTGACTTCTGGTGCAGTTGGAAGTTCATTGGAGGATAAGAAGAAGATCTTTGGCGTGACTTCTGGAAACCAGTCTTGTAGGGACTGGTGACGTGCCCCTGCCACTCTGGAATTTCTTGTGAAGCAATGGGGACTGGGGGGGAGGGAGGTGTTCTAGACCGGCTATAGCAGACATCTCTGGTTGATGAATGGGCCCAGCTGTACAGAGAGGTGATGGAATCCAAAGTGGTGTTGGATGCAGAACGTGAGATTCTAAACGTGATGGGAGGTAGAAAAACAAAAAAATAATCAGAGCAGCCATTTCCCTGGAACTTAATTATATAGCATCCCATCCTTTGCTACAGTTTTGTTTTGTTTTATTTTATTTTATTTTATGTTTGTTTGTTTGTATCCCGACTTGTTTTTACAAGTAACTCAAGACGGTGAACATATCCAGCTATGAATTAACCAGCTCAGCTTCCAATAGCCCTGGCACTGGGGGATGGAGAAGTATGAAGCAGACAGGTATCATTCCCACATTGAAAAGATCTGTATTTATTCCAGCTAAAATATACTATATCCCCTACTTTTGGCAGGGCATGTTGAAGATGAGTCATTGGGAAGTCAGAGGGAAGACTCATACTCCAAATGCTATTCTCTTCCTCTGTCAGGATCAGCCCCTGCCTTATGTAGATGAACGCAGTTGCCTCAGGCCACAAAAGCTAGGCATTCAATAGTGATCTTCAGGGAATCTCAGTTAAAAGTATGTGCAAAACTTACAGGCCATAGGTCCTCTAGCTGTCACATTAAAAATAGATGGGTAACTTTGGGCTAGTCACTCTCTCTCAGCCAAATTCCCCTCATAGGAGTCTTGTGGGGAAAATAGAAGGAGGAAAGAGCATTAAGCATGCTTGCAGCCTTGAGTTGTATATGAAAAGGGGTGGAGCTTTGATCACATGGTTGTGGCCACCATCTTGACATTTTAAACTCTCCCTGCAGAACCGCTGCCTAAAATCTATGTGATACAGTATTGCTTTAAAAACTGGCAAATAGGGAGAGATGGGTAAAACTACCCAGAGGAGCATCTTTTCAGTTGTTGTACTTCAGTTTTTGGACTTCCCCAATTAAAATTATCGTTTGCTTCATTCCTGGTCCTTGAATATACTGTAGATCAGGGGTTCTCAACCTTGGCAACTTTAAGACTTGTGGACTTCAACTCCCAGAATTCCTCAGCCACAAGTCTTAAAGTTGCCAAGGTTGAGAACCCCTGCTGTAGATAGATACTAAAATCAGTTACAAATTTGCTGCCCATACCTAATATGGGGAGAAAGTGACTTCCATATCACTCATGACATAATTTATGTCATCCTTACCATGCAACATCACCCACTAGACCTGGCCATGGGTGATCTAGTAAATCCCAGGTCACAAATAAGGAACCAGAACCTTTTCTGCCCATATTTGGCTGAACTGGCTTAAGTGCATCTCTCATAGGAAATTGGTAAATATCAGCAACTCAATCAAAACTATAAAAAATTCTTCAGGACGTGGAAATTTACACATACAAAGAGGATGAATTGGCCCAAAGTGACAGGTAAACATACCTTTTAGGATGTGATATTACTCCTATTAATAAACAAAATATCTCTGATTTCTACCTCTAAGCCTCAATGTTCTAATCTGTGGGCCAGTGTTTCCCAATCTCAGCAACTTTAAGGTAAGGGGACTTAAATTCCTATAATTCCCCTAGTCAGCATACTGATTGATCTTAAAGTTGAGAAATATTGCTGTAGACATAGGTTACAATGGTCACAAAAATAAGATTTCTCTAGCTATAGTCTCTTTTTCCTTGCTCTATTTCACTAAGCTTTGAGGGAGAGAGATATATGTAAAATTATGAGGAAGGATAATAATACCACACCATCAACAGTGGTTCAGTACCATCCAAGAAGTGAGCCAGTCACTGACATGAATGAATACAGCATTGTTCATTGGTAAATTAGGACTGGCTTCCATTTGATGTATTGTGGAAGTCTTACGGTTTAGTCAACTTGTTGGTATAAGGGATAATTTGAGCTTTTCATATTGTTTGTATTTACCTTGTAAACCATATTTTAGGAAAGTTTGTAGATATGTAGGACATTTTTATTGGGGATGTTTTTATTTTTATTTTTGATTAACTCTTTGAAGGAAGAGCTATCTTAACATATTTTATCAAGGTTTACATTAAATTAACATATCTGAAAGCCTTTTTTATGGTTGGCTGGAAGAATGTACGTTTGCCTTTTTATCACAGTATCAAATGTTAATAAGAATCAAAAGCAGAAGAGGAAAAGAAATGTGAATATGCCTGCTAAGAAGACTACAGCATTATTTGCTGAAAAGAGATTCTCAAGCAAGGTGATTTTTGATTGATGTTAAACAGTCCAGAACTTTGAATTTCTTGAATAAAAGAGATATGCATCTAGCTGTTCTGACTTTTTCCATCACCATCTACTTATTCACTTAGAAAGCTTTAGCTTACTTTTATACTTACAAAACACTCCACTGCTTACTAGAAAGTGTCCACCATTGTTCCTGGACTAAGAAGTCTAGAGATCTGCTCAGCCTGCTCCCCCCCCTTGCACAGACCCTCGCTTTCAAGAAGTTCTATCAGAGTCTTACGGTTTACTGATACGTTGCATTTGCCAGGTGAGGTACTCAATTTTCTTATCCAAAACGCACAGAGTACGATAGAGGCTCAAATTGTTGCAGGACCTGACAAAAATGGGAGATAACCATATGCACATTAGGAAGTAATGCATCACATACTTATAACCAATCTCTTCTTGTTGACTTTTGCAATTTTTTTTTGGGGGGGGGGCAGAGCTAAGATGACAATGGGACATCCTTATGATATGTTATTTTTTATTTGTTTCTATAAATAGCCTTTCTTTTCCAGAAAGTTCATTTGGCTCCACTTCATTACAATTCTTTTACAGATATATTTTCCTTTTTTTCTCTGTTATTCTGCAATTGTTATCCCCTTCGCAGAGTTGATAAAATATGGAAGGCTACATATTTGAAAAAATAAAAAAATTGTATTGCAATCTTTCTTCAGTGTGAAAAAAAAATCCCTCAAGTATAATTCCTCTTGATACCTTGGTCTCTCCCTTCCCTCTGTGATCTTCTGAAGTCTCACTTTTAAGATCACTTATATTGCACCACAATTTTGGTTCAATGTCTGGCCAAGCCATAAATAAAACATTTGCATTAGGTGTGCCTGGCAAGTACCTATGGCAGTTAAATAAGCAAAGGAGGCCACATTATCTGGCAATACCATTTGTTCATATTCAAAAGAAAAACCATTAACTAATCCTTTTATCTTTTATGACCTTTTACTTTATGCTTTTCTTAATTATAGGTAGACCTTCCTTAGTCACCATCTCATGCAGTGACCATTCAAAGTAATGATGGCACGGAAAAAATAACTTTGCAATTAAGGTTCATGTTTATGATCTTTTCTGTCTCAGTCATGTGTTTAACATTATAGTCAGTTAGTATGCATTGTCCTGTGTCTGACCTCTTCTTTCCCACTCCATCCCAGAGTGGAGAGATTGGAGAGGAAGGGAATACAAGAGAGTAAGCAGGTACTTAATGGGGAATACATACAGTATCAAAGGCTAGTGTCAGCTGTTTGTCTAGAGTCTTTGTGGCTGGGAGCTACAAGCATGCTAAGTAAACAGACAGTATTAACTTATTCCTTTTGCTGTACTGAATATTCCCCATTGTGGGCTTGCTTACCCTCTTGTACATAACCCCACCCTACCCAATCTCTCCACTCTCTGAAGAGAAAAAAAAAGAAAAAAAAGACTCAGGCACACAAACAGGCAATCTCTTTAGATACTTTCTCACGTGCTGGACTTGTTTTTTTCTCTCTCCTCCCCATCCCACCTTGTAGAGAGATTGGAAATGGATTATAAGAGAGTAAGTAGATATATAGTGGGAAATACAGATAGAAAGGGCTGAAGTCATAAGTATATTGGGCAAACAGTTGACACTAGTGCGTATTTTTCAGTGTGTATTCCCCATTGTCTACCTATTGATATTTATTGTCATGCAATCCCTTCCTCTCCAATGAATGTAAATTCAAAAAATCAAATTTCCTTCTTGCTAATTACCCCAGTGCTTCCCCCTCCCTTTCCCTCAGGTCCCCCAACCAAGAAAGGTTGGGGACCTCTGGGTTAAAGAATCTCCCTTCCTGTTCTTTTTCCTTATAGCCCCAGAAAGATAGAGAAAAGCTCACATGTTTTTGCTCCCTGTTTGACACTTTATTAATAATTACCCAAATCCTGAAGTGAGAATTTAGTTTTGATTTCTTTCAATTTGTTAAATTCCCCATGAAAGTATAAAAATGCCCCTGTATCTGTCATATCAGAACAGAGATTCCTATTTAAGTTGGATAATTCTTCTCTTATTGTATCTCTTTCATAAAATGAAGATGATCATAAATACTATGAAGATAAGAGCAGCGTCTGAGCTGTCCTTCCAAACCACTTTACCAGAATTGTTGCACAACAGGTGCTGTTTCTAGGCAGAAATAATCTTATTTTTTGGAACATACATATAGCTTATTAAGAAAGATATAGAGTAGGTGGGGTTACTTACTTCTGTTCTGTGGCTGAGCTTATACCCTTTTTCCTCTCTGGATCTGTGCTTGTGACACTTAGTCTTTCCAAAGATGCTGCAGTGGGAGAGATAAAAAAGAAAGGTTGACTGCTCCAAGACACAACCTCCCAATTACTACAGCAATGTTTCTCACCCTTAATACATGGTAAATGTCTAGATGTTAACCCTCAGAATTCACAGCAAAGGGCATGTTGGCTGGGATTGCCAAGGCACCCCAGTGCTATAGGGCTAAAAAGAAAGAGAAAGTGAAATTAAGTGCATCACTTACCTATCCATGGTACTCTGTACTTGCTCTGCTTTTTGTTGCGGGCATCAGCCTATAGAAGAAGAAAAGAAACACACATAAGAATTGTTCTATAAAAATCTATGAAGAATTGTTTTTTTCTGTCCCAAAGAGTAGAATTACATATAACAATAGTAAATTTGAAGAGAGGGTACAGTTTGATTGAACATTAAAAGAATATTACGATTTGTCCATTTTGAGAACTTTAATAAGTGAAACAATTATTTAAAGGAATCATTTTTTTCATCACTGATGTTCTTAAAGCAGATATTGGACAACCATCTGTTGGGGATGTTCTACCACTGGATGGGGTTAGATTAGATGGTCTACAGCAGGGCTTTTCAACCTTTTCACAGATTGTACCACTTTTAGGACATGACAATATTTGAGTGCCACCAGTGCTTAGCAAGGTGTCAAAAACTTGATTATTAAAAAAAGGGGGGGATTTGGGGTTTTACTGATTAGATTCATTTGTTGTTCTAGAAATGGCTAGTTTATAATATGGAAAAGTAAAAAGTTGAGGTTTGATGTTAATGCTTCATTCTACTGAAACAGAGGAAGTCAGAAGTCAATGCCTTTTCTTTTCCCCTTTCCCCCCTCACTTTTCCCCCTTTCTTCCTCCCCACTGTGTCCTACTATTTTCTTTTGTATTTTATTCCATAATCTAATAAAATGTTACAAACCGTAAAAAAAAAGGAAAAAAGTACTGATTTTAATTTCTTCGGTGGCAGTTCCTTTGCCGAATCACTTTCCTTTTGTGCTAAGAAACGTATGATGAATTTATCCATATTTATTAATATGCACCACCACCAGCTGGTTGGTTGGCCCTTCTTCCACTCTCCCTCTCCTCTTCTTCCTCCCTGCCTTCTGAGCTCTCCTTCCACAGTGTAGTAATTTTGACAGACAGAAATTATATATAGTAGTCTTTAAAAACAGTCCTATTTTTCCACAATCCTTTATTATGGAAGATTATTGTAGTAACTGCAGGGAAAATCAGTCTCCTATACTATTTTAAAAATGAGGAAAACCCCATAAAAATGGCCTTCTCAGGTTTGCTTAGTGCTCATACGTAAGGAAGAAAGAAATTATATTGATTTGTTTAATCAGCTATTATTCTGTCATTCTCTGACCATAAGTCCAGATGAAACAAAAGCAGGATTTCAATCAAATCAATAATGATGTGGGAAATAACAAAGAGTGGATGGCACAAAAGAGCTTATCAAAATAAAGATGAAGGTGTACTTTCCTTCACAAAGGAATATGAAATGAATTTTTCCTGTGATTTCTTTTCTCTGAGCAGAGAAATATTTTTCTCAAGAAAAATGTGAGAATAGAACACTCTTTACAAATACCACTTCTTGTCTTTTTATTGTAGTCTAATTATTTCCATTTTTTTTAAAAAAGCTAAACAAGCTGCCACAAAAACAATAGAACCAACTCTCTCTCTTTCCCATTGCTTCCCAAATAATTCCAGAACTTTACACAATACAAAATATTTTTAATAGTTGGTTAAGATGTTCCAGATCCAGCCATCAAACATAGTGAAAATATACTCTATTATATCCATAAAATAGTTACATTATCTATCTGACAGAAAGCAAAGACTTATTTCATGAGACCAGATAGATAATGATCTGGGAAGTTATAGCTGAAGTTTAAGAGCCACCTTCTCCCTTAAAAGCTTGCTTATAGCTTAAAAAGATAAATGGATCTTTGTGAATTGAAGTAAACAAAGTATATGACAATAGTTTGTATTTAGTATTTAGTTAACAGCCTCTACCCTTCTTCATGACCACAGCCAAGACCAGCAATTTAAGCAACTTTCCATGAAGAATTTTGATCTTACCTGTATTTTTTTCACCTTTTTGAAGGCCCAGATAGTAGCAGGCACAAATAAAATGGCGACTAGCAGAAACAGCAGCAGGTGGCAGCAGTCTGAGATGACATTCTGCAGGACTGTCAGCATGGTGCTGGGGCCCAGCTGGTATATCAGCAGCTGCTCTGTCAGCCTCTAGGCTACAGGTTCTTAAGGCTTCCCATCTGAGGTCATGCTTGCATCACAAATGTCTTTTACAGTCCATTTTGCTTGGCTGAAGCCTTTTCTCTGATCAGCAGACAACATCAAAATTAACCACATTCAGCCCACTCAACTTATAAACAGTGAAGATGTTAGGTATATACACCAGTGCTGCTTATAGTCATTTGTTTATTTAGTCATTATTTTGACCTCACTTTTTTGCTATAAAATTCTAAGGCACAATCATCTCAACATAAACATGAACCCAACTCAGGCAAGAATTCAAAGCTAAGAATGAAATGTGTATCAATTACTTAGGTCTAGCAAATACTTTTAAAAATCATTTTCAAATGTTACTTGTATTAGACCTATAAAGTTTCATAAGATAGCTGCAAGCTTTTTGATTTACAAGGACTTTCCCCTTTCAATTCTTATTACTTGAATTAAAGCAAGGGGACGTGAAATACAGAAACAGAAGACAATAGAATTAGTTTGGTCTAGTGGTTAAGACACTAGATCACAAACCTGGAAAACATGTGTCCTAGTCACATTTTAGGCATGAAAGTTGGCTTTCCAGAAAATAGGAAGTAGTAGCATTAGGTATGTTCGCTGCCCTGAATGATTTTAAAAATAATAAAGGTGGAAAATAAATAAAATATTGCATTAGATATGTAGATCAACTTTTTCCAGCTTTATAGAACCAGCATGGCCACATTTATTGGAAATAATGGGAGGGCTTTTTTTTTTAATAGTGAAATACAAAACAACTGGCACCAACAGAAAGAAAAATAGAGAAATGGTGATTATTTATGAGTAACCCCCCCAAAAATATGGAGATTAAAACAAACATGACTAAAAAAGTAGTGATATACCATTCATTAAATCCTTAAGCTGATCAAACATGTTGCTTTATTTTCACTCTTAGAACACAGTAACTTTTTGAAGATTGATACAGACCCATATCCTGGATCCGTTCCTAAGAAACTTTCCTAATCAACTGGGTGAACGTTAGCCTCTGAAAGGCTGCTAATTCTGTCTGCCTCCTCAGAAGCAGAAAATTCTACCCTACTGGCATAAACGAATACTGTAATATTTAAAATAAAGAATGCACATTTGCAGGTTATCACAGGTAGAAAATAGTCACGTAGGCAAATACGTATCCAGCCCCGTTCAGTAGTGCTTGAGCCTGAGGTCACCCGTTTCTATATGCCCCCTTCAAAGTAAAGAAACATTTTTTTTCTCGTAAAGGGGTAAGATTTATATAAAACTACACAACAGAGAGTTTGATTTTTGTTTCGTTTAAGGAAGCAGACAACGAGGGAACATGGATGAGGGTCCCTGTACCTATCTTCAGGCTTATAGGGGTGAAACCCACCGTTGGAAAATTAACCTCTGTGTTGGATTTTCGGAAAGTTCTGCTTGTAACACTTATTATCTCTATGGGAACTATTGACTTACGTCATTTCCTGAGAGCCGCCTCGCTAGAACCGGAAGGCGCTGGCCGTTTGCGAAGCTTTCTGGCTTAAATTTCCGAAGCGGGTGAGAAGGAGCTTTCGTGTTGTGTTGCCATGGTTTTTTATTTCACGTCCAACGGTAAGAGTGGCCTGGCCACACTCACAACTCTTGTCAGATAAAAGTGGATGCTTATATCTGAAACCGCTTTCCCCCGGTTGATGTGACAGATTACAACTCTTCTTATCACCAGCCACTTCTGTTTCGGTTGGCGGATGATGGGTTTGTAGTCATCAGTCCAACCTATCCAGTGGCCTCGTTATCTCTGCATGATGTTCTCTTATCGCTGTACAACCCAGCCAGGGTAGGCTGGCCGTGCTATAGTTGATAAACAAGGTGAAGGTAACTCCACACCCCCGAGAGTTTAGGATATTTTACAAAAGGCAAATGGAAGATGAAACGAGAAGCATCTTCGCTCAGATTAATGTGGTGGGTTCATGAAAAGTGATCTTATTGTGAAGGAATACAACCAAGTGCTTGCTGATGATGCATTGATTGCCACCATTTATGAAAAGACATATTTTTTTATTACAACGTCTCAATTTGACATGCTTTCAGGAAAAAATGAAGAAAAATTGTACAATAAAAATCACATTAAACAGTTTAGTTAGATTCAAACCATAATTTAGCATAATGTATGAATCTAATCCATATCTTCTCAGCATTTGGCACACTTTTGTTGAAATGATTGCTTTGGATTTTGATTAACTAAGAAGAGGTAGAAATGGTGGGTACTGTTGTCTTATGTCCTGTTTGTGAGAACAAAATACTGTCCTAAGCTTTTGCCTTGCCTTGAACGACTTTTACAGTATTGTTTCTAGTATATTTTTTCTCCATTCTGGTAGTATACATTTCTACATATCATACTATTCTACTTTGGGTAAGCAGTGTTCTATAAAGTGGAGAAAAGGAGTAGAAAAATGTGAATAAATTGCAATTATTCACTTCACTTCACTTTCCTTAACAAATGCAGCTATATTTGATGACTATTAATTTTCAGGTCCATGTTTTTAATTGCACCATACAACCTGCACAAAACATTTGCTGGAAATCTTGTGGATTCTCAGCCAATAAACAGCAGCCTCTGCATGCAAATATATGCATATTCACATCCCTAACCTATATACTGTATCTCCAATGTCATCACACAAACTTCTTATAAAATTATTCAGAAGTACATTAAATAAGCAAACTGATTGTTGTTTTATATCCTCCTTAACGTTAAGCCATTTTTAAGCATTCCTTTTATTGTCAATTATGCTTTACTTTCAGCATAAACACTCATTCAACAATGCATTTTCAGCACCATATTAGCACAAAACATTTCATAATTCAAGTCTGTTTTCATTATACCTATAGAGTTTTCTCTATATAAGAAAAAGTACAATAAATATTATCACCTTCATATATTTTTCAGAGAATTGTTGTAATGCAGAATTTTTGCTCATTGTCATGTCTAGTATTCTGTCAATCAGAATTCTGCCAAACACTTTCTAAGACTCTCAAGCTAATTCCCCTTTTGTATTATTAATCTTTCTCTTTAAAAAGGGGAACATTAATGGATTTCCTCACAGGTGAGGTTTTCATACATATGTTATACACAACCATTTTATAAGCAAACCACATCCATATTTTATCATTTCTTCAACTGTACTGTTTATATCTGTAGCCTTACCATATCCAGCATTCTCAGAGCTTATATTCATTTCCGTCAGCTTTTTCCTAAACACTAACTTTTATGGAATTCTATTTGGCATAGTACTATAATTTCTAAAGCATTTCCTTCCAGCATTTCCTCACTTCAGTTTCTTCAAACATAATGTAATCACTTTCATTTTAATGCCATTCATTCATTATTTAGCACTTTTCACCCATTTCTGAAAGTTTTCTTTACCTCTTATAATCTTAATCATTCCTTGCTCTCTTTAACCATATTTTTCCACATTTTTTTTAGAATTTTCCTTTTCTCCTTAGATGTATAATAAAATATATTTCAGAGCCTATCTGAAAATAATACTGGGGCAACTGATGTTTTTAGACCAAAATTAATTATCCCTCAGCTGAGGAAAGCTTATAATGATTCTGACATTGGGATATGAATATGTTTAATAGTTTAATAGATAAATCTTTTGTGGAAACCTTGCATATCTGTGCATAGTGCAAAAATAACATGGGTTATTTTTTTCTTTTCTGTCCTTCAGTTATTCCTTCTGTTTATACAATTTATATGGGAAAAGACAAGTATGAAAGTAAGTAAAGCATTCCTTTGATTTGCATGAAAAAGTGTGATCTATTGATAATTTATGCATCTTCTGTAACAGCTCTTTTTAGCTTCCAATTGCTTGGGAATTCACTCACCCTTTCTTTTAGATACAGTAGCCACATTTTTTAGAATAGCAGGATGATTATTAGTTTTAGGAAATCAGTTCCCAAATCAATATTGATAAAATGTTGAATAAAAATATAAGCAGACCACTTACAACCACAATTGAGCCCAAAAATTCTGTTGCTAAGTGAGACAGTTGTTAAGTGAATTTTGCCCCATATTACGCCCTTTCTTGCCACAATTGTTAAGTGAATCTGGCTTTCCCATTGACTTTACTTGTCAGAAGGCCCTAAGGTGATCACATGACCCTGGGACACTGCAAGTGTCATAAATGTGAGTCAGTTGCCAAGCGTCTGAATTTTGATTACATGACCATGGGGATACTGCAATGATCGTAAGTCTGAAAAATGGTCATGTCACTTTTTTCAGTGCCACTGTAACTTTGAATAGTCACTAAATGAACTGTTTGTAAGTTGTAAGTCAACAAACTGTAGTTTCTGATGACTAATTACAGTAAATTACAAGAGTATGTTGTACAGGAAGGGTTTTTTTTTTAAGCTATGACATTTGTTACCAACATATAGTTGCCAATATAGATGGTTTTAAAGAGTGATTAAACAAATTATTAGAGCATTAAAATACAAGTCTGACAGTTTCAATGACAATTTATTGCCTCCATTATGAGAACCGTGCTGGGAGAGAAAATACCCCTGTGCTTATGTTTTACTTCCTAGTGACATCTACATGGCCCTCTTGGTCTAGATCAGGGGTAGGCAACCTTGGCTTTTTTATGATTTGTGGACTTCAACTCCCAGAATTCCTGAGCTAGCCAGTTGTCTACCCCTGGTCTAGATGGTTTGAATCAGTAAGATTATTTATTTACTTGGTTCCTTTGAGTCAGCATTAACTCCTGGCAACTGCCTGGACAAGTCCCTATAGTGTTTTTGGCAAGAGTGCAGAAGAGCCTTGCAGAAGATAATGGTTTTATTATCTTCAAGTATGTAGAATCATATTAAAAGAATTGCAGAAATAAGGGGAATACAGTATCGGGAAGTTGGAAAACCTTATAACACGTAACTCAATATTTGTTGAACCTTATTTATAGATTACTGGTGAAATATAACTTAGAATCTGGAAATGTCAAAGGCTGCATGATTAAATGGATACAAAATTTTAATGTAGTAATAACAATTTAATGGTAGGAACTTCAAAGGAAGAACATAAAATTTACTCTGAACATTTATTTGGAGTAAATTGGTATAAGATGTTTTGTTGTTGCTATATTAGTCCAATTTTGCTAGAGTGGATAAATCATTTTCAAAACATTATTGTTGGCTGGGGGGTTTATTGCCTTTTGTATTGCAGTTTTATTTCTGTAAGCCATCCAGAGTTATGGTGAGTGTGTTGGGCGGCCATATACATTTTCTCAACTAATAAATTTAAAAAGTTGTGAGGATATGCTTTGGCATCTGGAATAACTTTGTACCTTAAAAGTAAATCAGGCACAAGTTTCAACTCAAACTGGAAACCATTCTTAGATTATTATATACATGGGTTGGTACCATGTGAAAAATGGTTTATTTGTCCATAGAAATTATGTGCAATTTTGTGAGAGAGGTGCTTGAATCAGAATAGATTCTTCATAATATGGAGTAAACTTAACACAATGTTATGTAATTACATTTCCTGATTTATATTGTGTTAATCAAGGTTCTTGATATGGTACTTGATATACAGTTGATATATACAGTATTGATACAGTTGCCTCGCAGTGAGATGGGCAGCAAACAAATTTAATAATTAAAAAAGGAATTTAATAATATCAAAACATTTTGCATAATTCAGTGACACACTCCCCCGACCCCACCCCTCACAATTCTCAACCTTTTATCTTTAAACAGATGGAACATTTCTTTTTTTCTAGAGCAAATGTAGTAACTGTGAGTATAGGGTACAGTCTAAATTAGATTGTGTCAATTTTGTGGACAATCAAGTAAAAAAGCTAATGTAATTGATAAATTGGAACAAGAAATAAATTCAGTAGAAATTCAACTTCCAGATGCCTTATGTATCTTCCTCACCCACCAATATTTTCAAGATTGCTTTTATAAATGGATTTTGTAAAGTTCATTTTGAAAAGTGAAATTGCACTGTGTGCCTTGTGCAGAGATCAAACACCTGCTATGTAAAATAAATTGTACTCCTATTTATCTAAAATTTTTATTTTGAAATTGGAATTTGTAATAAAAAAACGCTGATATACAAATTAATATTTGAGTGCTACACTCACTTGGGCTTCTGTAACCCTGGTGTACAAAAATGCTTTTGTCAAGAACTACTTTTCCTCATGAGTTGAAAGCTACATGATGAGTAAGATTGAAGTATGCACTGGGTGAAGGCACAACTTAAAGTAGGGATACTTTTTTCTCTCTGACACTGTAACATTTCTGTCTTTTAAGTAGTAATTTACAGGAAACTGCCAGATAGCTGTTATTTATACTTACCTATACTTATATTTATATATTAAACTTATGTAACCCAGCTTGCCTAGAGGTTATTATCAGAGATCTGATCTGATTTGTTTAAAATTAACTTTAAACTACATAAAAATAACCTGAAGGTTGCAAATCACTTATGTTTGTTCCCTAAAAAATTTAAAATATGTTATCTCAGAATCAGACATAATATATTTTTTGCCACCTTTCTGATTAACATTTTGTTTCAGTCTCAAATCTTCGGTTTGAAAAGAAAAGGAAAAACAATTTATGTAAACGCTATTAGAGCTCTGATCAGTCTTTGTTTGCATTTTCTTTTAGATGAAGATCTAATAAAATATGGTTGGCCAGAAGATATTTGGTAAGTACTTAAAAGGGTCTCCTTTTGTATAATGAAATCCTTTTTCATATGAAACAAATCTTTCTCCTTCCTAATAATTACTTATTAGCATCCTTTCTGGACTCAGACTTAAGATAGGAGAAGAGATCCCATTTCTAATATTATGCCATACCCAAAAAAGTGAGATTCTCTCCCTACTTCTCAAATGTAAGTGGTCTACCATAGCATTTGTGAATTTTCTAATTCTCTCTATAAAAATGCTGTTTGTTTTTTTTAAAAAAGAGTTCATTTCCTGTTGTCTTTTTATGCTTGTGGAGGTTTTTCCCCCCAGTTTCCAGTAATAAGTTTCCAATCTCCCAGTTGCAATTTTGTAGTCTTCCCAAACAAGTTATGCATTCTGTCAAAATGTTTTTCCTATTGGTTTTATGTCTTCTTAAAGGCTTGACTGTAAGAACCACAAGAATACTGGCAAATTATAATTTTAACTCAGCATCAAAATTGATGAGATTTTATATCATCTCATATGCAGACAACATTAACGCAACCATGCTTAATTGTAATGCAATTTCTTTGTTTTTTTACTGTATTGTCTGAACCAAATTGTTGTAGGAGTATGAGCTAACAGAAAGTATGGCTTATCCAAAACAATCATAGCAAAGCAACCCATGGCTTATTAAGTTTTTTTTTGTGTATAATTAATTATTATAGTTATGTAATTATGGTTATATATTTTATATACAATATAATTATATTATAATGTATATAAATATAATTTCTTCCATAGAGAGAATGATAAAATATTCAAATAGTACAGAGATTTATTAAAAGTTTCACAAAAAGCTGCCAGGCTTCATACAAGCCACTCAAACTCTTATTGCGTTTTCCCTTCACACTCTTTTATATCCCAAGGACTTGGGAGAATTAATCTGGATTTCTTCTTAATACAGGTAGTCCTTACTTAGCAACTACAATTGGGACTGCCAACTCTATTGTTAAGCACCACATTCATAAGTGGAAAATCTTCTGACCGTGATAGTTTATAATCTCATTTCAAGTTCATTCATTAGGTGAATCATGGTCGGTAAATGAGACCTCTCATAACTGCTACTTGCAGTTCTACTTCCATATATAAAATATTTGTATTTTGCCTTTTCATACAGATTTATAAGACAGCAAACTATGTAGGCTGGAAATGAGATGTGCTATTTAAAGCCAATTATTATTTAATACAACAGCATTAAATCACTAACATTGCTAATAATATGACTTATTTGGAATGAATTTCAACTTATCAACCATCATCTATCCTGTTACTGATTCCAGACATCTGTTTCTAGTGAAACAGTTTCAGGATTTGACTTTAGTTTTAGTAGGTAAAATCGATGCTTTATGGCCCTTCAAGTTGAAAAGCATGATAAAGATGATAAATACATACTAAGGCTTTGGCACTTCTGCATATGTATTAATTTCCTGAAGAGTAGAATTCCCTAATCTTGACAAAAACAGATGTGTGGATGTGAACTCCCAGAATTTTCAACATCAACTGTGCTGTCTAAAGAATGCTGGGAGTTGGAGACCACACATCTGGAAGTTGACAATGATGGGAAACTGCTGTAGATCTTTTGGGCTTAACTCTTAAAGCATGTGTTTTTCAATTGCTGTGGAAAATAGCTTGTGAACTTATGAGAATCCTAAACGGGAGATTTGTCAGCTTGATGCTTTTGTGTTACTATATAAATGTTGGATGAGAAGTAAATTCTCCACCTCCATAACATTAGTTTAAATAGTAATATTTTAAGAAATGGGAAAATAACCCTTGAAATGAGTTCTTTTTGTTACCTCTATTTACTTCTCCATGTAATCACATTTACTTCATATTTCTTCAATGATGGCCAAGCTTCATAAAGCTGTCACAAAGCCTTCCACGTAATGTCTCTTCAACCAGTTCTTTCTACCACTTGAGTCAAATGGATGCTCAACAAAGTTATTTGTTTTGGAGTCAGACATCACCCATCCACACACAGACAAATAAATAAATTCAATATTGGGAAAAGAGAGAACCAAATGGCACCAAATCTGGACTGAAGGTGAATAGAGTAAGATAGTGAGATCCATCTTTGCAATCGCTTTTTCAAGACTGAAGCCATTTGACGTGTTACAGAAAGAGTTCCTTGTGCTTCTGAATTTTAATTATTGTTTCAAAGGGACAAAGCTAGAAGAGGGGAAAGTATGGAATTCTGTGATGGCTTTAATAAATTTGTTCTTTGTCCAAGTGTGTAGCAAATTGTGGTGATTATGTGGAGAAGTAAATGCAGATAATGACATTGTTTTAAGAATTATTTTCTTATTTAATTTATTCATATATATCTAAATTAAAGTTATGGAAGTCGAGGTATTACTTTTTATTCAAATCTTGTTAGAGGGGAATAACCCTTCCAGCTTCAGCTACAAGAGGTAGTAAACTTCCAAATACTGGTTGTCAAAGGCAACCATGAAGTGATAAAGAAGTGTTCCTTTCATGTTTTTTTAATGTCTTTTGGAGAGGCTTGCAAGATTGTGATTAGAACTAAAGTGCTGGAATATGTGTGTCTTAGGTGTAATTTCTACTTTTTTCCTCCCCAAATACATTTATAAATATTTTGTCTCACCTGGATACTAGTACCCAAGAAATCAATTAAAGAATAAATAGTTGAACAACAGGGCACATTACTCAGATTTATTAAGTTCTAATCTCTGGAAGATACTAAAAATCTGAGCATCTATTTGAGATGATTTATGAATTTGCCTTATTTATTGATAGAGAAATGGTCAAGTTAAGCACAGGATTTTGTTTGCCCAATATCTAGTGCTGTTTTAATCTGGTATCACTGGAGGGAGTACTTGATCTTATGTCGGTATTTTTCACCAAAGTATTTTGCTCTTTTAACCCTCTGGTTTCCTTTTCTTTGGATTCTTAATCTTCAGTCAGAGATTAACATGTTAAGACATAATTCTTCTCCGTACTATTAAGTCACAGAGACCACATGATAATATCTAGAAGTGTTGTGTCTGTGGGGAAGATACTGAATTGCAATTCCTATCAAACTTTTGCACTTTGTCTAGGTTTCATGTGGACAAGCTCTCCTCAGCACATGTCTACCTCCGGCTATATAAGGTAACTGTCCAGTTTTGCTTTTTTTTTGCTCAGTTATATGCATCCATGAATAATTATGGGATGATGCTTTCATAGCTATATAGCAACAATACACAAAATTATGCAGAGTAATACACCAATAGAAATACAAAATTTCCCTTTTCTGGTGGCAGAACTTTGCAGTTTCCTAAGAACATTTCAGTGTTCAAGAATGGCCTGATTGAACATTTGCAACAATGGTTTGATATTTTTCAGGTGTGGACCATGCCTAGAATTCTGATTTCTGTTTTGGAAATCAAAAAGTTATCAGACTAAAATTCTTCTTGAATTCAGCTGAGCATAATTTTCATACTAGGCATAATAAGCTACGAGGAGTAGGACCTGAAAAAAGTATACTTGTTTACATCCTTATGCCTTAAAAACAAGGTCATCCAAAGGAGTCTAATCAAATAGTGCTATGGTGTAATATAGTTTGGATTGCCAAAACTCTAGGATTTCAATCATGGAAAATATAATCAATTTTATTCTCAAAACATCTAACCAAGATGTTATAGTGAGCTATATGATTTTCATGGTTTTTATTTGTATCATGTCAGCTTAATTATATGCTTGTATAGCTTATGGCAGTTAGTGAACCCAGAGTTGTATCTTTGTCTGCAAAACAAGATTTTAAAATGAATGGCTTGATATGACATGCGAAATCTTTCATAAACTGATTTAATTGTGTGCAAGAAAGATCAAGATATACTTTTTTTAAAACAACAGCAATGCTATAGTAAACTTGTTCATTACAATAGCAGCAAATAGTGTTACACCATTATATAGAACAACACATTTTTAATAAGGCAGTATTTTAAATTTCCAGTCCAGTTCATAATTTGCATGAAATGAGATCTAGCCCAGGAAAACTTATATAATACTATTACTCCTTTTAAGCATTTGGCATTTTTGCTATAACAGCCTTATGTATCCATAAATTCAGCGCAAGGGACTGTGAAACTTTTCACAGCAAGTTCTCTGCATTCCCACACCTAGAATGCTCATATCCACCTTGATTTATTTTAGGGGCAAACAGTGGATGATATTCCTAAGGAGGTTTTGATAGATTGCGCACAGCTTGTGAAGGCCAACAGCATTCAAGGTAAAATTTTGCCTATATGAGAAAGTGAGCCAAAATAAATTACAAGGATTTTGAGTGGAGAGTCAAGGAGGAAGGCTTTTGAATTTGGGATTAACAAATACCAAAGCTTCTGAGCCTAAAACAATATGAATCATTTGGAAATTTCAAAATATGAAAAAGGTTGTCCTAGCAAAGGCACAAGGATCAGTGATAATTAGTTTCAGTCAAGTAGATGTCAAATTGTAATGGAAGACAGGATATAGTGTAGCACAGAAATAGGCAATGTTGTAATGTGGATACAAGTAGCATCCATATATTTTCCTTAGTGCTCACCAAGTTCCTTATCCTATTTATTTTTTATTAAAAGAATATATTTTTTAAAAAAATGGAATGCTGCAATGTAAAATTCAACCATCATACTGCATTACATGTAAGAACATTGTTGGCTCCTCAGAGTTCCTCCTGAGATGGTAAAGAATATCATAGGAGACTAGTTTGTATTATGATAAATTTATGTTTTGTGATCGGTCATGTCTTTTCTGTGAACATCTGCACCAGCCTTAAGTGTGCCCACTGCATGTTCTTTAAATTCCAGATGCGCCCTATCCCAACATTGCTTTAATCTAGCATCTGTCCATCTGATGTACCAGTGTGTTGAACAGAGGAAGCCACTTTTAGAGATGGGTCAATATTCGGGTTAATATTTAAGTAGTTGCCTCTGTAAGCCATCTTCTTCTCCTACTTCAGATCTTATCAGGTGCTCATAGAGATTTTCTTCTTTCTTTCTTCCTTCCTTCCTTCCTCTCTCTCTCTCTCTCTCTCTCTCTCTCTCTCTCTCTCTCTCTCTCTCTCTCTCTCTCTTTCTTTCTTTCTTTCTTTCTTTCTTTCTTTTCAATGACTCTTTGCATGTATTTATGGGATTTTTGCCAGTATGAAGTCCATCTTTTCCCAACTTAACTTCTAATGTTTTGTGGGCATTGCTGGGGGCGAGGGAGAAGAGAACATAATTCCCCAAGTAAAATACTGTATGTTCCAAATTTCTTATTGTCTGTGGTCTTAGCCAGCATTGTCTCAGAATTTCCGAAAATTATTGTATTGTGGCCTTCAAAGGAATTTTTGATTATGTTTCCTTGTCCTGTTCCAGCCATGGGGGAACACTAGATAATTAAGATACTGTCGTTAACCATTGATACCTCAGGGAACTTTAGTAAAGGAAGATCTTTCCCTTCTTTTTAACCAGCATTAAGATCACAGAAAACTACTCAGCTTTTCCCTCTAATTCTCCAACCGTATGATCTGCAGATGTATTGGGTTCTAAAGTCCACAGTTCTTCAGTTGCCATAATTTAATACATAAGACAGCTCTACTGGGGACACAGTTCACAAACCCCAAGCTACATTCCAGAAGATCCCCCCTTTCTTTTCTGCTGATCCAAATTAGTGGGGTTGGCTTTCTTCCTTTAGTGAGAGTAAAGTCAAAATACCATGAATATAGTCAGACTCAAGGATCCTTTTTGGAGATCCAAATTCTATAATTTCAATTAATTGTCTAATGACTAGCTATCCAATATAATTTTAAAAATAAGATGTAATAATGGAATGATTATTATGCACCAGCTGCATGGGAGCCTTATTTTTTCAGTTGGCTGGTTAGTTCAAGGAGTGTTATTTTATGTTCCCTCTCTTCCACCTAAGCCAGAAGTTTTGGTTTGTGGAATGCTTCTATTTTTTTGGTTTGCTCAAAATTCCAGATCTAGAATTTTACAGCTGCTGGGTTTGCCTGCTTGCCCTCTAGGACATTGGTTCTCAACCTGTGGGTCGGGACCCTGTTTGGGGTCGAACGACCATTTCACGGGGGTCGCCAAACAACGCAGTCTGCCATTTTTTCCCCTTTTCCTTAGCTGTGCTACTCCCTTTTATTCTATTGGCTTTTGAAAGCCAATAGAATAGACTCCCTTGAATAGAGTCTAATTCTATTGGCTTTCAAAAGCCAATAGGAATTGTTCAGGTTGTCTCTGCCCTGCTGAGCCCGCCAAAAGTCCCATTCTGCAAACGGTGCTGCACCATTTGAGTAGTCCTCGACTTACGACCGGTTGAGTAGTCCTCGACTTACGACTGGTTGGGGTCGCGGCATTAAAAAGGTTGAGAACCACTGCTCTAGGAGATATGAGCAGTTGAAAGTTGAGGCTTGTACTCAAATTGAGCTGAATGCTTATATGATCTCTTTTACCATAGGCCACCGAGCATCTCTTAGAGATGTTTTCTAGCCTTGAAAACTCCTTTCAGTTCTGCGCCTTAGATTCTGCAAACTTTTTTTGAGGAAATACTAGGGCACCATGTGCGTAAGATTAAAAGGAAGGTTCAGTATTATCTCATAAATTTTAAATTTTTATCCTGCTGTATCTGCATTCATTGGATCACATCTCAGTATTTGAAGAGAGCACTCTAGGCAGATACAAAATGGGTTACAGAGTAAGTGTTCTGAAAGCCCCAATATAATATTAGGGGATCAAATACAGTTTCCAATTGTCATTCAAAAATTTCATGTGCTGAATCATAATTTAGGACTTTGAGAGTTAAGTACAAATTTATTTTTGAGCTTTTGGGAGATAATATGGATAAAACTAAAATTATAAAGTGGTGAAGAATATGGAGCCTTGTTAATCCAATTCTTGTCAGAGTAAAACAGCCTAAAATCCCCCCAAAACGTGCATGCAGCCTCCCAGATGGCTCCAAAATTGCTATCAAATTGTATAGTGATTTTTAATAGGATACAACAGTGTTTCTCAACCTATGGTCCGCAGACCCCTGGGGGGCTGTGATGTCACAATATTTGGTACGATCTAGTGCTTTAACTCTTGAGTTAACTCTTGGTGGTCTGTGGCCATGGTCTGTGGCCACAAAAGTATTTAAAGAGGGTCTGTAGTGAAGAAAAGGTTGAGAACCATGGGATAAAAGAAATATTTTCAATAATCTAAATTAAACCTAGTCCTTGTCCTGCAGTCATTTTTGGAATGCAGCCGTTAGTATGCTACTCAAAGTCTAAGTATGTTCTCAAAAAATAGATATGTGTGGAACAATAAATGTTGCATTATCCAGAGTTCTTTACAATTTGTGTCAGTTTTGGATAGATAAGCTCCATGCTTCAAAGCTAGAAAATAATAGCAAAATGTGTAGGGCTACATATGGAGGATTATAACTGTTGAATTATGACTTATATTTAGATACTCCTTTCGTGCCTTGACTATTATCATGGGAAGCAGATGGTTTGTTCAGTTGTTGTCTTTAAAAATTTCATCCCAAGAATCTTGGAACATCTCTTTAATTCTTGGCGTTGCTTCCCTGTTCCTGCAGGAATTAGACAGATGAAAGATTGAGAGTCTCTAACTAGTACCTTTCTGGGAATAACTGGAGCTAGTCAATTGCTCTGAACCTCAATTTTTAGCAGATGTGATGTAGCATGATTGGGCAGTATTGTGGGAGCTGATGAGATCTTCCACTCTTTCTGCCTCTTTTACATAATTGGAAACATAAAAGGTATTTCAAGTTTCTTGGAAAATAGCTTAGCTGTAGATATTGTATTCTTACTATGTAAATGTTTCTGATCCTAATTAAGGCATTGAGAAAGATGCCCAGAAGTGGGCATAATTACGCTTCTTTTTTTTCTATATAAGTACTCTCTTTTTTTAGGCTGCAAAATGAATAATGTTAATGTAGTATACACCCCATGGGCCAACCTAAAGAAAACAGCAGACATGGATGTGGGCCAGATTGGATTTCATAAACAAAAGGACGTAAGTATCTTCTTCCTCCCTGACCTCTCCAAAGGTTTCAAGCTACTTTCCTTCATCAGACCAAGAAGCTAATGGCAGATTTTGCTAATCTTCTGTAAAATGCAGAAAGAATATGTGGGAAAGCAGAAGTATCTTTGGCTTCTTCTCTCACCACTAAAGTTAAAGTCCATGAAAAGCCTGAGACTGCAATGGAGATCTGATACTGATTGGAACCTTTACGAGTTGCAATGCAGAAGGGTCAACAGCATTGCCCTGCTGTTAATTATTTGGTTTCCTGATATGATGTTTCAGCTAAACTCCCAATAAATGACATAGTGTGAGAAACATTGCCAATGTTTAACCTATGATACCTTTTGTAGCAACTTGTTATACATGACTTCCCTTTATTTCTAGTAATTTGATTGCAAGATGATTGTCTTGACTTCTAATATTCTAGTGCTATCTCATCTGCAATTCCTGTGTTTAGAATAAATTGTGCAGATAAATACCACAGTTCACTAAATTTGGCTCTTCCAGTTGCAAAAGGTAAAAGTAGAAAGAATTGATCTTGGTCAAAAATGAAAGGATGAAGCATATCATACACATGTTCTTGGGGAGGACAGTATAGACAGTCATGTGAAGAGCACCAACAAGAATAAATCAATGAAGCTCCATCCCAATCATCTTTGGATAGTAGCTATATTTGTTGTTCATTATACCTATAATTTTAGAGGGTTGTCCAAAACTGCTGGGAACAGTGCTTTTAATGAATTGTTAGGATCATCTTTGCATACTGGGAGAGGGGATGTATTTTGGTTGGAAAACATGATTTGCACATATAAGGCCTTCCATCAGCTTCTGTCTTCCTAGATTAAAAGAAAACTATAGAATTAGGTCTGGGAAAGGTTCTGTGCTACTCCCCCAGGATGACTTACGGGCCAGTGAAATAATTTGATTTAAATTGCTATTTTCACTGTGTTCAAAATTTTTCTTTGCCTTTAAAGACTTAGAAATAAAATGGAAAATGGAAAATAAAAAAATGAAAGAAATTTAGAGGAAACATCTCCAGCAACCATAGTAAAATTTAGAGGAAACATCTCCAGCAACCATAGTAAAATGAATGCCATATAATAATTAGGGGGGAAAAAGCAAGTGTTCTTCAACTAGGAAGAGTCCTGTCTTTATGTTTACTGTTTCTCTTTCAATTGAGATTTCCAAACTCTTTTTAAAAAATCTTAAAAATGTAAGTGATCTATCACCTTTTGAAGCTTTTATTTCTACATATCTATTTCTCTTGGAAGAAATCCAGTCGCTGAATTATTCTTAACTAACTAGTTTTAGGAAAACTAAGAGCATTGCTGAAGGACTTGGTTTTACCAGTGAATTTTTTAAAAGGCAGAAGATTCTGAAAAAAATCCATTAAGAACCAGCCATTACAGACATTATACAAAAAATATATTTTTTATTATTTTCTTGAGAATAAATATGGAGCTAAAGTATTTGGCACATGCATAAATATGTGAAAAAATGAAAATTAGAATATTTCGGACATGTGACACGACACCCAGAAAAATACGGCATACTCCATTTAATACTCCAGGGAAAGATTGAAGGCAAAGGAGGTCCAGGCAGAAGAAGAACACTGTGGCTTCAAAATCTAAGGGACTGGTTTGGACAAAACTCAGCAGCACTTTTTCGTGCGGCTGCTGTTAAAAACAGGATCGCCAACATGATCGCCAATGTCCGATAACGGATATGGCACAAGAAGAAGATGAATATGTGAAATTTGGCTGAAACCACACAAATTCTTGGGCTTCTTCTTATCTATTCTTGAATTATCAGCAATTGTAGAAGAAGAAGTTACAAACTTTATGAAGCCTTAGTCCAGGGATGTCAAACTCGCAACGTCACGTGACGTGTCATGATGTATTGTGACTTTTTTTGCCATGGCCAGCAATAGGGTGTGCGTGGTTTCGCTATGATGCATCCGGCCCGCGGTCCAGCAGTTTGACACCCCTGCCTTAGTCCATCATCTATCCACAGGAACTATATATGTGACTTGAATCCAGGGTCACTTAGACCCCGAGTGAAGAGATCAATGGGGCTAAGGTCAGCAAGTATCCTTTTTTCCAAATGGGAATATACATGCTGGCTATTTGGCATATGTGACTTTGAAGACTTCCTACATTATTTTCATCAAGTGATCTAATATCCTGAGCCTGGAAAAACAAGTCTTTTTCAGTGACATCAGAGGGCTGTGAATCAAAGAGGGGAGGCCCCTGCATTTTTCAAAATATATTTTTAACCAAATGAAAGCAGAAAGTTACTGCTTTAATGTTTTTATTTGGTGAACTAGGTGAACCTCAGGATAGTGTCCTGCTGTTCTAAAAGAACATCTGTCAGTAACATTTAGAAGTGAACCCAGGACAATCAGAATATTTGGTCAGTATGAGCATGGGTTTTAAGGCTTCACAATAGAACAGCCTTCAGAATGTTTCTTTCTGTATTGACTTTATGGGGTTTGAGTATGTAGGAGAATTTGGAGGGAATGTGCCTGTCAGTTTCCTACCAGTCAGTACTTTGGTAACTAATAGTGCAATCAAGGAAACTCATATATGTTTCAGAATTTTCTCTTTCCTTAATTGGATTTCTTAAATTAGTGATTGCTCTCCAATGTTCCAAAGTTCTACTTTGAAAGGCAGAAGCAAGTCTTATAGACGCTGATTTCAGAGGGTTTCTGATAGTGGTTTCTGGAAGCATTAAAAACCCAATCCATGTTTCCTTATCCCAATTTCAAATTCTCATGATTTTTTCTCTTTATTCTGCAGTATGGATAGAAAACATTTCAGTGACATTGACATCAATCCTATATCTATGGTGCCAAATACAATTTTAGTCAATAGACTTAAGGATCACAAAATTGCACAATTGGAAGTAATTATCTAAATCATCAAGTCAAAAAAATTTTTAATGACTGCTTTACTTTCGTGACTTATGTGCTTGTAACAGTCAATATATAGAAAAAAAAACATGGTGACAGATGTGGCCTTTCTGTAGTAATTTCTGTAGTAATCCTGTTTACACCAGGATCAGATCAAAATAGTATCTCTTAAATGTCCACTTTCTTAGTACCTGTAAAAGTATTGGCTCTCCAAGTACATGACCATTTGAGGTGTTTCTACATCAGTGTTGCCTCAGGGAACAGAAACCTGAGTGTTACTCAAAGTTAATTCAGCTATATTTTTTATAAGAATTACAGTTCTTTCCTGTTCCAAGGTAAAGATAGTGACAGTGGAGAAGAAGATAAATGAGATTTTGAACCGACTGGAAAAGACCAAAGAGGAACGATTCCCAGACCTGGCTGCAGAGAAAGAAGCCCGTGATAGGGAGGAGAGAAATGAGAAAAAGGCCCAGATCCAAGAGATGAAACGAAAGGAGAAAGAAGAAATGAAAAAGAAAAAGGAAATGGAAGAGCTTAGGTGAGTGAGGAGATGGGTTCCTTTCCTGCTATCCCTAGAATGGGCAGCTATGGAAGGTCTGATTGAACTGACAAGTGCAGATAGTATCCATAAGTTTGGATGTTCAACAGGTCATGGAAGAGTTTTGTTTTAAATTTTGAAGGGAGGTGGTTTGGCTTTTTGAACAACTTGCTTGGATGCCAGCCCAACTCTTGATTTCTCTCCTGCGCCCCTGACTTTCCAAATAACTTTAAATAGAACTTTCTAATAATGGTGGTGTAATGCCAATATTTCAGCTTCATCCTAATGCTGCTGCAGGTTAACAGTTTGTGCTGTACAGAATCAACAGAATGCTCACACAGAGTATTGTTACAAATGTAAGTAATTAATTTCCCAAGATGGAATGGATTGCAACCTGTTCTAGCCATATAGTTCACTAATCAAAATGTTCTTCTTTGCTCCTTCCTCCCTTTCTCTTCTTGGTATTCCTTGTAGGCAACCAGGGCAGCTAGTTTTTGCAATTATACAATATGTAGAATGGTACTTCTACAATTTGATATCTTCTTGCTGATCAGACTACATTCTGCTATTTCAGAAGAGTAGTCTCAAAATGTATCCTCTCTCAGAAATTATCCGTCCTTTAAGATAGGCAAGGACTGGTTAGGAAACACTTATCACACAAATGATTCTTAGTCATTTTATTTTTGTACCGTATAATAACAGAATGTTGAAAGCCTAAGAGAAATCCTGAAGATTTCAGCTCTATTCCTGCAGCCCCACAAATGACTTCCCCTCCACACCAGAGGGGAGCTGAAATCCTTTGGCAGACTGCAGAATGTTTAAGAGAGAAAGGTGTATAAGCTGGGAGAGTTTCAGCTGAAATCTTTTGGCAGGCAGCTCTTTCATTCTGTCTCCTTAATGACCCAGAAGATCACTTAATGTGTGTAATCAGGAATGTTGGGATTGTGGTTGCTGAGCAAAGCAGTTATGTGGGGATTTTGCTTACCAACTTCTTCACTCAATAACTAATATTCTGATGCCAGTTGTGGTCATTAAGCAAGGATTATCTATAGTTTGTTTTTCTGTGTTGCAGCTATGTGCCTTTAGAGCAGAGATCCCCAATCTTTTGGCCACCGGGCCTGGTTCTATGGAGAGAAGTTTTTTCCGCACACCAGATGGTGTGTGGTTTTATGTGCTGCCTACATCTCGCGGATGGGTCTTTGTTTGTTTGTGGGAACTAGTTGCTGGCATGCCATGGACCGTTACTGGTCCATGGATCGGGGATTGGGGACCCCTGCTTTAGAGTTTACAGGAATCTTCTTAGGTTGTTTTATTCTAGAGATTTTGAAGATAAATTCAGCAAGAGCTGATACTTGTATATGGTTCAATCAAAAGACACTGCCAGCATCAGTTTCTAATTGGTCATATTACAATTAAAGTTCCAAAGTTCAGTAAACAAGCCTGCCAGCATCTTACTCCCCATTGTAGAAATTTTATGTTTATCATTCAAACCAAGCCACTTTTGGATCTGTGGAAACTGGAATTTGAAATCTAGTCATGAATTCTAATTGTCACAATTTTTTTCTACACTTAGATGTTTAGCTTCTAATTTATAAACTCACTTTTTTCCCTTTTATTGTCACTCATGCTGAGTTGTACCTCAGTGGCAAAATTCCCATTTATATTAATTATTTAACCTTAAAAAATTTAAATGTATTTGCTTTCTTTTTACAGAAGTTACTCTTCCTTAATGAAAGCAGAAAATATGACTTCTAACCAGGTGTGTTTTCTGATACTTTTCTAATGAGACTATAGATATTATGATAGTCTTCTTTGAGTCCTCCTTTCATGCTACGACTTAGTAAGTAACATGTACAGTAGAGTAACAGAGAATGAAATGCTTCTTGCTTACCAAATTGAGTCCTAATTTTTCCTGATACTAGGCTACTTTATTAGAAAAATCTGTAGTCTTGAGATCTTCACTTTCTATCTTGGTAAATGCAGTCCATCATTCTCCTCCCATAGTAAGTCTTGGATAAGTCATGCATAGCCATTATGTCTAATGGTAATTGATAGTATTACTCTCCATATAATTTTCTAAAGTATCAATCTGCCTTTTATAAACAAATGCCAGTTTACTAATGTGCTTGATAAAAAATATATTATCTTTTATCTGTCCTGAATTTTCTTTAATTGGTTTCTTTGGACAATGCTCAAATTCCCTTATTATAAATAAAGGAAAGAAACTTTTTTCTACCGACTTTTCCACATCATTCATTATTTTATGCAATTTTGTCATGTTAGATGTCTTCTTGTCTACACTAAAATGTTTCAGATATTACAGCCTTTCCATACAGAAGAATGCCTCCCAATAAATTGACATTGTGGCAGCTATTTCTGCTTCTTTACAAAATGCTTTCTAAAATGTAATTAGCATTGCCAAAGTGATCGCACTATAGATTTTTATATAAGGTCATTTCAAGATAGGCTTTTTAAAAAATTCTTTAAAAAGAATTTTAAAGTTCTTTTTTGAATGATTTCCCCATTTCAAATAATTCCTTCTGTGGAACTTAATGGGTGACCTGTGTCATTCATGTAGCCTTCACTTACTAATGGTAAAGGGGGCCAGAAAAACTGTTGTTAAATGATGCGGTCAAGGTGTGGTATCATGTGACTGCACCAACTTATCACAGTAGTTCCAGCAGTCCCAGTTGCAGTTGTTAGGCAAATCCTGCGTAGTCATGGTGTCCGGAATCATACGACCAACTACCAATTTCCCCATTGTCTTTTCTTGTTGAAAGTTGTCAGTGAAGGTTGCAAGGGAATCAGTAACATCTTACCTCAGGAAACTAGTCTACAGCCATTCTCTGTGGCAGTGATTTTCAACCACATTGCTGTAGTATCTTGTGTGCTGCACCTCATCAGCTAGAACCCTGTCTCAGGGGCAGAAACTAGGGTGGACTGCCTCCATTTCTTCCCCTGTGTCTCAGCAACCTGTGATGTTATGGGACTTTTGTGATCCGGAAGTCCCACGTATGTGATGTGTACTGTGAGACGAAAATGTTTGCAAACCTCTACTTTGAGGTCATAGGAATGGAAGAGTGTGATTTCAATATTTCTTTCTCTGAGGAAGTTACAACAATTAATTGAAAGAAAAAGAGAGAAAGGGGTTCTGATATTAAATCTGTCATGCTGAGCAGCCTAAAATATTAAAGTCATAAAAATATCCCTTCTGAATAATTTTTGTTTGTCTTTCCTTTCACAGGATGGCAATGACTCCGATGACTTCATGTAAATCTAGCACCTTCCTTGTGGAAGATGAAGATGAATTTTGACATCTTAGCCTTTTGCTCTGGATGCCAAAAATAAGCAAATGAAATTGTTTTATTGTGAGCAGCAAGTATCTGTTCATTTTCCTGGACAGATCATTCCTGTTAAAGTTCTGAAACCATCCGTTGTGACTCCAGAGCTACTAGGGTGTCTTACTTCCTGGAGAGGCTGGATTTTGGGGTGACTATATTTTCAGGATAGGTTGAGGAGAAGGCTACACTCAAGAGGCTTTGAGCCAGAAAATCAGTTTCTGCCTTAAATTTTCCTGGGGAGCAGATTTGGAAAGTTTTGCCATTATCTTTTCAATATGCATCATTGAGCTGAGAAATATTTTTATCTCACAGTGTTTGGAGTTTGATTTTTTTTTTTTTTTAGTTTATTTGGTTGTTTGGGTACCTGGTTGCACCAATTACAATTTGATACCTCTCATCCCTTAGAAATCTGAATTCAGAACAGCTGTCTTTCCATGCTTATACTTGGCTAGAATCTAAAAGCATCTTTCACCTAGCAGTCAGCATTTCCTTGCATGTGTAGCACCCTGCAAAACTCAGTGCCATCTTTCAAAGAAAGAAGTATGCACTTTTGGGCTGCTTTTGTTATGTTTGGGCTCCTTGTAATCCTGATGCAGAGCTTTACATGGGCTTTTTTTTTTATCTGCCCAGAGTTTGCATGGGTATAGTAGAGGAGGAGCCAGGAAAGCTTCCACTGTTGATTCTCCATTCAAGAAGGCATTCAAAAGGTCTACTTCTTTGGTTCTCTTCTGACCAGCAACATATAATATCTCTTTGCAGTGAACATCAACCTTTTTCTCCCATACAAAACGAAAACTAAAAAACCAACAAAACAAAACCAACAAAAGGTGGTAAGCTGCTTTCTCAATATTGCCCCTTGCTTTGGCATTACCCACATTTTTCTTGCTTGGGGATTTTGTCTGTTTTCTGTCTTATGGTGTCACCGGGGCATCTTCTAAAATGTGTAAGTATTGCATATGAAGTGAGCATCCCTAGATACGAAAACTGTTTGCTTAGCCTAGTAGGGGAAGATATAAGGTGAATTTCTTTATCTGAACAAGTGCCTCAGTATAAAAAAAAAATATGGGTTAGAGTTAGGGTAGTAGCTACAATCTCTAAAGTCTACAACCTCTAAACTAGAGAGTTTCTGATAGGATGTTGGAGAGGGAAAAATAGGCTTGCTAAGTCACCATCTTTTACTGTATTCACTTGTTTTCTGCTGTGTTATCACTGAACATGCAGAAAAAGTTAAAGGCTGGCCTTGACTTCTCCAAAGGCTCAAATTCCCACTGCTGTTCCTGATGCAAATTTTTTAAAGTACTTAAATAATCCTAAAAAATGCCTTCAAAGTAGTTCAAATTTCAGCACTGAAATTTTGTCACATTAGAAGTTTACATATGCTCAGTAGGAAACCCCAAAAATAAATAAATAAATAAACACAACCCACTGAAATTTGGATCTGTATGCTTTTGTAGGGTTCCATACCTTCCTGAAATCTGCTACGATAGTTTCTCCAACTCTCTGAAGCAGAGTTTCTGAGCATGTAGGAAGAGAAAATAGTGCTAATAGAAATCTAGTTATGCAACATTGGGCCTTGGACTTTACTTCAAAGATGTATTGGGTCTGCAGATCAGGTTTCAGCATCTAGTTAAAGAAAGATACACACTAGTCAATGGGTTTATAGTAAAAAAACAATCCCCAGAAGATAAGCTAATTTATTAGAAGGGTAATACTGCATACATTAAATATAATACTTTTATTGGCAACTTGTCATACTACAAATTATTCAGAACAAAGAGTATTAATTTTTTTCACAAAGAAACAAAAACATGTATCCAGTCATTGATTTCACAGAATGTCACTGATCTTCAGCAATTTGAAATTGCTGAATGTTAACATTTTCAGTAATAGCTTGGCAAACTCCCATTCCAAATTTAGTTCATTTCCTTCTGAGACTTTACACAAAGTTTGGCTCAATATGCTGTTCTCATTCTCTCATAAAATCATTCATTTTTAAAGAGTTGCAAATAGTATAATCTCATTGGATTAGTATTAGCCTAGATAGATTAAAATGTTTATATATAAGTAAAAGCCAAGCTTCTATTCCTAACATATTATTATGCCCCAATTTGTGGTATTGTCTCAAATGGTCTGGCTGTTTAATACTATTTTTGGAAAATGAGACCTAGTTTATAGCTTCTATCTCCATCCAGGAAGTTCAGTATATTTAAAAGATGGCTTCTAACTATTTGGGCCTTCTAAGAGTGATAATCTTTTACTGTATTCATTGTATAGACACTGTGACATGCTTGTAAAATGACTACTATGATTCTGGAGACTAGTATGCTCAGGATTTCAGTGCAGTCTGGGACCCTTTCCTTTCTCTTTGCTTTGGAACAAGGGTTTCTTTCCTTGTTCTCATTGACTTTGGGAAAGTGAGAGGATCAACAAAGTGAGGGAAATGACCCCAAATAATTTCTAAACATTCAGTATAAATCATTTTTATTAAGGATAACTTTAAATTTCAGGAAATATCAACTTTTTGCAACAAAGAATTTTAAAGCGATGACTCAAAAGATTCTTCTGAATAATAGAACACCTTTAACCGATTAGAGGACACGTGTACTTTTTTTGTTTTTAATGTATTATGTTGTTGGTTTTAGATTATATCTTGCAACTAAATTGTTGAGCTGTTGCTATCCTTACATAAATGTTCATTGCCGAGACTGCTGTTATTTTCTGACTGAAAGTCATCCAGACAGTTTCCCAAGTTCAGTGATTTTGTTCTTCTGAAGGATTCAATCATCTGTGCATAGCTGTCTTTTGTCTTCACCTGAATCTTGTTCTAACTGACACATAAACTATTTAAACCTATCACTGTCTATGTTTTTTTATTTTACATAATTTGGATTTCTCTTATATTTGTGAGGCACATGGACAAGTTATGATCTGCAATGTTTCTCTGCATGCATTGGCAGAAATTTGTACTATTAGTACTATTCCCATTAAATAGTTTTTTAAAATGTCTGCTACATTCTCTGTTTTTCTCTTTCCCCATCTTTTTTTTTTAATTGAAAAGTTTTACAAAAAATTACAAAATATACCCCAAACCCACCCCCTACCCCCCCTACCCCACTTCCCAGAGCTGAATACAGGGTAATAAATATAATAATCATAATCTAACTAACATTAACCAACAATATAGATAAACAAATATAATGCGCTTTAACTCTCTTTTAACACAAAGTAAACAATTTAAGAATAAACTTAATCATATAAACAAATTAAAATCCCAATTTATAAACAACACAATATCATAAAATTTCCACTATACTAAACTATTAATAATAATAATAATAATAATAATAATATTCTAAAATTTATTCATAAAATAAATGAAACTTTTCAGTCCCATATTTATTCTGAATATAATCTATCCATTTTCTCCAAACTGAAATGTATCTTTCTTGTGAATAATCCTTCAAATAATCTTTCCCCATCTTTTAAGTCATAAGACAGAGGCTTGAACATTGTAAGGTCTGTTTAGTACAGCGGTTCTCAACCTATGGGTCGCGACCCCATTTGGGGTCGATCGACCATTTCTCGGGGGTCGCCAAACAAGGCGATCTGCCATTTTTCCCCCTTGGGGGGCTGCGTCGCGCATGCGCACCGTGCATGGGGGCGGCACCCCACATGGGGGCGGCACCATGCGTGCGGCGCTGCGCCGTGCATGGGGGCGGCCCCGCGCATGCGCGGCACGTTTGTGTGACGGGGGTCGCCGTCACACAAACGTTGAGAAGCACTGGTTTAGTACTAACCTTTCACAGAGGTATTAGAGGAGGTAATTTCAAGATAGTGAATTGGGATAAATGAGACTACTTTTAGGTATCTTTTATTCAGTATTTTATTCAGTTACAATCATTATTGATGCTTGGTGACTTTGATGGATAGAATAACAATTATGAAAAATTAGAATAAACCCAAAATTATAGTAATAGTCATTGGACTTGAGATAATCATTCTTTCCCAGGTCTCAACTCTGTATTTTTTTCCCCTTATCATCAATGAAGTTAGAAAAAACACCCTAATTAGTAATCTCCAGGAATAAGTTAAATTTAAAAAATAAATAATCTTAAATTTTAGATTTAAGGTTAAAGTTTTGAATTTTTGCAGTTGGACTAAAATCCTATGGCAAACCTTGAGTCCATATTTTTTTTTAAAAAACCTGTTGATTATTTCTTAAGTTGCAGCTGCTGTCATGTGACCTGTTATGTTGTATAAGCAAAAAACATACAATTTAACTGGTTAAATTTAATGAATTCATTTTGATTAAATGAAGTGTCGGGTAGCTTTTTGTTGCATCCATCCAGCTAACAATCCCATGCCTATAAAGCACATTTGTTTTGCTTCCTGCAGTAGTCCCACATACCTATTCTCAGAAAAGTAACTAGCAGTAGACATCGATTAAATATTTATTTAGGTTAAGCATAGATTTGTCTCTGGGGAATCTTATTCTGATTCTTTTAATTTACAACTAAACATTTTCCGCTTGTTTTGTGAAGTAATTTGGGTAAATACTTGCATGCAAAGTGATAGTAAGTTTGTTTATATTAGATTGTGAATGATTGATTTTGATTTATTTGTATTTATATTTGGCTGGAAGTAAACAAATAAAAAGGGGAGTGATGGCTCAGTGGTTAAAGACACTGAGCTTGTCAGCTGGAAAGTTGATAACCCGGGTTCAAGACGCCATGTGCCATGTTAACGGGATGAGCTCCCGTTACTTGCCCCAGCTCCTACCCACAAAAGCATGCAAAGGCAAGTAGATAAATAGGTACCACTTGGTGCATAGTCATGCTGGCCATGTGACTACAGAAATGTCTTCAGACAACCAGGGCTTCCTTGGCTAAGAAATGAAGATGAGCACCGCCCCTATAGTCAGACACGAGTGGACAGGGGAAACCTTTAAAGAAATAACATTTCAGTCAGAATCAATAGCTGAGATCTGCATAACCAGTTTAAAGATTTGGACACTCAGGTGGCTTGGCTGAGATAGAGTTTGGTCTTTTGTCAGATCAGAAATGTTGCAACATGAGAGTGAAAACCTATTTAATGTAGCTGCAGCTGCTCAGATCTTCCAAGGGTTGTCTCACAGAAGAAAGAAAAGAACAATTCTCTGCTGGGGATTGCTTCTTGAAAGTCACAAATCTGCACAAAAATAGACTTCATCTGAACTTTTAAGAGCAGCTCAGTTATGGTGCAACCCACAGTGTCCCAAAATGCATGAGGCTGGGATGAATTAGATGCCTTGATCCTTATAGAGATTTAATTAGATTAGATAATCTTTATTGTCATTTTTTACTGTGGGCACAAAGGCACACATTAAAAATGAAATTTAGTTGCTTGCTCTCAAAAGTGTAATACACATTTAAACATGCTATATACAACATATGTATAGACCTACACCCTTATGTATAAGTAACATAAATATTAATCGCTGTCCATCTTGAATATATAACAAAAGGAGGAAGCTTGAGAGTTCACAAGGTTAATACTGTATGGAACAAAACTGACTGAATCTGGATGTTCTGCTTTGGATACCACGAAGCCTCCCCCCAGAAGGTAACAAGGAAAGTAGGTCGTGAAGAGGATGTGTAGTGTCCCAGACAATCTTGTGGACCCTGCTCAAGCAATGCTTATGTGCTATGTCCTGGATAGAAGGGAGGGAACTGCCAATGATCTTTTCAGCCATCCTCACCACTCTCACCATTTGAACCTGATTACTCATTTGAATACCAGTCGTCATAAATTAGATTGGGTTTTTTTGTTATCTTTTTATATAGTTCGTAGATAAAGACGTTGCCTCTTAAAACGTCCCACCCCCAAAGCTCACAAGAGCCCACTTTCCGCTAGCTTTTTTGCTTTTTGAAAGCTGTAGTGTTTCGCTTTTATCGGTAGAGGGAGCTGTAATGCTGAGAAGTTTCAGTATCTCACGTAAGTGAGAGGAATGAGTGATAGCAGCCCCTGGCCCGCTTCAAGCTTGGAAGCTCCTCAGTGTCAAACTTGGCTAGTACTTGAATGGAGGACCATCCAAAACACTCCAGAGGATAGCAACAGCAGAACTCTTTCATAGTTAAAAAATTACATGAATATACTAACTGACTAAGAACTCATAATAATCTATAAAGGTTTAAAGCATTCTGAATGCCTTTTCATTCTGCTTTGCCTCAGTCATTTCTCTGCTTGAAACATGAAACTAGAATTCAGTCTAAAAATCTTTTGTATCTTTGCTTTTTTATTTAATTTGGAACACATATCTATATAAGGTATTTAGTACAATACATTTTTTTGCTTCATCACTAAACTTGCAAACTGGAACATACTAAAACAGTTTGCTGAATCCATTAACGCATCTCATTCCAAACAAATTCACTCATACACTCAACCTGCTGCTTTCCACCTCCCAGAAACCCCATCTAACATGTCCCCTATACTGGCTGGAAATTTTGAGTTTCACAGCGCTAACGTACTAAGTGGTTTTCATGCTGAGGAAGGTGGCATCTAAAGCTCCAAAGAGAATAATTAGGACTGGCCAGAAGGAGATTTGTGCATCTGTTTTTGGAATATGTTAAGATTGAGCTCAACGGTTTGGAACAATTTTTGTTTTCCAGACTGGTTGGTGTTTGTTGGTTACCATCAGCAGCTGCACACAAATGAGGCTATTGGGTGGAGGTGTCTCCTCTCTCTTGCTTGTTCTGGAGACCTTTCCAGAACATTATGAGATTTTCCGGTTGGGCTGGTACTTCTTTGGTGACCGTCATCTTTTTGCTGGAAATCTGTCAGGTTGGGCCTCTTCATGAAAATCTAGCAGAATGCTGGCCAATGGACTTAGGCTTCCTGAACCCTTGGCATGAGACCAAGATTAGTCTTGACCTAGACATCAAACTCAGTTCTGTGGGATTGGCAATGTCTCAGTGGAAAATTGGACATCTGTACTATCGTTTTGCCAGTCTTTGTATGAAAATGAAATATACTGCTGATAAACAGCATTAGTCCTGAGGGAAGGAGTACTTTTAGAGAGATCAGTTTGGGAATACTGTTTTTATTGTATTTCTGGCAAATAAAAAAGAGCTGTTTAAAACACAAAAGGTCAAGACCTGGTAGAAGGATGACAGTTTATATGGAAACTGGCTTCTTTAGCTTTCTTTTAAGCACATTCAAGGGGGAAAAACATGCAGGTTTGCCTGCCATCCCAACTTGGTGTTATCTAATGCAGCTTTAAACTGGCTTATTCAGAAAGACACCTGGGCAACTAGAAACTTTCCCACACTGCTTGATTTGCATGCATAAATCAGCTACAAATGAAACTGGACCTCAGATTTTAGCCCTTTCCTCCACAGCGGCCTGAGGAATTGTGAGAGGTGAAGGCCACATATCTTAAAGTAGCTGAGATTGAGAAATTCTGATCTAGGACACTCTGCAGTTGGAGCACTTCAGTTACAACAATCCGCAGAAAAGTCAATCCAAGTAACCAGATTTATGTCAAGAAACCTCGCTCTGCCAGAACAGCCATGTTAAATATGAACCTTTGTTTTTGGTATAATTTTTAAACAGCGTAAAGAACCCCCTCCCTTTGACCTATTTTCTTTCCTTTTTCCTTTCATATCCTTTCAGATTGATACAAGATGTTGAATCAAACTGCCAGTAACTAATTACAAGTTGACACAAGCTAACTACATACACAGGCAAAGAAATTAGAAAAAGATGACAAAGCCATTCCATGTCTGTAGACTTCTGGAGAGTCCAGATTATCTGGAGACTTATCTGAGTTTAGATTCAGGCTTTGTTATCCAATTGAAACTGCATTGGTTGCTGTTTGATAATTACTGGTGACATTAGGATAGGGCGAAATGTGGCCTTTCTCTCTTGTTTACTTTATCATTGGCATTTGATCTTATTAATCATGGTATCCTGTTAGACCAGCTGCAAGTGTTGGGAGTGTGTGGATGTTGTGTTGTTTCTAATTGGTGATGGGTGGGAAAAGGTTAACTGGTGGTTATTCACTTATAGGGTGCTACGGAACTTGGATCCCCCTCTGTTACATGACTTCTGGGTTTGGCTTAATGTTGCTCAGCATGGGATGAGTTATCAATATATAGGTGACAAATACCAATTGCTTCCGGCTGAATAGTGATTATGGTTGAGGTAGAGGTGCTGATCTCTACCTCCACAATATTATATTAAAGTCAGGAAGGGGAGGAGCAAAGTAAAACAGTTCCAACCTTTGCAATGAACCTGTACGGGTATTTTAGTTGCACAGACTATGCATTTCACCTGCTGTAGCCTAGTCCTCTTGCTTCAATTAATATTTACACTGAAAGACTCCTTGTGTTTTGGGAGTGTAGCAAAAGTGAATTTTTAAAAAATTACTTAGTCATCAGAATCAGGCTTGTCAGCATCCCCAGCAGCTGCAGAACTGTTGACCTTGGCTTGGGATAATGGAGTAAATGAAAACCCCCAAAGTCTTGGACTGGGCCCTGGCCTCTCCTTTATGCAACGGCGTCTTTTCCTGCTGAGCCAGCAGTAGCCAGGGAATCCTTGGCTGACTGTGGGTAACGCAAGGGTGGGAGATCATACAATCCATTTCCTCATATGTGATTTCAAATGTCTCCTAGTGTCACTTAGTCATCATTAATGTGACATAAATCCTGTCTTTAACATGGTTGGGTAATATTGGAAGATTCTGTAAATCAGAACTGAGCAAATGGCTTTTATTTAGAACTTGGCGAAGTTCAAAATTGGTCTCTTAAATGTATTTAACAGTCAAGGAGTGGATAACCTAGTTGTTCTTGATCTTCTTACTGGTCTTGTGCAGTAATGTCAATATGGATCTAATTGTGAGCAAAGTTTGGAGAGACTGGGTACCTGTTAATGTTCTGATTTATTTTAGGAATATCTTCTTGCCACGTTTGGAACAACTTTTAAAAATTCAGTGAGATTCATACATATAACAGGATCTGGAGGCACTTGACACTAGAAGTTGTTTTACTGCAAATCACAAAATTAACTGATGTATTCTCTTTACCGTAAGTGGACAAACTTTTGATAATTAGAGGCCATCTCAACACTTGGGGGCTGGGTGGGATTTTATTTGATTTCTAAGGCTATTAGAAAAGTTGCTACAAGTTTCATGCATTTCCCATCAAAAAATGAGAAGAAACCATGTCATTGATCAAAGGGGACTAGAAAAATAATTACATCCACTGCCACCTCTGTTCTACTTTGACAGCAGCTCCCCAGAATTGCAATCTCCCTTAAGTGAAGATGTCTGAGATTTAATGTTTAAGCCCACTCCTGCTGCTTACGTTCCACTGTGCAGATGTACAAATAGTCCTCAACACACAACCACAAATGAGCCCCAAATTTCTGTTGTTAAGTGAGATTTTTTAAGTGAATTTTGTCCCATTTTACGACCTTTCTTGCCTCAGTTATTAAGTGAATCACTGCAGTTGTTAAGTAAGTAACATGGTTAAGTGGATCCTGCTTCTCCATTGACCTGACTTGTCAGAAGGTCTCAAAAGGAGATCACATGACTCTGGGACACAGCAACCGTCACAAATATGAACCAGTTACCAAGCATCTGACCATGGGGATGCTGGAAAGGTCGTAACTGAAAAATGATCATAAGTCACTTTTTTCACTACGTTGCAACTTTGAATGATCATTAAAGGAACTGTTTTAAGTCAAGGACTACTTGTATATGAATAAAAACGTATATGTAGAGAAAGTATTTCTCCTTTTTGTCATCTTATTTTATCATATTCTTAGCATCTATCAATGCCATGGTGTAAAAGTGTTATCAACGTTTCTGGTAGTTACATCTGAAAAATTCCTTTGTCTTGCCTGTCTACCTATGAACTGTAGAGGATAACTGGGTTAGCCCCAGGTCAGTGGACTTAGCAAAGTTTGGTTATAAAGGCAGGGCAAGTAGGCCTACAAGCTCAGCCTAAGATAATTTAGTGTCTGAAGTAGAAACACAAATGAACACTTCCAATTAATAATGAGGGAGTCTCCTCCCCAACTGCTGTCTTATACAAGAGAAGCTCCACATCATTGAGACTCAGATGGGAGGCCTTTCAATGTACAGGTACTCCTCAACTTATGCCCACAATTGTGCCCAACATTGGTTAAGTGAGTTTTATTCCATTTTCTGACCTTGCTTGCCACAGTTGTTAAGTGGATCACTGCAATTGTTAAGTTAATAGCATAGTTGTTAAGTGAATCTGGCTGCCCCATTGACCTTGCTTGTCAGGAGGTCACAAAAGGTCAGTTATGAGTCAGTTGCCAAGCATCGGAATTTTGATCACGTGACCATGGAGAAGCCCCAATGGCCATAAGTGTGAAAAATGGTCATAAATCACTTTTTTCAGTGCTGTTGTAACTTTGAATGGTCACTGAATGAACTAGTGTAAGTCAAGGACTACCTGTATTGTGTTCCCTAATTTGGGGGGTAGGGTGGTGCAGGATTATAGGTCATCTTACTTGAACCCATTGAAGAGCCCTCAATACTACAGCATTGAATTGTTTTTTTTCAGTCTATGTTTGTAATAGTCTGTAAGAATAGTCTATGGTTCTGTAAATATCCTTGAGAGATAGAAGGAGGAGAAAGAGGAAGAAGAACAGTAGACTAGGCAACAGTGTAGCTTAGCCTGCAGAAGCAATGAGGTTGTGACAAATGTCTCAAAAGGAACTCCATAGTAAAGTTAGGGGGGGGGGAAGAGATGTAATGTCAAGCCCCAAGGGGCTTGCCATTCGGTGGGGGGGGGGGAATGAGCAAACAACCCCACCCCCACCAACACGCCGAGCCGGAGCCAGCCCGCACCGTCGCAACCGCCCGCCGGGAGGAGGGAAACAACTTACAGCCTCCCGGCCAGTCCTCGACACCGCGGCTGCAAGATGCCCCGCCGCTCAGCTGGGAGGCAGGGAGGAACCAGCAGCAGGGAAGCAGCCTGCCGCCTCCCGGCCGGCCCTGGACACTGGAGAAGGCGCCACAGCCCAGCTGGGAGGGGGGGAGGAACCGGCAGCGTCAGGCAGCGTGGAGCTTCTTCCCAGCGCTGCAGAGGGTGCCGGAACCGGACTGCAACACCCCGCCGGCCAGCTGAGAACACAGGAACAGCTGACGGGTTCCAGGACCAGACTGCCCCATCCCGCCGGCCAGCTGGGAGCGCAGGAACGGCCGACGGCCTCCCAGCCAGCTTTGGACGCTGCCGGCCAGCAGGGAGACGGGGAGCGGCCGGACATGTCGGGTGGTGGGCGGTCTCTCTCCGACGCAGTGGAGGGTCCCGCAGCCGACCCAGAGCACCCTCCCCAGCAACAAGTCAACCCCAGCGCGGCCCTGAAAGGGGAGGAGGCGCACATTGCCATCTGTATGGCTGGAAAGGACTGGCCAGCAGCTAAGCACATAAACTTACCATTGCAACTGAAGGCAGCAAACATGCGGCAGCAACAGCAAGCGGGCGGACGCTGGACCATGGGGGGTGGGGCTGCACGGGGGGGGGTTAGGGCACGGGGGTGGGGTTATAAGGATAATTAACCGGATGGTGGTTTGTGGGTGGAGGGTGGGGATGTGGGCGTGGACACACTATAAAGAGCTCTGGGGAGAAGTTATCCCCAGTGCTGACTTTGTTAGTTACCGTATATTCCGGCGTATAAGGCGACTGGGCATATAAGACGACCCCCAACTTTTGAGAAGATTTTCAGGCTTTAGAAAGTCATCTTATACGCCAGAAAATACAGTACAATATTGAATTTCTGTTTATAGATGAGCACAATAGGAGCTCCTTTGCTGCTAGAAAGCTTTGTCCTGTCAGTGCTTATTTCTGTAAAAAAAAATAGAGCTGGCCACTAGGGGGCAGATTGGTTTTAAATTCAGAGAACAGCTACCCGTATATTCCTGTGTATAAGACGACCCCTGACTTTTGAGAAGATTTTCAGGCTCTAGAAAGTCATCTTATACACGGGAAAATACGGTAGTAAATAAAATTGCTAACGTGCACCAAGTTCCTGACCCTCATTCTGGACGATCTAGGACTGTGGTTTGTCATGTACTTTCAGAGTTCAAAATTCTGTTATTGCAACCTTATAATAAAGGTATTGTTAGCAGTGCCAGGTTTAGGCGTAAACAGAACGGGGTACACTTTAGGACCCCAAAATCCACAGGGCACCACAAAATTTCAGAGTATCAGTGTTCTGATTTCAAAAACAAGTTATATACTATTAAAACTCTTGTGTCTTTTGATTGTAATTTTCAATTGGGTAAATGTTACATCATAGGGCAACAATTTTTTAATCAATGTACCTCAAATGGGTTAACTGCATCCAAATGTATTCATGACTTCTGTGGGATTGAAATTTGCAAAGTAATGGTTGGTTCACTGCTGCTGCATCATATTACTGCAGTCAGCTTCAGTCATGTGATCATTTCCAATGTTCCTTGCAACCTTCCTACAAGGAAAGTCAATGGGGAAGCCAGCAGGAAGTCAGAAGTCACTTCTACTGATTTTTCTCCCATTCTGTTTCTCTGTTTAGTTAAAGAAGTATCTATGAAACCCTAATGGCTCCCAGGTTATCTAGTTACGTCCTACTTTATCAAATGCCTTACTGAAGTCTAATTTTGCTATATATGCAGTATTCCCTTATCTGCTAATATAGTCATATTGTCAAGGAAAACAATTAGATTTGTCCAGTGCAACCTGCTTTTAACAGATCTTTGTTGGCTTTTGACAGTTAGTTTATTCATTCTAAGTGCTTGTAAAGCCATTGCTTGATTATCTTTTCTGGGATTTCCCCAGACATAAGTGTCAAGCTGACTGGCCCGTAGTTTCCTAAGTCCACTTTTTTTCTTTTCTTATTTAATATTAGAACAAAGTTGGCTTTTCTCCTGTCTTCTGGCACTTCCTCTGTGCTCCAGGATCTCTTAGTGATTTCAGTCAGTGATTCTGAGATGACATCCATGCATTCCTTTAGCAGCCTGCAGTGCCACCCATCTGGTCCAGGAGACTTTAATTCATTTGTAACCTAGATTTGTCTAAAATATGATTTCATTAGTTTGTTGTAAGATAGTACCAATAATTTTCACTGGAGAAGGGCCTAATGCTGGGAAAGATTGAGGGCAATAGAAGAAGGGGACAGCAGAGAATGAGATGGCTGGATGGAGTCACTGAAGCAGTAGGTGTGAACTTAAATGGACTCCAGAAGATGGTAGAGGACAGGAAGACCTGGAGGAACGTTGTCCATGGGGTCGCGATGGGTCGGACACGACTTCGCAATTAACAACAACAACAACAACCAATAATTTTGTAATGTATGAAAACATATAAAAAATAAAATAAAAAAAACAATTGTCATACTTTTATTATTTCCCCCTTTTCCTCCTTTTCTTGTATAACTATGTTTATTGTTAAGTTGTGGTATTTAAGTTTACTGTAGTTTGGGTTGAAATGTTTGAATAGTACTTAGAACTTTTGCTTTTGTACATGTCTTCTATTTCTATCTGTTCTCTTTAAGAACATCAATGGCATTTTATTTATTTATTCCCCACCCACCCATTTTGCAATGTGACCCCTCACGCTAATGAGTCATTTGGGTGCTCAGAGGGATTGGGCTTCGTTCCCAGTCACTGGGTAGCTCTTTTTCATGCCAGAGCCTCATTTAGTGGAAAACTCACAAAACCAAACAAAATAATCATTGAAGCTTCTCTCTTTCCTGCTCCATCCCTGGAAGAGGAGAGGTTGATGCTAGTTAGGATCGGGGGACCATCTCAGACAGGCAGAAAACTATGCCATTCCTTGGTTTATCTCATTTTTTCCTCTTAGAACAGAGGGCTTGAACGCCTGTCATGTCACTGTGACATCTGGCTCACTTTTCAAGTACAAGAGCCTTCTTCCTGGCATTATTTCTTTCAATATTCCATTGTGAATTCTTTTTGATTGTGAAAAAAGCAACTGCTCTCATGTACTGCTTATCAAGTGCCTATGGAGCAGCAGTTAGAAGTGGAATAAATGCAGTGTTGCCTAATAGATGAAAAAGCATCTGGAGCTGATCTTAAGGACATTGATTTTATAGAGTGCCAGTCTGGTATAGTGGTTAAGGTGCTAGGCTAAAAACCAGGAGACCCTGAGTTCTAGTCCTGCCTTAGGCATGAAAGCCAGCTGGGTAGTCTTAGGCCAGTCACTGTCTCTTAGCCCAACTCACCTCACAGGGTTGTTGAGAGAAAGAAGGAATATTCGTTGTCTTTGCCATCCTAAATTACTTATAAAAATAAGGTGGGATATAAGCAAACAGCTCCCTACCATGACAGTAATGACCGAAGATGATCCCCTATCTCAGACTGGAGAATGAACCCCCAACTAGTAGAGAGGAAATGCACCATTCCCCCTACTGTGGGGGTAGGAACCTTGGCTCTTTTATGACTCAGGTCCACAGTCACAAAAGAGCCAAGGTGGCCTACCCCTGCCCTACTGTAAGGAGGTAGCAGTGTGCTCCACCTGTATTACTCCCCCTGTATATTTCTCCCCTAGGAGCAGCAATGCCACACTTACCTCCTGTTGAATCAGTGCTTTTGGATGATCCCCAGTAGTAAGTACAGTAGTCAGTGAAACAGTAAACTGTTCTGGAGAGTTGTCCACAACCCACACAATGAGGCAGTTGCTTCAAGTGGTAGTGGATGATTGTTTTCTTGGTCTGGATTTTGGGATAGTTTGGTGATTGTATTTACCTTTGGCCTCTTTTAAGCTCCAAAAGTAAAGGTCTCCAAACCTGACAACTTTATGACTTGTAGACTTCAACTCCCAGAATTCCTCAACCAACCATGCTGGCAGAGTAATTCTGGGAGTGGAAGTCCACAAATCTTAAAGTTGCCAAGTTTGGAGACCTCTGCTCTGTCGGGATAGTTCCCAACTTTCTACATCAAAGGGAGGAAAGAATAGCAATAGCACTTAGACTTATATACCACTTCACAGTGGTTTACAGAGTCAGCATATTGCCCCCAACAATCTGGGTCCGCATTTTACCAATCTTGGAAGGATGGAAGGCTGAGTCAACCTTGAGCCAGTGAAAATAGAATTGCTGGCAGCCAGCAGAATTAGTCTGCAATACTGCATTCTAACCACTGCACCACCATGGCTCAGTGAAAAGAAAAATGGGGTTTGGACTGAAAATAGTATCAGGAAGATTCCTTGTGTTATGTGCTATGCATTCCAAAAGTAAAGTAGCTATACTATAAGAATAATACTTTAATAAACCCACCCTCCAATTTTCAGACTTCTAAATCCTGGGATTAGACACTAAATGCTGTTCTCCTCTTTTATAATCTGTTTTCTGAATCACAAGATCCACAGAGCACCAATTATATTAAAATTAAATTGATTCACTGAGAGCCAAAAAGGAACCACGTAGTTGCTTGAAGGCTTTCCACAAAATGTTAAATGTTCAGGTGTAGCTGGTATTTGGGAAGCTGGTCGAATGCCCATCCTGGCACATAGCCTCTCCCCAGGAGCCAACAAGCAACCAGAGAACAAAATATTCCTCAAGACTGGAGCACCAGCCAAAGTCTGCATTATTGGCATACATGCCTTGGGGCCTCTTTAAGAAGGCAAGAGACTTACTGCAAGGTGAGAATGGAAAGACCAGCATAATCCAACCTGTGAATTGTTTAGTGTTACACAATTGTGGAGGACACTTCTTGCCATCCATTTGTTCCTTCCTTTGATCAGTCTAGAATGGTAGAACATGCCTTATGCTTTGTTGAAGATTTTTTTCTGCCTTTCCAATCTCTGTTAGAAAAAGTCTAATGTTTTCCCACATTTTTCTGTTTTTCTCATTCTTGTAATCTTTTCCTGTTATCCTAATTGTTCCAGGGCAGGAGGGAATTAATGTAGAAAAGAAATAATAAAAGGCATGGAGATGGGAAAAGGCAAAATGCTTATATAAGTTCACATAAATATATCTAAAGAAGCAAAGGTGCTTTTTTCAAAAGGCATCTGGATTTTGTTTTTCCTTGAAGATGTTTCGCTTCTCATCCAAGGAGCTTCTTCAGTTCTGACTGAATGGTGGAGGATGGAAGGATCTAAATTCCTTGCAGCCATCTGGTCATTAGCATTCTTTCTGAGAATTATTGAGGCCACTTGGAGGTTTATCTGTGCCCTGAGAGTCACATGAAAAAAGCACCTTTGGATGACTGAGAATCTCCATAGAGATCTAAAGAAGCACTTGCGGAAGCTATTTTGAATCTTCAGCCAAGATTGTCATTTTATAATATATCATCTATTTAATCCATGAAAAGTTGTGAAATGTTTGCTATCTCTGTTGTACACAACATTTTTGCTTTCACAAATTTATCCTATTGCAATTTCCAGAATCTCTCCTAGCTTCTTTTTTTAAAGTTGACATTATATTGGCTACTTACCAGTCTTCTGAGACAAGTTTATTTTGCAGAGCTGGTACTTTTTATATTTTTTTAAGATCTGTAATTTCATATGAGAGTTCTTTCAGTAATCTTGGACTGACCTTCTCTGCATCCAAGGATTTGTTTGCTTTCAATTTGTTAATAAGGTCTAAAATGTAAGGTCAGATAAGCAGCTGGCTGAGAGGGTTATGGTGAATATATAATTAAATATGAGTCAGAAAAATCTGGCAGTAGACAAAAGAAGGACATGTTTTCCTGGAAATTGATTAACCCAAAATCTTCAAACACATACTTTATTTAATATGTTTATACCTTGCTCTTCAGCTGGAGAAGCACCCAGAGTGATTGACTGATCAATAAAAACAGAGTGTTCCTGTGGTTAGGCAACAGTTTTAAAAGGGCTTGGAAAGGAAAAAGAAAAAGCAAGAATTTATGACATCAGCCACATCTGCCAGTGTCTGCTGTAAACTAGCAGAACTGGCTTTTTTCAGAATGTAAATTTGGATTGGATTATGAATGTCCAGCAAAAACATGATCTGAGAGCTTCTACAACAGTTTCCTTTAATTAGTTTTCAGATGCAGTCTTCATTCATCATACGGTACTTACTTTGGATAAAGTCATGTTCAGTGTTTGCATGACAAATATAAATTATTCAAAGGGGCTGGGTTCACATAGCATACTGAGCTGCGCGTGCGCGCACCTGCATACACAAGCAAACTAAAAACAAGACTAGACCCATTGGTTACCTGTCCTGTTAGATCTACCAGTAGAGGCATGCTCTGGTTTCTGTTCACAAGAGAATGTCATCTGGCAGGGCCCAGGAAAAGGTCCTTTTTTGACATGGTGGCCATCCTTCGGAACATTATTTCCCTTCTGAGATAAGACTTGCCTGACCCCTGTTACCCTTTTGCAAAGCATTAAAAATTTGTTTGGCCATCAAGCTTTGGGACCCTGATAGTGTGGGTGAGCTCATTCCTTGAGAAGTGGTGAATGTTCTTGTCTTGTGTTCTTTATGTTTATAATGCTGGTTGTGTTTTTATTCTATTTTAATTGTCAGCCACCTAGAGACATTTATATGAGATATACAACCATATAAATTAAATGAATGAATGAGTGAATGAATGAATAATCCAATATTTTTACATTGTGCAAATGCAAACGTTGGATCTATAATAGTCCTTGCCCAGCAAAATGTGTAAACTTAACCATTATTAAATAATGATTGATGTATGGAGTGATCTTTCATACATCCATTCTAATCTCATAGATTAGGTATATAATGTTGGAATTGTCAACGGGAAAGGTACAATGTTGTAGAAGATACTCACATTTACACATATAAAAAACAGAAAGGCAGCCAATGCTGGTCTTTAGTATCATATTAATCTATAAGAAAACAAATCAAAAATCCATTCAAGGACAATATTTTCATTAAAATAATTCAAATGTTTTTTTTTTTTTTTTTTTAATTAAAATTTTTCAAAAGTTTTACAAATAAGAATCCACCCTCCCCTCCCCAACCACCCCACCCCCCCCCCCGACTTCCCAGAACTGAATATAGGATTATTTAAGAAATATTTTAAAAATAACATTTGCAATTTATAAAATAATTAATAATAATAATAATCACAGTAATAATATATATAATAATAATATGCATAACATAAACTTTAAAATGAATAATATATACTAAAAAAGAAAAAAAAATAAAAAAAGAAGAGAGAGAGAGAAAGAAGAAAGAAGAAAGTAGACGAAGAATAAAGCATATATATATATAAAAAAATATATATGAATAATAATACGTAAAAAATGTATATATATAAAAAAGAAAAAGAAGAAAGAAAGAAAGAAAAAACAATCATTACAAATTATAAAAAGGCTAAATAATATTTTTCCATATCCAAATTATGTTGTATAAAATTTATCCATTTTTCCCATACCGCAAAAAATTTTTCTTGAGATTGCTCCTTTAAGAAAGCCGAAATCTTTGCCATTTCTGCCAAATACGAAACTTTATGAAACCATTCTTGTAAAGTAGGCAAAGATTCCTTCTTCCAATATTGTCCTATTAACAACCTAGCGGCTGTAATCAAATTTAACATCAATATAACCTCCTTAGCATCACAGTCAATAACAATACCTAGTAAAAATAATTGCGGAGTAAATTTTACCCTCCTTTTAAAAATTCTTTGAATATTCCACCATATCTTAATCCAAAAAGCTTTTATATGCTTACACGTCCACCAAATATGGTAATAAGTAGCATCCAAATATCCACATCTCCAGCATTTCGGCTGTAGATTAGGGTACATAATGGACATTTTCTTTGGGTCAAGGTGCCATCTATAAAACATCTTATAAAAATTCTCTCTTAAATTTTGCGCTTGTGTGAATTTAACATTTCTTATCCAAATAAGTTCCCAAGTATCCATTGAAATCGTTTCACCAATATTCTGTGCCCATTTAATCATACAATCTTTAACTAGTTCAAGTTCTGAATCTAATTCCACTAAAACCCCATAAACTCTCTTAATATGGGTTGGCCTTTGATCTCTTACTTGTTTTAAAAAAATTTCATCTTCTCTAAGCCAGCCCATTTTACAATCCATCTTCCATCTATCCACTATTTGTCTATATTGGAACCATGAATAAGTTAAGTTTTCATGTGTTAATTCTTCCAAAGATTTTAACTGCCAGTCTTGGCCATCCCATCTTAGTAACTGTACGTAAGAGACCTTGTCCATATTTACCCCTTTCCTTATACCTTCTATGGCATGCCGAGGTATAGCCCATAATGGTATTTTGAAGTCACTTTTATAATACTTTCTCCACACTCTTAGCAAAGAGTTTCTTATAATATGAGACTTAAAAACCCAATCCACTTTTTTATTAAATATTAAATAGGCATGCCATCCAAAAAATAGGTCCCAGCCTTCCAAATGAAGTATTTCTGTATTTGTTAAATTCACCCAGTCGCTAATCAATGTCAATACTACAGCATCATAATACAATTTCATATTTGGTACCTTGAGTCCACCTCTCTCACGAAAATCTTGCATTATTTTAAGTTTCACCCTTGGTTTTTTCCCTGCCCAAACAAATTTATTAATACCTTTTTGCCATTCATCTAAATTACGTTCGTTTTTTAAAATAGGTAACATTTGAAACAAAAAAATAAACTTTGGCAGGACATTCATTTTAATAACTGCAATTCTGCCCATAAGGGATAACTGTAAATTATTCCAGTTTTTTAAATCCTTCTGTACCTCCATCCACAGCTTTTCATAATTATTTTTATACAATTTTACATTAGAAGCAGATAATGTAACCCCCAAATATTTTACCTTATCAACAATTTCAAAGTCTGTTAAGTTAACTAGAGCCTGTTTATCACCATTAGTCATATTTTTAGCTAGTATTTTGGTCTTATTATTATTAATTTTAAAGCCAGAAACACGTCCATATTGTTGAATCAATTGTAATAATTTCACCACCGAAGAAACAGGTTGAGACAAAGTAACAACCAAGTCATCTGCAAAGGCTCTTAATTTATATTCTTTTTTATTAATTTCTATTCCTTTTATTTCTTGAGACTCCCGAATTTTAATCAACAAAATTTCCAGTGTTAAAACAAACAATAACGGAGACAACGGGCATCCCTGTCTTGTTCCTTTTTCTATTACAAAAGCCTCTGACAAACCCCCATTTACAATAATTTGAGCAGTCTGTTTTTGATATATATTGGATAATACTTGTAATATATTTTGTCCAAAATTCATCTCCTTGATTAAACACAGCATAAACTGCCAATTCACTTGGTCAAAGGCTTTTTCAGCATCCAAAAATATCAGGCCTGCAGAGACTTGGTTATTCTTTTCTAAATACTCTAATAAATTAATAATTTGTCTAACGTTATTCTTCATATACCTTCCAGTTATAAAACCCGATTGATCCCTATGTATAAACTGCTGCAAGATCCCCATAAGCCTGTTAGCTAAAATTTTTGCAAAAATTTTATAATCCACATTTAAAAGAGATATAGGCCTATAATTTTTAGGCAAAGTAAGATCTTGACTATCTTTTGGAATCAATGATATAAATGCATTACGCCAGGATGGAGGGATCTCTAACCCCTGTAATAAATTATTAAACAGTTCACACAACGGTTGAATCATCTCTTCTACTAAAGCTTTATAATAAATAGATGTCAACCCATCCGTACCCGGCGCTTTGCCCAATTTCAATTGTTTAATAGCTGTAACAATTTCTTCCTTAGTAATTAAACCGTTAATCTTTTTTTCCTGATCTTCTGTTAATTTAGGAAAGTTAACTTTGCCTAAATAATTATTTATATCTGTAATTTGAATATTAGTACCCTTATATAATTTTTGATAGTATTCTAAAAAAGATTTCTTAATCAATTCTTTCTGATAAACCAATTTACCATTATAATTTATTTTATCTATATTCCTCTGTTTCTGTTTTTTTCTTAACTGATAAGCCAACCATCTCCCTGGTTTATTAGCATTACAAAATGTATTTTGTTTCATAAATAGCAAATTAGTTGCAGCTTGATCAGCCATCAGCATGTTAAATTGTGTTTTTAACAATTTTAAAGCTCCTTTAACCTTTTCATCTAAGGGATTTGAAATTAAAAGTTTCTCTTTTAATTTAATCTCCTCTTCCAAGTCTTTCCGTTTCTGAGTCTGTTTCTGTCTATGCAAATTATTCATTTTTATCAAAATACCACGCATAAAAGCTTTACTTGCATCCCAGACCATTGACATTGATGTTCCCTTGTTCATATTTAAAGTAAAATATTCCTTTAAACATTCCTTTAATTTATGAACATTTTTTTCTTGTTTAAATAAATTCTCATTCACCCTCCAGGATCTCCTATCTTCCTTCTCTACAAACAGTTCCATCCAAACTGGACTATGATCGGACAATGTCCTAGGAAAAATTTTTACATTCTTCACCCTGTTGTATAAATCTGTTGTGATCAAAAAGAAATCAATTCTTGAGAAAGATTGGTGTCTATCTGAGAAAAACGTAAAATCCTTTTCTTCTTGATTACGTTCACGCCAATAGTCTCTCAATTCCCAATCTTCTTTCATATCAAAAAAGGCTTTAGGTAATTTAGCCTGTTTAAAAAAGGTAGAAGAGCCTTTTTTGTCCATTTGTATATCTAAGACACCATTCCAGTCTCCCATTAAAATCACAGATCTATAGTCCAACAAAGTTATTTTCTGATGTAGTAACCTATAAAATTGCTCCTGTTGCTGGTTTGGTGCATACAACCCCACAATAAGAATTTTCTTGCCATATAAACCAAGTTCAAGCATAACATATCTTCCGTAAGGATCTGATTCTAACAAGGTAACAGATAAATTCTGTTTAACATAGATTACCACACCCCCTTTCTTCCCAGGGGCGGGAGATACAAAATGAGATCCCAAGCGAGGATTATTTAAATATTTTTGATCTTTAGCTGTAATATGAGTTTCTTGCAAGCAAATAATATCATTGTTATGTTGTTTCAAATAGTGGTAAATTTTTTTTCTCTTTTGAGGAATGTTTAATCCATTAACATTCCAGGACAGGAGCTTTGCCATCTCCCTTGGCCTTCAGCCTGGAGAAGATCCGCTCAAATTCTGCTGCTGATGAATATGTAGCAGAGCTTTTGGGTCTTGCTCCTCCCACCGGCACTGAAGCAATTTGCTGAGTAGATTCTTCAATTTCTTTTTCTTTTTCTTTTTTCTGTTGTTCTTTTTCTTTACGTTTATGTGCTGCACGGGTCATTCTCTGTTCTTTAACCTCTGGTTGAGACATCCATACCACCTGTCCGGCAGTCATCATCCCTGTACCTTCAGATTTCTGTTCCATCTCTTTGTCACTCAAGACTTTATGCATCATGGGCAAAGGAGAGCCTGCTCCCAGGACCGTTTTATAAAATTCCTTAGCTTTAACAACTGTATTAAGTCTATAACGTGTCCCCGCATGGCTCAAAACAATGCCCATCGGAATCTCCCATCTAAATGGCATTTGTCTTGCTTTAAGTTCATTTACTAAAAAAGCAAAATCTTTTCTGCTTCTTAAAATTTTAGGTGGAATTTCCTTTAAAATAATAATATCTTGGGCAGCAATCTGAAATCTTTTATTATAAAAAGTTTGTAGAATCTGATTTCGCAAAGACTTCTTAGCAAAATATATCACCACATCTCTAGGCAAATTCCTCTGTTTTGCAATCCAAGAATTAACTCTATAAATTCTTTCCACATCCCCACGTAACTCTTCTTTATCAATATTCAAAATAACAGCCAAGTCATTAATCACCATTTCCATCAAATCTTGAGTTTTATCTTCTTTCAGACCCCTTATTCTCAAAGCATATTCCATCTGTCTATACTGGAACATAAGAATATCATCTTGTGAAGTCTCCACTTTTTTCTCCATATCTTGAAATTTATAATCCAAAAGTTCAACTGTTTCTTCAATTTCCTCTACTCTGGAGTCCAGCTTCACAACCACTGAGGCCATTCCAGATAGAGCTAGAAGTATATCATCCCTCAAAATAGCATTATTCTGTTCTAAAAGCTCCTTCATCTCTTTCTTCATTTCCTCCTTAGTTTCAGATTTATTCTGGTCCAAAAGTTGTTTCATTTCCTCCCTAAACTGTGAGACAGCACTTACCATTATTTCTTTAATGTCTTGTGCTGATGTGCCAGATGGGGGAGGTGAAGGTGGAGTAGATTTAGGTTGCTGCACTGAGGGTATTATTTTAAGTTGTTGTTGCACAGTAGAAGTAGCAGGAGAAGAAGTTACTTTAGAAGCTGCAGTAGCTGGTTGTCGTTTTGAAGCCATTTTAATTTATCTTCCTTTCTTCTTAAAAATACCGATAAAAATAAGTAATCCAAAAAAAAATTAAAAATAAGATAAAATAGAATAAAATAAGATCAATCTAAAAGTCCCCAAGAATAAAAAAGTAAAAAAGTAAAAAAAAAGCAATATTAAACAACAGTTCAACCGATCCGTCTTTTAAAGGAAAAAACTTTCAAAACGCCATTTTACTTTCACTCTCACTTTTCCGCCCGAAAAAAAAGAGAAAGCTCAAAAAAATAAAAAAAAATCAGCACGTACTAAATAAACTAAATAAACTAAAAAAAGATAAAATAAAGCTAAACTATAAATAAAATCCTTTAAACAGTTCTGTCCGGTTTAAGATTACTCACGGTTTCTTTAAGTACGGAGATGGTAGCGGCGTCTCGCTTTGTTTCCGAAGAAACAAAGACAGCTGAGAGGCGGAGAAGGCAATGAACTCCGAGGGAACCCTCTTTCTACCCCCCTAAAAATAAAAATCCAGGGAGAGTTAAGAGGTTCTACCTCTATTCATGCGATCTCTACCCCTTCCCTTCGCCCGGGAAGGGGATTGCGAGCCGCGGGCCAGCTGGTAAACGCTGTGCTCCGCGGATCTGACACCTTCTCAGGAGGACGGCTACAAAGTAGCCGCCATCTCCACCGCTTTAACCACCGGAAGTCCCAAAATAATTCAAATGTTAAAATAACAAAAGTTCCTGAGTTTTTCAGGTCATTTTGTGACACTTACTGTGTTTTGTAAAAGGTCATTTCTATCCTTCAGACCTCCAAACTTCAGAACCGGTTTCAAAATAAACCACAGTGGTCCTCAATACCATGGACCCAAAATGCGAAACAAGAAACAATCACCACCCTACATTCAGCTGCTGCAGACTTTTTAAAAAATCATGTTGGTTGTGTCAATTAGCATCAGTTGCATAATAAAGTCTTCACTCAAGTTTATAAGATGAGGCGGAGGAAGTATTTTATTTGCATAATGACATTATTGTACAAATTATACAAAGAAATTAAAATGATGCCATTTCCATTGTTTCTTTACTGACATTGCTATGGATGACATGCTCCCCCCTGCTTTTACTCCAGATTATATGCAAGGATACATAGAAAAATCTGGAGAGCTTTCAAGCTATCTTCCCCTGCGAAGGATCTGCTAGGACTGCTAAAGTCAGGAGTCAGCACATGGGAGGCTTTTTCCATTGTTGAGCTGAAGTGTTTTCCAATGATCTCTGAGTCAGCTGAGAAGTACATTGGCACAATTTGTTGGTCCAATTGCTAATTCTCCCTCTTCCAAGCCATCTGACTATCCTCCAAGGAAAAGATGTCAAAGCCTAACAAATTTGACATGCCAAGTTGAGATTGTCCTTAGACGGTGTCAGAATAAGGGACAAAGTACAGGCAGTCCTCAACTTACAACAGTTCATTTAGTGACCATTCGAAGTTACAACAGCACTGAAAAAAGTGATTTATGACCGTTTTTCACAGTTACAACTTTTGCAGCATCCCCAGAGTCAAAATTCAAATGCTTGGCAACAAGTTCATATTTATGGTGACTGCTGTATCCCAGAGTCATGTGGTCACCTTTTAAAAAGTCAATAGGGAAACCAGGTTACTAACTTAACAACTGCAGTGATTCACTAACAACTATGGTAAGAAATGTCATAAAATGGGGCAAAATTCACTTAACAAATGTCTCACTTAACATCAGAAATTTTGGGCTCAATTGAGGTTGTAAGTTGATAACTACCTGTGTTCCTTTAACACTGTTACAGTGAAGGATTCAGGCTGTCTCACTCATGGATTGAGGTTAGATGAAGGCTAAATTATGGGGGGGGGGACTTTTCCAGGCAGGCCATATTTATATTTTTGTTAGATGAAAGAGAGCAAAACTCGATGGGATCCACCAGTTTTCTCCAATAGAGCAACACACCACGAGCAAGACCTCTGGAGTTGCTGCATTTCGAAGCATTGCAAAATAAAATACTAATTCTGTCATAGTTCTAAATGAACTGCAATTGAGTTAGAAATAAAGCAGTTCAACTCTCTTCCAATTGTCTGATGTTGTAGGATCAGAAAGCTGAAGAATTACTACTACAATCATGTTGGGAGCACCAAAGTGCTTCAGGGTTGAAAGGATTGAACAGTGCAAAATTTAAAAGCAATTTTGCTTTTAAACTGTCATGGAATCCTTGTGTGCCTCAATATTTGATACTGGAGATGTTAGCAAACAGCGTGATTAGTCCTAGCAGATGAAAATTTCCAAAGCTGCAGCCCAGACTTTCAAAAGCAAATGAGAGATTTTGCAGTATTTCTCCATAATTTTAAATTTCCATTTACTCTAGCCCATTGAATAGAGCATGAACAGGTAGAATATTCTTTGTTTTAAAGCAGGGGTATCTAATCTTCACAACGTTAAGACTTTTGGACTTCAATTCTAGAACCCCTCAGGCAGCCATGCAGGCTGGGGGATTTTGGGAATTGAAGTCCACAAGTCTTAAAGTTGCCAAGATTAGATATCCCTGCTTTAAAGAATTATTTTCCATAGGGAATTCACAATAGGTGGCAATCCTATTATTTGCTCACCACAATGTGGCAACTATGATTCTCTCCATTTTGGGGGACAATGTGATGCTCTCTTGATTTCTCACCATGCATGCTAGCTCAGTCACAACACTGAAAAAGGGCTTGTTCTGACTGATTTTTATCTTCCACAGTAATGGCTTCATGTACACTATCACTAAGGTGACCAACTTTTTTACAATGAAAAGGAGGACACAAATAAATTGAAGAAAAAATATCGTAAATAAAAGAAACATTTTATTCATTGCAACAATAATGCAGAATACACTATAATATGATAAATGCATAATAAAAAACATTTGTAACAATAACATTTTATATTGTAATTATCTTACATGCTGCACCCCCACCCGCAGCCGCCCTGCCAGCAGTGCTGCCCCGCCGTATAGAGCAGGCCCCGCGGCTCCTAAAGCACCAGCTGTACCAGCTCCGGCCCCGGGGGGGCAGTCTGCCGTCAACACACCCCACCTGCAGGCGCCCCGCTTGCAGCCGCCCCGCCAGCACCACCACCCACCCTGCAGTCCCGTGTAGAGCAGGCCCCGTAGCTCCCACAGCATGGGGGGCAGCTGGCCACCGCCGCCCCTCACACCCCTGCCCACAGCAGCCCCGCTGCCCCTGCCTCTTGCACCCGCAGCCATTATTGCCCTAGCAGGGCCGAAGATCAAGAGAAAGTTACCGTGGCATCGCCACTCCAGTCTCCTCCAGGTATCTTCAGGACTAACTAGGAGATGGTGTAGTTGGGTAGCAGGGAGGGGTGCAAAATTCCTGCCAATTAGCCTTCGCTGCAGATAACTTACATGTGCAAAGTTTGCCGGTCGGGTGTTTTGGCGTGCTTAGCAGCAATTCCCATTGGCTTTCGAAAGCCAATAGTGGGAGTAGCACAGCTCATGCAAAAGTTGGAAAAAAAACCATCAAAAAAGATGCTGGAATGCCATTCTGAATGTTCTATGAGGAAAAAAAAGCCCTGCAGATTAGTCTTCAAATATCAGAAAGGATAACATGTAGGAGGACACTTTTCGAGGGAGAACAGAACTCACAAAAGGAGGACTGTCCTCCCTAAAGGAGGACAGTTGGTCACCTTACCATCACTCAAGGCTCCATATGCCAAATTGTTCAGTAATCTGAGCCAAACTGTCCTGTTAAGGGAGATGACTTCTATTCAATAAAGTGGATATACTCTCACTGGGAATTGCTTTTTAATGAACACAGCAATCAGCAGTTTGGTGGGTTTTTTTTTTTTTTTTTTGAGTTCTCCAGGTAGTGCTGTATTCAGAATGTCTTCGCTGCTTTCCTTTGCAAACAACAGTTGTTGAGTTTCATTATATTGTGCATGTGTGGGAGGCAATGTAGGAAAGCAGAAAGAAATCCCCAGAGCTACTATTTATGTAAAACAAGAGTCAACCAGAGCCTCTGTAACAGAGGCTCAACATTCAGGGTGTGTACATGTGTTGATCAGACTTAATGCAGAGAGATGAATTTGTCCTGGTATTTCTGGTAGGGGAAGGGGCGGAATGGGGAGGGAAAGAGAGCTACATCAAGTGTGAGTTGCTTCCCAAAACATTCAAAGTTTTGGTTAGTCCACCCCAACAGTTGAGTTTCTGGATTTCTAGGCTTTTAATAAATACCAGAACCTTTGTTATTATTACTGAAAATAGATTCCTGGGCAGTTACCAGCCATTCGGGAATCAATTGCAATCCCTCCACATGGGATTGCCCTTGAAAAGTATCTGGAAGCTTCAGTTTGTTCAAAATGAGGTAACCCACATGGTTTTGTACCAGCTTAGATGTGCACATGTGTTAACCTCTCCTGCAGGAGCTACATTGGCTGCAAATTTGCTACTGGGTTCGATTCAAGGAACCTACATGGGTTGGGACCAGGTTATTCAAAGGCTGTCTTTTCCCAGTCACATCTACCTGACTTACCAGAGTGGGAAGGCAGGGAATGCTATGGGTTCTCTCTCCTAAGGAGGTCCATCTAGCGGGACCAAGAACAAGTTCTTTCCTGTGGTGGGTCCCTCCCTGTGGAGCATCATCCCTGCAAGGATAAGATTGGCCCCATTTTGACACTTTTTTTTGCAAAGCTCTGAAGACATAGCTCTGCCAATAGACTGGGGACCCCAGGGTGATATGGAGCCCATCAAGTGGCTTGTCTAATAGTTGTTGCTGGGGTGGTGGTGGTTGTTATTGCTTTTCACATTAGAGTTTTATCCTTGTAAGCTGCCCAGAGTCACCAAGAGTGAATTGGGCAGCCATATAAATTTTCTTTAAATAAATAAATAAAAATTTCCAAAATTACAATGAATGTCTATGACTAGGTGGACTTTTTCTTTTCCTCCTCCCCTTCTCAGCTTTCCTTATGGTCATCTTATAGTCCAGTTAAAAGCTGTAGAGCTTGGCCTGGGGAGCCCACTGGGTTCCTGCCTCCTTTATGAAGTCTTGCTATTTTGCCTTAGGAAACCTCCTTTTATGTGAAGCTGGTTGATCTACAGAGAATGGAAGGCAAACAATACACCCACTCCTCCTTGCCTGATCACTCTTTTCCAGATCTCAGGGGATTTGTGGTTTTAGTCAACCCTTAATTTGATTTGAAAGCAGTCAGCACCCTAGCTATTTTCCACAGTGTTTTATCTGGAAGTACAGCAGTATTTGTGTATGTTTGGAGAAAGGGGGAGGAGATGCTTTGTTTTAATTCCACCCTCTGAGTAGACCTCAGCTCTCATGGCGTCTCTCTGGCCCGGCAGGCCGGAGTGGGTGGCAAATATTGTGGGATAGTTTTGAAAGGCTGAGATTACATTTCAGAGGCCTCCAGCAGTGAGGGATGGAGAGCTTGCATGCTCCTATCCAAAAACTGACCTGCTTCAAAATTTTGTCAAATACATTTTCATGAAACATGTTGCTGTTCTCTCCGAGGAAGACAATTCTCACTAGAAGGGTGCCAAAGAATTCAATGCTGATGAGAATAAGAAGGTATTGTGTACCCACGGATGTTTTATATTAGACGGGAACATGCAACAAATACAACCCAATACAAATAAAATCTTGTCTTCATCCCAGTGTTAGTTACCGGAATTTCTTCAATTTCCCTGAAGATTGACAATAATCAAGACAAAGTTGTAGAAAATTGCTCTTCTCCTTTTTGCCTCTTTTTCAAGTGACTGCAATTCCCTGACTTCCCTTTAGATAAGGGGGTGATATAACCTAATCAGTTTTACATATCTTGAACATTGCTTAGAACATTGGAGTAAGAGTGGAAATGCTATTTTAATGTTTTTATATAAAAGAATGATCTAACCTTGCCCCACTAGGGACAAAATAGGTTTGGGATGAAGGCAACTTCACAAATATGGAAAGTAAGAATAGGCCCCAAGACTCTAATAGCTAACAAATGTCTCCAATTTCATTTTCTTTGTTTTCCTGTGGGTTCAAAAGTATTGTTAATACTTCAGTAGCACCCTACTTCCTGCTCTTGGCGATCAACAATAGCCATATTCTTGCACCTATAACAATGGAATCCTAAATCCTGGGAACTCTCATGAAATCTTTATACCAGAAACCAAGTCCTGTGTCAAGATGGAGGAGGAAGTGGGCAAATTTACCTTTCAGAGGACAGAAGCAAGTTAGAATAGTATGCTTCAAGACCTCCAAAAGATGTCACCAAATATCTCTTTTCTATGATTTCAGAGTACAAGACACAGAATAATGGGCATTTGTTGCAGAAAGTTAGATTCTGAATGAATATTAGAATAAACACATTCTTCACTGTAAGCATTGTTTAATACTAAAATCAACCAGGAAATGATTGGCTCTCCCTCACCAGATGTGTCCAAGTAGTTCTTAGACAGCTTTAATATGTACTGAACAGTACTGAACAGGGATCGGACCTGATGACCTAAATGACTTTTTCCAATGTTATGATTTTATTTCAGTGATTCTATTACAGTATTTTTTTTTTATTCAGATAGTTTTCTTTCCATACATCTGATTTGATAATGGTGTCTGTGTGCATGTGTGTTTAATTAGCCATTTTTCCCCCTCAAGATTATTTTTGGAGAGTAAGTAGATAAGGGATACTCCAGGAAGTATATGGGAAGGAAATTCCTTCCTGATAACTTTTCACTCAAAAGCAATGGTGGGTACTGTAAGATTATATTATAATTAATAGTGATCAACACAGGAGGAAGTGGATATAAAACATTCAGGTTTTTTTTTAAAAAAATTGGGATACTTGGAGGGAAGATTTGAAAAACAAAGCATGTTCTTATAACCTTGAAGATTAAAGATTAAAGAAAGATGATTGAATATGTAGGACAGGCTATGTGTTGTCTGGCCCTGTTCCAGTACAGGATGTGCTGGTCATCTTTTTATTTAAAGATAGGCTAAGATAACATAGTACATGCTACAACTCCCATCATTTATAGCCAGCATACTTCCAATCATGGAATTATGAGTCATAGGGAATGTGATCTAACACATGTACTCCTTAATTTGGAAGGGCACCAGGTTGAGAAGAGCTGGGTCAAAAATTTAGAAACTTTTTTTTTGTAATTAAAATTGAGACACTTCTAATCTCATCAGGTTCAGCAGTGTCAGATTGGGCATCTTCAGGAGGTGAGGTGGTGGTGGTAAAAGAAAAAAGTCGAGATAGACCACCACTGTGTGATCCAAAGTGGCCTGTGATGCACACCCCAAAAAAGCAGAACTTACAATTGCTATCTTGCCTTCCCCCCCCATACACAATACACAGAGAAACTCCTAGATTCAGGAAATTTAGATTAGAGTTTGTTGTTGTTTCACTTACGGCTTTCCTCTTCCTTTAAAGACCAATAAATTTACCTCATTTGCACTTTGTTTTGCATTGTTGAGGTTTGCTATTTGCAATGTATGAAATGAATACAGTCGTGACAAAAGAGGAGCTAGATGTTTGAAATAGTGCTTTAGAGGATAAAAACAGAATACTTTAATGTTTAGAAAAGGATAAATTTTTCCCCTTGTGATTGAAATAGCTTGTGCTAACAAGCAAACTGAGCTGGTTGATCAGCAAATGTCTGATGGATTTAAGAAAGAATCAGCATTAAATGAGAATCAGCAACATATGTGTGACTTGCCCACAGAAGGAAAATAGTGTTTTGTTTTGTTTTGTTTTGTGCAGCTATATTTAGAAACCCCCTAAGCTCCAATAACATTTGAGGATATGTCACAATAGGAAGACTGATCTAATAGAATTAGGTTCTATCTCACTCCTCCAGACCAAAACCCTGGATAATAAGGATTTGCTTTTTAAAAAAACTGTCCTAATTAACTTTGGCGGTAAAGTAAGAACCAAACTCCATATGGTTCTCAACAGGTTATCTATCTTTTTTGTAAATGAAAGGGAGGAGGTAAAACTTACTGGGAGATGTGCTTTTGAGTAAAACAAGGCAGTGGAGAAAGGGCCAAGCATTCCTCTACCATCCCCACATCCTTCTCTGTTCAAAGGAGCTTTCCAAAAGACCAATCAGAACTACATTACAAGCTTTTGCCCATAAATCCTAGCATGTCCCTTAAGAATCGAGGAAATGCCAAATAAATAAATAAATAAATAAATAAATAAATAAAACAAATGCATCATTGTGAAATCATTCACATCATTGTGAATAATGTCATTATTGCTCTTCCTCCCTCCCCAATGAAACTCATCATTGGAATTTAGGGAAATCAGAGTCAATTTTCATCTGGTTGTTCCTAGTCACTCATCCAACTTGTCATTTCTTTGGCTTGATTATATGATTGTTTAAATATGTGGCATTGCAAAAGCATTTCCAGACAAATTTTCCTCCTGGTTCTTCTTGATTTTATCTCGGCTAAAGAGTTTGCTTTTCTGCCTCAAAACAACAGATTAGATACAGATTAGAAAATTTCAATGGCTAAGATTTTAAGTAATTGAAAGTGAGGGAAAGTAACAACAGAGAGCCTGAAAAGTAATGCTGCTTCCTTTCTTCCCATCAGTATTTCCATTCAGTGTTTTCTCCTGTGAAGAAAGCTTTCATTTGCTGGGAAATAATAATGGACAAGGCATATTTCTCTCTTGACCATGCTTGTAAAGTGGTTGAACTGGTTGGTCACTGTGTGACAGAGAAAACTGGACTGGATAGGCCATTACAGTAGCCTGATTCCATAGAATCTTTCTTTGGTCCAGATAGTCAGTGATTATGTTACATAGGTGCAGAATGGTATGTGAAATAGGAAAATGAAACAAGTTTAAAATAAAAAAAAAACCTTCAGAGTAGGATAGAAATAACAGCAGTAGAAAAATGTAAAAAATGCAGAAAACTAAGCCAATGACTTGCCAAGATAGGATTGCTTTTGATTATGCATATGTAGAGCAAGACTCAGCTGAGCATCCTAAGGGGGGAGTAGGTTGGTATGGGAAGCATTGGTCCTTTAGCCAGCTCAGTCTAAAACCACTGGAATTCTGAATTAGAATTAGAAACAAAGTGGGAACTTTTGAAGATGCTTATGAATTCAGGGAGATATGATGAAAAAAGTAGGCTTTTGTCAGCACTTTTGCTGCCACGTTCTGTAAAATCCATATAATCCCACAAAATGGTGATTTATCTAGAGCACCGTTTTTCAACCTTGGCAACTTTAAGATGTATGGATTTCAGCTCCCAGAATTCCCCAGCCAGCCTGGAAATCCACACATCTTAAAGTTGTCAAGGTCGAGAAACACTGATTTAGACTTACCATAATCAGATAATATTGCGAAGATAGGTAGATAAAAGTGCCGAGTCTAGTCTAAACATCTGGCTGACTATACAACCAACCACCACCACAACAAAATACCCTTCACCTATATTTTCAGTTGTTACCTAAATAATTCTTAATTCCATGGTTAGGATTTTAGTTATCAAACTTCTATTAGTCTTTTGATTGTGAATCGAACTGTAGATTACTACCTGCTACTACTATTTCTACTACTAATTGTTTAAACTTGTGTGCTGTCCAACTCTCGGTGACAGATGATCTCTGATGCACTCTTTCTTTCATAAGGAAAATAGCAGGTTGTCCAACTGATTGTCAGGAAGAATATACCCCCCCAAAGAAATACAGACATTGGAATGGTCAAGCTTTACAAGTCTCTGCTCCACCACATACAAAGAAGACCAGCAATTTCATCTCACCTTTACATTACTTTTTTATTGTTTTGGATGTATATGTTTAGCAGTTATACTTGTGTAAGAGAGTTACAGATGAAAAGATCAGTGACACAATCTAGTTGTACTATGAAATGAATGCACAATCATATGAGCCAATATCGCTTATGAACACACTTGCACATGCACACACCCATATATACAAAAAGCATGGCAACTGTGTAACATGAAGATAGGAAGTTGCTATTGATTGAGTCAGCCTATTTATTCTTTTAGCATGGCTAATTTTTATTTATTTATTCCATTTCTAGAGCCACCCAACTGGGCTATATTAACAGGTAATCTCTCTCCAGAGCTTTAACTCTCTATGGAGATATTAGAGACTGAATTTAGGTCCATATACATGCAAACCATGTATTTTAATTACCAGTGATTGCTCCACCTACTTACTTTGCTAATAGCCAAGCACTGAGAGGGTGGGACCAGCTCTAGGCCACATGAGGTAACCATATTTCAGTGTCAGTGAGTACAATCCAAAGGTGCACCTCAGAGGCTTTTGCAGTGAGATCCACATATCATACGAGGATGCTGTATATAACTATCTGGAATATACAGGTTTGCTAAATGGCTAAAATTACAGTACATCCAACTCACTTTCAGCCAGTTTTATTATCCCTTCTCATCCATATTTCCTGGGAGAGGGAAACTACTCACTGTTTGAAGCTCCAAATGTATTACTTATCATTATAGAAAGAGGCCATACAAATGTGGTCTTGTATCTGCTCTGTGGATCCATCTGGAGGTTCAGATGGAATTTAGAAGCCTCCTATAAGGCTAGGGCTACTGGCTTTGGGGTAGCACATGATCCAGTTTAGCAGATGATCTCTTCGGAAAGCAGAAGATCCCAAATGCAATTTTTGACATCTTTAGTAAAAACATGAACAGGCAACCAGCAGCCCCAGGATCATATGTAGCCCTCAATTTAATTTCAGAGGATTCAGTCTAATTCAAGAAGCCCATTTAAGAAGCCCTTTGCAAGAGCAATCTATCCTGCTCATTATATGGGAGAAGAGGAAGTTAGAAAGAGAATTATCAAATTAGAGACAAAGGAATGCCAGAAAGAGACAATAGGGCCCTAAGCATAGTTCATTTCAACTTCGTACACATCCTTCGACAGAATAAAAATTGTACCCTTCCTTATTTGAGTAATGAATCAGGTAGCATGTAATGGAAAAGACTAATCTTTGTGTGTAGATCCACTTCTGGTTAGAGCATGCAATATTTGGCTAGATCATGTACAAAAAAATCTGCTCTAATAGAACACAGTTTCAGCCATTATCACACCATCTTAAAGATCACAACCTAACTATCGAAAATCTATAAGCTGTGACAAGCCTTATCCTATTTTATTTAGTTCTTTGATCCACCTAATCTTGTGTTATCTAGTCCATTTAGCATTTTTGTTTTTACAATATGGGAGGTTTTCTCCCAGCTTTCTAGTCTATTTATTTATTTTTTACAATGTGGGAGATTTTTCCCAATTTTTCTGTCTTCTGGCTGGAGAGCTGAGGTCAGACGGTATTTCTGACTGCAAACCTGAGCTGGGCCATTGTGCTGTGTATAGCCCACCCTTTATGGTGCTCATCTGACAGCAGTGGGGATAGGTCTCTGCTCTCATGAATACTGCATAGTTCAGTAACTTGTTCTGTTTTGAGGTCTTCCTTAGCCATTGGCAGCCATCACAGGACATTGGGGATGTGTCACTTGCTGCGGGACTAAGAAAAAGAAAGGAAGTTTCCCCAGCTGCTAATCCGTATGTCAGGCTCTGTAAGGTCAGAGCAGTGGCATATAGAGAATGGGTCTCTCTCTCTCTCTCTCTCTCTCTGTGTTTGTGTGGGTACACACACATACAGACAGACAGACATATTCTCATATTGGCACCTGAGCATATAAAAATCATAATGTTTCCGTTAAAAAGGGCAATAATAGCAGAGAAGGCCATTATCAAAAGGTGATCTTTCAAATGCCAACCTTGACTGATTGATTCACTATGTTAACGGAGAGATGAAGAAGGTGCTTGAGGTGGTGGGACCTGCAATTCTTTACCTTTGGAGTTCCCAAAATTAAGGAAATTCAGTGACTTGAAGCAATTTTTCAAACTACCCCCTAGCTGCTGGAAACAGAGCTTGACAGTCCAGAATAAATGACACCATCCATTCCCCATTATCTTGATGCCTTCCTGGGTAGATAGGTATCTGCAGTGAAGAGTTTTTTTTTCCAGTTGTCCACATTAAAACTTTTTTTGGGAGGGAAAAGGGAGTTTTTACAATCCTGGGGGGCCTGGAGGGCCTGGAAATCCACGTGAACCTCGTAAACCAGGATCTCCTTTTCGGCCCTTTGGCCCTAAAGGACCAGGGGGCCCGAGTTTGCCTGGGATGCCTGGTTTCCCCTGTGGGCCAGATGGGCCAGGTGGACCAATGGCCCCCTCAGGCCCTGGAGATCCAGGGTCCCCTTTGGGGCCTGCCCGCCCCTTGGAACCTCCTTGTCCAAAGCTACCCTTGCTTCCTTTGAATCCAGTGGGGCCTTTGGTGCCCACAGTGCCTCTCTCGCCTTGAGGTCCAGGAGGTCCGGGAGGGCCCAAGGAGCCTTTTGGCCCAGGAAGGCCCAGACTCCCCATGTCACCCTTTACTCCTCTGCTTCCAGGTGGCCCTTTAATGCCAAGATCTCCTCTGAATCCCCTGGGGCCAGGAGGGCCAGGAACACCTGGAGAAAGAGAACAGGCAAGGAAAGACTAAGCAAATGGGCAGCAATACCTTTTTTTTTTGTTTTTTTAAAAACAGGTTTACATTGTTCATTATAAAAATCATCCCGAATAGTATGCAAAATAAAACTATTACACATTATACAATCATTTCAGTAAAAATAATGGTGGATAAAGCCCAGGAAAGAAGCAAAAATGGCATCTTCTGATTCAATGGTAATCTGTAGAAGATGACACCAAAAAAAACAATCTGCCTTGATGACCCTAAGGATCCTCAAGTAAGGATGCTGTAGCCCAGGGTGCCACAAGCACAGACAGTGGGCCCCACATGGCCTCCCAGAACCCCTTTATGGATCCAAATCCTCCAAGAGTGGGCAAAGTAAGTATTTATCCCATTTTTTCAGTGTAGGATTTTTGAGGAATTTTAAGAGAAAAAAAACCCCAGCCTGGTTGAAGGGTTTAAACCTGGTTGAAAGGTACCCATTTCATCCCTTAAAACTTTCCAACCTCCCCCCAAATCTTTTGGAGTTTTGGGCACAATTATTTTGGAGTACCACCCTTAATGTGCTTAGTAGTGCCTGGTATAATTCCTGACTTGATGAAATGGACATGAATTGATTAGAAGAGCAGCTTAAAAACTGAAGAAGCTTCTTGGATGAGAAGTGAAAGGTCTTCAAGGAAAAACAAAAAAAGTCCAGTTGCCTTTTGCAAAAGCACCTTTGGGACAGCAGCTTAAGAGCTTGTTTAAGAAATGAGCAATGGACAGAAATGTGCATTGGGTGGGCTCACATAAACTCTTTTGCCATCCTATAATCCTCTGTAGCTTCAGGACATATTTTGGACCACACTGTTTTTGTGGAAGCACCATTACTTCATCCTGCCCGAGACACAAAATAGCCTGACTTAGGCCCAAGACATATCAAGTGCACTAAGGCATTTTGGATTTGCTTGCTTTTGCAATTTCATGTTTGTTTTGGCATGTTTTTTCCCAGTTTGCAAATGTAATAATTACAACATGTCATATGCATTTTGTGCATTTTTCTTAAAGCACGTATTTTGTATACGTTTCCCTCTAAAATAACAGTTTTGTGCCTTTTCTAATATGTGTAATTTTGTAGGCTATAATACTTGTTTGTACATATGTCCATAATACAATATTCTGAAAAGTGAGTATTTCATAAGTATGTAGTTTATTCCAAGTGCATTTTTAAATTCAAAAAGTGTTTCTAACTGAAGTTCCCCAGCATAACTGCAGAAAACAGGATTGAACAAAGTTTTGATTTGAAATTCTGGGACAGAGCAGTAAAAGCAACATTAGTACTATAAACAACAGCTGTACTCCTTGCACATAACTAGAGTTGTAAGCCCAAAATATCCAGAAGCATAAAAATGTGGAAAACCCCTGCAGAGAGGAAAAACATCTGCATTCTGAAAATGTTTAGGTAGTTCTTATAGCTTTTGGAGAGTGGGGGACAGAAGGTTGGAGTAATTTTATGCAAGTTTTTCCTCTCTGAAAGTCATGGGGTTTGTAACAGTCATGTATTATCCACTGGAGAATACAAGTTTTTTTAAAAACAGTTTTTTTAAAATAATTAGGATAGTAAGATTGTTTCCTTTCTAAAATTGATGTTTTAAGGTAAAAGAGAGAGGGAAGGACATTCAATCCCATTATTATATGATAACTTGATACTCAGTTTTGATATTGTAAGTCTCAATGGATGACAAAGTTTCCTTGCTTGCTGCAGACACATAATTCCTGCTGCCTAGCTTCAATTACTCATCTGAGAAGCATCTTTCCAAAATTCAAATTCTTGTTTTCTTTCATCCCAGGTAATGCATTTGACAGGCAGGTGGTAGACTGATGTAATTGTGTATTACATTAAAATGGCATAAGCAGCAGTGCTCTCTTACTGCTGTGACAATACATCTATGCTCATTTATTGTTTAATTCTAAGTTGGAGACCTGGAACTGCAAATAAATGCCTATTGACCTCCTGTTTTGATGAGGGAATTCATATGATGCCTTTTTAAAAAAGTGGCCAGAAACTGACAAAGCCAGTATTTCCACATAGATGTAAAGAAACTTACAAGGTATGAAGAGCTTTTCTTTATATATTCTAGGTAGGACATAACCTAATTAACTAATTAAAAAGTACAGGAAGTAAAAGTTAACAGTGCACTTTTCTATTCTGTAAAGGTGACCAATAAGCCTCTGGAGCAGCATTGAGAGAATCAAGGCTATTTGTCAAAATCCAGGCACACCGGATTACCTGGGTTTATGAGGTCAGCATTCAGAGGAAGGAAAACCACTAGTCTGGGAGATAATGGAATGATGATTTTCTCTTTCTGTCTCTCATATTCACTTCTAAAAGGAAGTGGTGACTCTTCCGCTCAAAACTGAATACCAGTTTTGTGGCAAATAACATCTCTTGTTCCATGCAGGGTTTTTCTTTCTCAACTGTATTGACACGGGGGAGTATTTAGTTCTATGCATGTGTGTTTAGAAATATTCTATTGAGTTTTCTAGGGCTTATTTCCAAGTAAAAGGGCATAGAATTTGCTCCATTGTGATCAATCACAAGAGATGGACTCACAAATTGCAATAAGCTATAGTTTGTTTTTACTTTGTTATACTGAATTGGGCAAGATGCTTGACTAATACATAACGCTAAGCCATAAACTATGACTTACAGATCAAAAAGATTGTATTCATACGTTGCCCTAAATTAAAAGACCAAATAAATTAATTTAATGCTTAACCCAATGTGTGAATCCAACGCTTACTTGCAAATGAATGCAGCCAGGTCTGATAGAGATCTAATGTGTTAGTAGGGTGCAGACATCACATCATGCCGTAAGATGATTTACTGCTTCTCACTTATAAAGCTGTAAGATCCATTTATTGTAATGTAGCATTATATACAAACCAAAGCGTATATAGTGGTGAATGCTCCAACACTGGAAGTTTTTAAGAAGAGACTGGACAGCCATTTATCTGAAATGGTACCCCCTGAGCAGGGGGTTGGACTAGATGACCTACAAGGTCCCTTCCAACGTTGTTGTTGTTGTTGTTATTATTATTATAGCTTGTTTATTAGACCATGGAGAGATAATTTGTGTAGACATGTGTTTTTCTGGAAAAAAATATCCAAATTTGTGAGGGAGAAAAAAAATCATTTTGAATAACTTCCTCTTTAACTTTTGCCTCCTGCTCTCTTCAGTAATTCACATCAAAATTGTAACTCATTACATGGAAAATGTTTTACATAATCAGGAAAGTAACTGACAGATTAGTCATTTTGTGTACCCTATTTGTTTGCTTGCTTTTTAAATTGAAAGCTTCTGTAGTCTTTGTATTTGTATGCTTTCCCAGATAAGCTCAAAGATACTCTGTCTTTTAGTTTATGAGGTTTTTTATTCAGAAAAATATATTTCTAAGAAATTATTAATAGACTCTCCCACATATTCACAGTTCCATTAAACAGATGAAATGATTCTACATTAGGATCTTTTTATTTGGGAGATATTCACCTGGAAAACCAATCCTGCCATTTCTTTACCTTGTATAATGGTGATGTTCCTCAGGATCTCCCCATGATGGATATCAACAGCTTTCATCTCTTCCATGACCATTGAAAGGTTGCGAATGTTAAAGTTTAACTGGGCATTGAGCAGGCTAAAATGTTCTCGCAGAAGATCTGTGGTGCTTATCATGAGGCTGACTGATTTGTTCAGGTAGTAAAGCTCTTCAGCATGTGTGTGGAAGCCCAGTGTGCAAGAGAGTCGCACATCATCCAGGTACTTGAGCATGCTGTGGACATGGTTATCAGTGGCATTGATGTTGGTAAAGATTGTGCTGATCTCAATCTCATGGGATGACATACGGCCTTCTAAAGTCTGAAAGTGCTCAGCTGTCCGGTTTTGCATGTATTGAGTATGGTACTGAAAGTCATGCATGTTCTCCTCATGGTCATCCAAGAAAGAGGAGATATTGTCCAGCTGCAACTGTAAACTTGTTACTTGGAGTATGAGTTCATGCATACTCTCTGAGTTCTGGCTGATCCTTTGCGAGGCAATACCTAAATTAGTTTGAACATTCTTGACCAGGTCAGCTGTTTTGGAAGAGGTGGCCCTCAAGCTGCCAAACAGGCGGGTGTAGTTCTGCCACTCAGTCACAATCTTCTGTAGTGTCAGGGTCTCCTCATTTGTCTTCCTTTGGATGATCTGGATCCAGTCTGAGGTCTGCCTACTGGTAAAGTTTATTTGCTGCATAGCAATTTCAACATCAAAATGTTCTTGTGTTAGCTCCTTGAGTGAGCTGCCTAGCTGAGAAGTGGAAGCCTGCCAGCCCATCACTTGAGCCAGAAAGAGGCTCAAACTCTGGTTGGCTTGCTGAACAGCAGAGAAACATCTATCCACTTCATCAGTGATCTTGCTGCTGGAAGATGAAAGCTGCTGATGGGCTTGTCCAGCTCGATCAAGTAATACATCTTGGGCCAAGAGCTTCTTCTGAATCTCCTCCAGCTCTTTTTGCAATTTGCTAATCTCCTGTCCAAGTTGCCCTGTGTCATGACACAAAGAGCTGTTGTCCATTGATTTCTGATCTGAATGAAGGAGCAGAAGCATATCAGTTTAGTTGATAATACTGTTTTAATGCGGAAGTTTAAGCAGTAAGTGATTACAATTTCTTCCCATCACTAAATTATGAAGAACATATTAGGAAAATAACGTACCTGCATAAAAATAAATACATGTTACAGAATCCAGTTTCCCTTGTTGCAGAATTTAAGCTAAAGTGATACTGAATAGCTTCCCAATGTGATTATCTGCAAATCACATCAGTCCAGGAAGCTTAGTCCTTGACACCTGAGGATGATATAAGCTGTTGTTAAACACAGCTGGAAACAGTAGGTTGGAGATGGCTGACCCAGCATACAAAATACTGGAGGCACTGGTGGCACTGCTTAATTTGTTGCTACAAGGTCCTGATCTGGATCTTGTTTTTCCTATCATTGTAATCTGCTAATACCTAAGAAATGAGAAATGGATCACAGGTCTTTGACATCTAGTCTTATTTGAACTTCAATTACCAAAATGTTGTTGAATAAATGGAAAACAAGTTCTAGCCACCATGTTTCTAAATTGTTCCTTAAATATTTTAACTTATCCCAAAGCTATATGAGTCAATAATACATAAATCCAATTATTCAATGTAATGCCAAAGATATGCAGAAGCTTACTAACTGAATGATTTTTTCCTATACATAGCCAACCAGCATGTTATCGTATATGACTCCAAATTTCAAAATGAACCCTCCAAAGGAAGAGTAAAAAATCTTAACAATATTGTCTGATCCCAGTTTTCTTATATAAGATACCTACGCCAATTGGAAACTAATTGTGTCCAAGTGATATAGTTGTGTATGCATGGATATATATCTCATGAGAAGTTGTAATCCTCATAATGGGAAGGCCAGAACAGCAGCAGAGACTAATAACTACTAGTTAAAACCAGTTGTGTGTAAATAAGTTATTTCAGTTGATCCACAATCCTCATATACCATCCAGTCTCACAAACATCAACGAAACAATCATCATAGAAACATAATTCATGCACAATCCCTTCCTCCAGCAGAAACAGCAAGAAAGAAAAAAAGAAAGAGGGTGCAAGAGAATGAGAGAAAAATGTAATTACACTGGAAAGAGAAGAAAAGGGGGAACAAAACTAGGTGGAGATAACAAGGCGGGGTGGGGGTGGGGTGAGCCAGAGAGGTAAAATCCATGAAATTCTACAGAATGTTTATGACTAGATTAAAAGAAAAAGAAAAAGAGAGAAAAGATATATGTAGGCAAGCAGTCTGTCTCAGCAACAGCTAATTTTTTAGGTTAATTTAAAGAAGCAGCTTTATTTGCAATCTTTTGTACCAAATGTCTATGGAGATTTTTAGTCATCCAGGTCATGGTTGTCCCAAAGATGCTTTTTCAAGATGCAACTGGACTTTCTTGTTATTCTTTACCTCCCTGGCTCACACCCACTCACTCACCCCGAAGTCCAGTTGCCTCTTGAAAAAGCACCTTTGGGACAATTTTTTGTACCTTTTGCGTATTCCTTTGTTTTAACAGGTTCTTCTGTTTTCTTATCAACACATAAGGGGAATAAAAGAATGGAAAACAACCCAACGATCCTGACTAGCTTCTGTACCTGATCTGGGAATTATAGCAGATGGAAAGGTGTTTAAGTTTTAAACTCCCAGCTGCTGGCATGAAAAGACAGTTTCTCTGAAGCTAGACAGACACAACTCCCCATCCAATGAAAATCATTGTTTTGAAAGAGAAAATAAGAGAAAACTTATTCCTTTGTCCATACTGAAGTGGTAGATAACTTCTGCGTTTTAAGATCAACCATCAACAGTAAAGGAACAGCCAAGAAACAAGCTGCAGACTAGCTCTTGGTAGAGCAGTCACAAATGCCTTGGAAAAGATATTCAGATGCTATGATGGAAGAAGCCTACCAGCAAGGTGCATGGACTCAACCACAATTGCAATGAGTACACTGTTGGAAGATCAGAAGGACCAGTTAGGCACAGATTACGATGAAGAAAATTTATCTATATGGTTGCTAAGAATCTACCCCAATCAATCAATCCTCTCCATAACCACAATGGTCCCCAATCTAAATACAACTGCCAGCCAAATCAGTTATGGGAGATGCTGGAAGTTGTTAATTTAGCATCATCTGAAGGATCAGAGGTTCTCTAGTTTGCAATACAAAAGGAGTCTTGTCTTGCCTTGCATACAGGAGATATCAATGTCAACCCCCTGTGGGAACTGAAACATGTATGATATCAATATGGGAACTAAAACAAATGGAAGTAATTAGAATATAACATTCCTGTGTTTTGGATGAAAACACCAACGTGGCAACATCGCTCTTACCTAGTTCCTGAAGATTCTTTTGCACTGACACAATCGTCTTTTCATAATATGTCTGAGTTGAGTTAAATTTATCAGCTATTGATCCCACTTTCTTGAAAACTGCAAAAAAAGCATTAAAAATGAGTTAGCATGCAATTGTCTTCAACTCAAGATTACAACTTCACAGACATTATCAACTGAAGGTGAATAACTGAAGGTTGGGCAGCATAAAAAATCCAGGATGAAAGAAAACTCCAAGAGATTTTAATTGTGTTTGTTCATTTCCTGTTGCACCACAAGCCAAACAGTGAGGCAAATTTAAATAGGAAAGGGCCAATCCAAAATAACATGTGTAAAATCACCTTAACAATCTTGGCCTGGAGTTGGACTTCCGGTGGTTAAGGCGGTGGAGATGGCGGCTACTTTGTAGCCGTCCTCCTGAGACGGTGTTAGATCCGCGGAGCACAGCGTTCATCAGCTGGCCCGCGGCTCGCAATCCTCTTCCCGGGCGAAGGGAAGGGGTAGAGATCGCATGAATAGAGGTAGAACCTCTTAACCTTCCCTGGATTTTTATTTTAGGGGGGTAGAAAGAGTGCTCCCTCGGAGTTCATTGCCTTCTCCGCCTCTCAGCTGTCTTTGTTTCTTCGGAAACAAAGCGAAACGCCGCTACCATCTCCGTATTTAAAGTAACCGTGAGTAATTTTAAACCGGACAGAACTGTTTAAAGGACTTTATTTATAGTTTAGCTTTATTTTATTTTTTTTTTAGTTTACTTAGTTTATTTAGTATGTGCTGATTTTTTTATCTTTTGAGCTTTCTTTTTTTTCTCGCGGGCGGAAAAGTGAGAGTGAAAGTAAAATGGCGTTTTGAAAGTTTTTTTTTTCCTTTGAAAGACGGACTGGCTGAATTATTGCTTAATACTGCTTTCTTTTTTAAGTTTTTTTTTTTATCTTCTGGGAGTTTTCTAAATTGATTCTATTTTATTCTATTTTACTTTATTTTTAATCTTTTGGATTTTTTATTTTTTACTGGTATTTTTATGAAGAAAGGAAGATAAATTAAAATGGCTTCAAAACGACAACCAGCTACTACAGCTCCTAAGGTAATCTCTTCTCCTGCTACTTCTACTGGGCAACAACAACTTAAAATAATACCCTCAGTGCAGCAACCTAAAACTACTCCACCTTCACCTCCCCCATCTGGTACATCAGCACAAGACATTAAAGAAATAATGGTAAATGCTGTGTCACAGTTTAGGGAGGAAATGAAGCAACTGTTGGAACAGAATAAATCTGAAAGTAAGGAAGAAATGAAGCAAGAGATGAAGGAACTTTTAGAACAGAATAATACTATTTTGAGGGATGATATACTTTTAGCTTTATCTGGAGTGGCCTCAGTGGTCGTGAAGCTGGATTCTAGAGTGGAGGAAATTGAAGAAACAGTAGAACTTTTGGATTATAAATTCCAAGATATGGAGAAAAAAGTGGAAACTTCACAAGATGATATTCTTATGTTCCAGTATAGACAGATGGAATATGCTTTGAGAATAAGAGGCCTGAAAGAAGATAAAACCCAAGACTTGATGGAAATGGTGATTAATGACTTGGCTGTTATTTTGAACATAGATAAAGATGAGTTACGTGGGGAAGTGGAAAGAATTTATAGAGTTAATTCTTGGATTGCAAAACAGAAGAATCTGCCTAGAGATGTGGTGATATATTTTGCTAAGAAGTCTTTGCGAAATCAGATTCTGCAAATTTTCTACAACAAAAGATTCCAGATTGCTGCCCAAGATATTATTATATTAAAGGAAATTCCACCTAAAATTTTAAGAAGCAGAAAAGATTTTGCTTTTTTAGCAAATGAACTTAAAGCAAGACTGATGCCATTTAGATGGGAGATTCCGATGGGTATTGTCCTGAGCCATGCGGGGACACGTTATAGACTTAATACAGTTGCTAAAGCTAAGGATTTTTACAAAACGGTCCTGGGTGCAGGCTCACCTCTGCCCATGATGCACAAAGTCTTGAGTGATAAAGAGATGGAACAGAAACCTGAAGGTACAGGTGCGATGACTGCTGGACAGGTGGTATGGATGTCCCAAGCAGAGGTTAAAGAACAGAGAATGACCCGTGCAGCACATAAACGCAAAGAAAAAGAACAACAGAAAAAAGAAAAAGAAATTAAAGAATCTACTCAGCAAATTGTCTCAATGCCGGTGGGAGGAGCAAGACCCAAAAGCTCTGCAACATACTCTTCAGTAGCAGAATTTGAGGGGATCTTCTCCAGGCTCAAGGCCAAGGGAGATGGCAAAGCTCCTGACCTGGAATGTTAATGGATTAAATATTCCTCAAAAGAGAAAAAAAATCTACCATTATTTAAAGCAACACAACAATGATATTATCTGTTTGCAAGAAACTCATATTACATCTAAAGACCAAAAATACTTAAACAATCCTCGTTTGGGATCTCATTTTGTATCTCCCGCCCCTGGGAAGAAAGGGGGTGTGGTAATTTATGTTAAGCAGAATTTATCTGCTATCCTGTTAGAATCAGATCCTCATGGAAGATATGTTATGCTTGAACTTGGTTTATATGGCAAGAAAATTCTTATTGTGGGGCTGTATGCACCAAACCAGCAACAGGAGCAATTCTACAGGTTGCTACATCAGAAAATAACCTTGTTGGACTATAGATCTGTGATTTTAATGGGAGACTGGAATGGTGTCTTAGATATACAAAAGGACAAAAAAGGCTCTTCTACTTTTTTTAAACAGGCTAAACTACCTAAAGCCTTCTTTGACATGAAAGAAGATTGGGAATTGAGAGACTATTGGCGTGAACGTAACCAAGAAGAAAGGGACTTTACCTTCTTCTCAGATAGACACCAATCTTTCTCAAGAATTGATTTTTTTTTGATTACAACAGATTTATACAACAGGGTGAAGAATGTAAAAATTTTTCCTAGGACATTGTCTGATCATAGTCCAGTTTGGATGGAACTGTTTGCTGAGAAAGAAGACAGGAGATCCTGGAGGGTGAATGAGAATTTATTTAAACAAGAAAAAAATGTCCACAAACTAAAGGAATGTTTAAAGGAATATTTTGCTTTAAATATGAATAAGGGAACATCAATGTCAATGGTGTGGGATGCAAGTAAAGCTTTTATGCGCGGTATTTTAATAAAAATGAATAACTTGCATAGACAGAAACAGATTCAGAAACGTAAAGATTTAGAAGAGGAGATTAAATTAAAAGAGAAACTCCTAATTTCAAATCCTTTAGATGAAAAGGTGAAAGGAGCTATAAAACTGTTAAAAACACAATTTAACATGTTGATGGCTGATCAAGCTGCAACCAATTTACTATTTATGAAACAAAATACATTTTGTAATGCTAATAAACCAGGGAGATGGTTGGCTTATCAGTTAAGAAAGAAACAGAAACAGAGGAATATAGATAAAATAAATTATAATGGTAAATTGGTTTATCAGAAAGAATTGATTAAGAAATCTTTTTTAGAATACTACCAAAAATTATACAAGAGTACTAATATTCAAACTACAGATATAAACAATTATTTAGGTAAAGTTAATTTTCCTAAATTAACAGAAGATCAGGAAAAAGAGATTAATGGTTTAATTACTAAGGAAGAAATTGTTACAGCTATTAAACAATTGAAATTGGGCAAAGCGCCGGGTACGGATGGGTTGACATCTATTTATTATAAAACTCTAGTAGAAGAGATGACTCAACCGTTGTGTGAATTGTTTAATAACTTATTACAGGGGTTAGAGATCCCTCCATCTTGGCGTAATGCATTTATATCACTGATTCCAAAAGACAATCAAGATCTTACATTGCCTAAAAATTATAGGCCTATATCTCTTTTAAATGTGGATTATAAAATTTTTGCAAAAATTTTAGCCAACAGGCTTATGGGGATCTTGCAGCAGCTTATACATAAGGATCAATCGGGTTTTATAACTGGAAGGTATATGAAAAATAATGTCAGACAAATCATTAACTTATTAGAGTATTTAGAAAAGAATAACCAAGTCTCTGCAGGCCTGATATTTTTGGATGCTGAAAAAGCCTTTGACCAAGTGAATTGGCAGTTTATGTTATGTTTAATTAAGGAGATGAATTTTGGACAAAATATATTACAAGTATTATCTAATATATATCAAAAACAGACTGCTCAACTTATTGTAAATGGGGGTTTGTCAGAGGCTTTTGTAATAGAAAAAGGTACAAGACAGGGATGCCCGTTATCTCCGTTATTGTTCGTTTTAACATTGGAAATTTTGTTGATTAAAATTCGGGAGTCTCAAGAAATAAAAGGAATAGAAATTAATAAAAAAGAATATAAATTAAGAGCCTTTGCAGATGACTTGGTTGTTACTTTGTCTCAACCTACTTGTTCGGTGGTAAAATTATTACAATTGATCCAACAATATGGACGTGTTTCTGGTTTTAAAATTAATAATAATAAGACTAAAATATTAGCTAAAAATATGACTAATGGTGATAAACAGGTTCTAGTTAAGTTAACAGACTTTGAAATTGTTGATAAGGTAAAATATTTGGGGGTTATATTATCTGCTTCCAATGCAAAATTGTATAAAAATAATTATGAAAAGCTGTGGACGGAGGTACAGAAGGATTTAAAAAATTGGAACAATTTACAGTTATCCCTTATGGGTAGAATTGCAGTTATTAAAATGAATGTCCTGCCAAAGTTTATTTTTCTGTTTCAAATGTTACCTATTTTAAAGAGTGAACGTAATTTAGATGAATGGCAAAAAGGTATTAATAAATTTGTTTGGGCAGGGAAAAAACCAAGGGTGAAACTTAAAATAATGCAAGATTTTCGTGAGAGAGGCGGACTCAAGGTACCAAATATGAAATTGTATTATGATGCTGTAGTATTAACATTGATTAGCGATTGGGTGAATTTAACAAATATAGAAATACTTCATTTGGAAGGTTGGGACTTACTTTTTGGATGGCATGCCTATTTAATATTTAATAAAAAAGTGGATTGGGTTTTTAAGTCTCATATTATAAGAATCTCTTTGCTTAGAGTGTGGAGGAAGTATTATAAATGTGATTTTAAAATACCATTATGGGCTATACCTCGGCATGCCATAGAAGGCATAAGGAAAGGGGTTAATATGGATATGGTCTCTTATGCACAGTTACTTAGATGGGATGGCCAAGACTGGCAGTTAAAATCTTTGGAAGAATTAACACATGAAAATCTAATTTATTCATGGTTCCAATATAGACAAATAGTGGATAGATGGAAGATGGATTGTAAAATGGGTTGGCTCAGAGAAGATGAAATTCTTCTAAAACAAGTAAGAGATCAAAGGCCAACTCATATAAAGAGAGTTTATGGGGTTTTAGTGGAATTGGATTCAGAATCTGAATTAGTTAAAGATTGTATGATTAAATGGGCACAGAATATTGGTGAATCGATTTCAATGGATATTTGGGAACTTATTTGGATAAGAAATGTTAAATTCACACAAGCGCAAAATTTAAGAGAGAATTTTTATAAGATGTTTTATAGATGGCACCTTGATCCAAAGAAAATGTCCATTATGTACCCTAATTTACAGCCGAAATGCTGGAGATGTGGACACTTGGATGCTACTTATTATCATATCTGGTGGATGTGTAAGTATATAAAAGCTTTTTGGATTAAGATATGGTGGAATATTCAAAGAATTTTTAGAAAGAGGGTAAAATTTACTCCGCAACTATTTTTATTAGGTATTGTTATTGATTGTGATGCTAAGGAGGTTATATTGATGTTAAATTTGATTACAGCCGCTAGGCTGTTAATAGGACAATATTGGAAGGAGGAATCTTTGCCTACTTTACAAGAGTGGTTTTATAAAGTTTCGTATTTGGCAGAAATGGCAAAGATTTCGGCTTTTTTAAAGGAGCAATCTCAAGAGAAATTTTTTGCGGTATGGGAAAAATGGATAAATTTTATACAACATAATTTGGATATGGAAAAATATTATTTAGCTTTTCTATAACTTGTAATGATTGTTTTTTTTTCTTTTCTTTCTTCTTTTTTCTTTTTTTTTTATGCTTTATGTATTATTATTCATATACTTTTTTATATATGTTCTATTTTCCGTCTACCTTTTTCTTTTTTTCTTTTCCTCTCTCTTTTCCTTTTCCTTTTTTCCTCTTTTTCTTTTTTTTTCTTTTTTTTTAGTATATATTATTTACTTTAAAGCTTATGTTATGTATATTATTATTATATATATTATGATCATGATTTTTATTATTATTATTAATTATCTTATAAATTGTAAACGTTATTTTTAAAATTTGTTAAATAATCCTATATTCAGTTCTGGGAAGTCGGGGGGGGGGAGGGTGGGGTGGTTGGGGGGGTGGATGTTTATCCGTAAAATTTTTGAAAAAATTCAATAAAAAAAAAAAAAATCTTGGCCTGGAGTTTTCAAGTGTCTCCTTTGCTACAAAAGTTACAAATTCCTTCCTGGGAAGGAAAATTATGGGATTTGTAATATAACACATTTGAAGAATTAATATTTGGGAAATCCACAGATCAGATGCTAGAGCATTGAGCTTTGGCTGCCTGTTCAAATGTTTACTGTTGTGTCATTTCTTTGCCATTACTAAATTTATAAATCTCTGTTATCTCCTTTCTTGTGATTCTTAGAGTCCCCTCTGATGAAAGTGTTTTTCTGCCATCTTGATGCACAAAATGTATAATGAAAATTGAAAGACCAAATAAGTCTAGCACAGCTTTAAAAAATACCCTCAAAGCCATCCATTCCCACACCAAAGTACACTCCTTAGCCATCAAAAAGGCCTCTGTCCTTGCTTGAAGATATTATTTTTGATGTGCCCAACTAAAACAAGATCAATATATTGATCAGATTTCAGTAAATTGATCTACTGATAGGAAATTGGTAGCTCAAGAAGCCTGGTTAATCTTTCATTCTGCAATAGTTGTATAACTATTTCTCTCTCTAATACAGATAGATCAGCCCACTTATTTTTATTTCCTTTCTCTTCAAGGGCAGAGTTCCTTCCTCTAGCCAAGTACTAAGTAATGTGGAACAATGTCAAGTTCTCTGGTCAATACATCCCCCCCACACCCCAAACATTCCCTTGTCCTGGCCACTGCAAGATTTTCTTGACTCATGTTCAGTTTGCAATTCACCATATCCTTGCATTTCTTCCAAGCAGCTGCTCATCTGATCCTTACATTCTGCATATCTCCACTGAGGTTTTCTTCTTATGGATAAGTGTTACCAGTGAGGAACAAAGCTTGAAAGGGATGAAAGTTTATGGAATCAAATCATGAATTTGACTGTTAAAAATTCAATTTATATAGGTGAAAATATTTTCAGAATATTTCCTAATTAATCAATTTTCCTTGTTATATGGCCACACCCTTCAACCTGATTCCTGACCTCTTCACTCACCCTTCTGACCACTTTTGGCTGCAAGAGAGACTGAAACTCTAGATCCTACTGTCATTTTTTTCTTGTTTGAATGCATTGGTGGACAAGTCCACCTAGAGACAAAGTCCTGAAACTGACCAGCCCATACTTAGCTTTATGTGTGGTAACTGAAAGGATCCATGTTTGCAGGAAGTCTGCTTCCTCACATCATGTTCTTAGAGTAGTTTACAACTTTCACCTCAATCCACTCTGCTAAATTGGAAACCAGATTGGTCTAGTGCAGCGTTTCTCAACCTTGACAATTTTAAGGCATGTGGACTTCAACTCCCAGAATTCTGGGAGTTGAAGTCCACATGCCTTAAAATTGTCAAGGTTGAGAAACACTGGTCTAGTGGTTAAGGCACCAGGCTAGAATGTCAGAGATTGTGAGTTCAGGTCCTGTCTTAGCCAGGAAAGCCAGCTTGGGTGATATTGGGCCAGTCCCTCTCTCTCAGCCCACCCCCTCTCACAGGGTTGTTATTGTGAGGAAATAGTAGGTGGAAGGTGTGTTGTTGGATATGTTCGCAACCTTGAGTTATTTGTAAAAATAATAAAGGTAAGATACAAATAAATAATTAAATAAATCCCTTTCTCAGAGTCCTTCAACACCATATGGATGTTGTCTTTTAAGTGTCACTGAAATTTCCTGCAGATGCTGCTGGGTATCCTGAATGTTATTCTTTGGGCTTGTATAGGATGACAAGCTCTGGGCTTTAAAAACCTGACAAACATATTATGGCATCAAAGTTAGAGCCTTCTGTGTATCTTATATATAGTCATATAGAGTGACTATTATACAAAAAGTATGTACTGTATATAGCTCTTCTAATAAATAACAGCTGTTTCTGAACTAAAATAATATCAGTGATGTTGACCTTTCTTCTATTGTGTCCATTCTTTCCCTGTCTATTATGTCCTAAAATCTAATATACAAATGAGCTATTTAGGATTTTTGCTTTCTATCCTCTACATTCCTTGGCTCAAAAGGGGGAAAGATTTCTAATTGCCAGTTGGAATTGGTTCAAACTGAGGGCAAAAGAAAGATAAGACTCTGTAACTAGCCCTGGGACAGTTGTTTTTTTAGGGTGCAATTTCCATTTCACCTGTTATCAACACCAGATTGTTCCTTGAAAGGGATATGATTGCTCTCTCCATCTTGGGAATGTTTAGGCCATGTTTAGAACCTGGCAGATTACATAGCATCTGAAATACACAAGGCCTAACAGTAGCTGACTGCTCTTTCAACATATCACTTTTGTTCCAGGCTTAACAAGCACTTTTGTTGCAGGGCCCCATTATAGACTGTGAGAGGAATATGCAAACCAGACTGGGGTGACTTTTCATTCTTTCCAAGTCAAAAGAATGTTGAAATAAATTATGCAAATGGTCTCAGGACTTTGCATTCATCCATAGAACAATTCTTCAAAATCAATACAGGTGGACCTAATTCCTGTGATAGAAAAGGCCAGGAAAAGAAAGACTGTATTTGTAAAGGACCCAATTCATTTAGGGGCTGCAGAGAATAATAAGGCAGATGAAAACATTCAAGGAATACTTTCAGATTACAAGAGGATAGGTCCTGCCGAATGGGGTTTTATTCTAAAACTAAGAACAAAAAAGCAATAACAAAAATGGAAGAAAACTGAGAATGCAGCCCAGCTGTTGGGAATCAGGCAGCAAACAAGCTCATTATTAATGGTTTGTCACACAATCAATCAGATGTTCAAACTGGATTGGGCATTTTTATCCACCTATTGACTCCTTCCTAAAGACCTGGGATAGGCAGACATTGTTTGATGGAATTTACAATTATTATATGGAGGAATCAATAATTCTTTTGTCTTTGGCTTAGCACATTGTGAACCCAGCCAACAAAGACTTCTTCAACAAACCATGGATAAACACATCAACATTTGAATGATGTATGCGATATATCAACCAGATCAATCTGATAATGGTTTGGTTTCATGTTTTTAAGACCATCTTGCAAATAGATATATTAAAACATTTTGCCAAAAGGCTTCATAGAAAAGATGAGACTTATTTGCAGATGTTCCAGGCTAAGCAGATGGAATCCAAGCTGGCAGGCAAAGAGGCAGTGGTAAACCAAACACTTCCACCAAAGGACTCACATCCCAAGATTGCCCTTTGCTAGCCAGCTCTTAAAACTGAGTCATCAGATGAGGAGAAAGTGGAACAGGTGCAGGCTAATTGTTAGAAAAAAGACAAGGCTGGACCAAGCAATACCATCAGAAAGGAATCTGGGAAGAAGGAAGAATTGTTGGATATTTCTTGCCTTCCTCCTTCCACGGCAGCTAACATTAGAAAGAAATGTGGACTACTAAGGCCTTTTTCTGCTGTTTTGCATGGCTTGAGCTATTAGAGGCAGCTAGGGACATAATGAGATTCCTAGGGCTGGAATGAAGAATATTCTAGCTATCTGGTGGATAAAGTTGCTTGGACTTGCCTGGAGTTGAATGAGCTAGTTATGTTGAGGCAAGATCTTATGTAGTTGGCTAAGATGAGTTTGACCCTGATAACTCCTGAGGAAGCAGGCAAGATTATTAGAGATGCTAACTCAACCACATATTTATTGAATTTATGCCCCTATGTACTGAGTAGGTAAGAAAATGGCTTATTATAGACAAAAGACCCAAGAACAAATCTAACAATTTATGATATTGCATGAGAAACAAATGGTTCAGAAAATAGTTTCTTCTTGGAATTACAACAACAGAAACTTGGCTTTTGACAGAGTCATGATGGGTCTTAACTTGGAGAAGACAAAATTTGTATATATGTTTAAACAACCTGGTTGAAAAATCAATAGAGAGATAAAGGTCTGCTTCAACATAGTAAAATCAAATGCCAAATGTATTTGCTCCATTGACTCTACTTCTGATTTACTACAAGAGTAGAGTCTTTGTACAAGACCTTGTACAGAGTATATTCTGGAATCTTTCTAACAAAGCATGTGATAGAAAGGCATTTACTGTAATTGTACTTTTTGCAAAAATAATCTGATAAATGCTATATTATTTAAATATGAGGCTCATATGTCAATTATTTTAATAATAAATGCCTAAATGAACAGAACAGGATGAATTAAGCTTTACAAATCAAGTCTTATATTCTAGAGTTTTTGCTTAATTAACAAAACATTGAAGTATGGCCCATTAAAAATAGATGATCTGGAGAGAAGCCAATCTAATTTTCCTACATACGATTTTAAACCAGGAACTTTTAAGTACAGCATCAACAAAGTAAGGAAGTAATCCTAATGTGGATTGGAATGCATATATTTTGAGTGAGAGTTTAGTCCTTGCTTGCAGTGAGCTTTGTCCAGTCTCTAAAAGGACAACGGTGTTTGGTACACTGATGAGTACTGTTAAAAGGAATCTAAAAAAGCAGTCCTGAATATTACAACAGCCCTTGAGATATGTGTATATGAGCTAAGGCCAGCCTAGTATTAAAAAGTTCTAATTGTGACTGGAATGTACTATCTATTGTTTGAATGGAGAACATTTTGAGAAGGTAGTTGGGATGCAGCACTAGAGGAATGTGGAGAAAATGGATTACATAAACACTTCAGTTGTATTTCAAACTGGCCATGGTACATAGATTGGCTTCTTGATGACCTCTGGAACTACCATCCTGGCTCTCCTTGATCTTTCAGCAGATTTCAATATCAAGAATGGTGTCCTTCTGGACTGCCTCTGAGGGTTAAGATTACAATGCATTATGTACACAACAATGGGAAACCACAGATGCCTGTTCTTTAGCTGCTGTTGGCCTTCATATGTATCAAGTTTTTCCTAAGAACCTAGGGCAGCGGTTCTCAACCTTTGGGTCGCGACCCCATTTGGGGTCGAACAACCATTTTACGGGGGTCGCCAAACAACGCGATCCGCCATTTTTTCCCTCAGGGGCGCCGCTGTGCATGCACACCACGCATGGGGGTGCCGCCGTGCATTCGCGCCGCGCATGGGGCGCCACCGCACATGCATGCCGCACATGGGGGCACCCCCCCACGCATGTGCGCCGCACATGGGGGCGGCGCGTCCTTATGACTAGGGTCGCCGTATAAAAAGGTTGAGAACCACTGACCTAGGGTATCATCAGCAGCAGCAACAGCAGCTACAGCAACAACATATTCCTGGTTTCCTAGTTCCTGCTCAAAGAGGCAGTGCTGTGGCTAGGAAACCTCCCACAAATTCATCTTGTGACTGTCCTTGTATTAGTAAGCTCTCCAGACAGTCATTCAAGTCCTGATCATGATTATTGTAATGCCCTCTACACAAGGCTGCTCTTGAAGGCCGCACAGTTGTTTCACTATCAGGTCAAAATACAGTGGTATGGATATACAGGTAATTCCCAAGTTACGAGCGTTCACTTGATGCTCGTTCAAAGTTACGTGATGAGAGCCCTAGTGCTTATGAGCAAGTCCTGAAATTACGAATGTTGCTGAACCACGGCAGTTGTTCGCCCTTACGAGCAACTGCAGTGGCACTGCAACATTCACCCTGGTAGCCCTCCAGTGGCCCATTTCTGGGCGACAGCAGCCTGGAAAAGGCTTCTGGTGCCTGGATTGGGCTGTGGGGAGGTTTGTGGAAGCATCCCCTAACCTCAGATCCAGGTATCAGCAGCCTGGAAAAGGCCTCCGGAGCATCTCCCGGTGCAGATCCAGGCAAACGGCCTGGAAAAGGCCTCCAGAGCCTGGATTGGGCCATGAGTGGGGGGCCGCAGAAGCATCTCCTGGCCTCAGATCTAGGCAGCAGCAGGAACCGCAGCAGAGAGGAGATGGATCTTGTTCAGGTACATCCACAGCGGCAGGAAGCATGAGATATCTTAATAGGTTGGGGAGGCCTTGGGGGCCTGTTCCATCACTAGGTCCTCCATGGCCTTCCCTATCCTGAGATATCTTGTGTTCACTTAACGTCTTAATGTCTTATCGTACATCTTAACGAGCAAGGGAGTGATCTCGTTTGAGGTACGAAATTCACTCTATGAGTTTCTGAGTTACGAGTGGAATGGGCAGGCTCCATTACACTCGTAACTTTAGGACTGCCTGTAATGGGCATACCTGTCAGCTTCCAGGTGCAATTCAAGGTGTTGATTATAACTAACAGGAACCCAGTACTGGGCCTTCTCTGTCAATGTACCTGGACTCTGTATTCCTCCAAATATTAATGTGATAGATTAATTAGATTGCCTTCATTTAAAAAGTCATTAAAATATATTTTTCCCTAGGCCTTGAGCTAAGATGGGTGATAAGCCTTTCATTAGACTTTCATGTAATGAATTGGATGGTTGTCTCTTCAGTCAACTTTTTCTTTCTGCTTTGTTGATATTAGTTTGTATTGTTTTTACTACTGTAAGCTGCCCAGCATCATCATGAAGCTAGGTGGCCTAATAAACACTTAAGCAAAAAATGAGTAGTCCCTTTCTTACCTAAAGCTGCCAGCACCACCACTGCCATTACCAGCAAGACAACAAAGACATACAACACTTTCACAGATGTCTGTAGAGTTAGGTTTTTCTCACACTGGCTGCAGTTGGTCCTCATCCGGCCTGCAAGAGATAAAGTACATATGGAGAGCCTGGTATATCTAGGGCTGAGTTCAGCTTCTGATTTCATTCATATGACTCAGGTTTTGGGAATATACCCCACAGAGAAGGGACTGTGAGAGCAGACCCTGAATGAAAACGGAACATAGTCCTCAAGGGTGGAAGGGTGATTTTGGAGAACCCAGTAGAGTTTTCCAATATTTTCTGGCCCTGGAATGAAATGGAAAAAGAAGGACAATGAGGAGACAACCCAGCCAGGCTTAATTTGCTCTTACCATTTGGTCTATATCTGAAGGAAGGCATTTCGTCGTCTTCTCCAGGAAGGTCCTCTTCTAAAATATAAAAGTAAATTACAAAATATGTTTAAGTATCAACAATTGCCAAAAAAGCCCTGCTACATTTTGCCTAAACCTGTTATATTTGGCTTTTATCGAACATCCTTTTGAGTTCTTTGGGTAAAGAGGTTTTATTAAATAATGCAGGTGCCTCCTACAGACTTATAGTGCTGCTAGAAACAGATAAAGAGTATGTCTTGGGACACAATGAGAAGGTTATACAGAATTCAAATACCCACAAAAACAGAAGTTGGTGTTTAGTTATGTCTTCACTGCACACTTGTTCCTTTCCAAACAAATGTAAATACTGTCCTCCTTCTATGATCAGGTGCTCTCTAGATTACAGCTGCCCATAATTTTCTGGTAAGCAATTGGCCTATCTCCAAGTCTGACACATCTGAAGAAACCAAGTTGACTTCAATGCTTCTTATTTTAATTTTGTTTGACATCTTCTAATCTTTAGTGGCAATTTCATCCTCTGAGTGCCAGAACAGAAGGTCTACATTCAAGAGGAAGTTATTACTATCTTAGGGGTATGCTGTGCCATGCAGAAAATACAATATATTTTGCTGTGGCAGAGGAACAACAAGGGTGAAATCTCTTTCACAGAACTTCTCTTTGATATCAGAACTTGTGCCTTGTTGTTGTTGTTGTTGTTAATTGCGAAGTCGTATCCGACCCATCGCGACCCCATGGACAATGTTCCTCCAGGTCTTTCTGTCCTCTACCATCTTCTGGAGTCCATTTAAGTTCACACCTATTGCTTCAGTGACTCCATTCAGCCATCTCATTCTCTGTCGTCCCCTTCTTCTACTGCCCTCAATCTTTCCCAGCATTAGGCCCTTCTCCAGTGAGTCCTTCCTTCTTATTAGGTGGCCAAAGTATTTGAGTTTCAACTTCAGGATCTAGCCTTCTAAAGAGCAGTCAGGGTTGATCTCTTCTAGGACTGACCGGTTTGAACGCCTTGCAGTCCAAGGGACTCGCAGGAGTCTTCTCCAGCACCATAGTTCAAAGGCCTCAATTCTTTGGCGCTCAGTCTTTCTTATGGTCCAACTTTCACAGCCATACATTGCAACTGGGAAAACCATGGCCTGGACTATACGCACTTTTGTTGGCAGGATGATGTCTATGCTTTTTAGTATGCTGTCTAGATTTGCCATAGCTTTCCTCCCCAGGAGCAAGCATCTTTTAATTTCTTGGCTGCAGTCCCCATCTGAGGTGATCTTGGAGCCCAGAAAAATAAAATCTGTCACTACCTCCATTTCTTCCCCATCTATTTGCCAGGAATTGAGAGGGCCGGATGCCATGATTTTGGTTTTCTTAATGTTGAGTTTCAAGCCAACTTTTGCACTCTCCTTCTTCACCCGCATCAAGAGACTCTTTAGTTCCTCTTCACTTTCTGCCATTAGCGTGGTATCATCTGCATATCTTAGGTTGTTGATATTTCTCCCGGCAATCTTAATTCCAACTTTTGTTTCATCTAGCCCTGCCTTTCTCATGATGTGCTCTGCATATAAGTTAAATAGGCAGGGAGACAGTATACAGCCTTGCCGGACTCCTTTTCCAATTTTGAACCAATCAGTGGTTCCGTGTTCCAGTTCTCACTGTTGCTTCTTGACCCGCATATAGGTTTCTCAAGAGACAAATAGATGGTCTGGTACTCCCATCTCTTTAAGAACTTGCCACAATTTGTTGTGATCCACACAATCAAAGGCTTTAGCATAGTCAATGAAGCAGAAGTAGATGTTTTTCTGGAACTCCCTAGCTTTCTCCATGATCCAGCGTATGTTGGCAATTTGATCTCTAGTTCCTCTGCCTCTTCGAAATCCTGCCTGTACTTCTAGTAGTTCTCGATCCACATACTGCTGGAGTCTAGCTTGTAGGATTTTAAGCATAACTTTACTAGCATGTGAAATGAGTGCAATGGTGCGATAGTTTGAACATTCTTTGGCATTGCCTTTCTTTGGAATTGGAATGTAAACTGACCTTTTCCAATCCTGTGGCCACTGTTGAGTTTTCCAAATTTGCTGGCAAATTGAGTGTAGCACTTTTACTGCATCGTCTTTTAAGATTTTGAATAGCTCAGCTGGAATACTGTCACCTCCACTAGCTTTGTTGTTGCTCAGATTTTCTAAGGCCCATTTCACTTCACATTCTAGGATGTCTGGTTCGAGGTCAATGACCATCTCATTGTGGTTATCTGGGATGTTAAGCTCATTCTTGTATAGTTCTTCTGTGTAGTTTTGCCATCTCTTCTTAATCTCTTCTGCCTCTGTTAGGTCTCTGCCATTTTGGTCCTTTATCATGCCCATCTTTGCATGAAACGTTCCCTTCATATCTCCAATTTTCTTGAAGAGATCTCTGGTCCTCCCTATTCTGTTGTTTTCTTCTATTTCTTTGCACTGTTCATTTAAGAAGGCATTCTTATCTCTTCTAGCTACTCTCTGGAATTCTGCATTCAATTGGGTGTATCTTTCTCTTTCTCCTTTGCCTTTCGCTTCCCTTCTTTCCTCAGCTATTTGCAAAGCTTCCTCAGACAGCCATTTTGCTTTCTTGCATTTCTTTTTCTTTGGGATGGTTTTAGTTGCTACCTCTTGTACAATGTTTCGAACTTCCATCCATAGTTCTTCAGGCACTCTGTCTATCAGATCTAATTCCTTAAATCTATTTGTCACCTCTACTGTATATTCATTAGGAATATGATTTAGTTCATACCTGAGTGGCCTAGTGCTTTTCCCTACTTTTTTCAATTTAAGCCTAAATTTTGCAACGAGAAGCTCATGATCTGAGCCACAGTCAGCTCCTGGTCTTGTTTTTACTGACTGTATAGAGCTTCTCCATCTTTGGCTACAGAGCACATAGTCAATCTGATTTCTATGTTGACCATCTGATGATGTCCATGTGTAGAGCCGTCTCTTGGGTTGTTGGAAAAGAGTGTTTGTTATGACCATCGTATTCTCTTGACAAAATTCTATCAGCCTGTGCCCTGCTTCATTTTGTACTCCAAGGCCAAACTTGCCTGTTATTCCGGTTATCTTTTGGCTTCCTACCTTAGCATTCCAATCCCCCATGATGATAAGGACATCATTTTTAGGTGTTAATTCTATAAGGTGCTGTAGGGCTTCATAGAACCGGTCAATTTCATCCTCTTCAGCATCAGTGGTTGGGGCATAGATTTGGATTATTGTGATATTGAATGGTTTGCCTTGGATTCGAATTGAGATCATTCTGTCATTTTGGGGATTGTATCCCAGTATGGCTTTTCCTATTCTTTTATTGACTATGAAGGCTACTCCATTTCTTCTGAGGGATTCTTGCCCACAGTAGTATACCTGATGGTCATCTGAGTTAAATTCACCCATTCCTGTCCACTTTAGTTCGCTGATTCCTAAGATGTCGATGTTCAGTCTTGTCATCTCTTTTTTGACTACATCTAGCTTGCCTTGATTCATGGATCTTACATTCCAGGTTCCTATGGAGAAAAAATCTTTACAGCATCGGACTTTCCTTTCACCACCAGATATATCCACAGCTGGGGGTCCTTTCGGCTTTGGCCCAGTCGCTTCATTCTTTCTGGCGCTACTAGTACTAGCCCTCTGCTCTTCCCCAGTAGCATATTGGACACCTTCCGACCTGAGGGGCTCATTTTCCAGCGTCATATCTTTTTGCCTTTTAGTACTGTCCATGGGGTTTTCATGGCAAAGATACTGGAGTGGTTTGTCATTTCCTTCTCCAGTGGATCACATTTTGTCAGAACTCTCTGCTATGACCTGTCTGTCTTGGGTGGCCCTGCACAGCATAGCTTATAGCTTCATTGAGTTACATAAGCCCCTTCGCCACAACAAGGCAGTAATCCATAAAGGGGAACTTGTGCCTAGATTAGGCTAAAAGGGGGATGTGTTATTTAGCACATTACGGGAAAATTTTGTCTTAACATATTGGGTTAATTAGTAACATGCTTGTCTGAACATATCATGTTATGTGAACACAACAAATTGCTTTGGTAATCTGAGATGGGATTAAGCATGTCATATGAGCCTTGAGCATACATTGTAGAGAGGAACAGAAAACTGGGAGGTCAAGTGGAGTGGAAGGGAACAGGTGACTGGTTGATTGGCTGGCTAGTCTCCTGTGTAGAATTATCTTATGGTGCAATGTTCTATTGCAGGTCTCATTTATCAGAATCTTAAAACCACTGAAAAAAGAATACAAGGCTGAGACTATCAACACTAGCTCAGCACAGCTTTTAAACTGGTCTCTATGACATACAATACCAAATCATAGGGACAGATGTGCCAAATAATGGGAGAGCATCACTTTCTCCATGCTCCTCTTGCACAATTGTTGGCTACTGTTGTAGAGCCAGTTCAATCTGGCACAGGATTATCAAAATGCAACTATGTCTTAATATATCTATGCAACCTATTGATTTCCATTAGGGTTATTAGTGCATTGTTGCATTAATACATGCTCAGATATTTATTCATATGTACATACTGTATACTTACCTTCTGTCCTCTTTCCCAGTGACTGTGTTTGATGGTGGGTACGGAAGGCGCAGCTTTTCTCCCTCCCTAAAGTCATTTCACTCAGTAACAATTTCCTGATGCTGTTTACAGGGTGGACATGTCAACCTGACTGTCATATGCATGTGTAATTACACATTTGTAAGATGTTGGTCAGAAACCCTATTCAGCATAGTGTATTAATTACTGCTTGGCATTACAAATAGATTAAAGATAGAGATTTTGGATCAAAAATGGAGACTTGAATGTTGTTTTAGGCTTTAGTACATCATAAAAATAGACAGGCCATTGTAATATAATTTGTTTACTGAACAAGGTCTTGAGAAACATGGTGAATTGGAAAGGAAAAATGATGTAAACTGCTTACACCCAGCAGAGGCACCGAAGGTGATGGATGAATGGATAGAGATTGGGTGGGACCCTAGATCCACATAACAGGCTAGAGAAAAGAATGTAAGGAGAGTGTCAGAATAAGCCAGATTGAGGTCCCAGACGGCCCAAAAGAAACATTAGTATAATGCTCATGTAACTTGAGGATCCTGAGCAGTCAGAAGTGCCAGTTTATCTTGAGCTCTGCACCAGTTATCATTGGGAAAGCAGGATCACCAGAGCCTAGAAAAAAGCATAAAAGCAACAACCCAAGAATCTTTAGATGAATTAAGTTGCTGAATCTGCATTCTATTCCTCTCACTGTGTTTATCTGCCTCTGCAATCTTCTGTTCTCTAGCTGGAATCACCATCTAACTGGATGAAGCAACATTAGTTGGGAAAACTTCCTATATATGCTTTTAGATTGTAACATCTATTGTATTATGAGCCTTGCCTGAATAACTTCGTAGTATTTTGCTTGGTTGCCAATTTAATTTATAGTATAAAGGGCATGGACATCTATTTCAGATTGTTGTGCTTTATTCTCTCCTGAGGATCATCAGAGAAAGACTTATACACTGAAACGGAGAATGTCTTTGAGAATTCAAAGTAGCTGCTAAAAAGAAGTTGTTTTGTGTGAAATACTTTCCCAAAAAACCTGGAGTATATTTCTATGAGCCTCTTAACAGAATGAAAACCCTAGTTTTGCTGATTAGTGTGAATTCAGGGGCCTTGTCTGAACTGCCATCCTGAGCTTCAGATTTGCTTTGCTAGATGCCAGCCTGCCATAGACTATGCAGGAAGAACAGGAAAGGGAAATTTAACTGGGGAACCTTCGCACGCAAACTTCAGCTCTGGCTTTGCTGTACTGTAATGACTTGGCTTTTAGTAAAAGAAAACCTTTCGCACAAATGGAGTCAAGGGTCTTTCTTTCCTAAGAAACCAAGTTGGTGCGGGTGTAACAGGCCTAAATGCCCCCTTCCAAGGAAGACTTTTTCACTTCCTTGAATATAATTTTTTTTCTGAGCATAAGAATTCATGTGTTGGTACTGTTCATCCTAAGCATGTGAAATGAATGCATGGTTGGAAACTGTTCCTAGAAGCTGACTAGGCAATACACACAAGCAGATCATGTATGCTCCCAGAACCAAGTTAAACATTGCTCTTAAATGCGTAACACTTCCAAGGGATCACTCAGAAGCAAAGTTAAATCTCTGCACCCTCAAGGTATCTGATCAGGATGCCTATTTCCCTATTGTTGATTGTGTACTGTTGTTGGGAAACTATCCTCTGCCATCTGTTACTGATTAGTTGGACAACAGGGGACAGTGAGTGGTCTTCCCACTTGGTATGACTGAACATAAGTATGAGCTATTCATCTTCTTTGACAATTTCTAATAGTGCAACCTGTGTGATCCTTAAATGCATCTCAGCATTCTTTGATTGCATGTAGAACATTTTCAAGCTGTAATTAGATTTGCTTTGCCCCAATTTCAAAAAGTTTCTCTAGCCTACATTTAAATCTACCATTTTATTGGTTCTCTTTTCCTTTTTATTGCAATATTTTATTTTTATTGCTACGATTTCATGTATTTGTTTTTCCACCGCTAAAACTTTCTTTGGCTATAATCATATAATCCTTGAGAGTTTGTGTTGCTAAATATTATCAGATGTATTTTTGAGTACATATGGACTAGATTGCTCTGGAAAACAATGACTTTAATGGGGTCTGCCCAGCCCATAGCTGGGGTGTACCACAAAGATTTCCTAAACCCCACTAAAATTTTGTAATTAATTGGTGTAACCTAGGATGGTTCAACCCCCATTCTTTGGCAGTCCTACAAGACTTTTAGACAACAAATGGGCCTGATCTACCATTTATAAAAAGCTCTATCAAATCACCAAGAATTTTCTGGGCTTTTATATCGGTCCAAACTTTTCAATCTGTTTGTGCTTTTAGTATCTTGCCAAGACCCAATATTCTTAAGGTTTCTTGCCAAATGTTTTGGAATAGACCAATGAACAAGATTCATGGGGGAATGAGTTCTCCTTTAGTTTTCTTGTTTTTGTTTTCTTTTTCTGGATGAGAAATCAATGTTATTTGGATACTGTGGTTAACCTAAAAGACTAAGAAATGCCAGGGATTTCTATGCCAGCCACAGGCTAGGCAAGTTGACAGAAAAATCACACATTTGGCAGTGACTTTGGCCATCAGAGATAAAGACAAATGACAAAATGTAAGACTTGATGGAGCTGGCACTCTGCCGGTGGTGGGAATCCCCTGGGCAACTTATCTTACATCCATAGCAGGATATCCAGTGCTGGACTGACATCATTCTTTTTACTATGTTTAATGGGACACTTTCCACTTTCTAAAATTTATTAAGCTGAATTGTTTTTGTAACTCAGTCATCTTACCAAAATTAAAGTTTTTTTTAATGTCAGTGTTTTTTTTTTAATTATTTCAAAATCACTGGGTATATATATTGCTGACCTTATAATAGTGGTCAACAGATGCTTTCCACAACAGGCTTTTCCTTGTTAAAATGAATGATTTTGTAAACGTGCATGCTTATTCAACTCTCAAGAGCAACAGCAGAAGAAAAAGAAATGTATTTTTACAATTGTTGCATTGGTATGAACTTGGGGAAAGCCTGACTAAAGAATGCAATGCCAAACCCAAACTTAGGCAATTTGGAAATACAATGCCCATGAAGGTATTTAATAACCATGGAAAGTTTAATTATAATAGTGTTTCAATTTCAGTTTTACATGGGGCATGGTGGTGGTGGGGAGGGCCAGCAGGGTGTGACTTGCCCAACACACTCTAAATAATTCATACTAAAAGCAAGATTTATGCTGAATTGAAGGCAATAGTCAGGTCAGACCTGGCCCTTGGTTTCTTAGTTTCTTAGACATAGTGTTACATCACAACATATTTGAATAAGATAATCATGGAAGAAATCTCAAAAGTCAATTTAAATTTCTGATCTCTACTGGTTTATCATACACTCTTCATCCCAGACTGCTACTCCAAAAAATTGTTCAGGGTAGCAGAGATATACTTCAGAGTAGGAAGCATAGTGTCTTGAAGTGACCTTATTTTGGTGATCAAATCTTTGGCTTACCCTGGTTCCACAATCAGACAACTTGAGAAAAGCAGTGGAAGGATACTTTCAAGTAGACTAGGCCTTCCTATATTTATTTAATTTTCTCATGCATGCAAGCTGTTTTGAGAATTACTCCCTTATGTCAACAGAAAATTGTCACTGGGCAGCATGCCAACTTTTAGAATTGCATAAAAATAGTCTGGTGCTGAAAGCTTTATTTATGATTGCATTTGTGTGTTTTCTTTAAAGACAAATGTACTATTGGACCATGTTCCATGTTAATGGAAGAACAGACACAAATAGCATAAAATAGTCTGAATCCTGGTAAAAGCCTAGGACTGCAGTGCAAAACTTTTAAAAATATGATGCTGAATAGATTCCTAATAGAGCATTACATGGACATTCTAAGAGTAGGCAATGGGTGTAATTGATGGGATATACTATTATATAGATCTGATTGAATTGAATGGGAATCAGGTAGGACTTTTTTTTTGCAATTATTCTCTATAGTGGAAGAGCTTCTCAGCTATCCACTATATAGTTATAAATTTAATCATTTTTAGGGAATTCTCTTCTAGTCTTTTGCAGAAGTGGAACCATTCCTGTTAATTAAGCTAGAATTTAGAGCAGACTATCCCAGCTCAGGTCTCTTGGACCAGAATGCCAACAATCCCCAGCTAAATTGGGAAATTTAGGAGACAGGTTGAGAAATGCTACAGTAGCAACTTCAAAGAACTTCAAAGAAGCAGCTACTCTAGCACCTCAGCAAATATCAAATTGACCCCTTCTTGCATACTGGGAAATTCAGCTTGCTAGCAGGATTTCTGTGATTACCTGAGCCCTGTTTTTTAAAAATGAAAATAAAAGTTTATGCTATCCATTCATCAATCCTGAAGGCTAAAACTAGCAATCATCCCATTTCTAAAGAAGCCAACTCTTTCTTTTGGCACTTTAAAAACATCTGCTCACCTTAAACACAGAGTGGTCTCTTGCAATATTATTATCATCCAGAAAGATGGACCGTGCAACATGGGCATGAAAGGAAAGTGGAGTTAAATGCAGAGTCTACTCTGCAATGTTTTGCAAAGTGTACAACCCAAGCAAAACTGCTATTCATTGCACTTCGGTAGTATTTCATGTGCTTTCTCCCAGACTTCAAAAGCTTTCATTATCACTGAGGCTCAGATGCCAGTTATATTCATTATTTATTGCAAGAACTGAGAACAGAATATGTGGGAGATTCCTCTACATTTATCACCACAACCCCTGTAACATGTGGGGTTGAATCAGAGAGTGTGATTGGCCCCAAATCATCCAGTAACTCCATGACTGAGGGAAGATGTAAATCTGCTTTTCTTAATTATTAGCCTTAATTAAATTATAGCAAGAATTTTCAGAGCTGCCTCAATCCAGATTACAAAGAAGGGGCCAACTTTTTCTTCAAAAAAATGATTCTTAATAAATCAACCATTATTATATCTTGGCCTACCAGGATAGGATGGCAGGATATGCTTTGGATCCCATCGATTAGGGATATACATCTGGTGGGACCAGGAAAAAGGGCCTTTTTAGAGATGGCTCCTTCTTCTTGGATCCTCATTCCTGCTAAGGCATCTATTTTGTTGCTTTTCCAAAAGGCCCTAAAATGTGGTTTTGTCAGAAGGCCTGGGGACCACAAATGAAGATGGAGCCATCAAGTGGTTGATTTGATTGTGGTGGATTTTTATGTGGTGCATTTTTAAATGTTGTAAGTTGCATGGAATCAACTATGCATGAATTGGACAGCCATATAAAATTGTTTAATAAATAAATAAATAATAAACTCATTCTTCCTGCCCCAAATATTGATCACTATTGCCACCAGCATAGGTCAGTGATGGCGAACCTTTTAGAGACCGAGAGCCCAAAAACTGCCCCCCGTCCACGCTCTGCCCTGCCCACTGGGCCACCCAGCACCTCCACGGCCTGCCACAGATCATCCAGACAGCCCAGCAGCATCATGGTGGCTGCGCCCTCCGCCTGTGCCCCACAGCATCATCTGCGTGCAACGGGGCGCAAGGATGGAGTCTTATCCCCGCTACCATGTCCTTGGCTGTGCTGCTTCATGTGGGCCATGCCCAGGGGCAACTCTCCTCCGGGGGGGCTGCTGGTGAGGAGGGGGCCATGGGAAGAGGCAGGGCTAGGAAGATGGTGTGTGTGCCCACAGAGAGGGCTCCGAGTGCCACCTCTGGCACCCGTGCCATAGGTTTGCCACTACTGGCATAGGTCATTTAGCCAAATATCTAGAAAGCAAAACCATTCTGGTAAGAAAGTCAAGTTCAATATAATCTGTCAATCAAAGATGGAGGTGGGGAAGGCTTTCTCCAGCCAAAAGCTCTGTACATAAAACAAAAACCAAGCCATCAAGGCCATCGTTGAGAAATATTAAAAGCTGAGGAGAAAGGAATAAGGATGGAGTTTTCTTTTCCAGACTGCATGAGAGGCAAAGACTAATATGGTGGGATCTCCAGCTAGAGTGGTGGAAAGTGTGACGAAGGGATGAGCTTAGAGTCCTTGCAGAGCAGGAAGAAACACAGATCTTATCTCCACCAGTAACCCTGAAACTGTTATCTGGCTGTTCCTAAGAGAATGCAGTTAATGGCAAGATTCTTGTAAATAGGCATGCAACAATAAAGAAGTAACTTTGATAAGTTCGTGGTATCATTCTGGTTCCCTGTGCCTGACAGACAAAGAAAAAAGAGCAACTGCCTTCTGAAAGAACTAGCACCCAGAGGCTACAATTTGATTTATCAACCTTCCCTTAATGATGATACCTTCCAAATGTGTGGATCATCACCTCTCATAATTTCCAGCTAGCATGACCAAGCTGGGAAAAATGGTCTTAGGTGAGGGATAGTTTCAGGAAAACAAGATTTAGTACATGTTCTGAATTCAACCAGTTCAAAAAAAACCTTGTGATACTTGCAACAGTCCAGGACTTTCAAAACAGGAAGAGTTGGAAACATCAGCTTTCTCATTTTAATCGCACCATTATGAACACTGGTATTAAATGAATCATTTAGCCAACTGGAGGGGGAATGGAACCCTTTAATCAGTTTTTGTGGAAGTTTGAAATCTGAACTGTACTTTTGATCTCTGAAATGGGACCAGGAAAACGGGTGGAGGAGGGAACATCCTGAGGCCCTGAGGCAAAAAAATTGCTATGGTTTTAACTGGCCTCTTCAAGCGGATGTGTTAGGACTTTGGGTAATCCCACACCCCTTCATGCCAGCCACTAATTTCTCCCCCCCCCTTGGTTTCCCTTTTATTAAACATTTTCTCAGATTTCCTCTTCCGCATTCACCATATAGCAATTGTTCCTGTGCACCAGATTTTAAAAAGATTCAGAGAAACTAGAAGAGGCATAGGAAATGGTAAGGAGAATGATCAAAAGAAAAGAAAATTGGGGCATTTATAGCCTTCTGTCTTCAGACAACGCTGGTTCCCTCAGCCAAGCAATGGAGATGAGCATTCTACCTTAGAGTCAAGACACGACTGACAGGGAAACCTTTACCTGTACCTTTAAATGACAATAGAAAGGGATCTGACAGCACTTTAGAGTACCTGAAAGGGTGGGGGGCATAGGCAGCAGGGTGACACACTGAAGATGGTCAAGAGATTTTCATGTGGGGTATAATCCTATACAAGCCAAAGGGGAAATGGTGAAATAATCCTATTGTGATGGTAGCTATACTGATCCTCCACACAAGACGTCTGTTTTGAAAGACCGAGTACCAGCCACAAGGGAGGGCTGTTGCCTCTATGATATATGAAAACTGTTCTTTGTGGGAGATATGAGTTGCCAATGTTGGAAAAAAAAATACTGGGTTACAAGGATTGTGGTCAGATCTGGCAGGGCTATTACTACTTTATGTGATCGTACATATTTCCCACTCATTTCAGTTGAGGTTAAGGAGAACATTCAATTGCATCCCTCGGCAATCTTCCCCCCCCACCCACTCCCTCTGCCGTGCTTTTTGGATATTTGACAACTTGCATCACTAGGCAATATGTCCACTGGCTTAATATTAATTAATTTTCTCTGTCCTATAGCAAAGGATGTGAAAATTGTAAATAAAATTGCGAGGCACCATGTATTACAAACAAACACAAATTCTCATAAGGCAGGGGTGTCAAACTGCCGGCCTGCAGGCCGGTTTCATCATACTGAAGCTGCACCCACCCCATTGCCGGCAATGCAAAAAGAGTCGCGATACGTTGTGACATGTCACATGACGTGGCAAGTTTGACACCCGTGTCAAGTGCTTCTGATTGTTATAAGAAGTAATTTCAACTAGTTTTGATAGGGAAGGAAACATAGCTTCTTCAGGTACATCAGTATAGGGAAGCTCAGAGTTTGACCCTCTAGTACTATTAGCACCTCCATGAAACTTTTGGGAGAGGTCATTCATTATTCTGGAGTTTGGTGAGCATCAATATACTGATGACCCATCTATTGCTTTGGATGAGGTCACACTTCCCTAAAAGGTCAGGTGGTTCTGCTAGAGTAGCAGAAGAGCAGGCTATACTGCCAGAAGAGCTTTTGATGAGTTTCAGCTAGTTTGATCATTGTGTCCTTTCCTGGACTAGAAGAGGAAAACAACAACACATGCCCCTATCAGATTATCCTAATTTTCTCTAGGTGCGGGCTACCGTTGAAGATAAATTGGAAGCTACAGTGAAACAGAATACCTTCTTGCAGATCAGTGCTATTTTATTTTGTGGCTGCTGCACTAATTGACAGTAGGACTCAATTCAAGATGCTGGATGTTGTTGTTATTCACCAGGTAGAATATGCTCATCCTACACTGTTCTAGCCAGGAAAAGCTGTTGCAGGTATTCACCCCTCAAAAGCTCAAGTAGGTTGGGACCTGGAGAGTGACTTTTTCAGTGACAGTCCCAACACTGCAGAGCAGCTTGCACCATGAGGGCAGATTAACGCCAATCCTTTTATCCTTCAAGAAATTGACTGAAACACTCCTCTTCCATAAAGCATTCAAGATGAAGACTTTCACTTGGAGAACAACTGTTGTATTTTTCAATGTATCTTTTGTAATAGGATGTTTTGATGTTTTAACATTATAACCAATCTTGAATCTGATGAATAGGTGGAATAGCGTGGTAAGAAATATCCCTGGTTGTCTCCCATTGTCAATAGGCCACTGTTTGGGATAATTGTGTTCCTATCTTGCTTCCTTAGTCTTCGCTATTAACATGACAGTTTAATCTGAATCCAGAAGTAACTCATTTTCTGAATTTACACAGTATGTTAAAGCAATCACTAACCAAACGAAACTGAGTGCATATTAAGCACAGAAGTCTAATCAAAGTTATTCTTCAACATGCTCAATATGTTGTGCCAAAGCATCTACAAAGTTTCTACATGACTTAAAATCCGGTCTGGTTAAAAGTTAGGTGGGAAAGTAGCCGCAGTAGTTCCCAAGACAACAGCCCATTTTCCCTCCTCTGCCTGACCTACAGCAGCCCCAGGGGGCGACTGGGAGTGTTTTCTAGGCTAGAGGACCCGGGTGAGGCAGAGCCATTTGACGGGGCAGCTGCCTTGTTCCTCTCGCCCTGCTAAGTCCGAAACTCACCTTTCATTCTCCTCCCGTCGGCAGTCCCGCTCGGTCCGAGCTGAGCCTGGGAAAACAAACAGCTAGAGGCTGACGCTTCGACCTCATGGGAGTAGGCCCTAGGGGCCGAAAGGAGGCAACCGGGGGGCTCTCATCCGAAACAAGGGCTGCGGTCCTTGGATGGCTGGTACGCTACGCCACCGCCGAAATCCAAGGAACCCGCCGTTCAAACTTGCTGCTTTCTGGGCTGGAGGTGGGGGTGGCAAGGCGGCGCGAGGTGCCCGCCCTTCAGTGCTCGGCGGTGGCGTGCCGTCTCTTCACGAGCATCCCTTGCGCGCCGTCCTTGCTTCCCTGACCGCCGTTTAGCACACCGGCAGCATGTTTTCCGCCACGCTCCCTCTTTCTCTCCCTCTGCTCCTTGGGCCGGAGCCCAGACAAACTTCCTTCAAATTTCCCCAACAGGACGAGTGGCTTCTCTACGTGCCAACTGCCTCCTCCTCCTCAAGCTCTCTCTCTCTCTCTCTCCTCTCTCACCCCCTAGACGCTGCCCCCAAATCTAGGGTGGGCGGGCCGGGAAAGGAGTGCGAGGCGAGGAGGCTTTGGAGCCCTGCCGAAATATGCGCTGTCCCTCCCACCCACCTCTAATTGCTAACAAATGTCCTCTGACAGGGGTGAGCAAGGAAGGCCAAGAACGGGGCGGGGGGCTGTTGGGGAGAGGGACAGAGAAAAAGGAAAAGCAGGTGGTCGATTCACATGGCATGTTTAATCTGCTTGCTGAATTAACTTCCGTTTTCTAGTCCCAAAGGTGTTTTTTCAAAAGGCAACTGGACTGTTTCTGTTTTTCCTTAAAGATTTTTCACTTCTCATCCAAGAAACTCCTTCAGAAGCTTCTTGGTTGAGAAGTGAAACATCTTCAAGGAAAAGCAAAGAAAATTCAGTTGCCTTTTGAAAAAGCATCTTTGGGACAACCATGACCTGGATGACAAAATCTGCATAAGCACTTTGCACAATAGGCTGAACCACAAAGTCAGCATTTCTCAACCTCGGCAACATTAAGATGTGTGGACTTCAATTCCCAGAATAGCTAGGGAATTCTGGGAGTTGAAGTCCACATATCTTAAAGTAGCTGCTGTTGAAAAACATTGCATAAAGTAATCAAACGTGCTGAGGTCCCCCTTTAGCTACCAACAAACAATGCACCTCACTAATCAAGGTTAGCAAATTGTACCAATAGCACATGTTACATCTTTATTTTTATCATTAAGTGTGTTATGTGAGCAAAGCCAATCTGCTTGTCGGGTGTGGGGGAGAGAAGAAAGCTCAGGAGGATGTCATAACTCAGTTTGGCATATCAGGGATCCCTCTGTGGTTGAAGCTGCTGTGCATCATGAGACCATATACCTCCTTATGACAATGGAAAGGCATTTGAGAAAAAGAGAAGTTTGAGCTCCCAATAGGTGTACTCGGAGTAAAAGACTAACTGTTCTCACACTGCCTTATGACACTGTTTCTCAACCACAGCAACTTTAAGATGGATGGATTTCAACTCCCAACATGCTGGCTGGGGAATTCTGGGAGTTGAAGTCCACCCATTTTAAAGCAGCCAAGGTTGAGAAACACTGATCTGGATGGTTGAAGTTTCTCTGGCCCAATGCTCACAAGATGTGTTGAACTTCAGCCAAAGGCCATGCTGGTTTGGAATGATAGGACATAAAGTCCAAAACCATTTGGAGAATATCAGATTAGGGAAAACTGGCTTCAAATTTGAAAGCATTTTGAGATTTTTTTCACTTCTGTGTATTTGAAATGCTGAGAAAAAGGAGTAAAAATTCCTGTTCTGTTCAAAACTGGTGCAGGTTCTGCAACAGTAACATCTCCTTATCTTCACTCTATACAGAATAGGAAAGATAAATAAAAGCCCAATAGTCTGTCACTTTGTACACAGCTCCCTTGCACTGAAGAGAACAATTTAGTCAATTAAAGAAAAGTAGTCTCCTCCAGATAGTCTCCTTCTCGTGTGAATTTTATTCCTGCTCATTATTTTTGTGATATTTTCCTTGCATGACCTAAAACCCATGCAAGGGACACAAGATTTCACTCCCAAGGGGCATCTTATATAACAGGAGTCTTCAAACTTGGCCTTTTTATGACTTGTAGACTTCAACTCCCAGAATTCCTCAGCCAGCATGTCCGGCTGAGGAATTCTGGGAGTTGAAGTCCACAAGTCATAAAAGGGCCACGTTTGAAGACCCCTGTTATATAAGGAAACTAGCTATACTGTGAGTTGCAGCTGAGTTGGAAGTAAATCAGCCAATTCTCCAATATGTTGTGTTGTGTTGTGTGAATACCAAGTCCTAGAGCAGGAGTCTTCAAACTTGGCCCTTTTATGACAAGTTTGAAGACTCCTGTTCTAGAGCTTCTTTTGGAACAGCATAGGAGCCTTGGGTAGAAGTGATCTTACTGCTACTCAAAATAGATAAATGGGCAAATCCTTAGTCTCAAATATAGTAACATACTATGGAATTCAACTATGTTGAGAGAACATACAATGGGAAAGAGGAAAAGAAGCCACGATCACCTTCTGTTTGTCTAATTTGGTAGAAGATCAGGTCAGATAGATTCTCTGTAAAAGTAATAGTCAATGAAGACAGGTTCTATTAAGCATAATTTGGACTATTGGTGGCTCCCTATGCAAAATTTCCCAACACAGAAAAGGTGACTGATGGATAGCATAGGATGCTGGATAAATCAGCATCTTTCATTCACTCTTCAAATTGACATTTGAATTCTTTTACATATCTTGGGATAATTAAATCAACATCTTTCATTTACTCTTCTTTCCTCCTTTTCATACCAGGGTTAGATGGTTTGTGCTTGCTGCCCTCTGCTGACACGAGGAAGGTTCTCCAGATGAAACCTTGGACAGGGTCCCATTTACATAATGTATAAAGGTATGCTGATATTATATTTCTTTTTTAGTATAATTAACATTTAAAATCTATGAATTGGTACAACATTTTGGTGAATTATTGGGTTTCTGGCACCCTACATACATGCTTCCATATATAAGGAGAAACTTCCTGACAGTTAGAACAATTAACCAATGAAACAACCTGCCTCCAGAAGCGATGAATGCTCCAACACTGGAAGTTTTTAAGAAGAGACTGGACAGCCATTTGTCCGAAATGGTATAGGGTTTCCTGCCTGAGCAAGGGGTTGGACTCGATGACCTCCAAGGTCCCTTCCAACTTTATTATTATTATGAATCAATCAATATATATGTTATATATATATGTTCATATGATATATGAAAATGAAAAATTATGGGTGGGGGTTCCTTCCAATTAGTGCTGATTCCTGGTGACTGCCTGGAGTCCTTGCAGTTTTCTCAGCAAGTTTTCAGAAATGGTTTGCCATTGCATCTTTCCTAGGACGAAAGAGAATGACTGGCCCAAGATTACAAAATTGGCTTCAGACCTAAAGCAGGACTAAAACTCATGGTCTCCTGGTTTCTAGCCTGATACCTTAACCATTACATCAGACTGCTTTTTGGGGCAAATATAGTATAGCTAGAAAAGAAATGTAAAAAATGGTGCTTCACTTGATATTCAAATTCTTTTATATATCTTGGGATAATTCAACTTTATCTGTAGAAGAAATATTTAAAACTTTTTTTTTTTAATCTCAGATTAATATTGAGGTAAAGCATTAACATTGTAATGAATATAAGGGGAAGGATAAACATGGTAAAAATGGATTATTATTTCAGGATTGTTATAATAGCCAGAATAATTTATTTTAAGGATTTCAAACAGATTAATAGGTTCAAAGCTTCTAATGCAAAAAAAGGCAAGCCCTCTAGATTTCCTTTAAATTAACCTTACCATGTAATGAAGGTGATGGTGGGATAATTTTCTTGATTTTCAGTGTTTATCATTTGACATACATTTTCAATAAAAGTGATTAAAACAACAGACAAATTGATCATTATAATATGTAACTCCTTCAACAATATGACTTGTTTCCTTTTTTAGCCAGGATTCCACTGTGTATTTATTATTAAGCTGCATGGCGTATTTGGAAGATCAGGATCAAAATAAAATTTAGATTTTTATTCATATGATAAATATTCATTTTGGGTTACTCTCAGTTTGAAACTTGCATTTTAATAAAATATTAATGGCTAATTCTTTACTAAAACATATTTTGATTTCACAGATTGGTTCAGATGCATTACAGCAGACATGTCAAACACAAGGCCCTGGGGCCAGATGCGGCCTGTGAAGTGGTTTCATGTGGCCTGCGAAGCCATCCTGGAAACAGTGAGGGAACGACCCCCGCTGCCTTGGCCCTGGCCGGCCGGGAGCCAATGTACAATTTTGTGGTGGCCATCTATGCTAAACGCATTCAGTCTTAGCTCACAAGGCTGTCTAGAAACACCGAGGAACCAGCCTCTGCTGTGTCGCCCCCACCCCTAGGTGCATGTTGGGGAGGTGTCACCCTTTGTGAAGAATGAAGAAATGGCCATGCATTAGCGCTTGCCCTGGTCCCAACCCCTTCTGCCAGAGACCCTCAGATCTGTCCCACTCCTGCCCAGCCCCCCACAGGCACCCTTGACGCGAATGATGTAGAGCTGGCCACACCCACTCCATCCACACCCACCCAGTAGGCTGCACCCACCCTGGCCACATCCACCCAGCCACCCGAAGGCAACTGCAATGCTCATGTGCCCTCAATGAAGTTGAGTTTGACACCCCTGCATTACAGCATCTAAAGCTCCTGAGTTGTTATCATCACTGAAATGTGTTCTTTCAAGCATATTGGTATTTCTTTTTTCAAAAATAAGAGTATTGTTGAGATAAAAATTATAAGAACGTTGGAATAAAAGTTAGAATACCCCATATTAACACATGTTGCTAAGAGGGCTGTAAAGCACTATGAGGTCTAAGTGCTATTGCTATTGCTAAGAGTATTACAGAATACGTGTGTTTTTATTATCTTAAAATGAGATTAATTCAACATAATATTTTTTTCGTATTTATTAGACACCTCAAGCAACATTTACAAAAGAGTTTGCTGGCAACCTTATTATGCTGAAATTACACATTGATGAAAGAGATACAGTATGTACACATATACATAATATGTTTTAGGAACAATAACGTGATTTAAATAAGTGAATGTAATATACCAAATAGTTGAAATCATTATATAAAGAATTCTAGCTATATCAAGTATGAGGTATATTAAAAAAAAAAACCTGTTTACTCTTCTACAGTGGAAAGATAGTGCTATCACAGATTCATGGTACTGAATGGATAGTATTTATTACCTGCTTATAAATTGGCTCTTTACTGACTTAATGGAAAGATAGCTCAATATTACTCTCTGTGTGTTTAAGGCTTAATGATGAATTTAACAGATAATATGTCTTCTATATGTATTGTAATATACTTTTGTCTTTTTTGTTTTATTTCTGTATATTAAAATAAATGAATGAATGAATAAATAAATAGCTAGCAATCAGATAGTTTTAATAGCCTCTTCCTGCTTACTCAGTGTTCCTTCCTTCGTCTCTTTTTCAGATTAGGTATTGTAATGATATGTGGGAATGATCTTGGGAAATGGAAGAATGGCAGCCAGGGGAATTGTGGGATAAGAGGCATCTTAATCTATAGCAGGAATGTGGGCATGGCAAACATCTTAAAAGGGACCCTCCCTAATTTCTTTGGGTGTAAAGGGGAAAGAAATATACTTCCAGATTTGCAAGATTCTGTTAATGCAACCTTACAGTAAAGTAGAATTAGTTCATCTGGGTGTACTTCCTGTCTGGATTACTTGCAAGACTAACATAGATTGAATGACAACATTATTCATTTAAATCCAAATCTTATTATATCTTATACATTATCTGCTTCTATCTTGTAACTTAACATCAAGTTCTGGAAACTTACATCTGATTAATACTTCTGGTAAGATGGGACCTCTGCAAACCAGGAGATGAGTGGGTTAAATGTGTCTCATGCTGATTTAGCATTTCTCATTAGATTACATCACATAGTAATTTGACTGGATCTTTTCTGACTTGCCTGAAGTTTATTTTGCTTAACACTGAGGTCTCACAGACTCCCACATATTTCTTTTCTCATTCTTTTTTGCAGCTGTACCCACTTCCTTATCCCTTTCCAGATTAGTGTAGAGATTTTAGTTCTTGCTGTTATATTTAGGGGAAGTGCTTATATATAGTAAGAGACAGATGAGTCTGCAGAAGCAACTTGGGCATGGCAAAGGTCTCAGAAAGGACCCTCCCTAGTTTCTTGTACTGCAAAAATGAGGTAATAAGAGATGTACTTCTAGATTTAACAGATTCTGTTAATGTAACCTTATTATAAAGGTAATATTAGTATTCAGGGTAGATATTTCTTGTCTAGACTATCTCTAAAGGTTGACAGGATGTCACCTATGATTGTAGAGGTAAGGAATACCATCAAGAACAGAACTTCCTTAATAATTGGTTCCATTGTCAACTGCTCAATATTTTCTAATACTTCACAGTGACCTGGCCTCTGAGGTGAGGTAAAGCTTTCTATCCGATATATATTGAGGTACTTGAAGAATGCTTTCATATTCCCCTTACATTATTCTCTTGTCAAAGGTAAACAGAAACATTTCCTTTTATAGTATTACTATAGAATTTATTTCCAATTCCCTGATTATTACAAGAGTGATTTCTTACACTAATAAAAGACTAGAAGTTACAAAAACAATCAAAAGATAGAATAGAGCAGAGCAGGGCAGTTCAGATTGATTGGTGAGAATTCTTACAATCATCCTTATCCTTCTTCTTTGAACCTTTTCCACACTGTTTGTTTTTTAAGACAGATTGATACTAGTACTCACAACAGGCTCCAATCAGTACAACATAGATTGGAAATCACTTCCTGTAATTTGAAAATTGTACTGGTACTTTCTAAAATTGAAAATGCCTATTTTGCAGTTATGTCATGCTGTCTCATAGTCAGCTTGTGATCAATCACAGTTGCCAGATCCCTTTCACATATTTTGCTATCAAGGCAAGCATCTCCTCTTACAGTGATGCCTTTGATTCTTTTTTCTAAGTACCCTGTACTTTACTTTTATTAAACTTCATTATTTTATTTTTAGCCTCTTTGCTGCCTAACAAAATCATTCTGAACTTCTGTTATTTAGAGTATTAGATATTCTACTTTGTTTTGTGTTATCCATAGATTTTGGAAGCATTCCACATCTGCTGAAAGTCTTTTGTTAATTGGATTATCCTGACACCTTTGAAAGATGTATCTTTGTTAGATCTCTTTCAGGAAAACCTCTATATATTTTCTCTTTAATATTACTATTTGCATTGAATCTAAAACTAGTGGCATCAGGGGATCAGGGTCAGAAAGAAACCTCTGCATATCAAAAATACCACGCAAATTAACCGTTGCATATGGTCACAGATGTCATTTTGATATTTTTGGCGTATGTGTGTATGTCTATGTGTGTGCTCTATACTTTTTTATATATAACAGAGTTATATACTTACTATTGGCAGTGAAATGTTTATATCTACAATGATCAGAATTTGCAGGCAATGGTTTTCCCTGTAACACTTTATGGAAGCAAAAGTTGAACTTTAAAGAAGAATACAAAAACTACTGTCTAGATACATTAGAACTTTGGTGTTGAATAAAACTCTTGGAGGATACCATGAAATCAAACAAATGGCTCATAGAACAAATCAATCCAGTTCTCACTCAAAGCACAAATGACCAGGCTCAAATTATGATATTTTTGAACGAAGACTTCTCCCACGAGAAGTCTAATATACTAGGAAAGACAGAAGCATAAAAAGACAGACAACCAGCAAGTAGATGGAGGGTCCCAATTACAGCAGTAGACAACCTGAAAGGCATGATTGGGACCAGATCCCAGACATTATCTATGTAATCACTAAGAATTGACACTAAGTTGATGGCACATCATCAATATCAAACAGACTACTATTCACTTTCTGAGATAACCTCTCCATTAGATTAAGGATTGTGTGCTTCATTCAGCTAAATCTGCACACAACAATGTCCAAGATACCTCAACTAGAACACTCTGTTCCAGCAGTTTCTTATTTCTGGGACTGTCTTTTGAACAGTGTAACTTTTTTGTTCAACTAACCCAGCTGTAGACAGAATATATGGAGGTGGAGATAAGGAATCTAGCCCGTTAATGCTTTGATATCTGACCATTGCCTAGACTGCTCCTCCTCCTGTTTCTCAAGGACATTCTCACAGACCATTACACATCCCTTGAATACCTACTGATAGGGAGCAGAAGGCCTATCTCTCCATGTTTGTAAGCTTCTGAATGCATCCAGCTGGCCATGGTGTTGCAATGAATATTGGATTAGACAGGCTCTTAATGAGATCTAGGAGGAATCTTATGTTTAATTTAGGAGCATCCATTTTTATGGTTCAAAACCTTATATAAGAACACTCAATATACAAGACCATTTCTTTGGATTAACTAACTTCTCACATCAAATTGTGATTTCCGTTGACTCTAGAAAGCACTCAGAGATGTGTTTGTAGCTAGCTTCTTATGGCTGTTTAGAAAGGTGTCACCTGATATGTTAAGTCCTAAACTCTGCAGCACAGCAAGAAAAGTGTAAGACTGAGTTCTAGTTTTGATTAGTCCAGGCAATCATCACGAGTCAACACTGATTTGAAGTTGCCAGTGTATGAGCTCGTACACACACACACCAACACACATCCACTCTGAGGGCAAACAGATCTGGTGATTTGGCAAGACATCACAACTGTACAGAGATTTTTATTTTCTTTTCCCCTCCTTAAAAAATGTTGCATGCCAATCTTGGTATCATTCTGGCAATCATAATGGATAGATGTCATTTCCTTCTCAGACTGAAGAAGCTACTTGGATAAGCAACAAAATGTTTCAAACCAAAAAAGAAAAGTCCAGTTACCATGACTCAACTTCCAGGTTCCTTCTCTAGCAATTTTTAGTGCTGAATCAACAAGTACCATAGTGGGTTTTGTTGATTCTGCAAAAGTTGGGGAGGTTTTTTTTGGATTGGGTTAATCCTGCGTGTCCACCATATGGACTGGATTCCATGCAGCTTTTGCACCATATCAGCACACTTTGTTGCCATCCAATAGTTTCATTTTTAAAGAGCCAAAGGTGAAATGACTTACTAGCAAGCAAACCCTTCTCAAGATTTCATCTGCTGGCTTTTGTAAATAAGTGTCTGGGGGTGTCCAAGGCAGAACTGGTAAGCCGGAGAGATGCTTTGTCCTCCTAGCCACTGCTTTCCCTCTGCAAAACCACCACCAACAGCAACCCCCTTTTTCTTACATGCCTGGGAAACCAGGCTCTGGTTGGGGAAAAGACTGAACTGCACGACTGCAGTGCTGGTAGTCGCCCGTGTTTATCCACGGCTGCATAGTCGATCAGTTCTACTTCAACATTCTGATCCAGGAGCCTCAGCGGATCCCCTGCCACGTGCGTTCGTTAAAAGCAAGGAAAAACCTGCAGCAGGCAGCTTTACCTGCTTTGCCAACCGGGGAATTGCCAGGCCCGGGGCTAAGCTTTTCGCAACAAGACACCGTGCGCCAAAAGCGCTCGAGGCTTTTCTGCAGCTTAGACCAGCGGGCTGCTTCGTTCCCGCTCGGCCTCTCGCAGGACCCGGGCTGCCTGCATTGGCGGGAAACGCGGCGCTTCTTTTTCCGCAGCGGTGGAGCGCGGGCGTCGCTTGGCGGCGACTCTGCGCGATACGCCTTTGCGGCGGGTTTCCTGGTCCGGTCGCGGGGAGGGGACGCGGAGGTGGGAGTGGGATGATGTCTGCCGGGGATGAGCTCAGGACCGGTGGGAGGGGCCGGTGGCCTATATAAGACCTTGGCGGCCAGCGCGCCATAGCCTGTCCAGGGCGAGCTGCGGCAGAGTCAAGGTGGGGAGCTGGGCGTAATCTGAACGCCGGGGTCGTCGGTGGGTAGTTTGCCCAGGCTGAGTAGGTACCATCGCACCGGCTGCAGGAGCGGTAGGACTTCCCGTCCCATCCTTTAGTTTAGGGAAACTGCCCACCGCCTGGTTGAAATATCTAAATGCCAAGGTGGGCGAGAGGATCCAGTTTGGGAAAGTAAATCCCCTCTTCCGTTCGATATCGGGGGTTTGAAAGGCAAGCTGCTGCCGGGGCGTAAAAGTAGAGGGTCCAAACGGCGAGAGTGACGCAGCTCTCCGACTCTCTGCTTCAGGTTGGAACAGTCTCGACGGTGGGGACCGGAGATAACTTCGCCCGGAGGAAGGGTGACTTGGTGGCGATGCGGGTTTGTCTCCCTTCCTTTGGAGGATGGAGAAAAGCGTCGCTCTCTTCCTTCGGGCGGGTGCAAATGTAACTTGAGAACGGTAGCAATGCGGCCAGAAATGGGCATCTCTCGACAGCGCTGGGGAGAGCTATGGGAAGAACGATGTACACGGAGAGGATCGGGGAACCTGGCTCGAACGCTGGGCTACGGTAGGGGAAAAATAATTGGGAGAGGTAGCCGGTTCGTAATGTACGTGCCTGAAAACGGGAGACGGGCAGGTTGCGTGAGGTGCACCGGTTGGAGAGAAACTTAGAATAGGAGGGCTCCTAGTAGAGCACCTGCTTTGCCCACAAAATTAATGCTCAACATTTCGGCGTAAAGGTGAAAAATAACAGTGCTTTGCCAAGCCTTTCATCCCTATTTTTTTTATCTCTTCCATCTTGCAATCCTGAGATTTCCTGAGAATGTCCCATTTGAGTGCTTAGTGAGTCTAGTCCAACTTAGTTTTGTGATGATCAGCCCAGGTTAGCTTGGTGATGCCACTTAGCTGAAGGACAGGGTGGAAATTCAGGCTTGGCAGCAGTGGCTGTAACTTCATTCCTATTGAGATTTAGTTCAGTTCATGTATGTGGGGTTTCCTGGTAAGTTGTAGCGCATTTGATGCTTAGTTTCAATGAGTGGGGCACACTTTTTATTTCCTTTATTTCAAATATATATCTGGCCACGCATTCAACCAATGGGTCTCTAAGCAGCATACAACAGACGATGGGATGGGAAATATTGCCTAACAGTGAAAGCCCAGCTCTGTGTTGGGTCTTGGTGCCTTTCAATTCATGTTGTTTTAAACAATGGGTGTATCCCATTGCACAAGACTCAAAGTGTATTAAGGAAGAGCAACCAAGCAAAGCTATCAGCCTAGATGAGGAAAGGGGTGTCCATGTCCAATGTGTGCATTTTAAAATTGAGGCATGATGCTCCTGGAGATTGCAAACAGCTTCGAGAAGGAGAGGTCTGCTGCCGTGCCCCACTTGCTGTTAATGTAAGCATTAACAGTGGCTTTGTAGTCCTTCTGCTACTGTATTGATTTATTGCCTCTGGTGAGTGTGGTGCTTATATGAGTACAAAATGACATCCGGCTACCTTGAACTTGAAGTCTAACATTGGATGCTGGGGAAATGGAGCTGTGATAAAATTTGCATGGTCATACTCAGTCCCAGCCAAAGTCAAAGAGTTAATCACTGTCCATTTGCTTTTTGCTTTGCTGAGCTGTTCCTGAACTATTGTCATTTTCTTTTTCTGCATGTTCTGTCTTGGTCAGTTTTTCTACTGAAGCAGCATCCAAGTCAATAGACCGGAGATTTCTCCCACCCACACCGCAACCCTCTTTTTGCTTATAGCAGTGCATGCTAGCTTTTTCTTTTAATAGTAGACCTGAAAATATTGGGAATTAATGCTACTTTAATTAGGAATTAATGCTAACCAGAAACCATCTCCCAGGATCTTAAAGGATCTATTTTTTTTTTTCTGCCACTTGGGGACTGGAAAGCACAGCGTTCTGAAAACATGGCAGATCCCCAACATCACCTGATTTGCTGGATTTGGCAGGCTCATAAGCTTTGCAGTCTGTTCTCCCTCCCCCCTTTCTGCCCCAGTTATTCATGAGCAGCTTTTGAAGTTTATCCCTCAGACACTGGAAAAAGTCTTCCAGATTTTTAGCTCCCTGGGGCAAGTTGTTCCTTAAATGTAAATGATGGGGCTAGAACTGTCCGTTCTCTAATAATTACCTTTGTTTTTGTTCTGAAATAGGATGAAATCAGAGAAGTGTGCTAGAATATTAAAAAAAAACAAGAGGCAAATAATGTTGAACATTATCCCGGGAACATGACAGAATGTGAGATGATTGCTGTATTTACTGACTCATACAAATATACACTTGGAAAGAGGTGCTTCCAGGTGGCTGCCTTTGGACCTGAGCAAATGGTCTCAATTTTGAGTTTGGTAGTTATTTTATGTTTGCAGAAACTGTAACATTCATCGTTGTCTTTCGATTCATGAGACTAGATTTTGTCTACTTTTCAGTCACAAATGTTCAGAATACTGACATGTTATAAGCATGTTATGTGTAAACATCTGCTTGCATGCTTGCTTGTTGCCCTCAGTTTTATTGGGCATTGACAGATTTCTACAATGCCTGGTTACCACTCAGCTCTAGGATTTGGCACCCAATTATATTTTTACTAAAAAGAAAACAGCCTGTAGGAATACTTTGGTGTCATTGTACTTTTCTTGCCACATCAGCTGGCACAACAGCAGAAGTTACATAGGAACAGAGATTTGTGATGTAGAGAAAATAGGTCTTAACCTGAGTCAGGAATCAGCTCTGCAAAATTTAAAGAATACCTCTGAGTATATGCAGAAAGCATTTTGTTTCATCCTGAACCAAATGTAGCTTGACAGCTTGTCTAAGAGGGCTTTCAGATTAAAGGGTAGTTTTTCAAGGTCAAATTGATTTTTTAAAAATATTATAGAAGAGGTCCACATATGTCTTGGTTAAAAAAAAAACAGATCCAGAACTAAAACCTACTTTGGATCTCTCTAGTCAAAATCCTGGTGAGTGGAGAAATACCGGGGTCAACAATCCAGGTACATGGACATCCATGGGGAGATAACACTCTTGCATAAATTTGTGTCTTGATGTAAAAAATGTAATTTTCATCATGTGAGTGAATGTGGCTGGATTGTTTGTTTTGAACTTTATTCACATAATACTGTCACATAAGCCATGGTTTACAATTCACAATGGCTGTATTCATAGGCTAAGCCAAGCACGCCACATTAAAAACTGGCTCAGTGATTTGACCAAGATGGACATTGCAGAACACTGTCTGTGAAGGGGGAGGATGTGACCATTTCTCAAGGCAGGAATTATTGATGCTTTTCATACCCATGGGCCATTTCAATCTCCTCTGTCTGGCACCTTATCTCCAGAGAAGCTTATCTTGTACCAGTATTTCCCTGCATGTTTGTTTTCTTGTCTAGGCTGAAGGCCAATTTCCAGCTTTATTGGTTTCCACAATCTTCTCTCTGTGCCTTTAGGTTCTGTTTAGTCAGATGATGGCTTAAGCCAGGGGTCTTCAAACTGGCTGAGGAATTCTGGGAGTTGGTCTACAAGTCATAAAAGGGCCAAATTTGAAGACCCCTGGCTTAAGTGATCAGGAAAGAAAAGGAAATGAAAAGGATGGCAATGAAGATCTCTGTGGTCAGGAGGGTATTTTTCTGAAAGAACTAAAAACATCTGTTCTTATAACTTCCCTGTTAGACATCCTATTTTTTATGTACAGTGGTTTTATGTACGGTGGTTCTGGCTTTACTCATACAATTAATATTTATCTTTCTATGTTGTTGTTCTGCTGATAAAGATTCCCAGGGTCAAAGCCAGCTGTAGGGTAGTATCCTTTGCAGGACCTGAAAGAAAAAAATTCTCTTTCATCTAATCAGGAGTGATATTTAAATTAGGCAACAACCAGTTTTCCTCCTTTCTTTGTTTGCAAAGTATCTCAGTATTACCTAAGTAATACTGCCCCCCCCCATGCATCTCTTTAAATTATTCTCTTTCTTCTATCCACTCTTTCCTGGAGCATCCTTGAAGCCAGGAAAATAGCAACTATTTTAAGGAGTTGTCCTACACACATTTTGAAGCACGGCTTTACCTTGAAATCCAAGTGGTGCAACAGCAGCCCTCTTAATACAACCTGTTAATTTCCATTAATTCTCCACTCTGTGTGTGTGTGTGTGTGTGTGTATGTATGTATGTTTAATATCTTAACCCCAAACCTCTCTAAATGCCATCCAGACCCTTTGTGCAAATGAGTACTAGAATCATGGGAAAAGGTTCACCTGATGCAAAATTCTTAGAAATGACTGCCATCTCTTGTGCCTTTTCTCAAATATTGCTGGATGTTTTGTGCGGTGAGAAACTTGTCTGCAAAGCTAACCAACCAACTAGGTCAGTCCCTTGGTTCATGTCAACCAGCATTGTCTATGCTGATGGTTCACAGCGCTCTAGAATGTCAGGCGGAGAAATCTTAACTGATCCTTTTAGATTAAATTCAGTGATTGAATTTGGGACCATCTGTATGCATAACAGATGCCTTGACCCTGCTACTTGAGAGCCTTTAACCACATATCTCAGGCTCCTTCTGTGGACAAAGCCACTGTGGTGTCTTTCACTGAGTGGTGGCTGTTCCCATTGGCAGCATGATCAAGGTCCTGTTTGCTGCTGCTCGTTTCCCACGCCACTAAGCTCTGTGTAGCCAAGGGCTCGGCCAGATCTTTTACAAGAGGAAATAATTTATTGAAAGGATTAAAGCACACTCTTTCCCCCTTAAGTAGCAGCTTTGAAAGGGGGCAAGTGCTGTAGGAAATTTGGCCAGAAAAATAGATTCTTCCATTGGAATGGATTCCATAGCTTTTACGAAGTCCCTGTTGATAAGCAACCCATTGCACCCTTTTAAAAATACAGTAGCTTTTACTTTATTATTATTTTTTAAAGTTCTTGTAACCTATCATTTTAAAGGGAGTTGAATACTAGCAAGGTCAAACTCTTCTTCTCCAATTCTCTGTCATGGGAGTGTGGAGGGAAGTGTAAAGATTTATATTTTCTAACGTACAACTATGTCAGTACAATATCAATTTAGAACTACGTCTTCAAAGTTTTGTGTGACTTACTGTCAGGAGACTGTTACAGACTGTAATCCTGAGGGAGAAAGAAGAGAGGTAGATGCAAAATAAAAGCAGGTGTTAGGAATAATGGCATTCCTAAATTATTTTTAAAAGGGGCTTTTTTTGAACTGCAGAGGAGGCATCACCTGCGTTGTGGAGAAGGGGCATGTGGTTGTGGTTTGTTAGGGTGCTACTAGTTTGAACCTGCATGGATGTTTTAAAAAAAAGTATGTCTAAAAACCAGGCCTGCAGTTAATCTCTGTGTAACAAACCTAGTTTAATTATCAAAATAACCCCAGTAAAGATCAAAACAAAGAGTACAGATAGTTCTTGACTTACAGCCATTCATTTAGTGACCATTTAAAGTTACAAGGAACTGAAAACAGTGATTTATGACTGTTTTTCACTTACAGCCCTTCCTGCATCCCTGTGGTCACATGATCAAAACCTGGACGTTTGCAACTGTATTTATGCAGTATCCCATCATGTGATCACCTTTTGTGACCATCTGACAAGCAAAGTCAATTGGGAAGCGATATTAACTTAATAACCATGTGACTAACTTAACAGCTGAAGTGATTCACTTAACCATGGCAAGAAAGGTTATAAAATGGAGCAAAATTCACCTAATAGCTGTCTTGCTTAGCAACAGCAATTTTGAGCTCAATTGTGGTCATAACTTGAGGACTACCTGTACTTCATACTCACTGCATTCCATATATTGATTCTGATACTCAGAAATTAATGGAAAGCCTTTACCACTACTAATTATTTTATTTAATTTTATATAATAGCAAAATATGCTGTGTCTCCCAAAATAAGGCAGACTCCTCCTCTCTTCAACCCCGTGCAAACTATCATTAATATTGGGTGAGTTGTTACCAGGTGTGTCCGATTAACATTATTGAGCTTGTAGGTTTTTAAGGAAAGAGATCTGAGGGTTAAAAAAAACCCCTCTCTGTTATTTCTGTTCTGCTGAGTGTTGTTTGCCTGCTTTGCTTGGAGACAGCATCATAAAAATGGTGGGTGTTTTACTGGGGCCTCCCTTCGCTCCTCCATGAAAAATTGAGGCCACAGAGCCTGCTTTGGTGACCTCCCACCACTACGGCCTGCCCTTTGCAGTTCTCTATGAGAACCATCTGTCCTCTAGCTAGCTTTGAATACAATTGGTAGCTCTTATGCAACTTTTCTTTAGTTGGGCACAATAGAGGAGTTATCTGGAAAGCAGATATTGGGACAATTTGCTGTTTTTGTCTGGGGAATCTAGCCAGCTATTAAAGTTGGGAAGGCTGGCTAGGTTTCTCCTCCTTTGCTGTGTGTGTCATGTGTCCATCTGGGAAAACAAACATTGGGATGAGTCAAAGTGGGCATTGTTCTATCTGTGTCTTTGTGAATCTTGGCAAGTTGGTAGTTGATTTGCTTTTTGCAGGCTCTCTCCTTGTCTTTGACTTAGGCAATATCATACAGAAGTCTGCCTAGCAATTTCTCAGGATTATTTTTCTTCATCTGCAAATGTGGTTTTTGTTTTTCTGCCTTGGTGCTCTCTGATCTTGGTTGTTTGCATATGTTTTGCCTGGTTGGGTAACAAACATCTGCAAGCAAATCACCAAGGCCTGAAAGTTCCAAGAATTCCACAGTTCAGCCTTGAGCTACAGATAATTTCTTCTACTGGTACTTGAGAATCTCTCTTGATTTTTTTCTCAGTGGTGTCTTTGAGCTCTCTCTTGTTCAGGGTGGCAGAGAGTGCTCCTCTCTGGGTTCAGTTTTCTCTTTCATATTTTTCCATCAATCTGCAGCCTCTCCGTTTGCCTATAGTACTTTCAAATCTGAAAAATGTCTGTGGGAGGAATGTTCTTATTATGTATCCCATGAGATTTAATGGTAGCTGTGGAAAATGCAAGAAAATGCAGACCATTAGAGATGATGGTTGTAATGTATTGATGTGAATTACTTGGAAATGTTGAAAAAAACGGTCATAAGGCTCTGTCAGTTAAGAGCCAGACTTTCTGTCTACATGCTAATTAATTTGTGTTAAAGCGGGAACTAATACTTGAATCCTATTGGCTGCTGCCTAGTTGCTGAGTGTATAAATAGGGGTGGATCAGCAGTTATTCAGGCTTCTGTTTAAACCTTTAATAAAGAGTTGTTGCACCTGCTGCCTCCTCATGCCTCACCGATCACCAAACATAACAATGGTTATTAGCAATAATCTTTCCCTCCCTCCTATATACATTAAAAACTGAATGGCTGTGTCATATACCTCTTTTGACCAAGATAGAGATGTACTAGAGTGGCTGAATGCACATCACTTCAAAGTTTGGTTAAATTTAACTTTGTTTTTTTTCCTGCATGGCATAACATATTGGGTGAACTCAAACTATGTGGTTAGGTAATGATTCAGCATATAGTGTAAGCCCAGAAAATGCATTAATTTAATACCTTGGCTAAGCAGGCTGCGAAATTAGTCATGGGATAAGAAACCACATTGGATTATAGTTTCCAGGTGGTTGCAAAGAAGAGCTCAAATGAATTCTGTATTCTGCTTCCCCAAAACACTTCTCAGCAGCATCTTCATGCCATATCATGGAATTATGAATACTGCATAATTTCATCAGGTTTCAGGACATAGTTAAACCAAGAAATTGTGATTATAATCATTCTAGGTAAAGTAGGCAATGCTCATAAGATGGAGGTGCATCACTTTGTTTTTCCCTCTTCCAAAGTGAACTATGTCTGGATTTCTTGCTAGGGGACATCACCCTGGCTCCTACAGTATTTGTAACAGGCAGTCTAAGAGCACCAGTTTCCCACTGTAAGGTGTCTTCTTCAAAGAACAGAAGAATTACAGTATTTGGACTTCCTGGAACAAAACACAGAGTCTGTGCTGGGACCCAGCATGATGGATCTTCAAGAAGCACTTTGGAAGAGATGGAATGTGACACTTTCCAAGAATGCCTTAATTCAGGCTGGGCCAGTTGGGTGGTTCTTGGGAGAAATGTGCAGTCATTGCATAGAGGGCAAAGACTGTTAGAAGGGAGCATGGTGTTTGGATCCTGTGCACAGGTTGGCCAAGCAAGAAAGGCTACCCACTGCCAGGCAGACAGGGTAAATGTCGAAGTCTCAAATTTATTTGTGAATCTCCCAGGGGATTACACTCCACAGTCTAAGAAACCTTCATTTTACTGGATCCTGTCTATGCTGACATTGACCTGCTACTCTGAAGATAGGTTTATCCTGATCCAAAATGGTCACTGTATTGCCAGTTGGCTCACTTGAGCTTGTAGTCAGTTCATTTTAGGGACTGTCTTGTCAGCCAGAAGTCTGGCGAACAGAAATATATTAAATTGGCTTTGATGCTGGAAAGTAAAGAATTACGGAAGTAATTGGAGCAATTCTTTCTGTTCTGGCCTTCATTCTTACCCATGAAGTAGTAAAGAAACAACATTGTCTCAGTCAATACACCATGCATTTATTTATTTCTGCTCCATTAATTGCTAAGAATTCAAAGCAAAAAATAAAGCTATTGATAAAAAAAACTACTAATCCTATTCAATACATTCAACATTATTCTCAAAGAGCAAGCTGAATTACAAAATGACATTCAAACAGGCCTTCTGGCAGAGTTGCAAACTGAAACCAGCAGATTCTATTTAATTTAAAAGACTTCTCCAGAAGGGGTATGGATTCTGTGGTCCAAAATATATTGCTGAGTTCTTGATAGTTTCATCCAGTGTGGTTAATAGTCAGGGATGAAACTTTGGGAAGATCTAAGGTTCTGCATGCTGTTTTAGCCAATCATTGGAATGAAAAGTTGCTACTCTGATTATGATTAACAAGAAGCTGTGTTGGCAAGGAGCTCCAAAGTCTCAGCGTTGCAAATAAAACATCCTATGTCTATTATGTATGCTATATAGCTTTTAATTTTAATTTTTCCAGAAGAAATACAGGATTTCATTGCAAGTTCCTACTATTGAAAGAAAAATCATTGAAATATATTGTCTGGTCTTAATTATTTAGTAGACTAATATGGCTCTCCTGTTTTATTTTGTTTTTCTTTTTGCAGGAACCTGTATTTCCTTCTATTGAGAAGATGATTCCCACTCTGTTGCTCTCATTGTTGGGAATCTTGGTTTCTTCGCAAGGGGGCCATGGTCTTATTCCTCCTAATGAGCTTCAGAGTGAGTACATGCCTGTTAATTAGAAATGATGGCTTTTTCCCCCTGGTTAGCAAAGAATTTGTGGATTTGAACTGCAGCCAGTTATGGGCTTTTTTGAGAAACCTGGGTAGGGATGAATTAGTGGATGTGCTGGACCAGGTTTTTGTCCACTGTGCATGATTTCTGCTTCTGCAAAAGATGCCAAAATCTTGTCTTGTGAACCAGAGGAGGCCTACACTGGCAAAAAGAGAAGAATTGCTGGCAGTGCTTATAAAGACACTATTTCAGAACCAGCCATTTGGGTCATGAAGTCACTTCCCAGAAGCGTGACTCACAGCAGTTTGTGGCTAGTTTGGACAAAATTAAAGCTGCCTTGTCATTTGTTTTGAATGTGTTGCCAAATTATGCAAGAGGCTTGCAGTCAAATCTATTTCCCCAAAGGGAGGCAAGGAAATGCTTATATAATACCTTTTGGAAAGATCCAAGGATTGTTAGGAGAAGCAGATGGAAGAAGCAGAGGTGGCTTTGACTGGTTTTTTTTTTAAAGTAATATGCATTACGTTGAATTATAAGAAAAAAATAAAGCTGGATATGGCTGCAGCCAAGGTAGTAGCAATTTTAGGTCTATATCTAAGGCCATGTTCTCCGAAATTGGGAGCTATCTAGTGGCCACAGTTGAATAATACTAATTATTAAATGTATATGCTGACAATGTCTTGCAACTCTGAAGGGAGATATGTGTAATGGGGACGAGACATAAACTTGAGTAGAAAGGCCTATTCTGTCTCTGACTTACTCTGTTAAATATTCTGATATGCTCTTCTGCGGGCACTTCATATCAGCACTCTCCCCCCCCATCACCCCTGCTCAGTCCCTTAAAACAGTTTGAAGATTATCTGCTGTGGGATTCACTTTGGACAACCTTGCAATGCCAGAACAGGAACAACAGTCATAATCCTATCCTGAGTTGTGTATCCTGGAGGAACACACATTTTCTCACTTCTGCTCCATGCAAAAATGGGGGGAGGTATGGAGGGGAGAAAAACTGGTTTGCATGCTTCTGGCTCACATCCACTTCCTTACTGCAGATCATGCCAATGTTTACTATAGACAAAAAAGTTAAAAATTCCATCACTTTGAATGGGAGGTGCTAAATGAAATATAAAGCCATCTTTCAAACCAGAGACTAGATGGTTTGACGAATTTTGGACAAAACACTAATTTTTCTACATCTTTAAATATACAGGTCCTCGACTTACGCAGTTCGTTTAGTGACCATTCAAAGTTACAACCGCACTGAAAAAAGTGACTTATTACAATTTCTCACACAACCTTTGCAGCATCCCCATGGTCATGTGATCAACATTCAGATGGTTGGCAACTGACTCGTATTTATGATGGTTGCAGTGTCCTGGGATCATGTGATCACCTTTTGTGACCTTCAGACAAACAAAATCAATGGGGAAGCCAGATTCAATTGTGTTACTAACTTAACAACTGCAACAATTCACTTAACTGTGGCAAGAAAAGTCATACAGTGGGGTAAAATGTCTCACTTAGCAACAGAAATTTTTGGCTCAATTGTGGTCATAAGTCAAGGACTATCTATACCTGTGACCTAGGAGAAAATAACAGAATAACAGAGTTGGAAGGGACCTTGGAGGTTTTCTAGTCCAACCCCCTGCTCAGGCAGGAAACCCTATACCATTTCAGACAAATCATTCTCCAATCTCTTCTTAAAAACTTCCAGTGTTGGAGTGTGCACCACTTTTGGAGGCAGGTTGTTCCACTGATTAATTGTTCTGTCAGGAAATCTCTCCTTAGTTCTAGGTTGCTTCTCTCTTTGATTGGTTTCCACCCATTGCTTCTTGTCCTGCCTTCAGGTGCTTTGGAGAATAGCTTGACTCCCCCTTCTTTGTGGCAGCCCCTAATTGAGCTCAGTGTTTAAATACTGCTATATTGTGGGAAATAAAAATCCAGAACTTTTTTAAAAAAAATATGGATTTCTTATGTAACAGTCCATCTTCCGTGGCCTTGGCTGGGATGATGGAAGTTGTAGTCTGACAGTACCAGGAAGGCTGATGTGGATTATCAACCTTTTGGAAAATCCATAAACAAATCCCTGCTTAATTATTTGGTATTTGTGGGCCTCTCTCTTTATAAGCGGATTGGTTTAATCCAATTGAAATAATGCTGGAAAGCTATTCTTGTTTCTTATTTATTAAATTTCTATGCCATCATCTCACTGATACAGCGACTCTGTATTCCTTGAAGTGGGGTTCAAGAAAATAGGCACAGAAATAATGCTTTCATTGTAACGCATATCCTATAAGAATAAGGAAAAAGGGAAGAAACATACATCAACATAGTCTAATCATTTTCCAGATGAGCAACTGGAAATACATGTTATGCCTTTCTATTTTTTTCATGCTTCTACTTTCTCCTTCTGCTACATTTAGTTGGGAAACTGCTTAATGCTTCTACCAGAAAGCTGTCTCATGCCACTTGTAACCTGGTCAGCCAAGATTGTCCAAGAATTGGATGCTCCTCTAGTCCAACTCTGAAGGATCCCTCAAAAACCTCTTCCATTTTTCTGTAAACTCTCAATTTGAAATGTTCTCCTTTTTCTCATTTTCATGCTGCATTTTCTGCCAGGATTGTGTATAGGAGATCTGGGCTTCACTCGGTGTTCTTGGATGGCAGAAGGCTGTTCACTTGTCTTTTATTTCTTATTGTTGGGCAATTAAAAAAATAGAAGTAATACATTCTTTAATAATAATAATACAGCATGATTTAATTCCTAAGCACTGTTGTGGTGGGAAGTCTTCTGCTCAGTGCATGTTCTGCTCAAATAACCAGTGAAAGAGATTCACCACATCCCGAAGCTGTCATTTCCATGGTTGAACATATCTACCATTAGGATTCTTTTTTCCTGATGCGCATGCGAAATTTGCTTCCATATTTTAAATTTATTGTTCTTGTCACATCTTCTGGAACATATCTGAAGAATTCTTCCCTGTCTTTTACATGATAAAAGATACTACAGATCATTGTTTCTCAACCTTGGCAACTTTGAGATAGTTGGCTGGGGAATTCTGGAAGTTCAAGTACATCTTAAAGTTGTGCAAAGCTTATGTTAAAACGACCAAGGTTGAAAAACAACGCTGCAGAAACTATATTTTATGGACATCTATCATATCTCATACAGCTTTGCTTAAATATATCCAGCACCTCCAACCATACCTCACAAATTTAATCTTCCCAGACTTATTAATTTGATTGTTGTTGTCCTTTGGCTGCACTCCAGTTTGTCAGAGCCCCTCCTAAAATGAGTTGCCTGGAACTAGACCCAATATTCCAGGTGCAGCCTGACCAATGCAGAATAGAAAGGAACAATGACAACTCTTGATCTTGGCACTGTAACAAGTGTTTGTCTGATCGATGCAGAGCTGAAGGGAGTGAGGCAAAGAAGAACAATAGCTCTTGATCATACTGGCTGCTGATTCTGGACTTGCCATGCCAATAGTTCTGAAGGGCACCACTTTGCGGAAGGCTAACTCCAGCTATGATATTTCTGGAATGGGCTTTTAATATAGTTCCCCAAAGCAATGTTTAATTTACAAAAACTCAAAATAGGAGAGATCCATATTGATTACTTTTAGCACCATGTATCTCTACAATGTGTTTACTTCCCTCATCTATGTCTAGAAATACCCCAGAACATATCTCTGCCTCTTTATAGATATGGATGGCTCTGGCTTGTGTACATTACATTTTAATATGGAGTCTGCTAATAGTCTTATCAATGTAACATAAGAATATCACATATAGGTTGCATATGAAAATTGTTGGATGACATACATTAAATCTTACAGGTAAGTTTGAAAGTCCAATCATTCAGGAACTAAGTGCTGTAAAGTAACCACTTTCCTTGGTATGTCTTTGCTTTCTAAAAAATGCCTTCTATTTTATTTTACAGTGTGTGAAAAGTTTCTTCTGTCTATTAACATTGTGCACTGTGAAATAGCATATCAGAATGATGCTGAGGTGCCAATTTTTTTTCTTTTCCTCTCACAGAAATGTCTGAAAAAGGAAGCCGGTACATTGATGGAGAGCTGGAAAACGCCATCAATGGAGTCCGGCAAATGAAGCTATTGATGGAACAGACGAGCAATGACCACCAGGAGATCTTGAATAGCTTGGAAGACACAAAGAAGAGGAAGGAGGTCTGTTGGCATCAGGGCTTTCTGAGATGTGATTGTTTCCTTCAGATGGTCTGAAATTTCTTTGCCATTCAAAAAGGGGCAAGGGAGTTCTCTCCCCAGCCTAACCTAGATTCTCAAGTTCTACTCCGTGACCTACTAGCTTACAACTCTCACAAGCTTTGGATACATTTTCAGTGTGGAGTAGAACTATTGCTATGAAATGACTAGTTCAGCCTTCTCTAGCCAACTGTTCACAGGAGACAATTGCAATTTGAGCTGGAGCTGTGGTTGCTGGCATTATCTGGCAGGCACCAACTTGGGAAGACTCAATAACCATCTTGCGGCATCATGTTTATAAGGAAAAATAGTGGGAGGGAGGCTATGCAGCTAGCCCCACCCTGTAATAGGGTGTGCACCAAGTAGTTTCTTCCCCTTTGTTCATGCATTTAGTATAAATAACAGCAGGAAGGGTTTTTTTTTAAAAAAATAATTTTATGAAACATACATTGGCTGTTCTGTCCTTGTTGTGACACCTTTAACTTGAATTAACCCATTTCCTGGGTTTGTATATTACATCGAAATATCAACTAACAAAATGGGCCAGGTTCACATGGTATGCTGACCATTAAAAAGGTAACCAAGTGTAGCTACTTTCACCATCATACTCTCCTGTAGATGCAAGATCCCCCTCTGCTGCCTACTGGCTCTTCTCTTATGTAGTGTGTTTCCAAAAGCAGGGTGCAAATGTTCCAAGGAATTAGGATTTTTCCCCTAACCCTTTGAGTCTTGCACCTAAGCAGTTAAATTGAAGAAAAGTCACCTGTTGCTTCCATCTGCTCTTAATGCCTTGGTCTTTCTTCCTTTTCCACTGCCTGCCATTGCAACTCTAGTTCCTCTTTTTTTTATTGTTGGCCCTTTAGGAAAGTCCTATTAACCCTGTTTCCTCTGCAGGAGGCTCTCCTCCTTGCGAAGGATATGGAGAAACAACTGAATGAACAGGAAGTGTGCAATGACACTATGCTTGCCCTCTGGGAAGAATGCAAGCCATGCCTGAAGCAGACCTGCATGAAGTTCTATACTCGGACATGCCATAGTGGTGCTGGCCTGGTTGGCAGGCAGGTGAGTGAGCCATGTGATGTTGCTTGCTTAGCCTTGGACTTCTGGATAACTGCAGTTTGGGGATTCAGGTGAACCTTGAAACCCTCAAGATATTATCTGGGCTGAGCCTTATGGCTGAGTATTATGGGATACAAAATTAAAATCTGGATGAGCCTCATTGAAAGGTGTGCATTTTCTCATGATTGAAGGATCCACCTTCAAGAGCAACCCCCCCCCCAAATTAGGCAAAGATTAAGTCTGTTTGAGAAGCTGGAATTCAATATTTTTAATGAAATACCTGCCTTAAATGATCTCAGAACATCCAAACTTTGGAACCACCTCCTCAAACATATAAGCAATTGTACAGCCAGCTGTATAAGAAAGAAAAACCCTCTAGATCACGGTGTCAAACTCACGACGTGTCATGACATGTCGCAATTTTTTTCCCATTGCCACCAATGGGGTAGGCGCAGTTTTGGCGTGACGCATCCGGCCTGTGGGCCGGCAGTTTGATACCCCTGCTCTAGATAAAAGAAATGGTTTCCCTCTCAAATAATAGTGTAGGCTCATCTTCTTGCCTCTCCAAATTCTCCTAAATGAACCTAACCGCATTTTGAAGTAGCTAGAAACCTTTATTCTTCACTTTCCTGTGTTGGAAGTGGGTTACAGATCAGATCATCAGATGTTGATCTGAATGCACAGGGGTGAAACAGGAGGGAAGAAAGATCTCTTAAAGTATTTGAGTTAAGCTTTTTCCAACCTGATCCTGTTTGAGGTTTATATCATAACTCCCAGTAATTGTACTGCTTGGGGATAATAGAACTTGTCCAGTACATCTGGGCTCCAACTTAAGGAATGCTGATCTGGAATTTAAAAGTAAACTTAAATTGATTCTGGAAATGAATGTATAGAGTGAAATCATGGGTGTCCCTGGGCTTAAGCCATGGCGTTATGACATATGGAAGCTTTACAGACAGTTCTGGTAGTGCCTCTCTTGGTTAGTGAATATTTACCATACTCCTTTTCTAGGCAGTGAACTGTTTATTTTCTAATTACAATAGCCAGCAGGCTTCCAACTGGAGTGATCTTCAGCTTTCATACTTTTTCCTTCAGCTGGAAGAGTTCCTGAACCACTCTTCTCCATTCTCCATCTGGGTAAATGGGGAGCGCATCGACTCGTTGATGGATGTAGATGAAGAACAGGGCCGGAAGTTGGATGATCTTGAAGAGCGCTACGGTCTAGTGGAAGATGGTGTGGATGACATCTTCCAAGAGAGCACTCAGGCCTATGGACAATTCTCACCCTTCTTCCAGTGGCCATTCGGTGGTTTCCAGGATGGCTTCCACAGCATCCGTATCCCATTTACCCATTCCCGTGTTGCCAGGAATGTGCGCCCTTTCTCTCAGTTCTTCAGCAATTACCGCCCACATCAAGGTTTCTACCAGATTTTCCAACCATTCTATGAGATGAGCCAGCATTTCTTTGAGGGAGCTCAGAAAGCCATGGAGTGGGACCACCCAGGTCTAGGAGGAATCTCTGGGTTTTCTTTTGATCAAATCCCAACAGGTAAGGTGAGATCCTGGGCTGCAGAGAGAGCCTGGCCACTGGAGCTCTTTTAAACATCTATATTTGCCTGCCTATTCACTCTAGTTATACAAAGGAAAACAAGCTTTACTGGGCATAAAAAGGGAAGATCTAGTTTTTGGTACCTAGCATATTCCCAAGAATTGGAGAAATACTTGCTTGGTTCATATTCATAGTAAGCCACTGTTCACCAGCAGATGTAGACTCAGTTGTCATGGGACAAACTCATTTGGCAATTTGATGGTAATGATTAGTAAGGGGCTCTGCTTTTCTTTCCCCTATTTGCCCCCTCTAATTTCCAGTATGAAAAGTACGGTTCCTCTAATGTTGCTGCTATGCTTTGCTGCCCAGACTGTCAAGAACAGTTTTGATTGTCTTCTGTCAACTCCAAATTGTATCCAAAGGGTATATTTTTGAAGGTGAATGGTGTGATGCAGCTTCCAGATTTCTGGTCTCAAATAATTCTTGGCTTTATTAACAATGCTGGCTTGTGACTTAATACAGCTGGCAAAACTGGGGTCTGTTGTGATGTCCGCTACCATTCTTTCTGTTAGCAACCCCAGGTCACAATGACAACCGGATGGTGTGCCGTGAGATTCGTCGCAATTCTGCTGGCTGCCTGAAAATGAAGGAAAAATGTGACAAATGCCAGGCAATCCTGGCTGTAGGTAAGTGGAAGAGGGTAAAAGGGAAGACAGAAGCTTTTTGCAGCTGACAACTATGGCTTGATGAAATCATTTATTAAAGGCAATCTGTTGTGCAGGTAGTCCTTAACATGCCCATTCGTTTAGTGGTTGTTTGATGTAATACTGGACACTGAAAAAAGTGACTTACAACTGATCCTCACACTTATAACTTTTGTAGCATCCCCACAGTCACAAAACCTGGGTGCTTGGCAACCAATATGTACAGGTAGTTCTTGACTTACAACAATGACCGAAGTTACAACAGCACTGAAAAAAAGTGACTTATGACTGTTTTTCACACAACCATTGCAGCATCTCCATGGTCATGTGATCAAAATTCAGACACTTGGCAACTGACTCATACTTATGACGGTTGCAGTGTGTCCTGGAGTCTTGTGATCATCTTTTGAGACCTTCTGACAAGCAAAGTCAATGGGGAAGCCAGATTCACTTATCGACCAAGTTACTAATGTAACAAGAGCAGTGATTCATTTAAGAACTTTGGCAATAAAAGGTTGTAAAATGGGGCAAAGCTCACTTAACAAATGTCTTACTTAGCAACAGAAATTTTGGGTTCAGCTGTGGTTGTAAGTCAAGGCTACCTGTGTTGACCATGGTTGCAGCATCCTGGGGTCATCTGATCACCATTTAAGACCTCCCCAGCCGACTTCTGACAAGCAAAGCCAAGTGGGGGAAGCAACTGTATGATTCACTTACCAACTGTAGTGATATTCTTAACCAGGGCAAGAAGGCAATAAAATTAGGCATAACTGTCTTGCTTAGCAGTGGAAAAATTGATCCCAATTGCAGTTGTAAGACAAGGACTGTCGATATAAAACAAAAAAAGGCTGGGATTTTTCTGTGAACATTTTTGGTAGTTTTCAATGCCCTTTTGGCTTGCCTAGATGGCAGCTACATCTTATGACATATATATATATTATTTTTCATTCATAATTGGTAGGAAATAGCATCTCCAGTATTTGGAGATTAAATTTCAGTGATATGATTTTGGCTGGGTTCAGTGGTGGGATTCAGAAATGTGAACAACCGGTTTTCTGTGTGGATGTTGCTTCCGGAAGTCCATTCTGGGCCTGGGCAACAAACAATTAGCTACCGGTTCTGCCGAAGTGGTGCAAACCAGCTGAATCCCACCATTGGCTGGTTTGCCAAAAACATTGCAGATATCCACCCACCCATCTCTGGGTTACTGAAAGAAAAGTTTTTTAGATGCGGATTGCTTATAACTAGTTTCCTTTTGCCAACATGATGTTTTGGCTGTGTTCATGAAACACCCTTATTCTAATTACTGAATTAATTCATACCCTACATTAATTATAAACTGAGCTAATGGAGGTGGATTCATATAATGTGCTAAATGTCATAAAATCTAACCAGACTTAAAATGAACATAATTTAATAGGCTGGGTAAATACAGCTGCCTGTAACTGATTTAGTTAAACATAGAATGTGAATAGAGGTTTTGTGTTGTGATGATGCCATTTTTAACATACCGGTATATCCAAAGTATCAGAATCATTGACTGAGATGGGCGGCTATAGAAATTGAATGAATGAATGAATGAAGTAGATTTCTAGCTTTTGTTGAAAACGGAACTATGGTGAATTCATGAAGTGTTTACAAGTGTCACAGCAGGGGAAGCTCATAACCAACCAGGCTTGAGCAACCTTAAGCTAAGCCAGATCAGGCCTTCTTTGCCCTCAAATGGTAGATCACCTGAAGATCCCAAAAGTGAGAAGTTAACAAAACATCCTGGAAGAAGGCAATGGCAAAACCACTTCTGTACTATTTTTGAAACCCCCTATATCAAGCTTTTCAACCTTTTCACCGATTGTACCACTTTTAGGATATGGAAATATTCTAGTACCATGTAGCAAGGTGTCTCCTTTTGTTCTCTATCTTCTTCAAATCTATACAGATTGCTCTCAGAGTGATCCAGATCAGAGAAAAATTAAAGAACGCTTTGATGATGCTCTGCGATTGGCTGAACGATTTACCCGAAGATATGATGAAATCCTCAAGGCTTTCCAAGAAGAAATGCTCAATACCACAGCCATCCTGGATCAACTCAACCAACAGTTTGGTTGGGTATCTCAGCTAGCCAATCGCACTCGGAATGACAAGCTTCTGAAGGTTGTCATGGTAGGTTATTGACTGCATTTGTCTCACTTGCTTAATTTGATCACTGACTTAGCCCCTTCACTGATTTTGTGAAGTCCATTAAGTTACAAAGAAGGCAAATAGCTGGGTGCACACAAACTAAGCTACAAATATTTTAACTAGCGTTAACATGTGAATGTAGCCACTGTTTTCAACTTGCATGTTTAAGCATGTTTTTTTATTAGCTATTACATGCATTGATATGATGCTTATTTGCCAGTTCTAGGTAGCTTCCAATAGCATTGTAAAAACATCAGTAAGTTAGTATCAGAAATCCATACATCACCCCAACTCTTTCCCCTTCTGAGAAGTTGCCTTCCATTAGATGATAGCTTCTTCTACCCTGAAGGTTTGCCAGAAGAGAGTTCAGCAGCAAAATGGCAGCAGGGAGGAAGAAGAGGCCATCCTAATGTTGGAGATGGGGAACAGGTTATTCCAGAATGGGAAACTACTGCTGAGAGAGCTTGCTCCTAAGCATTCTTCCTTCTAACTCTTGAGGGTATTCTCAGTATACACCCTCGGCCAAGGTGTACCAAATGGGCAGATCAAATCAAATCAATCTTTATTGTCAAAGTACAACATGTGTACAGTGAGATTGGCTGAGCCTCCCTTCGTGCACCCTCCCCAACACAACTCACAGTGACAACAAACACACAATCTTATTGCACCATGTGAACTTATTGCACAACGCGCAGGCCCCGCAAGTCTATCATGCATGGAGTTATTTCCCATTCAGGAGTCTGACAGCCCATGGGTAGAGACTGTTCTTCAGCCTGTTAGTGCGTTTAGCTATGCTTCTATATATCCTACCCAATGGTAGGAGAGTAAAGGAGTGCTGACCAGACTGTGAATCATCCCTGAGGATTTTCCTCACTCTTCTAAGGCAGCAGGCCCTAGCAATGTCGTCTGGTGGTATCAGGGGACAGCCCACGATGTTTTGTGCTGTGTTCACCACCCTCTTTCTATCCGCGGCTGTCAAGCCAGCATATCACACCATAATGCAATGTGAGAGGACGCTTTCTATAGTGCTTCAATATACTATTTCATTGGTGTAGAGAGAGACAGCTTGGATTGCAAGATTGTTTCAATAGTTTTAAGAATGCTGACTTACCCAAAGAAGCTCAGAAATTCTGTTTAAACAAAAAGAGAGGAATTGGATCTATCTCTCTCTCTACTTGTTCTGTTTTGTGTTCATAGGCTGGTGTGGGTAGTTGATGGAAGACAAAGCTCTTTTGTCTCATTAGAAACAACTATCTTTTTGATAGGTTCAGGCACTGCTAATGCTTGGTCCTCCTCTTTTAAGGTGAAATCTTCCAGTCCAGAAGACACATCCCAAACTCCTGACACTCAAGTGACTGTCCAGATCTTTGATTCGGAGCCCTTCTCCTTGACTGTGCCAGGAAGTATTACTTTGGATGATGAATCATTCATGGATACAGTGGCCAGGGATGCCCTGCGTGATTATAAGAACAATAAAGTGTAAGTGTGGAGCTGGGGAGATGCAGTCAGAGTTGGATAGTCTCTTGAGTTCAGCTATATGGAAGATGACCATATTCATTTAAGATCATTGATCTAGTATATTTTCCTTTATGGCTGACCTTATATAAAGTGGGCTGTGTCACTTCAGACTGCAAGAGAAGACTTCAGTGGCTTATTTTCTTGAGAGAACCATGTTGTGATAGTTAGTAAAAGTATTTGGAAAGATAATTGAAAAGAAGAAGTGCCACCAGTTGCTCCACAAAACATTCTTCAATCTAATGTTTTATCTTACCTTTATTTCTAATGAGTAATCAAAGGCCAGACACATTTTCTGTGAGGGACAAATGGAAGCAAGAAGATTGAAATCTCCCATAGTTGTTTTTGTCCATACAGTCCTTTAAAGATTTATTGAAATACCTGCTATCAATGGCCAGTTGAGAATTGGAGCCCTGATAGATCTAGAGGTCTTAAGGCCATGAAAATCTATAGTATCCTAAAATATCATTAATTTGAAGGAAATCCATAGGAAGTGCATGGGAACTTTTTTGGATAAAGATGTTTTTAAGAAAACAATATCAGAATCTATAAGAACAGGTGGTCAGTCCCAGCCTCTTCTTTCTCAGTATTCAACCTGCAGACTCTTTTTATTGATGAAGACTGAATATGCATGCATTTGGGGTGAGACAAAGAAACAATATTTCTAGATCTCCAAAATGATGATTGCTTTTTTGGGGGGGGACTCTGGATTTATACTAAGTGGCATCTGATTTCCAGTGCTAAACAAGTAGTCCTCAAGTAACAACTGCAATTGGGATGGGTATTTCACAGGAGTTCTCCTGTGGTTGTTAAACAAATTATCTGTGATCATTAAGCACAATGTCATGTGACTGCAACTTGCAGCTTACTTCTGGTTTCTCCATTGACTTTGCTTATTGGAATTTGGCTATGAAGCTCGTAAATATTGATTTGCAGGAATGTTATGACAGCCACAAGTTTGAGGACCAATGGTAAAATTACTTTTCAGTGCCATCGTTTGAACAATCACTAGACAGGGCAGTCATTAACTGAGGACTACTTATATAGGATAAGTGTTGAACTGATTAGTAACTGAGGGTGCTATTTTTTACACACACACACACACACACACACACACACACACACACACACACATTCATATTCTTATACGTCTCCATACTTTGTCTCACATTGTTATTCCATGGTTGTCCTAGCATTAGGAAATTCCTTTTGGTTCTGGAGTCATACATTCTTTTTTCTTTTTTCTATTCAACAGAGAATAACCCCGCCTGCATTCTGGATCTCAGGCCATGACAAGGGAGAGCGAGAGAAGCCACAGCCCTTTTGGCCTCTCTGCCTTTCCGTCTCAGTGCTCTCACAGTGCCACAAGGGAGCTTCACCCACCAAGCCCCACCTGTCCGCCTTTGTAGCTTACACTGTATTGCCTGCCCTATTTTTGCTGCTGGGTCATTACCGATGCACAAAATGAAATAAAAGATTCTAGGCCCAATGCTTGACAAAGAGCTCTGTGGACTGGGTGAGAGAAGAAGTGGGATTTGGAGTGGGGGAGAAGGGCTGGATGATGCCCCAAAGAAGTTTTATGCACCCTGGGCAATGGGTTCCAGGCGTGAATCATGTGAATGGTTGGGCAGGATATCTGAGACAAAAGCCCATTGTCTGCTAATCCCCTTCCTCATCTTATCCATTGCCACTTGAGAGAAAAACACTGCAACACAATGCAAAGCATTGTATTTCTTCTTTCTCCTTGATAATTATCCTAGCACTGCCTTCAAAATCACACCTACAAGCTTACTCATGGCCATGCAGTTCAAACCTCAGCAGCATTTTAAGGTCTTTTTTTAGCACAATCTCACATGACTGCAGGAATGCTTCCAGTAATTTCGGGGGAGCCTTGGGGAACTCCAGTTTCATCTGTTCCTGGAACACCAATGGGTGCTTGTCATATATCCCTAAGAATGGTTGGATGCATAGGGGTCTGCAGCAAGCCCTAACTAGAGGTGGTAATTGTCTCACCCAGCATCATACTGCTTATTGTCAGCTGGCATGGACATTGTGAGCAACTCAAATGCTACTGTCCTGTATTTTCTGCATTTACTATTTCTCATTTCTTTCCCTCCAGTCATGTAGGAAGGAAGTACAGCATCTCACCCAATAGATGAAATAAGATATAGTCTGCTGAAGTATAAATCTAATGGGTTTTAGGAATTGTGTACCGGAGAAACTTGCTGGATTAAAATTCATTTGCAAGTCAAGTGTTCATAAACCTATAAAAAGATGTTATCACACTACCTGCCATGCAATGATCCATAGCTAATAGAGGATGCTGGAAAGTGGCGGGTAAAGATGGTGATGAGCTTTTTAAAGCCAAGGGGCAGCTTGAATTCATACCATCCTCTTGCTGCAAATACTCTGGTTTAGTCCAAGGCCACTTTGTGTTAACTCCTTACGTGAACTCTGGTCTATGAAAGGGCAAGCAGTGTGGTATAGTGGTTAAGGCAACGCTAGAAACTGGAGAGCATGAGTTCTAGTGCCTCATTAACATAATGGCAATCGGTAACTTTGGGCTAGCCACACACTCAGCTCTAGTCAGGTGGCAACAGCAAGTCATTTCCAAAATATCTTGCCAAGAAAACCGCAGGGAGTAATCCAGGCAGTTGGCAGGAATCTGACTGACTTGAAGGTAGAAACTGGGTACACACAAAGGAGGGGAGGGGCAGGAGAGAGAGAGAGAGTCTATGAAAATCAGAAATTACTTAACTATACTATCCATTACAGCAGAGGTCTACAGCACCAGAGACTGGTTCTGTGGAGTGTTTTTTTCCTGCGGATTGGAAGGGGCGTGGTTTCATGTACCGCTAGCACCAGCGGGACGCTCGGGGTGGTGCTACTGCCAGCGGGATGCTCGGGGGCAGGGCGGCGCTAGCACCAGCAGAACACTTGGTGGGCGCTGGCAGGACGCTCGGGAGACTTCACACGGCCCAGTGGCCAAGCAGCCGTGGCCCGGTAGTGGGCCGCAGTCCACAGGTTGGGGACCCCTGCACTACAGAATGGCCCTGTATCTATTTTGGGGTGCAGAATGCCTCCTTGATTTCCAAGTATAGTATTTGACACTGGGGCAGAAGAAAGATGGTGGCCTTCACAGAGGCAGGACACAAATGTTAGCTAAGAAAAATACTCAGCCCATCATACTGTAAGGCATTTCAGCTGTCAAGGTGTCAGGAAAGTCCCCTTAACAAAAGTAGTTGTAGGTTGGCTGTAGATGAGAGCTGTGCTCCAACATATCCTGAAAGGGAAAGCGACATTACCTGTTGAAGCATCTCCCCCCCTCCCCCAAATACTCTCAGAGGGAACTGGGGTGTTTGGATCCAATTCTCTATGCTTTAAGCTCCCACAAAGTCATAATTTTGCTTAAGAAAAATCCTTTTTCCATACATGGGAAAACAGCAATAGGAAAATTAGTGCACTCTTAACTCAGAAAATTTTGTGTATGCTTCAAAGGACACATTCCAGTCTTGCTTTCATTGCTAGGATATGGGAAGCAACATTAAAGAGAGATTAATGAGAAATTGAGTCAAATCCTCTTTGAATTGCACTCAACTCCCGAGTCATTTTAGCTACAACGCAGAAGTGATTTTTCATTACCTTCTTGCACAATTCTTTTTTAATCATCAATGGAAATTATAGCATTGGGATTTTCTGCTAGTCTTCTATCCAAATATTAACCAGGTCTGGCACTGCATAGGTTTTGAGCCCAAATGACGTTGCCCAGATTCCATTGCACTACTGAAATCAGGAAAACATCCCTTTTGGCATAGGAAAAGTTGCAAGATAAGCCTGCTCTCACTTGGGGTCAATTAGCCATTTCATTGATCACAGCTATTTGCTTGTGATTTCAAAGAATCTCATAGGAGAAAATGACTCTTGGAATTAATGAATGTGTCCTTCCTAGAGTTACCAAGCAGTGATGATTTTAACTTGTGTAAAATCTGGTTCCATTCTGTCTTCCTAACCGGACCTGGTTAATTTTGCCTTTCTAGATCCTACTCCCTGCTGCTTCTGATTGGGATCCAGTTGAGTCGAGTTCATAGGGGACTTGAATGAATACCGTCTCTTTTTCTCTGTGCTGAGTTCCCCTTGTCCTAGATTTTCCTCCTGACTTAGGCCATTTTCTCATTATTTAGTAATTTATCCTTCCTTAGAATGCCAACTTGTATTGAAGATACCTATAGAGGCATCTTCTGTTAGAGTGGAAAAGGAAAACCATCTTGCCCAGAGGCTTCTGCAGATCAACAGGCCCTTCAGACTCTTGAGATCATGTTGCAACACCCCACATCTTGCCCTGGCTTGCACCGTATGAATAAACATCCCTGAGCATATATAGAGTTTTATCCCTGGGTAATAGAACTCTACACATGCTCAGGGGCAAAACAAAACTATTGGCAAGAGTGTCCAGAATATTGCTTGTTTTGTGAAGAATCTTAGAATAGAATGGAATAGGAATAGGCAGTGCTTTTTTTCAAAAAAAAAAAAAAAAAAAAAAAAGGTGCCGGAACTCACACATGTCATACAACTCGTCTTGCCTACCCTATAAGATTCCATCCAAAAAAGGTGCCGGAACTCCGTTCTGGGCGTTCTATGAGAAAAAAAGCCCTGGGAATAGGAATAGGAATAGAATAGAATAGAATAGAATAGAATAGAATAGAATAGAATAGCATAACTTTATTGGCCATGTGTGATTGACAAGGAATTTGTCTCTGGTGCATAAACTCTCAACATTCAAACAACCAAGTAATGTAATCATAAGATACCAATAAGAGAAGGTAGTAGAAAAGATGAGAAGGATAATCTTATTATCTTATAGGTCATCATTAAGTCATAATAAAGTTTATTTGGGAATTGCATCTCATATGTACGCAAACACTCAGCTTTAGGCTTTATGTTTGGATAGAATGTTATCTTTGGGCATTGACCTAAAAATGTGTAACACCAGATTCTGAGACAGTAGGATTAAATAACAATATACAATCTTTGTGGAGGATCCTCCCAAAGAAACATTAATTAGTATACATTTTCTTCTATACCTTTTGCCCTTTATGGATGGTTGGACCACTACTCTCCAAAGTCCAGAAAAAGACATGTTTTCTTTATTGCGAGCAACCACTGCAGAAATATTTCTAAAGTAAAATGTTTACTTCTAAAGAAATGAAGCCTTTTGGCAAATAAGCTCAAGGCACCAGTTTATAAAAAGAAAGAATAACAGGAAATAGAAATATAAATGCCACTTCTTTTTAAGAATCTCTCCCACGTTTCTGGAAATCACCCTGCTTTCCCTGCTCTATTGTAAAAGGTCAGAAATGATTCTTCCTTCCAAAATAGAGATTCTGGGTGGCTAAGGCAAGGTTTCTAAGCCTTCTTTTTCTGCCTTGGCACCACAATCTAGCATTACTGAACTCTGCTATCAATTTGAAGTGAAAAGCTTCTCTAAGCTGTAGTATATATCTTAAAACTCAGGAAAAAAAGGACCAATACTTGTTTCACATTAGAGACCCCTTCTATATTAAAAGATTGCCAGACCCATGAATGATTCATGCAACACATAAAGAAAATATGCACATATTTGTACAAAGCACTAGTTGCAGTCACCCACAGTTTTCCAACAATGCTTATGTGCTCTTTGTGAAATAGAGAAGTTATAGTAAACTAGAATTATACTGTCACTGGCATTTTGTTTTGCAGCATACTATCTTCCTATTTAAGTATCTTTAACATATCAGATAGGCGCCAACATTAATATTTCCCTCTAAAATGAATGGCCATCTTTGCAGCTGGGCTAAATGGTACATGTACCTGTGTTTTTACTCTTTGTCCTGGCAGGGCAAAATCACCTGTGGGAAGCGAAGCCCCACTTTCCTTCAGCTGCAATGCCATGATGCAAACCAGAAGTCCCTCCAGTTTGAATTTTAAAGAGGAGGAAGTAAGACATAAATAAGACTGCCAATAAGTGTAACTCATGAAAAATCTTTTTTTTTACATCATGAAGGATTTGAACCTTTTTAAAAAAATAACTAAACAATCCGCTGGCTTACATCCAGACCCTACTGCATCTGAATATGTTCATGTATTGCCATTTGATTACTGATGTCCGATGCCTATTGATTCCCATCCCCAGCCATTCCTGTAGAGACCTCAGGACGGCTATGCTGATAAAACATTTTAAAGCCCCACATAAAAATAAATGTCAAATTAGCAGACATAAAAGGACTTCAAATCAGAAAGTATTTTATTGATTACAAAACTGTATTCTTGTTAATATCTCCCAACCAGGAGAAACCCAACTATTATCTTCATTCCATGTCCCAACCAAGTATCACCCAACAGCGTCATCAGCTACCAAGGGCACAAGGGCAAGATCTGCTCAGCACTTAAGGAAGCTATCAAGGAAAGAAGGCTGCTGATACCTGGACAATTGATCTTAGGTACTTAGGATGTCTTTCAAAAGAAGACACCTTCTGTGCAGTCCTAAAACCCATCAACAGGCCACAGCTTATCAGGAGGCCTGCTCTACCATGGGCTTTCTTTTAGACGGGAAGGCAGTAGCGTCTTTGGAAAAAGCAAGAGTCTAGAAATGAGTCACTATTTTCCTGAAAGTCCCTATTTCCTTTTTGCTGCTCAGACATGGTAGATAAGTAAACAGACATCAAAAGAGTACATCAACTGTGCCAACTGCCCAGCCTGTTTCAGAAAAAAAATACTTGGCACTTGGCCTTTAAGCTCTAGGCCTTTTCAGTATAAATAGCAAAACAGAAACAAAAACAAAAAAACCCTCCACATATAAGTAACTCGTAAGCTCCCTCTTTTCAAAATGTGTATAACTGCATGATCCAGGACCAGCTATTCTCTTTAGCAGCCTGAACAGCTTCACTAAATCCCAGATCCTGTGTATCATGGGGCAAAAAATGCTAGAATGTAATTACTGACTATAAACTGTTGCATCCCATGCCCTTGACCTGAGACTGCTCAATAAAGCAGCTTGTATCTTACTACTCAAATAACAGCTTTATTGCAAGCCAGCTTTGACCCAGGTCAGCAATAAACTTCTCACATGACAAGAAGGAAACAGAAAGCACTTCATTAGACCTCATCAGAGCAACTCTTGCTTAAAGGATCAAGAAAAAGGCAAGGTATATGGGCAGATTAAGGAAACCTTTCCCAGTTTGCTGTTCCCTCTTGTATATGTTGAGTTGCCCCTCATTTCCATGCCATATGGCCAATGTAGGCAAAGATGCAGGTTGGGGAAGGCCACTTTGGAGAAAACAGTGCGAGGCAAATATATGCATCCCAGGATAATGTTGCAGGATCCAATCTGAGTTGGTCACCAGGACTAGAGGTTTAATCTTCCAAGCTTTTAGACTTGTACTGGAACCCATCCTCAGGAAAATTCTCAGAATGGGCTCCAGCCAGAGTCTGAAAGTTTGGAAGACTAAACCTCTAGTGACAACTCAGATTGGATCCTGCAAAGTAGTGAGAATGAGAAATTATGAAAATTGCATTTCAGGAAAAGATAAGTCACTTGTACTCGTCTTTTTAGAGTAGACAAGATTCTACTTGGCAGAAGCATGAGAGTATCCTTTATGCAGGTTGGATTACTGGGGACAAGCAAAACAATGAAGTGACAGACACCCACAATGCAGATGGTACAGCTTAGGAACTAGGTTTCCAGGAAATCTTTCCAATTACGTCCACAGTCCCCATCCCAAAATGCTGATGAAGAAAGATGGAGCAAGGCTTTAGATGGCTTCCAAGCAACCCCAGGAGAGAGCCCATAACCACTTGAGGGCTGCTTAGCAGCAGCAGACCTCTACTCTGTGGTTGCTAAAGAAAGGATAAAAACTCCCTCTGCTTCCTTCAGTAAAGGGCAGAAGAATGAAATAATGGAGAAACATCCAGATGTTTAAAGTTAAGCAAAGCATCCCCAGAGTTACAAAGCAGATCTTAAAACCAGTTGGCTGTTTTTAGCCCGATCTCCCAGCAATACAGGCCAAATTCATTCAATAAAAGGTCCAAAGTTGTGGTGCAGAAGTAAGAGTTCCACTGCCATCAACTATCTCCATTAATGGAAAGCTCATCTGTGGCAATGAGACCTTCTCTATCAATATCTCTCGCTGCAACCCCTGCTGGTGGCCACCTCCAGGGCAGGAGAGCAAGGAGGGGCTGGTGCAGTCCATTATAAAGGGCAGCTCCAACAAGAAGGATGAGGAAACCCAGGATCTGCAGTCCATGAAAGGACTCCCAGCCAATGGCCAGGCTGACAACCCAGATGACAATGGTGCGCAGGCTATCAAGTACCATCCGGGTGGTGGCGCTGATCTCTTTCGTGACACTGATACCAGCAAAGTTGAAGAAGGCAATGCTGCTGATATTGCCCAGCAGGGCTACAGCAATAAGCGGCAGATGGCCAATCTGACAGAAGGCATCTATAGCATCTTCCAGTACCTGCCGTGGGCTACCGCTGAAACTGCCCCCAGGTATGAAGTACATGGGCACCAGGATGATGGAGAGTATGATGAACCCAAAGAAACCTGTTAAGGAGGAAGAAGAAATGAAGATGATTGAAACCCAGGAGGATTATAAGCCAATCTCCTCCAACTGGTCCTATCAAAAAGGTAAAGACAGCTTTGAGTTGTGCTCAAGTCCTAGTGATCACACTGACATAGCCTTGGCAAGAGTAAAAACACTGCTTTCCACTGCCTCCTTCAGGATGTTTTTCTTATGTCCCAATTTCAATATACCTCTGGACATTCTTGCTAGTCTCCCACCAGTATCTTACTTGACTTCCAAGCCCAGGCAAGATTGGTCAGATACTGCTACCTGCTGAATCTCCAGGAGACATTCAATGTAAAATAGTTCCAGTAGTTACAAAGCTGCCTTCTCAACCTGCCAGTTTCTAGATATGTTGAGTCTATTACCCTCACAATCCTCAGCTTTGCTGTCTGGACATAGCCTTGGCAGCCGTTATAAAACCTCAAGAAAAGTGACTGCTAAAAAAAGGGGATATTTTTCCCCAAGCAAGAAAGGAGCAAAATTTAGGAACTTTAGAATTATGCCATGCCTTGTACACTGAGGAAATAGAAACAATCTTTTGGGGGATATTCTTTCAGCCAATAATTTACTGCTGTTCATGATGATCTTCAAAGAACATAGTACTCAGCTGTAGCAGCAAATTATTTATAAATCATCTTTCCATTTTGTCACAGATGGTAACTCTTGATCCACGTGAACCCTGACCTCCATCTGAGAACATTCCAAGATTGCTTACATACCTTCAGTGCCAACAGCCTGCAGAGGGTGAACATTGTGCTTGTAGATAAACTTCTCCTCCAACACCATCTGAATGGCCACAATAACTTGGGCCATAATGATGAGAAGGTCACCTACAGAGAAGCAAGAATCTAAGCGTTCCAGAAGGCATACATTCCCACTTATTTCCTCTATCTCTATCCAATCTTGAAAGGAAAAGTGTGTGAAATAATAATCTATTCTGTTACATATGGAGATAGATACCCTATGCTTCTGTTTTTTTCCCCATACAATTTCTATTCTTTTTTTTACATTGCAGATTAGTTTTATTGAAGCCATTTAATTTAATAGCAATGCATGTTATAAAATAATAAACTAGACACATAGATTCCATTTATCTATAACTTTAATGGCAAATAGCCATTCTACTATTACTTGTTTAATATAAATAATCTAAGCCAATTGCAACAGTCTGTGACATAGAATGCTCTGTGAATTGCAGGAAGAAATTGTTGCTGAGTTCCTTGCCAGTCCATTTCACCATTTCAACAAAGAACTCCAATTTTACATATCTGTCATACTATAGCACCAATCCTCTAGAGATTGTAACTATGTGGATGTAACCCATAAATGAAAAAATGGCTTACTCTCTGGAAACCTCATTAAAAGCTATTTTGGAACTATACGCATACTCTTTTACCCTAGAACAGTGGTGGCGAACCTATGGCACGTGTGCCAGAGGCGGCGCTCGGAGCCCTCTCTGAGGGCACACATGCTGTGCCCCAGCCTTGCCTCCCCCCATGAGCACCTCACCAGCAGCCCCCCTGGAGGAGAGTTGCCCCTGAGCGTGGTCCACGCGGAGCAGCACAGCCAAGGACATGGCAGCCAGGCAGCGTAGACAAGACTCTGCCCTCACGCCCCATTGCGCACAGTTGATGCTGCGGGGTGCGGGCAGAGGGCGTGGCCACCATGGCGCTGCTGGGCTGCCTGGGCGATCGGCGGACCCTGGAGGTGGTGAGTGGCCCTGCGGGCAGGCAGCGTGGGGGCGGGGCAGGGGGTGGAGTGGGGGCGGGGCCAGTTTTGGGGCACTCGGTCTCTAAAAGGTTCGCCATCACTGCCCTAGAAAGACCATTAGTAGATAATGATTGATAACATCCTGGATAAGGTATTGATTTTATCTTTTGCTTTTATATAAATTCAAATGCTAGAGGTGCAGTATGTTATTTTTTGGGTGCTATTTACAACATATATCTCCCCCCAACAGCTCTCCAGATGTGTTAGACCAGAACATTGGTATTTCTTGGTCAGTTAAATTCTGGGGGATGGATTCCTGCACTATGTGTTGGACCTCTGAATCAGAGTGATGAAATCTAAAACAGAAAGTATGGGGACACTGCTTTCTAAGATATTTGGATTGGAGAAGAAGAGAAATGTTTTTAAGCTAAGCATCACAATGTTAATGAAAAAGAGCATAGCATGGCTGTACAATTGCTTATATGTTTGAGGACATCGGACAGGAAAGTAAGCCTGTGATCTTTGAAGATAAAGAGCATGAACTGCAAAGGAAACCACTCTCCAGTAAACCTGCAAGGGCCACTGGCCTTAGAACACACTTCCTACATACCTGTGATGATCTCACTGAGTTTGTGACTTTCATCATGACTGCTCAGCAAATCTGCCAGGCCAACCACCACCAGCCCTACAATGGTGATCAGGATGCCCAGCCATTGGTTCAGTACCAGCTTTCTCCCCAGGAAGGCTACTGAGAGAAGGCCAGTAAAGATGATCACAGCTCCACGCAACATCTGAAAGCTAGAAGCACTGGTCATGTTCAGAGCTGGAATGGCAAAAATGGGTAGTGGGGAAAGAGGGAAGAATGATGATTGGAGGAGGAGAGACAAACAACAACTGGAAATTGGGGTAATGATAGCATGAACTGATGCTCAAAATAGAAGAACTTACGTTGTCCCCCTTTCTTTTCAGACATTATAGAGTGCCAAGAGATTTTACTCCAGAGGGAAGAGCAGGACAAGAAAAATGATGACAAAGGGATTGTATACTACAGAGTAAATAGTGCTTCCATGAGTGAAATCCTTTTATTCTGTTTCCCCAACTTGGTAGGTGGTTATATCAAGAGTTGTGCCCACATCCCAAAACATTATTTGCCATTCTTTACATACTCGGTTTCATCAGATGTAAACTATTTACTTATTCTGAATGGCTTGCTTTTCCTATTGTGTTAAAAACAGTTGCTTCTGAATGGAAGTACTGTATGATTGCATTTTTCAAACAGACAGAGGGAGAGGAAGGTGTTCCTCAGTCCTTTCAGACAGGCAAGAAGCAAGGAACAGAAACTTCAGGGATTTAACTTTATTTTTGTAGGCTATAATAAATAATCCTGAAAATCTGTACACTTGCCCCTTGACTCCTTTTAAGGACAAGGTCAAGGCAGGGTCATTCTGAGCCTCTTATGCTTTTCACTTTCCCAGGGCTGATCAACTGTTTTTTTCTCTCCCTCCTCTTTCTCAAGGCCAGAGTTAAACTCCTCAAAAGTATCATATTCTTAGCAAACCTCCCCCTCCCCCACTCTTTTACTGGATTTTTTACTGGAGCCCTAGTGGCACAATGGTTAAAATACAATATTGCAGGCTAATTCTGCCTACAGCCAGGAGTTCGATCCTAACCGGTTGACTCAGACGTCCATCCTTCCAAGGTCGGTAAAATGAGGAGCCAGATTGTTGGGGGTAATATGCTGACATTGTAAACTGCTCAGAGAGTGCTGTAAAGCTATGGAGCAGTATATCAGTCTAAGTGCTATTGCTATGGCTATTTTATGCACCCATCTGTATACACACTTACCCACATACATGAGGCTAGTCCCTGTCATATCACATAGTGCTGGAGGCAGGAAAAGCAATCTGTTAAATGGCTGAGGAGGTGTCATGGTGGGTTCTGGCCTCCTCCGGTCACTGCAGAGCAGGAGATAGAAGACAGCCAGGCAGGAAAATTCCCCCAGAAACATGCCCACAGCCTGAAATGCAAACCAAAAGGCTGTCAAAGTTCTGGATTGTCATGGATAGCAAACACCCACTAAAAGCCACCAACGTCTCTCAATCTCCTGGCAGAACTTGGACATATTACCAAGTTGGTTTGTACCAAGGATTCCGATTTTTCAGTGTATATTCATGACCATTTCAACTGTGTTTTCTCTGAAAGCCTCAGTAGATGGCAGCATCGCTTCAATCCTAACTGGCTTTGGAGGCTAAGCAGGATTAGATGTAGTTATAAGATGGATGGGAAACCCATAGGAAATCCCAGGACTGTAGATGAGTTGAAAGAATATCTAAGAAGACAATGGTCCACCATTGGCATTGTTGCCAGGAAAACTGTACTGATGTGCTTGAAATAATTACCAGAACTTCAACTCAATATGATTTTTTTTTTTGCATGTGAAAACCTCCACTAAGAGCTTGAGTTATACCTATCAAAATACTCTATATCTGGCTTGATTATATCTCCATGTTCTCTCATCTTGAGAAATACTGGCATAACTATTGCCCAGGATCGCAAGTAACGAACTGGTTATGTGTATTTAAGGGCAGCAGCACCCACAGCAATAGTCCCTGGCGTACATGCAGATTTGTCACATAACGGGAAAACAAAAGCAAAAAAGAATACGGAGATTTTGTGAATGCAGAATCTGAAAAACCTCTGCCCTTAGCATCACAGAAATCAGTTTGGCCCACTGTTTCTTAACCTTAGCAATTTTAAATTGTATGGAATTCAACTCCCAGAATCCCCCAGCCATCATGTGACTTAAGTGGTTTAGATATAATGAAACAAAATAGTGCAGAATCTTGCCAATGTTACCTGTACAAAGGGATGCTGGAAATTGTGTGGTTCTATTCCATGGCAGCCCGGTGCCTTCAGCTTGTCAGCCCACCTGAAAGGAAGGAGTGAGGCCTCAGTTAGAATACATGTCCCCAACCTTTGGATTTACATCACATTTTGGCATCTGGGGATGTGAAACATTGTTGTAAAAGCTTGTGCAAAATGGTAATGGAGACTAGTCCATTCATCACATGGAGAATCTGCTAGAAATCACTGATTCATTAGATTTCTACCTGCCATTCTGTCATCCACACCTCTTGAAGGATGAACCCTACCTGTGGGAGCCACACTGGGGATCTGAGAGTTTAAATATACAGAAACTTGTCCTACAGATGGGTATCTCATGTAAGTAAGGTATTAGAAGAGGCCCCACTTATAAGTGGAGATCTAATAAACCAATATTTGCCAAAACGTTTCTATAATATTGCTCAGGATGGCTCTCAACTCCTGTAAAAGCAATTTGAGAATGCCCCTCTCTTTCTCACTTCAAGCCAAAACTGCCTTTCTAATAGATGTGATGATGGCAGTTGGTAATGGTCGTTTTCATTCAGATGTTGAAGAAGATGAGTACTCTGCTAGCAAGGCCAAGTTGAAAGACAAGGGAAGAACTACTCCTTAAAGAGCCTTCTCCAAGCACAGCTCAACACATTTGAAGAAAATGACTAGGGAAAGCATAACAATAAATTAAGCGTAGCCAGCTTATTGGCTTTGCTCAACTTCTAAGGGAAAAATTGCTCTGTGATACATTCCTTTGCCTGGACATGTCCCCAGCTTAGATATCTAACTGCTAACAAAATTGCAAAGAGTTTATTTGCTGACACCAGGCCAAATCTGGTTGCTGTAATTGGAAACTCTGGTATAGTAGACAAAGTAACACAAGAACAGATCTTTCACAGTTCAGGTGTCAAGACTGACATTCACCTATGCCAAAAGTAACATTTGGTGGAACAAAAAGACACCCAATAATTACATGATATAGTAGGTACACAGTCACTATTGCTAAACATATATTGATGGGGATTAGGCCTGTGGGCAAGTGGGGCCGGGCAGCTAAGAGTTTTTACACTGCAACTTTTCAGTAATGCCGATGATGGAAGGTATGGTTGAATTGGAGGGTATTTTTACCTGTTTTGACAGGGATATTTTTATCTTTTTGCCAAAAATGGGCGAGAAACAATGCTTGCCACTGTTAGGTTGCTTACAAAATATAGCAACAGGATCTTGTTAAGCTTTAGAAGCCCCAAAAGGGATCATAATGCAAAGAGCTCCCTCCCCATAGTATTGGTGGAATATTATTAATAACCCAAGAAAGAGTTGATGGGATAAAGAATGCTACACTACAACAGAGTAGGTGATGGGTCAGCTATCTGTGCAGTTGCAAGCAAAACCACATCTGAAAAGGGTATTTGTGGCCTGCTGAGATTAGAAAGTCTTCATATCAGATGGAGTGGCTATAAGAGCTTTTAGTTCACAATAGAAAAGCTAGATCAGAGGAAAGAGCATAGCTTAGTAGCATAACTACTCTGCGTGTAAAATAAATCCTCAGCAGCTCCAGGATGAGTAGAGCAAATTTTATGTCTGGAAATGTGAAAAGCCTCTCTGACAGTCAGTACTGACAACATCAATTTAGATAGTTCTAGATTCAACATAAGTCACTACCATTTTTTTTAGATTGTTGTGTGAATTAGGCCACAGTATTAAGCATAATGGCTGAATCTCTGTGGTACCATTTCAGACTTCTTCTGAGATGGAATTTTAAGGGTAAGGCCGGGATGAAATCTCATTCACCCAATCTAATACCTACTTCCATAGAAGTAAAAAAAACCCTCTAATGATGTCACCAGAAAGTCAAGAAACCGAATAGCTGAGCAAAACCTTGAAATTTTACCCATTCCTATATCAACCACAATATGGCTTGCTTGGGCCATATTTCAACATGTAGAAGACAACAAAATGAGATACAAAATGCAGTAACATAAGGAATGATGGCAAAGGCTACATTCAGAATTTTATTATGAGGAGGGACCTGAAAAAGTTGGGAGTAAGGGGCAATCTGACTGTTGGGAACTACTGAAGTTTTGAGAACTTGTAAAAGTAAAGTCCCTGAACCACCAGCTCTCTCCATCTTGCCAGTATGTACCAGCAAGCTGATGGAATAGAGGCAAAACCAAATCTGGCCAACTATTTATTATTTATTACAGATTTATATGTCATCCATTTCCAAATTTAGCCACACTCAGACATAATTGTCCTGCTCTTCCTACGAGGCTTCCATCTAAGCCTCGTAACAATCCTTGGACAAGGCTGTGTAATCATTCACAAATCATATGAGTTTAAAAATACTATAATACAACACGTGCAAACACGTTTAAAGCAGCTACACCCACAGGTTTCTTTCAATAAACTAGGAAAATTTTAGAGCACAGATATGCTCCCCCCAAATGTCATTACTTGTCATCTTTCAAGTTTGCTTACTCAGCAGTAGAGCTTGGAAAAAGTCAAAACAAATCTGTGGCAGAGATTTAGCTGATGAAATTTGGAAGAATCAGGAATATAGCTACACTCCTAAGGGTTACACAGATTCTTCAATGTTTACAACCATCAGAGGAAACCTATAGGTAGAAGAAATGCAACCAGGTATTATAAGAACAGAAGCCTCAGACTCAGGCAATTTTTCCCAACTGGATGTCTTCATGCAGCTGTATTTGGCTAAGTTGGCTGGTTTATATAAATTTAAACCCAATCCATTTGGAGGACACTAGGTTGGGGAATCCAGACATATTAATTGTAAACACCTAAATATGAGCCAGCAGTGTGCTGCAGCTGCCAAAAAGGCCAACACAGTGCTAGGCTGCATTAACAGAGGGATAGAATCAAGATCATGTGAAGTATTAATACCACTCTTCAATGCCTTGGTAAGGCCACACTTGGAATACTGCATCCAGTTTTGGTCACCACGATGTAAAAAAGATGTTGAGACTCTAGAAAGAGTACAGAGAAGAGCAACAAAGATGATTAGGGGACTGGAGGCTAAAACATATAAGGAACGGTTGCGAGAATTGGGTATGTCTAGTTTAACGAAGAGAAGGACAAGGGGGGACATGATAGCAGTATTCCAATATCTCAGGGGCTGCCATAAAGAAGAGGGAATTAAGCTATTTTCCAAAGCACCTGAAGGCAGGACAAGAAGCAACGGGTGGAAACTAATCAAGGAGAGAAGCAACCTAGAACTAAGGAGAAACTTCCTGACAGTGAGAACAATTAATCAGTGGAACAGCCTGCCTCCAGAAGCAGTAAATGCTCCAACACTGGAAGTTTTTAAGAAGAGACTGGACAGCCATTTGTCCGAAATGGTGTAGGGTTTCCTGCCTGAGCAGGGGGTTGGACTAGATGACCTCCAAGGTCCCTTCCAACTTTACTACTATTACTATTACATCTATATAGTATGTTGATTCCAAGGGAGAGCTGGAAAATACCTTACGATCTATTCCCAGGCAAAAAAATATCAAACATGCTAGCTGGGAAGAACAACAATGTGCTATGAGCAAACTAGGAAATGATGTAGAAAGAGAAATATTTGAGGAGAGTGAATACTGACTATGATAAAAAGAACCATCTACATGGAAGAAAATGAACAGAATTGAGATGTGGAGTGTCTCAAGCATGAACCATGCAAAGCTAGACATCAAGAAAGAAATGACAATGATCAAATAGGCATTCCTAGCATCACTGAGATAATTTTTGGTCAGATGAGTTTATGCAGTATTGTTCTGGAAGTGACACCATCAGAAGCACTGATAACAAATAAAAATCATGAATCAGTTGACAGCTTCAAAGCACTAAATACAAAAATAATAGCTGATCTAATCCAAACTAAATCTTTGAATGTTTCATTTGTCCGACTTTATGTACCAACAGAAGTATCTGAAGAATAGTTCTACCCTGACATTTAAGGAATGTTATACAAAGGTTGAAAAGAAATAGAATATACTTTACACACCAAAATTGGAGACAGTGAAAAAGCATAAATTGTTGGCAGATATTTTATACTAGAAAAAATGAAGCAAGTATCTATTGCTGAAATATATATTCATTTCCATTCAGAATCTACCACAATATTTATTACATTTTTGTTTCTCTGAATAAATCAGACTTCACTACATTCCTCTTCATTCAAAGAGGTGTCAATTCAGTGTATGTTTCTTTTTCCACTGCAATTCTGATAACAATCTTGAAGTGCTATAAACAAATGATAAGAATGGTCATTGATCAACAGTTGGCTACCTTCTCAGTCTTGAGATCTGCTCTCTCCTCTATCTTATCTGCAGCAGCAATCCCCTTGTTTCAGACAGAATAGGCAAAGCAACCAAAGAGAAAAATGGGTGATGAAGCTGAAAGAGAAATCCTTCCAGGAAACTGGGGGCCCTTAATATCTCCAGGATATTTTCCTCATGTCCAATAATGGAAGCAGGAAGGAGAAAATGAGCTTCTTGAGAACTGAGCCCCCCCCTTTCCTATTTGTGTATGCTTGTCAACCTAGTTTCGCAGTTACCGTATTTGCATCTGTTAAAATATACTTTGGCCAGTTAAAGCAGATACCACAGTAAGGTTAAGTGGAAGGGCTTATTTATCTTCCTGAATTGCCTTTTTTTTTTTTTTTTGCTTCTAGCCTGATATCTAATCCCAGCAATTGTGATTTGTCAATCAAGGTGTACAGCAAAGCATGCTGTGTGAAGTCAACTGATGTGGATTATTCTACTAGCCCTGGTGAAAGAGGCCTGACTTCAGCACAATGTGTAAAATTGTGATAGGACCCTCAGAAGAACTGTGCAGGATCAAAGTCCTTCAGTTCAGTTTCACAATGAGCAAAAGTTATCTCTCAGAAGCTATTAAACATGATGTAAGTTCTGAAGCTTGATTTTATTTATTTATTCACCTAAGTTACTTTGGGCAGCTTACAATAAAATGATATCCTGTTGGCATTTCCCAGCAACTGGAAACATACTGGCTCAGTTCACATAATGGCTATAATGTAATGGGGTTAAGTAACTCTAATTCAATGGGAACCCATACAGTACCAGTATGGTACCATCACAGTAAGCCATAATATAACTTATTTGGGGGGCATATCAAGTATGAGAACCTAGCAACTGTGGGTTGATAATCTTTAGGTTAATCCATTATATGAACGCCCCCCCCCCAACTCTGAAAACTGCAATTAATGTCTAGCTAACCTGCTCAACAGATCCCAATTATTCTGGGGAAAAAATTGGCATTCAAGCAAGTACACAAAAGCATGGTAAGAGACTCTTAAAAGAGAATATTTGTAGTTCAGGGTTGAAATGAGGGGTCCTTGGTGTTCTGTGAGCTTGGTTGTTTTCTTGCAAACCTTTCATTATCCAAACTAGGTAGTATCATCATGAGTGATGAAGCTGAAAGAGAAATCCTTTCCCCTCCATGTTTTGGAAGAATGGAGGATCTCAGTGAGATCATCACAGACTATTCTCTCCATCCCCCCCACCCCCCCCGCCATTCCTTACACTCCTTTCGCAAACCTCGGTCGCTCTTTGGGCTGCCCCAATTGCTTTTTTTTTTTTTTTTTTAACGGCAGCTGCTCTTTCCAAGTTCCATCTCTCCCTATTCCCCACCCCGAGCCAACGCGGGCAGAAAGGACGAGACGCTGTCTGGGCTGCCTCCTCACGTCCCACCCCGACTTACTTCGCGGAAAGCGTGTTGATGGAGCCGGTGATCAGCATAAGCGCCGCCAAGCACATCTGGTACCTCGTCCAGGCCATCGCTGCTGCCTGCCGTCTCAAGTAAGCAGGCAGCCCCAACTATCCCCTGTAGCGGCTCTGGTGCATTTCCTCCTCGGCACGTCACATGACCGCCATTGATCAGCTGACAATCGGCTGCGCTGACAAGGGCGCCCAAGTCTTCCAAGCCGCCTTCTCAGCAACGACCGTGGGGGGGTGTGTGTGTAAAGCTCGTGACTTTGTCCTCTCTTTCCCCCCCTCCCTCCCTCACTGGAAGTCAAGGGATGCTTTGCGAGCAGATTAGGCGGCAGAAGAGTCTTTTCGGAAGAGGAGCGGAGGCTGTGCGCTTTAACTGAAAGCAGGCAGGAGTTCAGCCGGTGAAGCTTCCTCTTCCGTTCAGCTTGTTATTGTCAAGAAGGGATTTGTCCTTAGTTACTGGCCTCCCTAACGATCACAATGTGCATCGTTTGTGCTGCAGTCCTAGGGAGTGACGGTTGAAAAACTAATTTGAGCCAAGCATTTTAGAGAAAGACCCAGATTTTGCTGTTAGCGCGAAGTAAGTAAGGAATAGCAGAGCTGGGCAGAAATTAGGCTTGCTAGTATATACAGATATGGAACTGAAACTGCAGACAGAGAAGAAGGAAGTGTTTCTGCTAGAGGCCCTTGTCCCACATTGCTCATCTTAAAAAATTAACTTGGTTAATACTTAAGTGGGAGATCATTAAAATATTCCATTCCTGAAGGTCAGACTGAAAAGTTGAAGAAACATTTTGAAATAAAGCAATGGTAAGCTTAGCAGTACTATTGCAAAGAAAATTCCATGGATATGCCCAAATAATCAGGAGAAATCTAGCACAATTTGTTTTTACTTGACATGCCACGCTTCCTGATAGATCAAATCTCTGATTTTCTGCAGACTGGAAATTCTAATTCAGAATTTTTTAAAATTGGCAGCACAATTCACTATGAACCAGAGCAAAAGGTAAAATTAATAGCTTTACTGAGGTTGGTTGATCAAGAGGCTTGCATTTTTTGAATGTACAAGGAGATGGTACAGGTAAGTGTTCAAATAAATGATTTGGATTCAAAAGTCTGTTAAATTACCTAACATTCTATGAATAATTACTATCTATATCTAGTCATCTTTGGCTAATCTCTTAAATTTAATTTCACCAATCATCACCTTTTACTATTTTCACCTCTGCTCCAATGAATTTGATACAACAATGTATTCTCTTGCAAGGATAATGCTGTACAAATTCAAATGAAGTGATTCAAATGTAGTCAATTGTAATGTTAATATTTATTTTAATATTTTATCTTGTCTTACTTGGTTGTAAGCCACATAGAGTCGCCTCTTGATGAGATGGATGTATACATATTTAACAAATAAATATAAATGTGTACTCCAGGAAATCACTGCTATTTTACCAAATGTCATAGAACTTTTTATAGTTTTCACTGTTTAGTCAATTTGTTTAGCTTAATTAAGTTGAATTTAGGGACAAAGATCTACTTGTGCTTCTTTTTTGAGGCAGGCATACTAGGCCAGTGATGAGTTCTGGAATGCCACATTTTGGAACAATAGAAAGGCAAATGTGTAATGCTTTACCACACTTCAATGTGCTGAGGCCACATAGGTAGTTGGGAGTGACTTGGTACTTCACAGTTTCTAGAAATCTACCCCAAATATTTCTAGGCACTTGCCTTGCTACTGTTCCAAAATGCTTTGTTATGTTATGCAAAGTCAAAATGTGACCCTCACTTTCTTTTGCATTTGCCCTTAGCCTGAATCTCAAGAAAATTAAGAGTTGACAACATTTGAAAAGGCCATTTTATCCTTCCTTGCAGAAGCTGCTGTTTTGATTAGTAATCCTGAATGTATTGGTTTGCTTGCAGAGCTGTAGGAATCTCAGCATGTTTTTTCTGCTCTGCAGGGTCTAAAGAAAGTTAGTAGCAATAAAGTGGTGAAGACAAAGCAAAAGAATCCATCAGAAACCTAAGTTAGCAATGCCTGACTAAATATATGGTTCTTTTAGTAGATACCCTAATATCTATCAAGCAAAAAAGAAGTAGAAAAATAAAATCCAACAGAATAACAGTGGCTCAATTCAATTTGCTTCATATCTTGGTGAAAAAATATCCATTGGTGTGCACGAGATTTTAAAAAGTGCCTCCAGACTTAAAACTTTACACATGTGAATTTAGACTTTTATGCTATTATAGTTGTTCGGAAATGCAAACACTGAAAACTCTTTTAGTCTGTTGAGCTTGATGATTCATCTTGAAATTAAAAAAGCTGTTAAAGCATATGCCTAGTTTCTCCAAGAGATTTACCGTGCCTAAGACAACATACAAATCATAACTAACATTCCTTCTGGCATTTTGAATTGTGTCTCATTAGGCAACGGATGAATTTGGCTGTATGGGTGACTGACCATATTTTCTTGAGAACCAGATTCAATACCTGACACCTCTATTTTTAAAAATGGAGAAGCTATTACTGGTTTATTACTCTTGAGTAATGGAGCTGTTTTGCCTGGAATATATGCTATGTATTAAATCTACTGAAGCCTCCATTTTCCCGCTACAGCAGGGATCCCCAACTTGTGGGCTGTGGGACAGGCTGGCCAGTGCATGCGTGTGTGCGTGCACACTGCCTCACTTGCGCTAGCGATGTGGTTGCGGGGTGTGAAAATGGGCCGCTGCCCCGCTGCACAAAAATGGGCACTGCTGCACTGAGGGACACAAAAATGGGTGCTGCTGCGCCACAGGGCGTGAAAACGGGCCGCCACCGCGCTGCAAGGTGCAAAAACGGTGCTACGCCATACAAGAATGGGGCAGGCTTAGTATCACACGGATGCTAGCCCTGCCCCATTTGCAGCGTGCGTGTGTGTGCGGCCCTGTGCATGTGTAAAATGCTTCCTGCTCCCTTTCCCTCCAGTCCGCCAAATGAGTCTGTGCTATAGCAGGGGTCCCCAACCCCCAGTCCATAGACCTGGTCCCGGTCCACAGGATGCCAGAAACTGGTGAAGCCCCATCTGTGGGATGTAGGCAGCACATGAAACCATGCTCCCTTTGCTCCGAGGAAAAACCTCTCTCCATGGAACCAGTCCCTGGTGCCTAAAAGGTTGGGGGCCACTGCGCTACAATATAGATACACCTAGTCAATAACAATGCTACAATATAGATACACCTAGTCAATAACAACGAGACTATAGTAAAATCCGCTGAAGAGTTCCTAGAAAGATCAAAGCCCTTAATGATAGAGGAGGATGAGGTAATGATCTCATTTGACGTTACCTCACTCTTTACCTCTATCCCCCAAGATCTGGCAGTCTTGGTAATAAAGGACCGCCTACGGGAGGAGCAGGAACAACACCCGGATCTTCTCAACACCAATGACCTGATACAGCTGTTATCCCTATGCCTTCAAAGCACTATATATGAACAAATAAAAGGGATGCCGATGGGATCTCCCATCTCAAGCATTATTTCAGAGGTGGTGCTACAGCGGTTAGAGACGATAGTAATGGCTAGGTATCGCCCTAAATTTTGGATAAGCTATGTGGATGATACTTTTGTTATTATCAAAAAACGAGACAGCATCAAATTCCTGGAGCAGTTGAACTTCGTATATCTGGACATCCAGTTTACGACAGAGGAAGAGACCCAAGGCACCCTTGCCTTTTTAGATGTACTAGTCAGTCGACATCCTAACCGTACATTATGTACATCTGTCTATCGTAAACCTACTCATATGGAAAGAACGCTGCACTACAGGAGTAATCATCCTGTAGCGCACAAAATTACTTGAATTAGGACTTTATTCAAATGGATCGATTCCCACTGTAGCACGGTTAGAGCCAAAATTGAAGAGAGAAAACATCTATATCTCAGTGGCTACCCCACGGAATTTGTGAGCCGTTATAGCGGACCACGTCAATTGCATAGGGCCCAGTCCTCCGGAGTAATGACACCGGCCACATGGATAACCTTACCTTACATCTGTGGTGTTTCCAAAGCCACAGCATGGTTATTGGCTCCCCACAATGTGAGCGTTGCCCATAGGCCAGAGCAGACCCTTAGAACTAAAATCATGCGTCCTAAAGAGCTGCTCCCCAATGGCGAGCAATCTTCTATAGTTTATAGAATCAACTGCAGGAACTGCCCCTGCAATTACGTTGGGGAAACAGCCAAAAGGCTCAGGACTAGGGTCCATGAACATGAACTGGCAATTAAAAGGCAGGAGCAGCGCTCACAAGTGTGGACCCACATGGCCAACCTGGACCATACATTCGATCTGGAAAATGCACAGGCCATATCTCATGAGACCACCAAGGGTAGCCGCCTTTTTAAAGAAGCCTGGCTTTCGAATGAAAACTCCATCAACCGGCACATAGACCTCCTACCGGCATACCAGACCCTTAGAAAGTGGGAGAGTCAACGTTGCAATCCACAGAGTAGATGGCCATCCCTCATAGTGCAAAAGCAAGATCATGATTTTACAAATGGGGAAACTGTGATTCCTGGGGAAGACAGCAAACCAGAAAAAGAGGGGGGGCAGGGAACATTACAATGAGATAGCAACAGGCAAGACTGGAGTGACAGGGCTATGGGTGAGGCAGTAACAGCTGCTATGGGAGGGGATGAGAAACTAACGATGTGTCAAGATCAGGTGTGGAAAACGGACACACGGAAGCAGCTCGGAAGGAGAGACAAAAAGGGGGGAGAATAGTGAGCAGGAAGATCTTAATAGCTGCTCCTTGCAGGATTGGGGAGAGAGAACTATGGGCAAGACAATGGCAGCCATAGGGGAAGATGACAGCCCTACAGGGCGTTTGAAATGCAGATCGCTCCAAAATGAGAGGGGGGAGAAATAGGGGGCCGAAACAGCTTAACAGCCATCCCCCAGGCACTTGCACGTGCGCTAGAAAAGTAATGGAGGATCTGGGCATAACCGCTGGGTCCACCAACAGGCTGCCGGATGTGAATCAACTTAGCACGTTGCAGAGTAATACAACTAATGGGCCGATTATGCGCTTGAGAAGCCGGGTGCAGAGACAGGTAGCTATATAGGCAAGCTTCCTAATCACCTAGCATTCCAACCCTCATGACGTTGGCAGTCGGGCTGGTAATTCTTTTACTTACAAACTTGTTTGTATTAAACAGGTTTGTTTTATTTTTATCCTGGTGTTCGTTTTTTCTATATTTTATTGATATGTGTTTTCCCAGGATTCGCATTTTTAATGTTATTAAGGACAATGTATTGTTTATAGATTGGTGCCCCCTTTTTTTTTTTTTAGGTTTTCTTTTACTAATTGTAGCACTATTTCTGAAATCTCATGCAATGTAGGATTTTTGGCTTGGTGTTAAATTCTGGACTGTGCTCTAAAATTGCCTGGGCAGCAGAATAGGCCGAAATTCTTATATCGGTCTGTTGTGGAAAGCAACTTTCAGAGCTGTCTTCACAGCTGACCAGTCTAAATGCAAGCTAGCTGGAGTAGGTTTCCAAGAGTAGCTGAGATGGACTTTGTCACATATTGAATAAAATCCTCCAATCCTTCTCTGCCACAGAGGAGAAGAAGGTTTTTGAGAGACTGCATGCAAATCTCTGGGAGAACAGAGAGAAAGGAGTAACTGCTGACCAAAGAAGAAAAAACTGGGTTTTAACAGGTAAAGGGGAAGCAGAGGCAATGCTTGTTTCAGGAGTCTTGTTTATTTCTGTAGAAACGGATAAGCGTTTAGATAAGAATTTGCTATTAGAATTTTGATTTGATATGAGTGTGCTAGCTAAGTGTTTATTGTAAACTTGTGACTACGTCTCTAAATAAAATGATTAATGTATAATTCCCACAGTTGTCATGTATTTTTTGGATTGGTTCAATAATCTAGCTTAACAAGCTTTAAACAATCACTTTTCTTTCAAAAGCTGGAGCTATGTAAATTTGCAACTGAACATGGATAGAAGAGAATATTTGTAGCTCAGGATTGAACTGTGGGATCCTTGGGGCTGTCTGAGCTTGCTTGTTTTCTCACAGGTGTTTCTTTACCAAATACTGCCTGATGATGTTACCTAGTTTGGTAATGAAATGTCTACAAGGAAGTAACCAAACTCAGAGAGCACCAAGGACCCTGCAGTGAAACAGTGAAGTGGTCAACCCTACCAGATTGTCTGATGGAGCAATGCTCTTGTTTCCCCTGAAATTTGGCAGCTCTGTAAATTATCTTTTTCCTCAGAGCTGTTAATATTTAAAGTTTAAAAGGGCTACTCCTTTGGAGTTCTTTCTGTTTTTTAAAAAATAAAGTTTAATTTTGTTTCTATCCCTTGAGATTGGTCTATCTATAAGGACAGAAGGGTTGAAACTCTGGTCACTTGGGTGGCAAATGGCCAGGGGATTATGTTATAGACTTTTTTTTAAAAAAAACTTTTACCTAGTAATTGTCACAAAGTAACACAAGATGCAGAAGCATTATATTTCTCATATATCAAGGTTAAGGGGAAGAATGCCAAGTGAGACACTCTAGAAAATGATTTGTGGTAGTGAAAATTAGTCCAAGGACAGGCCAGGTCTGGGAGTGAAGAATCAAAGGGCTTTTAGGACAGGAGGTTCTGTCTAGGGCAGGGGTAGGCAACCTCGGCTCTTTTATGACTCATGGACTTCAACTCCCAGAATTCCTGAGTCAGCTATGCTGACTCAGGAATTCTGGGAGTTGAAGTCCATGAGTCATAAAAGAGCCGAAGTTGCCTACCCCTGGTCTAGGGGTTCTGTTGAGTTATTACAGTGTCGCAAGATATATATTTGGTTTTAGAATACCTTGTTGTATGAAGCTGTCAACAATAATTGGGCTCATATAGCATCAGAACCACTGAGGACCTAGCAGTTGCACTAGCCAAATGTGCTAGACTTGTTAAGTTTATCCAATTTTTAGTGGCAGGCAATATTGTGCAAATTCAGCCTGCTTGATCAGCCTAAAGCAGGGGTGTCAAACTTGCAACGTCATGTGACATGTCTCGACGTATTGCGACTTTTTCTCCATTTCCGGCAATGGGGTGGGCGCAGTTGCGGCCCAGAGGCTGGCAGTTTGACACCCCTGGCCTAAAGGCTCTGTAGAATAGAATGAGAAAAATTGACTAATCTAGTAATCAAGTTAAATGTGTTGTATGAATCTATCTGTTATGGTTTAAAATGTTCTGTGAATTAGGCCTGTACTTCCAAACATAGAGAAGCAAAAATTGCTTCTTCTTTTTTTTAATCCCCATAAAGCTTTTTGAGGCTTTTGCTTCAGTCTAAGATTACCTCTTCATTTGCCAAGATCTACTGTACATATCTAAGAACTCTTTCATACCAAGAAACTTCCCTCTGTTCATTCCTCCCTGTTTCATTTTTATGGTTGAATCATTTTATCTACATAGAATTCTTGTACCAATTATAAATTTTATACCAGTTATAAATTTTATAATTGGCTAGAGTTGCTTCAGCATGGATTTTGATTTCTTTATATGAACAACCTGTCTGCTCCCCTCCCCAGTGCTGTGTCAGTCTAATCCTGTTAGAACTCTTAATTTTATCTTAGATCGGGAGTGAAACCTTATTAGAATTGCTGGCAGGCAGCAATATCTGACTGCTGTCATATTTTGAAACCCTAAATTACAGAGTATAAGAATTAAATGCAAAACTGCCGGAGGATCTGAGCTGAGCCAAGTAATTTGTTTAGCTGATATTTGTTCTTCAAGTAGCCTGGTGCAAAACATGTAGAACTTTACGGATCAACATCAGAATGGTGAACTGCAGTACACATAGTTCTTGACTTACATGAAATACGGATATTTCTTGTCCTACAACAGTTCATTTAGATACCATTCAAAATTACAATGACACTGAAAAAAGTGACTTGTGACTGTTTTTCAGACTTACGGCTGCTGCATCATCCCTGCGGTCATGTGATGAAAATTTGAATGCTTGGCAACTGGTTCACATGTTTATATGCATGACAGTTACAGTATCCTGGGGATAGTCAGGACATATGTCAACGGAGGTCATGGGATCACCTTTTGTGGCCTTCTGACCAGCAAAGTCAATTGGAAAGCCAGCTTCACTTAACAACTATGTTACTAACTTTACAACTGCGATGATTTCCTTAACAGCAAGAAAGTTTGTAAAATGGGGCAAAATTCACTTCACAAATGTCTCAGTAACATAAATTTTGGGGTCACTTGTGGTCGTAGGTTGAGGACTAGTTGTACAGCGACAGTCACCACTGTTGCAGAATACAGTGTTTTGATCCCTGGTTCCTACCAATTCAAGTGGTTGCATTCTGTCACAGATAGCCTGTCCCTGATTTAGCAATTTACAACTGCTGTAAATGACAGCATCAACTGAGATAAATCAGGTGCCTTGTGGCTTTGCTATAGGAGAACTACAGAAAAACTGGGAAGGAAGGAGAGGGAAATGGAGGGCTGGTGTGTAGGTGGGAGGGAGGACAGCTAGAGGCTTTCTTCATGTAATCATCTAGTAGAAGAATTCCTCATTCTCTCTAAAGTAGCAGAAAAGATTGCAATTAAACACCCATCACCAACTCATCTTCTCCTCCTCCTGATGTGGCAGGCACAGAAAGAGATTTATGGGGCTAGAAATAGAGCCAATAGTTCTCATTGGCTCTGATCAGAGAATATTATGTCATCATCACCCAGTCAGGACAGTAGAGATAGTTCACCTTCCTATCGGACAGATGTCGAAGGCTAGCTGAGAGTTAACTCCTTTGTGCTTTTGGAACTTGCTTTGGGTATTTCTAAATGTGTGGTTCAGTGTCTTATGCAAAATTAGAAAATGGAAAATTCAGTAATCAAACTAAGGACCTTGTATAATTGTGCACTTTTTCTTGTACTGCTGGTGGAGGGAATCTTTGGGAATGTTGAAATGGGAAAACAAAGAATTCCTCTGTAATAAGGTCTCCTTTGTGTACTGATTTTAGTCTTTGTGGTGTTCTATACCTTTTTCTAGGCGTTTCATTTTCTGAATTATGGTTATGCAATCATTAAATACAATTCCATATAAATTCTCCATTTCAGTTAAATTGTCTAACAATCAATACAGTGACTCCTTTTAATGCCTTTTTCTCCCATCCTGAAAAAAGGTGGAATGGCACTGCCTGTGCTCTTTACTGACACCTCAGCTCTGTGATATAAATTCCAACAAAGGAAAACTGAACATGTGTTACAGGTTTGCAGTTTTAACTGCAAAGGGACTGCAGCTAATGCTGAATTCTAGCAATGCAGAAATGTTGGTTCTGTTGTGCACAAACCTCTGTCCATTTTCAATTATATTGTAAATATTTTTATTGTCTGGGGATACTTGAATTCTCAGAGAAGTGAAAACTAACTAAGAAATATTAAATGAATGAAATCTAAAGCCAAACCTTTGAAAAATAAGATCTGTGCCAGATCTGGTCTTTCTCAATCAGCCTTCCATTCCCACAGTGGCAACTGTACCAGTGGGAAATTCCCAATCAGCATGCAAGAGCCAGTGGGATCTAATAATAAGCCTCTCAAGGTGATCCAGAAAAGAAGCAGAAACCACAGGTACCAAGACTACCTTCATTGTGAGGTTACAGTAACAGAATTCTGCAAGTCTGAAAGTATTTCTCCCCTCCTTTATTTTTATTTTCCAGAAAACTAGGGAGGGTCCCTTCTGAGGCTCTTCCAATGTCCTCCTATTTCTGCAGGCTGAGGTGACTTTTGCATGATGCTGTCTAGTCTACAGCTCTTCCTCTTGTCTCCCAAGGTCATTCCTACATAGTATCACAAAGTGAAGGAGTGGGAAGTACATTTAGACTTGCAAGATTCTGTTACTATAAAAGAGGTAAAGGTTTTCCCTGCTCAGTCATGTCCGACTCTAGGAGGCAATGCTTATCAGTTGCCTAACTGAGGGAGCCAGCGTTGTCCAACGACACTTCCGTGGTCATGTGGCTGGCGCATGGAACGCTGTTACCTTCCCCCTGAAGTGGTACATATTTACTTGCATTTGCATGCTGTCGAATTGCTAAGCTGGCAGGAGCTGGGGCAAGTAATGAGAGCTCACCCCATCACGCTGTACTTGAGTCTCAAACTGACAACCTTTCGGTCAACAAGCCCAGCGTCTTAACCACTAGGCCACCATGCCCCATTCTGTTACTATAGATATTACAATAAAAGTACTTCTGACCTACATGGCATCAGTTTCTTAGTCAGGCCTACCTTGTTTGGCTGACGCCCAGTGGTGTTCCCAGGGAGGTGTGAAAATTAGTCATATGGTGAACCGAGAATCACAATGACTTTTCTGATATATGCTGACATAGTGTGCATGTTCAAAAAAGCCATGGTTTGCAATGTAATGCTCCACGTACCATATTGCTGATTTTTTAGCTCCCTTTTCCTTCTTGTGTACAGTTCATATATAGCTGATATTCCCTCCTTAAGGACAGTCCTTTATAAAGTTGACTTGGTGTCAAAAACAACAAATGGACATTTTTCCAAGAGGAATTCTCTCACTTAAAAAGTTTTGTCAAACTGAGCACTCCGCTATTTGCATCTACTATATACCCTCCATGAACTATGAGGGAGGGGCTGTCTTTACCCTTTTTCTCTCAAACATAATATCCAGATTAAGCTTTACTTCTCTGGAATGCCTCTCTCCCTCCTGGGATTCCACCTTCTCACTTCAGCATCTATTAAAGTGCTGAAGTGCTAAAGGAAGAGAGCATTTCTGTGCTCCTCTTCCTCTGAAGAACTGCTGGTTAAGAAAGGGATTATTTATGTATGTTTTTTTTTAAGATACACCAAATGTGCAGAAATAAAGTATGGTCATGGTTCAAAACCAGTCCACATTCGCAGAGGGAATCCTGGAATCCTGTTTACCAAAGGATGCGATCCTTCTTCTGTTTTAGCCCTTAATCTCCTTTTAAATATCCCAAAAAAGTATTGAAATTTTTGGCCCTGCCAAAAAGAACAAAATACGGACATGGAAAAATATTGTTTTAGGGGTAAAAGTTCTCAAAAAAAGAAAGCAAAGGAAAGCATATTGTACAGCTAGGACAAATACTAAGGTTTAAAACTACTCATATGTCCTGATATGATATCTGAAGTCCATAGATAAAGTATCTTATTAGGGCTTTTCTTGATCAATAAAAATACAAAAGCAAACACTACAATATAAATAGAGTCAAAATACAGTATAAAATGATACTCCTAAAGGAAATCAACCCTGACTATTTTTTGGAAGGACAGATAGCGAAGCTGAAGCTCAAATACTTTGGCCACCTAATGAGAAGATAGGACTCGTTGGAAAAGACCTGGATGTTGGGAAAGACGGAAGGCAAAAGGGGAAGGGGACGGCAAAGGGTGAGATGGTCAGATAATGTCATTGATGCAATGAACATGAATTTGGGCAAACTCGGGAAGACAGTGGAGGATTGGGGGGGGCATCCGGCGTGCTGTGGTCTGTGTAGGGTCACAGAGAGTTGGACACAACTTAGTGAATGAACAACAAAAATGATACACAGTGCTGTTTATATAATGTGCCCAGTTAAAAACAAATAACTAGAAATCTTGATCTTTAATCATGTTGGGTGGTATTAGTTTTTGTGCAAATAATTAAAAAACTGATTAGTATTATTAGTGTTTCTTAGGTTATATGTGTGTGTGTGAACATGATAGCTACACAAACCAATTTCTTGGGCAGAAAATTAAATGTTTTTAAAAGAAAAAAGTGTTTCTGGTAGAAGATACTGTATTAAGACCTATCTACAATTTATTTCAGTTTTAATATTGTGGTAGAGGAAAGATAAATATTTGAATAAATTATTAATACAAGAAAAAATGTAATGGCAGGCTTTCTAGATTAATCATACTAGAAGACACAGTTAACAGTAATCAATCCAATAATGAGCAGCTATACTGTTAAAAACCACAAATGCTCAGCAGATCTGATAATTTATACTAAAACATGCAAGAATATAATTTATTAATTTATGGAAAGAGGCCAATAAAACAATGCACAAAAAAGCAGGATACAGGGAATTAGTAATAAATCTAAAGAATAACATAAAAATAATTAAAAAGACAAAATAGATAGATAGATAGATAGATAGATAGATAGATAGATAGATATGAAAGTTCAGTGCTCTTAACTACACAAGAATGAAGTGCATTGCAATTAAGCAAAGCTTTGCCTCATTCCTGGGAATTGCAGTGGAGAAGTCAGCAGGTAAAAGATAAATAACTTTTAATTTCAGATCAGCTTGATCTCTTCACAATGCACACAATACAGAAAGCAGTGAAGTAAAATATGGCTTACTGATTTGTTATTGCAAAGTTGGAAGACATACAGAAACATTGTGCATTGGGCATGTTGTTGTGTTGTATCTCCCTTCTATCAGCATTTGGGATAAAGCATTAAACTTTGCTAATGTGAATACTCTTCTCTGAGTAACAGAAATATAGTGGTAATTGGGGCGTGTGTAAGAGTAGTATCGGTGGTGGGATTCAGTCGGTTCACACCAGTTCGGCAGAACCGATAACTAATTTTTTGTTGAATTCGGCAAACTGGTTATGATAAATCTGTTTTCTGGAACATATTTGGTTTTCTTTCACTTAGTTCCAGGCAGGGGGAAAAAAACCTTCCCCAAAAGTCTAAGAGAGGAGCGACGGAAACCAAATGGAGACCCCTTTGATCACATCACTCAGGTGAAAACTAGATGGTGCTTCTCAGAGATAATTTCAGGAATAGACGCTTCATCTCTATAGTTTCCCAACTGGTACATACGAGAAAGGGGCCATACGAGAACTTTTTTCTGTCTAGCTATACAGAGAGCAACTAATGATGAGCGGGAAAGCTCTTAAAGGGTTCTGTTCTGAGAACCAGTTGTTAAATTATTTGAATCCCATCACTGAATAGTATGGAAGAGCTCCCTGAGACAGCAGGGTGGGCTTTCAGATCTGTCTTTATCTAGATCAAGGATGCTTTACTTAATTATCTGTATGGCTTTGTCTTTTCCAAGTCATATTAAGACCAGAGTAGAGAAGAAGGACAAATTGTTGGCAATAGTCTTCTTCCAAGTGAAAGTAACCTTATTTACCAAAATCAGCTGGGCCAGACCCAAAGAGTCTGTTCTAGCCAGTATTTCAGGTGATAGATTCTCTGCTGAGTGCTAGAAGGGGGCATCCGTGTTTTATCTGAAAAAAATCACGTTCTGATTGGATTGACAGACCCACAATAAATTTCTGATGAGTTTAGATCAGAAGGCTTTCAAAGTCCGAACACAGGTAGTCCTTGACTTACAGCCATTTGTTTAGTTGACCGTTTAAAGTTATAACCGCACTGAAAAAAGTGATTTACAGCAGGTCCTTGCGGTATAACTGTCACTGCATCCCCACAGTCACTTGATGAAAATTTAGGCACTTGGCAACCAGCATGTATCTATGATGGTTGCAGCATTCCGGGATCATGCAATTGCCATCTCCGACCTTCCCAATTGGTTTTCGACAAGCAGAAACAATGGGGGAAGCCAGATTCGTTTAAACAATGTATATGATTCATTTAACAACTGCAGTGATTCATTTAACAACAGTTAAAAGGTTGTAAAATTGGGCATGACTCACTTAATAACTCCCTTGCTTAGCAACAGAAATTCTGGTCCCAATTATGGTTATAAGTTGAAGACTGTCTGTAATCAGAGGATGGACTAAATTGGGCACCAAGCAACAGTAGACTCAACACCTTAGTACTGAAAATATTAATGGCTACCAGGAGCAATATATTTCCATTGCAGCTGGCTAATCTCATGACTACACAGGCAGTTTTGTAAGCTCAGAGTGTGAGCTGTCTGGTTTGCCATAGCCAGAAAGTGGAAATAGAGGCCTAGATATTCAAATACTTTTACTAGCTGAGGGGGATAGCTACCAATTTCCTATACCTGCTGGCTATATTGCTTGGGGGAAATCAACACTTTTCATTTTTGAATAACTTTCCTGATTTGGCAATGTGCAGCCAAGCCCCGATGGCTATGTTGGAGTCTAGTTTGGGTGAGGGAAGAGAATAGTTATTTTGCCAGCATAGAGTATGGAAATTAGTCTCCAATTTGGGGCTTGTAAAAGTCATATTTGAAAGGCTTGAACTATCACAATAACATAAAAGTTTTTTTTAAAGGGGGGAATGTACTCTTCTTGAAACCTCCCTTTTGTGTGGAGACTGGTGCTGTCAAAATACTGCTGATATTGCTTTAACTTCCATGGCACTGCCCTCATCTGTAGGCAGCAGAGGGAATGACTTTGAAAAACAGGAGGAAGAGCTGCTACCAAGGCAGTGATCAGATAAAAGGGGCCTTAGGCCAGGCCAGGATAGTAATATGAATACATGCCTCAAACAAGTTGTCTTAAAAGTAGCCACTTTGGCCTTGATAGGGTACAACAACAACAACAACAACAACAACAATAATGTTGGAAGGGACCTTGGAGGTCATCTAGTCCAACCCCCTGCTTGGGCAGGAAACCCTATACCATTTCATTCTTTACTGATGCAAAGTTTTGAGGGTTTGACTGTAAGAGTCCTTAGTACAGAAATAGTATTATCTTTAAATTATTCTTGTGCAAGCTGCAGTAATTTGGATAGCTAAAAGAGTCTATGCCCAACCTCCTCTTGTTATGTCTTTGTCCTTAGTTTAATAATGGTAAGATGAAGTAGATTGTTAGATACATTTGATGCATTATAATGTAGGAATTTGTCATCTAGTCCCTCATTTCTCTAACGTTAAAACTATCAGCTAAAATCAAAGCTCAAATCCTATTTAAAATCCAGAAATAAGTCCTAAGAGGAATTGTTCTGAAAAATTAGTTGGGCAAGTGCTTTGGAGGGGAACATTAACAATCAATAGAAGACTAACCCTAATTTTTAACTCAGGTAATATCCAGGAAGGTACACATTGCTGACTTAGAAGTGATTGCTTGAGGTTTGGATGAGATCAAGGTAGTTATGCTTTCTACGAATGCCCTTCTTCAAACTAGGTATTACAGAAAGTGAGAGGGAATAAAATGATTCAAAGTCACCAATTCTTGCTTCCATATTTCCTGAAGGAACAAAACAGGCTGCTGGTTGTTGAAACTGGCTATATTCCAGTTTGACAGTACAAGTAGTCCTAACTTACGACTGTAATGAAACCTTGCCCATCATGCTCATAAATCAGGATAGTTGTAAAATGGGTCAACCATGTGACCAACCCTATTTTGCAGCAGTCATTAAAGCAAACCAGTGGTTCTCTGTAAGCCATTTTTGCCAAAAACCAATAGTAAATGTTGGTTTTGGGGGAACCATCATAAAAACACGGTCAGGTGATCATGGGATGCTGCAAACAGCCATAAATATGGGCTGGTTGCCTAGTACCTGACATGCAGTCACATGACTTTGGGTGACAGGGATGGGGCAGCCTTTAGAACTTAGAAACAGGCACAAAAGTGCCCCCAGGGAGGTCCATCATAACTTCAAACGATTGCTAAGTGATTGGCCTAAATTGAGGACCACCTATAGAGTGTATCAGAAATTGGTTGAGAGGATCTGACAAAAGGTATTGATATACACTTGAGCTGGAAAGCTTTGAATGGACTTCTTGAGTTATAAAGGAAGCATCCCCAGCTAAATTGGCTGAACAGCGGTCAAAAGCAACTGTTGGAGACGCAGCTAATATTCTTTGCATTTTTGCAGAGGAATGTGATGTTTGTGGGTCAGTGGCTCCTGTAGTCCAGTGGGGATGCACGATCAGGCAAAGTAGGAGAAGAATGAGGTAGAGGTACAAGTACGAATGTTGGCAGATAGGAATTTTGCAAGCAATTCAGCACCAGAGTTTACAGTAATAGAGCTTGTATTAAATCATCTACTCATGAAATAGGGGTGTGCGATGGCTCAGCAGTTAAAGATGCTGAGCTTGTCAGCTGGAAAGCTGACAGCCCAGGTTCGAGTCCTAAGCGCAGTGCAAAGGGGTGATCTCCCATTCCTGCCCCAGCTTCTGCCCCCCTAGCAGTTCGAAAGCATGCAAAACGCCTTTGGCATATAACCATGCTGGCCACATGACCATGGAAAATGTCTTCAGACAACATTGGCTCACTCAGTCAAGAAATGGAGATTGCCCTACAGTCGGACATGATTGGACAGAGAAACCTTATTCTTGAAGGAGACTTCCTTTGATAGCTAGGTAAAGAAGTTATTTTGCAAGGTTTCTTTGGGGAGGACACTGGAGCTGAGAGAGTTAAATGGTTCTTGAGCAAGTCACTGATACCTGTGTTCAAGGTTAGCTTATCTTTTGGTTGATATTTTGGAAAGTAATTGTGTTTGAATAAGAGATTTGGCACAGCACCTTTGTTTTATATTAGATAGCCAAAGTTTGATGTTCAAGTCACAAAAAACAGGTTTTGGTTAGATTTAAAAGGACTCCAGATATTTTGAGTAGCAGGAGCAGGATAATTGAAGTTTTGATTTTAATTAAAATTCTGCAGTTAAAGAGTTTAGGAAGCCATTTTGTTGTTTCTGAATCTCTATGGAGACTAGTGCTCATAGCAACTGGCACAAAGAGAAAATGGCTGACTATTAGTGTCAGTTGCTAATGTTTCTAATAAGAAGTTTCATTTGAATTGATTGTAGAGAAATTAGGTGAAACATCAGAGAGGACTGAGTAGGTGTGTTCCATTGTGATCTGTGGTCATTTTAGTTTCTCCAAGGAGCAATAAATTGCCCCTATCCCATCTATAAAAACAGCCTTTCAGTTATCCAGCAGTCAGAAGAATCTTAAAAGGTTGTATATAGCAATGTGTTTTTTGTCAATGGCGGTAAGATTCAGATAGATTGAAAACATAGTGTCAGCTTTAAAAAAAAACAACCCACTATTTTGCCAGCAATTCAAGTTGAGTGGCTGTTAAATTCTTGGTCAGACCCTCTGTGATGGAGTTGTTCAGTAGGTTATTTGACAAAGAGTCTACTTTTCAAGAAGGAGAGGGCTCATTTTTTTTATAGTTCTGTAGATCTTCAGGTTCATTTCCTGTTAAACTTAGGAGGACAGTTGAGTTATTTGGAGTGAATAAATCATTCCCACTTAACTGAGATTCAATCCACAGCCGGTATTTACTTGTCACTCTTACAGTCGTTCTTTTGAAGTTTTCCTGGGATTTGGATGGCTAGAATTTGTTCAGGCTATTTCTCCTTATTCCCCTGGAGGTTTTTAAGAGATTAGTTTCCTAGGATAAAGTTAATTCTAAAAAAAATGGGATGGAAAATGAAAAAGAGAAAATGAAACAAAATGAAGCTTATTGATGAGAATAATTAGGAGGATATAAAGGAGTAGAATAAGAACTGTCCAATAAAAACAATATTAAAAGAATGGAAGAGCAGAGAGAACTAAATCAGATGTATAATTTGTGTGCCATCATGAAAAATGAAAGCAATAATATAAACATTCTTCCTCCATGAGTAGAAATGAAACTAATTGCAGTCAACCATCAACTGCTAATAGTTGCTGTTGTATTTTATTCTCTCTGAAGAGCTAAATATCGCTAACAATTCTGGTGTATTTTAGAATTTGAAGAGCAGCACCTGGTTGGTTAATATCTCCAAATAACTATAACTCCAAAAGCTGATTAATAAGCATTGTAGGAGTGTCCCATCCTGCAACTATTTTCATGTTATTGGGGTGTAAAGCAACAGTATGTTAACTTGTACAGCTGTTCTTGCAACATTTAAATAATTTGGGATGAAAATGCAGTGAGGAAATTGTAAAATCTACATCAGAGATAGAATTGAAACAAATGCTATAAATGTCAGTGTGGAATGTTCCTTGAAAATGTTGAAAAATGGTAAAGCTCCTGATATAGATGCTACAATATAATTGGTAGATGTTAACATAGGGCTGTGGATGGATTAACTATGTGACTTCAAAGTCTGTATGAAGATTGAATCTGTGTATTATTCCTTTATAACTGTGTTTCTCAACCTTGAAAACAAGATGTGTGTCGGATCTGCCACAACTTAAATCTCTAAAGAAAAACAATCCTTGGCTCCATTTGAGAAAAGTATAGTTTGAGGTGAAGTGTACTGCAGTAGTGCAATACACTTGATCTCTAATAAACTACCTTTCTCAACAAATGGAGCCAAGGGTCATTTTTATTTAGAGGTTTAAGTTGTGGCAGATCCGACAACCCCAGAATTCCCCAGCCAGCATGTGAGAAACTGTCCTATATAAAGGGAAATGTAACAAGCACAGATGCAAAAAAATACAGGGTGATCACTTTGCCCCTGAGAAGGTATTTGGCAGATCTCTGATTGAAATAATGTGAAATTTAAAAATGAACATAATTTGAGAAGCACAGGGCAACTTTAAGCTGTGTTGACCAAACTATTATTCTTCAGGAAGTCATGAAGAAACGTCTGCTTAGAAATAACTGAGAATTTATTGTACATTTGTTAGAGAAATTATATAATGAAATTATTATTATTATTATTATTATTTTATCAAATTTTATTTATAATACAGTTAAAAACAAACAAACATAGGATCTAACGTGACATTCCAGTATATACATTCTTATCAGATTATTCCACCTTTTACAATCAATTCTTCATCTCTACATATACATCTAAGTTTTATATACAATACTTATTCTAAAATAACATATCTTTCTATCTTAACATTCATCTTTAATCCCAACCGTCCTCTTCAAATTCCTCCAGAGGTAAAATTTATCCCAGGTTTCATAATAAACTGATCCACATTTGTCTTTTAATATCATTGTGAGCCTGTCTATTTCCACACATGCTAATATTTTATGTATTAACTCTTCCTCTGTGGGAATTTCCTTGCTCTTCCATTTTTGCGCAAAAGCAAGCCTAGCTGCAGTCAGGATGTGTAGCAGCAGGTAGATTGTTCCCTTGTCGTATTTTTCTGTCGTTATTCCCAACAAGAAGAGTTCAGGTTTTAACTCTAAGTCCAGTGTTAATATATCCCTCAACCAGTATTATTATTATTATTAAATGCATAATCTTGAATTACAAAATATTTGGTATAAATATTGATTTGAAGGTAAGTTGTTAATACAACAATGTAAAAGCAATGTAGCTGAATGGCACATGAAGCAGGAGGTAAGGCAAAACTGTGATGTACCTTTGATTGTTTAATTATAGTGGGGATTTGGTTGGGGATGAAAACATTTGTGTTCTTTTGTATGTAGTTTCAATTTGTTGCTGGAACATCCAAATGATTTGCAGATAAATTACATGATGTAATGAGCATAGATCTGAAAACTAAGCAAAGTTTTTGACAGCAAAAAGTTGTATACCTTGGAAAAAAGTTGACAAAAGATGAAAAAATGGAGAAATTTTAAGATGTGGGCAGAAAGATAGTAGATAACATGATTAGTTGTAAGAAAAATGTTTGTTGAAAATTGTCATTTTGTTATCTAAATTTATTGTTCATGCTTTAACCTTTGTTTTAAAAAATCTAAATTTGATGCTGTAATTTGAAAAAATAACAACTATATAAATCAATATTCTAATCCAATATAAAGGCCTTGACCTTTCACAAAGAGCAAGCAAAAATACCTGTGGACAAAGGTCTTCGCACAGGAAATCTCATTGTCTTGGGGCCCATACAGTAAAGCACCTATCTCATTTTTATTGAAGCTGAGGAAACGACATTGAGATGATCTCAACAGCTAATGTTTACATAATAGTGAGTCATGATAGTGGCACTACTGGTAGGTCGTTTCTCAATTTAAAGGCACCCTCCCCTAAGCTCTTTTAATTCCTTCCAGCAAGAAATGATGTAATCAGTGCAGTATCTTCAACACTGCATTTACAGTCTGCCAGCTCCAGAAAATACTTGAGCATCTCATTCTAGATCAGTGGTTCTCAACCTTTTTAATGCCACGACCCCCAACCGGTCGTAAGTCGAGGACTACTCAACCGGTCGTAAGTTGAGGACTACTCAACTGGTGCAGCACTGTTTGCAGAATGGGACTTTTGGCGGGCTCAGCAGGGCAGAGACAGCCTGGACAATTCCTATTGGCTTTCAAAAGCCAATAGAATAAAAGGGAGTAGTACAGCTAAGGAAAAGGGGGAAAAAATGGCGGACTGCATTGTTTGGCGACCCCCATGAAATAGTCATTCGACCCCAAAATGGGGTCCCAACCCACAGGTTGAGAACCACTGTTCTAGATCAATTGTCTTTAAAATAACCATTCATATGAAAGCAACCAAGGTATAAAAATGTGATTTGCTGCCAAGTATCTTAAAGAAAGCATATGATTCTGTATCGACCAGTTGCAAAAATAACAATAAGACTCTAACAGAGTTTTTCAATGAGCACAGAAGGTTTCTCTATTGGTGAGTTGAAGTGCTATTCACCCAATTTTGTGTTGGCAGAAAACTGGATTGGCATAAAAATGGTGGTTCCTGCCACTGATCTCTATTCTGCCTCTATCATCTCTATTCCAAATCACTGCCAGTCCCCTAGTTCTCCTCCAAGTAATGGCATCCACAGAGAGGAGTTAAAAGTCAGAATTTGCCTCATGAGCCTTTGAGATAGTCCAGACAAGAAGCACCAACCATGAGTACTAACACTACCATTATTGTAAGGTTGCAGTATCAATCTTGCAACTCTAAAAGTTCCTCTTCCCTCCCTTACTTTGGCTCTTCTGAAAACTAAGGAAAGTTCCTTCTGAGATGCTTTCTTCACTCCCAACCCTCTTTGAGAGTCAAATTTTGCGTATTAGACCATTGATAATGCCAGGGCTCTTCTTCTTCCCTCCCAAGGTCGTTCCCACATAACATTGCATCATTTGCTAACTTGCTGAATTAGCACACAGACTTTCTTAACACTGCTACATCCAAGGTAATAGGTGAACAACTTAACAAATTTTACCCATCTTGAGACTGCCTTGAATGTTAGAATAAAAGGAGAAACGCTACTTTAACATAGGTGTGGTTAAGAATGACTTATAATCTGTCTTATTTGTGGGATGGAGTGGAGGCACCTATGGGACTACCACAAAGACGAAGATGTTGCCAGGGCATCTGAATGTTGTGGTTAAATGCATGGAAGGGAAGGTCTGAAAAGTTATAAGCCAAAAGATCTTGGCATTATTCCATTATTTCCTTCCTATCGGCTTTTCTGTATCAGGAAAAGCACAGCAAAAGGTGGGTGGAAACAGAAGGTTTTAAAAGCAAGACAATTTAATAAGGATTCTCTATAGGAGGGTTTGGCAGTGGCTGACAGGCTGGGAAATGCAGCTCAGCCTCTGAATCTTCCAAGGCAGTTTTTTTTTCATCTTTTTTTCATCATCTTCTTCCTCTTCTTCTCGGCTTTTAGCTGCCATGATACATCAAGTGACAGTTACACAATCTGGATCTTTTGGCAGAACATTTGTGAAAAGAAGATATTCTATTAAGGGAAAGGACTTCTGTTCCTAATGTCTAGTTTCTTGCTGTAGGAGGGCTACTGATTGATATAATGTACAATGTCAAGATTATACATCAGGCACAGAGAGGCTGAGTTCACACACTACCCTTAGTCTGCTTAGGTCTGTTTAGCTTTGACTTGGCTAAGCTCAGGCAGTTTTGATGCATTCAGTAAAACATCCTTAAGAAACTATGACTTAATGTGATGTAATGTGACTGATCGTACACACCTAAAAGAGATTTGACTATTTTATAAAATGACATCCAAATGGGGAGCCACTCAAAGCAGAACTGTTAGGCTAAAATCCTTATAACTGGATAAATAAGACCTTTCCTTTCAACAAGTATTGCCTTCTGCATTAGATTTATTACTGGTCAACTGACAGCAGGTATGTCTTGCCTGTCCTCTAAGGTAGCGGCCCCAACTTTTTAGGCACCAGGGACCAGTTCTGTGGAGAAAGGTTTTTCTGTGGATCGGAGGGGGCATGGTTTTGTGTGCTGCCTGCTTCCTGCAGATGGAGCTTCACTTGTTTGTGTGGCCTGGTTGCTGGCATGCTGTGGTCTGGTACTGGTCCATGAACTGGAGGTTGGGGAGCCCTGCTCTAAAGGTAGTATCCACTGAAGCTACTCTGCATTTTACCTTCACAGCAAATATGTCCTGTGAAGTAGGCTGGAAAGAGGGATCAGCCCAAAGTCATCCAGCAAGCACTATATAGGTAGTCCTCAACTTATAACAATTTGTTTAGTGACCATTCAAAGTTACAATGGCACTGAAAAATGTGACTTATGACTGTTTTTTACAGTTACGATCTTTGCAGCATCCCCATGATCATGTGATCAAAATTCAGATGCTTGGCAACAGGTTCATATTGATGACCATTGCTGTGTTCTAGGATCATGTGACAACCTTTTGTGACCTTCTGGCAAGCAAAGTCAATGGGGAAGCCAGGTTCACTTAACAACTGGGTCACTAACTTATCAACTGAAGTGAATTCACTTAACAACTGTGGCAAGAAAGGTCGTAAAATGGGGCAAAACTCACTTAACAAAAGTCCCAGTTAACAACAAAAATGTTGGACTCAATTGTGCTCATACATCAAGGATTACCTGTAATTGAGTGGGGATTTGACCTTGGATCTCCCCAGACTCATTCAACATTTTCACCATTAAGCTACCTGATCTCTTTGAGTTGTAGCTCTCATATTTAGTTGCAATAACCCTATCTTGTTCTTCCTGGCTCCCATAAGTCATGGGATAGAATCAAGTTTCCACTTGCTGCTTCAGACTGAAAAGAAGAAAAAGAAACAATGATTAGTAGAGTTACAATTAAACATAGATGTTCCAGCTGGGCTTGCAGAACATTTTAGAATTGACTAAAATGGAAATGGGCAATTTGTGTACTTTTTGTGAATTAGACCATTACATTAAGCCAGAGTATGGTTGATTTCCTTTGACATAGCAACAAATGTGAATAGAACAATTTTGATTAAGCCAGAGTTTAGCTTTCAATTTGTTTGGGAACCAAGTGCTTAAGTTGCAGTCTGGCAAACTCTAGACCTGAGCATTGCCTATACACTGTCAGTGTTAATAATGCCATGGGATGGTATAGCTTTTCAATACAGGCCAATATCAGAACAACTTCACAAAATCTTCTTAATGATCAGAGATGTTTTGATGAACAGACAGATCTGTTGGCAGAGAAATAAAAAAGAAAAAAAAACTGATCTTATGTATTGTATTTTGTATAAAGACCTGGGTGGGAAAAAGGATGCATACTTTATCCTTGTGTGTAAAACAGGTGTATTTATGTTAGCTAAAGACTGCATGAACTTTGCTAGATGATTAGGTCCATCTAGTTCATTGCTCAGTTTCCACTAACAGCCCTCTAAATAGTTTTGAGAAGTTAAATAGAGCATGAAAGAAGTAATCCTCTTCTATGCTTTTAATCTGGTCCTCTGGCTTTGAACATGAACATTCCAATTACTCTGGAAGGCAATCTTGACCTGGTAAGCTAAGAAGGGGAAAAAATGAGTGAGGTCGAAGAGGAATTGAAAATTAAAACAACCTACCTTTATGTCTAAGTCTCACAAAAATTCTCATAGATCTCACAGAGAACCTCTGAATCACTGACCAGAGATAGCTGGAATTGGTGATAGTTTTATTTCTAAAGTCAGAACAAAATTGTTGGCAATAAATTTTCCATAAAGTTTTTTTTTCCATTCAATTACGTCCAGTTCTTGGAGATTGCCTAGATAAGTCTCTTCAATTTTCTTGGCAAGATTTTTCAGAAGTGGTTAGGCATTACTTCTTTCTTAGGGCTGAGAGAAAGTGACTGGTTCAAGATCACCCAGCTGTCTTTGTGTCTAAGGTGGGACTAGAACTCCCAGTTTCCTGGTTTCTAGCCTGATACCTTACTACACCAAACTGCCTGTTATGAATAAGGTATCTTGCAATATATTAGCTCTATTCATTGGAATTTAATTTGCATAAAAGTGCTGGTTGGATGCCCCCCCCTCCTCCAAACTGCAGAACTGACAATTTGGATACACTTGAATAGCACACATACCCTGAAGATGCATGTCTATGGCTATACGTGCAAAGAAAGGTATGACTTTGTATTTTTTTGAATGTGCAAGAATGTTTGTGAATCTGCAGGCAGGAAAGTCCATCAGCTTGCATCCTTTTGGAAAACAAAAATATGCATGTTTGAAGAAACTGCGCAAATTGAGGTAAGAGCTGGATATTTCAGTTGTATTATTCTGGCCACAACTGTACTAATTCCATAACAAAAACCAGTACATTAGATGGGGCATTTAAATCACACTTCTTTGGATGGAACTCATAAGTTTATCAAGAACACAGGCAATTATAGGGGTAACTCACTTTGCCCTTGTTTCTACTTTTGCTCCAAGAACTGCACTGGGTGCAACTGAAATTACTGACTGGTACCTTAAAAGCCCTACAATAGCATGAGACCAGAGTAGCTGAGGGACCACCTTACTCCCATGATTTCTACTCTTCCCATTAGGCTGGGCAGGAGGGGCATGCACTGGGTCTCTTCTATTGGTGATTATCATCTAATGGGACCCAGGAGATGTACCTTTTCTGGAGCTGCTCCTGCTGTCTGGAACACTATATCACCTGAGATTCACCTGGCCCTGACTCAGTTCACCTTTTGAAAAGCCTTGAAGTCTTGGCTGTTTTACCTGGCAGGTGGGCCAGAAGAGTAATTGAATCCACACTATTGGTGAACGATATGTTCAGGAGTCATTTTGTGTTAGCTTGCTGGAACAGTATTTTTTATTTTTGTTAGTATAATTTGTAGTTTTATTGTGTTTTAATTCCCATTAGCTGTCCAGAGTCATACTGGTGTGTTGGGAAGTCATATACATTGATATAAGTGAAAAATAATCATATTGATCAGGTATGCAAATCATGTTACAGAAACTCACATACTATATATAGCAATTCTGACAAATGCTTTTAAAATAGATCTACTGTGGAGCTGTGATTACTGAGATGTCCTTAACCCAGAATTTCCCATGCTCACATCCTCCATGGAATGCAACTGCAATACATATAATGTTACATATTAGGGCTGAGTGGGTTCGTACAAAATATTAAGTCAAACTCAGGTTAATTTATTATGGCTGATGTGGTTTGGCTCATACAACTTGCTAAGACAAGGGATGGATTTCCACAAAATGATGAATAATTAACTATCCAAGCCCATTGTAGCTTAATATAGTGAGTGGGGTGAACTCAGTTATTGAGGCTTTTTTTTTTTAAAAAAAAAAGTCTCCACTCCCACTTCAGCCAACTTCCCCCTAGATTGGAAAATAAAATTACTTTTTCCTCCAAAATCCTCTGTCTTGATTTTGCAGAGATTCTTCCTGGATAAAGATGTAGAAATGCAAATTTCTGGCCCAAGCTTCGCCCCCCCCCTTGTAATTGGCTTGGATAACAATAGCTAGGTTGCCATAGACTAGAGAATGGAAGCTTGTCTTGAGAGCCGTGGTGTAGGTGGCTTAGATTTCCTATGATGCATCCTTTTGAAGCAGAGCTATTGAGTTTCCTTCTTCATCTAAAGAAAATCACATCTTTTATGTGACATCATCCTCAACCCACCTGGCTCATCAAGAGATTACTCAGGCAGTTCTTTCTTCCCAAGAAGATGCTGCCCAATCAGCTGCCTCATTATCTTAGCCAATCAGCTGGCTCAGAGATGATGTCATGGTGTGAACTTGGCTGCCTGGTGGATGCTAAGTGGATCGATCTTTTAGCATCTCTCCCTGAACGGAAGCAAACGAGAAGCTGGGAGCGGCTGAACCAAGCGTTGGACTTAAAAAGAGGTAAGTGCAGCAGGATTAAGAAAGGGTCCCATCAGGAACTGGGCTGGGCAGATGGAGGAAAGAATAAATTTTCTACCAAGTGTAGAAATGCTCTCTTGAGAACTGGATTTTCAAAATGAGGAATGCAATCGGGGCTAGGTACAGGCAAGACTGTGATGGGCAGGATCCATGAATATTACTCTTGGCTTTTAGAAACCAGCACTTAAGACTCTGGTTTCTTCTATCTTTCCATACCATTCAGAGCTTCAATTATCTCTTTGCATATCTTATATAATGTCTGTTTTAATACTGAAATAAACATATTCTGTCTCTGTATCTTGCTTTCCTATTATTGGTGACATTCTTCCATCTCTGAATATTTAATACTTTTTCTTTCTATGCTGACACTGAATATGTAATCAAAATAGATTTATTTTCTTTTTTCTTCCCTATCTTTAAAGTCCCTTGTGCCTCCTCTTCCTTCTTAACACTTTGTTTTATATCATTGTATTTTTAACAATTCCCATACCAAGAAATAGCTGCTTCCTATTACTTGTTGTAATATGTGCAATGCACTTCACATAACCTGATTAGTGTTCTGTGATGCAATATAAAATCTGAAGCCCTTGGGATGTTGGGCTAAGAGAGATCAGTAATTTTAGATCAGCAACATTGTGGAAAACAGCTTTCAGACAGTAAAGTCTGGTGACACATTAAAGACAAACATTTATATGACAGCAGCTTTCATGAAATAAAATTCATTTAGAGACAATGCCCCCATTCTGTGTGAGTTTATATTTTAATAGATGTGTTAATCTTAAATACCACAAGATTTCCTCAAAAGGAGAAAATGGGTATTATCACAGAGACAGTTTTGGAGATCTTTTACATCTAGCCATTTTTGCTCTGGATGGAGGCACTGTTTTGTGGAGGCCAGTGGATAATTACAGAACATTTCTTTCTTCCTCTTCACAGCTGTTTCTTCTCTTGAAATTTGCAATGAACTCACCATGATCCAGACAAACTAACAATGGGCAAGGTTGCTTTTATGGCACAATGCTTTCAGAGGGCAGGAAAGAATAGTCTAATTAACTGGATGTGGAATTCAGGTTCCTGAAACATCCTGGCTTTCTCTCTTTATTTCTTTGTTGATAGAAAGTTTCTTGTCTTCAGCCTAGGCTAACTATTGCTGAAATTTCAGAAACCAGAGGAATGGCTGCATAAAATTTCCTGTGGTCAAGGGGAGGGCTGCTTTAGTAGCTTTCTAAGCCTGTTCTTACCCAGCAAACCCAAGATTAACTCTCACCCCACTCCAAAGAGAAAAGCATTTGGACTTCTTCATGTCTGCAAAAAGAAATAGGTTTTTAAAATAGAAATGGTCAAATTTGGCTGTGTTGGTAAAGAACCTAGCTTGCCTTGATGCAGACTTTTTTCCTCAAGGGGAGAATTGTGGATTTTTCTATTATAGACACAAAGTTAGTTCTGTTAATTTGGAAATGCTCTTTCTGTGACATGTGTAATGGCTACATTCACACATAGCACCAAGCCCTGGTTTCCTTAGGCTCCATGTTAATATTCATTGGCTGAATCTTTCTATAGCAATTGTTCTCCAGATTTAGTAGTCTCTGCCTAATGCATCCTCCCATCCCCAAAAGTATCTCCAACTGCCTAGGGACATCAGTAGACTATTCCAAAGCCTTTTGATTCCATTTCTGGCTGGAACTTTCCCAATTCATGATATGATTCCCTTTTTACCCCAGATTTCACTGATCAGCCCACTTTGAGTTTATGCTTTTCACATCTTGAAAGTGCTTTGATGTAGGATAAAAGATGAGGAAGCCTCGGGGCTTATCATCAGTTAACCCTCAGAGGGGTTTTCTTCCCGAGGGCTCTGTTTTAACCATCATCAGACAACCTTAACAAATATGAAGCATTACAGTAATAAAGTGCAGAGTGCTTCCAAATAGCTCCAGGGCAGAAATGAATGATTGAAAATGACAAGTGCACACATGGGATGCTTTGATGGTCTATAGGTTTCCCAACAAGTCACATGTTTCAAATGCAGGTGGACAGCAAAGGTAAATCTTTCCTACCTGCACTGAAATTCCTCCCTTGTAGGTAAAAGCAATAAAAGCAGATTTCTGTGGCATGAGGTAAGTAAGCATAGCATGTTCAGGAGCATCAGCATCAGCACCAACCCTTTGCTCTCTTCTCCTTTCCTTTATATTTGCAGATAATGTCTTTGCTACAGGTAACCTCATGGCAGGAGAGCCATCTTCCTCCCCTCACTGCTTCCATCCTTTTGATTTCATTGGTGGTATCAGAAGGGAGACCAGCTCTCCATCTTTTCTCCCTCCTAGTCAGTTCTTCAATTGCTGAACAAAAACTGCAATTATTTGTCAGGAGTGGGCAGAGTCTTGCTTGGAAAAGGGAGAATGCCAAGTTATTGGTAAAAATAGAAACGGAAATGAATATCTGTGTGATGAACCTGTGGTATATATTAGTGATGGTGGCTTTTTTTGTAATTTTTAGAAAAATAAGAATCAGCATGTGAGCTTTTTCTTCCCCTCCCACTTCTGGAGATGAAGGCTGAGAATCCTCTCCCACTTCCAAAGGCATTCATCTCAAATGGGTGTGGATGGAATAGTTATTGAAGGCGGAGCAACAGCTGTTTTCTCTTTAATTTTTTTAAAAATATTTTTGTGTGGAAATCAATTCGCTTCTTTATTACCCAACCCTGGGGTCCAGCCACCACAGCTCTTAAATTCATACAACAACCGCCAAATAAAAAAAAAACAGTCAAAGATAAAAGAAAAGGCACAGAGCAAAATCAAAGTAAAGGGAATAGCAGCGTAAAGATCTAAAAAGTACGAATGCAGGTTGTTAGGTTAAAAAAAAAGAAATTTAAAAGATCACAAAAGGGAAGAAATATATAGGATTTCACTTGACATTAAACATGACACAGTGGAGATTCTTTTGGGTTACGCCTGTGTATTTGGAAATGTATGAGCACTTAGTTTCAGGAGAGTGAAAGGTGTCAAATAGTTAATGAAATATACCCATTTTGTACAGATGCAAAATACCTGTAAGTTCTTCAGCTTGTCATTTTTGGACAAGGCTGCAGTGTCAAGTCCTTACCATGCCATCCTCTTTCCCCTCCTCCCTGCCTGCTTTCAGCTGCTGTGAGCTCATCCCACATTATACAATACAGGGCTGTGGCTTCCGCCTCCCTCCCTTATCGACGAAGCGCCACAGCATGCCTGGTGGAGCCATTGGAAAGACAGCAGCACTTCTCTTTGCAAGCCGAGGGCTCACTCCGTGGGTTCGCCTCTCAGGCAGCTCCACACCTCTCAAACCGGCTTCTTGATCCAAGCGCTTTCCCCAGGAACCAAAGCAGGGGGTCTTGGCAATAAAGGGAAAATAGCGAAGAGAGGCTGTGGGCAGATCACAGCCCACAGCCAGTTCCCGGAGCTGCCGGTGAAAGGGTTGAGCGCATGATCTCCTAACAAAGGAAAGAAGAGCCGTGGATCCTGGGAACCGAATAATGTCCCCTAATAGGTCTTGGATGAAAAGGAAGGAGGCTGGTGTGAAGACCCCACTTTTAGAAACTGAAGGAAGAGGAGCGTTTTGAGATTACTAGATAGGCAGAGGGAGGTGGGGATAGAGACGGGGAGACTTGCGATGCTGCGAGGATGAGAGGAATGAAGTTTTGTGTGAAGAACATGTCTTCCAAGCCGAGCAGCAGGAATTCTTCTGGGATTGCGTGCAAACTCCATTTTTTTTTCGTCAGGAGGAAAACCCAGTCAAATGCTAGGCGAGGCTTAAGATTTAACAAGAGGACTTTGGGGTGTTGTATTTGTTAGCTGTTGTAATTCAAGCAGGTAAAAACAAAAATAAATTAATTTTTAAACAAGCATCAATCCTAAGAGGAACTCTTGTCTTTCTCAGTGTCATGGCCCACTTCTGGGAAGAAGTTATTATGGGGAAGGGGGAGGGGGTAAGTGAATTTGAACATGTGCTTCCTCTCACAAGAACAATCCTTTACAATGTGTGTAAAGGCACCTGAAGGCAGGACAAGAAGCAACGGATGGAAACTAATCAAGGAGAGAAGCAACCTAGAACTAAGGAGAAACTTCCTGACAGTGAGAACAATTAACCAGTGGAACAACCTGCTTCCAGAAGCGGTGAATGCTCCAACACTGGAAGTTTTTAAGAAGAGACTGGACAGCCATTTGTCCGAAATGGTATAGGGTTTCCTGCCTGAGCGGGGGGTTGGACTAGATGACCTCCAAGGTCCCTTCCAACTTTATTATTATTATTATTATTACTACTACTACTACTACTACTATTATTATTATTACTTTTGGGAAATCAATACAGCATTGTTCTTATACTCCGATCTAAAACTGACTTACACAATGTTTTTTGGGAGCAAGCAATCTGCCCTGGAAATGCACCCACCCTAGTTTAGCAAATTTAATTTTCTGAATTGCTGAGCTAAAATCTAACCACCTCTTTTGACTTCTAGTTCTGCATTCCATCATTTTTTTGTCCTTGTGTGGTGCAAATATTCTGTATTCAAGAAAGTCTAGCTGAGAATTCCAGGCATTTTTCACAAATCGGATTAATATAGATTTTTTTTAAAGAGTGAGAATTATGTATCTCCTAATTGTTGAGAAAAAAACCATCTAATAATAACTGATGTTAAGTTTTTATTGGCCTTGTAGACACAAAGTCCAATCTGTGTGTCACCTATAGAAATGGATTAAGAGTTCCTTTTCCAACCTAGAATCACTGTAAACTGGGAAATTTCTTCTTCATTGCTGTAACCTATTGGGTCTCATGTTATTAGTGAGTGGAATGATCCTTATGGTTTCACAGAAGCTGCGTTAAATGGGCAAAGAATGAATGTATGGAGTGCTGCTTTTTTCCAGTGTTTCTTGCAGCAGCACCTGGAAGTATCCATGCATATACCTCAAACTGGCTATTGCTGGAAGCAAGGCATTAGTCTACATCCATGGTGGTGAACCTATGGCACGCATGCCACAGGCAGCACGCGGAGCCGTCTCTGGTGGCACGCGAGCCATTGGTGGGCCTAGCTGCTCCCTCCTCCTCTCTGTGCATGCGCAGTCTGGGAATAGGTAAGAGGCTATAAAAGGAGCAACTTTCTGTGGAAGCAGCATTTGCTGCAGACAGCTTGAGAGCGAGCATGAGTCGGAGCAGACAGCGAGTGAGCACGAGCCAACAGCTCGGTGGCCATGCCCACTTGGTGGCCACGCCCACTCAGCACCCGGTGATGCATAAGTGGATTTTGCGTTGCACTTTGGGCACTCGGTCTCTAAAAGGTTCGCCACCACTGGTCTACATCTTATGAGAAGGACTGAATCTAAAACATCTCTTGTGTTCCACCTGTATGTCTTGTTTATACAGAAACGAATGATTCTTTCAGCTGAAAATTTAAATACAATATTTTAAACTGGCTTGACTATAAAAAAAATCTGTTTCCAGTTTTCTTGCTATATTCCTTCTGCCCATCACATTATGATCTAATTCATGTAACCATGGTTTGATGAATAAAATGTAATTACAATCCGCTGAATTTGCACATATGCTAGGCCATTTTATGATTCAGCAACATACCTGCACCCAGTCTGCTCTTTTTGCCAGCCCTTGTTCAAGATCTCCACAGATTTCTTAAAAAGCAGAGACCTAAGTTGCTTCCGAGTGGAGCAGTTCCATCTGCTATTTCTTCTATTGAAAAGGTCCTATTGTCTGAGCTGCATTCTCCCTCTTCATGCACTGGAGTCACCCCAGACATGGTGCCAATGTGTTCCAAGACTGATTCAAACTCTCAAATCGCCCCAAGTCAGCATTGTTTAGTGTGCTTCTTCTACTTCTTTAAAATAATCTCTGCAACTTAATTAAATCCAGATACCAAGCTTGCTACAGAATAGTTCATGTATTTACTTACAAAATTTATATGGCTGCCCATTGAACATAACTGTGGCTGGCTAGCAAACATCCAGAAAAGTATATTGTAAAGCCTCTAATCACAAAATGAAAACATTAAAGTAACAATAACACAATAGCCAGGGTACCATTACAGACTCATAAAACAACTATACTTATATTGGCTCAATATCCCATCCAAGCACCTGGAACACCACATGTCAGTCATCACAGCCTTTCAGAAGGCCAAGAAAGTTGGGATCCTCTGGATCTCGGAGGTCAAGCTGCTCCATACCAAGTGTCACATCTCCTAGGTCCCACCAGATAATATTGAGCAGAGGGGGGCTGTAATATCCAAATTCTGTTAGGTCTGGTGAGATGAACAGAAACCCTCAGAGAGAAGCGATCCTGCATGTTATCTATCCCTATGGAATATAGGGCAGTGGTCCTCAACCTTTTCTTCTCCACGGGCCCCCTTTAAATATCTTTTGTGGCCACAGACCATGGCCACGGATCCCCAAGACTTAAGGTTTAAATCATAACATTTCTTCAAGCCTTTGCAGACCCCCTGTGATGACATCATGGCCCTCCCTAGGGGACCCTGGACCACAGATTGAGAAACACTGATGATGAAAAGATTAAGGAGCCCTTTTTATACTTTACTTATTGATCTTTAAATGTATCAAGTAACAACTAGGGAAACAAGACAGAATTTTGAATTGCCCATAATTCTGATTTGCATCTAAGAGTTGAAGAAGTTTAGAACTTCTGCATCAAAAGCCCTGCACTTCTGGTGCCATCCCTCAAGTAGAAGTTATCAGTTAGTGAAACGTAGTCTTAGCAGCTTTAAGATATGTGGACTTCTACAGCTTCAAATATTATCTAGGGCAGTGATGGCGAACCTTTTAGAGACCGAGTGCCCAAATTGCAACCCAAAACCCACTTATGTATCATCGGGTGCTGGGTGGGCATGGCCCATTGGATGAGTGTAGCCAATTAGGTGGGTGTGGCCAATTGGGTGGTGTGGCCTATTGGGTAGGCGTGGCTGCGGTGGTAATGGTAGACTGGGTGGGACTAAAAATTTCAATCAATTCCAACTTTGCGAGATCTTTTTTTCCCCCGTGAGACATTGAAATTGATTGATTGATTGAAACTTTTTTTTTTTGCACACAGCAGTGGAGACCTAAAGCGAAAAGATTTTATAAAACCCAACTGAAGACCTAGGACTGGGATGACGGCACGCGTGCCCACAGAGAGGGCTCTGCTTGCCACCTGTGGCACACATGCCATAGGTTCGCCACCACGGGTCTAGGGAATTCTGGGCATTGACAAACATTAAGTTAAACTATTCATATTCCAGCAGACCAATACTGGGTCATTTCACAACATATTATACTAGACTAAAATAGGGTTGGATCCTTTGTCGTTTAGGGTTAAAATAAGGAATCTATGCTTAAACAGAACATAGGAAAATTGGGGAGGTGATACAGAGCTGGACAGAGTCTAATGTCCACTGGAAGGATTGTGAAGCTGCTGGGGTGGACAACTGGTGATCTTTGTGGGAAATTAACTTTTGAGCATGTGACCTGTAGTGTCTTGCATATTGCATCCCTTTGCACCCACCCCTTATTTCCTGAAAAGAACAGAAGCAAATTGAAATTTACCCTGTGCTGCTTTGTCTTTTGCTTGTCTTCTCAGGTTGCAGGCAGGCTCTCCTCCACCATTTGTGATCTTCCCCCTTGACAGCCACCAAAGCAGCAGGATACTAAGAACAGCAGACAACATGACATTGGCAGGTATGGGAATGCTGGCAAATTTGCTTCTGCAAATCCTTTCAAAGGGAAAGAGACATTCTCACAGCTGGAGTATAGTGGTCATGCACTGGTTTAGTTGTAAAGTGGTCAAAGGGGATAGTATGTGTGAGTGTCCTGTTTTTCACTCTTCCATACTGGCACCAGAAACCTGCTGCCTCCCTGGCTTCCAATGCTTTAGTTCAGTGTTTCCCAAACTTGACAATTTTAAGGCATGTGGACTTCAACTCCCAGAATTCCACAGCCAGCATTGCTGGCTGTGGAATTCTGGGAGTTGAAGTCCACATGCCTTAAAATTGTCAAGTTTGGGAAACACTGCTTAGTTAAATCCCCAAGGAAGATCTCAAGAGTAAAGTTTTCCCATGGGATGTTTTAGCAGTAATGAAATGGGCGTAACTCACAGGAAATCCTGTCCTGGAGAAACCACTGAGGGATTTTTTTCCCTCCCATGCTTAGAGGAATTCAGTTCAATCGTCTATTTTCTCTCCTTGCAAATTAGCTGAAAAACTTCTAAGGGCTATTGGACATCTATTAAGCTAGTTCATTTGTCTCCATATGGGTTGCTTGTTTTGGGTCTTTTCCAAGTTCCAGAACTTCCTTTTAAGATGCAGTGACCAGATGTGGACACACAACATTTCAAGTGCAACTGAATTATGAATTTGTATAAAAATATCAGCAGAACTCAGCATCTGAAAATGAAGCCAATAGCAGCTCTTCCTCTCCCTCTCCCCCTCCCCCTCCATTCCTTTCCATATCTGCCATGAGATGAGCAAGGAAGCAAAGAAAACAAGGCCAGGAACAAATGCCAGTGAAATTGCTAATAATTCCTCCTTTTTTGTAATTGTGTTTTGATTTTTTTGTTTTCCCATAGCCTATAAAGAAAAAATGAAAGAGCTCCCCCTGGTGTCCCTCTTCTGTTCCTGTTTCCTCTCAGACCCTTTAAATAAACCGTCTTATAAATATGAAGGTAAGTGAAAACTCATATTGTTACCAAGAAAGCTGCAGTTATTACTGAGGGAAAATGCCACTCTTCCAAGGGCTCTGTGTTGACAATGTATTGTGGGTGACAATTTATATTGGATTATATTCCAGTAATGTGTTATTAAAGTAGATAATGCAACATTGAAAATGCACTTAGCACAAATTGGATTAGTGAACTAAACCAACTTTCTCTCATAGTATATGGAATAATAAACTATCCAGGACTGGGTTTGCAAAAAAAAAAAAAAAAAAAAAAAAGAGCTAACTGACTTCCATATGTTGTTCCAGTATAGCAGTTAGATTTCTAGCTGAACCAATTAAGTGAGTTGTGTGAATTTAACCTTTAAGAAGTAATATAATATTGCTTCATTTTTATCTTTGGCTCAGTGCCATTTGCCAGCATGATGAAAGAACAGGCACCAAAGAAAGGATTTTTCACATGCTGATTTCCAAACTTGGAAACCTTTTCCTTTCATGCCTACTTCTTTGCTGATGATCCCATCGTGTCTGCACCAGGGTTAGAGAGGAAACCTCGGATCCCCTGTGGGGTACAGATTTCCAGTAGTTTTTCTCTATGGCCTAGAGAAATTATGCCCATTGCTAGTTTAACTGCTTCCTGGCATACTTATTCTTCAACTTTCCCCTCCTTTTTGTTTAGTAGACACTGTAGACTTGACCTGGTGTGTCATATCTGACATGGAGGTCATTGAACTCAACAAGCGTACCTCAGGACAATCCTTTGAGGTTATCCTTAAGCCACCGTCCTTCGATGGAATCCCTGAATTCAATGCCTCCCTGCCTCGACGGCGTGACCCTTCATTGGAGGAGATCCAGAAGAAGCTAGAAGCTGCTGAGGAGCGACGTAAGGTGAGAAATAGTTTGTATCTGCACGATATCCACAGTGCAGTTAAGAAATTTAATGGGCTTTATGGTAACAGCAAGCCACCTTTTTGGATAGTAAAGCCTATTATTCACTCCTTCAAAATCCATTGAGCTAACCATCCTGTTTTGAGGATTCTCGCTATCATTCTGCAGAGTAAGGGCTTTAGTCTTTGCCTTTCCCAATGGCATCAACCTTGACAAATAGGTTAGACATTGTAGAGGATAATTTGATCATGTGAATAAATCGACAGGGAATCTGCCCACTCTTTGCAATGCCAGGGAAACTGTCCCCCCCCATAAAATTACTCAGGAAAAAAAGTCTCCCGTTTGGATGCCTCCAGAATTATGGGCATCAACATTTTAACCGCTACAGCACCTTGGCTCTCCAATATTACCACATGGCTAAAGTTTCCCACTGAATGGGGAAATATGCTCTTAAAGCACACTTGTCTTATTTTACTAACTTATTCAATATTCACTAAAATAATGAAATAATAGGAGAAAATCATGTCTGATTCAAATGTGTAATTCACAGGCCAAGTGTAAAAGAAATGAATTCCATTTGTTTATAATACAATCTTGTAAATAAGCATAATATTGAAGTTTTAGCATATGCTTAACATAAATGTATAGAAGGAAGCCATTTTTAGCTTCTTCTGTGAACAATGAGGAGGATAGAAATTCAAGCAGAATGTTAGCTAGCTCTCCAACAACCACTTCATAAATGCATGGCACAACATAGGAGAACAAACTCATTGGGACAAGAGTCAGCAGTCCATCTTCATTTAAAAGTCAAAGGACACTCTTTCGAAGACAGCAAAGTCCACATTTCGGACAAAGAGGACCGTTGATTTGAAAGAGGGTTCAAAGAGGTCAGCTATGTCAAAACTGAACAGCCTTCCCTTAAAAGAGGGGGAGGGATACAATATCATCTATCTTCAGTCTACAACACAGTCCTTTCGGCAGTTCCAAGAAGGCTCCACATCCATTTGCACCACTCAGGTAACCTTGAGGGCACAGATTTGCCTCCAGATAGCTTTAATGACTCACTAAAAGAATGCACATGAACAGCTGTCTGCAAGGAGTATAAATCCTTTCATTCCCCACCATCCAGTCATTCCTGAAGAAGCTTCTTGGATGAGAAATGAAACATCTTCAAAGAAAAAAAAGAAAGTCCAGTTGCCTCTTGAAAAAGCATCTTTGGGATAACTATGACCTGGATGACCGAGAATCTCCATAGACATTTAGCTCTCCAATTGCTTATAAAGCAGTTCTAGCAAATGGGCTGATTTTAGGAAGAAAGAAATTGGTGCTTTCTTGCTTTCAGATTATTGATCACCCATTAGGAGGCATCATTCATTCATCTTTGTTCCTGCCTGACCTTAATAGGTAGTCCTAAACAACTTCTGGACTACAACTGTGGGGGAAAGAGATGAATGAATTCCTTTTCTTGGCTCAGCTTTTCTCTTGGATCCTGAGTTAACTCGTTTTCGGTCCCATTGATCTTAAGGAGTGATCTTTGTCCACTCCTTTCCTCTTATAAATACTTTAGGAAATATTTTGTTAGAGCCCTGGTTCCTTGTTTGGTTATAGTGTATCTACTATTTTGGCAGGAAATTAGATCCAGGTTAACAAATTTAAAGTTTGGAGTGGCTTCCCAAGAGAGGGCCTTTTCTATGGTAGATTTATTAACTCACAGGAGGTATCTCAGTTCACTTTCAACAACTCTACAGGCATGTTTGATAATCCCATCTCAACAAAGCTTATGCATAATGTAATGTGTTCCTGTAAAGGCAGGTCTTAGATCATCATGCATGAAACCAGAGGTGATCAAGTCAACCTCCTGAAAACCGAGTAGAAAAATAGATTTGCACAAAGGAGAAACTGCTAAAATAATGTATTCATATCTGGGTGTCTAGATATGAGTAACCCTTCTGTGTTACTCATGTAACAGATTCATTCATGTGGTCAGTACATTCAGATAGCAATAAACAAACCTCTCTTTTTGCCAGTATCTAGATATAGCTTTATTTGGCAAGACACAAGCAAATAATACCTTCAAGTATCTTTACCTGATGCTTGCTTGAAAACTTTTGCAAGATTACACAAGCATAGAATTTATAAGGAAAAGGAAAAGAACAGGAAAAGTTTCAAGTGTATGGCAGGAATATAAATATGTAAGGGAACTGTAGACTAAATATATAAGGGAACTGTAAACTAAAGCTTGGATTTCAGAGAAGAATCACATATAGGGCTAAACTTAACCACCTCACCAACTTTGCAATGGCTTCCTCAGTGAAGTATCTTTTGTGCCATCTTCGTTGTATTTTTAGCACCAGGCAAAGATGTTATAGTTCTTCCTAGCTTTTAATCATGAAGGTGGCCATGAAGACTGATCAAAGCCTTGTTTATTTTATATGCATCACAGTGGGGCTTAAATCATGGAAGCCATCTTAACTTTTTGACTGTTCCTTAGGGAGATGCTTGATAATGCTTTAAAGTATGTTTTTATTAATTTTTTCACTCACTGTTTGAATTGTATTGTAAACCACTTTGAGATTTGTGTTAAATGGGAAATAGCATACAAATAATACATGCAGATATTTTGTCTAACTGAATCATCCCAAATTGGGTGCCATGGTTTGCCACTTATTTCTGGTAGGAGCTGAAAGAAATGAGGTTCTTTCAGATCCAGCTTTCATGTAGATTTGCTATACTGAAAGAGGCAGAAAACAAAACTCTGGGCAAATTCTCTCATTTTTTTTAACCAGGGGAAGCAATCCATCCTCCTTAAATGTTATCACCAGGCCATAGACAATATTTTTTAAAAATGCTGTGTTGCTGTCAATAGGTTACTTGTTTTTGCACTACATGATCTTCAAAAGGTCATATCTGATCCATCTCATTATAATTACTTGACATTTTATAAATTAAAAGCCAAACTAGCTTGCCTGAGCTGCTGGTTAATTGTATTAAGTGCCCCTTAAGATACATAGAGGGACGTTTTGGACTACAGTTCACATAATCCTAAGCCACCGTGGTTAGGCTGGACAAAACTTAAGGTTTTAGAAAAGGAAAAGAAGGAACTAGCAATAAATTTGGGGAATGCCATCTATCCCAATTTTAAACCAGGTAAAGTAGAAAGTTTCTTATAAAAGGAATAATGCATACCTCATACTTATATATTGATATTTGTACCTGGAGTGTGCATGACATATTCCAGCTGTGTTTGGGCACATTCATCTATTGTTGCAAAGCTCTTAGCAATAAACATCCCCAATTTTGTTTTTGAACCAGAGCAGGAAGCAAAAGTGCAGAAATTAGCCAACTCTGACATACACAGCAAACAACCTACTGAATCCTAGTACTGATTTTTGACTTTTCAACAGATTGTCTTTGTATCATCAGCAATTTAGATGTGAGAATTTCTCTCTTTATGAAGTCACCAGATCCAATCTTGTTATCAATGCAAAATAGCCCAGTGAAGCAGAGATTTTACTAGCAGAGATTTACTTGGAGCCTCCTGTATCTAACCTAGGATCTGCTTCATTGTCCTTCAATCAATGCATCCTATATATGTGTATCATTCTCATATTATTCTATGGATATAGTACCAGGAAGCAGAACTCCTGAAGCATCTGGCAGGAAAACGGGAACACGAACGAGAAGTCATTCAGAAAGCCATTGAGGAGAACAACAATTTCATCAAAACTGCCAAGGAGAGGCTGATGCAGAAAATGGAGTCCAATAAGGAGAACCGAGAGGCACATTTAGCTGCTATGTTGGAACGTCTTCAGGAGAAGGTGAGGGGCCCACACTAGTAAGGATGGAGGTGGAAGGTGTGGGTTGCACTGGATCAAGACATGTGTGCTAACCAGTGCTTTTTTTTGTAAAAAAAAAAAAAAGGTGCTGGAACTCACACACGTCATACAACCCGCCTTGCCTACCCTACAAGGTTCCATCCAAAAAAGGTGCCGGAACTCCATTCTGGGCATTCTATGACAAAAAAAGCCCTGGTGCTAACTACAATGGGTGTGCAGAAAAACAGGAACACTCTTTTCTCAGGATTATTATCTTCAGTTCAAAGTGTTCATAGACTCTGAAGGCCCAACAGGTGTATCTTGTGTGAATCCAGTAATTGTGCTTCTATGATAGCCAACTACATGTCTCTAGGAACATGTCAGTCGTGGCCCTGTTCCCCATGTTTCTTTCATGGTCATTGATATTCAGAGATATGCAGCTCCTCAGGAAGACTAGTGGAAGCCATGGGAATCCTATGCATGAGCTGCATGGTGGCCTAGAGGTGGAGCAATCAGGAAGCTGTGAATTTGATCCTAGTAGTAGATATTTCTCTCTGGGCGCAGAGAGAAAATATCTGCTGTGAGCTCTGTATAGACATCAGGAAGGGCATCCAGCCAATAAACACTAGAGCTCCTTTCAGTCACCCTGACTCCACCCCAATGCAAGGGATTACAGGGTGGTTAAAAGAAAAAAAGGGAGTCCAATGCATGAATTTGCCTATTCCACTAAGTTGATGACTCTAGCCACATCTTGTGATGTCTTTTTTTTTTCTTTTTTAGGATAAGCATGCTGAGGAGGTCCGGAAGAACAAGGAATTAAAGGAAGAGGCCTCAAGGTAAAGAGGCCCTCAGGCAGAAAACAATTTGAACTGACGGCTCTAAGGAAAGATGGCAGCAGGCGGCAGTACATGGTGGAGGCTGCCTTAATGCAAAGTGTTGACTGAGGAACTGGGATTGTCCTCTGCTTTCGTTGTTTGTGAATGTAAAGAATTGATGGGAGAAGCCATCTCGTGTGTTTCAGGGAGGGAGGGGGACATAAGGGGAAAAGGAAGCTGTGAAGAAGAAGTGTGCATAGCTGGGGAGGGAAGAGGGTGGGCATGGATGAGAAGACACCCCCCCCAAACAATGAGATGATTTGTTGTTTGTTCCCACATGGATCCTTCTGAAGATGGAATCCAAATACTGGAGGGGTAGTAAGAATATCAATTTTGGAGGGAAGTATTCAAGAAGGGGTGGGGGTGGGCTGGGGCAATGAACAAAGAAAGGTAATTTAATGATGAGCCCAGAGCAAACAGAAGAAGTAAAATCACCTCTGGGGTGAGTGTTGTCTTGTGTGTTTTGCCATTGTTAGTCCCCTGTGTGATAAAACAGTCCTCATTTCTGTGTTCCTTTGTAACTTTCCATCGTGTCTCTTAACTCCAAGGTATTACAAGCCTGGTATTGCTTAACGAAAGATGGCCGGGTGCTGATTTTGACCCCATAGGCCTCTGTTTTAAAAATAATTGTAACAATAAATGCCTTTTGCCAGAGATTCACCGTGGTCAGCTATGAATATAATTTCTCCTGCTTTTCCATTCAGACCCGTAATGGAGAACCAGGTTCTTTGAAGGATAATGAGTTTAGGACAATTGAAGCGCTATTTCCTTGGGATAGTAATAACAAAAGAATGTTTGTATGGATACTTCTCAAGTAGACGCTATGAAACTGTGTGATAAAACAAACAAGCATGTTTTAAACATACACACACATCTGACTTCAGAATTTAAACTATCTTTATATCACTAAGAATCTGAGGAGTTTATTCATAAAATAAGACTTTGAGATTTCAGAGTTCTTTCATAAATTCCCATCACTTTTACACATTAGCATTTTCTTCAGCTTCACAACATTCCTCATTAAGAAGCTTGTTTGATAAATTGCTTTTAGAAAGAAAAGCCATCCCTTGAAGAACATATTGCATTTGATAATGGAATATTCAGCATCATTTTTAAGGAATACATTTTTAAGGATAGATTAATAAGGCACTAGGTTTGAAGAAATGATTTTAAAGCTATACAGCTGATTTGACTGTGGGAAAACAATGTTAGCAGAAAGGAATATATGAATGACAAAATGGTAGAACTAAATAGGGTGCTTAATTTCTTATTGCTTCTCAGTCACCAAAGTTGATGAGGCTCAGTGGTTTAATGATGCTGGAGATGGTCTTTACGCCAACAGTTCAAGTCCTAACTCTGTGTAATGGGGTGAGCACCCATCATTTGCCTCAGCTTCTGTTCACCTAATAGTTCGAAAGCATGTTCTATGCAAGTAGATAAATAGGTACCACTTTGGTGGAGAGAGAAACTGCTGCTCTGTGTAGGCAGTCAGATTCCTGCTGGCTCTGAACCCTCCTGATTGTGCGCCTGTTTATGAGGCAAGTCAAGGGAAGGGAGAGCGCCTAGGATGGCGCCTCAGGAAGAGCTTCTCATCTTTCTTTCTAGTGCGAAGCCAGCTCACCCTCCTGTGGCACAGCTTGAGAAGCACACAAGCGTATTCAGCAACACAGATGGCAAATTGGCAGCCAAACTACTACTGTACACTGCAATAGCATTGTGGCTTCTTGGTTAATATAACAATGCCATACGCTAACAACAGCAGCAGCAACAACAACATAGAAACACTATGCTACACATTTTGCCCAAATGGTACTCCGTTCTTTGGAATAGTGTTGAGGTGTTCCTGTTTGTGAGATGCTGGGTTCCTGCACATTCTGAAGCACAATTTCTGGATAAAATCTGAAGGATGCACAATCCTAATATTTTATACTACTATACGGGCTCTCAGTTGTTGTGGTCTTCAAGCAAGAGAACCAGTGTACAAATAAAATAAGAGATGAAGCTAGGTTGGTGAAGGTAATACTTATGTCTTCTCTAAAACTTCAAGTAGAAAGAATATAGGCTGTTTTTGCACAACATAACTTGGTTAAAATATTGTCTGATTTGTAACTCAAGATCTGAGTGTAATCATGTTTATCTTTCTTAATGTAAATATAGTACATAATCTATGTACAGATAACAGTAAACAAATTGATTATGACGTGCAAATGCAACAACTAAAACATAAATTGTCTTCCTCAAGCATGTTGTGTGAACCCACATAATTGGATTATTTTATTAAACCATAGTTCAGTGAAATCAATATGTTGTGCAAATGCAGCCATAGAGGGATGTTGTGCAAATGCAGCCTTCTGGGATGTTGTATACAAACCATTTATACTTCACTGTGCAATGTTTTCTGAGTTAAAGACTGCAGTTTGGGTTGAACGTCCTGTTAATTTCATTCATTGACGTATCAGTTAATTAAAATGTAATCAATCCTTTTATCATTAGGTCACATTTAATAGTAGCACTTAGCAATAACACTTAGACTTATATACCACTTCACAGTGCTTTATAGCCCTCTCTAAGTAGTTTATAAAGTCAGTATATTGCCCCCAACACTCTGGGTCCTCATTTTATTGACCTTGGAAGGATGGAAGGCTGAGTCCACCTTGAGTGTGTGAGATCTGAACTGCCAAACTGCCGGCAATTGGCAGTCAACAGAATTAGCCTGCAATACTGCATTCTAACCACTATACCACCACACCACCAAATTATAATCTGGTAAAACACATCAAAAAGCTTGTGGGAAGCACACGAAACCCTGTGTGCAATGTATAACTAATTCTTATGGAACAGATATCAGAATATACTAAGGAGAACCCTGCAAACTTGCAAAACCAGAAAACAATCTTTAGGAAATGAATTTTAAAATGAATAAAATTCCAAAACCCATACAATGAACATTAAGCTTGCTAAATGCAAGAGAAAACTGACATTGTTGTTGCAATGAATAGCTACACATTAACAACTTGGTAGATGCTGTACATTGAATTAAAAATTTTTGTGCACCACCATGAACACTAAGCAATGACCAATGATTATTGAAAGGTAATCATGCATATTTTGCTGGAATTTCCAAGGCACAGGAGAATATTTCTTTAAAGACATGTCAGAGCATGTTACATAGCCATTCCTAGTGCTACAGCTCTCAGTGGGAATACCATCCCTAAAAGCTCTGAGAGTGTCCAGCTGCTATGGAGTTCCCCACCTTGCTTCCAGTCCCCTGGTCTAATCAATCTAGGTCAGCTACCTGCCTGCCATTCCTTTCCCCTGTGAAGCAATTCCCCTTGCTTGGCAGCAGATGGCACTGTAAGCAAGCCAGATCTGCATTTGCACTTTTTCTTAAGCATTTTTTCTAGCTCTCTGAAAAGGCCTAGCATTCTTCCCCATAGCACAGTGATGGCAAATCTTTTAGAGACCGAGTCCCCAAACTGCAACCCAAAACCCATTTATTTATTGCAAAGTGCCAGGGCCGCATCAGCATTGTGGTGCCCTAAGGGGGGAGGTAGGGAGGCTCCTCTGAGTGCTGCCTCTGGCACACAAAAACCGGGGGCACAAAAATGGGCCACCATGCTGCAAGACTCAAAAATGGCCACCACCGCGCTGCGGGGTACAGATAAAAGATGCTGCACCACATAAGAACAGGGCATGGCTAGTGAGTATTATGCAGGCATTAGCCCCGCCCTATTTGCAATGTGTCAATGCTCATGGCCCCGTGTGCGCATGCACGCATGTAAAATGCTTCCCCCTCCCTTTTCTTCCAGTCCACCAATCGACAATGGTTGGTGATCTCTGCTCTACCACCTCTACTCGAGCTTGCTAGTCGTCCGCTTTGCCTCCTTTGTGCTGGGCAGGGCTCCTGCTCCAGATGGCGGTGGTGACCTGATGGACCTGCTGCTGGCGGCGATGGTGCGTGTGCCAACAGAGAAGGCGTGCCATAGGTTCACCACCACTGCCATAGCACATTGGGCTAAGCTTCTCTAATTTTGGATTGACTATCTACCCAGCTTGTCAGTGCTTATTTCAATCTATCAGCAGACAGCACTGGATGTAATAATTCCCTAGAAATCTTAACATTCAGAGGACCACTGATAGTGTTCTTGATTTTAGGCCATTACAACCTCCAATCATACAACCTCCAGTTACCTCCGCTAGTGAGACTAGCCTTGCTAATAAGACAATAGAATAATAAAAAAATAAAGCCTACTCTAGAAGCTGCCACCCCCTGCAGATGTTTATAAGAAGCCACAATTACATTGCCTACATCATGACATTATTGCATGGGTGTACTGTCATCAAGGATTCTTAGGGATGCCTATGATGAACATGGCTATCAGTGATGGCCAAATCTCAACAGGGAGAGATTGCAGTTGTAGCCATCTGATGCTGGAATTTGTCATCTAGTTGAGATAAGCAAATCCCAGTTACTTCAACAGAACAGGTTGGAAATGTGGGCTAGGTATTCTTGAGGGTGTAATGATCCTTATCTTTCCAGGTATATTAAACTACTCCATCACACCCCATGATGTTCTTCAGATAATACCAGCCATTCTATCAGTGAAAAAAGAGAGATCGGGGGAAAATGTACTTCTCCTTAGAAGTCTTGCCAGAAGCATAGAATTGACTAGTATGCCATGATGGCTGAGAGCTGACTAAAGTTGAGTTCTTAGAACATACTTAACCTGGTTATTGAATTTTCAAGCCAACTGAACTGTAAATTAATCATATAGGTTGTGTTTGCACAATACGCCACAACATAAAAATCTAAAGTTGACATAACCTAAATTAGTTAAGTTGGATGAACATAGGCGGAACAGACAAAATCTCCATCTTCTCCTAGTTCGCATGGATGAACATAGATCAATGCATAGCACTGACTCTAACCTACAGTATATCCAGGGGAGGAAGTGGCACAGGGCATGTTTTTCTTGTGGAAGATTCCTGATTCAATCTGTCTTAGAAAATCTACCAGGTATGACTGGATATCACATAGACCAGTGTTTCTTAACCTTGGCAACTTTAAGATGGGTGGACCTCAACTCTCAGAATTCCCCATTCAGCCTTGAGGTCCTTACACCTTAAAGTTGACAAGATTGAGAGACACCGACTTACGTTGTTATTGTAGCACCTCAAAACATCAGTGGTGAAGTGATGTATACATGAAAATAACTGAGAAGTTCTGGGAATTGCTTTTTACGCAGATGCAGCTTTTAACCTAGAGATCTCTAGATGTTATGAACTACATATCCCATCACTCAACCAAAAATGCCCAGATAATGTGCATAATGATGATTTTTTAGGGGCTTTTAAAAATGAATGCATTTGGAAGGTACTGTACTGGAAAAGAGTGTTAGCATTCTTGTTTGAACAAAAAATAGCACATTTGTTTTCCCTAACAAGGATCATCTTAGAAGTACCCACAAATTCCCTAAATGCTGCTGCATTTGATGCCCTGGCCATGGAGGCTAGGGCCAGTTATGTAGGAATAAGGCCGACTCAAGCCTGGCTTTGCATTATTTCCCATCCATATTCTACACAGCATTGCTATCCTTAATAGATGAGGAAAATAGAGTTGTTGGATATGACACAGAAAATGGGGGGGGGAAATAATTCTTTCAGAACGGATAAAATTAACAGGAAAAACAAATTGCTGCAAGAAATCAATGTGGCACATTCCCTGAGCAAAATCTGGGGCTCAAGTCTTCTGTCCAATCCCCTTAAAAGCTGCTGGACTAATTATGCATTGGCTACCTGGAATTTGATGGATCCTGAACTGTTCTGCTTTTAGGTGAAAGTTTAACTAAAACATTGCCAAGAGTTTCTGCAGAGAATGAAAGAACAGTTGTGATGCTTTAATCTTGCAGTTAGATGCTTCTGATAGTAGGAAGCTAGGCAAAAAAAAAAAAAAGAAGCAAAAGAAAATAGCAGAATCTAAGCATAGCATTTTAAGGAGAAAGTATAAATTAATTTAAGAGGGATATAATCTCCAGTGAGATCTGGCTATCTCGGATCTGTAGTACTTCGTGGTACAGGTGGACCTGTTGCTTAATGACAGTTTGAAGTTATGAAGGACCCCCCCCCCCAAAAAAAGGTAGTTATGACACAGATTTGAGGTTCTGATGGCTGGCCCCCTCCTGGTCACATGATCACATTTTGGTCACTTGGCAACTGGCCCCTATTTACAGCTATTTGCAGGATTCCATAGTTATGTGATCATGATTTATTTATTTATATCCCACCTTTACTATTTTTGCAAATAACTCAAGGCAGTGAACATATCCAATATACCTTTCTCCTCCTATTTTTCCCATAACAGCAACCCTGTGAGGTTGTTGAGCTGAGAGACAATGATTGGCCCAAGGTCAACCAACTGGCGTTCGTGGCTAAGACAGGACTAGAACTCACTGTTTCCTGGTTTCTAGCTTACTGCCTTAACCCCAAGACCAAGCTGGTTCTTTTTAGGATGTTTTCTGCCAGAAACCAGTGTTTACTTCCAGTTTCCAGGAAAAAATGCCCATTGCAGATAATGGGTGCACTTTGCAACCATGGCCTTTGCTTTATGACTGTGTCATTCACTATATGAGCATTGCAAAATCGGGTGTGGTTAGATGATGACTTGCTTAACAACCGTCATGACTGATGACAGTAAATCCGGGCTCAATTACAGTCATAGGTCAAGGACTACCTGTATACCAGATCACCTCTATCGGTGGAAAATAGGACCATCCAAATCCCATTTATTTTAGGGGGCTAGTGTGGTAGAATGGACCCAGGTGAAGGCTTATGCTCAGATTTATTACGAGAAGTCTGAGATTGGTGATGCTTTTATGCTTGGTTAGAAGCAACTGCTTTTACGCAGATGAAAGATGCAAACTGCAGAGTTATGCATTCAGACAGTCTCTATAAACAAATTTTGAATTCTACTGTCTGGCAAAGATCTATGAATCTTAATAACAGACTGTATTGTTTCTTTCCAAACCTTCATCATCATATTGAAATATTTGCCTTTTCCTCTCCTCCGTTGGGGGGAAGGTTTCCATTTTTGTAACCTCCAGTCACCAACAGCATGTCTTCCTTTCTAAACAAATTAAAGGAAAGCTATTTTTCATTTGTAGTTTAATCAGCAAAAGATGATTGAATTGTTAAGAGATAATTGTAATTAGTGAAGCTAAGCACATAGTTTTGGTTTTTGAAAAAGCTGTTTGAACTTTCGACTATGGAAATATCACTCAGTGTAACAGATTAATTGATCAATGAATTCAAAAGCAAGTAATTAACTAGGTAAATGGAATAGCATTAAAGAGAATAACCACGTTGGAAGGGATCTTGGAGGTTTTATAGCCCAACCTCCCACTAGAAATAGAAGACCAGGCTTATATCAAGCACTTTTCAAAAAGTTATTATTAAAAACTGAGGTCTACCCATTGGAATCAAATATAAAATAGTAGATTAGATGGGCAAACTTATACTTACTAATAAGGCAAAACTACCCATACTATTTACTTATTTAATTCATTAATATTTACAAATTTCCATTCCCATTAATTCCAAATGTCTGTGGATAGAGATACATACATACATTGCATACAGTAAAACCATGCTATCAACAGGCTAAACAATCCGAAAACCTTTAACAGTCATGAATAAAGACTTGTTCTATAGAGAAGGCCACATGATAGAAAAAGACAGATTTAACTGGGATGAGAACTGCAAAAAGCAGAGAGTACAGGATAGAATCTATAGGGTTAGGTTATTCTGCAGATAATTTAGACCTAAATCAAGGTGCCCATCTTAAAAAAGTCAAGATGGCAGTTGCAAGGTGTAATTTAGCTCTTCTGAATTTCATCTATGATTCGCCTATCTTTCTTGTTCCAGACCGCATTTCTTTTACGTTCTGTTTCTCAAATCCAATCCAGCCTCAATGGCTATGGAGCCTCATCAGAGCCTTTGGATTTGGGGTATTGTAGCTAATTTGCTTTGATTTCCGCAAGCCAAGCCTAATGAAACTGTCCCCGTGCTCCCAGTCATTACCCCAAATCTGGGTGGCCACTAGAAGGCAGCTAAGCAATAAAAGTAGTATTGTTGGGTGGTCTTTTTTTGTTTTTTTGTTTTGCCACAACAGAGAACCTGCTTATCTGGAATGGGAATCTTGGCCACAGTAGCGTTTTTCATCCTTGTCAACTTTAAGATGAACTAACTTTATTATTTGCTTGTTTGCCTGTTTGTTTATTTATTTATTTTTCATATTTCTCAACCACCCATGTACCTCATATCTGGCTGGGGGAATTCTAGGAGTTAAAGTCAATATATTTTAAAGCTGCTAAGATTGAGAAGCTAAGTTCACTAGTGGAATGCTGAAAGGATAAGACTATGTTTTTTCTTAACCAAGTTATATTGTCAGAATCCAATTATATTTCATCTTTAATTATCAAATATAGAAACTCCCAATTCTGCCTTCTCTGGATTCTGCCATCAGAGGGAGAGAAGGGGGAGAACAAAGGGGCTTTATGGCCCTCACTTCCTTCAGTACACTTCAAAGAGCTGAATGCTGAATGTGTGTTTATTGTAACATCAAAGCGTTAGCACTAGAGGACCTTATCATAACAAAGCAGGGTATTTGCCTTTCATGTAGTTACCTGAAGTCTCCATCCAGACGGAAGAAAGAAGAAAGGGGGTGGAATTGTGATACTTGAAACTATCACTGGAAGGGGGGTTGATTGGGTGGGACTACTGGGGAACCCCTTAAAACCTTGAATGGGAGAGCTTGAACCCCAAGTCCTGTCTAGCATGCCTGCAACCATTTTCTCTTAATAAAGGATTCCTGTTGGAAGAATTATTCCAAGAGTTCTGTCTTCTTAAGATGCAAAGTGGGGTGGGTCCTTACATTAGACAGGACTTGCAAAATTAATCCACCTGGAAGGGAGACCCTTGCCGGGGGATTTTGCAAAAAATTTACCATGTCAGACAATGGAGAAAGAGAGGGGGAAAACTCCCTGGAAAGAGAGCCGCTGACCCAGTTGGAACCTTGCCAGATGTTGGGATCTGAGAGGTCAGATTCCTCGGGAGAAGAAGTGGTGGAGACACAGGACCACAAGCCTCGCTGGTCGATGAACGTTGGAAAGAAAAGTGAGTGGAGAAAGGAATCAAGAAAGGTGACCCTGAGACGGGGGACCAAACAACCAGAATGGAAGCAGGAGATGGAGAAATCCCTGCACGCAAGTGAAGAGGGAGGAAGCTGGGTACCGTACTCAGACTGGATCCTAGAGAAAGCTATTGACCTGATGAAGAGAACTCTCAGCTCCCTAGGAGAGGAGAATACTGAGCCCTACGGCCGCCCCAGTTCCTGGAGCCACAAAGGGAGAGACACCGAGGGGGACGTGGAACCTGCAACCCCAGGGACATCTACTGATCCAGGAGCCCCCACCCCCTACCGGACCACAGATGGCAATCTGGACGGAAGACACTACCACCCACAACGGAGGCACCGATCCATTCCAAGACGTCCACCGTTGGAGGTGAAATTCAAAGGGGAGCCAACACGCTTGGGGTTTTTCCTAACCCAAGTACTCAGCTACATGGAGGAATATGGGCAGGACATTCCCAGCGACAAAGCCCGCATCCGGATCGTGCAATCTGCCCTGGATGGACCAGCTGCGGATTGGGTAGTGAACCTGCATGACTCCAATGCCCCAGAACTCAGTAACTTCAACCGTTTCATGTCCTCTTTGAGAAGACGATTTGAAGACCCCCTGGCTGATCGCAAAGCCCGTGAAAGAATAACAACGATGAGGCAAGGCAAACGCCCAGTGGCCGAGTATACACAAGAATTCCGGGCCATTGCCAGCAAACAGAATTGGCCAGAAGACATCCTCCTTGGCCATTTCAAAGACGGACTAAACTATGATCTATATGATGCTTGCCTGCCCCGAGGGGACCCACATCGACTTGAGGAACGGTACGTCTTGGCAGAGGAAGCAGAGATCGACATATTGAAGAGGCACCGCCGAAGAAAACAATGGAGCCGCCCCCCGCCTGAGCTGACACACCAACCGGTGAAATCATCGGATACAGCCAAGAAGCAAATGGGGTGTTTCAAGTGCGGAAGAGAAGGGCATCGAGCTGTAGAATGCCGCTCAAAGGCCCCCCAGCACAACCCAGACAGATCCCCAATCAACAAACCCAGAGAGTATTCAGCTAAGCCAAAAGAAACAGCCATGAGAATGATGGAAATTGCAGAAACCCCCACCTCTGCTCACCAAGGGGAAAGAACTCCAGCCTACACCACAGGGACGGTGGATGCCTCAGATGACAGCTCGGAGGGCGAACCCCTGGTAAGTGGATGCATCACACCCATCTTCAAAACAGTGACTATATTAATCCCCCCCATGCCCGAAGCTGTGAAGGTGAAAGCCTTAATAGACTCTGGCTGCACCCGCTGCCTCATTAGCCCAACACTAGTGGGGAATCTGGGCATCCCATCCAGGAGACTGGAACAACCAATCTCATTTGGCCAGCTAGATGGATCCATAGCAGGGGGGGTGCCAGCTACCCTAGCCACTCTGCCAATACACCTCTCCCTGGGCAACCATGAAGAGGACTTAACGTTTGTGGTGACCCCAGGTATGGAATGCCCAATGATTCTAGGGATGGAATGGTTGAAAAAATGGAACCCCTGGGTAAATTGGAGGACGACAGAAATCAAATTCCCGAAGGGGGACCCTATGGACTTAAAACCCCAAGGGAGGCTACCAGAATCAAGAATAGAAAAAGCATCCATAGGAGAGGAAAAAAGATTAACAGAAATACCAGAGGAATATAGGGACCTTGCTGAAGTCTTCAGTGAGGAGAGGGCGAATGAGCTTCCCCCCCACCGACCCACAGACTGTACCATTGAATTCAAGCCTGGGGCAAAACTCCCGAAGCCCAGATTATACTCCATGAGCCCAAAGGAGAAGGAGGAAATGGAAAGATTTATAAAAAAAAACCTGAAGAGAGGTTTCATTGAGCCAGCCAAGCCTAAAGTGGCTGCCCCGGTCCTTTTTAGAGAGAAGAAGGATGGCTCTTTACGTTTATGCGTGGATTATAGGGCCCTGAATACAATCAGTGAAAGCAACCTATACCCGCTGCCCCTCATGAAAGACATGCTGTCACACCTATCGAAAGGGAAAATTTTTTCTAAACTAGACTTAAGGGAAGCTTACTATCGCGTGAGAATCAAGGAAGGGGACGAATGGAAGACTGCATTTAACTGCCCCATGGGGTGCTATCAATTCAAAGTCTTGCCATTTGGATTACAAGGGGGCCCTGCAGTCTTTATGCAATTAATCAATGACGTTCTAAGGGAGCACCTATTTAAGGGGGTCCTTGTTTACTTGGACGACATTCTTATCTTTACTGAAACAAAAGAAGAACACGTCAAACTTGTCAGAGCGGTTTTAAAGAAGCTGCGAGCCGCTCACCTATATGCCAAACTCTCAAAATGCGAATTCCACCAGGAAAGGATAGACTACCTAGGCTATCGCATATCCCCACAGGGCATTGAAATGGACCCGGAGAAGGTCAAAGCAGTACTAAATTGGGCACCACCCCGCACAAGAAAGCAACTACAAAGTTTCCTGGGCTTTGCAAATTTTTACCGCCAATTCATCCCCTCATTTGCACAGATAGCCTTGCCCCTCACTAACTTACTAAAAACGAAGGGAACATCCTCAGTAAAACCTAGCCAGCCACTAACATGGACAATGGAGTGCCAAGCAGCGTTTGAGAGACTAAAGAGACTTTTTTCTGCCGAACCAGTACTAAGGCACCCAGACATGGACAAGCCCTTCATAATACAGGCAGATGCAAGTGATGTGGCAGTGGGGGCTGTGCTATTACAAGAAAATGATGATGCAGTATTGCAACCCTGTGCATATACATCCAAGAAACTCACGGAAACAGAACAGCGCTGGCCCGTATGGGAGAAGGAGGCTTATGGGATACGTTGGGCATTACTCACGTGGCGACAGTTCCTGGAAGGCAACAAAATCCCCTTCCAGGTGTGGACTGATCACAAAAATTTAGAAGCCCTGAAAACTTCCAGGAAACTCAATCCCAAACAAGCCCGCTGGTCCCAGCATTTTCACCAATTCCAATTTAAGCTCAAACATTTACCAGGAAGAAAGAACTTCCTGGCAGATGCACTATCTCGCATGCCCCAATATAACAGCGCACGAACCACAGACTCTAGACCAATAATGGCAGAGTCACAACTGGCAGCGCCAGTAACCACAAGAACCCAAGCCAAAATAAAACCACAACTGGACAGCCAAACTGGGATTGAATTCAGAAAAAGTTTGGAAACAGATGAATGGTTCCAGAAAAACAAACATGTGTGCACAATGAGAGACGGATTGCCTTGGGTAGGGGAAAAGTTATATATACCAACAACTCAAAGACTAACTTTCATGCAACTTTGCCATGACACAAAATCAGCAGGGCATTTTGGATTTGTAAAAACTTTACACTTAATTAAACGGCAATTTTGGTGGCCATCAATAAAAAAGGACATAGAAAGTTATGTTGCCAGCTGCCCAACCTGTGCATCAGCAAAGAGGTTGCAAGGGAAATCGCCAGGGCTATTACAACCAGTGGCAAGTCCCTCAGCCCCCTGGAGGGAAATAGCCATGGATTTTATAGTGGAATTGCCAGAAAGCAATGGGAATACTGTTATCTGGACAGTCACGGACCTATTTTCCAAACAGGTGCACTTTATCCCTTGCCAAAAATTCCCACTGCAAAGGCCTTAGCAAAACTTTTCATCCAGCACATTTACAGATTGCACGGGGCACCCCAACGCATCATCTCTGATAGGGGAGTGCAATTTACGTCTGCATTTTGGAAGGAATTTTTATCCCTCTTAGGGACCACTCAGGGATTGACATCTAGCCACCACCCTCAAGGAGATGGACAAGCGGAACGGTGCCAGTCGGTACTTGAGCAATATTTGAGATGTTTTTTAAATTTCCAACAGAGTGATTGGACGGACTTACTTCCTTTTGCAGAAGTTGCCTACAATAATGCAGTCCACTCCAGCACAGGCTACACTCCTTTTCAAATAGCCAACGGCCAAAGTTTCAACCCTATGCCAGAGTTAACCCCAAAAGAACCAACGATCCCTTCACTGAAAGAATGGATGGAAAACCTACAAAACACCTGGCCAATAGTCAGAAAATCACTAGATGAAGCTAGGCGGGCATACAAAGCACAAGCCGATAAAAAAAGGGTTGAGCCTACACCATTCATTATAGGAGAAATGGTGTACTTATCTACAAAATACCTAAAGTCCCTACAGCCCTGTAAAAAACTTGGACCAAAATATATAGGACCTTTTCCAATTAAAAGAATCATAAATCCAGTAACAGTAGAATTAGAATTACCCAAAAATCTCAGGCAAATACACCCAATTTTTCATTGCAGCTTGCTGAAAAGAGAGCATCAGTCACCTCTACGGCCAAAAATCCCCCCCCACCACCTCCAATCATGGTGGAGGGCGAACAACACTTCGAAATAAAGGAAGTCCTTGACTCTAGGAGATATCATGGAGCAACTCAGTACCTAGTTGCCTGGAAACACCTCCCTGCCTCACAAAACGAGTGGGTCCATAAACGTCATGTCAGAGCCCCGAAACTATTGAAGAAGTTTCACACAGAGTATCCCAACAAGCCTAACTAACTTTTATACCTGTTTTGTTTTCTTGCAGGTGGATCTCTCTTATTGTTAAGAGGGGCCGGATGTCAGAATCCAATTATATTTCATCTTTAATTATCAAATATAGAAACTCCCAATTCTGCCTTCTCTGGATTCTGCCATCAGAGGGAGAGAAGGGGGAGAACAAAGGGGCTTTATGGCCCTCACTTCCTTCAGTACACTTCAAAGAGCTGAATGCTGAATGTGTGTTTATTGTAACATCAAAGCGTTAGCACTAGAGGACCTTATCATAACAAAGCAGGGTACTTGCCTTTCATGTAGTTACCTGAAGTCTCCATTCAGACGGAAGAAAGAAGAAAGGGGGTGGAATTGTGATACTTGAAACTATCACTGGAAGGGGGGTTGATTGGGTGGGACTACTGGGGAACCCCTTAAAACCTTGAATGGAAGAGCTTGAACCCCAAGTCCTGTCTAGCATGCCTGCAACCATTTTCTCTTAATAAAGGATTCCTGTTGGAAGAATTATTCCAAGAGTTCTGTCTTCTTAAGATGCAAAGTGGGGTGGGTCCTTACATATATATTGGTAAGAGTTCTGAGAGTTTTGTCTTCAGCTCTTCTTTTTAACTGTTTACTAGTGGATCTACTTGAAGAGAAGGTGTCAAACAAAAGATGGGAACCAAGACTGGGCAGGAGGGTCCTACAAAAAGTAATAAGTAATTGAAAAAAGAGAAAAGAGAAGAAAAGTAGCTTCTGATCTTATTAACAGCAGTTACACATGCACTTTTATTTTACTCTCTCGAATGTTACAACATATTTTCTTTCTTCCCATTGTCTACCCTTCTACCCTTTCTAATTATCAAAGCCATATATCACAAGTTCATTTTCTTTTTTCAGCAAAAATTCCATAAAGGAATTCTACACTTCTTTTCCCAGAGTTGTAAAGAGTCCATTTTGCTCATTTGAATTTGCAAGCTTGTTCTGTTTCAATCATTGTTTCCATTCATCAACTCACCTATTGGCTAGATGCTAGATGCAACCTCTGTTCTTTTTATTTGATAAGAGTGGAGTGGATTTTCCAAGTTGATTTTCTAAGTAAAGTAAAAAAAAAAACACAATTGCAACATCGTATTATCTTATAAAGAACTCAAATGTAAAGGTAACCATTGAGTTTTTCCTCTAGCAAAGTGGTTCTCAACCTGTGGGTCGGGACCCCATTTGGGGTCGAACGACATTTCACGGGGGTCGCCAAACAATGCAGTCCGCCATTTTTTTCCCCTTTTCCTTAGCTGTGCTACTCCCTTGTATTCTATTGGCTTTTGAAAGCCAATAGAATAGACTCTCTTGAATAGAGTCTAATTCTATTGGCTTTCAAAAGCCAATAGGAATTGTCCAGGCTGTCTCTGCCCTGCTGAGCCTGCCAAAAGTCCCATTCTGCAAACGATGCTGCACCAGTTGAGTAGTCCTCGACTTATGACCAGTTGAGTAGTCCTTGACTTATGACCGGTTGGGGGTCGCGGCATTCAAAAGGTTGAGAACCACTGTTCTAGCTACTGCATTTATGCAGTTTTCATGGCAATGATATAGAAGCCACTGTCTTCTTCCTAGATGTTTTTTCTTGTTTTCAGTCTAGCTTGCAGGCCAGTTCTAACCATATGCAAACTAAGCTTGACCCTATTTTGACTCTGACTTTTTGCAAAAACGGCAAGGTTTTTTAAGTCCTATCATCTGCTGTTTGAAGGGCTTACTGGTACTTATATGATTCAAATTTTCTTCGAAAATGCTCAATAGGGTACAATCAGAACTGCAAGCAAAAAAAAGTTGCATTATGATTTGATACTATTTGATATTATTGTCTTCCTTCTGCAGCTGCTGATGGCTTTCATATCAGTGCATTCATTTTTTTTCTAAAACAGTTCATTTTGGATTTTTTTAATATGGGGTTTTAAAATAACAATAACAATAAAGTTGGAAGGGACCTTGGAGGTCTTCTAGTCCAACCCCCTGTTCAGGCAGGAAACCCTATACCATTTCAGACAAATAGCTGTCCAGTCTCTTCTTAAAAACTTCCAGTTTTGGAGCATTCACAGCTTCTGGAAGCAGATTATTCCACTGACTAATTGTTCTAACTGTCAGGAAGTTTCTCCTTAGTTCTAGGTTGCTTCTCTCTTCTCTCTTTTTGATTGTTCTGCGTTTCCCCTTCATCATTGCAGCTTCCTGAGGAGACATGCAACAAGTAAATTGCCTGTTTGGATGTAAAGGTCATCGCATTCATATTCTGAGAATGTATCAGACACTGTTGGCCAGGCTGAGAGTGAGTCAAGACTCATGTGGAAAGGGGTCTATATCCAGCAAATTCAAAGAGATTTGATGCACACTACAAGAGTGATGGATCTCTTCTCCAGCCTTCAATATATTGGCATGTAATTTCCAACCATCATCACTTCCAGCCATAACTGTGATATATATTGCTACATTTTAAAGAAACAGGTTATACTCCTTTTTCTACTTGAGGCTCAGCTGGCACTTAGAATTGAGCAGTTAGAATGCAGTTCTTTGTTTTGCTGATGTCTTAATAAAATTCGCCCTTAGTCAGTTTGGAGTTAGATGGTAACCAAATTGAATACATCAAATTAAAATACTTTATGGTCTACCCATCTGCAGTTTGGAAGGGTTGTTCCACTGATTAATTGTTCTAACTGTCAGGAAATTTCTCCTTAGTTCTAGATTGCTTCTCTCCTTGATTAGTTTCCATCCGTTGCTTCTTGTCCTGCCTTCAGGAGCTTTGGAGAATAGCTTGTCTCCCTCTTCTTTGTGGCAGCCCCTGAGATATTGGAACACTGCTATCATGTTATCCCTAGTCCTTCTTTTCATTAAACTAGACATACCCAATTCCAGCAGCCGTTCCTTATATGTTTTGGCATCCAGTCCCCTAATCATATTTGTTGCTCTTCTCTGTACTCTTTCTAGAGTCTCAACATCTTTTTTATATCATGGTGACCAAAACTGGATGCAGTATTCCAAATGTGGTCTTACCAAGGCATTGTAAAGTGGTATTGACACTTCATGTATCTTGATTCTCTCCCTCTGTTAAGGCAGCCTAGGACTGTGTTGGTTTTTTTGGCAGCTGCAGCACACTACTGGCTCGTATTTAGGTAATTGTCCACTAGGACTCCAAGATCCCTCTCACAGATACTACTATTGAACAAGGTACCACCTATACTATAGCTGTGCATTTGGGTTTTTTTGCCTAAATGTAGAACCTTACTTTTTTCACCAACACATTTCATTTTGTTAGATAGCGCCCAATGTTCAAGTCTCCATTACAAGTACAGAATAGATTGTTTCAGAGAAAGCCTGACAATCATAACAAGAGATCATGGGAACTGAAAGGTACCCAACTGAAGATGAGCTGATACAGAGACCTCCTTTACTATCTAAGTCAACTTATGATTACTAAATGGTTAAAAGTTTTCAGATTTCTACATATGAAGATTTTTTTTCATCACACAAGGTGGATAAAATCCTGAGAGGAAAGAGATCTAGAGGGAGAAAAAAAAGGCACGGGGAAAATATGGATAAGCCTAGTCAATAGGAGATCAAATGGAGTAAAGGAGAATGTACAGGAAGTTCTCGACTTACAATAGTTCATTTAGTGACTGAAGTTACAACAGCACTGAAAAAAGTGACTTATGACCTTTTTTCACACTTGCAACCGTTGTAGCATCCCCATGGAGATGTGATCAAAATTAAGATGTTTGGCAACTGACTCATATTTACGATGGTATTTATGAGTAGTCTGGTTTTACTTCACTTAGTACTGAATTATTTGTTGTTCTTGATGCTCAAAGCATCTCATCTTTCAGGATCATGTTATGTCTTGACTGTGACTGTCTACAACAGTGTTTTTCAACCTTGACAATTTTAAGGCATGTGGACTTCAACTCCCAGAATTCCACAGCCAGCAATGCTGGCTGTGGAATTCTGGGAGTTGAAGTCCACATGCCTTAAAATTGTCAAGGTTGAGAAACACTGGTCTACAATATTTGGTTTTCTTGGTGAGTTATTGAAGTGGTTGCCATTTCCTCCTCTGAGGGAAGCACAAGAGAATATGTAATTTGAACTTTTAGCTATGACTTATTGCAGTTGAGTTTCTGAGAGCACACACTTCCAATGGTCCAGTTCATAGCATCAGTAGGATTCATAAGCCACTTCACCAGTACAAGATCACAATCCACAAGCCTTCATTACAGAACTTGAATCCCAGTGCCCCAGCTCAGTAACCAAGCAGTTGGCCTGTTTGAAAAAAAAAATAGGCATATTCTTTCCCTGTTTGTAACAACCACTTTCCCTCTTTCCTTTGCTGTTTCTCTTGAGCTGAACTTTATAATATAATGTTGCTTATGTGAAAAGGAATGATATGATGGATATATATGTATGGTAATTATTATTTACATGTTGCTTCCCTCAGTGTTGTTTGGAATGCTCAGAATCTTCTTGGCCATAGACCATTTTCCATGCAATATTTAAATATTTGCTATGGCCAGCATTACATCCCAAGATAGTGTTTTAGAGAATTAATCACATCTGACATATTTCACTTTAAATGTATTACTTAGAGAGACACACAAGCATGCACAGACAGTTACTTTAGCTACCCTAAGCAGCACGGGAGTTCCAAAGCTTCTTCTTTTTATGATTAATGATCAGTTTCCATTAATTCCAAGTGATTAGGTCAAAAATTTTCCCCTTACGCTAAAATCCATTACCATCACCTTTCTCTTAAAACAAAGAACTGTATCTCCAGTCTTTCAAAGGAGCTAATTTATGTTCTTTCCTGAGACATTTGTCATATTGTTTTTAGGCTTCAAAATAGATTTGACTTCCAACCTTCCTGGTTTTTAGCCTGCGTTTCTCCAACTTTCATATTCTACCCTTAAACTAATGAATTCTGATGGCTACTGTGCAGCACAAACAGGGCCATGACAATCAGAAAAGCTCTTAATCCAGCAATTTCCTCCTGCTTTTAATTAACAACTCACGATGCAAGGTTGAGGTCAAGGTCCTTCTTTTATATCCATGCTGGTAACTGTCCACTTCAGTTAAATTAAGCTGGTGATTCTATCTCTTAAGGGAAACAGAAATGGATATTTCTCCATCCTTCATTTGTGCTCTAAGTTGTTTGTGCAGCATTCAGAGGAAAAGGAAAATAAGTGAAATCAATGTAGTGGCTCTTTGAGAATTTTAGTCAAATGGAAAAATTCTCGGGAAAGGTCAAGGACCAGAAGTTGTTTCTCCTTTATCTATTCACCATCTTACTTAATTGCCCAAATCATCACTAATGGGTACTTAGATTTGGAATCAGATTTTGCAAGTACGTGGCACAAAACAAGTTGTAATAGATTGAAGTCAAGCAAGCTTATAGTCTTCGCAGTATCAGAGGGGAACATAAACATGTAGTAGGTGGTTCAAAACAAAAGTGGCCAACCTACAAAACAAGGGCCACAGGACATTGGCCCTACTGTTTTTGCCGTCTTGCCCTACAAAACTTTGATTGTTAAACATAAGAGGCATTTCCATGGAGAAACAAAAGAAAAAAAAGCACATTTCAGCCTTCAGCTTGAATCACCAGAAAAAAAGTGGAAATGAAAACACCGCCTTTGCTAACTTGTATAACATCTTAATATTGTCACCCTGCCCCTTGTAGTCCTTGGAAATTATGGTATTTGTGTGTCTGTGTGTGGTATGTGTATAGTGCCTCTGGATGACTGTCCAAATGTTTTCTAATCTTCAAATTAGTTGAAAAATAAAATAAATGAGATGGAAAAATTGCAGTGACACCTGTTATAACCTCCAAAGCCAATTACCTCCAGAGCTCATCAGAAGCCTGGGGTCTTCAAGGCAACTGTCCATCAAAGGTAGTGCCAGTTAAGGAGATAAGATGATCCATGCCAATGGACACATGTAAACCATTTTCTAGAGTAGTTCCATTCTACCTTCAAGCCTGCTCCTAATAGGCATGTGAGCCACTGGATTGGAGACAAGATATAATCGGAATTATTTATTTATACATCGCCACTGCTTTTATGCTGCTTCAGTTGTGCAACTTGAAGCAGCTTACATCAAAAGCACAAATTGCTGAACATCTCAATAAACCTTATTAACAGAAATTCAACATAATCAAAGTGTTCTAAGAAACCACGACATTTTCTAACATGAGGCAGTCTGATCCATCCCAAATCAGGTATACCTCCCACTCTTATCTTACTTTTTAAAACTAAATTGGAAAAGCCATGCTTTTAAAAGTTTCCTAAAAGAAATACTGAGAGTGAAATTCTTATTAGTGGAGGTTAGTGGGAGATTAGTAGGAAATCGGAAATAGCCCTGAAAAGTGTATTTCACTGTTCTGTTATAATTCTTTTTTCTGGTTATCAAGAATAAAATGATCAATAGCAAAATTCAGAACAGCGGTCTCATTGTGAACTTCCTGTATTGAGAAGTTGACCTCAGTGGCAGCATTGCCATGAGTACAAACAAAAGATAGTGGCAAACAGCTCCAGATCTTGCAGAAAAAGTCCAGTTAAGGGAGATTTTCTGCCTTCTTACTTACCCTCCAAATGCTTGAAGTCCTATATGAAGGATGCAATATAAATCAGAATGAAAGAATAAAAATAATTATATCACTAAAAAAATTAATATTTCCTGTCCTTCCAACTGAAAATGCCAGAGCTTATTTTCAATACTGGAAAGGAAATATAAATGGGAATATTTGGACACAATATCCTGGCTGTTGCACCCTAGCTTGTATGTGTCAAGCCCAACCAAAGTGATATTTTGCTAAGCTCATTAAACACTTGTTTTCCAGCTAGTCCTAGTCTTAGAAGAGATATCAAAAAAACTTTTAAAACAATGACCTTTTCATTGTTGATGTTCTCCTGGACTTATGCCCAAGTGTTTGTTTAAGTTCCTCCTGTTTTTATGTGTCATACTGCTTTTTGGAAAAAGAAGAGCTGATGCTTCATGTCATCATAACATCATAAACAGGCAAACAAGGGCATTTATCTGTTTAAAAAGGCAAAAAGCTGCAGATGCTTTTGAGGCAAGCTGGACTTCTGGTGACTACATGAATGCAACCATGCCATTTTCTTGGCAATAGGGCCCAAAGAGGTTTGCCATTCTCTTCCCTACCATTGAATAATGGTAGTCTTCAACTTAGGACCACATCGGAGCCCAACATTTCTGTTGTTAGGCGAGATGGTTGTTAAGTGAATCACTGCAGTTGTTAAGTTAGTAGAATGGTTGTTAAATGAAACTGGCTTCCTCACTGAGTTTATAATAATAATAATAAAGTTGCAAGGGACCTTGGAGGTCATCGAGTCTAACCTTTTGCTCAGGCAGGAAACCCTATACTATTTCGGACAAATGGCTGTCCAGTCTCTTCTTAAAAACTTCCAGTGTTGGAGCATTCACTGCTTTTGGAGGCAGGTTGTTCCATTGGTTAATTGTTCTAACTGACAGGAAGTTTCTCCTTAGTTCTAGGTTGCTTCTCTCCTTGATTAGTTTCCATCCGTTGCTTCTTGTCCTGCCCTCAGGCACTTTGGAGAATAGCTTGACACCCTCTTCTTTGTGGCAGCCCCTGAGATATTGGAACACTGCTATCATGTCTCCCCTCGTCCTTCTCTTCGTTAAACTAGACATACTCAATTCCAGCAACTGTTCCTCACATGTTTTAGCCTCCAGTCCCCTAATCATCTTTGTTGCTCTTCTTTGTACTCTTTCTAGAGTCTCAGGATCTTTTTTACACCGTGGTGACCAAAACTGGATGCAGTATTTCAAGTGTGGCCTTACCAAGGCATTGTAAAATGGTATTAATACTTCATGTGATCTTGATTCTATCCCTCTGTTAATGCAGCCCAGCACTGAGTTGGCTTTTTTGGCAGCTGCAGCACACTGCTGGCTCATATTTAAGTGATTGTCCACTAGGACTCCGAGATCCCTCTCACAGTTACTACTATTGAGCAAGGTACCCCCTACTATACCTTTACATTTGGTTTTTTTTGCCTAAATGTAGAACCTTACTTTGTTCACCATTGAATTTCCTTTTGTTAAATAGCACCCAGTACTCAAGTCTGTCCAGGTCCTCCTGTATCTTAAGCCTATCTTCTGGAGTGTTGGCTAGTCCTGCCAGCTTGGTGTCATCCACAAATTTGATGAGTTCCCCATCTATCCCCTCGTCCAAATCGTTGATGAAGATGTTGAAGAGCACTGGGCCTAGTTTACCTGTCAGATCGCCATAAAAGAGGATCACATGATCCTGGGACATTGCAACTGTCTTAAATATGAGTCAGCTGCCAAGTGTCTGAACTGTGATCACGTGACCGTGGGGATGCTGCAATGGTTGTGTGAAAAACAGTCATAAATCACTTTTTCCAGTGCTGTTGTAACTTTGCGCAGTAGCTGAATGAATTGTAAGTCGAGGACTACCTGTATTGTTCAGTATGTGCAGGTCCTCATATTAGGTCCCTTGACGTAATATTTTCTCCCAGGCACTTAATGAACAAGCCCTGCTTAGCTTCCAAGCCCAGAAGGCTAACTAGGTCATGCTATCTCCCAAATCCCTTAGAAAAGAAAGAGTAGCCAAAGTTTATTCCCTTCAAGAGAAGGTAGGGGAAGCACCAGAGTCAGTTTTTGAATTTTTATGATAAAAGGGAGCTGTTATGCCTGCATATATTGTATCCAGATTGTAACGCTTTAGCTCTGAATATAAAAAAAATAACTTGCTATATTGAATTTACAAAATATCAATTAGTTTATTTTATATTGTATATGTATGTGCTTTTTAGGTACTTGAGTGTATGAAATGAAATATGATTGATTAGGAATGAAATATTGTTGACTAGCGAAACTTGAAAAAATACAACACAAAAATAAAAATAGATCAGATAAAATGCTAGCATAACAAAGATAAAATAATAGATAAAAATGGAACATACACCATACTATAATGGTGTGTTAATTACCTGTATAAGTGTAAATCTAAAAAAATTGCAATCTATAAAATAAATATAGATACCATCTACAACATCATAGCTAACATATTAAACCTGAAGTGATGAATAAAACAGAAGTGACCAGTTATACCTTATTTTCATCATACTCACACAGTTTGGCTACTGGAGATGATCTCAGCACCTTCCCTGGATTTTGAAGCCATCCGGTATGAAGATTTTTGTGGGTCATTTTCATGAAATGTTGATGGCCTAGGAATATCCTTCACAGAATATTGGGAAAGAGCTATAATTATCTGGGGAAAAAAAATCTGATGGGACACATTTTTTTAAAAGGGAAAATAGCTTCAAGAAAATGAGTTTGAGTGTGTGTTTAATTTTCCGTGAGAGATGGAAGGCATCAAACTGATGAGACAGAGCTGTTTCCTAATCAATATTATTCTGTTCTGCTTCATCTGATAAAGATTCAGTCAAGTTGGTATGCAGGTATTTTTTAAATCATAGTTCCAGAATCTTGTGGAACCCTTTAACAGGACAATTTTCCATAGGACTCTGCTTTTATTATATATTCCAAGTCTGGAGCCAGAAGTTTTTTTTTTTTTTTTTTTTGAGAAATAATTCTAGAGAGAATTGGTCTGTCATTCTCTGCAGCTATTAACCAAGGCCATCTGAGCATCTTCCAAATGAGAACAATTATAAATCCTTGCTCTTTATAGATTTCCCCTTATGCTGCCTTCCCTAGAAAAAATGTCCAAAGCAATAACACTCTATAGTATAAGAAGGACAAATTATATCAAATAATATTCAACATCCACAAATAGAATTTCAATTTCCCGAGGCAATCTATGAACAGCTTAGTTTGGAATATTCTCCCAAACATGAATATACCCAGAAACAAATCTTTTGAGGTAATTTCTTCTTAACCAGCTTCACATCTTTGTACATTAAGAATAGCGAATGCACTAACTACTCTTTTAAAGCTGAGCTCTAAGAACCTCTAACCAGGCAGAATTTACAATGAATTACAAATCTAGCAACCCAAATCGTGATAGCAAGGAAAGCAGTGTGAAGCCCATTTTCACATTTTCATCTTCTTAGGTACTAACACAAAATGTGGTCTTCTTCTTCAGAGAGGGCCACTGGCAACTGCCTATTCTGGTTCCATCTGTCTGGGTTCCCACTGTCTCATGCACCATTAATTTAAAAAATCATCCTTCAGTAAACCTTTAAATGTTGGAGATCAATCCTCGAATGTGATTGCAACCACTTTTAAGTGTAACTTGTATCCTGTCTATTTTTTTATTCAGCTGGTAGAAAGCTATTATAATCTAGATGTTGCAATCATATGTTGCTGTAGATATAGCTAAAAGAAGTGGAATGGAAAAAAGGCTCTAATGGAAAAAGGAAAAAGATCAGTCATAGCAGCAACAATTAGATCAGTGGTGGCGAATTTATGGCATGAGTGCCAGAGGCGGCACTCAGAACCTTCTCCATGGGCACGCGCGCTGTCGCCCCAGTCCTAGGCCTTCAGCTGGGTTTTATAAAACCTTTTCGCTTTAGGCCTTCACCGCTGTGTGCAAAAAACAAAAAGGTTCAATCAATCAGTCAATTTCAACTTCTTGTGGGAAAAAAAATCTTGCAAAGTTGGAATTGATTGATTTGAACTTTTTAGACCCACTCAGTCTGCTGTTACCACCGCAGCCACGCCCAGCCAATGGGCCACACCCAGCCAATGGGCCACACCCAACCGGCACCTGACAATGCATAAGTGGGTTTTGGGTTGCAATTTGGGCATTTGGTCTCTAAAAGGTTCGCCATCACTGAATTAGATCAAACAGAACTTTACACTATCTAATTTCTTAAATGGGTATGTCTATACATATTCTGCATGTATTGAAGAATTTGTGGATTTGCATGTGGGAAGGAATAGATTCCAGCAGTGCTTTTTTTTTTTTTTAAAAAAAGGTACCGGAACTCACACACATCATACAACCCGCCTTGCCTACCCTACAAGGTTCCATCCAAAAAAGATGCCGGAACTCTGTTCTGGGCATTCTATGAGAAAAAAAGCCCTGGATTCCAGGCTAAATGATTTGAATGGACATGTAGTCATTTTATCGTTTTATTTAGGAGTGAGCATCATTGTCCAAATTTTAGTAGGGAAGCTGAAGAACCCAGGAACTTAATACATATTATCAACCAACTTTCCAGTGCATGGAAAAAGACTGGAAAGAAAAAAATGCAAATACTGCAGAAGAATGGCCATTGAAATGGTGGCAACAGGGGTGGATAGTTTGGGAGCCTAGGGTCAGTATTACTTGGATGATGAATAGGTGATATTGGATAGCTGCATTTTACACAATTAGGAATAATGTGTATGGTTGAAGTATATGATGAAATTAATCTTGATAGAAACACAGTCAAGAAATATCTGTTGATCTTGGATGCATTCTAATCTTTGGGCTGAGTTGTAAACTGTAAACTGGAGTAACTTGCTGAATCTCTGTTGTCTAAGAAATTTTGTTATGGTTGTTGGTTCCATTGTCAAACTGCTTCTACTGTATAGAGGTTTTTCCTAATATTCACCTAGACCAGGGGTAGGCAACCTTGGCTCTTTTATGACTTGTGGACTTCAACTCCCTGAATTCTTGAGCCAGCCATGCTGAGGGAAAAGGGAGAGTTTCCAAGCTGAGCCATGGTGGCTCAGGAATTCTGGGAGTTGAAGTCCACGAGCCATAAAAGAGCCAAGGTTGCCTACCCCTGACCTAGATTCTGCCTTCTTGATACTTAGGATCATTATTTTACACTATACTTTTTGGCATAATAGAATACATGCCATAGCCTTCTTATGTGTGATACTCCTTCAAGTATTTGACAACTCAGTCTGATATGACTTCCCCTTTACAAATCAGTGCTGACTTATAGCAATTACTGTATTTCTTCAAGATGATTATATCTCAATGGCTTTATGATCTCTCAATATTAGGCTGGTAATTTGTGATCCACTTTTTCTCCCTTTTTGAAGATAGCAACAATGTTTGCCCTTCTCCATCCACTGATACTTCACTCATTCTCAAGGGATTCTCTAAAAATAAATAGTCTGTCTTGATTACGTTCAATTTCAGTCTATTTTATTGCATCTAGATCTTGAAACTGTATTCAGCCTGGATCAAAATATTGACAACTTTTCTTGCATGGTCTACAGTAATGTTGTATAATTGAATATTATCATACTATCATAGTACTGGTGATATTGTGCCCTGAACTGCAGATGACCTTCTGAAGCAACTTCATGCAGATGTTAAAAAGCAGGAGAGAAGGAACTGGAGCCACCATTGTACAAGAAGGCTACTGCTTCACTAATCTCTCTTTCCTATTTCACTGACTGCAACTCTGCTGTGGAAGGAGGGAAAATAATTTAGAACAGTGTCTCTGACCTTCAACTCCCACAGGTAGCCCAGAAAAATACAATGGTTGATGATACGGATGATGTCATAATGCAAACTCCATTACTTATCTTCCAACATTGGCACACATCAAAGGGTAGGGTATGTATCACGCATTATCATTTTCTTGTCATTTTTTGTTTGTGCCTTTGAGTCATAGCTGACTCCTGGTGATTGCCTGGCTAATCCTTGACATTTTCTTGGCAAGATTTTGGAGACGGTTTGCCATTTCCTCCTTCATAGGGCTGTGAGAGAGAATGACTGGCCCAAGCTCACCTGGCTGGCTTTGTGCCTATGGCTGGACTGGAATTCATGGTTACCCAATTTCTAGCCTGCATTCACTAGGCCAAAGTGGATACCTGCAAATGTCTATGATTCCAAGTTTGTTATTTGAGAAATTTTATTTTCACTGATTATAGAATGCATGCAATTCTACTCTATAGGTGATGTGCTACTAATTCATAGGAGCAATTACAATTATTGTTGTATTCTTTTTGCCATTATTAATGTTAAACTTAACCATTAATTTTAAACATTTTTAGATTATTTTTTATACACCATGCTTGATCTTACTTTGTCTTTTATTATAAATTGTTTTGAGGAGATGTCTGGAAAATAAGAATAGAAATCCACTGAAGTATGTACATCACAAGGCTGGATACTAGACTCGGAAGCTGATGGCAAACCACTTCCATATTGTCAAGAAAATTACATGGACATTGGTAGATTACCACCAGGAACCAAGCTCCATATGAAAAACAATTTGCTCTGTATCTATACATAAACACATATCATATCTTCACACTCAATGAATCCAAATAAATAATTAGAACAACACAAAGATGTTTCCTCTCCTCCCGTCTCCCTCCTCTCTTCCCTCTTCTTCTCCCTCCCTCCCCTCCCTCTCCCTTCCCCTCCTGCTTCCTTTCCTTTTCCCTCTCCCTCCCCTTCCCCTCCCCCTTCCCTTCCCTTTTGTATACTAAAAATATATATTTTTTATTCTTCTGCCCATCACAGACCATATAAACCAGCAACACAGCAGCCAGTTTTAATTACAGGAATCCTGAGTGGGTTGAAGCATATAAATAGAACATATTCATTTATATTGTGTCACCCTCCAAAAGCACATTGCTTTATCTGCTTTGAGAAAATCAAGGTAAAATATGGATTTGCTAGAATGTCTTGTTTAAAACAAAAGAAGACTGGAAAAGCAAGTGTGGTACTCCAATTGAGATTGGTATCTTATCATGTCATAACAGGATGGATTCTTAAAACCAGTAGCACAGGAATGTACAAACTATTAGAAAGCAAAATATAATTGTAATGAATGGACAGCTTGAAATCAGAGCTCAAATTTGGAACAAGTACATTAATTACAGTCCTCTGGATAAATATAGATCAAGTAGTCTTTCCATTAATATATGTCGTATGTATCTGGAATGAAGAGGGCCTATTTAAAGAATGTGGAAATGTTATTTATTTTATTTATTAAGTTTTTTTAAAATCACTCAATAGCTGAAAGTCTCTGAGAAGATTACAGTAAAATATAGTAAAATATATTCTGAATAAAACATATAGATAAAATCAAACAAAATATAAAATGAAATGCCATATAAATTAGGCAGTGGTCATTCAAAATACAATTAAAAGTTAATTTATTTATTTATCAAATTTAGGCAAGGCCCATCTCACTATCTAAATGACTCTGGTGATTTACAGGTAAAAATAGCAATAGCAATAGCATTAGCAATAGCATTTAGACTTGTAGACCAACCACAGTGCTTTGCAGCACTCTCTTAGTGGTTTACAATATCAGCAAATTGCCCACAACCATCTGGGTCTTCATTTTATCGACCTATTGGAAGGCTGAGTCAGCCTTGAACACATTAGGATTGAATTCCAGACTGTGGCAGAGTCAGCCTGCAATACTGCATTCTAACCACTGCACCGCCATACGTTTTTATAAGACATATAAAAAAGATACAATTATAATAGAATTAAAACAGAATAGGAATCAAGTAAAAACAAAGATAAAAGGTAAGTTAAAAGGAAGAGGCACCAACCACCGCACGGTTGCAGCTGTGCTCTTCGATCCCCACAGGACTTGGCATTTAAAAAATCTGAGAAAAGCTGTCCATTATTCTGCCCAAGCACGGGTGCAGAACACCTCATCTGAGAAAGAGGGAAGGGAAGGGAAGGGAGGGAGACACAGAGAGACACATATAGAGAGAAAGAGATGGCTATCATCTGCATATTGATGGCACCTCAGCACACATCCCTGGAGGACTTTTCCCATGGTTTCATGTTAAAGAATGTAAGAGATAAAACAGAGTCTTACAGGATTCCATAACTCAACTGCCCCGAGGTAGCACAATCATCTGGAAACAGGCATCCAAACAGGAGCAGAACCACTGTAGTACAATATCCCTACATCACAAAAGTTTCCTGGTTTTTGTGTGCATCATGGTTGTCAGTACTGGAAGCTACTTAGAGGCCTCTCTTTTTTCCAATGCAGGGTGACCAACGCAGTTTGTTTTCCATGGCCAGCCCTGAAATTGGATTGAAAAGGAGCTAGAAAATCACAGAAACTGCAATTGAACAGACACTACCTGCTCAAACACCTTGCCTAAGAAAGAAATATTTTCCAATGTCCTATAATTATTTTCCTCAATATCTATTGTTTTATGATTATCTATCTTTTTATGATTATAGCAAACTGATGATAAAAAGTAGCATATAAATACTAATATTGCATATAAATCCTGCTGATAATGATGAGGTGTAAACATCTTTGACAAACTTCTCATCACCATCAATCCTTTAGTTGTGGGATAAAAGTCGAGGGGAAATTGTGACTGTCACTTTTTATCTGTGCAATGCTGGGGGAATTCCATGGGCTTTGATAATGGAGTTCTTCCGCTGCAATCCTCAATGAAAACCAGTCCTTGGCTATGTTCTGCAGAGAGGTACCATTCATTATAATAGCTTATTCCCATTCTTTTGGCTGTGTTTTGTGGCTGCCAGATGTTTTGTGGTATGGGAAATAGCAGGATAATTCCATAAATCATGGTCTGGAGACAAGACAAGACAAGGCAACTTCCATGGAGACAGGGCACAAAATTGGAGTTGCTAGGACATTCAAAGGATGCTTAAATTGATTAAAGAAGAAAGACTTTAAAATAACGAAGTCTAAAGTCAATTAAATCCTTTTTAGCTTTTCTCCTGACCTTGCCAACTTTTCTTTTTCCTGGTCCCTCTATCTTTTGAAGTGAAATCTATCACACATCATTCAAAGCACAAACGGTGGTGATGTACTGTAGTCTGGCTTTAGATAGCAACCGGCAGGGAAAAATATGGTGCAGAGGCGTCTTCAGGGAGGAGGTCTGAAATGGAAGGGGGTGGGGGTGGTATTGCAACCAAGTCCCACTCCTTTTGTGTGTTGCACACACAACGCAATCACAGAGATACACACTCACATATAATGTGAAACTCCTTCAGGTGCTTGTACTTTAGAATAACAGAGCAATTATAATAGAGAGAGATGGAGGAAGACTGAAGAGAATTAAAATGTGGATCGAAGACAGGGTATTAGTTTCTTTGCTGGAAAGCAGAAAGGAAAAAGGAACATTACAGCCTGGGCTGGAAGTCAAGGTGGGCAAAAGGGAGAGAGGCCAAAACTGGGCAAGTGGGCCAGGATTGTGGGAAAGAACAGAACAACTGGACCCAGGCAGTAGAGAGGGATATGGGGCAAAAAGTAACAGAACAACAGAGTTGGAAGGGACTTTGGAGGTCTTCTAGTCTAACGCCCTGCTCAGGCAGGAAACCCTATATACCATTTCAGAAAAATGGTTTTCTAGTCTTTTTTTTTTTTAAGCCTCCAAGTTCTGAAGACAAGCTGTTCCACTGGTTTATTATTCTGTCAGGAAATTTCTCCTTAGTTCTAGGAGAACTAATTATTAATTAGAAAGCAAGACAAGAACCAATGGATGGAAACTAATCAAGGAGAGAAGCAATCTAGAACTAAGGAGAAATTTCCTAATGGTGAGAACAATCAATAGTAGAACAACTTGCTTTCAGAAGTTGTGGGTGCCCTATCACTGGAAGTTTTTAAGAAGATACTGGACAGCCACTTGTATGAAATGGTATCAACTCTCCTGCCTGAGCAGGGAGTTGGACTAGATGATCCTCAAGTTCCCTTCCAACTCTGTTATTCTATGTTCCATTAATAATTAGCAGGGAGAAGCTGGCCCATGGCAGTAGCTGAGGGTGAATGGCAGAATCTTATATGGACAAGTAAAGGTTGAAAATGGAAGGTTCCAGACTTTTAAAAAAGACAAACCAACACGGAATCTTGCAGATTTACAATCTTATTAGATTCCTGGCTGGATAAAGCATTAACAGACTGAAAGACAGATTTTTCTAGCTCATAGAAGATATAATGATAACTCTATTATTACCACAGAGTTGTGAGCAGTAGGATATCAGTGGTATAAACAATCTTTTCTCCCAATTATTCTTGTTTTCTCTTGAGATATTCTGCATCTGTTGGAATTGAACTGAATGCATGAAGTTCAGCCGGATTGTGGAATTTATTTACACCCAATGCTTGTCTCTTAAATTAATGTTGCCCTTCTCCCAAATGCCATCAATTACATGGGTGAGTAATCCAATACTCCTATTACTTTTACAGAATTGCTGTGTCAACAACATGTGGCCTTTACCCAGCACCCTACTCTGCTTGCTAGCTTCAACATTTTTAGTTTAGAGGAAATGGTTAAGTTGGAAGTTGGAAGACTTTGTGATTTTGTGCCACACTTAAAATAAAAATAAAGATTGCTTAAGGCTATTAGATTTGGCATGCAAATATCCTGGAGAATGGAACTCAATAGAAGCAAATAATTCCATTTTTTTTGTTTCTCTTTTAGTATAACAGAATAACAGAGTTGGAAGGGATCTTGGAGGTCTTCTAGTCCAACCCCCTGCTCAAGCAGGAAACCCAATACCTTTTCAAAGAAATAGTTGCCCAATCTCTTCTTAAAAAACTTCCAGTGTTGGAGCATTCACAACTTCTGGAGGCAGGTTGTTCCACTGATTAATTGTTCTAAGTGTCAGGAAATTTCTTCTTAGTTCTAGGCTGCTTCTCTCCTTGATTAGTTTCCACCCATTGCTTCTTATCCTGCCTTCAGGTGCTTTGGAGAATAGGCTAATTCCCTCATTTTTCTGGCAGCACCTTAGATATTGGAACATTGCTACCATGTCACCCCTAGTCCTTCTTTTTGTTAAAGTAAACATACCCAATTCCTGGAACTGTTCTTCATATGTTTTAGCTTGCAGTCTCCTAATCTTCTTTGTTACTCTTTTCTGCACTCTTTCTCGAATCTCAATATCTTTTTTATTTGCAGTGACCAAAACTGGGTACAATGTTCCAAGTGTGGTCTTACCAAGGTGTTATAAAGAGAGAATAGAATAGAATAGAGTTGGAAGGGACCTTAGAAGTCTTCTAGTCCAGCCCCTTGCTCAGGCAGGAGAACCTATACCATCTCAGACAAGTGACTGTCTAGTCTCTTCTTAAAAACCTCCAGTGATGGAGCACCCACGATTTCTGAAGGCAAGCTGTTCCACTGGTTAATTGTCCTCACTATCAGGAAGTTTCTCCTGAATTCCAGGTTGCTTCTCTCTGATCAGTTTCCAACCATTGTTTCTTGTCCTGCCCTCTGGTGCTTTGGAGAATAATTTGACCCCCTCTTCTTTGTGGCAGCCCTTAAGTACTGGAATACTGCTATCATGTCTCTCCTATTTCTTCTTTTCTTTAGACTAGCCAAACTCAAGTCCTGCAGCAGTTCTTCGTATGTTTTAGTCTCCAGGCCTTTGATCATCTTAGTTGCTCTTCTCTGAATTTTTCCCAAACTCTCAACATCTTTTTTGTGATACGGTGACTAAAATTGGCTGCAGTATTCCAGATGTGGTCTTACTAGGGTTTTTATAAAGTGGTACTAATACTTTGCATGATCTTGATTCTATGCCTCTGTTTATACAATCCAGGATTGTATTACCTATTTTGGCTGCTGCTGCACACTGCTGGCTCATAGTAAAATGATCGTCCAGTAGAACTCCAAGGTCCCTCTCACAGTTACTGTTTTTAAGCCAGGTCTTGCCCAATCTGTACTTGTACTTTGATTTTTCCTGCCTAAATGTAAGACTTTGCTTTTCTCCACATTGAAACTCATTTTGTTGAATAGGGCCCATTGTTCAAGTTTCTCAAGATCTTTTTGGATCCTGACTTTGTCTTCTGGGGTGTTGGCTATTCTTGACAGTTTGGTGTCATCTGTGAATTTGATGAGTTCCCTTCAATTCCCTCATCTAAGTCATCGATGAAGATATTGAAGAGTACTGGGCCTAAGACGGAACCTTGTTGTACCCCACTGCTTACTTCTCTCCATGTGGATGTACTGCTCTTGTGGAAAACGAAAGGACTCTTACGAATTCCAGAGGGTTTTAGCAGAGAGATTTATTGCGCAGGTTCAGAAGCAATAGCAACTAGCAATTCTGAACCCCAAGGGTGGGTTCAACTTCAGTTTTATACTTTCCGTTTCTCAGGAACAAAGGAACACACATTGTAATATGTTAGGTTCGTTTCTCACGGGTATACAATGGAGAGAGTTTGCTACATACATTGTATCCAAGTGCAATGTGCATTAGGTTAGTCACATTCTACTAACACAGCATTATTCCAGTAATTATGCAGACACATCATTATTCTAGTGATTGTTTATCATTCCACATTACTGCCATTGAGGACTACTCATTGAGTACTGTTTGCCAGCCAGCTACAGATCCATCTGGTGATGATATTGTCTATTCCACCTTTTTCTAGCTTACTATAGGTTGTGGTCTACTTTATCAAATGCCTTACTAAAATCTAATATACTACGTCCACAGCATTTCACTGGTGTACTAGTTTAGTCACTTTATCAAAGAATGAAATAAGATTAGTTTGGCATGATCTATTTCTAACAAACCTATGCTGGTTACTAGTTATAACTTGGTTTGCTTCTAGTTGTTCACAGATCTGTTTTTTAATTATCTTTTCTAGGATCTTCCCAGGTATTGATATTAAACTGATTGGTCTATAGTTTCCTGGGTCCGTTTTTTTTCCTTTCTTGAAGATGGGAACCACATCAGACCTTTTCCAACCCTCAGATATTTCCCTGGTGCTCCAAGATTTTTGAAAGATATGGTGCAATGGTTCTGAGATAACATCTGTCAGCTCCTTCAGAATTCTGGGATGTAGTCTGTTGGGTCCCAGTGATTTATATTCATCAAGGTTGGATAGATGTTCTCTTATCATTTTCCTGCTTATTTTAATTTTTGTTTCTAGTTTGTCTTTTGCAGTGGTTTGTGGGGTTTTTTTGGCATGTTGGGCTGTAGTTTCTTTTTGTGTGAAGACTGATGCAAAGAATGAGTTAAGCAGCTCTGCTTTCTCTCTGTTGTCTGTTATTTCCTTGCCATCCTCTCTCTTTAGTGGACCTACAGTTTCCTTAACTTTTTTCTTGTTGTTAATATGTTGGAAGATTTTTTTTATTATTATCCTTGATCTCTGTTGCAAGTCTTTGTTTGTTTTGAGCCTTTGCTTTCCTGACTTCATCTTTGCATCTTCTGGCGGTCTGCTGATAATTGGCCTTAGTTATGTGCCCCTCTTTCCATTTTTTTGTATTTGTCTTTTTTATCTTTCAGTTTGTCAGAGATCTTTGTGCAGCCATGCTGGTTTCTTTTTGAATTTCTTGTTTTTCTTTTTCAGTGGTATTGTGGTGGTTTGGGCTTTTATGATAGCATTTTTCAGAATTTCACACACTTCTTGGGTTGTTTTCCCCTTTAGGATTTTCATCCATAGAATCTTTCCTAGGTTCTCAGTTTGTTAAAATCGGCTCTTTTAAAGTTTAAGACACTGGTTGGATTGTTTACTACTGCTAGTGTTCACATTATATTAAATTGCAGTATAACGGGATCACTTTCACCCAAGGTTCTGGCAACTCCAACTCCATCACTTCTTCTCTATTAGTAAGACTTAAGTGGTATTAATACTTCATGTGACCTTGATTCTATCCCTCTGTTAAGGCAGCCTAGAACTGTGTTGGCTTTTTTGGCAGCTGCAGCACACTGCTGACTCATATTTAAGTAATTGTTCACTAGGACTCCAAAATCCCTCTCACAGTTACTACTATTGAGTGAGGAACCACCTATGCTGTATCTCTGCATTTGGTTTTTCTTGCCTAAATGTAGAACCTTATCTTTCTTTTAGTACCTCTGTTAGTCATCTGGATTTTTGCAGCCTATTTCTCAAAGCTCTGTTGGAGGAGAGCACTCTGTAGTATGAGGCTGCTCTTCGTTTCTTAAAACAGCACACTTCCAAGCACCAGAGTAAATTACAACTGCCAGTATAATTGGCTATTGTGTATGGAAAGCTTTAGAAGAGGGCAGGGTTTGACCTGGTAACAACTCTCATCTATGAAATAATATTTTCAAATCCCATGCTGCTGTCAGATACTAAAAATAAAAGGGAAAAAAAGAGGAAATAATGCTTATAATGAATCTGGCCTTGTGGCTTAGGACCTATACTAGAGCATTCAGCCATTTCTTGCTGATAGATCAATCTCATATGAGATAAACAAAAACAAACTTTATTTTTTTTAAACAAACTATAACACTTTTTAAATTTTATATATTCAAAATGCAGATATTCCACCTAGAAATTGTTCAACTACAGATTGTAAGCAAATAATAATTTCTGGCAGAAGATGTTGCTGAGCTGCTTGCAGTTTCAAATTAATATAAATCACAGACAATATTTTAAAAGGGAGAATATTCTCATGCACACTCTGAGATTCATTGAAAGGCAGGTGTAAAATACAATTTGCTAATTTGTAAGAAAACTAAAGAACTATCAACTAAAGGCACATAACAACAGAAATTTAAATCCTAATGCAATATTCCTGGTTCAACAGTTTATTCAACTTTTGCAGAAAGAGAAGAAATGATCCTTTCTTTCAAGGTTTTCGAATTGTTCCAGTTTGGGGTTCTAAACATTTTTCAGAGGCAATGGGGGAGATAAGAGCCTTTATTTCATATCCAATCTCTTCCCCCAGCTTTGCTGGCCTTTGTTTAAAAATCAAGTATTTTTTCTATTTCTGGCAGCATTAAAGGGTATAGGCATTTGATTTTCTATATGATCTTCAGTCTGGCATACAATCAACCTTCATAATAGGCCTTCTACTCCAGTAGCTAGATTGATTGGGCTAGTTCTCTAGGCAAAATGGATTTAAGAATAAATAAGCCAGAAGGATATTATAGTGCCAGGTTTAGGATGCTGAATGTGCCTATCCTGAACTTTATTTAAGCACTCAGTCATGGAAATAATAGTTCAAATTCTTAATTTATTTATTATCCAGCATTGGATAATAGGCTGTTATACTATGAAGCATATCAGTACCCAAAACAATAGTTTTTTTTAAGCATGTTTTCTGGTACAAGCGACAGTAATTTTTGCAGACAAACAATTATGATTTTAATCCATTCATCTTTGTTTTAGCTGAAGACAGTTCCAGTCAGCCAATAACAAACCCTGGCTTTGAACTGAATACTGATCTTAAACAAACTACTGTGTTAAATTAAAGACAAACAAAGCATATTGCTGCTTAACATGTATATATTTCTCATGCTATGTGACAGAGATAAAATATACTTGCAGATGAAGAAATGAATGATAAATGTTTTTTAAGTGTTAACTAAATTGTGGAGTCCTTGGTATGGTCTGAGCTTGGGTGTTTGCTTTCAGAGTTCCATTAACCAAGTAGGTAACATATGGTAACTGTAGTCCAGACATCAGAAAATTAAGTAGTAAGGGGTAAGAAGTAGGACTAAGGAGGATAATCTGCCTGATCTTTTCTGCTCAAACTTTAAAAATAGAAGAAACCAAGCAGAAGGATAGCAGACAAAATTAAATAAAGAGAAAAGCAGGAGGGCAGGGACCCAGATTGCAAATGGTTAAAACGTAGTTCTCTATCTCTGTATTCCATAACCAAATTATTTCTCTGAAGGTCATCCTTTTGAAACTGATTTGTTACCACCAGTTAGATACCCAACCTACTTTCTGTTGAGGTACAAAAGTGTAATTCAAGACAATGGCTTAGCCTTTGGTTGGGCCCATTTAGACTATCCAAATAGCCCTTCATCAAAACACAATGTTTCCCAGGATAGTTCAGGCTGCTAAAATTGGAAGCCCCTAATGCTGGCAGTGAATCTTTCACTAGCATGAATTCTCTGCAGATAGAAGCTGTTTCAAGCAGTCAGGCATCTATCTCTGAAAATCAATGTCAGTTAAACTAAATTATCATTTCATTCTAAAATTTCAACTTATCTCCAAGGTTATGGGATATTTTTTGTGTGCAGCGTAGCAGTGATAATAATGGCTGAGTGTCTTAGCCATATGTAAGCCTTTTTATGACTCATGTATTTTAAGGTGGAAGATGACTAATAAGCAACTTTACAAGTGAAATCACATATACAAAATTGGCCTCCTCTTATATTTTACTGCAGGCAGGGTGGGAGCAATTTGAAAAGTCAGGTTGTGAGTGTGAGTAAAGTCCTACCCCCTTTTAATGTGTGCCCCAGCTTTCTATTTTAATTTATCTTCTACAAAGATAAATTTTCCCTTTTTTGAAAAAAATGTTTATCTCTTGTGCATACATACAGTACATTTCTCCATTGCTTTGGGCTCTTGTGGCCCTTAAACAGCCATTCTCAACCTGATGTTTTCTTGATAAGTTGGATGGTTCTTATAATCTTGTCTCTTTCACATGGGACTCTAGGACATTTAGCCACCGACCCTTGGCTGCGTCCACTTCGCTCCCAGCCACCCACCTCAGCACATTTAAAGCCAGCTTTCCTCTCTTGCTGGCCCTCCCCTGGCTATTGTCCATTGCCATATGGTCTCTTGGCCTTCCGTCCCCCGCCCTTCTTTATCCAGGCATTTTGCTGCATGGGACAAATAGCCCCCATCCAGTCAGGTAGTGAGAAGAAGCAATGGTGCTGTGGGGGCAGAGGGTGGGACGATCGCAGGGGCTGTGGGGGAAGGTGCAGCGTGCAATGAAAGAATTTCTTTTAAAGCCCCACAACTCCAAGTTTTCTTTAAAAGGGACTGTGCTTTCAGATCAATTGGGTGGCTCCAGAGCTGTAGTTCTGATGGGTCATACAGAGGGGGACAGGGTCTGAATTATAAAAAGAAGCTGCAGCACAAAAGCATCCTGCTGCTTGGGGCCACACAGATCTGTGGGAGAAGCAAGTGCATTCTGGAGAGAGAGAATGGAAATTGTGCAGGGGAGGTTTGTGTGCTTAAGTGTGTTAAACCAATGCAATGTTCACATAGTATTACCTGCATGTATAAGTGTGAATAGAGTATGGAGGGTCGACAATAGGGGCGGATTCGGGGCTCCGCAGTTTGCGGGCTCTTCCAATACACCGAAAGGGTATCAGCATGGATCTCAGCTCATCTCTCCCAGGCCCCCTCACCTTTTTCTCCTCCATTCAAGCCAGTCTGGTTTCAGTTCCCCTTCCTCCTAGCGCCTGTCTGGCCCCTGCTCCCCTGTTAGATCCCTACAATGAAGGGGCTCTGCCAAGTGAAATGCATCTGAATGATTTTAGATTTCTCCACCAAGTTTGTTCCCCCCCTCCTAATGTTCGCTTTGCTAACCCATTCTAGGCCTCATGTCTCCTTCCTTTGCTCTGCCTGTTTTTTTAATGTTGTTTGTCTCTGGGGTCAAAGGAGCCTTCTACTCCCCCCCAACCCGCGAACCCACCTGCCCTTCCACAGCTGGTTTGGAGGATTTTGGAGAATAGAGTGTGAATTGCCCTCTCTGACGGCTGGCAGCTTGTAGTCAGCTACAGAGGAGGAAGAGAGATGGCCTGTCTAGAAGAGGAAGCAAATGGGAAGCAGGTTTGCACGCACGCACGTGTATATTTGTGTGTGCACGCATATATTCTTATGCACCCTCAACAGAGAAGATTGAAAGAGAGCTGTAACCTGTTCTGCATACCAGGCTGGGGGGGAGGGGGAAAAAGAGTCTCTGTACTCTATTCACACTTACACATGCAGGTAATGCTCTGTGAACATTGCATTGGTTTAACACATTTAAGCACATACACCCCCTACGCACAATTTTCATTCTTCTCTCTCTCCAGAACACACTTTCTTTAATTAGCCTATGATTTAAATCTCCTCCAGAATCAAAGTTTTATAACCATTTTCTGCTCAGTACGATAACCCCTTCTTTCAGTTCCTGCTTGCTATGGAGAAATTTAACACACTCTTCCTTTTGAGGAAAATGAGGATCATGAGTGAATATTACTTCCAGAAATGATATGTCCTTTATAGGAGGGGATTAATTTAAGGTTTGGCCCTATCCTGCTGTTAACCTCTGGCCAATGTGAGTGACTGGAGAGTTCTGGACTGAATCCTGTTCTTTTGTTTTTCTCTAATTTAAGCCATTCAGATCTTTTTTTAAAAAAAAAAATCTGAGGACTAAAGGTTCAACTTTCAATTCCCAGCTTTTGGGGGCTGATGAGAACATCTGGAATTCTGAGAACACGCTTTGGGCACTCTCAGCCCAGGGCTGTCATGGGGATTGTCCATTCATAGAATGGCTGCCATGAGGGATGGGTATAAACAATTACAATGCACCAGTTGATTAGACTTCCACCTGACAGCCTCTCAGATCTCCCCTCCTTCAGGAGGCTCTTTAGTAATCTTGCTTACTTTTGACCTTTTTCTGTTCGGGGTGAACATTTCCAAATAAAGAGCTGGACTTTAGTTACCTATCACATCTATGGCCTAAGAATGCTTAGAGCAGGGGTTCTCAACCTTGGCAACTTTAAGACTTGTGGACTTCAACTCCCAGAATTCCTCAGCCAGCAAAGCTGGCTGAGGAATTCTGGGAGTTGAAGTCCACAAGTCTTAAAGTTGCCAAGGTTGAGAACCCCTGGCTTAGAGATTTGTTTTGATATTTAGGGAAATGTAAACAGTGTTAGAGGCTGGTACATTGTACTGTGATATGATTTTTTTTCTATAACTCATTTTCTCAATCTTTAAATTAAAGCTCCCCTTAAAGTGCAAAAACAAGATGGAGTAAGTAGTCACCTGTGCACCCTGAGGTCTTAAGCATGAAGAGGTAGTTAGTTCACATAGTGAAAGAAATTATTTGCTCAAGGACCCTATAACCTGGATGTGACTAGAGGAAAAGACTTTGAAATTTACAATTTGGCTTGGTTTATATTTCTCTTAATCCCATTTTTGTCCTTTTGAAAGGGTAGCATTCTCTGCTTTTCCAAAGTGCCAAAATTCTTGATGCACTTGCTTCATTTCTACTACTGCTTTAAAGAAATAAAGAAGGAAAGAACAGAATAAGACCCCAGGCTTGAAAACAAAGTCAGCAGAACAAAAAAATAATAATAATAATAACTAAGTTAGAGAGAACTGTTAGATGTTTGTCTAAAGGACCCCCCCCGCATATCTGATTGCATTATATCACTCCATAATCAAAATTCTCTGTTAGTTCCATTAATGAAATATTTTTAAGTTTCACTAAGTTTCAACCAAATGTATTCTCCCCATGTCCCATCGATGAAGCTTATTTGACAGAGTTTTCCCTGTGGGGCCATAGTACACAAATCTTTGATATCTATTAATGAATGACCCATCTCATATTTTTCTCCCCCAGTGTACTTTAGGTTTCCAAAACCCAGGTTTAGGTTTCCTTACTCTAGCCTAAATCTAGAGGGTTGTACAGACATAGCAGACCTTTTTCTTTCCCTGTTCCTTCAACAACCTTTTTAATTCACCTCTCTAAAAATGGCAGTTCTTAAATCTTCTTTTGTTCTATGATGATCCTCTCATTCTGGAGTCTGTTCCCATTTCTGTTTAATCAAAGCAGCTGGCATCCTCTGTTTTGTCACTAAATGCATCTTTGTAGGGAACACAGTATCCCTATTCTGGAAGGTAAAAAAATGATAAAAGAATGATAGAGGGACACACTTCCCCCAATGTTTGCTTTGTGTCATTGTTTAGCAATGCTGGCCAGCAATTTAAAATTAAGTCTGCTTTAAATAAAGAACAGTTGACTACATGATTCTATTGCTAAAATGAAAATAGAAAATACCCTTAGCTTTTGCTGGTGTTTTGCTACTTGACATAAAATAGAAAGGATATGATTCACAATGGAAAGCCAAATGTTTGGGTTGTGTGGCAAGCCTATGATTACACACTTAGTCCATTAGTATCAGAACCAGATTGTAAGCCTAACATTATTGCGATTGGCTGCATAGTCAGCCAGATGTTTAGACTGGAACTGGCATTTTTATCCACCGATTGAATCCTTTCCAAGGACCTGGAATAGGCAGGTGTTGTTTTATTGATGGTATTGTCACAAGATATAAGATGTTGCAAGTAAAGTTGACATTTACAGTTGACTGATATTGATTTTGTCAATGCCAATGGTGTTCAAGAGGTGCTCCAAATGTTTTGGAATTGAACCTAAGGTGCCAATCATTATTGGTAACACCTTTGCTTTCTCTTGCTATAGTCATTCTATTTCTATTTGCAGGTCTTTGTTTTTTGTGATTTTCTCCAGTTCTTTCTCTTCTATTCTGCTGTCTCCTGGTAGTGCAATGTCCACTATCCAGACTTTTTTGTCTTTTTTATCAACAATAGTTAAAATAGGGGTTGTGCAAAGGTGCTTGTCTGTTTGAATTCTGAAATCCCAGAGCACATTAGCTTGATTGTTTTCCATTACTTTGTCTATTTTATGGTCCCACCAATTCTTGCTTTCAGGCAAATGGTATTCCTTGCAGATCTTCCAATGCATCATTGTTGCTACTTTGTCATGATCTTCCTTGTAATCAGTCTGTGCAATCTTCTTGCAGCAGATGCCTAGGTGGTCCACTGTTTCTTCAGCTTCTTTGCAGAGGCAGCATTTGCTGTCTGTTGTTGTCTCCTCAATTCTGACTTTGTGTGCATTTGTTCTAAAGCAGACATGTCAAACTTGCGACGTATTGGAGCTTTTTCCCCATTGCCGACAATAGGGTGGGACCGGTTTCCTTGCGATGTGTCCGGCCCGCGGGCCGGCAGTTTGACACCCCTGTTCTAAACAATTCATCTTGTGTAGCCAGAATTAGCCCCTTGACCCTTTTCTTCAATTTTCCTACTCTTAGCCATTGCCAGGGCTTGCTGTTATTTGCTTTGCCTGCTATTTATTTTATGTATTGACCATATAATACTTTGCCTTGCCATGTGTCTTTTCTGTTTTTCATTTGGTCTTTCTTGTAAGCCTGTTTGGTGGTATATTATTATCCCAGTATTTATTTTTGGTCAACTCAAAGCATTAGATAGATGTTTTCTTTTTCATGGTTTTTTTTTATTAAATTACTCTAAATAATTTACCTTATCCAGTATGGCTATATTAAAACATTTCACAAATATTAGTGAGTATGGTGGGTTGTCCCTTGTCATTCTTCAAATATTTTAGTTTAAGCAAGAATTTTTGAATTTGTTTCCCCAATCTTGCTTTGAGTGACCATTTAGCTCATGTGAAAAATCCAGCATATACTACACTTGTAAAAATTATTTCATATTCCTTGAAATTCTATAGGTATCTTTCTAAACCAAAAACCCTCCAGTTTAGTTCAAATATAGCATTTGGTGAAATATGCTTTTAGATTACTGAAGAAATCTAAAGTAACAGTTGGAAACCCTTGGAAGAAACAGGAAGGGAACTCTGTAAAACTCTTTAGAGTTGATTGCAGTTATAATTCAGAGGATGGAGGCATCATTAAAAAAATTTAAAGGAATTTTAGAGGGGTTTACTCAAAATGCTGGACTCAGTAAAGGGTGACTGGCATGGCATCCTACTGTCACGTCAGCTGAAATTTATCTGACCACAGTGATACACAAACGTTACCATATGGACCACCAGTTGAGGCTCTTTTGTCTTGCCAAGCCGAACAAAGGAACTTTACAAAATGCAATTTGGAAAGGGAGAAAAAAGGAGAGGTAGTATTGAACAGATGTGTACAATATGCATGCAATAGTGTGTTAAACCACCATGAACCAATATGCCATTATTATTAAAGGGTGTCTGGTTTCTAATTAAAAAATAATAATCACCTGTCTAATCCTGATCTGCAGAACCAATTTAAGGGGCTAAAAATGGGGGGAAGTTTTCCTCTGCCTCATCTGGCAGTCCTCTTCACATTGAGGTGCTAATCTTCTCTCCACCTCCAGCTGCCTTTCATGAGCCTTTCCCCACGTATCTTACGTCTTGGTGGATGCCTGCTAATCTCCCCCATTCTTGTACACCTGGAGCTTTCCTGGACACCTCCCCTTTTATTGTTGCTTCAAAAGGTCTGTCCGGAAGGTTGCTCTAGCACTAAAGACAAGCCTGTGTGGTATAAAAAGGGGCTGGGGTTGCAGCTGAAGCCTTGCAGATGTTAAGAGGAAGAAAGGGAGAGAGAGAGACCGAGAGAGGAAGAGAGGGAGAGAAGAGGGAGAACACTCGTTGCAGCAATAGGTAAGTAACGCTCTTGCCTTGGCTGCGCTTTAATTCTTCAGATACTGGTCCCGTAAGTTTCTATCTGAAAGGGTGGTAAGGCTTGCTTTATTCATTTTCTTCCAAGTGTAGGTGAAGAAGCATTGCCTTTAAAGTTCTGCAGCGCAGATCCCCGCTGACAAACATCAGGAAAGGTAAAACTCAGATCAGGGCACAGCAGGAGATAGTTTTAAAGGCAATGAAGCAAGTTGCTGTCCATGGCATGTCCCCTTTCTAACTTTCTGTCATATTGCAGATAACTTTTACAAGGGATCTGATCCACTTTTATTTGCACCTTTCCCAGCCAACCGAAGAAGTGGTAGGTAAGAGCTTATTTCACATGCATAGTTTTGCTTGCTGTTTTTGCAGACAGCATCACTTCTGTGCTTAATTGTTCAGGAGTTCTGCCTTCGTAGACAGTTATGAATGAAATATCCCAAGTGGGCTGAATAGTTAGAATTAAATAGGGCAGCAATTAAGGCCTTCTGAGAAACAGAACTTTGTGGTTATATAACTCCTCAAGAATAAAATCCATTTGTGTCTTTTTATTAGAGCTTTGCCTTACACATCCATCCTTCTAGCTTCAAATCTATATTCAAGAATGTATGGGATGACACTTTTTCTAAAATAGAATTAGTTTTTAATAGATTAAAACTATTTTAGTCTATTAACTTTTTAATCTAACAATTTTTTTAAAAAAGCTTGCTTTTTGCAACTAGGAGAAATAACAGTTTTATTTTGCTATGAGGAAATAGTTATCCCCTAAAACACATGTGGAGGAAAAATATGAGAATGTAAGATATCTTAAAGGGGATCTAATTCACTGAAAGAAGAGAATGCACATTTTTGACACTGATGATGAGTAATTCTTTCATGGAGCTGTTATGCAAATCAAAAGCAGTTCCATTATTTAGGAGATAAAAAAATCCAATTTTGTTATTACATGGAGGAGATGTAAGAGCCTGAATGTAGTAACATTATGGTAGTAGTATGGGAAGAAGAGGGAAATTCAATCTGTAGCAGGTTTCACTTGAAATTTGGTGTTTCCTAACCATTCTTCTCCTAAATACCATGGATCCAATCTCCTGCAGAATTTTTCTGTACAAGTCTCACAGAAATCAATGAGAACTGCCTAAGGAGGCTATTGAAGTCCAATATAGGACTTCAGATTCATTTTAACATGACTTATACTAAAAACATCCTTGAGGAACCATGTCCTTGGATCCAATGAACCTTCTTCTCTTCACAGCAGTCTTGGTCCCCCATCTGTGGCCTTTTCTCTTGTTCTATTGCAGTTTCACCATGGAAGAGGAATGTACTAAGTCTGACTGTGTGGAATACTTGGCAAACTCTCCACTTTAAAAATATTTTATTAAATTTATATGCCGCCCATCTCACTGTTGAAGCAACTATAACCTTCTATGCACATTTCAGTTGTTTTTACTCCCTTCTTATTTTCTGCTTTTTGTGTTCTTATTCGTTTTTTTAATCATAAAGTCTCCAGTTGGTATCTTCAACTGCCAAGATGCTTAGGTCTCATTAATGAAGGTGAATGTATGTGTCCCAGGATAATGTTGCAGGATCCAATCTGAGTTGGTCACCGGGACCAGAGGCTTAGTCTTCCAAGCTTTCAAACTCATGCTGGAGCCCATCCTCAGGGAACATCTCTTTCACTAGAATGTGTTCTGGTGAAAACACATTCTGGTGAGAACATTTTCCAGTGAGAGACAAATTCCCTGAGGATGGACTTCAGCACAAGTCTGAAAGACTAAACCTCTGGTCCTGCATGCTTAGGTTTCTCTCACAGCTTCTCTACAAATTTCAGACTTATATGTATGCACTAAGAACAGCTTACAAAAAGGCACTTCCTTACAGGATTCTTCAGATTTCATCTTTTAACTGGCATGCTGGTATTGTAATATTAATCTTCTTGATGGACTAGCAATCTAACTTGGTAGTAGAATGATAGACATCCCTGGACAGCAGCCTAGTCATTTTCTGTTGAGAGCCACATGGGTCTGTGAAAGTTTCAGCAGACCTTGAAATAACAGAGGGGGAAAGTTGAAATGTAAATTTTGAAATGAGAGAGGGGAAAAAACCAAAACCATTTCTTCCCCTGCAACATATGTGTTTATTTATAGGAACATTCTTGAAAATACCTGCTAAGAATAATGACACAGTATTGCCCAACATCTGGAAGAGATTTATAATAATTTTGATGTTTCAAATGTGCATAGAAAATAGGCTTATTTGTGCATAGAGGGTGGAGGTAGAATAGTATAAATAATCCAATGAATGTCTTAGCCTACCATTAAAGAAGTTTAGCTTCACTCCTTTTTAGCTTTGTAATACATTTCATTTCTGTATTTCTGTGAGATTAGCAGCTGTAACTAAGCATGGTTTACTGCAGGTTTGGGTACTGGACATAGTTATAACATCATAAACCATAGTAATAGTTAATTTCAGCCATTGGGACTCAGGGTTTTTGGATAAAAGAACATATTCAGTGGTCTTTTTTGTCATGAAGGTTGCACCTCTATTCATGGCAAATACATGAAGAATAATCTAGGAAAGGCATTAGCACCACCACCTCTGGCTAGTTTAACACATAATTACTCTAAGGAATGGTTTATATTAACAATGGCTTATTGAACAAATCACAATAGGCTGTGTTCCCATATTTTCAGTGGTTTCCAAATATGGTGGCTAAATGTATACAATAGGATAAAGGCAAAAGCAAATCAACTTTATTAGGGTTTGCCATATATAGCCTGTGTGAGAGAAGTTAAGCAAATTAGTGGGAAAATATGTTAGAGAATAGGGAATATGCATATCTCCGCAAGTGCCAACATCTAATGTTCAAATTGTCTAGCGCCTTTTGGGACAAATACAGTAAGTACATCTGGGATTTTGATAGCAGGTGATAGGCATTGTTACAAAAATGATGTCATGGTGGATATGGTTAACTCTTTTACAATATTTAAACAAAGGACAGGGCTGTTGATTCTTTTCCCAAGAATGTCCCCAGGTCTATGTGAGTCCAAAGACATTAATGGGAATGCATTATGCTTGAGACTGGATGTTAGTTTTGCAGCCTGCAAGCTCCTATTATTACTTAAAATAAGTAGGCAGGTACCAAAAAATGTGCCAAAGGATTTTGCTATTCTAAGTGGGAGTTAAAATTTGGGAGAGATTTCTGAAGAGATACTTACTCCTAGAATCATTGGAAAAATATGTTTGATGGCAATTTAGTATTATTCATCAGTAATGCAGATAGAAGAAATGAAGTAAATCAAGCTAGGTAGTGAGCTTAGGATAAATCTGGATCAAAACCTTTGACAACTCATGCACCCCATCATTTCATGCTACATGTAATCCATATTTTGTTTTCCTTCCATTCAATTGTGCCTGATTCTTCCAGACTGCCTGGACAGGTCCCTGCACTTTCTTTGGCAAGGCTTTTCAGAAGTGGCTTGGCATTGCTTCCTTCCTAGGGCTGAGAGAAAGTGACTGATCCAAGGTCACCCCAACTGGATTTGTGTCTAAGGTGGGATGAGGATTCACAGTCTCACAGTTTCTAGCCTGATGCTATAACTGCTACATCAAACTGGCTCTCTATAATCTATATTACTTTGCTGTCTTTGGTGGCCAATATTTTTTATCTCAGCAGGAACAGTCTTCTTCCTCTGAAGATGCTGAACTCCCAGTGGAGAAATCTTTGGGCCATCATGGGAGTTCTGCTCATCCATTCAGTGGCAGGAGTGCATAGCCTCTGTTCGGACAACAGTTGGTGTTGGGACATGGACACAGAAGTGAAGATGATGGTAAGTGGATGGTTTACCTAGGTCCCTCTTTTTCTTAGATGGCTGTATTTGGGAGAGAAGGCACAGAACTTAGACCATCCAATGAAATGGTTGTGAATTAAGTTCAGGTAAACTCAAGGAAATGCCTTATAATGTTTGTATGGAATTCGTTACCCAACATTATGGGTGATAGTCACTTGCTTATATGGGGATTAAATAGAGATTATTGTCCTTGATGCTCTCTGAGCTTGGCTGTTGTCTTGAAAACAACTGATGATGTTACCTAGCTTAGATAATGAAATGTCTGCAAGAAAACAACCAAGTTCAGAGAGAACCAAGGACCCCTCATTTCAAACCTGAGCTACAAATATTTTCCTTTATTGATTGAAATTATTCAGATTGATGAAGGCATTGTATATAATCTGTGATTAACTTTTTGATCATAAAAAGCCTACCTGTGTCTATTTCACAGGCCCTTCTAAAGTCCCGAATAATCTAAATCAGAGTATTTACAACAAAAGTCTGCAACCAGAGTCCCACGCTTTCATATAGTCCCTCCAAAGGATGGGATATAGTCCTCAAAAAATTCTCCGGAAGCAACTTGGAATGTTTAATATGATAAAAGGAGGAAACTATTATATACTTTGGGAAAATTCATAATTTAATTACAGTAAATTTTATGTATGTTTGTATGTATGCTAATTTAAAAAAAAGCCCAGTGGCAACTGATTGTGGCTACATTACATAATTAAAATCAACTAATATTTTTTAAATCATGCATTATCTATAGACTGGTCTAGGCTTTCACAGCCATTATCTGTAGTGCAATGTTGAGCTTCAGAGCTTCGTAGCTGTGCTTGAGACAATAAATCTCCTGATATTTTGTCAGCAACTATGGTTGGCATCTTGAGAGTATCTACTCTTGATCCCAACCTTAGTACATTTCCTTAGCATTTCCTTTTGTCTTCACTCCTTCCATCTCTAAAAATGTTGTAAAATTGGGAAATATGATGATGTAGTGTATTTGTTTGAAAAGATCCTTAGCAGCGCAAGCAAGCTTTTTGCAGTCAGAGACCACATTAAATGTCAGTCTGTCTATCTGCCTGTCTGTCATTTATCATCATCTATCATCTATCCTCCTCCTCCTCCTCCTCCTCCTCCTCCTCCATCTATTTATTTCTCCTCTTCCCCCCTCTTTCTCTCTCTTCCCCCCCCAATGGGGGTCTGAGAGATATGATACTTCGTTAGAGGAGAAAGAATAAATTTTCCATCTCTTGTTTTTGTTTCATTTGTTTTTTTCATTTAAGGCAAAATGGTAAGCTGTGCTGAAGTTTAATCCATCTGTTTTAACCCATTCTTCCAGAAATCAATGAATTGCCTTTGAATCATCTTTGTAGAGGGAAATGTAGTCCATGGGCTCAGATGGTATAATCCAGCTATAGAAGGAAACCCATTGATGTAAGGGACTATGGAAGGAGAGTGTACCAGGAGCAAGCTAAGCTGAGTTACCCACTGAAAGGAAACTTAATTTCCCTTTTGTATTATCTTTGATCTTTTTTTCCAGACCACTAGTCTTTCCATTTCTTAAGCTTTTATAAAGCATTTTAAAATTAAAGCCAAACACTCTGAAATAGACACCTTTTTTTTCAGTTCTATGTCAGTATGCACAGCAGAGCCATATCTTGGCATGTCTAGAGCTCAGGGAGAAGTCAATCAATGAATGTCAATAATTGATACCTTTTTAGTTGCTGATAACTGAACCCTGTCTCCTGAACCTAAACAAATCAGTTGGAAGTCCCTCATCTACTACTTAAAAAAAAAATACTCTTCCACAACATCATTGCGTATATTTGGTGGTTTGCAAATAATTAAATAAATAAATAAATAAATAAATAAATAAATAAATAAATAAATAAATAAATAAGAGAGACTGATAGAAATGCTGGGAAGGGAAGGGAACCCTCATGTTCAGCCGGAAAACCTCAAGGGGCATTCCAAATGTTAGCAGAATGGTGGCAAAATCTTTCCAAATGTCAGCTCCTGGGCAGCATGTGGTGGTAGGCAGTGCCAAACAATACACACACAAACACCAGAACATTAGAAACTGGTTGGTGAAACGGCATCTGACTTAGTTTCACACGGAAATGAAATAGTTACACTGAGCATGGAAAAAGGAGATATGTGATGAGAATACCCTCCAATGGAAAACAGAACTCTGACCTGGGTTATAGAAAGACTGAACTTCTTGATGTAGTAGCAAAGCCAGTAATTTTGTAGATTTGAAACATCAAAATAACTATTCCTTGCTGGAGAAAATAGTGGGGGCATGAGGCATTTATAATGGATTAGAGGTGGGAGGGCTTCAGTAATGTGGGAATTGCTGGTAAGTCTGGCTCCTAAAAGGGATGTCTGGAAGCTCAGGATGTTCATGGAAGAGAAAAGGATCTCATTCCAAATGATCTTGAAGAAGGAAAGGCAGGATGTACATCCAATGAATATGTGAAGCATTGACAGGAGTAATTTTGTCTTGCTATCTAACTTCATTTATGATCTCAAATCATTTATCTCACCTAGTCTAGGATTCAATTTCCAACAATGGCTGGAAATTCGTAAGTGGGAAATTGAAACCGAAAAATGTTCCTTATTTTTTTTTTTTTTGCCACCTTATCATCACTGAGAAAACCAGTTTTTGCTTGTTCCTGTCCAAGTGAAACATATAGGAAATTCTTTCAGTGGGAGGATGCAAAAGCAGGTACATCAGGAGTGGTTTGACTGGCTAGGTGAGATTCAGCCAACTTTTTGAGGTACCAACTATTCTTAGATCAAAGCCTTCTCCCAAGTTGCTTCCTACTTTAAAGGAATACATAATCCATGCGCTAATAAGATTCTAAATATGATTGAATTAAATTTAAATAGCAACAGTTCAGCTTTAGAAAAACTTGCCTGCAAATTAAAAAAACACCTTGCAAAAAGCTGGTGAGTCTGACTCTCATTGTTGAGGCAGTAATCATGAGAAAACGAGAAAGGCAAATGAGCTCTAGGCTGAATTGAAACTTGTACAGTTGTTTTGAAATCAGTATCTCCCTGCCTGTCCTCCCCTGTTTCCATTGCAGGAGTGCCTCAGGGCTTGCAGAATGGGTGTCTCAAATGAGTCTCCAGTATATCCAGGAAATGGTCACATGCAACCTCTCTCTGAAAATATTCAGAAGTACATCTACTGGAACAAATTTGGGAAGAATAACAGCAACGGCGGAAACGTAGGCAATAAAAGAAAGGACCTTTCCAGTGACTCCGGTGCAGATCTCTTCTCCACCTCTTCAGAAACCCAAGACAGCTGGGAAGGAGGAAGCCACCAAGAGTCTCGAGAAAAGCAAGAAGGCAAGAGGTCCTATGCAATGGAGCACTTCCGGTGGGGGAAGCCAGTGGGCAGGAAAAGGCGACCCATCAAAGTCAATCCGAATGGGGTGGAAGAGGAATCGTCGGAGAGTTATCCTCAGGAGTTCAGAAGAGACCTTTCCTGGGAGATGGAATACCCCAAACTTGACTCGCCAGAGGAAAAGCAGAGCAGTGAAGCCACTAAGGTGGACAAAGAAAAGCAGCCGAGAAACATAAAAAATGATAATGCTGCCTACAAGATGCACCACTTTCGGTGGAACACCCCAGCCCTGTCCAAGAAGAAGCGCTACGGTGGCTTCATGACCTCAGAGCACAGTCACACTCCTCTAGTGACTCTTTTTAAGAATGCCATCATCAAAACTGCTTATAAGAAAGGCCAGTAAGGGTGAGGGAGATCAAGACCAACAGCACCTTTGCAGGGTAGCAATGGGGAAAAGGGTCTGGGCGCCTCACATATGAATTTCTCTGACATATTTCATGATAATATTATTAATGAATATCATTTATTTTCATTGTTCTTACTTATTAATATTAAATAAGAAACTCACTGCTTAGGAGACACTTTCACGTTTGCCTTCTGGTTTTGAATATACCAATAATTGGTGGGAGGCGTGGGTGACAGATGTTTAAGGTGACATCTGCCATGGTGTGTAAGTTAAGCAGGAAGAAAAGCTAAAGGAGTAGTTATCTTTCAGAGGGACAGATTATTTTTATATTTTAAACCAGCTGTACAATACTGTAAATGAAAGGATTAAAGTTATAAAATACTACTACTAAGAATAACAATACATTTTTTGCAAGCTAACTAAGTGTCTGAGATTGTCTTTTGGTTATTTGGAGTGCAATCTTCATCATTTCAGAATCTTCTGCTTTGCAGCAGGCAGGGATGCAATGTTGAATGGCATCAACATTAAAAAAAAAGTTCAGTTAAGAAAAGTCTCATTTTTGGAGGGGAAAAGAGACTATATTTGGACCTGCCTTTGTGAGCTAATAGTTAGTCCAGAAACGGGTAGACCAAAAAGCAGGCAAGGCCAAATCACTCTTACACACGTATCTCAAGAAAAATGGGTGCCACCTCTAAATATTTACCTTTCCTCCCTATGTACCACATTACATTGGCTACCAAATTTTGTTGGGGAACCATTCTGTGAGTTTCAAGAGTACATCACTTGGCCACAATTTGACTGAAAATGTGCCTGAGAACCAACCAAAAGATCTTCCACACAACATGTTTTGATCCCTCAGTCTCTCTCCAAAGCATTTTGATGCTGATTTGGACCTTGGCTCTAGTGGACAGTGGAACTCTGAGAATAGGCAGGGAATAGCCTGAGGTAATTGATGCTCCCTCCAGCTAACCAATGGGAGAGGACCTAAAAATCACCAATGAGACTGTGCCCTGCCTCTTGAGTGGTACTTGCCTTTAGAGTTAGAAAAAACCCTCACAAATCCCATCCTATACAAAAAATGTGTGTGTGTGTGTGTGTGTGTGTGTGTGTGAGAGAGAGAGAGAGAGAGAGAGAGAGAGAGAGAGAGAGAGAGAGAGAGAGAGAGAGAGAGAGATTATTTGCTCTCCCCCCCTGTGTTTGCAGTACCTGTGGTTGTTTATTCTTCAACAATCTAAGCTGTCAGAGCAAAGGAAAACTGCTTGGCCATCAAAATGTCCCAAACTGGAAATCTAATGTAACTCCATAGTTTTCAGACAGATGCTTTAGCAGCCAGCACTTCATAGATTAGGGCCATGGGGCAGTGGTGTGGGGGCTCAGGAATGGCAGACTAGAGTTGAAGGGGTTGAGAGGTGGGGTGAGGCAAGGTTTCATTGTTTACCTCAGCAGGGAAAATTTAGTCCAACAATGAAACTGGAATAACACTAACTAGAAGACTCAAAGGTGTTTGTTTTTTCTTCAAAAGACAGCTGGGCTGTTTTTTTTCCTTGAGGAAAATTTTGAGTAACTGTAACTCCAAATATTTATTATGGCAAAATAGTTTTCTAGGCTGGTAGGTATCTGGGCATAAGATTTGGTGTAAGTGAATGCAAGGAACAGAAAGGAGCACACCAGGAAAACAAAATGCAACATATGAGACAGTTACATTAAATCTTTTGTATGGATAAACTAAGTAGTGTGGCCATTCACGAAGAATCATATTTTGTTTTCTTTTTCCTTCAATCTCATGCTTTAAATATTACGCTTTATTCTCTTAAAAATAGTGCAATCCAAATTGGCAACAGCATTTAACATTTATTTGAAAAGGGCACCCAGATATCTTTATTCAAAAATAAATAAACTTTGTCCTTCATCTATAAATGACCTTTGGGAAGATCAACAGTAAAAAAGCTTCAGCTAATACCTAATGCAATCTGTTCCCCCACATAAAATGCATATTGTGTATTTTAAATACCACAATTACAAAATATATGGTATTTCAAGCTTTCTTAGATCTAGCCATAAAAAAGAATGAAATATTATTTAGCTTGGAAATGTTCCACCTGTTCCTAGTGTAGAGTCACATTTTATCTTGAAGCTGTGGGCTTTACCTGAACAAAGGGCTGGGAATTAAGTATGTCTAAATATATAAATGCAATTTCAATGGATAGTAGATTTCAATTATTTATTCAGCAGTATGAATTGTTCAATGGTTGAACTTCCCATTAAATATTTTGGTAAAATCAAAAGATTAATGTGTATTCTAAGAGGGATTTACATTATTAATTCCTATTAGATATCTATACAATAGATAAGTTAATGAGAAAAACGTTATTGCAGGATAAACCCCTTTGAATATCCTTGGCCAAACTGAGGTTATTACATGATGATGCTGGTTTTAACATGCTAGATTTTCAACTATATCATTAAGCCTTAATTTTAAATTTTTATTTTTTGAACAAGTTTTTTTTTTATGATTATTCCCCTCCTTCGGCCTTTTTGGAAAATGAATGTGTAACACTTCTGAAACCTTGACAAATTTATGGCCCAGGTATACTAACTCTAAAAGCTACCAGGCATATTTGATTATTTGTAAAAGGTTACATTTCATTTCTGAATCACATGAGAAATTGTAGAATAACCCAAATTTGAAAATAGCATGAAAGATGCTTTACTGGAATGCTTGGGCTAACCAAGAGATCAGTACCTTAGTTCACTTTATTTCTAATAGTTATTTTAAAAGCTTTTGAGGGACTGAGTATTGAATATGACATCTACAATATTCATTTGGCAATACATATAAGTAATGTATTATGGAATCTTGGTTGTTTGTTTGTTAATGTTTCATTAACCAACTAAGCAGTACCATCAGGGTGAGTGTGGGATTTGCTCTCTCTTTATACAGTATACAGTAGCTTGCTTATCTAGTGTTGATGGGGGTGTGGTTTTCTCAACTGTGCCTAAATTAGTCTGGGAAACTGTAAGTATCCTAGACCAAAACACACACACACACACACACAAACACATACACACTAGGGAATTCTTAGAAGTTTGGTATTCAGACAAATCATCTATCAACAAGCACATAAAATTAAGCCATATTTACACATCATTCAAGAGACAAAAAAAGCTAAAAACAAAACAAAAAGACCAGAACATGTCCTCTCCAGCAGCCAACACCCAGATAAAGCTGGGATTAATATCAGACAAACAAATAATCAAGCAGCCCTACAACAATGAAGTAGCACACAGTAGTCCAGTGATGGCAAATCTTTTAGAGACCGAGTGCCCAAACTGCAACCCAAAACCCACTTATTTATCGCAAAGTGCCAGGGCTGCATCAGCATTGTGGTGCCCTCAGGGTGGGGGCACTGGGTGGGCGTGGCTGCAGTGGTCACAGCAGACTGTATGAGCAGCCGGGGCCAGGGCAGCGGGGGCCAGTCCCTCGCCATCTAACGTTGCTTGCTCGCTCACTTCCTGCCCTGTCGCTTCTAAACGCCACATGTTCGCTACTCTGACGAACTCTGCTGGGGCAACGGTGGGCGTGCCCACAGAGGGCTCTGAGTGCCGCTTCTGGCACGCGTGCCATAGGTTTGCCACCATTGCAGTAGTCCTTGCAGTGTCTGCTCTTGACACGGCTTAACTCCAAGGGTTAATACTGTACACTCTGGTTTATGAAGAGGTGAACTGGATGAGTTTACTACCTATTGTCAGTTTTCCAGGTGCAGTTGTGGCAAATAGTCACTCACGTGCAAGTCTTCCACAGCTGACATGATGACAACTGCATTTTTTTCCAGCAGTTCCAAAGTTCCATAACAGCAACATATTTAAATCCTATTTCACTATTAACTGAATCACCACAATATATCACTCAACTTTACAATTGTAAAAGGCTGATCCTGGAAACTGTTAAGGATAAGAAACATTTGGTCCTTTGGACGTTATGACATCCTTCACCATTGACCTGCTGGCTTAGGGTTGTAGGGAGCTGTAATTTAGCAGGAGTCTCTTTTATCATTTGGCTCCTTTCTAACCTGCTTGTTTATATGAGTGTTATGCTTAGTCTGCAGAAGACTGATGAAAGACTGTCACTGGTCCAGATTTTGTCTTCAGTCTACAGCTACATTCTTTCCTTATACTTTAAAGGTAGGATTTCCACAATCCCTGACCACTGGGCATGATGGCTGAGGCTGATGGAATTTGGAATTTATCTCAAACATGGCAAGCAGGCCACTTTTTCTTCTTTTTAAAATGGTCAATTAAAACCAGATGATTGAAGAAGCAGCTGGTATGTTGCCACAAATAGCACCATATTATATATGTTTTTATCTATATGAGTTCTAACTCAGCAGAAACCTATGGGCTTTCTTAGTAAATAAAAATGATGGCTATTTATAGCCTAGCAGTCCAGGAAAAAAACATAAGGGTAAACTTGGCTGGTGTTCTGGAAAAACAGAATGGGCGAGAGCCTTCTAGCAAATGATTGTTCTAAAATCTTAAGCAGAATAGAATATTTTTATAGGTGGCAAGAGTCAAGAATTGAACTGGGAACTTGTGTATAGACACTATTATTGAAGCCCATCATTACATTTTGCCACTAGCTCAATTCTGTATTTGAAATTGAAATTGTAGGAATTCTGGCAAGTTTGTACCCAATTGCTCTGATGTTTCAGGCCAAGAAATAACTTTTCAAGGGATGGAAAATGTTTCCTAAGAATCTAAAAATTCACTTTTCTTAATCTCTTCGTCTCTTTGAGGGAATCTTCAGGCATTTAGTTATAGAATGAACAGAATGACATTATAATGTTAGGCAGACAGGCAGATTTACTGTGTGCAAATATCACAGTAGGCAGATAGAACTTACTTGGAATCAGGACTATATGGATCTGCAGGAGAGAGCATGGCAACCAGTGAAATATGGATCATAATGTTGTGATGCAAATTCTGCCCTGTCTTTACTTGTATGCAAAGTTGTAACACTAGTATGAAAAGTCAGAGGTGTTGTGACATCATAATATACATTTCACAATTTTTGTGTAATCTTGGTTAGGAATACATTCCCGTGGACAGGACAATAATTCCTGGTCATGCCCATCTTCTATCCTTTGTAGAAACCACAAGGCTGGAAAGAACATTTTTCTCCATATGGATGATCATCTTTGCAGCAAAAAACCCTCCTTTAGTTTCAAAAAGTTGCTATTTTTGCCACAGCTGAACAGCACATTTCCTTACTTTCTCTTTGTTCCTCCCAAACAATATGCGTCAGTGTTTTCTTTTTCATTAGAGTGGAACAGTTTTCTGCACATTTTAAAAATTAGAAAAGGGCAATTTGAAGCCTCAGGATTGTGTGCAAGCCTTCAATCATGCTCCCTCCCATTTAATAGCAAGTCAGGATGGAGCCTACAACAGTACAACTAAAGTAGCACTTGTTTAAAAGGATAATGGGTTTAAGAAAAGGAGCAGCATGTCTATTATCATCTTGGTTTATTTAAATCTCTCCCTCACCTTACTAAAAATCCTTCCTGCCATTATGAGGTTTGACATACAGGTTAATGAAGAAAGAGCATTAAATACTCTTAATAGTGCGAAAACAATATACCTGAAAGCCTACCTATGTGGCATGGCCTTGTACCATCATGTTCTCCAAAAGATTAAGTACACACCCTGGCACCAAAAAGTGCCCTTCCTTTCATTAGAACATTTGAAATGAAGAGTAAAATTTCAGTTATGAGAAGGGAGTGGAGAGGAGGGGAGACAAGAGGAAGAAAATCCAAGGGAATTACTCTGAATAAGGAACCACACACATAACATAAATGAGACAAACCCACAGAGAATAAATTCATTTTATGTAATGGATTATCAACATTCGCTTTTACCAGAGAGAGATTCAATTCTTCAACACTATTAAAACACCTTCTAGAAAAGGGAAGCAAAACAATTTGCCACCTTTTCCCACAGTCTATAAAAGGCTCTGGGGATGCACTTTGTGGCTTTTATCATGACTGAACACGGGTTGATCACGAAGAAGGAAGAGAAACCAAGTGAGTGGACTCTAAGGGAGGTGTCCAACCCTCTTGCTTAAAAGGGATGTTGAATGGCTGCTCCCTAACCCCAGGAGCTCCCTGTAGCTCACAAAGGCGCCATGATAGCATTCAGCATGGTTCTGGAGGATTTGTTGCTCAGCTTCGTCTTGGCATGCAGTCTGGCTCTCAGTAGACACACAGATCCGGGAACTTCATCTCATACACTGGGATGGAATGGTTCTGAGGCTGGCCATAAGCAGCTGTGATGGTTCCAGAAGGACTGGGAGGGGGTCTGCAATGGAAGGGGACAGGAAGACAGGAAAACAAGCATGTAAGGACAGGAAGATATAAGACATCTAAGAGAAAATGAAAATAGCAACTATCTCAAAAACTAAACTACAGAATGAGATGGGAAACTTTGTTCCACCAACTGGGAAGGAAGAGCAAGAAGCAAGCGCAATACATCATTATTTGAGGAACTAGGAAAGCTTTCCTACCTCCCCATCCCATATAGATTATGAATCATACTAACATATTGGTAAAGGGAAAAGTCTGAAAAGTTGGCTTCTTGGGGCTGTGATCTCTACAATGATAAACCTTTGGGCATCTTAATGCTTTTTGCAGAAGCTCGAGTATTTGGTGGAACCCATTGCTACTAGAGGCTACAAACAGCCAATAAATAAATAAATAAATAAATAAATAAATAAATAAATACAAACTAGAGATTTTCCTTGAACCACCTAGCTGCTGTAGGATCCTGTAAAAGGCAAGTGTTCCTTAGGAAGAAGCCAATTGGTTTAACAGAATTCCTACAGAGGATCTAAAGCACCCTTGCTTACTTCAGATTGATTCAGGTCCTTTATTGCCAATCTTGCTGTTTTGATCAACCACTATAATTGCTATTTCTGCTAGCAATCTGCTGCCTGGATATCCCTAAGGAGAAAGTTATGTCACCTTCCCTTACCGTATTGTGATCTCAAAAATCTGGTTGAGCTTGCTCTGTAGTAGAGTTGCCTGCAATAAGAATATCATATTGATTTTAAGTACCACAAGTAGAAAGTCACCTTGTAATGAACACAAAGGGATTTTTCATAAAAGTTTGCACCAAATTGTATTTATTTTTTATGGCACTATAACAAAATCCTTTAAATTAAATTTACTACAATTCCTCCTCCCCAACCTAGAGTGGATCCCCTTTCATGGGTAGCTCTGCAATTCCAGTGGTACTAGCGATATCTTATTTCAGAGTAAGTAGAAGCACTTTGGAAAAATCTTTTATTTTATTCATCGTAGGCATTTTAATTTGGGGGATGATGGTGATTTAATTTATGACACCAGAATAACAATCCATTGTTATGATCAACATTTAGACAATTAAAAAGGTTGAAAATTAAACTATACTCATAAACCTTCCAGTTTGAAAATGGAATCCTGAGAACTGCAATTCAAACTGCCTGAGCTGAGCACTTCAGACCCCATGAAGAAGAAAATGTCTATTTAACCAACATCTTGATCTTAAAACTAATTTGATGAATAGAGGAAGTTGCTTACACCAAACCAGACTCTTAATGGCTTTGGGTAAGAATCTATCTAGAAAGGCAGCAGCTCTTTTGGGTGCCAGACAGCAAGACATTTTTCTCCCCTTTGTTCTCTCAACACAGGCCCACAGACAACCTTTACGGCACCATCTACTTTGTACCTCCTCACCTCCTCAAAATGATGTGTGGTTCTTGATCATTATAAAGTCCTCCCCACACACCCCTATTTGCTCTAGAGAGAAATGCTGCATTGCCAGGGTCTGCAGTTTAATTGCTCTGTATATTCAGTGCAAATGAGAAAACACTGAACTATGGGACTCCCCCATTCTGACAATGGTTTTTGACAAATTGCCTCTTGTTATGACTTCATTTTTTTTTACTTCTTTTGTCTCCCTACAAAGTCTTTGTTATGGACAAGATCTAGCACACTTATCAACAATGCAGTTGACTTGATCAGAAGCTGGAATTTGCTCAGCACCTATTGGCCAATTCACATTGCTCTGAGCACACACACAAACATATCACTTGGCACTACCCTCCATATATATGTGGGCCTGAGTTGTAGGAGTGACTAGATATCTGATTTTGCAGGTTACTGCTGTGTTCTGAAGCACTTGTCATATCTTACACAAGCTCCTTCAAAACTAGAGCATTTTAGTGCTCTTTAAAAGAACTCTAGAAATGTGTTTCAAAACAGAAGCAAAATTCAGTAACCTGGGGATTTCACCAGTTGCTTTCCTTAATTTGTCCAGGATTAGAATTTACAGAAAGCATCACGTTGTCTTTATTGCTGTGGAAGATTAGGGTACAAATATGGAGGAAACAAATTTTATGCAGACATCTTTTCTACCTGCTCAAATATTTGAACAGATACTTGGGACTGTGTGTGCCCAAAACAGATGTCATACAGCATGAGATTATCCTTGGACAGTATCAGAATAAAGGGAAAAAAAAATCTCTTTTAATAATATTGTAGAATGCTGATGCAAAATTGCTTCATTTCAAGCTGTCTCTTCCATACATCCTATATTGTCTGCATAGATTGTCTGTGCTGACCTAGCACAAAAAACACCACTTCCATTCTGGAACACCTAAAACTATTTCAGCTTGTCTTATCAGTGGACTGCAATAGGACAGAGGTGACATCATAACTGAGGAAACATGATGATGGTTCACTTTGGCTATTCTACAACCTGTAAAACATTGTTACTGATCTGTATGAGCAAGCAAAATAAAAAATAATCTTATTCAGCTTTTATCAAGCTGAATCAATACATAAAGAAGCATCAAGAATAAATTACAATACAAATAAAATATATTTCTCTTCTATTGCCATATGGTATTCAATCTATCCTACTTATTTCAAGACATGCTATTCTCTGTATGAAGACTGTTCCTCAGTATATACCAAGGGAAACATTATAGGCAAGCAGAGCAGGAGAGAGGGGACACAATAGGAAGAAGATACTTACTCGGGCCCCACAATGAGCTGCAATTTCTTCAAAGGGAGCTTTCTGGAATTTTTCAACCACCTGCCGCCGCCTTTCCCTCTCTTGTTCCTCTACAGCAATACTGTCAACTAACAAGAAAGCAAAAGAAATTAATGACTGGGGAGGAGTAGGATTAAAATCCTGCCCATTTAAACTTGAGTTCAGCTCCCTGGTTTAGGATGAAAGCAGTTTGTCTTAATTTTCAGTTGTTTTAATTGCTGTGCTATTATTCTGGGATGCATATATAGAATAGGAAAAGGGTGGAGGGAGATAATTAGATCAGAGATTTTCAAAGCTCCCTTTCCCCCAGTCAATCTAGTTTTAGCTGAAATAGTACTGCAGGCCAATTGTATTGCCATGAAAAGACTTACCAATTGCTTTCTTGAGGGTTTCATACGTGATCTCTTCAGCTGGTGCTCTCTTTGGGGGATTGATGGGAAGAAGAACACAAACAATGATAGAGAAAGAGTATGTTAGAAACTAGGCGTATTAAAATCTGACAAGAGGTTTAGAAAGACATCCAACTTTAAAGGAATATTAGTCATAAAGAAACTTTATTTAATAGAAGAAAAATTGAACTACCTCATCAAATGAATAATCTGTATAATGTACTATCCTAAGAATATAAATAAATGTTAAATCCCCTTTTCTATATTCTTGTCTGTTTTGCACCCCTCTAGCTAAACCTCTTTTCCAAACAATTCTGCCACATGCCCAAAACATTCCTCCTTGCTGCATGCCAAACTTCCAGGTGGCCCAAGGTATTAGAATCCATGCTTCATACATTTGGTTAGGATTTGGTAAGCAGTCCATTATTTTCTTTTCTTAAATACTACTATGGAATTTGTTTACTTAATGAAAAGCATTTGTTTTAAAAGGTTAATTCTCATCCTTCTATGAACTGTCTTGTAGCTAAGAACATACAAGTATGACAGATTCAGAACAAAAACAGATGGATAAGCACAATATCAACAATCTGAGAGTTCACTAGTCTTGTTTTTACATGCCAGAATAAAAAACATTTGGCATTTCATAAATGCTTACCCGAAGTAGTCTGCTGACCAATTTGAAAGAAGAAAAAAATCACTGAGAGTTATCTTGAATTAAAAGTTTTTATCCTTGACCTACCATAAAATCAGAAGCTATGTGGCAGCACCTCTATGCATCTGATGAAGTGAGATGCAACTCATAAAAGCTTATGTCTTTTATTAAAATCTGTGAGTCAGAAAAGGTGTTGCCAGACTCCTGATTTATTGCTACTATAAATACAGATTTTCACTTAGATTAACTTTCCATCAAATCACAGATTGAAAAAGCCATTTAGACCATTCAGCCCAATTTGTTATCTGTGCAAGAATCCTAATTAAAGCATCCACAACAGGATATTCAGTCTCTATATGAACACATTCAGCAAACTGGTGTGTTCACCATTTCTTTGGAGAACTGATTGATGAATTCCTTCTACTACCAGTCCCCCCCCCCAATATTCAACTGTAATCTATCACCTTGATGACCCATGACTGCTGTGCCAAATCTGCTATGAATCATATTGTGAAGTATGTGGATGACATGGCAGTGGTGGGTCTTATTTGGGATGATAATGAAGATTCTTATAGGGAGGAGGTGAAGGCTTTGGTAGACTGGTGCAATAAAAATAACGGAGCTTTGAATGTTAATAAAACAAAGGAGATCATTGTTGATTTTAGAAAGAGCCAGCATACTCCACTTTGTATCAAGGCTGCAGCTGTGGAGATGGTCAATAGTATTAAGTACCTGGGGGTACAGACAACTAACAATCTGACTTGGTCTCTTCATATGTTATCTTTAGTGAAGCATACAAACCAGCGTTTGCATTTGTTGCATTGGATGAGGAGAGCACATCTCTCTTTCTGCCCTGGCCACTTTTTACAGAACCATGATTGAGAGTGTTTTAACAAACTGTATCACTGTTTGGTTTGGTAGTAGCAGTGCCTCAGATAGAAGGTCCATACAGAGAGTGATAAGGACAGTTGAGACGATTATAGGAAGCCCACTTCCTGTTATTCAGGATACTAGTTATAAGCGCTATGTGCTTAAATCTCGAAGCACTGTTAGAGACAATTTATTAACACCATCAATGTTCCTTTGGTACCTGGAATGCAATTCATACTGCCTTAAAAATTTGAACTTGGAAATCTAATTCAACATAACCAATAAAGAAACATATGGGATGAAGTAAACCCTTTTCTAACCAAGTTGCTGTTACAGATTATGTTTTAAAGCTTTCCATTTCTTATTGCCTGGGCAAGTGAATTCAATAAACCAGTACATAATGTCTACTTAGGTCCTTAAAAAAGTGCTCCATGATAGATACAAAATAAAATAGCATCTCAAAAAATATTAGCAATGTTGTGAAGAGTTCAGAATAAAGTAAAAAGGACCTCACAAGACTGGTAACAGATTCCCAACCATCCATTTCTCATTCAATTTATCCTTGCTGAGCCTAACCAAAAATATACATTGAGAATAGCATACCTCTTCTTTCTCAGGGCTATTTCTGGATTCCACTTCAACTTGTAGAGAGATGGTCTCTCCAATACTCCTCCTCTTAGACAGTCTGTCTTCATCTAAAAGGGAAAGGGAGATAAAATCATTTTCTTTCCCAGCTGGAAAGGTTATGTTTCTAGCATTTTGTAGGGAATTATAAAGCAAGAGGAATTATTTGGCCCTGGTTTCCTCAAATTGTACTGTGACAGTGATTGATAAATAAACACATGCTGCCTTAGAGAAGCTGGATTTCTACAATATTCTAAACTCTTAATATGAGTTAACAAAACATAATTGAACATTTATATACAAAAGCATAAATCATATTATGACTCAACGTGACAGCCTATTTCAAGATAGTAAGGTACTGAGTTCCCATAATAGGTTGAATCACTAACCAACCTGATTTTTGCTTAGTTTGGCATGTTGTGTGAATCCTATCAATGAGTTGAGTACTGGTTCACCCTAGTCCAGCTTCCTTTATCTGCTGTCTTTGAGATTGTTGGCTACAGTTACGGCCAAAATAATTATAGTTATAAGGTTATTACTTAAATTGTGGAGCATGCATTTCCAAGACAATGAGAGCTTGCTTTGATTTCCTAGCCCTTTTGCTTGTAATCCTTTAATTCAAAAATACTGTGAGCATGTTATTTGTACCATTGAGACACTGAGAGGACTGTTTTACGCAGAACAATGAGGAAGTTTATAAGCATAGAACACTCCTGAAAGATAGGCCAACTTGTGACAATGAAAGGTGCCACCAATAATACATTTTAAAGCCTAGGCATGTGCTTTGTTTTAGGAATTAGTTATAATTACAAAATCTTCAATTTTCCTTGAAGTTTTTAAAGTATACCTTGCTTTCAGAATGGCTTATCTTTAGGCAAAATTACAAATCACTGAGGATATTTTCCCCAAATCTGAACCAATGTTTATATAAGAATAAGTGTGACTATGCAAAGAACCATGAACATTGCTTCTAAACCAGTAGTGCTAGAGGCACAATGACTTTCCAATCTTTGCCTATTCTCAGAGCTGTGCCCCTCCCAGTAAGACAAATACCACACTATGAAGCAACAGCACACAGTTCTTGAGATTGATAGACCATACAACTTTGTTTCACTTTTTTCTGTTTGGGTGAGAGACCCAGAAAGTTTAGAAAACTATAAGAGGAAAATTGCAAATGTTCAGTAAAACATGGATAAGAAAGAATGCAATGGATACCCTGTAAATGTAAGAGTTAAAAATAAAGTGATGTTGCTGTGCAACTCAAACCCTGCACAACAAATAACACTGGATGAAACAAAATGAGCACATTGCATAATTTATCCAAAATTGATGGTCTGCTTAAGTTATTTCTGCTTTTGCTACTCCCGAAGTGCTTTATTACATATAGAAAGAGTAGAGTTTGTTCCTGTTAACTGCAGTGTTTCAAGTAGGCTGCATAATTGAATTCTGTTCCTTCAAAAAGCATTTTCTGGAATGTTGTTCAGCTAAGTCTTAAGCAGGAAAAGACAATCTTCATTTTATTGTACTAGCTAAAAAGCCTCTCATCCTCTCTTCAGTTCTTCGGTAAATGCAAGGAATTGAATTCAGCTCACCAATTTTCCATCAGAAAGCCATGGTTGATAGAGAGAGTGGGCTGTGTAAGTACAGACTAGTCTAGAAGTCTAGAAAACTAGAATCTCTCCAAGATCCATTTCAGCTCTGTTATTCTGTATTATTCTTGAAGAACCAGAGTTACAAAGAACAATCTTGTGTTTTCTGTGCTTCTCACAATTGGGGGTGAGGGTGGAAAGAGTGGGTGGAAACCCACTCCCTGGGTTTCTCCTTTGCAGGTTACCACAGGGCAACTCTTTCTCACTTTTTATTCAATATCTACATGGAATGGATGGGTGAAATGATATGCCAGTTTGAGATTTGATTAATTATATCTGCCAATGTTAGGTTGGCCAAAAGAGGCTGTTGAGATTCTATTTGAGTGTCTGGAACTACATGGGTCTGGCTGGGAAGGAACTGTCTCTGACTCAATCCTATCAAGACCAAGTAGCTGAAGATGCTAGGGCACCTAGATTTAGAGATGGCAGAAGGCTATTCCTTCAGCAAGTACATTAAAACCAAGAGGGATAAATGAAACACAATGCTGCTGTATTTGAATCCAAAGCCCAGCTGTATGAAGCATAAAGACAACAATGAAGAATCAACCATCATCAATTTGACTTTTTGGAATACTTTTAAGTCATAACACAACAGAAATTTGCTCTGAAAAGTAATGATAAAATTCTTCAGTAGAGAAAATATATGACCCATTGCCCTCATACCTGTCAACTGAGGGATGTAAGGTGTGCTGAGTCTATCTGAATTGTAGCCACTCCCTCCCAGCACTTCACTGATCTTGCTTTGCCGGAAGAGGATTTCGGGGCCAAGGTGATCCAGGTTCCGTGACAGCCTTTGGGTCAAACAAGAGAAACAATAAATGACTGTCCCAATGACTCCCCAAGTACCCATATCACTCAGCAAACGGTCTCCAGGGAAGGAAGGATAAATGTGGAAAACAGAGCTGAAAGCAAATGATGGAATAATTAAGTCGGTTGAAAAGCCCACTTGTTCCAAGCATTATGTAAACTAAGATTTCTCAATCTTATCGATTTTAAGATGTGCAGAGCAACTCTCAGAATTCCCCCAGCCAGCAATTCAATTCTGAAGTTGAAGCCCATAGATCTTAAAATTGCTAAGGTTGAAAAGTACTGATCTAAGTTACAAAGGGATATAATCAATGTATTTTAAGCTAACAATGGCTCTCATACCTGGGTTTCTCTACGAAGACACCTTCAGGGAGCAAGTAGGGAGCCTCCTTTTTCCTCATCTCTATAACCTGGAGAGAAGAAAAATACAAGACTTTTTTACCAATTTGGTGTGCTCAGTTCCCACTACTGTGTTTCCCCAAAAATAAGACTGGATCGTTTTTTTTTTTTTTTTTTGCCTCCAAAAGAGGCACCAGGTCTTCTTTTGAGGGATGTCTTACTCACCTCCAGCACTGACAGCCCGACGCAGTAGGTCCACTTCTTCTGGAGCCGAAGGAGCAGCTTCATTCCGCAGCTGCATTCTGGCCTGCATTTTGCAGTCAGGCCTTTCGAAAAGGTCTATGCAGCCAAGAACCGAGCTATGGATTCAATCCATAGCTCGATTCTCGGATGCAGAGGCCTTCTGGAAAGGCCTGTAATTGTGAAATGTAGGCCTGACTGCAGAAGATGCCTCAGAAGAAGTGGGCCAGTAAGGAGAGGCCTGACTACAAGGTAAATGGGTGTGAGGCATGTGGGGCAGTTCCCACCCCCACCCTATCTTGATTTTTAGGTGTGTGCCTGGCCCCAAAACTTGGGCTTATTTTTGGGGTAGAGCTTATATTAGGCCCAGTCACCAAAATCAAGCTAGGGCTTATTTTCGGGGTAGGCCTTACTTTCGGGGAAACATGGTATAACAAATATCAGATTTTAGTATTATCTTTGGATGCTCTGCCTGGCAGCTCTAATATGCTCCCCTTCTCTGGGTTTCTCAGAGATATGGCCATAGTAAGTATGAGCAAGTATTGCGACATGACCACCAGGTACAATTGCTTGTGACTTTATCAACACTAGTCTAATGTATGTCTAAATATTACTGGATGCCATCATTGGTCCAGTGCAGGACTAAGAGATGCACAGAATGTATTAGAGTTAAGAAAGCACTGCTATTCAGGAATCTCCTGATTAGTACTACTGGGTAGCAAATTGAGTTTTCAGTATATTAAATCTGGGAGCCTGGTGACAATTTCCAATATGCAGTTGTTAATAGAGGCACTTATACACACAGTTCTTAATTACATCTTGCTGAAAGTTGATAAAGTTGGTGCTTCAGAATCACTTCCTTCCATATGACATAGGCAGTGATGGAATGGCAGGAAACCACTTAGTGTGATCATTCTGCATCATATATTGAGAGGCAGCAAGAAGAGAGACAGAGGAGAGACAGCCACACTTTTCAGGAAATGTCCAGCAAGGCTTTGGGTGGATGGGTTTAGTCCAGAAATGTCTGATAGATGTGAGTACTTTGAGGCTGTAGGTAGTTCACCTAGCATAGCTGGGGATCACAAAAGGGAAAGTCCTGCTTGTGAGTTCCTTAAAAATCCCACTGGTTTTTACAGGATATGAAATGCTGAGACTTCATATTCTTATGACAGGTTTCCCCAACCCTGTGTACTCCAAATATTTTGGACCGCAGCTCCTAGAAATCTGAACCAATCTTTTTGGACCAGTCTGAATGAGGTTTCCTGGTAGGAAAAAAAAACAGATAAAGAAAATATAAGCAAAGGTAAAGCCAAGTGGCAGACCTCATGAATATGCTGGCAAAAGGCAGGCACAGTGGTCAATTGGCTGATTAGGTTCAGGTAGGCTGCTCCAAGGGCATACAGGGCACAGCGGCTGTACAATGGCAGGTTATCCTCATTCACCTGGGCCAGTTCCTGCAAAGAGGACAGACAGCATTGTAGTGAAAGAACAAGCAAGCTCCCCCAACCCCCATGTAACAACAACAACAACAACAACAACAACAACAATAAAGTTGGAATGGACCTTGGAAGTCTTCTAGTCCAACCCCCTGCTCAGGCAGGAAACCCTATACCATTTCAGACAAATGGTTGTCCAGTCTTTTCTTAAGAACTTCCAGTGTTGGAGCATTCACAACTTCTGGAGTAAATTGTAGACAGCCAGACATGTCTGAGTTTCAGTTTACCTGCACTCATCTTGGATATAGAATCTGTATCGGCATCAGAGCCTGAAGGTATATAAAGCCAATAATCCAAATCCCATCAGAGAGAAAGAAAAAAAAAACTTTTTTTAAAAACCAAGGCAGTAGTTGGGAATGGCCTCAGAATTAACTGGCCTAAATCTGGGAGGATTCAAGAAGAACTGAGGAAAATATGTTTCAGGAAAAATGCTATCTTTGAAAGGATGGGTAAAAATTAGATAGAAATGCTGCATGTTTACTTTTAATATGATGTGCATGATTAAATTTAATTTTGATTCTACTTATTACTAGGATTGATCTCTTTTAGTATCAATTTTTTTATTAGTTTATCAGAAAAAGATTTTTTTGCCTTTATGGTCAAAGAATTTGAAAGAATATAGTGAATTTTGCTAATATAAATGATGATAGCCTATAAAGATTAATAAGTGCAAACAGAAATATTTACTATTTTCCACAGCAAGAAAAAAAGAGATGGTCAAATTGATTGCTTTATTTAAAGAAAAGAACATATTTAATTTTATTTTCATTTGGAAATCACTTCTGGATTTTGTGCTTATGATGGGATTGATCTCTCTTTCAAAGCAAAGGGGCTGGGTTTCCCTTTTGGGGAAGATAGGGCTAGGAGTGGTGCTATAAAATCTATTTCCTTTTTATTACAGATAGTCCTCATTTAGCGACTGCTTCATTTAGCAACTGCTCATAGTTATGATGGTGATGAAAAAGTAACTTTGTGACCAGTCGTCGCATTTATGACCTTCGTACATCTGTAAAGCAAAGGAAAGCTGAAGTAAGGTTATAAGTCCAATCATGGTTTCAAGTAGTGACTGCTTCACTTAATGATACTGCCGGTCACTTGTGGTCACAAAACAAGGAGTACCTGTAATATATCATTTGGTTCTTTTACTTTCCAGTAAGGCACAAGGACTATGGGTCTCTAGCTCACACACGAGGCCTAGGGGGAGGACACCAGGAATAGTTATCTTCTAGTAGACAAGTGATGACAACACTAAGGAGCTAGGATGTGTAGACCTGGAAGAGAGAGGCAGTTGAGGCCCTTTCCTCCTACAAAATTTAGCTCTGTGGGTACAATTATTATTGAACCTGAGCATGCATTAGATTAGTTCCTTTATCAACTTTATTTTAACAGATCAAAACTGTCCCAACTACTCTAATTTATTAACAATATTTTTCTTTTGAAATTAATATGCTTTATCTTTGTGGTTTGAATTAAACTATATTGTTAGAATTCAAGAGCATTTTACAGTAATTGGCAGGAATTGTCTAATAGCTCCAACTCTTTACATAAAGTACATGCAAGAAACTCTTGCAAATTGCTTCTTCAAGGAATCTAATGAATCCAAGAAGGGCTGGAATAAAAAAAAAACATACATACTTGACCTCTTCCCACATTGCATGCTTGTGATCTGTTTCTTTTTAAGTTTTTCTTACTTTTAAAAAACAGAAGCCAGCCAGAGTCATTTGGATTCAGGCACCTTCTAAAATGTATTAAATTGCATTAAATAAATACTTTTATAACCAGATGGAGTCTAAATACATGTGAAGAAGAGCAAATATGGGTGTGTGGCATATGGAAGAGGGACATATTTATTTATTTAAAAGATTTACATAGCAGCCCATCTTCTAACCAATTCTGGATGGCTCTCAAATCAAAAGCTAAAGCAACATATTAAAACTATAAAACTAAACATACTGAAACAGTAAAAACAACATAAACCTGGCGCCCAGTCAAACTTCTAATTTCTAGTCATCTAATCCTTATCCCAGAGTTTAGGGGAAAAGCCAGGTCTTCAAAGCCCAATGGAAGACTAGGAGGGTAGAACTTCAGTGGACAGATGTTCCATAGGGCAGAGGCTGCCACAGAAAAGGCACACTTCTGAACTCCCATCAGATGGCAATATTTAGGGGAAGGGCCCAGGAATGTGCCCACCCTATCTGGCCTGGTAGAGAAAGGTGGTCCTGCAGATAACCTGGCCTTGTGTTATAGTCTATTGCCATGTGATATGCTTTAACTAGCAGCTTGAGTTGCATGTGAGAAGAAAGTGGAAGCCAGTGCAGCTTGCACAAAGCGTTACTTGGGCAAACCTAGGGTTCCCCATTACTGTGTCTGCTGCTTTATGCTGGAACTGTTGAAGTTGTAAGATGGTCTTCAAGGGTAGCCCCATACAGAGTGCATTGCAATAATCCAAATGGGAAGTGACGAAGGCACAAGTGACAATGAGCAAGGCCTTCTGGTCCAGGAAAGGATGCAAGTGATGCACCAGATGTATCTGTGCAAAAAGTTCCATAGCCATGGCTGCTGCCTGCTCTATTTCTATTCACTTGTCATTCTGCCATATCAGTTGACTCCTGTGCCAAAGATACCATATGCAAAAGGAGGCAGTGGGTGTTTGTAATACAGATCTGCAGGTATGTTGAAGAGGGCTGTGTATCACTTTGGATTCAAAGGCAAAAAAGAAAATCCCAAGAAAAGGCACATTTATTTAATGAATTGCAGAGATAATATATTTGTGTCTCCATGACCTCTAAGGCACATTTCACTTTTAGATCCAATAGGCTAAAAAGTATAGTAGTTAACAAATCATAAAAGAGGGGTTCACCAGCTTTTGCCCTCCAGATGTGTAAGGCTAAAATCAGGACATGAATTGCAGTTGAATGCATCTGGCAGGGGAAACTGATTTCGAAAGGATTAGAATATTTAGAATTCATTTATGTCAATTTCTCCAGGAACATACCTTAAAGATGTTGAGGCAAAACCTATATCAGAGTTATCAAGACTTCTTTTCTTTGCTTGGATTTGTTGCAGCACATCAACACAAGTCCACAACACCTGCTGCATTTTTGCAATCACTACAATTTGTCTGAAGCAGGAGGGGTAGATGTGCACATTTGCTTAATTAGTCTTAAGTCTGGGCAGGAACAAATTGTAAAAGAAATATAAATTGTTTCACTGATCTCAGTGTCACTGTCAGCATTTGAAAAATTCTGGGGCAGCATTTTAAGGCTATTGCTAGTGAAAAGACAGGTTTATAAGTCACCTTCCATATCTAAGTTTAGTAGATGTGATCTTGTCTTCCTTGAAGGTTCCTTTCTGTCCTTCCTACTAGGGACTTGGACTTGGAAGATTCTTCAGTCTGCACATACCTGTATGGCCAGAACCAACCGGATGAGGTCCACTACCACCTCTTCATTGGCCAGTTCAATACTGATGAGTGCCAGCAGACTGTAGAGAGCCTCATAGTGAGTACGCCCATTGTCTTCCTTGCAAGTGAAATACATGTGTCGATACAGCTGCTGGGAGTGCTGTGAACAAATATAACAATAGCTCTTTAATTTAATTGAGGTATTGAAAGCAATGCTTCCACACTACTTTAGCATGATCAAGAGCACGGGTGTCAAACTCGCCGTGTCATGTGATGCGTTGTGACGTATCGTGACTTTTTTTGCATTGCTAGAGCTGGGGTGGGCGCGGCCTCCGCATGATGCAACCGGCCCACAGGCCGGCAGTTTGACACCCTCGATCAAGAGGATACTTTTTAAAGGTTTATCATATAGTACTAGTGATATAACCAATCAGTCCCTATCTTTTTTTTTATGACGTGTTTGGCAAGTCCTCAATACCTTTTTCATGAAGACAGTATCTTGGCGTGAACATTTGTCCACTTTCAGCTTCAGGATGGAGATATCACTGATAGTGCTGTGCAGAAAAAAAAAGGAAAAAAAAATAAATGGGTATGTGTATACGTGGAAGCAGGCCATAACAAAAGGGTGGAGAAGATTGTTCATCTCCTCCTTTTTAGTAACTCATAGGATATTTCAAGGAGTGGTGGAATTACATTTTTATGTATAATTTTTATTAAAGAAAATTTTAACAAAATAGGAATAATATAAATTTTGAAAGATAAAAGTAAGAACCATAATTACTGAAAGTAAGTAAATAAAGTACCAAAAGTAAGAAAATTACTAAAAAAAAGAACCACAAAGAAAGAAATAGACAAAGGAAAAGAATAGCATGAAAAAGTTATAAAGAAGCAGCTTCTAGTCTCCTTAAAGTAAAAATTCATTTATATTTTACCTTCTCTAAGGCTACAACGTATTTTTTTCTTTCCACAGTCAACCTTTCTAATCATCAAAGGGAATGGGAAAATTACAGTGGTGTTATACATCAAAGAAAATTTCCAGTAAATAAATTTTGTGAAGGAAGGATACATGTATTTCAAAATAAGTCATAGCCTAAATCCCTCACAAATTTTAATTCAAAACAACAACTGCAAAACAGTTCTTATCAATAGGTAACTGGGACAAATATACCTGGTGCTCTCAGCACCATCACCATGTAGTCATCCTGGAAAAATGACAGAATGTATTCACAATGTTATTATGTTTATTATGTGATTACTAATTGACAGCATTATTCCCTTGGCCAATCGTGATGAAATAGCATTCAAGGGAAATTCTAGCACTGAGCAATATTAGTGGAGAAGAAAAAAAAAACTTTTTGTATAAATATTCTTTGCATATATTTCTATTCTTTCTGATAATGGCAATATTTAATCTATACATTCAGAATAGCTGAATGAAACGTTGGTTCAAATAAACGCCATAATCATTAGACTTGTTAGAAGACCATCACAACGGTGAACAGGAAATCATACAGTTTCTACTTAGGAAGACCAATGTGTATTCACATGGTTTGTAACAAAATTATCTATGATACTGTCCCATCTCATGCAGCATCTCCTCTCTATCACAAGAAAAAAAATGGACTGAAAACCTGATTGTCTGGAATTTGTGCTTATTCTCATGGCGGTCAATGAAGCTGATTAGAATCTGCAGAACAAAAAGGCGAATCTCTGCATCCTCCATTAATGTAGCTGACAAGAGCCTGTCCAGGAAGGAGCTGGGAAGGGCTGTGAGCATGTTACTGCACTGGAAACCAGTGGAAACCTGCAGGTTCGATAGAGAGCTTCTCTATTAGTCAATACTCAGCAGTTTGTCTGCAATGCACTCAATAATAATGACAGTTAGAATAGCCAAGATATTGCTAAAACAACCTTCTCACATTGTTCCTAATTTCTTTTTCAAAGTCTTAATTTGTCTAGATTTAATTTGTATCACAGAGATACAATTAGTCTAGGTTAAAATGGCACTGGATGATTTGTAGTTGAGCATGTGGGATACAAGGGGTAGGCACAACAAGTTGTAGAAATACAGCCAATGCCTTTTGTTAACCCAAGTTTAGTTTTAATGTGTTACTAGACAAGCCATGACTCTTTGTGTCCATTGTTTCAGAGATATTTCCTTACCAGATTCCTCAGTGCCTTCAACAATGGCAGAACTTCTAATATACTGGAAAAATTCTTTAAAATTTAGAGAGATATTTAGAAATATATCTGCCTTGATAGTACCTCATGCTGAATTGTGTAGCTGTTAAACATCAAGAATTGACCACAGGAATTATTTTATGACATTTTGTACTATATCGTAAAATGCTTATGATGATTGTTATGCCATAAATATTTGATAAAATCCCTAAACTTTTGATTGCATGGAAGTCAGAGGTCCTGGATTTTGGGCACATTTCAGATTCCTTGTTCAAAAGGTTTTATCCTATGATGCCCCATTTTATTAAAGGTTACAGACACTTGAGTTTTAGTAGGCTAAAAGGTACATTATTTCCTATACAAATGTGGTATCTATTTTTCTCTGCAAACCTCATATGAAAATGGAACATCTCTGTCACATACCTGCAGAAGAGATTTCAGCAACATGATTTGCGTCAATCGATTCCTATTCTCCCTAAAAAAAACAACAGCAACAGATAAACACTCAAGATGGAAGCCGCATGGAAAAAAGGAAAAAAGCCTACAAAACCAAAGGCCAACCAAAATCAGGACAGGATGAATAAGAAAATCATCAGCTGGGAATGAAATTGTGTATGAAACATAACCAAACACACACAACCTCTTATAAGTATGTATCATTAGGCAGCAAAATAACATTCCTCCAGCCACAGGATGGAGAAAATCTAAACCTGCTGTGGTTATGTGGGTGAAGCAAGCAGACAGGAGCAAAGGGTCACCAAAGCAGATGTGCTAGTGGGGATGGAGTATGGTGAAGAATGCCATCATACCAACTGGTTTTTCCCACCACTTTCACTATTTTGAAAGAACAAGGAGATTGTACCTTCAATTTCTAGCAGGTCTAGACTAGAGTTTCCTCTTAACTCCATGGGTTACAGAAAAGAGATGTAGGAACTACAGATTGACCACCATGCAGCAAAACATCCTAACCGTTATTGCTAAAACTTCACTCATGTCGTATATCTGTTCAAAAAGATTGCTGCTTTTTCCACTCAATTGTTCATTGCCAATTCCTCTTCAACTAATTGTTTTTTACATTATTGAGGAATAGGATCACCCTTTTCTCTGGCAACGAAGCACCAGGAACAAATTTTGAAAAAGATAATACTGGTCAGATTAAAGAGTCATTTCCCTCACCCTTCCTGCTGCAACCCAACCCCAAGAAAGAAAAACATCTTGATCTAAAGAGCCAGGAATTTCTAAATGAATGGATAACCTCTTCACAACATGGACTTCTAATGTGCCATAGATATTATAAAGGGCCAGACATTCTACTATCAATTGACATATCTGAAAAAAAAAAAAACCAGATTTTTAGCTACCCAAACACTGAATTTCTTTCAACATCTCCATGTAAAAATCTACTCAGAAATAAGTTGATGCTTCCTAATTTTTTATGTTTCCTACTCCCCCCCTAAAGAATCCACAACCCTCTGACAAGACACATTATGTAGAAAGAAGTGGCCTATGATCAGCCAATACCAGAAATTACTCTTTTAGTCAAAAATTAAATATTTATTTAGGGTTGGAATATTTGATGCCTAATTAACTTTGGTTTAATCCCAATAATCCAAGCCTGGATAGTAGATCAGACCTGATTAGTAATGATATGGGAAACTATCAAGAAATGCCAGGATTATAGGACAGACTGGAAAATTGAAAACAGTTTCAGAAGAAGGTAGAGGTTGTTAAGCAGAGTTGATTCCCAGTCTTTGATTTAAATCTGGTCACTGAATTTTCTAAACAAGATTCATTCTCTTTTGACAGAATATTATTTCTTCCTCAGAAAATGCTAATATATGTTAATAATCCTGTCTGGGGTGACATATGAGTAAAGAAAATTGCCTTTTTTCATCAGTTCAATTAACTGATATTCTATGTTTGCCCTGTATCCCTTTCTGGTTGTATTAGAGATTCATATAACTTATTACTGATTCATATTCAAAGAAAGCTAGTAAGAATGTTTCTCAACCGTGGCCATTTGAACATGTGTGGATTTTAACCCAGCAGGGCTGTCTCGGGAATTCTAGGAGTTGAAGTCCATACATCTTCATGTGGCCAAGGCTGAAAAAAAGTGGTCTGTATGGGCTTTTGACAAGACATTGACATCAAGGAGCATTCAATTATATTGAGCTAGAAAAGTTACAACCCAAAGATACATGAAATATGACTTATAAATTAATGAGTAATTGCTTGGATTACATGTGATGAAGCTGAAGATGGACAAGGAATTACGCAATTCTTTGGACAAAATTATATGCTCTTTAAGACTAAAATATCTTCCCATTCAATTTTTGCATTGTGACACTTAAGACAGAAAATTATTATTTAAAAAAACAATTATTAAAATGATCTTGAAAGGAAGAAGGGGAAAAAAAAAACAGAAGGATGAGAAAAAAACTTGCCCCAAATTGGCATCCCCTATAGTATTTAATAATACTGCTGTAATTATTAGATAGCACAGCCAATCACAGTGTGATAATAATGGAATCATAATCCAATATACTTAAAGAGGGGTTTCAAGCTGGGGAAGTCTAGACTGAAGGATAGGAAATCAAAAGAGAGGAGGGAAAACGAAAAAGAAGGGATTTAGGAGTGAAAAAGAGTGTTGTCCTCACCCAGCTTTGCCCATGTCTACAGGGTGATGCAGAGAAGGAAGCGGAACTTTGCTCATGATAAACAGCATGACCTCCGACCTCTGATAGGTAGGCAGAGTGCTGGCAAAAGAACCTGGGAAAAGACAGAGCAGGAAAAGCATGCAAGATAGTCTAGTAGGGGTGAGGAAAGGCACAGAGCTGGTGTGGGAACCCAATATAGAAAGGACAAAAAAAAAAAAAAAAAAAAATAATCACTGGCAAGAAAGTATAGATTTTCTTAATGCCAGAAAAAAAACCCCTCCTTATACTATCAGAATGAGAAGCCACAAACCAGATTCCCAAGTAAGAGAGGTCAAGTCTTGCTATGAGTTGCTGTATAAGTTGCTGTGGAGATACTACTTTCAAATCTTGCTTGGCCATATATGAATGTAATGCTGGATCAACAGTGGAGAACCACACATATGCTGGATCTTTGGACTAATTTAGATTGCCAAGCTCTTCATTTTTTTAATGGCCCTTTTCTTGAACTATCTTGGTTCAGCAATAAAGATGCAGCAGAAAAATCAAGCCAATCAACCTTTCAACAATAAAGTGCTCTTTTAGCAAAGCACCTTATTAAAAACACACCGCTCAATGGTTTAATGCATGAACATGCATGTATATACTCATATATGCAAATGTGTGCACTTTGAAGGAAGAAGATAGAGTGAAGAAAACTAAGTGTTAAAAATAAGAGACCGGGACCACTTCTGAAATGGTTCCAGACCTTCCTGCACTCTCTTTCAATGAGTTGAGTCTGATGGACTAGATGTAAAACTATAAAGAGCTGGTTGAGACAAGTTAGATCAGACTCTTGGGCAGGAGTCATAGAATGCATGCTTAACCTGAAGAATATTCAGGTTTATTCCCCATGAGACAGCTTCAAAACCTCTCCTTCCGCAGAGGACTGCCTGCTTATAATCCCCAAACTTCAGGAAATAATTGGAACAGTTTCTTCTTTTCCTTCTCTTTCGTTCTTTCTCTCCCTCTCTGGCAGGTGTTCAGGGATTCCCAAGTCTTTTGTGACCTCTGCTGGCTGTGCAGAGCATAAAAGTGAAGCGTAAACAAATATTATCTTCTGCTTTCCTTCTAGATTTTAATGTGAGGATACACATCACATTTATTACTTAGGACTTAGTGGGAGCTACAGAGCAGCCTTAGAATAGTTTTTAATCTGCTCAGTGTTAGAACCAACAGACTTTCAAGAGCACCGATATCAGCGAGCGCAGGGGGCTTTCCCCTCACTACTAAGGAAGTTGCTTCATTACTGACTCAGCCTTCCATCCATCCAAGGTCAGTAAAACGAGGACCCAGATTGTTGGGAACAAAATGCTGACTCAGTAAACCACTTAGAGAGTGTTGTAAAGTCTAAGTGCTATTGCTATTTCCATACAGCAAAGATCAGGGAATCCAGGCATTATGGTTTAGTAAGTACCAGGCTTAGCTTCCAGTTAGCTTTCTAGTACCTAACTTTAAAAGCAGATATGGATGGCCACATATGGTCCACCAAATATTGCTGCTGTTGTTTCATCTCTAACATTTGCTGGGGTGACAGTAAATGCAATTCTGCAACATTTGGAAGGCCACAAATTTACCCTACCTTAGCTTTCCCATGAGGCAAGGATGAAGGGGGGCCGAAAGCAGCTTCATAAAGTAATCTTTCTACTTATAAAGTACACTACACATGACTGACAACAGAAGCTGGGACTGTCATACAAAGACAATATTCTATTGGCAAAATTGATCTTGCTTGTGTGGATTAAAAACCAAGCTTAATGCCGCATGGAAATTAGTTCAGGGTTCTCACTGCCAAGTCCAAAAGAATACTTTCCCTGTGCAATGGGAGTCACACCATTTTTGCACCAAAGCAGCATCAAATTGCTGCTTTAGTATGAGGCATGCAAAACATGCCACAGAGAATCATATATGTTCCATACAAAGACCCTATTAGAAGGAAAAGAGAAGGGGTAGCTCCTTATCTTCCCCACCAATCTCAAGGCCAGTGGATTGGGCCCAAAGTTTCCCATAATTAGCACAGTTCTGGATTATCTAAAGGTGAAAAATCTGGGAAAAAATAGAGAACTTGCTATTCCTTTTTAGAGTAAAACTCAACTAAGTATTATTGGTGACATCATTTATGCAATAGATTCTCCAGGAAGTTTTATCTTGGAAGGCAATAAGAACATTCGCATTGAACTCTTGCTTCCAGATCAAGCTAACTGGTCTAATACTGTTTAAATGTCTATTCATTATAAAGGCAGCAGAGTTCCGTGTGCCTTTTGATACAAATGTCAAGGAATGGTTCTTGTCTTGCAGAAAGTTTTAGCAGAAACCTTGTACTAAGCAAATGTGATGTGAACTTAGACACAGTTCATCCTGGGCTCATTTAACCCAGAAATATCTACTTAGATTGACAATAGTTTACCAAGGTCTTCCCCAAATTTGTTGTTGTTGTTGTTGTTAGTTGCGAAGTCGTGTCCGACCCATCGCGACCCCATGGACAACATTCCTCCAGGTCTTCCTGTCCTCTACCATCTTCTGGAGTCCATTTAAACTCACGCCTACTGCTTCAGTGACCCCATCCAGCCATCTCATTCTCTGTTGTCCCGTTCTTCTATTGCCCACAATCTTTCACAGCATTAGGCTCTTCTCCAGTGAGTCCTTCCTTCTCATTAGGTGGCCAAAGTATTTGAGTTTCAACTTCAGGATCTGGCCTTCTAAAGAGCAGTTGGGGTTGATCTCTTTTAGGACTGACCGGTTTGAACGCCTTGCAGTCCAAGGGACTCGCAGGAATTTTCTCCAGCACATAGTTCAAAGGCCTCAATTCTTTGTCGCTCAGCCTTTCTTATGGTCCAACTTTCACATCTATACATTGCAACCATGGCCTTGATTATACACATTTTTGATGGCAGGGTGATGTCTCTGCTTTTCAGTATGCTGTCTAGATTTGCCATAGCTTTCCTCCCCAGGAGCAAGCGTCTTTTAATTTCTGCAGTCCCCATCTGTGGTGATCTTGGAGCCCAGGAAAATAAAATCTGTCACTACCTCCATTTCTTCCCCATCTATTTGTTAGAAATTGAGAGGGCCGGATGCCATGATTTTGGTTTTTCCAATGTTGAGTTTCTTCCCCAAGTTATCCTTCTCCAAATCCTTCTAACTAGGGATGCTGGCTGGGGAATTCTGGGGGATGAAGTCCACATATCTTACAATAGCTAAGGTTGAGAAACACTGCAGTTAGCCCTAAAAAAATCTCAAGAGATTATACTGAACTGTGAACCATGCAAAAACATAGCATGCATCCAAATAACAATCCCTCACCCATTGTAGGAGTAGAATAGTCCCATTGGGACTTTAAATGGCTCATCATGTTTTTTCATTATTTTAATATGGAATTTATTTCTGAAGGCACAGGCTGCTTGTTGAAACTGTTTTTTTATTGCTAATTATTACTGTGTATGAGCAATCAAGGAGGAGGAAAAGGGCTGAGTTAATTTTTTTTAAGAAGCTAAACAGAGGCAAATCTAATAAAACAGTTTCCGTAACACGAAGGGATTGCAAACTTGACTCTAATTCAGGATTTCTCAATCACGACTTAAAGGTCATCTTGTCTGGGGCTAATGGGAATTAAATAAAACCGTTCTAATTCAACTAAATGGCAAGATAAAGAATTAAAGAGGAGTCTAATACAGGTTTAAGTTTGCTTTTGCTGTAGTGAGAAAAATCAACAGTAGCAACGGAGTTGGTTAAAAACCTAAATAGATTTCCTTTTTTGAGAATGCTTATAGAAAAATTAGTGCATTTATTCCTTCCTTCCAACACCAAAGACATAACTGACAGATTTGTACCTAGTAACAGAAGATGAAACTTTCACATCTGAATTGTGCTTTACCAAAAGTACACAGTATAGAAATTGGTTGAGTTTGGGAGATAATTAATGATATGTAGTTACTAGTTTCCTGTACAAAGATGTAGAAGAATCTGAAATATCAGATTAAAGTACAGTTTTGATATACTGGCAGTGGTGGTGATCAGTGATAACTTTCATCCTTTATAAACAAACAAGCAGACAAACAATTTGCTTCTATATCTTTGATTCCCCTTTCTCTGAATAAAAGCAAGACCTGCAGCATAAAAAAAATAGATGCAGTTTTTAATTTCCTATCATTGTGTCTTTGTTAAACTTGTATGAAATAAACAGTTGGCAGGATTCATTCAAATTTACAAGACTAATGGAAACCTGTGATGGGGAAGGAAGCATCTGCAGTGCTAGATAAAACCAATAGTCTCATCTTCCTAGTTTCTGAGCAAAAATGCTTGGGGCTATTTAGCATACCTGTGGTCTTGATTATGGCCTCCTGGAACATTCTTTCTTCATGCTCCTTAATGTTCTTGGTGCCACCAGCAATGGCACAATCATAGCAACCGGTCAAAGCATAATCAATACTCAGCCGCAGCTGCCTTAGAAGGGTATTAAACACCTCCAGTACAGTTGGTCCTAGAAGCAACACAGAATATATCTTTGGAAGGAAGAACATTTGTAGGTTTCAGTGCATAAAACGGTTTTTTTTTGGGCTGGATCCCAACAAAAAGGAGATGTTTGTTGCCTAAGGATTTGAATACATCTATATTCCAATTGAATTATCCAAGGTATTTTGATGCAAAAAATGAGAATTCCTGGACAGATTTGATGTTCTCCTTCTAGTTCTTCAATCTTAGCCCTTTTACTTGTGTTGCCCTATAAATCTCATCAGAGTTAAAAAACGACTTCTCTTGTTAAATACGATGTACTTATTTTGTTCTTAAAAGTCAGTTCATCCATCAGGCTTCTCTTAAAAGTCTAGTTTTGGCTACTCTGAAATATCTCCCAAAGAACTATTCTTGATCAATCTTTTTAATTGACCCACCTAGGTTTCTGTCTACAAATAGGTTGATCGGTATATTAACTATCCTTTGGGGAAATTCAGTTTTTGGAATATGAGAACTTTGATTCTTGAAGAGATACCCTTTTGAAGGTCATCCAGGCTGCTTACCAACAGATCCAGAAGCTGCAATGATGGCTGCTTCTGAGAGGACCTCCACGATCCCTGCCCGCACAGTGGCAGCACTTTTGCTGTTGGCATCCAAATGGCTCAGGAGCTGCTGGATCACCAAATGGGAATGTTGTGGCTAGATATAAAGAAAAAAAAAAGGAAAAGGTAGAGCAGATGGGGAAATAACATTATGAACTGTAGATATCATAAGAGCAATCTGAGAAGTGAGTTATGGAAGCTAAAGGTAATGGTGCTAAAGTCTTCATACTCCACATAAGTAGCACACGTATATTTCACTGCACATCTCTGCCTTCTCTCCCTCCCAGATTAGAATATTTTACTATTTAATGAAAACAAAATACCCATGATTACAATACTAGACAAAAAAAATTACACGATATGCACAAAAAGTTCATGTTGATTAACTTTTCCTCCTCTCTCTACATTTGGGTTGGAGGCAGAAAAGCTTTATGTGCTAAATCAGTATTTACCTGGAATCTTTTGTCATGCTACTGAACATGGGTGCATATGTGGTTAGGGTGCATGATTGAACTTAGCTTATGTATCCCGTAATTCATTTTTTCAACCTAACACATATATGAGAGCATTTAAACCTTTTTGAGGAATGGGATTCCATACTGAATCATGGAAGCTGGGCACTTTTGGATTCATCCACATTGCACCTGTTGTATGAGCTGCACCAGCTCTCAGTTTCCTTCCGGGTGCAATCACTTTTAAAGACCATGGGGCCAGGTTATTTGCAGGACTGCTTCTCCCTAAAAGCATCTGCCCATCCTATCAGATTGGATAGGCAGGCATTCTTCAATAGTAAATACTTGACTGAAATGTTGCCATGTAGTGGGACCTCAGAAGCATACATTTTCAGTGTCTTCTGTTACTTTATGGAACCCTCTCTCCCCATGATCTAGCAGATGCCCAACCTTATAGCCTTCTAGAAGGCCATCAATATCTGACTTTCTATCCAGACACTAGGGCAGAGTGATGGTATCTTGGATTGGTTGTTGGGACATCTCAAGAGGATGAACAAGCCACAGGATCTTGGTTGTGTTTTACAGTTGTATGTTTTTATGGTTTTATAGTTCTGGCATTTTATTGTTGCTGTGAGCCATCCAGAGTTGTCTTTTAAGATGGGTGTTCATATCAATCTTATAAACAAACAGTGTTGTTTCTACTGTGGGTCATGAAAAGTTTGGTGTAGTGATTAAAGTGTTGGCCTAGAAATCAGGAGATGGAGAGTTCTAGTCCCATGAAAGCTAGTTAGTGTCTTTGGGCCAGTCACACTCTCTCAATCCCACACATCTCAAAAGGTTGCTATTGTGGGGAAAATATTAGGAGAAGGAAGCATTATATATGTGGCTGTCTTGAATTATTTGTAAAATAATAAAGGTGGGATAAAAATCAATCAATCAATCAAACAAACAAACAAATAATATTTAGATGCTAGAGTTTATATTCATCAAATTCTGCCTGAAGTTTAAGCTTATGTCATTTCATCTGGCTGATGAAAGAGCTGCTGCTGAAGTAGAAACTAAATTTCCTTATACTGTAGGAGCAGAAAATAGAAATGTCCCTTTAATGCAGATCTCACCTGAATGGAGTACATGATGATCTTAAAGCAACGGATTGCAAAGATATTTGGCTCCCAAAGAGAGTGGTTATCTAAATGGCTTTTGGAAAATAAAAAGGAAAAAAAAAAGATAAGAATGTAGCAGACTTGATGTAGTCATCTAAATTAGAAATTAGATGACAACCATTTTCAAAGATCAATAGCTTTAAATTAGTAAACGAATCCAAACCTAGCTAATTTTTTTAAATGTAAAAAGACCTCTCTCCTATGAAGAGAAATTAGAACAATTTAAACCAATAATGGCTGTCTCCCCTGGGGTCAGAGGCAATTATTTTCAAAAATAAGTTTAAGTTGGAGCAAACCAAAGGCAGTTGTAGATAAAGATCCATTATTCTCACTAAAGGGAGCACCCAGATGTTTCTAGAGAATTAGTCCCCAAGTAGTCTGTGAAAGACCTTTGACATCCTAAATCATGGTCTGGATGAACAAATAATAGGGTCAATCCAGAGAAGTTCATTATTGGGTTCTCAATGTTCTCCAAGGTTGGTTTTTTTTCTTGCAAATGTTTCAATCTAAGGCTAGATTAGTACATGGGGGAGTGGAACTTGCTGATGTTGTTCCCTGCTTACTTAGACTCATAAAGATAAATCCTATCTATATACTATTTAAAACATACAACTAAAAGTCAAAGAAGAAAATTAACGGTCAAAATCTCATTCTTCCTAGCTACCAACATCCTGATAAACAGGAACAGTAAAGATAAACAGGCAGGGGAAAAAAGAGTATAGGTAGTTCATGACTTACAACCATTTGTTTTTAGTGTTTTTAGTGTTTTAAGTGTCTGTACAAAGTTACAATTGCAGTGAAAAATATGCCTTACAACCGGTTCTTGCATTTATGACTGCTACAGCATCCCTACTATCATGTGATCAAAATTTGGGTGTTTGGCAATCGGCATGTATTTATGGTTGCAGCTTTTAGGGTTATGAGATCACCATTTGTGACCTTCCCCAGTTGGCTTCTGGCAAACTAAGTCAATGGGGGAAACCAGATTTGCTTAACAGCTGCATGATTCACTTAACAACTGCAATGATTTGCTTAACAAACATGGCCAAAAAAGGTCTTAAAATTGGATATGCTAATTACTGCTTTGCTTAGCAATGGAAATTCTGGTCCCAGTTGTGATTTCTAAGTCGAGGACTACCTGTATCTTGATCATTCTCAGGATATATGGGGTAGTGGTTATGTGTGTCCGGAAGCAGGCCTTTTTCATAGCCAACCAATCTTATGGAACAGATTAGATTCCTGAGGTCTTATTTTTTTTCACTGAGTTTTTGAGGTACACTATCCCCAGTAAGGTTGCTGCTAATTTTCTGTTTGCTATTAGGTTTTTAAAATTAGTTTTATGTGAATTATGTTTATTATTTATGATGTCAGTAATTTTATAAGTTGTGAACCTTCTGGAATCTTAGATTGGGGAAGTATATAAATGAAAAAATGAATGACTGAGAAGATACATTCATTCAGAGGAGCTTATTTTACTCTAGAAACTAGTCTGGTTGATCTAGAAATAGGAGCCTTTTGGTCAGAACTGCCCCAGTGCTAGAACAACTCCTTTCTCATTGGATAAGTTCCTTCCTTATTTAGCATTAGAGAGAAGTAAAAATAGTTGTATCGCATTGGGTTTTTAAAAATTATGTGATGTTTGGTTTCTACATTTAATGCCACTATTTAATTGTACTAGATGGCTTCTCCTATACTTGTTTTAATAAGGTTTACTATACACTACCCTAGATACTAATTAGGAGAGGAGCAGGGCTTAAAAGCTGAGGATTTGCACTTTAGCTCAAATACCATTAACACTGTTAGAGAATCAAGGACCGGATTTAATGTGTCATGACAGAAGAGGCTAAAATGAAGGCCAGTTTATGGCTGAGGAAGTTGTCATCTTAGCATGTTGGGTGAACCACAGCCAGAGCAACAGATTTATTTATTTATGAGACTTATATACCGCTTTAAGTGCAAGCACTCTCTAAGCGGTGTACACCAGTAAGCAATGTATATATATATTTACATTGCCCCCAACAATCTGGGTCCTCATTTTACCTACCCCGGAAGGATGGAAGGCTGAGTCAACCTTGAGTCAGTGAGATTTGAACCGTTGACCTGCTGAACACAGTCAGCTAAAGTGGCCTGCAGTACTGCACTCTAACTGCTGCGCCACCTCGGCTCTGTATTTTAGAGCAGGGGTGTCAAACTCACAATGTCACGTGACATGTCGTGATGTATTGCAACTTTTTTCCCATTGCCGGCAATGAGGTGGGCACGGTTTCGCCATGATGCATCCGGCCTGAGGGCTGGCAGCTTGACACCCCTGTTTTAGAGGGATCACATCTAAATCATCTCACGGCCTTGTTATGATTTAAGGCAGGGGTGTCAAACTGCCGGCCCGTGGAAGCCGCGCCCACCCCATTGCCGGCAATGGCAAAACTGTCCCGATACGTCTCGTGATGTCACGTGATGTCGCGAGTTTGACATGTCTGATTTAAGGGAATAAGATGAGATCACTTTGGGCAATTATTCCCAAATTTCTTGAAAAATATTGGAATGAAAACATAGTACAAATGATGGTGATCATCATCATCGTTCAACCCATGAGTCTGCCCATTAGGTGTGAGGAAGAAGAAATTCAATGCACTACTTTCACCCAGTTTTGATAAACATCTCAAAAAGGAAACTGCGGCAGATACAGAACACAATGCAAGGGACTTACGTGAGGACAGGCTTGATTGCATTTTTGATATTGCCATAGGCTGCCCGACCCAGGAGCTCCCTCAAACATCGTTCAGCCAACTCTGCTGGGTTCTCTTTCTCCTTCTCCGTTGTTTGCAAGGGTGAAGGAGAACGGCTAAAGGAAACGGAAGGGAAAATGAAGCAGCTGCAACTTAAATGTCAAGCATCCATTTCACAGATAATATGCAAGTAGTATTTTTTTCCCCCTAGTTTTGCTTAAAAAGAGACTTTGGAAGGTTGAAGTGCTCATTCCTCTCCCTCAGCAAATGGAATGAAAATTGGAGACACACTTTCCCTTATAAATATTGTATTAGTGGGAAAGCATTACAGTTAAGGAAATGTTTATTTCTCTGCAGACAATGCCCACAACTTTCCATATGATCCACATCTTGAGAATCATATAGACACTTAATGAATCATGCAGAAATTAGCCGGATAGCCTCCTCTGAGTCATTGTTGTGTCTCTGTACAAAAATTGAGCTAATGAACGCAAACCGTATAACAATCTGTGTCAGGACAATGAATCACACCAAAATAGGAATTTAGAAATGCAAGACATATCCTTACAAAAAAATCTTAGTCTTGCTAGCCAGAATTGTGTACTCTGAGCACAATCACTCTCCAGCATTTCAGTCAAAGCCTCTTTCCAAGCCAACCTGCAAACTGTCAAGGATTGAATGTGGAAACTTAATCTATTCTTGAATTACTGTAAATTTTCTCCCCTTAGTTTAAAGAAAATCCTAATTGCATATTCCTCATAGCATGCTAATATATCAGAATGATCCTCTCAAAACTGAGAACATGTTTGTTCTAGCACAGCGGTTCTCAACCTATGGGTCGCGACCCCATTTGGGGTCGATCGACCATTTTTGGGGGGTCGCCAAAGGCGGCGATCCGCCATTTTTCGCGCCGCCGTGCACACGCGCTGCGCATGGGGGCACCGCCGCACACGCGCGCCGCGCATGGGGGGCACCACGCATGGGGGGCACCGCGCATGGGGGCGGCACCGCACATGCGTGGCGCGCATGGGGGCGGCACCGTGCATGCGTGTCACTCATGGGGGGCTGTCACACATGCACGTTGCACATGGGGGGCCATCACGCATGCGCGCCGCGCATGGGGCCCCACCCCCATGCGCGCAGCGCCGCGCATGCGCAGAACGTTTGTGTGACGGGGGTCACCGTCACACAAACGTTGAGAAGCACTGTTCTAGCAGGCTATATGAAAGCCTGAATCACAGCAAGAGGGTTTCTAGTGCTTCATGGGTCCCATTCTCACCTTTGCAGACAAAATAATGAGAAATCATGCGGTTAAAATTTCACCATCTACTCCAAAGGTCAGTGTAACAATTCCAGGTTTCTGGGAAGAAGTCTGTCAACACAATGTGCTATTTGTGGCTTGTAGCCATAGATTGTCCACCTCTGATATACGGCAGAGTGAATAGAACTATTTCTCTCTATTCCATAAATCTTCTATAATTCTATAATTCCATGACTTTGATAGAGCAGAATAGTGGGAATTTCAGGATAGATAAAGGTAAATTCTTCATACAATACATTGTTACACTCTGTAATTTATTGTTTGGAAATACAGTGAAGGCAGCAAATTTGCATCAGTTTAATAGAGAGGTTAGAAGAACTTCTTCAGAAAGATGGTGTGAGGATAAAACTTGTATGCTACCTTTGGTCTAAAGGAAAGTCAGAATATACACCTATGTATTAGATGCATGATATAATCACTTAAATTAGTTGTACAAACATAGAGACAAATATGGAAAAAGACAAACAGTGCAAGAGACCGTAGTAGGAATGTTACAGTTCAAGCAGAAAACAAATGAACCCAAGAGTAAATCAGTGTGGATGTAACCTACATCTTGACGAGCAGATGATGCACATATCCAAAATGAGAAAAAGAATTACTTTCTGTAAAGACCAAGCTAGGCACTATAGGGTTCATGGTATCAAATTTGCTAGGCAAGACTCTGACGTATTTCCAATTCTAGGTTTTTACAAGTAGCAAAGTCTAAGTTTGCAAGAACAGTAACAACAATTCCAGGTACCTTTCTGCTTCCTCTGCATGTTGAAGGTTGAAGAGCAATGAAGGCACAATCTTGTCCATATGTTGAGGGTCCCAGATGTTTGCCTGTAACTCATCATTAACTGTTTTCCGAACCACACCCTGTAGTCCTTTGATGCCAGACATCCGAATCCTTTAGGAATAAAAGACTAATTTAAAGAAGATAGCAGGAAATGGGGTTTTCTTTATATTTGTATCTCTTTGTAATGTTTGGCTCCTGAAAGATACGGAACATGGATATTCTAGGGCCATAGTTCCCAGGGTGTCACATTGAATGCATAGAGGCACTGTGGGATATTTTACTATTTAATAAAAATAACTGTTAGTGAATTAGTTGCAACAGCCAGGGTGTAAGAGCATACAGTTTGGGAACTGCTATAAGGGCACTGTGAACCAAGGAAGTTTGTTTGAAAACTTCAGTGCTTGAGAGGTAGGAGTTTATTGGTAATTCTCCAGCAATTAGAACAGAGACCCTGTGGTAACAATGGCTTGCAACAAAGTTTTTTAAAAAGCATTTTGGGTATCAAGAACCACAGCAAAAACAACTGTTCCTTATGTTTAAATAGTACAAACAATGAAATAGGCAAATTCAATGCACAAAGATGATTATGGTAGCAGCAGACCAGTTAGAAACTCAGAACATCCTAGTTCAAATCCTTATTTTTCTATAGGCTTTACATAATTTAGCTGGCCATTTTAATCTTGGTCCATAGTCCTCTCTTAGCTTAATGAATCTGATGAAATCATTGTAAGGGGAGTAGGAGAGAAAACTATCTAATCTGTTCGGAGGCTTTTGGTGAAAGTGGAATTAAAAATATACCAGTAGCTAGAGAAATAATTACTAACAAATATAAAAAACATTAATATTACATTATATAAGAATAACACACCTGAGTTGAGCATTATGCATGTACAATTTGAGCATGTAATTAATAGAATGGCTATTTTAATATTTCTATACTGGATGCTCTGCTCTGGAACATAGTACCTTATGGTAACGTCCTCCTCTCCCCCTCAAAATAAAGATTAAAAAATCTAAGCATCTATTCAAATATTTGGCATGGTAGTGAATTTCATCAGTAAATTTAAAACTCAACTGAAATAATACTGTTATTAATCTGTTCTGAACCTCCTGCCAAACCAGGAGGCACAGAATTTTAACCCTAATGTGACAGAAGACAGCATTTGCCCCAACCCACAACTCCAAAACATGTAGAAAAGAATAAAAATAACAGCATTAATAAGAGGCAACTAGTGTTAGGTGACTACACTAATTAGGTGACTACATCAAAAGACCCTCTGGTGTATTATATTGTAAATTACCACCTTCACCCTTAGCCTTGGCTTTTCCTTATCCCTCAGCTTCTGAAAAGCTTTTCTAGGCTTCCATATTTATCAAAGAGCAAGGAGAAACAATTAAAGCACATCCTTAGCAGATTAATTGTAGGACAGAGCTCATCCTAAGAACAGCAGGGAGCATGATGGTGGGCAGTAGCTAAAATAGATCTAAGATAGCAACAACCCACAGTGCTTGGTAGGTGGGGAAGAGGAGGGCAAGAAAAGATGAATCACTCTTAAGAGGGGCTATGGCTGAGGCAGTTGGACGACAGTAAATAATATGCATCAGATTCTACTACTCATGATTAATCCTTTTGTGAGAAAGAATCATCTTCATCAAAAGGAAAGGGGGATTCTCTATGAAACGTGTCCTTTCGGTGACTACAACTTCCACAGATAAAATGATGAACACACCCAGAATTCTGTTATATGATTCTTGCGATGTTGCAGGAATGACAACTTGAAAGGCTGAGGGGCCTACTGATTGAAGAGATTCATATTCTTCAGTTGTTTTTTTAGCTTTTAATCCCACCTATCTCACCTAACTTGAAAAATTGCTACAAATGGCAGATGGATAGGAATACAAGACTCATTAATTAAAAGTGAAGGAACCAGTATAGAAAAGAGCAGAGTAATGAAGATATCAAAGCATGCTTGGAATATCTGGAGGGTGCAAAGTTTGTGCTTCGCTGTTCTCGAAGACAAGATAGATGGAGTGGATTTAAATGACTGTATCTGGATTTCAGTGTAGCATTTTTCTTTATAGAGCAGTTTGATAATGGAGTCAAGCTAATTAGGAAAGTCTAATCAGGAATTCTTCAAATACAGCTTGGACACCGTGAGGGGACATTTTAAGTTTTGGAAAACCTGTATTGAAATGAAAGTTCAACTTAGCCAAAGTTGCTCCTTCTGATTTTAAAGCCATTTGAATTAGGAAATGCTCCTGTTACATCTATTCTTTCTGCCTATAAACTAACTTAATGTTGGATACCATCACTGGAAAACCATTCTGTGTATGTTTTACACTCAAGTTTGGAAAAGCAGATTTATTTATTTCATTTCATAGCGTCCTGGGAACACAAGCAAACAGGTTTTAAGTCTGCAGCAAATACTTGCCTGAGTTTGCATACCATGACGAATTAGAAAAGGCACGAACCATTACAACAGAATGAGACTTTTTGTATTAGGCCTGACTCATCTGTCTAATTGATTGAGGGATTTGGTTCCAGGCTATGGATCTTGTCTTTCTTGGCGGGACTGCATTCTTTTTCAATTTTCCTTGACAAAAGTTTAACAACACAGGGGTCAACATCTCTGTATAAATTACTATACTAGGCGTTTGTTACGGAAGTTCAACAGGAGAAAGAGAAAAACATGCTTAGGGAAGCTATGTATTTGAAGTGACTAGGCACTCAAATGTAATGGATGACAAAGATACTCTTAAGCAACTGTCTACTATAGTTTATTGTAACACTGCTTCTTGAAGAGTAAGAAGGTAGAAGGAATATAAAGAATGAGCTCACAAATAGTCTGTTAGGTGAGCTTGGGGTGGGGAGTTTATTCTAAGTGAAGAATGTGTTCTGTACTTAACTACTTGAGAAGTGAAGATATACATCCTTCTCAGATCTTCTAAAATGGTATGAATTATTAGTGATGCAGAACTATAACCATCATCACATCTGTTGGAAAACAAAGCTTCTGCCAAACATGGTTCAAGAAATTCTCGACTTCTCTTGTTGACAAATTTCTCTTTCAGAGGAAGGATGAAAGTAGAAAAGATTCAGTTAGCTTTAACTGACTTGAGAACCACTTTGATGTAGCGTTAAACTGCTGCACTAGAAATCAGAATTTCTCTGCTCCAATAGGGATGAAGACTGGCTGGGTGATTTTGGGCCAGTCATTCTCTCTTAGTCCAGCCTACCTCATATGTGTTGTGTGAAAAACAGGAGGTGGGAATATTAAATATAATACTGTCATCCTGCCTTGAGCTGAACAAAAACAATAACAAAGGCAAGACAAAAATCTAATAATAAATGTAAATAGGAGGTCTAGAAAGGGAGATACTGAAAGCACAATCACAGTGGGGAAGGAAAATGGGAGACCAAAAGCTAATATAGTAGAACAAAAGCTTACTGAATATTTGAAAAAAGGGACAGAGGGGATAAAAAGGCGGTCTTTATTAGCAGAATAGACTTTAGAATAGAACAGAGCTGGAAGGGACCTTGGAGGTCTTCTAGTCCAGCCCCCTGCTCAAGCAGGAGGTCCTATACCATCTCAGTTAGATAATTGTCCAGTCTCTTTTTAAAAACTTCCAGTGATGGAGCGCCCACGATTTCTGGGGGTAAGCTGTTCCACTGGTTGATTGTCCTCACTGTCAGGAAGTTTCTCCTTAATTTCAGATTGCTTCTCTCCCTGATCAGCTTCCAACCATTGTTTCTTGCCCTTCCCTTTGGTGCTCTGGTGAGCAACCTGTCCCCCTCTGCCTTGTGACAGCCCCTCAGATACCGGAACACTGCTATCATGTCTCCCCTCTTCTTTAGACTGGCCAAACCCAAGTTCTGCAGCCATTCTTTGCATGTTTTAGTCTCCAGGCCTTTGATAATCTTAGTGGCTCTTCTCTGGATTTTTTCCAATCTCTCAACATCTTTTTTGTGATATGGTGACCAAAACTGGCTGCAGTATTCGAGGTGTGGTCTTACTAGGGCTTTATAAAGTGGTACTAATACTTCATTAAGACTTCACAGCCTAAATAGTCTCTTCCTTCTTTAAGATGCTGTTTTAGGATTAACATCACCACTATTTAAAATGCTAATCACACATATTCAGAACACCCCCTCTTGCCTTCATGCAGAATTTCTAGACTGCCACATGCCCCAGAAAACCTGAGAATGGAAGGCAGCCTCTCCAATAATATGCAAACAAATGATATACAAGGAAGAATTAATGTTTCTCATTGTTACTTTTGCTTGCCCTTAGAACAGCAGGTACTGTTGGCTGTTCCCAAATTTATTTAGGTTCCAAACACTGAATCACAGGAAAAAGTTTAGAGATACATTCGTGGTGTCAAAGATGGACATCACCATTGATGGTGAAAACTGGGGGAGCTGATCCCACAGATGTGCTCACAAACTTCATGGGGGTAGAATGGTGTGGAGGGGAATACTCCAACACACCAGTTCTATGTCTTGCTGGCTGTTTTTGGAAGGCAAAAAAAGCACATTTTCCTCTCCCGAGAATTGTTATGTTTGAGGGGGTGCAATGGCAACTCAGCATCTATTTATACCACTAGATGGCGCCTATTGTTCTCTCTTTTATTTAATCTAAAATCTTGAAAATATCATGAGTTTGGCCATTAAAAAAAGGATTTCTCCCCAAGACATCACTGTTTGAAATTATATACTGATGCTCACTAGCTGAAAATCTGCTTTCACTTACAAAGTGAATTTAGAAAGCGACTATGAATGCAAAGTGAATCTAGGAAACTACTATTCAATTCCACCGATTGAAAGATAGGGTTTTCTGCAATATTCAATTATTAGTTGCTACATATTGATTAGTATAGCATGCTAGACTTTATTAAAATGGAGTTTAGTTTGTGGTTTAGCCTATTGTAGAAACATGGTTGTTATACTACTGTAAATCATTCTATATCTTATATTACAGTTTGTTCTTATAATATATATATTATAATATATATTATAAGAAAGCAGGAGATCATGAGTTCAGGTCCTGCCTTAGCCATGAAATCCAACCAGGTGACTTTGGACCAGTTGTTCTCTCTCAGTCAAATCCACCTCACAGGGCTGTTGTTGTGGAGAACACAGGAGAAGGAAGGAATATTGTGTGTGGTCTCTGCCTTGACTTATTTGTAAAAATAATAAAGGTGGGATATAAATAAATATTTATATGGTTTATATTTACATACAGTACATATATACAGTACATAGGTCTAGGTACCATCAGACTAAGTAATTTGCACTATGCAAAGCACAGAAAGGAAATAAGAAAGAGTAAGCTTAAAGGCATGGGGAAGGAAAGGAAATCTAAATCAACTATATTCTACTTATGCTGCTTCACATAGGCCATGATAATGGATAGAAATTTTTTTAAAGAATTATCATAAAACATCCTATTCAGTTGTGACTGGATGGAATTCATGAAGTCTTTAAAAAGAGAGAGGTTTAAGAATGAAAGGCAGTGTATCTGGTGGTATATGTCTGTGCTGGAAACTAGAATAGCTTGCAAGGACAGAAGATAATGTATGAAGATGGAATTAATGGTGTTGTTATAACCTAGATTTAGCATTTTCTTCTTTTCCTTTTTTCTCTTTCATATTTTAGTATCTTTGGTTATTTCTTATGCCTTTTCTATGTTTGGTATAATGCTGCTTACCCTGAAAGGGAATAGCATGAATAATATCTGTGTAAATAGCTGGGCACACCATGAAATTTTGTAACCTGCTTTAAGAGCTTAACATGCTGTGTAAAGCTACCACATGGCTTTATCTGCAGGATATATATAACCTTGTTACTAAATGTATCCGTTTTCTGAGTCTGCACAGTAAACTGAATCATAAAATTAACCTAAGAAAGAGATCTGAACAGCAGGCTATGCTCTTCAAAAATCTAATCACAGTCATTAGTAACCAAGCTTAGGACACACTTTTATCTGGTTAACACCATTAACGGGTGTTGGGAAGACAAAAGTAGTAGAAAAGTAGAAAAACAAGAATTTCTTAGGCTGCTAAAGCCACCAGGATCCATTTAGATCTACAGAAAAAGAGAGTTAGAAGGGACCTTGGAGATCTTCTTGTACAACCTGCTGCCCAAGCAGGAGACCCTATATACCATTCCAGACAAATGGCTGTCCAATCTCTTCTTAAAAACCTCCAGTGATGGAGCACCCACAACTTCCATGTGGTTAATTGTTCTGTCAGGAAATTTATCCTTACTTCTAGGTTGGATCTCTCCTTGATAAGTTTCCATCCATTGCTTCTTGTCCTGCCTTCAGGTGCTTTGAGAATAGGTTAACTCCTTTCTCTCTGTGACAGTTCCTCAAACACTGGAAGACTGCTATCATGTTATCCCTAGCACTTCTCTTTGTTAGGCTAGACATACCCAGTTCCTGCAATTGTTCATCGTATGTTTTAGCCTCCAGCCCCCTAATCATCTTTGTTGCTCTTCTCTGCACTCTTTTTAGAGTCTCTATCTACTTACTTTGTCCGGATCTCCATGTCATCATGGCTGGAGTGGCACATTTCACTGAAGCGGGAGACAAAGAAGTCATAGCTCCTGTGATAAGATGGGGTGTCTTCTTCAATGTTTGCAAACTTCACAAACTGGAGAAGAGGAAGGAGCATCAGGGCAGAGAAAAGGAGACATTAAAAATACTACATTCATGAACCAATCTATTTAAATCACCAAATAATGTCTATCCCTGTGGTTTTTTTATTATTTATTTATTTATTTTTGTTGTTGTTATTGTTGTTGTTGCTGCTGCTCTGGGACTTTAGAATTCAAACAGATAAGCACCTGCCACATAACACCCTAGACTTAACAACTATCAATAAGAAAGTCTAGATAGTAGACATGGCAGTGCCTGGAGAGAGCAGAATAGATGAGAAAGAACTGGAGAAGATAACAAAATACAAAGACTTACTAACAGAAATAGAACGACTGTGGCAAAGGCAAGCAAGGGCAGTACCAATAGTAATAGGCACCTTGGGTGCAATCCCAAAACAACTGGAGCACCACTTGAACACTACTGGCAATGACAAATACGCTATCAGTCAATTGCAAAAGGCAGTCTTACTAGGAACATCCATCCTGCAACGATATCTGTAATACCTTCAATTCAAACATCCATATCTACCTATCCCAGGTCCTTGGTAAGGACTTGATAGGTAGACAAAAATGCCAAATCCAGTCTGAACATCTGGCTGACTGTCTGATGATCAATAATAATAATAATAATGTCTGTAAGCATGCCAGGGTAGTGATCAGCAGCACAAGCCACATCTTGCACTCATAAAATAAATATGTGGTACTAGGGATTGTGATATTGGGCACAGCTCAGATAAAAGGCAACAGATTACCCCAATCTCAGCAATGTTTTCTAGATTGATGGGATCAAGCAGCTTTTGATCTATGCAACTCTACCTTATGTAAAGCTTTATATGATCTCTGGATTAGGTTTCTCCTATCTGAGGATCTTTATTAGCTCTCAAAGTCTTTATAGGAGAAGGTCTCTGCAGCTTCCCTTCTGAATTCATTTAATGGAGGTAGGACCAGCAAAACATTTTGTTATCAGAAGAAAAATGATGAAATGATTTCTGATGATGGAAATTTCAGCTTCAATTGGCCTTTTTATGATTAAGAGATACAGGATATAGTTTTGGTATAGATTATTTTTCTATGAGTTGTGGGGAACAGCTGACAAGATTATGATAGTGTGTGTCTGAAAAGGAGAGGAAAAAGCAGATTTTAGCTGGAATTTTGCACCATTTTAAATGTAAAGCCAGGTGATCCAACAGGAAAATATCATATTGGGTCATGGATTTGGGAGGAATAGATGACAGAACTGAGCTAAAAGTCAAGAAACAAGTGACTATAAAGAGATGTTGCAAATTATGTGATAAAGACAGGCCTGATGCCACCTAGGAAGTTTCCCATCTTGAGTCTGGATTTGAACTTGGATCCTACCTGCCCATCTTTTATTCTCATATCACCGTGTCATTGTTTTCTTTTTCATGGTTCATTCTATAGTTCCATTACATTACTACAGTTATGTTTACACTTCTTTTCATTTCTCTGTTTTTACTGTTATAAGCCTCCTAGAGTAGCCCCATGGTGAGATGGGCAGCAAGTAAATAAATCTCTTCAATCCCAATCTAATCCTTTATCAGTATACTGCATTATATTTCCTGCATGGAGGACAAATAACATTCTATCCTTGCATATGTGACTCTGAAGTTATCAAATTTACTACACGGAGTTGTTGAAGGAATAAAATATAGGGGATTATGTGCTGCCTTTTACAGAGCAGAGTGGGATGTAAAAGCATTCGCAACCTGGAGCCTCTGCCACAGAAGCCTGATCTATTCCAAAACCCAAACCCAAACCCAAACCCATGCAAAACAGGTTTCTTAAGATTTAAAATAAGGGAAACATTAACTTCAGTGTCTGGAATTCTCATCTGTCCCTAGGTCTCACTGAGTTCAGTGGAGTTTCTGCCTCAATTTTCTAAAATTTCACTTTCACTCTTCCCAACTATGAATCATAGCAGCCTCTCCTGCGAAGAGATCAAAATGTATGCAGGCATATTTTTCTGGAATGTCTTCATTTTCTATCAAAATAATTTTATGAGCTTCTTCTCATAAACAGCAGGAACATTTTCTACTGAATTAATTTTAAACATTGCCTATGTAAAAATGTATGTTATAATGCCATCTAATTTTTGAAATCCTGATACCTCTCCAGCTGCAGGGAATAGTTCTCCGGAACAGCCAAGGCAGAGAAAGAAATTGAAGTAAGTACACAATAGTCTTGAATAATTACATTAGTGCAGTTTTATCATCCAATCTTCCCAGGACATATACAACAAAGCAACGGGAGAAATTCAATTTGTAGTTAGCTGCTACTTTAAGAACAATAAAACACTGTAAAATTGTATCTTTCTTTGGAATATTTAAAAATGAGGGGAATTGCATTTATTGGCTGAAAAATAATAAAGTAGCAAAAGTCTTGAGGACTCTTTTAAAGATTGTTGATATAAATATAACCAAAATAACTCCTAACAGAATACAGTACTTCCTCCATCTGTACAAATGTGTTTTAAACAGGAATAGTGAAGATAGGTATTTAAAATCTGGTCTATTTCCTTATACTTTTAATCTCTACAAGTAGTCCTTGACTTACAACCAATTGTTTAATAACCTATTAAAGTTACAGTAGCACTGAAAAAAGTGACTTATGACCAATCCTCGCATTTACAACTGTCACACTATTGGCAGGGTCACATGATCAAAATATGGGTGCCTGGCAACTGGCAAGTATTTATGACAGTTGCAGCATCCCAGGGTCATGTGATTACCATTCGTGATTTTTTTTGTTTTATTCTTACAATACTTTTGTTTTCAATGTTTTATTAACTACTCAGTGTGTTTGTAACTCTCCTGAATGTGAATTATTTCTATTTGCATACCTCAACTTAGTTTAGAATTTTAGAATTTTTCTCCAATCCCTGAGGATCCTTGACAAATGTCTAATTTAGGTGGATTGCTGGGCCAATGGTAAATGCATGTTCCCTGCTTTATGATAATCATTTGCCTCCATTTGAAATTGAATTTTGATATTTTCCCCCAGTAAGCTGTAAAGGATGAATTTAAGCCATTATTTCCATAAACATATAATCTCCACTTGTCCCAGCTCATGATTTGCAGGTGCTATTTCTGCAAAACTTCACCCGCAGAAAAGTCTCATTGTAGATTACAATGAGACTCTTAGGCTGAGGACAAAAAAGGTTTTTTTTTAAATATCCACCATTCTTCCCATTTGGGGGTTAACCTGGTACTAGCATTTTAGATAATCAAAAAGCAATCATATTTTCCATGCCTACTCACGATATCCACCTTGGCAGATGGCAAAACTCCCTTGCCTCAGGAGCTTTTGGAATGGGAAATGAATTTAAATGTATAAAGAAAAATATACAAAAAGAGTGTGGGTGTACATGTGGAACGATGAGGATATGACAATTCATAAAGCAGATTTGTTCAGCTCTGCATATTATGATGAACACTATTTAGCTCAAGTGTCTATTTTTCAAAGCAGGCATCAAGGGAGAGGAAAACAGGATTTCTTAAAAATTAGGCAGAAAACCATTGCAGCAGCTGCCATCTTAAAAGAAAACTCCTTTCTGTGTGAGCCTAAAGGGAGAATTCATCTTCAGTGGAATCAGGCAATTGTACTCCTTTTGAATAAAAGTGGCAGAAGTTAATAATAAAATTTTAAAAATAATCTGCATATTAATTGAGATTCCTTTTATGTTTACATAATCTGTTATTGGTTGAAACGTTAATATCTACATATGAGAATCTTTCAAGAACCGCATGATCCTTGCTTGTCTCCATATGATCTAAACTGGCACATAGCTGAGTTTCTGGAATGAATTACTTAATCTCTGCACAAACATCTGGGTTCTACAATGACAGTAGTGTAGCCTCTTAAGTCTTCTCCTTGACTTACAGTGCTTCAAATTCTTTTTTTGCAAATGACATGGGCAGCATTGTTAATTCCTAAAGTTCTGTATGAAGATTTTCTATTACCTATATTTATTTTCTTCTTTCCCAACAAGAGGTCTTGGATTAGGGTGGCTGAAGACTTGCATCGGTGAGATTGTTTGAAGATGTAGATGTGGTTAACCAGTTCTTGTTGTTTTTTTTTTTTTAAAAATCTTCTTTTATAATTATTGCATTTTCTATTATGTTTGGTTTTATTGTACATTGCCCAGAGTTAGTTTGGAATTGGGTGGTACTTAAATTGATTAATCACAGATGATGTTGCACGTACTGTACTAATAAATATTTGGCTCTTTCACATATAATTCTTTATGAATGCAGTTCTTAAGTGAAAAAAAAATAGCATATTGTGTATATGTACAGACAAAACACATATAAATACATGTTCCTAAATCTGTTTTTGTTGTATATTTCTCATCATTGTGACCATTCCCCTTCTAATTTAATAGTACTTTGTTAGCAAATATTACAGATATTGTACATCATATGAGTTATTCTGCGTCTCCCGGATACCCTTGTAAATAAAACATACGAATAAAGGAGAGTGTTCAGGTTGCATGATTTCTCTGTTCACTGAGTGGAATATCTATCTTTGTTTAGATGGCTACCAAGTGATTCATGTATTCATATGTCATGGACTCCAATGTTTGCAGACATCTAATTAAGGTCTAGCTCAAATACTGTTCAGATTATCCTGCCTCTACATCACCCACCTTGTCCTTTTACTTTTCTTCTCCCATTTACCCTTATTAAGTTAAAGGCACTGAAATTATGTTATAGTGGATGGGAATTTCTATACTTCTCTTGCTATCTCCTCTCCTCCTCTACTGGATAGGCCAGAGGCTGCTTAATGCTAACAAATCTTTACAGTTTAAGTAAAAGCACAGGTATGGTACACATATCAACTCTTTCTCTAAATCCAACCACTCTCCCTTCAAAGACGCTCTTACCTCTAAATCACTCCAGTTCATTTCTGATACAGACAATTGTTCCCTCCCAAACAGTAAACTCAAATTAGGAGACTTGCATCTGGCCAACCAGATGAGACAGGCTTTATTTTGCAATTAACAGAAGCAGAGACAGCTGTCTGCTGCCACACACCAAATCAATTGTTATTGGTTTTTCATTTCTACCTTCACTGCCTTTCTAGTCAGCTGATGGGAAAGGCAAGACTTCCATATCATTATGCTCCGCCTAACATTCCTTCTGGATATGGTTTCTTCTTTCTGAAACCCTTTTGGCCATGCAAGGAGAGGGGAAGGAGGTTGCACTTATTTCTGCCCTTCCAATTGGGACCAAGACCATCTGATCTTGCTAGAGAAGGCTCATTAACTATCAACATCTGTATAAAGTGGGAGATATGCGGCTTTCTTTAGATGAAGGCCCAAACATGGCTTATCAATGGCATGTACAACACTGCATTCCCCCCAAAATGGGTGAGATGAAGTTTACAACATTTTGCCCTTGACAATTAAGACATTTTCAGAAATTAATAGAATCTCTTAAGACAATGATATAGATTTTTTATAGTAAAAATGCTAGAAATTGGGTGATCTCTGAAATCAGCTTGGCTCACCATAAATTGCATAGATGTATATCCCAGAAAAAATATTATTTATTTTGCACTCTGGTATAAGATGTGTAAAGAATATAATTGTGCAGCATGGTAATAGTTTTGAAAGCCATTTGAGGTGGGGGTCATTATTACTGCAACTGTATAGAATGAGAGAGACTTGGTGGCAGTAGAGATAAGGCTATTGGGTCAAATTTTCTGTATTGATGAAGATGGAGGTGTTTGCTTAAGGAAACTGGTTCCTGGTCACTGAGGGTTCCTTGGGAGAGGAAGAAGAACATAAGCAACTCCAACCAGTCATTGAAAAACAAACCCCAATAAGAATATTTAGCAGCAACTCAGTGAGTTGTTGTGGTTCATTGGAACTATTGTTTGAGTGAGATGGCTCTGTGGACAAGCTTTGGAGAGGGTGATGACTTTAAACCTGGAGAACCTGAGTAAGAATTAAGTTCTTGGGGGAGAGGAACAGAAGATAGAATGGTGGGGAAGTAAAAGAATGATGAAGCATAAAATTTGGTTTGGTTTGGTTTGGTTTGAAGAAAAAAGTATATATTTAGGAGTTGGGGAGCATGGGTGTGGAGTATTTGCTTGGTGTAATTGATGATTATGGATTGGACTTTGGACTTGCCAACAATGTGGAGAGAGGGAATATAGATAACCACTGAGTATCTACTTGATCGGTTCAATTGGGAGTGTGTGATTAGAGCTCTCAACAAGATTGCTTCCATGTGGCCTCTTGCTGTTGAACAATCCCAAGGAGTTCTTCTGGATTATATGAAGCAACAGAGAGATGGCTGAAGAGCCAGTAGAGAAATATGAAAGGTAATCTGGTGGAACATGTGTATGAGTTCATGTCTGAGTCTACATCATGGAAATATAAGTGGTAAAGCTCTTGTATTTCTCTACTTTTTGGTCACTGGATTGTTGTCTAACAGTCTTATTTAAAGTTGTCCTGTTAGAAATTGTTGGGCAAGAGGACCTGCTCCTTGGTCATTATGATTTCTTATAGCACAACACTTTGCTGTCAGTCACTCAAATTTTCCATAAACCTGACTCTTCAAAGGCACAGTGGGATATGACAATATCTTGTAATGTTATCTGGTACTTATTTTAGCCTGTACTTTATGATGTGACCTATGTCACTTGTGAATTTGATTCATGCATCTCCTAGCTAGCCCCTTTGAGTTGTTAGGGAGAATTCAGTCCTGTACTTCCATCTGCTATGAAGGAGGTAGTGGTACTTGTTGGTCTCTCATTTGTGGAGTCCCATAGTGTTTGATCTGTCTTCACTGCTGTTTAACACTTGTATCCAGGGCATTTTTTTTGTTGTCATAGAACGCCCAGAACGGAGTTCCAGCACCTTTTTTGGATGGAACCTTGTGGGGTAGGCAAGGCAGGTTGTGTGACGTGTGTGAGTTCCGGCACCTTTTCTTTCTTTTTTTTTTTTTTACAAAAAAAGCACTGCTTGTATCAAACCACTGTCAAAAGGCATCCATTATTCTGAGTTGAGATATCAGCTGTATGCTGATGATACCTAGCAGCAGCACATTCCCATCCCAGATCAAGCTGGTTATTTAGACTGATGCTAAGAACCCCTTTCCTAAGATCAGCTGTTATGGCCCAGAACTTGACTCAGTTGTTCAAGCTAAACAAAAACAATGTCAGCCCCAGGGGACACTAAGCTAAGAATCACCTAAAACTGATCATATATAGGCCCATCAGAACAGTTGGAGTAATCAGAAGATGTATTGCCTCCAAACCCTAGGAGAGCAGAACAAAAATACTCAATAAAGCTTCTTGCCAAGCAAGGGAATAACACTTAATTAAAGACAGTTGCCTGCAGCCTGATTGAAGAGGCAACCCGGAGTTCTGTCCTCCATTGGAAACAGTAGATTGATCTCCTGTTTGGATGTCTTATTCTATTCAGCCTTAATTACTATTTGAAACAGGACAACAACTTGTGAGGTGAGAATTGAACTGGAATCTTCCAAATTCAATGCTCAGTAGCTTACTTTATTAAATTCCCATTTTAAGATAGAGGGGAATCTATCTTAATATACCGTACTAGGAATATCACTGAGTCTCTTCTAGATTGTGTCCAAAGGAAATGCTTACCGAATTGGTGCCAAGGATTTGCAGGTCAGGCTTCTCCGATTCCAGCAACTTGGCCACCATCTTCAAGAAACTCTCCACAAAGAGATTGATGCTCTGGCAGTGGCAGGCCATTAACAGCTGATCCAAGGCTTCCATTGCAATGCACACATACCTGTGGGTAAGTGGGTATAAAAATACATCCAAAATAAAAGGTCTCCTTAAAATTATGGGAACTGAAATCTAAATCGTCCAGAGGGTTAAAGTTAGAGAAAGCTGTCACAGATGGGCAGACTTTCTAGTATTCCAGCCAATCTGAATTCAATTTTGAGGGTATGGGGATGATTTTTTATTTTTATTCAACCTTTCCCTTCCCTTTTTCTATTCATTCACAATAAAGAGTCTGGCTTCAGATCAGCCAAGGGGATTCATGGCTGATTGAAAATTAAAATCTAGTTTTTCCCAGGTGCTTGTTAATCACAGTATAAAAGATTTTAATCTGAGTTCATAAAATATTTTCCAATGTAATGACCTGCATTCATTCAGCATGCTTAAGTCACGAGCTGAACCAGCACTACCCAAGCCCATCAAGCTTGGGCTAGACTACTATGCAAATCCAGCTGCCAATATACTATAAAAGCAGTTGTCTGAGAAATCCAGATCCTGAAACATTCTTGAAGCTTAGCGTATGTGCCTAAGCAAGCTGCAACAGGAAGAGAACACATAAATCATGGTTTGGCCCAACCACATGAAAACAGCAGGAGAGGTGGGGACAGGTTTAAACCCCAAAGGGACATATACAGAAAAGGGTGAGTTCACTGATTATTTCTTTTGCTATTATTGGCAAAGATGCAGGGGGGGAGGGAAGGGCACTGCTTTGAGGTTTTTGTTTTTCTGAAAAATATTCTGTAAACTGGAATAACCAAACAGAGAAGTGTGCAGATTTCTCCTTTTTCCATGAGAGCACTTTGGTGCTTTTCACTTTCAATGGGGTTGGGAAAAGGTTGAACTGGATGCACACAATACAAAGCTTGAACACAATGCCACTATCTATTATTTGGATTGTAGGGAGTCTTAAAGTAGTTCACCTCAAGGTTTCCAAACTCAACAGCAAAATGCCAGGTATGACATGTGGTAAGGAATACAGTGCATCAGTCTCTCTCTCTCTCTCTCTCTCTCTCTCTCTCTCTCTCTCTCTCTCTCTCTCTCTCTCTCTCTCTCTCTCTCCCTCCCTCCCTCTCCCTCCCCCTCTCTCTCCCTCTAGGGGGGGGAATGGAGGAAATATATGCTGTAGCAACATAGCATTGCCAATTTTCTTAATGCGTATTGACAAATTATTCTATTTTTAACCTATAGTACTTTCACAGATGTTCATTCTAAATTGTTCCATTTTATTTCTGTAGAAATGTATTTCAATATGTATTTTTATAAACTGCTTTTTTTCCAAATATGTCTTGAAATAATCCCAGCTACTGAAGTTTGGGAACTCTGAACTATGCTAGAGTGTTTTTGAAGCAGAACAGTTGGTGGATAGTTACATCCTAATTCATACACTAGTTTGGAAGGAAGAATTGGGTGTATCAGAAGCTGAAAACCTCAATTTATTCAAGCATATTAACAAAAAGGCACAGAGACCCTCACATGATACTTAATTATTGGTGACTGCACTCATGCAATTTTTTTTAGCAAAGTTAAAGAAATAATTTGGTAGAGTTACAGGTTTTTGGTTCTATTCAACAACCCCAAAATTCATAGGTTGTCCTTCAACCTAATATTAATCAAGCCAGCCCTACTAACCTTCCAAGATTAGCTAAGTATCTGATCCCTCTCTTTTAGCTAGAATGCAATAATTCACTGAACAGTAAAAATGTGAAGATCTCAAATATGTCAATTACTGCTGTAAATGAAAGGGACTCACTGGAGGGACTCAGAGCAAAATTGTAGCCTAGTGACAGAGCATATACGTAGCAGATCCCAGGTTCAGTCTTCAGCATATCTAAAGAGCTGGAGAGGAGATATTCTCTACCAGTGCACCTGGAGAACTATTGCCAGTTAGTGCAGACAATATTAAGATGGAGCAAAGGATAACTTATTATATAAACGGTGTATTAATTTGTCTTATGATTTAATAGCAAGAGGTTCTTTTGACTTTTTTTTCTAGACAGCCTTTCATCATGGATGGTTTAATTAGAATTCTTGCACTGAGCAGAGAGGTTTGGGCCAGATATCTTAAATTACTCTTTCCAAACCATTGGCAGAAGTTGTGTGACATTGCAGACTAGGCTAAAATGGGACTGAACTATTTATTAATATGATTTATATAGCTATTCAGCTCCTAAATACTGACTCCCAGAAGCTTGCATAAACACAAAAAAATAATTAAACACACAAAGACACACCACAATAGCAGCATAACAGGCCAAACCACAACATATTCCAGTTCTGGAATATGAACAGGACAGGCTAATCCAATGCTTCGACCCAGTGCATGGGGAAAAGCCAAGTTTGTAAGTTTTTATAGAAAGCGAATATGATTAAGGCCATCTGAATCTTGGATGGTATACTATTCCACAAAACAGACACTCTGACAGAGAAAGCATACTTCCTGGGTCTCATTAGGTGACACTATTTGACAGCAAGAACATTCAGTAGATTAAATATTAAGACTCTGCAGAATCTCATGGGAGGGCAGAGACTATCAGAGATAACTGTAAATAATCCGGCCCTGTGCTATGAACTATTTTATAGGTAATAACCAGCACCTGGAAGCATCCTAAGTACAGATCATAAAGTAGTGTGGTTATATAGGTATACCGAGGTGCAGCAAAAATTACCTGTATCAGTTGCATTCTGGCTCAATTGCAGCCTTTGAATGGTTTTCAAAGGCAGCAACAGTGTACTGCAATAGTCTAATTAGGTAGTGATAAGGGCAGGATACCAAGCAGGCCTCCTGATTCAGGAATGAGTACAAACTGGCATAACAAATTGATTATGAAAAAGCTGCCTGGATTCAACCACATGCTTAAACTATGAAGGACCTAAATCTATTACATATAGGTGATTGTACTTACAAACCCAAGGACCCTGTCCACTTCTTCAGGTACAACAACATTTATCTTCTCCCAAAAAAGTCTGAACCTGTCCATGCTACATTGTGCCTCGGTCAACTCCAAAAATTTTCCACAACTGAACTGGCAGGGGATCTGAATGAATTTATCTAATAATTGCCTAGAATACTCTTTACAGCAGCCTTGCAGATGTTCCTCCAGCCCCTCCTTTCCCAGCAGGAACTGGAATACCCTAAACAAAGCCAACGAGTAGCCATCTGCAGAAGCAATATGAGCAGAAAATAATTATATTTGTTGTTCTAATTGCTATGAGTAATCCTTAATCAAGATTCTTACCCATACTTTATCAAGTTCACGCCTTTTTTTTCCCTTTTAGGGGACTCATTTTCCAGATTTTCTGGGATCCAAGGCCAGAGAAAGTTCACAGATAATTTTGCCCTAAGATGACGAACAGAACTAATGTGACTGTTGCTATAAATCAAGCCCAGTATAACTGATTCCATAGTTGTCTTGGTGGCCAAGATGTTCCAAGCTGCCTCTGACCCCATGCCCAGGGAAGGCAGAATAAAGTCCTCCTATAACATGAACCTGGGGAACTCTACTGCCAATCCTGATATCTCATTAGTTTGAGTAAGAAGGCCAGTATAGCAGCAGGAGTCCCATCTGATGCCTAGAACCCCACTTCACCTGAAGTCTCACACCTGTTATCACACCTGTTATCTAGAAAGCAACAACATTAAAGCAATCAGGGTGTCTTGGATGATTACAGCCACTCTACTATCCCTGTTCTATGACCATAGTTGGTGTCACACTCAAAACACAGAGGCACATTTCCAAAAGGGAGAGATCCTCCCGCAATAACACATACCAGGTCAGCCATCTCATTCACTTCAATGGATGAAGAAGGCCTTATTACAGGTGAAATTGGCATTCAACACTAACAGCTGAAAGCCCAGGCAATTGGAGATGAGCACAAGGGGCTAGAATGCAGAATCAGTTTTATATATTAAAGATTGCCTACCCAAGAGCAGTCCGGTTGAGAATATTGTGAGAATCAATGTCTTAGCATTTTGTATAAATCCTCCAGTCCCTTAGGTTGTTTAGGCACTCCATCTTGTGTGAACACCTCATTTGTATTTATTCATCTGGTCTCAGTTTCCTATGCATATTTCTCAGTTAAACCTGGGCACTAGAGGTCTTATTATTGATTTGATTTATATCCTACCTCAGGTAGGACAAGGCTTTTTTTTTTTCATAGAACGCCCAGAACGGAGTTCCGGCACCTTTTTTGGATGGAACCTTATAGGGTAGGCAAGGCGGGTTGTATGATGTGTGTGAGTTCCGGCACCTTTATTTTTTTAGAAAAAAAGCACTGAGGTAGGGCACTTATGCATTCTAAAAATAAGAATTACCTTGGCTCTGGGCAACAAAAGTTATGCACAGGGAACAACATAACAGCATATATTCTTTCATTTAACAGAGCCAGAGGGGATTAAAGTTCTATTCTCTACTGTAATTGACGTCAACAGAAAACACAGGGATGCCGGTCCTCCTTAGGGCTCAGTCTGGCCAACAGGAAAAAAATAAATCACCTGTCAGAACAGAAAACTAGAGCACTTATAGACTGCCATAACTGACAGTCAGTGCTGCTATTGCAGCAAATGATTGAAACCCTGTTAAATCATCCTTGTAGCACTTTAGATGAAACAAGGGAAAAAAGAAAGATGAAGAGAGTAAAAGTGAGAAAAATAGGGCCTTCACAGAACATGCATCTTGGCTGGACATAAAATGTTGAATGGGATGCTTTACTTAGTTAGGACTTAGCTCCAGTATTCACCCATAATAATTTTGGCTGGGGATTTCTGGAAGTCCACACAGAAATAGAATTATCATTAAAAATGCCTAGCCATGCAACCAGTCATAACACAACCATCACATCTTATGAAAAGGATAACTGTCCTGTACTTCTACTTTTCAGAGACATCTAACAGACTCCAACAATTTCTTAACATCATTGTAGCATTCAACTCAACGAAATCCATCCAAAACACTTAAAACAAACCCAAAGAATCCTACTCAAAGAAGAAACAAAAGAAATCATCTACAGCAAACACTATATGGCTTTTAACAGCCACAGACAGGCAGAAGATTGTACATCACTTGGCAATCAGAAGACATGAACATTCTTTAATCTCTGAATTAGAGGATAAAACCAACCACAATTTCAACTGGAAAACTGTCAACATTTTAGATAAACCCAAATCCAAAAATGATAATTTCTGGAAGCTTGACACTCTGACAAATCAGCCATTAAAATACATATATGTAGAGATAAATGATAAATTCTTTTTAAAAGATATAACCAAAAAATTAGGAAACAAACAAGCCAGAGTATATCCTCCTCAACAATCAATATCCAGATAAGCAGAAAACAGCATGAAATAAATGATTAGGGAATAATAGCCCAATAAAAGATCAAGAAAGAGACCACACCTTGCCCCAAAGTGGCAAGGTAAGCTACCACATATAAACAAGCAACAAACTTCACCCATCCACATGCTGATGATGTTACTTAGTTTGGGAATGAAAAGTCTGAAGGACATCAATTGAGCTTTAGAAGAACACAAAGAACCTGACTTCTATATTCTCTCAAGTGTTTAAATTCTAGACTTCTTCCACTCATCCTTCCAAATAACAAATACTTTGCACACCACTCAGTATCTTGTATAGTGATAGTATGTTTACATAATAGCCATCACTAGCCTGGAAACAGCTGGTTCCTACCTCGCCAGCCTCAACCTTTTCACTGTGATGTAAATGGAAAATACGTTCTTCAGTTGAACTCAGCACTTGTGACTATACAGACCTTACGTTGTAGGAAGGGTGTGGAGTCCTTGGTGTTTTCTGAACTTGCTTGTTTTCTTTCAGACCTTTTATTACCCAACTAGCACTGATAATGTTACCTAGGTTGGGTAATGAAATGTCTGCAAGAAAACAAGCAAGCTCAGAGAACACCAAGAACTCCTCATGTCAACCCTGAGCTATAAATATTCTCCTTTATTAGGAAGGCTGTGGCAAACACAGACTAATTAGGGTTACCTGCCTGAGCAGGGGGTTGGACTTGATGACCTCCAAGATCCCTTCCAACTTTTATTATTATTATTATTATTATTATTATTATTATTATTATTATTATTATTATTAATGTACTGTCTTCTTTCAGGAGGATGTTTTTTGACTTATAGTAAGTCTGCAACTCCACAATTTTTCAGTTGTTTCGCCTTCAAATACTAGCCAGATTTGACTCTGTCCAGTCCAGATAAGAGTCTGCCAAGTGGACTTCTGGTTCCGGTTCGCGGCGACTCTGGTCATGTCTGGAGACTCGTCTCCACTTCTTCGCCGGTAGACCCCTTTGTGGGTCGAAACCGAGGAGGAGGCTTGCTGGAGACTGCGGGAGGGCAGCAGCTTCTCTCATGGCTCCAGCTATTTCCTTAGGGCCGACGGAGCAAAAGATCATCCTGTAAGATGGCCGGTTACCCTGTTGCACCAGCCAAAAGTCACAGCTACATCTAAGCATGAATAGACCCACCGCGGATGATCCAGGTGAGACCCCTTCTGCTCCTCTCTTCACCCTACTCTGGGTTTTTTTTTTTTTTTTTGGCCTGTAAAAGCTCTGTTGGAATCATTTCTCCGTCTTGAAAAAGCAGCTTTGGTATGCCTGGGAAGAAAGGCACTGAAAAAAAGGTTAGAATAATTTTTTTTAAAGACTACACTTTATTCTTATCTACTTTGGGGTACAGAAAAAAACTTTTTTCTAAGAGCTGTACTATCATATTATACTGGAAGATTATTTCTTTTTCCACCTTTTCCTTTAAAAGATAGAAAAAGGGAAAAAGGAAAAAAGATGGTGTCTGGAAAAGATTTTTTAACTTACTGAGGACATCTAGTGGCGAAAATTTAATATTGCAACTGTTGGTCACTGTTTGGAGATGAGATGGACTTGGCCTTCAAATTACTTTTGAAGATAAAAGATAAGCGGATGCAGCTGTGGGAATTGTGGGGGTGGATACTGTTCAACTTTTATTAAATACAGCCTCCACTAAAAGAAAAAAGGGACTCTCTTCAATTATTATTAAAATGGAATCTTATTCACAATTAAACTATAAACTTATATTGGAAAAGATTTATGAGGCTACTGAAGAAATATGTGCTACAATGAAAGAGATTACTACAGAATTAAGAGCCAGAAGCTATACTCCAAACCTTCAAACTCATTTTCAGACAACATCTGACCATTTTATAAACCAAAACATACTAGAAGAGGAAGTAATCGAGACTAAAGAGGAATTTATTTTACCTTACAAGCATTTCATCTATACCTTTGAGGATCAGAAAAATCAAAGACTGAGATTTGAGCCTTTAAAGCAACATGGCTTTAAGGATAAGAGAAATAGATGCCCAATGCAGAGGATGGGATGCTTCTTACTGTCTCAAATGATACTATAAGCAACAAAGAGAAACCTATTGGTTGAAAGGGAAGCTTTGTTATGGAAACCTGCCTGGCACAAAAAGAAGGCCAGAATAAAACTGAAAAGATAAATTCAAAATTATATGTAATGGATCAAAGGCACTGTAGAATTATGGACTGATTTAAGGATTAAGATTTAGAGTTAGAAGTAAGAGAAAATGGGTGATTATTAGAATATATATCTTAAATAGATTAAGAATGTATTTTTTGGAATAATAGGTTTATTTGTATGAAAACTATTATGTAATGGAATGAAGAAAACTGGAGAAGCGTTTTAGATTTGGATTGACTTAATAATTAATCAAATATGTTAAATTAGTAAGATGTTCTTGTTTGACAATATGGATGTTATTAGATATGATAATTAACTGAATGAAATTTGAATCTGGTCCAATGGGCTGAAATGACTTAAGGTTTGATATTATTTTGTTATCTTAAAGAGATTGATTGATGGATTATATTTGTATAGGATAGACTAATATTTTATTTTAATTAGGAGATATATAGTGTAGTGGAAGAAGAAATAAACGAGATTTGTGATAAAATTAAGGATTTAAGAGATTAAGATCTAGAATATATTTGGAAGGGATATCTGAATTGATAATCTGTTTATTTAAAGTTAAATTTGACTATGGTAATTGTAAATTCATGAAGCTTTAAAACATATTTAGGATCTATAGAAATTTAAATTAGTAATGGATTATCTTAAATGTATTATGCTATTTGGGGAAATAGAGAGGTAATATTTAATGTATTGATTTGTGTTATTCATATATGGTTTTATTTCTGGATGTTTGATTACCCCAGCACCACGGTGTGTCTTAAGCATTTTGTTCTAAGAATTAAAAATCCAATAAAATTTGTTAAAAAAAAAGAGTCCGCCAAGTGCTGTCACCTACTGATGTTATCTAAGAGGTAGGTTGGACTTAATCTTTTCTCCCAACAACTTAATATATGTCATTATTTGTAACCTTATTAATAATTTCTTTACCACAGTCCCTCTGATACAAATCTGAAATCACTATCACTTCAGGTGAAAAGACTTTTCTGTGACTTGGAACAACTTTTTTATTTTGTGCCTTAATGTTGCTTCTGCCTCTTTCCCCCTTTTGTCTATCTATGATAGATAAAAGCCATTCATAGTGTGAATTATAACAAGGATATTTACATATCTGCATTGGGCTGGTAAGATTAAGAAAGGGATTCCAGCCCAAAACTATTTGCAGACCATGTTCCATCTGTTCATCCGATAATTCTAATTGGAACAGCAATTTATTCTTGGCAACTACACACCCACACAAGATACATGGATGTACTTCTTTTTCCAATAAACAGCAGCTCCTCAAAAAACAGCTGTACTTGTGAAATGAACGGCAAGTGCTAAGAGAAATAATACAGATATAGAATTGACTTAGACAGCTGAATCAAAATGCGGCAAGAAGCAAAACACTACCACTTTAGGACTTGTTAAGAGATTAAAGCAGCCTTCTGCAGCATGGTGTCTTCTAAGTGTATTGGATCAGAATCCCATAATACCCATCAACATTTGGAGAGCATCCCAGGCTATTATGGAAAATATTTTTAAATCACAAGACTATATTTTGCTAATTTTATGAGAAAACATAACAGCCCAGAAAATCATGTCAGAGAGCCATTTTCTGCATCCTAAGCTCGTTCGTCCCCCCAAAAATCCAATTGTCAGCTAATGACTACTGCAAATCCATTCATAAGTCAGCCTTGGTTGACTAGAAACTGTGAAAAGACTCCATTGAACACATTATTCTGTGAAATACCATGCAACAATACAGTTGTTCTTTCTGTACTGTTGTGTCTGCCATGAAGTACTCATTCTGATTGCTAGGAATGAATTACTGCAGCTCAGCGACAGAGAATGGATGGAGAAAGGAGTAGGTTAAGTTCCTGGCATCACAAGATACCAGGCAATGGAATAGAATCTTTTTCTGCTTGGGAATCTAAAGAGATGCAAGCAATTTGTCTAGGCTTGATGTGCCTCATTACTGTATAATGCAGCTTCCTATGTCCCAAGCTAGTTGCTAACTTGCCCATTTTTAATTTTTAAAAAATTGCCTAACTTGTGCATTTTTAAAAAGATGGACCCACTTTTAAAGAAGACAAATAAGGTCATCTACTCTTCTAGCTACCATCCCTTTTACCCCTTCCTTGCTGTGTTTCACTACAATAACACTGCAGGAATAAGAAGCCCTGAGAAAATGAATTTTCTCAGATGTCTCACAGTCATATCTAGAATGACCAGCAGTGTTCCCAATACTGAAGTGGGGTGTGGAGGGAAGCCCCCACTGCTGCATGAAGAACTTGATGGCTCAGCTATGAGTAAATTCTGTATATTCTCTTCACTACCCAGGAATTCTTCAGCATAGCTGCATTTTACCAGTTCTAACTGAAACATTGTGTGTGCCTTCAAGTTATTGTTGACTCCCAGAATGGCCTGGACAAATCTCTGCAGTTTTCTTGACAAGTTTTTTTGGAAGTGGTTTGCCATTACCTACTTCCTAGGGCTGAGAATGAGTGTCTTAAGATCACCCAGCTGGCTTTGTGCCTAAGGTGGGACTAGAACTAATAGTCTCCCAATAGCCTTCTTCTCTGAGATGAAAATACTGAAGACATATGACAGTATTCTTAAACTACATGAAAGAAGATAAACTTCTATTCCTTTTCCCATTCCATGCATAGATCTGGGAATTCTTGAAGTTGTCTATACATCTTAAAGTTGCTGAGATTGAGAAACATTGAATTAAAATATAGGAAGGGAGATACTATTAGACAACTTGGTAATAGTACAGTATTTGAACACTCAAACTAATTACTTAGATAAGTAGTGAGAGGTGTTGAAACAGTGCTAGATAGTCATCTGCTGAAGACTTTTAAATTAGAGTCATACACTGAGCATGGGGTCTTAAGCAACCCTCCCAAATTTATGATTTTATGTTTCATTCCAAAAGTTACTGACTGTGACATATTGTCATCATTAAAAGTTAGTTCATTATCATAGTTCTGCTTCTTTCAGGACTTTTTTTTTTAAAAAGCACATAAGGCTTAATAGAAACAAATATTTGAACAAATGTTCAATGAAGTTTACCATATGACCCCAAAGTTGAGGGTGATCTTACAGTTGCAACAGAGATCATTCAATTTTACAGACAGCATTATCTCTTTATTTTTGTCTCTAACTGCGATAATTCACATTTGGAGGCCAATAAGATGGTTATGGTTGGATTTGTGCATGCTTTCTGTTTGTTTTTAAAAGTGCGAAATTAAATCTTGAAACAAAATATTTATCATTGGATGTTTTTCTTTGCCATCCAAGTCCCTTCCAACTTTATTATTATTATTAGATCATCGCAGTCAGCCAGATGTTCAGAATAATAATAATAATAATAATAATAATAATAATAATAATAATTCATATTCATTCATATTAGTAAAGTTGGAAGGGACCTTGGAGGTCATCTAGTCCAACCCCCTGCTCGGGCAGGAAACCCTACACCATTTCGGACAAGTGGCTGTCCAGTCTCTTCTTAAAAACTTCCAGTGTTGGAGCATTTACTGCTTCTGGAGGCAAGCTGTTCCACTGATTAATTGTTCTCACTGTCAGGAAGTTTCTCCTTAGTTCTAATAATAATAATAATAATTATTTACACTGTGTTATTCGTACTACTACAACAAAACTCAGCACAAACTTGCCCGTCAAGGATGCTTTTCAAAGTCAAACAAATTTCCAGGCCAATGAAATCTTGTTATTTTAGTTATTCATAATCCCACTCATATTTTTCTTTTGTGATTGTTGATTATTATTGTCCCATTTTGCATAGAACACATGGATTCACAGTTGAACTTGAAGCCATTCCATTATTGTCTATTTTATAAATTTTAATACATACATTCTTACTTGTATGGCTGCCATTTGTATTATCACTGGTAAACCAGTTTTCAGACACTGTTCTAGTCTCACAAACCAGCTGGTTGCTGGAACGCTTGGGAAAATGAGGATGAGCATGAATATGTGGAGGTTGTGGTAGATTATTTGGCGAACTCGGGGGGGGGGCAGATTGTCAATTTTTATCTATAGACTTTAAATGTAGTATGCTGCCCAGAGTCACTGTGTAGGAGTTGGGTGACTATATAAATTTGTTTAATAACAAACAAACAAACTTCTCAGGCCATGGTCTGAGCATTGCTGCCCTAGGGAGATGTTGATAGTTGACATTCACAAACCTGAGTTAGATGAGATGGCACAATAGAAACTGATCTATATATCCAAAACCAGAAATATATATTTTAATAAGCAGAAATGATTCATAATGACTAAGAATGGAGCTAAAAAAGAGCCATTTTTAAAGGCGTTTCTGAAAATACACAGCATCCCTTACCCGTATCGGTGCCTGCCCACATCTCTGATCAGTTTCTCTGACAAATAAGCTCCAATGCGATCCAGCTTCTCTGGAGCAGAGAGGGCATAGAAAGTCAGCTTCTCCATGTTGGTTTTTACCAGCCCATCCTGAAAGAAACATTTTCATGCTAAAACTTAAGCTTATATTATTGAATATATTAATCCCCCCAAATCAGCTTTCATGTAGGAACATAATGAAATGTGTTAATATTCCCACATGCAATTTATCCCACATGGCCACATGCAATTTATCCCCCATTTACCCTCAAAACACATCAGTTTAACAGAAAGAAACATCAAAAGTCAACCAGCAAGTACTCTATGGCTGAGTATAACTTCATCTGTCAAAGCAATAATATCCTATATTAACAGCATTAATGAATAATAACGAAAGAAGTGTTCCGTTAGTCGGAACATTGACATCATCATTCTGACTCTCGCATATTCTTGACTCAGAATTCCTAATTACTATTGTACACCTATCTTTTTACAAAAGGTAAAAGCAGTCTATCCTGATAGAAACTATACTATGGAGGACTGAGGAGAAAAACAAAAAATGCAAACTTGGTCTGCATCAACAGAAATATAATATCAAGATCATAGCAAGTAATAGATTTACTCTGTTCTGCATTGGTTAGACCATCTCTGGGATATTAAGTTCTATTCACCAAAATACAAGGAAGATACTGAAGAACTGAAAAAAGTGAGGAAAAGACTGCTAAAGGCGGTGAAGAGCTTGGAGGGTAAACATTTTGAAGGAATTGGGTGTGCTTAGCTTAGGCTATTTGACCTTGATTTACTGAATGTCTATTTCAACCTCTTCATCAGAAAGGTATGTAAAGATATTTAAAGCTCCAAAATCTATACTTCACCAGATTCCATACCTTCTATGCACCACACTACAGCACCATTAGATTGCATTGCAAATATGATCCACACCATAAGAGAGCAAAAAAATTGTTCTGGTTTCCTATCATGCTCATGGAGCAACCAGAGTTTGGAAAGTATATGTAGACCAACTACTGGTTTTGGAGAACCTGTGTATCCCTGTCTCCCTGAGGTCAATGAATGGCTCCCATGTGGATCCTTAGTGGACACATGAGCACCAATGAATCACATGGCCAGCTGAATAAAGAGATAAAGACATTGCTTCTAGATGACAGCAGCTTTTTCAAAGCAAAGGAAATGGGTTACAAGATTATGTGGATGTATAATTACTACCACTGTCCTCATGTATACTCATATATCCTTCAAACTTTAAAAGAGCAGCATCTCTTCTTTTTTTTCTTTTTTTTAAAAAAGGGATTTGGTAGCTCTCTCAGATCTCTTCTTCATGTATTTTCTGCATTTTAATTCAGAACCAAAGATGGAGTATGAAAGTAGATAGAGAAAATATGTTTCTTTTGCTGTTTCCTTCTGTTTTGCTAGTTTTAAGTTTCCAAGGTTGTGTGTGTGTGTGTGTGTGTGTGTGTGTGTGCATATATATATATTTGTATGTATATAGAAATTTGCATGATCACATGAGATCTCTTAACTTAGAATCAGGTTAACTTTGATTCAATGAGCACGTCCACTTCTTGGATACTACATGGGAAGACAATATAAAACAGCTACCATTTTGAGAAATGTTTCTGTACACATGAAATCATGTAGGCCCATTTGCTTTGGGGCTTTCGCTCGAAAAACTGCAGAGGGTAAGGAAAGACGTAACAGAGGTACATGGGGCATATGTATATATGCATAACATATATAATTCATATGAAAAATATGGACAGAAAAAAGTTTCCTTCCCTCTGGTGTGTTATAACTCACAATCATCTGCAGAAACTAAATGTGGGGAGACTTAAGGTGATAAACAAGCAGAATTACTCATTTATACAACATGTACACAAAATATACATAGTACATAATGTATTGAAGTCGCTGTCATTAGATGGATAGCTATATAAATCATTTAAATAAAATAGAATAAAAAATAATAATTGCAGAATTATCTGCTCTCTGATTTGGTAATGGCCACTTATATAAATTGTTTTAAAAATTGGACTGGATAAATTGGTGGAGCCTGGGGGGAGGGATAAGAGAAAAATAGGGTTGATTTCATGGAAGTAAGATCCAGCAGCTTTAGTTTATTTGGACATGAAGAAAAGCTTTGATATAGTTTCCTGGCAGTTTTGAAAGACTGAGAAAACCCAGAATACATTTCTTTTTTAAAAAAAATATGAACTGATAATTGCTGTTTGTCAGTTTTGAGATTGGGTTGATCCTTAACATTGTTGCATGTATTTGCATTTTTCTTTTCTTGAATGGGTTAGCATAATGAAGTAAAATGCCCAGCAAAAACTAATTGAGATGGGCAATCATACAGATTGTATAAATAAATAACTTTAAAAAACTGAACAGGGGGATAAGCAATGAGGCCATGACTGCATATAAACCACTAGAACGGATTTCTGTTTAGAAAGACTTTTAGTTAAGGTTCACTTACCTCTGGATCCTCTGGGAAGATATTGTCAACAAGTCTCTTGTAACGGGGACGCAATGCTCCACAACAGCCACACACACCTGAAACAGAAAGGTAATTAAATCTCCACACAACAAAGGAGTAGCAGAAATGAGACTTAGATTAGTTTTCAATTAATTATGCCAATCATTCCTCTTGCAACTATAAATAAAACTACAGAAGCCTAGAATTAGTTCAGATCATTTTTGTTTCACATTTTTATTAGTTTATCAAAATATAAAATACAAAGAGAAATTCAAAAAGTAATAAAAAACTAGGAGGAGGAGGGAAAACACTGTGTAAAGGGGGGAAAGGAGAGAAAAAGGCACTGTCTTCCAAGTCACTTTTTAGATAGTAGAAGATAACATTATAACCTCAACTTTTTACTTTTACACAGCAGTATATACAGTATATATTTCTATAACAACTATACATTTCTATAACAACGAACCTATCTAATTAGCAAAAACAAAATCAAAGTTTCATTTTTTTTTCATTGCAAGCTCAAAATCCGGAAGCAATTTCCAAATCGAAACAAAGTTAAATATATTCTTTTCTTTGGATAAAAGAATCAATTTGACCATTTCTGCTTCTCCTTGCTGTGGGGAATAATGTATGCTTCTGTTTACTCATTAATCTTTATCATACTTTATATTAAAAGATTTCCCTATATTATTTCAATTTTTTTTAGTAGGGACCATTTTGACCCTGAAGCCGTGCCCTCATTCATTACTGAGATGCAGATTAAAGCAAATTTAAATAGGAGAGAATATATGCCGCTATGGGGTTGAACTGTGGAGTCCTTGGTGCTTTCTGAGCTTGGTTGTTTGCTTGTAGATATTTTATAACCCAATTAGGTATATCATCTGTATGAGGTGAGCATGGGATTTGCTCCCTTTTTTAAAATACAGTAGCCAGTTTTGATGGTTTTCTCCTTGGTAGTTCCTTGATTAGGAATATTGGATTATGAATAAATTTGATTAGAGTATTGGTTTCTGTTTGATTATCTGGTGTTAATCCTTGCATATTGTCTGGGTGGTCTATTAGATAGAATGTATTTTCTTCTATTTTCTTTTTAGCTAGTTTATTATCTCTTTTAAATAGTGCATAAAGATCATTATTTCTATGTGTCTATTGATGGCCACTTTGTCTGAATATCAGGCTTTCAGGAATTCCCTAGTATTTTGGGATTTGACTCAGAATTTCCCAATTACAGCTATGGCTGAATTGATTCATGTTGTGAGCTTAAGAAGTTTTCATTGTGTCTGTCTTATGACTGCTAGTTGGCGTCCATGCATGCACTATACTTATATTCTGCCACTCTATCCTACATAATTGCTGTTATTTTTTTACAATGTTTGTTGTAGATTATTCCCACTTTTTCCCTCTTTTTTGCTACTTGTCTTTTGGTCTACTTAAGATGTTTTGGAGATGTTTGTGTGTTACAGTGATGCTGTGTAATTGTAATTGTATTGTATGTAATAGAGTAATATTTTTGTGTCGGAAGCATCAAAGTGCTTCCGTGGTGAAAGGATTTGCTGGTGATATTGCTGTTGCCCAGTCGGGGGTTCTTTTTGCGTCCCCCTGAAGTTGCTCACCACAGTGGTACCCATTTATCTATTTGTGGCTGCCTACATTCAAACCATTGGGTGGGCCTGTGATGAGAACTCAGCCCACTCCATGGCAGTAATGAGTTTTGAATGGGACGCTGCTGATCGTCAGCCCAGCCTCCTAATCTTGCAAGCCACCATGCTCTCTTATGTAATAGACTATTACCAGATAAAGATTTATAATTACATTCAATACTTTTCAGGTTGTTTACTTGAAGGTTTATTCCAGCTAATATATTTTTCAGTCTGCCTTATATTCTTGTTGATGAAATCTCTCTCACAGTCCATTACAGCAGCCTTTCTAACTTGATACCATATGTATGAGTTGGACTATTATACCTACAAAAATCCCCAAGCAGCAGACACCAAGCTAGGAATGCTATGCTTACATATTCTTCTCTGAAAATGCCAATTAAATGATAAGGAGCTGTGCAAGAAAACTATTGAGAGTTGATGACTTAGTTTTTAGCAGCTTAATCTACATATTTATTTAGAAATAAAGGTCTGGTGACTTCAGTGAGATTTACTCCCAATTTATAGATATAATTGACGGGAATCTAATTATTATGGCTAGGCTCACACGTTGTTCTAGTACGCTGTTTCTTTAATTGTGGTTTATTAACTGGGTTTACACAGTATACTGTCATAAACAGTGGTTTACAAACTACAATACTTTGGTTCACAAAATAAGCTACAATATAACTTATATGAACTCAGCAACTGATATGGTTACTTTCCTGCAATTTCAACAACAGCTGCAATAACAATAGTGCAAAGCGGTAATTCATAGAATCAATATACTGTATGTTCCCATTACATTTTTATGAGTCAAGGAGAGTAACAGAAGCTTCACCAGTCAAAAATAGAAAAATAGCTGAGACAAAGTACTAGGAAAAATGCTTCAGGGAGTTGCTTCATAGTCTTTGCCTTTTTAGACTTTCCTTTTTTCTTCATAATTGCAATTACATGCATTCTTTATATAAGACAGCCCAGAATGCTTCCAGAGTACAGTGATAACAAACTTGCCATCTTTCTTCTAAAGCAGTGGTTCTCAACCTGTGGGTCGGGACCCCATTTGGGGTCGAATGACCATTTCACGGGGGTCACCAAACCATGCTGTCCGCCATTTTTTTCCCTTTTTCCTAGCTGTCCTACTCCCTCTTATTGGTGGCCACACCCACTTGGGGGTCACCACAACATGGGGAACTGTATTATGGGGTCACGGCATTAGAAAGGTTGAGAATCACTGTTCTAAAGCAAAGAAAACATCCAGCAGCCCTTCTTCACATCATTAACATTAGCATCCTTTCTGTCTTTGTCCTTAGGCAATGCTGGAACTTGGATGACATGGAGATGTTTCAGCTTTCCCACCCTCAGATAAGCTGAGATCTGAACCTTCATAATTCCTCAGGCAACGTGTTCATTGATTTTCAAGGCTGGAAATGTTGAGAGATGCTGTCTCAACACATCTGGAGGACATAAGATTGGCTAATATTTTCCGAACACTTCTGGAAAGCACCAGGTTGGCAAAGGTAGCATTATAACATAGAGACAAAGAAAGCTGAAATATTCCTATTATGATTGTAAAAATAAAACTTTGTCCTACATTCCACAAAAGGGCAAACCTTGGAGCAAAGAAGGCACAATCATCAGAAAGTAAGCAAGCCATGAAAGCATCTTTCCTCCATGAATTCAGGCAACTGATGATGAGCAATCTCTGATTTAACTGATTTGAATCGTGTCTTTTTTAATTTTACTTCTGATTTTAACTGTATTACTTTTCTCTGAATGGTTCATATGTTATATTTGCAACTGTCACAGTGAACTGCCCTGAATATTATATAGACAGAAAGGCAGAATACAAACTAAAGAAACAATAGCAATAGCTGTGAATGCGCCAACACTGGAAGTTTTTAAGAAGAGATTGGACAGCCATTTGTCCAAAATGGTATAGGGTTTCCTGCCTGAGCAGGGGGTTGGACCAGATGACCTCCAAGGTCCCTTCCAGCTTTATCATCATCATCATTATTATTATTTAACTTATATAGATAGCGCTTCACAGTGCTTTACAGCCATCTTAGGCAGTTAGAGAGCATATTGCGCCCAACAATTCTTATTTAACGACTTCGGAAGGATGGAAGGCTGAATCAACCTTGAGCTGGTCAGAATCGAACTGGTGGCAGTTGGCAGAATTAGTCTGCAATACTGCATTCTAACCACTGTGCCACCACTTAAAATCATTTGTTCAGTGACTGTGATGAAAAATGGATTTAGGACCCGGTTCAAAGTTATAGTAGTTGGCACTGTCATCACTCCCAGTGCTTAACTCCAAATCAGGCAATGAGACCAGTTGGATGCCAGCATGGAGAATGGTAGGATCTTGTTTTCCCGATACTTCAGAATCCTCACGTGATTTCAATGAATGGTGCTGCAACTCCCCCCCATCTCACCTCCCTCTCCCCAATCGATGCCCTTTTAGTTACCCTGTACAATGACACTCAATAATGGCAGCACTGGGCCTAGGGCTGAAGTCAAAGAGCCTGGGGTCTTCAATAGTCTCTGACAGCTGCCACTGCTCCCAGGCCTGGATTTCAGCTCCAGTGCTGCTGCTGGCACCTGAGAAATGCCACTTCAATCCCTATACCACAACCAGCCATGCCAGCACATTTTGCCAAGCCCTGATTCCCCTTGCAACCCTGAATTCCACAGTAACTGCTATGGGCCACTCATCTTCGGTCATTTATCTCCTGAAGTATAACTTTGAGTAAATCCAACCTGCTACTTCCTCTCTAAATCAAACGTGAACCAGGAACCCATTATCCTCCAGTGCTGTCCTATTCCAGAACTGTAACCTATCTGGAGTGCCCAGAAGTACAAGGTGTTCAGTGCTCAGAGACATGGCCAAGGTGAGGAAGGCTGAAACCCGACCACCACTGAACAAGACCCATCCATCCAAAGCCACATCAACAATAATTTTTAGCTGATAATAATTTAATCTCTAGCCAACATTCACCTCCTGAACATATGGTGGATTCATTTTAAACACCTCTTTAAACTAATTCCCCAACTCTTGCAGCAGCCCAGATTTATGCCAGCTTTGAAAGATGATTTAGCAATTCTCACCCTCCTACTTTTTCCACAGACAACAGCATGCTGTAATTATACCAATGCAGAAATAGCCTGCAGAGGGAGTCCCTGCTTTGTCAGGCAAAATTCAACTGATTTGGGGTACGGTAGCTGTGCACGGAAGGAAGCCTAGAAGGGTTGGCAGAGTTTCTTTCTCTCTGGAATGGGGAGAAGGAGAAGCAAAAGGAGGAGAGAATCAGGAGGAGAAGCAACTACTGTAGATGGGAGAATGAAGAAAGCCGTTCTGGCCCTTTGCCAGCAGCCAAAAGCCGCTAGCAATTTGCATAATAAGGCCTAGCTTTTATCTCATTCTTGCCATGTTCAACACAATTTGCAAACATTATCTAATTAATCTACATAATATGGTACTTTCCTCTCTCCTTCCCTCTCTTGCATGAGAAATTAAGTATCCCATTTTTTTTATGGTTGCAAGAAAACTGATACAAATTACCAAACAGACTTAATCAATATGGCCTAAAGAGGTGCTTTTTTTTTTAAAGAAAAGAAAAGACACTGTATTGGCAGGTGAGATTCAACTATCATCTAATCCAGCATTCCATTCTAAAGTGGCAAGGCAGAGCTTTCTAGTACGTTCAGAAAAAGACATGGAAGGAACTGCAATTTCTGTTGTTTTCCAGTTCAGAAGCTCTACTCTTCACTATTGCCAACAATATGTAGGTTCTTAGGACAGATTCAGAGAGAAGAATGTCTAATCTACTGCTGAGCTGAAAGTTACTGTACAAAGTTGCCTTCTCTGCAGTCAGAACACTAGCTGATCAAGTTTAAGAGTGTTGGCAGTAACAGCAGCTTTTCTGGGTTTTCAAACTCAACATCCACCTAAGATTGAATTTGTGAATTTTTGCAGGCAAAGCAGCTGTTCCACCTCTTTGTTAATCTTTTTTCCTAACAGGTTGCATTTGATGAGCAATTCGAGTTTTGTGGAATCACAGTAGCATGTCCAAAAAACATCAATATGGTTCCCTATGTGATTAGCTGAAATTATTCATAATCTCAAGGAATGTATTCACCATGTAATGGTGTCAGCAATGGCACCTTCTTTTCAAAGTTGGACATTGTCCTTTCTGCTTCTGGTGGAAGCAAGATGGCTTTTAAAAGGGGAAGGAGAAAGGAAAAAATGACTTTCCCAAAGGTGCTTTTCCAAAAGGCAACTGGACTTTCTTGGTTTTTTTTTCCCTCAAAAGTGTTTCACTTCTCATCCAAGAAGCCTCTTCAGTACAGAACTGAAGAAGTTTCTTGTAGGAGAAGTGAAATGTTTTCAAAGAAGAAACCAAGTCCAGATGTCTTTTGGAAAAGCACTTTTGGGACAACCATGACCTGGATGATTGAGAATCTCCATAGACAGAAAAAAATGCCTTGAACCGGTAACTCTCGATCAATCACACAAAGAAACACAGAAATTCCTATGTGCCTGCAAATGGAGATTTTTTTAAAGGAGGCATTTTTCTTAGCCCTAGAATTCCCATCCAAAGACATCAAAACTAGTGGTCATCTCTATTATCATCACATTTTACTATGCTAAAATCTATAAATTAATGATGTTGTTTGTATACAGTAAATGTTTTGCCTGTCTTAGTTACAGTGGTAGCACTGGCCAATCACACTCTCAAGAACTGGGCCATTGGTACAGAAGAAAGCTAGGAGTCACAAATTCAAGAATCACCTTTGTAATACAGATAGTCCTCGACTTATGATCACAATTGAGCCCAAAATTTCTGTTGCTGAGACATTTGTTAAATGAGTTTTGCCCCATTTTATGATCTTTCTTGCCACAGTTGTTAAGTGAATCACTACAGTTGTTAACTTAGTAACATGGTAGTTAAGTGAATCTGGCTTCCCCATTGATTTTGCTTGTCAGAAGATTACAAAAGGTGATCACGTGATCATGTGACCATGGGGATGCCTTGATGACCATATGTGTGAAAAACGGTCATAAGTCACTTTTTGCAGTGCAGTGCACTGTAACTTTGAATGATCACTAAATGAACATTTTTAAGTTGAGAACTATCTATAGCATGATCTGGTGGCCATCAGCCAGGCTTCCTCTAACCTGGTGCTATCTTTTACACTGTATATATACTGCTCACAAAAATAAAGGGAACACAAAGGTATAGGATCCTATACGTTTGTGTTCTCTTTATTTTTTTGAGCAGTATATTTTGAGACAATATCATGCTCAATTTTATCTCCCTCTATGCTGGCTGAGGAATTCTGGGAGTTGAAGTCCACAAGTCATAAAAAGGCCAAGTTTGAAGACCCCTACTCTACAAGATCCATATAGAAGAATTATAGCCATAGTTCAACATACAACGGATAGTGAAGACTTCCTAATAAAACGTTACATATTAACTCTCAGGCTTAGTTACCTAAATTAATTCAGACAATGTATCCAGTAATAATTGGGACAGAGCACTAAAGGTGCTCAAAAGGTAGTTGTTACAATATTACTAGTCATGAAGCAGTCCAGCTGTGTCATCTGAATGCTGTCTAGTTGATCTGGACCTTTATAAGCACCAAAGTTTGCTTAATCACAGCCATACACTCCCTCAACATAGACAACAGGGAAAAACAGACTTTCTGGATGCCTTGCAGCAGAGTTTGGAAAAAAAAAAACCCATCTTTCTTAAGATTAGAGGAACCAACTTCCTTGGATAACTGATTCTGAAAGCCAAAGAGCAAACACATTTGAATGACTGAAATATACTTCATAGGGGGCATGCTCTGCAGGCAAAGAAAACTTTTTTCCACAGGCTGCAAAGCTCCAATTCCTTTCAACAAGGGTTCATGGGAGAGCTCCCCTCCCCCCGTGCAGATGGTATCCCATCATAAAATTATGCAGAAGTGCTAAACAGAATCTGCTTCTCTAAAAGCAGCTTACTGATGCAATGAGTAACACTAGGTCATAAAGTCATTGATGGCAACCAAAATAATGAATTAAAGGGGAAAAAAACCAATGCCAGCATATACAGGAGTCCCCTCTACCACAAACAGACCTGCCGCCTGCACATATATCACATTTCCCCCCCCCCCAGTTGCCCCCTTGATTTACTTGCAGCCACCATCTGCTGCTCGGATGGGATCATGATGCCAGCGACAGCTAAAATCTCGTCCTTTGTCTTTGTGACAAAGAGTTAAATTAACCCGACAGAGGAACTGCTCCGTCAGCAAACCCAGCCCACTCTGTTCCTGTGATATGCTGTACCAAGGACTAAGACCATCTCAGTGGCCTCGTGGAAGCCTCTTGCTCTCCAGGCATTAGGGTTAAACAATGCCGTCTTCTGCGTTTGCTCTGAGGTTGGGACTGCTACCAAGGGAGGAATCCCTGGAAACTATTTGCCTGGCAAAGGGCATCGCCCACATGTTAGCACTATTGGGGCTCATTAAAGAGCCTGCTTCATTTTCCTAACAACAAACTTCTTCCTTTTCTCCCCCCTGGATAAGCCTGATTCCCTGCAGGCCAAAGCAGATGGGACATGAGTCCACGGATGTCAACACTGTAGGATTTTCTTCTGCAAGAAGAAGGTAAACATGGACATTTATTCTGTCTCTTAAAGAAAAAGATAATAGATGCAAGAGTTTTTTTTAATTTTTAATTTTCCCCAGAACAGCCTCTGCATTTGAGAGATTTAAGAATGGAAGAAAAGAGAAGGGAATTTAACATGGAGCAATATAGACTCAGTTCTACTGAATATGGAAGTGGTAGCCATATCTGCAACACAAATCACTATTATACCTGGTAACTTAAAAGACTTTCAGCAAGCAAACTTCTCTTCCATGTTGGCAGACTGGGGTACATTGGTGGGTGAAGGAGTAGCAGGTAAGAAGCAAGGAACTGTAACAGCAGTTGCCAGTGATTTCAACTTTAGAAAGTAGGAAAAGCAGGCTGTACAATAGCGTTAGTGGTACAACAGCAACAAAGAACTCTTTGCCTCCCAGTACCAGGTGTACTTTTAACACAGGCTTCCAATCAATTGCAACTCTTGATTGATCTAAGACAGTGGTTCTCAACCTGTGGGTCGGGACCCCATTTGGGGTCGAATGACCATTTCACGGGGGTCGCCAAACCATGCTGTCCGCCATTTTTTCCCTTTTCCCTAGCTGTCCTACTCCCTCTTATTGGTGGCCACACCCACTTGGGGGTCACCACAACATGGGGAACTGTATTATGGGGTCAAGGCATTAGAAAGGTTGAGAATCACTGATCTAAGAATATAATGTTGCAATTGTTTTTTTGTTCCTCCCAAGAGTGAAGAATGGAGTGACCTTTCCAGAAGACTAAGCACGAAGCCACTGCGTTTACTCCTTTGTTGCACAGATATCAGTAGCCTATTCTCAACATTTACTGTTTTTCCCATTATATTTGTTTGAGGAAATGAAATTCTTCCTCTGATTACTATTTCCAATACTTTTGAAGAGCCACCATTTTAATTGCTGCCACATGTTATGTAACTGGAATGTTAATATATTTCTTTGTTTCAAACATAAATTATGACAGATGTTTATCAATGTGCATTCCAGACTCTAGATTTTCACTGATGCGAACAGATCCATTACAGCTTTGAAAAGTCCTTTCTGGGAGATTTCTTGCTGATGTGCAGAGTTTTGTGAAACTAAAAAAAGGCAAGGGGAAATCAAAACACTGTTGTGTAAGTTTACAAAAGCTTCACTTCTCCTCCTCCACGCCAACATTTGAAGACTCCTTGCTGAATCCCACCCCCTCTTTTGTAGGAGAAACAACCTCTTTCTATGCAACACTGTTCTTAAATGCTTTTACAAGGGAAGATGCAAACAGTGTATCTTCCTCAGAATAAGCAAGTCTTTTTCTCCTCCCCCTCTGAATACAGCCATGTATTTCTTACTAACATTCTGAAACCTTTTTCTTGAACATAATTTATTACTAAGATAATCAGCACCCTCAGCAGTATACTTGAACAATAAGCAATAATCAAATGTAAACAATAACATCTCTCAATTTCTTCCTTGGCTTTATAAAGTGCATATAGGAAGAGGCTAAAATAGGGTGCACACATCTTCCTGGCTTCTGTCCAATAGCCAGAGTCAAACTAAGACTACTGATGCCTACAAGCACATCACCCAACAGGGTAGAAACTGTTTAAAACTGTTTCTGATTTCATTTATTCTCTAAACTTTAAGGCCTCCACTTCTAGATACTGCAATCCCAAGAAAAGTAGGAGATCCTCTGTTGTTACTCTCACTCAGCAATGTTGCGTCTGCATCATGGCAATTCTGCTTACTAGGGACCCATTAGCTGGGTTCACATATCATGCCATACTCTAAACAAAAGTTAACACAGCACAATTTCAATGATATATAACTTATTACACCTAACAATTAAATGATATTAAGGCTTAAGATCAGAATTTCATTCAAACAACACACTTATTGACCAAATATGTTTATTGATGCTTCAAACCCCGGGACCTTTTCAATTCTCCTCAATAGAACAACCTAAGAGGCAAGAGGTTAAAAATAAAGAGAGAAAAAGGAACCTGGCCTGTGTATTATTGGAGTCCCTCAATCACGCCTCTAGAACAGGGGTCCTCAACCTTGGCAACTTTAAGACTTGTTAAGGCAAAGTTTTGCTGGCTGAGGAATTCTGGGAGTTGAAGTCCACAAGTCTTAAAGTTGCCAAGGCTGAGGACCCCTACTCTAAAACATTCATCCACACAAAAACAAGACTGAAAAAACAGGTACCTCTGGTCAAGTGGACCACCTTCCAGCACCATGCCAGGCTCACAGCAAAGGGATCAATAGCAGAGGTCATCTCTTGCCTTTTTCAGGAGAGGTGAAGGAGGCACTATGAATCTCCAACATGCCCTACTTCTTGCTAGGCTAGATAAGCAAGTGTGAAAAACTCAGCTGGGATGAGAGTGTTTTTGCACCTGCTGGCAATTCTGCCAATAGAGAGAGCTCTGTACCCAAGCCAGAGCCTCATCCTTTTGGCAGCAACTGATGTAAATGAAGGAGCCTTTGCTGTGCAAGCAGAATTCTGCTGAGTCATAGAGGTGCTTCTTGAGAAGAGATCCAGAGATCAGGAAGGGAGCCACAGGGTTTTCTCCTAGGATAGAATGGAGGGGGGAGGACCTGAAGCAAAAGGACAATTATTGGTCCAAGGTGTCTGGCTTGCATGGAAGCCCAACTATGTGATACAAAGTCCCTGAACCCTGATGTTTTCTTTAATGCAGGCATGCATTAAGGCAGGGGTCTTCAAACTTGGTCTTTTTATGACTTGTGGACTTCAACTCCCAGAATTCCTCAGCCAGACACACTGGCTGAGGAATTCTGGGAATTGAAGTCCATAAATCATAAAAGGGCCAAGTTTGAAGACCCCTGCATTAAGGCTTCTACCAAGTACAGGGATTAGCTAAAGCGATTCAAGTTATATTTTCCAACTGTACAGGAAGACCAACTACTAGGATTTATAAAAGCAGGATTTAAATATAATGGGAGGAAAAGGAGAAAAGGACATTTAATATCCAATATATAGCAACACTCTATAATAGGGATGAGAATACAGCAGACCTCATGTCACCTCCCAAATCCCAGTTTGCAGCTTACAGAGCACCTTGGATTTTTATAGAAGGAGGAGCCTGTGATCTCAAAGTGTTTTGCATAATACTTGCACAAACACAATTTACTGTTTCACCTTTAAAAAACCAAATTCTAAAAATCAGTCTGATTTCTTCATTAACAGAGAAAGGCATGTTCCCTCAAACACCAAAAATGTCAACCCACCCACTCCAAAGAAAATACAATGTGGCCTCAACCCCCAAGAGGAGTACAAAAGAAAAGAGCAGCCCTTAACTGCCGTATATGTGCTCACGAATCTTATAAGTGCCTTTCCTCACTTGTACATTTTTTTTGCCACAACACAATATAGTGCCTGTCTCTTCTCCCCAGTATGTAACTCAAGCAATTTAAAGCTGTCCTTAGCCATTCTAGCATTAAAATAGAGTCCCCCCTTAAGGAGGTAATAAGCTATGGATGTTTAACCATGAGAACAATCTGACATGTTTCACCAACATTTTGTTGATGGTACTTCAGGTGACCCTTAGGAGGTCAGATTCACCCTGGTACCAATTGGCAACCTTTTGTGTGCACAATCTTTTCCCCTGTCCTCTGAGGACCACTGCCTGGGGCAGCAGGAGACTCCTCAGGTTCAATGAGATTTCTGAACCAATCTTTGGAGTGGAAACCTGGATTAGCCTAAGTAGGAACTGACAGTAGGAATGTTAGGATAAGTATCAGATGAAATAGGGGAAAGATGGATTTGAGGGTGAAGGTTTGTTCTCCGAACTTGAGGGTTGGTTTCCAAACATTCTGTTACCCAACTAGGTAACATCTTCAGCAGAGTTTAGGGGATGTCAGTGTTCTTCACCCGTCATACTTGTGAGTTCATCGAAGCCTGTAACTCCACAAGCAATTCCATCAACAGACACACTGACCTACAACCAGCCTATGAACCCATCAGAATCCAAATCAACTGCACAGCCAACTAGAGACAGCACCAACCCTCAACCAACCCATGCAAGCCCATTCCCCCCACCAGCAGTTCACCTCCTGAAGATCCTGACCTGATGTAACCTCCCTATCACAAGACCCTCACTTGACACATCCACACCTGAAGCTCTTATAAACAGAAGAACACTGACACTGACATCCCCTAAACTTTGCTGAAGATAAGTTGGGTAATGAAATGTTTGGAAACCAACCCACAAGCTTGGAGAACGAACCTTCATCCCCATCCTACACTCAAGCTACAGATACTTGCCACTATTGCAAAAGATGGATCCCTCTGTTCTATGTGGTGTAAGCTCCTACCTAAGTTCCTATATGGAGCTTACACCATTTAGAGCAGTGGTTCTCAACCTTTTTAATGCCGCGACCCCCAACCGGTCGTAAGTCGAGGACTACTCAACCGGTCGTAAGTCGAGGACTACTCAACTGGTGCAGCACCGTTTGCAGAATGGGACTTTTGGCGGGCTCAGCAGGGCAGAGACAGCCTGGACAATTCCTATTGGCTTTTGAAAGCCAATAGAATTAGACTCTATTCAAGAGAGTCTATTCTATTGGCTTTCAAAAGCAATAGAATAAAAGGGAGTAGCACAGCTAAGGAAAAGAGGGAAAAAATGGCAGACTGCGTTGTTTGGCGACCCCTGTGAAATGGTCGTTCGACCCCAAATGAGGTCCCGACCCACAGGTTGAGAACCACTGATTTAGAGCAAAGAGATTCATTTTGTTAGCTATTGCTTGTTAATTATTGTTTAGAGGCTGCTTTTGAACAAGTTAAAAATTCTTTCAGAAGATCAGGAAACTAATGTTTAAAGCTACACAGGTTTAATGCAATTCTGCAAAAGTGTTAAATCTCTATTCAATAGCAGCTGAAACAACAGTAGATAATGAGGGAACTTGCTCAATGGAGCACCAGAGAGAAAAATCCAGCTCATATAAATCCCATCCCAATTCTTAGCTGTCAGCTGATTCTTTGTAACAGAGGTTTGGCAATTCTCCATCTCCGTACTGAGAAAAGGCATTCAGGTAAGACAACGCCCCTTCTAAATGAAAACTGGTTTAGTACTCCTCGGCAAAAAGCATTAAACCTGTGTTCAAAAGAAGCCTGGCTAATGAGTGCCACCCATAGTTCAAAGTTGTGGTGGGATTACACAACTGAAACAACAGAAAAGGGTCAACGCTGCAACGTATACCTGTAAGCTATTTGGGTTGATTCAGGCCAGGGAAGATGGAAGGAAAATTCAGACAGGTGATTAAACCCATAAATGTAGCCATCTGCCCAACCATTACTATATAAATTATAAGCACTGCTGTGACTGGCAGATTATTTTCTTGCTGGTTAGTGCTATTAGAAGGTGAATGGTGGGTGGCAGCTTCTCTGTACAAGAAATGAAAATATTGTCCTGTGGCTGCAAACCAGAACAGAGACAATACAATATGGCAATGAGAACAGCAAAAACTATGACAATTATCAGAGACAGACACAGAGAGAGAGAGAGAGAGAGAGAGAGAGAGAGAGAGAGAGAAAGAGAGAGAGAGAGAAAGAGAGAGAGGGAGGGAGAGATGAAATGCTGATAAGCATGGCAATGCATCATTACAGCAGCTCAAGAATTGTAGTGTTAAACTATTAGCCTGCAAAGCTTGGACAAAGAAAGAGAATGGAAAATAAGAGTAGCTATATCAATAATTCATAAACTGTAAAGTGAGTTTATTCAAAAAGATGCATTAAAGCCTATAAATTTAATAGGTACAAGGGATTTTAATAACATCTAATCAACAGTTATCTGTAAAGTTATTCTTTTAAAAAATAACCACATGAGTATTTTGAGACTCAAGTATTAAATGATTAGTCTTTTTCAGTCAAGTTAGACTACAGTTCCAATTATACGTAGATGTGGTAAAACTTCCGTACAGAGAGAAGAACACACTTCCTGTCCAAAATGAGATGGAGAATGACCACTCCCTGCTTCCTTCTGGCAATTTAACTGCTACAACATAGTGCTCTCCTTAAGCCAACAGTGATTCCATAGTAGCAAATGTTTGGGGTGGAAAAGGGTTGTAGGAGATAATGGAACTAGAAGTATTCAGGGGAAAATGGGTGAGTTTTGTCGATATGACTGAAAACCTCTATAAAATATATCCTCTTCTGCAATAAAAACACATTTTAGAATTTCAAAATAGATAGCCAGAAGATTCTTATGTAAAATAATTTACAATTTTAGAGTATACTTAAAATACACTAAAATTCATATTTCCAAAATTATATCCTATAAATGTATCTGTTGGTGCATCCAATGTCTAAAGACATCTCAGCAGGACAGAGGACCTGTGAAGCAAGAATACTAAATGTATTCTTGTAGATTTTGAAGGAAAATGAAATTTAGACAATGTTACTCTCCCAAGAGCATCACTGTCTATATTTCATTTTCCTTCAAAATATAGCAAATCCAAATCAATTAATCCAAGTTTGAGCATGAAGAACAACAAGCATAAAGTCTTGAAGCATATCAACTGTACAGAATTGCTATGCCCCCATCTGGCAAGGATTTCAGAGTTCAAGAGCATGTTAGCTAAGGATTTGGGGAGTTGCACCTGGCGTGTCTCCTTGCCAATATTAAAAAAACTGCCTACTTAACTAAATATTTGTAGGATATCAACACTCCAGGATTGTCTTTCAGATTATTTTTAAAAGGAACCTTATTTTAATTTTTTATCAGGATTGTTTTTACTGATGATGGTTTTATTTAAATTGAGTTTGATTGCTGGTTTATTTGTTTATGGTACATCATTCAGGGTTCCTTCAACAAGGAGACTGGTATACTGTAGTGAAAAAAAATGTTAAACATTCATCAGACTGGAAATACTGATACCTAGTGCAGGGCTTTTCAACCTTTTCACCCATTGTACCACTTTTAAGATATGGCAATATCCAAGTATCACCAGTCGCCTAGCAAGATGTCAAAAACTTGATGACCTCTCCCCAAAAGGAAAAAAGTGATAAAGTACAGGTAGTCCTCGACTTACAACAGTTCGCTTAGTGACTGTTTGAAGTTACAATGGTACTGAAAAAAGTGCCCCCAAGCCACAGCTGAGCAAGACACCTGCCTGCCCGCCCGGCGGCACTCTTCCTCCTGTCCAAGGTTTTCATTGTTGTGAGCATTTCTGTTGTGGATTGGCAGCGGGGGTGGGGGTGTTTGGTTTTTATTCCCCCCATCTGCTGGGTGGTTGCAGCAGGTTTTGGTCACTTCACATGACCCTGGGACACTGTGACCGTCATAAATATGAATCAGTTGCCAAGCATCTGAATGTAAATGACAAGACCCTGGAGATGCTGCAACATTCCAGCTGATCGGCACTTCTTCTGGGCTCAGCAGAAGCACCAGGATCAGCGCCAAGCTCCAGTTGGAGCCTAGTGCTGATCCTGGAGCTTCCGCTGAACCATGACAGCCCTGCAGTTCCAGCCGTCTCTCGTTTAGGCTTGTGCGGTGCTGCCACTGGTTCAGCTCATTCCCCTCCCCTGCTACCACTTTTCTAGGATGGTCGCGTACCACCTGCAAGGTGCCAATGTACCACAGGTGGTACCCGTACCACTGGTTGAAAAGCCCTGACCTAGTGCAATGTCTTGAAGATCTGAAGCCCATTAGTGGCACCTCAAGCATTTGAACAAGGCAGCACACTATGTCTAATGGCTAAATAGACTTAGTTTTCTTGGTAACAATACAGAGGTTTTAGATTTTACACTATTTTCTTCTAAAAGTTTTTCCACTTCCAAATGTAGCCTGCAGCTCTGGGATTCCCTGGAAATTGCCCATCCAAGTCCTAACCAAGCATGATGTTACTTAGCTTCTGAATCCAAACGAGGTCAGCAGCCAAGCACTGCCACCTGCCAAGATGCTGCAAGCAGACTGATAGCATAAGAACATGAAAAATAGATGTTTCAAAGCTGAGGAAGTTGATTTAACAGAGGATAATTACAGTAATTCATCTATAACCACTGCCACTTGGGATTGCAACCTTTATTTAGCTGTTTTGATGCCTGCATGAGCCATTACTTTATTATAATAAACACATTAAATGCATTTTGAACTTCTAAATGAATCTCTGCAGCTCCACCGAACAACAAAGCACAGTTGGCCGTTGACAAAACGTATCAAGGGCCATGGCAGGAGGAGAAAATGTCTGCAGAGAATTTACAAAATGAAGATAAGAATCCACTTTTGGAATCCAGCAGCTCAATCTGTGGAATTGAGGTAGAAGCATAGGGGTTCCTGTTAAATGAGGGGGGCAACTTCCTGGGACCTTTGCTGGCAACTCCTAAGGCACCTCTACCTGCATGCCCAAATTTCAGATTTCTATCATTTTGTGCTGGAAAATGCACAGAATACCATGTGAGCCATGTGAATACCATGGGATTGGACTAGTTTAGAAACAAAGAAAAAAGAGTCACCCTGAACAATGAGATAGGCAGCATATAAATTTAATTGAAATTTTTTAAACAGATTTCAAAAATGTAATAAAATAAATAAGTACAAATCCCAACTGTTCAAAAAAATGAAAAAAATGGGCTCAGTTCACATGTGGCATCATTGATTTTATATCACCTTTCCCAATGTGCTCCATGAGTAATTGCATCATTAGCAATATGAGTTGGAATAATTCTTCATACAGAAAAGCAAAGCACTGGATTTCTCCTCCACTACCCCAAATCATATCACTGCTATCACGACAAACCAATATAGTTTTACTCTACAGCAACAGAGCCCTAAAGAGATGGCCAAAGTATGAACCATTTTAGCAATCTAAAGAGTGACACAATCTAGTGTAGGAATTTAGTCAATCTGGCCATGGATTAGAGCAGGGGTGTCAAACTCAATTTCATTGAGGGCCATATCAGCATTGCAGTTGCCCTTGGGCGGGGTGGCCAGGGGGGTTGCGGCCTACTGGGTGGGTGTGGATGAAGTGGGTGTAGCCTACTGGGTGGGCATGACCAGCTCTACATTGTTCGCGTCAAGGGTGCCTGTGGGGGCCTGGGCAGGAGTGGGACATCTGAGGGTCTCTGGCAGAAGGGGGTGGGACCTGGGCAAGAGCTAAGGCATGGTCCATTTCTTCATTCCTCACAAAGGGTGACATTCCCCAGCATGCACTCAGGGGACGGGGCCAACACAGCAGGGGCTGGTTCCTCGCTGTTTCTAGACGGCCTTGTGGAGCTAAGACTGAATGTGTTTCAGCATAAATGGCCACCACAAAATTGTACATTGGCTCTTGGCTGGCCTGGGCCAGGGCCAAGGCAGTGAGGGCCGTTCCCTCACTGTTTCAAGGATGGCTTCGCGGGCCACATGAAACCACTTCACGGGCCGCATCCGGCTCCCGGGTCTTGTGTTTGACATGTCTGGATTAGAGGATGGGGCCATCTTACATCATGCATTTTTCTGTGCAGGAAAGGATGGAAGCTGTCACCTTTCCACGTTTGTTATTTTGAATATAATCTTATCATAGAGAGGGATATTCGCTAAACAACTTCAGTAACTCATCTCAACATTACCTGCAGGAAGCAACTCATCTAGAGCAAAAAAGATATGTAACCAGTAAACCAGAAAACATCCTTCCCTTTCTGTTATTTTGAAAGTTCTATTTAAAAAAGTGAACCATTATTCTGAAAATTGAAGGTGGGAAGTATAGCAAAAGTAAAACTAAGGTAAGTTGGACTGATGCAAAGATCTGGTGTTTTTTTTTTTAAATGAATTGTTAACATATGGCACTAGCATCATGACAAGGAAAGTTAATTTAAAGAATTCAGAAGATACTTTCAGATGAAGAAAAATTGTGTGTAATTAAAATAATCCATAAAGCATGAGCTGTTATGAAAGCAGAAATGGCAGTAAAAGACAGGGTTTTCAAATGAACTGAAAGACAAGTATGAATAATATTGCTGTTATCAGTACAGATAGACTGAGTAATAACTTGCTTGACAAAAACCATTTGACTGTGTGCTTGTGGTGAATAAGAATTATCCCTGGATAATTCAAGTAAAACTGAATCCTTTCCCTCACCCCATTATCTATAAATGGCAGAGTTATTACAGTTAACTTTTTTAATTTGATATATTTATTGATTTTTTTGTATGTATATACTGTATATATTTGATATTAAGTATTATTGTGTCATTTTATAAACTGATTCTTGTATTTAATTGAAGAGGCACTTCCTAATGCTGCGACCCTTTAATACAGTTCCTCATGTTGTGGTGACCCCCAATCCCCCATCCAGCTGGCCGGGGGGGGGGGGGTAGGAAGGCTGCTCCGCTGGCTCCGCCTAGCCTGGTTGGAGAAGTGCCATTCCTCTCCCTCTTTCTCTCTCTCCTTCTCTCTTTCTTTCTTTCTCTTTCCTCTCTCTCTTCTCTCTCTTTCCTCTTTCTCTCTCTCTTTCCTCCCTCTTTCTCTTTCCTCTCTCTTTCTCTTTCCTCTCTTCTCTTTCTCTCTTTCCTCTCTCTTCTCTCTTTCCCTCTTTCCTTTCTTTCCCTCTTTCCTTTTTCTCTTTCCTCTCTTTCTCTTTCCTCTCTTTTTCTCTCTCTTTCTGTTTCCTCCCTTTCTCTTTCTCTCTTTCCTCTCTCTTTTCCTCTGTTTCTCTCTCTTTCCTCTCTCTCTCTCTCTCTCTCTCTCTCTTTTACCGCAGCATCGTCGGGGGTCCCTGCCGTTCCTGGCCTGGCCTCCGCTGCGTCCTCAGCCGAATGGGCAGGGAGGGGAGCAGGATGGGAGGCATCGGCTTTTTTCCTCTCGAGAATGGGGGGGCTTGGGACACACAGGAGTTCCGCACGCTAGGCAGCGGCCGCCTCTTTTGCCCTGAGCAGATTCGGGCTGGACGGCGACGGCAAGAGTGGGAGCGGCGCCTCTGCCAGTTGTGCAGCCCAACACATTTCTCTGCGTGGCCGGAAGCTTCGGGCAGGTGCCAGGCCTCCCCACCGTGCGGGCTCAGTCCAGTTGTTGGGAACGGCAGCAAGTCGGGGGGTCTGCAAGTCCTGGGCCCCCGGCAAGGTGAGACCACGGACGAGAGGCTGAAGTGGCCCGCAACAGGGAGGAGCCAAAGCTTCCTGGCCACCCCGGCCAGAGTGGGCGACCTTTCTGCCCGGCCTGGCTGAGGGTCTTCCCGGGCTGCTCGAGAGGTGCCGCCAGGACCTTCGGAAGAGCCATCCGGCTGCCCCTCAGCGCTCCCTCCCGCCACTGCCCCCGCGTCAAACTTGCCGCGCTCCGGCCTCACCTCCCCGCCCCGTTCCCAGGATGGCTGCAGTTTTCCGCCTCACGGAACCTTATCTAGCCGCTTTTCCTGAAGCTGGCAGTGGGCCAGCCTGTCCATTGAGAGGCCGCCGGGGAGGGAGCGCCGCAGGGAGAGTCAGGCGAGAAGGGACTGCACTCGGCAGCGATGTGGAGGGAGGCCATGGCCCGTTGCTCTGGAGGGCTGCGGCCAGAGCTCAGCGGCGGGGCTGGCCTGCACTGCGCTTTCTGCTTCCCCGCGAACTCTGCCCCCAAAGCCCGGGGCAGGAAGGCTGGAGTCTCGGAAGGCCCAGAGGCCGCTGTGTTGTTGACAACTGCGAGCATTAGCGGGTGTGTTGGTTCTGTTGTGGGTGTGAGGCAGAGGCGCTCCAGAGTATTTGTATGTGTGTTTGTGTGTGGGGGGGGCAGTTCTGGTTCAGCAAGCATGTAAACAACTCATTAGTTTGAAATCATGTCCGTTGCTCCTGCTTGGTTGGCTCTTCTCTGTTTTGAAGGCAAGAAGTGATTCCTGCAGAGTGAAAGGCAGGTTTTATCATGAAAATCCGCAATTCTATAGCTGAAGGCCCTGGCCACGCTTCTCCCAGGGGGTGGGGCACCCGGGCGCAGGGCCAATCAGGAGCCCTGCAGGAGGTACGTCCGCCTGAGAGAGAGAGAGAAGGGAAGCAAAAGTGCCTCTCTCTCTCTCTGCAAATGGCAGAGAAGGCCATGCGGAGATGGATGTGGAGTGGTATCTCAGTTTCTAAGACCATCGGAAATATGTGTTTTCCGATGGTCTTAGGCGACCTCTGTGAAAGGGTCGTGCAACCCCCAAAAGAGTCGCGACCCACAGGTTGAGAACCGCTTTACTAGACCAAACTGTGTAAATTGTGTAAGGTAGAACAACATAGAATTTTAAAAACATATGAAGTTTCTCTCCATCCCATCTTATACAACTGGTAGTTCTCAACTTAGCACAATTGGGACCAGAATTTCCATCGCTAAGTGATGTGGTTATGAGTTGCACCTGATTTTATGACTTTTGGCTTGTTGGAAGTCTCTTGAGAAGGCTGCAAATGGCGATCACATGACCCCAGGATTCTGGAACCATCTAAAGGTATACTGATTGCTAAACACACAAATTATGACCACAGGGATGCTGTGAGTCACAAGAGTCAGGACTAATGATAAGTCATTTTTTTCAGCACTGTCATAACTTTGAAAGTTTATTAATTGAATGGTTGTAGGTTGAGGACTATGTGTAAACAAAATCAAGGTACATGCAATTATTTTTTTTTCTTTCTCAAGACTGTGTAACCTCTTCGTATATGAGCTAAGCAATGTTAAGAGTATGGTTCAGCCACAAAGTTTGCCGACATCCTTTAAAGCCATAAAAATGTTCATTGGCAGGACTGAATTCTTAAAAAAATATCTGTAGAAGATTCAAGCTGAGAAGGAATCGTCAAGAAGATATGATAACCAGAAAATGGAACTGACAATTTAGAAAGCATAGCATTTTTAAACCAACTATTACAATAATTGTGTCTAGAGAATTAGGACACCAAAACCGGAGAACAAAATGTTCTTTTCTGAAATGAGAGGCTCAACAATTGCCATGTTTTAGCAGCCAAATTCAGCTGGCTTTCCCTTGCCTTCTTTCCAACTGCCTTCAAGAACAAGACCATAAGAAAACCACTGCCAACTTGAACATAGCTGAGAGTGACCCAGGACTGTTGGGGCAACGGTTCTCATGGTAATCCCTGAAAAAATGGCCCCAATGCACTGCTGTTAGTACATAAAGGCTCCATCTTGCTATGCAGCACAATGAACAGCAAACTGTTAAGTTGATGAAGAATTTAAGTTGATCAAGAATTCGGTTTCCCTCCATGTTTTATTCCCCTGTGCTGTTGCTAAATAGGAGCACTCGGCCTGCAGAGAGCTTTTATCATCCTTGGAGTGTAACAGTCAATTGATCCAATCAGACAAGAATCAGTGCGGAGAAACAAAAAACAACCCCTTGGGTTATCTATGTATCCTGATGTTATTTTACTAGATTGGAAAAATCTGAGAATGACATGATCCACTTATTGTCAATGTATTTTAGTGTGTATGAAGATACACATGTGCTCAGATAGGCAGATGAGGAAACAGATAGTCTGTGAGGGAGATAGGTGGCCCCCCAAAATGATAAACAAATAAATAAATGAAAAACATAATTCTTGGCAATTCCTTTAAAAAAGAAGGGGGAAAGCTCATGGCAAGGAATTAGAAAGACCCCTCTTCTCAATGAGACCCCAGAGAGCTGCTGCCAACCAAAGCAAATAATGTTAAACTAGATGGACAGTAAAGTGATCTGGCATAAAACATCTTGCTATGAATCTCTATAGCTTTGGTTGATTTAAAAAGCTAAGCAGGATCTGACCTGTGGGCATTTTGATGGGAAACCACCAGGAAATTCCAGTATTTATAGGACAAACCAGAAACTTTTTTTTAAAAAAAAATAACATCCTGGAAGTAAACAATTACAAATCACTTCCATGTTGCTGCCAAGAAGATTAACCTGACTTCTCCATGAAATCATCCAGAGTCCAGTCAGCCTTCAGATTTTACCTTTTTGGGGATCATAACTACAGAGATGAATTTGAACTGCTTCCTGTTTTGCTGACTCAAGATCTAAGTAGGTTTTATCTTTTAAACAGTTTCAAGTCAATACATATAGGAAGCACTTTCAGTGATTCAGGTGTTTCCTTCTAAGAATTGTTCTTCTATTTCCTTCTATGGCAGAGGGAGGTTAGTCATTTTTCTTTCCCCCTGAGATCATCACACAGCCAAGCAAGCTTGCAAAAGTTGCCTTCCATGGATTGGGGGCCATTGTTTAGTCTGCAAATCTTCTGGAAGGTCAGAAATTAATCATCCATTTTGGCATATCTGAAAGGAGTTTATTTCTTTGACAAATTCAAAGTGCTGGCATCAATCTTTACAACCTTAAAATGTTATTGGATGTGAAACTCCTAGTAACATGTGACTCTTCATCCATTTTATTTGTGGTCATGGGATCCTTCTTCTCTATTGCCTATTGCTGCAAAGGAACTTGAAAGGTAGGTATTGCCAGATACCATTCACTAAACAACCCAGTCAATTTTTTATCCTTTTTATTTCAGGCACAAGGGGAAAAATAAATTAGTATACCCTGCATTTTACACATTTTACTAAAGAAGATTCAATTTATTTTCCAGTACACCTATCTTATTATTTTTCCTGTGCCTATTCTACTAGCTTTTGGTACCAACCAACCTTTGGAATGGAAGCAGCAACATGTAAGATAAATTTGAGAACTTTACTGTGCACTACATTATGTTTGCTACAAGGACACAAGGAGGTTAGGTCATACTTTGCCCATTTGGTTTATTATTAGGTCATAGTCTTTGCCCATCTGGTTTAAAATAATCTTCTTTGTTCAACATATGTTCATGTCCAAACTGACGTGCTTTGACACCATGGTGCAGGATGTGACAAAAACAGCAAAGGAACCCCTCTACTAATGCACCATTTCTGTACAGGCTTATGGAAGAAAATAAAAATAAATTCTTTATTTTAATGTTGAATTTGTCCCTTCCTTTACCACCTAACTGGATATGTCTGATCAAACCTATGACTTGGTTCTGTGGAAAGATCCCAGGGAGGCAAAGGAAAAATCTAGCCCAAAGCTATGAGACTCTTGCTTACAACTTTCTTTGTCTCAAAATAACAGTAATGAGAACAAGATTCATGAGTAGATGGTGCTAGAAGATGCTATAAAATATTAGAGGAGATCCTACTATAAATTCATAATAGCAAAAAGGGTATCACAAAAAAAAATAATAACTAAGCAACCTATGAACTCAAGGTGATAGACAACTCCCAAGTTCCTTTTCTGTTCCCTTTCCTAAGCTCTGTGATTATCAGAAAACTACTGTAATTATTTTCAGCATTTGAGGCTGAAAATAAAGATACTATAAGCCCTAAAAGAAGATTTATCATGATTTTAACAATTCAAGAAACACCAAAATCCTCTTTTCAAAACGCAGGACAACAAAATCCATTCTAAGTTGGGTCCCCAGTATTATACCTTCCCCACTACTTCCCTTAAGTTCTTCCAAAATATTGCCTGTCACTGATCTAGCTCACTGAAGATGTAAAGGACTGTGTTCCATTGTGTTTTCCTGAATAAACCACAATTGGCTGTGTTTACATAATATGCTCATCCATGAAATGTGGCTTACAAACTAAAGTGATTGGGGTTGCACATGTTAAATCCAACCCAAACAAACCATATACAGCACAATACTTATTTCAAAAAAGCCAAGGAAGAATATGCATGCACACACACCAACATGGTGGGTTGACTTCTAAACCAATACACAGAATACCAATCAAAATCAAGTGCTGCAGACAAATGTAGATTACACTTCCCTGAATTCCCAATATCTGAGTGACACAGGACTTGAAAAGATAAGTGCAGAGTATCATGTTCTTCTCTCCCCACTTTTCTTTTTTAATCAGTCCTGCATTCTTCTGCCATTCAGCATCCGTGTATTATTAGAAGTATTAGAATGGCATCAACTTTCATGTCCCGTTTGGTCAGGTAAGACTATAAAAAAACTCTACATCCTCTTATCATGAAAATGGATGCTTCTATGAAGCCAGCAATCTTCAAAAAGCCACAGGAACCACAGATTACATTTCTGTGACAGATTTAACACAGCAGCTACTCTTCTGGAACTCTCATTGGCTGCAAAAGATCTCTAAACTCTAAGAAAAAAAGCAAAGAAATAAATAAAAACTGCATATCAGAAACTTTGATAGTAAAATTGGCTAGGCCATGCTCCTATCTCTCCCACAGCAACTATTGAAACAGCCTCCCTAACTTAGCTTTCCCTCCTCGCTCCCACCCAGTAGCTAATTCTGAATAGCTAATGTAGTACAATAGCTAATTTTTGAGCTCATGAAAACTCAGAAATTCTAGTAGCTTCAGCCTTCTCCTCCCAAGTCTGGAAAAATCACTCAACAACCCACCTGCAGGTTACTAGTTAGATAATGAGACAAGCTGTCCTTCAAATTATTCCAGGTTGCAAAGAGGGGGAGGCAGTGAATGATGGAGAGCAGATAAACATTGGCATAACTGTTCTCTATTACTCATGCTCTCTTTACTGTTCCCTTACTAGTTGGATTTTTCCTGCATGCGAAGAAGCACTAAGAATAAGCTCCCTAGCCCCCAAATACCTTAGACACGATCTCCAGTCTGTCCAGATCAGCGTCATTTTGTATACTATAATTGCAATTAGTTGATCAAGAGACATAACAGGATGAACCAGTCCTTGAGAATGCCTGGAACAAGTTATAGAATTGCACAGTTCCAGGTGTCAGTTTCACAGGAAGCTTGAGGTAGAACTCTGTAGCTCTTTTAGAGCAAAACATAAAAATAAAAACTTGCAACTAGCTAAGTGATATCAAGTTTGAATGAACCAGTGAAAGGACCTGGAGATTATTCAGGATGGAATAGAGCACATTTGTTTTATTTGTGTACCTTATGTGGGAAGTCAATCAGCCTCAAGAGAAAAATGCCCCCAAATGCTGCCAAATCAAACATTTTACCCACAAGGTTGGATGACAGCTTTGCAATTAAAGGCAATATCTGAGAATCCAACTGTCAATACCACTCATGATAATCAATGACTAAAATACTGTTCATATACAGAGTTTATCCTTATTTTTGAATGTCTCCCTCTGAAGCAGCCATTTTTCAATTTATTTGAGGTCAATGGAAAACAATACAGCTTTCTGTATGCAAAGGAGATATTTGCCTGTATACATTGATAAAAGGTGCTTACCTTATTTGATAAATAACAAAGTTCCCAGTCTGTGCCTATGTATAACCTTGTTCCATTTTATGGCAATCATATAGGCTTGGGCCTAGGAATATTTCTCTTTTATGTATCCATGACTGTATCTTTAGAATTTAAACCGTTATTTAAACTCTCTCTTCCTCCTATTTTGTAACTAGTCCCCATTGTTTTCAAGTGCAGCAAGTATATCAGCAAAGATCCACCACCACTTAAGAAAATGTTCCTCCATTCTCATATCCATCTTAATAAGTGTTAAGAAATAGGAGTTCATGTAACTGTGAGAATGGTGAATGCATGGTAATCATTCTTCGTTCATGCCACTGTTACGGATTAAAACAAAACAGGAAAATTGTGAACAAAAAGGAAAAAAAATGTTCCTTAAATTAATGGCCTATTGTAATTATAGTTAATTAAATATAGAGGTAGCTGCTTCTAATCCAAATCTGGTTAGCCTCATTAGACATAAAGACTTATGTCTGAAGATTACACCAACATTTTCAAGAAAATAGAATTTTCTAATTTCTCTTTTTTATATGTTCAGAGAGCTCCTGCTCCTTACAGCTTGGGTCAAATTACAGAAAACGTTAATTTATTGTCTGCCTCTTCTATGAGGATTTCTACCAGATACAACTAGCACTTACTCTCCTTCCACCTAGAAGAGAGCCTGGGAAGAAATCATAGTCCCAGCTGCATTCCTAATGATCTCCATCTTATGATGCAGCACTCACTGAGATGTTCCATCAGGGCTGTTTTCCTTGGATAGACACTTCTGCCAAGTCATCTATAACTGAACAACAGCCAGCTTTCAGCTGTGCAAACTTGCATTTAATTAATAGACAGAATGACATTCAACCCAGCTCAGTAGCTATATATCTTCAAGCTATCTTCTAGGGATCCTCTGGGTTCCTCAGTGAGAAATCATAAACGATGAACAAGGATTTTTGCATAAAAAGGTTACCATGCATCTTACTCTGTTATGTGACCTTTATCATAGGTTTTCAAGGGAGGACTAATAAAGGGCACTTTCCCAGATAATATAATGGCATAGCAAGCCTGATCAGGGAATGGTGCATGTGTTCAATGCAAAACCTTTTTTTGCAAAGAATATGCAGCTCTTATAAGAGTTCCTAAATTTATTTTAAATATTTTGTACATCCAGGAATCAAGTCAGCAGTTAATAAATTGAGCTGGGTAAATAATATGATGCTTAGTAAATCAAGAATGTATCAACAAGGAAGTAAAAAGGTCTTGATGCAGCAGAGAAAAATTCTACAAGATGAGTAACAATCCATCAAAAACTGGACTTTTCTTACTGTACAGCTCAGTCGCCTCAAGGCAAAGGGATAAGGCAGTGTCTCTGCTAAAGGTAACATTGAAAAACATGCAATTAAAGATACAGAACAAGGGTAGTATCATCATTAAGGTGCAGAACAGGGCTCAGAAAAATCCAGGTTCAAGTTTTGACTTGATCATAAACTTCATAGCCAGTCACGATTGCTTATTCCAACCTATTTGCTGTTGTTTGGAGAAGAAAATTTGAGACCCTTGAATTCCTGAAGAAAAATAAGCATAAATGCTATAAATACCCACATTAATCAAAGACATTTATTCCTCGCAACTTCTGCAAGTGTCTATTTTGATGCTTTGTCAACATCTGCTGGAGATTCTATTCATAAAAAGATATAAAAAGCTTTTCTTCATCTGTGCAAGCTCACATGAAATGTAACTTTTTGAAATTGGACAAACCCACAGCTATGTGTGCCAATTATTTATTTTCTTGGATACTAAGGCTTTCTCTTTTCAAATAAGATTCTCCATGGCTTGTGTACAACCTTTCCTCTGGAAAGGCAGTTGTCTCCCTAAAAATTAATTAGCATCACGTGTTTTCATGATAATCATACAATAAAGTTCTATTATCAAACACAGCACAGTGAGCAACAGGGCATGTCTATGCCTATATGGTTTCTCCTCGGCCATTTCTTCACCTCCTCAGGAGAATCACCAGCAAAGGATAATTAAGAATTAGAAATACATCAGAATTCCCACTTTACCATCTGATCATGGCTACAGAAACTTCACTGTTTAAACTCCTGTGTAGCAAATAAGTGAAACTGCCTACTGCAAGAAGCACAACCCAAAATTCATATTGTAAATATTTAGTTCTGAAGAATAAGAAAACAAGAGCAAGGACTAACCAGTGGTCCTTCAAGAATCACCCCAAAACAAACACCCAAACCAAATTTCCATCTTGCTAAGGAAAGCCCAAGACAATGGATGCAATACAAACTGATTAGACCCACTCACCCCTGAAAGAAAACCTGAGAGAAGAATGAAGGTACCAGGTACCAGTTCACCACTTCTGAAAATTTGGAGCCGGATGCTTTTTGATCACAATGTTCCTTCACCAGTTCTTCTTTTTGGGGTTCCTGATTCAGGCAGGAACCCTGCAAGAAAAGTACCCCATCCAGAGCAGGAAATGACACAAATGTCCTTTACTCTCGCTGATGCAAAAAAACAGATGGACACAAATTTAATAATCTCTTGTCACATTTTTAAATCTGGCATGTTGAACATTAAGGATCAACATTAATGGAAGAGGAAGGGATTTAGTGATCTATTTGACATGAACAGCTCTATAAGTATAAGGATTTGTTTCTTGGGACCCTTGCCAAGTCATTGAGCTTTTAACAGGGTTAAAAAGGGATAAAATGCGTGCAAATTTAGAATACTGTCAGAAAAGAGCCAAAGAGAAAGAAGAAATCAAGTTACAGACAAAACATTTATGCATTTTTTTTATTTGTGCCTTTCACTGAACAGCTAAGAGCTGTGTAGACATCTGAAGAGTAAAGAGCATTTGATAAATATGTGCACAATGATTCTAACTTTTCTAGAGAAAGCAGAATCTGTGTGGTGCTCACCTATAAGGTAAAGCAGATTTTGGAGAATCCTGGCATACATTTCACAGATTATTTTATTTATTTATTTATGAGACTTATATACCGCTTTAAGTGCAAGCACTCTCTAAGCGGTGTACACCAGTAAGCAATGTATATATATATTTACATTGCCCCCAACAATCTGGGTCCTCATTTTACCTACCCCGGAAGGATGGAAGGCTGAGTCAACCTTGAGCCGGTGAGATTTGAACCGCTGACCTGCTGAACACAGTCAGCTAAAGTGGCCTGCAGTACTGCACTCTAACTGCTGCGCCACCTCGGCTCATTTTCTTCTATATGGGTCTTTCTGTCAATGAAATTAACAAGCTGAAATGTTAATCTTAGCATATTGTTTTAGCTGAATTTCTGTTGGTTTTTTTAAAAATATATTTTATTAGATTTTATATGGGTAGGGAAAAGGTAGGGTTGGTGTGGGTACAGGAAAATCGGGATAAAAGGGACAGGCTGTGGATAATTACAGTAAATATGTAATTCAGCGAACAAGGTCCGAGTCTTCATATTAAGTATTATTGTTTATATAATACTAGACATTTATAAGAATAAATCGGTATAATTACAACTGACATTTGGTAAAACACTAATATTCCTTTAAATAATTAACATAGTTCAGTGGTGACAAACCTATGGCACGTGTGCCAGAGGCGGCACTCAGAGTCCTCTCTGTGGGCACGCATGCCATTGCCCCAGTCCTAGGTCTTCAGCTGGGTTTTATAAAACCTTTTTGCTTTACCACTGCAGCCACGCTCACCCAATGGGCCACGCCCACCCAATGGGCCACACCACCCAATGGGCCACGCCCACCTGGCACCCGATACATAAGTGGTTTTGGGTTACAGTTTGGGCACTCGGTCTCTAAAAGGTTCGCCATCACTGACATAGTTGATAGCATAACAACTATTTCCAATCATCAACCTTAATACTTAATATAGTAAAACTCTAAAATCTCTTCTTATTCTAACGTGTTTCAACCCACTGATAAAATTTTCCCCAGGTTTTATAAAAGATTGAATCTTCTTTCTCCTTCATTTCTAACGTTAATCTGTCCATTTCTGCACAATCTAGGATTTTCAAAATTATAATGTGGTCTGATGGTAGGTTTTCATTTTTCCAAAATTGGGCAAATACTATTCTTGCAGCTGTTAATACATGTAATATTAAATAATCATTTTCTTTGCCATAGTTAGGTCTTAATATACCTAACAGGAACAGTTCCAGTTTAAATTCTATCGGGATTTTCATCATCTTTTCTAACCATCTATGAATCTTAGACCAATATTTTTTTGTAATAGAACATGTCCACCAGGCATGATAATAAGTACCCGGTTTTTGCTTATATTTCCAACATGTATCCGATAAATTTTTAAACATTTTCGCTAAGCAAACTGGTGTCATATGCCATCTATAAAACATTTTATATAAGTTTTCTTTGTATGTTACTGCTTTAGTAAGTTTAATGAATTTCTGTTTTATATCCCTTATAACAAGGGTCCCCAATTCCTGGGCCATGGACTGGTACCGGTCCACAGCCTGTTAGGAACTGGGCCATGCAAATAGTGGGCGAGTGAGCAAAGCTTTATCTGTGCATGCACAGGATTTATGTTGCACATGAAACCATTCCCCCCACCCCCCGGACTGTGGAAGACAATTTTTCTTCCAAAATCGGTCGTTGGTGTCAGAAAAGTTGGGGACCACTGCCTTATAAAACTGGATTAAAAATCAGATTTGGGTTATATTTAAAAATAACCTTATTTTTGGGTAAAATTTGCCACCTTATATTTTTATCATGTAGAAATGTATGATAAATAGTAGCCAAGACTGTGCATAGTATGCAATGACAGTGAAAAATGTCCTTCTATAGCTATCTAAAGCTGCTGATTCATGTCACTGAAGAAGAGCCAGTAAATAAAAACATACCACAAAATCCAAACTATATAAAGTTATAAATGAATTACTATGAAAAAAACGGCAATATAATCATGCAGATCTTGAAAACTAGCCAATTTATTATCATGTAAGATTTCATGGGTGGTAGGGTATACTGTATTAGATAAATGAAGTAGCTAATGATCTATAACACATGAAAACAAACTGCTTAAATTTTAAAATGTACAGGAATTTTATTTTTGCTGCAAAATACTAACAAGGCTTTCTTTCTAGAATTATAAACAAACTTTAGAGCAATACTGAAACTCGCCACAGAACAACTTTGCTGGGCCAGTGTTTGCAAGGAGGAAACATTAAGAGTTTCATTCAGCAGAACCCAGCTAGGTATGTTTTCACCATGGATACCCAACCAGGGGTTGATTTCTGGCTTCAGAGTCAGTACTGGAATGGATACAGCTAAAAATTTGTCCCTCCCTCACCAGTGGGTTGAAGGAAATGATTAAGGGGCAAAATAGCTAACTTAAGTTTTGAAAATGCTTAAAGTACATACTTCACTCCTCGAACAGAGTTCCCTTCCTTCAAACTGGGCTCTATTAGACTGAAGTTCTTGTCAAGCCATGCAAAGCCTGGTGCCTGAGGTGATGGAGATGGCACTCTTCTATATTTAATGAATCCCTTCCACTACTCACCCCACTCCTGATCCTGTACATCTAACATTGGCAGCCACTGAATAGGCATTGCTAGGGATTCTTGGAGCCTGCTACTAGTTCTTGCATGTTCAGGATGCAGGGAATGTATGACCACAGGGGGAGGGACAGTAGTTGGTACATTCCACTTCATTTCCTCACAGTGTTTTATATATGCAGACACCTGTAACTTGGATCTTCTCAAATGCAGTTATCAAGCTTTTCCTGTACTCAAACTTTGTACTGAGTTCACTTCTCTTCCTTGCACCAACACAGTGACAGCTGAAGACACCAACTACAATTGCCCAGTAAAACTGCAGCCAGTGCACTATAGCAATCCAAGGAGAATTAGGTAACACATGGCTTGTAGAAGGGACAGGTGGGAGGGGGGAGAGTAAACACTGCCTCTGCAGCAGATCTCCAATAGTCATTCCATATAAACTGCAAGCTGTTTGATCATCTATCAATGAAGCAAGTTAACAGGATGAAGACTACAAAGGGAAGCTGTAGTCTTTGATGCAACTTTGCATCTCCCCCAGCAGCTCTGTGCATTTGTCATCTATTCTGTTTGGGCCCAAAGTGTCAGAGAGCTCCGATTTAGATGTGTGCATGAGAAAGAGAGAAGACAAACAGTAGCTCTTTCCTTGGAAGAAAGCAGTTTGGAGAAAGGGTTTTTAAGGTTGCTCATGCAGGATTTCTTTCTCCAGAAATGGCTAAGCTGTCTTCACAGTTAATGGTCAGGGCTCACAGAGGGAATTCTCTTACATGCTAGCAAAACAAACAAAAACACCTCCTGACAGAGGTGGTGATCTTTGTGGTGAGAGGGATATCATAAAGGACATCTCCCCAGACAGTAATGTCCAACACATGACATCTCAGTTAAGAAGCCGGTCCACGTATATCTTTTAGACCGAGGTTTACTTTAAAAAAAAATCATAGAAGGGGAGAGGCAAACGCATTTTTTTTTCCGCCTCCCAAACAGTTTCCAGTTTCCAACCGCATCTCTGACCCCTGGCCTTTGCTGGAATAAGAAAGAAGTACCCTTATTTGTCTGACCGGTTCTCAGAAATAGAAAAGGACGATTTTCGAAAGCAGCCCGCTGCAATTTAGAAAAAGATGAACTTGGTTCCTGAAACATCACTTGACTCGTCTCCCGAAAGAGCCCGTGCCCGGAAAACCCAGGAGAAAAGTCGGCTACCGGTAAAAACAACTCCTAACCACGCTCCCCTTCCAAGGATGCACGGAGCGCTAGGAAAGAACGCCGCTCTCGCAGGCTCCCTGGAGACAGCTCGTCAAGGAAAGTGTCAGGCGGGGAAGGGAAATCTCCAGGCACGAGGATGTCTCCGGAGCAAGTGGCTCTCGAAAATACCGAGCAGCAGGGAGTGCCTGAATGCCTCCGACCGGGAAGGAAACGGGGAAGGGGGGTTGAGGAGAACGGAACGGACTTGCGCGGCTCAAATGACAAGAGATTTAAAAAGGGAGAGAAGAAACCTGCCAGTGGATCCAGCCAGGAAAACCAAGCCGCCAGTTCTAGAAAAAAAAAGCGAAAGAAAACGGACGCCCGTCCTCCCTTACCGTACATGGCTCAGCTGACCCCGCCGGCCCGTTCTCCAAACTCCAGCTCCGCCGCGCTCGCTCGCTCGCTCTGCCTCTGTCTCTGCTGCGCCTCTGGCGTTCATTCAGCCTTCGCGGCGCAGCCAGGAGTGGGCGGAACCAGCAGGGGGCATGAATGAAGCGACAAAGCTCACGCAGGCGGCGGCGGCGGCGGCGGCACAATAGCGGCCCCTTCGCAGGCTGCGGCTAATGCTCACTTTGCGCATGAGCGAGGGATAGGGTGGCGACCGGCAGGAGGCGGTCCTTTTTCCGCTGGACACGCCCCCGCGGACATCCGAGGAGGGGCACATCTGAAACGCTTGGTGTACCACCTCATTGTTCTCATAATGCACAGGATGTTTTGCTGTGGTGTTGTGGTGAGGGAGCCTTTTGTACCATGGTAAGAGGTCATGGTATTGGTAGTCCAAAAGATTTGGTTGGTGCCGGCAGGGGAAAAATGGGGTTTTCGAGATTAGAAGCCAAGAATCTTTACAAGCAATGGGATTTCAGTTGAATCCCCCAAGGGATCATTATTCTGAGTTACTCATTCTCTTGGTTTGATGTATTATTATTTTTTAAAAATTTAGTTTTGTCAATTAACTCTAACTCCATAGTCATCTTTTTTCAACCTCAGCAATTCTAAGATGCATGGACTGCAACTTCCAGAATTCTCCAGCCAGCATGCTGGCTAGGGATTTCTGGGAGTTGAAGTCCACATATCTTAAAAATTGAGAAACAATGGATACATCTTTTTTTTCTCCATTAAGCTCCATCCTCAACTTGCTTCAAAGCATGTGATACCCATTACTATTGTAATGGAGTTCATCTGTCTTGCTGCTTGTTCTCTTCTCTTGCCTTCCACTTTCCTAAGCATTATGAGTTCAGGGTTTCCAAGTCTTTGCGTAATATGTGCAAAATATATACTATAACTTGAGCCAGATCACTTATGCCGTGACTGAGAACTCTAGACAGATTTGTTCTATGATCCATTTGTTTGTCTCTTTGGCTGTCCTTAGTATTTTCCTAAGTTTTCTCCAGCACAAAGTGCCAATTCAACTTCCAGTACCAGAGGTTCTTGTAAGCACAGTATAACTTCTAAGTCAGAGGTCCCCAATCTTTTGGACACCAGGGACCAGTTCTGTAGAGAGAGGTTTTTCTGCAGATCGGAGGGGGCATGGTTTTGTGTGCTGCCTGCATCTCGTGGATGGGGCTTTGCTTGTTTGTGCGGCTCGGTTGTTGGCATGCCGCGGCCCGGTACTGGTCCACAGACTGGGGATTGGGGACATCTGTTCTAAGTTATCTTGAATGTTGACCTCCCAATTACACAGAATTTTCGTATATACTTTTTATCTTTGATCTCCTTTGAATTAGTTACTGTTTGTCCATTGATTTCATTTAGCATGCTAATTTGAAGTTCAAACTCCCTTATGAGTCTGGAGATCTTTCAAAAAGCTTTTATTTGCTTTTCTGTTTTTTTTTTCATCTCCAATGTCTTTGCAGATGTTGTCATAATACTGCTTCTTTCTTCTAAGAGGTCTCTGAAATTCTTACGATCTTTCCTGAGATAACTGCCTTTCTTGGCTTTGGTTTCTCTTGTCTTTTGGACATTTTCCAAATTGTTCTAACACATAATTCATTTTGCTCTATTCATATTGGGCAGTCTCTTTTCACATTTGTTCTTTACTACTTATCTGATTTCACTCTGCAGCTCTTCTGGTTCCCTATTAGTTAGATTCAAAGCAGTTCCTTATGTTCTTTTTGAAACTGATCGTTATATGTCATATTGACTTTGTTCTTCCACTTTGATTGGACGGTATGTGGTCTGTTCTACAATTAGCCCCTAGCCACATTTGTTATAACTGGGCTTTTTCACCTCTTAGTACAAATAATATAGTCAGTTTGATTTCTGTGTGCTCTGTTTGGTGGTGTCCATGTATGTAGGCATTGTTTTGGTTGTTTGAAGAATTCACTGGGAATGAAGAAATCATTGGATTGCTATATTCTTCCTGGCTATGGTAGCAATGCCATTATCTTTCTGGTTTTGGATTGGGAATTGTGTGTTTGTGTGTGTGTGTGTGTGTGTGTGTGTGTGTGAGAGAGAGAGAGAGAGAGAGAGAGAGAGAGAGAGAGAGAAATAGTAAACATTAAGATGTTCTTACTGAAAGTGTCTAGTTCTGAACTATTTCAATTTGCTGGTACACGGGATGTCAATGTGTAGTCAATTTATTTCATGTTTCATGTTGAGCTTTCCCATGTTCATGCTTTCTACATGTTTTCACTATAATTCTATTTGCAGCTTCAGATTTTCTTTTTTTTGTGTAGTATTATCAACAACTAGAAGTCCAGATAGGTTTAATCTAGTAGCATCATAAACACTGTTAGTATTCAAAAAATCCTCAGTTCTTCCTTCTCCCGTGTGAGGGGCCATGTCTGGCATTGCATTGATAATTGCTTTTTTTTTTTTTTTTTGCCTGTCCACATGTTTTTCCTAGTAAAAGACAGAAATAGTTTACCACTGCCTTCTCCTATGCAGTTTTGAATGGTGCCATTATTGTTGTCACTGAAGTGTTAATCTGTCGCCAGCACCTTCCTATATTGTGAAATTGAACAATATAAGGACTGCAATGAAATGATAGGAATGATAGTACAAGTAATGGCAGGAGCCCTCTTTCATTTCTCCACATACATAGAATTTCATCTCACACTTGTCAGTGTGGCTGCTTAATAAAAATGCCCTCTTCTGTAAAATTTTTCCAAAGGCAATTTCATCTGAAAAGCATGACCCTGTCTTAAGTAAGTGTCAGTCATTGGAGAGAATGTGCCATTAGTATACAGCATCATATTCATGTACCAGTTGAGATGTTTGCACCTGGCCTACAAATGCAAATCAATGGATCGGAATTCCTGAAATATTTCACTTCATGAAATATCCCATAATATTTTAACTCTGTATTCAGTATTTAACACACATCAAGTATTTTCATCCAGAAATATTTTCATCCAAGAAATAAGCATTGTTTTTAGACAACCAATGAGGTGGTTGCTCAAAGAGCTGATAAAAAGTTGCATTTAAGATTATGCCAGTGATGAGCAAAGAGCTCATTAGAGAGAAAATCAAATATAAGGAAATAGTGTTGCAGCAATTATAGGAAGTTGTCTACACTAGGGATACTCAACTTGGGAGTATCCTCCTGCTGGGGATATAAAGAAATTCCAAGTGGCAGAAAGGATGTGAAGTGCTTAACAAAATTGTCAATATAAAAAAATATTGGGATTTTCAGACAAGATCTAATGCATTGGGATGTAGCAGGAAAGTTGAGGAGGGATGAGGGAACCCGATTGGATGATCAGGGCAGATGTGACTTCTGGGAAAGAACTGAAGACAACTCTTCAAAAGCTGAGCCAGTGAATGTAGCAAAGATTAAGGAACCAATTAATAGACCAGTTCCTTGAAACCTCTCTGGAGATTATCCACATGTGCCCTGAATGGTTGCTCCTCAGTAGAATATGGGACAGTGATTTTCTGTAGGTTTGAGGGCCAGGAGATAACAAAATTAGCCATCTTGTTGGCATCTGTAGCACAGCCTTTTAAAGTTTAGAAATCTTACTTTTATGCTCACTTTCAGTAATTGCTCATTAACTACTTCTAAGTTATTAGAAACCTTTGGAATATCAAGTTTGAAAATGATGGATGAGCCTTCAGTCTTGAACAAAAGAACATGTTAATCATAGACTCAAGAATTTAAAGAATATTAAAATAAGCAGCAAAAAGCTAAATAAGATTTTGATCTTAGAATGTTATAGGATCCAGATAAAATTGGAATATTGAAAATTTTACAATAAGATTTTGGAATGATTCCAAGTGAATCATTCCAAATTCAGCCTAATCATAGTAATTTAAATAAACAAAAATATTTCCATCTTCCTCTTCTCTAGAAAAAAATTATAACATTCACAAGGATTTATTTAATTAGAAAAATTGGTGTTGATTCAGATTAAAAGATTATACTGTCCACTCTAGTTTTTGCAAATAATCTGCTGCAGAATTTTTATCCCCAGAAAGAAGTGATTTCTCATTTGCCATCAAATTCTGCCCACTTTCTCCCCATAAAAATGGGTCTCTCAGTATCATCTTGTGCAGCCTCTGTGGTTTATTCCAAAAGTGGGGATGTGAAAAGAATGGGGCAGGGAGGATTATAGACAGCAACTTCACCAGGGAATTCATCAAGAGTTTAGTGATGGGGTAGAAAAACAAAATATGCAATCAAACTTCATTACAATCATGAAGCCATAAGCCATCATAATTAACAATCAGAATATTACCTAATCCTCTTAAAACCTACCAAGCAGCCTGAAGATATAAGCAATAGTTCATTTTTGTGAAAAACTTTGCTTAGCTTATTCTGAATCTATTTTCAATCAATTGGTCAGAAGCCTTATAGTACAGTTTTGTGAGTGGAAGAGCAACCACACTGCTCTTCATTTTATGAATTGCTATACTCTTCCACCTCCAATATCTGAGGGGCTGTCAAGAAAACGAGGGGGTCAACTTATTCTTAAAAGCATCTAAGGGCAGAACAATAAGCAATGGTTGAAATTAATTAAGAAATTTCCTGATTGTGAGGACAATTAATCAGTGGAACAACTTGTCTCCAGGAGTTTGGGGTATTTCATTACTGGAGGTTTTTAAGAAGAAATTGGACAATCATTTGTCTGAAATGGTATAGAACAGGGGTGTCAAACTCAATTTCATTGAGGGCCGCATCAGCATTGCGTTTGCTCTTGGGGGGTGGGGGTGTGTGGCCAGGGTGGGTGCAGCCTACTGGGTGGGCGTGGATGGAGTGGGAGTGGCTAGCTCTACATCATTCGCGTCAAGGGTGCCTGTGGGGGCTTGGGAAGGAGTGGGACAGATCTGAGGATCTCTGGCAGAAAGGGGTGGGACTAGGGCAGAGCCCATCAAGCTGGATATGTGAAGTAGGCAAGGGCCATTTGCTGGCCACTTCCAGGTGATGGTGCATTTCTTCATTCCTCACAAAGGGTGACACCTCCCCAGCATGCACCCAGGGAGTAGGACCGACGCGGCAGGGGCTGGTTCCTTGCTGTTTCTAGATGGCCTTGTGGAGCTAAGACTGAATGCATTTCAGCATAGATGGCCACCACAAAATTGTACATTGGCTCCTGGCCGGCCTGGGCCAGGGCCAAGGCAGCGGGGGCCATTCCTTCACTGTTTCCAAGATGGCTTCCCGGGCCACATGAAACCACTTCGTGGGCCGCATCCAGCCCCCAGGCCTTGTGTTTGGCATGTCTGGTATAGAGTTTCCTGCTTCAGCAGAGGTTTGGACTAGAAGACTCTAAGGTCCCTTCCAGTTCTGTTATTCTGATCTGTTCTTTTGTGTTCTCTATTGCCTTTCTAGCCACCTTTCTTCATAAACAAGCAATACTTGTCTTATGATAATTTTGGCAGCCTTTTTTTAAAAAACAATTTCTGGGAAGTCACAACCAGAACTGTCACATATCCATCAATACTGGTTGGCTTCACAAAACATTCTTAAGTTGATTTAACATGTTTTCTGAGGATGCAAAAGTAACACAATAAGGATTGCTCAATGCACATTATATAGTGACTGGCTGTTGACCCTATATGGTAAACCAGACTAAGAAACAGACACCATGCAGACCTAAAGCTACTTTTATTAGAACAGCCATTGTAACAGAATCTTGCAACTCTAAAGTGCTTCTCTTTCTCTTTTACCTTTCTGTGAATTTTGGGGTGGGATAGCTGAGGCATTTTCATAAATTAGATTTTTGGTCCAGACTCAGGCCTCATTTACACGATCATTGTCTTAGTAATCTTCCTTCTGTCCTTCAAGGCCATCCTCCATACTCACTATCCTTCATACACACTCACTCATCCTTTCATGACACTCACTGGCATGGAAAGAGAAAACTAGTGGAGGAGAGACAGAGCATTATAAAACGAATGGCTGTTATCTTAAATAAGAACACTGCATTGTACTACCATGTTTTGCTGCACATTCTATTTGTATATTAATACAGCAGCAGCACTTCTAAGTTAACAGATACATTTACCAAGCTGGCAAAATGCCTCTTGTTGCAGCAAATAGACCATTAAACCTTATTTACCAGAGCTTCATCTGAGTTCACAGTCTCATCACTCTACCACCTGAAGTTGTATATGACTAGTGAGAATAGAATTTATTGTGACTAAAGAGACAATTCATCTCAGAGGAGGGAGTGAGGCAGTGCACTCTCAGGATTACAAACGCAATCCCTCAAGCTGACACCATAATTGCAGGCGTCTGCAGTGCAGATAGATGTAATGGACATAATTATGAAGGCGAGAATGTCTCCTTGCAGCAAGCAAAAAGATGAGACGGGTGATGGCCCCGTGATGGAGCACCGCCTTGCATGTACAAGTCCAGGTTCAATGTCTGGCTTACCTATCTAAAAGGATCACAGAAGTAAAACTGCTGAAAAAAGAAAAACCATTATGACCCACCCAGCTGGGAATAGTGGTACAGGTAGTCCACAAGTTACAACAGTTTATTTACTGACCGTTCAAAGCTGCAACATCACTTTAAAAAGTGGCTTATGATTGTTTTCTATGCTCAGTTGTGGTCGTAAGTTGAGGACTCTCTGTAGTTGAACAAGCATATCTTCAAAGCATTTATATAAAGGGTTTATATAGGGGGCCATTAGGTGACAGCAAAGAATTTAAATATCCTCTATCTTTTTCCTACCATTTAGAGATCAGAGGAATGTTTGCAGTGCAAATATGGTAACCTAATTTTTACGGGCATTAGTAGGGGCTAGTATAAATTTAAAAGCTGTAGAAGAGAGAGAAAATCTAATTTGAAATCACATTAATACTTGAGGGTAAATCTTATTCTTAGTTAAATATACAATCTTATTCAATCTTAATTTATCCAGGAGTAACCTTAGTTGTATTTAGGTAAAGCAGTTATCTCTATTCCAGGTTGTTTGATAAATGAGTTTTACCTATATAAGGTCACTGGTTCAGTCCCTGACATTTCAGAACAGATTAAAAAGATAAATACGGGATTCACTACTGGTTAAAACAGGAATGAGCTAGACTAGAAATGTAAAGAGTTTGGCAGAATATGTTGTTTGCCAGAATCCCTTTTGAAGCCCACAAAGCACCCTCCCATGATGTAGAGCCAAAGATAAATTCCACTCTTCCCATGGACTGGCTGCTCAGTTTGTGGATATGATCCTTAATACTTCATTCAAAGCCTGGTATGGTCTGAAGACCAACAGGGATTCTGCAACCTTAGTTCAGTAGAGAGTGGTTTATTGTATTTCCATCATTATAAAGAGTCTAGGGCCTCAGTTTAGCTTCAGAGTCCCTTCCATTTGACTTCTTGATCCTATTTGCATTCCTATTTAAGAGTTTTTAATTTTCATAACTGCAAGAGGAGCAGGTGGCTTAAGTAGAGCCCTCCTTAATGTTTCTTATTCATTTTTTCCGGTTTTGATTGTATCTTCTTCTATAGCTACAGGTAAGCTTTTAATAGAACATTTATTATTGGCCACACCAAAGAAGAATATGAATACAATTCAGCCTTTCACTACAGGCCTACAACTCTTTGATTTCAAATCTAACACAGACATAAAGTTGCTTGATTTTCTTAAGTGGGTTTCTCAGCTTCCCCTTTGCATGTAGGGATTTGTACTAAGATAATAATTATAATAAGAACTTAACTTATTACTTTGTTTACAAGGATTCTTGGCCTCAGCTGTTTGAACACTCTCTAAGAATGTGAATGGGTATTCTTAAAATTCCATGGAAGATATAGCTTGAAAAGGGATGTGTTTTCCTGGAAATGAACAGGGAAGCTCACCTCTCCCTGTGTGCAGCCTCGGTGGGACTGAAGGAGCTTGATGTTCATGTTTATGTATAAGCTGAAACCACCAAAAACCATTACCTCTACAACTGACAACAAGACAATAATTCCCAAACTGGCATTCTTCACCTGTGTTTGTATATAATTTCCATCATTCTGAAATGGCTGGCCCAGAGGATTTGCTGGAAATAACTTTTCCATCACCATGCACCAAAGGTTTTTTCACTTTGTATTGAATGGGAGGGGGGAATTGAGATGGACACCCTTTCTGTTTATTCTTTTCTACAACCTTGAGCAAAGGAGACTCTTAACGCTTTTGTCAGCAAAAGAGAAGAAATATTGCCAAGAAAAGGTACTTGGTTCCAGTGAAAGCCTCCTTGTTGAATTAATTAAGCAGATGCCAAGTGGTTTTCCAGGTTAAGCCAGAGGAGTCCATGCAAATGCAAACAAGTCATTGAGCCAGAAAATGAAGAAAGGGGTGGAAAATCACAGTAGAATCAATAAGCTACAGGGTCTGCTTCTGAGCAGTTGGTGGGAAAATCACAGTAGAATCAATAAGCTACAGGGTCTGCTTCTGAGCAGTTGGTGGGGCAGGAATCTGTGGGGCTTGATTGCTTGCAGATTCCTGCGTTCCTCCAGGCTATTTTTGGTCTTTGTTCTGAGTGTGAAACAGCAAGCAAGAGGTGTGTATTTGGGAGTGGGTGATGCTGGCGCAAATGTTCTGATATGGAGAAGGTGTTGAGTCTAAAAGACTATTTCTCAGTATAAACATTTCACCCTTTACTCATCTCCCCCTCCCTCCCAAATACCAAGAGACTTTGTCAGTAGCAGTAATAGCTACTGCAGCAGTTCCTTTAGATGGAGTGCAGTGAAAAGTTCCACATAATTTCCATGAGCCAAGGACATCTTTAGAAGAAGAAGGCTGTCAGAACTTGGCATCCTTAAATTCTTGAGTAATTATGAGGATGCCTGGTTGGACTGTTAACAGAGAACAGTGCCAGAAGCCTTTCAAGGGGGAGGATGAAACAGTATAGAACAGCCTGAGGCAGGCGGCAAAAACAAGTAAGTATAGAAAGCAATAAATATGATGCTGTCAAATAAGACAAATGAGGGGGTTGTCAAATGAAGTGCAGGGATTTTATTTGTTACATCTGTGGATGTAGAGATGTATGTATGTATGAGACAACATGTCTTCTGGTTGATGTGGAGCCAACAAGACCTAAGCCCTGTCTAGAGAAGACAACTTTGAATCAGGGCTGTCCAGCGTCAAGCTGCAGAGCATAAGCCAAGGAGCTGCAGATTCTGCAGGACCTTGGAGAGCTCACATGGAAAGTAGATGTTACAACATCCGCTCAACTAAATACACTAAGGTACTATTTAATCCAGACATGTCAAACCCATGACATCACATGATATTGCGCAACGTATCGGGACTGTTTTACCATTGCTGGCAATGGGGTGGGCGTGGCTTCCTCATGACGCATCCGGCCTGCGGGCCGGCAGTTTGACACCCCTGAATACCAATAGTGAACATATCTGTTCTGTGAGGACCTCCATAGAGGATCTGCTCAAGAAACCATCATGATGTGATCTTATGGGTGTATGGAATAGAAAATAAGTCATCTCTGTTTTGGCACCTACTTTGTAGACTATTCTGTCTTGTTTTTATTGTTGTACAGTTCAAAACTGTAGGATAGAAATACAGATACACACACATTCATAACAAATAAATAGTCAAGGAGCCTTTTTGTCCTAGATTCACACAATATGATACATGTCAAATTTCTTAATTATGTATTCACTTAAGATCTTATGTAAATCATGGCTTAAGAGGAGGGACTTGTTCATACAACATGCTAAGACAATGCTAAAACAATGGTTAAATTTCAACAAAGCTATCTACTTAAACTAAACCTGGCTTGAACTGTTCAGCAGTATAAATTCAATCCTCTTCTGTTCTTAAGCTCATGTTAGCACTTCAGACAGAGATCCCAGGAATGCTATTTTATTGTCTCGGGATATAATAGAGTTTTGAAAGCATATCCAGGTTTGCCCTACCTTAGTAAATAAAATCAAGATGAGGTTATTTTGAGTTTCTCATGCTTCTTTCTAACTGTGCATGGTCCAGTCTATTAATAATTGCTTGTTCCTCCCCACTCTCCTTTAATGACTCCCTCACATATTCCCCAAGGTCACTTTTACACATATTAAGAATCTGACTTGTAGAAGGCTAAACACTTGATCTGGTTTTTGTCACCAGGCAGATGCAATGTGATCTGAGTGGATGAAACATTAACATGTATCTCTTATCATAGTCAGATCACCATCTGATTGCTTTAGAAGCAAACAAGGTCACCAACTTGCATAGGGAGAAGACATCTGAAATGGTGTACAGAGTACAGAGAAGAACAACAAAGATGATTAGGGGACTGGAGGCTAAAATATAAGGTACAGTTGCTGGAATTGGGAATGTCTAGTAGTCTAATGAAGAGAAGGATGAGGGGTGCCATGATAGCAGTGTTCCAATATTTCAGGGGCTGCCACAAAGAAGAGGGAGTCAAGCTATTCTCCAAAATACCTGAAGGTAGGACAAGAAGAAATGGATGGAAAATAACCAAGAAGAGAAGCAATCTAGAACAAAGAAGAAATTTCCTGACAGTTAGAACAATTAATCAGTGGAACAACCTGCCTCCAGAAGCTGTGAATGCTCCCACTGGAAGTTTTTAAGAAGAGACTGGACATCTGAAATGGTGTAGGGTTTCCTGCCTGAGCAGGTTGGACTAGATGACTTCCAAGGTCCCTTCCAATATTATTATTATTGTTGTTTTGTTTTGTGTTTTTGTTGTTGTTTTTGTTGTTGTTGTTATTATTGTTATTGTTATTATTATATATGCAACCAATCTCTCCTAGGCATCTAATAGAACTACTGAGTTTCCAGAGAGCTTTTGAGTAATTTTCCAAGGCTCTGGTGGGCAATTCTTCAGAGGTCTTGTCACCTCTTGGGGTGAATGGGAGGCTGTGGTCTCAGAATTGCTCCTGAGTAATCTCTCCCTGCTGGCTAATTCAAGGAAAGCTCTTTGTTTTACTGAAGGGCTTCAGGAAGTGAAGTGGCAGATAAGAATGGTAGAGCAAGTAACAAGTAGTGAATCTGATGATTGCACATGAATACATGCTTGAACTTCATGTTCCTGGAAAATATCCAGCACTGCTCCAAATTGTTCACTTGCTAATAAACATCGAATGGCAAAGTACCTACTTTGCATGCAGAATGGCCTAAGAAAGGATCTAAGAAAGCAGGACTAGCAAAATGCCTTTTGTAAAGTGACCTTGATTAGTTGCTGTCCGTTGGATGTGATGCTTCTAAAAGACATGGAACCAAAAGTCTACCCTTGAGCTTTGTATGTCATTTTTCTTTTTGCCCCTGTAATTGTGAAGAGTAGAACTTGAACCTTTACTATAAAACAAAGAGAAATGTTTCCTACACATTATCTTGTGGATTTAATTAATTAAGTGACCCTAGGTAATTATAAGTATTCCACACATACACACAAACATACACATGACAGAATTCTTATCTGGTGTGAATGCTTGCAGATATCAACTTCAGCTGGCCAAGTGGTATCTGCTTTGAATGGCAGATACAGCATAGACAAGAGTCTTTTCCAGTCTTCTAAGTTGAGAAGCTTAATGCCAAAATACCAGGATTCCTGAAGAAGCAAAACACATGTTAAGGCAGAAAATTATGGTCCTTCCAGAACTACCTTGGCCAGCATAAACCTCAAATCTACACCTGTGGCCATTTTTGGTAATACAATGTGCCAATTTGAAGTACTTAAATGTTACAGGGAAATCATATTCACAGAGTGGACTCATTTCCTTTGCCTACAGACAATTCTCATCCCGTAGAAAAGGAAATAAACTGTAAAATTATAAGTGCTGTATTTATTTTCTCACTAACCACAGCAACACCAACTGCTCAAAACTTCATTGAGATTCATCAGTGGTAATGAAGGCCACCTGTTTTAAGATGGTGTAATTTGGATCTTAAAGTCCTGAATGGATTAGAGAAAATTATATTTAAGAAAAATTAAAAGCTACAGAAATAAAGATGTGCACCATTAAACAGGAGCCTTTTTGTATTGTTTTCTGCCTAACAAGAGGATCCTATTTTATGCTATAACAAACCTTTGCCCAACCTGTTATCTTACAGTTGTTCTAGTTCTAGAATACAACTTCTATCATCTTTTGCCTACATGAGAATGATGGTAGCAGGGCAAACAATCATTTTAGTGACAGCAGATGCAGTTTCTTTCTTTTTTTTTTTTCCTTTGTTATTTCTTGGGATCTCCACCTAATGTCAAAATAGACTGATGCTCGTCAACATAACGAAAACAGCACTAAAGAAGAAAATAGATTATTTTGTTGCTTCAGCTAAAAGAAGCTAGAATAGGTCTTCCTCATGCTCGAGTATAGGCAAGAGACTAGATGCTTACCCAAAATGTGGCAAGATTGCCAAGCACACATGGCCAAAAAGAAAATCTAGGTCTGATCACTGATCTGAGAATGATCTAGACTACATCAGCATGGTTTTTGACACCATCAACAACAAACACAACCTATAAACATTTTCTTCCTAATAAGTTCTTTGAACCAGGCATGATTTTTTTTAACGCGGAAGGATTATTGGTTCTATTTCAGTAACCAAAAGAACTTTCTGAGCTAAGCATAGATCCAGAAAAGGTCTGTTTCTTAATATAAGTGCACATCCATCACACTGAGGTGCTATCTTGCAGTTGGTTCCAGCTGGTAGATCAAGAGGTGCTAGTAACAAACAAGCAGATGCTACAATGCTGCACTTTACCCATACAAGTCAAGGAGGGCTCACCACTCCATTTAGTTTGGCTGTAACCTTGATTTTCCTCTAGCTGCTATTTATGTCTGTCAAAGTATATCTGTAGTGTAATCCCTTTAAAATTATACAAAAAGCCTGTAATTGATACCTTGCCCACCCAGGTTAATGGAGCGCACAAGGCAGGCCAGTCATGTAGAATGAACCGTGTCAGGGAGGTGTCAAAAGTGGCACTTGTGAACAGATGTCAATTGCTCTGTATGACTGACTGCATTGAGAAATGCTCATTTGTATTATTAAGCAGCAATGAATGATGACTCAGACATTTGGCTTTCAGGGATATTGATCAGTCAATTAAAACCAGACATTTGATAAAATCTTTTATCTGATTTCCCTTGAAATTGAGGGAATATATTGCTAATGAAATAAATTCAAATATATATCGGCCCAAAAGCAATGGTCTTTGTCTTCTAGTTCAACATGGGTTGGGGGAAATAATTAAAAATCCAGGTACAAATGTCTATGAGACCTTAAGAGCAAAACAACTCCCCTAAAGAACTAAACCCTGCCCTGAAGAAGTCCCCTAAAGTTCAGTGTAAGATGGAATGAAAAGAGAGGGTGGTTAGATGAGAAGGTCAGTGATTGTAATTGGAGATTAGATTGTGAGGCAAAAACTGAATGCTGTATATCTCAGTAGAAATCTGCTTTCTTTGCTTGTGATAATAGTGATCTAGTAGAGTGGATCATTGATATAGATTGTCACTAAGGTGATCTGCATGTAAATTTTTATTCAGCCTTGGGGATTGCTAGATCCACACTGATTCTCAGATGAATGTAATAATTAATTGGCAGCATTTTATAATACTCCAAACAACATTATTTTGGCAGTGTAAAATCTCACACTGTTGTTGGGCAGATAAAATAAGCCAATTCTTAATGAATTCAGTAAAATAGCTTCTCATATCAGTAACTTCTCATCACTGAGATCTTGTGCTTATGCTTATAGACCAATATTTCTCAACCTTGACAATTTTTAGGTATATGGATCTCAGCTTCTAGAATGCCCCAGCTAGCTTCTCTCTCTGATTTCTTAAAATAATATTTATATGCTTACTTGTGTCATCCAAGTATTTAAAAAATGCCTCTTATCTATGGATATTTTTGATTCACTGTAATAATGGGTAGCATTCAGTTGTTCATGACACGGAATGATTTTCTAGTGAGACTATTAATAGTAATATTTACATATGTTATACCATATGCACCCAGAAGTAAGAAGACCCTGAGTTTAAGACAATCCTCCCCTAGAGGAGGATTAATCAGAAAAAAATACATTTGCCTCTATTATGATCCTCTCAGCAACTCTAAAAAGATCTTCGAATTTTGAAATTTTTCTTTTAAAAACCCCAATCTTCCTTTCCAAGGGATAGATTCTTTCCACATGGGAATACTGTAATTATTTTTCTAAGAGGATGTAATGCAAGAATATTACTATCTGCATTTTAAGAAAATCATGTGTACAGTTTTATTACACTTGCTAGGAAAGCTACTGAGGTTCTAAGTTCTAACATTGCTGTTTTGACAATATAACCAAAGGTCTCTCTGAAATCGAGAAACTGATGAAGAAAGAAATTCTAAAAGTTTGAGGGATTTCCATTTCTTATAGAAGCAGACTTTCAGAGAATCTGATCCCTAGCTTGATTAATATATTTGTGCCTCCAAGCCTCAGCCTGCCCAGGCTGAGGCTTGGACAAATGACATCCATCTCTTAGATCAAGAGTAACTTCTGGAGGCTCACTAAGGTGAATAGTGTCAGCTAAAAATATTTGTTGCTGGAAGCCAAGTCTAAAAATGCCTCTCTCACTTCTACAGACAGCAGTTAGAAACTGATGAGTACAACTTGAACATCCTGAGTCATTTCCATGCTCCCAGCCCATTCTGCATCTTGGATATAAGCCATACTGAAGCTCTAAAAGATGGAGGATAAAATGCATTTTATTCATTTATATATCAAATTTAGAAACTGCCCATCTCACTCTCAGAGGAACTCTAGATGTCTAGATGTCTCCATGTGTACAATCAAAAGTATAGCAATCACATAAATATTATGTATATTATATTAAATATTATATGCCACAGAGAAGCAGTTAAAAGAATAATAGAATAAAGTTGAAAAGATGGGAAGAGGCCCTTCAATCCCCAAAGATAGATAGATTTTCTCTAGGACAAATAGGACCCCATTCTTGTCCTTCAGATCTCAATGATATATACTCATTCCTGCTGTAACCTGCTGCTGGTCATCCTTTTCTCTTTTCTTCTGTCATTTTATTTTATTTCACTCCTAGATGCTAAATCAGATTTAATTGTTATCCTAGGCTCACCTACATTTTTGTTCCATTTCTGATCATAGCTGGGTGTTTTTGTGTGTGTGTGTGTGTGTGTGTGTGTGTTTATCTCTGTGTGTGTCTCTGTGTGGGTATCTGGTGTGTGTCACTTGCCAGCATGCCTCACAAAGGTTAAGTGTCACTCTTGCTTCCTCCCAGTGCAACTAATTAATAAACAACAAAGGAATGCAAGAACTTTTGATAAGCAAACTGTGCAGTGGGAAAGCTCAAAAGCCATCAGGAAAGAATTCCTGCAATGGCAGTATTTCAAATACAAGCTCAGTTTATATGAAACGGTGTCCGCATTTCTTATGCCTCTTCCTCCCATCTGCCCTATGTAAAGGACTAGACTCTGGGCAATGCTGCATTGCAGTCAGGGTTGCTTGTTTCTGGCTGGCTCCTGGACAGGGGGATTTCCCAGTGCCCGCCTTTCCCTTTAGAGATTGTCCCCTTCTCACTAGTCTCCATGTCTTTCCTTGGTTTTCCTAGACATCTCACACATGGATGCCTTTACCCGCTTTCCTTTCAGAACAGAAACCCCATGAGATCATTGTTGCTCTGCCACTATAATCAAAGCAATAGGGAATATGTTGTTGTTCCTAAGCTCCTACGAAGATCTATGGAAACTTTTAGCAAGGAAGAATTCATAGCTCAACTTCATAGGAACTGAGTAGCAACAGTCCTAATTTTCAACTTACAAATGGTAAAGAAAAAAGAAAAAAGAAAAGAAAGAAAGAGGGAAGGGAAGGGGAAGGGAGGGGAGAGGGAAAGGGAAGGGTAACTTTGCAGTACTTTGGATAAGGGGATGGGAAAATATTTCACTCAGCCTGGGCAGCAATCCAAAGTGTGCCCACTGGGAACTGTAAGGGCTAAAGGGAGCATGAGCTTCTAGGTTTGATAGCATTTCATTGATTAAATGGATGAACATCTGGTCATCTGCAAGCTTAGAAAACCTAGTTATAGCTGATCACCAGAAAACATAGCAGCCCAATAACCTAGGATGAAATGGCTGTACAAGGCAGCATCAGCCACTGAAGAGGAGAGGACATGCCAGCTGTTATAGCCAATCATTGCTGGATCTGCTACCTGAACAGATCAAAGCAGTTGAAACCACCTGCTCTGAAGGATTTAAGATAGCTTGGGTCAGAAAACAGCCCCTTTGAATCAAAGCTAGCAAACATGGATATAAAGAGGTTTGCAAGAAGTTATGAGTGAGAGGAGGATGTTGGCAATTCCTGCACTTGGCAGGTTGTGAGTGCTATATAAGGTTGAACTTAGAATAACAGAGTTGGAAGGGATCTAGGAGATCTTCTAGTCCAACCCCCTACTTGAGCAAGACCCTATACCACTCCAGACAAATGGCTGTCTTATCTCTTTTTGAAAACCTCCAGTGATGGAGGCAAGCTGCTCCACTGATCATGAAATTTCTCCTTAATTCTAGGTTGGATCTCTCTTTGATAATCTTCCATCTGTTACTTGTTCTGCCCTCAAGTGCTTTGGAAAATAGGTCAATTCCTTCTCTGTGACAGCCCCTCATATATTGGAAGATTGATATCATGTCACCCCAGTCCTTCTCTTTTTTAGACTAGACATACCCAGTTCCCATAACCATTCATCTTATGGTTTAGCCTCCAGTCATCTAATCATTGATGGGCTAAGTAGGAAGTCCAAATCAGCCCTCTTTGGGGTGGGAAACATTTCCCATTTGTTCCCTGTCTTGATCACAGCCTGATATAGCATTAAATAGTTTACTCTGAATCTTGTGAGAACTTTCACAAGCCTAAGGCCTCTCCCTAGATAGCTCCTATGGAGAAGGAGAGATGAACAATTGGGGTCACTGGATTTTTATAAAATCTACTTTTGATGAAAAATGGTATTATAGCTAGGAACACAATGTGTGACATTTTATGAAATGTACTTTTATTTATTCTGAAGGGCAAATGTTGCATAATCTTTTATGAAAGCTGCCTTTAGGAGACACACAAACTTTAAAATTGGTTTAAATGAATAAAACAAACATTTAAAACTCTTGCTTCTGTCCTGAGCTAACCTCAACCTAGCATTCTACATATACCTTGGACCACATCAAGTGCAGCTACCAAGGCATGCTAGCTGGGAATATGGGAAGTACAATCCAATATATTTTTAGGTCATTAGAATGGGCCAGCATGGTCAAGGTGCAGTGAGCTAGATTTCAAAGCAGCAGCATTCGGGGTGAAAATCTGCAAAACACGGAATGCAATATTACAATTGAAGGCCTGGATGTAGTTGCTGAATACTGCAGCTATACCAAATGCATATGCATATTTCGACCCCATTCCCAGCAGATGCCATTGAAATCCAAGCCACTTTTACTATCTGGATGAAATATATATTGAAAGAAAGCTTAAAAAACAAACATATTTCTGTGTCGTGAGAAAGGGCCTCAGCTGTGTGTGGGAAGGCAGGCTGCCCACTGCATTCAAATGTTTATCAGCCTGGCTGGGTTTTATGGGGCTTGCAGACTCTGCATTTGGATTGCATCTGGATTCAAAGGGCTATGGAGGCTGCTGAGTCATAAAGAGGAATGATACGAGAAATCTCCTATCGCCCACAAACTGTGAAAATGATATTTAAAAATAGAGGCAGAACTAGCAAGTGCAAGTGATCAGAAAATTGGGACAGTTGGAGCTTCTGGAAAACTTAGGCTGTTTTCTTCACATGGTTATATAATGAGCAACAACACGTTTGTCATGCATTCAGTTTGCACCTTTTAAAGCGGGCAATTCACACTAATGCATTTAATGCCTCTGAAATAATTTCTAGATAAATGTGCTTGAAACTGGATGAACATCATCATTGGAATGGAATATTTGATGCTCAGGAATGAACTGTGCAATCCTAAATAATCTCTGAGTTTGGTTATTTTCTTGCAGATGTTTTGTTACCTGGCTAAATAATATCTTCAGTGCTAGAAGGGAGTCGGGCTTGTTTTGTTTATATATAGTAGCTTGACCTGTCAGTATTGGTGGGGGTATTGTTTACTTCTTGGTAGTTTCTTGATTAGACTATTGTTTACTACTTGATTTTTTGTCTGAGTTAGCAGTTCTCTGTTTAAGGTATTGTTTACTACTTGATTGTTTTTCTGATGTTGTTCCCAGTACTAATCCTAGATTATTTGGGTGTTGATTACTTCTTTTGAATAGTGTATGTGTGGTTTATTTCTATGTGCCTATATATTTGTTTGAGTGCCAAGATCACCACAGATGGGGACTGCAGCCAAGAAATTAAAAGATGCTTGCTCCTGCGGAGGAAAGCTATTGCAAATCTAGACAGCATATAAAAAGCACAGATATCATCCTGCCAACATAAGTGTGTATAGTCAAGGCCATGGTTTTCCCAGTTGCAATGTATGGCTGTGAAAGTTGAACCATAAGAAAGGCTGAGCGACAAAGAATTGAGGCCTTTGAACTACGGTGCTGGAGAAGACTCCTGCGAGTCCCTTGGACTGCAAGGCATTCAAACCGGTCAGTCCTAGAAGAGATCAACCCTGACTGCTCCTTAGAAGGCCAGATCCTGAAGTTGAAACTCAAATACTTTGGCCACCTAATGAGAAGGAAGGACTCACTGGAGAAGAGCCTAATGCTGGGAAAGGTTGAGGGCAATAGAAGAAGGGGATGCCAGAGAATGAGGTGGCTAGATGGAGTCACTGAAGCAGTAGGCATGAGCTTAAATAGACTCCAGAAGATGGTGGAGGACAGGAAGGCCTGGAGGAACATTGTGGGGTCGTGATGGGTCGGACACGACTTCACAACTAACAACAACAATAGATTTGTTTGAGTGCCAAGCTTCTAGGAATTCCCTAAAAGTTTTTGGATTTAGCTTGGTGCAGAATGTTGAAACTATGGTTACATCTGTCTGTGTTCTGAGAAATTATGGAGTTTTCATTGTGTCTTTTGAAGATCATGATGATGATCGTATCATCATCACTGAAGATCACCATGCAACAGCAAAGTGTTTACAATCAAAAGGTATCTCTTTTGATTTGCCCACCCAGAAGAATCCATCATACTTTATTCACTCCCCTTGCTTACACCTTCCAAGTAAAGGGTGGCAAAATTCAACAATAAATTCAAAATTGTGCTTTCATTATCATATATATATCACACACACACACACATATTATATAAGCATTTGAGGCATCTGAATATGTGCAATGGCGTCACTATATATATCCTTCCCACAGCCGTATCACAGTGTAGACATATAAGGAAGGAGCTTGCACACTACTAACATTGCCATGAGGTAAGGCTTGCTATAATTTGTCCATTTTGCTACGGACACTCCATTCTAATATGCACAGAACAGGGGTTATTTCCATCAAGTGTGCAACTAAGGAGGAGTGCTTGATGCCAGCTTTGAAATTTACAAATGCCACTCGAAATAAAGCAGCATTAAAAAAAAAATACCACCCTCTAATCAGTTTTAGTCACAAACAATGGCTGCAGTTGAATGGCAAGTGGTAAAAATGCCACCAGTATGCCAAAACCAAAGGTTTTCCTGTGTAGCTCCTCCAGCTATGATGGAGTCATCTGCCAAGATAATAGAAGCTTGTAGCAAAGAACCAACTACAACTATCCTCAAGCCTCACTAGCTGCAGATTCAAATGGGTTCTAAAATTATTTGGCTTTTATTGCCTGTCCACAAAAGCAGAAAGTATCATCTGAATACTGCTGCTCAGAACCTAAATAGAAAAAATGTCATTTAAAATGCAGCCTACTATAGCATCTAAAGAACTAGCATATTTTCAGTCTGGCTGTAAGTCTAGGAAATCTATGAAAAATAGATTGATTGCATCTAGAAAATGCCTTGTTGCAAAAAAAAAGTTGATGGAAGCATTTATGTGAATTAGTGCTAGCAAAGAGCAATAGGCAAGTATGATTTCCCCTCATAAGAGGAGAGAGATTATCCAAAGCAGTAAAATAAGATTCAGCACCCCAAACTCTTGTATGATGTCCCAAAGTCCTTTCCTAGTCCGATTGCCTATTACTGATATGGTGTACTAACATTGTGAGACTGCAAACACCCATTAACTCTGATGTAATCCCTAAAATAGGAAATGTTTCTGAAAAGCATGACATGGCTTAGAGCAGTGGTTCTCAACCTGTGGGTTGAGACCCCATTTGGGGTCGAACGACCATTTCATGGGGGTCGCCAAACAACGCAGTTCGCCATTTTTCCCCCTTTTCCTTAGCTGTGCTACTCCCTTTTATTCTATTGGCTTTTAAAAGCCAATAGAATAGACTCTTGAATAGAGTCTAATTCTATTGGCTTTCAAAAGCCAATAGGAATTGTCCAGGCTGTCTCTGCCCTGCTGAGCCCACCAAAAGTTCCATTCTGCAAATGGTGCTGCACCAGTTGAGTAGTCCTCGACTTACGACCGGTTGAGTAGTCCTTGACTTACGACCAGTTGGGGGTCGCGGCATTAAAAAGGTTGAGAACCACTGGCTTAGAGAATGATCAGATAAGAGACATCATAACTCTCAGCTGAATACTGAGTGGGCAAGAGGCTTTTATAAAGAAGATGGTAGGAGAATTGCACTTTTACACTTGCAAGATTCTGTTAATGTAGCTTTTCAATAAAGTAGAATTAGTTTATTTGGTTAGGTTTTCTATCTGACCTACTTAGTAAGGCTGACACAATTAGGAGATCCATGCTTTTGTTATGAATCCATAAACTCAAAAGAGTATTAGGAAATTTATAATATTTTGTTACACTTTATTATATTTTTTCACAAAAATCCCTTCCAATCAAATACTTTTTTTATTAAAACAGCAACAACAAAAACCATGTTCTTGAAAATGAGCAAATTACAAGATTAATTGTCATCAGGTGAGATTTGCATATTCAGGAAAGTAAATCTTCAAATAAGACATATGGATAAACAAAGTTGAAAGAGTTTATGAAATAACATAAAACACCTTATCTTCCCCGACACTTTCCAGTTATATTGAACTGCAACTCCTATCATCCAGCCCATGGTCCATGTTGAATGTGTGTAGTAGGGATAGTAATCAAACATGTCTGAAGGATGTCAATTTGAAAAGTATTGTACAAACTTTTCATCTCTTCTTCTATCTTATTTTCTTCCCTTCAACTCTTGTCTGCTGCTATTTTTCATAGGCTTATAAAAGCATGGAATTGTGAATCATTTAGCTTGTTGAAACTAAACCCCTGTTTGGTTCAGGAATGCCAATCAAAGCATTTTTGTCAGATTTCTTCCTGATTCAACTAATGATTCAATTCCTTCCCTAGAACTACAGTAGTGAACAAAAATGCACATTGTAGCACAATCAGGTGAAGGAAGATCTCCCAGATCCATAATTACTACCCTAATATTCTCTATACCCCTTCTCATGCATGATGAACTTAGTATAATCTTTACTGATCCTGAAAATATAGCTTGCTATGATGGGAGGAAGAGGAAGAAGAAGAGAGGATGACAGTTTTATAACAGCAGTATCTTCACTGAATAGATGAACAACAAAGGAATGCACTGAACTCCTTTGAATTTAGTTCTGAGTCAGACATATAGAACTGTGTTGTCATGCTCTTAGCTACTATGGCATTTTCATTATTACTTTAAAGGTTGCAATTTTTGTGAAAACTCAAAGTATTGGACAAATAATAAACAATAGGTATCATGTTACCCTTTCATAATATCTACTCTAATAGGAGAATTACTAATTCTCATATTAAAAAAGATATTTTCCATTGCCTTTAGAACTTTATAGAGAAACATATTCCCCTGTAAGTAACATAGAGTCTAAACTGGACATGTATTTCATAAGACTCTCTAAAATTAATGCAATTTAACACAACATTACTAAAAAATCTCAAATAGCAATGCATAAGGATATATAAGCAGAAATAATAAATGAACATATTTCAGCTCTGTTTTGGATGCATTGACTTATAGCAATCCACCCTACCTCCCTTTCTCTTTGACTTACCTGTCATTCTGGAATCTAAGAATCTCTGTTTTCCTGTTGAACTTCAGTCTGACTAGCAGACTTTTAGAGATCTTGTCGGTGATGAGAGTGCTTTCTGAGAACAAAACCAGGTAAGTAGATGATGTGTCATTCAGGAAGATCACAGACATGTAAGGAACTGGATTTGTCCCTTAAAAGATGGCAGAGTTGATGAATATGCCTTTTTCAGGAACACGTTTCAAGATTCACAGCCAGCCTATCACAAGCAGCTCACACCCATTTGCCACTGTTATGTGCTCACATCTTCCAGATCATGTTGTCTGCTCCTGTATACCTCCTGCTCTGCTTTCAATAAAGGCTAGAGGATGAGGACCGGGAGGGTATTCTCCCAAATTCACCTTATTGGGTAGGTGGATCAGAGGGATGTCTCTTATTTAATTTCCTATCTTTCTGTGTGCCCAAAGTGCTAAAGTCCCTGTGTCTCGCTCCTACCCTGACCCTGAATGACTGCTAACTACCCTGCAACCGGCTCCAGAGTCTGGAGGAATGTTTGATCCTTTGCAAGTCAGATTCCTCCCTCGACTGTCTGTTTCTACCTTCCTCCTGGGCTGCCCAGAATTGTTTCCATGGACACGGGGAGCAGCTGTCAGTGGCAGCAGGGGTCTTGAGGACTCGAGGAATCCAGCCATCCAAACAGCAAATCCTCCTTCCAGGGCAGTGACTGGATGATGCTGAGCTTGCTCCAGGAGGCAAACTTTCAGTGGTGATTATCTTGCTTTGTTTAAAGGCTATGAAGAAAGGGAAGAAATTTGCATCTAGACACAGATCAAGTCACTAGAAATTGGAGCAAAGTCTTAATAGATAAGCACCCTCAGAAAGTCAAACTTGCCTGAATCATGATAGTCTCCTCCTTTGCAGGATAGGCCCTTGCAGAATTGGACAAGGCAGACAGAGGAGACCGAATGCAGATTTATTATTAGAACAAGGGACATCTAAGAAATGCTGTCAGCTAATGCTGACCAGTTGTCCCTGCATATGCAAGCATTTGAAAGCTGGCAGCAAAGGCAGGAAGGAAATGACAGAGGGGACATTTTTTGTTTTCCTCTTTAAGAAAGGCAATCAAGAGGCTAATAAACTCAGAATATGAATTTCAGAAAGTTACTTTTATTGGTGGGACCAATGAAGATGGGGAAGATACCACCTGCTTAATTTGTCCACTGGCTTGGCAGAATCCAATCTGAGACCATGATCTGGAGATAATGGTTGTATTTCTAACCTTGGGCACACACAGATGAAATTGGAACCCCAGACTATAGAATCCTCACATTTATCATTGCACAAATGTTAAATAGCTAATCAGCTGAGATCTTGGCCAGTCTCCTTCCCACCTCTTTCTTTCTAGAAGCTATCTGGAGAACTGAATGCTTGCTCTAGGGCCACTAATGAATCTGTAACTATGAACTTCTTCATAGCTATTGTTGCAGTATTAAACTTGTCCTCATTACTATTATTTTGGCAGAACAATGTTAGATGACCCTAGAAGACATCTAGACATAGCCATATTTCCAGTTTATCCCAACTGTGAACTTCAGCCTGAGGGCAAGTATGCATGAAATCATCCTCAATCCAGCCCTATCTAGAAGGTAACACAATCACTGCTTACATTTTCTGGTACTACATAAAAAGTTTACTATAGAACCAGAGATGAAATAGTACAAGGACAGACCTGTGTTTTTGTGTTTTTAATAGATGAAATTGACAAGAATTCTGTCCCTTCTGTTCTAGCTCAAGTGACAGGAAAAAAGTTTAAAGGTCCTTCCTTCCTTCCTTCCTTCCTTCCTTCCTTCCTTCCTTCCTTCCTTCCTTCCTTCCTTCCTTCCTTCCTTCCTTCCTTCCTTCCTTCCTTCCTTCTGAAGCAAAATCTAAATATGATAGGAGTTGTATTAAATATGATCCAAACAGAACATCAAACCATCACTCTGGCTAAAAAGAAGAATTGGATTGAAATCTGAAAAGGGATTTGTTAAATTTAATTTCCAGGTAGAATGGCTTGCCTTCAGGAGTTGTGAGTGCTCCACCATTGGAGGTTTTAAAGAAAAAATTGGACTGCCATTTGTCCGGAATGGTACAGAGTCTCCTACTTGAGCAGGAGGTTAGACTAGAAGACCTCCAAAGTCCCTTCCAACCCAGTTAATCTGTTTCACACAGAATACAAGCTGCTGAAGGCTTCATTGCGGAAAAACCCTATGTCATTGGTAGGACTTACACTGCGGTGTAAATCACACCCATTTTAAAAAGTAAACTGGAAAAGGGAAAAAAAGAAAGGAAAATCACAATGCTGTGGCAATTACCCCAAAGCTTAACACATTCCATAAACTGAACAAACATATTATGTCATCACATAGTAAAAGTAAGGCTCCCTGAAACTGCCCTTTGTTTTTTGAGATTGCATAGACATCTCCATATAATTTTCTTGGTAGTAGTGCAGAAGCTGTTTGCCATTACCTTCTTCCAAGAGGTGTTATCAACTTCCCAATCTAGCCCTTAGCTTTGGTGTTTCCAGTTAATCTCCCATCCAAGAACTAATCTGAGCAGACCCTGCTTGGCTTTTTGAGATCAGCTAGGGAATTTTAACAAATATTTAATTTTTCTTGAAGCTGTTACAGTTTAAGCTATTTGAAATAATGTAATTTAAATGACTTTAAACTGTCGCAGGAGTTCTATAAACTACTTTAGTGCAGCAGCAGTAACAGAAACTAGGTAGTATTTCAATAAAGGCTTTAGAATTAAAAAATAATAAGAGCATATCAACTTGCGGAATTAAAACTCTGAGATAATAATAAGATGCTTGATGCCAGACACACACACACACACACACACACACACACACACACACACACATTCTTAAGAATGCTAAAAACAAAAAGGTGATTCCTGAGTTAACTAGCAAAAATGCAAGAACACCAGGAAATTATAAAACTATAAAAAAATTTTAATAAGTTAAAATATCAAGCTTTCGCCCAATCCACGGCCACATGAGGAGGGGGGTGGGAACACAGATACAAACAAGGAAAGCAAGAAATAACGATCAGCAACACGGAAACCCCAATCAGAGTGCAAGTGGATTGGCTGGGACCTGTAACGAGGTCCAGGAGCCGGGCGCAAACAACGCCATATCCATAAATAGCCTCCCCCATCGACTGGAAGCTACCCTGATGATGCTGGCAGTTGTTAAACATATATATATATATATATATATATATATATATATATATATATATATATATATATATATATATATATTTCTTTACCCTGCTAACTCTCCGCTGGAGCTGGAAATGCTGAAGGACTTCATTGGATGAACTAGAGATCATCAGAGACACTTTAATGAGATCTCCTTCCATCCACTGACAACACAAAGGTACCAGCATACTTGGGTGCTGCCTTCATTGTGAGTCTTCTTATGCCTCAGAAACAAATTTAAATTTAACTTGAGACAATATAAGGAAAGTGATTGGTGGAATCTTCTGGAGTCATGTGCTATTAGCGGGGGAAAAAAAGCTTTTTCTGAGGGACAAGGCAAGTTGTGACAAATGGCTGGTTCTTCTCTTGAAACCTGCTCCCAACATAGCTGATATCTATATCTGTGTGTTCATTTATCTGTCTCTGTATTTGTATTTCTGACAGCTTGAACTTGCCAAGCAGAAGCTACCACTCCTATTCACATGGAAGGAAGCGGATTTACCAAACAAAGCATCCTCTCCCTCCTATCTTATAGTAAATGTGCCTGCCTCCTGCAGATCAGGAATGCTTATGGCCTGCAGGCAGGTTTGTGTGTGTGTGTGTGTGTGTGTGTGTGTGTGGAGAGGGGGGGCAGGGAGGGTTTATTCTGCTTGGTAAAGCAAGAGATTGCCTACTTTACTAGACAGGATGCATCCATGCAGTAAATACTATAACTTTACCCCAGAAAGTGCATATCAGGTGCTTTGGCAGGGAAATGGGAGTGGTTACTATTTCAGTATAGCATACTTGCTTCATTGGGCAGAATGCACTCTCCCCCTCTAGATCCGGCACTTCAACACAATGGAGGTGATGGATGACTGTGCTTTTTGACAGATGTCTAGTGGTCTTCGAGAAGATGACTGGTGATATATTTTTTTTTAAAGGCTGCAAATCAAGAAGGGAGAAGCAGCTTTTAGCTGTCAGTTATTCAATTCTTCTCACTTTTCCTGCCATACTAATTAGGGAATTGTATTGCCGTGTTCTGCTTGTCACGCTTCTTTCAGACCAGTAGAAGAAGTGGGGAGAACAAGATCCACCCTTAAAATAGTACTTTTTCCCCCCTGGCCTGGAAAATGAGTAATAGGTAGAATGAAAGAGTGGTTAAACCAAGGATAGGGACCAATTTAACCCCATTTTCCCACCCTGTTACCCATTTTGGGAGCTGACACAATCCAGGAGTCCACTATTCATGCTGGGAACCCACCAGAACCAGTTTCTTCATGTGGGAATAGCATGTTATATCAATACAATTGTAAATGGATTTAGCAGATTTGCAGACTGAGTCATTGCTGTGGTCAAATCAGATTAGCCCTTCCTGAGATTGGAACTCATCTGGCCTGCCCAGACCAGTCTTTCAGTAGAAGAGCATATTGATCCCCCGAGCAATTTTTCTCTTGAGTTTTTGACTGGTTCATTGATTATAATTCATGTGTTTGCAATCAATCCTTCTCTAGCAATTTCATTCAAGTTGCTTACCTGTACAGAATTCCATACAGGTAATCTCTTCCATACAAAGCATATAGTTTTGTTGTGGTCAATTATGGCTTTCAAAATAGTTATAAAAGTACCAAGGATTGTAAGAAAAACCAGTCCACAAGTCCTGGACTAAATCTTGACAGACTTGAACACTGGGCACTATATAACAAAATGAAATTCAATGGTGAAAAAAGTAAGATTCTACATTTAGGCAAGAAAAACCAAATACACAGCTATAGTATGGGTAGTATCTTGCTCAATAGTAGCAACTGTGAGAGGGATCTCAGAGTCCTAGTGGACAATCATTTAAATATGAGCCAGCAGTGTGCTGCAGTGTGCTGCATTAACAGGGATAGAATCAAGATCACGTGAAGTGTTAATACCACTTTACAATGCCTTGGTAAGGCCCCACTTGGAGTACTGCATCCAGTTTCGGTAACCACGATGTAAAAAGGATGTTGAGACTCTAGAAAGAGTACAGAGAAGAGTGTCAGAAGTAAGTCTTCATCCTGGTTCATCCAAGCCGGGGATAAATAAGCAACATGGCGACTGCTTTTGGAAGAAGGTTACAGTTTATTGAAGACGCAGAAAGATGTTCCTTGCAGGAAAGAGCAGAGGAGAGGGAAGAGGAGTTGAGCACATGGGCAGTAGGTTTTTATATCCCCTCTAGCCTTGTTTGGAATAGTTTCCTGTTCCTGTGGCATGAATCTTGAGGCTATTTCTGAGTGTTTGTCTAGGCCTTGATATCTGTGGTTTAATCCTATTATCATACCCTGCTTCCCAGGTGATAGGGCTAATGACTCCTAGAGTTTGGGTGGGGCATGCAGATTTTCTCTTTGTCTTCTTGAGTGCTCTGGCTTCAACTTTCTGATGGTTGTACATCTGCATTTGTATGGGGCTAGCTCTTGCTTGGGGCAGAGAGATAGATTTGGGGCCAGGTTTGGTTTTAAAAAATCCTTTTGAGGAAAAATATATTTTTCTGCCCTTTTTAATATTTCCTTCTCTGGGCTAACTTCCCTCAAGAGCAACAAACATGATTAGGGGACTGGACGCTAAAACATATAAAGAAAGTTGCTGGAATAGGGTATGTCTAGTTCAATGAAGAGAAGGACAAGGAGTGACATACAGCAGTGTTCCAATGCATACAAAGAAGAGGGAGTCAAGCTATTCTCCAAAACACCTGAAGGCAAGACAAGAAGCAATGGATGGAAACTAACCAAAGAGAGAAGCAATCTAGAACGAAGGAGAAATTTCCTGACAGTTAGAACAATTAATCAGTGGAACAATCTGCCTTCAGAAGCTGTGAATGCTGCAACACTGGAAGTTTTTAAGAAGAGACTGGACAGCCATTTGTCTGAAATGATATAGGGTTTCCTGCCTGAGCAGGTGGTTGGACTAGATGACCTCCAAGGTCTCTTCCAACTTTATTATTATGGCTCATCGCACAGTCAGCCAGATGTTCAGACTGGATTTGGCATTTTGTCTACCTATCGAGTCCTTACCTAGGACCTGGGATAGGCAGATGTGGATGTTTGATGGTATTACAGATATTGTCGCAGGATGGAAGCAGTTCCTAGTAAGGCCGCCTTTTGGAATTGACTAATAGTGAATTTGTCAATGCCAATGGTGTTCAAGTGGTGTTCCAGTTGTTTTGGGATTGCACCCAAGGCGCCTATTACTATTGGTACTACTCTTGCTTGCTTTTGCCACAATTTTTCTATTTCTATTTGTAGGTCTTTGTATTTTGTTATCTTCTCCAGTTCTTTCTCGTCTGTTCTGCTATCTCCAGGCACTGCCACATCCACTATCCAGACTTTTTTGTCTTTCTTATCGACAATTGTTAAGTCTGGGGTGTTATGTTGCAGGTGCTTGTCTGTTTGAATTCTGAAGTCCCAGAGCAGTTTAATTTTATCATTTTCTATGACTTTCTCTATTTTATGATCCCACCAGTTTTTGCTTACAGGCAAATGATATTTTTTGCAGATCTTCCAATGCACCATTGTTGCTACTTTGTCATGCCGCTGCTTGTAGTCAGTCTGTGCAATCTTCTTGCAACAGCTTATCAAGTGGTCCACTGTTTCTTCAGCTTCTTTGCATAGGCTGTTTGTTGCTGTCTTCTCAATTTTGACTTTATATACATTTCTCCTTAAGGCTTGGTCTTGTGCAGCCAGAATTAGTCCCTCGGTCTCTTTCTTCAATTTTCCTGCTCTTAGCCATTGCCAGGTCTTGTTATTATCTGCTTTCCCAGCTATTTTTTTTAACGTATTGGCCATGTAGTGCTTTGTCTTCCCATGCCTCTATTCTGTTCTTCATTTTGTCTTTCTTGTAGGCCAATTTGGTCTCTCCAGTAGTCAGTAAGCCTTCCTGATATACTAATTTCAGTGCATCTTCATCATTGTTCTTCAGATATTCTTCCAAAGCCATTTTTTCTTCTTCAACCATCTGATGTACTTGTAGCATTCCATGCCCACCTATTTGCCTTGGTAGATAAAGTCTGTCAATGTCACTGCGTGGATGAAGGGCATGATTCATTGTCATTATTTTTCTGGTCCTCCTATCCATTGCTTTTAGTTCTGCTTGAGTCCAGTCCACTATTGCAGCTATGTACCTAATAACTGGAATTGCCCAGGTGTTGATTGCCTTTATGGCATTTCCTCCATTGAGTTTGGACTTTAAGATCTTCTTCACTCTCTTGATGTATTCACCTCTAATCTTTTTCTTGACTTCAGTGTGCTTGATGTTGTCAGCTTGAAGGATACCCAAGTATTTGTAGTAATCTTCCTCATCCAGACTCTTAATGTTATTTTCGTGGGGCATCTTGATTCCTTCAGTTTTCACTATTTTTCCTTGTTTGATAGTAAGTGTGGCACATTTGTCCAAGCCAAACTCCATTACAATATCTTGGCTATATATACGGACAGTGTTGAGCAGCGATTCTATTTCAGATGATGTTTTTCCATACAGCTTCAGATCATCCATGTAAAGGAGGTGGGATAGTCTGGCAGATGTTTTTGATGTTTGATAGCCATGTCCTGAGTTATTCAGTATTGTTGACAGAGGAAACAGTGCAATAACAAATAGTAATGGTGATAATGAATCTCCTTGAAATATTCCTCTCTTGATATTAACCTCTCCCAGTATCTCACCATTGATCTGCAACTGTGTCTTCCATTGTGCCATCGATCTTTGCACAAGTTTTCTGATGTTTCTACTGACTCCTGTTATTTCTAGGCACTTGATTATCCAGTCATGTGGCAGAGAGTCAAATGCCTTTTTGTAGTCAATCCATGCCACATTCAGGTTGGTCTTCTTTTTCTTGCAGTTTATTATTATTATTGTTGTTGTTGTTGTTGTTAATAATAATAATAAAGATTGATTGCTGCTTTGAGATTTTTTTTGATGAATTATAAGATTGAAATCCCAAGCATTTTTCCATACAGTCATTTGGGGTTGAGTCTGTCTCAGTGACACTTAACATAGCATTCTCACAGGCTGAGTTCTTAACTACAGTTTGTTGAGTAAATCACAGTGGTTAAGTAGATCTATTTCTGGTGCTAGCCAAAACAGTAAGCAGCTGTCTCAACAAGGCATCAGTCTTGGAGTCTTCACTAGGACTCAAGGTCCCTCTCACAGCCAGGTCACAGCCAGGTAATTTATACTTGTATCTTTGATTTTTCCTGCCTAAATGTAAAACTTGGCTTTTCTCCACATTGAAACTCATTTTGTTGCATAAAGCCTATTGTTCTGGCAGAGAACATTGTGTTACAATCTATCCAAGCAGTCTTCATGTCATTAAAGAAGAGGTGATTTAGAATCTTATAAACCACCAATAGGCAACAAAATTGACTAGGGTATGTTTTTAGGGTATGCACTGATAAATATTGCAGGTGATTGAGGAAAAACAGATGGCCTTGGAGTGCCATCTCCTGGATATTTTGAGTTCCTGCTCTCCTTGATGGCTGCTGGGAAAGAAAAATGCATGACAGCTATGAGTAAATTTGGGCTGCTTCATTTTTGCAAATATGTCAAATTCATTTAAACGCCCAAGATTTTTAAAATTAGAATTAAAATTAGAAATAAATACATTTGGTTATTTAAGGGAATTATGGACATATTGTAGAGGAGTCATCTATTGCACATTTTTTGCAATTTTACCTAGTGGTGAAGATACCTCCTACTCAGAGTTTAATCCTAGGTAGAAGCAGATGTTTCTGTCCTAAGTTGCAAAGAAAAAAAATACCTGTTGCGAATTCTGTGAGGCATCAGGAAGGGTATCCGGACAGTAAATGCTCAGCTTCATTCAATTGCTCCAACTCTACCCCAAATTAAGGGATTACAGGGTTGTAAAAAGGGAGGGTTTTCCCCTCCCTGAAATATGGCAATTCTATATATTATGTCCATGAATATATGCAATTTTGTACAGATCTATTATGTATGATTATTTTTAAATGAATAGAATAGAATAGAGCTGGAAAGGACCTCGGAGGTCTTCTAGTCCAGCCGCCTGCTCAAGCAGGAGAACCTATACCGTCTCAGACAAGTGACTGTCTAGCCTCTTCTTAAAAATCTCCAGTGATGGAGCACCCACGATTTCTGGAAGCACGCTGTTCCACTGGTTAATTGTCCTCACTGTCAGGAAGTTTCTCTTTAATTCCAGGTTGCTTCTCTTTTTGATCAGTTTCCAACCATTTTTTCTTGTCCTACCCTCTGGTGCTTTGGAGAATAACATGACCCCCTCTTTTTTGTGGCAGCCCCTCAAATACTGGAACACTCCTATCATGTTTCCCCTATTTCTTCTTTTCTTTAGACTAGCCAAACCCAAGTCCTGCAGCCGTTCTTTGTATGTTTTAGTTTCCAGGCCTTTGATCATCTTAGTAGCTCTTCTCTGAATTTTTTCTAAACTCTCAACATCTTTTTTGTGAAATGGTGACCAAAATTGGCTGCGGTATTCCAGGTGTAGTCTTACTAGGGTTTTATAAAGAGGTACTAATACTTTGCATGACCTTGATTCTATACCTCTGTTTATACAACCCAGGATTATATTAGCTTTTTTAGCTGCTGCTGCACACTGCTGGCTTATAGTGAAATGATCGTCCACTGCGACTCCAAGGTCCCTCTCACAGTTGTTGTTTTTAAGCTAGGTCTCACCTAATCTGTACTTGTACCTTTGATTTTTCCAGCCTAAATGTAAAACTTTGCTTTTCTCCACATTGAAACTCATTTTTCCTTATAAGGTAGTTTACGTTCTACTCCCATAATTTGTCTGTTTAGTTCACAAGACCATTCCATCCTCCTTGTCTATGGAGCTTCTCAATCATCCAGGTCATGGTTGTCCCAGAGGTGCTTTATCAAGAGGCAACTGGACTTCCTTGTTTTTCTTTGAAGAAGTTTCGCTTCCCATCCAAGAAGTTTCTTGGGTGAGAAGTGAAATATCTTCAAAGAAAAACAAGAAAGTCCAGTTGCCTCTTGAAAAAGCACCTTTGGAATTCTATCTTCTTTACATAATACAAATCCACGATTTCTAGTTGGATCCAGGAGTTAGTAGATGGAGCCTGGATCCTTTCTGCAGGGCTTCAGGAAAAGTAAAGGGAGGACATTTGCCATTTAGCACTCCCAATTTGTTCAAAGGTGGAAAGAAATCAGGCTGAAATATTTTGTTTGCAGACTTCGGGGGTTACAAAAGAAATACTGGTGGGCCAAATATAGCACCTTTGAACAAGCTAGTCGTAAGCAATTTGGGATCTTTGTTCCCAGTGGGCACACCAATCACCAATGGTAATAGAATGCATTTCAATAATGATTGCATAGGTTTATTGATTCAACATTACAAAACAAATTGCTCCTTAGTTCATTTCTCAATTCCAGCACAACATAGAACATAGAATATCGGAATTGGAAGGGACCTTGGAGGCCTTCTAGTCCAACCCCCTACTCAAGCAGGGGACCCCATACATTTCAGACGGTGGCTGTCCAGTTTCTTCCTAAAAGCCTCCAGTGATGGCGCACCCACGATTTCTGAAGGCAAGCAATTCCACTGTTTGATTGTTCTCACTTTCAGGAAATTTCTTCTTAGTTCTAGGTTGGATATCTCTTTGATTATTTCCCATCCATTGTTTCTTGTCTTGCCTTGGGTGCTTTTAAAAATAGATTCCCCTTCTTCTTTGTGGCAGCCTTTCAAATATTTAAACACTGCTATCATGTCTCCCCTGGTCCTTCTTTTCACTAAACTAGTCATACTCAGTTCCTGCAACCATTCGTCCTATGTTTTAGTTTCCAGTCTGTCCAGAGAGATCCACTGTCTTCTCAGGGTAAGCAAGGAAGAATCTGAGTCTTGATAGGATTAAAGGAATGTTTCCTAGTATTCTCCTTTTGTAGACAGGTTGCATGTTCATGTTAGCATTAGATAGTAATGGAGAAACTAAACACAAAATTTCAACTAAAAAAAAGTTATTTTAATCTCATTCACCATTCTTCATCCATTCATATTTTCTCTCCACATAGCATTCATACTCCCATAATACATGGTTAAATGTCATTTGCTATTGGAACAATGGGCCACAAGATCCTATCTGTCTTTGGATTACTTACTATAGAACTAGGATGGCCAAGCCACTACTGATAATCTAAGCAGAACTGATAGAGAATTTTAAATTAAAAAAAATGGAAAAATGGAATGAAGTAGTTCCTCGTCTTCTCTCTAATTTTTGAAGTACAAAACAGAATGGTGTATCTCATTTAACTTTAGATTCCAACTTTCCACAAAGTGTCCTTGCATCAGAATGAGTGGTTTGTCTGTTGATTGTTGGGTCACATTTCTTGTATGGTTCCAGATGTTATTTCCTTTGATATAATAGTGCTGAACTGGAATGGAATGTTTCCTCATCCACTCTGCCATGACTTTTTTCATTAGGCATGTTTTCAAATGAACAGGTCATTCTGACATGACTTTTTGTTAGGCTGATCATTAGCCGTGTATTAAATAAATTTCTACGGATTACTTTCTACTCAAACAAGATGTTCCTAGATTTAGTCAAAGTATATATGCTTCCGTATTTTGACTCATAATTGTCCAGATACCACTCCAACATCCCTCAGTCTCACATATGGTACCCATGGCCTAGTCCCAGGGTAGGCAACCTTGGCTCTTTTATGACTCGTGGACTTCAACTCCCAGAATTCCTGAGCCAGCCATGGTTGCCTACCCATGGCCTAGTCCTTGAACATTTTAATTAGTATTTCCATGAAAAATGTAGTTATCTACAATATCCAATAGAAAATTGCAAAATATGTTTCATCAAATTTAGGGTATGAAACAGCAGGCTTAACTATTTAATATGTGTATGCATATATGGTACTAGCACAGCGGTTCTCAACCTGTGGGTCGTAACCCCATTTGGGGTCGAACGACCATTTCATGGGGGTTGCCAAACAACGCAGTCTGCCATTTCCCCCCCTTTTCCTTAGCTGTTAGACATCCTTTGCACCACCACTACTTGATTTTAACTAGTGATGTCCTGAATTGAATTTGGAATTCTCCATACATAAAGCAAATGCTAGTAGGTTACAATATCTCCCTTCATGCATTCATATAACCTGTTAGGACATGTTTTGCTTAAACTTAGTTTATTGAATACATTAAAACTGGCTGGTTTTGCACTATACTCTAAGTCATAAATTATGGTTTTTTAAACACAGAGTCTAGAATTGCTTCAAATAAACCACAAACTGGCTGTGTTTTCATAATGCACTTAACATCCTTACTGAATTTTCTGGATTCATGCCATACACGGAACTGAACTATTAGTTAGCCAAATGGATTGGGGTTACAGAACATACTATACCACAAAAATGTAACCTAGGTTAATAATGTCCAAACTAACATATTGTGCAAAACTGCTAATTCTTTATTTGACTTGATAGTTTGTGTAAACCAGTATAATATATACAAGTAGGAATGTAAAGGTCTGTCACTGAGTCATTTCATCAGCAGTAGTTCCAAACACTTCCCCCCCCCCCCAAGCCCTCCCTCATGACATTTCTTTTTATGGGTCATCCTAAGAATATGTCCACAAATATTTCCCAAAACACCGCTCGGGGTTGTTTGGGAGACACCATGATGGCCAGTTGTGCAATCAGGCTGAGAACAGTTCTGACCTGCAGCCTAATCTGCTTGTCTCCGATAATGCCCTTGGCCTTTGCTTAAGCTAGCTTCAAAAATTTCAGTCCATATTGTGGTGGGTTCACAACACAATGTGACTGGAAATAAGACTCTGTATCAATTACATTTAATTTCAATATTAAAAGGGAAATCACTTTAGTTTTTGGAGCGTAGCCCTTGGCAGGATCCTCAAAGACCAGAGAAGGCTTTGAACCAAAGCAAAATATGGGCCTCTATTATAAAGGATACATTGTATAAAACTAAGTTTAGGTTGTTAGAATGCCCAGTTTTGCCATTTCCCCCTCTTAATCCTCTACCTCGCAAGAGATTTGTCTTGATAAATAATAAAATTGCCTTTCTAATGTGGCTCCCTGCCAGGTGGCGAAACACAAATCCTCTAATAGTATGGTTTAGATACAGTGAGGAGACATTCTAACCTAGCTTGCAAATCCCATATACATTTTCATATTGTATTCCTGGCTAACTGCCTAGAAAATAAAATGTTGTGCAGCCCCAGTGTGGCAACCTGGCTCTAAAGCTCCAACTTTCCTTTGGCTGGGTTCACATTTAGGTCAGTTTAAAGCCTTGTGGCTATATTTGCACAATGTGCTGTAATTTTAACCTTGACCATTTATTTTTTGAGCAAGGTTGGTAATTTAGTGTGTTGTATGAACCAACCCTTAGGTGTAGTTTATGATTTAGAGTACTGTGCAAACCCAATCAGGAGCTAATTTATGACCCATACTATGCAAACATGATATTGGAGCCCTCTTCCTATCCTTTTTATGCTCCTAGACCTCACTCAAACTAAAAAGAAAAGAGGCAAGTGTAAAGCAAAGGAAAGAACTTGCAAGAAAGATGATGGAAGTGGCAAAAATATCCTAGGGCAGTGTGGTCAAAGGAAGAGTTGATGCCAAAAGTAAGATCAGCGTTTTGAAGGCAAGTTTATAGAATCCAGAAAAACAGAGCAGGGAAAAACACTTGAACTAATAGAAGCATGTATTGTATTTGTAGTGTGTGTGATTATCTATGAAAGAGCAGATGGGTTCTCAAGGCATGACATACATACATGTATAACTTAACTTTCTACAACCCGATGTCTACCAAGTATATTGGATTCTAACTCACAGGATCCTAAGTCACCATGACTTTTGGTTCTTGGACATTTTGGGCCTCGAAGCCAAAAATCCCTGGAGAATATCAAGTAGGAGGCAGGCCAGTTTGGTCTAGTGCAGGGGTAGGCAACCTTGGCTCTTTTATGACTCGTGGACTTCAACTCCCAGAATAATAAAGACAGGGTAAAAAAATATTTCAGAAAAGACTGCTGTAGCTCTTTTGTAAAGGGTAAGGCAGATTAACAGGCAGTTTAAAACATATCACTATTATTTAAGTGATTTAATTTAGTAAGAATAAGAAAATTATGGAAAATGGCTAATCAAAGACGTTAGTGTTTTAAGGCTAAATGTGCTTTTTAGGAACTGTTTGGTCAAAAAAGAACTAGAAAGTAATCAAGATTGGCATAACATATATGAGATTTATATAGGTTGCAGATTTGATGCGAATTGGGGCCCTCTTTTCAAATATTGATCTAATGTAGCGGTGGCACATTAATTAAAGCTTTCCAAAGCGGACTTCCCCAAGCCAAGCATTTTCAGATAAATGTATGGACTTCAGCTTGCAGAATTCTTGGCAATGATTTACAGTAGGAAATTCTGGGAGCTGAAGTTCATACAGTTGGAAGGGCACCCAGGGTGAGGAAGAGTCATATCTTGACCTGCAGACCAAACAGAAGCAACCTGCTACTCTTTTGAAACATGGAACAGCTTAGGTGATTCTTCTACTTGAAAGTGTAACAAATTATCAGAAGCATCTTCAATATGGATTTCAAGGTTTGGTATAAAGCTAGAATATTTTAACCTGCTTTATAAAATAATGATTCTTCACTGAATCATATGGAACAACTGCTTTATTTCTGGATATAAGCAAAATAGCTCCAGTTTTGTTTTTCCTTTCTCCTTTGGCAGGAGCTAAATTGAAGGTTGGCAACATCATCTCTCTTTTGAGGAACTGAAGCCATCTGTTTCTCTGGCTGATCTTCTGCACCAATTCAATGCAGCATGTCTCTGACATCTTATAAACATCACCAGCAGGACAGCCCAGAATTGAATATTATTATGACAATCTACATTTATTCAAGTGGCAAAATTCCCATTGACGTGAATGCCTTTCTGGATCATGATTTTAGCTTGTTTATGTTCTATCTGATGCCTTGACATTCTATTTTTAATAAACTCAGAACTGTCAAAAAGCAGTGACATAAAATGCAACAGGGATACAGGCTTTTCATAGGGAAATGGTGATGGGAGTCATTCGCAAATAAGATCTTTCTTTCACTTTCTGGGATGCTGGGAAGTTGGTTCAAGGAAGATCTCAACTAAGAAAGGAAATAAGCTCTTAGAGATCTAGATTCAATTCCTAGATTCATGCACCTCACAGTTTATTTAAGCATTTAGGAGGAAAACCTCAATTGGCTAGGTTTACTTAATAGTCTATCAAGACTTCTTAATCTACGAATTGTTTGGCTGCCCTATCAGTCTCAAGTGATATGATCTATCAGATGTACATTGAATACCATCATGCTCCAACTCCTGAAAGAGACTGAAAAGATAGGGAATATTTCCTAAAGTGGGAGATAAATAAGTTGGGAATGTGGATTTTTAAAATAGCATATCTGTTATAAATCTCTCTCTCTCTTTTTTTTTTTATAAAGACTTATGAATGAATGATTTGGTCATAAGAGATGTTACATGATGATGTTACAGCAAGTGTAGAACTACCATTTCTAATCTTTCCACAGACAACTAAAAACAGACTTCACAATGTTGCTTCGTCCTTCTTCAAAGGCCTGTGGTGCTGCTGCACTTTGGATTGCAGAAGAGTAAAGTGAGAAGATGACTTCTGTTTTCTTTGACAACCTCTATTTGTCCACATAGCCAGACAGCTGGACTTCAAAGAGAAACTGTAGAGGGAAGAGTCAGCTCAGTTCAGGAACTGTAGAGGGAAAATGTGGGAGGACAGCAATGAGGACACATACAATTTCTTGCCAATGAAAGAACACCCCAAAGACCAGAAAGGAAACAGACTGTCCTGGGATACTGGACAGGGTTACAAATATATTTCTGTAACTCTGACTATTGAATTAAATAAGTGCTGATGATTATGCATAATGGCTTAAGAGAGATGTACAAAATGAATTCTAATATGAATTTTTTTTTGGAGAAAAAGCCCCCTTTCACATACAATACCTTCATACCTGTTTCTCAAGGAAAAGTGACATTGTTTCCTACACTGGGGCCATTCAGAAGTCTTAGAGGATAATTCCTATTCAACATAAATGGAACACATGAGTTCATAGAAGATTGGCTCAAGGTATATAGCTCAAAATAAAACCAAAGCTACAACTTCAGAATTCAAACTGAAACAATACAATCAAGTCTTCTTTTTGCCCACTGCTGCTATGAGACTAACCTTGAGGAACATAAGGAAGATCTGCAAGGCAATGGGCAGATAAGTCCATAAGACCAAAGCAAGAATGGAATTTGAGAAAACATCTGACTGGACTGTTCCTAGTACTCTTTAGTTAAAGATGTGGGGGCTCTGGGGGAGTACTTTCAGAGTTGCAAAATTCTGTTACTTTAATAATAAAAATACATGTTGAAAATAGTTGACACCTCACTGCCAAAGCTGGCCTTCACCACCTTCAATTAACCTACATGGACAAGTCCTCCTCAATTTACAATGAAAAGGCTGATTTGAAAGGAAGCAGAAGAGATTGTACTGAAGTTCCTAATCCTAGGAAAGAATATAGCAGAAACTGGCAGGTTCACTTAATTATAATAGTTTCTGATTGCATACAATGGAAATGGAAATTATAAAAGAAATGAACACACCTGCTCATACTCATACATGAATGGATGGGTATAGTTGTGAAAAGCAAAGTAAGCAACTCCAAAAGTTTTTCCATTTCCATTTTCCATTTGTTTGAAAATTGTGCAAACGATAATATATATTTTCTACTGGGATTCTTAGTCTTCTATCAGCTAGTTATACTTTTATAATGTTAGATAAACATCATGAAAGCATGTGAAGAATTTGGATGTAATTCATTGAAAAAAACCCCTCCTGTATGAGAGCTAACTCTTGTGAGGAAAAGCTAAAAAATATTACAAAAGAAGAAGAACCACAGAATTAGGTTTGCAGTCACAGACGTCCTTGCTGTATGCCTTATTTTGTTGTGTCCCTCTTAATTATTTACCATCACAATACCTGTGATCTGAAAATTCAGTTCAAGGCCATTCTCCTCAACTGGAAACTTCAGTGGGTTCTGAAATCTGATTTGGTGATTAAAGATACCTATTCATTGTTTAAATAAAAAAAAGTAGCTCTTGTTTCCCAGTACAGTTCAATAGGGAATATTGCAGAACTCAACCATAATCTGGGCTGAGATAAACACAGCTGTGGCCCACCTTATATGTCTATGCCAGATTTCCCATATCATGGCACTCTCTAGATCAGGGCTTTTCAACCTTTTCACCCATTGTACCACTTTTAGGATATGGCAACATCCGAGTACCACCAGTCGCCTAGCAAGGTGTCAAAAACTTGATGACCCCCCCCAAAAAAGGAAAAAAGTGATAAAGTGCAGGTAGTCCTCGACTTACAACAGTTTGCTTAGTGACTGTTCAAAGTTACAATGGCACTGAAAAAAGTGGCCCCCAAGCCACAGCCGAGCAAGACACCTGCTGCCCACCCGGCGGCACTCTTCCTCCTGTCCGAGGTTTTCATTGTTGTGAGCATTTCTGTTGAGGATTGGCAGTGGGGGGTGGGATGGGGGGGTGTTTGGTTTTTATTCTCCCTGTCTGCTGGGTGGTTGCAGCAGGTTTTGGTCACTTCACATGACCCTGGGACACTGTGACTGTCATAAATATGAATCGGTTGCCAAGCATCTGAATGTAAATCACAAGACCTTGGAGATACTGCAACATTCCAGCTGATCGGTGCTTCTTCTGGGCTCAGTAAAGGTGCCAGGATCCATGTTGCTTTCCAGCTGGAGGCTGGTGCTGATCCTGGTGCTTCCACTGAGCCCTGACAGCCCCGAAGAAGCGCCGATCAGCTGGAAAGCGGCACTGATCCTGGGGCTTCCAATGAGTCCTGACAGCCCTGCAGCTCCAGCCGTCTCTCACTCAGGCTTATGCGGTGCTGCCACTGGTTCAGCTCATTCCCCTCCCCCACTACCACTTTTTTAGGATGGTCGTGTACCACCTGCCAGGTGCCAATGTACCACAGGTGGTACCCTTACCACTGGTTGAAAAGCCCTGCTCTAGTTCAATGTTTCTCAACCTTGGCAACTTGAAGATATGTGGACTTCAGCCCTGAGAAGTCTGATGGCCATGCTGCCTTCGCATTTTAGAATTACATCCATGTATATGGATAATTCAAAATATATGAAAAACAGCAGGTTGTTGAATCTGTACTATGAACAAATAAAGTAAAATAAAGTGTATGATTCACTGGAAAATTTTCCAGTGCAAGTATTCTCTTTCAAAACTCTGGGTCTGCATAAAATATTCTAGTGATTATGCCTATGATGAACATCAGAGCTGCTTTATACTGATCAGTACCAAGGCAATTTGATCTGACAAGCTTTGCATATTGTGCAAATCCAATTCTTGGTGGTTTATAGTTCATTTGAGCCTATTCATGGGTTTGTGCACTAACTATGCCAACATACTTGGAGATCATTGGCATGGGACATAGGCTTTGTATTGTTTCTTCTACATTTGTGCATTCTATAAAGCAAATGTTCTTCACTTTGATTTCACCTTGTGGGAAGCAAATACATGTTCTGATTATTTTCTGTCACTTTGCTAAATTCTATATAAAAGATTGATAGCATTTTTCATTCCTTCCTCTCTCCTTTTGTTTTAATCAGCAAAATCCATTACAAAGAGACTGTGTGTTCTGTTTCTAGGTTTTGTTGGCACTGGCTGAGTTCTTAGATAAGCCAATGGCTCCTTGGGAGCTTTCAGATTGCAAATACGGATCTGTAGCTAACTTTTGAAAATAAAAAGCAATTCTAGCTGCTTTTCTTAGTTTGGCCACCAGAGAGTGTATATTTCCACACTAGTTGCAGCCACAAATGTTCCACCTTCCCAAAAACTTTTTAAAACTCCAAACAACTGGAACTTTTTGCAAAGCACAACAATATTTGAGCCTTTGGACCTGCATCTGATTCAGCAGTGCATATTTTTGCTCCGCTTCCCATTCCTGTTGCCTCTCCATGTGTGGTGAGTGTCCTAGTCACCAGCATTCCTGGAGATGCTGAGGGCTGGATTTTGAGAAAGCATCTGAAGTCCTTTGTCACAAAGGGTGGGGAGGTTTGCAGACAACTCAGCAGCACCTCCCCTTCATCTCCAGTTGACTATGGAAGGGGCTGTTATATATGCCTAGCCGGCTTTTCCCTTTCTTCTGAGCTTGGAAGAACCTGACAAGAAGAAACACTTTGTTTTTCTTTCCTCTCCTTCACCATGTCATGTGGCAGGAACTAAGAGGAACTGAGGAGTCAAGTGCCTAAGCTGCCCAGCAATCCTCCTTCAGGTGAGTAGCATATCTTACATCTTGTTATTGAATGGACTGAAGAAGTAGTGAGATTGTGGTTTGGTTGGGGAGGCAGAAGAATGTTTTGTTAGCATCTTTCCCCTCTTGTGCATAATCATGCTACAAAGATGTTCTGGGCCTGGTAATATCATTTTTCTGTCTTGTCCTCATGAGTTGGACCTTGACCTTGAGTTCATTCCAATTACTGAATGAGATGAGCTTAAGCCATCTTAACCCTTTTATCCTGAAGCCATCCCCCAAACACCCCAGAATTATATAAAATTTGCTAGGCTTTATTCACCATTACAAAATCAGGTGATTTGCGGTGATTGAAAACAGAGACAGTGAAAGTACAATACAAGTAGGCGGTACAATAGCAAAAAATCATGCCAATGTACTTTTCTGTCAGTTGAAGAAGCAATATGAGCCTTTCAGATCAGCTGTGGAGAAAAACCCTTAGTCACTTATTACCAGCATAGCTCTGGATTACTTTTTTTCTCCCTTAGCTATTCTTCCCTATCTGTGAATTGGGAATAATGGTGCTTAATTTCATATGTGCAGGGCTGAAGCGGGAAGAAAGAGGGTACTTTACATTATTATAGTGTCTCCTCTACCAAGGTATGCTGTCTAACCCTATTCTTAATTATACCCAGCCCTACCAATCAATCTCTGCTCCGTTTTAATAATCTTCCAGTCAGTGGGACATGTGAACAGAACTTAACTTCATTCCTGGAGAATGGTGAATTAAAAAGAAGAAGAAAAAAACATTCTGCCTCTTGAAATTCAATGCAAAAAAAAAACAAAAAACCTATGGAATTTAAATATAGCCCAATATAAATCAAGTAAACATCACTGCTTAGCTACAACAACATCAATCCATCTGTAGAAATCTCCAGTGGAGCAGAAATAGGGCTGCAAGGAAGATGAAATGAAAGTGTCTGATTGTGATGGAGATGCTGACAAGTGGAACTGGAGACCAGCGGAGAAGGAAAAGATGAGATACGAAAGGGACTGTAGGTCTAAGAATATATTTGGAAGCACTATGTGTTTAAGTATTAGTATTACTTTTTGAGTCTTCACTTACGTTACGAAATGGTTTATTTTAATCATAATTTGTTAAATACACCATAAGCCACCATAATGGCTTAGTATTTATTTGATTTGATTTATATAGCTGCCATTTCACTTAAGTGACTTTAGGCAGCTAACAGTACTGTACAATAAATAAAATAAATCCGCCCAGTTTAGGGTAGTCCAATGGCTTGTGGTCATAGATTTGCAATACTTAAGAGCCAGAGCCAACAAAACCTGCTCCCCTTTGATCTTCAGCCATTCTAATAATTATGGATTGAGGATGGCCTCTTATTTCTATACTCTAACCATCCCCAAGTATAGAAGAGTCTTTTCCCTAGCCCGTTTCAATGTCTTGCCCTCAGCACTACTCAACGGGCGATTCAAGAGGCTCCTGTTTAGTGAGCGACTATGCCCCTGTGATAGGGCTGAAGTTGAAACTGTGGAGCATGTCTTATCATACTGCCCTATGTATAACACAGCCAGAATTAAATTATTGCCTCTCCTTGGAATTGATCTCTCTGGTTCTAATGTTAGTAATTTGGTCTTATATTGTCTAGGGGATGGCTCTTCCTATATTACTTCTCAGATTTCTAAATTTCTTTTAAGAGCTGTAACTATTAGAGGAGAACGTTGTAATTCCCTTTAGCCAAGGCTTCTGGTGTTAATTGTTTGTGATTATATTTTTCTTATGTTTTCTTTTGTTGCACTTGTATTTTGGTCTGTGACCGCAAAATAAAAAAAATATTATTATTAAAAAATAAATCAATCCATAAAATACACAATAGAAAAATAGAAAATAAAAACAAAACACACAGCAGCTGGTCATATAGTAATCTAGCCTATCAGCCACACAACCAGGAGTTGGGCTTTAATCCACTTTCAGGGCCCAAGGTTTGGCAGTAATCCAAGTTTTCAAAACCTTATGAAAGCCAACAAGGATGGGGTCAATCTACTTCTCAGGGGATGATGTTTGCCATGCCAAAAAAGATGGGACCTTCTGGGCTCACCAATCAGCACTCCCTAGCCATTGCTATCCACAGCATACCCTTCATGCCAGATTGGATTGGATGGATAGAAACGTTTATTTGTTAGTCTGTTTATTCAATTTATATCGCTGCCCATCTCACATTCCTGACTCTGGGTGGCTTACAATTAAAATATAAACAGTACCCCCAAAAATATAAAAAAACCAGTCATACAAACAATACAAGCATTAAAAACAAACAGTTGAAGGAATAAAATATAATCAGTGGGAGAGCATAGCCATTCAAGAGCAGCAGAGCCATTTTATGGGCTCTACATTACTCTCTGATCCCTAAACTAGATGGCAAAGCCAGGACTTCAGGATCTTCCAAAAGGCCATCAAGTGTTAGGCTGAGTGCCAATGTTAGGTGATATTTGTAGGTAACACTAGATCACACTATGTTTTACAAACTAAAACAATTGGCCTCATAAATATGTTAAACAAAAAATAACTGACAATGGCTGACTATCCACATCATGTTTAATCATAGTGCAGTGTGTTTAGCTATGGCTTAGTGTACGATGGTTACTCAGCTAACATTGAACTAAAGCAAGGGTCTCAAAACTTAATAACTTTAAGTCTTGTGGGCTTCAACTCTCAGAATCCCTCAGCCAGTCCTCAATTGATGACTGCAGCTGGTCATTTAAGCGATGCAGCCATTAAGTGAGTCCTACCCACTGGTAGGATTCAAATATGTGAACAACCAGTTCTCTGTGTGGATGCTGCTTCCGGAAGTCCATCCTGGGCCTGGGCAACAAAAAATTAGCTACCAGTTCTGCCAAAGTGGTGTGAACCAGCTGAATCCCACCACTGGTCCTACCCGATTACACAAACTCTTTTGCTGTAGTTGTGAAGCAAATCACCATAAGTGAAACCATACGGTTTCTCCCATTGACTTTGCTTTGTTGGACACCCTCTGGGAGAGATCACAAATGGTGATCACATGACCTAGGGTGCTGCAATCGTCGTAAATATATGCAAGTTGCCAAGAGCCAGAATTTTGATCATGTGACCATAGAGACACTGGAACAGTCATAAGTGTGAGGACTGGTTGTAACTCACTTTTTTCAGTGCCATCATACATTTAAATGGTTGTTAAATCAATGGTCATAAGTCAAGGACTATCTGTATACTGTATTTAAATAAGCTTGATGTTCCTTTTACCACAGTGGCAAGTTATATATGGAACTAACTTCTATGGAGACAAACCATTGGCCACCCAGGTTCAGGGCTATCTGCTAATAGAAGCTCTCCACTATCTGAGGCACGGCTGGTATTCTCACAGCTGGTATTCTCCTTGAATTTGGGAAGAAATGGCCAGGTTAACAAGCAAAACATTATGCCTCCTAGATTTAAGCCACCTCATTGTATTGCGGATGAAAGAAATGGTGGCATATAAAGTCTTGACTGATGTTTAGAGTAAGACATCAAATCCTGTTTCTAAAGGCAAATCTTTGCACTACATGTCTATGGAGATTCTCATTCAAGTCTCATTCAAGAAACAAAATGTCTTCAAGGAAAAACAAAGTCCAGTTGCCTTTTAAAAAAGCACCTTTGGGACTTTGCACTACATGCAATTTTAAGATTGTCGTAAAGCACATAATTGGCATGAGATGGCATTAAAGCACCTTCAACTTCTTCAGCAAAAGTGGCAGATCTTCCATTATCAGACAAGTGGCATGGACATATAGTCTGTGCTGCGTAAAACTTCTGAAGTAATCTGGATAAACTCATTACACATCCATCAGGCAAAGCATGCGTGCCAGTATGCATTGATAAAGCCCTTTAGAGAAGGCTGTTTGGGGCTGACTACATGAAGATTTCATTTGTGCTGTTTTGTTACCTGTGGCACATAGTGTGCTCTCTCAGTTTAGCAAAATATAACACAGAAACAATTTTGATCCAACTGTTTATAAACAAACTGCAAAGCAAGATTGCTTTTTTTCTTTTGATAGTAAATTGAATTTGAGTTTGATCAGTAGAAGCCTTCTTAGGAATTTCTCCAATCTTGTGCATTCTAGATATGTTAGAATTCAAGATCCATGGTTCTCAGCCAGAATGGTAGTAATGGGGAATAATGGAACTTCTGATAGAGATGAAGTCAGGAAGATTTATGTGAGATTTTGAAAAATGAGCAGAGTTAAATGTTGATTTGAACAGACCATCAATTTGGTGGTCTTGCAGCAATGCCTCCTATAATAGAATGATGGGAGCAATCTGATAACTGAGATTATATTATAACTAACTTAACAAATGAAGGACCATTAATCAAACAAAGAGATGGAGGAAGGGGGGATGATAAGGATGAAGGTATTAATTACATTTTTTTCTCTGGTCAAGCGCATGAGGGAAAGGAAATTCTGCTTATTTAATAGAGTTACGCAGGAATTTGATCAGGAAAGAGGACACAGTGGTCTTTTATTCTGCAGGAAATCTTACAGGGTTGTGGGAACTGGTGGAAACAGGAGGCTGACTATCAATGCTGCAAACTTTCATCTTATACTGAGTTTTTATACACGTATAAATAAAAAATCATTGAAAAATTCATCCTGAGTTACTTCTTGAGAGAACTGGACTGTAGGAGATGACCAGGCTGATCCTGAGGGAGAGGTCAAATGCGTCATCATTCTCTAGTCTTTTCATGCCCACAAAAGATCTAAGTCCAGCCCGCCTTGAATTCCATGGACTCTTATCTACCGCCTGGATTTCCTGATTTCCTTGGTGCTTAACATGAACTCTGAGAAGCATCAGAACCCTTAAAAAGTTTACTGTTAAAAATAAGGTGTATGTCAGGTCCCCAAAGAAATGTAGCACTATTCTATCTAACCTATACATGCTTCTATAACCATTTTGGGGAGCCTGCCATTCTGTTAGGAGGGGGGAATTCCATTATGGGGATATATAATAAGTTTTGCTTTGCCCATGCCACACTGCCCTTTTCCAGAGGAAGGAATGCAGCCGAACACCATCACACTTATCTGGAAGATAGTTTGCGCTTGGAGCCAGAGGGAAATGAAACTGAGAGAGACCTTGAAGAGCTCACCATAGGAGCCAGTTACCAAAACAATATACCACCTGTGGATTGGTTGAGATTCAAACGGACAGTGGGACCCTGGCGAGAGGAGTAACGAATATTGCTTTTGATATACTGCTTACACGGGCTATTTCCTCAGACCTCACTTTGCTTCTTTGCTATCACCTAATAAAAGTTCCTTTTGAGACAATGCCTGTTTCAAGAATTCTGCTTTCTTGGGAAACCTAGTTGAGACAGGTCCTTATAGTGTACTTGTATCACATACTGTTTTTTTTGTATGCATAGATAAAGCATTAGCAGAATAGGACAGACTGGGAAAGCACAGATAAACTGAAGCTGTAGAATATGTTGTGTGTAAAGGGGCCCAGAGTTTTCCTAATCTATCAGTTTTGTTTTGTAAACAAGGCTGGGTGTTTCCAACCTGGAAATCCAGCAGGCATTTTAGATGAACCCCAGAGGCCTTCCTATTCAGCTGCTGATGCTCCTACTCTTGTCCCTCCCTTCATACATTGGCCTTTATCCTCTTCTCTTTTCACTAGATTTACCCTCTGTATAAACTATAGAATACAGCGACTTTGTCTATTTTGTCATGTACAGATAGTCCTCGACTTTGACCACAATTGAGCCCCAAAATTATGTTGCTAAGCGAGACAGTTGTTAAGTGAATTTTGCTCCATTTAATGACCTTTCTTGCCACAGTCATTAAGTGAATCACTGCTGTTATTAAGTTGGTAACATGACTGTTAAGTGAATCTGGTTTCCCCATTGACTTTGCTTGTCAGAAGGTCACAAAAGGTGATCACATGACTCCAGGACACTGCAACCATCATAAATATAAGTCAGTTTCCAAGCATCTGAATTTGGATCATGTGACCATGGAGATGCTGCAATGGTTGTAAGTGTGAAAAATGGTCATAAGTCACTTTTTTCAGTGCCTTGTAACTTTGAATGGTCACTAAATGAACTGTTGTAAGTCGAGGACTACCTGTACTTCTGTACAGTTTGATAATAGTTATGCGTCAGTCAGTCAGTCAGTCATGCAGTAGTATACTATCTGTGCCAAATGTCCATCATCACTGATTATGGATCTTCTTTGGGATTCCAAAACTTTTTTATGCTCCAGAGCAGCTGCAAATATTCACTGATCTTCTGATCCCAAGTGGGGGATCCAGATGAAATCCAACAGCCTCCACAGAAGTAAACATCATTCAATTGAAAGCTATAAGACATACAAGCACTGAAATAGTCCAGCTGCATTGCATGAAAACTCATCTTAACTCCAACATGTTGATTCTCATTGTGGCCAGATATTTCTGAGGTACTTTCTAGCAGCAGATGGATACATGTAGCAAGTGATATTTGGAAGAATGCTACCCCATTCTGCCTAAGGATTACACAGAGACTTTTAAACAGTCCTTCTCCAAGGGACTTATACAATCCCCTTTTAAGTCACCCATGTTTGTGACCATCATATCTTATCCCATCGTATCTTTTGACAGTGAATCCCTTGAGTTAATTACTTGCTATATCTGTTCTAAATCTCTTTTCAGTTACCTTCACTCCATGCCAATTAATCCTAAAGTTTTGAGAGAAGAAATAATTCTTCCTGTCTATTTTATCATGCCTTGTATAACTTTATACACCTCAACCATATCCTGTACTCCCCTTGTTAGATTTTTTTCTAATTAAAAGTCCTAATGTTCTAGTCTGTTCTTGTATAAAAAGTATTAGAACACTTTCAGATTGGATTTTGGTTGCTCTCTTCATGCTTCTTTATGTCTATTACTTCCTGCCATTCCCCCCAACATTTGGCAAGTAAGCTGGAGTGAATGTTGAAGTCTGAATTGACAAATCTTTGATATTCTTCAGTAACATCTCAGAATGTTCAGTGCATGCATGCAAAATATATAATCTAAACATCAATCACTCTTCACCAGTTTCTCAATGAATTCTGCTATGTGCTTTACACAGGATGGAGAACAAAGCCATGTATCTGCACACTTTGGGTGAAAGAGAAAATGGATCCATCCTGGAAGAGCCGTTTGATGGAAAGAACCTTTCAAAGCTGAATCTCTGTGATGAGGGTAAGTCCCAGGGAGCAGCTCTGAGATTCAAATAGCATTACACCAAGAATCAAAGGAGCATGATGATGTGTAGTCCAGGAATGCTAATTTATGGAAATTCTCATATCAATATTCTTGAATTGCGCCCCTTTAATCAATCCCCGATTAAAGATTAAGAATCCACATCTTGTCAAATTTCCAGCACTGTTCTCAGCTCAGAAGAACATTGTTCAACATGCAATGTGTATTTGGGGAGATAAATCACATTTTAAAATGCATTTGGGACAGATTGGAAACATAGGACAGAAAAGTGGCTTCATAAACTGAACATACCAAGTGTAACTTGGTAGAGGACTATTTTGGAGTAGCAGTAAAAGTGGCAGATGAATGTACATCTGAGCACTAAATTGAGCACCAGTCTTCCCACGTAGTCCAGCATAAGTGGAGGATGCTGGGTCACTGTGAGTCAGACAAAAGTTCAATATTTTCTTCTTCCATATCAAGTCTGAATTTTGATTCACTAAAATTAGTTATTTTGGCACTGGGTTGAGGTATTTTTATTCAGCCAAGCATTTTTATAATTATATTGTTTCGGTTAGTTTGCAGTTTTCATTGCTTGCAGCCTCTTGTTTCTATATTTGTTTCTGGTTTTATAGTACGGTATATATGAATTTTGATACCGGGATATACTATTTCTAAATATCAGTAAATAAACATTAAGAAATGCCAGGGACTGAACATAAGGCATTTAGCATGCAAATTTAATACTGGAGTACAACCCTTCCTTACACCACAGGTATACATACTTGCCCATGTACAATGAGATTTAAATGACCATTGTATGAATCTGCCTTTGACACAGCAAGCCACCATGTAATGAGCCCTTTAAAAAAAACAAACTTATTGTTAAGCAGCATGGATTTACATCCTTATAGCAATCACTGGGACTGATTTTTCCATCAGCACATTTGAGGTTTAGATCTATCACTGGAAGCTTTCAAGAAGAGACTGGATAGCCATTTGTCTGAAACGGTATAAGGTCTCCTGCTTGAGTTGGGAGTTGGACTAGATGACCTCGTCCCTTCCAATTCTGTTATTCTATGTTTTTTTCTATGTTTTCATAGATAATACCTTATTCAAGAAAACAAAAATTCCAAAAGAATTTCACTGAGTTTATAAATGGAGAAATAAAAGGAAAACATTAAGTGATGCACAATGGAACAACAAGAATACATTGCCAAGATAGTAATACATTTCTGAAACTGGTGAAAAATATATCTGGGGTGGTATGACATTTGTGTCACAAAAACCTTGTCAATAAAAGGTTGAGAAAATGAGTAACAATACTTGTTAGAAGTTATAACATAAAATGCCTGGTAGCCCTAAACAGTAGACCATATCAAGATACTGTATAAAAATAAAACCTCTTTGTCTAGAATGACTACAGAAACAGAATCCTGGAAGTTTCAATTCCAGTGAATTACAAGGGTGCCCAATCTAAACTGGTCATTAAGTGACAAGAAATTTTCCAACTTGGTATGGATTTAAGCCATGTTTATCTGTTTGTTGCCTTGGTAGTGGATCTTCCCTCTCTCTCTGTGTGTGAAGGTTATTTCTACTCTGTACAACTCTCTACAACTTTTTTAGACCTCTGAAAAGAAGCTAAACCATTTTAGTGGTAGTGGAAAATTGGGAATATGCATTGAGTTTTGACCATTTTAATTGTTTCTAAGCCATCTCTTCTTCAAGAAACTGGGAACAAACTGAAGTCAAGCAAGGTGCAGCCAAATTTTCAGTCATTGAGCTTTCATCCACCCCAATAATCAACTTTCATATATTCAGTTCACTTGCTGGGTTCCCTTGGCATCCTGAGTCATAATGGATTTAGATAAATCACGATTTAGCCCTATGTGTGAATCTGGTTACTAGAATAAGTCTCTCTCAAAGATCATGGGCCACTTCCTAAAATAAGTGAAACTAATTTTCAAGTGCAGGGAATTTTGAATTTCACGATTCTTCAGGAATTTGAACAAGTAAATGAAGTAGGGAACAATTGGGACATGCTTTTAACCTTCAAAGGATGTCACTTCTTAGCAACACAGTGTGCTGAAAATTATGTGGAGTGTCCAGAACTGCAGGTCTTGCATTTGATAGCTCTGACCTAAACCATCTGGACTTCTTTAGCTTAAGACTAAGACAATTAAGCTACTTTTATGACTACAAGAGTGATGTACTGTCTGTTGGCACATTCTAGTGTCGACTCTGGAAAGGACCACTTTGACACAAGCAATTTACCACAGCCGAAATTTGCCACACATGTTAAGGTTTATCTTGCTAATAACAATGTACTTGTAGTCTGGAGAAGATGGATAGATTATATTCAGAATACATATGGGACTAAAAAGTTCCATTTAGCTTATGAGTAAATTTTAGAGTATTATTATTATTAATAGTTTATTACAGTTGAATTTTTATTAGTTTTATTATTATTTTTAGTATTAGTATTGTTTAACAATTTGGATATTGTATTGTTTAATAATATTGACTTGTTTATATTATTATGTTTATTTTTAATTTGTTTATACTTATGTTAAAGGGGAGTTAAAGTGCATTATGGACTTGGTTATTTATATAGTTGGTTAATGTTAGTTATAACTGAGTTTGATTATTATATTTGTAACCCTATACTCAGCTCTGGGAAGTGGGGGAGGGAGATGGGGGTTTTAGGGTAGGTGGGTTTTGGGGTGTATACTGTAATTTTTATAAAACTTTTCAATTAAAAAAAACAATGTACTTGTTAAAAACAATTTTTGTAATTGTGGTTTTTCTGAAAAATAAAAACCAGAAACTTGACATACTTTTTGCATCTTGATTAGAGCTGTTCCAAATTTTTAATTGAGGACATTTTGAGATAGAGAAGTGGCTTAACTTTTTTTTATCATGTGATAACTCTGAAATTTACATGATTCATTTTTTTCTACTCTTTCCAATGTGCAACTTTCTTCGCTGCTGTTTAAATCCTTTCTTTTTAATGAGGACTTTTGCTATGGTCCTAGCTAATTAGGGTTCCTGCAGTCTACACAGCGCATCCCCATCCATGTGGTCTACCAGATTTGGCTGTGTGGTAACTTTAATTATAAGGAAAGCCATGGCTTTGGCAGTGTAAATTAGGTGTGAGGAGAAAATATACTGCTGTAAAAGCAAATAGCCTGTTTCAGTAACATATATGTTTTCCTTACTGTGCTTTTATTGCAACATATTAAGTAATTAAAAATGATGGTTATCAGGGTGAAGTTCAAAGTCCTATGTGAGCTGGTAGCTGTTCCCAGAATCTGGAATTCCTTGTCTAGTATGCTGATCTGATGATTTTCCAGCAAGAAGCAAAGACATAAACCACATTGAGTGATGTGCATTTGGTTTTCCTGGTTGTTTTAAATTGAACTTGATAGCTTTCATGTTATGTGTTCTATTATGTTGGTATCACTGTTGCTATCTAAGTACAATTTGGTGAAACAACATGATGTACATTAAAAAAAACAATCTACAAAATTTACCTGACTTTTTGTATTATTTCTTTCCATTATAGACTATGTTCTGTTATGTCCATAAACCAGACCTTATCATCTCCCTGGATAAGAAAAAAAATCCAAAGAGGTTGCCATGTTGCTTCTGATCCTTTATCACGCAACACAATAACTATGAAGGGTTTTGCCACATGCTTTGATGGTTTGTTGGATTTACCTAACAAAAAAATAGAAAGTCCAATTCCTCTTTACTTTCCACTGGAAAATTGAACTGAGGTTAGGTGGGCTATAATGGTTCTCTTGATCCTCATTTCCCCACTGGGCCTCTGTAGGAGGGAGAAAAAAGGATAAGTTTTTTTTAAAGAAGTCATATGTGCCATTAAATTGGTGATGGTGGTGGTAGGTTGAATGGCACCACTATACCAAAATCTGGTTAAACATCCAGATCTGGATTTGAAAGGATACTGGGCAAATCAGAGATTTCTTCCTCACAAAAATCATATATCCATGTTGAAATTAGTCAGAGACCACCTAAGGTCTGCTTCTGTTCCAGAATGGGAACAACAGGGTCCAATTTCCATCATGCTCCCTAAGGCCCTGGTATAAGTATTAATATCAGAAAAACAGACTGTAATTTTCCTCATTATGAAACCTTAGCTCCATCTGTTTGGCCAGTGAAAAGAAGAAGGCCACAAGTTGACAATAAAACTATGCCAGTAATTAAAGTCATATTGAATCAGAGAGGAGGGAGGCAAGGAAGTTATATCATAGCTTAATCAGTCCTTAAGAAATCCCTTGTTTTTTTTCTTCAGAGACACAATTTAGATATTAAAAAGAATTATCGTAGTGATTTATTATAGTATTTCAGAATAAACTATGAGTAACATGTTTTTAATTTACTGGAATATGCAAGTTAAGTATGTGAAAACATAGCTTGGTTCAGGGTAGTAGGTCAGTTTGAAGCTGTCATTTACCATTAGTTTATGAGCTGTAATTATAGCTTAGCATGAAGTAAGGGGCAACTTGGGTTCATTAAAAAAGTCAGGATAATGACTGAAACTGCACGGTTGAAGCACTTTGCCGTTTTTTACATGTGTACCATTCAAAAAGGCATAGAGCTTTGATGATGATGATGATGATGATAACGATGATGATAACAATGATGATGATGATGATGATGATGATGATGATGATGATAACAATAATTGGGAGGGACCTTGGAGGTCTTCTAGTCCAGTCCCCTGCTCAGGCCGGAAACCCTATACCATTTCAGTTCTGTAACAATGCAACACTTTGTTCTTTTTTTAAAAAAACACCACAATAATGATTCTATAACAGAAAATCCAGTATATTAAAATTATTTAACAAATAAAACCCTTCTGACCTGGCACTGAAAAAGGAGATTGAATGGAGCTGGCCATACTGCCTTCAGGCGGGTTGTGTGGGTGGGTGGGGTGGGTGGGTGCAGGTGGGGTGGGTGTGTGGATTTCAACACTGGGATATAAAAATACCCCTCCCCACCAAAGTATCTCCCCCCTTTTTGCAAATATGTCCTTCACCAAATAATGGAATTGAGAAAGAGGTTAATCTGTATTGCTTTGAAAAATAGATTTTCTGCAACAGTGAACTTGTTCAGTCTGTATTTTCACTTTGATACAAAAATAAAACCGCTGTCATTTTTTGACTTAAAATTGTATGGGTTGTGTACAGAGATGTTATTCTACTAGATATTACAGGACCGCATTCTGCCGCACAGCTCCCAGAGACCGGTGAGGTCCCATAGATTGGGCCTCCTTCAGGTCCCGTCGGCCAGACAATGTCGGCTGGCGGGCCCTCGGGGAAGGGCCTTTTCTGTGGTGGCTCCGACCTGGTGGAATCAACTTCCCCCCGAGGTTCGAACTACTCCCACCCTGCCGGCCTTTAAGAAGGCCATTAAAACCCTCCTGTTCCGGCAGGCCTGGGGCTGATGTCCCCGGGGGGCCGGGATATGATCGGACTCGCGGTATGACTGCTTTATTTTATTGTTTTATCATTGTTTTAACTTTGTACGCCGCCCTGAGTCCTTTGGGATTGGGCGGCATATAAACACTGAAAATAAATAAATAAATAAATAGATCAGAGAACTGGAAAGTATAGAACCTAACATCCTTTTCTATGGGGCTGGGAAAGTTCAGGAAATAGCAGGAACTTAGCTTAACATCTATTCCTGATTTATTGAGAAAAAGCATTATGAGTTATCAGATCAACTTTTACAATTTAATTTAATTGACTTAAATAAATACCAATTTAATTTAATTGGTATATGAAATCAGGAATCCTTGAATGGCTTCATTCTGCTTGTGAATTAATGAATATTATAACCTTTGGCCAATCAATGAATGCATCAAACTTTACAGCTTCTGAATATGTAAGTTTAAGTTTGGAATATCTAATGATCGTTATGCTACACCAATAGCTCTATTTTCTCAAAAGGTTCCTTCTTCCCATATTTTCCTGTTACACATTTTTCCTGCCTGATGGTCCATCTCCTCACATTTCAGTTTGAAAAACATGCTATAAAAAGTATCACCTAATGTTTTCCTTTGCTATTTAATTGAAACCTATTGGTAACCAACATCGCTCATGTATCAAAAGTGTGGCATGGGGATACTATGGCATACCTATCACTACTTACTTTACCACATTCTGGACCATTTAAAGCTTTTGAATGGTTTTCAAGGACAGCATCTTGAAATATTGAAGTAGTTCACACATGAATTGTTCAAGGCATAGTTGACCTCCTGAATGGGCAAAACTGACACATGGGATGAATTTGTTGAAAAGCCTTTGTGGCCACAGTTGCCACCTGCTTTTCAGGAAGGAACTAGCATCCAAGAAGACTTTCAAATTACACACCAGTCCTATCTGAGGAAGTATAGTCCTATTCTTAGCTAAAGATGGAGAATTCCTGTACCTGTAAATTCATGCACTTACATCCCCAGCTTGCTAGGGTCAAGCCTATTCTTCTCCATCTGGCTCCCAACAAACTCCAGGCACTGGAACAAGACCCTAACAGCGTCACTTGGCCAGCCTAAGGATGAGATACAGTTCAACTGATGATGGACCTTACAGATATAAGACCCCATCTTGAAGGACGACCTCACCAGTGGCTTCACACAGCTGTTAAACAGGAAGGGTGACAATGTTGAGCTTTGTGGCACTATGTAAATTGGAGCATCAGTGTCTGGAGAATATAATTGTCAACGCTGCTAACATTGAATGTTGTTGCTTTGATAGCAGATGGAAATGTAGCCATCTTTTCTCTTTCGCTTTTAGAGTTATTTGATGCTGGGAGAGGGGATGTGGATGAGAGTCCAGTTAGTCATAACAATAATAACTCAGCAGTGGGAATCCAAGGTTATTGCGCTCAGAGTTGATAAAGATTTGGTGGGCTGGAGAGCTGGGGAGAAAACCCGCTGCGCTTCAAGCTAATTGGGGAATGTGATTTATGACTGTTAATTGGAAGAGAGAATTGTGCTTTGCTACTTTATGCCCAGGGGAGGGGAATTCAGTTTTTGGCTTTAACTATGTAGTGCCAATACTTTGTTTCTTGAATAAAAGATTCTTTAAGGTAAACAATGCCTCAAAGTTCTTTTGAAAAGTTTCATCTGTCGGAACCATGACAATAATTTTCCCATAGCTATACTCATGTGATAATTCTTCAGATTTAATTCTATTCTGTTTAACAATTTGAAACGTTTTAGGCCTGGAGGTTGCTTCCTACAGGAAAATCTCACCAAAGAAATACTGGCTTCCCATCTGTGCTACGTATAACAGGCCTACCATATATTTCTTTCTGCTTTGTTCCTAAAAAGCCCTTCTGGAGGGGAGAATCCCCATTGTATTAAATTCTTTCTTAGGTCATTGTTTCTCAACCTTGGCAACTTTAAGATGTGTGGACTTCTTTCCCAGAATTCCCAAGCCAGCATCTTAAAGTTGCTAAAGTTAAAAAACACAGTCTTTAGCTAGGCATAAGGATGTCCCCATTGCAGCATAGTCCCATATGTTTTTAGTAACAGGCAGCAGTATCTAGGTCAGAAAGAGATCTCCAAGTTGCCAAATGAAGTGAAAATTTGCCTTTTGGGAGACTCTCCCATCTATTGTGAGACAGCCAGAGCAGCAGCTGCAATGGTGTATTTATGTGAGGGAAACCCCCCTTTTGGGATGTAGCCAACAATTCCCAGTCAATTTTCAATCTGTTCAAACCAATGCTAAGTTAAAATTAGGGCATGGAAGAAAATCTGAATGTCTGCAAAAATCTCCATCATAGTAAAACTGGCTTTCTTCCACCCAGAAACTTCTATTCCAAAATAACATGTCAATCCAAAGGACAAATGCTATAGTTTCATTTCTAGGGCTTCGTTCACACATCACAAATTATCAGGTAAGTTAGGAACCAAACAGACAAATTTGCATAATTTGCAAAATTTGATTAAGGTCACCTTAGTTTATTTTTATTCATTTTAAAATCTGCTTTTGATTTAGTATGCAAGCTGTCCTTCCTTTGCTATGCTTCCTGAAATAGGTTATGGCTTCAGATTGAGTCAGAAGGACAGAGAAAGTCTGTTTCCCAAAAGAAAACCTTTAGTATATCCAACAATATTGATCTCTATGAAGCAATTACATCTTGCATGTCTACTTGAGGGATATGTGTTGTTGAAGATAATGTAGGAATTACAGTTGTATTTGCAATCACATCAGATACAGCTTCTTTTCAGCTGGTCAACATCATCTCCAAATCTCATCAGGAATTCTGGGAGTTGAAGTCCACAAGTCATAAAAGGGCCAAGTTTGAATACCCCTGACTTAGATAGTAATAATCTTTTTTCCAGCATTGGAGCCATGGTGGCGCATGGTGGTTAGAATCCAGTATTGCAGGCTAATTCTGCTGACTGCCAGGGGTTCGATTCTTACCGGTTCAAGGTTGACTCAACTTTCCATCTTTCCAAGGTCAGTAAAATGAGGGCCCAGATTGTTTGGGGCAATATGTTGACTCTGTAAACCACTTAGAGAGGGCTGTAAAGCACTGTGAAGCAGTATATAAGTCTAAGTGCTATTGCTATAAGTTGCTTTAGTTTAAGTTACAAGTTGCATTTCTGTTTGCTTTAGTTTAGCATCTCTGAAATATTACTCAGATTTATGATGTGGTATAACTTATATAGCAGAACCAGTGTCCAATTGGATTGATATGGTTTTGCCATTCATGCATGGTAAAGGCATGAGCGGTATTGTTGCTCTCATTTGATTCTTTTTGCTATAGGCTTCCAGGTTATCTATCCTTGTTTCACTTTCATTATCAAGTTCTTTATCAATGGCACATGTCACTGCAGAACTTTTAAAGTAGTAGCTTAGCTCTTTATCTTTATCAAATACTTGGCTTTTTCTCTTATTACATTTTATTTATTTCTTTTAAATAATATTTTATTAGTTTTCTATATTTACAGTTTATAGGTGCTTGGTAAACAACGTGTTGTCTGGGTCCATTTATCTTACTTGGTAATACAATTAAATTCCTAATTTCTACCCTGTTTTCCCAGCCATTGATAAAATACGTCCCATATTTGAAAATATTCTATAGAGATCTCTTATGACATTTTCTGTAGATTTCTCTTTTAAATCAATATTGAACCTGTGTCTGTTAATCTCTGCCACATGGTAGCCCTTTTGATTTTGACATTTTACTCTGTATACTATGGAAAACTTATTCCTATTTGCTTTTACTGCCAACTGCTGTCCTATGGTATCTCTAGCAGCAGTTTCCACAGAGATAGCACTTTCAAATACTGTCTAAGAGCTTAATTTTTATGATGTTTTTGAAAACTTCAACATTCCAGAGACAAGCTGATCTCTCAATCATTTAGCCCTTTGCCAAATTCACAGTGCTGAGATAGCCTTTTAAATTTAGCTCACATGCTGCAAAAAACCCTCTTGTTTTGTTTATCCTTACAAAACTGTGAAATACCTTCATCTGTACTAAGTATGATCACAAATGTTCCTGAATTATGGTTTCCAGAACTTCAAAACTGAATTGCGAGGGACTTTATATGGCTAAGCTTTTCAAACAGCTGCCTTGTTTGCCTCCATTAATCCTCAACATTTTTTTCAGCAACTATTTAATTTCCTCAGAAAATTGTTCAAGTCTCTTGGAAGATACTGTCCAGCCATCCATATCACGATTAAGCATATTAAGATTCTCCTAAAGAATACTGATTGGAGAAATCTGGGAGTTAAAGTACACACATCTTAAAGTTGCCATTTGAAAAACACTGCCCTAAGGCTAGCTGTCTTCTGTATTCTTTTTCTCTTTACCAGATACATTAATGAATTGTTTGTGGATTTGGATACCTCAGTAAACTTACAAATCCAGTCCTTCCTGTTGTTTATTTTCTTCCCATTTTGAAAGTAAGTGTTGCTTCTTTGCAGCATTCTATGGCCAGCCTTGGCTCAGGACTTCTGTGTTAGATTCCTGCTATTGGCAATAGGTTTGTAAAAAAAAAATTGTCATGCCAGATACATTTTTTTTAAAAAGTATGTTTTGCAAGCATTCTTATTAAATATTATTTTGTGAGCAATTTTTTCCTTTCTTGGCTCTAAAGTCTAGATCCTAATGTTCTGTTCATTCTCCTTGTTGAGTTGCTGAGAATCATCTACCAAATCTCACCTTTTTTTGGTGGAACACAGCTGTACTTCCCCAACAGAAAGAGACAAAAAACATAGATCCTAGATGGAAAGCATTTCTGGAAATTCCTCATATCAAAGTAGTTTCTTACTTCTTCTTTTCCCTATTCTATATTAATTCTCTGGATGTGAAATCTATTTTAGCAAATGACGTGCTTTCATAACAATCCTGAGACAGAACCAGCAGGAATAAGTAACCTGTATGCACGATGTCTATGGAGATTCTTTGTCATCCAGGTCATGGTTGTCCCAAAGGTGCTTTTTCAAGAGGCAACTAGATTTTCTTTGTTTTTGCTTGAAGATGTTTTGCTTCTCATCCAAGAAGCTTCTTCAGTTCTCAATTCTTCAGTTCAGTTCAGTTCTTCAGGTCCTCAGCACTTAATAATCAAAAGCAGATAAAAGTTCCACATGGCCATTGTCAATTTCCATTGGTTTCTCTCCCTTTTGCAAAGTCCACATGAGAGAACCAGTGGTGATACATTGCTGCATCCAAATACACTACCCAGCGAGAGGGAGAAAAGCAACAGAAGACTAACTAGTAGCCTGTAGAGCACAAAATAGATAGAATCTGGATGACCTAAGAAAGGAAAGGAAGCTCAGAATGGAGATGGTCTAACAAAAGGCTAGAGATGTGTGGGAGAAAGTCTGCAAGGCAGGGCCAGCCAAGAACAACAACAACAACAACTTTATTGTCACTTTGAATGTACACCAATCGGCATACATCAAAATGAAATTTCATTGCATACAGCTCTCAAACGTGAGAAACCATGCTAAGATAAAAGAAGGGGTTGGGGCCGGCAAAATGTCTTGCTAAGTGTGTGGGAATCAAGATTATTGGCCTGCTTCTGCCTCAGTAAAACTCACAAAGGTTTGGCATTGGCAATTCTTATCAGTTATGAGGACAGTATGCCTGTTGTTAGGGGTTTGATAGAAACACAACAAAAATCATATGATAGGAAAAATTGAGAGATGGGAGAGCAAGTATTCTTCCTCCTCCAGAGTCAAGAGTGTAAATTTCAAAGGTCACATTAAGATGAGATATGCCAATTCTAATATAGATTTGGGCACAGGAAGAACAAAAACCCACTTTGTGAATATGTAAGCAAATGGGCCAAGGGAAACAGACTGGCACAAAGGAAGGAGTGGAGCATGTATATCCCTGCTTCAGTTTAGAACATCTCTGTCCAGATTTTCCTATCCAGATATCCTATTTGGATAACTTAAAGGATACCTTAAAGAAGGTTCAGTCTAAGCATGACTGTATCACCCCAGAGTAAATTATGTTTGCCTATTGTACTTGTGACCAAGACTAGTAGGGAGGCAACATTTTGCGTGGTTCTGAAGTTGAATCAGTTTACTCAGTGCCAAGAACTGATGACTCACTCACTGGATAACTAAGAGAGATGGGTACATGTCAACCCTGAGTCTAATGTAGGCCTATTGGCAGATTCCTTTGGAAATAACTTCAAGGAAAAAGAATGCCTTCAGTGTCCCACAGGGACTATTCTATTTTATATGGATGCTATTTGGATTTCATGGGGCTTTGCATCTTCTGGAATTTGATAGATTATATTCTCTCAGGCCAAGAAAAATTTTGTAAAGCCTACCTCAACCACTTTAATGACAGCAATTTGACCTAGAAGAAACATCTCTCCCACCTCAGAAATGTCATACCAATTCTAGATGACCAGTGGCAAGTCTTTGACAACTGCTTACAACCAAAAAAGCAAGATTCTCACAGTGTCTTCCTTAACCAGATTAACTGAAAGTGAAAAGAGATCTAGGCTGCAGAAATCTTGGTAAATTGGTATGCTTTGAGAAGCCAGTTGTATCTGGTTTGACCATTAATTTGGAAAAGTGCTGTTGTCACAGGTTCCGACTAATGAAGCACTTCAAAGAACTTTCAGGCATGTTTCCTAAAGTCTTTATTGCAGAGCTACAGTTTTGCGGTCACCATGATGGACGGGTTGATTCCAGAATCTAATTTCCTTTCGCTGGCATCAAGCTTTTCTTGCTAAACCCCTCCCTTCTCATTCAGTCACAGGTCACATTATCCAATTAGTGTGAAGGTCAAAAGTTTACTTCCTCTTTCTTTCCCGGGCTTTCCCCCCCCACTCTAAGCTAAGTATTAACCCAATAAATACCAGACAGTTTTGCATATTGTCAAAGCAAGAATATACAGTATTTGCAGTATTGACAGCTGTCTTGTTCTCAATGAACCAAAGTTTCTTGGCTATATAGGGAATGTGTGAGAAATTGGATTCTGTATTCTCACATAATCTGTTAGAAATCAGAGTCCCAATGGAAACAGATTATCTGGGACCCTGCTATTCAGGATTCAGATCTGTTTATGGGATGGAAACAGCATTGGTTGCTCATTGGGACACGGATGGAGGAAGGTACACTGCCTCAAACATCTCAGCAGCTTTCAGTACCATTAACCATGCATCTTGTTAATTCAGCTTCTAGGGCTGGGATTTGCACTGTTTTGCAATATTTCCTCTCCTACCAAAGTGGTTTTAGCTTGTAGTTATAGAGGAACAGTACAGGAGGCCTTGGCTACTCCAGTGAGAGGTACTTTAGGGCTCAGTGCTTTCCCCCATGCTATTTAACATCCATATAAAGCTGGAGGTCATCTGTTGTTTTGGGATGAGGTGCAGTCAGTTATACATTATCAATCTGGGGCAAGCCAAAGATACTGTGAAAAACCTGGACTGGTATCTTAATAGCGCAAAATAAGCACAGGTTTGCTGCAAGACTGAACTGTTATATGCTGGTCCTGATAGTTATTCTGGACAGGATCATGCTTCCCTTGAAGAAGCTCCTGCACTACTCTTCCTGGGATTAAGCAACAGGGGGAGTGTATGGTCAACATGGTCTTTGCTCATCTTTGGCCGGAACAAAAGTTATGATGCCACCTGTATTGGAATCCTCTGGCATTTGTAAATCATGCTTTACTCATGATTTGACTGGGTTACTGTAATGTTCACAACAGGGAACAGCCTTTGGAAAAATTACAACTGGTGAGATGGATTCCACAATGGATCAGTTCCGCCACTGCAGGCTAATACCTCTCTTGAACTCATGCACAAATTACCAATAGGCTTCTAGACTCAATTCAAATAATGATGGCAGAGGACCTGGTTACATTGGACCCTGCCTTTCCAAAATTGAATTTGTCTGTCAAGGGAAGCATCTCAGAAAGATCTACTAAGAGTCTCCGCCCCCTTAATGTGAAATCATAGTTCTTTTAGAAAACATTTGTTTTGTACATTTCATCTTTGTAATAAGCATGTTGTCAAACTAGCATTGACCTGTGTCCCATCTGAGTCTGTACCATTCCCGAATCCATGGCAGTCCCACAGGGGAATCAGGGCTTACAGGTAGAACATCTACTCTGTATGTAGAAAACACAACTTCTGTTTTTGGCAAGTTCTGATGAAAAGGACTGGTAGCAGCTAACGGGAAGGACCTTTTATTGTTGGAGAGTTGGCTACTCAGCTGGATGTACTGCAGGATGAGCAAAACTTTCCATATATCATATAAAAACTGGAATTACGCAGTTGCGTGGTTCTCATCTTGCCAAGAGGTTATGGTCCAAGAAGTTGTCAGGATGCTAGTTGTATTCACAATGAATATTACAAAATAGCAAACTTATCACATCCATTACCACCGTCTTTGTCTTACAGGTCCAGGCAGCAAGAAGAAAGCTTCAGGACCCTGTGGCCATCTAGGATCCTTGACTACTCTCAGATATGCTGTGGTTGGTCTCTACTTGCTGGTGTTCCTGATCTTTGTGGGATTTTTTATCCTAGCAGGTAAGAATCAGACCTATATTCAAGCATCTGCCTGTACAAAAAGTTCCAAAACTTTTTGCAGAGCAGGAGTAACTTGTCTTCTCATTCCATCTAGCAAACAGATTTGTATTGGCTAATAAGAGGGCACTTGGTTTAGCATATAGGAAATTGGAGAAATGGTTGCTGATTCAAACAAATTGTGTAAAAACTATTGTTAATTTTTTTATGCTGCCCCTCTCCCCTGTAAGGTGAATCTGGTTGGTTTACGTTATTAAAAATAATAATTAAAATATTAAAACTACACCGATTATGATTTTAAAGCGACACTGAAACCAGAACCAAGATATCACAGGAGGGGGTTGAGATCTTATTCTGTCAGCTCCCTCCAGAGGTGAGAAACCCCTTTGGAGCTCCAGACCAGTTTTAAGACAAAAGCATGGGAGCAGTTATCACTGCTGGTCATAGAGTGTTCCACAGGGATGGAACCACAGCGGAAAAGGCTCTTCTCTTTGCACCTGCCTGCTGGAGTTTCTTAGCAGACCGAATCTGTAGCAGGCCTCTTCCACTGGAATGAGTGGGATGAGCTAGTCCCATTGGGGAGAGATGGCTTCTCAGATACCCTGGACCCATGCCATGTAGGATTTTAAAGGTAAGAACCAACAGCTTGAATTGGATCTGGAAGTAAACCTGTAAACAATGCAGCTTATGCAGTAGCAGTGTTATATATGCAGTCCTAGGTGTTCCCAGGACCGTGCACACTCCTGCATTCTGCACCACTACAGCTTCTGAATAGTCTTCAAGAGTAGTCCCATGTAGGGCTCATTGCAGTAATCCAGCTGAGAGATGACTCGGGCATGAGTGACCATGCACAGGGCCTCAAGGTCCAGATAAGGGGTCAACTGGGGCACCTGAGGTTGCGCAAAGGCTCTCCTAGCCAAGATTGCCAGCTGCTCTTTGAGAGGAGTTGTGAATCCAAGAGGACTCCCATGTTGTGCACTGGATCTGTCTGAGGTAGTGCAACCCCATCCACAGTTAACGATGATAAGCAACCAGATCCTGAGGTCCCTTGCATCCACAGCCATTCTGTCTTGCTTGGGTTCAGTTGAATTATTCTATTACTGTATAATGTCTCTGCATTTTTAGACCTTCTTTGGGGATATTGATGTTGGATTGATATAATAAGTTTTTTTAAGGAGAAAATCATGCCCTTCAATTTTTCACAGGAACAATTTCATTATAAAATAATAGCACGTTCTCATCCCAAGAATCACTGCCTAGTTCTCCACATCTATTCTGTACTCATGTTTAATATTTTCTCTATGTTGCCATGCTTTATCTTAGAAGCCAAGAATATATCTGGTCTTTATATTTATTATATATGTCAAAGGAATCATTGTGCTGTGGTTTGATACTAATAACTCATAACCAGTACATAAAACAATATGTGGTTATGCAGGGCATGAGACTTTAAAATCTATATACAGATAAACCTGTCAATTGGCAGGGGACATAGCTCATATGGAACCTGCTCATTTGTCTCCTACATAAATGCTCAATAACTGGCTCTTTTGTTTGGTTCCCTTCCCCCTTAACATAATAATTATATTTGTTTTCATAATTGTATTTTGGAATCCATATTTGCTCAAGTCCAATCAATAAATATATTTCCCTTCCCCATTTGAAAGAATTACAGAAGTAGAAATTGAGAGAAAGACTTTCTCTGCTTGCAGTTCGGAGAGATCACTGAGGCAAAATGGGCAGCCTAGGATCATGTGACACACTGTAATCCAGGGTTTGCTCAGTCATGGCTAAACCATAAACCATAGTTTCCAAATCACAAGATCAGTATTCACACATTGCTCTGGGTCAAAAAGAAACAAATCACCTTATGACTTGGTCTTAGCTTCTTATGAAAAGATGAATCTCGACAAGATTCCTTGAAAAAAAGCTACATTCTGACAAATAACAAAATCAAACCATCCTGCAAACTTTTTCAATAGTGGTTCTTAAGCTCTTTGACCCAATTATCCCTTTTCCTGATCTCAGATCTCAGATCTCCTCCAAATTCTATTTTTGGCAGTGGCACTGGCAATGGTAGACCAAGTGGATCCTCAGAAAAAATTACACATTATTCTATTATCTCCATTTTAAGAACCACTGGCTTAAAAGCTTTCCGTTACAATAACTGGAAAAAATTAGGATCAAATAGGCACTGAATCAAAGACGTACGGTCAGAAAATAAGGTATGTTGTTTCCAAATATTACAGTCTGCTTCTACAGTATCAGGTCCACTTAATCACCATCCTTGTCTCCATACATTGAAACATTTCTGCTCTCTTTTTTTCTTTTCTTGTCACTGCCAAAGAGGATTTGGAGTAGAGGTACAGATAGATAAAGACGTAAAGAAATAGCTCAGTGATTATCATTTAGATTGGCAAGGATGTCTCAGTTCCAATCCTCAGGCAATAAACTGAGTGAGATTTGTGGATGACCACAAACCAGTCCCAGGAGATTTGACACTCTATCTTTGATTTGTGGATTGGGAAGCTGCCACTATAACACATTTACAGAATATCTGGGAAGATGTACATCAAATTTATATATTTCTGCTAAGAATATGGGCCCTAGCACCAAAACCTCTGGGAATCTAAATATTGCATAATGACCCATTGGAAGAACCAACTTGCAGTTTCATTTGTTTATTTCCCTTTTCCTGAAATCTTATTCCAAAATGCTATTAAGGACATAGAGACATCTGTTGTTGCCACTGTGGCATTGGAGCATTAATAGTCAACATTTTGACAAGCACATCACAGTAAAGCCCAAACAGAATTCAGAGCACATGTTGTGCACATTTAATATAAGCTTCCTCTTTCATCTTAGAATAGTTTGCCTCAACCCTACCATATCAAGAACAGTAATCAGCACAGTGTGAAGGGAAAGAGTGTTGCTGGCAAAGCTGTATGCCAAAGCAGACCCTTAGATCAAAAATTGGCATCTATAGGCATGTGCTGAGACCAATGCACCAGCAAGATTCATGGATGATTGCAGCACAGTAGCTGACACTTGACATTAAATCTGACAATGAAAAGTTTGATATTTTAACACACTATATTGGTTTGCTGATCTCCCCAACGGTGTCTGTCCTGTTCTTTCCTTCCTGCCAATATTAGCCACGGATCTTCTGCCACCCCAGAAGCTGCCCAGTTATGTGAATAAAATTAATAAACAGGATCAGAGAGACAACAGCCAACAGATCATGAGGATATAGAGAAGCAACCATCTATGAATAAATTCCTCCATGCTAAATCATGGTTTGTTTACTGAATAAGTCATGTGAAGCCATATGCCATGGTTCACAAATGAAAATACTAGGTCCATACAATATGCTATGCCATCAAGTTTCTTGGACAAAATTGAATTGATGTGCACCACAGAGTGCAATGGATCTCAGTCCTATTTCATACTAGCTAAAGACACAATTTTCTGGCCCAGATAAACCATCTGTTCACAACACTGTTCCTTTAATCTCTGCTTTTGCTTCAAGGTTCTTGACTTTCATTCAAGTCAGGTCCAGCCTGTCACCTGCTGTGTTGGGGTTACAGCTCACAGTATTCCCAACCAGGTTGGAGGATGCCAGGCAGGTCAGGTTGATTCAGGCTGTTTTGACTCCAGCAACTCTTAGTTGATGTAACAGAAATGAAGGTGATAAATATCCCTGGGTGTCATTTCCTCTATGGGTTTGGCAATGAAATGCTTGGGCAGGACTGGGACCAAGGTAGTTGCTTATTTTCTCTCCCATCTTTGCAGGCCAGCTAAGCATTATTGGATAGCCATGTTGTGGCCAGGTTTCTTAGGCTCCTTTTCATTTGAAGGATTGGTATCAGGTGTTTGCTTTCTCTTATGGAAACCCACCGCTTGCCTTTCTGCATTCTGCCACATTATACAACCCACTTATTTCTCCTTTTACTTATTATTCTCTATTGCACAGGTGTCAAACTTGCCACGTCATGTGATGTGTCGTGACGTATCGCACCTTTTTTAGCATTGCCGAGCTGGGGTGGGTGCGGCCTCTGTATGATGCAGCTGGCCCACGGGCTGGCAGTTTGACACCCCTGCTCTATTGTGAAACTTCATTTGAAATATCATTGCATTGATTTGCCTTATCCATGAAAACTCTTGGTGTTTTTGAGGAACAGTGCTGAGCTGAAAGACAAGCTGGCACCATCTTCTATAGCCAGACTGGCAACCAAACCTTATTTCAGTCCTGGCAATTTTGTTCTATAAAATCTGAAAATGGCAGGACAGATTAAGGCATACACCGTTCTTTTTTCTGATACCTTCCAGTTATTGCCTGTTCTTTACCATTTGCTATCTCAGGCAGGTTCCACACTCTGCCTAACAGTAGGACCGACTCTAATTCAATACATGTGCCTTCTTAAAAATTCATCTAGTTGCCCTTGCTGGGGACACGGAGAAAGTGATCTAGGAAGGCCTGCTGACTTAGATGGACTTATGTTTAAAGAGGGAGAAAGATTTGCTATCTTCTACTTCTACCGTATATTCCTTCTCTGAAAGTGAAACTCCCACCAATTTCTTGGCAATCATGTAGGGCAGGGGTGTCAAACTGCCAGCCCACGGGCTGGACGCGTCATGTGGAAGCCGTGCCCATTCCATTGCCAGCAATAGCAAAACTGTCCTGATACATTGTGCATCATCACGTGACATTGCAAATTTGACATGTCTGATATAGGGGGCTGGCAATCCTATGTTGTAAGCATGGCCCTAAAGAGTCCATTGAGATGGCCACAGTTGTTTATTTTCTTGTTTTTTCTAATCATATTATAGATGTTTTAATGCTGCGCAGTTATGTAAACTGCCAATTGGGAGATTGTAGTAGGGAAGGAAATAAAACAACAAATCATGTAGTATATCTGCCTAAAGATTTTCTCCAAGCAAAGCATATGAAGCAGCTGGCTAATTTGGCAAGCTGTTCTCTGTGCATTCAAGGTCCGGGAAGCAGCTGTTCAGGATTGTCGGTCAGAGTGGCACTGGATGGGGGTTTGGTGTTAATTAACTTCTCATCCTAATCTGCCACTCAGATTAACAGCTTCATTTTTTCCGTAATGGAGTAATGAGAAGATGAAGATAAAATATTCTCCACCTTGTCGTTACTGCCAAAGGTAGCTTTTTTTTGCAACATCTGATTGCAATCAGAATCAAGACAGGAACTTTCCCCCTCCTATGAGAGATTATTGTGATGCCAAATTGTTATTTTTGTGTTTGCTTTTTCTCCCTCTCCCACCCCACTATGATTTCTCCCTTGAGGAAGGTAAATGAAATTAAATATGAAAACATCCACCCACCCACCTCCCTAAAAATACTTCTTCCAGGGTGGAGGATGAAATTGCAATGTGCCTAGAATAGAAGGCCCCATTTTCCTAAGAGGAGAAACATGAGCATGAATCACCAACTAAGTCATCACAGTGGGTTTATTTAGACTTACTATTGAAATATGTAGAACTGAAAGAAGAGCTCTTTTATAGCAATAGCTAGACTATACTAGCATTCTTCTCAATCCTCGTGGACATACCAGCTGGAACTGATGGGTGTTACATACAATCTCAGACAACTGACATTGCAAAAAGCTGGCCTAGATGGTTTGGTATATCTAGTTTCAAGGTTGCAGAGATCTTTCCCACTGCACTAACCTTACAGGCTGGAGGGAGATCTAAGAAAATCAGCTTTGAAAAAAAAGTTGACTATGTGGCTATTAGCAGAAACTAGCCACAGTGACTCTGTATTCAAAGGTAGCATTTCAGTGAAGAATTACATTAGAAAACGGGAATGTTCTTTGATATTTAGCTTATGTGTTTCTCAAAGCCATTTAGTAAATTGGCCTCTCTGACCCAAAAAATGTAGGACCTGGTGGTATTATGGCCATTCTGAAGGGGAAAACCAGATGACCAAAATCCAAGAAACATGATATGCATTTCAAGACTGTTCCAAAGTGATTCATAGGGTCAGTCGGGATTGATTAGAATCATATGGTTTGACCCTCAGAATAGATACAGTATATGCTGTGGAAATTATCCCAGCTGGACAAAGAACTCATATGAGATAGCTCAAGTTTCAAGAAGCCTTTATCCAAAGTAGAAGGAATCACCTACTCCAGTAAACAGCTTACAGACTAGTATACATGATCCCAAATAAAGGAAATCAAAGAAGGCTGTTGACATTGTACACTGAAATAAAACTAATCTCTGTATTAAGAAACATAAGATTCCTTGATCAGAAGTGAGTTATAAATATAAAAGATTTGAATTATCCTTGGCCAATCTCCAGCTATACTGGGACTGTGCCTCCAGAGTTCTTATCCAGTTTGGCCACCAACAGGCTGGGGAAATCCAGAGTCTCCTTACTAGGAGTAGGGAACTCATAGCCATCAGCTCTTTTTCATTTGGCTTAGTTGGTTAAATTCATTTCTTCCCCATCTCTAGACAAGAAAGCATAGAATAGGAAGTAGCTGTTGTTACTAAGCTATATAACTTGGGGAAAAAATCCCCAGCTTCCTTTTATGGTCTTGACAAGTTTAATTCTTTCATTTATGAGTACTCTCTAACCCTTCCCTATCTTGAGGCCAAATTTCACAAGATAGCAGCAGCATCTTCTCTCTGTGATTTTAATTAGCCTCCTTCCAGCTCAATGAGGCATTTTGGGAGGGTACTTCCAAGAATTAACTCTGGACAGTCTCTTTGCAGGGCATTCTTGAGCAAAAAGCCTTCCTGGAACTGAGCATATGGATGTTCTTTGGACTGATTATGTATCTGAAGTTCTGACCACAGTGTGTTTACTAAAGGCTCTGGCTGTGGATTTCTTTGTTCTTTGCCCCTTTGGGACAAAGGAGGAAAGAAGAAAACAATTGTACCATTTTTCCTGTCACTTGGACTAGAAGGGGAAAGTGGCAGCACTCTGATCAATTTTACTGCAGTCACTCACTCACTCACTCACTCAATCAATCAAAACCTATCTTTTTTGTCCAAATTGTATTTACAAATTAGAAGAAATTTTTAGAAAAACATCTATACTTAAAAAAAACCCTTACGCAAGTAACAAAACAACCTTTAAACTTTAAACATTCATTCATTGTTCTGTTTTTCCATTGATGAACTTGTAAAAAAGGTGTACTCTCCATTTATTATTCCATTAATGAACATTAAAAAACCACCAAGCTTTTCATCATTCTGCTGACAAACTTGCAAATTACCCCAAATGATTATGGAGGGTAGTGACTGGGATTGGGGACAGAGTAACCAATTGGAGTGGAGTCAGGCAGATCACTCCTTTGATAGCAGCAGCGTTTTTCCTAAATCTCTTCCCTAAGACCAGTGGTCCCCAACCTTTCCTGCTCTGTGGACCGGTGGTAGCGGCAATGGTGGTGGGGGAGAGGGGATGGTTTTGTGTGTGCATTGCTTCTGCTTGCTCGTCGTCTGCCGCTTGCATGGCCCAGTTGCGAATGGGCCATGGCCGGGTACCAGGCTGGTACCAGTGGCACTGTTTTTTTCCCTCTTCTCTCTAATTTTTGGAAGCTGCCTGGACAAGAAGTCCTTGCAGTTTTCTTGCCAAGGATTGCCATTGCCCTCCTTCTTAGGGCTGACGGAAAGTAACTGGCTCAAAGTCACCCAGCTGGTTTTGTGTCTAAGGCAGGATTAGAACTCACAATCTCCTGGTTTGTAGCTTAATGCCTTAACCACCCCAAGCCAAGGTGATTTTCACTCTTTGTTTAGAAGCAAGCATAATAATGGAAACCAACTCTCCATACCTATAGAAAAAAATGTGACATCATTTGAACATGAAAATCCATTTTGTATCAAAATAAGATACAACCTTGACAGCACAGGGACTGTCCTGTCCTTAAATAATTATGTATGTTGTTACAGGAGAATCCAACATAATAAAATCTGTACTTTCATGACTCTCATTGCTCCTTTTATGAATTTTTCTATTGGAATCATTCAATATATTTTGGATTATCCACAAAGAAATCGAATGCAGTTCTGCTTTCTCCAAAGCACAGCAGTGTTTAAATAATCCTTGTTTAAATGCAGTGTGAAACACAACATTGAGAAGAATGAATGAAATTGTTTCCTAGCACCCATTCCTTTTGTCCCTGCCCCTCCCCCCCCAAAAGATGCATGTTAGCAGAACTGGGAGGCGGACCATATTTTGATAGTTTCAGCTGTTTATTGTAGAACATTTTCATATCTGTCCTAAACAAAATAGATAACATTACAAAGCTTTGCATCAACCCCTAACAATGTTGCACAATGCTCATAAGATCTAAATCCATTTTCTAATGTTTTATGATTTAGGTAACCATCCTTCAACACTGTTTGTAATTACAAGAAATGGGGCATATATCCTTTGCTTTAGAAGCAATAACTTGTAAAAACAGAAATAAAAGCTACAAACAGAGGCACTTCAAAAATAGTTAGAGAAGGAGGACCCACTATCAATCATAACAGAAAATATTTGAAGAATAATAGTGCTTTCCAGTAGATTATTTTTGCAGCAGCTGGGGTGGGCCTACCCATTGTTTGAAATAGCTCTTAGAAAAGCAGCTGTAAAAATGACTGCAGCCTTAAGCAGTATTAGCATCAACATTTGAATAACCTTTGAGACACAAAAATACTGAGTCTTATCAGCACTGAAATTTGTTTGAAATTCAAAATGCTACAGAAGACGTCAACAGACCATGGGTCACCACACTTTTGTGTACCTTTGCACATAGATATTCTAATCTATATTATAGTTGTAATCCAAAACTGGTGGGTTGAATACTATCCAGCTATTCTCAAGAACTATTCTGTATTTGTGACCATAGAACAGTTTCACACATCATTGATATAAAATTAACATTTCATATTTATTTTCATTAACTACACCAACATATGCATGTTCAAAAATAGCTTTGCAAATACTGTACATTAGAATGGGTTTCATTTAATTTTTATTAGGATTAATGTTATTTTAATTTACTGTATGTTCATGTTATAACTATCTTAAGTGACAGAGAATAAAATTTAAACTTAATGCTGAAAATTTAAGGGAAGGAAGGAAGGAAGGAAGGAAGGAAGGAAGGAAGGAAGGAAGGAAGGAAGGAAGGAAGGAAGGAATTAATTTTTTTTACTGTATTAGGACACTTGTAGAAAATTACCAAAAAATTTACCAAAGGATATATGCCCCAAATATGGTTATATATAAACAACTTAAATAGTTATTATTAAATATCCAGCCATGTCATAATCCATTGTTTGGTCTGTCTTCTTTTAGCTAAATGTACTTCTTTCTGCTGATTGTTATATAAGTTCAGAGGACAGCTATTTGTGCAACATATTTGGCTTAGATCCTGATCCCACAAGTTAGTTAAGCCAAGGGGCCTCTAATAAATGTCAAGCCAATTGGATCCCAAGGGTAGATCAAGCCATTAACAACAATTCACTGTTATTTCATTTATATTTTTAAATAAGTTCTTTGCCACTTCATAAATTTTCATCTGCATATTTGGCTAACTTTTTAAATTTGGTTTATTTTAAAGGAAACAGTATCTAAGCAAAATCTGTGATCTCTCCCAAGTTTGGTTGTAGGAAAGCAGTTAGTCTGAAATTTCTTCTCTATTTTCCATTTGTATTGGGTAATTAACGGTACATCTTTTCTAATGGGGTAATTTTTCTTCATTGCTAATGGTAAGTGGATAGGGTATATGGAAAAATTTCATCCCTGTCTTAATTTAAAAAATGGCACAATTATCAAAATTTGCATCTAACTGCTAAGCCCAAAAATGTTAATTAAACTTGACATTGAATAGAAAGTTGGCCCTATTATTAGGTAGAATAAAGACAGAATAAAAGACCCACTTTATTCTGGGTTACTTCTACCAAGCTCTGCTGTTTTCTGATGCCCTTAAAAGTCTTGCATACTAATATTGTTCACTCAGCATTGTAATATATATATAAACACCAGGAAGAAGGACTATGAAAAGCAAGGACTGGTTCATCTCTACAGCCAGTTGCTCAGAGTTTTGAACAAATGGCTTGCTACAGAAAATAAAATATAATCCAAGTTTTTTTTTTCCAAACCTGGTAATCTGAAAAAGTATGGACCTTTCTAGCCAATGCTGGCAGGGAATTGTGGGAGTTGAAGTCCACACATCTTCAAATTGCTAAATTTGAAAAACACAGGTATAAAGAAACACATTTATCCATAAACATATTGAATTACTAAGAGATATTACATCTCTTTGTCCTATTTCCTGATCAATGTTGTTCATTTGCTAATCATCTAATTTATTCTTGCATATATTTCTGCAATATGCCACTTTTATCACATTATTCAATGCACCTTCATTGCTGCCTTCATATAAAATATCCTGCATTTTATCATACTCAGATCAAGAAGTATATCGTGAACTTTATTCTCATACCCATACATCTTTTAGTGGTCTCATGAACAGCAAAATGTCTTGTTTTATTGGGGTTTTTATTCTTAGTTATAAGCCATTCAGAGTTTGGTTTAAAATGGTTGGCTATACAAATCTTTTAAATAAATAAATGATCTGGTCTACACCATACACTCCTTGCCAAACATAAACCTGTTTTGGGGGGGAATTTGAGTGCTTTTGAATTAATGTTGTTCACAAATCCTGCAGATTTTTTTGGCAAGGTTTTTTGGAAGTGGTCTCCCATTGCCTACTTCCTAGGGCTGAGAGAGAGGGACTGGCCTAACGTCCCCCCAGCTGGCTTTGTGCTTAAGGCAGAACTAGAACTTATGGTCTCCCTGATTCTAGCCTGATGTTTTAACCACTACATCCATTTTATTCATTGTCAGCTCTTATATCCTTTCAGTCAGAATTTTGCCAAACATCTTCTCCAACAACATGTGTTATGTATGTGTATACTTTGAGAGCAAGCAATTAAATTTCATTTTTAATGTGTGCCATTGTGCCCACAGTAAAAAATGACAATAAAGTCTATCTATCTATCTATCTATCTATCTATCTATCTATCTATCTATCTATCTATCTATCTATCTATCTATCTATCTATCTATCTATCTATCTATCTATCTGTCATTCTTAACAGACTTTCTGCCCTCCAGTTTTTGCATTTTCTCTTTTTACCTTTCTCTTTATGTAGAACAGCAAATACATTCTTCTAATTGTTAGGTCCAACTGCAGCCTTTGCACACGTCTTAAGCAAATCACAAAGTCATTCCAAAAATGAAGCATACTTATATCATAACATTTCTCCATGCTTGCTTCCTTTTTTATCTTTCTTACAGCATTCGTGTTTTCTTTTTAATCATTTATTCTTATACAATAATATTTATCACATTGTTTCAGTTCTTTCTTTAACATACAGCAGACATGTCAAACTTGTGATGTCACATGACGTCACGCAACGTATCAGGACGGTTTTGCCATTGCCAGCAATGGGATGGGCACGGCTTCTAGATGACGCATCCAGCCTGTGGGCCAGCAGTTTGACACCCCTGACATACAGTATCACTAGCATTCCTGGAAAAATAAACTTCTTAAAATTATCCTTCCAGCATTCCTTCCCTTTTTGACTAAAATAATTTCAATGCTTTTGTTTGTAATTCCCTTCACTCTGCTGGGTGACCTTGTCTAGCCCTTTTTAACCACTCCAAAAACAATTATTCATTTCCATTAAAATGATTCTGTGTTTTTCTGCCTCTTTCAATTTCAGTTGTTCTTTGACTATATTCTAAGCAACTATTGTTTCTTTACAATATTGAAACAAACACTTACATGCAAGATTTTTCTCTTCTGCACTATGTTTCATGTCATCATTCCACCAGTCTTTTTTATACTTCCCATTAGTATAATGCCAGGCATTTCTGATTCTCTATAGCATAATTCTTTTTATTCTGTTCCAAACAGCTTCTATTTTCTCTTTCAAATCCTTTTATCCTTCATTGATTTTCTCAATCTTTCATCATAACCCATGAAATAAATCATGCTTTTTACTAATTCCTTTCCCACTCATATGCACAAATACAACAATATTTTAATCATGTTTTTGAAATGAACATTCTCTTTCCTAACCAAATACTCATCAAACCATCATCACTGTCATTCGTTCTTGAATCTGAGAGTCTATTCCTTCTATTCTCTTTTTTCTACCCACCATTCACACCACCTAAGAGTTTTTTCCCCTCAACATGGCAGTAATTTAGAATGTTTCAATTCTAGTTCTTTTATTACCGTACATGCCGGCGTATAAGACGACTTCCGGAAGCGCTAAACTTGGCGCCAAAGACGGGGGTCATCTTATATGCCAATCGTCTTATACGCCGGAAATACTGGTAGTTTCTGGCGTATAAGACGACGTTCTAGGAATGCGGCTCGGCGATAAAGACGGGGGTCGTCTTATACGCCGGGTCGCCTAATACACCGGCATATACAGTATTAATATTCACAGGAGTATAATATGCAACTATCATCAATTTATTGATTGCTAGTTTCATATACACCCATAACAGTCTATGGGTGTATATGAAACAGACATAATTCAATGTCTTGCTTTTTGGCATATATAAGGGCAATTTGGAAATAAACCTCCATTTGGTTATTAATGACAGACACTTGCAGATACAGAACTTTTATTATACACATTTGAAAACTACAACATTACATTACTTTTTGACATAATTGCCATTCAAATTGAGGCACTTGTCATAACATCTTACAAGGTTTGCAATTTCTTAGTAGTAGTTGCTCAGCGCCAAATCTGAGCTATTGGGGGGTGTGTGTGATAAAAAACATCTCAACAGAGCTGCTTCAAAAATTCTTGGGCACATCTAGCGGTGTGTGGGTGAGCATTATTGTGAACCAACACCACACCCAGAAGTCAGCATGCCCTGATGCTTGTATGGGTGGCTGAGTTTTCGTAATGTTTCACAGTAGACTTCTGATGGTCTAACCACGCTCCATGAATTTCACTAGCAGTACTCCTTTGGTGTCTTCACATTTGGTGGGATTTTCTATGGCACTACTTCTGGTGTGGTGTTACTTTATGATAATGCTTGTCCACACACTGCTAGATGCACCCAAGAACTTTTGAAGTAGTTCCGCTGGGATGTTTTTGATCACACATACCCATAGCCCAGATTTGGCGCCGAGCGACTACTACTAAGGAATTTCAAATCTTGTCAGACATTATAACAAGTGCCTCAATTTGAATGGTGATTATGTGGAAAAGTAATGTAATGTTGTAGTTTTCTAATATGTATAATAAAAGTTCTGTATCTGTAAGTGTCTGTCATTGATAACAAAGTGGAGGTTTATTTTTGAATTGCCCTTGTATTTAATCTTTTCATTCATAATTAAATCTATATCTTCACTCTTTTTCTGTATTTGCAGAATTCTTGTCTGAAATCATGTGTGTTCTTATGTGTTGACTGCAAAACCACTCATGTGGCCTTCTAAAGACTATTTAATGATTGTTGGGCTTTAACAAGGCAATGCAGGCATATGGTACATCCAGCCGCATCCAGAACCCTTTCAAAACAATCTAGTAGCCAAGTATAATTTCCAGTTGGAAAAAAACAAATAAAAAAGGGGGAAATTGGTACCTCCATCTAATTTGGGGAGAAGGGACAAGGGAAGAATTCTGAAATAAACATGTTAATCCAAGAAAACATTCCAAACCACAGTGTCGAGGGGAAAACTTCATAATTTCACTCAGCCATTTCAAGATAATTGCCTCATCTCACTTCTCCCTGGCCAGGAATTGGTTGTCAGTGTTGGATGCTTTTCTTCTAAGCTGTCAATAGTCTCTGCTGGTTTAGCCAACCTTGAACACTTTTTACATCAACAGTTGATGTTTACATGGACAAACACTGCTAGTCTTAGCTGCTGCCCTACATCATAGCTAATCATATTAGGCAGAATAGAACCTGTAAGAGCGAGATTAACAATCCACAATGCATATACAGTCTTTCAATCCATTTTTCAGCCATTCAAATCTATCTGAAACTATGTCCCAAAGGTACTTTTTCAAAAGGCAACTGGACTTTGTTTTTCCTTGAAGATGTTTCACTTCTAATCCAAGAAGCTTCTTCAGTTCTGACTGAATGGTAGAGGATGGAAGGATTTATATTCCTTGCAGGCCTCTGGTTGTTAGCTTGCACTTAGTTCCAAGAAGGTTGCACTCCCATTTGCACTCTTCAGGTGACCCTGAGGGTACAGATAAACCTCCAAGTGGCCTCAATGACTTTCAGAAAGAGTGCTTATGACCAGATAAGGAATATAAATCCTTCCATCCTCCACCAATCAGAACTGATGAAGCTTCTTGGATGAGAAGCAAAACATCTTCAAGCAAAAGCAAAGTCTAGCTACTTTCTGAAAAAGCACCTTTGGGACAACCACAATCTGGATGACTGAGAATTTCCATTGATATTTGAAATTATATCACTAAAACTCAGTAGCAAAGCACTAAAACCAGCACAATTTCCAAATTATTTTTTACCAGTTACTCTAAGACAATGTGTAAACTGTATACACTTTGACAAATCTTTTAAAAGAAAATAAAGTTGCATTTCCATAAAAAAATATCCTGGAAACCATTGGATGCCTGTATGTTCAACATCATCGTGTCATTGTAATAGATTGCCAGGTTTTTTTACACTTATGGGCATAACCAAAATATAGGGGTCATATAATATTGTGAAGGCATTAATAAGAATTTCTTTAACCTATGTCGGTGGTGGCGAACCTATTGCACGCGTGCCACAGATGGCACATAGAGCCCTCTCTGTGGGCACATGCACCATGGCCCCACTTCTAGGACTTCAGCTGGGTTTTATAAAACCTTTTTGCTTTAGGCCTCCGCCACCATGTGCAAAAAAAAAAATCGTTCAATCAATCAATCAATTTCAACTTGCGGGAAAAAAAAGATCTTGCAAAGTTGGAATTGATTGATTAAACTTTTTAGTCCCACCCAGTCTGCCGTTACCACCACAGCCATGCCCACCCAATGGGCCACGCCCACCCCATGGGCCACACCCACCCAATGGGCCATGCCCATCCGGCACCCGACGACACATAGGTGGGTTTTGGGTTGCAGTTTGGGCACTAGGTCTCTAAAAGATTTGCCCTCACTGACCTATGTAAATGATTGTATTAAGATATGTGGAACAGATGAGCAGCAAATCAATCTAATAAATAAAATCTAGGATGGTTAGAACTTGAAAGTGAAATGTTTCCAAACTAGGCACAGAAATGAATTTGTAAAGATGAATCTTGAGATAATAAAGAACCAAAACTTGTTCCACATAAACAGCTACTAGGGCTTGCCAAGAAATCCATCTACAGCTCTACTTCAGCTGATTGGTCTGCTGGCACTTCTTGTAAAAGAGGAAAGATCCCTTCACAAATTTAAAGTATCGTTCAGCAAGCCAGTGCTGTGCAAATGGGTTAGATTGTAAACCCATTATGACAGTTTAGGAATAATGGGAATTACAATCTAACAATTCTTAAGGGTTCTAGACAGGTTGAAATATCTGAATCATATTCAGAGATACTAAGGTGACCAACTTTTTTACAATGAAAAGGAGGACACAAATAAATTGAAGAAAAAAATATCGTAAATAAAAAAACATGTTATCCATTGCAACAATAATACAGAATACACTATGATAAATGCATAATAAAAACATTTGTAACAATAACATTTTATATTGTAATTATGCTTACATGCCGTGCCCCCGCCCACAGCCGCCCTGCCAGCACTTCTGCCCTGCCGTGTAGAGCAGGCCTCGCGGCTCCCAAAGAACCAGCTGCACTGGCTCTGGCCCCGGGGGGGGGGCAGCCCGCCATTGACACACTCCACCTGCAGCCGCCCCGCCAGCACCACCACCCAGCCTGCACAGCCCTGTGTAGAGCAGGCCCCGCAGCTCCCACAGCATGGGGGGCAGCTGGCCACCGCCGCCCCTCACACCCCCACCCGCAGCAGCCCTGCCGCCCCTGGCTCTTGCACCTGCAGCCATTATTGCCCTAGCAGGGCCAAAGATCAAGAGAAAGTTACCATGGTGTCACCACTCCAGTCTCCTCCAGGTATCTTCGGGACTAACTAGGAGATGGTATAGTTGGGTAGCAGGGAGGGGTACAAACTTCCTGCCAGTTTGCCTTTGCTGCAGACAACTTACATGTGCAAAGTTTGCCGGCCGGGTGTTTTGGTGCGCTCAGCAGCAATTCCTATTGGCTTTTGAAAGCCAATAGGGGGAGTAGCACAGCTCATGCAAAAGTTGAAAAAAAACTATCAAAAAAAGGTGCCGGAACACCATTTTGAGCGTTCTATGAGAAAAAAAAGCCCTGCAGATTAGTCTTCAAATATCGAAAAGGAGGTCATGTAGGAGGACACTTTTCGAGGGAGGACAGAACTCACAAAAGGAGGACTGTCTTCCCTAAAGGAGGACGGTTGGTCACCTTAGAGATACCTTGTTAATAGCTTTCTATTTAAAGGCAACTTCTTCTGATGCTGCTGTTAAGACTTTATCTTCTCAGATGCAAAGAGGCCTCAGTTCCAGAATGTCTGCAATAGAAAACTGAGCTGCAGGGAGAATTACATTTCTTCTCTAACCCCTTGTTCGATTACTTGATGCTGGATATCAATGTTGGAACTTCAAAATGAACCCCCTTCCCATCCCCAGCAGGGTCCCAATAGCCAGATTTTTTTAATGTTCTTCCTTGAAATAGGCTTCATGTCCAATTAAAAAGAAAAAGAAAAAAATAGGAAGGTTTATTTTCTTTTTGTCTTCTGTCTAGTCCTGTTCCAATAAAGATTCTCAGTTAAACCACCCGTAATTCCAAGACTCTAGTTTTGGGCCAAAGAATGTGGAAAGTGTGAGGCAGTTGGGAGGCTCTGTTTGTGGGCCAAAATAGAGCAGTGCTTCAAAAAACATGCTTGTATGTAACATGTTGAGATGTTGTTCTTCCAAACTTTCCTCATCTTGCTTGTCCTTTATCTTTGCTTGCCACAAAAAAAGAAAGAAAGAAAAAAAGAAAGAAAGAAAGAAAGAAAGAAAGCTATTATGTCTGGATATGGGCAGAAGCGACAACACAGAAGATATTAAATATGATGAATGGATGTGTAAACAGCAACTCTATAAAGTGTGCAGCTGGAATACGGATGGGGTTTGGCTTGCTAAAGGATTTATTTGTTTGTTTGCAGAATGATGTCTAACTGCCCTGCTCAGATCCAAAATAAATGCAATTGTATGTTTTTATTCGAATTGTGAAGAAGGATAATGTTTATAATTTTAAAGGCATAGGGATTTCATTTGGAGATATAGAACTGCTCTGCACTGGCCTAGTTCCCACAACAAACTAAGCCCATTACCTAGGCTTAAGTTTAATGTTTGGTTTTAGCTGAGCATGTTGTGAGAATGCAATCTTTGTAGACCTCTACATCTATCAGTGTTTACGTGCACTGGCAATAGCAAGGAATACCTGGAACTGGGATACTGCAAAATGAGCTTTGGTGCCTTGTGGCTGATGAATGCATATAAACAAAACTGTCCTTTACTGATTGATTGCATTCAGACAACATAGATAACACGGTAACTGAATCAATTTGTTTTCTATATACTATATACCAGTGATGGTGAACCTTTTAGACATTGAGTGCCCAAAAACCACCTCCCGCCCCCACCCGCTCCACCCCCACCCTGCCCGCTCTGCCTCCGCTCTGCCCACTGCCCCGCCTCCCACCCCGCCCACCTGCCTGCAGGGCCATCCACTGCCTCCACGGCCCACTGCAGCAGATAGCTCAGGCGGCCCAGCAGTGCCATGGCAGCCATGCCCTCTGCCCACATCCTGCAGCACCATCTGTGCGTGATGGGGCGCAAGGGCGGAGTCTTGTCCCTGTTGTCTGGCTGCCATGTCCTTGGCTGCACTGCTCTGTGCGGGCCATGCCTGGGGGCGACTCTCCTCCGGGAGGGCTGCTGGTGAGGAGGGGGCCGTGGGGGAAGCAAGGCTGGGACAACGGCGCATGTGCCCACAGAGAGAGCTCTGAATGCTGCCTCTGGCACATGTGCCCTAGGTTTGCCACCACTGCTATATACTAACCATTGGGTTGAATTTGTATAGGATTCTAAACCACATAGACAAGCCCTAATCAAAATTCATTCTGATGAAACCCAGCTACCAGATCGTTATCTGGAGTGAACTATAACCAACTGGGTTGTTGATTCATCTGGGATGCAGCTCTTTCTGATTTCAGGGGATTTTCAAGCACACTTCCAGGTTTGCTACTTGAGATTCCTAAACTAAAGATGCATGGAAGCAAACAGTGACTGTGTATGCAAAACACAGGCCAGATAGGAAAGTGCTACAAATAAATAAAGTTACCATATACTAATACTCCTTTTCTGTCCAGCTCAGAACACTTTGATTGTTAGAATCTTCCCCAAACTCTTCTGATGGCAACTTTAAATTCATTGTTAACTAGTGTTGTCAAGGACTGAACCTGAAATAGGAGCTGTCGCTTATATAATACCATAGTTGTGCCATAACCAAGTAGACAAGAACATTGGCCCAAGTCCGGAGTCTGGAGCTATGCTGGCAGAGGAATTCTGGGAGTTGAAGTCCACAAGTCTTAAAGTTGTCAAGGTTGCAGGCCCCTGGCCTAAGTGAACTATCAGACCCTAATGTCACTTTAATAAGTGTAAAATGGTCACTATTCTGAACTTGATCCTCAGCTAGTTTTTGTATCTGCTCAACAGCAGATGCTTTCCTTGAAGGATCCAATGTGAGTTGGTCAACGGAACCAGAGGTTTATTCTTCCAAGGTTTCGGACCTCAGAATTCTGGTGAGAGAGAAGGTCCCTGAGGATGGGCTCCAGCATGAATCTGAAAGCCTGGAAGAGTAAACCTTTGGTCCTGGTGATCAACCCAGGTAGGATCCTGCAACATTATCCTGGGACATGTATATTTGCCTTCATTGGCTTTCCTTGACTGCTGATGTAGAGGGATCCAAATGCTGGGAACCTCTGACTGTTGAGCCCCCAAGTCATTTCTCCCACTGATTTTCTTTCCTTTCTTTTTCCCATCATTGTTGATTGCTAGTGCTTGAGGAGATCAGTCTAAATGAACTTAAGGTGACCTAATCTGTGTCATTCTCCTGGAATACTACGCATAAGTTGGGAGTTATGCTTCTTCAAAAATGTCAATAGATTTTATAGCTTTTAAACATTTTTGGGCATAAGATACATACATATATGAATGTTAAAAGTCATACTTTCTATGACATTTTTCAGACTGTAAAATGGAAGACAGATACATTTATGAACAAACATATGAAACTGACATAAATTAGAGCATCCATTTCCTATTATTTTACAAACAAGCTCCTTTTTTCACGTTCAATAGTCATGCAACTTCCAGACATTCTGATCTTTTTTTTTGGAATTCAGTTCTTTTGGCTTTCTCACTTCTGTTTCCATTCACATCCTTCTGCCTCCTTGTAGAGATCAATTTAGTTCTACTTTCACATTTTTTGAGTCAATGAATGAATTAAAATGTAGTTGGCTTTGAAAATTACTAAATTTACTAAATATGCCGATGTAATTCACTAATAACATGGATTTGAGATAAAAATGAGATGAAGTGGTACTGGAAAGAATATTTTAGGGAATTGTGTGGGAATGATAGTGATATGTTGAACAATAGGAAGGGAAATAAATGTTAAATGCTACTGAGAAAAATAACAAAGAAGTCATAAATGTAATGTAACAATGTTGACAAATACTATAACATATTTTATAATTTGAAAAATGTGATAATAGGGGATGTGATTTACTTTTCGGCTGGCTGTACAACTTGTTTGGCTGGAATGTGAAGATTGCATCTCTGCAAGAATGCTGTTATTGTTCCCCTACACAAACAGAAAGATAGCAAGAATGAATAAAACACTATGGGAGAATTAGTTTGCTAAGTGTACTTTTTGTTGGCTGGGAATCCAAAGGAGTGACATGCCATAATGCCATAAGGAATATGAATCTGAAAATTAATGTATCAAAAACCAAGGTGGTTGTGAATGACAAGAAGATGGAATTAATGATTGCAACATATGCATAAATGGCAGAAGACCAGAGCAAGGACAGTGGTACCTCAGTTCTCATCATTCATTGGTTCTGAGAGGCATGATGAATGCCAAAAATTATGAGTACTAAAACAAGTTTTTTCCATAAGGAATAATGTAGTGAGTTACAAGGCCACCAACACTGAGTTCTAGCTTGTGCATTGAGTACCGGGATGAACAATGAGTACTGGGATGAAATTTTTGCATCAAAATGCATTGAGTACCAAATTCAATGAGTTTCAAAGCAGTTGAGTACCAAGTACCACTATATATGAATTTAGGTACTCTGTAGAATGTTTGCTGAAGATGAGAAAATGGATGGAAAAACTTTTAAGTTATGCAAATGCTAAGGGATAGTGGGTAATATGTAGCTTGTTTTGAGGAATGAATGTTGAAAGAAGCAGATATGGCTGTATTTAGGCATGTACAGTATTTCTACCAGTGTCTGGGGTGGAGTATCAGGAGAGGAAGACTGATAATAACAGTATTGCACCATCAGCCCCTCCCCTTGTCCCAAAGGTGTTTTTTCCAAAAGGCAACTGGACATTCTTAGTTTTTTTCCTTGAAAACTTTTCGCTTCTCATCCAGAAAGCTTCTTCAGTTGCCTTTTGGAAAAACTACCTTTAGGACAACCATGCCCTTACGTATAGACCTAACAGAAGAGGACCTAATAAAATCTAATCAAAAAGAAATGGAGCTGTATATATAAGAAATAACTATACTATAGAACAAAACAGTGATGAAAATCTTCTCAAATGCATTTGGATTAATATAAAAGGAAAAAGGTATATATTACAGGAAATAGAGGAATGCTCTACTAATCATATAACTAAGGTATGTAGGAAGCACACCACAATGGGGGACTTTAACTACCCTGACATCAACTGGGAGACAAACTCTGCTCCTAGTGGAAGATGAAACAGGTGCCTCAATAGATTTATAGTGTCGGGAAAATAAGAAATGATAATATTCTTCGTTGGTCAGACTACATCTGGACTAATATGCTTAGTTCTAAATGACCCCATTTTTTAAAAAACACACAAGCAAAGGGTCTGGAAAGAGTACACAAAAGAGTGGAAAAGTTCATAAGGGGCTTGGAGACATAATCCTCTGAAAAACAGTTAAAAGAACTAGGTATGTTTAGTCTAAAAAAGAGAATGCTAAGAGGAGACATGATAGCAGTTTTCTGATACTTGAATGGTTGTCACAGGAAAGAGGATGTGGATTTACTCTTAGAATCTGAAAGTAGGAAGAAATAATTGATAGAAGCTTTACAGAGATATATTAAAACTTACAATAAGGAGATATTTTCTGACTAATCAGCACCCCCAACTTCCTTTTGATCCAATTCAAATACTATTGAAGGATAGGGGCCTAGGGATCCATTACTGGTGAATGTTCTTTGATTATGATTTTCAAAGTAGTTTTGTATCCACTTCATCACCAGGCTATTTAACTGGCATTTTACTAACTTCTAATCAACATGTCATGGGACTTTCTCAAATGCTTTGATGAAATCAGGATGTGTTGCAGTTGTGTGCAAAAATTTAGTCATATGTGAGGTATTAAACTAATGAACATGGCAGGTGCAGAAATTTGGCCAGTCTTTCAGACAATACTTTATAATATCTCCTTTGGCAGAAATAACAGCTTCTAAGCATTTCCTGTTTATTTTTTGCTTTTGGAATTTATTTCTGCTCTTTGTGTAGACATCTTGGAGCTCAAAAATATTCTTAAGTCTCCTTGCCTGCACTCTTAGAAGATTCTCAGTCTGGGGATGTGAAGATTATTTCAAAAGAAATTGAATAAATATCCAAAATAGTCAGTTTGTTGTAACAGTTAAGGCATCAGGCTAGAGAGTGGAAAACTGTGACTTCTAGTCCCACATTAAGCATGAAAGCAGCTTGATGAAGTTGGCCAGTCACTCTCTCTCAATAATGATGGTAGTCATTAGGTAGGTAGTCAGTAATGGAAAACCACTACTGAAATTATACCAAGAAAACTACAGGGATTATTCCAGGCAGTCATCAACAGTCAACATTGACTTGAAGGCACCAAAAACAAAACAAAACAAATCACCAAGCTAACCATGAAGTACTTACTAGAAAGAAATATAAAGGTTTTCTTATTTTGAATGTGCAAACAATTGTATTTAAATAATAAACTTGCAAAAAAAATAGGGTTAACTGTATCAGATAGAGATAGTGTCAGTTTCAGTTCAGGAATTCACTGAAATAAACAATTTAGTTAGGCTGCCTTAATTTTAACATTCAATAGTGTGACAACTATAGCAAAAAATATCTGTCCTTTATAACATAGGAGACAGGGCCACTGGAAGAGAAAAGTGAGTACTGTATTTTATAAATGCAGTAATTTAAGGCGATAGAAAGGTGCCAAAATTGTTGAGTTGGCATCCTAATTTAAAATGGTTCTGATTTATCTGGGCATCACTGTGACTGGGTTCATACAATATTCTAAACCAAAAACACGGTACTGAGTTAATTACCACTTGTGGTTTATTCAGTAGATCAAGGTTAAATAAAACATGTCTTCATGCTGTGTCCGAAGCCAGTTAATGGCTGGGCTCACACATCTTTTGATTTTGGATTAGTCTACTGTGAAAAATCCTACCATTGTGGTTTGCAAATTTATATACCCCCCTCTCACAGATATGATTGAACAAATCATAGTTTATGACAGGGTTAGGTAGCCTCTTGGTCACTTCCAAAACATCTTCCAGCCCAGAAGACTGGGTTGCAAAGTTCAGAACCATTTTGAGGTGGGAATATACAAAAACTATTATTATATGTCCCAAATAGGCATCACACACTTTAAAAAGCAAGCTATCAAAACCACAGGAAAAATGGAAAATCCCTGCCCACTGTTGGGTATCATATGGTTCCACCATTTTGCACCTTCATCCTTCCCGCCACAGTCCTAGTTCTTTCCAAATGTTCATTGCAACCTTTAGTTCCCAAAAGGTTGCCCCACTCCTAATTCATGCAAACCCAACCCACTTTAGTTTAATTACATAATTATTCTGTTTTACAAATTTGGGGTTGCTGAACCTAGTTCAAAGTTCTCTTGCAACTATAATGGGATGTGGACTGACATAATCAAAAGAAATCTCAATATTCATTTAGAAAATGTAATTTTGTAGCATTCTCTAATAGATTCCCCGCCCCCCCTGGATATTTTACTACTACTAACCCTACAGTTGGACAGTGGGCAGTTTGAATTAAACTTTACTCAATGAACTGAACATTTTGCTGCCTCCAAAGAGAAGATAATCTAATTTGTATGCGTGTATGTGAGTAAAAGAATTTTTGATGTAGTAAAAGTATACAAAACAAAAAAAAGTTTTTAAAAAAGAAATAAAAACATATCTATCCTCCTTTCTACTGAATAATTGAATATTCAATTCTGTTCCTTTCCTCTTTCACCCTTTTGAATAATCAAATCCAGAAATCATCTGGGTTTTTTCCCTTCTTTCAACAAAATGCCAATATAAAAAGTCTTCATTGATTTTTCTCTTCCAAAACTGATCAGCTTTACCATTTCCTCAAATTCAAGCATTTTCATAATCCAATCTTCCATTGTAGGTATTTTATTACTTTTCTTTTATTACTTTTCTTTTATCACTTTTCTTTTTCTTAAATCCTTATGGCCTGTTATCAAGCTCAGTCATTCAAATCTCATTGCCCAGTCCATTTAGCATAAAAGCCAACCCCAGCCTAAAGGCTTACATACTGCTGATGCACTCTTTATGTGTACATGAACATCCTCTGTGTATGTGCCCTACTCTCCCCTAATTTGAACCAAATGTGCTGTGTTAATATCCCCTGCTTTTTCTATAAACAAGCAGTTGCATCACCAGGGACACAGAGCCAGGCAGATTCTAATAATATTTTAAGTAATTACTACTTTATTATTATTTGGTTGAGTTTGGCTTCCATCCATAACTTGTACTGCGGAATGTGCAATAAATTTAAAATTCCCTAGAAATTACAAAGGTGGTGGTGGGGGATAGCAACTACATTTCTTTCACATTTGGCTCTTTACTACATATGATAAAAATGTTTCTGTGTATGGCTTAGTTATGGGAAAATTGGGAGCTATCCATTGAGAAAATAAAGTTTAGTTTCTATTTATGTTTAAAATGCAGCCAGTTCTGAATCTAGATCTTTCTATATTCCTGAGAAAGCTGAAGACCCCAACTACGTCCTGGGTCTTTTCTTTTTCCACCCACTTTTGATTTTGAAAATCAGTCACTGCATTTCATATACTAGTTCTGACCAGCTGTTGAACACACACAAATCTAGTTGCTTAGGAACTGCACTAGTTCCTCCCAACTTGAAAAATTTAAGAGAGCCCTTAGAATATTGCCATGTCGATTTCCAGATGTCATTTCATTAATTTTGAAATTAGACTGCCTTTCTTTCCAGTATGAGATTCTTTTTGCATGAATTAGTTTACGAAATTTCCCTTCACTTAAATTAAATGAGGGTGGTTCGGTGGCTCAATGGTTAAAATGCTGGGCTTGTCGACTGGAAAGCCGGAAGCCCGAGTTTGAGACCTGAGCACAATGTGATGGCATGAGCTCCTGTCCTCGCCCCAGCTCCTGCTCACCTGGCAGTTTGAAAGGATACAAATGTGAGTAGATAAATACGTACCACTTCAGTGGGAAGGTAACAGTGCTTCATGATGTCATGCTGGCTACTTGACCATGGAAATGTCTTCGGCCAGTGCTGGCTCAATGGCCTTGAAACCACCCCCTATAGTCAGCAACAACTAGTGGAGTAAAATCCGAAGGGACTCCTTTACGCTTTTTAAAATTAAATGGTATGACTGTATCCTAACAAGACTTTCTTGAGTCTAAGGGATGGAATAGATCTAGAAAATTGCAACTAAGTAATAGATGGCAACCAAAATTACCAACAGTTTGGAGCAGTTCCCACATGAGAAAAATTTAATTCACAATTAGAATTTGAATGCTAATCCAATTACATTGACTGGCCACAGATTCAGAACAGACCTGCTACCCTGCCCCCATGCTTCCAAAAAAGAACACAACAGAGCAAATGCATAAGTGTCACATTTGGGTAGGAGGACAGTGCCAATTCAAGGTCTTGGCAACTATGTGCACTTTTTAATAGGCATGATTAATGTTATGTGGAATTTGATCAGGGAATTAAATAAATTTGTGGCAGTGGTGAGGACTATCAAAATATAACATTTTTAACGTATCAATGGAGGGTCCCCATCTCTGTCCTTACTGTTCCCTATGTTCAGAAGTAAAATATTGGTAACTATGATTTGAGACATTTTATATCCAAATATATTTTACTTTATACTGTTTCCATCTTCCCTTAAAACCTTAACAGAACCCACAATGGTCTGAGAATCAGCGTCTCCACTAGATAATTGACAGTCCAACTATAAAAATCTGCTGCTGTACCCCATTTCTCTGCAGTTAGCTCTAAAGGCAAACTGTTTACTTTTAGGAATAAACATTTCTTCTTTCCTCACAGCTGTCTGGATCTCATTTTTACTTATTCTTGTGCAACCCTGACTTAAGTTGGAACCCCAAATTATTCTGATAGTCAGTTATGAAGAAGCACGGTGGAAAAGTGGGTTTGCTTTTGATTCCTGGCTTAAACTCCTGGTTGGGTCTAACGAGAGACAGATCTTGAAATAGATTGATAAATTCAATTTCATACATTCTTTGCCTGGATTAACATAGTGAATTGCCTTTTTTTTTTTGAGCTCACACAATATATTGACTCTTAAACTAAGAAACAATCTGGGTTTGCACACCAAGACCATAACCAGTGTTAAAACTAATTAAACCTAGTGCATTTTGAGGACAATACACAGCTGCAGATGAGATCTAATCCACATTTTGAGAAGCCCTAACTTAGAATAATGTGTGAACTTGGCCAAAATGTGCTTTTCCTATTTTTATTTTATAAGCTTTACGAAGGCAACTAGTATTCATTGTAAACTATAATTCATGGGTTAGCATGTTGTATGAGCCCAGTCAATTAAGGTTTTGTTCTGTGTCACAGTTAAGCAAATCATGGCACACAAATTGTATGAACACAGCAAGTGTTGACAATACTAGATGGACCAATCTTCTGAGTTGGCATAAGGCTGGTTTCTAAGTTGCTATATTTACTTGGAAGCAGGAATAAAATATGTTTCATATTACATCTTTGGAATTTTATTTTCCATTAACGGAGACAAAATTCTGTGTTATGATGCCCAAGATGGTCCTCTCTGGGACTGACAATTGCAAGTGTTTCAGATAATATTGTATTTCTCTCCTTGCTGTTGGGTGTTGAGGAACTCTTTATAGTTCAGGATAAATATATTATTATGTTACAGGTTTGTGCTGTTTTTCTTTTTTTTTTTACTGACTAAATTTGCCTGGTGAACTATGTAATTTTGTCTTTGTTTTTATTATGTGCTTTTATTTTTAATTGCATCCACATTTATGCTTTGCAACCTACAGTAATTTGACCTAAATATTGTTTATGTCTGGGTGGAGAAAGTGAGATATAAATATATACTCTAACACATTTCTGAATGGGTGACTTCAGAGTATATGCTCCAGAATGTAAAATGATATTTCCAACAGCAATGCCTGCTTCAAGGCATTTTAAGGATGCAGTTTTTATTATTTAGATGGATTAAGAAATTGTGTAGTGAACAGAGAGAAGAAAACGTGAAGAGAAGAAAACATTTCCAGAGGTTTAAATTGATTGTTTATATAACATAAAATCATTTGACTCTTAGTGACCACATAGATAGATTTTTCCCCATGAAAATTTGTCCCTACGTTGGTTCTTCATACCTTCCAACAGTCCACCCATCACCACTGTAACTTGCTGCTGGTTGTCTTCTGCTTCTCTTTCCTTCCACCTTTCCCAGCAACAGAGCCTTCTCCAGAGTGTTAGATCATTGCATTTAAAAAACTGAGCCTGGTCATTTATGCTTTGAATGAGAACCACAAGTTTTATTCCCCTCAAAGAAGGATGGATTAAACAACAGGGTTGGTCTAGTCATTCTTCTATTATGCTATTTCTGCCTTGTGCTAAACTAATACCCATCAAGTTAAAGTATATATAGTACTGCCAACTGAGCAGATTAGTGCTATTCCACAATTCTGATTGATCGCCATTTGCATTTAGCAGTGGCCCATTCCTTCCATCTTTTTGTAGAGCAGTGTTTTTCAACTTTGGCAACTTTAACATGTGTAGACATCAACTCCCAGAATTCAAAACTCTAAAGTTGCCAAGGTTGAAAAACACTGCTGTGGAGGATGCAAAATTGTGTTTTTCCCATTCTACATTGTGATATACAGGCAGTGATATGGTGATAAATACTTAAAAATTGGCTCTGCTGGTATCATTGTTATTGTGGTATATGGTGTTGGTCACAGAATAGTTGACTGGCATGCTAGGTATAGTGGTCCAGCTCTGCTCACAACCAGTTTGCAAATTACAAGAAAATTTACCAATTGGCTCCTGCAAGTCAGCTCCAGCACACCCCTAAATATAGGCATATGCATTCTTGAAACATAACTATTTGTGCCATTGGTGGGTGGTCAATGAATAAAGAGAGGACCTCTGTGCTGGGAATAACAGTTCTATTGCTCTTGCATAAATCCAAACGTCTAGTGTCAGAACACTGCTATATCCAGATTTTAATGAAAACAATTGCAAAATAGTGGCAGATTGTCTAGGACCTGGATGGGAGGATGCATGGATACCTATATTCTCTGAAATGACCAATGACCTAGATGTTATGAATGTAAAGTACAACAGGTTTTATCCAAATTGGGGCTGTTGCTGTCAGCATATTGGGGAAAACACTACCTTAGCCCCAGTGCAGCTAAGAATGACCTCTTCATTCATGGACTGGGGACAAAGGCAATGTCATGGGGATATGGCAGACAAAGAGCTATTGCCTGGTGTGTTTTCACACTGTGGTTAGAAGCAAGAGGAGAAATGTTACAGAAGAAGCCAGGCCAAAAAAGGAGGACCTTTTAAAGACTGTTTTAGAAAAGTGGCTTCTTTAGCTAATCCTCTCTTTTCATTTTGACATCCTTTTAAATATTTGAAAAAGTACACATGCATTAGTCCTCTTTCTTCTAGACTAAACACGCTCCATTTCCCCTTACTGTCCTCATATAATTGTGTTCATTTCTCTCAAAATATCATTTTTGGATGAATTGAATTTGAAGTTTTTTAGAAGTTCACAGGTTCACAACTCTGTTTGGCAATTTCTGTTTTCTAAGGGCAAGATCTTAGGGTGCCTTTAGCTTATTTTGGGATGTTGCTAAGTCTGACGTTGCCAAAGATGTTATGAAGTGATGCCAATGGCAAGGTTTTAACTCAAACAGAAGCCAGACACCACACCAAGCCACTATGAAGTTTGTAAATAAGTTTATGGCTTAGCATTATGTATAAAGCAGGTCACTAAGATGAATAAACAAAATACAGTTAAAACAAAGCTAGTTTAATGAATCCAGTCACTAGTCTGCTAGTCATTACCTTTCTAGATTGGCATACTTGATATTTCTCTACTTTTCAGATTCAAAGTTTAATTCTTTCCTTTCATCTAAAAATAACTACAATTGCAAACTTTATTTACTTATTTGGACTTCTATGTCATTAAGTCCTGTAAATGCTAAGTAACTCACAGAATGTCAAATAAAAAGTTGAAGAAATCACATTACTCAAATCAACGTTCAGTGATAGCATTAAACTTTCAGATCCAAAAGCTATTCTGAAAGATAAATTAAACTGGCATAAATTTCCTGGTTTAATTTTCTAGTTAGGGACTTCTTATCAGATCCCACCAGAAACATGGCAAGTTCTGCATTTATAGCTCCAGAAAATGTATAAACCTCAAAACTTTATTCATGACTTCCATGGAATAAAACTCAATCTTATTTCTTTAGAATACTATTTTACAGAAAATATTAAATATAAAAATGCATGGCCCAGTGGCTCTGTGGTCAACATGCTGGGCTTGTCAGCCTGGATTTGAGACCAGAGCATTGCGCAATGGGGTGAGTACCCATCTTTGCCCAGCTCCTGCCCACCTTGCATTTTGAAAGTATGCAAATGTGACTAGATAAATAGATACCCCTTTGGTGGGAAGGAAACAGTTCTCCATGATGTCATGCTGGCTACATGACCATGGAAAAGTCTTTGGACAGCACTGGCTCAATGGCCTTGGAATGGAGATGAGAACTGCCCACTATAGTCGACAGCCACTAGTGGAGTAAAATCGGCAGGGACTCCTTTTCTTTTATTTCTCTAGGGTACCATTTTACAGATATTTGTTTACTTATTTATTTATTCCTGGGTCACTCGACTGCTTTGGTGGCTTACAGTTAAAAAAGGACTGTGCAGCCTAAAAGCAAACATCTAAACAAAACAACTCCACCCAACAGGTGCTCAAGCTCCACTCTATCCCAAAGCCTGGGAGAATAGCCAAGCCTATAATAAATTCTTGAATGCCATCAGAGTGGGAGATCCGATGATGCTCTGGTTACTACACCTGAATGGAAACAGTCATGGATAATGCAGATTGTCAGAGCAAAACAGTCTTAAGGCAGTCCAATTTGGGATTTCTCTCAAGTTTCATGTGTCCTTTAACCTTTTGCTTGGCTAATGATTGGCAGGTCTTGGAATGCTCTCCCTAGCAGTCCTACGCCAGCTGGGGTTCCTTGCAGCAATGTGAGTTCATCTCAGGTCCCAATTTACCAATCAAGATTTGCTTCTATGGTCCCAAATTATGTGCACTGAGTTGCAAGTGGCCCCATACTCTGCAGGACAAGGCTGCAGACCTGGCAGTCTTGTCCTGTTTCCCTCTTCGGAGATCCATTAAATAGGTAAAATGGTAGAGAAACAGTTTGCCCTAAATTGCTAAAGCCTAGCTTTCAGTGAAGATAACTAAAGAGGAGTCTCTCTTCTTGTGGAGTAGCTACTACAAACCGTTCTTGGATGCTCTTACTACTGCTACTATCATTAGCACGCTTGGTCGATACCAGTGTTACACTAAACAAAATGGTCATGTGTAAAATTAAAGTCTAATACCAGAATAACAGAAGGGACCTTTGAGGTCTTCTAGTCCAACCCTGTGCTTGAGTAGGAAACCCTATACCATTTCAGACAAATGGTTGTCTAATCTCTTCTTAAAAACCTCCAGTATTGGTGAGCCCCCACAACTTCTGTAGGCAAGTCATTCCACCGATTAATTGTTCTAACTGTTAGGAAATTTCTCCTTAGTTCTAAGTTGCTTCTTTCCTTGATTAGTTTCCATCCGTTGCTTCTTGTCCTGCCTCCAGGTGCTTTTTTGTGGAAGCCCCTTAGATATTGGAACACTGTTATCGTGTCCCCCCTCATCCTTCTCTTTGTTAAACTAGGCATTACCCAATTCCAGCAATTGTTCTTTATATGTTTTAAGCTCCAGTCCCCTAATCACCTTTGTTGCTCTTCTCTGCACTTTTTCTAGAGTCTCAATTTCTTTTTCATATCATCCAAAACTGGATGCAATATTCCAAGTGTGGTCTTAACAAGGCATTTAGTTTATGTGATTTACCACCACTACCACCCACCCTCATACAGGTTAGAATATCCAGGGTTGTTGCAATGGGATATTGTGTAATCCAAGTATGAGACCTAATATACCAAGGTTTAGTGCAAATCTTTTTAAAAGAGATCATTCTTTGTTAACAAAGATCCTTACTGATACTCACATATGCTTATGCTACAATGGAGGAGGTCTTCTCTCAGGGTATGATGGATTTCTTTGTAGGTCAGGTCATGCAGGCTTTAAAAGTGTTTTTTTTTTCCTTTAGTCATCCTATCTCTCGCTTGGGGGGGTCGGCCATCTGCTTTTCACATTACAGTTCTTTTATTAGCAAATTCTTTAGTGTAGCAGCTTCAGTGTTCTTGTTATCTCCATCTTGGCAGGCTGGAATCTGCTCACCATTTCTGATGTTCAGCTTTCCAGGTGAACCCAGTTTCTCCCCACCCTTCATCTGCTTTCAGCTTTTTGATCTTGCTCACACCCATTCTTTTGCCTCCTGCAATATTTTCCCACTTATCCTCCATTCATTTCCTCAAGTGCTTACAGCACATTAGTAATTAAAATAAATCAGTTAGGTATACAAATGGTACCTAACTGAGATTCACCCCATGAGAGATTTATTAAGATGCAACAACAGAAGCAGCCCCCAACTGATTCTCTCTAAATATCTTGAATTTCAGTTCCTCTGTCAATATATCAGTAACTATTTTGGTTGGCATTTACCAATCCAGATTTGTTGGATTCAGTTCCTGCTGCTCTTTGTTGCTGGAAGACAATAATGGGAATCCAACTTCAGGGTGAGGTTGAGGGTTTGGGAAAAGCTAAATTAATACTTATAAAGGAGAATATTTGCAGCTCAGGGCTGAAATGAAGGATTCTTGTTGCTTTCTGAGCTTGGTTGTTTCCTTGCAGAACAAGGAACCCTCAAACTTACTTTACATAACACATATAGCGATTTAATTACATGGATCACTAAAGTTACATTCCAGAAATTGGATAGGGATCATGACAAAATTTTAAGAAGATTTATTTTAATTAGAATTAAATGCAGTTAATTACATTATTATGTGTCATGGTTTCATGCTGAAATGTGGTTCGGTAGGTTGCAGTTTGACATCTTGTGGGACCTAGACATTTTCTTAACATCTTGTGAATTGGGTAATCGTATTAAGCCATAATGTAGTTTCTTTGAAAATGAATATTTCCTGTGAACAAGTAATTGTGATTTGTTAGCTCTACACTGGAATTTAACGTGTTGTGGGAATTTAACCTATGTATTAAATAATTGCCATACTTTGGCTCAAGAAAATGTTATGGATAGGCTTTTTAAGTTTCATCCAAAGCTTTACAGATGGGATGGGGTAAAAAGAGGAATATGGAGGTAAGTTCGTGCAAATGAGAGGAAACATAATGCTCAAGGGCAAGGAAAGAGGGGAAAAATAATAATCCTGTTGTAGTGATCAGCCTTTATATTTATGGTCCAGCTTGTTTCTCTAATTCAGGAACATGAAAAAAAACATAAAATATTGTGATTATTGTATGTGTTATTAGGAACAGGGATATGTTATCAATTCCCCCACCCAAAACCCCCTAGGAACAATGTACTGTAACGTTAATTATAGTTAAACATGCAAGATAACTGAAAAAAATCATTTGTCAAAAACAATATTTTAAAAAAGGTAACACATTTATTCTAAAAAGGAGCCTTTTATGCAGCATGTCACATCAGTAAAAAAGACACATCTTTTTCCAATTAAAGGGAGAAGAAAAGATTATTTTTTTTCATTCCATGATACAGTACAAACTCAAGTGTTTACAAGCTTCAGAATAAGAAAATTCCCCACTGCTACAGCTATTTAGCAGCTGTGTTAATCAAAGACTGCTTGCAATAAGAAATTAAAAGTCCCTAGCCCTGACCTTGTATGAAAGTATGAATCAGCAAAAGAAAAATGAGAGTCTCTGCATTATCACATCCTAGAAGATATTAACACCCTTTTACTATGTAAACAGCAAAAACAAAATGTCTCTAAATTCCCAGATAATGACATGGCACAGATTTGTATCATGGATAGAAAATTCTCCTCCTTACTAAGATGATAGTTTCTGTAACTGCAAGATTCAGTACAAAAATCTTACAGTAAGTTAACTATTTATGTTTACTTATCATTTTTTTGCCTATAAAATGCTACTTGGGCTGAGAGCCACAGAGGCAGTTTTCGGACTCAACCTGGCTTTATATCTATTCTATATTTTCAATATGAATAGAATAGAATAGAATAGAATAGAATAGAATAGAATAGAATAACAAAATTGGAAGGGACCTTGGAGGTCTTCTAGTTCAACCACCTGCTTAGGCAGGAAACCCTATATACCATTTCAGACAAATGGTTGTCCAATCTCGTCTTTAAAACCTCCAGTGTTGGAGCATTCACAACTTCTGGAGGCAAGTTGTTCCACTGATTAATTGTTCTAACTGTCAGGAAATTTCTTCTTAGTTCTAGATTGTTCCTTTTCTTGATTAATTTCCATCCATTCTTCTTGTCCTGCCCTCAGATGCTTTGGAGAATAGCTTGACTCCCTCTTCTTTATGGCAACCCCTAAGATATTGGAACAATGCTATCATGTTACCCCTAGTCCTTCTTTTCATTAAACTAGACATACCCAATTTCAGCAACCGTTCTTTATATGTTTTAGCCTCCAGTCCTTTGATCATCTTTTTTGCTCTTCTCTGCACTCTTTCTAGAGTCTCAACATATTTTTTACATCATGGTGACCAAAACTGGATGCAGTATTCCAAGTGTGGCCTTACCAAGGCATTATAAAGTGGTATTAACACTTCACGTGATCTTGATTCTATCCCTCTGTTAATGCAGCCTAGAACTGTGTTGGGTTTTTGGCAGCTGCAGCACACTGCTGGCTCATATTTAAGTGACATATCAAACACTCAGAATAGAGCTGGAAGGGACCTTGAGATCTTCTAGTCCAGCCCCCTGCTCAGGCAGGAGATCCTATACCATTTCAGACAAGTGGCTGCACAGTCTCTTCTTAAAAACCTTCAGTGATAAAGAACCCACAATTTTTGAAGGCAAGCTGTTCCACTGGTTAATTGTTCTCACTATTAGAAAGTTTCTCCTTAATTCCAGGTTGCTTCTCTCCTTGATTAGTTTCCATTCATTGTTTCTTGTCTTGCCTTCTGTTGCTTTGGAAAATACGTTGACCCCTCCTCGTTATGTCTGCCCCTCAAATACTGGAATACTACTATCACAGTGGTTCTCAACCTGTGGGTCGGGACCCCATTTGGGGTCGAACGACCATTTCACGGGGGTCACGCCTCTGGCACCCGGTGATGTATAAGTGGTTGGGGGTCACCACAACATGGGGAACTGTATTATGGGGTCGCGGCATTAGAAAGGTTGAGAACCACTGTACTATCATGTCACTCCTAGTCCTTCTTTTCTCTAGACCAGTGGTTCTCAATCTTTTTAATCCGCGACCCCAACCGGTTGTAAGTCAAGGACTACTCAACCGGTCGTAAGTCGAGGACTACCCAACCGGTCATAAGTCAAGGACTTTCCCTGCCCGGGAGCACCGCGCATGCGTGGTGCCGCCCCCTGCGCCAGCCGAGGCATAGCTGGCAAGGGGCAGCGACAGTGCAGGGCAACCACCGGCTGGACCACCAGCTGGCCCAGCCCAAGGAAAGTAAGGCACCCGCCGGGCCCCACACGCACCAGCAACCCTCCCTGCGCCCGCTGGCCTCCCACCTCCCACCCCTGGCCCTCTTTTACTTACATTTTTAGTAGTTGCTCAGCAGGGAGGGATGGAAACTTCCAGACAGTTCACCTTTGCTGCAGACAACTTGCAGCACCGTTTGCAGAATGGGACTTTTGGCGGGCTCAGCAGGGCAGAGACAGCCTGGACAATTCCTATTTGCTTTTGAAAGCCAATAGAATTAGACTCTATTCAAGAGAGTCTATTCTATTGGCTTTCAAAAGCCAATAGAATAAAAGGGAATAGCACAGCTAAGGAAAAGGGGAAAAATGGCGGACTGTTGCTTGGCGACCCCCGTGAAATGATCATTCGACCCCAAATGGGAGTCGTGACCCACAGGTTGAGAACTGCTGCTCTAGACTAGCCTTATCCAATTTCTGGAACTGTTCTTCATAGTCCTATTTTTCTAGCTTACCAAGAAATAGGTTGTGATCTACTCTGTCAAATACCTTACTGAAATCTAAGTATATTATGTTCACAGCATTTCTAACATAATGATTTTTAAAATCTTTATTAACTTTAACTTTATTATACCACAAATGTACATGCCACCTAAATCTTACTTTGTTTCCTCCAACTACAAAAACCTTCTATTTGTCATCCAAATTAATTTGTCTTTCATTCAAGCTAAAGAACAAGCAGCAAAGTACAACAAACCCAGTCTGCCTCTTTTCTTTGCATCTTGTGACACCTTGCATTTAACTCATGGCTTTTCTCCTTGCCATTCAAGTTCAGATATGTCCATTGTTTAAATGGTGTGTCAGTTCTCAAAACAGGTATACCCTGAAACAAAAATAACATTCTAGATAAAACTTTCATTTTAATCATAGCAATTCTACCTAGGATTAACAATAGCATTTTCTCCCATCTCAACATATTTTTTAAACTTCATTCTAGGTTTTAACAATACAGTATTTTGAAGTAACATACAGTTCATATTTGTCAAAGTGAAACCCAAATATTTTACTTTCTTTTCAGTTTTGAGACCTTTATTCATCCATTATGTTTGATCTTGTATTTTCATATTTTTATTAACAACTTTGTCTTATGTTTATTAATCTTAAAATCTGCTAACACAACAATTTTTTAAAATTTACCCATTAATGTTTCAGTTCCTTTAAAAGATCTTCCAAGAACCAACATAAAGTCATTTGCAAAGGCTCTTATAAGTCTCTTTTTAAACTCTTTATTCTCACAGTCATATTATCCTGTCTTATATATCCATTATTTTAAGAACCGGTGGGGATGGGGTGGTACAGAGGCTTAATGATGCCAGAAATGATCTGTATTCTGGTGGATTGGAACCCAGCTCCGTGAGATGGAGTAAGCTCCCATCACTTGACCCCTAACTCCTGCCAACCCAGCAGTTCAAAAGCAGGCAATATTGCAAGTAGCTAAATGGCTACCATTTTAGTGGGGAAAAAACCTAGCTGCATTTGTGTGCATGGAGAGTGGAAGCCAGCACTGGACCTTGGCCAGACATGAGGCATTATGACACGAGGTAAGTGGACCCTGGCAGAGGAGCTGCAAGAGCCGCAACCCAAGTGCCACTAGCTAATTGGGTGCACAAGCACCCAATGGAATGAACTAGCAATCTAGGTTGTCAGGATGTGTCTAACATGTGTAGATTTCCCTGATATTGTATGCCATATGCTAAATAAATAAATATATTTCAGGAACCAAAATATACAGGAAAAGGAGTAGTGGGGAGCCTTTATCCTATTCCTTCTTGTATTTCATATAGTTTTATTAGATCTCTGTTAACAATTATATTTGCTTTTTGCGTAGTGTAAATTTATTTTACACTACACAGAAATTAGCAGACATTAGTAGAATCTGCAGTACATATTATTCCAGAGTGTTGGATTGGCAACAGCTATATAACATGATGTCTTGATTCTTGTCATAAACTCTTGTCTTATAACTCTTGTCTCAAGGAATGAAAAAAATGGACCAGGCATGTCCCAAAGGTAAATATCACTAAATTTATGTGAAGTGTGAACCATAGAATCTAAATCAGTGGTTTTAGAATCAAAATAGTTCAGAGGAACCTTCCTCTATTTTATAAAAAAAAGTCCTGGAAAAAAAAATCTCATCATGAAAATACCTCTCAAATTGTTTCTCTGCCATCTCTAGAACATTCACCTCTGTTCCTATCTCTAACTTCTGCTATCTCCTTTCTATGTTTTGTAGTTTCTAGACCTCAGAGGTCTCCTGAAGACTTGAAGATGCTAATGGGAAGTGTGAATCAGTTAAATGAAAGTTTTCAGAATCTTCAGTTGAAAACAGGGAAGCAGTTACCTTTCAAAGGAGACATCCTGGACCAAATTTGGAGCCTGCAAGACATGCTTCAGAATCATTCTGACTCTCTGCTAATGTTGAGCAGCTCACTTCAGAAGTTGGAAGGGGCACTCAGGAGCCTGCAGGCGCAGGCATCTCAGGCAGATCGAGTCCTTTCTGGCCTACGCGATAGCCTGAGCCAGCAAAATAATATGGCACAAATGGAAATCTACAAGCTTGCTGTAGAGGGAAATAGTAGCCGTTTGCTTTTGAGGCATCATGAGGACTTACTCTCTAAGCTGGCGTCTCATGTGGAGAGCTTGAATGACCAACTGACAGAGGTAGGTGGGCAGGTGGGTAGCATGAACCGGACTCTGTCTTATGATGTGGGAATCCACCATACCCGTATCCAGGACCTGCAAGTCCTCATCAGCAATGCCTCAGAAGATGCTCGGCAGATGCGCTTTGTCCACATCGCCATGGAACAGCAGCTCAAACATGAGCTGGCCATTCTGAACAATGTGACCGAGGATCTGAGGCTCAAAGATTGGGAGCACTCCATTGCTTTGAAGGATATCTCAGTGATACGAGGTAAGGAGTTCAGCAAATGTAATTGCCTCTTGGATTCAGGTGTAATTCAAGGTGCTAGTTGTCAAACTGAGGGCACTTCATGACTCAAGGCCTAAATACCTATGTGACCATCTTCTCTGGATAGAATCTGCCTGCCCAGTGAGATTAGAAAGAATGGGCTTCCTGAGGGTCTCTTATTTGAAGAGATGTCATCTATAGGGATCATGTGGGTGAGTCTTCACAGTGATGGCTCCCTTCTTTGGAACAGCTATTCCTCATTATTTTATCTTATTCTAGTTGAATGGGCTTCTGAAGGGCCACGAAGACCTCGACCTTTAGGAATGCCTTTGGGGATGTGGAGGTTTAGCCTGCCCTATTTGGTTGGTACTATCATGATACATTGGTGGTGTTTATGTGTTGGATGTCTTTAACTTTATTGTGCCATTCTGTAAGCCCATTTGGAACCTGTGAGAACTTAGTAGCTATATGCTTATGTAGCTTGGAACATAATAGTAAAGCTACATAGAATGCATTCAGCTAATCTTTGTACAAAATATATGAGCCATGGTGGTGAACTGATTAGAATGCAGTATTGTAGGCTAACTCTGCTGACTGCCAGGAGTTTGATGCTGACCACTTAAGGTTGATTCAGCCTTCCATCCTTCTGAGATCAATATAATGAGGACCCAGATTGTTAGGGACAAAATGCTGACTCTTAAACCATTCAGAGAGTGCTGCAAAGTACTATGGAGCAGTACATAAGTCTATGTGCTATTGCTGTTGCTAAGCTCCAGCACATTAGAAAGGTAGCATATACATTTTTATAATAAAATATGTTTTGACCATTCCAAGTTAATCATGGACCATATCATAGAGGTTTAAAGTGAAGTCTCATCCTCTGCATAATATATGTATTATTAATTAACTTAATCTGGAATTATATCCCCCCCCCCGAGATCCATATGGCTCTCCACTGGTAACATTCTAGCCCACGGGTGTCAAACTTGATTGCATCACATCAAGTATCTTGACGTATCGTGACATTTTTTGCCTTTGCAGAACTGGGGTAGGCATGGCCTGAGCAAGACACATCCGGCCTGGGAGCCACCAGTTTGATACCCCTGTTCTAGCCATTCTCCCATGTTTGGGGGCAGAATGAAAATTTACCCCTGTGTTTGCATTTTCTTTGGTTGTATATTTTTTCTGGGACTGCTCATGATTCTTTTTTATGTTTTGTAATTTTTGAACTTTTAATTTTAAGACTTCCAGAGTTACTGGTAGTTGGCTGGCCACATATACGTTGTATACATTAATCAATCAATAACTTGTAACTATGGGAGCAACATTTCTTAAAATCAGGGACAAGGGAAAATAAGGTGAGAACACTGAATAAGTCAATGTGAGGACAAAAAACATTTTTTAAAATTCTTGTTTGGATTTTTGACATCATTGGGTAGCTGATAATTAGCTATGAGGTGCCATCAAGAAAATATATTCATATTAAAAGTATTGTTCCCAATCATTTCTGGTTGTGACATTATTATGTGACAAAGAGATCCCCCCCCCTCCATATTGCCTATATGACCAGTGGTTCTGAACAGAGAAATTCTGTTTCAGTTTACAAGAAAAATTAAAGGGAGAAATGCTTCCTTTGCAACTAGCTTCATGCTCACGGGAACTTTGCCACCTAGTGGCAAGACTTCATGTGTTTGGTCTTTTTTTCTAGAACAAAATGTAATTATGGATATTTGACAAAATAGTTCTAGTATTGTTGTCCTGGTCCATGGATTCAGATGCTGATCAAATTCTAGATTAAGTTATGCTTGAAATACTAGCAATTTGATCAAACAGTTAAATCCATCAAATGTTCTGTTTGTTATGTATGTGTAATACGTTTTCCCCTCACTTTCTTCCCAATGGCCAATGTGGCTTAATATGATTTTCACCAAGAAGTTGACTTTGGGTTTTGAATTGGCATTAATTGCTTAGGGATAAATCATTCTGTCAGCTTCACACATGATCATTCATTCTGTCTCCATCATATTTTTTAGGGCTATTTCCAGATGGTGTCAATTTCACACATGTTACCCATAAATCCACTTAATCTAATTTCCAGACTACAATGCAATATTTTGAAATGCACAAAAATACACAAATATATATCAAAATGGATTTCCTGTCACAGTATGTTTTTATAAATGTATTTCACCCAAATCATTCATTTATGGATATTTTTTCTTCAAATATGGCTTTTAAAAAAGTTTTGGTAAAATTTTGAAGGTGAAAACTGCACCTAAAAATCTAGAGAAGCACAGAATTGGAAGGAAAATTACATTACAAATTTCACAATAGTCCAGGAGCTAACAAGTCATTTTAATCATTAGTTATGAAGAATTAAAATTTTCAAGCATTCTTAAAATCTCCTGTTCAACTTTCCATATACTTTCACCCTCTTAGTATGCTAGCCTACAATATTTAGAATCCCTAACAACTTGGCCGTTATCTACGATTCCTGGTGGATACTACATTGTGAAAAACCATTCTATTTTACCAATTCCCATTCAATTTTTTTAAAAATTGAATACATATAGGAGATATCACACATATGCATAGTAAATAACTGTTGAGTCCTGTTGTTTTTCTTGTTTTGTTTGCTTTTGAGCAAGTCAACTTTTCAGTGATCTTGTTGAAACTGACAGTTTTTATATTTCCCAAGAAAGTACATTGTTTCATTGTCTCAAAACACAGAGGTAGAACCTGAAATTTTGCTGTTTGTCTTTTCAATCAGTCAATCATCTATGCAAGCAGCAAGTTGGGCAAATGAGTTATAATGTAAATAGCACAAAAACTGTTAATCCTTTCCCCTCACACCAAAACCCTAATCCAAGTTCCACATCCTGTGCTTTTTTAACAACAACAACAATAACAACAAGCATTTAACAGATGGCCCTGTTTAAATTGGTTTACAGCAAGAGTGGCCAACTGCAGCCTTAATGCTCTGTGTGGTTACAAATTTCTCTTTTGCAGCCTTTGGCTGACAGTGTGATTGCCAAACCTTAATGGCATATTTTTTCATTATTTTGATATGGAAAGAACCCCAAACTGTGGCATACTCCTCATATATGATGAACAGTATTGTAAAAAGAAAGGACATAGCTACCATAGATAAATGGTAGCTATGGTGGCTCAGTGGTTACAATGCAATATTGCAAGCTAACTCTGCCCATAGCCAGGAGTTCAATCCTGAGCGGCTCAAGGTTGACTCTGCCTTCCATCCTTCCAAGGTTGGTAAAACGAGGACCCAGATTGTTGGGGACAATATTCTGACTCTGTAAAACGCTCAGAGAGACCTGTAAAGCACTGTGAAGCGGTATAGAATTCTAAGTGCTATTGCTTTTTCTCTGTATTTACTGTTCTGGATGTAGATTGTGACCGTGTTTTTTAGTGGAGAACAATCCCATCATAACATTTCCCCATTTGCTAGCTTCCTATTTCAAAGAGGAGTAGGTTTCAGAAAGATGAATTCAGTAGAGCTACAGAAAGCTGGCTATCATTTTACAACAATCACTCAGTTCTGCTCATCTTGCTGATGGTTTACAGCAGGGGTAGGCAACCTTGGCTCTTTTATGACTCGTGGACTTCATGGCTGGCTCAGGAATTCTGGGAGTTGAAGTCCACGAATCATAAAAGAGCCAAGGTTGCCTACCCCTGGTTTACAGGATTATGGTAAGCACTCTACTTGGGGCTGCCTATGAATATGATTTAGAAACTACAATCAGATAATGGGTCAGATTGTTTAACAGAATGACACCTATTCTTTAAGAGCTGCATTGGTTTCCAGTAAATTTCCAGATACCTGTCAATATGCTACCTATATAGGTACTTCTCAACTTACAACCATTCATTTAATGACCGTTTGAAAGTACGATAAGTTTGAAAATGTGACTTTTGACTCATCCCTGAACTTATGACTATTGTAGCATCCCTGAGGTCACATGATCAAAATTAGGGTGCTTGTCAACTGGCATGTATTTATGACAGTTGCAATGTCGCCTGATTGCCATTTGCAACCTTCCCAGTTAGCTTCCAATAAGCGAAGCCAATGGCCAAAGATGAATTTGCTTAACACAGCAAAAAAGGTGCAATTCACTTAATGACCTCATTGCTTAGCAGTGGAGATTCCAGTCCCAATTGTGATTGTAAGTTAAGGACTATCTATAAAACCCTTTAGGGTTCAGATTTACAGTTCTTGTAGAAATCTCTGCTCTGAGTGAAATTTTCCTATTTTGTGCACTCTGATTGGGAGAGTACTTCTGATTCCACTTCCCTAGATGGTGTCGAAACAGGAACAGAGAGACAAGACTTTTCCATGGCTGTCATAACTCTTTGGAATTAAAGAGTAAGATCCCTCTCCTTTCTGTCATTTAAGAATCTGGTAACAAACCATTCTTTTCCGTTGGTGACAGAAGTGGTAATGCTATCTATCGTGTTCTGAGGACTATGATGTCAATCTTTTACAGTGATTATGCTCTATAGATTGATGATGTTATGGTTTTATATTGGTTTAGCTTTTTGTGTTTTCATTACTGTGACTGGCCTAGATTGTGGCAGGGTAGAAATGCTACAAAAAGAGAAAGCAAAAGAAAATGAATGCTTAAATACAAGCAGGAGCTTAGACAGTATCTTGATACCAGAAATAAGTTGCTCTGGCTGAGGATTGTCCATGTCATGGAGCAAAATGATTGGCCCTTGTGAATTAGATGACTAGTACTGCCTGCTCCATGGTGCTATTGGAATACAGAGATCAGTCTGTCAGATTTGGTCTGCCGTCCTTGCATTTTCCCACCCTCTTCTTGTTTCCCTGAATGATTAGACCCTGCACCTTATCCCTCCCCTGCCTCAGGCTGCTAAATATGTATTTCTGAATATATGATTCTGACCCTTAAACCAGGGGTGGGGAACAATGGTCCTTTTATGACTTGTGGACTTCAACTCCCAGAATTCCTGAGCCAGCATGCTGGCTCAGGAATTCTGGGAGTTGAAGTCCACAAGTCATAAAGGGGCCATAATTCCCGGCTCTGCCTTAAACCAAGTGTTGTTTTAGCCTCCTAAAATGTGACATCTTCTGCACTGTATATTTATTTACTTCACAGGCTAAATTCCAGAGCATAAAAAAAAAAGGATCACAGGGGCTAGGGATGGGAATGTAGACAAAATCATCAGAGAGAGGTCAAGTTCTAAAAAGAGAAGACTGCTTTGGGACTAAAACTTGATAGAATGTGATTGAAATGGATTAACTTTGGACAGGAAACTGACTGGTTGCTCCAGATGACAGAACCATTAAAATATTGCAGATGATAAGAGGCCCTGGTACTCAGCTGGTAGGACCTTCAGCTGAGATTCATGAGTCTGATTGCCCCTGAGAATCCCAAATGCAGCTGATGGTTTCTTTGCTAAACTTTGACAGTTATAACATGAAGCCATACACCAATACTTTTTTTCCACATTCTAGGGCCACCAGGACCCAAAGGGGATCAAGGCAATGAAGGAATAGAAGGTGAACCTGGCCGACCTGGTATGCCTGGATTGCAAGGTAATGTGTTATTATTCAAAGGGCTTGTGTGAATCCTGTGCTGTTACTGAGCAGAGACTCAGAAAGTCCAAGCTGTCTCAGTCCTTGTGATTGCCCTGAGGAAACCCTAAAAGGAAAAAAAAAAAACAACCCCTCTCCCTAATTTAAGTGGCGTTGTCTGCTAAAAGGAGATGGTAAGATGACTGGAAAGATCCCTCTTTGCTCAAGATCCACAGCGGTTCAATGGACAGAGAATCTGATCTGATTAAAAAGCTGTTTCCAGGGCAAAATAGGTGGCATTAAGATTTGAGCCTTTTTTTAAAAAAAAAAAACCCTGCTATTATAGAATTGTAATAGCGTGTATCGTACTCTTGAAGCAAATTTTTCTCTCTGCTCCATGCTTTAATTTGATTATATGCAATTCCTCTTGATTGTGTTTGATTGCCTGAAATTCCTCTTCATGTTTTTATTTTAGCAAACAATAGACATGTAAAAGATTGTTGTGGCATTTGTGGATCATCCTTAGTTTATATTGGCACTGCATCATTAGCAACTAATTCTTAGATGCATTTCAATTGCAGCAACAGGGAAGTGAGAGAAATGTTTGGTACTTGAAGGAGGGTGGGGTTCATTTTGTGGGTTTTTAGTGAGCCTCTGAAGATTTCAAGAAACATTTCTCCCCTCTTTTGAAACCACTGTTTGTAAAGGGAAATTAAATCAAATCCCTGAAAGAGATTTGCAAGCTAAATAGAAGGTTATGTTATATATGTTCTTCAAGCTTCTGGCAAAAGCACCAGGCCATTATTAACTGGCTTATAATTGGCTTAAATTTCTGCTAGAACTAAGACAGAGAGGCTCTGGAGAATCAGTTGCCTTGAGATATATGGAAGCAGTCCTTTCGCTATGTGCAGCCACTATTTTAAAGCAGAGACTGCCCAGGGTTTAAGAAGCCCTCTTATCTGGGAATCCTAAGGGAGATTTCTCCAGCTCTTCTGGGAATCCCTTTGTTGAAATAAAATTCAATTCAGAAATAATTATTCCTGCACTCCTTGTGAATTCCTTTTAATCATCAAGATGATCTGAAAGCAGCCAAAACCAGAAGAAACTATGTTGTAAACCAGGGGTAGTCAACCTTGGCTCTTTTATGACTCGTTGACTTCAATTCCCAGAATTCCTGAGCCAGCTTAGGAATTCTGGCTCAGGAATTCTGGGAGTTGAAGTCCACGAGTCATAAAAGAGCCAAGGTTGGCTACCCCTGTTGTAAACAAAGACCATAAAATATAGCTTAACAGAATAACAGAGTTGGAAGGGACCTTGGAGGTCTTCTAGTCCAACCTCCTGTTCAAACAGAAGATTCTATAGCAATTCAGATGGATGGTTGTCCAATCTCTTCTGAAAAATCTTCAGTAATGGAGCACCCACAACTTCTGAAGGCAAGCCATCCCATTGATTAATTATTCTAATTTAATTATCAGCTTAAACATCTTTCCCAAACACACAAACATGGTGTCCCAAAATCAACACACACAAAAGGGAGGAAGATCTGTTCACCAGAGCTGCATCTCCACCAGAATAAACATTTCAAAGAGCACATTCACACACCTCACATTTATATTTATATTATCTATAAACATTACCAACCTCAAACCCCCAAAATGTAGCTGCTTTGGGTGCAGTTTTAATGCTCTCGAATAAACAGCCACCTTTTCAAACAGCGTGTCTAGTATTATTCTTACGCAACCTTAGCTCGGAATTGGACATCATTTTCACTAAAAATCCTGGCATCAAGACTTCAATAACTGTAGAAGATTCTAGGGCAGCGGTTCTCAACCTGTGGGTCGGGACCCCATTTGGGGTCGAACGACCATTTCACGGGGGTCACCAAACAACGCAGTCTGCCATTTTTCCCCCTTTTCCTTAACTGTGCTACTCCCTTTTATTCTATTGGCTTTTGAAAGCCAATAGAATAGACTCTCTTGAATAGAGTCTAATTCTATTGGCTTTCAAAAGCCAATAGGAATTGTCCAGGCTGTCTCTGCCCTGCTGAGTCCACCAAAAGTCCCATTCTGCAAATGGTGCTGCACCAGTTGAGTAGTCCTCGACTTAGGACTTGTTGAGTAGTCCTTGACTTACGACCAGTTGGGGGTCGCGGCATTAAAAAGGTTGAGAACCACTGTTCTAGGGCAACATTTCCCAACTTCGGCAACTTTAAGATGTTTGAATTTCAGTTTCCAGAATTTCTCAGCTACTTTATGAAGACAAGACAAGAGACAAGACAACAGATAAGCTTTATGTCATTTTTTACTATGAGCACACTGGCCCACATTAAAAATGAAATTCTGTTGCCTGGTCTCAAAAGAAAGAGGAAATTTGAGAGTTCACAAGGTTAATACTGTATGGAACAAAACTGTGGCCGAATCTGGATGTTCTGCTTTAGATACCACGAAGCCTCCCCCCAGAAGGTAACAAGGAAAATTCTAAAAATTCCTCAGCCTCTCTGCAGCTTTAAACTATGGACTAGTTGGATCTATGTTCTTCGTCCCACAAAGAAGTTGGCTGTAAGCCTAGAAAACCACCCTTTTTAATTTGCTGACTAAACAATCTCCTCACCACAGTACATACTAGAGGCCCAGTGCATATTAAACATGCCACCATTCTTCCCACGAAAATTGCCTCAATTATGTAGTATAGCAAATGTGTGGCAATTTCCTCACTTTCCCTCTGCCTACATGGGGTTTGGACCACTTCCATCCACCTGACTCAGTCAGTACCTCTCTTTCTCATTGTTCCTTTTGACACTTCCAAGTTTTGATCCTTTCCTTAGTAGAATTTCTTGGGGGTCCTCTCCTTATGAAAGCTGTTAGACTCTCTTCTGTTGACTGACTGATGCTCTCTGATGCCCTCTGAGCTTTCTTATTGCTTCACATAGGGTGCAGAAGCCAGATGGGCAGAGTACTATGCCACAAGGAAAAAAAACTTGTTCTGTCTCCCTTCTATCTGTTGCTTGCTCATAAGTAGTCTTTCTTTATCCCTTGTTTCACAAAGAGAAAGGCTACCCAGAGTTATCTCTTATTGTATTCCCTTATTTCCTTAGATTGCTGCTTGCGTCAAGCTACCTCTTTTTCTTTCTCCTAGCCATGACTCCAGGCTAAACTGTTTTTCTTCTGCTCCTTCCTCCTTTGGGCATCTAATTTTCTTGCACTTGGTTCCATTTATATATCTTTTTTTAACTCTTTGGTTTCATTTTTGCCTTGCCAATCCTTAATACAGCTACTTCTTGTCCAAATGTTGCTAATTCTAACTCCTGATCTAACCTTTTCATCTACAGTATGACAGGGGCCTCTGCAGCCAGAATCACTGGCTTCAAAATAGGGGCTGTAATCAAGCAAATGAATCCACTCATCCCTTTTTATTGTATCTTCAATTTCCTGGGGATTCCAGTCCCGAATGATGCCCCCAATGGTCTCATATTGATGTTAAGCAGTATGGAGGACATACTCTACTTGGAATTGAATGGGACTTAGTTCTGGGTAGATATGTGTTATTTTTTGGAAATACAGGTGTGCTGGGATGTGAAAATTTACAAGAGAGCCATGAAATGAAATGTTCAATCAAGCCCTGCAAAGCAAACAGCAGCATATTTATAATGTTTCCTGTGACAACTCAGCAAAGACATGGTTAGTGAGCACTGTAATTACTAAGCAAGCCTATTTAGTGCAGTCTAATAGTTCCACAATTAGAAGAGATACATGGCATGCAGGTTAGGCTGCTAGTTTTTATTATTCTTTGTAAAGCATTATGAATGCATTTTTTTAAAAAAAGCAAACTGCAAATGTCTGAGACTTGTTCTTCTTGTTTTTTTTCCTTTCATCTTGAATGTAGGGTATCCTGGTGAAAAAGGACAACGAGGGCCAAAAGGGGACAAGGGAGACATTGGCCAACGTGGGCTACCTGGCCTCCGTGGAATGGCAGGTATTAAATTTGCTGCTTGTTGATGCTCTGATAACAAAACTGCATACAAAACCACCATAATTCCAAAAGAAGTTTTGTCTTCCCTGCAAAACTCTAGGTGAACAAAGTTGTTGATTTCTGATATAGATAAAAACTATGCCTGCAGTTCTCCATTTATTATTTCTGTAGCCTAAATGATTGCCTATGTTAAAAAACTTGAAGTGAACTATTATTATGAAAACATTCACATTGGAATTTGAATTCAAATTTGCATTTGGAATTTGATGTTGAAATCTGGCAGCAAATTGAATTCCCAGTTGGGATCTTGTTAGGGCTTTGGTTACTTAAATTAGCACGATCAGTCTGAAAATATTACATTTGATTGCATGTTAGAAATTAGGAACAATACAGTTTGCTATGTTGTTGGAAGCTAAATATTAAATATAGTATTAAAGCTAAATATTAAATATTACTGTACAAAAAGATACATACACAGTAAGCATATCCCAGTGCCGTTTATCACCTTAATCTACAGAGAACTGGGGATGAGCTAGCTCTGTTTACAAGCAATTTGCTGCTTCCTATTTCACACTGCATAGATAACTTCTATGTTCAAATGAACCACAGCTTTACAAATCTCTTACAGCTAAAATGTAGATTCAGAATAAAAATGCTTTCCTGAAGCTCAGCTGTTTTACATTTAAACTGCTGGAAGAGTTTGTCCTTTACCTTCTTATGGATTAAATGTTGGTTTTCCTGATATGCTATTGGAAAGGAAATTGATATATCCTGTAAATAATAATGTATAGACACAGATATTACAACTCCTCTACCATTCCTACTGAGGTTTCACATGAATCCCCCACTATCTCAGAAGTCTTTCCTTCTTACTGGTTAGGCTCCAACTTGATTTAACCTTGCAAAGTGTCCATGTTCTGGATTCCATGACACAAAAACATTTTGATAAAGTGGAGACCTAAACTAGGAGAATATTTATTTATTTATTTGTATCCTACCTTTATAATTTTTACAAATAACTCAAGGTGGCAAATATATCCAACATACTTTCCTCTTTCTATTTTCTCCACAACAACCCTGTGAGGTGAGGTGAGTTGAGAGTGACTGGCCCAAGATCATCCAACTAGCTTTCATGGCTAAGACGGAACTTGAACTCATGATCTCCAACTTTCTAGTCTGGTGCCTTAACCAACAGATCAAATGGAAAACAGGCAACATTTTTTTTAACTTTCTGGCTGCAATCAAAGGATTGGTGCTTTTTTTTTATTTAAGTAAGTGGCACTGTGTTGTTGTGGTTAAGCCCATAGCTTCCACATCCTTCTTGGAGGGGATCACTGCCTCTTGCTTCCCCTTCTCCCCTGCCCATTGGTGATTGCCAGCAATGGGCAGGAGATAAAAAACATAAGATCAGAGTCAATTTTCTTTTGATATGAGCCAAGCAATTCTCTTTTAACCACACAGTCATATTTTGGTTTTCTTTTTTTTTCTCCCTAAACCCAAGTTTGGGTGGGTGGCATGGTTCACAAAACATTTTAGGTGTTTCAGTGGTATTGAAGGCCAGATCCTATACAAATATAAGAAACATATTTCTGGATCAGACCAGCAGTTCCATCCAGCATAACATTCTGATTCCAATATCAACCTGTCAGAAGCTTCTGAAAAAGCATACAGGTGGGGCAGAGTTGTAGCTTCTGATTTATTTGGAGGCTTCCAGTCCTACTCTGTTTAAGCTAAATCATGGCTCTCTTGTAGCATTAAAACAGCAGGAGGAGCTGAAAAGGTAAGATAGATCATCTTTCTCCCTCCCTCCCCCTATCTTTTAAGCCCTTCATTAAGGTGATGGCAACACAGCTTCCTTGCTCCCCTCTTGCTCACAGCATCTGGAATCCCATAAAATGCAATCTGGGTACTGCAAACTGACAAATCTGGGGATGGAAGAATGAACAAATGGGCAGAAGGAAAACAGTCTGAGAGGGTGTTTTTAAGATTTTTAAGATGGCATGCTAGCAATGAACTCTTAAGCTAGGGAAAAGAAAGACCATCTGGCTTGGCTCTGTTCCCAGGATGTAAGTCTGAATTCCCTACATAAAAATTTCCTGATAGGCCCCCACTGCAGCTATTAGGTACACAAAACAGCTGAATCTATCCATTATATATGTGTGGCTACTTGCCAACCAGCCCTTGAAATTCAACTTCTTATCAGAACAATCTCTTGGAAGGTAAAGCCAATGAGGGCGGTTTGCTTGAGGTCAGAGCTGGCCTTGCAAGTGCTGGATTTAACATATTCTAATTTGTTGGAACTTCTTGAAGTGGAGGCATTTTCTAAAATGAAAATTGCAGCATTCTCGAGCCAAGAATGCTGTGCGTGCCCTCATTGAAAAAAAAAGTGAGAACTTAAAAGGAACCTACAGTTGGTTTAGGCCAGAGGTACACCTAATCGAGCAACCAGATGACTTGAAAGATCCTAGGCGGGTTTGGGAGGTGGGGGCAAGGCTCTCTCATGCTGTTCCTCCCTGGCAATTCAATATACTGAAACATGGAAGTAATGCAGTCATCATAATGAGTAGCTTTTGGTTGTGCTCTCCTCCTCCTGCTCTTCTTCCTCTGTGAGTTTGTCTAATTCTCTTTCAGAATTCTAGCTTAAGAACTGTATGAATTAATATTTCCTATTGCCTCTTTGGATAATATCTCAATTCTAGCATTATAAGAAAAAAAAGAAAAAATTACCCTATTTACTTACTGTACTTCATACTTTGCATCAATTTGCACACATCTGTGCAAATAACATTTTGCCTGTTACAGTATTGTTCTTATTTTCTAAACTAAAAAAGCTTCCAAAATCTACATCCTTTCCACGTGGAGGAACTAATCAAACCTGTAATCATTTTGGGTTGATCTTTTTTTCCTCTTTATCAGAAATAATCTTGTTCAGAAACATAGTTTTGCATGTCTGCTCACTGTTTACCATCAAGAGCAAGGGAGAAAAATTGCACAGCTGTTCTTCCTTGGCATAGGATTCCACAAAATTACTGCCTCCAACCACATGGTCTACTGAATCCAGTGTCATCCAATTTGCTTGTCAGCTGTTCCTACAGATCTTTGGAGATCTAATATGTGGCTGAAGACTGGCTTTGAATTTTTATATAATAAAGAAATGCAAGTGCTGGACCCTTATTTATACCTACTTTGCTGTTTAAAAATGGCTGTTTACTAAATAAAATGTTCAAATAAATAAGATGATTTTACATCTATTGGAAATAAGCAAGAGAGGTGAATGGCTTCCCTTGAAAAGATGAGGTTGCCATGCACAATATCCGTCTGAGCACTAAGTTCATCTGCATCTGAATCTGCTTAGTCTAATTCCTCTTTGCAGAATAATGTCTGAGAGTAAATCATAAAGGCCATAAAACTGAATAGGGCTATTTTGAGTTCAAGTCCAATTCTGCACTGCATAGGAAACCCAATTAAAGCATCCCAGATGGATGTTTGCAGTAGCACAGATCTATTATTCCATGCCCTACTTTCTGGAATAATGCAAATTAAGCTATGACTCTATGTAACTTCCTTTCAGGTTCTTAGAGAATGTCATCAGGACTTCTGTCTAGTTATCTCAAGGGAAAACACTTCACATCCCTGCAATCTCTTTTCATAAGTCTAAGTTTTTAATGCTCTGCATATCCTCATTACTGTTTCCTAAATCTGTTCAAGAACATAGGGCAGTCAGAAAGATCTACAGTTTTGCATTTCACCCGCCATTTTGTCCTGTCTGCAGCGTTATTGGGGTATATGCCTATGGCTCGCATGTCTTAGAACAGGGGTCCTCAACCTTGGCAACTTTAAGACTTGTGGACTTCAACTCCCAGAATTCCTCAGCCAGCAAAGCTGAGTTGATGTCCACAAGTCTTAAAGTTGCCAAGGTTGAGGACCCCTGTCTTAGAATAAGATTCTATATTCCAGTCTGTAGAAGCCACTATATTTGGAAGTGAACCAAGGAAGCTCTTTGAATTTAGAAATAAAGTACAAGTTAAAATTAAGTGAGTTATAGAGATGCATGCAGATTGAATAAGTGCTTCTCAGCAGCCAGAAAAGTTCTTATTGGTAATTTGGGAAATATGGTCAATTTGGTTTTTATTTTGGTTTGAGTTCCTCATTATAAAATAAGAATATTAGCAAATATACTCACATCCTATGAAGGTGAACTAGATAAATTTTCCTGAATATTTTACATAGCAATGCTTTTGAAAAAAAAATACTTTTAAAGACCTGGGTGACCGAGAATGTCCATAGACATTTACAGTACTATTAAAGAGATGTCCTTGGAAAAACAATTGCTGCTAGCCATTGACTTTTTTAATGCCATTTTGATTGTTCTCAATCTGTCTTCAGGGGATAGAAAGAGAGATAAAAGTTTTGGGAAATGAGAGAACCCTGCAGACTGCTGAACCCTCTGCCAATGCAAACAGACACGGGTAACACCCTGAGGCCAAGATAAACTTGAATAGTAAGAAGGGAATTCAGCTGGGTTGTTCGTAACACTTTTCCCAGACTCAGGGATGTCAAGCTGGGCAAATGGAGTCAGTGGTTCAAAGAAGATTTTATCTTTTGGTATTAAACCCAGATTTCAGATTCATGGTATTTACTAGATATTTGCTTTTTTAAAAAACCAAACATGATACTATTTAACTTGCTTAAATGTTTTTCTTATGGAAGTACAGAGATAAATTTTGGCTTTGACGCATGTGACTGTTATGGATTTTCACTGCTGCTGTTGCTTTTCTCTGTTCTCCAGAGTTGTGCAAACCTTTTTTTTTCTTTTCAGAAAATATATTTGTGGGCAACTATGAAGCTTGTATAGCATAAGATGCATGCTGGAGAGAAAGGATGGCTTTTCTGTGGCAAGATTATTCGGCTTCAAGTCTATACCCAAGACAGCTTTGGAGCCAATTGAATTCTATCTGTGCATTCACTCTGGTTCATTTTTAGCAAAGTGTACATGTTGAGTATGTAATGGTATGTGTGGGAATGACCTTGAGTGATAGGTGAAAAAACTGCAGACTAGACAATTGGGATGTAAAAGATACCTCAGCACACAAAAGCGGAGGAGGCATGGGGAGCATTTCAAAAGGGACCCTCCCTAGTCTTCTGGAGAGTAAAAGGAGAAGAGGGGGGAAAATACCTTCAGTCTTGCAAGGTACTTTTGATGGAACCTTATAACAAAGCTACCATTACCGTAGCACTCATGGTTGTGCATCTTGCCTGAACTACTGAACTCAAAGGACTAAGTAAGTAGAATTAAGCCTATTAATAGCATCTAGGATGAATGCTTAAAGTCCCAAAGAAAAAAAAATACTTTATATGTTCCAGTACAAGGTCTGCAGTTCTGAGCTGTCTAGTCTTATGACAGAAAAGAGGAGAAGAAAGGAAATAATCTCTGCAATCTGTAGGAAGCAGACTGAAAGAAAAACCAAAGTGGATAAATCTCCCAGCCAGGTAATACAGGAGAGATTAAGATAGAAAATAGGGAGTTGTTTGTTTGCTAACTCTACCACTCCATAGATTAGAATAGAATAAAAATAGCATAAAAATGGTAAAGAATTGACACTTCAGAAATAGCCTCCAATAGAAACATGGCTGGAATTTCAGTTATCATTCCTTGGGTTTTCTATATTTAATACAGAGGGTGTTTTTTTTAAAAGAAAGAAAACAAGTTTTTTTTTCTAGACACCTTAGGAGATGTAGAAATCAAAGGGGTTTTTTTGCCTCCCTTCCAACATTCTTTTGGTGCTTTGCCAGTTCTGTATTAAACTGTACAACCTGATCTAGTCAGAGAACCCCATCTGGTCAATTTCATAATGCTTGAGTTAGTTCCTCCATGCACTAGAAAATGACTGGGTTTCAGCCTCTAATGCTTCTATCAATAGTGTGTATCTTCTTTTGGCAATGTCCTATGAAAATAATATAACTGTTATTTCCATTATGCCCAGCCATGATCTATCTTAAAAGCAGACTGGTGAAAACAACAGTCTCCAGCATTTGAATGGAAAATAATACTTTAAAAAAGTTTTTTTAATTAAAAAAATAAGATGGCAAGTTGATATGCTATGCTATAAAAATGCCTATTGGTATCCAAACCATGGACCCCATAGGCATTCTTAGAAAATAGAAATAATGCTTGGATGCATTGTTGAAAAACAATAAACCAAATAGAGAACTGAGATTGTGGGAGACAAAAGCTGAGAGCAATTTTGATCCATTTTCCTTCCAATAATAGGATCTGTTTTGAATGGTCACAACCAATCATATCCCACTTTTGTGAGATTGTCCATGATATGCAAATTATTCAGGTATGCTCATGTCATGGTTCTGACAGACACAAATAAAGCAGAACTCCAAGGCTTGGAAATTCCTCAAAGAACATGTTTATTATATACTAAGTATCGGCATGTCAAAAGCGAAACCAAGTCTAAAGACACATGTGACAATGCCCCAATACAAAGTTAAGAAATCCCACCCCTAAGGCTATGCAAGCAACTAGGTTCCCCAATACATCTTCTTGGCGGGCTTTTCACGAAACACCCAGCCTGCACTCTTGAGAGCAGCTGATGATTTTGGTTCCCAGGGGACAAAAATTTATTTAGGCTAGCAAAGCACCTGGCAAACCCCCCTCCCTCCTTTCAATGTGTCAACTGAAAAAGAATAAGGAAGATGGCTGCAGCCATGCTCATTTGACAAGTTGACAGGCAACCTATTTGCCTACTCACGGTCTAATCATTTTCTATACTCATCTAAAGGGGTCCAGCATGGCATACAGTATGTCCTATATTAAAAGGGGGGGGCTTTTAGTTGATTTGAGAAATTGTACAGTACTAGGATGCTGATGGGGATGCAATTTCTAGAGCTCCAGTTCGTTCTTTGTATGTGTATATATGAATGTGTGTGTGTGTGTGTGTGTGTGTGTGTGTGTATGCCTAAATGATAGTGTAATAGTCTGATTTCCTGTATGCAAGCAAGCAGTTATGTTCATTATCAGCTAAGACATGATTCTCTTATCACTGGATACGAAATTAACTATACCTTTTAGCTGTCCTAAATATTCAAAATTGAATATAAAAAAAACCTTTCCCGCACAGGATGAACATGCCCACTAAAAATGTGTTTCTTGTCAAGTGAGTAACATCAGTTTGACATTGGAACTATTACCAGAAAAGTGCTGGGCTTCCCTTCATTGGGAGCATTCAGACAGAGCTGTGTTGGGATGTAGGAATTCTGAGAAGGGTCGACTCATTTGGAAGACATCAACTTTACGCAGAAACTTTTAGTTTAAAATAAAGGTTGATATCCCCCCTCCCTCCTCCCCCCATCTGTTTGACTTTCACCCTGATGGTTTTCTGGAAGTACTTAAAATTTTGGCAGTGTTCCCTGGGCCTGGTTTAGGGTGCTTGTAGCTTTTGTTCAGTATTATGTTTACATGGATCCATAGGCTTTTCTTTTTATTGTTTTCTGTTTTATTTTTAATGTAAGTCACCCAGATTTGTTCTGAAATCAGGTGGCCTCTAATTCTTCTAATAAGGAAACAACAAAAATAAAGTTGGAGGGTGGGAATAGATAAAGATGAGGCCAGGCTTGCATATGCAGCTAGCAAGTATCTGCTTATTGCTTCATAAGCATAGTGCATGGTGTATTTATAAGAATTTTAGGACATAAGCATTTATGCATATCTATTTGTCTTTGGTGATCTGGCATAAATATGTACACTAATAAAACAAACTATGCAATTTGTAAACAAAATGTAACTGAAAATGTAATTTTCTACTTTATAATACAAAATGCTTAGCTGCTCCCTCCCTCCCTCCCATACTTACTTATTTTTTGGCACCAAATGCTATCAACTTCTCTCCTAACGCACACCTGAAATGTTATCCAGCCTTGAACCTCTTGCTTTGCCACCATCTATTTTCCAGAGCCAAATTTTCCTTTCTGCTCATTTGGTAGATTCCTTCTTTGGCTTCAGCTGCCATAGGTTCCTTCTCAGTTTTTCTCCTTGGCCAGAGACCGTCTGATTCTTGGCTCTCCTAGGCAGCCTCCTTTATGCTTCATGCCCCGTCACAACCTGCCAAGCCTAAAAGAAGACACTCCACCCCCCCACTCCTGCTCTAACATCTTTTATTATTCTTTATTCCAAAACCTCCATGCCAGTTTGCAGATAATTGCAAGGAAGTTAAACTTTATTTTCCTTTCATCTGTAATTGTTCACCTTCCTGAAGTTTGATTTAGACCAGTGGTTCTCAACCTGTGGGTCGGGACCCCATTTGGGGTCGAGCGACCATTTCACAGGGGTCACCAAACAACACAGTCTGCATTTTCCCCCCCTTTTCCTTAGCTGTGCTATTCCCTTTTATTTGATTGGCTTTTGAAAGCCAATAGAATAGACTCTCTTGAATAGAGTCTAATTCTATTGGCTTTCAAAAGCCAGAAGGAATTGTCCAGGCTGTCTCTGCCCTGCTGAGCCCGCCGAAAGTCCCATTCTGCAAACGGTGCTGCACCAGTTGAGTAGTCCTCGACTTACAACTGGTTGAGTAGTCCTCGACTTATGACCAGTTGGGGGTCGTGGCATTAAAAAGGCTGAGAACCACTGATTTAGACTTGCCTGCAACTGCTCGTAGGGGTTGACATCTTCCTCTGCTGCAGAGGGATTGATGAATAAGTGTAGGTTGCAGATGGTTGCAGATGGGCTGATGTGCACACCTCCCAAATCTCAATTATGTGTTGTGTGGAGATTTGCATCCTGCACGCTGATTGGTTGATCTGACTTCCTGTTGGGAGGTAGGCAGCACATTCAAATGACAAAAAGGAGCTGCTAGAGGGTTAAATATAAATGCAGCAGCTATGCAACCTTCTCTGAATGGCAGAAGCATACATTCCCTGACGTGCAATGATGTAGAAGTCTTCTCCAGGTTTAAGCTGTGTACTGACAGAGTGCTACAGAGAAAAAAAATTGACCTTGATAGTTGTGCATAGCATTTTTCTGTTTCAGGATAGTCCCCCTTATAATAATACTTGATAGGAAAGACTAGAATAGTGATAGACACTTTGAATGCACTCCCAAAACACCTGGAGCACCACTTGAGAGCCATTGACATTGACAAATCACCATCACTCAATTGCAAAAGGCAGCTTTCCTTGGAATAGTGTACATCCTGTGACAATACCTTTAATAGCACCATACAACATCTGCCTGTCCCAGATCTTTGGGAAGGACTCAGTAGCTGAGCAAAAATGTCACATCCAGTCTAAAAGTACATGGCTGCCTGTGCAACCAACAATAATAAATGAAACAAATAGGCAACACTACCTTTAGTGCTTTTAAAGATTAAAATCAGTTCTGAGAATTGGGCATAGATCCGGTACATCCTTTCAAAAGAAGCATACAATATTCTTGATCATTCACATGCATCGACTGCTTTTGAATGAAGCAATTATGCACCGATTAATTATGTGACATGTCATTCATAGGTCAGAGGCAACTGGACTGATGAATTTGGGATGCCATTATGGGGGAACATCCAAATCATTTACTGTTTGTTGCCCCTAGTAAATAAGCTGCAACTGAGTCCTGTAGGACAGAAAATTTGACAAAGATTTATTTTTTAGCTTTTTATCCAGCTATGCATGCTGAACATAAATAAATGGATGGAATTAGGGTAACAAATGGGTTATTAGCTTAGCATTTTTTGTTTTCATTATATCAATAAGGACAGCGGGTTAGGAGATTGACAGCTCCAATTAATACAGCACAGTTCTTCCATGCAAGCCTTATTGCAGTGAATGGGGGCCAAGCAAGAGCACTCCGGTCTTTTAAGTGGATTGTCATTGGCCATCAAAATGTCTGGGAGCCATGTTGTCCTGATATTGATTTCTAAGTTTATACTTTTCTCCATGATACTTTTTTCTTCCATTGTCAGGTGAGCGGGGCCCAAAGGGAGAGAAAGGAGACCAAGCTGGAGAAACAGGTATATCTTAAATTTCATATATTTTATTTTTCCTTAGATTTTCACAGTACAGATCAGGGGTCCTCAAACTTGGCCACTTTAAGACTTGTGGACTTCAACTCCCAGAATTCCCCAGCCAGCAAAGGTCTGGAAATAGGCCAGTCCTTCTACCAACCTCCCTTTTTATCCTCATGCTTACCATCCTGTTGTACTGCTGTTCCAGTAGTGTATCCTGTCTCTCACTACCACCATATTTGCAAATGTTTACATTCAGACAATGGGGCATCAACACCTTGTTCAACCCCCTTACCCAATACACAAAAAAGTGAGGTGTATTCTTTCACACCAAGCTGGTGAGAGATCCTCAGCCCCAGGACCACCACAAATTTCTGTGTGCAGCATAATGAAAAATGCTAATAAAAATTGTAGTGTTATGATGGATTCTATGATATTGTAACCCCACATTTTAGAAATCTAGCTGTAGAAAGGATGAAGAAAAATGCTTTCCCCATACATAGAATACAAAATAGGGAAGACAAATATTTGACAGATATACATATTTGTCAAAATATCTGAATTACAGAATTTGATAACATACCTACAAGCCTCTTTTTTCCACGTGAAGTCATCATGTGAGTTTTGGGGGGAATAGAGTTCTAGCATAAAGCAAGAGAAGCCTGCATTCCCATCCAACTGATCTTAGCTAGTTAACTTATTAAAAACACAAGTCTGCTACAGTTCTATTGCTAGAGGGAGAAAAATTACTGAAGAGGAGGTAACTGGTGACTCAGATTCAGCATAACAGATGTAGAGAAATTACTATGAGCCTCTACCATGCAATTGTCCTACCAAGATTTGGAGGGATCAGTGGAGGTCCTGAAAATATGAGTTCTGAAAAATAATGACTTATGATATGAAATATAATCTCTCAAAGTGGCCCTTTCTGCATACTACTCAATTATCAATATTTACCCATCATGGTCTTTTCCTTTGGAGCAATGCTAAGTTAATCACAGAAAAGGAGTAAGAAATTGTAAAGCAAAGATAAGGAAAAAAACCACAGCAAAAATCCACTTTAAAACAACACCAATAAATCTCTTCATAATTTTCTGTCTTTGCACACCATTCTTGTTTCTATTAAATCCATACGTTGCCTTTTGTCCTTTAAAATCCTCACCTTCTCCGTTCTGAAGATCACATCTCCAACCACTGCTTTTTAAGTCTTCCTCTTCTCTCTGAACTTACTATCAATCATATACATATTTTTCCTTTTAACACTTTCATGCTTTCTGTATGAGAAGCGCATCTCAAAATGCTTTTCCGTACCCTTCTTTCTAAACTGTCTCTTCTTGTTTTACATAAGTCTTAAGTACCTCCTTGCAACTGCATTCAGCTTTCATGTTTCTCTTGTCACACTCAGCTCTCATTTCCATATAGCATGGCAGCTATTCTCATAGCTATTTTCATTTTTTTTAAATAACCATCATTCTTTACAACAGACCACTCATTACTTTGCATTTGCACATTTTCAAATCTCTCCATTCTTTTCCCTATATTTAATAAATATTACATCATATTTTGTCATTTATACGTGATCTCAATCGTTTGCTCTATTTTTCTTGTGAAACCTGACTTCCTTGATTTTTGATACATTAATTTTCAGATCTGTACTCTGCATTGCATCATACCATCTATCTGACATTCATTACAGAACATTTGAGTTCTCAGCTACAATAGGGCATCATCTATGTACAAAGTATGCAATGAACACATCAGTAGCATCATCACAAGCATTCCTTATACATTTATCCAAAAATCATTAAACAACCAAGAGTGTTCCATAGATCTTTTTTCTTGTTCTTTGTTCAACACTGAACCATTTGCTAAGCATTCCATGTAATCTTATGCATGTGTCATTTTCATCCAATACCACTTTAATCTCATTCAGCAGCCAACTTTTATCTCTTCATTTAACAGGCCATAAGTCAAGCCCATTTATTTCATTATACATTTTCACTAAATTAACCAATAAATAAATATTACGGTATTACTTTCATATGTTTATCAATGAGCAATCGAAGAGCAAAATTTGATCCATATACTCATTGCGCAGTGTAAAGCTGGGCTGCACTTCCTAGATTTGATTGCTGTTGTAACTTGCACTTTTCAAAGATAATTCTGCTTAATACTTTCCCAGCTACATTTAACGAGGCAATCCCTGTCTAGTCTTGCAAACACTTTTATTACTTTTCTTTATTACCACTAACGGCCTTCTTTCAGTAGTCCAGCACAGATGCAGGCTTCATTAAACAAATTGCATAGCTGCTTCTTTAAAAAAATTACATCCATTATTCTAATGTTATTTCATTTATAAGACTTTTCCTGTAGTTTTGCCATTTTTAACATATCCACAGCATTTATGCCATCTTTTTCAACATACTTATGGATTATTTATAGCATTCTTTTCAACTGTACTCTAACATCATTATCGTCACCAAACTAATCTCTAAAAATATTATTTACAGGACTGTCTCACTTCAATTTCATTCCAAATTATTTCATCAATTTTATTTTGAGTTCCATTCTTTCTGGTGAATGTTCCTTATTAAGCCTTTTTTTACCCACACTTTTTATTTTATAATTGTTCTGAATCTTCTCTTCCTCTTAACCTTAAGGTTGCTATCTTTGATTACGTTCTTTGCAATTATCTTCTCCTCTCTAGATACATTGTGTATTTGAAACAAATTATCTTCTCCTAAGCACATAGAGTACATAGCAGACACCATTCTCATTCATTCTTATATCTCTAAATGTTCCAATCAATTTTTCTGACTTTTGTAATCTCAGTCTTGTTCACGTCACCTAACAGAATATTTTTTCCACTTTCATTCTGAACATAGAATGATTTTTCCTTGATGTTCATCTCTGATTGTTACATTATTTTTGTACACCACCCAGACTCAGACTAGACTAGACTAGACTAGACTAGAGCTAGAAGGGACCTTGGAGGTCTTATTTATTTATTTATTTATTTATGAGACTTATATACCGCTTTAAGTGCAAGCACTCTCTAAGCGGTGTATACCAGTAAGCAATGTATATATATTTTACATTGCCCCCAACAATCTGGGTCCTCATTTTACCTACCTCGGAAGGATGGAAGGCTGAGTCAACCTTGAGCCGGTGAGATTTGAACCGCTGACCTGCTGAACACAGTCAGCTAAAGTGGCCTGCAGTACTGCACTCTAACTGCTGCGCCACCTCAGCTCTTATATATAGTCTTATATAGTCCAACCCCCTGCTCAGGCAGGAGAATCTATACCATCTCAGAAGTGTCCAGTGTCTTCTTAAAAACCTCCAGTGATGGAGAACCCATGATTTTTGAAGGCAAGCTATTCCACTGGTTAATTGTCCTCACTGTTAGGAATTTTTTCCTTAATTCCAGGTTGCTTTTCCCTTTGTTTAGTTTCCAAATATTGTTTCTTGTCCTACCCTCTGATGCTTTGGAGAATAATTTGCCCCCCCTCTCTTTGTGGCAGCCTCTCAAATACTGGAATACTGCTATCATGTCACCCCTGTTTCTTCTTTTCTTTAAACTAGCCAAACCAGGTCCTGCAGCAGTTCTTCATATGTTTTAGTCTCCAGCCTTGGCTATATAAATGTGATAAATAAAAACAAATAATAATCACTCACTGAACCACAGCACACAATTAATGAGCAATCTGAATTCTTACATTCATATACCCTTAAAAGTCTTAATGACACCATTTTATACTTTCTGACATGTAGTTTAGCCCTTTCATTCATAACTAATGCTATATCTTCATTTTCCACAAATATTTATCCATTCCACACCACAAAGATCAGACCATATATGGTTAAATCTATTATATTCTTCCCCTTTCTATTAGTTTAATAGAAAGACAATATATCACTCTTCATTCATTCATAAATTCATTCATAATGGTCTTTACCATTTGTTCTTACAATCAAAGTCTAACATTCCACTTGCCAAGATTGTTACTATAAATGTAAGGGTTGAAACTGTTGAAGCAAGAATATCTCATTCTCACAAGCCACAGTGTAAATAAGTAAAAGCAGACATTTTCAGGACTGATAAAAGAACACGTCCTGATTTTTTTTTAAAAAAAAGGGGGGGGGAGAGGGAGGAAGAGACCCAAGGATTGGAACTAATGTATATTTTATATACAGTACATTATATAATGCCACAATCATAGTGATACACAATGAATTATGATCAAGTCATTTTTGATGTCTAGCTACCACATAGCTTAGGTTTTCTTTATGACTGTCGTGCCGAAAGATAAATAGTCAACATCCAAAAATAATAATTAAAATCTAGAGAAAAACCAGCAATTTAAAAAATAAAGCAACAGACACAGCAGCAGTCATAAATATGAGTCAGTTGCCAAGCACTTGAATTTTGATCACATGGCCATGGGGATGCTGCAAAGGTCATAACTGAAAAATGGTCATAAGTCACTTTTTTCAGTGCCATTGTAACTTTGAATAGTCACTAAATGAATTGTTGTGAGTCAAGGACTAACAGACATATCTCTTTCTCATGCTTATATTATATATTGTCTTTATTTTGAAGAAAGCTGAGGTAGAAATTATTTTTCTTTCATACTAAATATCAAAGGAGGCTTATTGACAAATAAACAGACAAAGACATAGACAGTCACATACACATTCCTCAGGAATTTCAATTCTGGCATCTTAGACTGAGTCCATTTCCTGGGCCTAGTGGACTGGAATGAAAAATGGATTATTTTTCCTGGGTGGAGGTGAGGCTGGGAAAATGGAAAGCAGTGCTACTTCTGTGCAAGGATAAATCTTCCACTTCCCTCATAAACACATGGTCCCAATTATCCAAGCCAATGCTATCTTTGTACAGCTGCAGCAGTTTGAGATATTGTTTCTTTAAGCAATGTTTAAGTATTTTCCTTATATTTCTCCCCTGGGAAAAAAAATCTGGGTTGTAATTGGCTTTATGCAAACAAATATATATATATATATAAAAATAACAGAATCCATGGGGAATTTCTTGGAATACATGGAAAGGGGTGGATTAGTCAGTGCACTCACTTGTGCAATAAAATGGTTGCTTTCAGGGGCAATAAGGTAGAATATCAGGAACAGCAGTCATTGCTATACATTTCTAAGTATCAAAAGAAGCCCATTTTCAGTTTTAAAAGGACTAAAGAGTTGGAGATATTGAGTCAGTATGAAGGAGACTTAGCTTTCTCATCTAGTCTTTGTGTCCCATTTCAACTTTCTCATGAGAGATGCAAACATAAGTAGTCCTCACTTAACAATTACTCGTTCAACAAGAGTTCAAACTTATGACGGCACTGAACAGGGTTACTTACAACTTGTTCTTGAAGTTCCATCTGTCATGTGATCATGATCCGGGTGCACCACACTTGGCTAGGTACGTCAGCATCCTGCAGTCATATGATTATTATTTGCAACTTTCACTGCCAACTTTCAACCAGAAAAGTCAGTGAAGAAACTCCATTGTATGTATATTGAATTTACCACTCTGTACTGTAGTAGTGAGACTACACTTGGAGTATTGCATCCAGTTCTGATTAAAAAAAAAAAAAGATGCTGAGGCCCTAGAAAGAGTGCGGAGAAGAGCAACAAAGTTCATAAGAGGATGTGAAGGCTAAACGGTATAATGAACATATGTGATGTACATTAAAAAAAAAAACCCTAGACAGAACTTCAATTATCATGGCCACCATTGTGATATTTTTTAACCGCACCCTACGGACACCCCTGATATGGCCCACAGCCATCATAAAATATCTAAAATTGCATAGTTTTTACTTAGGCAATTTGTGTATTCTATACTGTGTACATACTGAACATTTTTTAAAAGTATGCACTTTTGTCCATGTATGGACATTAAACAATAGATCATGAGGTCTTTGGAGCCAACCTAAGCTTGATGTAACTGCAAGGACTCGTGGGACTGGGTTGTGGGCTTGGGTAGGTGTAACTTTGACAGTCAAACACATCCATGAACAAAGTCAGGCCTTCAGGCATCTGTTAACAATTGACAGTTCCTGCCTGTACTTAACTAGCCCTTGAGCTGCACTTCTAGGAACAGTCAGGCCAAGCAGGACACTTCTAAACCTGAACCCTGGTTTTGTTCTGAATGAAATCCATTTGGTATTAAGCCAAACATGAAAAAAGTGTATTTCCTCCCAGAACATTTTGTAGTACTGGTTAATATTCAATTCTGGGATGTTTCCACTGTATATATCAGTCTGGAGATAAAACTGCATAAAACTGCTGTTCTGGCCAGGGAACTATTCCACCAGGAATGCATTTGTCTTCACCCCACAGCTAAAGCCTGTGAATATGATTCTGGAGTAAAGAGCAGCTGTTGCCAGAGCTGTAACTCTTTAGCCTTTTCAAGACTGTAAGATATTGCTACAGTATGTCTCCGAGTAAGTGCTGTCATTCAGAACAGGGGTCTCCAACCTTGGCAACTTTACGACTTGTGGACTTCAACTCCCAGAATTCCTCAGCCACCATGCTGGCTGAGGAATTCTGGGAGTTGAAATCCACAAGTCGTAAAGTTGCCAAGGTTGGAGACCCCTGAGAAAGAAGCAACTGACAGAAACCATCAGTGATGACAGCTTGTTGGGCAGAATCTGGAGGAAATGTAGGAAAGGCTTGGCTATTTTACTTGCCCTGCAGTAGAAGTTACAAGAAGTAGACGCTGGAAGAAAGTGGATTGTCTTGTCACTTCTGTTCAGTTGAGCAATCTCAGAGGTTTGTTGTTTGGGCAGTGTAATACTGGTAGTCCTCAATTTACAACCATAATTGACTGTGGAATTATGGTTGTAATCGGTTAAGAAGATGATTGTTAAGTTTGTGATGATTGCCATGTTTAATTAGATCACCAAGTGACTGTGCCTGAATTTATTATCTTTTTGTAGCAGTCATTAAACAAATGCTGCAGTAATTAAACAAATGCAGTTTAGCAATGGGAGTATTTTTTCACAAACCAATAGTAAATGCCGGAAACTGGCAAACAATGCCAAAATTGTGGTCATGTGACTGCAGGATGTTGCAAACATCTGTAAATGCAAGCTGACTGACAAGTTCCCAAAATAGAATCATGTGACCATGGGGGAGGAGTATTTGCAGCCATTGGAACTCCAGAACAGGGTTGTAAGTAACATTTTGGAGGCCCGTCATAACTTCTAATGTTCTCTAAGTAACCATGTGTTAAGTGAGGACTACTGGTAAGGGAAGATTCTCAAACACATCACCTTCAGATCTTAAAGAAAAGATAGATATGAATATAAGAACAGACACATTGATTATGAATTTTGTCAAGAATCACTTGGATTGATTGCATTAAACCACTGAACAGTTTTATTTACTTCTTTAAGGTGGTACTTAGAAATACTTAATGGTGTTTCTACAATATTTCACCAGGATCGGTAGCAGAAAATCATTTTTAATCCTGTATATTTACTTCCCCTGATTCATGACTGCACAGCTCTTACTTTGGAAGAGGGAATTATCCGCTTGATGAATGGCTCTGGTCCTCATGAAGGGCGAGTAGAAGTCTTTCACGATCGACAATGGGGAACTGTGTGTGACGATGGATGGGACAAGAAAGATGGGGATGTGGTGTGTCGGATGCTGGGTTTCCGAGGCATTGAAGACATTTACAGAATGGCTGCATTTGGACAGGGTAAGAAAATAAATACATTCCTGAGATTAAATAAGTTACACTGATGATAGAACACACCCCAGGAAACTGATCCAAAGAATTTAATGTAAGGGTGTTAACGCAAATAAAACAAATACTATGTAGCGCCTTTATTGTAGGATGTTTTTCAAATTGGGCTATGTGACAACTTGAATAGATTTCACTAGATTCAGAGGGGACTAAAAAAAAATCTAATGAACTCAGACATCTAATCTTGGCTCAGTGCTGTTTTTCAGAAGCATCCATAGCAGGTTTTCTAAGATCCAATGGTAAGTCTTGTCAGCTGATGTTCAGAAGCCCCATTCCTCATTGGTCAGGGCTTCTGGAAATTTATAATTATTGTTCCTTAATAGTTAGGTTTTGCAGCCTGAAGAGTTCCACACTTCCATTCATTTTTTTGGAGAAGTTTTCTGAGAATATGTTGCCTGCGACCTACCAGATAGGGTTGTTTGTTGGATAAATCCAGGATCATAAAAAGATGATGGTGATTTTATAGAAATGTCCATGTAGGGTTCTTTGGCAACAATACAGAAGTAGGTTTCTATTATCTTTGGGGATGTTTTCCAACTTCTCTGTTCCTGAGAGTTCATAGAAGACCTATCCAAGTACTCACTAGGTCCAATTCTGCTTAGACTTTTCAGCTCACAGTTGTTTAGTTAGCACCAAAACAAAAAACTCTGCAAAATAATCTGAACACTTCAGAATGTATAAGAAGTGCCAATTCAATCTCCAATTAAAGGGAATTCATCAGGACTAGATGACTGATGACTCAGAATGACTGAATCCATTCAACATATTAAGCATATTGGGCAAATAAAACTAGGGCTGCTCTGGGCTGGACAAATCTGGAGGACCATCAGAGGACAGTAGAGAGGCAGAAAACTCAGTCCCTTGGTTGAGATCAACTGAGTCCCTGGGTTTTTCCATTCCATGATCTGCAACTTTAACAAAAAGCAGGTGCTATGGTAGCCTCTTTCTGCCAGCTTTACCAGATAACTCTGCCAGCTTTACCAGATAACCAGTTAAACATGACCAGATAAGCTAATTCTGCTTTATTGTAAAGTACATTAACAGAATGTGGTAAGTCTGAGAGTACAGTTCTCCCACCATTTTCTTTATAGCCCAAGAAACTAGAGAGAATCCCTTCGTGAACCTCTTGCCCTACGCACTATCCAGCTACTGGCTATGCTCTCTCTTACCTGACCATTCCCTATTCAGCATCTCTTCATCTCCCAACTTCAGTCCCAAGTACCTTTATACTTCCCTGCTGCCCTCATCTTCACAAAACCTCTCCACTACAGCTATCAAATCTTGGGTAGAAAAAAAAATCAGATGAGGGGTTATTTCAGTTCATATTTCACGGCAGCTAAGATTTTGAGTTAAGAGTTTTTGTATCTCTTTGCTACATTGTCTAGTGGGCATATAGATTTTTGCAGCCCCAACATTTTTGTAGGCCAATTGTGGGGTCAAAAGAATAAAAGAATAATAGTACAGAATGAAGGATGAGGCAAAAAAGGAAAAGTTCCCATGCTACTATCACATCTCTAATTCAAGACCCGGTTGTCTTAACAGCAATAACTGCAGCAACCTACACTTACAAGAAGAGCTCTTAGAGTTTCTGTTGGTTTTTTGGTAGATTGCCCTTAACTGCTGTCTACTTCTCTTCACTCTTCACTCTTCTCTTCACTCTTCACTCTTCTCTTCACTCTTCACTCATTTCCTTCCTGACTGAAGAAATGGGAAGAGAATTAGGAGTATAAGAGTATAAGGAGTATAAGAATATCTGATAGATGTTATCTCAGAACCACTGCACCATATCTTTCATAAATCCTGGAGCACCGGGTAAGTACCTGAAGATTGGAAAAAGGCTGATGTAGTTCCCATTTTCAAGAAAGGGAAAAAAACAGACCCAGGAAACTACAGACCAATTGTTTAACATCAATACCTGGGAAGATCCTAGAAAAGATAATTAAAAAATAGATCTGCAAACAATTAGAAGCAAACAAAGATATAACTAGTAGCCAGCATGGGTTTGTTAAAAACAGATCATGCCAAACCAATCTTATTTCATTCTTTGATAAAGTGACTAAAGTAGTACACCAGCGAAAGGCTATGGATGTAGTATACTTAGATTTCAGTAAGGCATTTTATAAAGTAGACCACAGCCTACTCCTTGGTAAGCTAGAAAAAGGTGGAATAGACAACATCACCACCAGATGGATATGTAGCTGGCTGGCAAACCATACTTAACGAGTAGTCCTCAGTGGCACTACATCCACATGGAGAGAAGTAACCATTGGGGTACCACAAGGTTCCATCTTAGGCCCAGTACTCTTCAACATCTTCATCAATGACTTAGATGAGGGAATTGAAGGGGAACTCATCAAATCTGCAGATGACACCAAACTGGCAGGAGTAGCCAACATCCCAGAAGACAAACTCAGGACCCAAAAAGATCTTGACAAACTTGAACAATGGGCCCTATCCAACAAAATGAGTTTCAATGTGCCGAAAAGCAAAGTTTTACATTTAGGCAGGAAAAATCAAAGGTACAAGTATAGATTGGGTGAGACCTGGCTTAAAAACAGTAACTGTGAGAGGGACCTTAGACTCCTAGTGGACGATCACTTGACTTTGAGCCAGCAGTGTGTAGCAGCAGCCCAAAAAGCTAATACAATACTGGGTTGTATAAACAGAGGCAAAGAATCAAGATCATGCGAAGTATTAGTACCACTTTATAAAACCCTAGTAAGACCACATCTGGAATACTGCAGCCAATGTTGGTCACCATATCACAAAAAAGATGTTGAGAGTTTGGGAAAAATTCAAAGAAGAGCAACTAAGACGATTAAAGGTCTGGAGACTAAAACATATGGAGAACGGTTGCAGGATTTGGGAAATCTAGAGAAAAGAAGGACTAGGCCAGACATGATAGCAGTATTCCAGTATTTGAGGGGCTGCCACCCAGAAAAGGGGGTCAGTTATTCACCAAAGCTCCAGAGGGCAGGACAAAAAACAATGGTTGGAAACTGATCAAAGAGAAAAGCAACCTGGAATTAAGGAGAAAGTTCCTGACAGTGAGGACAATTAACCTATGGAACAGATTGCCTCCAGAAATCTTGAGCGCTCCATCACTGGAGATTTTTAAGAAGAGGCTAGACAGTCATTTGTCTGAGATAGTATAGGTCATGGGTCAGCAACCTGCGGCTCTGGAGCCGCATGCGGCTCTTTGAGCCTCACCTGCGGCTCCGGAGCCTCCTCCACCATTTGCAGAGAGAGAGAGACAGAGAGGCATTTGTGCTTCCCTTCTCTCTCTCTCATGTGGACTTGCCCCCTCACAGGGCTCTTGATTGGCCCTGTGCCCAGGTGCTCCACCCCCTGGGAGAAGCGCAGCCTGGGTGCCCCACTCCCTGGGAGAAGCTGGCCCTGTCGGAGGCGCACGTGGACGTGGAGTCGTGCGGGGAAGCCCTGGGATCCCCGCTGGGAACGGCCCGCCAAAGGCTCCACTGAGCGGCCCAGCGGCCCAAGGGAGAGCAGCCCCTGTGATCCCCAGCCAGCGTGACTGTTGGCCCCGTTGTCCAGGAAGGCACGCCGCAGTCCCAGCTGGCAGGAAGGAAGAGGGAGATGCAGCAATGGTAGGAGAGGAGAGCCTCCTTCTGGGGCCTGGCGCCGGCGGCGGCTTCCTTGCCCTCCTCCTCCTCCTCCTCCTCCCCCTCTCCTTCTTCCTCCTGCTGCCCCATGGGCAGCTCAGGCGGGCGCCAGGGCAAGAGGGGGACCTGCAGGGGCTAGCTGAGCCGGCAGAGGGGCTGGTAGGGACCAGTCAGGCAGAGCAGCTGCAGCACCATGGCCAGGGCCAGTGGCCCACGCAGCACCATCCCCCACCGCAGCTACTTCAGATGGGCAGAGAGCAAGGCCGGGCAGCGCAGAGTCCCGGCTGGGGTGGCGGTGGTGGCTTCCTCGCCCTCCTCCTCGCGTTCTTCCTCCTGCTGCCAATGGGCAGCTTGGGCGGGCGCCGGGGCAAGAGGGGCACCTGGGGGAGTAGCCGGGCCTGCGGAGGGGCTGGCAGGGGCTGGTCAGGCAGAGCAGCCACATCATCGCGGCCAGGACAAGTGGCCCACGCAGCACCATCCCCCGCCGCAGCTACTTCAGATGGGCAGAGAGTGAGGCTGGGCAGCGCGGAGTCCCAGCTGGGGTGGTGGTGGTGGCTTCCTCGCCCTCCTCCTCCCCTTCTTCCTTCTGTTGCCCCCTGGGCGGCAGTCCCAGCTGGGGCAGTGGGCAGCGCCAGCATTGCTCCCTGGGCAGCCGTTCGTCCAAGTGACTGAGGTAGGCAGCGCCGCCCTGCTCCGCTCTCATTTCCCCAGACCAGAGTTGGGGCCACTGCCTATCTCAGTCACGCAGACAAACGGCTGTGTAAACAGCACCAGATGGCTCCGCCGCCACCGCTGGAGATGAGCTTGAAGGAGAGGCCGCCTACTCCCACCTCCTGTGGAGCAGAACTGCTGCTTCCTTGCCCTCCCAGCGAAAGAACCCCAGAGAGGTGGAAGACATCCTTTCTCCCACTTCCACTTCTCATCTTCTCTTTTCCGAGCATCCCTCCCAGAGTGAGCCAGAAGTCTCAACTCCAGCCTCCCGCAGCAGGCTGAGATAGGCGAGCCCACAGCTCCTTCTCCCCGTCGGCCTCTTCCTCCGCTCCCTGGGAACCTTCGTGCCAAAAGGCAGAAAGAAGAAAGTCCCAGAGAGGGAGACCGTGGGGTGGGGGGCAGAGCAGTCTTTTCCGAGGGGAGGAGAAGCCAGGATGGAGCTGGACAGGGGCAGAGCCAGTGCAAGTCTCGCCTTAGGCTCCACTCTTTAATCAAGCCCCCTGTTCCATGAGCATGCGCGTGCATTATGTGGCTCCCAGTTTTTTCTTTTCTGAAGAAAACGTGTCCAAGTGGCTCTTTCAGTGCTTCAGCTTGCCGACCCCTGGTATAGGTCCTCCTGCTTGAGCAGGAGGCTGGACTAGAAGACCTCCAAGGTCCCTTCCAGCTCTATTCTATTCTTCAAGGTTACAGTATCATATACGGCCTACAAAGATCTCTTGACCAAAGAGATACAGGACACGTTCACTCTGCTAGCTGTCATTTGGTGTGCTCAGCTCAGTTCAGCTCAGGTTTGCTTTGGGGCCCAGAGAGCTTTAATTATTCCCCGTTATAAAAACGTTCAGTTAATAAAAGTTTCACTCCAAACCTGGCATGTTTAAGACATTATACCGAGCCGAGGTGGCGCAGCAGTTAGAGTGCAGTACTGCAGGCCACTTTAGCTGACTGTGTTCAGCAGGTCAGCGGTTCAAATCTTACTGGCTCAAGGTTGACTCAGCCTTCCATCCTTCCGGGGTAGGTAAAATGAGGACCCAGATTGTTGGGGGCAATGTAAATATAAATATACATTGCTTACTGGTGTACACCGCTTAGAGAGTGCTTGCACTTAAAGCGGTATATAAGTCTCATAAATAAATAAATAAATAAATTCACAAATTGCTTTATTTTTGTAAGTTAAGAAAAACAAGACACTTGAGATTGCAATCCATTGCACAATTCTAAACGTCAGTGTAGTGATGCTCTAATATTACTCATGTTTTTCTAAATGTCCCAGGTTATGAGAAACAGGAACTGGGGAAAAATTTTACAAGTTCCCAAATTTAGATGAAGGTCTCTCATAAATGTTTAACTGCATAAAGAGGTTTTCCCTGTGGTGCCTTTGTAGCTGATGGGCTGGCACTGCACATGGGTTTGAGGGGATCAAGAGGCTACCCTGGCCCTCTTTCCAGAGAGAGGGGCGCACAAGAGGTATTGGAGGGAAATTGTTCCACACAAACCCTACTGAGTATCATCAGAATAAATCCCATGTGATGGAAAAGGAGGTGTCCTGGTTGGATCCATAGCATAAAGCAATGTTAGCACCACTCCACTGTTTTTTATCGCTTTTTTTTTAGAGAAGGAAAATGTTCTTATTCACATATTTCGATATTCACATGACCAGCTTGTAGAAATATGTTTAGGGATGTGATCTATCTCCAGCCATTTTATTGTTTTCAACCAGTATGTGTGCTTGCATAGGAAAGCAAATTGCTTTCCCCATGGCTGTGTTCACAAAATATGCTTAATCATGCCAGAGTAAGAGCTGGTATATACATTTCCATGACCTACCAAGCTTGGTTCATTTTAACTTTGCTTAGGTTTTATGTGGCTTAGCCTGTTGTTTAAATTCAATCTCTTCAGCTGGTTTATAGTTCAATGGATTATGCAAGTCATGAAAATTAAATAGGTTGTTGATAATCAGAAAATGGATGGATGGATGGATAGATGATAGATATTCTGAATGTCAATACAGAGAAACTAGTTTTACCAAGAAGTAAAGCCTAAATATAATTGAGGTACCTATGTACTCCCCTTGTTTAGTCTACTAAGGATGGATTATTAAGATTACAAGAAATCTATTGTTAGCTGTTGCTCGTAAACACAATTAATGTGTTTTTACATAATCTTGATTCCTTCCTGAGAGATACCTATGTTAATTTACTATAGCACAAACTAGCAACAACTTTCCTGAACTGAAGGCTAATTCTAGCATCTCATGGTGCAGAATTTGGTCCAGAAACATCTGTTGATCTTTCAGGCAACTTAGAACAGAAAAGGACTACAGGGGAAAGTATTGGCTGTCCTCCAGCTGTTTTTGGAGAGATATTTCCCAAACTTATAAAATTCTGGTGGATAGGTTTGCTATTTTTCTGGTCACTTGCTTAGAAGGGGAAACGGGCAGAACTTTTCCTTGTTTTACCCAATTTCCCAGTCCATAAACTTTGCAAGTGGGTGCTTCAGAATTCCATGGGTTACCCAAAATAGCACTGCTTCACTCTATTTACATGGGCTATTTCTCTTCCGATGGCATGTCAGGCAAAGATAATAGGTGAAGGCAGCTGCCACATTACTTTCTCACAGCAGCTGAAACTATCAAACTATTGATTTGAACATCAGTTGGTATACCAGAACACCAATGTCTTTATGTATATAAGGAATCCATGTAAAGCTTAAGGTGTATCTCTCAGAGCAATCAGGCTTTATATGGCAAAATTCTTTATTCTAAACCTGCCAAAATCCCAATTTGCAGAATATATTTCAAAATAGTCAACATTTTTTATTTTGCAAAACAAGGAGAGTGTTGTACAAATTGAGCTTCTCTATCTTTAACTGTAGCAGGAAGCAAAGGGGACAAAGTATTTTTCACTGATACCCATACAACCTTACCAATTCTCTCACTCCCCCTCTATCTGAGTGCTGGAGGTCTGGGTATAGTTCCTGCAGATAAAAGAGTCCCACCCAAGCAGGTTATAGTGCCACAGTGTGATGGAATGTTGTTCAGATTCCCAGGAGCATGGGAGTGCATTCCAGAAGAACAAGAGACAACACAGTTTAGACAATTTATGTGAGAGAAAGAGGGTGAAGATAGCTTCTCCCCAATAGTTACCAGAGTATATGTTTTATGGTGTAAGGTCTGCTTTACTTTTGGCTAATTATCTGTCTGTAGGTAAGGAACAGTAAAGGTACCTGCTTAGAAGAATCTCAACAGGTATTTCTTGTTTTTTAAAACCTGGCACACGGTTTGTTTTTGGATGAGGAGATGCCTGGAATCTGGACAGGCAGAGAAGGAGACCCCTCTTTCCCAGGGACAAAGTTTTAACTGAATGGCTGCAGTTTTTACCTTCATATCCGGGATTAACTGTCCAAATAGTTTTAAAATCTGCAGTTACAGCTTACAAACTCAAAGTAGGAATGATCAAGGAAATGGTTTTCATTTTACTAAAAGCAGCAACATGCAGATTTGAGTATAGGTTGAACTTAATTTTACATAAAATTGCGTGGCTGAGTTAGCCATCTGAGCAAAAGAAATAAACAGGGAATAGGATAGGGATATAAAACTACTCAAAGCTGAGCTAACAGTGCTTCAAAGAAATAAAGGATATCCCCATGACTAACTAATATTCTCAATCAACTTTTACCTTGCTGTTTCTAATACTCCCATGGTATTTTAGGTTTTGGAATTTAATTCTTAGGTACAGTTGCATATAGGTTTTCTCTAGATTCTTGTTTCTTGCAGACATCATAAGATGGGAGCCATATTGCTCTATGATTGCCCAAAATCAGGAGGAATCTGGGAATAGCTTTTCAGAGTAAGACATTTAATTAACAGGCATAAGTTTTTTAATAAGCTGTATTTCACTTCATTGGATGCATGAAGTGATTAAACCAGCACCTCGTCCTTGCTAAGATTCTGTATCAGTATAGCTGTTCTCCTTCTAATGAAGGGAACTGTAGTTCATGAAGCTTATGCCTTTGAACAAAATGTGGCTGTATCGTGACAGTCCTGAAATATTCCCTCAACTGGCCACTCAAAACAAGAGTCCCATTAATCCTCTGTAGTAAACATGGCTTTTCTACCAATGGTAATCTGTCATATCAGGCAGCCTTTGAAATCTAGCATGATATTTGCTGGATAAATAATTGTGCCTGGTCCAGCTGTAGTTCCAAACTTTGCTGGGTGTTCCTGTTATTGTTATGTACAATCTTTCCAGCTCTACCTTCCTTTGATGCTTGAAAACTTGTTCCCTTTGGACCCACCAAAGCCAAACTGTGCTTTTTCTGGCTGGGATTTATTCTTGTTATCCACTTTCTCCAGAGAGCTTTTTACAGAGCCCTGAACTGTATGTAGAATCTCCTTTATAGTTAGTGAGTCAGAGGCTGGAAAAGGGAGAGTCCTGACTCATGTCTTCCAGGGAATTGGAAAGGCTGGCATTGGCCTGGGATAAGATCTTTCTGTTAGGCTATGAGGCGGTCCTATCCTAAAAAACATTGAGGGATATTCAGAGATGACTTTTAGCATCCCAGTAACAGATCTCTGAATATCTTCTGTGGTTTGGCCTTGGTCCTATTTATGCAGCAAAATGACACAAGCCACATGTGGCCTGAAGCCAAAGCAGTTTGGACATGAAGGATCTGCTGGAAACCAGTTGGTGAAGCAATGGAGCATTTTGCTTAAAATTATCTCAGAAAAGCTCATTTTTAGAAATGGTTATTGAAGATACCCATTTTAATTTTTAGAACTGCAAGACAGAAAGCAACTTTCACAGTATTTATATACATTATTTATCTACACAACCTTGCTGTGCTGCACACAGAGTGGGATTGTGCTTTTAGATTCACCCCTGCCATGGCTCATCTATTATTTTATATCAATGTATTGGAACAGCTTGTTCACAAAAATAAGTAGCTCTTTGCATGTAGAAGGCTATACTGTCTATGGGATTCCCTCTCAAGCTTTGTTCCTTTGGCTTTGTTATTTGCTCTTAAGCAAATAATCAAGTAATAAAGGTATTTTTGATTTTGGTCTGTTTTCTGCTAATACTAAGTTTGTGTTGGGAATACTGAAGTGCTTCCACATTGAAAGGATTGACCAGTGACAACACCGCTGCCTAGGGAACACCCAGTTGGGGTGCTCCTATCATATCCCCATTAAATTGCTTCTGAAGTGGTGCCTATTTATCTACTCGCAGTTGATTAGGTTGTTATTATTTACATGATGGCAGCCTTAAAAATGCTTACAAATGGTATCATTGAGTTGGGCGAACTTGTGCATCCTGAGTATAGGTCAGGATACATTGCTTGTATCTCCAAGCTGTTGAGATACATAGAACAGTATGTTGACTTGTAAATCTCTAGATTAGATACATAGCTTGCATAGAATGGTGTAAGCATGACTGGGGTCAAATTTGGTTTGATTAAGTTTATGGCAGACTGATCAAAATGTGCCAAACTGACTGACATTGTCCGAATCATTAGCAAAGAATGCTGCATTTGGTATGGGGGTAGTCAAGGTTGGTAATTTAGTCTAATCCTTCCTTATCTTAGTAAAAACAAAATGTGTATTTGGCAGATTATTCCTAAAAGGAATAGAATATATGAAATAACAAATGAAAGAAAGATAATATTTTTATACCACTCAGTATAACTCTAGGCAATTTACAAAAGGCTTTAAAATTAAAACCAGAATAAAATAAAATATCCAAGTTAAATATAAAAATAGCTGCCCAATCATGAAACACTCCAGAATGCTCTAACTTGGAATGCCAAGTCAAATAGATAGATAGATACTGTAGATAAACACTCTAGATGGACACTCTAGTCTAGACAGATGGATGGCTGCATCATAATTCATGGGTTACACAAAATGGCACTGCTTCACTCTATATGGGATATTTCTCTTCCAATGGCATGTCAGGCAAAGAGAAATAGGTGAAAGCAGCTGCCAAATTACTTTCCCACGGCAACTGAAACTATCAAACTATTGATTTGAACACCAATTGGTATACCAGAACACCAATGTCTTTATGTATATAAGGAATCCATGTAAAGCTCAAGGTGTATCTCTCAGAGCAGTCAGGCTTTATATGGCAAAATTCTTTATTCTAAACCTGCCAAAATCTCCATTTGCAGAGTATATTTCAAAACAATCAATATTTTTTATTTTGCAAAACAAGGAGAGTGTTATACAAGTTGAGCTTTGCTATCTGTAACTGTAGCAGGAGACAAGGGGACAAAATGTTCTTCACTGATCCCATACAATCTTATCAATCCTCTCACTCCCCCTCTATCTGGGTGCTGGGAGTCTGGGAATGGGTATAGTTCCTCCTACTTTTATATTGAACTTGGATAGTTATAAAAGTAGCTGCCCAATCATGAAACATCCTAGAATGCTCTAACTTTGAATGCCAAGTCAAATAGATAGATACTACAGATAAACACTATAGATGGACACTGTAGACAGATAGATGATAGAATGTCTGATCTCCTAACAGAATGAATAGAAAATGATGGCTGGCTGGAGAATTTGGGGAATTGAAGTCCAAATGTCTTAAAGTTGCCAAGGTTGAGAAACACAGATTTAGGTTTTGCAAAGTGTGAATGTTCTCATAGCTATTGCAATTTGATGCAAAAATGAAAGATTATTGACCATTGCAACCTAATGATTCTATTCAATTCTTCTCCCAGGGAAAGGACGGATTTGGATGGATGATGTGGCCTGCAAGGGAACAGAAGATAGTCTTCTCCAATGTAGCTTTTCCAGCTGGGGAAAAACAAACTGTGGGCATGCTGAGGATGCTGGAGTGAAGTGCTTGAGACAGTGATAGGACAAATTTGACAACCAAAGAGTGAACAAAGGACTTACTGGAGAAGAAACTATGAGATCTCAGAGGTTGTTAGAATAGCAGATACTGTGCTTTCTTATTGCCAATGCTATCAAAAAGGAACAGCCCAACTTCTGCCTTTATATGTCTCAGGTGCTACAGTAGAAACTACTGTAATTTTTCTATCCCACCTATAATGCTACGGGGGGGGGGGGAGGTGCCATTTCATCCTTTTCCAACTTATATCCTCCACTTTTCTTAATGTATACAACAAAGTTACAAGAAGCCAAGCCATTTAAGGCTTCCATTCATTACATAGAATTTGAATATCAAAGGTTGCTGAACATATTATTGCAAGCTATGTGTGATGCAGCCCTTAAACCAGCGGGACAGCTCTGGAGCTGAAGATACGCTATACAGGGAGAAGTGGAGCAGCTACAGACATAATAACCTGTTTGCTTAGCAAGCTGATGATTATTGCATTCTGAATAATAAAAATATTTGAGATGTTCTGTATTTCTCTGTGTTGCATAACAAAAAAAGTTTCTTCCTTTTACAAAGCTATATAGGATAGGAGAGGGCCTACATATGAAAGAGTATAGTACTTAGCATAACAATAAGAGCTGTACTGTAATTATAAAAGACAGGAATAGAGCTCTTGGTGTTTATGTACATGCTGAAATGTACAATTCTTTTGTCAGGGAAAAAGATGATAGTTCATGCTGATAGAGCATATATTGGGAATTGCATGATATTTGTGGTACAATGGCAGTATACATGAGCTCAAAACTGTCAGTGGCCAGTGGAAATGGGCCCCCAGAAGTCATTTTCCATAGACTGCAGAATTATACTGAATCTAGAACAGGGATAAACCTAACATTTAATAACAAACTCTCTCACACACACTTGAACACCCACTTTTTAAAAAACAATCACAAGCATTCAAGTAATCTCAATGTGGATTCATCAGTGATTCCTCAGACACATTTTTATACAACCCTTCTTTCCAAATCTTTCAAAGTAGGTTATAAAACAGAAAGTGGTAATAGACAACTTGAAATTGTGAAACAGAAAAGCCTATTCAACCCTTGCAAAATATTTGCAAAAGTCAGCCTTAGACATGCGTAACTAAGAGAGTTATTCTACCATTACAGAATATACAGAGTTATTTTACTCTTCCTTTCTTAAAATGTTGAAGCTTAGATGTTTTAAACTCTCTGTTGCATTGTTCAAGATCTAGTTATACTATAAAAATTGTATCTGCTGCCAACAGTGCACTCTACAGCTTGGTGGCTTGAAGACATGTAGATGTGATGTGCAGATTAGCATGGCTGGTGGGGAATTCAAACTTAAAAAAATACTCTTGTATAGAAACTCAGCAGCATGGTGACTTAGGCCTCACTCTAGTATCACTATTTGATACAAAATTATGAACAGAAGTTTATTAAACGAACTGGTTAACTCAATGAATAAAGTATTTCTTTTCAAACTGAAGAAGATTGTTTTAAAAATATAATTTGGGAGGTAATTGTGTGTTGCATTTCTAGAAATAATCTGTGGTTTTTCACTTTAACTCCAGCAATCCCTTATAGCAAATAATGGACAATAGTTGTGTTTTACCTCAAGGCTCTCCTAATGTTTCTGATTTCCAGGATGTTTCAAAATTTAAGAACTCCTTGCTTATGTTCTTTCTAATCATAATTTGCATGACGCTTTCTAACACTGGACTCTGAAATCTATTTTTGTTAGCTATCTGCTCTAAGTTTCAAGATTTTTCTCAATGAGTTCCATAATCTGGAAGTTTGGGGTTTTCCTTAACCATTAGTTGTGTTCCATTTGATCTTCTTCCAAATTATTTCTGTTTTTCTCAAGTTGATTCTTTCTTTCAACAGGTTAAGAAAACACTTTAAAACTGAGTGATATGCAGAGACCATATCCCTAACCTTTCTATAGAACAACCAAGATGTCCAGTGCAAGGAAAGTGAATTGAGTTTGTACAGGAAAAGAAGCAAGAGGAGAAGAGACACTTCTGTGCACCAGTTCCTTCTCCTCCACTTCTTGGTAGTCGTTTGCTAGTGATTGAACTTCTAAGGCCTAATTTTGCTTTCAAAATATTTTTCTCCTGAACATTCCCACCTGCTGCACATTCACTAAATTAAAAAGTTTTCAAGATGCAAGTTTTCATTCTCTGCTCCTTCAGATCTGGAGGCAGAAGCCTTGTTTAACTGAAGCAATTGTTGCAGGTGTTGGCACAAACAAACTGCATCATCAACCCATCCCCTGAAGCACAAACTAAGAATTGAGCTTGTTTTTTAAGATAACTGGTCTTGATTAGAGAAGGGGACTGCGCGCTCTTTGTCTGGAAGTTGTAGCCTTTTGTTAAGATAAACAACTGATGCATTCATGAAATGCAGAGCAAAACAGGGCCTTGGGTTTTATAAACATTTTTGCAACCTTTGTCCCCCAGGGAGGCTAAAAGTTTGGAAATATTCATAGGATAAGTTTTGCATTTTTAAAAACGTTTTGTCTTACAACACAGAATTGTGGATTTCTACTGTCTCAATGTTTGTTTCATACTATCGCAGTTTGGAACAGCTTTCTTGCATGTTTTTAAACTCTGAATTGTTTTAAAAATTATTTATATTATTCTTTTTTTTAAAAAATTGAACATGAGCTAGTGACGAATCAAGTCATTTCATGTAGGCTACTGAAATCCACCCCAGTTAGGTGGCCAATACATTTAAATAAATAATAATATAATACATATTTATAAAACCATTACATACAGACATGGGGAGGGAGCATGGCTACTTGATCTCTATATGTTCATTATAAAATCTGAAAAATAGAAGCACTGATGCAAACTGTGGGAAGTGGGGAAAGGCTACAAGCTAAAATCATAAAATCACATGGATGGAAGGGACCATGAAGGTAGGTATTCTAGTCCAACCTCCTATCCAGGCAGGAGCCCTTATAGCATCCTGGACAAATGGTTGTTAAATCCTTTCTTGAAAACTTCCAGCAATGGAGCACCCACAACTCTGGGAGGCAAGCTATTCCACTGCTTAATTGTTCTGTCAGGAAATTCCTCCTTATTTCCAGGTTGCATCTCCCTCTGACAAGCTCCACCATTGCTTCTTGTTCTGCCCTCAGGTGCTTTGGAGAATAAATCGACACCCTCTTCCTTGTGACTGCCCTTCAAGTATTGGAAGACTGCTATCAGGTCTCCCCTAAACCTTGTCCTAAACATACCTATGAAATGAATCAGTTATTCATGGTTCAAACAAAAAATTTAATTCTGCACGCTTCCTCAAATGACATTAACTATCAAGCCATCCCACCCAGCCCTGCTTCCTTCTTCCCTGCTTTATCGGGTGCTACTCAGAGTCTCTGGTTCAGAGTGGATGAGATCACTTTGGGTCTCATAATCACTGTGGCGCTCATGTTGGCCATGATGATGGTGGTGGTGGTGATGATGATGACACCGGCATTCCCCATGACTCCGATGGCTTCGAGGATACTTTTCCTTGTTGTTCCGGCGAACTCTGCCATCAGTGAAGGCAGCCACTTGAACGGCCTCTGCTACTGCCATGGCTTTCCGAGCTTGGGCACAATCATATTCTGCCTCTGCAGCTTGCTGGTAGGCCAAACTGGCAACTTTGGAGACATAGGACAGTAGGTTGTCCTCCCGAGCCTGAGCTGCTTCCGCTGATTCTTTAGCTTCTTCAGCTATCTTCTGAGCTTCTAAGGTTTCTTTCTTAGCCTCTGCAGCCTCTATTTTAGCATGAGCTACTTCCAGCTTGGCCTGGATGGTTTCAGTAAGAGCCTTAGTAGTTTCTTTCCTGGATTCAGGGTCCTTAAATCTCTGAGAAGAAACATAAGAGCAAACAACTCAGGAGATGATCCTTTGTTCACAAATTCTTCATCCCTCTTAATTCTGCAGAAACAGCTCCCATCATAACTAAGTGTGATGCTTTCTTCCCTTTCAAATCCAAAACAAATTTATTAAGCAAATAGCAATAGCACTTAGACTTATATATCACATCATAGTGCTTTACCACACTCTCTAAGCGGTTTACAGACTCAGCATATTACCCCCAACAATCTGGGTCCTTGGAAGGATGCTAGGCTGAGTCAATCTTGAGCTGGTCAAGATCAAACTCCTGACAATGGGCAGGACAGCATTCTAACCATTATACCAACACGGCTGATATGGGGAGTTTATACTGGACACTTTCCACACAGGCAAGAAACATTTAGCTTTATGGCAGACATCTGTGTCCTCATAACCATGCTGAATCCACTTGATCATCACCGACTACCCAGTATTTCACCTAGGTTTGGGCTAAATACTTTAATTAATGACTGAAATTTATGGGGGATTAAAACAAATCCTCCAAAATCAAGGTTCCTGTTAGATTGGCGGTAATCCAATAATTGCTTTGGAGAGGAGAGGAATTTGAGGAGTGGATTCTTTTTAAATTATGAACTTTCTGGTCAAAAGCTGCATCATCCATTTTACACCTCCCTAAACCTGATACAAAGTGGTGTACCTGGCAGGTACTGATTTTTTTGTCTATTATATTTTGTTTCATATCATTTCTTTGATGCTGATGAGGAGACAATCCCCTGGTATATTAACTGTGCTTAAACTGAGCATCAGAATAAGGGATTTGGGGGAGTAACTGGCACCAAGCAATATGGAATACAATAGGGAAGTAGTGAAAAATGGACCCTGGGATTCAAAAAAGACTAATAGTATCATGTGGTATGAGAATTTAAAAATGGGAAAGGTTGGTTGGAGGAAAGTGGGATTTTCTGTAATTTCTTTTCTCCTTGGGCTAGAATATGTGTATCTGCAGTATCTGTTTGTACAGTATATGTCCCTCTGGGTCTTTCTATAGTAATAAATCCTTCCTTCTGCTGAGCCTGCAAGCTTTCCTCCACTGAGAGCATATTCCTCAGCTCAGGCCTCATTGTTCTTCCAGAATACACTCAATCCACTGAGATCAAGTCTGGGATATTTGAAGGAATCACCTATCACAACCCAAAAGGAAAGGACAAGAGAAATGTGTTTGTGAGTTGCTCCTGAAGCAGAGATGCAAAATCCAAGCAAACAAACAAAACAAAAAGATTTCTGCGTTTGCAAAAGGGGAGGGAGGGAAGCTGATCTGTGTGCCAGACAGCAAAACTATGATTTCTTTGCATGAAATGTTCTCAATGTTTATGCTCCATTGGGGGGGGGGGGTTGTATAATGCTCTGGGACAAAGAAAGAGAGTTTGGAGCAGTTATGTTAAGTGGGAGACAAAGAAAGTTTGATTTATGTGAGCCACATCACTTATTGAAGCAGAAAACGTAGATGCAATTAATAGTTTAGAGCAGATGCCCAACCTTTTAGGCATCAGCGACTGGTTCCATTGAGAGAGGTTTTTCCGCGGCTTGGAGGCTTTGTGGTTTTGTGTGCTGCCTGCATCCCGTGAATGGGGCTTTGCTTGCTTGTGTGGTCTGGTTGCTGGCATGCTGCGGCCCGGTACTGGCCCACGGACTGGGGATTGGGAACCCCCGGTTTAGAGCATAGGTGAGGAACTATGGCTCTTTTATGATTTGTGAAATTCAACTCTCATGCTGGTTCAGGGAATGTTGGGAGTTGAAGTCCTCAAGTCATAAAGGGGCCATAGTTCCCCATCTCTGATTTAGAGCATCTGTCTTGGAATCAGATCCTTTAAGGAACAATATAGATGGGGTTAGTGGTATAATTGTGTCATCCCTGGATTCTCCCAATATATTTTACAAACATGAGGCATAAATGAACAAGACAAGGAATAAATTCAAGACATATGGGCATCTTGATTCAAAAAGCTCACCAGTTGTTCTCGTACTTCCTTGAGAAATGCAATTTCAGTCAAGAGAGTCCCAATTTCAGAGACAAGTTTATCCTTGGACCTTAAAAAAAAAGAGAGAAGGGAAAAAGAATACTTGGTGTCTGCTGTTTCTCAGAGATTCACCTCTTCATTTGTAGATTTGCTACTGACACTGACCTCTTGCAGTCATCCACACTGTTATCTTTTTCTGGAAAGGAAAAAAACTCCATCAATCAAATCTTATGGCTTTGTGTAAATTGCATTGCTTTTGAGTTTTCATCAAAGGAAATGAAAAAGAAGATATCTGATTTCCCTAAATAAGATTTTTCCAGTTTTTTTGGGTGGGGTGGGGGAAAAAGTATATTTTCATAAATTGGCTGTCCTAATGGGTAAAGCCAAACACAAAACACTAGTTTACCTGAAACAGACTGCAAGGCTATACCCTGCCACCTTATTGGGCATCTCTGTGATATTCACTACCAATCTTGTCTTACCTCTTTTTTTTTATTTTTGGTGAAAGCATCTGTTTCTTAACAGCAGCACTAGATTGCATCAATCTATTCATTTTTATTTTCTAAAAAGTAGTGGTTCTTAGTTCTCATTTTAAGTTGTGGAAATAAAATTTATTATGGAGAGGGTGGTGTTTTGCAGCATGCCAGATTCTTTTCTAATATTTTTCTTTGCAAGCAAAATGATACTTTAAAATAATAATAAAAAAATAGAATGTGGAAAAACCTGTGGAAGGCCAAAGTGGGAGTGTGAGGAGTTCACAAGCATATTGTTGGCAATAGTTGCCATAATGAAGATCCCAACAAGAAGTGGACAAGTACTAAATAATAATATAATGAAGGGTCAACCTGGTTTGGCCAATATCCATGAAGATACATTTAAATACTTGGCCCACTAATGCTTGGAACTAATTTCTAAGTTGTCCAGTGTAGTCAATGGTCATTTACTTGAAATACAATAAAACTGCATCTAAAACATTTAGCTGATTATAAGGTTGGCTGTATTACGAACTCTTGAAAAAAAGAGATGTCTTTTTCATGGAATCAAATTAGAGAAAAGCTTTACCCTTATTCTGCTGCTTCAGGAAGACAACCTATAAAAGAGACACAGAAGTTTCATCCAGATGGCTTTTCCTGTTATACTGGACATTGCCATCTCTGACAATAGTCCAACTAGTAATATACAACCTACTCAACCACTCCACTCAATTTGGATCTTGGCTTGCCAAACTGACAGAATAAAATAAACAAAAACAATACATTCAATAATCCTACTTATTGTCTCTCACATATATGTATGGATGTATGAATGCATGTATGTAGTATGTATGTATGTATATGTATGTGTGTGTATATATATGTACTATTGCAATTATATCCTGCTTTTTCTGTAGGGACTCGAAATAATGTACATAGGATTTCCCCTCGTTATCTTTAAAAAGTCCTTTGAGCTAAGATCCTAGGAGAGTGGGTTGTTTCCTCCTTCTCTTCTTCTTCTTCCTGCTCTTTCTCTTCCTGCTTTTCCTCTTCTGCTAGCTTTCTCTTCTATAACCCAAGTCAAGGGAATAATGATACATCTCCCTCCCTCCCTTGCTTTTTTTTTTGCCCTGTGGTAAACCTTTCAGATAAGTCTGAAGTATCAGGAGGCGTCAATTTGAAGGGTATAACACAGGTCTTCAAAGACCCACCTACAGAAAGGGAAGCAACTGCTTCTTATTTTCATAGCATAGGTGGTTGTAGTAAATATAGTTGAACAAAAAATCAAGCCATCGCCATGATCAGAAAAGAAGAAAAGTTTGAGATACACAAAGGAATTTAGCTTCTTTCCAGAAAGGAAGTTAGTTTCATTTCCAACCAATTTCAGTGTAAGAAACAAGAGTTTAAGAAGGAGCCCTTACTGAGGAAGGAAGTTCATTTATTCCTTGGATTAGAAACAAAGACCTGATCATTCCTGCTTGATCCAAAGAATGAATGAATGTGTGTGTGTGTGTGTGTGTGTGTGTGTGTGTGTGTGTACAAACAAAATAGAAACACAAAGAAACAGAAACAATAAAGATTATGAGTTAGATGTATTGCATTGTTTTAACCACATCTCTGTGCTTTTTATAATGTGTGCAAATTATATATTGTTACATTCTTCCCCCACTATGGTCTCTGCTCATTTTATTATAGAATAAAGTAACAACAAGAGGAGGATGGAAGTCATAGAAGATGGGGCTAAGGTTGTATGTTTGTTTCTGTTCAGTTATACAGGTTTAGTTTCAACAAGAGAACATAAGCACTACGTCTTACATTAGTTTACAGAAGACCAACACTTACAGCATTTTTCAACTGTTGGTTTTCTACTAGCACCTTCTTCAACTGAAAGATAACAGAGAACACACAGAGTGAGCCATTTCTGCACACTTCTTCTTTTTCATTATTTCCCCCGTCACCTTCTCTTACTGCTATGAGAACTCTGCCAGCTGAAGTGTGGAGAAAGAGCCTATTGCTGGAACTGCAACAATACCTGCATATGACTGGATTGGTACCCTAAGCACCCCCCCCCCCAAAGGAGCCTCTTCCATTGCTTAACTGGCAAGACACTAAGGCTCAATAAATGCTGAACGAGAATTAAGAGATTAAAAATTCACTACTACACTAAGTATGAACTTTTAAAAATGATTTATTGAATACTAAACAGCAGTAAGAAATATAAGCAAATTATTTGCCTATAATTAGGTAAATAGAAAAAATGCCAGTTTTAAACACTTTTAATGCATTTTAATAAAATTGTTATAAAGGAAAAATGTAAATACAAAAATTTAAAGTTGAGTTTGGCAGTGAAAGAGATAAGGGTACCTAAGTATATGCTTAACAGTTATCCAGGGCTGGGTTTGTCTTCCCTTTGTCTCCCCTTCCTATTTACAGGAACTCAGATCAACAGTCAAATCATCCTGTTCTATCTTTCCCACTTAACCAAGTCCTTACTACATGGGATGCCTCAATCTAACTTTAGTGCTACCATGTATGTAAATAGGATTCTAGAATTTTCATTGGCTTTAAATCTGCTTCAGGCTTGTCAAGAAACAAGCTCATTGTATGGCAGGATCAGGACCCATTTTAAAAGATCAAATAAGTGCCTTAAGTTTCCAAAATGCTGACCTCTTTGGTTGCTTTTTAATCCCCTTCCAAAACTAAAAAAAAATGCCTATGGGGAATAGGACTCTGGAGATTACAAATAAGATGCCAGTGAATTGCATATTGTTTAAGAACAACCATGCTGGATACTATAGTCACTTGGCTGGGTTTAGTTGGAACTATGGTCTTACTTAACAGAAGCCAGCCAGATGCACTCAGAGAATTGTACCCTTGAAAACTTGAAAAAAAAAATATAAGATATGAAGTCTGCACTTACCAAACACTCCATTTTCATTGCTTTTTCTCTGGGGGTTGAAATATTAAAGCCATTAAAACAGGGCATCAATCACCAGGATAAAGTTTCTCCCACCTTTAGCTTCTCTCCTTCTGCTAAGATTTGAATGCAGAAGGTTTTTGTTTTTTTTTTACTTTTGCTGCACCACCCTTCTGCAAAATGCATACTCCATAATAGCAGGTTAAAAAAGAAGATCCAATAAACCTGTTAAGAAGCAATATATGGAGATTGCTAGGGATGGTCAAATAAGTCTACTTTAGTTTCTTTTGTTTCTCATTTTTACTATGGTATTGCATTTGGTTTCACATTGTTTCTCATGTTTTCATTGATTCATTTGCCTAGACCTTAATAACTTGATTTGCAAAGGTCTAGTATTGTTTTGTTCCCCTGCAGTATTTTCAAAATTAAGAGTCATCCTGGAAAATCCTCTATTCTTGCTGCATTCAAAATTACAATATTGACTTGTTGCTTGTTACATTTATATTCAGAAGTTCAAGGCAGCATATCTAGCACTCCTTCCCACAACAGGTGCCCAGTATAGTAGGTTGGCTGAAACAGACTAGTTGACCTCAAGTCATATTAGCATGAAATTGATTTCCTACTTTCCCCCATCCACCCACCCATAATTAAATCAGTATTCCTTTTGGGGAAAAAACTTGAACTTTAACTATATCCTTTGGATACCCCTGCATAGACGTGATATCATACAAAAGAGTGGCTTCAAATTAACCTATGGAAGATATCCCAGGTTCAGCGGTTATGTTCTCATATCATGCAGTACATAAACAGGTTGCTCAATTCCCCATTTACTGAGTTGTCCAATACACTGAATCATAAAATAACAAAAAGAGATGGATTTATACCACACATTAAACTGTGAATAATATCACAAAGGTTAATACTACAACCAGACTTGCATACAGTGTGAGAATGAGTCTTTGTTTTAGTGAAATACATTGAGTGAACACACTCAAATGAATCTTCTTCAATTAGCACTACAACCTTACCTCTCTGAGCTCTTATCACTATTACTGCAGCTCTCTTGATCTTTGCTTGCACAGTCCATCTCTGGCTTTGACCTCCTGTCTATCCTCTATTGAGAAAAAATAATTATTAACCATGTAAGAAGATTGTCTCTGGGTTAAGTACCTCAAGATCTTTTTTAATAGTGAGTTGCATTTACAGACTGCTGAAACAATGTAGTAGAGCACGAATGTGGGAAACAATGTCAGTAAAGCTAAAAGGACTTCGTTTTGTTAAATAAACGGTGTTGATCAATCAAGCTACTTTAGAAAGAACAGTTTGAAATACATTTCCCTGCTGAACCTCTGTGCATTGATCCAAGTGTAAATCTCACATCCTCTATTTACATACAGCACAAACCTGTAACTATTGAACTTTGTCCTACTTTGATATTCCAGCAAAATTTTAAATAAAGACCAATTCATGCAATTTGTAGAATCAATTTTTTTGCATTATGTTTAGTTACAGGCAAAAGAATTAGTTGTTTAGATTGATGGTCTTTTGGCTGTATTTCAGGCATAGTGCAAGTCTTTTCCATTCCCTCAGCCTAGAGACAAGGAATTACTGGGTATATATCTACTGGAGGGATGCAAAAGGTATCGTCTAGGGGCAAAATGTAGCCCACTAGCCTTCTTTTGATGGTCGGCTTAGGGCATTTATTCATCTTTAGTACAGTCCAATCCCAGCCTTTTCCTATCTCTTTTTTCCTGACACAGAAAGAAAATTCAGGCAAGCCTTCTTAGGAGCTCTGCATCCCCCCCTCCCCCACCCTTTCCCCATATTTCAGGGAACACAAGCAGATAGGAACCACCCCAGTCATTTTGTGTATTTTTGCTAGTATGACATTGCTGTTAGAACCTAGATGACCTTTACAGATGTTGGAAAAAAGCTACATGGAATTGGCAAACAGTGCTTCAAGAAATCCTAGAGCTGACGACTTAAGTAGGAAGTGTTTTTTTTTTTAAAAAAAAAAATCCTGGAAAATTGTTTGTTTTGTTGCCAAGGGTACTACATGTAGACACTCTGAATTTGCTTTGACTCAGAGAAGTTTGACCTTTTCATATTATTTACAGATGATGCAAAGCCAATGTTTTAGTGAGGATTTTTTCACTGACACCGATGTGGAAATTGTCTTAGAAGGTAGTTCAAAAGGGGGCAAGGCAATTAAAAACTAAGGTGAATGTGATTCTTTAATTTTAATGGAATGTACATTAAATACATTGAATATATTTCCTTCTTTATCTTCCACAGTTTTGCTTTGTCATCTTCAAAATTACAATTCATCAGCAACTGTCAAAGATACTCTCAAGAAAATATACCTGTATTTTAAAAGTACCGTCACTAATGCTTCGCTCTATCAGGTTTCCCTCTACTTATTTTTTATTTTACCTTCTACATGTTATAATATCAGATTTGGTTATTTCTTTATCTACACATTCAGAACAGGACTTTGCCACTTGCTATTTTAATAACGTCGCTCTCCATGATAACTTCAATGGTCTTGTTTTCATATGGGGAAGCCATATCAGTTGTAAAGAAGAGAGACAGAATTTGTATAATGCTATTTTCAGCCTGCCTGCCTGTTCTTCCATCCATCCATCTTTCCAATTAAACTTTGTTTAAATTATATTTCCTTCAGAGGTATAGATTTCAATTCCTGGAATTCTAAATAAAGGATAAATGGAGGATTCTGAGAGTCGTCCACCCATCTGGAAAGTGCCAGTGTCAAAGAATACTAGGTTTTACAAAAATGATGCTGAATGTTCTCAACTGAGATATTTATTATACATGAAAGCTTTTTCCCCTGACTCCCAGTCTGCTTGCTTGATTCAGAATAGCAAAAAAAAAAAATAAAAAAAAAATCTGCAGTTTATTATGTATCTCATATCTCGTCTTGACTGTAACATTAATACTGATAGATGTTGTTAAATTATCTGGATTCTGAGATTTGTTTGGTTTCTAGGGTGACCAATTTTTCTTGCTTCAACTTTCTCCCAACATGCTGTGTAGCAAATGGTAACTCCTTTTAAATATTTTTTACTGTTCCCCAAAGGAGTGACCAAAATATATTTTCAGTGGTATTTGGTTTTTGTTTTGTAGAATTTAGCAATATAACATTTCATAGTTTGGATGACAGCTTCCTTTCTCAAGATGAAGATATTATATGTCCATGGAAATAATGTAGCTGGATCTTACACTGGTGAAGTTATTTAACAGAATTGGACTTGGGCCTAAAAGTGGAGGCAGATTAGATTCACACTGAGAACTTAAGACAAAAATAAAAACAAACCTTTCAAAAGTAGAGCAATTTCCATGGTTCTTTGATATGAGAAAAATAGTATACATTCTTGGTCACTTGGGTTAAATAATCCTTAAATGGCCTAGCATTATTTTATAAGTGTATGTAGGTGTTCCTTACCCTTAGTGCTTTAGTTCATGAATTAAATCTCCCCTTACAACCATGGCATAAGCCAAATATTTTTAAAGCTTAGATTTTCAATCATAATAGTTCAGTATGAATTAAATCTCCTTTTATAACCATGGCATATGTTAAATCTTTTTAAGGCTTGAATTCTCAACCATAAAAAAGCAAGCCAAGAACAAGTCAGTGTGATGGGTAGGAGAGTAACTATAAGTGATGTCAACAGAGATATTCTGTTCTTGCCCTTCTAATTAAAAAATATCAGTCATCTCATCTGTGAAAATTCTATGCAGGATGAGAATTGCTGAAGTTTCCTGTGCAGAATTGGAATTTAGCTAGTCCTATTTTTCATGGATACATGTTTCCTGTAAGATATAATGAAAGGCTGGTTGCATTCTCAACAGTTGGATCTCAGCAATTGACATACCAGATTATTTTAAAAGCCTTGTTATAATTTGTCTTGTAGTGGTAATATATGTAATAAAAATGAGAAAATTACATATAGGAAGAAACTGCTCCAGATAATCTTATTGGAAAGGTAGTTTGGAGGTTCCCAGCCTATTTAGATATTGTGCCCATAGTATTTGTCAGGAATTCTTCATTAGAAAGATTAAGATTGACATTACAAAACACAGCTTAATATTATGGTGTTAGGAATACTAAGTATTAGTATTAATAATAATTAGTATTAATTAATAATTAAATGCTGACTGATTTAATTATTGCTATGCCAACAGTTTTTGTGGATAGATTCCTGCAATATTTCATCAAGAACCAAACTTATTGGAGTATACCCATGAGATTATATGAAATAATTCAACCAATTCTAAACATTTACTTCTAAAATACTAAGCATATCTTTAGAAGGTAGTCCTGTTATGTTCACTGAGTATTTAATTTTAATTAACTATATGAAGAAACAGAACTTTGATCCTCTCTCTTTGAAATATGAAAATAATACCGATAAGGGTTGTTGAGTTTTTTGGGGGGAACAGGCCAGGTATTTGGAATTTTGATATTATGCTGTGATTACACTCCCCAAAAATCTACTATTCCCAGAGTAGATGTCATGGTAAGTGCCAGTTAAAAAACACCTCTTTAAGAAAGTGTAAAAATAAATATGTTAGAGGTAAGGTCTTTGCTTTGCAGCATATGATCTTCTTTCTTTCTTTCTTTCTTTCTTTCTTTCTTTCTTTCTTTCTTTCTTTTTCTTTCTTTCTTTCTTTCTTTCTTTCTTTCTTTCTTTCTTTCTTTCTTTCTTTTTCTTTCTCCTTCCTTCCTTCCTTCTTTCCTTCCTTCCCTCCCTCCCTCCCTCCCTCCCTCTCTTTCAACTCACCTTGAATCTTAATTTGGGTTCATCTTGTGAAAGCGGCAAACAAATTGGAGTGAAGAATGTGCAAGAGACAAAACATGGTTGCGAGTTGCTGTTTCGAAGAGGGCAGCGGTGGCGGGTTGCTGAAGAACATCGCGAAAAGTCTTCATAGCTCTTGTAAGGGATCATTTGGAAGGGACATCTTCACTCCAAGGTCATTTTTCTTTGAAGATTCCAGGCGGCAGTTAGTCTCTATAGCAACATCTTAGGGATGACTGACCCTTATCATTCTATTACTGGAGAGGGAGGGATCAATTGTTAGCTCCTAAATATAAATGGACTGCTTGATTAATTCTAAAAATCAAGGATGAATGGAGAATGGAGAACTGGAATGTAGCTAAAAAAGCTTCAAAGCGTTTGCACTGAGCATATATGAAGAATCTCTCCACTCTCCCAACTTAGCTTTTGTAAGTTGCTCAATATAGAGAGAAATTAAGCTGCACATGTCATTTTTGGTTTCAAAACTGGACCTTTTCTGGTGACCTCTGAGTTAGATGACTGGCTTTATAATGGATTTTCAATTCCATCAAGTGTACTATTACTCAAAATTTCATATTCTGTCAGTGCATTTCTTTGCCAATCTTCAAACGTTCCCAACTTGATTTTCTTCAACAAAATGAACCCACTGAAAGTAAATTTAGAAAAATAAGTTTTTAAAAAATCAGATATGTGTTCATTAGTTTCTCTCCCGTGATAGATCAGTAAAAGGATTAAAGCCTCACATACATTTTCTTGGTTTCTTTAGGTTCAGTCCTCTAACACAGAAAATTATATTAATAGCTGGCTTCAAATAGTGCCATTAATCTCTCTGTAGTTTTCAAAAGTACTGCAGACCTGTGGATGGAGCCAATGACTGTCTGTTGAAAAATATTTATTTTCTCACAAGTTATCAACTATTGACATAAATCAAGATAAAAATATGATGAAGATATTATGCAGCTGCTAGGATGGTGAATCACTACCAAAATATTATTATGCTTGATTTGATGATCTCTGTCTACAGACACTTTTTTGAGGAATTATTACATAAGTAAAATGGTTAGAATCCAATTGAAAGAGATCTGTCTCCCTTGCTCCTTGTTGGCTTGCAGTTTTGCTTTGCTTCAGACAGGAAGGCGGTGCAGAGAGTGGTGAGGATGGCAGAAAAGATTATTGATAGCTCACTTCCTTCCAGGACATAGCATATAAGCGATGGTTGAGCAGGGTCTGCAGGATTCTCTGGGATGCTGTACACATCCTCTTCATGACCTGTTTTCCTTATTACCATCTGGGAGGAGGCTTCGTGGTATCCGAAGCAGAACATCCAGATTCAGTCAGTTTTGTTTCATATAGCATCAACCTTGTGAAATCTCAAATTTCCTCTTTCTGCTATGTATTCAAAATGGGCAGTGATTAATATTTATATGTATATATATATGTGTGTGTGTTTGTATGTATATGTATGTATATATATATATGGGTGTAGATACGTGTGTGTGTGTGTGTGTGTGTGTGTGTGTGTGTGTGGCATGTGAATATGTCTGTTATGTATGTATATGGGTAGATACTGTATATATTTTCTTTTGAGAGCAGGCAACAGAATTTCATTTTTAATTTGGGCCAGTGTACTCACAGCAAAAAAATGACAATAAAAGTTTATCTTTTCTTTTGAAGTTGGATTCAGATTCCCTGCAATCTGCAGTCATTTTTCAAGCAATTATTCATACTAGGATTTTTTTTCCTTCGATTATAAGAACCTGTTTACATTTGATTTAGGCTGATCTTTAAAAACTAAGCAGGATTGCCCCTGGAAACAACTTGATGGGAGTCTACCAGGAAATCCCAGGATTGTATGATAAATTGTGAAGATGGAAGGGTAGAGGGAATCCTGAAACAGTTCAATAGCAAATTATTTCTATATCTTTGCAAAGAAAGTCTATGAAATCTTCAAAAGCTGAGGTCAACCTGAAGGAAAGTTTACTTTTACTTCCCCCTTTATTGTCCACTTATATAAATGCATTCCTTTGATTGCCTTTTGCTTAAGCTGGCAGCCTTGCCTTAAATTCTATGTAATCTCATTTTACATTTTCTTCAGAGCAGTAGTTTTTTAGAGTTGGATCCTAGAAATTCTGGCTTCTCTTCTGGAATCACAGACAGCACACTATAAATACCATTTGTTAAGAAATTCAGTGGAAGAGAGCTATTATCTCTCTGTCAATGTGTAGAATATTGAACTAAATGGTCCTTCATTTGCTCCAGCAGACCTTTTTAAAAATATTCTTACAATTTTTCACTGTTCAATCAGAGAACATTTAATCAGAGAACATTTATGTGTCAGACATTTAAGTCTGGAAGAGGATCAAAGAACATCTTTCCCATTGAAAGAATGACTAATCATGTACTTAATTTAATTTTAAAATAAATATGTTTGCTAAGTTTTCCCTTCACGTTGAATTCTAAACTAAACAGGCTGGCTTTGCATAGCCATTTTCTGCAAAACAAACAATAATGAAAGTCAAAATCAAATGTATTATGCTGTTCTAATGAAACTATTAATTTTTTATGACTTAATTGAGCATGTTGTTAAAGAAAGCAAATACACGAAGTCAGGCTCCGCAGTTTTTCTAAATGAGATCTGGATCTCATAGAGGTCACAGTGTACAGATAAGCCAGGATTGGCATATGGATGCATTAGTAATACTACTGTATTGAAAAAAATTTGTTGTTGCTCAGAAACACAAATATAACATCCATATTATACTCTGAAAATATCTTATATCTTCTCCAGTACAGAGAGTTTAAATCCTTGTCCCTCTTTTCATTCATACAATCCTCATCCTTTCTTTATTGCTTTATCAGTGGTAAATGGAAGATCTCTTTCCCTTTTATGACTCCTTCTTAGCAAAAGGATGTAATATGGATATATGCCAGGCATTAGAAATGAAGCAATGTCTTACTTCTGAGATTACTACCAAGAGTATAAGAGTTTTAAGATAAATTGCAGAAATTATTCCTTTACTAGAGTAAGGATAAAAATCAAGAACCTTCCCATTTAATCACATATGCAGACACAGGCATATGTTTGCAGATCCCAGCTATATTGTTCACTTTATAATATCTATTTTCTGTTACTTTGCCTCCATAAATCATCATGCTTCACAAAAACCAGTCAAAATATTGTATTTTGATCTTTTAACCTACATCTCCCAAATCCAGTCTTGTAGTTCCAACACAAGTGAAAGACACCAAGTTGGAGGTTTACCAAGTTGGAGAAGGATGCGAGAAGCTTTCTTGTCCCCTACAGGCAGATAATGTACTGCATATTGCCATAATTGAATTAACTATGGAGACAGTTATTATTATATTGTGCCACGGAGAACAGAAAAAGGAATATAAAGATGAAAATGAATCTATTACCACAGATGACTTTTGGTTTGTAGCTTGTTGAGAAATCTTCAGTTCAGTATAGATCCACAAAATAGTCTCTTATCTAAACAATTGAGTGCTTCAATCTGATATCTGAAGAGATGCTTGGCAACCTGTTCTAACTATGAATGACATCACACATAACATCATAAGGAGAGCAAAAGGAAAGGAAAGCTTACTAGCTCTCACACTAGGACTAGGCAACCTCTGGCCCATGAACAAGTGGTCATCTCAGGTTGCTTGCAGCCCTATAGAACTTCCCAGTGATATCATTGTGTCAAACTCTTGGCGACTTGGAAACTGGAAAAAAATGTTTTTTTTAAAGTAGATCTAGCTATATAAAAGTCTATACCAAGTTTCTTCAAAGTGGTCAATATTGACCCCCAAGAATTGATGGAACCCATCAAGGAGTTGTGGTAGTTGTTATAATAATTCATAGTACTATTAAAGTATTATTTTCATATATAAGTATGATGAGGAATCACAAACAATGTAACTACTGTATATTGTTTCTTCATCAAAGCATAGTGAGTGAGAAGTTGCTGATATTTATTATAGGAACAAATGACATAAAGAAGGTTTTGAATGGGTAGCATTACTCTAGCAAATTCTGTTGCAGTTGTTTTTCATTTTTTTCAAGTCCCTTGTCCATGGCTTGAATGAAAATTTTATTTATTTCCGTTCACATTTATCACCTTGACTTATACGCTATTCTATTTCCAAAGCATCCAAGCGACTTGCATTAACAACATAAATTTACAACGTATAAAATCGACAACACAATCATCACAGCAAGAAGGTCTTAATGTGTCACCAGTCCATCAGCAAAATCTCCAGGTATCCCTAAGATTCTTCTTCAAAGAGCCATATTTTGTTAACCATTGGCTGAATAGGAATGCTTTTATCACATTAAACGTGACCATTAGAGTGATCCTAAATGACAACACGTTGGTGTTATCACCTCCACTGATCCTTTCTGCATTAGTTATTTACAGGATTCTCACGCCATTACTGACACGATTCAACCTAACTACAGCGATCTGCAAAGGAATTCAAGAGGAAACAGGGACGTTGTTATTCCATTTCGATAGGAATAATAGGCAGGCAGCTTCAATCGGCTTCCGTAGAAGGGGCAGGCCTTACGTCTGGGTTGCTAGGGACGCTGTTACCATGGTACCGGAGACAGGCGGTTGCTGAGGCCGGTGGAGTATCAACGCCGCCAAAATGAGCGCTGCTGTACCCGAAGGCGAAGCGGGGACAGATGTCGACGTGGAGGCGGAGGCGGCAGGCGGGGCCGGACGGGACGCTGGTAGTGGCGCTGTCCCGCGTGCCAAGGCCGCCAATTTAAACTCAGAAGACCCCCTGGAGCGCATCGCCGCCCGCCGCCTTCGCATCGCCGCCCGTCTGGAGGCGAAACGACGGTCGGTTTGATAGAGGGGGCAGGATGGGGGGATATTCGCATATGCATCGCCTCGGGGTCCTAAAACGAATCCCCAAAGCGCTTTGCAAGAATTGAAGCATGAAAGGCAAATCTGCCAGTGATTTTCGTAATTGCAAATCCACAGTGCAGCAACGACATAATAAATGTTTCCTCCACGAGTTAACCGTGACCGGTCATAAAATGCTCGCGAACTTATGTGAACCCTTGAGCCCTGTCAATCTTCACCCGTCTCTTTTCAATAGAGTCTATTGGGTCTTCATCCCAATGGTTCCCCATTCATCCACCAAATCCACTTTCATCTATTTGGTTTACACTAAATGGGGCTCATCCCTATTGCCCACTCCATTGCCTGTGTCTAAAAAGTCGCTCCAATTCAAACTGAACAAAAATCGTGGATTGTGAATAACTAACAGATGCTTCTATACAAGGCTTTTAGAATGCATTCAGTATCAGAATTTTAGGGAGTGGGATGGTGAAAATGAACTTATTAGGCACCTGCTTCAGATTAGCTTTTTATTGGTACCCCTATTTCCCATGTAATAAATCATGTATAGGTTAAATAGATATTTGTGTTTGTTTTCTCCGTTTTAGAGAAGCCCTTGGGGAAGATCCCGATGCAAAAAAATTTGTAGAAGAGGAACAGAGCAGGAGTCACAAGCAAATAGAGGACAGTAGACAGGTTAGTAGAGAATTAGGGAATCACCGTGTGAATCAAATTGTATGACATATTTTGCCTTGTTGGACAGTCTATGCAGAAACGTTATTCACTACATAGCCTAGCCAACAAGGCAGAATAAAACAGAAACTTGATGTCTCAATAGTTTATGTTTAAAGGCTATTATAAAAGTTTGATTTTTTTTAATTAAACAGATATAACTAAAATCATAGGAAAATGTTTTCAAGATCTTACATACAGTATAGCCATTTCACAGGGACCCCGCTTTGGGCCTGCTGACAAAATCAAGGTTTAAGGATTGCTAGAAAATCAGTACGATCGGGGTCATTCTCAACTTGGGTGAGGATATGTTCCATAGGGCAGGTGTTACGACAGTGAATGTTTGCCTCTATGGTGCTGTCAGATGAAACTCCTTAGCAGATGGGACCTGAATATGCCCCTGCCTGCCTGCCTGCTTACCTGCCTTCTGGGACAGGTAGATGTAATCTGGAAGAGGCAGCCCCTCAAATATTAATTATATTCTGCAAATCCTGAAATGGGTTAACTCTATAACTGAATTAGGTATATTGTATGTATGTGAAATCTGATTCTGGCATGTTTTCTTTCAGAGATTGGCCAAACTGTTGCTTGATGGCACACAGCTAGTAACAAACATCCAGGTGGCAGCTGATTCTCGAGAGGCACACAGGAGATCAGAAGAAGAAGAGCTGACTCGGCAAAGGTAAGACCTCCGTATTAGCATCTCTTGGAACTATGCAGTGTTTAGGACGTGAAAGAAGGATAAAAAATCAAACTTAGCACAGTTAGGGTTGTCTTAAGAAAGCATCTTCCCCTTGAATTGGGGCATCTGGGGGCAAAAAGGTCAAGATAGTAGCTGCAACTGCACAACTAGAGCCCTGCATCTTTTAAAATGAGTTGTGCATACACAGCAGGATGCCTTCAAGAAGATTGCAAACTTTTTATTAATAGCTATGGCTTATAGAAGCCATCTGATGTTCAATACATATTACTAATTGTTTTCAGACTGTCTTATCTATGTGTATATTTGTGTGTTTTGTCCATATATGTGTCGGTGATGTATTTGTCTTAATTTGTACATAAATATTCCTTGACAATTGTGATGCCCACCACTATCCCCCACAGATTCCCTTACTTTTGAGCAGAAATTAAACATGGCATCTGTACTTCATTCTAATGCATTAGCTTGAACTTGAATGAACTACAAGGCCCAGCAGACAAAGAGTACAAATAGAAAAGGCTGCTTTGTACAGTTTTTTTTTTAATTTGAAGCTTGGCTTTTCTACCAAAAAGAAAGACTGAGGGGGGGAACAGAACTAATGTTCCAAGGAACATTTCAGATCATTCATGATCCATAGCAGTACCCAACAAATGTATGAGTTTTTAATCTTCATATAGAATAGAAATGAATTTCATCTAGTTTGTTTTGAATAAACTTCCTAGATATTGTTATTCTCAGGCTTGAGAAACTGGAAAATGAAGCCAAGGCCAATTTGGACAAGTTTGATGAGATCACCGCCAAGTGGGCCAAGGCCAAGCAGAAGACTATCCCCCAGGATCTCTGGGAAGCTCTTAATCTACAGCAGCAGCACTGTGCATTGCTGATTGAAGAGAAGAACAAGGTCATTAGTGAATTACAACAGGTAGGATTCATGCTTAGTGTACACGCATCAAATTGCTCTCAGCAAATATGGCTTCAGGGGCATGCTGAAAGGTCCATGCTAAGAACATTGAATTTAGAGAAAGGAATTTTAAAGAAGAAGATTATAATAGTTTGTAAGTATTTCAGAAGATCCCATATAGAAGGACATTTAGATACATATACTAAACTGTGATGGAAAAGCAGTCCTTACCTAAGTAAAACTGGTAATTTGGGCAAATTTAGCAAGAATTCAAAAGGAAGCTTTTGAAAGTTCTTTACTGATTTGCAATATTCTCTCCCTGCAGTTAGCCAAATCATGCAATTATGGGAACATATAATCTATATAATAGAAATTATATATATATACATATATATATATTTACCTTGAATGTATATATGTAGGTCTTTGGTTATTTGGGTTTTCTCCCACGTAAAATTGGAAGTGTCTTGGCAACGTTTCGACGAAGTCTCATTCGTCATCTTCAGGCTGGTGCTTTCGGCTTCGTGCTTCTAGGAGCAATGTGTGATTGTAGCTGTTTCCTCCTTTTAACTGCCAGTGGGGGTTTGAACTGATTGGATGAGAGCTTGGCTGTGTTCTGATTGGATGGAAGTGTGTTCTGATTGGTTAGGAGAATAAGTGCACGCATTGAAGAACATAAGAACTCAGTCAAAAAAGAGGAACCAACTTCTTCCCTGGTCCAACTCCTTAAAATTACAGAACATGAAATTGACTTTAAAAAGACTAGAACCATCGCCAAAACTGAACATTTTAATAACAGAATAATCAGAGAAGCCATCGAGATAGAAAAACGCCCACACAGCATGAACAAACGAGATGATACCTCCCGCCTACCAGCCATTTGGAAACCCGCCCTTATTGACAAACGACTCCCTAACACAAAAAATGGCACCAGACCCAGACTCACAAAAACCACACAGGATATCACCACCACACATCCACGCAAAAAGCAAACCCAAAGCCACACCGATGATGAGGCACGACCACAAACCAGAAGCCAGACCACAGCTGCATCATTAGCCACTTTAAACCCCTCCAATCCATACATGAAGCAAACTGACACCCACCATGAAGATGAGGCACGACCACGAACGCGAAGTCAAAAAATAGCAATGCAGTTCACCATTTTTAACCCCCCCTGCAACTCATACTAACCTGAGCACAACAAAGCCCCCACCCAAACAGAACACTCCCCCAGCCAATCAGAGCACAGCCAACCCCCCAGCCAATCAGAGCACAGCCAACCCCCCAGCCAATCAGAGCACAGCCAAGCTCCTAACCAATCAGAACACAGCCAAGCTCTCATCCAATCAGTTCATACCCCCACTGGCAGTTAAAAGGAGGAAACAGCTACAATCACACATTGCTCCTAGAAGCACAATGCCGAAAGCACCAGCCTGAAGATGACGAATGAGACTTCGTCGAAACGTCGCCAAGACACTTCCAATTTTATGTGGGAGAAAACCCGAATAACCAAAGACCTACATACAAACACCCGTGAAAACCTCAGAAAACAAATATCGAACCTCTATGGGGAGGAAATCCACCATCTGACCAGGACCTATGAAAAACTTGAAGTCCAAAGAGCTTCCATTTTATGTGACCTCGCATTCCTATGCAACTGCCGAGATCAAAATTTAATCCCTACATGTTTCCAACTGAAATTCCACTCCAACTTTGCAGCTACCAAATGCATCCTGAAAAGAACAGAATTGCCCCTAATCAGAAATGAACTTCACACAAAAAGATTCTTCCTAGACCGAATTAACAAAGATCTCCTCACACTTCACCTCAAACTCAGCAACAAGATCCACCCCGCACTTTGGGACAAATCCAAACAACTCGCCGTCTGGAGAGCCGAAACACAGACCACCCTCAAGACAGACACACAGACCAACAAACTCTGAAGACTACAAGAACGCCAGAAACAAACCCCTCCCCCCTCACAGCCACACATGAAACAAACAGTGCACAACATCTCAGATAGGATTCTCACCAAAGCCGAAACCAATGTCCTTTCCAAAGGATTCAACTTTGTAGTCGCTCCCAAACACATCCCCACTGAAACCATTATATGTGGAGTTGAAACCAGCCTGACCAAAATCAACCCCGATGACGCTAACAGAATCAGACTCGAAATCACCAACATCCTCTGCATCAGCAAGCCACCCAAAAGCAACTTACTCAAAGAGGAACAGACAGCACTATGTAACCTGAAAGAAGACACCAGCATAATAATCTTACCAGCAGACAAGGGCAATGCCACGGTGGTTATGAACACATCTGACTACCAAACCAAATTAACCAACCTACTCCAAGACTCTACATACAAACCCCTAAACACAATCACACCACCTACCTGGAAAAAACCACCAGATCCAAAATAAAAGCCTCCCCCATTAGTGAAGAGATCCAGCAAAGAATCATTCCCAGAGAGAAATCATCCAGATGCCCTAAGCTCTATGGTCTCCCCAAGATACACAAAGAAGGAACCCCATTTAGACCCATAGTCAGCTCCATAGGCTCACCTCTACAAAACCTATCCAAATTTCTCGCCAAACAACTACAGCCCTATGCAGAATCCATCACCTCACACGTAAAAAATTCTTTCCATTTCTTAGAGATCATAAAGAAACAAAACTTACAGCCCAGCGACCTACTCGTGATCTTCGATGTCATATCCCTGTTCACCCAAGTGCCAATCAAAGAAGCCTTGACAGCTATCCAAAACAAATATAACCCCCCAAAACACATCCTAGATCTGACCAACCATTGTCTATCCAACACATACTTCATCTATAACAGACAAAAATACAAACAAATAGAAGGAGCACCCATGGGATCACCCCTCTCACCTGTCATTGCAAACCTCTACATGGAACACTTTGAAACCCAAGCTCTAGAAAAATCTGAACACAAACCCAAACTCTGGTTCAGATACGTAGACGACACCTTCAAAATCTGGCCACATGGGAAAGAAAAACTGGACAACTTCCTCATACACCTCAACAGCCTATACCCCAAAATACAGTTCACCATGGAAACAGAAGCTAATAACCAACTTCCCTTCCTAGATGTCTTAGTCTACAAGAAATCCAATAGCTTCCTAGGACACACCATCTACCAGAAGAAAACACACACAAACCGCTATCTCATGCTCTCTCACACCACCATCCAGCACAGATCAACTCCGTAGCCAAGACACTCATCTCTAGAACAAAACGCTTAGCTGATGAACAACACCTAAAAAACGAACTGCACACTCTCACTAATGTACTTACATCCAATGGATTCCAACGAAATAAGATTACCAAACTAATCCAAAAAGAAACCCCCACTAAAACCCAAGACAGAGAACAAGAAAATGGCAAAGCCCTCCTCCCTTACATAAAAGGCACCACAGACAGAATCAGTAAGATCCTCCACAAATACAACATTAAGACAGCATTCTGCCCAAACAGAAAAATATCCACCATCCTAAGAAACCCCAAAGATAAAATTGAATTAGAAAATCAAGGAGTATACGAAATCCCATGCACCACTTGTCCCACCACATACATCGGACAAACAACAGAAGAATAAGTGCACGCATTGAAGAACATAAGAACTCAGTCAAAAAAGAGGAACCAACTTCTTCCCTGGTCCAACACCTTAAAATTACAGGACATGAAATTGACTTTAAAAAGACCAGAACCATCACCAAAACTGAACATTTTAATAACAGAATAATCAGAGAAGCCATCGAGATAGAAAAACGCCCACACAGCATGAACAAACGAGATGATACCTCCCGCCTACCAGCCATTTGGAAACCTGCCCTGTCATTGACAAATGACTCCCTAACACAAAAAATGACACCAGACCCAGACTCACAAAAACCACACAGGATGTCACCACCACACATCCACGCAAAAAGCAAACCCAAAGCCACACCGATGATGAGGCACGACCACAAACCAGAAGCCAGACCACAGTTGCATCATTAGCCACTTTAAACCCTTCCAATCCATACATGAAGCAAACTGACACCCACCATGAAGATGAGGCACGAACGCGAAGCCAAAAAATAGCAATGCAGTTCACCATTTTTAACCCCCCCTGCAACTCATACTAACCTGAGCACAACAAAGCCCCCACCCAAACAGAACACTCCCCCAGCCAATCAGAGCACAACCAACCCCCCAGCCAATCAGAGCACAGCCAACCCCCCAGCCAATCAGAGCACAGCCAAGCTCCTAACCAATCAGAACACACCTCCATCCAATCAAAACACAGCCAAGCTCTCATCCAATCAGTTCATAGCCCCACTGGCAGTTAAAAGGAGGAAACAGCTACAATCACACATTGCTCCTAGAAGCACGAAGCCGAAAGTACCAGCCTGAAGATGACGAATGAGACTTCGTCGAAATGTCGCCAAGACACTTCCAATTTTATGTGGGAGAAAACCCACATAACCAAAGACAAACACCCGCGAAAACCTCAGAAAACATATATATATATATATATATATATGAGAAAAGTAATTTGAACTGATGATGGGAAAAATTAGAAGGCAATCATCTCCTGAACATTTACATCTTACCTGGAAAATTCCAATACACAAAGGAAACATTAATAATATAGTGTCAACCTAAAATAGCATCAAAATACCTAATATCTAGAACACTAGTATCTACCGTACTCATCTCCCCAGAAGATCTCCCCAGAGTAATCACTGAAAGGAAGAATACAAGCAAACTCTCAGATACCTCCCAGCTCTATTTCGCCCTTTTAAAAGGAAGTAACTAATTCTAGCTGAAACTAATATGTTTCCCTATATTACATTTTTGTTTGTTAATCACCCATTTGTGTGCATATGTGCATTTTCCACCCCTTTTAAAAAAAATAAACAGTGGTTTTTATGTTCTCCATAAAATATAAGATGACCCACTTCCCTATAATTCACAGGGAATATCTGAAGTAAAATAAATATTTTATTCTTATATGATATATTTGCTATTTTTTAAAAGTTGAAAAGCCTGGGAAGTAAAATAGATTGTCATCGCAACAAACTATAAATTCCAGAAGATCCTCTCTGGGAATGGCTTTTTCACAGCTGGGTACTATTACTGGAAAAAAATGGCAAGTGGTGAGCATAGCAATGTGAATGGGAGCTATTCCTTCTGCCCTATGATCTTTGGAAGAAATATGAGATTTTGAAAAGTAATAGCCTCAACAGCAATAGGATTAAACAGCTAACAGTACCTTATTTGATGCTTAAAAGAATGGTGCACAATCCATGACCAACAAGCTACATATGGCTCCCAATGGTGAGATTATGATTCCCAAAGCCACTTTCAAACTTGTTGCTGAGTTCTGATAATAAATTTTAAAGTTTTGTAAATGCTGAGGGTATTTCATCTGCCACCACATTGTGATGTCTGAAAATATTTGTGTTCTTCCCCCCCTCCCCCGGTGTGATTTCATGTAATTTACTAATGTTTGTCTGTTTGGCAAACTACATGATATTATCTTTGAAGTATGATAACTGTTTTTCCTGCCATAAGCATCGTGATTTTGAGTCACTTTTCTGGGAAAGAAGGGATCATAGTTGTTGGGGAGAAAAGCCTATGGTAAAAAAATCCACAGATTTTGATCAATGAATTGGGAAGTAGTGGGAGGAGAAGAAGAATGTGTGTGTGTGTGTGTGTGTGTGTGTGTGTGTGTGTGTGTGTGTAAGAATGGGAAGATACATGAGTGCGTTTATACTGTATGAGGAAAGAAAGATGTGTATGCGTATTGAATAAATGTGTGCCTGTGAGGATTAGAATGTCTCTTTGTAGTAGGGTGTGTTGCAGTGTATGATAAGCATAATCAAAAATCACATCCATTTCATCTTTGCCCTCTCCATTTAGAGCATCCATGGTACTGTAGTCTCCTGCCCTAAAAAATATGCATTTCCACTCAAAAATTTGGGGGTGAAGGCAGATTAACTAGATTGGTACAATCAGCTTGAATTGGTTTATTTACTGAGTTTGCACAACATACTGAACTATGAAACTCACCAAACACACTGGGATCATATAATAACTAAGTTATAAAAAAGTTAGACACAACTGACCACAATTAACTAAGCTTTACATGCTGTGCTAATGCAGCTGTTAAGTCTTGACTGATTGTATTACTGAACATATCCTTTAGCTTGGTGAACAGCTTTCAGTTTTGCAGAGGTAAACATGGAACAATACCACAATTAATTCTTTTTCTGAATTAAATTAATTCTTTTTGCTTTCCTGATTGATTTTGCTTTTTTAGGAATTGAAGAGTAAAGATGATCAGTATGTGAAAGATCTTAGGAAACAGAATGAAGACATTAATTTGCTGCTGGAGCGAATGGAAGAACAGATCCGAAATCTCGTTAAAAACTACCGTCGAGAACTTTTGTATATAGAGGTATATGATTTTTTTTTAGCAAAAGATGATTTTTATTTGTTGTGCGTGTACAACAGATAAGAAAAAGAAAACAGAGTTATATGAAAAACAATACAATGTGTATAAAATGTATCTTGTCTCTTATTAATTTATAAGTAGCCTGTTATATGTTAATCTTAATCTAAAACAGATTAAGAATGTTATAAACTACTGACAGTATTAAATTAAATTAAAATAAATAGTAAAAGACTAAGGAAATAATGTTTTATCAATTCTGTATGTTTAGCTAAATTGAATTCAATTCTGTTTCAAAAGTTAAGGAAACTAGATAGCAAATTAATAACTTTGAAGAGTAAGTTCCATAGTTTGCAGATACTACTAAAGAAAGTTGTTTTTATCAGATTCTTGTTTTCTATTGTAAAATGAGTAGTCAATATTGAGATTTAAGACTAGAAGCTTGGTCTTATTTTTATTATTTATTTTTATTTATTAAATTTATATAGCTGTCCATCTCACATATGTAACACTGAGTGGAGCACATGATTATTATGCCATTTGTGACATATAGAGCAATATGAAGGCAAAAACAGGAAGAATTCATATGAGAGGTCTCTATTCTGAGTTCACAACTAAATAATCAACATTAATATAATTATTTGGGGACAAGTCTTCTCTCCTTTAGTGGAGAGAGAAATGCTTACAAGGTATGTGCATTGTATCGGTTTACTATTGTATTTGTTTACCAAATACATATATTAACTATGAGTGGAATAGATAAAAATTACAAATATTCAGTAAATAACTGATCACAGTAGGAAAAGAACACAACACAAAATGAATTAATGAACTTTTGGGGGGGTCAACCTATTCTCCAAAGCACCTGAGGGCAGAACAAGACTGAATGGATGGAAACCAATTAAGGAGAGAACCAACCTAAAATTAAGGGGAAATTTCCTGACAGTGAGAACAAATAATCAGTGGGATGACCTGGCTCTAGAAGTTGTGGATTCTCCAACACTGGAAGTTTTTAAGAAGAGATTGGACAACCATTTGTCTGAAATGGTTTAGGGTTTCCTGCCTGAGAGGACTAGCAGGTTGGACTAGAAAACCTCCAAGGTCCCTTCCAGCTCTGTTATTCTGTTAATGTAGAAGGAGCTTAATATTTTAACAGTGAAAACTATTTTAAAAAAACCATTAAAAGTTTAGAAGGAACAAGAAGTCTTGACTGATTGATTTAATTTGTATAGGTATGCATCTGAACAAGTGACTCTCTTCTTTGTTCTAAAAATATTGTCACTTGAGACTCACTTGATCTTACTCAGCAGTAACACTTGGGAAAGGCCCATTTGTATAACCCAATTGTACTTCAAGTTACAGTGGGGAATTGGCATCATTTTTATCATTAAATGTTAGCTCTATAGAGAGATTTTCCTACCCTTATTTGAGATTATTCATTTCTTTGCTCGTAGACTAAGAGGTGTTTAAATCATAGATTTTTTCCCCCAGAAAGCCTTTGAATTGGAGCGTCGTGAACTTCTTGCAAGTAACAAAAGGAAATGGGAGCAAGCCATGCAAACTCTAAACCGACAAGAGGTAATTTGGGTTTTTTTGTTCTGTTGGATCCCAGGAAGCAGTGATAACCCAAGAGTTCTCTGTGGAAAAGCTGATGGAAAAGAAAGGTATATGGCAACAGATGGAATATAAGAGGAAAGGGGAAACTTGAATAACAATCTTTTGTAAAGCTTAAATATTAAATATTTCTGGAAAAGTCCTTGCCAATATCAAGATTTTTGATGGCTCGATTAATGGACGATGCTTGAGGGTGAATAAATAAGTATAGGTAGAAGAAGCCTAGATGTGATCTCCAGAGTGTAATTTAGGGTGACTTTATATTTTAAAATCTAGAACATAACAGGTTGTCTTGATATTTCTTAGTCTGTCTCTGCCATTGTGTCTTTCATAATGGGAAATAGAAGACTTGACGCAAGGTGCATGTGTGAAGATGCACACAGTGGTAGGAAAAGTGTTTCCCCCCCAAAAGAATAGATCGTAAATGTTATTGCCTCTGACTACACTGTATTTTTTTAAAAAATCTTGGAAAATTCTTTTAAAATCTTTGACATAACATGAAATTGAAAGGAAGGAGATGTTGTCCTTATCTTCTGCAGTGTGGGAAGAGGCTGATGCTAATATAATGCTAATATCTAGAAACTTTTTAAAGCAGATCATTAGCTGATAGAAGAGAATATTTGTATTTCTGGGTTGAAGTGTGGGATCCTGGTGCTCTCTTGATTGCTTTCTTGCAGACATTTCATTACTAAACTAGTGAACATCAACTGTGCATCATCCAGTCATTAAGCATGAGTTGCCTTGAATCACAAGATGACTGGGATATTAAACAAACAAACAAACAAAATAAATAAATAAATAAATAAATAAAGTGAGAACTTAGAAAAGAATTCTGATTTTGCAAAGAGCTAGCATGAATTTCCCAAGGACAAGTTCCCAACTGGAACCAATAACTATATTTTCTATCATTGCGATTTCCTTGATAAAAATATAGGAGTGGTTTACCATTGTCTTCTCTCATGTACCGTATTTTCCGGCGTATAAGACGACTTTCTAAAGCATGCAAATCGTCTCCGAAGTTGGGGGTATTACAATACAGTATTATGAATTGAGGCCTCTGCCATTGTAACTAAAATGATTGTGTACCTCTGGCATCTTCCTGTATTGCTGCTGCTTAATGCAAGTGCCTATTTGCTTTAACTGGGCAGCTGGAATTACCTTCATGCCTTGGGTGACCCTGCTGGGAAAATATACTCTGGGCAACACTCCTGACCTCCTTTTCATATCCCTCCCAAGAACAGCCCCTCCCCTCCAATAAAGTAGCACGACAGGTTTTGTGGGGGGAAGGTGTTGGTATGTTATAAGAGCTGAAGGTTACAACCAGATCATCATGGAGAAAATCCATGTGACTGAGAATTGACCACGACTTCATAGCATATAATCAAGTGGAGTATAAGGGAGAACTTAGACTATTTTTAATACTTAACATATTTTCCCCATTTTAAAGTTGGATTTTATGATGGCTCGCTTGAAGAAGGTGGAGGAGTATGAACAGGAACTGAACCAACTGCGGGTGCAAGATGCTGAGGAGTACAATGTTATAAAGATCAAATTGGAGCATGATGTGCAGGTATGAATCAAGAACAATTTACTATGCCCATTTGAGGGAAGCTGAGTAAAGCAGGACAATTTGCCCCAAAGAGCAGTGGGAAGGTGAGATTGCCATTGGCAGATTCCTCAGTGTATGTTCCTTATTTCATCTGATGGACACCAAGAAGCTGGCCTGGCTGGTTCACTAGAAGTGGATAACCATAGCACAACCATTAATATATATAGATTTCAGTAAAGTTTTAAAATATCTAAAAATTATATAGATACCTATATTTGAAAGTCTTCCAACTTCCCCAGCTCAAGATCAGGATCATGATGTTTGATTTGTGCCATTTAATACTTCTTCTGCTGCAAAGATGAAACTATTCAACTTCATACAGTGTTTTGTCTTCAGTAAGAGAACTTTCATCTCTGGATTCTTCCCAATAGCTCTGCTTTTTATTTCCTTTCCAGATTCCCAAGCTAGTTACCTGTTTTTAGATGAGGGTACTAAAACTTTTAGTCAGTGTGTTTGCTTGAAAAGCTCCACCTTGGCACTCTAAAGTATGCAATAGGCAATGTTGTTGACAAGTGATGAAAATACTAAAGGAATAGCATTATTGCTGCTCAGCCTAATTCATATGTAGCAAAATCATGAATGGAATTTATATCATAATCCTGGCTTGTCACTCAATGTAAAAAAAAGAAGTTTAGTAGCATCTTTTTCTGACTAACAAGTTTTACCAAAGGCATGCAGGCTTTTTAATAAAATTTGTTAGTCAGAAAAAGTGCTATCGCACTCCTGATTTTTGCTGCCCTAAACTAGCACAGCTCTGCTATTACAAAGTTAACTTAGTGTAATATTTTTGTTTGTGGTACCAGATTTTGGAGCAGCAACTCCAGCAAATGAAAGCCATCTACCAACTAAACCAAGAGAAGCTGGAATATAATTTCCAAGTGCTGAAGAAGAGGGATGATGAGAACACCATAATCAAATCCCAACAGAAGCGGAAGCTCAATAAGTGAGTAGCAGAACAGCTTCCTTGCTTCATATTTTTATTGCTTCCTCTTTGTAGGAGAAAGAATAGCAGAGCCTGGGGGTTGAGTCAAATGAGTAATCAGCCTAGAGTCTCTATGTTGCCACAAGCAGACGAAGTCCAACCCTCTGAGCTGTGCCAGGATTGTGATATAAATTCCATTCATGATTAACTTTTTATTTAGTGCCAAAATAGTGCTGTTGGTTGACTAGATTTCTGTGCATGGGCATGAGCAATAAATCAGCTTAATTGGAACTTAAAGTACGGCCCTGATATTTTACCCTGGACACTTCTGCAATCACTATTTTTCCTTGGCCTGGAAAGGAAAAGCAAATACAGGTAATCCCCAGCTTGTGACTGTAATTGAGCTTGGAATTAAAGTCGTCGTTGTTGTGGTGGTTGGATAGATCATCATGTAACCACACCCAATTTTATAACCATGTTTTGTGGTGGTCATTAAGCAAATGCCGCTGTCATTGAATTAAACAGTGTCATTAAGCGAATCTGTTTTTTTGTCAGCATTTTTTGTCAGAAACAGGAAGTAAATATCAGAAACCAGTAAAAAATATTGAAAAGTGTGGTCATCTGACTGTGGAACTCTGCAAACATCTGTAAATGTGAGCCGTTTGCTAAGCACCCAAGTGCAAACACATGACTGAAGAGGAAGGGTAACTTTGAAATTCAATCATAAGTATCTTTTGGGGGGGATCCATTGTAGCTTCAAACAGTTGTTAAGTGACTGGTCATTAAGCAAGGATTACCTGTATTCTAAATTTTATGCTGGAATGCACCCAAGTACAGGTAGTTCTTGACTTGCAACAGTTCATTTAGCGACCATTCAAAGTTACAATGGAAATGAAAAAAGTGACTTATGATAATTTTTCACACTTACAGCCACTGCAGCAGCCCTACGGTCATATGAATGAAATTTGGATGCTTGGCAACTGATTCATATTTATGACGGTTGCAATGTCCTGGAGTTATGCGATCCCCTTTTGTGACCTTCTGATAAGCAAAGTCAGTCGGAAAGCTAGATTTACTTAACAATCATGTTACTGACTTAACAACTACAGTGATTCACTTAACAACTGTGGCAAGAAAGGTCGTAATATGGGGCAAAATTTACTTAACTAATGTTTTGTTTAGCAAGATAAATCTTGGCTCAGTTGTGGTCGTAAGTCGAGGTCTACCCATATGCATATCCTCAGAAGCTTTTCAGCTTCTCAAAGGGTGATGTAAAATTGTAGTGTCTAAAATCCATGATCTCTGAACAATGAAATCCATTAAATAATAAGTCTTATTGCCACAAAGTGATGGAATATTTTAAACCATGAGTTCTAAAGGATTTAAGCCCTTTTCTTTGTCTCTGAGTTGTGTGAGTGTAATTTAGGTTGGCTCATGTTATAGATGTGTCTGTCTCTTCGCTTCTTAGACAGCATGATGTGCTCAATAACCTGCGCCTGAAATTAGCCAAGCAGATCAAACAGTATCGTGAGGAGAACCTGACACTGACAGCTGACTATAAGAGGATTGTGGAGCAGTACAAGGACTTGCAAAGAACAATGAGGTGGGGAGCGCACACTGGGACAAGAGGCAGATGAAAGCAATTTGAGACACTTTGTCGCTTGGCTAGAATTCTGCACTCAATTATGTTGCCCTCAGAACAGATGAAGAATTGTGTTCTTTACACCAAGAGTCCTGTAAACCCATGTTGGGGGAATGAAAGATGATTTTTTCTTTCTGTTTACCCTATAAATCTAGATTAACAAGTTTTTTGTGTGCATACATACTTACATACATATATTAAACATACAGAAGTACAAACTACACAAGCTTCTTTTTATACATGACTCTTCTTCATGACTTGTTAACTGCAACACAAAATTTAACTAACCATTAAAAGACATAATCTCACAGTGTTGCTTTCATCTCATCACCAGCCTCCACCATGTAGGCAGTTTAAAATCATACAGATGATCCTAGCATTACTACTATTTGTTCAATGACTGAATTTATGACAGTGCTGAATGAGTGGTCCTTAAGACTAGTCTTTGAAAGTTCTGGCTGTCATAGCATCCTTACAGTCACGTGAACACCATTTGTAACCTTTTCTGCTGGCCTCGGACAAAGAAGTCCATGGTATTAGAGTAGTATTTCTCTTCTTTTCCTGACATGTTCCTCTTCCTCAATCTTTGTAATGATAGAGTTAGAGTGGAATTTGTCTAGTTCCTCTTGACAACTTTAAGGTAGTCCAAGCATATCCATCTCTGATCACACTACATTGTTTTTCAGTTATTTTAGCTAGTGTAACAGAAGAAACTGGTCCCTTAGCTTTCAGAGAACCAACTTTCAAATCACAATGCCTACAATCACCCATAGATGGAGGCGGGAGACGTGCTCTCTCAGCCATGGCTCTTACATTCAAAACTGCAAGGTGTGTGTTTAAAAATTCATGTGTGAGAGCTGCTTCTTTTCACTACTTTTTTTGTAGCTTTTCTGACATTCATTCAGAAGTCTTCCTTCATTATCGTCACTGGATCAGTCACTGTGGCATTCTGTCTAGTAAACAGTGACTGATTCTTGAAGCAGGTGGAGCAATCATCTGTCAAAACCTGCCTCTTCCTGTTGGGAAAGCAATTAATTCTTTTTTTGCTGGCATGCGATGCCAGGAAAACGCACAGTTGTTTCCTTAAGTTGCTCTACATTAGGCAAGTGAGGGCAGTTGTTGGTCTTCTTGCTGAGGTAGAATAAAGCTTAGCAATGAGAGCAGTTCAAGTATATTGGCCTACATCAGCTTGCTGTATGAATCCTGCCATTTGCTCAGCATATTGTCTGAACCACACCATTATATTAAGTCTTACATGTGGTTTATTTGAGTATAGCATTTTAGGTGGCCCCTGCCATTATGCTTTATTAACCTGGCTGTAGAGTTTAGCATGATACATTGTATGATCAGAGCAACTTAGCTCCATATGTTAGAATTTGCACTATCAAATCTGTCACCAGCCACAGCATAGAACAATAAAAAGAAGAAGTGCAAGGCGTAGAGAGACCTGGCCCACAGAATCACCAAGAATTGGACATGACTGAATGAATGACATCATCATCTTTATTAGGATCTGAATCTTGGGACTTCTAATTATTTCATTATTGATCTGTAGCCAAACCATTGTGTATTGGTGCCAATCAAAATCTGAGTATAGGTTCAAGTTTGTTGAGTCATGCATCTCTTTTCTTATCTCAGACATTTTGCCATTGTGGATGCTGAACATTTCCTGGATGTGTGGCTGATGAATGAAGAAGAGGCCAAGGTGCTGATTCGCAAAGCCTTTGATGCTGACCATGTCATCCATGCTCAGCAGTTGGGGTTGCCCTGGACTGAACCTGATGAGTGGTTCCTGCACAATGTGGGACCTATCATGCATACTAAGAAGATAAAATCAGCCAATGAGCTGGCCCGTGAGGTGATCACACCTGACAGTAAGCAATGTTCCAAAATCTTTGTGGAATTCTGCATAAAGGCAGCATGATTGATGCAATTTGAGACAAGTTGTACCACATTGCTAATGCCTGTATAAATGATTCTGTTTCCCATTATAAAAACGGGATTTATTTAACAAGTAAGAAGATGATGGGACATGAAAGTCATGAAGGGGGGACAAAAATGAAGACAATTGCATAGGTTCCTTAGAAATTAAGGATTAGAATTTGTTTTTTTCCTCAGAAATTGACAAATTCTGCTATTGCAATGCTACAAATTTCACTCCTATGAAGATTAATTTGTAACATATACTGTACATAATGCAGATTATGCGGTCATACCCGAATAAGCCAGTTTTACATACTTTATTTTCATTAAAACAGATGGATACCTTTTTACAGCCCCTTAAACCAAAAGATTAATTGTATGTTTTCCAAGGATCACGTGGCAGCTTTTAAGAGCGGCTAGGTGAATATAGAAAAAGGTACAGCTGCTTTAAAGGGTTTCAGAGAAGTGCCATGTTCATGCTACAGCTCTGAAGCACCTTTTTGCTTTCAGTGCAGAAAGCTATATATTGGTAACTCAATATTAACTTCTCTGTAATTTCTGGAATCTGGCCATATAAAAAATTGCAAATTTTGAAGGAATTTATGGAAGCTGCATCGTGTTTTGGGGGCCACATGCAACTTTGGGGATCAGTTTTTACAGCCCTTTTCTAAATAATTAGAAGAGTTATGATTAAGCCCATATTTCTGATCATGTAGCATCACCCCTCCTCAAACATCCTATTTTTGGTTTTGTCAGTTAGTACCTGCAAATTTATGAATACTTGTGACATTGTAAAGCGAAATGCTGTTTTTAATATCAATTATGACTGAAAATTTCTTAGGCTCGTGAACCTAGTAGTAAATGTGGAATTTGTCGGATGGTATGGAATCATAGAGATGTAGGCACTCTGTTGCTGGCCACCCATCTTGTATGAGGGATGCTGTATGTTGACGTTAAAATGGCATATGTTAGACTTCTGATTTTTTTAAAAAAATCAATGGATAAAGAATAGCTGGTTTAATTCTTTATGTATTTAGGAAAGTTCTGTGTTATGCTGCTACCCCAGGTTCTGTTTTTTCTCTAGCAAGTCAATCACTTCAGCAACTTTCTTCCCCATCCGAGGGCAGACCATCAGAAGAGAATGAAGTGGTCCCAGAAGAGGAGTGTAAAGAGGGTGTGGGAGCTGAACCAGAATCAAAGAAACGTTGGTCTATTTCAAGAAAGACTGTCAAGCACATTCTGGAGCTCCTCTGTGATGAGTCGGTGAGCTGAGAAAATGAGGAAACATGGGGTTCGTCACTTGCTACAGATGTCTGCTTTCTGAGGCTGGGGCCTTGCTATGTCACAATATCCTCTTAAAGTCATGTCCCAAGTTCAGCTCTAGGAATTAGTCAGACCAACAATTCATGTTTCCCCCTCTTGTCTTCTGTATTTGCTTCCTTTGCCAGGGCTTCTTGATTGAGAGCAAGCTTCGGGGTCTCCTGCAACCTCTAGAGAGGCCTGATCGCACTCTCATGAAGCTGGACTCCATCTTCACCGTAAGTTCCTTAATTCTCTTGCAGAAGTGATTGTGAAAGCATGTACTTGGGATTGGGGCCTCTCTATGCTACCTCAGTAACTGATTTTTTCCCAGTTATTCCTATTTACCCTAAGGTAGAGATTTGTACAGTCTGCCAGGAGTGTAAGGTCTCAACCTTTGTTTTTAAATTTAGTTTTGGGTTCTAACTGGACTCCTTATGCCATCTAACTAGCTGATCTCTTAGCACCCATTTAGGTTTCTATATTTTCTTATAGGCCCTATCAATTGACAGTGAAGATGATGTATATCGAATGCTGGAGTTTTTCATGCATTTCAAGGCTCAGAAGATGGCTGGTTCACAGGTAATAGAGATGGGGGCTTCAACTAATGAACATCATGATTTTCAATGTGATGCATGTAGAGATTTATCTGTACAGTGATCCAACCATCAAAACTTCCTTCATAACACTAGCCTTAGCTCTGTTCTGGCTTAATTGTCTACTCCCACCTCCCATGGACTTTCTCTATGCGATGTCATTGAAGTTGAAAGTCCCCCCATCTCTGCCCAGTGGAGGCTGAGAAACATGAATTGGTGAAAATAATCATTCTGTTTTAGGATTTTTTTAGTTGCAGTCATGGATTGTGCTTTTAACCAATACCAGCAAATGTTGGGTTATGGTCGCTTTTCACAAAATGTTGGCCTTTTCTTTCATGTCTTAATTATCTTTGTTTTTCTTTAATACTCTCCCTTACACATACATCTCAGCTCTCTCAGACTGTTGAATATTCTCTGTATTCCATTGGGACATACAGTATGGCTATTATTCTCCCAGAATGCTTCATTTTCTTTTAGGACCTGGAAGCTGTAGTGGCAGAAGTATCTCAAGATGCGGAGAGTATAGGAGAGGAGGAGGAGGAGGTTTCTGCAGAGCCACAAGAGGAGGATAAAAGCTCCACAATTACAACAGTGTCCCTTTCTGCACTTTATATGCATCCTGATGACATTTTGAAGGCTCTCAAGGCATTTGTGCAGGAATTCCAGATACCAAAGTAGGTCTGGATTGAAAAATGGGGCTGGTAAAGGTGTTGGATTTGCCCAAAAGGTGAAGAATGGATTAAAACAGAAAATTGGCTTGGCCCTGGTAGTAGTGCATATGATGCTCACAAGCAGCCAGGAATAGGTGCACGTTCAAATAAGTAGAATAGAATAGAATAGAATAGAATAGAATAGAATAGAATAGAATAGAATAGAATAGAATAGAATAGAATAGAACAGAATAGAGCTGGAAGGGACCTTGGAAGTCTTCTAGTCCAGCCCCCTGCTCAAGCGGGAGAACCTATACCCTCTCAGACAGGTGAATGTCTAGCCTCTTCTTAAAAATCTCCAGTGATGCAGTACCTATGATTTCTGGGAGTAAGCTGTTCCGCTGGTTGATTGTCCTCACTGTCAGGAAATTTCTTGTTAATTCTAGGAGAATTAAATAAATATTTAATTTAAATATCTTTTCTAGGATCTTCCCAGGTATTGATGTTAAACTGATTGGATATAGTATAGGATAATAATATAGTATAGGATATTATTATTATTATTATTATTTAGTATAGGGTCTTTCCCCTATTAAGTGTTATGTGAACTGAAGTAGTGTCCAATCATCCTTGAGTTGACACAAAACTGCCTGTACAAAATTACTGTTGTAACTGTACATCCTTTTTTCTGTTCCTTCTGCATATGTTCCAAAGTGTTAATTAGTGGTGCTGCCGTAGCCATGACCTTATTCTTTAGCACATCACCAACTGCAGGACTGTCCATCATCTTTAGGCTTCTTCCAGTGTCCCTCCTATATGTCATTCAGTCATTAAACTGAGTTGGATTGAAAAACAAACACTTGAAAAACAAACACTTCCAAGGCATAAAGGAAGCAGCACTTTTGTTTAGGATTTTGTCTCCCTACTTTTGCTTTCTTTATGTAGTCAGTACTACTTATTTCTGTTAATTATTGTATTGCTAGCTGAACAGTCTAGGGCTGTTAAAAGGCCACCAGCAGATCATTGCTGTTCCTAGCCTTTTAAGGGACAACAGCAAAATGACCACAGATAAGGCTGACTGGAGGGGAAGGGGCTTTCCCTGATCTACCTGAAATGGTCATAAATATTTCTTTAATCTCACCCACTAGTGATCTCTTGATTCACCTATAACATAATGAGATGATGAAACATTACACATTTTACTTATCTTGTGATAAGAAAAATATTGCCAGAGCATTTTTGGCTAAATATAAAAGCAGAAAGATTTTTGTGGAGAAGTATATTTTCACACATAAAATCTCAAGTTCAGTCTCCGGCATCTCCAGTTAGGACTGGGGAGAGCAAATGATGCTCAGTACAAATAGTACTGCCTCAAATGGATAGAAATATTGTTTTGAAAATAGAGAAAGAAAATCTCACATATGCTATTCTATGTTTCTACCCAGATGCACAAATGATTCAACAGAGGAAAAAAACCAAAGCTGATCAGTTAACAGGATTGGAATATGTAGCTCTATTGTTGACTGGTGAACATTTCTTTTGAAAGCTAATGAAGATTTTATTGTCTTAAATTTCTGTAGTAATGTTTAATAATTTCCTAGTGTTTTGTTTTATATTTTTGTGTTTGTGCTGTCATAAGCTGCCTAGAATTATATAAAAATTGAGAAAGTTGGGGGCAAGGGGGAAGTAAACTATTAAATACCCCATGCATTTAACTGTCTGGATTGGAGGGGATTCCATCATTGCTATATTTGGTGAGGTTTTCATCAAGATTTGGACATTGAGAAGCTACCATCTGCACAGTGTATCAAAATAACAGCTCACTGTGAGATTTCTATTTTAGCATTGTGATTCAGCCCCTAGTCATGCTAATGTCTGAGTTGGTGAGAACAGCATAGAAGAATTAAGTTGAAGCCTTCACTTAGATTGTGATAGGAGTTTAGGACCAATACAGTAGGAAGTTGCTTATGTCAGATCAAATTATTCCAGCTAGTGGCTCTTTCCTTCACCTCTAGGGACCAATGGCCACAGATAAAGAAAGTACATGAAGAGCGGGACAACTCTAAAGATTCTGAATATTGGGATGCATTGGCTCATGTTATCCCAGATGGAAAACTGAAGCTTTGGGATGCTCTGATTGTTGGCTTACAAAAATACTAGTAAGTGATGAAATCTGCACATCCATGCCCTTAGTGATAATAGGGCAACCTCTGCAAGGAGTGGACTAGACACATTTGACCTAAGCAATCTTGCCAAAGTGTGCTAATGTGTTATTCATCCTAGAGACTTGTGGTGAGAGTAGTCTCTTGTGATAAGACAGCAGAAGACTTATTTCTTCAGTTTCAATGAACTTTAATCAAATCCCAGTTCAATCCCAGTCTTGTCATTGTTTTTTTAAATGCAAGTTTGTAGACATGTGAACAGAAAATACTGACTTTCTCCTCTTTACTTGGTCAGTTTATCAGGAAGTTGATCTTCTGTTGCCCAGTTTTAATGGGTTCATTTCTCTATGATAGTGAAAAGCTTTATTTTTTTCATTGAGGACACATAACTGTCCTCATCCTGCATTCCCCACCTCTAGGCTATTGAGTTTGACTGGTAATGTTCCAATAGTATTGGAGTAATAGGGCAAAATAAAATTGTCCAATGTGTGAGGAGGGTTGGGAAAACATGATTCAAGGCACCTTTGAGTTTCTCAGCCTTCCCATCTTCCCCAAAGGGAAAAAAATAGACATGTTTTTTAAAAAAAGATATCTAAAAGCCTTAATCTTCCTTAACACCCGAGGCTCCCATTTTGGCACAGTGCTTCACTAGCAGTGTTTGGTCATATCTACTCTGAGGAACTCCTAAAATTACTTGAGGGCTGAGGAAGGGGTGTGGTATATCCATGTGGTTCAAATGTTGACCATTTGAAAGCCTGCAGTCAACAACACTTTTGTCCATACTGTGTTGAAGGACCCCTTTCTCTTTTCCATCTGTCTAAGCCATTTTCTGACTCTGAGGGCAAAGCTGATTGCAGAGACTGATGGGCTGACTCAGCAGAATGAAGAACTTCAGATGCTGCTACAGCAATATTTACAATCCCCAGTAAGTAAATGGATAGAAATGTAGAATCATAAAATTGTGGAGGAGTAGGGGACCATGTACCGTAATTCAATCCTGTACAAAATGCAAGAAAACTAATTTAACCCTTTCCATGAGTTGTCCATCTGGCATCTACTTAAATTTTGTAGAGATGCAGAACCTGCAACCTTCATAGTTAGACTGCTCCATTTTTATATACACCACTTTTAACAATTTGTCAGTCAGAATGCTGTATGAAATCCTGTCAAAAGCTTTGTTGAAATGTAGGTGAGTTAAATCCCCTTCTCCACTGGTATAGTTATGTTGTCAAAGAAGGAGAAAAGATTTCTCTCTGAATACCTATTTATGATAAAGCCATGCTTTTCAAGGTGCTTACATATGGCCTGCTTTATTATATTTTAGGCCAGTTATGTACCTGTAACTAGGCCAGGAAATCCCTGCAGGACCTATTCAGCATCTTGTTTGCAAAAACTTTCTCACACTGAATTTAAGTCACACTGATCAATGTTTATTTGGTAATGTTTGTCATTTTCCCTGCCATAAAACTCTCCAGGATAATTTCCAGACAAAACATATTTAAAAACGCAGCAATATTTTGAAAATATACAAGCTATATCAGCAACAAAACCTTCTTGATAGCATTTTCTAAAATTTCTGAAAATGCTTAGGAATAAATCAAATTCAAATCAGTATAAAAACCTTTCCTCAAAATAAAAATTGTAGAAGAGGATGGAGGGCTTCTGTCCTAGTTTTGTCCTAGTTTATATAGTTGCAAGTCCACATAGACCTCAGCAGTTGTCCTTCACATTTTATTTTATTTTCAATGATATTAACTTTACTTGCTTAACATATTAAGTCAGTTATAATACACAGTATGTTATCTTATCATCGCCTTCCCACTATGCACCACTCTTTAATCCAAGTACTACATTTTCTATATTTTCCAGACCCTAAATTGTAGCTAATGTGAGAGGCATTGGGGAGGCTGAGACAGTAGGGGAAGGCTTATCATATTAGGTATAAGCTACTGTAAGATAGGAGAGTCTGTTAACAGTTTTCTTCATAAACTGCAACTAATCCAGATTGTAAAAAACCTGGAAGGAATTTTCAAAATGTTTTGATACTCTGCCTTAAGGAATTCACTAATGAATGAGGGTAGGAATTTTCTTTTGCAGTTTGCAAAATTCTGTGTTTGCTCATTAATCCTGAAAGATACTTTACTGACATCTACAAATCTTGCTTCCATTATGTTGCCCAGCTGTTAGGGGATTTGACAGCTATATGGTGATAAGTGTGAAATTTAGTAAGCATAAGACTTTCAGTGAAGAATTAATGCAATATGGATTAAGATAGAGGTAGATTTGTGTTTCTTCACCAGAATGTTTCATTTCGTGTCTCAGGGGAATGCATTTACACCCATGGTTGAATGCATGAGAGTTATAATTGAGTATATAGCAAGGAGATAAAATTGGAGCAACTGTTAGACACAAAGCAGTACAAAGCAAAGTCTTAGGCTGGGGCCCATCCTGTTCCTCTTACCTCAATATCAGCAAGGCTGTGGTAACAGTGGTGCAGACTGGAGGAAGATCAGGCAGCCAGCTATTTCTTGATGAAATTGTTTGGTAAGTGTAATGAATTTGCTGCCACACAATATCAAGATGACTATTGGCTAGTTTTCTAACTCCTGGGAAACAGTCTATCAGAGGGCTTGAGCTATTTTGAGCCATGTTTCGAGATAGTATGTTGCCAAATATAATTTTAAGACAGTGGATTTAGAAAAAGAAGATGGTTGCCCTCATTAGCTTTCTTGTGGTATTCCCACAGACAGCTAGCAGAAAACAGAATACTGAATTAAGTCTATTTTTGGCGTATTTCATACAGACTCTCATGCTTTTAGTAAAAGAAAAAAGAAAAGAGAGACATAACCATAGACTCTGGAATCATTATGAACAGACTTTATTTAATGTAATCTATAGATCTTGGGAACCAGTGCTAATTCTTAATAAAACATGTACCTTGAGATGGGGTACTTTTAAGCATTTTGAAATGGAGCTGGATACAAGGGAGCCTTAATCTCTTTGCTTCTGTTTGTTACAGGCCAATGCTGGATTGCTCATTCCGCCTACCCACTTACTGCATCTGCAGATGAATAACCCATGATAATCTTCTGTGCAAGAGATGTGGGCTGGTTATTCCCCCAGTATTCTCATTACTTATCTGGATCATTACAGCCAGGTCATTACTGCCAATCCCCACTTAAGTCCCAAGAGGCAAGAGTGGGCATAAACAACTTCAGCATGTAAGCCCCTCAGTTGTTTTGAGATGCTGGTTTGAAAACACATATGTTAGTCGTTCCTGAGTTAAACTGAGACACACAGGTGTTTTCTAGCATGATGGCAGAACTGATGTACTGTATATAGGGAGTAACTAAAACTAAGTTAAAACTAAAACTAAGGCACATTAAATCTGCTTTCCAAATATTCTGATATATGTTCAAACCACAACTCAATGTGATTAGATGATGAAGCCCATATTGGCATATTTCAGAAAAGAGAAAAATTTTATCCTTCATAAAAATTTAAAACAATATAAACAAGATGTCTTTTTGACTCTATCCATGTATTTTTTTTGGGGGGGGAGGGAAAGTGTTTCAAAAGAATTAAGTCAAAATAATAAATAAATATTTAATTACTACACAATTTCTTCTGACTCATCCTTGTTACCTAAGGAAACGAGGGTGGGATGGAGTGTCTGCAATTGGATGGTATCAAGCATCAGAAGATTTGAAATTGCAACTTCTGGCATTCTGAAATATTTGAAATATAATCCCAAGGAACCATTAAATATGAACTTGAATAGCAGCTTTGACTGAGAAAAAAGAAGACACACACACACACACACACATATATACTGTACCCGTAGGACTGAGACTGTGTTTCCCTTGCGTTAAGCCATATAGTTTGAGATGCTTCATTCTACCATGCCCATTAGTGTGTGGAAAGTGTGTTGTCATAATCTAGTGCTTTACAGCCTATAAATAATAGCAATGTGCAGATATGTGGTAGATTTCAAGAAAGACTATTAAAAGAGGAAGACCAAGTGCCTGGAAATCGTATTGTAAGAGAGCACAGAATGTGATTACATGGCAAAGATGTTCATGGAAAGAAACTCAACTGAGCATTTCCAGAAAATTCTAGTTCACATAAAGAAATGAGCTGTTGTTTTCCTAAAGATCGTGTGCCATCTTTTGAAGCTTGGATGTACATTTAAGGATATCAGGACTAGGAGCACAAGATATTGTAAAAGAAAAGTGGGATTCTTAATTTAGAACTGCATTTCTGATGCAGAGTAGAGGTATAGTTTTCCATCTTGACGAATACAGCAGTTTTCCCCAGCTTCTCCCCTATGCCATTATTATACATAGGAATCTGTTGCTTTCAGTGATCCATTTTTATTAAAGAATTTACAGATTTTTTCTTAATCCAGAGATGCTATATTAACAGTGCACAGAAAAATATCCCTACCAATATCAGACACCCCACCACAACTGTAAGGAAATAAAATCAACAGTTTTCACACAACCCAGAAAATAATAAGCATGAAATATAGAAACTTCACTTGTGCTATGCTGTGAGAGAGAGCAGCCAAAAGGCAGTGCAATTGTGCTATTTTTTTTCCTAGAAATCTGATAAATTAAAGCTAGGACATCACATCTCCTTCCAACTTGTAAGCTATCTTTGCCTCCTGACAAGTCAGATTTTTTGCTAGTATTAGCTATTGCAGGCCCCTTATGAAGGGATCCCCAACCCTTGGGCCATGGACCAGTACCGGTCTATGTCCTGTTAGGAACCAGATCACACAGCTGGAGTTGAACGGTGAGCGAAACTGAAACCATCCCCCCCCCAAAAAAAACCCAGTCCATGGTGTCAAAAAGGTTGGGGACCACTGCCTTATGATACTATAGTATGGTATAGTATCGAGCATATGTTTGGGAGAGGTATCTAAATCATTATGCAAGACTAACAGTTATAATTTATCATTAGGAACTAGAAAGAGTTGTAGCTGCCCCCCTCCCCCGCATGCTTCTGCAATTGCTTGCAAGAAAATGTGTTAGTGATCTAAAATCCACATTCACACTTGACATACACATTATGTCTCCTAGGTACCAGGCATGGGGGCAGGGTAGCATGTGATAAAATGTGGTTGTGACATCACAGCCTGCACGCTCCAATGCATGATGCAAGTACAAAGTGACAGAATTTGTACCATCACACACAATTCAGCATTTTGGTGCCATAATGGTTAGGAACGGATACCAACCCTAGTAGGGACAATAGGTTAATGATCAGGTAGAATGAGAATAAGATGAACAGCATCTTAGTGTGTTCATATTAAAGAGTTGATGCTTATGAGCACTGGACTGTTGAATTAAGAAAGAAGCTCTTAAACGATCCTCTCTGTTGGAGAGGACTGAATGTGTATGGGAGGATAGATTGAACTAAATATGTATGAGCTTTGAAAAGATTACCCAGTTTTATTAAATAATAACGTGAACTGCCCATGTTAGTTATCCTTCTGTATCACTTGGTATTACCTACATTCCTACAACATAGTCTGAGTTTAATAGGCCAAGCTGGATATTTCACTCCATCCTTCCTGCCCTCATCCTATGCAGATGGCCTCACTAGCTGACCCATACTTCAAAATGATATAATTTGCCATTAAAATAGGATATGACATTATAACATGTTCCTCAGCTTCACCATACTCCTTATTCTGGATGTTATTTGTCTCAGCAACTGATTCTACTTCCTGATAAATTACATACCGTAAAATGCAGCTGTTTACCCAGCTTTGTACCCGATAATTAGAAGTTCAAAAGAACTTCTTGGCCTTCCATGAAACATTGCCTTTCCACTGTGTTCTTCTTCAAAGCTTGATTTCCCAGTTGTTCCAACTGGAAAATATAAAAAACCCTGTCTAAAGATCACAACCAATCCCATTATAATGGTCATCTAAAAAAATGGAAATTCTTTTATTTCCCAATTGCATTAATGGAGTATAAATGTGTACACAGGTGAATATCCAAGCAACGTTTCTGTAATGATTCTAGGATATTTTTAAAGCATTGAATGTTTCAGGATTAAGCACAAACTGCATGCTCTTTTTATTTAACAATTAGGTCTTAAAGTGTGTCAATTTTAGTTTGTTTTGGTATAACATGCACCTCACAACAAATTGTAAAGAAGGAACTAAAATGAGGAAAATAATAATTTGCCTATTATCTGAACTGAACCCATAGCTTGGGGCCATTGCAGTTCACACTCTTGCCATTACTTTACACACTCTGACAAAACAAAATGCTTATCTTGTTTAGTTGCCTGAAGCTAAGAATCTGTTAGCTGTTTTCATGCAAAACCTTGGAAGGGCAAGCTTTCCCACTTTCCATTGCAATAAACTGTTACACAGTCAGGGAAGCAGGGGCAATCTCTTTTCTTAATAAGGGGAAACTGCAGCATCAGATTCCAAGAAAATATGCCAAGATTTCTTAAGTAGCCGATCACTCCAAATCTAATATGAACAGGAATCCTTTGAAATTTCAGCTTTTTGGGGAGACATACTTTGTGACATCAGCAAAGGGAGAAAACAATAACAAAGAAAGAAGGGAGAGATGGGATAAATGCAGTCCACACAAAATGGAATTATGGTTGTCAAGGTAATTCCATTTAAGATTAATTCATTCACGGAGGACACTGAAATTGAGGCAACAACAAATAAATGTGGGAGGGAAGGCATTAAGTTGTTGAAGAGACTGGAGGAAACAGCTGAAAAGAGAACTTACAGTGAACTTTGGGAAGGAAGGACACTTTCCCTTTTTCAAGTCATAAAAAAACAATAAAGCAATTCTGATTCTGACTCCTCCTGCTTCCAAAATCCCTCCCCCAAAAGGTCCAAAAATACACATGGAAGCCATCAAACAGAAATGAAAGGTTGTTGCTGACACTCAGCTTTGAAATGGGAGAATAGGGCAGCTGTCTCATGCTCCCAGAAGCTTCTTGACCATATAACCAGGCATGGAGTAAAGGAAAAGGGCCACCATGATGAGAAGTAGAAGGGCCAGAATAATCTTGATAATGAGCCATTTGTAACGGGTACAAATGAGGTATCTGATAGACTTGAGTGGGTTCAGGAACCAGATGAAGGATGTGTCTGGGCGACTGAAAAGGAAAAAGAAATTGTCTAAGCTTAATGAGAATAATTGTTCTTTGAGATGATTCATTCAACTTTGGTCTACAACTTACCATCCCAAGAATACCCACTGTTCAGTAGAAAATTGCTTTTTTAAATATGTCAAAGCTACCAAAATAAGATTTGGAACCTTCTCATTTATCCTATTGTTGGCCTGATGGCACAAAAAGATTCTTGATGAGAGGCTAAATCAAGCACAACAGGCCTTATTCATCACTCACCAGATACTTGACAAATCCTTTTGTATCAGTTAAGGTATGGTACAAAGGTTAGAAACTATCCAGACTTGGTGGCCACTATTCATTAATGCCAAACTAACAAAAAAGGTTTTATCTTATGCAGTCTTGCTTCAGAAGCCCTAATAAAGCAGCTTGTCATCCATAATTCCTTGACAGGATGTTGGGATGCAATTTTCATAACACAAGACTCAGCCATTTGGAAGAGTGTAGTGGACTACTACTCAGGTTTTCTGGGGATTTTTGTCAACTAGAGGTTTTCTGAATTTCCTTTTCTCCTCACCAAGAATTTTATTTACATGAATGCTTAGGGTTGGAATTCAATTCCATGGCTTGTTTTCAAGCCTAAGATTCTATTCTGCAGTGATCTGATACAATCATCAGGAAAACTCTCTCTAAACATGTCAAAACCACTCAATCAATATTAGCAAACCCTCACTCATTTGGACAAAAGAACATGCATTCTAATTTGGGGAATGGCAGTATTATAATTTGCAAGCTATCTACTGTCCTTCTCATTTCAGCTTGCCTACATTTACAATGGATTTATTGTGGCATTAAATGATACTGTAAGCATGAATAGGTGGAAAAAAAGAAATACCCTCGGCAAAGAAGGAAGCCTACTCAGGCCCCAAGAAGTTTCTTGACCAGATAGCCAGGCATAGAGTAAAGGAAGAGGCCAACCATAAGGAGCAAGAGAACGAGGAGAAGGATTTTCAGCAGAAGCCAACGATAGGTATGCCAGATAAAGTAGCGGATGGACTTGAGAGGGTTCAGGAACCAGATGAAGCTGGTATCTGGGCGGCTAGGGCAGGGTGGGGCAAGGAGAAGAGAGAGGCCAAAAACATATAAGTAAGAGAAAGACAGGAAAACTGAATGGAGTCATGGAGAAAAATGGGTGACGGCAGTCTAATTTTGCTTGCTGCCATAATCCCATGTGTTTGTAAACTCTCCCATGACCTTCCCAATTCAATATCCCCACAGGGTATCAATCTGCTTGGATATCCCTGCCCCCATCATCCTTTCCCATACACTCACTTGGGTTTTTCTAATGGATCTGGCTCATTACGCGCCAATCCAGCTGGACATTTCTCAGCTTCCTCAGCTGTCAGTAAATGAAGCTCAGCTTCCACTTTACCCTGCAGGGGATCAAAAGATCACAGATAGGGTTACCTTCAGAATGAACAAGGCTCTCTTTTTAGATAAGATAAAGATACAAGTGCGTTTGTGTGGTAAGTGGGATATTGTGCAGACATTTGTAGAGTATGGAAATGATCTTGATGGAAATATTGTGTAGACATTTGTGGAGTATGGAAATGATCTTGATGGAAATATTTATTATTTATTTATTTATAAAATTTATAGGCTGCCTATCTTACCATAGAGTAACTATGGTGAGCTTACAGTTACATCTAAGCTAAAATATAAACAGTTAAAATCAAACATTAAAATCAAAGACACATGAGGAGGGTGGGTGTGGAGTGGGGTGAGTTGAGATATGTTATTACTCATTGCGTTCTTCCCCCACTGGGGCCCCAAGCTGACTGACAAAGCCATGTCTTTAGGCCCTTACGAAAAGATAGGAGGGTTGAGGCCAACCTCACATGTTCTTAAATATCTGAGCTCTAGTACTAAAGCAACAAAGGGTGAACATCTCTTAAGTGTACAATCAACAGAAAGCATTAATAAGTGGCTCAGACACCTGGCTAATTCACAGAAATATAATATAGTATATATTATATAATATATATTATATGTTATCACAGAAATATAATTACAGAAAAGGAAGGAGATACAGCACAATGGCACTTGTAAAATTCTATTAATAGAGCCCTTCTCAATAAAATTAGTTTTATCCTTCCTGTGGAGATTATGTCTTGGTCTGATCTACCTAGTAGCACTGACACCAAATCTTGCAAGTCTTATTAGGCACCTCCTCCCCTTTCTTATATTTTTGTGAATTAGGAAATGTCTGAGCCACTTACAAATGCTATCTGTTTATTGTGGACTTAAGGTATTTTTACCCTTTTTACCCGTGTCTCCAGCAAGCTCATCTCTCTACCATATTCATCCCTAACACCTACCCATCAACATGAAGAATTGGAAGGAAGCACTGAGTTATTATAAAGTTATTATTATTATTAAAGCCACACAATCCAAGGAATGCTCCATTCCTTCATCTATCCTGTGTGAGTTGTCTTTGTGAGCTATTGCTTATCCCATAATTTCCCACCATTTTTGTGGGCTTGTTTAAGGACTTTCCCTCTTACTCCCACAATCTAAAATAATCTTTTTCCAATTGTCTTGGCTCTAGGTTTTACGGAATCTATTTCTCCTTTAAACAGCAACGGCAGGCCTCCCCCACCAACATTACCGTCATCTCCATTTCATCGTTCTCGTTTCGAGTCAAAAAGGGCCACCAGCCCTTCACCCTCTTCTGCTTGAAGATAGAGATTATGGGCACCTCTATTTCACCAGTTCCCAGCTCCATGCTGCACTGCTTGGCTGTCTTAGCACCACGTGGGAAGCGGTTCAGGTCAAGCTCAATGCCTCCTATGGGAGTAGGAAGAGAAGAGAGAAATATTGAAGATTCTCTTAGCTGTGAGACAAGGACTGCTAGAGATAAATCAAAATATTATAATATTCTAAGTATTTTACATAGTCCAGGCCATGATTTTCCCAGTTGCAATGTATGGCTGTGAAAGTTGGACCATAAGAAAGGCTGAGCGCAAAAGAATTGAGGCCTTTGAACTGTGGTGCTGGAGAAGACTCCTGCGAGTCCCTTGGACTGCAAGGCGTTCAAACCGGTCAGTCCTAGAAGAGATCAACCCCGACTGCTCTTTAGAAGGCCAGATCCTGAAGTTGAAACTCAAGTACTTTGGCCACCTAATGAGAAGGAAGGATTCACTGGAGAAGAGCCTAATGCTGGGAAAGATTGAGGGCAATAGAAGAAGGGGACGACAGAGAATGAGATGGCTGGATGGAGTCACTGAAGCAGTAAGTGTGAATTTAAATGGACTCCAGAAGATGGTGGAGGACAGGAAGACCTGGAGGAATGTTGTCCATGGGGTCGCGATGGGTCGGACACGACTTCGCAATTAACAACAACAACAAAGTATTTTTGGCTCCACTTTTAAATTGAAAAGGAACATGGGATTTATAAGGCCCACTTCAATTTTTAAAGGAAGATTCCAAAATACTAAAATTAATGAGTCTCAGATTAATGCATGTCATCTTCATTTTAATTGGTGCAGTTTAATAAAACAAATTACTGATGACATCCCACAGTCTTAAACTCTGCTTATTTCTTATTCCTGAGAGGATTATCCATCATCCCCTATGCCAGCCCATCTTCAGTTTCAGCTGTATTTCTGATCCAGGGAACATCTGCCTTCCAGAAGTTAAATCTGATCAGCAATCAAGTCCTCCAACATACCGAGGAAGTCATCAGCAGAAAAGTGATCAGCATCCCACACTTGTAATGTGAGTCGGGCTGGAATCTTGTATTCAGTTTCATCCCAGGAGAACATAGACTCTTTTTTAGAAATTACAATCTTTTCTTCAGCTGCAAGATAGTCGAAAGGAAAGATGTAGCGCCAATTGAAATTGCCCTCTCCTGTCAGTGAATGGTAGTGGACATCAGTATCCTGTTTGTCTTCTTGCTGGCCCTTCAGCCACCTGCATGAACAAAAACAAGGAAGTTGGTCAGAAGAAAGGATGAGATTGGGAAAAAAAAACAGTGAAATCATTGAATGATTGTTCATTCTGGGCCAACTTAATCAGCAGTGTAGAGAGATGACAAAATATAGTTTTGGAAGATGGAGAACTTTGTTTGCAGGAAGACAGAAGAGACCATGAGGAGTGGAGTGAATCTACTTCCAATGTAGTACCCTGTATGGGTTGGACTGCAAGTCCCATCATTCGCAGCCAGCAGATTAATGGGCAATGACTAATGCAAACCAAATACTTTTAAAAGGAACAAAGGAAAATAGATATAACTGTAATGAAGGAACAGGTGAGCCATAAAGGGAGAAAAAATCATAATCATGATTAAATGGAAAGTGTAAGAAAGAAATTCAATTTTTTTTAATATTCTCTTATTATACCCTACAACAGTAGAGTAGCATTCCTGTAATCTCTGAAGTATCTGTTTCCTGATTTGACCTATCTCACAGAGGTGAAACAGACTGAGGAGCACTAAACTAGAAAGTTTTCTCCTTGAGTATGACTCCATGTTATAAGTGAAAAAAGTAGTGACAAAGACCTCAAAATGTAGCAGTCATGAACTTTAGAAGTCCAAGTGATCCAGAGAATACTTTGGATGACTCTGAATGAAGGCAGCTTTAGCCTTGAAATGTTGCCTTTATTACCAGTGTTATGATGGTTTTCAGAAAAGACAGTCAAATATCAGGAAATTCTGCCATTAAACCAAAATTATTTCATAGATTTTCCCAGGAGTTTCATGCTGAGCATTTGAATGATTCTGCTTGATACAGCTGAAAATAGACCATGTCCTCTGTGAGGTTGATCGTTCCATTGGGGTGAGATTGTTTCTGCTCAAATAAGAAGCTTTGCCTACACATGTCCCCAAATGATTGTCCAAAATGCTCTTCCCATCCTCCAAAGCATGCAATAGAGAAGCAAGCCATCCTTGTTCAATGTTCCCATCTGCACAATCTCCTTGCCAAGCCAGGACTCTGCCTCTTGACTGAGAATTGTGCTTCACAAAAAGCAGAACACCCATTCTACCACTTCAATTTCCCAAAGCATGCAGAAAGACAGAAGACAAGAACACTCCACATTCAACCAGAAAGAAGAAAATCACCCTTTACATATACCATACAACTCATTCCTAGACATACAGTATATATAGCTTAGACTGTGGGGTTTGGCAAAAGTATATCTAATTGGGAAGGTGTCAAACTACATCTATGAAATGTTAGGATATATCTTGAATGGAAGGCACATGATTCGCCTGCCCTCTAACAATTGAATCTTTGCACAATCATGAATTCCACAGACAGAAATCTTCAAACTATTCTGCTGTACAACAACTGACTGATGTCTGGACATGCCTTGGGCTATGCAAATATGGAAGAGAAAATCCAAAATTACTAAGAGGAATGTTTTTTAAGTAGAAAAAAAACTCTAAATAGCATTGAGTACATAACCCATTACTGCTTTGTGTTGTTTTTGTCCTTTTTAGAACCACCTAAGACTAAGAGTCAAAAGCTGCTTATTTTGGTGCCTTTTGTGATGATCTACCACAAGAAGGATCAAGGAAAAAGAGAATACTATTCTTCCAGGATCAGCCCATGAGTTGCTTCTGAGTTACTTAGATATTTTGCAGAACAGTTTATACTAAATCATTTGCTTAGCTAACAGAAACATTCTGGATATGCCCACTTAGTTTTCTACTGTTGTTTTAGATGTTTCTGATCACTGCTTCTTCATATGAAGGTATCTCATAGCAGCTGAAACTAATGATCAGTCGCAGGATTTTTTTTGTTTCACTGGCATTAGCTTATCAGACAGGTCTCATGCTTCTTCTAGGCTTCTCCCTCCCTCCTCTTTGACATCTCTTTGACTACATTCCTTATCTTAGATCCTGACTTGCAAGAGATTCTGCTTCCAGTGTTTCCTGCTGGCCCAGGCCTAAGTATGACTGACAGTTCCACACAAATGTGAATGAAAATGCCCCTCCTGATGGTCCATAAGTAGAAGAAGGGGGCTACATGTCAAAATGATGTTCAATTGTTTTCTTTTCTGTATAAGCCACTGGTTGCCTTATCATTATGAGATCCATTGTTTTCTCTCCACTCATGTGCACAACAATGTTCTGATCAAACCAGTGAAACTATGTCAGAGCTCCAAGGCCACATAAGAGAGATTGGTGTATACTTAATAAAATAAATCAAGGGTTCCTTGCTTGGGGACCATCAGGCAGTTTCATTTTTTTGGCAGGTAATACTCTACGAGGCACAGATTTTCCAAACACTTGTGCACATAATGTAGTTGGACATATGAAACAATACTTTGTAAAGAGACTATTAATAGATGGGAAACAAAAGAAGTCAAAATAATAAAAATACTGTTTGATGGTCCAGAATGCTCCTAGTTCACCACAGACTTTATTTTGCTAGGGGAAATTGCTTTGAAAGCAGTTCTTCAGCTCTATCAATACTTGTACCTCCCTATTGTATTGGTAGAACTGATGGAACTTTATGGAGTTCTTTATGGAAAACTAGGGAGGTACACTAGGCAGATCTAAATGGTGGTGCCTCCACCACAGGAATTACAAAGGATCAAAAGTAAACTTCTCTGTGCTTTCTCTTGTTCAAATAGTCCTGCCTCTTGGATGGGCTGAATAATAACTCTTGATCAATAGCTCCTTACTATATCTGACTTCATCATTTTCAAGATAACCCTACTGATGTTCCCAGGAATTGCCAAAAGTTCACACCTAGCTATCACGCACAGCAGACAGTAGCACACAAGAACAAAAACACAGAGAACAGAAGAAAAGGGCAGAACAGAGAAGCAAAGTATCCATTACTGCTGCCTGCACAGAGCAGATGCTTTGCCTATGAAACAATCAGCCATCCTCTGCAGAGATCTGAGAGACAAGCAGCACCAAAATCACAGGAAGCTCACACACAGAATACCCAGCTGGCCCTGAGGGGCAGCATGTACGTACCCCCGGACAAAAATGTCACTGGATTTCTCGCCAGTGAAGTAATCATCGTCCTCCAGGACTACCTCATCAGTGTTCCAGATTATTACTCTAAGTTCATATCTGGCAAGGAGGAAGGAAGGGAGACAGGGGTGAGCAGAGGGGAGGAAGGATAGAGGTGGATTTTGAGGGTATAAGGTTGCCAATAAAAATGATGTGCATATACTTTTAAGACATCCACTCCCACCCAGGAAGATTTGAGCTGCTTGAACAAGGCCATTATATCTTGGGCTTGTTTAGTTTCCATTTCAATTGTTTTGGGCTTATAACTGGAGATGAAAAGCATCCACTGGGACTCCTCAAATTCAAAGTGATGTTCACCCCCTACTGTCCAAAGAAACAGCAGATATCCTTTCAATCCAAATTTGCTTTTAATGATTAAGGACAGGCCAGTATGTGTTTGGCAACATTGATAGAGGATTTGCTATCAAATAAGGGTTTGCTATTCTGTGTTAGTCAGAATAGGGTGTGGACCAAATGAAATCCTATTGATTTTGTCCATAACCCAGTCTCTAACAAGGTAAGGTTCAAATTCTCATGCCTTGACCCAATCTGTTTTGTTTTTGAGATGTTCCAAGACAGCGTAATTTCCCACCAAAGCTTAAGATGGGCAACTGGGAGAAAAAGTAATTCTTACTAACACTGTCTCCTTATTAATCTGTACAGAGATAACTTTCATGTAACAGTCTAAGATGAGACTGTCAGAAAGATACAGAGCTACATGGTCATCTTAACTTTCTCATATGTTTAGTAATAATGATGCTCTGTATAAATATGTATAGGACTTTTGAGTAGTCAGCTCAAGAAGTCCTGAAGAATTCCCATCCAAAATTTGTCTAAGGTAACATGTTTCCAACAGTAACAATCAGATGCTCATAGATAACCCATCAAGAAAAGCCTGAAGAAAACTGCCCTCTGCAGCTTCCAAAAATGGTGATAAAAGATGAATTCCACTTATTCTTTATTATTTAGTATTGTCCATGCCTCTAAAATGTTTAGAATAACTTGTTTATTCATTTGCAATTAATGAATCAAATGCAATTCATGAATCAATGACCATGTTTAGCTTTCCTGAAAAAAATATGGCTATTTAAGAGTTGCCTTAACTTTAATAAAGGATTCATTAAAGCATTAACTTTTTTTTTTCTGGCTCATGAGCAAGCTTGAACAAAGGTTGGAGCCACTTTAATGGATAGAAGAAAAGGCTGAATTTATATATGTGAAGTATGACAATTAATCTGTCTTGTTCCATCAGAAAAGTCATCTCCAAGGACTTGCAGAACTTCACATCTGAACTCAAAGCAGTGCTTTGAGTTATAGGCAGGGATTCATATTGTATATGTGGTAATTTCTTAAACCAAATGCATCTTTTCCTGGGAAATGCATCTTTTCCTACAGAATCAGTTTTTAAAATGCTATAAACATGTTTTTCACCATCCATCCAATTATATAAAAAAACATTGATTTTCAATTACAACTTTCTCTTCTCTCTCTTTCTCTCTCTCTCTCTCTCCCTCCCTCCCTCCCTCTCCCTCTCCCTCTCCCTCTCCTCAGTTGCAGTCATACATTACTCATCCTTTTGCACCTGGAAGATTTCTTGTTTTTCCAGCATGCACTGACCCCATCAGACATAGGACTTTCCAAGTAGAATCCCACCCCCCTCACCCAAACTAGGGCAAGGCATTACTTCTTTGGTTTCCTTGGTGAGATGTCAATGGCAGGGCCTGGTGCCGGCATGTCCATCGGGAACATGTCCACCCATAACTCCAGCCGTCCCTGCAATATTGGAAAGACCCAGTTATTGGTTCCTGATGCCCCCAAGTTTAGCCTCTTACCACTGGCTTCCATTTCCAGGCTCCATGCTTCTTTGTTTATCTTATCTATTGTAGACTCCTGTTCATCCCAATATTTTATAAACATGAGATTAGCCAGGTGATTCATTTTGAATTATGAACAATGGGACACTTCTTTGAAGTACATAAGCTGAATTCAAAGGGAACATCCCTCCTTTATTGCTTTCTCAGTCCAGCAATTAGCATTCAGAGATACATTGCTTCAGAACTTAGAGGCAGTAATAAGTAGTCACTCATATTCTATCAGTCTAGTCAATCAACTGGTGGCTCCTGGACACATGTGTACTTTCAGAGAAACTTATTACCAGTAACCAAGTTCACACTCCTAATTCCCACCTTTTTGCCACTGAACGGTTGCAATGTTAGTCTACTAATGAGCTAGACAGTGGACTCTCCTTCTGCCCAGCTGATTAGCACTAGGAAAACTGTTTTTCTAAAGGGTTACTAAGCTCTTTCACCTTCCCAGTATCAAAATGAAAAGAACAAGAAGGAATAGTAGCTGTGCCAAGAAGGATCAAGGACATTTCCAGCCTATAGAATGATGTCCTTTGCATCTCTAAGGAAAAAGCTATTAAGAAATGTGCCATCCAAAATTTGTTAGTAGTGCACTTTGAGAAGCTCTGAAATGAGTAACTTCAACTCCTGTCCAAGCTTTATGTGAAGCATCTCTAATGTGTTAGTTATGCAGGATGAAGAACTGCGCCCATTTAAATCTAAAAGGACCGTACACCTCCTCCCAAGTTCAAGCCTACAAGTCTTATGTTGTGACCAGTCCTAAAGCCCATAAAAGGAGACAGTTTTAATATTGACTCAATAAATTTCATTTACAAATGAAAAAAAGAAAGGGCTACAACCAGTGTGGACCTCTGCGCAGAAAAAATTATAATGGTAAACTCTTTCCAAAGCTTTTTAGAAACTCCTTTTAAATGATGAGTATCACAATATCTTATGACTGTGTCAACAGTGATCTGATCAGACTCACATGTGTTAAGAAATGCCATAAACTTATGCAGAAAGTGTCTTCTTTAGTGTAATGCTATATTTAGACTTTATAAGAAAGAGTATAAGATACAAACAGAAGTTGTAGCAGAATGTAGATAAATTGATGTGTCAGGCCAACAGAACAGTTTATGTGCAGACAACAATATTGCTACGTACCTGCTCAATGCCTGGCTTGTCTGGGTTCAGCAATGGCCTTGTTTCCACATGCTCAGGCACTAATTTGCAGCCCACACGGGGAATTTCCTCCCAGTGGTGCAACACAGTTAGTGCCAGATGTTCATCTGTCTGCCTTTTCTGACCTGCAAGCATAGAGAACACAGCAATGGTGGCAATGAAAGAATGCAACAAGGTTGGTTGGTTATCTATTTATTGCATGCCTTATCCAAATAGACTCTGGCTAAGGTACCAACTACTCCATGAGAGCCAAATACAATTAAATATACCACAGTAAAGGATTATATTAGCAGAATGGTGTTTGAATAATGGGGTTCAAGTAAAGTAAGCCAAATTTTGTGTTAAGATTAATGGAATGTTTTCACATACATTTTCTGAAAATTAAGTAAATCAGTATAATTTTGCTTGTTTTGAATAACTTAATTTTATTTATTTATTACCAGAGGAGAAAGAAGGCAAAGTGAGGAACAGAAAGTTATCTTCACAATTCAAATTACCGCTCATTCTCATTCTCAATTTTAACATTTCTTTAATAATTGTGGACATTTTACAGCCATGAGAGTGAGGACTTTGATTTTTGGAAGATAAAACATTGATTCTCAGGATTCTGAATTCTATGTCAATTTCTAAAGTCAATATTTTTACACTATAATAACAAATTTGGTTATAAAATAATACAAGGTTATGCTTAATAAACTCATACATCATTAAAGTGCTTTGATTTTCAAGATTTACCATTTTCATCCTCCACTTCAGTGGGACCAGTGAAGACTCGATTGGTCACCTTCACCCTGCCTCCAGGGCCATAGTGGGGACCCTCAGCTTTACCTTCTTTACAAAGCTTGGATAGGATTTGGCTAGGCTTTTGAGGATCTCGCCACATATTGTATCCATGGCTGTGGAGAGAAATGTAAGATTTTCAGATCAAGTCCTCGGGCCTGTAACTTCACAAAGGTGTAATCCCACTTTTAACAGATGCTCTTTTAAAATCAGGATGCTGTTTTAGTATATTGCATTGGTAAGTGGAAGAATGATTTATGACCCTGGAATGTATTTTTTGATATACAAATGAGATCATCTTAAACAGGTGGGCTATATCTAGATCTGAAACACTGTTCTTACTTGCATCTTATGTCAGCTGACCACACATGGCTGATAGAGGGGATACAGTTAACGGATCCAACATACAAAGGAAGTGCTATAGCTGTTGAATTAGGGCACCTATGCCAAAATCCTATTAGGTTTTGCATTAAGCTCTGTTCCCTCTATCTATCATGAGCAGTCAGTGTTAGAATAATCTAAGAGCATGACTTGGTGAAAAAAACTTCCTTTATTCCTAAAAATGTTATATGTTTGTTTCTTAAAATATTCATATGCCAGTCTTATCTACAAGACTTCCTAAGACATGGGCAGGTTTGGAAATCAGGGATGTGATTTACTGTATATCTTTCCAAAGATTGAAGAGATAGGTTTGGGGGTGAGTTTTTATCCTGGTACTTTCTTATTAAAAAGTAGACCCATAATTTGGGTGAGAAAGGGCTGGCTTTTGGGACAATCATTAGAACATTATTTCAACATTTTAAAATAATGAGAAAGTTAAAAATTCTTACAGAGCATAGGTCCAAGAAATGCCACATGTTGCTCTATGCTTGCTGTAGTACCGGTTCTCCAGATCTATCTTTGTCTCACCAATCAGATCATCCGAGCCCACCAAGTCCCAATCATAAATAGCCACTGTCAACATGGATTCCATGGGGAAAGTAGCCTCAATGTCAAAGGATCTACATGGGAGAAAACACGAACAACAGCAAATGGGATAAAGTTTTCCATTGAAGAGAGTGTTATGGAGAAACCTAGAAGACATCCTTTGACTATTTCAAAGAAACTTTGTACCTGAGGTATGTTGATGGCTAAAAAGAGCAAGAAAATGTAGAACTATAAATGAAAACAAAGACTTGGAGGATTCAGGATTCAGCTGCACTAAAGTTAGTTCATTAAGCCCATGCCATTGCATATGTGCTCCTATTTTTCATAGTAACATCTAGTAACTTGTTTTTTTAAGTACATAAATAATATCTAAATGCCTTAACTGGCTTCCATGTAATCCTGTAGTATTTAACACTCATTCTGATTCACCAGGGGCATCTCTTACTTTCCAAAGACTGGGTTCAGCTGTTTAGAGATGTAATTCTCCTTGTCTTTGATATCTGTCTTTCCCAGTTTGATGACAACATAAGGATCAGCTTTGCCATTGATGTCAGCAGGATGCAAATCAGTAGCCTGGAATAAAAGTCAACCAACAATCAAGAGAAAAAGACTTTAAAGTGGGGGTACTTCCTCTAAGGTAGGGCTCATCAAAGGGGTCAATGTCACATCTCAATTGTCAATGGGACTATCCATTACTGTTGTTGTTATTATTGTTTGTAGTATTAATTAAAGAAGTATTTATCTAATTCATGCAATAAAAATTTGTGGATTGATGAACAATCTGAAACTTCATAAGGGGATTCAGTCAGCTGAAAACTTTGGAGAACCCTGCTCTAAAGGAACTTTTCCCAGAAAGTTTCACGTAATACTTTTAGTGTTACAAAATGACCTTTTTAAGTCTCTCAAACATGTTAAATTTAGTGTTTTCAAAACTTAATTGTTTTACTGCTATTTTTTATTGTGATTTTATGCCTTCATTACTCATGATAATTGCTGCTCCTGATTTTCGTGTTACTACTTTAATAATACATTTTCATTGAATGCACATCAGTTTGTTTTTTGGGTGATCTATAAATTAAATCAAGTGTTAAGTTGACAAAGCAATTCTAATAGGGACCCAAGGAGCCCTTCTACTTCTTTGGCTGGCCAGCTAGATGGAGTGCTTTGGACTTCTCAAGAAGTACAGAAGTTAGGAGACAGAAGCCTAGAAAAAGTGAGCACTAGGAAAGGAAAATCCTTAGCAGGCAAATCTATTAAACTTTAGGGCACATCTGCTCTAGAACTGAAACTTCAAAATTTTGCAGAACATTCCTCTTTTTAGCTGGCCCAATAACCAACTAGCACATGAACCCTACTGAGAGAGCAAACAAGTGTATAGACGCCAGCAAAATAGCATACATTTATTAACCCCCAGGTGAATAGCACTGCAATATTTCAGAGATTCCTGGGGCCCTTCTTCTTAATTTTCTTCTTCTCCCTATCCCCTACCCCCACCCTAAGCTTATAAAATCTGTTCCTAATTATTCAGGGGAAGGCATAGCAACAAATCATTTTTCCTAAAATTTGGAGAGTCAGTACTCAATAGCAAAAAGCAAACAAAAGCTTAGACTTTCTAGATAAAACACGGAAATCTAAAATTTCAGAGGAGGAAAAGTTCAGTGCTCAGATCTGGAATGGACATAAGAACAAAATGGCCTTGAAAGCTGTTCTCACTTGTTCTCACCCTCACAATGTAGACCCGGACCAACACATTGATGGGATCATTGCTTGGAATTCCTTGGAACATGCCAAAAGTAGGGTCATATCCAGCCTCCTTGGTGATATCATCAGGAAGAGGCACTTTATAAACAGACAGGGACCCCTGGGACTGAGAAGATACAATTTTAGCCCAATTAAAAGTCCATCTAGGTTTTGGCAAAGAAAGCAAGAAGGAAGCACCTACTAAGCTCTCTTTTTCCATCTTCTGTATGCAGGCCTGTGACACAACTGTATCAGTGTTTTGTGACACATTAAAGTTTAAACAGTATAGTGCAATCAAAATTTTTGTGGCTCTAATAGAATTATACGACACTCGGGAATATTTTAAAATAAAAAAGATAAAATGTAATAAATACCGGTAAGTAACTTACAAATGATTTCCACAAGAGAGCTGTATTTAAGGAGGCATTATTTTTTCAGCTGTTGGAATGGTGACAAAATATTTGCCTACTCAGCAAAGTCAGTGAAAAAAAATATTCCTTAGTGCTGAACTGGTGTCATGACAATGATCACATATTGCATATTTTGTTCTTACAATCTGCAAATGCTCTATACAAGTTTGACTGATGGGGGTGCTGCAAATGGTTAGAGCAATTCCAAACAATACTTTCACTGGCTTTTTCCCCTCGTGTAGAAAAGAGAGATCACTCTTTTCTCCCCCTAAAGCAAATGCGAGAAGAGGTACACTGTGTATATATTGGAGAAGAAATAACATTTCAAAGACTTGTACTCTTCTTTAATTTGGATTAAAATTCCTAATTTATCTATCCATCTTTTCATTCATTCTATTAATCTTGCTAAAGCCCCATTATCTTAAAACAAGACCTGTTTAACTGAGCAAATTCTCTGTTCAAGTCAAAAGAGGAGTGAAATCAGATCCTTTCTTTGCCTTTCTGGCTTGCCAGAAGTCCACCAGGATTAATAAAATTGGAAATGAGTCAGTGGAATTTCACACTCACCTTGAATCTTCCCACAATGCGATCCTCATCTGCAGAATTGTCATCATCATCTCCAATCTTCCCACGAAGGAGGTTGAAAGTATGCAGCCAGTCCTCAAAATTATCAAATTCTGTCTCCAGTTCTTTGGGATATACCTCGATAGGATGGTGAAAATAATATAATTTGGGCCTCTGACTATTACAATAATATATTATAGACTTATTCAGGAACAGTAATACTTATTGATCAGAATCAAGATATTTTGCTGATGCATGGTGGACAGCCATTCCTACCCCCAGCTTCAAAATGTGGTCCTTGATCCTTTTTTATATATAAAAAAAAAATATGAAGAACATCTCTAAACATACAATAATATGCAAGAATGGAACCACCCAAATAGATGACATCTCTTTTCTCTATTTCTTTTCCAGTTTTCTCACCCCTCTGAAAGTCATATTTTTATCATCATTTATGATATTGCAAAATATCATTGTTGCCACAAGTTTTATTTCATTTCATTTGTATCTTCCTTCTCCCATTCTCATCACTGATGAACAGCACCTACACAGTAGAGAATTCCACTGTGATATTGTATTTGTGTGCATGTGTATTTTATTTTGCAGAAGCACACTTCCTCGTAAATAAAATATCATATCAAAAGAATAATGAAGCAAAGAATGTGAAAAGCTTTAAAAATAAGGTCAACTTATTTAATCAATGCAGTAGAGGTATACTGACAATTTACAGCAGCTACAGTACATTCATTGTGGTAGCCTTTAGGTGTATTGAATATAATTGTTGTTATCTTCAACCAGCATGCCCTATCAAAATATCGGGGAAAAGGCGGCTGAAAGGCATTGAAGAAATGGATGAACAAAAGGAATTGTAACCAGTTTTGTATACAATTGAACTCTCCCCAGAACTGAAACAGGTGAGGGGGTTAGGTTGACATTCCTTTTCTTCAGAATTTCTGATGTGGAATGGTAGATTTACTAGAACAAGGCTTTTCAACCAGTGGTACGGGTACCACCTGTGGTACATTGGCACCTGGCAGGTGGTACGCAACCATCCTAGAAAAGTGGTAGCGGGGGAGGGGAATGAACTGAACCGGTGGCAGCACTGCACAAGCCTGAGCGAGAGATGGCTGGAGCTGCAGGGCTGTCAGGGCTCAGCAGAAGTGCCAGGATCAGTGCCAGGCTCCAGCTGGAACTCGTCGCTGATCCTGGCACTTCTGCCGAGCCTAGAAGAAGCATCGATCAGCTAAAATGTTGCAGGATCTCCAAGGTCTTGTGATTTACATTCAGATGCTTGGCAACTGATTCATATTTATGATGGTCAAGTGTCCCAGAGTCATGTGAAGTGACCAAAATCTGCTGCAACACCCAGCAGACGGGGGGAATAAAAACCAAACACCCCCCCACCCCACCCCCGCTACCAATCCTCAGTAGAAATGCTCATAACAATGAAAACCTCGGACAGGAGGAAGAACGCCGCCAGGTGGGCAGGCAGGTGTCTTGTTCGGCTGTGGCTTGGGGGGCACTTTTTTCAATGCCATTGTAACTTCAAACAGTCACTAAGCGAACTGTTGTAAGTCGAGGACTACCTGTACTTCATCAATGCAAAGCCATGGCTGGATAAAATGTTTTTCATCAAATTAGGGTTGGAAATAGCTCACCTTCATCTCATCAATCTTCTGCTTGTTCTTCTTTTCAAAGGCATCTGGCTGCTGCTGCTGCTGCTGCTGCTGTTTTTTCTTTTTGTCCTCTTTGGATAATTTGACTTTGTCTTTGGTCTTTCCTTGGGCTTTTATGCCTTTGAGAGGAGAGTCATCAAGTCTCATTTCTGAGCTCCCAGAGAAGAGCAGCAGATATGGATGGCAAGAATAAGAAGTTTGGGGTAGGGACGAGATAAAAAAAACAAAAAATCAGGCAATGGCATACATGAAAAGTGACAGAAAGCTAGTAAAAATTAAAGTTTGCAATACTGATTTAGCTTCCAGTCCTGAAATGATCATGCAAGCAAGCACCTTGTGCTGGTTATGAATATTCAACGTATTCTTGGGGCCCTGTGGTTTCTTATTGGACAGATATTTCATTACCTGAACTGACAAATATCATAAATGAAGTGAATGTGTTTATAGAATCAGAACCAAACAAGAGAAAAGCTACTATGGCTGACACCCCTTTTTGGTGGGAATAACAAGGAGTTGCCATCATCAGCTATTGCTCTGTTTACAATCTACACAATTAGCCTATGACACTCTGTAACAATGATAAAAGAGGAGCCTGTTTGAAAACTAAATTGATAAACTTCGTTTTCAGCTAGTCGTACAGTTTCTAAAATGCAGATACTAAAAACAGTGTGGTGCTAAATATACCCCCCCACCACCACCACATCTATACATATAAACTGCATTCACTACCAAACCTGTGATATGCTACTACTCTCTTCATCCCCCGGAAATATGAACTGCTTGAAGTTCCCTTGTTAAAAACAAAAAACAAAAAACATTCTCAGCATGCTGAACTGAGCCCAAGTAGCAATAGGGGGAAGAATCATCAGAAACCTGTGGCCTGGTAAACTACAGGTGGTCCTTGACTTAAAACAGTTCATTTAGTGACCATTCGAAGTTACAGAGGCACTGAAAAAGGGAGTTATGACCGTTTTTCACTCTTAGGACTGTTGCAGCATCCCCATGAGCAAAGTCATGGGGGAAGCCAGATTCACTTAACAACCATATCATTAGTTTAGCAGCTGCAGTGATTCACTTAGCAGATGTGACAGGAAAAGTCACTTAACAAATGTCTCACTTAGCAACATAAATTTTGGGCTCAATTGTGGTTGTAAGTTGAAGACTACCTGTAGACTGCTTCTGTTCACTGACCATACCTCAAAGCATGCTAGCCTAGTAGGAAGGGATAAGCAATGAAGTCACATGGATGGACTTAACTAAAGTATTCCTATATCATGCTGTCATTTCTACCATCTCTGTCTTTTCCCCCCCTTTGTTTTGCCTTTGCCTTTCTTTGCCCTGAAATATAGTGGGTCGAAGATATATAAGATCTGGTTCTGCTTTTGCTCATAGCCACGAGGCAAAGTATCAAAGCTTTGATGGGGGTCCAATACATGCTGCATTATTACTTGCATGCATGCATGTATGTAAAAATATGTTCTGTCTTTAAAGTGATCTGGTTATTTTAGGAGAGCTAGTTTTTGGCCACAACAACAGATTAAGAGGAGATTTAGAATGGCAAATGGCTATTATGAAAACAGTATGACTGTTATGAAAAAGTATCCTTCCCCCCCCCTATATTTTCTACTAATTTAAGCAGTGTTGTTTTATAAACTCCCACGAGCATCAATATACTCCTCAGAGGAAATCTTTGTATATCCTCATAAGGATATTGTCCTTCAGTACAATCTTGTGTCCTTCACTTTAGCACCATATGCCATTCCCAATATAGGGATTTGCTAAATATGACTATGTATTGATCTTTAATTGTTCTGTAAGTAGACAATCAATCAACAAGGGAAATACTTCCTTATTAAAGAGCTGCAGTGAAAAAAAAATGTTTTGCCTGCTTATTGTTGGAGAGAGTTTTCTTTGTAACGGAAGAACCACAAGGTCTCCTCTCCTGTTTCTTTCTCCTCTCACTTTTCAAATATTTACCCTCAGTGGTGTCCATCTCTTCTTTCTCTTCAGCTTCTGCTGCAGCTGCCTCTTGCTGCCGAAGTAGCTAGAAAAATGAAGGTTAGCCAATGGAATGGTTAAATATAGCACAATTTCTCTTCCAACACATGGACAGTAATCATTTATCAAACAACAGAAATACAGAGAAAGGTGAATTCAAATGCAATACTTCCTGTTTTTATCCTTTAACTCAAGACAATAAATAATACTTTCTCTCTACTGCTTGTTACTTCTTTGAAATCTTCTACCATTAGTGGGCTGACTGTTTCTTTGACTATTTTCTTGTTTTTTTATGTGTTGAAAGAAACTTTTTAAAATTGTTTTTGAAATTTGTTGCAAGCCTTACTTTCTTCAAAGCCTTAGCCTTCCTAACTTCATCTTTGCAGGTTTGGGTTATCTGTTGATGTTCTGATTTAGATATGTGTCCCTCTTTCCATTTTTTTTAACCTATCCTTTTTTCCCTCTCAGTTGGTCTGAGAGTTTTTTGTGCAACCATGTTATTTTTTTCTTGGTTTTCTTTTGTTAGTGATATTGAACTGGATGAGGTTTTTATAATTCCATTTTTCAGAGTTCCCCCAGCTTCTTGAGTTGATTTCCCCTTACAGTGAAATACAATGTAACACAATGGAAATACAGGAATAGAGCTGAGCTTACCCTTTTAATATGGGTGATTAGTACTGTAAAGATTCAGATAGTTCTTTGGAATGTAGACTATGAAGTCTGAAGGGGAGGGACATAATAGAGTGATTCCCCCCCCCATGGTAAGAATAGTAGAAACATACCACAACCAATTTAATCTAAAAAAAAAAAAAGACTGCTTTAGGATTGTTTTTAACAATGCGTTAAAAATAAATGAATTTGGAAAGGCCAAGTATATCTCATAATCAGGAATACAGAGTTGGATTAATGGGCATATTTTGTTCATGAAGAATGAAATCTCACATGGATCTCACATAATCTTTCATCTAAGTAGGATAATATTGTCAGATGAATTACTAGATAGTTCTGAGATCTTCTTCTTTCTCTGACATCTAAAAGGGTCCAGGGCCTGCAGGCCATAAACTTAATGAGAACCTTCGGAATATCCATCCTGCTTGCCAGTGAGTTGCCCACCTTCATAGTTTCAATGGAAGCAAAATACTTGGACCACCAGTCCAGCATGCTCTCATCAGGCTCCTCATCCTCAGCTTCTTCTGCATTTCCTTTCTTCTTTTTCTTCTTTTTCTCCTTCTCTTCTTCTGTCTGTAAGAGAGCGGAAAAGAAGTGAGAGATAGTTATGAAATGCAAAATAAATTTCTGCCAAAGATTCTAGAGAGACACATTCAATCAATGCAGAAAAATCCAGACAGTTTAATTTCTGTACATCTAGACCCATGTTTCTCAACAATTCTTGAGCAATTCTGGGACTTGAAGTCCATACATATTAAATGGCTGAGTTGAGAAACAGTGCTCTATAGAATAGCTGAGCTACCTTGGCCTGTGAGTCACAGGTAGCATACTTGGTGCAATATTTTGTGTGTACTTAAATTTCTTTTTGTAAAATAGGAGGATTATACTGTAGCTATAATTCACCCAACACATGTATTTTATGGAAGTCCTGTAGCTTCTCCAAACAGAAATTATAGCCCCTCTGCCTTTGGGGTGCTAGAATATTCTAAGAACTAATTCAGTTTTTGAATGGATCATTATATCCTGCAAATCTAGAAAATTGGTTAATTGATTATCTAGGTTAGTATGTTGTGTGACTCAGTCAATAAATTTGGGCAACGGATGGACTTTTCAGAAAGTGGATAAATGGAGAACATACTGACTGAAAAGGGCTGTATATGAAGAGAAGGGAACTATATTATGTAATTTTGAAGAGGAAAAAGGGCATTTATGTCTGTAAAGAAGATTGAAAGTTGCTTCTTAAGTATTTCTTTTTTTTCTTTCTCAATTTCTACTGTTTTCATCATTTTTAGTTTTATCTTTTTCTTTCTTTTCAACTTGTTCAGGTTTATATCATGTAATTTTGCAAAAATATTATTTAATAAAAATTATACACATGCATACACATACACATACATATATGTATGCATATAAGTAAACACATACTGGTATATACAGTAGTATACATACAGATACAAACATACATATAAAAATGAATTTGGGCCATGGCAGCAGATACTGCAATAAATTAGTTTATTTTCTAACAGATTTATTGAAGTACCTGTTACCATGGCCCAAAATCATTTTTATATTTTTGTTTGTATCCATATGTATCTATATCTCCCCAACATTTCTTCCTTACACTAAAACTGCAATTTATGTTATAAGCTGAGAATTCCAAGTATGTCTGTGTTAGTGTGTTTGTATTTGTGTGTGTGTAATAGCAAAGGACCTTGGGAAAAACTTTCCTCAAACTTTCAGGAAGAACAATGAATATCTATCAGTCTCAAATATTTACTGGTCTATTCTTATTATACATAGGCCATCCAAGAAGGGAGCAATTTCAGCTTATTCCCTGAATGTAAGAAGATCATGTTACTATAAATTGTTTCCAGATGCCAGAGAAGATGTTTTAGTAAGACACATATAAGCACTACTGTCACTTACCACGTCCACCTTCACAACAGCATCAGAATTCTGTCACCAGAGAAAGGACTGTGGAATGGAGAAAAACAAGGGAGAGTTAATAAAATGAAGGAGAGTTATTGCTGTCTGTAGCACACATACTTGAACATGGGGTACAGCATCTTTGAGCCACTGGGGAAGCCCAAGCACATATCTGATATCAAACAAAAAAGGAAGATAACACACAGCCCAAATCAATGGAAGGAATGTTACAGATGGATGAAGAAGCTTAGGGTGCTGTTCTGCCCAGATTTGTTGCTAGATCTCTAATTCATACATGCAGAATAGCTAATGATAAATTCATTTTATTTTTATGCTTTATGTAAGATCATCAGTGAACAATTCTTTTATAGCATGTATAGGCAAACACTGGGCCATAGATTCACTGAAACTCTTTACCACTTGCTCTTCGGGGACCTTGAATAGTCTTCTCCATCTGATGCTTCAGATGTTTTGGAACAATAGCAATTCTTCTTACAGTGACTAGGAATTCTCTGAGTTCTGGCATTCTGACTGCAGGGCACCTGGTTTGGGGAAAGGTATCCTGCCCCTCTCCCACCCCTCCATTTTTCTTGTCATCCAGCTGTTCACCATCAACTGGGTAAAACATGCCAAACTCAAAAGCATTCTGTTAGGAAGACACTCATTTTGAAAGTATGTACAGTTTCAATACTTGCCAAAATGTTTGATTTGAAAAGCACGAAGCAAGCACTCTTCCCAGTATGACTTTGGAGAAGACTCCCAAGGGGTAATATAGAAATCAAAGGTCATTCTGGGGGATAGGAAGATCTGTATTGCAAAAGTCTTGCAATGGAATTTAATGTTCATGGAAGTGAAAAAGGAAAAAAAAAGTTCCTCTGGTAAAGAAAATTATAAACTAGGAAAGCATGTGGAGATAATCTATATGTCATACTAAATATGTCAGGACTAACAGAATACATACCTCTTCCTAAATACCAGAATAGAATTGGCTTGTCAATGTCCCCCCCCCCCCATTTCATGCATTACATTTGTTTAAAAAAATATGAGCTTCTTTACTGATAGGTAACCAGGAAGGTCAGGCATTTTGAAGGGTGATAAACATTCTTTAAATATTATCCATGCCCACAAACACCATGATTTTAAAAAATGCCTTTGGAGAAGCCAAAGTGTCATAAATCAATGAAGGGGAAGAAGCCCAGCATTTTGAGCCAGATAGACACATTTATCATTCTGAGAACATATTGTGGGAATGCTTGCAAAGAGGCTGCTGAAACAATAGCTCATCCAACTTGCACTCCCAAATCAGGATACTCAAGCACTCTTGATGGTCCTAGTTTTTTTCTAGATAGGTAGACTCTTCCAAACAAAGTTCCATGCACAGCCATCCATTATGCCTTTAGACCTGTAGATTTCACCTGGCTAGGAAACTCCCTTGATGGCTGACACATCAGTTACTACTTGCTCAGAAGCCAATGATTTCGAGTCCCTGACTTGAATAGCAAAAAAGAGAAAAACTCAGAGAGGAAGTCATTTGCTCCCATCAATTAAAAAGAATTTACTATGCTTCAAGGCACATTCAGAACAATCTAAATTATTTCAGACAGAGTGGTGCAGGAATTGGATCTCAAAGTTTCATTGACCACTATAATTAAAATGCTGTCTTGTGGATCAGACCTGGTTTGCCTTTCTTCAATTAATCTTGAGATAGATTAATGGGATTGTACAAAAACAAAAATGCTTTACCTGTCTTTCCAGATTTCTTCTCTGAAATAGAGTTTCTACACTTTCAACCCAATTCCCAAAACATGATTATCCATTTGTATTTTGCCCTTTAACTGAATGCAACAAGCCAACGTTTTTTCCTACATTCCTTTGGCTAGACTCTATGCAGCATGGAAGCTTTAAGGCCCCACTTTTGCCTCATTTTCACCTGCCAGATAAACAAGACTATAATTCCCAGCACTGCTTTTACAGAATTATAGAATAACAGAGATGAGGATCTTCTAGTCCAACCCCCTGCTCAATTAGGACACCCTATACCATTTCAGAGAAATAGTTGTCCAAACTCTTCTTGAAAACCTCCAATGATGGAGCATCCACAACTTCTAGAGGCAAGCTGTTTCATTGTTCTGCCAGGAAATTTGTCCTTAGTTTCAAATTGGATCTCTCTTTGTTAAGCTTCCATTCATTACTTCTTGTCTTGCCATCAGATGCTTTGGAGAATAGGTTGATCCCCCTCTTTTTTGTGGCAGCCCCTTAAATATTGTAGGACTGCTATCATATCACCCTTAGTCCTTCTTTTCATTAAACTAGATATAGCCAATTCCTGCAACTGTTCCTTATATGTTTTAGTCTCCTATCCCCTAATCATCTTTGTTGCTCTTCTCTGCACTCTTTCCAGAGTCTCAACATCTTGTTTATATCATGGCAACCAAAATTGGATGTAGTATTCCTAGTGTGGTCTTACGAAAGCAATATAAAGCAGTAATAACTCTTCACATGGTCTTGATACTATCCTTCTGTTGATGTGTTGATGCAGCCTAGAATTGTGTTGGGTTTTTCTGGCAGCTTTCCAAGACTTTCTCTTTCTCCCTCCCTCTCCTTCTTTGACTCTGAAGTTGCCTGTTGCAATATGTATAAAAGTATATATTGTTCACATGGGCTCTACTCCTCACTGGTAATAATCCCAAACAGAATAAAAGTAATCAGCAGCTGATAACTTCAAAAATCATTCAGATGCACCAAAATTTAATTCACTCTCTTTTTGTTTTGTTTTACTAGTCTGCACTGTGATGCTCTTCAGTATTTTGAAATTGATAGCTAATTTTCCCTACTAAGATAATTAATATTAATTATATATTTGCTTTTGTTATTCATATTAAAACAAAAACACCACCACTCAATCTCAAATGATACATACTAAATTTAAATAGGTTTTGTTATTAAAAGTATTTTAAGTGGAATTGGAACATTTTATCTGTCATTACTGGACCTCAATCCATCAGAACACATTGTTTGGTCCCTGGTGGATATAAGGTATATTTGGAGAAATTCTTGTGTCATGTTTCTGAAGCACATCTGGTAACAGTTCTGAGTTCAAAATAGTGGGTTCAAGTGTTCAAAGCTCTAAATAAAACCCTTTTTGTTTTGAAATTTGGTCTGAACATTTTGTTCCATGTTGTTTTGAGTGTTGTAATGTTCCCTGATTGAACTGTGTTTTTTTAATTAACCCCCACTTCCCAATAAATGAGCAGTGGAGGGAAGTGCAGATGAGGAGATGTGGTTAAGTACATGTATAGAAATATTACTTTGATATTAAAAAAAGACCATTGCTTGCCTGGTAGTTAAGTTTACCACTATTTCTAAAATTAGGAGAGGTACTTTGGCTTCTTTCTCAGATACACCATCATTGGAAAGTGTGCCCTGTGCACTTGAGTATGAGACAGAACTCCTATTTTTCAGTTTTTCCAATTGTCACATGGAAAAAGCATCATGCTTGAGTTTGGGGGCAGACTGTCAAATGTAGAAAATGGACATGGCATATTCTAATAGGGGGAACTAACCACTCACAGGTAGGAAACAGAGAACTTGAAAAGGAGTAGGTTAAAATCTCTGCTACCCAACAGTTTTTCACAAGAACATTGCTTTCTTCCATTAAAAATAGGCAAGAAAAATTTAAGGAACACTTAAAGATGTGTTGGGGGGGGGAACTGGGGGGAGGCAGACTTTAATCATGCATTATTTCCCAGGAATTCTAAGTATATAGTGTGCATCAATGTGAGAGAAAGGGTGTGATTTGTACGCACTATCTTTGCCCATTTCTGTAATTCCCAAGACTTCATAAGGGCAAGAGCTGCTCTCCACCTCAAAAAATACCCTTGCTCAAAAGTGTGAGCAATCAAAACACAACTGATGAATTAATATACCAACAAATCAGAGGAACACTCATGAGATCACCATTCTTGGGACTCATAGCAAAGTTCATAATACAGCATCTGGAAACTGTAGCACTTACACAGATACAACTAAAAGAATGGATTCAGTATGCAGACAACACCCTCATAATAAAAAGGAACAACTATAGAAGACACATGAAAAAATAAACATCTTCAAAGGAATAAAATTCACAAGGGAAGAAGAAAACAATATACTACACTTCCAGAGGAAGTGATGGCAAATTAGAAATGCAAGTCTATTGAAAAACAATCCACACTAACCAGGTATTCCATTACCAAAATTACAGTCCAGCTTTCCACAAGAGAGAGAAGGAGAGAGAGCAACCTAGAACTAAGGAGAGAAGCAACCTAGAACTAAGGAGAAACTTCCTGACAGTGAGAACAATTAATCAGTGGAACAGCCTGCCTCCAGAAGCAGTAAATGCTCCAACACTGGAAGTTTTTAAGAAGAGACTGGACAGCCATTTGTCCGAAATGGTGTAGGGTTTCCTGCCTGAGCAGGGGGTTGGACTAGATGACTTCCAAGGTCCCTTCCAACTTTACTACTATTACTATTACTAGGTAAGATATTATTCAGATAAGTACAAAGACATCACAGTAACCCAGAACACCAGAAAAAAGACAAAAAACAAACCAGCTTTACAACATCTTCCAACAAAATGGATATCCACACAATTTTATCAAAACGTGCTTGACTCTCAAACCACTATATTACAACCACTAAAGCTACAAAAAGGATAACATTACATACATCAAAACCATCTCAGAAACTATCAACAGATTATTATACCCAGAAGGCATCACCACAGCACACATCGCTATAGCACACAAATCAACTAAAGCCTCTAAATCATTTTAAATGAACCAAAAGCCCAAGAAGAAAAATGCAGAAGTTATCTACAACAGGGGTCTCCAAACTTAGCCACTTTAAAACTTGTAGCATGGATGGTTGAGGAATTTTGGGCATTGAAGTCTACAAGTTTTGAGACCCTTGATCTACCACATACAGTGTAATGACTGTAACAACAATATGTAGAATAGATAGGCAGAAGGCAGAGCGTATCCATGAATATCAACTAGTAGTCAGAAGACATTATAAAAATTCCTTAATCTCACAACACATGGATAGACCCAACCATAGTTTCTGGGAGTTTGCTGAATGTAAACTGAGCTGTAAATTACACACAGTAATTTTCCAACAAGGATAGGAACAAAGGAGAAAAACAAAAGACAGATGGAAAGGAGCAAACCCAGACTTCATTATTTGAATGAAAGACTGATCAGAGATCCAATCTTTTGGGTGCCATACATCAAACCCTTTAGGACTTCTGTAATTCATCCTTGATCCTTCTTACCGCTTCCAACTTCACCATGGTCTCCATCTTCTTGATGGGAATCTCTGGCTCCATGTTAACCACAATTTCACCTGTGGGGTGAGAGTAGGGCCCCCCATTTGCAAGAATCACATAGGCGTTCATAAGTTTAGCTGGACAGAAAATAAATAAATAGGGAAAAAACAAGAGTGCATAATAGGCACACACAGGAAAGAGAAAAAGAGAGAGCATAGATATATGAAATATTTTAGATTGAAGTTGTCTGAAGATGAGACAAAGTATATAACATTGAAGAATGAAAATCTGGTTGAAAAAATGTAGAAGAAATTGTGGAGGAACCTGGAAAATCTGGTTGAAAAAATGTAGAAGAAATTGTGGAGGAATCTGGAGTTTAAAAGAAAAAAAAACCCTCACAATAGTAAGAAGCAAAATATTGAATATATGTGATCACTGTGATGGGATCATCTATCACCAAAATCATTTTGTATTACATAACTGATTTTCTAATTCCACTGAGTATATCATTTGGCCAAATATTGGAATAATTTAAGTACAGCTGTTCTGGATCGTATAACTCTATATAACCCTGACTAGAGCAATGTCTGTATGTTTGAATATCTGGCATTTATTGGGTTAAGTGCTGTCTCCTTAAGAGATGGCTTATGGGAAATGTAGTCAGTCATCCCATGTTAATGGGTCAGTGGGAGGAGTTTCTAAAGGGCTTTGGGAGACTTCCTGGACACAAGCCAATTTGGAATGTCTTTGTCTAAAGAGAAGCACGGGCCATCGGATGTCACCTGATGACCCTGTTCCGCTATAAAGATGGTATGGAGAGAGCATTATCTTCTCACCTATCGGAATGAATAGAGATGTATTTTTCAGAAGCCACCAGCATAAATGCAAGTAATATCTCTAAATAAATATATTTTTGTTATGAAATTATTCCTATTGAGTTTATCTGTCTGACCCGGGTTTACAACACAACTTAATTCTGGGTCAGAATAATAGCCATTATCATTACTGCCACATATTAGGCGGAAGAAGCAAAGTCATAGATATGCAACATCTTCGTTTGTTAAGGCTAACATAAGAATGACTCTCCTAACACACTAAAACTTAAAACTTGAAATAACAGAATATAATTAAATGTTCCCATAATCTTCTATGTCTGAACAAATAAATTATATTATGTTTTGTTATTAGAGACTAATTCACATAATGTGCTTAAGACAATATCTCCTAACACTCTGAATTTGCTCAATGCTATTTCAACTAAGTTTAGAGTGTTGACTGAACTCAGCTAGAAACCTTATCTATTGTGAGATTTGAACATAATCTCTTCAACATCTTGCTATGAAGAGCAATTTGCCATTCACCCTCAGATTTCCCATTTTCTTCTGTGCCAGCAAACTATCATCTGGATTCCTTGGTGCTCTCTGAGCTTGGATGTTTGATAATTTCATTATCAAACTAGGTAACATCATCACCATCAGTGCAGTGTATTGATGAGATTACCTAGTTTGGTAAGGAAACATCTGCTAGAAAACAACTATGCTCAGAGAGCACCAAGGACTCCACAACTGAACCCTGAGCTACAAATATTCTCTTCTATTGGTATTATCTGGATTCTTAGAATGTATTAATAAGTCATGCTCTTGGCCAATGAGGACAACCAGTCCATAAGTTGATCTTCTCCTGCCATCTATTCCCATAGCATGAATTCTCTTTCATTCCCTACCTGCAGTGCTCCAGTGCTGAGACTTCTTATCTGGAGGTCTATAGATGAACTTCCGTAAAGAATTGACAGCATGGCTCCCCACAAGGGTGTAACGCCCAAAGGCACGGCAATCCACTACACGAATATTGAGGGGTGGATGTAGGAGTTCGTTTTCAGGCAGATCCTGAAAAGAAAAATAAATACAAGTCATGGATATTGATCAGGTTCTGGTATTTAAGAAAGAAGCACAGAGGAAACAAAACTGCTTTTTAAATAAAGGCTATGGATTTATTAAGCTTAATATATTGTCTGTATTGCTAAAATAGGTATCTCGAATGCTCTCCATAAGCTTTGGATTTCAACTACCATTAGTTTTAGCTAGCATGGTCAACACCAGTGAGTTGTTTAGATATCTGGAGAACTTTAGCCTGCTAACCTTGGCTAATACTCACAATACCTCTTAAGGTTTTCACATAGTTTTTTTCCTGATATATATGGTATTTGTAACTAGTTATAACATTTGGAATATTCCAAATTCACAACATAATTGGACTTTCTAATGAGAATAGTGAAGGGAAAACATCAGACTTTTGGGGAGGTAAATCACAGCAGCAGAATATGACTACCTGTAGACTCTTAATGCTATGGAGCATTACAGCTGTTCTGACAAAGGAGTAGGTGTGAGAGAAGAAGGTTTAGAAAGATGATAAGATACAGAGGTTAACAAATAGAAATCTCCAGAGAAAATACCTGCTGAATTAACCTTATCAGGCCTGTACAAACAAACTCCATCACTCTTTTACACTGCCTGGCTTGATTCAACAAGCTATTGAGGCACAGAAGAGAGCTGGTTCCTTAAACTGGAAAATCTTCCTTAGAGGCTTCATAACAGTCTTTATTGTGACTATTGTTGAGAAAGCAGAAGAGAAAGTTTCAAACTGCAATTTCTGAAGAGTTTGCCTCCTTGGTTAAGTACGTTATTTTGAATGTTGAATTCTTAGTTTGGATTGCTTAAACTCTAAAAAACTGTTCTCGTTTTCAAACCCAGTTCCTGAATGCTTAAGGGACAGAAAAATAAACTTCAATAGATCCTCTACACCTTTGGAGAGTTCATTGTTTTCTGGTTCTTATTAGTCAGCTTTCCTCTTCTTTATATACAAGAATCATTGCCAGAGTGAGCTAAAATACTTTCAAACATAAATTTTGGGGATACTCAAACAGCTATTAAGAGAGGTCAACTTGTCATAGCTAATGCATATCTAACCTGGTTGAGCTGTTGACTAGCTGATCAAGTGTTTTGCTCTATGCTGAATGATACAATCTATGCCAGATATGAAGTTTGCCAAATTTTCATAAGAATTCGACATTTAGAATAGGACTACACTGACTTAGATTAAATCTAAGATTTAATTATGACATCTAAATTTGGGGTGGGATGGGGAACTATTTATTGCTGAAGGGTATGAAAGCTATTACTGTAAGATTAATGCTCCAAGACATAAAATGCATTTCTGAATACTTCCTTTTATATATAATGGCTATTTGTAAGTATAAATATTTGCATACCACTTTTGGCAGTAAAATTATAATCAGATTCTGCATTAACAGCACAACTCTATGCATGTCTTAAGTAAATGTACAATCTACTTATTTCTAAGGGGCCTTTGCCAGGTATGTAAAAGTAAGGCTGCAGCCAAGGAGGATCAGATTCTGTGCCAAAGACGATGATCAGTGTGAGCTTTGTACACAGCTAAATCTGCAACTCATCAAAACATTGTCTGCTTCCAAGACCACTTAACCAGCCTTTGGTAAATAGATATGGGTCAGACCGATATCTGGTTAGCCTTAACATTGTTATTGCCTTGGGCATATAACGTCTTATGAGAAATGTACTTGAATTTCTAATCTGATTTTTCACCTACATTGTTTTAGTATTATAGCCAAAGAAATATGTGATGTCCTTGAATTGCAAATATTCTACTACTGTCCAGGAAGTGAGAGTGAGGGTTACACAAATGTCATGCTTTTTCAATGTCATTTCACAATAGGAAAACCTTAGGAAAGATTGCAAGAGCACATATATTCCTCGTAGTCTAACATTTCATGCCATTTACTATGCTCATATTATGGAGAATGGGGTCAGCATATGGTGGGAAGGAAGCCTTGGGAAAGGATAAGAAGATGGACAGGACATGAAATTTCTATCTTTCCATGGATTTCTGTTGTTAGAATGCAACAGTGGGAGTAGGCCATCTCATTGTGAGCATCTAAAATGATACCTACAGCATGCTGGATTAGATTATGTTGGGATCCATCAGGGCTGTCCTTTCAAGTCCCTTCTTCCTTAGGCTGCTTCTAAGAAGGGAGAAAAACTCACCACTTCAAACCATTTGACCAAAGTGCTGAAATTGGGATTTTTCTTATAGTTCTGGATGAGAGATGACTGGACCCCTCTTCCAGCACATTCAATGTCCACTCGAGGTCTATCCACCTGGGCCAAGTTCACTCGTTTCAGGTCTCTCAATCCCCAGAACAAAATCTAGGAGGAAGTTGAATCAGAGATTAAAAGAGGAGTCTATAATGGTTAAACAACTGGAAACACCAAAAAGAGGAAGAAACCAAGGATGCAAACAATGCAAATCCAATTAACATACATGTTTAAGAAATATAAGAAGACAATGTAAGAAATGTTACCAGGAAGCTTAAGAAGCTTAAGAAACAATGGACCAATTTCATCATAATGAACACTGTTGCCCTAAAACTCCTACTTGCATTGAAAGGAAAGCCTCCATTTAATTTAGTTATAAAACAAGGGCTGAAATGTTAAAGGTTTCAAAAAATGTATTCTAAATTGTTGAAATTCTTGCTCTGATATTTATTTAACTCACAGCTAAATTACTGTTCATAAGTTGTCCGTGATGCTTTTGTTCATGATTGTATATATGTAATTATATCTTCCAAGCTCTCTTTTTGTTTTATTTCATGTGGCTTGATGTGGGGACATACAGTATATATACAAAAATCTAGACAGACACAAACATACAGAAGATTGCAAATCTGTGCCCAGTAATCAACTCTGCTTTTGAAGATAAAGGCAAGATACCTCTGCCAGTTCACTAAAACCACTCAGAATCGCCTTATAGAAGAAATGTGCAGCATAAAAATTTAATAAATAAATAAAAACAGTTTTCTAAAGCAAAGCACCAATTTATTGAGGGTGCCTATAGTATGATCTGCTATATGGATTTTGTGCTAAAGAGATACCTACAAACTCACAATAGTTATCAAAAGAATTCATATTACCTCTACTCGGTATTTGCTCAGAACAGGGCGAATCCCCAGAGGGACAGGCAAGATAGGACCCCGGTCCATATCTGTGGGTCCATCGATGGGAGGCAGGTCTGATTTCCCAGCTGGTCCAATCTGGAAGATAGAAAGCTGATATCAGAGAGATTCTATTTTTTTAGCTTCTTATTCTTTGCAAGCATGATGCATTGCCTGTCAAGAAGGTAGTTTTTCATTTATAAGTTTCCAATGATTTAGGGGTCTAGACTATCTCTTACACACACACACACACACACACACACACACACACACACACACACACACACATACACTTACATACACATACGAACACACACACACAGAGAGAATTCTGTTTTAGAGAAATTACATTAGTGCTTCTTGCTTTATTTCTAGCTAATTTAGAAAACCTAATTACAATCGTTTATCTGGGACTTAAATAAGTTAATTGAAAGATGAAAAAGGCCGGTAACAAGCAATGGCATAGCTATTATAGGGGAAAGAACAAAAGATACAAAATAAAAGGAACAAGTGATAAACAGAATGTGTGATGCAAATAGATCATTGGGCTATGAGACATGAAAGAATAACAAGAAGTAGTTTGTTCAATCTTAACAGCCTAGACAATTTGAGAAGCATCTTAATTTGTAGCACAAATGATTGGTGACCACCAGCAAGATCTGCCTTTCTCATTATAAGGAAGCTAAGAAAATAGATATGAGGGAGGGACAGGGGAAGAAAAATAGGCAGATCCATGAAACAAACTCTATTCTCAAATAGGAAAGAAGATGGAAAAGCAAATGACCATTTTCAAAATTGAAATAACATTTCATATTTATAAGATCCTGTCCTATCAGGGTTCCATTTATACCGCTTGCTCTATGCAATCCATCTGCAGAAAAGTTTGAGTTATCTTCATAGCAAGTATTATTTAGTTATTTTGCCTCTTGTTCTTTCACAAATGCCCTACTTTATCCAGTGAGACAAGTAAGTGGCTTTTGTTGTTCCAATCCACCATATTTTTAAATGAGATGAGAGAATAGGAGAGAATATGAAACACTACCAATAAATATCTCAGATAGGGCAGAGTACAACTCCCATCCCATTTTAGGTCCTATCCACTTCCCTCAGGTTAGAATAGTTTACATCCCAGGATTAACTCTGAAACAAATGAATTTGTCTAATGAGGTTTCAAGCCTGATACTATCCAGATGTGCTCTAACATACCACAGTTCATTCCATTACCTGAAGGAGTTCAAAGGCAGCCAGTAGATCTCCAGCAGTTGAATTACCCCGATAGATCTGGTAATATTCCAACTGAGGCGGAAAACGTGGAGGGCAATATTCCTCATCTGACATCTTTACCACAGGTTTGGCAAATGTTCGTCCCATGAAGTCAGCCTTCCCCTGAAAATATACAGAAATCACCATCCTAATCCTTCCCAGGGTCTCCAAAGGGCCACTGCTATGTGCCTACCAGTTGAAATCAATCAGAATAGAGCTGGAAGGGGCCTTGGAGGTCTTCTAGTCCAACCTCCTGCTCAAGCAGGAGATTGTATATCCTTTCAGATGTACAAAGGCTGTCCAGTCTTTTCTTAAAAACCTCCAGTGATGATTTTTTGTTCAAAACATCAAGGTAAAGACTATTACATCTTGATCTCCAGTCCACCCTCAGGGAAAAAAACAATTTTCAGGATTAAAGTTGCCAGACAAGCTGCTCTTTTCATCTTAGCTTCAAAAATAAATGCCTGGGATAAATGCATCTGGGGACAGCAGTGCAGGAGTGATGCTGTTTTTCATCGATGAAACTGTCCCTTCCTTACAATATTTTTACACAAGATCTTGGACATGACCCTGCTGCTAACTATCTAGTTTAGTCATCTAAGAGCAATATATTAAATATGAGGGATATCAGGAGACACTCTTACTGGGAGCTTCTGAATTTATATAAAAAAGAACCTCTGTTTCATTTTATGGACTATGGAGACCCAGTTCCCTCACTGGCCTTAGTCTTCTCTTACCACTGTATCCTGATCATAGATTTCAATGACAATAATGGGAGGGTCATCCCGCATCTCATGTGCTTCCCCATATAGCTCAACATTGTCAAACACCAGCAGTTGGTCCCAGGTAGGACAAAGTGTTTCATTCAAGACCTGGAAGTGGAGGTAGCAAAGGATTAAAGATGTCCAATAAACCTTCTTCATTTCAACAAACCTTCTTTTGGTTTCTGTTCTACAAGGTGTTTTTTGTTTGTTTGTTAACATAAAACAGAAATCATCCACTTTGTTTTGAATTTGAAATTTAAGGTTATTATACCAAGCCCAGCATTCTGACCCTCTTTTCAATCAGACTTTCTTGGTTCACAGACAAGTTGTTTTCTGTGGCCGTATCTTAGTTATGGAATTCTTTCTCTAGAGAAATACAAAAGGCTTTCATAATGAGCATATCATAATACACTGAAAACATATTTATTCAAGGACACCATGTATAATTATTTTTAATTATACGGGGAAACATCTGTAAGGAACAAAAGATGTCAAACGGTCCAAAGAGAACTAAAATGCTTATTATGCATGGAAACAAACAGATAAAGAAGAGTGGAATAGAATGGAGCATGGAATTGGGAAAAAGTCTTGAAACATTTTGTTGTTGTTGTAAATATGTTGTTTTTTACTGTTATTTTAGTTACATATGAATGTATGCATGCATTCATAGACATTTATCTTATGGCAATTCTAGAATAACTATGATTTTTTATTATTTATTTATCCATTCAGCAAACTTATATGACTGTCCACTTACCATAATAACAACAATAGCAACAAAATACATAACTAAGTTAAAAGAAGAACACTGAGTCACTATAACAAATGCCTTATCCATATATTCCACCATCCCCACATCACAGCAGACTCCATTCTCAACTGGCTGAAAAGCCAGGTCTTTTTGGCCTTCATGAAAGACCAACGGGTTGGGGGTTGTCTGAATCTCTTTGAGGAGGGTATTCCATGAAGGAGGTGCAATTTTCTTCACCCATCCAGATGATGTTGCTTTATCAAAATGACACACTGCATGCCCACTAAGTTGGATCTAGTAGTACAATCAAAAACCATCAGGGATGTTATGATGACATGGGAATGGCATGCAATTGCTGCACCAGAGTTGACAATGGCTGGAGAACCATGAAACAAAACTTCTGATTTTCCTCAGAGTAGAAGAAAGAATACATAAGAGAAATTATTGGATAAAGAATTAGTCCCAAGTTATTTACAGATTTAGAAGGATGAATGAGTACATTGTTTTTATTATTTTAAAATGTTTTAATGTTTTAATTGTAATTTATTTTTTGACTTGTAAGCTGCTCAGTCGTTGACTGAGATGGCCAGCTATACAAATTGAATGAATGAATGAATGAATGAACGAACTCCAACAGCCCAATGAATATGTAGCCAATAACATTTGAACAGCATCTGAGAATATGTTCTGCACACCATCAGGCAACCATCAAGCAAATACACTTCAAAATTCTGGCATAGACTACAGTGTTGCAATGTTGCATGGTTGATGCATGTAAAAATTAGGCAAAGTTTTGATCGCACCCTTGAAGACACCATCTCAACTGTTTTGACCTTGCAGATACCCCTAAAAGACCACCTAAAATAGAATTTCTACATCCTGCACCTTTCAGATGTGGTAGAATATAACTTCAATTACTCTAGTTAGCACAGTTGTCATGTGTACCAAATGGAGTTTATAGGAATTATAACCCAGCATACCCGGAGGACGAAGAGTGGAAAAGGTTGACCTGCAACAATACTTCTTGAGTTTGGCAGCTGTCATCTTACCTCAGTGCATTGACCTTGAGTGATAAAGAAAACCCGGGCAAAAGGATCAGAAAGGCCACTGCTATCTGCAGCGAACAAACTCCTGGCCTGGTACATATGGGCTCGGAGCTGGAAGACTTGTTTCTCTGTGTTGGAAAGGACAAAGATTATTCAGTACATTCAGGAAGACAGAGGCAGAATTAGATTTTGGGGGAAAGAAAAAAATGAAATCATTTTGCAATAGGCCTTTGCCTTGAACCAGGTACCAGTTTTCAAAATTTATACCTAGAAAATCAGGCACCTTAATAATGCTGACTATATATATCTCAGCTATAGCCCCATTATAATATTAGGCAGAGTGCCACCATTTTACATGACAAATGCTGAAAAAAACGCAACAGAATATTGGAAGATGGAGCTGTGAAGTGCCAAAAAACTGATCCCACATTCACTTATTCTAGCATGCCATTCAAGTAACATGGAAGCAGCTAACGTCAAAATGAGATCCTTCCCAGGGACCTGGAACTACAGGAGGCATCATTTTATCTTAGAAAATGTATTCTGACAGATCTTCTTTCACTTCACCATTGTGTGAGAGAAGAAAGCCTGTGCTTAGGGGCCCCCATCTGTCCCAGTGAAAACAAAGGGGATATTTTCTTACTGGTATAGAGGAGGCTGATGGGTGGGAAAGTTGGGAGACCTTGTCCCGCAGGAAGTTTCTTCTCCTCAAAGCCACAGGGTAGGCCACTGAGGAAATCCTTCCTCTGTTTGTTGAGTCCTAGCCACAAATAAATTTCCATTTTGGCTTGTACAGTCCAGCCAGCTGGCCCAAATCCCCTTTTCCCAGGTAACTGAAAAAAAGATGAGTTAAGGAAGAGAAAGGTTGAACAGTTTATGTTTCCATCAGTCTATCAGAATCCTTCCCAATTATTCTTTCCTACCTTTGAATTCTGAAACTCGTGAAGTTATCACAAACACTACAATTTAATCCAAAGCTAAAAAAAAAATACTAGCAAAATCATTAAATCTGTAACTGGCTGGAGATGATTGGAGCTGTAATCCAAGAACACTGGGTTGATTTTTTTTTTAAAACAAATGCCTTCTTATATCTTTAAATGCTCAAAAGTAAACCACACAATTAAACATGCTTTAACATTTTGGATTTACCAAATGTGTATACTATTTAAATGATTAAAATATCCTGGAGTTGGAAAAATACAAATATCCAATTTCAAAACATTATTTTTCTCCATATATGGATCAGGTTTTGTGCTCCTTGCTGAATCCTGAACCAGCCTGTTGTAGCAGAAATAACTTGGATCCCTTCTTCTGAATTGCAGCAACAAAATGCAAAGTCTAAGAAAAGTTGCCAGTTGCCAGTTTTCTTTCTTTCTTTCTTTCTTTCTTTCTTTCTTTCTTTCTTTCTTTCTTTCTTTCTTTCTTTCTTTCTTTCTTTCTTTCTTTCTTTCTTCTCAGTTTCCTAACATACTATATGGTGAAGCTCTCAACAGTTCTGGGATGTGAAAAGCTTCAGCTGAAATTCTGTTTCACACAACTGTTGAAAGCACAGAACCGCCTCTGCCCTTGTTGCCTTCAGACTACAGACAAGGGGATCTGTGGATAAGGAGGATCATGATATCCTGGGAAATTTACATCCCTCCGTCCTTTTTTTCACACATGCTTCTCACATACTTCTTCTTCCCCCATCTAACATAAAAATGTTAGTCAGATAGAAAAAGACATGCAAAATCACCTTGAGGAAAACCGTCTTCACTTTTCCACAGTCTTTGCCTGTTTCCTCATCCACAATGGAGTACAGGATATCCTTGGAGGGGATGCGGGCATAGGCGATGCGCTTGCCATTGCTCATCATCCAAATGAAGATCTCAGGAATGCTGTGCTGAGGCTGAAAATGACAGGCAGAGAGGAGAAAGACGGAGATTGTTGGGCATGATGAACAAAGCACCTACACTTCATTGAATCTATTTGTTTACCCATTTCAACTGTGAATATGGGACTCTGCTAGAGATCAAAAAAGTTAGTTTGGGAAAAAGTTAGTTTCCATTCTTTCATTGTTCTAAGATGGATTTCCTACTCAGTCACCCAAACCATCACATGGGCTTCTTCCACATGTAAATGGAGTCATTGATTTGCCTGGGATCACAACCTAAAAGGTCCCAAATGCTTCTTATATAACAAAAACTTAGGTCAGAACTAAAGAAGCTTCTTGGATGAGAAGTAAAACATGAGAAGGAAAAAATAAAGAAAATCCAGTTGACTTTGGAAAAGCACTCTCATGACAACCGTGACCTGGATGCCTGAGAAGCTCCATAGACATTTAGATCTTCCTTCCTATTCAGGACAGAGGTTTAAAGTGTTGGTGCAGCTGTCCCCATAACAGAGATGTTGCACCATCAGATCTGCAGCAATTTCCTTCCTTGATTGAAATGAAAACAGTGCTGCAAGGAGCAGGCCACTATATGCACCTGCAGACTTAAACAATCCTTGACACTCAGGGTTAAGATGTACATATCAAGGGAGTTAAAGTTATGAACTAATGAAACTAAGTCTCACCTCATCTGCAAGGAACCGCAGCTTTTGCAGGAAGTTTTGGGATTGCTTCAACTTGTCCCTGATAGTGGTCTTCTTAACCTGAGATCTCATGGTCTTCGCTTGCTGGCCCATCGTTTCCTGTGTGGTGAAAGAAGGAGCAGAGAAAAAGAAAAGAGGCTGAAAGACAAGACAAAAGACTGCAAGAATATGCATTTAGAAGTTGATGCGCCTAATGTACCTGGGCCTATTTCTGACCACATGTAAACAATGGCTTCTATTTTATATTCTTTATTAATACCTAAACTATCCTTAGGTTATTCTAACAGAAAAGATTTTAAGATTTATACAATACAAATAGACACCAGAGTACATTCTTAAGGAATATAATTTATGTTCTACAGTGTATTCCTAAAATGGTTTTGCTCCATGAACCTGGCATGATCACATTTGAGACTCATATTTAGTAGTTTTTCCAGTGATTCAGAAAGCAGCAGTGTTGGTGCCTAAAATTGCTCACTAGAATATGAATGCAAAAAGGACACTGGACAGAGGTTATCTTAATGGCTTGTCTTTATTTGTCAAATGGGCATTGTAACGCTTTAGCTGGACTTTGGTGGATGATAATTGTTGATAATCAACAAGGCAGATATCTAGGGTCCAAAAGTGATAACTTGCAATACTTGGCAGGTGTGAGCCTGTGGATTTCAAGAACATGGATTTGATATTCTCCTAAGCCAGTTTTGCCATCTACAAGGTTTTCCCTGGTTGGTTAAAACTTCTGAGAAGAGGATTCATTGTAAGACGAGGGAGAGATTGTCTGCCTTGAAAGAGGCACCAGTTTGTTTCCCTTTCCAATAGTCCAGCCCTGTGAATTAGGAGAACTACCATCTTTTTTCAATTTTCCCTTCTTGGGGAAGTCTGGGAAGGTGATAGTAAAGCAATTTACAGAGAACCCTGGAAAAAGTTTATTTGCCCATAGGCAATCTGGATTCAGGCCTATATTCAGAGAAAAATTACCCTGGTTACCTGAATGGATAACCTCTCACAGGGCTAGAATTTAGAGAGTGATCCATCTTTGTCCTACATTTCTCAGTGGCCATCAGAACTGTTGACCATCATATCTTTCCAGGTTACCTGAAGACATTGTGAGCAACATTTTATGGTAATTGTGTTCATTACTGTGTGGATAATCCCAGCTGATAATTATGAGGGAGGAGAGAATGAGTTCTCAGACCCTTCAATATAGATTGTTTGACCCTCTGGCCTATTTTATTCAACATCTATTGAAGAGGCGATCCAACAATTGTTAGGTACCATAAATATGCTGATGATGCCCAGTTCTTATAAAAACACCGTGAATGAATATATAATAGAATCTCTAACCCAGTGTCTTGACACTACACTATGAAATATTTTGTGCATAAGAAAGAAAGAAAGAAAGAAAGAAAGAAAGAAAGAAAGAAAGGAGGAAGGAAGAAAGGAAAGAAGGAAGGAAGGAAGGAAGGAAGGAAGGAAGGAAGGAAGGAAGGAAGGAAGGAAGGAAGGAAGGAAGGAAGGATACTCACCAGTTCTCGCATGCAGGATTTCAGCCTTTCCCGGTCCAGACGTGTCCGCGAAGAGTGGTTTTGATCTTTGTTGGAGAGAGACACAAATCTCCTATGGAAAGAGGATATTGTGAAAAAAGAGAATTATGACCACAAAACTCAGTCCTCAATCTTTTATCCTTTAATATTTGATTATTGAATAGAAAAAGAGAATCTTACTAAATTTACTGGTGATAGAAAATGAGGGTGGGTAAGGGGGTGCAGGACTAGTAAATAGAAAGAAAAAGGAGATGTGGAATGAGACAGATACATCTCCCTTTCTGCTCTTCTTTCTTTCTTGGAATTTCTCTGTTTTCCCAAATGCCAGGCTATAGTTATTATGTACTAAGGTAGCATCTACTTCTGCTCTTAGAAACACTTGAAAATATTTTATATTCCATAATGTAAACATGCTTAATTAGGGCTTATTTATACAATAATTTCTGTATTTTTCAAAAAGGGTCCTTCAAATAAAATTAATTTTGAAGTGGCACAATACTAGGTGGGCAGGAGCTGAGGTAAGTAATGGGAGCTCACGCCAATTGTGTGGCGCTTGGGTCTTGAACCCCGGCTGCCAGATGACAAGCTCAGCGTCTTTAACTGCTGAGCCATAGTGGAGATAAACCTCACTAATTATTTGAATCAAGAGTCTTAAGAGGCAGCTGGCCATCCCCAATCCTCTTTCCTGACTTACACACATCCACTGCTCAGTTCCTCCAGCACTCCTCGGAGACGGCGCTCTGGGTGTGGTTTTTCAGTTTTGATCATCTCATGCACATCATTGAGGCCTTCTTCCTAAAGGAGCAGAAGTGATTTTCAGTAGGCAGTGCTCAAGTGGGAGATTTGCCCTACTCATTCCAGAGGCATTTCATTCCACCCCAACCCCGTCTTCCTCTCCTCCTCCTGTCTCCTTTGCAGGTACTCACCAGCTTGTCTGCAATCTTGTCAATGATATTTGAATTGTACAAACGTCGTCTCTGGTCCTGCCACCAACTCTTGATATAAATACAAGGTTTCTTGTCAAAATACGGTAAATGAAAATAGTTCCTGTAATAGCAGGAGAAAGAGTGACATCTTTCAATCCGTATCACAATAGCTTTCCCCCCCTTTATTAGTACTTTTCGCTAATACTGGTAGTCCTCAACTAACAGGATTTCATTTAGTGACTGTTTGAAGTTATGACAACACTGAAAAAAAGTGCCTTATGACTGTTTTTCACTTTTGTTGTAGCATCCCTATGGTCACATGGACAAAATTCAGATGCTTGCAACTGACTCATATTTATGATGGCTGCTGGGTCCCAGGGTCATGTGATCAATTTTGTGATCTTCTGACAAGCAAAATGAATGGGAAAGCCAGATTCACTTAACAACCATGTTACTAACTTAACAACTGCAATGATTCACTTAACAACTGTGGCAAGAAAGGTTGTAAAATGGGGCAAAATTCACTAAACAAATGTCTCACTTAGCAACAGAAATTTGGGGCTCAGTTATGGTCGCAAGTCAAAGACAAAGACTTACTGTACCTCTTGTGCTACATGAAAACTGGGACAAAATTTTCCAAGATGGGAAACTAAGGAACACATCAGAAGATTCTTCCACTGGTCTTTTACCGAAAGAAATGTAAATGCAATAGTGACAAAGTCTTAGCACAAAAGTCTTCTGGGTTTTTGCCATGTCTCCTACATGGTACTGAAGATGGGGAAATGCAGTATCATTTGCCCCATCTCTGAATCAAAGAAAAGAAAATATACAGCTTAACACCCAACTAAAGATCCTACAGTCTTCCTCTTTTCAAGTAAATGTATTTTCAGACTGGCCAAGCTCACTTGCCTGTCAGTAATCAATGGTTTCATGGCCGGAGAAGTAGAGATTGAGAAAAATTCCCCATCAATATTGACTTCCTCATCACTGTCATTCTGTAGCAGCTCAGATTCCTCCTCATTGCCATCCCCACCATCTTTCTTCTTCTTGATGGTGGGCCTGGACATACCATCAATTTCATTGCCATAATTGCCTTGGAGAAAAGAAAAAGGAATCAGATTCTGTAGGATGAAGAATGGAAAGATTATACCATTTATTAGAGCTACTGAGCCTCGCCGAATCATATCATGACATCTTGGATATACCCAGAAGCTGGATTACGCTTTTAGGCATGAAGAGAATAACCACAAAGCCCAAACTCAAGAAATGAATTTCTGGGATAACATTGTCGAGTGAGAGTTCCTAGTTACACTTCAATAGATTAGTGTTACCGTATATGCCGGCGTACAAGGCGACCCGGCGTATAAGATGACCCCCATCTTTGTCGCCGAGTCGCATTCCTAGAATGTCGTCTTATACGCCGGAAACTACCAGTATTTCCGGCGTATAAGACGACTCAGCGTATAAGACGACCCCCGTCTTTGGCGCCAATTTTAACGCTTGCGGAAGTCGCCTTATATGCCGGCATATATGGTATATATAGCCAGCAGATAGGAAATGGAAGAAACATAGAACCTAAAATTTGAATAAGACTGATATTACATAAATCATTCTCAAGAACATGACAATTTTCTTGATCATGCTCCCCTGTCATTATTCAATGCTGAAAGTGATTCATATTTTATTATGCTCGACATCTGGATAGCTTTTATATCGAGCTGCATCAGAAGGATTGAAATATAAATCACAAAAAAATCCAGACAAAAATAATGTGAACGATCATGGTGATGTCAAGTTTCAAAATCACCTATACAATTCATCACACATCAGAATCATATTTGTATCCTATATCAAGAACCACTACCACCATCATCATCGCCACCATCACAGAACCATCCTGAAGCAATGTTACTCAAATCATGGTACAAATTCGTATTTGAAACCTGACATCTTAATATGTCATTTTAAATCATTTATGTCAATATACATATTTTAGTCAAATATCTCTCTCTACCAATGATCCTGTTTTAATGTTTGAAAAAAATAATAACTAAAGTTGAAGTATAGCTTGACGAATGAAAGGAGTCAGTGTGGACTTTTCATTTTACATATTTTATAAGCCACAGTTTCATCCAGAAATATATTTGTGGGAAGAATACATAAAAAATTCAAACAATACTGAAGGATTAAAAATAGTATAATAAAATAAATAGAGTTATGGATGTTCAACATACTAGAAATATAATCAATGTAAAGTTTAAAATGTAAAAGAAATATAATACAATTTGTCCTAAGCACACCTCCTTGTAGATGGCAATTCTTATTAAGAGGTTGTCACTGGGAAAAAAGTACACATTGACATTTGTGTTCTTAAGTTCCATCTATTGAAGGTCAAATAGAAACATGTGATTTTGTGTTGCATAGTAACTATAGTATATTGAACATAGGCATCTTTAAGCAATTCTATTTGCAGAATTTTAGAATACCTACAAAATAAAACCTAACAATAAATCAGCAATCATTTTCAGGAGTTTAGGAATTCAGCAATTTTTCTATGATAATTTATATTTAATTATTCCAAATAGCGTATTTAGAAATATCAATATAATAATTTCTATAATTCATTCTTAATCAATTAAACCCATTTGGTAATAACAAATGCAGCCACAGGTGTTACATGCTTTGTAATTTGATAAACATTATGTGCTAGAACAGAACATCTACAAAAATGAGTGATAATGAATCAATAATAGTGAAATAGCATTTTCCGGACTAAAGCAATTATGCAAGTTCATCCTTCTTGTTCAGATTCCTGAAAAAGCCATTTATACTTTCAATTCTGCTTGTATGGCATCACAGAAAGCAAATCTCCCTCCTAAAGCCACATCCTATACTTAACAAAATTCCTTCACAAACCTATTGTGACCTCAAAATTGATTGGTTTGTCTCCATTCTTCCTGTCAATCATGGTAGCCTCCAGGAAGGATCCAAAGAGGAAAAACTCCTCCATCTTGCCTGTGCAGCTCTGTGGGATGGGATGGAATATAAACACAGCAGGTTTTATAATTATAGTGAAGGATTTCAACCTATGAAAATGAGTTGTGACATATTAATTTAGATCATTGGTCAATGTCACAGGTAAAAACATGGTACCAGGGATGGCAATATGTCTGCAAATAATCCCTTTGATGCCCACCAATTTTCTTGAAACAGGCAGTTATGTCCACCATGGGAGACATATTGTGTAGAAACAAATTCCTACTGAGCAGGCAATTTATAAGAGTATCCATAACAATTCTCAACATTTTAGAGGCGTTCACCAACTCCAAAAGATTACCTAGTAAGCTTTTCTTTTTATTTGGTGGCATGGGAATGTACCAGAGATTTTGTACACACAAAGCATGCAGTTTAGTAATGACTTGTTTTGGCTTTTTAAAACCAATGATGACTAACTGGGAACTGAGTTTAGGTTTGTGCATTCAGAGGAATCAAACCTGGAACCCCAGACATAAAGCACCTCTTGGCCATATTGCCAAAATACAACTCTGTTGTTTCCTTCCTCAACATGACAGCTCTTGGTTCACACTGAAAAACAGAGCTATTTGCAATAAAGAATGGACTAAAGTCCGTGGAAACAAGGCTCCCCCAGTAAATGTGATTGTGTGATATACTGAGAACATAAGATATAGTAGTTATTATAGCATAGGAAACATACATCAGTGACAGGAGTTGCTAATTCAGTTTGAACGTCTGTGGAACTGGTGATGTCAGGGTTGCTGGTATCCAAGATCTCTACTGCTAGACCAAGAAGTAAACGGGCTCGGAAGGAGACTCCTTCACCCAGACCTTCATTCAAGTCCTGGTGCTCATCCATCAGGGTATAGTTGCGGGTGGACCCATACATGTTTACCCAGGCAGGGCCGAATGTGGGCAAGAAACCTTGTAGAGATAAGAAGAATTGGATAAATGCTCATATTAAAACAGCTTTTAACAATTAAGTTGATTCATTTGCAACACATATTGCCAGAATTGTTCTAGTACTGGCATACTGTACTAGATACTAATGTCTAGTAAGTCTTCTAACTATCTATCTTCCTCCATGTTGTTTCCTCTAGCCTTTGCTACCTTTTCTTCTTTTGGGTTTCAACAGAGTTGTTGGTCTGGTAATTTCTGTTGATGTATGCTCACACCTATCATTTACTATTTACTTCCAACGTTGTAAGCCTAATAGTTTCATTTCTTTTCCACTGCTGATTGTTGAAGATGCAAGTAGGCCTGAGATGAAGTTGCAATTGTAGCAATGGAGATGATATCATCTAGGTATATATACCTCAGAATAACAGCATAATAGAATAACAGAGTTGGACGGGACTTTGGAGGTCTTCTAGTCCAACACCCTGCTCAAGCGGGAAACTCTATACCATTTCAGAGAAATGGTTGTCTAATCTCTTCTTAAAAACCTCCAGTGTTGGTGAGCCCCCACAATTTCTGGAGGCAAATTGTTTCATTTAATTGTTCTAACTGTCAGGAAATTTCTCCTTAGCTCCAAATTGGTTCTCTCCTTGATTAGTTTCCATCCATTGCTTCTTGTCTTGCCTTCAGGTACTTTGGAGAATAGGTTGATCAACTCTTCTTTGTGACAGCCTCTTAGATATTGAAACACTGCTGTCATGTCATCCCCAGTCCTTCTTTTCATTAAACTGTTGTTGTTAACTGCGAAGTCGTGTCCGACCCATCGCGACCCCATGGACAACGTTCCTCCAGGTCTTCCTGTCCTCTACCATCTTCTGGAGTCCATTTAAATTCACACCTACTGCTTCAGTGACTCCATCCAGCCATCTCATTCCTCCAACTGTTCTTCACATTTTAGCCTCCAGTCCCCTAATCATTTTGTTGCTCTTCTCTGTACTTTTTCTAGAATCTCAACATCTTTTTATATTTTGGCAACCAAAACTGGATGCAATATTCCAAGTATGGTCTTGCCAAGGCATTATAAAGTGGTATTAACACTTCATGTGATCTTTTTGAAGGCAGTACAGCTGGACAAGGAAATGTTGTCAGAAGAGATATGTTGCCAGGATATTATCATTGAGGGATATAGGCTGAGGAAGCCATGGTGGCCAAACCCACTGAAGTTTTAAGTCTTTTTTTAAAATGCATTCCATTATAAGACATTTGTTGTAAACAGAAAAATGTAACTAGATTTGGGGACAACTTGCCAGAAAATGAAGAATAGGAACAAAACCCACTAAGTAGGCAAAAAATAAAGGTATCTGAAGACAGAATTTCTGCATCCTCCCTACCTTTGTCTCCTTCATTGGAGATCTTCCTCAGATCGATGAAATGGGTTCCAATAGCCACATCATTGACCTTATCAGAATCTCGGATCTGGACCTTGATCCTTTTGCAGAGGGGGGGAAACATCTCTGTGAAAACTATCTGCTCATTCCAAACAGGTTCATAGCTGCACTTCTGGACAGAAGTTTTCCCCTGGGCCATAGACATAAGATTGAAAGAATTTTAGAACCTGATAGATTAGGGCGTCCATATTCTTAACTTTCCCCTATTGCTGCTCTTCCTAGATCGGTATGAAGAGATATGGCATCTCTGAACAAGAAGGCTCTATATGACTATCATTACTATATATTGGGAAAATGCACATGTAGATTCCCTCAAATTCTTTTAATACCTTAGAAGCAAATTATTTCACATATTCAAATGCTGAAAACATATTTGGAGCTAAATTGAAATCTGTCTTTCACAGTGGTGTCATTAGTTTGTGTCAGGTCAATTCTCATAATACTTCAGCCAGCATGATCTCTGTTAAATGTATCTGGAGAGTATCAGGTTAGGAAAAGTTGCACTAAGGTACTCGGACTAAATGAAACTTCTGACTAATGATCAGTTACATTCTGAGTCCCTACTAAAAATGCCAGGATAACATAAACTTACTTATTAATTTCTCAAATTTATACATACTTTTATTTATTTATCAAACTTATATAAAATAAACATGAATGGTTGTCAGACCTGATCCATCAAGATCTCACTGGATATCTCATACCTTCTGTCCAGCAAAAAACACTTGGGCATAAGGATCCACCAGGTCTTTGTTTTCCCCAATGAGAGCTTTCTTCACATTGGCCATGATGCTAGTGTTCATCCGTGGAAGCCCCTCTGCCCGATAGATCTTAATATAGAAGCGGGCCCATTGCCTTTCTGAAGGAACTCCATCTGGAAGCAGTAGGTTCCTACAAGACACAGTAAATCAAGGATTGATGAAGAACAGTAATTATACTCAAAGCAGTGCTTCAGGTGGTCTAGTGACCTTTCCCCATCAAGGACTTGGAGGAAAAAATGTAACCTGGCATTAGAAGTATCACTAGAAGTGGGTGTGAGTCAAGGTGGGCAAACTATATACCACAGAGCAAAAGTGTGTATGAACAAGAAAGGTAACTCATGGGCTATATCTTGTCTTGGTTCTTTTTTATATAATTGTGGTGTTCCTCCGGCTCATACTGCCAAAATTCAGTGGCAAATTGTTGGACAACATTAGCACGATCCCCTTTGATTATATTGCAGTATCAGTTAATCACGCTTTTTAGCAATTTTGGTGAAGATTTTTTTAAAAAGTATTAAGCTTCTAATAGTTCTTATTGTACAGGTTGTCCTCGACTTACGACCATAATTGAGCCCCAAATTTCTGTTACTAAGTGAGACAATTGTTAAGTGAATTCTGCCTCATTTTATGACCTTTCTAGCCACAGTTTTTAAAGGAATCACTGCAGTTCTTGAGTTGTTAAGTGAATCTGACTTCCCTATTGACTTTGCTTCTCAGAAAGTCACAAAAGGTGATCACATGAACCTGGGACATGGCAACTGTTATAAATATGAGTCAGTTGCCATGTGACCAAATTTTGATCATATGACTACGGGACGCTACAATAGTAAGTGTGAAAAGTGGTCATAAGTCACTTTTTTCAGTGGCACTGTATCTTCAAACAGTGACTAAATGAACTGTTGTAAGTTGAGTACTACCTGCATCTCTAAAACTTCAAAATTCTCCCTGAAACAAAAAAGGGAAATAAAACAATAAGCCCACCTAATGTCTCTTGATGATGTCATGTTATCTCCTTACCGTTTTGTCATGGCTAAACTTTTAGTAATTATGATGGTAGTGGTGATGGTATCATTCTCAGCTACAAAAAGGATGCCTCCCTACGCTAGACGGGAAAAAAAACTTACATAGTAGACATGAAGGAATATTTCTTAAGCTTCAACCTAGTTAGATTTTGCTCCTTTGTTTGCAATCCTGGGAGGTTTTCTTTGCTGTCTCAGTGTCAAAAGGGCAGGAATCAGATCTTTTTCTCAGGGCCTTAAAACTAATATTTTCATAGTATAGATTTGCCCAGGTCTCTCTCTCTCTCTCTTTTAAATTTAAGGTTATTTGTGAAAATCTATCCACTTTTTTACCAGCATGAGCTGGATGGCCATATAAATCATATAAAAAAACAGAAAAATAATTTTAAAAAACCCCATAAGTAAACTAATCCAAAACTGCAGAGCCAAGATATGACATTTGAGATTGAGAGTGCAAAAAAAACCCAAAAACGGCTAAAATAAAGAACAAACATTACAAACGAAGGGTGGCTTTCTTGGCCAAGAGTACCCTAGAAAAGATGAAGCCAATAGATCAGTGTGTGTGTGTGTGTGTGTGTGTGTGTGTGTGTGTGTGAGAGAGAGAGAGAGAGAGAGAGAGAGAGAGAGAGAGAGAGAGAGAGAGAGAGAGAGAGAGAGAGAGAGAGAGAGAGAGAGAGAGAGATATTTTGAAGAGAGACAAGGTGAGCATTTTTCCTTCTCTAAGTTCTCAAACTGCAAACAGATGCAGAACCAGGTTCAAAGTTGTCCTGAAAGAAACTATGACTGTTTGATAATGTCAGAAGAATAATTTAGGAAAGAAGAAGTATTTATTCCTAAAAGCAAAACAGTTTGCCTTTACTGGCAGGCTGCAGAGAAATAGTGTACAGCAGCAGATTTTTATAGAGGGAGCTTGTCCAAGCTGACGTGTCTACCTGCTGTTTCTAGGGTGACACTTGAGGTGTATGTTTGTGTGTTTGTGTGTGTGTAGGTTTATTCTTGTGAACATGCAGTTCCTCTGTGAGACCTAATTTAATTAACTCTGTGTTTGCAGACCTTATCCTTTGATATGTGGATTAGGTCTGAGTAACTTAGTTGGGGTTTGAGGAAGTTTGCTAATTTCAGTTGATTAACTTAGTTTCAGCTTGACAGTCAATTGACTGGAGACACTGATTCTCAGACCATTGTGGATTCAGTTAATATTTTAAGGGAAGATGGAAACAGTATGAAGAATAAAATATATTTGGATATAAAACTTCTCACAATAACATGGGTGGAAACCAACCCTGCCCGGTAGCTCCTACTTCTCACCCTTCAATATCATCCTCATCTGTCTCATTAGCTTTGTGTGGAGTCTTAATATTATCTCCTTTGCCCACCACTGCGATGTCAACCTTCACGTAGCCTTTCAGCCCAGCCGTGATGTCCTCCGGGTCAGACAAGATGGCCCACTTGTGGTAGAACTGATGCTCTGCAAGGAAAGGGGAAGAAAGTACTATGAACAAGCTAGAGCCCTGTTGGCAAGACTAACACCCTATTAAAACAACATTTGCTTTAAACATTCATGTCTGTATAGGACTATAGAGGACAGCAGCATTCGCAGAATAACATTATTTTTTAATCTAGTCTTACATTCCATCAGATGAATGTGGTTTCCTCCAAAACTATTGACTAATTAAATATAATCTACTATGTTTGGATGAACATATAAACTAGAATAAGCATTTAAAAAGCAGAAAGCAATGCTTCTGAGAATCCCATGGCCATGCTAGAGGAGAAAGAAGGCCACAAGAATTACACTTTTGCTGTGGTCTCACAGCAACCTGGGACATTGATGAAAGGCTACATTAGAAGTGGATGGATCTAGTTCTACTGTCAGTAGAAACTGGATATTTAATAGCTCCTGGAATACAGACCTGGGAAACTGCATGGAAATGAGTTCTTGATGTAAAGTGCCTCTCAAGCGAAATTTCCAAGACCAGAAAAAGCAGGAGGCTTTCTCTTACATAGCTCTTTCTTCCACAAAATATTATTTTCCATTACATACCTGGCTGAGTGTAAACAGTTCCCACATCCATTTTGAAAGAACCCACCAAGGTTCCACTGCGCAGGATGTTCTTGGAGTGAATCACCTACAGTTTAACAAAACAGAGGTAATTTCAGGCAAAGAGGACCACAGGATTGCCAAGAAACCTGCCTTGGATTTAGCTGCCTAAATCCTGGAATGTTCTCCCCAGGGAGATTTCTCTGCCTCCACCTCAAGGCCCCCGTCACTCTAAAGCAAAGACCTTTCTTATTTTTCTGAGCATCTGAGTATCTCTTAAATGGATTTTTTACACTTATTTAACAAACTTAAAAGAGGGACTGTAAAGTTTTAGTCTCTGTTTTACAGAAGAACAAAATCACATGACTAAATAAGATCGCAGTGGTTGGGATTACATAGAGCCATGGTGGCACAGTGGTTAGAATGCAGTCCTGCAAGCTACTTCTGCTAACTGCCGGCTGCCAGCAGTTTGGCAGTTCAACTCTTTCCGGCTCAAGGTTGACTCAGCCTTCCATCCTTCCAAGATTGGTAAAATGAGGACCCAGATTGTTGGGGGCAATATGCTGACTTTATAAACCAGTTAGAGAGGACTGTAAAGCACAGTGAAGCAGTATATAAGTCTGCTATTGCTATTGCTATTTTCTTCCCCCACCCCAGTTTTCCTCTATTTTAATTAATTGACTGAATGCTGATTCTACTCTATTCTGTTCTGTTCCTTTCCATTCTGTTCCACTCCATTCTATTTTGTTCTATTCCATTAGTATTCTATTCTGTTCTATTCTGTTCCATTCTGTTCCGTTCCATTCTATTCCATTCCATTCCATTCCACTCCACTCCACTCCACTCCACTCCACTCCACTCTACTCTACTCTACTCCCTTAATTTCAATTTCTACTGCCCACTGCCAGGTGTTCAAAACATAATTGGGTAAATAAATAATATAAAATGTATATACATCTGAGAAATATAAGAGACATTAAAATACAATCCTATTAATGTCAATATAAATATGTATTTCAGCTGGTGAAATGCTAATGAGCCCAAAGCTGCATGTATTGCAGGCTACCCAAAAGACAGTTATTATTAAATTGTTCAAATTAAGGAAAAGCTCACATTTCTCTAAGGGCCACATTTTCCTCTGCTTGTTTTCTCTTTTTGCTAATCTCAGGAGAGAAGCAAAGATGCTGCAGCTGCACACGTCTTACTGAAAAGATTTGTCATTTGAGTGCAATAATTTCAGATTGCTAGTTCTACTAAATTTTCAAGACAGCTCTGCTGTCAAAAATGTGATTCTAAATCAGTGGTTCTCAACCTTTTTAATGCCACGACCCCCAACCGGTCATAAGTCGAGGACTACTCAACCAGTCGTAAGTCGAGGACTACCCAACCGGTCGTAAGTCGAGGACTACCCAACCGGTTGTAAGTCGAGGACTTTCCCTGCCCGGGAGCACTGCGCATGCATGGTGCCGCCCCCTGTGCCGGCCGAGGCATAGCTGGCAAGGGGCAGTGATGGCGCAGGGCGACCACCGGCTGGGCCACCAGCTGGCCCAGCCCAAGGGAGGTAAGGCACCCGCTGGGCCCCACGCGCGCCAGCAACCCTCCCTGTGCCTACCGGCCTCCCACCTTCCACCCCTGGCCCTCTTTTACTTACATTTTTAGTAGTTGCTCAGCAGGGAGGGGTGGAAACTTCCAGACAGCTCGCCTTCGCTGCAGACAACCTGCAGCACCGTTTGCAGAATGGGACTTTTGGCGGGCTCAGCAGGGCAGAGACAGCCTGGACAATTCCTATTGGCTTTTGAAACCCAATAGAATTAGACTCTATTCAAGAGAGTCTATTCTATTGACTTGCAAAAGCCAATAGAATAAAAGGGAATAGCACAGCCAAGGAAAAGGGGGAAAAAAATGGCAGACTGCGTTGTTTGGCAACCCCCGTGAAATGGTCGTTCGACCCCAAATGGGGTCCCGACCCACAGATTGAGAACCACTGTTCTAAATAGATAAAACAGATAAATGGATAAATATTAATGTAAATTGAAAAGCAACACCAATAAGAGGCAATGGCAATTTATATTTACATTGGTGCCAACAAAGTGAGATGGATAGCTATAACACTTAGATTTATATACTGCTCCATGGTGATTTACAGCACTCTCTGAGCAGTTTACAATGTCAGCATATTGCCCCCTCAAAATCTGGGTTCTCATTTTATTGACTTCAGAATGATGGAAGGCTGGGTCAACCTTGTACTGGTGAGGATCGAATTCCTGGCTATGGGCAGAGTGTGCCTGCAATATTACATTCTAACCATTTCACCACCACGGCTCAATATGAAGTCATCAGGTTCCAAGCTCAGCTCAAATGAGAGCTACGTTCCCCATTACTGATCCATATCTACTCTAACTGCATCTCAGGCTACCATCTTTCAAGATGGGAATACTTTCTTCTTCAGTCATGCTTCAGGGACTGTTCCAACCAAGAAAGTGAACTGAGAGGTAAACATTGCTCACCGATAATTTGATGATTTTATCAAACATGACATCTGGGGGAATGTGAAAGTCAAATACAAAATACTGAAAGAGAAAGAGAGATAAAAAGGTTACCAAAGTCCTTTATAGTAAAAAGATCAGTAATAAAGAATCAAATGAAAATAGTAAGTCATTTTGTTTTCTCCAGATATATTTCATTACAGTTTGATTGTCTAAAAAAATATGGCCATCCAATATTTAATTTAGCCCTTAGACAGACTAGAAGCAGTGGCAGAACAAATTTATTTATTTATTTATTTATGAGACTTATATACCGCTTTAAGTGCGAGCACTCTCTAAGCGGTGTACACCAGTAAGCAATGTATATATATTTACATTGCCCCCAACAATCTGGGTCCTCATTTTACCTACCTCGGAAGGATGGAAGGCTGAGTCAACTTGAGCCGGTGAGATTTGAACCGCTGACCTGCTGAACACAGTCAGCTAAAGTGGCCTGCAGTACTGCACTCTAACTGCTGCGCCACCTCGGCTCATAATCTAGAGCTAGAATGCTAATTTGAGAAAGACATAAATATTCATATGTCAAAGCAGCCCTAGGGTTTTCTTCAGAACCCTGGGGAAAAACGTCTGTGGAGATTCTTAGTTTTTTCCGCAAGGAAAAAACAGTCCAGTTGCCTTTTGAAAAAGCACCTTTGAGACTGGAGAAAAATGGTAAGTCTAAATAAACATTTGTGGTACTTCTAAGCCAGGGGTCTTCAAACTTGGCCCTTTTATGACTTGTGGACTTCAAGTCCACAAGTCATAAAAGCACCGAGTATGAAGACCCCTGTTCTAAGCAATGAAAAAGCATGTTAATATAATCATAACCTGAGAATCAAAATTAAATGAAAACAATTTTACCATTTGGCTAATGGAATCATACTTTATTTTGTAAATTGTAGCCTCTAAAATTATTATTTTACCAGAAGTCCACACATTTCTTAATCAGCAGGTCCATTCAAAATTTTGTAAGCATGTCATGGGCAGAAATGATTGGTATAAGGGAATATAATTACTTACCAGAGGGAAAACTAATGAATTTCTCCCAAATTTGCCATCTCAACATTTACTCTGGGTGGATGATTATTTCAGTATTTCCACACAAAACGTTGCAGTCTAATCCCCACCCCTCATCCCCATTATTTTTGTTTTCTAAGAATGTTTAGAAAGAGAGAGAGGTGCCTTTGGACATACTGAGCCCAGGCATTATGTTGGAAATACAATGTCATATAGTTTTCATATTTTGAAATAAATATTGCTAATTAGATAAAAAGGTGGTGTTTATGAGGCATGAATTAAGACAAAGGTCCAGCCCTGGCCTAATCTGCCACCTGTAACACAGTAAGTAGGAAGAGCAGAAACATTAGCCCTGATTACATATGATAAATAATATAGCCATTATTATATCCAATGGTCCTGCTGCCTAGGGAGATTCTCAGTCATCCAATTCATAGTTATTCCAAAGATTCTTTTTCATGAGGCAACTGGACTTTCTTGTTTTTCTTTGAAGATGTTTCGCTTCTTATCCAAGAAGCTTCTTCAACTCTCAGAAGCTGAAGAAGCTTCTTGGATGAAAAGCGAAATGTCTTCAAAGAAAAACAAGAAAGTCCAGTTGCCTCGTGAAAAAGAATCTTTGGGACAATGGTCCTGCTCTTTCTTTCCACCAATCAATTTGCTGACCTAAATCATAAACAAGCTTATATCGAGATTTTTTTCCAAGTACTGACAAAGATGCTCCAGTTCACCTCTTTTTAATATTCTGAGATCTTGGTGGGAATTTATCCACTTTCCTATAAAGACAGGCAATGCTTCAGCCCACCTGCACAAATCAGTCCTGAAACCTCATTGACAGCTAAGAGGAATCTCTTTTCCCATGTTTGCTGGGGGTGGAGGGGGGGTGTTCTAACCTAAATATCTATCAAGAAGGAATTGACAGGTCAGTTGTTACAAGTAGCAAGCTAACCTCATTATAATAGGGGCAATTAGTTGATTCCTTCATGGATGTGTACTTCTTCTCATCTCCCACTTCCACACACACCACAGGATCCATGTTGAGCCCCACCAGCTGCCGCGCTTCAATTACTGTGATGCTGACCTGGTGAGAGAGAAAAAAGAAACACATAGTTAAATTCATTCCCAAAGATCCATCATCCTCCTTCTAATTTCTCTCTTCTCATTTTCTTCCTAAAAGGAGCTACGTGCTACCTATGAGTGCTATGCAAAAGCCAGAAAGGCTTGTCAATTTGCAGCATCTCAAAGCCTTCAAAAGTTGTAGGTGCTTCATCACTGGAGGTTTTTTAAAAAAGACTGGACAACCACCTGTCTGAAATGGTATAGGGCCTCCTGTTTGAGCAGAGGATTAGACTAGAAGACCTCTAAGGTTCCTTCCAGCTCTATTCTGATTGAAAGGGGATTTCTGTAATCCTGCTCCATCAGCTAGCAGCAGGATGGAGAATATAGCTGCTTCACACAACATACTATGTTAAATTGTGGTTAGCAAGTTTATGCTTCAGAATGTTGCGTGTGCCAAAGCAGTTGCATTGATTCAATCAAGCACAGATCTACTAAGCATAGGTTAAGCATGCTGCAATAGCACAACCGGCTTCTGAGTTGTACTAATTGCACTTTCCCCCACCTGATGTGGCTTCAACAATTCCTACTTCGGGACATGCTTGCTCAGGAGCATGTAAGATGCCATGAAGCATACCAGTTTGTGAAAGGTGGCAATAAGGGTGAATAGATATTCATGCTGATTGGAGAAGGATTGTGGTGGTGGAGACAATGAACTCCAAATATTACTTCCATAGCACAAATGAGAGACTGGAAGCATCTCACCTGGTAGTCCATTGGTCTTCCTGCGCTGGGCTCCATTTTAATATCTGGCTTGGATCTTAAAAAGACCATGATAATAGTGAAAGATAATAACAATGACATAATAAATAACAATATAATATTTAGCCCTTTGTGTATATATTTTATACAATGTGTAGCTGGCTTCATTGTGGGATAGCACAATCTGTAAATCTATCTATTGCGAGATGCAAATGTAGGCTTATAGTTTCGCATTGTGAATAAACCAGCCAAAAATCCTAACTCCATAAGAAGGAGCAATAGATCTGATGAGTCACTTTGAATCTTAGGCAAAAGGTTATAAAATGTAGTCACTTGTTAATAAAGGCGGGATAGAAATAAATAATATATTTTAATAGGTTAATATTTTTCCTCTAATGTTATGTGCCACAATTTTCATTCTTTCTCACACCTTTTTTACACCCTGACATGTGTAGAGCCAATCTCCACTTTTTGAGTTGTCTTGTACTCACCTCTTATTAGACACATTGGTGGTCACAGCTGTTACTGATGCCAGGGAGATGGTATCTGGATCCAGGCCACCTCCAAGCCGTATTGCTTTACGGTCCAGATCTTCTGCTTCCAAGATAGCTGGTTGATCTGCCCAGGAAAGACAAGTCATAGTTAAAACATTTGAGTGACTATCACAAAACTTTAACTCTAGGCACCCTTTCAAGAAGGGTGAGAGAAACCTGAAGAAGTATGGTGAGTTGTGATCTAGTCATTTAGAACTGGCACTATTAAAAGTGCCTGGATGAGTATTCTCCAAACTGGTGAGTTTCAGCATTCACAGTTCTCTAGCTAGTAAGGCAATGGGTGAAAATTCATTTTTTGGGAGGATTCCAAGTTATGATAAGTTGATCTAGATTATTTTGTTTAATCAAAGCTATTTGCACCACATTCTCAGAGAAGTGTAGAGATAGCAGGATATGTCATCATGAACTGAAGTTTTGATATATACAGTAGAAGAGTCTTCTCACCTCAAAAGATACATAAGTCTGGACCATGCCACTGACTTTCTCAGTAGCAGTTCAATTCTATGGAGCACTCTCTCTTGCAAGAACAGATGGCGCCTATCTTACTGGCACTTTGTAAACTAAACAAAACAGTGTTTTGACTCTTAGGGAAGTTTAAAATATTGAGCCCCTCTAAAGTTTTTGATTCTTTACTGGAGGGGGAGGGGGGATGATAATTAAATGTTGCATTTTTCTTGTTTATGTAGGGTTTCATTGTTCCCTGCCCAAAATCTCTTTTGGATGCAGGAGGCTGTATGTATGTATATATGTATTGTGTGTGTGTGTGTGTGTGTGTGTTGTAAATCAACCAACCAATCAATTAATCAATCAATCAATTTATAAACAAGTAAATACAGGAAATTGGCTTTCCTAGGATAAAATGAAGGCAGAGAGAGTTATTTGAATTCAAAGGGGTACCTATCTTTTTCACTTAGTCTAAAACTGCTAATCTGCAGTCTCAGGCTACAACAAGATTGTAGTAATTCACTGATTTGATTGAAGTTTAGGTGGTGTGCATATGCATACCTTGCTTTCGGTGATGATCATCTTTTGAGGGACGTGTTTTGCCCAACTTCATGGCTGAAAAGACTCCTCTCCCAGCTCTGTAAGCAAAGCAGATACATTAAGAACATCTTTATGTCATCTCAGAACATAAGCAAAAGAGAGAGGTTCCTTCTCCAAGAAGCAGCTGAGAAACAAACTGAGGAGAAAGGCAAATAAAGGAAATAGTGGGAGAAAGGAAACAAGAGAAAAATATGAGCAAATTCATTACTCCTACTTAGAATTTGTTGTAATTTGGGATGAATCAAGAAAATATAAACATATTTGATTCTTGGTGAGGGGTTTTTAACCAAGAAACACAATGGCTGTTCTCTAAGCATGAAATGCATTTATTGGGACTAGTAACTATTTCACACATATGCCATGTCCATACCCAGAGCTTCAAATGGACTGCCATTATTCAAATTGTATTGGCATGAATTTTCCTGCCCTTTAGCCATTGTGGAATCCTCAGTGTGTTCTCTGAGCTAGATTTTTTTTTGCTTATAGATGTTACGTAATTAGGTAACATCTTCAGTGACAGAGAGTGTGGGGTTTGCTCCTTATTTGTATACAATAACTTGCCCTGCCTATGTTGGTGGTGATGTGGTTTTCTCCTTGGAAGTTAACTGTATAACAAGGAGCAAACCCCATTTACAATGGCATTGATGATATTATCTAGTTCAGTAATAACATGTCTACAAACAATCAAGCTCAGAGTTCACTGAGACTCCACAGTTCAGTCATGAGTTATTTATATTATCTTCTATTGGACCTTTTTGTTTTCCAGCTCTGCATCATTTGCATTTTGATTTCTTGAAATATGTAGGGATCCACAAATGCTGTTATACTATATGCTTATAGATCTGTCATCTATTTTCCTCCTTACTACAGCAGAATCTGCAACCTTAGGTAACATAGACTATAAGACCTTAAAGCCATCTTCTACTCCAATCTTCTGTTGGGCTGAAGATCACTCAGTACACTTTCTTTGATATGTCAATTATCATACTCCAAAGATGTGGGGGAGGCCAGGATTCAAACTTATTTGAGGATGATTTGAGGAGATTTTAAGGCATAAGGTACTTGATTTTTCTTTAACTCTTACAAACTCCAAAAATGCCCCCCCCCCAAAGTAATAGATGTTTTAGCTGCATTAATTCTGGAGATGGAAAACAGGGCTAATGCTTTTGGAAAACAGACTATTCTAGTTGTCAGCCAAATTAGGAAAGCTATGGAATTGACTGGGCTGGGAAGGAAGGAAGGAAGGAAGGAAGGAAGGGAGGGAGGGAGGGAGGGAGGGAGGGAGGAAGAAAGGAAGGTATTGTTTGATAATTATTTTAAGTGAGGCTTCCCCAGTATGCTCTCTTCTATGTTGGCCATAGCCTACATAATCCATGGCAACCTTGCTGGGAAAAAGGTAGACATGGAACAATGGTTTTAAATTACAAGGAAATAGATTTTGGTTGGATATCTGAAAAAAAATCTTAACAGTAAGAATTGTTTAACTATGGAACAGACTGCCTTAGAAAGAAATGTACTCCCCTTTGCTAGAGTGTTCAGACAGAGGCTGAATCTGTTGGGGATGCTATAACAGTAGATTACAGCAATTACGCACGGGATTTGACTGATTGATTTCCTACTCTTACTGGCCTTATACTGCAAGATTATAAGAAAAGGAACTCCTGCTTATGCCAAAGATGGGCAGTCTGCAGGTGCATTTAACTCCACCTTTCCCTTTCTTTCGTTGTTATTTTTGTTGTTATTGTCGCAGCTCCAACAACCTTCCTTAACCATGCACCAAAAAGTGCTCATTTCTGAAGGTAATTAAGCAATTCACTTGACAAAGCCTTTGGGTAGGTTTAATCTGCCTAAAATGTCAGAAAAACTAAACAAACAAAACAGATACCCAAATGCCAATGAAATAAATTACACACCCCAATGAACCTGTTCTATTTGTCCTGAAGTCACTGTTCTATGTACTGTATTCCTTGAGTATCCCAAATCATACTGAGTGCATTATTTGTTATGCAATGGGACCCATATATGTGTCATTTTACAACTGACAAAGAGGACTGGGCTCTCCCTGGAAGATTTTAGACTATGGAAAGCGGAATAGTAAAGAAAAGAGGGGAGAGAAAAGCAAGGGCACTGTGAAATGTGAAAACAAAATGAATTTCTGACATTTAGACTTGGATCTCCTCATAGCTTCACGTCTGGAAGAAAACCTAGTAAACCTAATAGGCTTTTCATAAGGAAATGCTCCATCTGGAATTAAACCAAAGGTTTCATAGAAAAAAAGTGACATCAAGTATGTCTTCTAAAACTTAACATAAGAGATAACAGGGAGGATATGACTGGCTTTCAGGGATTCTGTTACTGTAGTATATTTAAAAATTTTCAAGAGCTATCCTAAGGCAGTCAGCTGAAATGCCAATTAATTGATCATTAATATTCCTTTGAAATATAAAACCATGAAAGGGGACCATCTGGCTGAATGCAATGGAAGTGATGGATGGGGGGGGGGATGCTGTTGGGTGAGCAACAAACAGATGGAAGGTATGATAGGACTCTAGAGGCAAAGCAGTTGGTGGAAAGCAGATTGTTACCTCAGTCAGATATTTTGAATCTCAGGGTTATTACATAACTTCTATTAAAAGCAATAGTGAAACTCCTCTCTTACATACTGTATATACACACACTAGGGAGGTCCTCTTATTCAGTCTCCATTAGCTAAACAGAGAAGGTGATAGCTAACAGACTATAATTAGCACAAAGATACAAACTAAACTCAGAAAACTCCTGTATTACATGTCACCCAAGTATTATTTTCTACACACAGGGAGAATGAAAAAGGAGGGCAAAACAGCCACTCTGTGCATCAGAGGGTATATCAGCTAAGAGCCCATCAGACCCATTTTTTTTTCAGAATGAGTAGACTTTATTGAAGATAAAGTATATATCTAGCAGCATAGATTTTGGAATAGTATGTAATATTCTTTGGAACAGCAGGCAGTATCAGCTAATGTCAAGGAGATCATTCTCTTTAAATAGTGCCTTTGCAAACTCTTTGTATCCCACCCACTTTTTAGTAATATAAAATGCAATTCCCCCATGCAAATACGCTTGCTAATGACGCTTGTTCTAGAGTGACATCTCAAATATGCCAATAGATACTCTTCAACCCATTCATAGCAGAAATATTCCTACAAACCTTTCAGAGATTAGGAAATCAAAGCAGCTACTTACCTGTTCCAGGTAAGGCAGAATCAGACCTCTTTACCAATATCTCACAATTACACTGACAAAAGTTTGAAAGGCGACTTTGGGGCATGAAGTTACTGAGACAGGGAAAAGAGTTCCTGATCCATTTCCTGCTCCTACACCATTTTGGGACAATTGTGTCATTAAACTCAGGCCCAGTTGCCCTCCATTTTCGGACATCACCAAAAAATAACAGCACGGAGGGGAAAGGAATGGCGTAGTTAGGAAGCCAGCTGTGTTAGCAGAGAATTGATACCATCCCCTTCATGAATATTGGATGAGAACACCTGAGACTGCTTGGCAAGGGCTGAATAGCAGCCATTTCAGATTCCCAGCAACATTTTATTTTCTCCTCAAAGGGTCCAAAATCGTAGCCTTAGAAGAGGTTTCCATCATTTAGAAACTTAGTTTGGGAGCCATTGCTTTTTAGGTCTCTGGGCTTTTATCATTTTGCTCCATTATTCCTAAATGGGTGTTCAGAACGTACACACTAAATTTTTGTAAAAAATCTAATCTTAGCTGCTAATCTTTCACCTGCTTGGTGAAAAAAGAGCCACAAGGCTGCCAACTGTGGCATCTGCCTGAATTCCAGATGAATTCTAAGCATGGGTCTGATTACGGCTTGGAAATGAATTATTCACAGTTAAATCTGCTTTTTTAACATCAAGAAACATTTTGAAATGTATTAAGGTCATCTATCTTGTGGTCAGAGATGAAGGAGAGATTAAATCTTAGGGCTGGTTCTTAGGTTTCTAAGCTAAAAAACTCATTCGTTTTTGGGTAGCTTGTGAATCTGCCACTACTTGGAGCGGAACAAAACCCTCAAGTTCAGGCTTCCAGTTCTAGTACGTGGCGATGCCGGTCGTGGCTAGGGACTCGTCTCCAGTCCGGCCGGGTTTTCTTCGTCAGTAGACCCCTTAGTGGGTCAAACGTCGCCCTGGAGGGGCGACCACCGAGGAGGAGGCTTGCTGATGACTGCAGGAGAGCGGCAGCTTCTCCCGTGGCTCCAGCTATTTCCTTAGGGCCGACACAGCAAAGATTGTCCTGCAAGATGGCCAATTACCCTGCTGCACCAGCCAAAGTCACAATTACACCTAAGTGTATCAGACCCACTGTGGAGGATATGGGTGAGACCTTCCTTGCCCCTCTCTTTGCCCTATTTGATTTTTTTTATTGCCTGTAAAAGCTTGGTTGGAATTACTTCCCCGTCTGGAAAAAGCAGCTTTTGTATATGTGGGAAGAAAGGCTCTGAGAACAAAAAATTTAAAGACTACATTTTATTTTCATTCATTTTGGGATACAGAAAAAAACGCTTTTTCAAATTGTATTATTTTATATTGGAAGATTATTTCTTTTTTCACTTTTTCCTTTAAAAGATAGAAAAAAGGGAAAAAATGGTGTCTGGAAAAGATTTTTTATTTACTGAGGACATCTAGTGGTGAAAAGTTAATATTGTAACTGTGGATTATTCTTTGGAGAGAAGTACCTTCAAACTATTCCTGGATAAGATAAGCTGATGCAGCTGTGGGAACTGAGGGGGTGGACACTGCTTAACTACAGTTTTTACTAAAAAGAATAAAGAAAGGATCTTCTTTAATCACTTTTAAAATGGAGAAATTGTACTTTCACTTAAATTGCAAGCTTATACTGGAAAAGATTTATGAGGCTACTGAAGAAATAAGGAAAAGGATTACTACAGAACGAAGAGCCAACTCTACCCTAAACTCTCAGACTGACTTTCAGATCACATCTGATTACTCTACAAACCAAAACAGAGGAACTAAGGGAGATTAAAGAGGAATTTGCTACAATGAAAGAGAAAAAGAGCCAGAAACTCTCCTTCAAATCTTAAAATTGATTCTCAGACTACATTTGACTATTCTACAAACCAAAATACACTAAAAGATGACTTCATTGAGAATACAGAGGAACTTATTTTACCTTACAAGCATCTTATCTATATTTTTGAGGATCAGAAAAAGCAAAGATTGAGATTTGAACCTTTAAAGCAGCGAGGCTCCAAGGATAAGAGAAATAGAGGTCCAATGCAGAAGACAGGAGGCTTCTTACTGTCTCAAATGGTATTACAAGCAACAAAGAGAGACCTATCGGATGAAAGGGAAGCTCTGTTGTAGAAACCTGCTTGGCATAAAAAGAAGCCTAAAATAAGACTGAAAAGAGAAACTTAAAACTATATATACTGGATTTAAGGCATTTTAGAACTATAGATTGATTTAAGGACTAAGATCTTGAGTCAGAAGTAAGAAAAATGGGTGATTATTAGAATATATACATTAAATAGAGTAAGAAGCTATTTTTTGAAATAATAGGTTTATTTGTATGAAAATTATTATGTAATGGAATGAAGAATACTGAAGAGGTGTTTTAGTTCGGGACTGAACTAATAATTAATTGAATGTTATTTTAATAAGATGATGTGTCTGTTTGATAATATGGATGTTATTAGGTTTGATAATTAATTGGATGAAATTAGAACCTTGTCTAATGGACTTAAATGATTTAAGATTACTATTTCTTTGTCCATTTAAAGAAATTGATTGATGGATGGATTAGATATGTATAGGATAGATCAATATTTTAGTTTAATTGGGAGATATTAGTGGAAGAAGAAATAAACAAGATTTATGATAAAATTAAGGAATCGGGATATATTTGGAAGGGATACCTGAACTGATAATGTGGTTATTTAAAGTTAAATTTGATTATGGTATTGTAATTGCATAAAGCTCTAAAACAGGTTTAGGATTAATAGAAATTTAAGTTAGAAATAGACTATTTTAAATATATTAAGCTATTTGAGGGAAATAGAGAGGGAATATTTGAGGTACTGACTGAACTATTTATATATGTTTTGTCTTTGGATTTTTGATTACCCCAGCACCACGGTGTGTCTTGAGCGCTTTGTCTTAAGAATTAAAAAAACAATAAAATTTGTTTTAAAAAAATCCTCATGTTCAGTGAAGAGTAAAGTGGTTGGAAAGATCTTGTCCCTGGAAAGCCATTGCCAGTTAGAATGAACAGTGTGAGGTTAGATGAAAAAATATTTGATCTTGAACTTTCTTTGGGTGTAGAAGGCTTGCCTTATGGTGACCTTGAGAATAGAAAATGTTTACCACCTGTTGCCTATCCATATTAAAGTTATACACACACATGGCCCTTCCCTTGTATACATGGGGTTTTTGCTTGGGAAAAATTAATCAAAATTAAAAAGGAGCAGTCAAGGAGCCATGATGGCACAGTGGTTAGAATGCAGTATTGCAGGCAAACTCTGCCCCCAGCCTGGAGTTCAATTCTACTGGCTCAAAGTTGATTCAGCCTTACATCCTCCCAATGGCAGTAAAATGAGGACCCAGAATGTTGGGGGCAATATGCTGACATATGTAAACTGCCCTTTGGGGAGGTATGAAAGTATTATCACCATTGCTACAATCACACTGTCCTATATTGACCTAGCCATTTGAGCCATTTGATCTAGTGTGGTATTACTGGGAATGGAAAGGCATTTGGAAGGATCCGGTATTCAACAAGTCATCAGTTGAAACTGACTCTGCTACTGTATTGTGCAAAGTTGAAAAAAAATACCAGTATCCATTTGTTATGAAATGTGTCCATATATAAATTAGATAGGTAGGTAGGTAGGTAGCTATGTAGATAGACAGACAGGTAAGAGTAATTGCACAAGTTGAACAGAGAGTCAGATAATAACATATAAGAACGGTTGCAAGAATTGGGTATGGCCAGTCTAGACAAAAAAAGAAGGACTAGGGGGGACACAATAGCAGTATCCCAGTACTGAGAGGCTGCCACAAAGAAGAGGGGGTCAAGTTATTTTCCAAAGCACCAGAAGGCAAGACAAGAAACAATGAATGAAATCTAATCAAGGAGAGAAGCAAATTGGAATTAAGGAGAAACTCCAACAGGGAGGACAATTATCCAGTAGAACAGCTTGCCTTCAGAAATCGTAGGCACTCCATCACTAGAGGTTTTAAAGAAAAGACTGGACAACCACCTGTCTGAAATGATATAGGGTCTCCTGCTTGAACAGGGGATTGGACTAGAAAACCTCCTCCAGCTCTAGCCTGATTGATTGATTGATAATTTTGCCAATTGGACCAAATTAAATCAAACACCAGAATTTCAGAGCAGAGTGGATTTGGAAAACAAAGTGGTACTTTTTGTTACTTGGTCAGTTAGTGGGCTCAATCACACTTGAGTAATTTCAATCCAGAGCTCACGCATTCATTGTGTCCATACAAGAGGAGCTAAATGATCTTCAAATTATGCCTTATCTTTTTATTGTGTCCTATAAATATGAAAGTTTATTATGCAAATGAAACATGATATCAGTATTCCAAAAAGCCCTCGGGTCTTGGCTATGTTGTCAGACCTGGGGTTCCCAGGTGATCATTTGTATTTTTGCTATTTTTGCAGTTCGGCAGTTCGATTCTCACCGGCTCAGGGTTGACTCAGCCTTCCATCCTTCCAAGGTTGGTAAAATGAGGACCCGGATTGTTGGGGGCAATATAATAAATAAACCACTTAGAGAGGGCTGTAAAGCACTGTGAAGCAGTATATAAGTCTAAGTGCTATTGCTATTTTATGTTATGTATTAATAAGGTTTTTTTATATTGCACATTTTGCTTTTTATTTATTGTTCTTATTGATTTTTGTTCACTGCCAAGAGTTGCCTTTGGTGAGATTGGTGGCTATATAAATTTGATTATTAAATAAAGAATAAATGAAATGAAGCATACTGGATATATATCAGCCTCTCACCTTGGTTATGCCTCTCGGTTCTGAAAAATATGGCAAACGAGCTCTCATCTACGAAACCCCCTACTGTGCTGATAGTGATGAAGGTAACAGCATTTTATTGCAAGATGCTGTTCCAATTTCTGACTATTAACTAATGACAGAAGAAGCTGCAGAACAGAGTTTAGATGAAAGAGAGGCAGAGATTATGATATTGAAACCTACTTTTTGTCCTTGGTCTTGCTGAAATGGGTGAGCAGAGCCAGGCAGGAAGCAAAAAGCCAAAATTTAAACAAAAAGTTAATAAGTTGGCGGGCGGATAGAGATCGACCCCTAGGTGCCTCGATCATGGGGTGCCTCAGGGCTCGGTCCTGTCCCCCCTCATTTTTAACATCTACATGAAACCGCTGGGTGAGATCATTCGGCGACACGGGGTGAGGTATCATCAGTACGCGGATGATACCCAATTATATATCTCCACCCCGTGTCCTTTCAGTGAAGCAGTCGACGTGATGTGCTGGTGTCTGGAAGATGTAAGGGTCTGGATGGGGGTGAACAGGCTTAAACTCAACCCTGACAAGACCGAGTGGCTCTGGATCTTGCCTCCCAAAGGCCAACTGGATGGTCCATCTTTAGTCCTGGGGGGGGGCAAATTTACCTCCCTCAGTGCAGGCACGCAACTTGGGTGTCCTCCTGGACTCACAGCTAAATCTGGAACAACATCTATCGGCTGTGGCCAGGGGGACCTTTGCCCAGGTTCGCCTGGTGCACCAGTTGCGGCCTTATCTGGACCGAGAGGCTTTACTCCCAGTCACTCATGCCCTCGTCACCTCAAGACTGGATTACTGTAACGCGCTCTACATGGGGCTACCCTTGAAGAGCGTTCGGAGGCTGCAGTTGGTTCAGAATGCAGCCGCGAGAGCGATTGTGGGTGCACCAAGGTACATCCACGTGTCACCTATCCTCCGCGAGCTGCACTGGCGTCCTGTGGGTCTCCGGACGCAATTCAAGGTGTTGGTTATCACCTTCAAAGCCCTTCATGGCATAGGGCCAGGTTACTTACAGGACCGCATTCTGCCGCACAGCTCCCAGAGACCGGTGAGGTCCCATAGATTGGGCCTCCTTCAGGTCCCGTTGGCCAGACAATGTTGGCTGGCGGGCCCTCGGGGAAGGGCCTTTTCTGTGGTGGCTCCGACCTGGTGGAATCAACTTCCCCCCGAGGTTCGAACTACTCCCATCCTGCTGGCTTTTAAGAAGGCCGTTAAAACTTGCCTGTTGCGGCAGGCCTGGGGCTGATGTCCCTGGGGGGCCGGGATATGATCGGACTCGTGGTATGACTGTTTTATTTTATTGTTTTATCATTGTTTTAACTTTGTACGCCGCCCTGAGTCCTTTGGGATTGGGCGGCATATAAATATTTGAAAAAATAAATAAAATAAATAAATAAGAAATTAGGAGGATTTTTCATAGGATAATATCAAAAGAACAGCCACAAGCTATATACATTTAAATCCTATTTTTCTTTCTTCAGGAATGTATATATTATTCTCCCATGTGAAGGAGAAAAAGTTGAGGAAAAAGATTGATTATATATTGTAACCCCAAAATCTTATCTAAGTCTACAGGATATGAATTACAAAAATCTTGATGGCTGTGTAGGTCATGGGAAAGACAGAGGATTTGGGGATGTCCCATTGCTTCCAGATTTTGGCCATGTCTGTTTCTGCAACTCAGCTCTGAAAGCCCTAATTGTCTCTCTAAATATTATGCTGAGGTGATAATGGCAATAATGTAAATTTTCTTGCTACACTCTGGAAAATGATATGACGTTGCAGTTTTCATTTTTACCTACTTTCCTAGAAATAGATATCATTGAACCCAGAGGATCTTGCTTCAGTAATCTGTGATACTACAAAGCACAGAAGCCTCCATACCAAAAGTGATAATGAAAGATGAATTCTGGTCTAGAGGGCATAATAATGAATTCTGGAGAGAGATTCTAAACATATGACGATTGCTACACTGGGTTATCTCTGAATCTTCTGTTCCTTTTGTTTTAAAATTATGGTAGTGGTTTTTGAATTTGATGAAAATAACCCACAAAATATATGTTACTTTTTATTTTGTCTAAGTATAGAATCTACTCTAGAGAATGTGAAGGTTGACAGAAAAAAATTGAGGCAGCTCATTATTCATCAAATGGAGTTGCAGAGAACAACTTTTTGAAAATTTGGGGGAAAGCTCACTGACCCATGACTGGGGGGGGGGGACAGCAAGTCCTATGGAGATTCTAGGAATTTAGTAACAATATTAATCATGCCAGAGTAATGAGTTATTCAAACATTGGGCAGCAACTATGAATGGTGGTGTTCAACATTAGATAACAAGGACATGCATTCCGTCACAGTTTGGATATGGTTCTTTATGAGTATCTCTAAAATTGTCAGCCAATTGTAATCTTAAACACAACAAAACTTTTAAAAATTACCAACTCTTTTGACAATGTTCCAAGGATTTGTTTTGAACTCACAACAGAGCTATCTCACAAGCCCAGAATATGCCCAGAATGATGGGAACAGAGTCATAATACTTCCACTAAGTTCAGTAGAATCTGTTTCATATTTGAAAAGGATCATCCTGAGACTGAAATGTTGCAAATTAAAAACACTTTGCACAACCCAACTCAAGATGTACACCACCACCACCACCACCACCATTATCACCACCACCTTGTTGAGCATTAACAGTACATTCACATTGTCCCATAGAAAACAAAGTGTCCCAAATAGGGATGGGTTTGAGCTAAGTGCAAAGCCCAGAAGCCAATAACACAATTTTTTAATTGGTCTGAGCTTGTACATATTTCCTGGTGTGGTTGATTCCAAGGGCTTGGCTTTTCTTCTATCACACTCACTCACTGACATTAATCAGCCTGAAAAATGAAATCCTCAATCTATGCAGAAATCACTATGAAAGTATAATATTTTGGCTGAGGATTAGATATTTAAACTGGGAATTATTAAAAGAAAAGAATAAAAAGTATTAAGCTACCTGAATGGCAGATGGTGATGTTTTTTCTCTTTTCCCTTGATTTTATCTCTGAAAGTAAAAATATGATTCAGAAACAATCAAGTGATTAAAAAATAATTTGCTTGAATGAAGCAAGGAAAAAAAACCCTTCCTGTATGAAATTTTGGAAAATGAAATCTTATAACCCAACTCTCTTCTATTACACTGCAAAAACATTTTTCTTGGAAAATCACAGCAAATGCACACATAAGGGATAGAAAGAGAAATACAAACATTTGTAGGAGAGGTATTTTTTAAAAAAATTAAAAAAACATGGAGAAATATTTATATCTGACAGATATAAAAAATTAGTAGGATTAAGATTAGGATTAGAAACATTTCATCTAGGACAGCCACTTGTAATTTTACAGCCATCTATTTTCAACATCCTTTAGAAGACATTTGCTCAGGCCTTTAACAACTATTTCTCTCCTTCCTTGCAACCTTGGATATCAGAAAGTATGTGATAATGGAAAAGAATGTTTCTGGATAGAAAATTGGAATGTCATAGAAAAAATGGATATCCCAATCCACTTTGGCTCCAGCCCTATCCACAATTTGTTTCATCTCTATCTATCATGCAAATCATGTAGATTATCTTCTACTTTCTGATATCCAAGGTTGCAAGGGAGAAGAGAAATAGCTTTTCCCGGCCTTAAGATAGTTAGAATTTCATAATAGAACTGAAATTCAGATAGCCACCAATGGAGTCATTCACATATATTTCAGTTTGCTGCTGAAAATGAGAGTAGACCTCAATACACCTTTGGCTGGGAAGGAAAACAGAAAGGTTTCTAATGCTGGTTTGATTTTAGATCTCATTAGAGGAGCAGAGAAGAAGTACACAAGCAGGCACGCACGGACACAAACACACAGAATGCACACACTAAAAAAGGAAAGGAATTGCAGCTGAAGGGCCAGTATGTACCTGGAGTTTTTGTGGTCATCACTGTTGCACCAGAGAAGAAAGCCAGGGAAAAACATCAAAGTCAAGAGAGTTGAGTGCTAATTTGCAACAGACTATTTTCTACCTACCAGGAACCAATTGCTTGGTGATTCAAGGATACATCTTCCTGCATGAGTTTTATAGCAGGAACACCTGATGGATACCTCAACAGTGTGAACTAGGGGGGGGAGCTATTCCAGTCAACCTCTTGCCCAATGGACAGGACCCAGGTGGCAATACTCAAAGGCTCTAAAGCTGGCCTCTAAAATAAGGTCTTGAAGTATAAATCATCACCTTCTGAATACATAAGAAGCTTTTCAGAATCACAATCTTTTATTGCTCTTGCAAGGTTAGCCATATGGAGTTACTTATAATTTTCTGGTTATTATTGATATGTTCAGAAAAGCTCTAATCTCTGTTGTAGGTTTAGGAACATAAGAACAACCCCCATTTTTAAAATCAATTCTGGAATTGAGACTGGCATGAATAAAACCCCTTTTTAGAGCATTATCCTGGTTCTTAATATACCTGGCTACAGATTTGTACCCATTATGGCGCTTTTTCTGGACTCCTGACAGCCTGCTGGAATAGGGCACAGAAGAAAAGGGAAAAAAAAAACACAATTAGGATAAATGAAATTGGCAACAATAGTCATGAGATCATTTTGCATGTGAAATGGACAAATGCTTTTGTTTTCTATAACTTATTTATCCAAATGAGATTCTCTACAATTTAGTCAAGATTCATTTGGGAAGATGGTGGCCCAACTTTCATGATCATAGAAAACCAATACAAATAACCACAGATTCTATTCAAATAAATAAGCAAAAACAAATAGCAGGGAAAGAGCTTTTCATGGCCACTTAGAACCTCCCACTGGAAGAATGCCCTTCCTGATGGGCACTTCTAGAAAAGTCCATATAAATATAAGACATAGAATATTACTTGGATGGTATAGTTATCATAGTTGAAAATACATTCAATTTTATGAAAACTGATCCAGATCAGTTATAACAACCAAAGTTAATGATTTGAATTGTTGTTTTTCTTATTCTAATTATGCACACAATGATGCAAATCCATCACGCAACAGGACTTGAAAGAGTAAGGAGGATGTTTATCACCCTTAGAATAAATAATTGTATCTGTGTATAATTTTTCTCATTACTTCTGGTGGCTTAAGTAGATTAAAATGCCAAATGAAAAGAACAAAGGGACAGGCCTATACATTGCCTTGGTAGCCATTCAGTTACCTCCCAAATCAATAATTGCTGAGATATGACAGGCTATATAGGAGCAAACCAATGGATGGGAGAAATCTTTAACTCTTTCTTTCTACTACTACTATACCTGGCAAATTCCTGATTATCCCTGACAAATTTCTTTTTCCCTGGATGTTTTCACCCATTTAAATGTTGTCTTTCAGGTCCTAATTAGTGAAAGTGAAAATCTTTCTTATGTGCTATGCAACGTGCTATTAAAAAATTCTGTAAATCACAAGGAAGGAAGGATTAAAAGTTCCCCCTCCCCTTTCATTTACTTATTATTCCTACAAGGCTCATTACAAGTAGATTTAGTTTAGAAGGACAATGTGAGGTTCTTCAATCTTTTGCCAATGCATATGAAAACAAACTAAATTGATTAAGGAAAAAAATGCTCAGAATTCTCCTCATTGATTAATTGCATCTGAATTACAAAAAAGTAAACAAACATGTCTTCCAGAAATGATTCTGAGGGGGTCATGAATGATCATTTGGAGATGAGATCTGTGGAGATTTCCTTATGTACTCTGTTTTTGTTTGTTTTTGTTTTGTGTTTGTTTTTATTTTGAATTATAGGAGAAAGATGGCAGATTCATGTCTTTTTCTGTTGCAAAGTGATTTTAACTAGGCAAATGGTAGGGGTGAAGTAAGCTAACTTCCTCATATTCATGATTGTATATAGGCCGATTTTAACATATAATTTTATTTTTATCAAACCACTTCACAGTATAAACACCATGCATGCACAAATAGAAGTACACAAAAAAGGAAATACATTAAAATCGGTGTTAAACTGAAAGCAGCCATCTTGAATACAGAAGCCATGCAATAACAACAACAAAAGTATGTTTCCCAAGCCTTGGAAAAGGAAATCTTGTAAGCCAAGAGCTATTTTGTGTGTCTTCTGCTTATCCTCTAATTTGCCTCCTATGGGGCATCCCTGATTAAATTCAGCACCATAGACAGAGCTCTAGAAGATAAGAGATTGGCAAGCACCAAATGTGTACCAAGTGATGGCTGCATTAAAAACTTGCCCAAGGAAAGAAAACATGAATAATTCAATTGGGCCAGGATTGTTTTATGCTCCAGAGCTACATCCTACCTATTTTTTAAAAATAAACATAGATCAGGTATTATGTCCTGCTGCTGACATTTTTACTGTCCTAAAACATAAAAGAGGCCAGCCATGAGGAGCAAAGAATGGAATATTGGGGGTCAGGCAACAAAATGTATCTCAAAATATTAATATTTAAGAGAAGCTGGCCCAGTTGCAGGCCTAGCCCTATGTCAGGCAGGCTTAAATACAAGGAGGCCAATTTGAACACACAGGCTGTTAGGGGATTTGCCTGCACAATTGTGCCATGACAACTCTTCTCCTGAAAGAAGATTAATCAAAGGAAAGTTCAGCAAATCCTAACTTCATTTGAAGTTTATAGATAAACTGTGCATGTTTTCAGAAAAAGGTTTATATTTTCTTTAGTTTTAAATACAAAATACTACCAAGGTATAACATCAAAGAGGATAATGGATTATTTGGGCTACTGAAGGATAACCTTTATTAGTAACTACAATAAAATGCAGTCGTCCACGTAAAGTCTCAAATGGTTTTACAGGCCTATTAAAATGTGAAGGGATATTTATGTTAAATATTCTTTATTAAATAAACTATTATACAGAACCACAATATTTTAACAAGCTGAAAATCAAGATCTGGGACCATGGTACTTATAGACAGGGAAACACACATTGAAAGATTCTGCATGGTGTCTGATTCCACTTAAGTTTCAATATTAAATTTATTAAATATATTATTTATAACCCTCTCTCCCCAAATTAGTAAATGTAGGAATTCTAAATTCCAATAATTTTCTCTATAAAAAAGTTCTGATAAATAGAATACATTCATTTTCTTCTTACTGGAACTTGGGCTCATTTTTCATCTTACTGTCTGGTAGATATTCTTTAATCATAAAATTATTACCAGGGATCACTCAAAATATCCAAATAGTGTGACATTTTTGAACAGGTGAAAAAAGAAGTTATTCTTCATAAACTCCATAATTAAAACACTAATGGCCATCACCTTGAACAACTTTAAAAGAGAAATATATTAAAATAAGGCTATAGATAGATGGTAGTGATGATACCTATATCTTATCTCCAGAATTGGAATAGGAGAAGAGCCGATTTGTTATGCAAGATGCAATCCAATATTTATTTAGTATTTTATAACTATCTGTAAAACAGATTTGTTTGTTTTATTTCTGATGGTGTTCTTTCAAGAAGATAAAAATTAGAAAAATGTACAGTGCTGAACTTCTATTAATGGGAGCTGCTTCATAAACAGTCAAGAAAATATAAATAGTTGTCCTTTGTTTCAAATTTCATGCATTGCTGCATATTTACCCTTCACAATCTTCTGTATCTTCATCCAAGCTATTCCATTTATATACGTGAATACAGAATATATGCAATTAGAACAAATTGCTCATTTGGTTAAAAAGAGAAAATATTTTAATTGCTAACATACAAAAAAGAGCCATATTGAGACAGATGGATCATCACACAAACATGCTGCCATTAGACATGTAAAAGGCCCATCGTATTTTGGCTGCATTCACGCACTGTGTTCAACTTGAAATATTATATGGGTTCACACAGTTTCCTAGACAATAGGCTAGCCAAAAGGGATAAATTTATACCACCCACTCATTCCCCTTGCTCACATCACGGCCGTGATCGTGACCATTGCCCAGTAACAATTTCTGTATATCTTATTCTAATGAGGTTATTTTGGTCTCATCTCCAGGCCATGATGGAAGGAGATTAAAAAAAGAAATGAAGCTGGAGGAATCCACCAGTAGCTTTTCTTAACTTCTCCCACTTTAAAGCATTAGGGACAGCCTCTGTCACTGGCCTCATTATAATGGCAAAATAGGGCTAAGCAAGTGGGGCGTAAGATTTTTATAACTGATATGGTCAAACATGTTGTCTAAATAGTGCACAACAGAAAGTGTCTATAGAGATTCTCAGTCATCTAGGTCATTGTTGTCCCAAAGGTGTTTTTTCAAGAGGCAACTGGACTTTCTTGTTTTTCTTTGAAGTCGTTTTGCTTCTCATCCAAGAAGCTTCTTTGGAAAGTCCAGTTGTCTCTTGAAAAAGCACCTTTGCACAACAGAAAAACCGTCCTGTACACTAAACAAGAACAGAAATTAATTGGAAGATTTGAATGAATTTCTATATTCCATGATAAAATCCTTCTCTTGATATGTTCAATTTAGCCCAAGAAATATATTGCCTCTAGGATTCTTCGGAGAAAATAGCACAGTTCCAATCTAGAAAAATGACCATTATTGTGCTTTGATGTTTGAAAGCAAGCATTTTTCACTATTCTTTGCATGCAGAAAATTTATTGTGGGTGTCTGTTCAGCCCAGGTTAGTTTGCTGGGCTTTGTCTTGTAAAGCTGCAAACACGATTAACACAATTAATCAGATCAGTTAAAGAATTAGCAGATGCATTCACACCATGTACTTAATAATAATAAGCTAATAATAACTTTGGTAGATTTTTGTGGCTCAGAATGTCTCACCTATTCTCACCTATCTGTTGTTTTATGACGGTGTGAATCCCAGTAATCAATCTCAACAAACAAGTTAAGCATGCTCAGTCTAAAGCAATCCAATTTAATATGGGACCTGGTCACAGTTGGTTCCCACCCTAGTAAAAACCAATTTACTCTGATTTTTCTTGATGAGTCTGTGATGCTGGTGGATTTGAGATTTCTTTAAATCATTAGTCTGAATTTATGGGGCGGCTGTTTCTTGTTTTGTTCTGAGGCTGGTGGGAAGGAGAATTCTTGTGCTGCAACCTGTTATCAGAGGGTTTTTTACTCTTAAAAACATGAATAAAAGTAAGTCCTTGACTTACGACCACTATTTATTTATTGATTTGATTTGATTCATTTGCTGCCCACCTCAATGTGACTTGGGGTGGCTTACAACATTAAAAGCAATAAAACCATAAAAATAAGTATTTCTGATATAAATAAAAATACAAATTACAATTAAAAGATGGGGAGGGAGGGAGGGAGGGAGGGAGGGAGGGAGGGAGGGAGGGAGGGAGCAGGATTTCAGAAAGGTGGTTTAGTGAATTGCATCTGAATTTATGACTTTTTTTGCCAAGGTTGTTACGTGAATCACTGCAGTTGTTAAGTGAATCACATGGTTAATAACCAAATTGGGCTTCCCCCATTGACTTTGCTTATCAGAAGTTGCACAAACGCAGCCACCACATTGAAATAGACCTGGTTAAGCATATTATGGGAATATAATCATTCTTCAGTACATGCCTGGCATGTGCTCAATTCCCCTTTGGAATGCAGATGAATTCTAAAATAATTCTCATAGCTAGGAAGCATTTATCCATCCACCTTTGAGTGAAACCTGGCATCTGTGCAATTTTGCTCTCTTATTGTTTTTCTCTTCTATTCATTCCATCCCTGACCTTAAGATAGCCAACTTCCATAAAAAAAAACTATCAGAATTCTTTTTAGCCTTGTTTATTTGGTGGGAAAGAATGAAATGAGATGGGAGGAGGCATCCTTAAGAATTTACATAGTTTCAAGGAACTCTGTCCACAGTCATCCACAAGGGGAATAGGAGTTGATTCAGTCTGCCCTTTCTGGACCAGCTCTCTAGTACAGAAACAACAGTTTCATTATGGGAGAATGATGAGAAAGAGACCCTAAGGGTGAGGTTGTCTGTTCTTAAATCAGAATTGTATGTAGACGTTTGTCTTGACTCCAGAAACAAATAAACATCATCTGCAAAAGGTTAAACAAAAGCTGGGAATGTAATGTTTTGTTTGGAAGGGATATAATTAGTGTTTTTCTTTATATTTTGTTTAGCTTCTGTAAGTTTATTTCCTGTGTTATCCCCAATGAATGAATTGAGTCCCCTCTCTGATTTCCCAGTTCAGATTTTGTTGCCCTTAGGCTTACCATTATGTGTCTGGTAGAACTTCTCTTGAGTCTGGACCCAACTGAATAGTTCACTTCTTGCACGAAGGTTGTTCTAGTTTGCATGTAACTCACCCCACCCAAAACCTGTGCTCCTTTATTGGTCAACATTAAATCTACCATCATTCTTTCCTGGTGGATTACTACCTACTAGTTACCTACCTAATCTCTATCATCAACAGGTACCAGAGTGAGCCTCACCTACTGTCAGGCTCCAAAAGCCAAAAAAAGACACACTGAGGTTCTTCTAAGCAGTTTCCTATATTGTTCCTCCTCCATAGGTAGAAATCTTGCAAACTACTTACACTATTAAACATATACTTTGAGAACTCCTAGGGAGGAGCTGATCTGATTCTTTTCCTCCCAAACTGTCTAAGTCTCTCTGTCTTTTGCTTCTCTGGAATGCAATCCCTCCCTTCTGGGAATCCAGATTACATTCCACCACATCTACTTACCATGACATCACATTGAATTGCATTGTGCATGCTCTTTGGGAAGGTTTACACAAAACTCAGCAAAAGAACACCAGGAATTTCTGCAGTCATGCCATGTTCTCATAAATAATCAGCCATGCAGGAAAGAAAACTGGTGCCGTACTACAAGTTGCTTTTTTTGTGTGCCTGAGATTGATTGATTTCAATTTAGATGTTGCCCCAGTCCAAAATGATTCTGGGCATCTCACAATATAATAAAGCAATTAAAACACAATACAGAACAAAGTAAGTTGGGATGGTTTCAACCAGTAGGAGAATTTATGAGAATTCCCTGGCTAGGTTTACACAATAAAAACCCAGATAATGGATTAAATCAATAATCAGGTCCAGCATGTTGTGTGGGTGCAAATGATATAAGATTGCTGCAGTTTCCTTGTAGAAAAAAACACACCTTGCCTGAAAGAAATCTTTCTTCAGCACAACACCCCACACTTGAGTCACTACCAGGCATAGCTGAACTTCATACCTGGCATTCAAAGACCCTTGGCTGACGGTATCTCCCTCACCCAGCAGTTCATCATCACTATGGTAATACAATTCATCATCTTCTTGCCTAGAATAATGAGGATCGATACAAGGTTTGTATATTATGGGTTTTTTAGGCACCAAAGATTGAAGCTGAGAGCAGGAACAGCAATTCTAGGATAAATGATAAATGAATTGGATAGATAAATAGCACGGCTGGGCAAATTCCCCATGGAAGGGTTATGAGTGAGAAGGCACGATGTAAGTTAATGATGTATCACTGATACATTAAGTACCCCATCTGAACGAGCTATAATTAATGTCTCAATAGAGCACTCAGATGCATTTCTACCTTGTGCTGCAAAATACTGCATGAATGTTAGTGTATGTTAGTACACATCTGTTAGTATATGTACACTAACATGTACACCTACACAGATGAATGAGATGCTTAAGACTTTCCTATTCAGTGAGTTTATCTTGTTACCATTTTTTCTTACAGGAATACAATTAACAGCACTTTCCTAAACAGATTGGTCCTTTGTTTTATGCTACATGGACGCTAGAGGGCATCAACTTCAAAACTAATTTGCTATAGCTGCACAATCAATAGCTTACTTCTAGAGAAACCCTTAATGCAGCTTGCCAAAATTGACTTTTCACTCAATGGATAAGGGATGAAAAACAGTGAAAAAATGTGAGTGTTCATGCACACTCAGGGGGAGGGGATGGGGAGGAAATCTTCCAATGTTGGTTTGTCAAGAAATGCATATGTTTGAAACAATGCCAGGAGATTATTTGGAAGATGGCTAGTGTGTTTCATTTATTGTTTCAAACAGTGCTTTTCAGGACAAAGGTCTGTATTAGTGGTGTGTGTGTGGGGGGGGGGTTTTCTGTATATTTTGTTTCATTGATTCAAAAACTGTAAGAACTGAAGGTGCAATAGAAGTTATTTGAAAGTACAGCCTTTCACTAAAAGGTGATTTGTTGAAAAACAAGCAAAATTACATTAGTAATTTTCCTTTTCCTTCATTTTCCTAAAAAAAAAAACATTTTTCACTCAGAATCTGTTAGAAAATGTTATTTTGTTCAAGCTGGCCTTAAAAATCATATCCTACATTTTGGAGTTTGGAACATCATTACTTTTTTAAAACAACAACAACAATAAACTCGTTCCTTTGAATCATACAAAAAACACAAGACTGTCCAATTTTGAAATTTTATTTGGATATTTTTTTTTTTTACCAGTCAAGTTTAACCTCTAGGTCAACCCAATTTCTACCAGTGAAATGCTTTATAATTACATAAAGCTGAGACTCATTTCTCTGCAATCAAAAGACTTTTTTTTAAAAAAAATAAATGGTTACAAACAGATACATAAGAACCATTTTCTACCAATTGAGCTAGGGGCCTAAAATCACATGTTTGTTTAATCTTCTCCCTGGGCTTATAACTTCTAACAGTCTCTGGGATCTTTATGAGCAATTTTAGCTTTAGGAATGACTGTTGATTTGTTATGCTGCCTGACCCATTATGTCTTGGCAGCTAATGAAAAGCTCAAAATTAGTAGTCTATTGGCATGTGGTAAATGTCATCCAAATAACTACAAAACAGCCATAGATGGAGCAAATACTGATGCCCGTTATCTGGCAGATCATTCTGAGAAATGGTTTCCAAGCACTGTGCGATTACCTTCTCAGCTATTTATCGTATGCCTTCTCTTACATTTAAAATTGCCCAGTTACTCTGTAATTTCCTTTAGGTGGCTTAGTAAAGTTTGACCTAATGGATGCTGCCTTTTCTTCTGAATAACTGCTCCCAGGTTTTTTTTTGTCAGGGTTTGGAAGGAACCAAACATATATTTTGATCTCCTAAATGAGGCTGTCAACACACTAACAGTGGCGCATTCTGCTTGTTAACATCAAGAATTGTGTTTCTTCCCGGCAACAAAATGGTTACACATTGATCTGGGTAGTTGATTTACAGCTCCAATTAGACATTTCAAAGCCATTTCACATAAAAAATTGGCTTTTTCTATATTTTGCCTGGCCCAGGAGAGATCTTTGCTCTACAAGGTGCTCCTGTTTGCAAAACATAGAACACAGATGGACAGAATACACCCCAAAGAATTAGCAACTAGCAACACCTATACCAGGTAAAAAGCAAAGGTTTCCCTGTCAGTCATGTCCAATTCTAGGGCATGGTGGTCATCGCTGTTTTTTGGTCAAGGGAGCCAGCATTGACCAAAGACAATTTCTGGGGTCATATGGCCAGCATGGCTATATGCCAAAGGTGCACAGAATGGATAAGAAGCTAAGAAGGATATTTTGGGCTGGGCAAAGTTGTCTTCAACTTGGGACAGATTGAAACCTACTTCCAACAGATATCCTGGGGAAATTGCAAAAGGGTCAATTCAAAATCGAATGATGCCGAAGCTCAAATTCTATTCCTCTTCCATGAATGCAGTTCCAACATTTAGGTTAAAACTCTAAGACACAAAAATTAGGCTAGAAGTTTCTTTGGAAACATTCTCATGCTTTCTAGATTTCCAGGAAGAAATTCTAGTCATAGCTTCACAAGAAGAGAGAAACCAGTTAAAAAATAAATAGAATTGGCAGCATCACCATGTAGAGACCAAATAATCTATAGGTAGAACTCATTTAGTGACCAGAATTTGGACCATCAGTTCAGTTGTTAAGTAAAGCAGTCACTAAATGAAATCTTACTTTAGTTTTCCTTTGCTTTACAGAACCACAAAGGCTGTAAATGCCGGGATTGGTTGTAAAGTGACTTTTTCATCATCTGGTAACTACAAACTGTCACTAAACAAGGCACTCATTAATTAAGGTCATAGAACAGCAAATGAGGCACTCACTAAACAAGAACTTCCTGTACACAACTGACTCCTGAGTTTTTGACTGGCAAAAGAATTTCATCTTTTTCTATGATGGGTCATTCTTGCATATATAATCACATGCCATCTACATTTCTTATTTATTTAAGAAATATAGCTGGCATGTCATTATATACTTAAGAATGACTCATCATAAAAAAATGGGACTGTTTGAATAAGTATATATCCAGTTTGTAGTATAAGATCAATTAATTTGCCTGAATGACAATTCAATTTCTATTCAGCTTTGATTTATTCAGTTTTGAGACTATCCCACTCCTCACAAAGGCAATTTATAATAAAAAGGGGAGAAAAAGAAAAAAAATATGTAAAAAAAATTCCCATAACATCTATGGAGATTCTCAGTCATCCAGGTCATAGTTATCCCAAGGGTGCTTTTTCATAAGGCACCTGAACTTTCTTGTTTTTCTTTGAAGACGCTTTGCTTCTGATCCAAGAGCTGAAGAAGCTTCTTGGATGAGAAGCAAAATGTCTTCAAAGAAAAATAAGAAAGTCCAGTTGCCTCATGAAAAACTACTTTTGGGAAATCCCTATAACTTACTGGAAATCTATTTCAGTATTACAAAAAATAAATCAGACATCCTATTCCAGGGAGAACAATCAGGTTTTTAAATATTTCTGGAAAGTCATTAAGATAAGATCTATAAGCAGCTGGGGGAACAAGTAAATTTATTATTATACTGCTTGCTTGTTTACTAAATACCAATTAGCTGAGCCTTGCTCAGACCAGCCTTGATCTGCAGGAGGTTGTGAAGAGGGAACCTGTTGCTGAGATCAGTATTCATAGGATTCCAAGAACAATTACTTTCCTGAGACCAACACCAGGAACATCATCATCTAAGTTGTTCAGATGCAGGAGAATCTATGCTGAAGCAATATATTTTCATGCTGTATCCCTAGTGATTCAGCTTTGGGGAGCAGTTAGTCTGACCTTGAATTCAACAGACAATCTAAAATCAGCAGGTTAGTAAATGCATTGGCAGGATTAGCAGATATAGGACACAGTTCCAGGATGTGCATTTTTCAATAGTACAGAATATCTGTGGCTCAGGGTTGTACTGTGGAGTCCTGGGTGCTCTCTGAGTTTGGTTGTTTGCTTGCATACATTTCATTACCCAACTAGGTAACAAAATCTCTGCAAGCAAACTACCAAGCTCAGAGAGAACCGAGGAATCTATAAATGAATTTTTATTGTGGGTTTGACTTCTTACCTTCGGAAGGCTTTCTCTGCAGTGCTGGTCTTGCTTGACTGTCTGTGGCTGGGAAGCAGGACATCAGTTTCATAGGGATCACCATCTGGATGGACCCTGGGACTCTCCAAGAATTCATCATCATTCCACACCCCAACACTGCCATCCATGGCCTGGTACCGAATCTCAATGGAAACACTGGTCTGAAAGAAGAACAAATCAGAGGCTCTCTGTTATGAACCCCGTCCTTCACAAACAGGTTTTCCCCCTGGGGCAAGGATGGTATTTCCCATGGTATTTCAACAAAACCAGGCAAAACATCGCTGTCCTGCAGAACTTCATGGGCTGAAATGCAGAAAGTATCACTAAGTGGATGTTTTCCTTGACAAGCAGAGGTACCCTATATTATTGGGGAAGTTATAGATCAATTGTTTGAATTCTACTTTTGTTGCATTTATATTGGATTTGTATTGGATTGTACAAGTTACTTATATGACCAAAGCAGCATACAGATAATCCTCAACTTACAAACTTTCTTTTAGTAACGATTTGAAGTTACAATGACACTGAAGAAAGTGACTTATGACTGTTTTTCACACTTTACAGCAGTGGCAGCATCCCCTGGTCCCATGATCAAAATGTGGACACTTGGCAATAGTCTCATGGATGGTGTTCTTGCATTGCTCTATCTGCAAATTGGCCATTTTTCTCTTACTATATCAGCATTTCTCCAGGAATCTCCAGCCTCTCTGGCTGTCAACAGGTCCATTAAATCTTTAAAAAAAATGTTATCCTGAAGGAACTGCTCCCACTGAGCTTTTTCAGAGTGGTAAATGTGGCCAATTATTAGAGGACTAGAAACCGATGGGAAGATGAGTAACAGAAAACAATAACGCCTAACTAATGGCAGCTTCTATCACTAAATGCCAGCAAGAGAAAGTGTAAAAAAAAATATCTTTAGACATCTTTGAGAATAAAGGAGAAAAACAGAGACTCCTTCTCAGAACAAAAGTGAGAACTGCAAGGCAAATTTTGACCCAATTTGGAATAAATAGGGATCTACAACAGAACACTAAAAAGTATCTTGAACCTTGTATGTAGTGAGTCTCACCTATCCAAGCCTCATTAGCTGACAGCCAGACATTAGCATGGGGTGGGGTGGAGTGGGGGGGAGGGAATAATTGGAATGTGAAAAAATGTGGGGAGGGGGATAGAAGCCCAGCTGAGCCACATGAGAAGCTCCAGCCAGCCAAGGTTATTTATGATATGCAGAGCTAGGAACTGAGCACCTGTTTTCTGAACAATATATAAGCACCTGATTGGACATTTGCAGGTAACTGGAGAGGGGAGGGAAGAGAGAACTTTCCTTTGTGTTGTTTGCATGGGAAAACCTCAGATTCAGCTTACTCCTGTAACCATTTAATCTTCAGTAAAGTATATTCTTGGCAAAAGAAATGGCTAAGATTCTTTCTTTGCTAGATGACTAAGTGGGACGGTTGACATGGTGTTTCTCAACCTAGCTGGGGCATTCTGGGAACTGAAGTCCACGCATCTTAAAATTGCCAAGGCTGAAAAAAATATTTATTTCCAAGGTTGACATTTTATGCCTATTGTGTTGGCTCAAACCTTATGGCATTTTTCTTAAGGTTAGGCCTTCCTAAGCATGACAACACCTCTCTTTTGCTATTCAGTGTTCTTCTTTGGTTATAGAGTCATCAGCACTTGCTGCACCACTATAGGGAACAGTTTGATAAAGCACAGCATTTATGTGGCTCAGAGATGGAATGCAGCTGAATCATCTCAACAGATGTCAAAATATAGAGGAATTCCCCTCCCCCTCATGTGGATACTTATTGGAAAAAGCTCAAGGCTCCAAATCACAGCATGACTTCCTTGCAATCATCAGGACCTATAAACTCATGCTGCCTGAGAAGTGAATACAATTCTGTGATCAGCTGCCACATTTACTATTTAGTAAGGTGACCAACTTTTTTACAATGAAAAGGAGGACGCAAATAAATTGAAGAAAAAAATATCGTAAATAAAAGAAACATTTTATTCATTGCAACAATAATGCAGACAACTTGCATGTGCAAAGTTTGCCAGCCGGGTGTTTTGGTGTGCTCAGCAGCAATTCCTATTGGCTTTCGAAAGCCAATAGTGGGAGTAGCACAGCTCATGCAAAAGTTGAAAAAAAAAACCATCAAAAAAAGGTGCCTGAACACCGTTCTGAGCGTTCTATGAGGGGGAAAAAAGCCCTGCAGATTAGTCTTCAAATATTGAAAAGGAGGACATGAAGGGGGACACTTTTTGAGGGAGGACAGAACTTACAAAAGGAGGACTGTCCTCCCTAAAGGAGGACAGTTGGTCACCTTATATTTAGCAACAGAAAATACTGGGAAGCACACACACGCACAAACATATATTGGTAGAAGTAGAGGTAGAGGTAGAGGTAATTCTTGATTTACAACAGTTCATTTAGTTACAATGGCACTGAAAAAAAATGACTTGTGACCATTTTTCACAGTTACAACTTCTGCAGCATCCCTGTGGTCAATGATCAAAATTTAGATGATTGGCAAATGGTTCCTATTTATGACAGTTGCTGCGTCCCAGGGTGATGTGATCACTTTTGCAATCTTCTGACAAGCAAAGTCAATGGGGAAGTCAGATTCACTTAACAACTGGGTTACTAACTTAACAACTGCAGTGATTCACTTAACACCCATGACAAGAAATGTTATAAAATGGGGCAAAATTCATTTAACAAATATCTCACTTAACAACAGAAATTTGAGGCTCAGTTGTGGTTGTAAGTTGAGGACTATCCTATAGGTAAAGGTATAGCATGGCAGATTATAGTCTATTCCTTACAACAAGTCAATTCAACCTCTATCAGCAAGTATTGCGGGCCTGACTGGCAAAAGAAAGCTCAGGATCATATTGGTTGGAAACATGCAGTAGAGGCCTTCATCCTGCAGTGAATAGACAATGGCTAGAATGATGGTGGTGATGATGATGATAGGTCTGTATATATTAGTGTGTGTATGTGTGTGTATAGGTCTTTTGATTTAAAAATGTGGAGAACTTCTGCTAATCTAAAACATTGGCATAGCATTTAAAAACTCAGAAGAACTCACCAATTAAGGAACATTTCATTCATTTTGGCTTCCTTAATAGATTATTTTTATCTATATAATTGACCTTCTGGAGAGAAAAAATGAATCTGAATGTTTAAAACAATATTTTTCTTTTTAAATTGCCTAAGTACTTATGCATATACACTAAGTGCCCAAGGTGAGGTTTTTTGGGATTTGTGTTTTTTTTAATAAAAATAAATTGTACATTAATCAACCTGTTAAAGTGTGAGATGTGATTATTTTAAATTTAAATTGACCAAGTGATGGCAGAACTTCTGAATGGAAGCCAAATTGGTCCTCATCTCTGCTTTGCACCAACAATTGTCACTGATGTCAGCCTGCCTATTGCATATGGGTTAATCTAAATAGAGGTTCATTGGTGTCATATTATTTCTCATTCAGAAGCTTCACTGTCTATGGAGCAAGCAGCTTTTTAATGGGTGATTTGGGACCATGATTTTTTGGTTGCTCTCTGGTCATGTCAATAAAAGCACCAAAGGCTTCCACTGCAATCAAAATAAAAGCTTAAAATTGCAACTCCATTGCAATTCCTCCTCAGGGATACACCAGATATGGATGTGTGTGTGTGTGTGTGATACATTCAGGTTCCAAAATGAGAGAAAGCAATGGAAAAGAAAGTAAAGCAAAAATGTAGTTTTAAATGTGAAACAGGCATAGACAAATCTACGGCTTTGCAACCCCTCCCTAGTCTTTTTCATTTAGAAAAACTGATTAAATATTTTGCAAAATGTTTTTCCACCCTCAGTCTCTATTTATCTCTTTCTCTGGCTAATCCAGACACAGGTCTAATGACCTACAAGAGAAATAGAAAAAAAAAATAGAAGGAAGGTTCCTAACGTGCTCTCCTTTTCTATTTGTGGTTCCCATGGTTACTGAATAAGGTAGTACATTACATGCCTTACCCAAGCATTTCTTTTCTGACATAGGCACTGGGTGATTTTAGCCATGGGTTAAAAAGCTCTGAGCGCTGAAATTGGGTGAATATAAAGTCATGCATGATAAAAGCAATGGTTGAAAACAAAGTATGACCAAAGCAAAAAACAAAAACCCTTGGAGGCAAAGGCAAATTTCACAACACAATTCAGAAAGTAGCAGATTTTTATACTATAGATAGTTCTTGACTTACAACAGTTCCCTTAATGACTGTTTGAATTTACAAAGGCACTGGAAAAAGTGACTTATGACCATTTTTCACATCTACAACCGTTGCAGCCTCCCCATCATTATGTGATCAAAATTCAGGCGCTTGGCAACTGACTCACATTCATGACGGTTGCAGCGTGTCCCAGATCCCCTTTTGCAACCTTCAGATAAGCAAAGTCAATGGGGAAGCCAGATGCACTTAACAACCGTGTTACTAACTTAACAGCTGCAGTGACTCACTTAACAACTGGGATAAGAAAAGTCATAAAATGGGACAAAATTTACTTAACAAACCTCTCACTTAGCAACAGAAATTGTGGGCTCAATTGTGGTCATAAGTCGAGGTCTACCTGTATATCCTGTTGTGTATACTTACTGAAAGAGAAATTGAACATTGATTGAACAGAGAGAGAAAGAGAAAAAGAGTGCACCTTGCACAGTTTTCTAAAAAAAAAAAAAACCAAAAAAAAAAACCCAGCAATCCTCAGATGCTAGTCTTTCATGTTCTCCAATAATTCCATTAAGTTGCACTCTTGAACAGCTAGGGCCTTGCAGAATGGAACTGAACTCTGTGGACTATACAGTCAGAACATGATTCTATAGCTTTTTATTGGGAAAAAAAACACAATTATGAACTTTTTAAACATTTCTTCATTGTATGATGTAAGGAGGAGGTTTAAACGTGAACTTGACTTTCATGTGATCTGTAGTTGGGCAAACACTTTTTAGCAAAGCATATCTTGAAGGGGCTTACCACCATCCACAAGGACTGTTTTGAAATCCCCAGTTATTTTCATATTTGCCTAAAGTCAACTGTGGTTTATTCAATAAGCTTCGGTATGCAACCTGTGACTTGATTTCAGTGGGGAAAGTAGAGGGTGACTCTACTTTGGGTTCAATATAACATGAATGCATAAAGACCAGACCAAACAGAGAAATAAGTAGTAAAGGTGGGTTTATATTATAGCACCTCATTTTTAAAATAACAGAGCCCTGGTGATGCAGTGTTGCAGGCAAACTCTGTCCCTAGCCTGGAGTTCAATCCTGACAGGGCTCAAGGTTGACTAAGCCTTTTATCCTTCTGAGATTGATAAAATGAGGACCCAGATAGTTGGGGGCAATATGCAAATAATGCTGACATTGTAAACAATCCAGAGATTGTGGTAAAGCACTGTGAGGCAATATATAAGCCTAAATGCTATTGCTATAGCTATTAAATTGTCTCTTACCCCTTTCCCATGAACAATGCAGCCTCAGGACAGCCTGTAAGCTTCTATCATCTCTATCCATTTGCAGTGAAAGAAACTATGCAAAATGATGCCTACAATGTAGGCTAGGCTGGATTTTGATCTGGATGCACAACTGCTTTTCTAAGTATAATGGAAACACCATTGTTGGGGTAAAAAAAATAAATCAACTCCGAAGATCATGGACAGAATAAGAATAGCTCCACCTCCTCTTGAGCAACACTATGGTATTTACTTGAATGGACACATTGTTGTCATCGATCAAGGTGTCAGTCACATTCAATTGTCCTTCTTCCACCACTTTCTGCAGGACCATCTGGAATATACCAATGAGTCTGGAAAGCAAGCAGAAAAGACAGTGAGATACCTGGAAGACGAATCTTAGCTAGACAAACTTCTGCATTATCAGGTTCCTGTAGGAAGAAATAGCTAGAAAGAAAAGGAGAGACAGCATAAACCTGCATTTGTGCGATTTCTTAAACTCTATAGCTGGATTACCAAAGTACAACTGCTGTGTTCAGAGAAGATGACATATGCAAATAAAGCATATTATGATTTTACATGATCATCAGTTCACATAATATGCTATACCATATTATCAAAGACCATTTTAACCTAGTCTAGTCTGTTGTGCAAATCCAGCTGAAGGACCTTGGAGTCCTAGTGGACTATGAGCCAGCTGTGTTCAGCAGCAGCCAAAATAGCTAATACAATCCTGGATCTGTAGCTGGCTGGCAAACTGTACTCAATGAGTAGTCCTCAACAGCACTACATCCACATGGAGAGAAGTAAGCAGTGGGGTACCACAACGTTCCATCTTAGGCCCAGTACTCTTCAATATCTTCATAAATGACTTGGATGAGGGAATTAAAGGGAAACTCAGCAAATTTGTAGATGACACTAAACTGGCAGGAGTATCCAACACCCCAGAAAACAAACTCAGGATCCAAAAAGAGGCATAGAATCAAGATCACACAAAGTATTAGTACTGCTTTATAAAACCCTAGTAAGACCACACCTGGAATACTGCAGCCAATTTTGGCCACCATATCACAAAAAAGATGTTGAGAGTTTGGAAAAAAAAATCAGAGAAGAGCAACTAAAATGATCAAAGGCCTGGAGACCAAAACATACAAAAAACGGCTGCAGGATTTGGGTTTGGCTACTCTAAAGAAAAGAAGAAATAGGGGAGACAAGATAGCAGTGTTCCAGTATTTGAGGGGCTGCCACAAAGAAGAGGGGGTCAAATTATTCTCCAAAGCACCAGAGGGCAGGACAAGAAACAATGGTTGGAAACTGATCAGAGAAGCAACCTGGAATTCAGGAGAAACTTCCTGACAGTGAGGACAATTAACCATTGGAACAACTTGCCTCCAGAAATTGTGGGCGCTCCATCACTGGAGATTTTTAAGAAGAGGCTAGACAGTCACCTCCTGCTTGAGCAGGGGGCTGGACTAGAAGACTTCCAAGGTCCCTTCCAGTCTATTCTATTCTATTCTATTCTATTCTATTCTATTCTATTCTATTCTATTCTATTCTATTCTGTTCTGTTCTGTTCTGTTCTAATTCTAATTCTATTTATTTGTTGGTTGCTAAGAGGTGATGCTGACTTGATGGTATATAATCAGTTATTTTCTACCACACTGTACTATTCATCTCCATACAAAGAGGAAAAAGCAGAGGAAAAGCAGAGCATGCATTGAGAATGGTTTACAAATCAAACAGGCTGTGGTATGGAAAGAACCTAGATTAACACAGGAGGATTATCTAATGATCTTTAAAGCATCTATCAATCTGACTCCCATTTGTAAATCCAAAATCTAGTGGTGAAAACTATACATGCCTTACCCCTGAGCACGGAGTTTCTCTGAGGTCCTCTGAATCTTGCCACGTTTGATGGGTTTATTTAAAAATCAGTTAAGTTTAATGATTCCATGTTATCCACCCTTCTATCACTGCATACTAGATATTGCTTTAAAATGTAAAATCAGACAGTTCTGTAACTCTAGAAAGCACACAGTCAAAAATTCTACAGGAAAACCTACAGAGAATAGGAAGGGCAATGGAAATTAAAGCCAACAAAGGAACAATTGACTGGTAAGCATACTAAAGGCTCGTATTCTTTTAAGAAACAGGGATAAGAGGATAAAAAAATTAAAAGGAAAAAAAACTGGTTTTAAGAATTTGTTGGAAAGTGGAAGGGATAGCAATATTCTGCAGTGAAATTCTAGGGATGGGAAGTAAAAGAGTGGGTTTTTTTAAAAAAACAGCTTAATTTTTTTGATAAAACAACAGAGGAGGATATGCAGTTGCTACTACTTTCAAGAAACAGAGAAATATTATTGTTGTCATGATCATCACCATCGTATCCTCTGCAGAAGTTCATTCATCTATCATTTGTATTGGGGAAATTGAGAGGTGACAGCATTTGTTCTGCTTATAGACAGATAAAGTAACATGTAGCCTATTAAAAAATGAACAGCTAATGTTTGCAAGTTTCATTTCACCAGCAGTACTATGAATAATGCAAACACTGTGGTCCCTATTGTCTTGCAAGTAGGCTGACCTGTTTCTGTTTTTTTAAGATACCGTCCATGTCAGCTTATACTATATTTTTGATAAACAATCATCTTTCTTTTTCATTGTTTCCTGCAGCTGGAATTTGATGGTTATTTAGTGGCAGCAGAGTCACAAGATCAAAAAAGGAGAGTTCTGGGCTTACTAGAGAATTGCAGAAACATGGTGTTAGAAAGGCGTATATGGCCTTTTGTAAACCACAATAATAAAAAAGACTCTTGGCTGTTAAGATTGCAACAGACAGGACAATTAGTGAAACTATAAAGGGCTTTATGGCTTAAAATCATTATTTTTAACTGTATCTGAAAACCTTCTGGAAGCCAATGCAATGCCCATAATGTAGATGTTACGTACCTCTGGTTGGTTGTCACCAGGCAATAAGTGGACTGTTATATTTTAATAACAGAATAACAGAGTTGAAAAGGAACTTGGAAGATTACTGTCCAATCTCCTCTTAAAACCTCCAGTGATGGAGCATCCTCAACTTCTGAAGGCAAGCTGTCCATTGATTAATTGTTCCCATAGTCAGAAAAATTCTCATTCTAGGTTGGAATTCTCTTTGATAAGTATCCATCTGTATACAGAATCAGCATATTGCCATCATTATCTGGATCCTCATTTTACTGACTTCAGAAGGAGGGAAGACTGAGTCAACTTTGAGCAAGTCAGGATCAAACTCCAGGCAGTGGAAGGCAGAGTAAGCCTGCAATACTGCATTTTAACCACTCTGCCACCATGGCTGGAAGACTGCTATCATGTTACTCTAGTCTAGTCCTTCTCTTCACTAGACTAAACATACCTAGTTCCTTCGACTTTTTATCATATGTTTTAGCCTTCAGACACCTAATAATTTTTGTTGCTCTTCTTTGCACTGTTTCTAGAGTCTCAACATCTTTTTTGTATTGTGGTGACCAGAATTGGACGCAGTATTGCAAATGCAGTCTTACCAAGGCAGTATATAGCAGTACTAATATTTTACATGATCTTGATCCTATGCCTCTGTTGATGCAGCCTAGGATTGCATTTGCTTTGTTGACAGCTGCAGCTGGCTCCTACTTAAGTAGTTGTCTACCAGGACTCTTACATTTGTCTTACAGTTACCACAGTTGACTCAGACCCCAACATAATCTAAATACTAAGTCAAAGCCTCTACAACATACCAGTGCAGTCATGGTTGAGGCAGATAAGCACAACTGTTTGCATTTTGATGAGGCTTCACTCCAAAACAAAAAGAAAAAATAAGCCTTGAATTCCTATGTGACATTCTTTTGGGTTTTTGAAGAATGCTATCCCTGAAGTCTTATTTCAAGTAGTTAAACTTAACTATTTCTTTCAGACTCTTCATTGAGCAAAGTTTCCTGATCATTTGTGCTGCTCTTCTCAAACCCACTCCCATGTTCCTGAATCTTCCTTCAAATGTGATGCACTCAACTCAGTACTCAAAGTGTTTTTTCATCATCTGTCAAGTCAGCACTCAATTGTTATGTTATCCACTCCCCACTAAATTAGCTCTCTAATCAGAATGTTGTGGAGTACTTTTTTCAAATACTTTGCTGAAGTGAAAACATATTATGTCTAGAAGCATTCCCACAATAATAATCAAAATAGAGCTGGAAGGGACCTTGGAGATTTTCTAGTCCAACCCCCTGCTCAAGCAGGAGTCCCTATAGCATTTCAGACAAGTTGCTGCCCAGTCTCTTCTTAAAAACCTCCAGTGATGAAGCACCCACAACATCTGAAGGCAAGCTGTTCCACTGGTTAATTGTCCTCACTGTTAGGAAATTTCTCCTTAATTCCAGGTTGCTTCTCTCTTTGGTCAGTTTCCAACCATTGTTTCTTGTCCTGCCCTCTGGTGCTTTGGAAAATAAATCGACCCCCTCCTCCTTGTGGCAGCCTCTCAAATACTGGAATACTGCTATCATGTCCCCCCTAGTCCTTCTTTTCTCTAGACTGGTCATTCCCAAATCCTGCAACCGTTCTCCATACGTTTTAGTCTCCAGGTCTTTATTTATCTTAGTTGCTTTTCTTTGCACTTTTTCCAAAGTCTCAACATCTTTTTTGTAACGTGGTGACCAAAACTAGATGCAGCATTCCAGATGTGGCCTTACTAAGGCTTTATAAAGCAGTACTAATCTATTAGGGTACTAAGTGGTACTAATCTATTATAATCTATTAGAGAATTCTTTGATTTTTTAAAAATGATATAAAGTTACACTGGCAATATTTGTTCTTGACAAACTGGAGTTAATATCTAATAATTACCATATTATTTTCAGCATGCTTACAAATCAAATTCTTTATGATTTATTTAGATGCTTAGCGAAGTCAGACTGGATCTTTCTTTTTCCTCTTCTTGAAGACAAAAGACTATTTGCTACGCTATTTTCCAGTCATCTTGCAATTCTATGGGTTTTATCAAAGATAATGCATATGGATTCACTGAGATTATCCTCCTGTCCCCTAGGATGCAGCCAATATAAACCTTTAAACTTATTCAAAGTAAAGAGGTATTTCCTGGCTATATTTTTATCAATTACAAGCTTCACCTTCCTCATCACAATTTCCTGTTGAAGCACATTCTTTTATCCTGGGGAATTCTGAAACAAAATAGAACTGAATACTGTCGCTCCCCCCCCCTTTTTTTGTTAGCATTTTGCAATCTTCACTGAGCAGGTACTACTCTGACTCTTTTTTGTTCTGAACATACTTCAAGAAATCCTTTTCTTACTATTAGTCACTTTTACCAGTCTTCATTCTGAATTCTTGCTTCCCACCTGTTTGTACTCTTTCTTCATTATTTGCATATGAACGCTTTTTTGTTTTCAGTTTTTTACATAACATTGTATTAACTCATCCTCCCCCCCCCAAAAAAAGATAGAAGATATAAGAGTGCCACCTGCTCTGCAAACTAGGCACAATGGACTGAGGTGAGGGCACAAAATCCTTCTACACATAGCTGAAGAACAGTCACCCCCCCCACCTCTCCTGATTTAAAAAAAAACCCAGTAATTTGGATTCTTTGAATTGCTGTCCCACATTGCAAATTAGGAAACTAACTTTACAGAATCAGGCAAATTGCAATTTCTGTCCTTAGCTGAAAAAGGAGAAACAATGCATACTTCAGTGCTCAAATTGAAAACAGATACTGATTTAAGTTGGCCATAAACCGTATGCAAGAACATTTATGTGGAAGGACAGAACAGACCAAAAGACAATCTACTCCAGTGTCTCTTTGTTAAAGGATGCCCTGGGAAGCCTCCAAGCACAACATAATTACAATAATATCCTCCTATTCATGTTCCCTGGTAAATGGTTCTCAGTGGTATTCTGCCATTGATTTTGGAAATAATTTTAATTCTTTAAAAGTGTATTATTATATGTATAACCTACTTTTTCTTTGGAAGTTTAGGGAATATACAGGCAGGGCTCTTTTCATTTTCTCCTTGCAACAGCAACCCTATAAAATAGGGTTGGGCTAAGAAATAATGAATGGGGAAAGGTTCTCTAGGGATCTCCAAGATCAAATGAAAAGCCATGAATTTGGTTCCTGAATCTCAGTCATACCCTTGTTATTTTGCCCTTCTGGCTCTCAACCATACTGGATATGTGGGGTCCTTGGTGTTTTCTGAGCTTGGTGGTTTTTTTGCAGATGTTTCATTACCAGTCTAGGTAACATCAGCGCTGGATATATCACCACATGATCAACACTGTACATATAGCCACTAGAAATAATAGCAACTGACAGACATCTCCTCCTCCATTAATCTAACATTCTTTTACAATGATCATGTGACAATAAATTCTTTGGTTCTGTTATGTTCTGTGTGAAGGATTTCTTCTGTGAGTCCTAAATAAGCTTTGCTGGATAAGGCTGAAGATCTGATAGAGCATTATGTCATTTCCATAAGTATCCAGCCAGTTGTTTTGAAAAAAAAAACAAAAACAAAGAAACACACACACACCCCAGCAGAAATAACAGACCATGCTGGACAAAATCAATTTCCTGCTATTTCTTCTACATCAATTATTTTCCAGAAATGTACTTCCTCTGGCTCTGATGGTTTTGTTTAATTTTCTTTTATGATTAAGAGATGTAAATAGACGTATTTTTCCTCCTGAATTTGTATTTTAATAGCAATAGCATTTGGCCTTATATGTCTGCCCATAATGCTTCATAGCACTCTCTGGATGGTTTATAATAGAAGCATTTTTGCATATTGCCCCCAACTGGGTCCTCATTTTGCCAACCTCAGAAGGATGGAAGGCTGAGTCAACCTTGGACCCAATCAGGATAGAGTTAGCCTGCAATGCTGCAGTTTTAACCATTGTGCCACCAAGGCTCAGTAAACAAGCCCAGTAAAGTAGAGCAGGAGAGATAAAAGCATGAATCTATATACAGATTATAGTTCTCCAGTTCCATAAAGTAGAGAGGGAGGTCTTGCCTTGTTGGTTAAGGCAGGAACTGTTTGCACCAGGCCAGCTAATTTGTAGTATTAATGGAGTGTACATGCCACCATTTTAGGACCTGTAAATATCGGTCTCAGATCTGAGCCAGGGCAGTTTCTCACAAGGAAATTTCTAAACTTTAAGACATTAGATGAAGTTCCTAATTCAAACTCCGTGTTTCAGTGAAAGGAAACCATATATCTTGGATTTGCTTATTCATCATAGAAAGGAAATGTACTTTAGGTATAAGCCTGTCCCAGCAGCAGTTCTTTCACTGTTATTTCTCACTTTTCTCTTATATGCATAAGAGGGAACTAACTCTTATATGCATAAGAGGGAACTAAGAACTTTTTAATGTCCTTCATGTCCTTTTGCCTCATTGCCAATCTGATGATTTTGAGAAACCCAAAAACAAAAGTCATGATTTCCACCCTAAAAACATTCCTCCTCCTCCTCCTCCTCCTCCTCCTCCTCCTCCTCCTCCTCCTCCTCCTCCTCCTCCACCCTCTCCTCCTCCTCCTCCTCCTCTTGGCAAGATTTTTCAGAAGAAAATCTTCTGCCATTGCCTTGGTCCTAATTATAGTCACTAAAAGGAGATCATATAACACAGCATGTTCCTAAATCACTGCCACTGGATGTACATACCTGCTTGATTTAGCTGGGTACCTGGGATGACCTTCATATCTTGGGTGACCCTACTGGCAGTGTATATTCTTGGTATATATTCCTGATGTTCTTTGTTTATCCCTTCCATCATTATGAGGAAATATAGCAGGATTTGGGGTTGGGGGAAAAGTATCAGGAGAGTAGTATAAATTCAACATACAGACTGAACATCTATAAAGTTTAATCTTAAAAGATATTAAAATATTTACTCTTTCATTCTGTCTTTCTTTACAGAAGGTTTCCCTTCTCCTCAGAGATTTGTTTTGTAAAATTACAGTTCTACTCTACATTTAGTCAGGAATCAAAAAGCACATAGACTTTATATTGTTGATCTTAAATATTAATATGTCCTTTACAGTTCCTTTTTTTGGGGAGGCTGCACTGAAAAGCTATATCTAACAAATTCAAGGAGACTATGCTGGGAAAAGGTATGGCAGATGTGAATATAATAAGAAAGTAGAATTAGCTGCATAGAATTGTGTGAAGGCAGCATACAAATTCTTGTAAATATATAAATATGTATTTTGAATTTTAAATTTCAGATATTTACAGAAAGTACAAAAATAACTTTTTATTTTTTTAAGTGCATGTCACTCTATAAGACAGAATTTTCCCAGTAGCATATTGGACACCTTCCGACCTGAGGGGCTCATCTTCCAGTGTCATATCTTTTTTCCTTTTAGTACTGTCCATGGGGTTTTCATGGCAAAGATACTTGGAGTGGTTTGCCATTTCCTTCTCCAGTGGATCACATTTTGTCAGAACTCTCTGCTATAACCTGTCCGTCTTGGGTGGCCCTGCACGGCATAGCTTATAGCTTCATTGAGTTACACAAGCCCCTTCGCCACGACAAGGCAGTAATCCATAAAGGGGTTTCCCTGTGTAGTTTACAACAAAAATGTGTTAATGTGAGGAGAGTAATAGATTATTTTTTAGTATAAAAATGTAGACTGACACGGGAAGAGTGAGCTGGAATAGGATGGTCATTTGGGGATTTTACTGCTGCTTTTATGTAATATTATTGAGAGTCTTTCCCCATTAAATGCTGTTTACCTTGATAGAACTATTTTTTTTTCTTTTAATGAACCTGTAATCCCTTGCATCAGGGTGGAGTCAGGGCAACTGAACAGAGCTTGAGCGTTTCTAAGCTGGATACCCTTCCTGATACCTATGCAGGGTTTGCAGCAGACAATAACTCATTGCGCCCAAAGAGAGAAATATCTACCGCTACCTTGGATTAAACTCACAGCTTCCTGATTGTTAGGTGAGAGCTCCACCTCCAGGCCAATATGAAATCTGCTGCCCAACTGCAGTTCTGCATCTACTCCATCCTACATCTGAACCCTTATTGTGAAGTTCAAATTTGACTTCCTTCCAACCTAACAGGGAACAAATCCTTTTATAGATCTTGTTATTGCCATTGGAAGCTGTTGACTTTATGAGAAAATAATATACTTTAATACTAGTTCAGCTAAGAAGGTAAGCCTGGATGAGATCAAGGCAATGTCCAAGGTTGAGAGGGTAGAAAAAAAAAAAACACATTTCCAGAACATATTTGTATCATGATTAGGTTCAAGTGAAGAAAAATGCAGTGATGAATGTATGTGGCTCCAAGGATTAAGATTCCACAAAGACTACTTCATATTAAAGAAGGAAAAAAACATCCTACTTCCACCACTCATCAGTGTCTGATATCTGCTGTACTAGAGCTATGCTTTTGGGGGGGGAACTGAGTAATAGTTTACTTTGCATTTTCATTAGGAAATCACAATTACTGTCCAGATTCATAGGATCCAATATTGTCTTATGAGGGTTTTTTTGAAAGGAAAACATTGTACCCTAGGCCTAGGGCATGAAATTGTGACTTGAAATACAATACTCTAACAGGGTGTATTGTCCCGTTCCAGTCTTGATGAGGACCCCAAAGGCACAACAAAAGAAGACAGGTTATTACCAGTAGTCCTCGACTTACAACAGTTCACTTAGTGATGGTTCAAAGTTACAAAGTCACTGAAAAAAGTGCCTTGTGACCGTTGCAGGATCCCCATGGCCACGTGATCAAATTTTGGATACTATGAATTTCTGCCAAAGCTGATGTTGAGGTGCAGCCAATTTTTCTCTGAAATCCACTGAGTTTATGCAACATAAAAATATTGCACAGGATGGGCCTGCTATTACTGATCTATGGATTTAACAAAATCATTACTCTGGGAACATTTCTAGTTAACATTTTAACCTCGGTACAATCTCCTACCCACATCCCCATTTCACACTAGCTTCTTGTGACCAAAGATTATTTAAGCTTATGTTTTCCTCTATTACTGTATTAATCGTCATGCACTAGATGGCTTACACCAGAGGATGGATTGTTTTAATTAAGTTTGCTTTCCAGCCATTACAACTATAGGGAATTCTGATGAGGCTGAAAAGCGTGTTTGTCTGCTGTTTGGCTCATAGCAGGAAGGGTCAAATTCCTTGAAGAAGAAAATTTTTTTGCTGTGCCATCAGTTCAACAAGAAAAGCTTAGCATATTTTTTGAGGGAGGCAATATCTTTCCCAAATATGATCTATGATCATTTCTACCACCAATGATTTAATAATAATAATAATAGTAATAATAATAATGTTGGAAGGGACCTTGGAGGTCATCTAGTCCAACCCCCTGCTCAGGCAGGAAACCCTATACCATTTCAGACAAATGGCTGTCCAGTCTCTTCTTAAAAACTTCCAGTGTTGGAGCATTCACCACTTCTGGAGGCAAGTTGTTCCATTGGTTAATAGAAAACAATGTTGCATCCTCAAAAAGTGTGCAATACCATGCTATCTTCACTGTTAAAAAGTTAAAGAAAAGGGGATTGAAAACTAAAAATCCTTTGCTATCTTAAAAATAAGAGTACATTTCCTCATAATTCACCATCCATGGTCTCTTTTTATGACACAGCAGCCACATAAATGTGTTTAAAATAAATAATTCAATAAAATCTTACTCTCCAAACTCTTCTTGAGCAACTTTTCTCATACTTCTCATTTCTTTCTTCCCTGCCCATCATTCACTTGTGTATACAAAACATGGGCACTCCACTCCCATAACAGTCGAACCCTAAATCCAGGCTAATAAAACACAGCATGAAGACAATTTTGGGGAGGATGAATTGTGTTAGTCTCACTGATTCTGAAGAGCATTTTTCCTGATGGGGTTTCTCCCAATTCAACAATCCCAAAGTGCTTTTAAAGCGTGAGATCTTTAGTAGAAAGTCCTGTGTATGGCATGTCCTTGGATGGATTTTTGCAAACCAATGTAGTTGGGAGCTTTTGAAGGTCCTTATTTACGAAGTAAGACTTCTTATGTCACATCTGGGGAATATCTATTATGTCATTCATAATACAGAGTCATCTCGTGAATTGTAAAGAAAGGCCAAATAGAAGTGCTAAAATATATAATTTCATCAGAATAAAATTCTGGAATAAATTACATTTAAAAGAACAAGCAAAATTCCTTTCAACCAATATTGATTGGCTTAATTTGTCCTGCCTGCCAACAGTTCTTCAAGGTCTGGAGTTCTTTGCAAGCAAATTTGGAAGGAAGGTCTTCAGGGCTTCACAAATTAAAGCACAGATGATGAGAGATGAATGCCTTCATGGAGTCAGCCTCACGCTTTTCCAAACTCAGTTCCTTCTGTTTTGTATTTATGAGCAGAGTTAGCAGCTTTTATTTATTTTTGTTCAAAAAGTTCCCAGGATGGCTGCCATCAATAAAAACAACCTGTTGAAAATTAAGCTCCAGAATGACTTGAAAAAGACTTGGGGGAAATAAAAATGTTTTTGCTTGATGTTAAAAAAATACAGTATGTATTCACACCAAAAGAGATGGGGTAAAGAGCATTCATTATCCAGGATGCTACTATTGAAAAGTGGTCATAGCTCCTCATCTAACAAGAAGATAGAAGCACTCATAGGATGGCTCCTGATAATGTCCTCGAGACTCCTTTAGATTACAACCACCAGCTCAAGAAGACTCACCATCTGAAACAGAAAAACCTCAGACACCATGCCCATTTTTTGGCACCAACTTGAAAATTCAGAGCAAATTCAGAGAAGGGCAGCTAGGAGATCAGTTATAGAGTGAATTCTTATGGAGCAGTTAAGCATAAATATAGTTCATACTGTGCCACTTAGTGGCCTGACTAGTTCAGGTTTTTTCCCCACAACTTTATTTAGAATATCCTAACACAGAGGACTGCTGTAGAAAGTGAGCATAGCAAGTTATGAAACTATTAAAGGAGATGGGTATGTTTAGATATCTAAGGGGGTTAGGTTAGCACTGTCCAAATACCCTGATACTCTGGTGACAGTAATGCATCCCTGATAACTTGGCAACCTACTGTAATATTTATTGTAATATCTTCTGGTTGGCCTTTCTTTGAAGAAGACATGGAAGCTAGGGCTGATACAACATCCAGTCTGCTACTCGACAAATAATCCTTGCTTTGAGGGTGCCATGCTGGTTGCTGGTCTAATTCCAGGTCCAATTCAGCAAGTTTAAGACGTATGGACTTTAATTCCCAGATGCCAGCTGGGGAATTCTGGGAGTTGATGTTCACACATCTTAAACTTGCTGAAGTTAGGAAACACTGGTTTATGGTCTCCTTTTGATCTGAGAGGCCCTAAATACTGTCTTGTTCCAGGTAACCTTTGGGTTCTAGGAAACAAGAAGCACAAAGTATAATTTTTGTTATTACTATAATGATTTTCATGCAATTAATTAGTACTAGATTATGTTGAGATAGTCTGCTTTGCTTTGCTTGCATACACTGCTCAGAGTCAGTCAGATTAGGGTGGTTTAAAAATATGGTTAAATAAATAAACGAGGCTTGGTTTCTCTTGTTCCAAAGCATAGGACATGGAAAATCAATTTAAATTAAAAGAAGGCAAATACTGAACAAATGGCAGGAAAAACCCAATACTAAGAGCAGTTTGATCATGACCCAAAAACAGAGTTGGGTTTGTCACTTGGGGATGCTCTAATTTGCATTTCTATACTGAGCAGCAGACTCAGTGGCCTAAATTATTTATTTTTAAAAGAAGTATTGGAATTTATATGCAGTTCAGTTCCAAAGATGTTCTATGTGGTTCACAGGTAATACAAAAATGAAAAATAACACCCCCAAAGCTAATAATAATGGGAAACCTTCCTATCTATCTAAAGGAGAGAGAAAAGAACATAATGTTGATCACCTATACAGAGAGAGAACCTGCTGTACTATCAACTCCAACTTATATTATTCTAAGGACCCCCATTTCAAGTGGGAAGAAGCTCTGGGCATCCTCAATCTCATCTCTTTTCCCCACTTTTTCACTCCTTCTTGCACCCATGGCTCACTTATTTAGAGCAACTGGTTACCTCTGCCTCCAGGCTGCAAGACAGCACCATCCTCATATGGGTACCCAGGGGAGCAAGAGACAGAACTATCTTTTGTGTCAAGCTATAATCACATCACATACATCCTCAAAATATCTATGAGCTGGCCAACCAGCTGTGACAGCCTTGCCAATAAAATACTAACTCTACTTTTATTGTAAGGTTACTTTAACAGGATGTTGCAAATTTTAAAGTACATCTCTCCCCCTACCGCCTTTACAGTCCAAGAATTAGGGAGGGCCCATTTTGAGACATCTGCTATGCCTATATGTGGACTCAGCTGCCCATTGTCTGAACATTGTCTAGTATATATTCATCTGTCCACCTATTCCCCAAAGTCATTCCTACATACCATTACAAGCTGCATGTTTTAAGAACTCATAAGGCTACTACTCTGGGTAAGGGCTAGGAAAGCAATAGGTGGGCATTTGACTCCTATTCATCCTTTGTCCCTTTTTGCTGTCAATGCAGCTGCTTTATTTCATTTAACAGCTGAAGCTACAAAGAATAAAACCAGCATTTCCAATTAAGAGTACAGCAAGTAAAAGTAGTCAGAGTATTGATATACATCCATTTGCATTCTTCAGTCAGCAATTTTCAGACTGTCCGGAACAATTTAAAGTTTCCGGGACATTTCTAAAAACAATCATTTAAAACAGATGGCACAAACCCACCAGCACAAGAACCCTTGTTGGTACTTCTTTCAATTGCCGCAGTAAATTTGACATCTGATTTTTATATTAACTGGTTTCCAACAAATCAGAAGCTCCACAGTTCTTTAGAGGCATTAAGACAGGTGCTTTGCATAAACAAGATCTCTTTTTTTAATTGAAGTTTTAAGAGCAATATAAAATTGTTTCAGGGAAAATGCACTGGGATTTTTTAGTGTTGCATAGCTGCATTCAAGAGAAAAGAAAGCAGTGTCTTTGTGTCTTTAGGAAAAATGAGATTCACACTTCCAGCCTACTCTTGATGCTGTTTAGCAATTTGCAGATGCTTAATATGCAATCATTTCCCTCCCCCACAAGCAACATTTACTTCCACACTACAGTCCTGTATTCTGGCACATCATTGCTTTTCATTGCTGCTCTTCAATCAGCTGGAATTAGAAACAAAAAAATAGATCGTCACTCTGTACTACACTTGATATGGCAGTTTATTATTTTTCAATGCCTCTTCCTGAAGCCAAGTTTCTTTGTGGAATGTCTGTCTTTCTGATGTGTGTGGTCATCACTAATCTTACAGGTGAATTATCAGTTTTTTTATGTCAGGAGTGTAGTGGATGAAAAGCAACAGAAATAATCTAGCAACTGAGATCAACAGGGTAGATGAACACACATAAGTGAAAGCGATATTGGAAGTTTGCTTATATATTTTAAAGTCTGCTTTAGAAATACACATTTCTAAAGAAAGTTGAGGCATCAAATATTTGGCACAGAATTTTTATTCACCATATCAAAACATATTTCTGTTTGACTGACCTGACTCCTCCTTAGAAGCCTGAAGTGAACTATCGTGGAACAGGTAGAAAGAGACAACCCAAGTATGAGGCCAACACCTAAATTTAGTACATGCAGGTTATGCAATTACTATGCATGAATGATCTCTCTAGATCAGTTTCTCAACTTTGGCAACTTTATGATGTGTGGATTTCAACTCCCAGAATTCCCCAGACAGACAGATATGGGCTAGGAATTCTGGGAGTTGAAGCCCACACATCTTAAAATTGCCAAGGTTGAGAAACACGGCTCTAGATACTTGCGCATGATCACTCATATAGCAGAGTCATCTCAGATAATGTACCTGCATTAGCTACAAAACCAAGATCTCTCCTGGTTTTGTTCAACTTCTTCCCGCCTGGAGCTGGTCCTAATGCTGCTTCTGTCAAAATTCCATTGTAGGTTTCAGTACATTTTCTAGCTGACAAACGCCAAACCCTTTTACTGGAACTCTCAATGATTCTGTTATCTTTTAGCAGCCTAAATTAGAGCACTGATGTCAATTCTGATTTACCATTTTTCAGCTGATCCTACGTAATCTTTTCTCAGCAATTTTATGGCATCACTCTTCTGCATCCAGCAGATATTCCCAGTCAGCCTCCATTCAGTTTAAACTACCTTTATATTGTACTAGAAATATTAATTTATGCATAAGCAATGAATATAGATATTGAGGTAATCATGATTAAGGGATACCTGCAAATTTCAAATGTTAGCATGAACCAAATAATTATGTAGACTTCAATGGACATGATATTAATGATTCACCGTGAAAACTGACTTTCATCTTACATGAAATCATACTTGGTAAAGGGTTTTTTTCAGTACAGGAAAGTGCTAGTACACAAGGTACAAGTCGCTGTTTCCTTGGCATGACTTTCCTTTTTAAGCAACCAAGAGTGTTTGTGGGGGGGGGGAACAAAATTATGCAACAATATCACTTTCCCTGTCTTCCTTGAGATGGGCAACCTGGTTATGTCTGCAGGTTAAAAGTTTAGGAAAGTTTTGCCCTCTTAGGCCCAGTACCTGGCTGGAGTAAAATGTGATCATATTGCTATCTAATTAACCATAAGCTACTCAGTGTCCAGGGAAGGAATATAAAGGCTCCATCACAAAGCTGTATAATGAAAAGTCAGAGGGGGCTGCATCAATAATTCATCCCAAGTCAGCATTGAGTGTCATTCCTTTATCTCTGGCTCCTTCTGGTAAGCAGATAGCCCTTATCAAACAACTTCTATGCAGCACGATACACCCATCCGTGCTCTGGCGCAAAAGACAGTGGACGAAATGGAATGTGTTTCTTGCATCTTTATGTGAAAAAGTAATTTCTCATATCTCATTTTGACTTTATCAGCTATGATTCTTTCCTAGGGAGAAAATTAATAACTTACAAACCCCAGTAAAAAAAGTGCATAAACACTTTTGGAGCAAGATATCTGCTCCTAAAGAACATTTGGAGGAGTACCTAATTCTATTTCTTATGATTTACGTCAGTGCAAATGCAGTTTTCAATGCTCTTGTGGCTTTAAAAGCACGAGTGTCATCTGGAGTGTTGAACTACACAGGAGAACAGTAAAGTTCACTTATAGGGTGGCTTTTTATAACACAATAAACTGGGTTATTAAATTAAACCATTTTCTTGGCTTGTACAGCATATTAAATATTTAATGAGATGGGTTTTAAACAATGCACTAACTGAAAAAAAAAACCTAATCAAATTTGAAACTAGTCAAATTTGGCATATTGTATGAATAATGACCAGATCTTTCATTGATGTAATGCAGCATTTCAGTATTTCTTTTTTATCTGCTTAGTTGGGAGGTGAGAGAGTTGGGGGAAAAGTAGCTTTTGAAAATTCTTGCATATATTTATATTTGCTACCATCATTCTGTAAACACTATGTAAGATTTGGATCTCTCTTCTGCCCAGTGTCTGACATATTTAATCCCATATACATTTTTTTTTATACTTCAACACATCAACAAACATTAGGGAATGTTTGATAGTCTGGTTCTGGTAATTAAAGCTGCAAGACGTGGGCTGCAAAAATTAGGATGATCACCAGGTTGCAGCAAAGAGATGCAGACAATTCTCTTTCCTGTCATTGAGTTATTGGTTGGATTTTTGCAACTCACATGTGGCACCCCCACAGTGTTAGAAAATAAAATACTATAGCTATATTTTATGGTAAAAATGGTATCTTGTATTTCTAGAAAAAAAATTATCTTGCCAGGCTCCCAGCTGGAGTCACAGGGGACATTATTTCTGGACTGACATACATTGCTGAAGTGTGGGTTTGAACTCTAAATTAGCTTTGAAGTGCACTTGGCCTTTGAAGAGAAGCTTCTAATCAGCAATTCTTTTCCATCTGCACAGCGTTCCCATCTAGCATTTGTCTGTTCACCAGTGCACATACTTTGTGAGATGGTTTATTTCCAAGATTTAGCCTAAGATTTAAAAGCAGGGAATCTTTTGAATTCTATCAACATGATGCTTAAAAAAAAAAGAGTCCAGCACTGTGCACTTTAACAGGCTGAAAATGGAATATAGGAGATAAGAACAAGTTTCAACCAGACCAGGAGACCAAAATTGCTGTGGTGAAACAGATAGGTGTCACATACAGATGGATGTCAAAAACGGAAGTTTCTTAACAGGCACAATATGCCATAATACATATAGCCCTCACTTTAGCTACCCGCAAGCCAAGATGTCTATCAATTTTTCATTGTATGAGATTGCCAAACAATTGGGTGATTTTGGAACACATGAGGTATCAGCAAATGCTTAAAACTATGGAAATAATGCCTGATTCATTTTTTGAAGCTAGAGGAGCAGGGCTTTTATTGTCATAGAACGCCCAGAACGGAGTTTCGGCACCTTTTTTGGATGGAACCTTGTAGGATAGGCAAGGCGGGTTGTATGACGTGTGTGAGTTCTGGCACCTTTTTTTTTTTTTTTTTACAAAAAAAGCACTATAGAAGAGAATTGAGAATGCAAGTTTTCCGCCCTTTTGTATGACTACAGTACCCTGTTCTTCCTTCCTTCTAATGTTATTTATAAAAATCCAAAATATTACAACAAGCATGTGCAAAACTTTCTCGTGTATGCAAATGGATACAGTATCTTAAGGAATATACCCATCCTAAATCAATAAGCTTATAAGAGAACAGCCTATAGGCACAGTAAGATCAGTGGTAAAATAATAAAACAAAAAGCACTCTGAATTATGTACTGTTTAATAGCTACTGATAAAGGAAGTCTTTTTACCCATTGTTCTTTTATATTACTAATATGATTTTAACTAGCAATTTTTATAATTTAAAATAAAATAACTGTAATGGTAGATGGCATCTTATACCAAGCGAGACCTCTGACTGTCCAACTTGGAATTGTTAGGTTGCAGTCTGTGCTGCTTCAAGTAATTTCACCTCTCATTTTATTGGCTCAACTATAACCCATTGATAAAATTCATGCTCAGTATACATGCAGAAAGTCTCAGGATTCAACTCTTCAACCCATTATATCACAGGTTAAAAGAACCAAGCAGTAATGAATATGGAAACCTTTTCTACTTTGAAAACCACTACCACTGAGTTGATTGGTATACATATAAAATGCTAGCATTTATACTATGCAGTTAACTTGGAGATCTGAGAAGATGGAACCTAACACTTAACAACAAGCAAGGTATATACTATACCATTGAAATATCAGTTCTTAATGTCTCAACTAAAAAAAAGAAACTTTAGATCAGGAGGTATCACTCCCAGAAGTCTTCAAGTCCTTCATGTTTTAAATAAATTTTGGGAACAGGGTGATATTGCATGGTCCCATTAAAGCTACAGACTCTTTGTGTCAGCATAATCCCTGCTGTGCAAGCTCATATTTAACCAAGTTTAATAATATGTGTCTTTTGTTGTAGACTGAGGCTTTAAATATAATTATACCCTTGTCACAGTCCTTAAAGGATTCAATTTGGCAGTTTCGATTCATTTTCTAGAACTGCTTGAATTCAAATTAAGAAATAAGTTAGAAGTAGACTTGGAACTACCTGGATAAATACCCTGTTGAAATTCAATAAGGTTCTACATTTAGGCAAGAAAAATCAAATGCACAGGTACAGAATAGGTGGTCCCTGGTTCAATAGTAGTAACTGTGAGGGGGATCTTGGAGTCCTAGTGGACAATCACTTAAATATGAGCCAGCAGAGTGCTGCAGCTAAAAAAGCCAATGCAGTCCTAGGCTGCATTAACAGAGGGATAGAATCAAGATCACACAAAGTGGTAATACCCCTTTATAATGCCTTGATAAGGCCACACTAGGAATATTGCATCCAGTTTTAATTGCCACAATATAAAAAAGTTGTTGATACTCTAGAAAGAGTACAGAGAAGAACAACAAAGATGATTAGGGGGCTGAAGGCTAAAACATATGAAGAATGGTCGCAGGAATTGGGTATCTCTAGTTTAATGAAAAGAAGGACTAGGGGTGATATTAAAGCAGTGTTCCAATATCTAAGGGGATGTCACAAAGAAGAGGATGTCAAGACAGGACAAGAAGCAGTGGATAGAAACTAATTGAGGAGATAAGCAACCTAGAATTAGGAAAAAATTCCTGAAGTTAGAACAATTATTCAGTGGAATGACTTTTCTCCAGACATTGTGGGTGTTCTAACATGGAGGTTTTTAAGAAGAGATTGGACAACCATTTTCCTGAAATGGTATGGGGTTTCCTGATTGTGCAGGGGGTTGGACTAGAAGACTCCAAGGTCCCTTCCAATTCTGTTATGTACATAACTGATAAGTTATTCTGATGTGTTACCCATGGAGTTTCCAAAAGCTTTACAGCCAAATTGCATTAACAGTGTAATTCAGGTTAAAATGTCTAGTGCTGTTGGTGAAATAGTATTGTTCCAAGGTTACACAATTAACCTTGCTCTAACCAAATCTCCTGCATGTTTCACCACCTGGTGCTATATTAGAAATCTTGTGCATATCTGTGGAAAACTGGTCAAATTCACCATCACATTTATTTAATATGTGTTCTTAAATAATCATTTTGTTTAAACAAGTTGTTATTAGATTTGCACCAGGGACCGGTTCTGTGGAGAAAGGGCCCAGGATCACTTCCCACCTCTACCTGTACAGCCTTAAAAGTTACCTCCAGTTACGCCTGCTGAAAAATAGTGGCACAATTTTTGATATTGAGACTGGAAAAACATTTTACTGTAAGCCTAGTAAAGGCCTAAGATAGGTTTTACAAACCCATTGATAGCCTTGCTAAGTTTTTCAGCTATTAGAAGGTGCCAATCCTTATTATATATACTCAGATACTATTCGTCAGGGATGGTACACTCTGCATAAGACAGGATAAAGTAGCTGCTTAAGCAGCAAATATTGAAATATAGGAAATGGGTAGTGACATGCTGGAAGACAACAGCAATAGCAATAGTACTTAGACTTACATACCGCTTCACAGTACTTTACAGTCTTCTCTAAGCAGTTTACAGAGTCAGCATGTTGCCCCCAGCAATCTGGCTCCTCATTTTACCAACCTCGGAAGGGTAGAAGGCTGAGTCAACCTTGAGCCAGTCAAAATCGAACTGCTGGCAGTTGGCAGAATTAGCCTGCAATAGTGCATTCTAACCACTCACCACACATAATGCATTTGTGCCACACCAGGTCTCTGGGCTCTCTCAGTATAGCAAAACTTTTATTATGCCATAGCTCAAGATCTATATACAAATATCTTCCTACTTCTCTTAAAGAAGGATGTTGTAAAATAAATAGACTTAATATATATGGATACAAAATGCTGAAAATATCAGAATGGCTGTGGAAATGCTATCTTCCATCAATCATTTTCCTAAGGCAAAAAAAGGCAGTTCTAGTTGGCATTGTGCATCACTTACCTGTTGGAGAAGACCTTGCTGTAGTTAAACACCTGAATCTCCAGCATCTCATTGACATCAATGCTGCTTGCAATGGGCCATCGGAATGTCTACAAAAATATTGAGAGACAACAAGAAGACAATTGGCATGCTAAGACACATTTCTCAGATATTCAAGGTACCTATTTCTGCCCTGAGCTTCCTCAACACCATGTCTGTGTTGCTCTTCTATAAAAGTACAGATTTTAATTTTAATTATCAAGAGAAATGGCTCAAAAATTCAAGTAGCACTCAATGCTTTAGGATTTCTTTTTCCCAGGAAAGATCTCATGGGAGTTTTTCAAAATAAAAACAAAATGTTTGGGTTTGCCTGGAAGTCACATAATCTTTATCAGAGATGATGAATACCCATCACTGAGAAGAACCCTATGCTTTTTTGAATTGTCAACATGCTGGACCCTTATCCTGGACCTGGGAGACTTCAATGGTATATAGATAAAATATATGAGGCTGAATTTATTGAGGTTTTAGTTTTTAAATATCTCAGTTTTTTTACATATATTTTTGTTAAGACTATAATTAGTCTTAGTAGATGTTGGTGGCGCAGCAGTTAGAGTACAGTACTGCAGGCCACTTTAGCTGACTGTGTTCAGCAGGTCAGCAGTTCAAATCTCACCGGCTCAAGGTTGACTCAGCCTTCCATCCTTCCGTGGTAGGTAAAATGAGGACCCAGATTGTTGGGGGAAATGTAAATATATATATATACATTGCTTACTGGTGTACACCGCTTAGAGAGTGCTTGCACTTAAAGCGGTATATAAGTCTCATAAATAAATAAATAAATGTTTTTGTTTGGTTGGTTGTTTAATTGTCACGTATGTTAGAAACTTGCCTGTGGAATTCCTTAAAGCATTTAATTATCTGGTGGGAGAAAAAATGATAGACTACATGGATTGCTCTTACAGTTTTTTCAGCATGCCAGACACTGACTGACAGTTTTCTTGACATCAACTTTGCTTTCTACTCACAGAGCATTTCAGTTACAGTGAAGAGAAGGGCAGTGTGCTCTTTCTTTTCAGGGTGTAAAGAATGCACTGGATCCATTCAAGAGTTCAGCGCATGTGTATTAACTTTTAAAATACATTTTTAAACAGAGTCTTTTCAAGAGAAGCAGCATGTCATCAATTAACAAATAAAGAATATATAATAATTATAATTATTGCAGAAGAGAAGGTTGAGGATTGTTAGCTGTCTTCAAATACCTGTCATATTGTAGACTTATTCTTGAACTTATTCTAATTTCCTCCAGAGCCTAAGACTAAAACTAATGGGATGAAATTTCAGGACTGTAGATCAGATACTAGGAAGAACAGTTAAGAGCTGTCTGTTAGTGGAATAGTTACCTCATGGAATGGTTTCTTCCATTTTGCTGGAGATTTTAAATAGAGACTGGAAAGTCATCTATTAGGAATGGTGTAGTCGTGAATCCTGCAGTGTGAAGGGAATTGAACACGATGACCACTTTCAATTCTATGATTCTATATGACTTCAGGTGAGTCCTCATAAATTTGAAGACAAATAAAATATCCTGGATATCGTTTCCTGGCTTATTCAGCTTTTTATATGGTTTGATTTATTATTATATTTTACAATACCTTTCTAATAAAAATGTCAATGGTGTTTTGAAGCAGATAATTAAAAGACAACAAGACTATAAACCAATAAATAAGCAAGGTTAAAAACAAAGCCAGAAACAATCACATCAAAATGAATGTTCATCACAATGTAAGAGGTTGGGTGCTGTGAAGGCAATCATATTGGGACCAGGTGCAACTTTCCAGGAAAATGGTTTTATTAACAGGATATAGAAGCCCTTCTCCTTGTTAATATTGACCTTGCTCAGATGAGAAAGGTATCCAAAAGGCTTCCATATAAGGTCTTAATTCTGTCTCTTCTTGACCAAGCAGTCCTTTTTAACCTCTGTCTGATGGCTGGGGATGAGAGCACTGAAGTTTGATCCATTTGGACAGCATCTTGTTAGAGACTGCTATCTATCTGAGTGTATGGCTAGGTGCAATGATGTGGGAGGAGATGCTCATTTTGGAGAACAAGGATAACCTATCTGATTGAGGGGTTCATAAATACCTATATGGACTTTCAGAACCCAGTAGATCTATAGCCTGCAGAATGTTACAATCTTGTATTTGGATTATTTGTCATGAAGAGGCTCTTTGGCCTTTCAACCACCCTTTAATGAACTATTTGCACTTTTCTCTTTCATCACACAGGTATTTACTATGAGTGTGTTGACTGTTAAATCACACTGGACAAAATGAAAGTAGAAAGAGAGAGAGAGGTAGCCTCAGAAGAATATCCGCACCGTGTCTATTTTAAATTCCTAGTTTTTGCTATACTTGTAAGAGTTCTCACTTGTGTTGCTTGGAGAAAGGTCCAAGATCAATATCTAGCAGCATCTAGATTTTGCTGTTTTGTTTAAAGGTAACAGTTAATGGGAAAGCCTCTCAGCAGGTGGCAGTAGCTGGCCAACTTTGTCTGGGCTTGGAAACTAAACAAAGTCATGCTCGGCTAATACTCAGATGAGCATCCAGCAGGAAATCTTAAGATTACAGGCTGGCTGAGAAATCAAAAAACATTCCAAGGAAAGACAATGTCAAAATGCTTAAATATTTTTGTCAAGAAAACAACATGGGTTCTTTGTAATCTTGTAGTGCAGCTCAACTTGAAGGGGTTTTTAAATGGAAAAGACTTTCCTCTGCCTGGGGTTTGGCAAAGCATCTGCCAGTTGAAGGAAATGAACAAGTAAAAATGTAGCACATGAAAAGGGTTGAGTCCGTAAGATCTCAAGGAAAAGCCAGGAAGACGAAAAGCATTTGAAATGCTGTAAAGGCAGGACAAGGTTGGGCAGGCCAATGGTCTTGAACTGGAGGAAAGCAAATTCTTACATTCTGGGATATGTTCCCATTCATGCATCTAATCATTGTATGAACATGCATTGTTAAAGTCCTGTTAGCCATTATCCTCATTAACTTTTTTAAAAAATATATATTTTCCTTATGTCATCTTGGTTTTATTCTCAGCCTACCATAGAGAAACCTAAATTGTTATTTAGCTATTCCAACTTAGAAGTGGTAATTTCTCATTTTTCCCAAAACGAGTCATGCGATAAGACCATTCTATATCATACAATGTGTAGTCAATGTACTGGTTAGGAGCTGGGATCTTCCTTGGCTCTTCTGTAGGAAGACATCTCTCCCTCAACCAGGGCAAAATGCAACCATAGAGTAAAACCATCTATGGCTATTTTGGGTTGATTTGGTATCTACTGGAGAGACTGGACATATTTTACTTTTCTTTTTATGTCTGCAGTGCTGCCGGGGGTGGGGGGGAGGTGTTGGGTGGAGATTGTTTTACATTTTATTTTTTTTCCTATGTCAGCCACTGAGAAATTTTTTTTTGTACTGTGGCACCTTACAAATAGGTCAAATAATTACATAAAAGTAAAGAGTCATTTTTTAATTTCCATAACATACAAACTGAAGGAAGGAAGGAAGGAAGGAAGGAAGGAAGGAAGGAAGGAAGGAAGGAAGGAAGGAAGGAAGGAAGGAAGGAAGGAAGGAAGGTCAGCCTAGTGAGGGAGTCCAGATAGGGAGCACGCCAGATGAACTTGCAAGTCTGAAAGTATATTCCCCCCCCCCCCGCTGCCTTTACAGCCCAAGAAATTGTAGAGAGGGACCCTTCTGAGACATTTGCCACATCCCTATGGCTTCTGCAGGCTAAGCTGCCTCTTATCCCTCTGTTCCCTGGCTGTGGCTCATCTCTTAAGGTCATTTCCATATACATTACAATGGGCGAAAACGTTGGAGGGGAGGCCCATCTACAAAAGGTGCAGTAGAGTTACAGGAAGGGAGGTTATCCTTGGAGGAAAGAGACGAAATGAAATAGGAAGAACGTAGCAGGGTCAATAAACAAAACTGGGAAGATCACACACTTTGGTACAAGTGTAATACAGCAGCAGAAGCTGCAATGTATTCAAGGCTTAACTTGAACCCTTTCCAGATGGTGCATACCAGAAGAACTGAAGCCATTTTGCACTCTATTAAGAGTGACAATTTGTTTTTCCCAGCCTCAAAACATCTGGCTCTCAACATTTTCCCATCCTAATTGGTGTTTAGTCTTTTTCATTCTCATAAACACCACCCAACCCAGATTATACTCTCACTGTAACAGTCAAGTCAAGGGAATCAAAAGCAGTCTACCAGCTGCAACCTGTTGTTGTCACTACAAATATTTGTTTGCAAGTCAAGCTATAATCCTGCTGTGAGTAGTGATTACAAAGAAAGGTTAAAAGAAGATCAAAACATTATGTTGCCATGTAATTAAAAAGAGTGAACTCTTCATTATGTCAGTCTTAGTGAGTTTATCCAGATTCAAGATCAATGGAATACTCTCAGTGGAATGCACTTTAGGGATTCTTATTTTCCTTTTACACCAATGAGGATCAGATTCTAAATTCTATTTCTGAATTCAATTTATAAACTCATCAGGGAAAAATGCATCTTATGATTATATGCATAGTCTTCCTGAATAGAAGAATATTGCACTCCATTTTTCCAGTATGCATACGTAATGCACACTGTTTCCTAATATAACACACACTATTCTTTCATAAAGTACACTTTTGTTAACAGTTTTTCAAATTGCAAACTGCTTGACTAACTCAGGATTTTTCATAAAGCATGTGAATTCATTTCGTTTTATAATTTATTTATTTGATTTATGTATATCCCACTTCTTCCATATCCCACCTTCCACAGGTGTTTCCCTGCATTTCTGATCACTAAGATCAAATGTTTGCAAATAATAGAGGTTTCTATGGCTGCTAAGTTAGGCAATCTGACAATTAAACATCTTAACCAGCAAGGATTTTTATGTATAATTGTTATAAGAAAAAATAAAGATTAAATTATTGCATCAAGATAATCTAAATTGCTGGCAAATTTTTTTTTGCAGTACTTCTGGGACAAAGCAAATAATGTACTGTATAAGAAATAGAGTGTTGGTTTCTGTTGAGTCCGTGGCGGGAAAACAGACACGAGAAGCAGCTGGAGTTCTCAGTTTCATTTATTCAGCGTTCAGCTTACAGGAAGATGGCTTCAGCCTCGCCCAAACGCCTCGCAGCCTCTTATATAGGCAACTCCCGGGTAAATGGGTTACTTTTCCCGCGCCAGCACCCGCGCATGCGCACGGCGCTGGCGACAGCCTGTCTGGTCCCGGGCAGCTTTGCACCTGCCCGGGACTGCCTGCAAACGCCCGAGCCGTTTGCAAAGGCTCGGGACATAACACCCCTTTCCCCCGGGCTAAAACTACTACCAACATACAACATTTATTTTATATGACATTTTGCTCCCCAGTGCTCCCACTGATTACTGGCTTTTGCCTTGCCAGCAATGTTATGTAATCTTCTAGATACTTAGGAGATTTCTTTGCTCTCTGTGACCTTCTTAGCTCTGGGTTACTGGCATAAGTCCCCTGACTGGAGGGAGGCGTGAGCCTGTTCTCTCTATTGTGCCCTGGTGTCTTCCAAGGACTGTGCCCCGATGCCTGGCCTGCTTGCTTGCCCACGGGCTCGTCAGGCCAGGGCTTCTGTTACTTTGTGACCTGGTTGACCTACCTAGCTGTAGACCCTCAGGCCCCTTGAAGTGATAGCCGCTGCTGGGCGTCTCTGTAGAACCTCCTAGGTCAGTCCAAGACCTGTCAGGAGGCTGTCCATTCCCTGAACCCCATTCTGTGTTCGGGCTCGTGTGGGTTTCTGTACTTTCCCAAAACTCAGGTGTTCCCTGATTTGTGCTAGGGTTGTTGTAGTCGGGACTTGGTTCCTCGACTAGCTCTGTGTATGTTTGACCCCCTGTAGGATTTGGGGTAAGGTCAGGCCAACCTTGGGGATTGTGTGCCAGCTCTCTTGCGGGGAATGATTTGTTGGGATGCCCCCGGGTATCCTCCGTGACTGGAGTGCTGTGTGATGTGTGTGGAAAGTGAGTATGCCCCCGGGGTGACTCCCTGGCTGGAGTAGGCGTGAGTGCCTGTTGTGTGGGTAAGCTCCATGACTTTCTTTTCGGAGCAATTGCAGAACCTTGGACGAGCCGTTTGTGGCTCCCTCAGTGGAGATGGGCAGTAGCTCTTGCCCTTCCCTTTGCTCCAAAGGGTCCCCCTCCCCCCCTGGAAAAGATCCAGGAGTTTCAGCAGAAAAGTCTCGCCTAGAGCGAAGTTGGTCGATGTGCCGACGCAGGACACGACCGTTGTCCAGGGCAACCTCGTAGGAGAGAGGACCTGTGATCCTGGACACAGAAGCGGGGACCCATGTATGACCAGGCCCGTAATTGCGAGCCCAAACCGGGGCAGTTGTCTAGGTGCCCTAGGATGTGAGGTAGATGAAGGCAGTCTGTCCGGATGCAACCGGTCAAGTCTAGTAGTAAGTTGGCGCCCCAACGAAGTTCAGCTGGACTTCTCCCTGTAGAAGTGGACGGTGTGGTGCGATAAGAAAGGAGAAAGTCAGCCAACCTGTGATGCCAGTCCCCGTAGGTGAGTCTCTTCAAGGCGTCCTTTGCGATGCGCACCATGCGTTCAGCCATACCGTTGGTGGACGGGTGAAAAGGCGCAGATGTGGCATGACGAATCAGGTTTGCCTGTAAGAAAGCTTGGAATTCGGAGGAGGTGAATTGAGGGCCGTTGTCGGACACAATGACATCTGGCAGCCCGTGTGCAGCAAAAATCCCCCTCAGTACCTGAATAGTCTTTGCAGTGGTGGTGGATGAGACAGGCACAACCTCAAGCCATTTTGAATGGCTGTCAACAAGGACCAAGAAGAACTGGCCCTGAAAGGGCCCAGCGTAGTCAATGTGCACCCTAGACCATGGGGACTGTGTTTCCTCCCATCTATGCACAGGAGCTTGGGGCATCTCTGGGCGAGATCGTTGGCACAGGTGGCATGCGTGTACCTAGCCTCAATATCTTTATCTAAACCAGGCCACCACAAGTGGCTTCGTGCAAGAGCCTTCATACGAACAATGCCAGGATGACCCTCGTGGAGGGATTCTAAGACCCTAGTCCTCATTGAGGTGGGAATGACAACTCTGTTTCCCCAAAGCAGACAACCCTGAGAAAGGGACAGTTCGTTCCTTTTGGACCAGAAACTCTGAAACTCAGGACTAGGGCAGTGCTCAGGCCACCCGGACAGGACCCAGGAGCGGACACGTGAAAGTGTGTGATCTGTACCTGTTTCAGCGGTAACATCCCTGGCACTAAGAGGGAGCTCGGGCAAGGCTTGGATCGATAGAATGTTGACAGCTGGCGCGGGTCAGCTTCTACTACTGGCAGAGGCAATCTACTGAGGCCATCAGCATGGCCCATTTCTTTCCCAGGCTTGTGGAGTAATGAAAAATCATATGCAGACAAGAAAATAGACCACCTAAGCATTCTAGGGGAAATGATGTGGGGAGTCTGCTTACGTGTGGTAAACAGTCCCAGCAGAGGCTTATGGTCAGTGAAGACCGTGAAATGCCTGCCATATAGAAAATCGTGGAATTTTTTAATTCCAGCAACAACAGCCAGAGCCTCCCTGTCTATCTGAGCGTAGTTGCGCTCGGCAGAAGACAATGTTCTGGAGTAGTATGCAATAGGAACCTGAGTTCCATCAGACCTGAGGTGACTCAGGACAGCTCCAACCCCGTAGGGGGATGCATCACAAGCGATGCACACAGGGAGAGACTCGTTGAAATGTGCAAGAACACTGTTAGAAGTGAGCAAGGCCTTGACTTCTTTAAAGCAAGCCTCATGCGCTTGTGACCACAGCCACACAGCCTGTTTGTCTAGTAGCCTGTGAAGAGGCTCAGCTACACTAGCTTTATGTGGAAGAAAAGAATTGTAGAAATTCAGGAGGCCTAGAAAGGCCTGAAGTTCGGCCTTAGACTTTGGCCTGGGTGCATCTAAAATAGCAGTTAGTTTGGATTCAGCAGGATGAATCCCAGCAGCATCAATTTTGAATCCCAGAAATTCAGTAGAAGGCACCCCAATCTGGCATTTGTCTTTTCTGAGCTTGAGGCCTGATTTCCTGAATCTTAACAGGACAGCCCTAAGCCTTTCAGCTAGAATGTGTGTGGAGTCTCCTGCAATCAAGACATCGTCAAAGTAGGGGCAGACCCCTGGTATACCTCGTAGTGTGTTTTCCATTACGCTTTGGAAAATCCCAGGAGCGACATTCACTCCAAACTGTAGCCTTTTTACCTTAAAGGCTCCCCTGTGGGTCACAATGGTCTGAGCTATGGCAGCATCATCATCAACAGGCAGCTGTTGATATGCTTGAGCTAGGTCAAGCTTTGCAAAAACACGCCCCCCCTTGAGAGAGGCCAGGATGTGACTGACCACAGGAACAGGATAGGCATGTTGCTGCAATGCCTTATTGAGTGTGCATTTGTAATCAGCACAAATGCGAATGTCCCCATTTGCCTTTAGAGGCGTGACAATGGGGGTCTCCCACGGGCTGGAATCAACAGGTTCTAGGATTCCCTGTTGGATTAGTTTGTCTAGTTCAGTGTCAATCTTACTTTTTAAAGCAAAAGGGACCCTTCTTGCTTTAATCCTAATGGGAGTGACAGTGGGGTCTAGCTTTAAGGACACAGGTGGTCCTTTGAATGTGCCCAGCTGGGGGCTGAAAACATCTGCAAATTCTGTGCAGACTTCCTGTAGGTCGAGTGTTTGTAAGCTATTGAGTCCTGTGACGTGTATCCCCAGGGCCTCAAACCAATCGAGTCCTATGAGACTCGTTCGTTCACCCCCTACTACTAATAAGTCTAGTGGACCTTCAAAACTCTTGTATTGCACGTTAAGGGTGGCCTCCCCCTTAACACACACTCTTGAGTTCTGAAAATCTGTTAATACAATATCAGAAGGCCTTAACTTGGCCTTAGACCCACTTCTGGAACAAATCTTCCTAAATGTATGCAATGAAATGATGGACAGGGCAGACCCTGTGTCTAGTTCCATAGATAATGGAACCCCTTGTAGCTTCACGTTGAGTGACAGCTTTTTCTTCATGGGCTTGTGTGTGCCTGTTCTACAGATGCTTCTTCGCGAAGCGCAAAAACCTACCCTATTCTGGCTGGGGAATCTGGTACCCTTCAGGCGTTCTTCTTGGGGTTGTGCCTTTCGTCGGCCCAGGCACACAGCTGCAATGTGCCCTTGTTTACCGCATGCCCGGCAGGTAGCGGAGCGGAACTTGCAGTCGGTTCTACTGTGGCGACCTCCACAGCCGATGCACTTGAGCGGAGCCGAAGAGCTTCCCTTCTGGTTCTCTTCCTTCGCGGGGTGTAGACGGTCGACTTCCTCGTCCGGATCCTCCTCGGAGTTTCGTTGGACGTCTTCCTGGTGCACGGACGCACTCTCTGCACTGTTTCTGATCGGCCGCATGTTTTTGACGGCGCCGCCTGCTGCTTCTTCTGCGGTGACTTCCCTTAAGGCGTCTTGGAAGGATAATTCTTCCTTTGCGAAAAGTCTCTGTTGTAGCTCGCGATGCCTTAACCCGCACACGAATCGGTCCCTCAGTCGTTCCTCGAGGTCCTTGAACTCGCAGGGCTGGCGCGGCCTTCCGTAGCGCGGCGATGTATTCCTTGGCTGTTTCACCGGACCGTTGATCCCTCTGCTCGAAGGTGTGGCGCCATGAGATAACGGACACCTTGGGGTGGAAGTGCTCTTTCAGCAGCTTCTTCAGGTCTGCGTAGCTTACAGACTCTACTGGGACAGGTGCTGCAAGGTTCTCTGCGATTTCGAAGGCGTCTTGGCTGCAAACGCAAAGCAGGGTGGCCGCCTTCAAGCCATCTTCCCTCACTTGGTTTGCCTTGAAGTAGTTCTCCATTCTGGATACGTAGGACTCCCACCGCTCTGGATGTGAGACGTCGAATTCCGAAAGCCTTCCGATTTTCGCCATCTTCGGATCTTCAGGAGACGGGTCTATCAGCCAGCCTACCCCCGAATGCGCACCGGATTGGCGGGCAGCTGCCGAGTCGACGCCGTTCCTCTTTCGCCGCTCAGGACTCCTTGGGTAAGCTTACACTTCTTCCTTTCCAGGTAGTGCAAGGCATCCCATCCTCGTCGCCAGTGTTGAGTCCGTGGCGGGAAAACAGACACGAGAAGCAGCTGGAGTTCTCAGTTTCTTTATTCAGCGTTCAGCTTACAGGAAGATGGCTTCAGCCTCGCCCAAACGCCTCGCAGCCTCCTATATAGGCAACTCCCGGGTAAATGGGTTACTTTTCCCGCGCCAGCACCCGCGCATGCGCACGGCGCTGGCGACAGCCTGTCTGGTCCCGGGCAGCTTTGCACCTGCCCGGGACTGCCTGCAAACGCCCGAGCCGTTTGCAAGGCTCGGGACATAACAGTTTCCATGGCTATTTATTGGTGAAAATGATGCTAGTTATATAACAGAATATATTTTACTGAAATCTGGAATCGGCTTAATAGTTTCCAACACTGAGAGGCAGAGAAATAAGAATCTATCAGGAGTTCTACAAGGCTAAGGGTTGATATTTGTTTAATATATGTTTTCTAAGTTGGTAGAATTATCAACTAGAGTCTTAGCTGATCAATTGATAGTTGCACTTTTAATAGATTCAGCATGTAACAACATTACTCTTTTCAAGGCAAATTCTCTACTCTGCCAGCCAGAATAGAGTATCTAAAATATTACAGCATATTTGCTTGAAGTTCAATAGCATAACAGGATGATTACCCACTATAAACCTATGCTACTTTCTGTATATCTAAAATTAATCTGAATCAGGAAACTGTCTCTGACAAAAAAACAAGAGAAAATTAATTAGTGCCAAAGTGAACTATTCTTAGCATTTCTTTGCAAATGAGAGGATTATTCTAATTCTAGAAATTTGTAAAAACAGCTTTTTGCTTAACAAAGACTTAAACATTTACTTAAATAAAATGGTGAGTGCTAACACATTTGTTTCTCCACATAGCTGTAGGAATTTGATATCTGACTGAGATTTTGGAAGCTTATAAGAAAAAGTTTAATCATCAGTTTAAAAATAGATGAAGGGATAACTAAATACTGCATTAATCTCTCTGTATATTCACTGCCACACACCCCCCCATTCTGATATGATTAATTTGTAATATGAATTCAGGCATGGGGGCTGGGGCTGCATCTCCCTAATTTCCTCCCCCCTCCCTCTGCAAAGGCTATATCATTTTTCGCAGAGCACCTGCTAAATGTGCAAACTGCATGTTGTTAAGTGAGAAAATGGATGAACTGATTTGGCTCAGTTACAACCTTTCCTTTTGCTGCTTTTTTGTAAATGCAGTCAAGTAAAAAAGAAGCTGAATCTCTGTTGTTCTCATGAGTCCAAACCACAAAGTTCAATACCCTTTGGCTGAAAACTAATTTTCCCTTTTCAAGTATTTTTGGCAGATCTAAATGTTAAAGAAATGCTGCTGTGAATATCTAGAGAGATGGCAGCTTCCAAACTTGGCTGACTTTGGAAAAGCTAGGCAGAATTCGTTTTAGATGGAAGAGGACCAGAAATTTTAGTACTAAAAAAAAAAAAAACATACCACCATGGAAGGTGACAATTGAAAACCATTTCTGGATTGTTGCCAAGAAAAAACAGTATGAATACAACCATGCAATCACTCGGAATTGAGGTCATGTTGAGAGAGTTTTCACTTTTTATGGAAAAACTACCACGTTCCAAGTACAGTACTGTATAAGAAGAATGGAAGGAGGAAAAAATTTTTTAAACAATCGAGGTTGAAATGCTTCTTAGCTACAGAAAAGCCACAGAAACACTGGGAGTGCTTCCCTCCAGAACATTTGGAGAAGGAAGTGCATGATGCAAGGCAGGCAGGACCATTTCACACAGAGACAGCATCATGAATTTCCATCTGGAAAGTTGTGTACATATTGGTGAAGGAATAGATCAGGGTTTCTTTCAATGGCTGTATCTATATTTTCTATATTCTCTGGATCAATGACTATATCTGTGCCTTTCTTACCTCTAAATGGCAATGCTGTTTTTTAGACATTATGCCATCAAAATTTGGCAGCTTAACTGGAAAGGACCCCAAGTTTTCAAGTTCTGCTTTCATGAAGCTATAGAACAGTGCATATATTTTACACTACTATCAAATATACTTTTAAAAAGATGGATATTTGTAAAGGAATTAGCCCAGTTATCGTGAATATTGGGGGGGGGGAATATTCTGAGTGGAAAAATAGGAGTAAAATGCAAGATCACAATTTTTGGAATTCTTGTTCAGTTTTTTAAAAAAAATTCTTCATATTTAACTAGACAAAATACTGACAAAATGCTTAGACCAATAACCGTCTTTGTAGCAGTGAACAGCTGTGAGAGCAAAGGACTGCTTCAGTGTCATAAATTCATCCTATAATGGAGAAAATATTGCAGTATGCTCAAGCAAGTGTAGCATTCTGTGTGCATTGGCAGAGTTGTGTTTCTGATCTAAAGGTTCTATTTTCTTGATTAAGAGAAAAGAAAGATGAGAAGTAGGAAAATCATGAACTGATTGTGAAAGAAGGTAATGACATCTAAATAACCTTTAAAACAGGTCTGTTCAAACTGTAGCCTATAAAGTGCATATGGCCCTATACTGCTAGTAGTGCAGTCCCACAAGGTTGTAAATTTTTAACATTATTATGAGATTTTTATATATATTAGCTATATTATATATATTATATACAGCCCAAGACCATTCTTCTTCACTTGAAGACAAAAGGTGGACACCCATGCTTTAAAACAATAGTAAACATTTATGACCAATTCCCATGAATATAGCTCTGTAAAAAAATCCTGCACACTTAATGTATTGAACAACAACTCCCATCATCCCTAACTGTAGTTCTGCCTGAGAGTGTAAGAAAGACTGAGTATGTATCTACAGCTTGCATTAATAGCTTTGGTAAACAATGATGATCATAAATAAAGTAGGAGTATACTTCAGGATAAAAGGAATCTCATCTATTATCCCAAGGGACTGGGGCAGCTTTCAGAAGCAATTACACTTCTTTTGAAGCCATTTACAAGTTGCTCATAAGTTCTTCTAAAGATACAACATGAAGAAGCTTCAATTTTTCAACAACGTTCATTAAATGTGATACAAAAAATAACTATACCATTAACTGGGACACTTCCATCAAATTTAGTGCAAGAATCTGCAATTAATCAATCTGCCAAATATCTATTAGGAGAAATCTGAAACTTTCTCTATGAATGTAATGATGTATTGTAAGTTATCTGAAGCTAAGAGGGCCCTGTGGAATTATTACACACAATTATTATATACACACATAGAAGAGCGGAGGGTAACAGAAGTGAGCTTCAAACAACCTGTACATATAAAAGAGTCTGAACAAGGCATACCACAAAACAAAGATACTTAAATACAATTTGAGCCATTATTCTCCAACTATAATAGAATGTGCACTTTTAGCCAAATTGTGCACTTTTAGCCAAATCAGGGTGGCTTCTATATGGAAATTAAACCAGGATATTCCATAGAAAATCCCAAAATATCTATTATCAGTATGCCTTATTTTATGTTCTCCATCATCAGAAAGTGTGGTTATGGTTACTTGATTATAACTTGGAAGAACCAAATGAAATAGCTCTGAAGATTAGCTCCATTCTATACACCAGGGTTTGGCCTTTCATAATAGATGATTATACAATATAGTACATTTTTTCTTCTTCTCAGGAAAACCAGAAATGGCAATAGATGGGCCCTCTTAGCCCAAAAATATACCTATCATTAACCCAATATCTTAATTGGCTGTTGTTTATTTTTCTTAGCAATATGGACCAATTCTGTTTAAATATTTATTTCACTCTGTTTAAATATTTATTTCACTCCCATAAACCTCTAGCCCACCTTTTTAGGGATGCAACAAGTACCCTAATCTTCTGTGGATTAGGCACATATTCTTTATATTTTGTACATATAGCTTTTTAAATATTGCCTTTCTATATATTGTTCACTGCCCAGTTACATACTTAAGATGGATGGCTATACTATAGATGCTTTCTAAATAAATATAGTTTTGATTAGCAGGTTTCAAGTTTCAGTTGGCATATCAAACAACTAAAGTAGCAATACATTTTCTGGCCTGGCTCTTCTGAACTCTTTCTTCCATATTCCTAAATCTGCAAATATTTTACTTCTGCTTTGGGTGGAGACTCACCATGTTCAATCATCTCAGATTTCCACACCTATGATATCACCCACTGGTTCCCACAACTCCTAAACTATATTGCTCACACCAGCATTCTGCAATGGCTCTTCTCACCCAGAATGGTATTGCTTTTGAATCCTATTTATGATACAATATGGTGGTACTAGTGGTACTTGGTGGTAGTACCATAGTATACTGGTACTCGGTGACCAGTATGTTGTAGGGTTTGAGTAATAGGCTCACACCAGGATAAATGCCAAAGAGCTTTATTAAGTATAACTTAAGAGAGTTACAGAATTAATGCACACCATATTTCTCCTACTTGTCCAGACTTCATGTACCTATTATTCCCACTCCAGATACGAGAACGAACATTATCTATTTGTACCAAGAGATCGTACAGATATGAAGTTCAAAATATAAATGTAGAATTGAAGAGGATTGTAAAGTGGGTATTTAGTGAAAAACAACTTATAATTTTATAAGGCTTATTATGTAACCCTTTTGTGAATTTAAGTGTAAGGAATTTAGAAAATGTTACATGTGCAGAGAGAAAAAGTGGATTACAGCATTACACCTTCACCTCATTTCTTCCTAAATAATGCTGCATACTTCTAAAAATAAACCAGTGAAAGAAATGGAAAATCCCAGCTCCACCAAGTGTATATTATTACTACAGCTTCTATTGCTTTCTAGAATTGTTCAGGATGATTTCAGCAGAATGCTCACCTCTGCAGCAACCATACTCAACCATGTCACAAACACAGATGCCTTACCAGTCAAACGTCTCAAAGAAAATGCCTATGAAACTATCCAAGTACTAATCTATCCAAGTAGCAGGAAATTGCTCAATATGTAGGGAGCTATTATAATGCTTGAAATTAATTAATAACAATAAATTAATAATAATAATAAGCATATAGATGAAATATGAGCCGAGGTGGCGCAGCAGTTAGAGTGCAGTACTGCAGGCCACTTTAGCTGACTATGTTCAGCAGGTCAGTGGTTCAAATCTCACCGGCTCAAGGTTGACTCAGCCTTCCATCCTTCCGAGGTAGGTAAAATGAGGACCCAGATTGTTGGGGGCAATGTATACATATGTATACATTGCTTACTGGTGTACACCACTTAGAGAGTGCTTGCACTTAAAGCGGTATATAAGTCTCATAAATAAATAAATAAATGAATGAATGAATGAAGTTCAGTTTAATTTTTGAGCAAAGTCCCAACCCCACTGTGTTCTTTGCGCCACTCCATCTATAGGTATTCCATTCAATTTACTATATATTTTATTTATTAAACAAATATATATAGAGAGCTGCCCAATTCATACATAGCCGACTTGGGTGACATGTAACAAATTTTAAAAATCCATCATATAATAAATGGACAAAGGTGACTCACAGCCCCCAACATGGCCTGGCCCTGGTAGTGAGGTTCACCTTTGCTTGTAATGAGAAGTTATCTTTATGAGAAAGATTCACTTCTCAGTGGTGAACACCCACATTTTTCTGGAACCGTAGCAAACAGAAAGGCAACAGAAAACAAAGCCACTCTGGTGTTATGGCTGCACAGGCTGGCATCGTGCCTTCTACCCACAGCAAAGTAAAACACAAAAAATCAGCTGGCATCTCCCTAGTAACCACCCATGCCATCAAACAAGATATGGATTTTTATAAATTGAGAGTATAATTATGTTTAATGTTAACAGATAAAGGGCGTCTCCAGCAATACTTCTTACATTACCAAGTAAAAAAACTTCATGCAGCTCTTTCACATTTGCTTTCTTAATTATATTGTTTCTAATAGTCTAAGTCTAAAGAAAATAAGAAATATGGGAGACATGATAGCAGTATTCCAGTATTTGAGGGGCTGCTACAAAGAAGAGGGTGTCAAATTATTCTCCAAAGCACCAGAGGGCAGGACAAGAAACAATGATTGGAAACTGATCAAAGAGAGAAGCAACCTAGAATTAAGGAGAAACTTCCTGACAGTGAGGACAATCAACCTGTGGAGCATCTGGCCTTCAGAAATTGTGGGCGCTCCATCACTGGAGATTTTTAAAAAGAGGCTAGACAGTCACTTGTCTGAAATGGTATAGGTTCTCCTGCTTGAGCAGGGGGCTGGACTAGAAGGCCTCCAAGGTCCCTTCCAGCTCTGTTCTATTCTATTCTATTCTATTCTATTCTATTCTATTCTATTCTATTCCATTCCATTCCATTCCATTCAGAAAAAAGACAGAAGTCATAAGGAAAGCACAAAAGGAACAGAAAAAAGGATACGACTTCTGGACTCCTTGTAAAATTTTAGGAAAGAAATTAAACTATCACTACGTGACAAAAGTCTTTCCTGGGACATACTCTTTTCCAACTGGCTTTTTGGGGTGAGCTTCTAGCTGAGCTACTCTGAACACAAATAAAAATACTGAAAGACAAAGAAAACTAACATCCAATATAGGATAGACAGTACTACCCTATCCCCCTCTATTTCTTCCGTCTACAGCAGGGCTTTTCAACCTTTTCACAGATTGTGCCACTTTTAGGATATGACAATATTTGAGTACCACCAGTGCTTAGCAAGGTGTCAAAAATTTGATGACTAAAAAAAGGGGGGGATTTTGGGTTTCACTGATTAGATTCATTTTTTGTTATAGAAATGGCTAATTTATAATTTTATGGAAAAGTAAAAAGTTGAAGTTCAATGTTAATGCTTCCTTCTACTGCAAAAGAGGAAGTCTGTTCTTTTTCCCTTCTCCCCCTCACTTTCCCCCCTTTTTCCTTCCCACTGTGTCCAACTATTTGCTTTTGTATTTTATTCTATAATCTAATAAAATATTACAAACTATTTTAAAAAAAGGAAAAAAAATATCAGTTTTAATTTCTTCGGTAGCTGTTCCTTTGCTAAATCACTTTCCCTTTGCACTGACAAATGTAGGATGAATTTATCCATGTTTATTAATATGCACCACTACCAGCTAGCTCAGGGGTCTTCAAACTTGGCACTTTTAAGACTTATGAACTTCAACTCCCAGAATTCCTCAGCCATCATGGCTGGTTGAGGAATTCTGGGATTTGAAGTCCACAGGTCTTAAAGTTGCTAAGTTTGTAGACCCTTGAACTAGCTGTTCGGCCCTTCTTCTTCTCTCCCTCTCCTCTTCTTCCTCCCTGCCTTTTGAGCTGTCCTTCCACTGTGTAGTAAGAATGCACCCCCCCCCAATCCCTTCCCTGTATCCTTAAAGACACAAGAATCAAGTGCTAAGCAAGAAAGGCTTACAAAAGCCTCTCAGAATAAAGAAACACATAAACTCCAGGGTTTTTTTTCTTTAAGCTGCCTCAGGCATGTCACGTGTCACAATGTTACAATCCGAGAATGAAAGGCTCCGGCAATTGTGAAAAGCTTTAACCTTAAATTAAGCCTGTTTACCTTCAAAGAAAACTTTCTAAAAGCCATAGACAGACTCAAGATAAGGGGATAAAACTAATTACATTTGTTTAAAGGGATTACACCTACGGAAGTCAACACTTTGGACTCATTGCTAGCCTTTGTGAAACAGACTAAAATATTCCAATAACCAAAGCACACAAAGGAGCCTCTGAATTACAAAACACTGTAAAAACTGTACAAAAATCCTTATGGTAACCCAATCAAGCTGCAAGTTGATCCAGAACTAAATAAACCTACCTCCTTTCCAACATGCTTGTCTCCTGGCTTTTCATTTCATCAGCACTGATTGCATTCTCCTGGCTGGAGAAACGAACCAGGGAACCTTTTCTTTCAGCAACAGCTGCTGCTTCTTCCTTGTCTCTTTTTCCTCCCTACCTGCTGAGCTCTCCTTCCACAGCTTCTTCTCTGTCCCCTTCTCTTTCCCTGTTGTTTTTCCCCTTTCCCGCCAAAACCACCTACTTTTATAGCCTCTCCTCTCCTCTCCTCCCCCCCATTTTTCTTCAGTTCACCTTCAGCTCTGCACTGCTTCCGGAAGCACCAATCAGCTGAAGCCAATCAGCTGGAGCCTTTCTGGCTCCTGGGGCTTCTGCCGAGTCCCGACAGTCCTACAGCTATAGTTGCCTCTCCCTCAGGCTTGGGTTGCTACGGCTCATTCCCCTCCCGCACTACACTTCTCTAGGATGGTTGTGTACCACCTTCCATGTACCAAAGTACCACAGGTGGTATGCATACCACCGGTTGAAAAGCCCTGGTCTACAGAGCCTTCAGCAACAGAACATAGCTATGCACTGTTACAACCCTATTTTAAAAACACTCCAAGTAAAATAGGTGCATTAGGTTTGTGCCAATTTCTCTTTAACCTCTAACCCTTCCTCCAAATTAAAAGAGCCTCCATTTCATTCTTTCCCTCTCTAGAGGTATCACCAGAGAGCTGTCCTTTCTGGCTCTACGATAAAAGAAACAAACTATGGCACATGGTCAAAAGGAGTAGTTTGCTTCTGCTCTTGTAAGTGTTATTACAATTGTAATTGAAGTTTGTGTGAATGTTTATGGATACAAACACAACACACATACTGTACATGGCCTCTAGGGAAATTATTTATTTATTGCAGTTGATTAAAAACATCCATTAGGGTGTTTTCTCTGACATGTTCCATTAGCATTGTTTAATCACACAATTTTCGCTTGCTCATCATTCACTATTAAGAGGCAAGAATCAGGGTCCTTTAATTTCTTGGTGTAGTGCAGGATACTTACAAAGCTTAGTTTGGTTTGCAGAAAGATCCTGAACCATTTTCCAGGAACAATGTATATATGTGAAAATTCCATTTTTAGGTGGTTTCCAAAATGTAACTAGTATGTCTGAATCTGTTAATAGAATGTATGCAGCTATTTTATTGCCACATATGAAATCTGGAGGCATATGACAATCCTGCTGTCTTCTGCCATGTCATATGCATAGATTTATTGCTCAGACAAGGTTGTCAAGAAAAGAAATCATCCTGTACTTTACTTCCAAAGAGTTATCTTGAGGGGTTATATTTCAGTTTGATTTTGTTTCCTTCATGGTGACTGCAGCTCAACATTAATAATTGGCTTACTTCGGGCAACATACTAGACTAAAACATAGTTAGGTGCAGTATGTGTCATCATGTTTTGGAAACCTAGCTATTAGTTAGTATATTGTATACACAAAACAATTATGGTTTATTAACTTAAGCTTAGGGTTTAATATGATGGGATGATTCCAGTTTTTATATTTTCTGTTGAAAATCCAGAAGCAGTTTTCCAAGTACAAGAACAAAGTGATGAAAAAGCAGGCTGGGCCAGTGTAAAGAAAGAAAATAATACAGATTATCTACAAAGTAGTGTGTATATTAGTGTATGCATTAGGAACAGTGGGGGAAATTCTATCAAATGTAAAAAGAAACATTCCAATTATCTAAGTGGTGATTTCTTTACAAATAGGCACAACAAGAATTCTTGCCTCTGAAAAAGTTTAACAATTATATGAGTTTATTCAAACACCCAAAAGAGCCTCCTAAAGTCAAATTCTCAGTTGCTTGGCAACTAGCAGGCAGCAGAGCTTAAAAGGATTAACTGACAAACATAAGAAGCCACCTCCAATTAATTCATGAGCTAATATACCATACGTTTCCTTCCTTCTCAAAGAAATAAACAATAGCCCAATCAGGTCTATGACAGGTCAACATTGTTAATACTACCACTACACCATAGTAAAAAGACCAAAAGTAAAGAGCTCTTTTCAGCCCAGGAGTTACAACCTGTCCCTTGTGAAAACATGCCATTTTTGGAGGACCAAAATCACCTTGTAAACATGAATAAGCTCTCATTAATGAGCTCCAAGATTTCCATCATTTACAATGCCTTCTACTTCTTTTTAAATTCATTTCAGATCTCACACCCTGCCCTGATATAGAGGCTTTGTTTATTAATTTATTTGCTTGATGGTCAAAGAACAAAAGTTTGAGATTATAGAAATGCATACAAGAGATTCTCCAATTTTTAACTAAAGTGAGGGATAAATAAAGGGCCTTTTTCAATAGTGCCCTGACTCTGGAATTCTTTTCTAATAGATACTTGGCTGTTTGTTCTACCATGCTTCTCAATTTAACTACCAAGACCTACCTACCTTCCTTCCTTCCTTCCTTCCTTCCTTCCTTCTTTCCTTCCTTCCTTCCTTCCTTCCTTCCTTCCTTCCTTCCTTCCTTCCTTCCTTCCTTCCTTCCTTCCTTCTTCCATCCACCATAGTCACATTCCCCAAGAACTGCCAAATCCATGCCCTAGCTCATATATAGTGACATAGTCTTATTTTTTCTATTATTTATAATATTGTTATAGGAAGCTACTTTCCTAGACACCTTCAGGCAGAACTAGAAGAATCTATGCCTTCCCCTTTGAGCTTTCTTATGAAAAGCTGTTGAGAAGCATCATAAACTTTTCCTTCCTTCCTTCCTTCCTTCCTTCCTTCCTTCCTTCCTTCCTTCCTTCCTTCCTTCCTTCACTGATTTATATTATTCTCTTCTTACTTGATATTTTATATATTGTTTTTATTTTATTTTTGCAGTACAGTATGCCCTGGAAGCTCTTGGCTGTAGTTTGGCTTATACAATAAATACATGTACAAAATAAAACAAATAAAATATAAACAAATCCACTAAGTTTGAAAGCTTCTCTGGGAAATTATTTAGCCAGAAAACAAAAAACAGGATTCAGACAATTCTGAGAAGCTAGAGCTTTTCGCCCATTGATATAGCTGAAGAGATTCACAAAAGGAAGTTTTAGCCCACAACATAAAGTAGCATACATAAGAATACATACATACATTGGATTTTTGGAGGCCTACCTTTTTGCTGTCCAATTTGCCAGCAGATTTATCAATACAAATAGAACTTTGCCTAGATCAAGTACTAATATTCTCATTCTTGCATGCCAGATTTGCCAGTTCAAAAGCAGTTTCGAGAAGGGACAGACCGGATCCTTAAGAATTAATCCATGCCACAGTCTGCTATAAAATTTCAAAACCTGTTGTATCTCCATTGGGCAATCAAGTGACAATAGAAGCCAGAAGCTTCTTGCACCAAGTATTTGTGAGTATCATCTCACACAAGAATAGAGTTAGAGAAACCTAAAAATAAAGATTCATATGTTTGAGAGCATGATTTTGATTCTAACTCCCAATCAACACAGTTCTCCTCTAAATGTTTAAGAACACCTATTATGTTTTACTGTAGCAACTGGAATACAGTCATTATAATGTAGGCAATACCTACTGGACTTAGAGTTTGGAAAATGACAGGCACCCTGTCAACCAGGAGTTCCATGAATGAATCTCTGTTTGGACCATGAATGATTTAGGATCATGGATGATTTAGAATCTGTCTTTCTCTGCCCAATCTGCCTCATTGTGGGGATAAAATTAGGGAACATATTCATATTCATATTCACAGAGGAAAGACAGGAAATACAATAACACTTTGGTAGTGTTATTTTTCTTGTATTTTCCATAATTCATAGACATTATTTTTGCTGGCAGCAACACTGTTATTTTCAAGATTTATTCATGAATAACAAAGCACTTTCCATTTCTTAAAATGGTTTTAATTGCAGAAATGACATGATGTCTTGGTTAAGACTCTCTTACCACAACTGTGGTACGCCAAGGAAGCCTGTAGTTCTCACAGCCACGTGCATCTTTATTGGACTGTATCACAGCAGGCAATGTTTCTTCTGTTTGATCCCATCATGTGGCTTTATTGACCTGATATTCAGTGCTCAGAATAAAGGATCGGATGTAAAGCATGCTTGAATGTTAGGAGGCAAAGAATTTTCCTTGACAGTTGTTTTCACAAGGGACCTTTATACCCTTATTGACATTTCCTGTACCTTCAATTCATTATTGAAAATTTAGAGTGACAGAAAGGGCATTTCCTATACTTCTAATATGATGATACAAAGCCTTTTATTCCACTCCAATTAAATCTTCAGGGATACTTTACCTTATACATTTTTATAAAAAGGATCTCAATATATTAAGCAAACATCTACTTTGCAGCTATGGAAATACAGTAGTCTCTTTCATACTGATTTTTGACATTCTGCCTTCTCTATGGCACAGTTAGTTGTAGGATGCAACTCAGTTTCGGCTATAGACAATAGACAAGAATTTGCTATTTATTAAAGAATGTTCTTCAAACCTTTATTCCCAGCTTTATTTAAATATTTAACCCAGCCAAGAATTGCAGATACTTCATACACAAGGGAGTCTTGCATAATGACTGTAAGCACAGGAAAGACAAAAGTACACCTCATATAAAGCAATTAATTGTTGATGTGTATTCTTTGTCAATCTTTGGTCTAAGAGTGGCAAAAGTGTCTAATATCGTGCTTGATTTTTCCAGACACTCTTCATCCACATGCCTTATATACAGTTTGAAGATTACTAGCTTCAAAGAGTTTGATCTGTTGTAAAAACACAGTGGGACTAATATTTTAAAGAACTTGATTATGCTTTTACACATTAGATGGAATCAGATCAAAAAGCCCTTTCAGGTCTGGTGTCAATTAAGATAAGTAAATCTGACAAAAAAGGACAATGGCAATGATCCCATGGAGCATTATAAAAGTCTAATTAAGACTTTGAGAACAAAGACTACATCAGAGGCATGCTCAGTTTCTTAAAAAGTCAGTCCATTTATCTGTATATTTTCTTTCACTGTACTGAAAATGAAGCAATCTATTAGAAAAAATCTTTTATGCGAATCTCACAAATCACTTTTTGGCCTTGGATTTCAAGGGAAAGGCAATCAAGTGCGGATTTAATATTTTTATTTTAAATTTTATATACATTATAAAAATGTATATAATACATTTTAATAATTTTAAAATGGTTATCTCATACTGTTTAAAAGTTCTTTTATATACTCCTTACCCTCAAAGAGAATTCAAAGTTGGGCACTGAAACAAGCTGAACTCAAACTAGTTTGTAAATATGCAAAGTCAAATATAGAGGGACACATAAATTCTGCGTAAGCATGTAACCCTTTCAAAGAAAGCCCAGAAATGATGACATTAATGGAACATGGATGAAACACTTAAGGACAATATACCATCCCTGGGAACACCTTTGGTATTTTGCTTCTTAACCACAACTGACTGGGTTTACACAGTATATTAAATTGTAAATTGTATTTATAAACCATAACAGGTGAATTCCTACAATACACCAAAGGCAAATAAATCATATTACAGTTCAGTAAGACATGTTTAATTTAATGACAACTGTAGATCCCCCAGCTGAGAAACAAACTTGAACATCCTAGGACATGTGAACTAACCCTGATTCTAAGGTCACACCTATTTGGAACTCCTGAAAAGGTCTTATAGAAAAACCATGGAAGAAAGGGAAAATATAGGCTGATGATTTTCCAGGCAACAAGTTGCACTGCATTTGTACCCAGTCAAAAGCATTGACATGTAATCAAGTTTCCCTTTCTAACACTGATGACTTACTCTCTATCTATAGAATAAGTTGGTTCTGAAGATTGCAGCTGAGTAAAATTCACAAAGAAAAGAAACTCACTGTGAAGTGTGGGAGGGAAAGGGAGAGAAAGAAAAGAAGGAAAAAGAAAATGTAGATGGGGAAGAGAGTGTCTACAACCTGAGCATTTTAACGGGTATGTGATGAGAGGGAGGCTGTTATGTAAGGTTTGCAGCATCTGTGGTTTATGTAACAACAGAGGAAGAGACAGCTTTGCAGATTTAGGGAGACAAATGTGAGAGCTGCACTTAAGAAATTCTCTACAACTTCACAGGCATAGACAAGGCTTACTTCAAGTTGAGCGATAAAGAGGATTGCCCTAGGCATGATTTCAGAATGTGAACAAAGAAAGTTATTTGCAGCATAAACAGCTTATACTGCTATATATAACTCCAGGCAGCTCATGTACAGCAGACATTAAAATGCATGACTTCCAGGTAAAAGAAAGTAATACATTCAGGAATGGCGTGAACCAAGGGTGGCTTTTATTCTTTAGAATAGGATTAGCAACTTAGATGCATAAACACAAGGCATCCATAAACTCTTACCACCTACATCCATACCACCAAAATGATAGTAAAAAAAATCACAGCTAATGACTAAAATTTCACAAGAACCTATGGGAGGATGACTAAAGTTTCATAAAATTGGTGATCTCGTGAGTAATTTTAGAAGGAGACTCCAACCATTGTACAACGATGAGATCACAGAAGAGCAAATAGAGCTGGAAACAGTTGCTGGCTGCAGATAAAAACGGAGGTGATTCACAAAGGGGTCAAGAGAGAAATGGCAAAAGTGGTATTGCACCAAACTCCACTCCTTTTGTAATGTGCTGTGATATAGCAGGCAAATACAAAGAGCTGGCATTGTGATGAGACATTGCTTTGATGAAATCACTGTATCCCAAGGAACTCTGGGTAGAAGGTCCTGGCAAATTTAGGCTGTGTTGGAAAAAAGCTAAGTAGAGTCGGAACTTCTTAGAATTTGGTAAGAAACTGCCAGGAAATCCTGAAGTAGTTAGCTAGGCAGGAAAGTCAAAAGGATGTCCAGAAGAAGGCAATGGCAACAGTGTTTCCATTTTGCTACCAGAAAAACTTTGTGAAAATGTTCAGGAGCCATAAGGTCCTGATTTATGAATGCCTCTCCCATTGAAAATTAAAGGCTGATATCACTTTTATACTACAAACCAGCACATATACATTTTTAATCTTGGGTTACAGATCCTCTGAGCAGACTTTTTTTTTTATCATTGGGTCACAGAACCCCTGAACCTCTTTTGAGCTCTATCTGGGAATCTCATTCACTGCTTCCTGAATTCTCAATCATACCTAATCCTTCCCACTTCTAAACCAAAGGCACTGGAATCAGGCTGGGCAATAGGGAAGTTGCAAAGAAGCTATACTTCATCCTTTTTATTTCACTTAGGATGAATAACATTGCTGCTTATATGTTGGCAAAGGGGGGTGAGGTGGGGGAGTGACACTCTGCTGCCCCAAGAGAGTTCTGTCATTTTTCAAAGGGATGTCTTTTCAAGTCAAAAATCAATGAATTAGCATATTGTACAATTTGGTATATATAGACTAGACTAGACTAGACTAGACTAGACCAGACCAGACCAGACCAGACCAGACCAGACCAGACTAGAATAGAATAGAATAGAATAGCAGAGTTGGAAGGGACCTTGGAGGTCTTCTAGTCCAACCCCCTGTCAGACAAATGGCTGTCCAGTCTCTTCTTAAAAACTACCAGTGTTGGAGCATTCACTACTTCTGGAGGCAGGTTGTTCCACTGGTTAATTGTTCTAACTGTCAGGAAGTTTCTCCTTAGTTCTAGGTTGCTTCTCTCCTTGATTAGTTTCCATCCATTGCTTCTTGTCCTGCCTTCAGGTGCTTTGGAGAATAGCTTGATTCCCTCTTCTTTGTGGCAACCCCTTAGATCAGGGGTGTCAAACTGCCGGCCCGTGGGCCAGACGCATCATCTGGAAGCCGCGCCTACCCCATTGCCGGCAATGTCCTGATACATTGCGTGATGTCACGTGACGTCGCAAGTTTGACATGTCTGCCTTAGATATTGGAACACTGCTATCATGTCACCCCTAGTCCTTCTTTTCATTAAACTAGACATACCCAACGTATGTTTAAAACGTGTGTTTTGTGGTTTGGAATTTCAGTGATCCAAACAGGTTAAAATAAATCTACTGCAGATACTAAAAATCAGTTAATTCACAAAATATTGTAAAATTGTTTCCCCGTCCCCAGGCATAGAGTTGCAATGTATGCTTTCTATCCAGATTCCTATTTTTGCTGGAGGTGAAGAACAAAAAAGTTTTAAATCTATGTATTTATTTAATTAGTTAGTCATATTTGTATAGCAACCCATCTCACAGGAAATGATTGCTAGAGTTGGACAGTGTGATTGAGATCATCAAGTCCAACCTTTTGCAAAACCATGTTCTACAAAGTGCTCTTACCATTAGTACTTAATTTCTGACCTTTAATTAGACTCTGCTTTGTTGTAATGTAAATCCATTATTCAGTATCCTGCACTCTGGAACAATAAAAAACAGATCTTGACCTTCCGTGTGACATCCTTTCAGGCATTTGAAGAGTGCTATCATATTCCTTCTTGGTCTTGTCTTCCCTAGGCTAAATGTACTTAGCACCTTTGATCTCTTTTCATAGAACTCCATCTCTAGTCTTCTGAACAACTTCTTGTTCTTCTTTCAGCTTATTTCAATTTTGCTCAATGCTTCTGAAAGGATAGTGCCCATAATTTCACATAGCATTCAAAAGGGGTTCTGATCAAAACAAGCTAGACTAGAATAATTTCTCCTGAGGATTTGGAAATCGCATTTGCATTTGTTACAGCCACATCACATTGCTAGCCCATATTCAGTTTGCAATCAAGTAATGTTCCAAGATTTTTTTTGAAAGTGTTGTTACCAAGCCAGATGCTCTCAAATCCAGTGGTTCTCAACCTGTGGTCTGGAGACTGCTGGGAGCCCACGATGTTGTCACAGAAGGTCCACGAAAGCTTGAAGAAATATTATGATTTAAATCTTAAGTTATGTCTTGGGGGGTCCGTGGCCACAAAAGGTATTTAAAAGGGATCCGTGGTGAAGAAAAGGTTGAGAACCACTGTCCTAATCTATTCCTTTCAGCCTTGTGAAGTAATTCAGGCAAGAAGCACATCCAGAAATACTAGCTCTAACTTTATTATAACATTATTGGATCAGAATCATTCATGTCTGAAAGTACATCTCTCCCTCCTTATTTTTACAGTCCAAGAAACTAGGGAAGATCCCTAGTTTTAATTTTGGTTAGTTTGTTGGGGTTTAGTGCACTCCATTTAATTCAAGAAAATGGGTTAATTCAATTATCAGTTTAAGCATTTAGATAATTACCTTCCTATTGAAGTTTACCTTGAATAAATCCTTTCTTTTTTTTTTTGCCTGCCAGGATCATTTTGGGAAATGAGGGTTTCTTGATTGTAGTAACCATTTTGTGATAGGCAAGTCCTTCTTTCACTATAGCCATTTTAATCCACACTCTATTCTCAATATATGCCAATCAATGCAAAATGTTGGAAATCCCTAAGGACAAGGTACGTGACCCTCCAAGCTAACAGCAATACACCTACTGTGTCTCTCATATCCTCTGTAGGTTTTACCCTCTATAGGTTGAAGTTATCTGGATGATCACTAGATGGTAGCAAGGTATCAGAATTTTCTATATTCCTTGGCCGTATCTACAGGGAGTGATTGCTGGAGGTTTTCAAGATCATATCTTAAGTTCATGACTTATTTATTTGTTTGTTTGTTTGTTTATCATATTTGCATAGTCGCCCATCTCACAAGAGAGTAACTTGCTTGTATACTGATGGAGCACAATTGCCAAAACAGAATACAGAGCGACTTGTCAGCAGGTCTGAATTAGTGGCAGAATACAAAGATACCACAATTCATAACCTTTCTCCAGTTCCTTCCTTACCTCATCAAATGAAGCTTCATTCTCACAGTTCTCAAGCACTCGAGTGTAGAATGAGAGACCTGCAAAATCCAAAGAGAAAATGATTTTTACTATTGATAAAACGTTGCAGAAAGACAAAGCTGATTGTTAGAGTAAAAGAAGGACATCTAAAATGACCGCATCATATTTTATATCCACATGGATATGATAGAATTCATTTATAAGTTGGATAGGTTTTTCATGCAATTAGTTATCTGCATAGAAGGCAATGCAACAATCAGGAGCTGTCAAGTCCGCACATTTGTTCTGTGTCAAGGGAAAAGCAAGAATTCTCCATTAACTGTAACTTCTATTATTTAGGTGACAAACAGGAAATCTCACACCAGCCATAAAACATAATAGTCACTGGTTGCATTTACATAATATATTTTATATGGTTATTGAATAACATTATCCTGTTTATGGGTTTGCATGATATATTTACTGTAAGAGTGAAACAAACACATGGGCTATTTTTGACTGACATACTAGGGTACATAAAGGAAAGTAAGATTATCCCTAACCAAGCGTAGCATGTTGCACGCATGCAGCAGCTCAATTTTCAACTGATCTCATTAAACTTTAAGATTGTCTTACTCTTCTTCGATGTACCTAACCTCATTGTAACATCCTGAATTTTATGATGAAATTATTTATTTTGCCACTTTAAAGCCAGGCAGTCTCATTACTTAATTCCAGAGCAAGTTGTAAGCCTAAAAATATACACAAAATCTCTTCAGATATAGATGATTTTATCATATTAATTTTTCACTTACTAAATTTATATTCTATGTTTCCTCCAAGAGCTCAGGGTGATTTCCATGGGAATCTCCCTTCTATTTACCTGTGCAACAATAACCCTGGGAAGTAGGTTGGGCTGAGAGAGACTGCCTGGCCTAAAGTCCACCAGTTTATTTACATAATCGAAGGGGGACTTCAAACTGGATCTTCCCAGTCTTTGACTAATAGTTTAGAGCAGTGGTTCTCAACCTTTTTAATGCCGCGACCCCCAACTGGTCGTAAGTCGAGGACTACTCAACCGGTCGTAAGTCGAGGACTACTCAACTGGTGCAGCACCGTTTGCAGAATGGGACTTTTGGCGGGCTCAGCAGGGCAGAGACAGCCTGGACAATTCCTATTGGCTTTTGAAAGCCAATAGAATTAGACTCTATTCAAGAGAGTCTATTCTATTGGCTTTCAAAAGCCAATAGAATAAAAGGGAGTAGCACAGCTAAGGAGAAGGGGAAAAAAATGGCGGACTGCGTTGTTTGGCAACCCCCGTGAAATGGTCGTTCGACCCCAAATGGGGTCCCGACCCACAGGTTGAGAACCACTGGTTTAGACACTACACTGTACTAGTTACTCTGCCACTTAATTTTATTATAAAATAATTGCACCCAAAGTAATGGATGCTCACTTTATTTAGATTTTCCAAGAAATATTGGTCAGATAGACATCAGCTGATGGATTGTTATAACAGGGCAAACAACGTTGAACCATATGGACAGTTCCCTATCTGAATGCCCTTTAGATGTGTTTGATATATTGCCCATAACCCAGTGGTTCTCAACCTGTGGGTCGGGACCCCATTTGGGGTCGAACGATCATTTCACGGGGGTTGCCAAACAAGGCTGTCCACCATTTTTTTCCCCTTTTCTTTGGCCACGCCCCTGGCACCCAGTGATGTATAAGTGGTTGGATGTCACCACAACATGGGGAACTATATTATGGGGTCGCAGCATTAGAAAGGTTGAGAACCACTGCCATAACCAGTGGTGGGATTCAAATATATGAACAACCGGTTTTCTGTGTGAATGCCACTTCCGGAAGTTTTTTCTGGGCCTGGGCAACAAAAAATTAGCTACGGGTTCTGCCGAAGTGGTGTGAAACAGCTGAATCCCACCACTGCCCATAACCCTCAGTAACCTAGGACATGGTTTAGTGTTTGCCACTTCTGGAGGGCCGCAAAGGAAGGCTAAAGAAATTTTCTGGAGGACCCATCTGAAAGTTCCCTCATATACAATATAGAACCATAGAATCATAGGACTGGAAAGAAGCTTAGAAGTCTTCTAGTCCAGCCCTCCACCCAAGGCAGGAGTCCTTGTATCATCCTGGACAAAGGTCCAATCTTTTGTTGAAAACTTCCAGAAATGGAGCACCCACAACTCCAGGAGGCAAGTTAGTTCTCACTGTCAGGAAATTCCTTATTTCCAGGTTGGGTCTCCCTCTGACAAACTTTCCCCCATTGCTTCTTGTCTTGCCCTCAGGTCCCATGAATTGACCCCCTCTTCCCTGTGACAAACCATCAAGTATTGGCAGACTGCTCTTAGGTGTCCCCTAAGTCTTCTTTGTGTGCCTTTCCCCACTAATTCCTCACACTGAAGTATTATTATTCAAGCTCACTGTGACTCTTCACTTTATTAACATTAACACAAAGAGCGATCTGCCTTCAGGCCATTAACTATATCAGACGAGACTTATGGATGGCATTTGGACTTTTCTGTAAGATTTGTGGATACTGACTTTCCTACTGGTTGGAATTCTTTTGTATCAATTTCATCTCCAGCCTATTTGATTAACTCATTTGCTTGGGGGAAAAGAAAACATTAAACCAAAGGAGCCTAAATGTACAGTGGCAAGAGTCTAAAAAAACCTGACCCATCAGACACCTTATGAAGGGAGTAAAACTATCAAAAATTGTTAATCCTGGAATGACACATACAAGGAAAGATGATAACATGGAATTTACTTTTCATTCGCCTTTTTCTTTGATCTCTACTTTTTCAGTTTACCAGTAGAGGAAAATGTTATTAAAATGCTAAAATATATATCCCCAGTTCCCAATTAACCTCCCCTGAAAGCTAGCAGGACTTGCTCATTATTAAATTTGCCTTCTTCTAGAAATAAAAGATTGCTTATTTTTCAATTTTATTGTGTTGTGTAACATAGTGCAGCAGAATTTGTTGTTGTTAATTAAATTCTAATATAGCTAGAGAGATTACAAAATAGGAAACCTTGATAAATGCCCCATAGGATTGCAATCACAGTTTCACTTATATAGGATTTGGATAATTGAAAAAGGGAAATTATTATTTCACTAGGTACAGGCAATCATCTCTTTATTTACACATATAGATCCACTTTCTGGGAGCACCCATGCTGGTTGAAGCAAAGAAATCTAAACTTTTAATTAGGTTTCCAATCATTTCTCTGGGAAACAAGATTGTATTGTTGTAGGTATTATCAGTAATAATAACACCCAACAAATCTCAATAATTTGCAAACAACTTATAACCACTTGTTTAATCACCATTCCAAGGTAAAGGAGCACTGAAAAAATGACTTATAACAGATCCTTGCACCATCCTCACGATCACATAATCGAAATTTGGGAACTTTGCAAGTGGCATGTATTTATGACACTTGCAGTGTCCCGGTGTCACATAATCAATCACTAGCTGGCTTACAACAAGCAAAGTCAATAGAGGAAGATGGATTTGCTTAATGACTTCATGATTTACTTAAGAACTAGTGATTCATTTAACAACCAAACTAAAAGCTTGAGGTATACATACTTAATAATTTTGGGGGGAGAAAGGGGGCTTATGAGGGCTTCCTTAGAAACTGGATTGGTGGAACAACCAAGGCATGGTTACCACATCAGTGAGAAGGAACCATTTATTTTCTATTTTTCCTCCTTAAAGTATCTCTCTTTGAAACGCCTTTGGGGATGTTTCGATAGATTTTTTTATTCCATTCTTCCTGCTTGAAAATCAGTTCAACATGTGTCTTCTGTTCTAAATGTGCAGTTGACTCTGCTTCTGATCCCTACCTCCAGGGAGAAATCCAGCATTATTTCATCAAAAGGACAAAGGTGCCAAGTTCTTCAATGATATGAGAATCTAAGGTTCTTTTTGGATCCCACATTTAATCCACCTTCATCCCAATAATTTCCTCCTGTATATTACCTTGGTAACTTGGCAAAAAATTTACAATGTTTAAAGGAAGCTCTGTGGCTTTCCCTTCTCTTGAAGTCCGTCACTGCTTTTTAACCAATACCCCAGGAGAAAGGAACGGCCTGGCACAGTCAGTCAGGAGGCATCCCAGCATTGAATTCATATGCAATATAAATTACATATGAACAAGAGGATCAATGACTTCATGGACTTGAATTGATTTCAGCAGTTTAATACTGTTGAAAGAAACCTAGATTAAACAGCAAAACAAAATACACAGCACTGGCTACTTCCAGACATATGCTTACAGTATGCAATATTCAAACTGCATTGTGTGGTGTCAACAGGAGTGCATGTTTTGGTCATTACCTATCTTTGATCTCCCTTTTGTCTGTTTGGACTAATTTGTTTAGCCAAAAAGACCTGGAAAAGCATTATGAACAGAGGATTTTCTCAAGGACAGCAGCAAGTGATGAGGTAATCAGGAGATTCAGGCAGTTCAAATCAGTGTAAAGATTTATTGCAATCTTTAAGCTCTCTGCAAGAGTCTGAGCTACTAATGGTCAAAGCAAATTGGCAATGTATAAGAGTCAAAGGAATTCAAGGTGGCTCGATTTAGATCTCTTGTGGGCGTGAAGGGACTCATGACTAATGACACGTTTGACCTTTCCCTCAGGCTCAGTCTGGTCATCTCCTATAGTCTATTGCTGTTTCTCCTTTCCTTGTCCCCCACTGAAAGCTGCCTTGAGTTATGAAAAAGGTGGGATAAAAATATAATAATCACAATCATATTTCTAACATATGCAAATGTTTTTCTCAGATACGTACACATACTTATAAAAAAGAAATCTACACAGCTGCAGTCTGAGGCATGAAGCTACTGGCAACCTTCTAGAGAGAATTTGGAACCATGGCTCCCTGGGGAGAATCCCTTTACACATTATTTTCCCTTAACTGATCTCAGAAACTTTGCAAGCAACATTTTTCATTGGCAGAAACAAAGGAAGTGTTATAATAGGAAGAATCAGCTAGAAGCACAGAGTGAATATTTTGAACTATGCATTGTTAAAAGAATGCACAAAGGTATGAAGCATTTGTACAAAAGTTTAGAAAGTTTGGACGTAGCATATAAGCACTGGACGTAGCATATAAGCACTGCTTGAGCAGGGTCCACAAGATTGTCTGGGATACTATACCTCCTCTTCACGACCTACTTTCCTTGTTACCTTCTGGGAGGAGGCTTCAGGGTTCCGAAGCAGAACATCCAGATTCAGTCACAGTTTTGTTCCATACAGTATTAACCTCAAGCTTCCTCTTTCTGCTATGTATTCAAGATGGACAGTGATGAATATTTATCTTATTTATATGTTAGTGTGTAGGTTTATACATATGTTGTATAGAGCATATTTATATGTGTGTTATGTATGTGTACACTTTTGAGAGCAAGCAACAAAATTTCATTTTTAATGTGTACCAATGTGCCCACAGTAAAAAATGACAATAAAGGTTCTCTCTCTCTCTCTCTGTGTGTGTGTGTGTGTGTGTGTGTTTGTGTGCATGTGTGTGTGTGTCTGTATCTATCTATCTATCTATCTATCTATCTGTCTGTCTGTCTGTCTGTCTGTCTGTCTGTCTGTCTGTCCGTCTGTCCGTCTGTCTGTCTGTCTGTCTATCTATCTGCTACTATGGGAGTGAATTGGGAGGGGTGCTAGGAAAGAGAGACTGAGGAGATGGGTGAAATACTAGACAGCCATCATTTAGGTTAGCACCTATTTGTGTTTAATTAAAGAGTTAAACTGAATAGTGAAATTATTTTCCAAAGAATGTTTTAGTAATGGCTTGTTGAATAATCTACTCTGTAAAAACAATCTATTGTGGATTAGCCACCTAATTTCCCATGGCCGTTGCAATGCCTATGATGCTAATAGTCGGTGGCTGCTGACTTCAAAAATTAATATGTAAGAAAAATAAATCAATTAAAGAAGGATGCCAACATCTCATAACATGGCCAAATTCAAAAAACTCTGTGTTCATAGTCTAACATGAGATCTAGCATGAGATTAAAGTGTTTTTAATTTGTAATTTTAAACAAATTACAAATTTAAAGTGGTATCCACGTGTTGTGCAGTTATGTGATGATGTGCACAATTTCAGCTCTACACCTCAGACATCCAGATCTCATCATCTGGCCCCCCAAATCATCTAATACTTTTCAGCCACTTCAAAATAATTTTCTTTGCACTAATGCAGAAAGCTTGTCACCACTTTCTGGAATGGATTTTAGAGTTCCTTCTAGGAATCTTGATTTCCCATATCCTGCAGATCCCCTATTTTTCATCTCACTGTGGATTGCTCTTTATAAAGAATGTAGAGATGACATCAACATTCACCTCTACTGAAAATTCCCTACCCCAGCAATTTTTTTTAGGTTATATGATATATTTTATTTTATTTTTTATGCTACCAAGGTGGCAGATATATCTAATCCTCCTTCCTCCTCCTATTTTCCCCACAACAACAACCCCATGAGGTAAGATGAGCTGAGAAAGAGTGATTGACCCAAAGTCACCCAGCTGGCTTTCATGCCTAAGCAGGGACTAGAACTCACAGTCTCCTGGTTTCTAACCTGGTGCCTTACCCACTAGAGTAATGATCAGTTACATGATTGAATAGTGAGAAGAAGGGACCAGAAATACATTGGTTGCTACAAAACATGTAACATTGATCAGTTGAGATCAGTTGAGAATGTGGATGCATATATTAATTTGTTTCTCATAATGGACATATTGAATTTGGTGCTAAATATACAAGCTACTTACAAATACTTTCACTGGTGCTGTAAAGTTTCTTGTGCAGCATTTATTCTAATTGGTAGCCAGCTAGTCAATGATTATTAGGTGACAAGACACACACAAGTGCATGCCGGCTACAATGAATGGGGTGACTTATAAATGTGATGATAAATAAATAAAAAGCAAAATAGCTATTGAGGGACCAATCATCTATCTTTTAAAAATACTTTGTAAGATCTGTTTCCTTTCATCTTTGGAGACTTTGTTCCAACATCCAGGACTCCTTTGCACAAATATCCCTGTAGCAGAGGTAATCTCAGTTGGCTTCCCATTCAGACTGGAGGGTACTTCTTTGGGGAGGTTGTTTGGCCTGGTCAGCCCTTCAAGGTAAGAAAGGGAACGAAAGAAGCAGCAGAGATTCCAGAAATGCTTTTTATTGTTGCAGGGCAAAATAACTGAATCTTGAAATCTTCTCTGCCCCATCTTATACTAAGCAAACTCAAGACAGAACTGAATTGCTTTCTCATCCTTTCCAATTTCTCAGGACTGAGTAGTATCTTCTCCTACTACAGCTCTTCAGTGGTCCCTGCCCCCTTTCCCAAGACCATCTCCATACACTTTCACAAGACATATCATAGGCAGTCTCTTAAGCAAATATATTTTAGTGGGTGTTTTCTTGATTTGATATATGAGACATTGTTTGGAACTGTATTTCTTCTTTTGGTGTTCTTAAAATGATTTGTATTTTACAATTCAGGACTTTATGATATGTAGCTGCTGTTTCCTTGTGAGAAATGTACATTTTGGTGCAGAGAAATAGCCTTGAGCAGCTGTACCAGAGAGACATCCCAGCTCTACAACTTGGGGCCTTTAATCACCTCCCAACTTTCTCAACCCCTCCAAGTTTCATTTCTTTCCAAAAAAAAAAAAAAATAAGTAAAAAGCTTTGATCTTTTTTTTTAACTAAAAGAAGCACTAACTGGGAATTGTTCAGCTATAGAACAATCTAAAACCAGAAGCAATCTTTATTTTTTATGAATGCCTGAAGCATTCTTAGGGAACAAAAATGGTTGATTCTTGCAATCAAGGGCTGCTTTTTGAAGATATTCAAGAAAAATACAATGTTCTGAAGCTAGTGGGTATAAAAGTGAGCATGCAGTAGGAGTTTTGCCCCTTATATTCATTGATATTGGTTGTTTTAGGATAGTGTTTAAGCCTGACTTTGCATCTGCCTAGGCTTTTTTTCAATAATTGGGGGGAATGTGCATGTTTTGCCTGTCTCAATTGTTTTGATTTAAGTCTCTTGCCTCTATGTCAGGAGCAACCAAAGATTGATTGATTACATGCCATGAAGTCATTGTCAATTTTTAACAACCAATAGATAGATTTTCTCCATGATGATCTACCTCTAATTTGGCGCTTCAGCTCTTCCAACTGCACCCTCATTGCCTCTTTAAAGGAGTCTATCCATCTTGCTGCTGGTTGCTCTCTTCTCTTTCCTTCTACCTTTTCCAGCATTGGAATCTTCTCCAGAAAGCTAGGACTTTGTATATTGTGTCTGAAGTAGGATAATTTGTGAGGAAATGAGAATATTGGGTTCATTTGATGCATTTATTTGCTTTCTTGGCTCTCTATAGTATTCCCAAAACTTTTCTCCAAAACCAAAGTTCAAAATGGCTGCAGCTGTCTGCCACTTCATTACATGTGTAACAATGCTATAGCATAGTGTATAAAAATGGAATTAGGCTTTATAGCCATGATAATGACTTTTTTGATAGCAGAAGTTAAATATTTCTGGATTATGCTGGATTAAGGATGGTTGCCTTCAGACTTCCTAATATCTTTATGTGTGACCTACATTTCAATCTATTTTGCAAGGTCAGTTGTCAGTCTAAATAAAGTATAACTATATGTAGTCAAATCCTTTTCAGAAAATCAGAATTTAATTCTCAGATCAGGAATCTTGCTTTATACCTGTATCTTTTAGAAACTCACATCTGGATCGCATGTAGCAATTTCCCCATCATCCAGTTGGATTCACTTCAATGAATTACAAGAAAAAAACTAGTATGCTATTCTTTCAGCAAGTTGATCAAATTTCACATGCAGAGGTTTTCAGTTGTAGAGAGTAAGCCATTTAGCCTTTTGCAGGAGAAAAAATTCCAGATCCAACAAGTTGCATGGTACTTTTAAGTCAAAATAATTTAAATTCTTATTTTAACATCTATCTAGTGCTTTGGAATCTGAACCAATCGATCATCATCATTATCATCTTCCTCTAAAAAAAATCCCCATCTCTAACATCTAATCTTTTCTTTTGCCTAGCATATCTTTTTTTGGTGCCAAGATAGACATATTGTTGAAACGCCTGTATCTTTCTTCCAAGATTTATTGTTGTTCTTTTACAAAAATTACAACAAAAAGACCACAATGGAATCATTATTGCTTATGTGTCCTTGCTCAAACATTTTTCCTGATGAATTTTCCTCTGTACAAGAAATACAGGCCTATGGAAAATAATTTTAGTGAAAAATCTCCTAAAGGGAAAATTAGTTAAAATGATCTTGACAATATTACTGCCACCAGTTTCTAGTAATCTGCAAACTTGATGAGACTGGCAAATATACACATGCAGCTATGTCCAGCAGATCAATCTCCATAATTTTTTTTGTATTATTATTTGGAGCTGCAGAAATTAAAAGGTTATTGTGGCAGTTAAGCATAACTTAACCCTGAAAGGGGTAAAAGTAAGGGTTCTATTCCTAGTGATGTCTTGGACATATCTATGTACTTTTCTTGTCAACAATTTAGACAAGGTTTATTACTGTCTACTTCCAGGATGTGTTTTAAAGTTCTCAATCTAGCCTCCACCCTTGTATTTTTGGGGTGGTCTCCTGTCCAAGGACTAACCAGATCTGCCCTGGCTTAACTTTCTGAAATCAGCCAAGGCTAGCTAAGTACCGCCACCAATCTAGGTAAGTCATGTGAATTTGTTAAGCTCCCCACAAAGACTGATTTAAAGCATCAGACTGAGGGACTTCAATAGTAAATAAGAGAAAGTAATGAACACATTTTCAGTCTTGGACCCCTGCTGTTTCTTGCTCCAACAATTTGTCTGGAGTTGAATCTGGAAAAGAAATAAATGCCTAGACTAATAACTGCAGTGACTTAGGGCAGAGGTCCCCAATCCTTTGGGCACCAGGGACCGGTTACATGGCAAGAGTTTTTTCACAGACCATAGGAGATGTGGTTTTGTGTGCTGCCTGCATTCTGCAGATGGGGCTTTGCTTGTTTGTGTGGCCCGGTTGCTGGCATGCTGTGGCCTGGTACTGGTCCATGGATCGGGGGCTGGGGACTCCTGACTTTGGGTACATGAGGGAAAGGATCCAGTAGGGCGCGTACATGCACATTTTAAATGCTAAACTAATATATTGTTTATTATGTGTAAATAGTGATGCCACTCTTCTGTAAAACTTCTAAGTTTGCAGCTCAATATTACATATATGCATGCAGAAAATAAACAAAACACATGGTCTCCAGAACACATCCTCTCCAGCAGCCAATACTCAGATAAACAGGGATTTAACACCAGACAAACAATCAAGCAGAAAACAATACTTCAGCCAAGGCATTACCAAGGAGAAAACCACACCCCCACCAACACTGGCAGGGCAAGCAACTGCACAGAAACCAGAACAAATCCCACACTCTCTTGAACTGATGATGTAACCTAGTTGGATAATGAAACATCTGCAAGCAAACAGCCAAACTCAGAGAGCACCAAGAACTCCACAAAAAATTAAACATAAATACTAAATAAATAAAATCCTGTCATCGTTACTGTATAACATCAAAAATAGTTCCAGGGATACTTCCTGTACAGAGGCATTCCCCATTGCATTTGGGATAGCCCTAGATGATAATGACTTTGGTTATTGGTTCTTTGCCTGAGACAGCACATTTCATGGGCAAGACTTGGTTTGGTGGCTTTAAATTTCCTATTGTGGTTACTTACTTCTGTTACCATTGGCAGAATCTTCCATGGTAGGTTGATTGGTCTCAAAACTTGGAAAATCTTTGCTAATTTCTTACTTATTTCATCAGATGGTATTATATCACATGGACAAGACAAGTAGCTTTTCCTTTACTCCCCAGCACAACACTCCAGATGAAACTGTCTATTTAGGATAGATTGCTGTAGGATTTTCTTGATCTAGCCCTGAACTCTTTTTGTACCATTTGCCCTGGCAAACGTGATCATAAAAACAGGAGTACCTCTGCACATATCCAGAATGTCCCTCCCTCATCTTTAATAAGTAGAGAACAGTATTTTAAGGCCAAGGATGGGATTTCATGCCACAAGATTATTTTTATCAACTATCAACCTCAAGGAGCAGCTGCATTTTCTGAATGGGGCAATATGCCTCAAACTATTTCCAAGGATGAGGAAAGAATGGCTCAGTACCATGAGATTTAGTACCACTAAATCTCATGGCACTAAGTTGTGAGCAGGAACCATTTGAGGGAGAGCTTCAGATTGCACTGGAGTAAAATCTGTCACGAATAGACTAAATGGGGGGGCTAGGTTCCAAAATTCAAGATGCATTAAAAAAAAAAGAACTGGGAAAAATATTTTGAATCAGCATCAATATTGTAAAAAGTTCTAAGTATTAGGACTGCAACTTCACCATATCCTCATATGTAACAAGTGTGCCATTGTACATTACAGATCTTGTTTGCAAATTATCCTTGACCTTAGATGTAGGGGATGTGCAAGTTGCAGCTGTTTTTGTCTTTTACTAAAGAAAAATATCCTTGAAGCCTGTGTCCAGAATCGATAATGGGCATTTAAGAACCACTCACATACACACACAAGGCATGCACAATGTTTTTGAAATAGGAAATATAAAAACATTCCTATCACACCAGCCATCTATTTTTAAAAAGTGTAATAAAAAGCCACAATTTTTTAACAGTTAAGATTAAAATATGTGTAAAGAAATACTCCTTAAACCCATATGGTTGCATTCTTTTTCTTTTTTCCTCATCAATTATTTTCTTTCTAATTCTTTTTTTTCCCAAGTTTTATTTCTGCTCAAAGCTGGGAAGGGGACAAAGGTTGGTCCTTATAATGAATTGGGGCAGCAGATGTGTTGATTGGAACTGATGTGGGGTCTAAGGAGATAATTTAAGTAGGAGTGTTCCAATCGAATACACTCAGGATCTAATCCAATATGTCTAATTCAATTTATCAGAAAGTCTCCAGATTGTGTTTCTGGCATAATATTTCTATTCTAAGATGCTTAGAATTTTGCTAGGCTTTCCACTTATTCTTGACGGCTGGTTGACCTGACCTGAGATAGTTTACAGATAAATATATTTATATTCTTGGACACAAGGAAAGCTGGTGTAGAAGTTAAACAACTATCAAGAAATGAGGGTTGGATTTCTTTAACTTGTTTGGACATCATCAGAAAATCAAGTTGATTTTTCTTTTTAGTTGATGAGGTCCATGCATTATTTTCTCTTACAGCTGATTCTGAATTTTAGAAAACAAACACCTGAAAATGCAAACCATTTCATTTTTAAATCCAGGATGTTTTCCATGTGAGAAGAACAATATTATTTGATATAGTATCTCAGAAATAATAATTATAACATTCTTTGTTCATATATTGTCATGTATACTAAATGCACACTCTATGGAGGTGTCATGCAATAGCTGTGATTCTAATAGAACATATAAATTGAAAAAAGTCAGAGCAGATTTTATATCAACTACAAATCATAGCCCATTTCTCCAGTAATCATTTATACTGTCCTTTAGTATAATTCAACTCTTTTTCTGCCAATGTAACAGGGATGGGGGCAGGTGTTATATTGTCTCAGTGATGATTAGACGATGCTATAAATGATTAGTGGAAAATAAGTTTACCATAACTTTAGTCAAGCCATTCTTTCCAATTTCAGCTCTAACTCCACTCCCCTAGACAACATGAAGATCAAAAGGTTTACATTTTGCAAATCAGCATTAGTGCGAGCACTAACTTTCTGCAGTGCTATATAAAAACAATGTGGATTATTATATATAGTGAGCACTCAGTAGAGAACAGTGGCAATGTGCATCTTTCAAAGCTGTGTGCATACACTCAAAGCAATACTTTGTATGCCAGCGGTTCCAGGTTCAACCCTGGCATCTCCAGCAAAAGCTGAGAAAGCGCTCTGCTCAAAATGGGGAAGTGTTTCTGCCAATTCTTGTGTTAGGATCTGACAAACTGCTGTTTAGGAGGCAACTTGCTTATAACCCCTATCACAATTCACTTGCTATTTCCACCAGATGGGTATCTCATTGTAAAAACCTTGCCATGTCTGAAGCATTGCAGAGATGCAGGAGTGTGCCACATGTTACACATTTTCAAAAAATGTGAGATTTAAAATGACCCTGAAGTTCTTATTGGCACTCTTCTTCTTCTTCCTGTCTGTCCTCATTCGAAAGCTCAAAAATGTCTACTTGTGTAATTGCAAGCACAATCATTCTTTGAATAAGAAAACAAATCATAGACAACAATAACATACTAACTCAGTCCTCAGATCTTAACTGGATGGAAAAACTTTGGCTTGGAACCTATGAGGGTTTTTCAGATGTAATGTGGTTCCAAACTGAAGGAGCTGCATCACCAGGGCTTGCTGACTCCAGAACCTGCCAGTTAAACAACAACAGCCACAACTCCAAGTCGCACTAGTCCAGGCAAAATAGATGCACGAGCTATTCTTTTCCAGAATGAAGCCGCCCAAACACTAGGAGAGTGAGAGCATCCTTCCCCAGAGTCATGCCCTTGTTCTGCAGGGTTGAGGCTCCTCTGCAGAGAACTTTCCCTTCCCTGGGACATGCAGTCTGGCACACAAACAGGCACCTATCTTGCAGCATCAAAAAGAGCACCTCTGCTGCAGGCTACACAACTGGGGGGCATGTACCTCTGAAAGCCACTTTGGCTATCCTGTCCGCTTTGCCTCTCAGGTTGGTGACCTTCTTCAAACGCACGATCAAGGCCATGGTGGGCTGGTGGCCGGGAGTGCACTCTGCTGTTGTTGCTACAAAGTGGCAATGAAAGGCAATGGGCACAACGTTTGGAGCAGATATGGGGATCCAACAGGGCTGCCTTCAGAGCTGTGTCACCCTCCTCTTCTCTTTGCCTGATGAGCCTCCTGCAGCTCTTCAGCTGGAAAGCGACCTCCTCCCATCCCGGTCCAGATCAGGAGCTGTAAACCAGAGCTGCTGTGCCAATTGGGCTGCCTGGGAAGCAGCAAAGTGGCTGCTGGCTCTCAATTATTCAGGAGCTGTCGCTGGAAAGTCCCGCTCGGCGCTCTCTACACGCTGCCCGAACTGGTCCCTTGTTCCAGGCAGGACTCTCCCCATCCTTCCACCGCTTTTAGCAGGAGGAGAAAGAGAATGCTAAACCCGAGGTCGCTTCACGACTCCTCTCCTGCCCAAAGCAACGTGACTTTTGCCTGGGGAAGCCAGGATAACGGAGGAGCATCCCCCCACCACGCTGGCTCTGGCTCCGGGGGCTGGAGCTACGGCTGGCGTGCCTTAACTGCTTCACTGCTGAGTCCCCCCACCCAAAGGAGCGCCAAGCGGGGCTTACGCGATCCTGGGAGGGACAGAAGATAGAGCGGGTGGGGGTCTCAGTTTCCGTCCTCGGGCTGCCCCACAGCCGACTGCTGCATTGGAAAGGTAGGCAAGCAGACGGGCATTTCAGTCCAAGCTTCTAAACCGAACCTCGTTCGCTATCGATCCGTCCACACATTAAAATACCCGACCCGGAGGATTCTCTTTGCACACCCTGTATGTGGAGAGCAAAGGGCTCGATTGCTTGTTTTATCGTAAGGATCTTAGGAGGACCTCCGTTCTGCGTTTGCATTTGGGGTCCAACACAGGACCTACGGGGAAATTCACAAAGAGGAAGAAGAACTGCCCCCCCCCCTTGCCTGTGCCCAGCATGCAAACTCAGAGACAGGCCAGAGGAGGTATCCCTTAATTATCATGATTAAATCTAAAACTATTTAAATATCGGGAGTTGCCCAAATACCATATTATTGCATGGAAGAAAAGAATGGACCAAACGGAGTAACTTTGTCCATTCGTTTTCCTTTCATTTTACAACTGAGAGGCACTTGGGAGTGATGGCCAGTTTAGCGTTAGCCTAGTGCTAGGGAAGATCAGATTTCACTCTTCATTTGGCTAGGAGAGGTTGACTTTGGGTGAGCAATTCTTTCTTTCATCTGCTCTTCTCTCTTCTCTCTTCCTCAGCCTGACCTACCTCACAAGACTGTTGTGGGGAAAAGTTAGAGAAAAGAGCACTTTGTGCAGTATATATGAATCCTTGTGGCAATATTTGTTTGTTGGGAATGCGTGGGCACTTTCTTATGCAGGGTGATGTCACTTTGTTGGGTGTGAACCGGAATGTCCTGGAACAAAGGCTAGCCTTGAGGAATATGGATCTGAAGTGTAATGTATGAAAGATCAAGCTGGTTGATTGTGAATAATTAAACATTACAACTAAGTGATTAAAAAAACACAGCTAGATGAATTTGCATACTTTAATAGGATGAAGTGATTTTAATAAATGAAAATACTGATAGAAAGATAGGTATATTTGTTTGCCATAAGCAGTGAAAGTGAGTTTTGCCTGCTTTATTGTATTGGAAGCAAGAGTTGAGTATATCAGGGGGAAAAACCTTGAATAAATGGAAAGGGGTTCCTTAAGACGTATGAGTAGCAAGAGAAGAGATGGGATCTAAAACGTTCAGGTTCTGAATGAATCTTGATTGAATGCAAACATAACTAAGATAAGATAAGATAACCTTTATTGTCATTTTTATACTGTGGGCACGATGGCACACATCAAAAATGAAATTTAGTTGCCGGCTCTCAAAGTAAAACACATACATGACACACACCTAAACATACTATGAACAACATATGTACAGACCACATCCCTACATATACATAGCAAATAAATATTAAATATTGTCCATCTTGAATATATAACAGAAGGAGGAAGCTTGAGAGTTCTCAAGGTTAATGCTGTATGGAATGAAACTCTGGCTGAATCTGGATGTTCTGCTACGGATACCACGAAGCCTTCTCCCAGAAGATAACAAGGAAAGCAGGTTGTGAAGAGGATGTGTAGTGTCCCAGATGATCTTACGGACCCTGCTCAAGCAACACTTCTGTGCTATGTCCTGGATGGGAGGGAGGGAACTGCCAATGATCTTTTCGGCCATCCTCACCATTCCCTGCACTGCCTTCCTGTCTGAAGCAGTGATGCCTCCAAACCAGACTGTGATGCTGTATGACAGGATGCTCTCGATTGTCCCTCTGTAGAAAGTGGTCAGGACAGGGGAAGGAAGATGTGCTTTTCTCATGTGATGCAGAAAATACAGGCGCTGCTGTGCCCGCTTCACCAGTTTCTCACTGTTGAGCGACCAAGTCAGCCTACTCGTTAGCTGCACACCCAGTTTTTCCTCCAAATGAACATCACTGTAGAGGCAGAAACATTTTGGGGAAGTAGTGCAAAGTAACTAGCATGAAAGAAGTATGTTGAGGTGGTGTGATTGTATATTATGCAGAATAAATGAAGATTTATTTATTTATGAATTTATGAAAGAAGACTGAATAGCCAAGTGGAAGGGAAAGACTGGGCAGCTGTGACTGGGTGGAGTTAATGAGACACTCAAAAACTGATAGTGATGACATTAAGGTCTCCAAGAGTCACCATGTATGAGTTGGGCAGCCAATAAATTTGTTTAATAAAGAAATAAAATAACAAGACAGTATATGGAAATAGTAGAATCAAATGCGCTAATTGGGATTCTGGGAGTTGAAGTCCATGCATCTTCAAGTGGCTAAGGCTGAGAAACCCCTGCCTCAGAATCTCTGCATTCTCTACATTGTTATTCCCCACAGAAAATGGGCATTGTCCTTAACCTGAGAAATGTTCTTTCTTGGAACCCCGGATTCTTGTGGGCTTCAGGGTGTAAGCAGTACTCAACCTACAACCATTTGTTTGGTGACCATTCAAAGTTACAGCGGCACTGAGAAAGTGACTTATGAATGATTTTCACACTTAAGACCATTGCAACATCACCATGGTCCAGTGGTCAGATTTCAGGCCCTGGGCAATTGGCATGAAGTTCTGATAATTGCAGTGTCCCAGGGTCCTGTGATCACCATTTGCAACCTTCCAACTGGTTTCTGACAAGCAAAGTCAACGAGGGAAGCCAGATTCACTTAATGACCAGTGGCAAAAAGGTGTAAAATAGGGCTTGACTCACTTAATAACTGCTCTGCTTATCAATGGAAATGTTGGATTCAACTGTGGTTGTAAGTCAAGGACTACCTGTACTGGGGGGAAAAAAGTAGTTTCCAAGATGAGTTGGGTACTACCAGATATCCACAGGCAATTATGTAGATAACCAGCCTCACAACTATGCTGTTTACTCCCCACTCCTCCCTGGGAAGGGCTTATCTGATGCTATTAAACTGTCACTGGCTCATAACTCTGGCACTATTCTGCAGACATATGGAGATGCAAAGTTGAAAAAGAGCGCTAGGATTTGTGTTCTTTCTTGCTTCTGTGCCCTCTCTTTTTAACTGTACATGTGCAGCTGTACTAATTCTGAGAAGTTTAGCAAATGGCAGCTTCAGGGCTTTGGAACTCTAAAGATACCAAATTACTTTTCTGCTGCTTATCACAAGTTGCTTTCGGCCAACAGACCTGTAAGAGTTATTGCAGACTTACAGAAGAGGTCCAGAGTCAGGTCATGTTCTTGGTGTGAACTCAGCTGCGAATCAGTAAGTGATGAGAACAGTAGCAAACAGGGTGAAAACCAGTTCCTAAGCTAACAGGGTGTTCTTGGCCCAGCAAAACTGATTCTGCAAATTCTTTTCTGTCTTGAATTCCAAATAAAAAGAAATGTTTTGTAGTTAGGAGAAGCTAGCTGGATATGCTAACAAACCTAGAAGCTCATCTTTTCTTTTTGACCCCATCCCTCCTAAATCTTTAGATAATACCCAGAAGTTATTGTCCAAGGCAGCAAACTGTCCTTGATGCCCAAGGCACACTTTCTCAGCCAGATGCCTCCAGGAGCACTTGTCTTCACCCATACCATCTGAAAGTTATAATCCAACAGATTTGGAAGATGTCCAATGGGGAAAGGCTGTTGTAAAGGCACAATCACTTCTGCACAGCTAGGGAAGAAATGCCCATGGATGCTAACAAGTTTTTCATTCCATTTTTGAAATAAGGAAAGCTGGATGATTTGGGCTCCCAACATTTAGGAAATAATTCTTTGGATGGGAATTTTGGATGATTGCTAGTCATCTTTAGTTAATTTTTATCACTTGTGAATAATCCAGGCTAGGTATTCTGCCACATGCTACATTTTTGCTACATTTTTTCTTAGCTGATTTAACAGTTTGGGGAGTATAAACAAAGGAAAGATGTTGCATTCACATTAATACTCAAATATTTCCAACTTCCACCAGACAAGCTGGAGAAGTTATAAAAGACATACTATGTGCAAAGATAAATAAAAAAATAAAACATTAGCCATGATTCCTTCAGTAGCTCATCTGGACAAAACCTCCCCTGCATTTGGCTCTAAAGGATAGCTATTCTCATAAATCTGAACATAGCCAGTGTTCTCTACAACAACTTGTTGAAGTTTGTCTTCCTCTCGCCTTCTCTTTTTCCCTGTCTTCTACATTCAAAGTTGACTCAATATCTGTTGTACTAAAAGCAAACCACATACCATTTCAATTAGAATTCTATTGTCAGCCTGCAACCCTTGGAGAACAAATCCTGCTTTGTAAAATAGCAATGATGTGCAACGTTTTCACAGTCAAAATAAGGATATAGGAGTAAGCATTAATTCTTTTCAAACCCTAGAAAAGGTTACCAGAGTTTCCTGAAGGACTCAATATATATTATCATGATAGCAAAGATTACTGACTGCATCAGTAGTGGACATTGAGCCCCACTTGTCTGAAGGATTAAATGTTAATTTTGGGCTGTTCCACATGAACTGCTAACTGCAGTTTTTAGATGCCTCAGCAGCACTGTTTGGAGGACATGAATGGATGACGTCATCTTCAAATTACCCCTGTTTGTGCTTCGTGGTCTTTTCTTTCTCTAGTTTTAAAGTGGTGTCCTCTAGATTCTTTGGGCACAAGCCCTGCAGTGTGGTCCATTTGTGGTGCCCAATATTGCAATAGGTTAGGGGACAGGTGTTTGCCCTGCTTTTTTTGATCACTTGCATTGCAGTGGATATGCTTTCCCTTGCTCCTTCACCTCTTGGTAGTGAGGAAGTCAGGGCTCTCTCCCAATGTGCCCCAAAGCCACCTCCTCACTTCTCTGGCCAAATCTGACAGATCTGGCAGCAGATCCCCAGGTTGGGAGTAGGAGGGGAAAGAACCATTCTTCAGTGGGCGGGTTTTTTTTTTTTAATCTCATAAAGATATTTTTGTCAGGGGAAGGGAGAGCTGATCAGCAAGTCTATATGGGTGGAGTTTTGACATCTCCAATTTTGTGCATAATCTATGGATGGGGAGTGTTGGCAAAGAAATGCCCAGTACTTGTGAGTTAAGCACCGCATTGTCTCACCTGCTGAGGGTGGGAGGAGGGCAGCTTTAAAGGAAGGAAGAAAGCAGGGGAAAAAAATATTCTGTTGTCTGATACTGAACAAAAATCACCTGATGAGATAGGAGAACCGGTAGCAATTAAGTTGTTCTTACTCAGGTTCTCTCCTCGTGTATGGGAGGGGGCAGGAGAAAGGGGAGACAAGGCTAATTGGGTCTTTTTGATAGCTGCTGCCTTGTTATTAAATGCTCAATAGCCCCAAGGAATGGTGGTGGAAGAGTGACTGAAGCTTCCTGTTGATTGAGAGAAGGAGGAAAGGTAAGTCACTAACTAGCTGCTGCTCCCATGCATGTAAGGAATCCAATCTTTGGAGGGGGGGCTTCTGATGCCAGTAACTGAAGGCATTCCTCACTCTATTTCTGTCTTTCTCTTCTAGAGCATATCAGACCTGTATTCCGCTTTATTGTTGAGGCAGAATATGGATCAGTATACTGTGCATGCCACATGATTTCTGCTGGTTCCCAAAACAGATGACAGCACTTTAATATTGTCCATGTGGAAAAGCCCTTAGTGGGACTAAATTGGAACTAAGTGGGATGTACAAAGCACTCCATAAAATGATGGATTCCTCACCATTGGCCATGCTTAGTAGGATTGCTGGGAAATGTAGTTTGTCATTCCTTACATTCCAAACCTGAGGTGAAAGTACAAGAAATTCAAAATAAGAATTGGTTGGAATTGGCATTGCTTGGATTTTACCAAGCCAATTTTATGAAGCTTTTCATAAACTAAAAGATCTAAATCTAAACACTGCAGTTCAATGCAAGCTTCAATGTGAACACATTTCCCTGAAATCAGTAGGACATTCAAATGTGAACAGGGTCAGGATGTAATGCAAAATGGCAAAGGGCCAATTTTACAGCAACAAGACAGAGTTATAGCAAAGGCAGCAGCAAATCACGAAGGGTGGGGGCCCTTTCCCTACATAATGTTTAACTTGTTGTTGTTGTTGTTGTTAGTTGTGAAGTTGTGTCCAACCCATCATGACCCCATGTCTTCTACCATCTTCTGGAGTCCATTTAAGCTCAGGCCTACTGCTTCAGTGACTCCATCCAGCCACCCTATTCTGTCGTCCCCTTCTTCTATTGCCCTCAATCTTTCCCAGCATTAGGCTCTTCTCCAGTGAGTCCTTCCTTCTCATTAGGTGGCCAAAGTACTTGAGTTTCAACTTTAGGATCTGGCCTTCTAAAGAGCAGTCAGGGTTGATCTCCTCTAGGACTGACTGGTTTGATCGCCTTCCAGTCCAGGGGACTCGCAGGAGTCTTCTCCAGCACCATAGTTCAAAGGCCTCAATTCTTTTGCACTCAGCCTTTCTTATGGTCCAACTTTCACAGCCATACGTTGCAACTGGGAAAACCATGGCCTTGACTATATGAATGCTTAACTGGATCAGTTCAAAGCCTAGAGACAGTGGGGAGCAGCACAGTTTATATCAGCATATTTTCCTGCCACTTCAAGGACTGCTGGGTAACATTTTAATATGGCTGCCTGAACTCCTTAATTTCTATCAACCCATAAACAGTTTCATTTAACTTAACTTCTGTGGTTCATTAAACAGAGCTAGTTTGCTCCCTCGACAGTTCTTTTATCATAAGTGGAATTCACAGGGAAGAAAACACTCAGAGACTGTGATTTCATAATATTCTTAATTTGGTTTCTGAATTAACCTGAGGTCTGGATGGAGATAAAACAATTAATCAAATGGACAGAACTTCTGGGAGTCTAAAGTATTATGAAACCTGCATTCTAAAACATCATTAGATTGGGATCTAGAGAATGCCCATTAAAACTTGGGAAAAATGAGTCAGTGGAGCGCTTTCTACTCCACTGTCAATTCTACCCTGATCTTGGTTTAGATTTACATTCCGGATCATTGACAATATATGATACCTGGTTGTTTTGGGAGACAGAAATTCTAAGGTCACACTTTTAGTTGCCAAATCCAGTCTCTTAACAACAAGAATTTGCAGTGTGACTGTAATTCCATAGTATTAATTTGAGCAAAATATCTGAAGTGAGGGTTGGGATGTGTAAATATTCATATTGACAAATATATTGTATTGGTATTATAGTATATTTTGTTTTTACTTTAGAATTTTATTTTAGGTGTTTTGACTGCATTCTGATTTAAGACTTTAATTTTAATTTATTTTTTTGTGAGGATCTGTTATCATTCATAGCAATGAATTTGCATTAAATCATATTAAGCTGCTTTCTGCATATACAAGTAGTCCTCGACTTACAGCAGTTCATTTAGTGACCATTCAAAGTTAGAACGGCACTGAAAAATATGACATGACTGTTTTCCACAGTTACCACCTTTTTAGCATCCCCATGATCAAAATTCAGATGCTTGGCAACTGGTTCATACTTAGGACCGTTGCTTTGTCCCAAGGTCATGTGATCACCTTTTGCAACCTTCTGACAAGCAAAGCCAATGGGGAAGACAGATTCACGTAACAACTGGGTTACTAACTTATCAGCTGCCACAACTGTGGCAGGAAAGATCGTAAAATGGGGCAAAATTCACTTAACAAATGTCTCACTTAACAACAGAAATTTTGGGTTCAGTTGTGGTAAGTTGAGGTAAGTTGAGGACTACCTGTACTGTATACTGTATGTTGTTTTCCAGCTGAACTTCAAATGTCTGTTTAGCTCTTAAACTAAATTTTGAAATAAACTTGAGTAAAGCAAGCTTTCAATATAAACTATATCCCAAAAGAAATAATATTGATATAGTCTAGATTGGAAATTTGCTTTACTATATTCATTTGTCACAGACATGGAGTTTCAGAGCCCCATCTTTGAAACTTTCTACTTGTAGAAAATATCTCTTTTCTGATTACTCTGGCCTGGAAATGCTTCCTCGGCTCACATTTTAACACTAGAAAATGCCACATCTTGGAAAAAAGATAACAACTGACATGATGATGGGCTTATTTGATTGCCTAATCTGCTCGAGATTTTTGAGATGTGTTCATCCTATTGATTATGGTGAGACTTAGGCTCTGAAGTCTTAGGAAACAAATATTGTTTGTTACTCAAGGGCATCATAATAGCATTCTGGATTATTAAATTTGTATGATAACTGATTCCCAACTACTCTGGCCACTCGTAAGTTACAGTGGAAATGTGGTTCCAAGGTTCAAACAAACAGCATTCTTTAACTGAAGGAACCCAAAGCTCCAAACTTGCCACATCAAATCAACCAAGCATATATTATGCAAGAAAGTTAGTCCACTTAAGTAATCAGGTCCTATGCCATAGCTAGATAGGTAGATAGGTAGGTAGGTATTTATGTACACAGACAGGCAGACAGATATATCTGTTTGGATGCTTTACATTGCTGCCAAACTCACAATAAGAATTTTGCCTCCTGATGCATTAGCCCTGAAGGATTTGAAATTGTCTTCCAAATAGAAATTTGATTGGTGAACTATAATCACTATTCTACAAGATGACTGAAGATTTTTGAAGCACCTAAAAGAGTAATCAAATTCTTTTGGCGTAAGTATAAGGAAGGGATCCAATGCATCTAAAAAGCATCAAATTAGGGAAGGCTACATAAATCATCTATTCCAGCAATGACAAAAGTCAAATTGAAATGAATTGACTTATACTACTTGGAAAACCTATGCTAACTAGGAACTTTCCCACTTATGTCTAACATAATACAATCGTGTTCTGGCAACATTTTTTCCCTCCTGTGTCCTCATGATGTTGCCTTTGTCTTGTACCCAATCTGTGAATGAAATCATCTTTAGTTGTCCTTAGATGTACTGATGTTAAAGTTGAGTTTTTATCTGTTTGTTTAATCAACTTGTAGGCTTTCTCAATTACTGAAATAATTCTAGATGATTACACATTGATGTTAAAATAACAGTTTATAAATAATAAGGACAACAACCATACAGCAATAATAAATGCAGTATATTGTGTGGAAGAAACTCATCTGATCATAACCAATGACCAAAATACACTATCGGGGAGTAGATCACCTGCACCTAATCCCCAAAGTCTATTAAAAGTGCCAGATTTTTAGTTTTGTGAAAGCACAATAAGGTCAGGGTCCAGTAGAGCTCAAGAACATTTCTATTCCACATGACAGATGTAATCAAGAGAAGGCACACTTATTATTTTAATATTTTTTCCTTAAGTTGATCATATCCTATCAGATGCATACATACATATTACCACAGTATTCCCTTTTGGGGTAAGCAATGCTATGCAAGAAAAAGTGCCAATCAAGACATGAGAAAAGGATAAAGAAAAAAAACCCATCAAGCTATCTATTATCAATTTAATGCAAGACTCAAACTACATACTAATGGAATCAGTGCACAATCCATCACCCCTCATTACCTCCTGAACAAAACATGGAAAAATCAGCATTTGTTTGACAATATAAAAAAAAAATCCAGGAAAAGAGAAAATGCCATTTAAATAAGGGCCAAAGTGTACAGAGATAGATGCAGTGAAATAGCTTTTATTAGCATGCACAATTACAGGGATCATTGGGTCCCTGGTCAAAAGCATGTGAAAGAAAGCTGAATATTATGGGTTATATATCCTCAGAAGTGATACAGAAAGCAGTGTAAACAAGATGTATATATTGTTGATGCATTTATACGACTAATCTTTTATTTTACTTTTTTATTCTTCTATCTTTTTTAGTATGTAGTAATTTTATGGTTGTAAAAATAATCTTTAATAAAATTACTATAAAAAAGAAATTTCTGTCTCGGTGTCAGTCCATTGTTCAGTTTGGTAATGTTCATGAGGTGTTCTGTCTAGATGCAGGATATCACAGCACCCAATTGGTGGATATCCTATCTTTATTCTTCCCATCCAGGTTTGGAAAACAAGCATCTCTCACTTTCCTTTCCATAGTGAGTCTTTGAGGACATATGCTTTCAATGAAACTTTTTAATAAGAGTTTTCCACATGCTCACCATATTCTCTGGTGGATCAGTTTTCCATCTTTTTTTTAACACCACTGGGCTAAAAAGAAAAACCATCAGAGAACCTGTCAATTTCATGTAGTTTAAAAAAATAGAAGAAAATCCAGTCTTCTATAGCTCAATCAGTGAGAAAGAGAAAAAAATCCAGAACTATCATTTGCTTTGTTGGTATTAAGGTGACCAACCGTCCTCCTTTAGGGAGGACAGTCCTCCTTTTGTAAGTTCTGTCCTCCCTCGAAAAGCGTCCTCCTACATGTCCTCCTTTTCGATATTTGAAGACTAATCTGCAGGGCTTTTTTTCCCTCAGAGAACGCTCAGAACGGCGTTCCGGCACCTTTTTTTGATGGTTTTTTTTTCAACTTTTGCATGAGCTGTGCTACTCCCACTATTGGCTTTCGAAAGCCAATAGGAATTGCTGCTGAGCGCGCCAAAACACCCGGCTGGCAAATTTTGCACATGCAAGTTGTCTGTATTATTGTTGCAATGAATAAAATGTTTCTTTTATTTACGATATTTTTTTCTTCAATTTATTTGTGTCCTCCTTTTCATTGTAAAAAAGTTGGTCACCTTATTGGTATATATGTATATATGAAATTTATACCCACCTCCCAATCTCCCTATAAGATGACTCTGGGTACACTGGTTTCACTTGGAGAGGAACCACAAAACCAGTGCTTCACGTCATCTAGAACAGAACCCACGTAATGCCTGACACAAAACACACTGGGGATCAGGACTTATGTGGGCTTGTTCCTATCATTAGATGCAAACTTTCTAAAAATGGCCATGGGGTGAACACAGGGGAGGGCTTGTGCTGGCAACTCCATATAGTACAGTATCCAGAAGGAATGTAGATGTTACCCGGATGGGAAAGTGCAGGGCAGAAAAGAAAATCTGATGGCAGGTTGTTATGCTGCCAGGACAAGGGCAAGCTGAGAGTAACGTATTCTGCTTAAGACTTCTCTGTGTGATTGCTGAAGCATGGGGTTGGTGAGTGTCTTGAAGGCCTTCCCCCCAAAATTTTTAACTTTGATTATTCTATCCTTGTTTTAACTGCTTCCTTTTACTGAAATATTATATTTATATGTTTTTAAATGTATACTGTCCAGATAATTTATGTATCTATAGAGAGAGCCCTGGTGGCACAGTGGTTAAAGTGCAGTATTGCTGACAAACTCTGCCCATAGCCTGGAGTTTGATCCTGATGGGGCTCAAGATTGACTCAGCTATTCATCCTTCCGAGGTCGGTAAAAGTAGGATTCAAATTGTTGGGGGCAATATGCAAATAATGCTGACATTGTAAACTGCACAGAGAGTGATGTAAAGCACTATGGGGTGATATATAAGTCTAAATGCTATTGCTATCTGTTTGTGTATATACACACAGAAAGACAGAGATTTATATATATATATATAAAGTTTTGTGGGTCATGAGGAATAGTCAAAGGATTTATAAGTTGGAGGTATTCAGTAGTAAATATTAATAAATTCTATACGATTTTCTCCCACATATCTGTAATTGCATATCATTTTGCAACTCTATGCAAATTTACTGTATAAGCTGTACTGTATAAATCTCAGTAAACTCAGTGGATTTACAAACATGCACAGGCATAATATTGTGAATAGCAGTCTGAAAATGCTTTAGCTCAGCTGTTATGGTCAGAATTAACTTTTTGTGTTTTGAAAAAGTTGCTATGACATTCCACACATATCCACTTCATATCAGCACTTGGAGTTCTTGAGGAATAGTCCTAGTCATAGAACACAATGATGTAATCTAATTTCTACTTCTAAAATATTAAGATTTCAAATTTTGTGACTGGGGAGGATAGGGCAAGCGTCATATTTAATCTGGCTAAAAAGCCATAATGCATACACTGGTGGAAGAACATAATACAATGAAAGAAAGCAAAACAAATGTTAGGAAAATTGCCTGTTAGCATTCTCATTTTCCCAAAGAAGCAGAAAATACTCACACAAAGCAGATTGAAGATTTAATGAGATAAGAAAAATAAGTTCATGAATCATTTTTTTTCTGATTGCCCATTTTTAAAAATATTGCAGCAAATAACACCTGATGTGTTTTCAGGGGAGAGGGCATAACTATTCTTATATGGGGAGGTCTCCCTTGGCTTGTACAATTTATGCAAACCTTGGTTGTGCAATCCAAGCATAGAACAGCTTCATCTTTCCCACCCTCACAAATAATGTAAAAAGATTCCACTCTAACTATAATCATAGGCATTTTGATCATCCAACTTTGCTTCTCAAGGCAAAAATGTCCACTAATATTCATCTATGTAGCCATTTTTAACTTTGCAGGAATAAATAGATGCTTTAAAGTGGGTTAGATTTTAAATAATGCTCATTTGCCTAACTAAATTAGTTCTATTCTGCCTCTTATAGCAATAGCAATAACATTTAGACTTATATACCACTCCATAGTGCTTTACAGCATTCTCTGAGCTGTTTACAAATGTCAGCATATTGTCCCCAACAATCTGGGTCCTTATTTTACCAAACTCAGAAGGATGGAAGGTTGAGTCAACTTGGAACTGGTCAGGATTGAACTCCTAGCTGTGGAAGTTCTAACCATTGCGTTATCATGGCTCCCGCACCACCATGGTTTATGTCCAAGGATTCCGTAAATCTGAGTATGAAAATGGCACCTCAGTTAGTAATACTGAGTTAGTTGCAAAGGCTACAATCTTGAAACTGTTATCTAAAATGAATTAAGCTGTTTATTGATCCACAGATGCCCATTGGATGCGTGTTCCAATGATACATTGCTAACATGAAGAGGTGAAATAACTAAACGTATGAATAATAATAGAAAAATACAAAGCAATTATTAAAATAACTTGAATAAGGATAAAAAACTTTTAAATGAAACCTTATATTGCACTCTTCATGAAAAATATTTGTGGCTCATCTAATTGAAGTGTTTCAGTAGAAGAGAATATATCTGGCTCACCGCTGATGAAACTCTCTGAATTTCATTGTTTGCTTGCACATGTCTGTTTGGATGTTAAGTAAACCAAAAGACACAGTAGCTCAAGAAAAAAAACCCAGGAGTCATCTGCAACATACAGCCTAAGGACTGTTAACAGCCACTATGTAAAACAGACTGTCAGTAGATAGCAGATTGTATTCATGAACATTAACTAGCAGTCAGAAGACAGGATGAAAGCTCCTTTGTCTCATAACACATTAACATTTATACTACAATACATTTGTTATTTTTTAAGCTGCCATAAAATGCTTTCTTGCTTCCTCTCCCCTTCAGCTATCTAAAGCTTCCAGACCACATTTTTTAAAAAATTGATATGTATTAAATTGATGAATCGTCTTCTGCTTACTCAGCACCCGGAAAGATGTGCAAGAAAAACCTTTCATAAAACAAAGGAACACAGAAGCAAACCTCACACAATAACATTTCATTAAAGAAGGTAGTATACAACATAAACATCTATTGCTTTATGACAGTCTCAGGCAGCTACAATTTGGGTGCATATGCTAAATGCCAACCAGAAAGTTAAAATGCAAGTTGGGACATACTGTATAATCTAATCCACTATTTCACAACCTTAGCAACTTTAAGTGGGACTTCAATTCTCAGAACTCTCCAGCTAGCCAAGAAGCCCACCTACTTAAAATTGCTAAGGTTAAGAAGCACTGGCCTTGGATTTTCACCAAATACCCAGGGCTTTTTTTTCTCATAGAACACCCAGAACGGATTTCCCGCACCTTTTTTGGATGGAACCTTGTAAGGTAGGCAAGGTGGGTTGTATGATATGTGTGAGTTCCGGCACTTTTTTTTTTTTTTTTTTTAGAAAAAAAGCACTGCAAACACCTATAAATAAGCAGGAGGGATTTTCCTCATTATGTATAATGTCACACCCCTTTCAACGACATGCCTCAGACTGTGTCTATAGAGATTCTCAGTCATCCAGATCATAGTTATTCCAAAGGTGAAACTTCTTCAAAGAAAAACAAGAAAGTTCAGTTGCCTCCTGAAAAAGCACCTTTGGGACTGTATCCTACCAAATAATCAACGCCTTTGCTCTGGCTTTTGCCTGGTTTCAGGAATTGAGAAAAGATCAGAACAGAATTATAGAGTTGGAACAGACCTTGGAAGTCTTCTAGTCCAACCCTTTGCTCAAGCAGGAAACAATTTTAAGCACATTTATAAGCGAGCATGCTTCTGGGAATTAATTGTGTCTTCTTCCAGTTTGCAACGTACGGGTGCAATAATTCTAAGGATTTTTTAAAATGCCGAATAAAATCCTACAGATAACCCGAGACGTATTTCCTCACGTTGCATTTCTTTATTTAAAAAGCTCCACACACTTCGCCGCCGTGTGTGAGCCACGTGCCCACTTTTTCCTGGTGAGAGGAGCGCGGAAGGATGGGCGCAACTGAAGGAGGCGAAGGGAGCGGCCTCCTTCTGCGCCAGTGCAGCGGGACTAGGGCCTCTTGGCTGCCATGGCGACTGGTTTGTGACTGCTTCGGCCTTACAAGTAGGCCGGCTTCCACCTTAAGGCTCTCAATTCCCGGCTACGGTAGTTGGCAGCGTTCGTGACTTGATCCGTCCCTCACCGCCGAAGGGATCGTGGCTATGGCCTCACGCAGCGCTGGGACACTCCTCACTCAAAACAACGCGGTCTATGTGCCGCCGGGGCTCATGCCTGGGTGGGTGGCCGGCAAATGTCTTTAGTGAGGTGGGGACGGCGGGGGATTTGAGGCGTCGGTCAGCGAGGGTTTAAAGGTGGGTGGAGGCTGAGACGCTGGGAACAAAAGATGAGGAACGATGTGACCGAACTGTCCCGTCAGCAAAAGACGGTGACATTCTATATACTTTTTCAGAAGACCTACGGTAATAGAAATTTTATTTGTAAAAAGCTGCTTCCTTGTCCGGAAAAAAGGATGTTCATGTGTTAGAATGCATTTAAACCAAAAGGCTTTTAGATGAGTGGGAGGGGATAAACTGGTAGAACTGTTGGTATACAGTAAAAACAGAGCAAACTCCCCCGTGCATATTATTATGATAATGCCCAGTCTGATAATTATATTCCCATCCTTTATTTATCCACACCTTTGTATATTACACATGAATTTCCCAGTCCTTAATCCATTATTTTCAAATGGTTTCCCCCCCCCCCCGTGTGTGTGTGTGTGTGTGTCTGTGTGTGTGTGTGGCAGTGTTAAAGTGTTCCTATTTTATTGCTGAGCAACTCATTCTTCTAAGGAGAGCTTCTTGATGACTACATGCAGGAAAATAGGAACTCAGAATAGTACTGATATGTTTTTAAAATGCAAATTGCATAGTGTAGGATGCTGAGAAGTGTTTATTTGAAAGAAGGAATATGATAAATTTCAGGTAATCAAGACTATTGTAGAAGAGATTATGGTTATTTCCCTTATAGCACTTCTACCATCATTCAGTTACTATTTAAGTGATATAAATGTTGTCCTCATTACTGTTATATTAGTATAGCAATGGTTAGATGGTTCAAAAAGATGCTATAAATTACTAGTGGAGATCTTGCTTATATATAGCTTATAAAAAGAATGGTATAATTATCTTATATCTGTAATTAATTTCCTCTACTTTGAAAAATTGCTTAGAAAAAAATCATGCAATTAACTTATTAAATGCAGTGTTGAGATGGAGGTCACTTACTAGAAAGCATCAATATGAGAAAGATGCAAACTGGTCGTTAATAATGTGTTGCATAGCAACAGTCATTTAGGAATAATGTTAGATTGTATTTCCTTGTTCACAGGCTTAGTGAGGGCTATAAATTGGGCAGAATAGCATCTTTACATCTTTTTAAATATGGAACTTACGTAATAGTTGTTGAAAAACTCATTCAGACACTGAATATTGAGGGGTGGGAAGAAGAAAGTTAGAAAGACTGGAATGTTAAAATCTGTTTTACATAATTTCTGATTAAGAATATTTTACTTAAGCAATTAGAACTTGATTTTTCAGTAGTGATTCAAGTAAAATATACAGGTTCCCACAGAAAGGTCTACATAGAGAAAAACTTACATGAGGCATAGAAATAATATGTGGCACTAGTCTAAGCAAATCAAGAAACCATCAACTGCTTTAATTCTGCCTTTGGAAAAATAGATGTAATAATTATTTGTTTTATGAAGATTGTAGTGTTTGCAAAATGCTGCAAATAATGAGTGTTATCCAGGTGAATAAATTTATGTGTAATTTGATTTCCCCTTTTTCTCTAGGTACCGTGGCCATGTCCCTAATGTAGCCTTTTCCTTTGGTGACACCTATGGAAATACCACCATGAAATATTTTCAAGACTTCCGAAGTGCTGCAATGGAAACCAGTTATAGTCCTTATAGCAAAGGAGGCCAATTCCCAACCCTTTTCTCCCGTGACCCATCTCTCGTGATTGGGGAAAGGGCAAGGGGCTGGGATCGATGGCTACGTACTCCTAATTACTCTCGTTTCAATTTGGATATGAACCGCTCAGAAGAACTGGGAGAGTTCTACAAGGTAAAGCTGCTTTGACATACCGTCTCCCTCATGGTCAATTACACATAATTTGAAATTGTGAATTCAAAATGTCATGTAGATGATCTACATTAAACTAATTAGGGATATTTCGTTATTGTCTAAGAGTAAACACTTGGTTTAAGAGGGGGAAAGGAATTACACATGGGATGTGTAATTCATGAATATGACATTTATGCATTTTATGTGTGCATAAAATGATAAATGGGATCTTACCCACTTGCATGCATAGAAACACTATTCAGAATGCTTTCCATTTTTTAAAACAAAACCCAAATAGTCTGGTGATACTTATATTAATCCTAGATGTAACTTGAATGCTCTTTGTGTTTTAATATCTTTTACATTTCAGTTTATGCCTGTTCTTCAGCATTTTAAGATTTATGGAAAAGGATCTACTAGGAGACAAATAACTTTTAAGTTGCCTCCTAGGTCTGTTAGAATAAAGATTGGCTTCTTTATATTTTGAAAGTAGAAAATCCAATTGTATATAATAAAAAATGGAATTGACCGCTGTTTACTTTGTCCAGTCCCTTCCTCCCCCCCCCCCCTTGACAAGCAGATCTTTTTAAGAGGACAGGTTTCAGTGACAGAACATCAACAAATGATATATTCTGCAGTTGGAGACATACATGCAGGGACAAATTGTACCACATGTTCATGTGGATTGTGTTAATTAGTCCTGGGACAATTTGGTAAAGGAAAAACAAGATTTAATAAGTGCAGAAGACAAGGTGGGTTGGGATAATAGAAAATATAGAAAAAGACAACATAATAATTCAGATGGGTAGACAAGAGTGATTGTTTATTGCCTGATTTCTTACAGCAGGCTTTTGTATTAGTTCAGAAGTTACCAAATGTTCTGCCTTCAGGGAAGCCTTCTGCACTTTCTAGGCTGCTAGGAACTGCTGCATTCTGCCATGAGAACTCCTGTGCTGTTTAAGCTATTTTTATGGAGCAAGAACCTGGCTTTTTGCATTCTCTTCTCCTTCATCAATGACAAGAAAGCCTGTGTTTCTTGAGAAAACTCAACAGAACCTTAGTCAACTTGCCAGCAATCAGTATTCTTAACAGTCTTCATCTGGGTCATCCCACTAGATGAATTAATTGATTGCATGGCATTTTTTTTTCCAGATTGCTACTGAGAAACTTAAAAAGGCATTTTCATTCTAACTTTATGATCTTTTTATTATAAGGCCATGCCCTGTGATTCTAGTTCCCAGTCTTTGTTGTTATTTTTTTTAATATACTTTATTAAGTTTCTACAAACAATAAAATATAAAAAACCCAAATAAATAAAAAATATTAAAAAGGGAAAAAATGAGATACCAATCTTGAGCACGGTTGCGAGTGCAAAGCTGTGCGGGAAAAGTAGAGGGGTTACACATAAATAGCCTTCCCTGATTGTAGGTGTTGATAATTGCATTTTGAATACAGAAAAGTGTGCTAAAGTAGATTTATTTTATTTATTATTTATAATCAAATTATATAGCCGTCCATCTCACAAAAAGTGAGCAGCATACACAGATCCTGCTATGTTGAATTTAGTTTAATTTTTATTCCTTCTTAAGCCTGGAAATAAGGGAAATTTCTTCTTACTCAATAGCCAGTGTATCCACAGCAGTTAAACAATCTATAAATAATTAAGAGTGAGATGTCAAAATTAATGGACTGAAAAGAAGCACTATTTGTTCAGACCTTTTTCTTTTGTTTCTTAGTGATTCTAAAGTAATGACATTAAAACTTAAAAATATTTTAAAGCCCTTTCTATTTACACATTCTTTTTCTCTCTCTTTCACACACACACTCACACACAAAGAGAGAGTAGGGGGAGTGAGAAAGAAAAAACAGGTTGCTTCAGGTAAAAATGCAGGATTATTGTGATTGTCATTATCTATTCTACTTAATAGTTTGTCAGCTTTCGAAGCAAACTTATTTTTTTTGCACAACAAACAAGTGTATTAGGTTAAAGTGGCAATGGGTAATTTATAGATTAGCATATTATGGGCAGTTGGCAGTTTATTTTTATTATTTATTTATTTCATTTGTGTGCTGCCCATCTCATTTAGATGTTAGCATGTTGCAGGAATGATAGCATTGTGTTAAATCTTAATCTGATTTGTTTGGTATGTGGAAACATGACAATTGTTTTTTGTTAACCCAGATTTAGAATTTAGCATGCTGTTTGAACCCATCATTGCATGAAAATGGCAACAATGAATCTTTGGATTTTATTAATAAAAAAAACCTCTGGGATTTTGGGTGGAAAAATAACAGAATGGAGAGAGGAAGTCCTTTCTCTGCAAGCTTTTCTCTCTTTTCTTACAAATCATTGCTTCCAAACTTGCTGCATTCCCTTGTGGGAACATTCATGGGGTGGCAAGTGGGAGGGGACAAATGGTGAAGTAGCACTGCACCAACCTGATGCAAACCTTTTTCTGTATATGTACTGTGATATTGCACACACAGTTTATGGCAGATTGCTGCTTTCATCATTTTGGCAAAATGGTGGATCCTGTGAATGCTTTTGTTTATCCATATGAAAAAATATATTTGTAGAAAATAGAAAGTGACCAAAAAGGTCATTTATTTTCAGTTATTTTTTAAGGTTAATAGAATTTTACAGATATTTTTGTTCATTAATGCTAAGCTAGGATTTTTTTAACAATGTTTTTTTGAACATATGCTGCACACATAGTGCAAAACCATACAGAAGTGTAGGGAAATAATTAGTACATTAAATTAAAATCAAATTTAAAAGTGCATAAAGACTGCATAAAGACATGCATATTGATGGAAAATTGGCATAAAATAATGTTACAAGAAAAAATGTGCTAAAGGAAAGGAGTACATTGGGAAAAGTGCACAAAGAAGAAAAACAGTTTGTATAGAAATGGACAACTCTGGCAAATGCACATAGATTTTTGCGTGGATTTGGAGGCACTGAATGCATGCAGACATACATCTGGAAAAATGAGAAACTGAATTGAGTACAATTAGCAGAATCACCAATCCCTATTAAGTTTTAGCCTCACAACAATCATGTAAAGAGGTTACTTCAGTTCCATGCTAAAGTGATAGGCATCATGGTTGAATAGAGTTCTTTTTTTAAAAAAATGTATTTTATTGGTTTTATAGTTTTAACAAAAAGTGTTTAAGACACACCGTGGTGTTTGGGTAAACAAAGATTCCAACATAAAATCACACAATAACAGCTCAGCTGAATACATTCACTATCATCTCTCTATTTCCCTCAAGTAACATAGTAAATTTAATATATTTCATTTCTATCCTAAATTTCTATTACTACTAAACCTGTTTATTAAAACTTTAAATCAATTTCAATTACCATAATCAGATAGGTTTTACATCAATGTATTATCACTTCAAATACCTCTTGCAAATATATTCAAGTTCTTAATCCCTCTCATCCCTTTTTTATCACCAATCTTATTTATTTCTTCTTCCAATAATAACTAGTTTAATTAAAAAAACCAATATTATCATATCTTATCAAATCGTATTATTATACACAAACATCTCTTAAGTAATTAAACATTACACATGTACATAGTTATAGAATAGAGTTCTCAGTGCTAGATTCCCTTGTGTAGATTCAGCACACCAACCCTTACATAACAGCAATGTGGATGATTTAGAAATTAAGTAAACACATAAAGTAAATATTCTCAAAAGAACTCAGGTCTATGTACTGATGCTCCTGACCCAATTTATTTTTAATTTGTAGCTTACTCAGATGCATCGTGAACATTACAGAGATAAGACAGGGACATTGCACATGGTACCATACTTTGTGCTGCCTATGAAGGAAAGAGACAAGTATCCTCATCCTCTTGATCTGTGAGTCTAATGGGCAAAAACAATGGTGTGGAGGGAAAGAAATCAGGTATTATATTGAGATTGTTTATGGAAGTGTTATAGAAACTCATCAGTTTCCTTATTGTAGAAGATTTATGAAGAGATTGGACAACCACGGCATGGTATGGAGTCTCCTACTTGAGCAGGGGGTTGGACTAGAAGACCTCCAAGGTCTCTTCCAACTCTGCTATTCTGTTATAGGCTCTCAGTACTCATCTTATGACCACAATTGGAACCAACATTTCTTGTGCTAAGCAAGATGATTGTTAAGTGAGTCATGAGCAATTTAATGACCTTTTTTGCTACACTTGTTAAGTGAATCACAACAATTGTTAAGTTGAATTAAGCAAATCTGGCTTCCCCCATTGACGTCACTGGTTGGAAGTTGGCTAGGAAGGTTGCAAATGGTGATCTTATGACTCCTGCATGCTGCAGCCATCAAAAATGCATGTCCGTTGCCAAGTAATCAGATTTTGATCACATTACTGTGGGAATGCTGCAATAGTTGTAAGTGAGAGAACTGATTGTAAATCATTTTTTTTCAGTGCCATTGTAACTTCAAATAATTTCTTCTAAGCCAAGGACTATCTGTAACAAGTCTGAGTCTAAAATAATCTGAGGTGACTTGGATCACGTCAGTAAATCCCTTCTAAGATCCTCATGGTCATCTAAAATCCATCTAAAATTTTGAGATTCATTAACAAAAGCAACAATTTCTTTGCGTTAGGCAGTGTGTTTACGCACAAGGTAGACAGCACTTTATATTTTTCTTGCTATTTTTGTTCTGCCATTCATCATGGAAAGAAACACATCAAAGAGTCAGTAGTATATCTAAAGACATTAATTATCATTCCAACAGAATCATTTTGGGTGTTTTTTAGTCTTTGTTCAAATGAAAAATACTTTTCTTTTTTGTTTATCCCATTCTTCTTAGTCCTTTAAAAAGATAGTCTCAAATGTGTTAATTCAACCCTGGAAGTTTCTTTTTTCCAAGAAAATATTCTCTTATCTCCTGTCCTGCTCTTCAGACTATTCATTAAAGTCAGATAATATTGTACAGCTTAATTGCAGTCTAAATCTTTGTAAAGGAGAAAAAACTTGTTATTGGCAATGATGGACAAAGTTACTGTGACAGAAAACACTGCAGCCCTATGTTCTCTTATATAGAATTGTACAGTGAGATTCTCACAGAAAACAGATTTAGTTGAAATGTTAATATATTGCTAGTCCATGTGTGATATGCCATACACTAAATAATAATAACAGAAAGCAGAAAGTACAATAGAACTATCTTTAGCATAAGAAGGTGCCTTATATTAGTTATTGGTTCACCTCATTTCTCATAGTTAGCTATTGTGATTGGCAATATGTTCTCCAAAACCTCAAGGAGACAAATATATTTTCCAGATTTGTTATTTAAGTTCTGATTGAATCTGGGACCTTCACTGCTTTATGCAATATTGAACTATGATTTCTGCCCTTACTATTATGCATCACTTGTTAATTTTCTGCTTTTTATCATTTTGGTTCATTGATCTGTATTCTGTATTCCTAATCATTGAAGTAACATAACATTCCCATTTCACCATAGTAATAAATCAGAGAACAGATGTTAGAGGGGAAAGGAAATCCAGCATTTTACCAGATTATTAAAAATATATTAGTAGAAATCTACCCATCTGATTTGGAAAACATTGGCTTCTTTTGCTTGAAAGAGAGCTATTCCAAGTCAATACACCATTTTATCCTTAGTTATTCCTATTATCATAAGTAGATCAATCATATTGTGGGAGGGGATTGAAGAGAGAAATTATAACAGTTTGAGGATGAAAAACATTTACAGGGAAGAACAGAAGAATTCAGAAACCTGCCCATCTGCTAATTCTCCCTTGCAAATGTTACTCATATCAGTGTAAGAAAAAAAAAAACCTAGGTGGCTTATTTCCTCATAATCTCTTGATTTGCCCTGAAATCTCAAGGAAGAGTTACAGGGAGGGGAGGGAATTGGGTCTCCTATTTATTTACAGTATATTGTAGCATGTAATAAAAATAAAATATAAAGTTCAACCATTCGTTTAATGACTATTCAAAGTTACAACAGCACTGAAAAAAATAACGACTGAACCTCACAGTTACGACTGTCACAGTATCTCCATGTCATATGAACAAAATTTGGGTGCATGGCACTGGACATGTATTTACAACTGTTGCAGCATCCTAGGGTCATGTGATCACCATTTGCAAGCTTCCCAGCTAACTTCTGACAAGTAAAATCAATGGAAGAAGACAGATTTGCTTAATGACTATGTGATTCACTTAACAACACCAGGGATTTGCTTAACAACCATGGCAAAAAGGATCATAAAACTGGGCACAACTCAACAGTTGCTTAGTAATGGAAATTCTGGTCCCAATTGTGATTGTAAGTTAAGGACCATCTGTATTTGCTTTGATCCCGTATATATTGGGAAGATATTTTCTTGAATGAATGCCCCACTATGGCCGCTTAAAGGCATTTTCTTGGATCTATTTCTTTTCTAGTATTTGCAAAATACCCACCCTCTGCTCCCTTAAAAACAAGTTTCTCTTAAAATATGCAATAATTGTTATTGGAAAATGCAATTATATATTGATCCATGTACATATATGCTTATGTATTGCTTGTAAATTCTGTATTTTATTTTAATTGGATGATTTAAATTTACTATGAATGTATCTTCTGATTTGTTCTGTTTACCTCTCTGCAATCTGTTTTGGGTGTTTGTTAAGGCTACAAGAACTAAGCTCAGATGAACTATGATTTCTGGTCTATGATATGCAAAACATATTATTGGTATGTTTTATGGCATGAATCCAGGTTACCTGAGGAATTGCCTTACATTAATGGGACTAACCCGTCCCACTCGTTTCAGGGGAAAGGGTCCTGTTGGCCAAAGAATTTTGGCCTGCATGATCCAGGAGAAGAGCCTTTTCTGCTGTGGCCCCTGCTCTGTGGGATATTCTCTCATCAGAGGTGAGATCCATCCCCAAACTTTTGGCCTTCTGGAAGAGCCTAAATACTTGGCTCTGCTGTTTGGCTTGGGGCTCTGATAGGGACCTGTTGGGGGTAGCCGACAACATAGAGAAGAGTTTCACCCCCAGGCTGCCCATCGTCTTGGTTCTTAACTTTTAATCTTTCAATACCAATTTTGCTTTTAGCACTTTTTAACTTTTTATTATATTGTAACCCTCCCAGAGTTGCTGTATGAGTAAGATGGGCAGCATATAAATTTAATAAATAAAAATGAATACATAAATGCAGGAGATGGGCATTCTTAAAATTTGATAAATAAATAAACATTTTGAATTTGAAACTTGTATTCTGACCATATCATAGTGTTCAAATGATGTTACAACTATTTTGGTTCAATGATATAATTATAGGTAGTTCTCAAATAGTAACTACCTCATTTAGTGACCATTCACAGTGATAACCGTGATGAAAAAGTAATTTATGATGAATCCTCGCATTTAAAACCTTCGCAGGTCAGTAAAGTAAAGGAAAGCGGAAGTATGATTATAAGCATAGTCATGATTTCACTTAGCGACCATTCTGCTTAGCAACTGAGGTACTGGTGCCAACAGTGGTTGCTAAACCATTACCTGTACTCTGGAAGCGTTCCCAGCTCAGACCAAACCTTTCTCAGCTCAGAACAAAAGGGATTTTAAGTTTGAATATTTTTGCATGCCTCTAGTTATGTGTACTTTGTTACAGATAGTCCTTGGTTTATGTCCCATTTATTCAGCAACCACTCAAAAGTATGGTAGCACTGAAAAAATTGGACACATGATTGGTTTCCAGAGTTCCCATTGCAGTACCCCTGTGGTCATGTGATTGCAATCAGGGCATAAGGGTGTCTGGCTTGCAATTACAATGTTGAAGAGAGGCCTGATCACCATTTGCAATCTTTGCTGCTAGCTTCCCACAAGTAAAGTCAGTAGGGAAGCTGGTAAAGAAGGTCACAGGTCACTCTGGTAAGTTCTTTGGCCCACAGTATCTGTTCGCAGCCTTTACTGAGCTTCCAAGCCTTCCCCAGCTGCCCTCAATTCATGCACGGTCTGCACTGGCTCTCCTAGGGCCTTCCCCAGCCTCTCTCACCTCCTGTGGTATCCTATACTTTTTGCCTGAGAACTGCTTCTCACTTAATGATTTGCACATTTTGGAATGAAAATGTAAACTAGATTGTAGTCATGTGACATTATGCTTTATTATCACATTGCTTGGTGACTAGCAAATTCCCGTTCCCAATTGTCATTGTAACCCAGGGACTACCTATAATGAAGTTCTCTGCTTTTATAATTGAACATACAGTACTGTTCTCTGTGTAACTGATTTTGATCCAAGTCTAAAAATATAAATATTCCTTGAATTAATGTCCATGGTTTCCCAGTCAGTATGGTATTAGGCCAGTGGTTCTCAACCTTTTTAATGCCGTGACCCCCCAACTGGTTGTAAATCGAGGACTACTCAACCGGTCATAAGTCAAGGACTACTCAACTGGTGCAGCACCGTTTGCAGAATGGGACTTTTGGCGGGCTCAGCAGGGCAGAGACAGCCTGGACAATTCCTATTGGCTTTTGAAAGCCAATAGAATTATACTCTATTCAAGAGAGTCTATTCTATTGGCTTTCAAAAGCCAATAGAATAAAAGGGAGTAGCACAGCTAAGGAAAAGGGGAAAAAATGGCGGACTGCATTGTTTGGCAACCCCCGTAAATGGTCGTTCGACCCCAAATGGGGTCCCGACCCACAGGTTGAGAACCACTGTATTAGGCCATACTGTGTTGCTTTAATTAAGGTCCTTAATCACAACTGAGTTCTTACTTCCATTTGTCAGTATTGCTTTGTGACAGATGGGTTTATGATGGTGTTATGTTCTTAAAAATCATGTAAGTAAAGTTGTATGTAATCTGAAAACTGATTCATGTTATTTAAAGAATTACAAAAATGTTTGTAAAATATCTTTGTTCTCTTTCTGTTGCTTGTTTCTTCAAATTTCCTTGAATAAAATGTATCAAGCTTTATCTATTACATTTCAATTTCCAATATATAATTTCCTAGGAGAATTACTCGGGAATGTAGAATGCACAGTACTTATATATCACCTATGTAGTGTGCCATATCCTGCATAATTGGTGAAACTTTCTAACTTCAATGTTCATCATCAATATTCCTTCCAGATAGTACTTACATTCGAAGATTGGGTGAACATATGTTAAATGGATAGTGTATTAACCTTTGCTTTCCAATTATATATAGTACAATATTATTTTATTTGACTTGCTTGATTTCACACCATTTATGCAATGTATTTTAAATGTAAACATTTGCTGTGAACTCAAGTCTGCAACTTTGTCATTCTCTTTAATTGTCTTTGGGATTTTATAAGCTACACAGAGTTTAAGGGAATGGTGGCTATAACAAATGCAATTAATTGAATTAATCAAGTTAATATCTGTTCCCAAATACACTTAATTGGTCAAACAAAGTTGGTCAATGTATTGCAGAAACATGAAATAAATCAGTTGACCAGTTTCATATATCTAGTCTTCCAAAAAAAGTACTGGAAGGAAAAAAGGATTTATATTACAGAATTGTCAAAGCCTGACAGCATAAAATATGTCTCCCAAACACTGATTAGCTGCATGCCTACTGATGCCTGGCTGACCAAGAAGGGGTAATTGTAATCAGAAACCCTTGCTAGGACTGTATTTGCGCAAGGGTTCTAGGTATACTTGACAGATCTTGGAGAAAGTTTAAATCATTATTAAGATTTGGTTAAGCATGTTGTAGGTCACTTCTTATGTTCCAATTCCTTCATTTGTCTGTCAGGCATCTGGTTGTCTATATTATAAAATGCCTGATTTGCACTTGCTACATTATTGATTTTTTTTATATGTTAGGTGAAAAAAGGAATACTTGGTTGAGAGATTAATTATTTATGCAGACTACAGATGGCAGCTAAGAGAGAAAGAAAATATAAACTCTTTAATAGCAATAGCACCCAGGCTTATATAACACTTCATAGTGCTTTACAGCACTCTCTAAGCAGTTTACAGAGTCAGCATATTGCCTCCAATAATTTGGGTCCTCATTTTACTGATCTTGGAAGGATGGAAGACTGAGCAAATTTTGAGCTGGTCAGGATTGAACCTTTGGCAATGGGCAGAGTCAACCTGCAATTCTGCATTCAAATCACTGTGCCACCAAGGCATTTAATGCATTATAATGATTATAATTTTGAAGCCTGGATCTCATAGCCCTAAGGCCTAAGCTGGATATCTGCAGTTTTATAATGGTGAGAGCATCTTGAACTGATATAAGATAGTATATATAAATAGGAAATTCAGCAAACTTAATATTTCTGAGTTTTAATCTTAATATGTTACCATACTGCTATAAAAACCAGAAAACTGCTGAAAAAATATTAGTGACTCTTCTCTAGATTTTCACTGCTGCAAACTGACATCATATAGGAAAAGTTCATCCATTTCAGCAGACTGATTTCTGCTTTTAATACACCTCCCTAGTTTGTATCTTTCTAAATAATGAATCCAGCATTGCCTGTTAGTCTGTCATTTCAAAGCAATCTGTTTTGTTATTCCTGTCCAAGGCACACAAGCATTAATCACGATTGATCAATCCCCTGGAGCACTTTTCTAGGGCATGTTGCTCTGCCACAGATTGTACTTATTTTTATGGCTTTGTGTGTTGGCAGGAAATACGATGTATTTTTGTCCTCCATGCTTTACAGAGGGTAGCATTTCTGTTCCTGCTGTAACTAATTCTTGGTGCTGTCGTGGGACTGTAGTTCTATTGCTTTGGGATGACAGGATGGTGAAACAAGATTGCAGACCAGATGTTGGAAACCTTTAGAAGCCCTACACAACAGATGAGGATAATTCAGTTACTGAATTAAAGTAACTGGCTGGGTAGAAAAATAGAATTAAATTGCTTACCTTAAAAAATTGGATTGTTCAGTGCAATCTTTGAGTAGTAGACAGAAAATTAATTATTTCACTCAGTTTTTAATTCATGTATTTGCTATTACAGAGTGTAATATCTTGAATAATTTAAAGAGGCAATAAAAAAATTATGGTGAGGAGAAGATTCTATTACAGTCCTTCACCCTGATAACTCTAGGCTAGTAGTTGCCAATCCGTGGTCTGTGATGCCTGAAGGTATAGCAAGTGGCACAGGCTTTCAGCACAAAGTTTTCTTTTAAAGAATTGCCAAGTTCTGTGAAAGTTTTAATAGCCTTCTTGAAAATATCAGGAAATTTTGAGTTATCTTGCAAGTTTTATTTTTTATTTCTTTTTAATTTACTTTTAGGATTTTATATGTGTCACCTGGGATAGTCACTTATGCCAGGAGTCCTCCACCTTGGCAACTTTAAGTTGGCTGAGGAATTCTGGGAGTTGAAGTCCACAAGCCTTAAAGTTGCCAAGGTTGAGGACCCCTGACTTATGCTATGATACCAGCAGGTTCCATATTGCTAATTCTGGCTTGCATGGTCCATCAAAGTTTGTGGTTATGATGTTACGAAAAGGTTGGGTCTTCTGTTCTAGGCACCATCACGTTTCAGACATTACATGCTACTAAACACCATTAAGTAAAGCATTGCCCTTCCTGCTTGGAAGTCCTTTGACTGGCCACTGGAAAAATAGATAGCTTGCTGATCTAGTAAAACTTTTCTTATGAACCTAGGTACAGGGAATGGGGTCACAGTTGGTAGGATGTTGAATTTTGCATATGATTTTAGAAAATAGATTTACCTTGATTTGGACAATTGGCAGTTATATACCTTATCTATTCATCTATGGCAGGGGTTCTCCACCTTGGCAACTTTAAGATTTGTGGACCTGGCTGAGGAATTCTGGGAATTGAAGTCCACAAGTCTTAAAGTTGCCAAGGTTGAAAACCCCTGATCTATGGCAATTCTCAATCATCCAGGTCATGGTTGTCCCAAAGATGCTTTTCCAAAAGGCAACTGGACTTTCTTCATTGAAAATGTTTTGCTTCTCATCCAAGAAGCTTTTTCAGTTTTCAGTTCTTTAGTTCAGCTCTTCAGAGAACTGAAGAAGCTTCTTGGATGAAAAGTGAAAAGTTTTCAAGATAAAAAAAACAAAGAAGTCCAGTTGCCTTTTAGAAAAGCACCTTTGGGACCTTATCTATTCCTAACCCTGCTAGCTGATATCATGCCAGTTGAGTAAGTAGAACACATTGCTTTAACACTGAGATGTCTGCCCCAAACTTTGCCTGAGTTGTTGGATGATGCCCAGTTATGCCCAGTTTAACTTTTCTTGACATTATTTGTAACTGGGAGTTTGCCCACAGTTATCAAAATTGGCTTTCTTACAACAAATCGAAATTTCCTTTTTCAATTATTTCTTCTAGAGTGTTTTTTGAATTCATTTGTATAAATCTTCTACAGCTACTTGACTAGGCTTTTGCATAGAGGCATAATTGTGAGAATCATGTGGTTCTCCATTTTACATATTTACAATGTTGTATTTCTTTTGATAAACTTGAAGAAATAGAGAGTGAGCATAAATCAAACTGTTCAATTTCTCATACTTCATGGGTGCCCTCTGCTGGTAGAATGTGGTAGTTCCTATTATTCAGTTGGAAAAATGAAATCCGATCGACCAGCTATGAGGTAAGTGAAAAGACATCCAAGCACACTAACATGTCCCTTATGGACTCATATTCTGTGTTAATATGAATTGTACCCTAAGGATAAGAAGCTCTAGATTAAATCTAAAGATGAGACCATATTGAATAAGCAAAGGATAAACAACTATACTTTTAAGATTAACATTTAGGAACATAATTAAGTGTTAAGGCATGAGCTTTAATTGCAGTATTCTTAGTTTTATTCAGAAATATCCAGTTAGTAGTATGGTCCCTAAATGTGTGTCTTAGTGGGTGTTACCAGAATATAAATAACATTTACCAGAAGATAATCTGGTAAGTACCATTTACTAGAAGGTAATGGCAAGGATGTTCCCTGTCAATGCCTTATTTTCCAGAAATATTTTCCTACAAATTTTAGCTTTTTTTTTTTTGCTTAGGGATATACATGGTCTAGGGCTAGGCTGTAGCACATGTCATTTTTATTTTATAAGAATATTGATGGAACCCAGTACTATTCTAGGAAATAAAAGATTATGCTGTAGGCTAGCATTTTATAGCAGGTTTATTACTTTTTTTAATGAAACAATTCCCCATAGTCTGACCTTGTGTGAGTTATACACAGATGGAGTTAGTTGGAAGAATGCAGCTAATTGAATCTGAAAAGAAAGAACAAAGCACCAAATTACACTTCTAATTACATTTAAATGAAATTACATTTAATGTGTTTTGACTACTTCTAATGTCAAAAATCTGAGGGTTCATGTCACTTTCTTTATATAAAGTATTGTAGGAGCTTCTGTAAATTGTAACATATGATAGAGATACTTGAAAATTTACCTTCACTTGCACTGAAATATATCATTAAACATGCATGTGATAGGCAGAATAGAATCCAAACAAGTTCCCTAACAGTAATAAAAACATTTATCATGAATAATCAGTGAAGAAATGTGTGATCTTTATATTTCTTATTAAAAACAAGTATATTAATGTTAGTGTCTTTAGAGTTCCACCTCTAATTTGGAGTTCCTATTTTCAAAAATATTACTGAGGAATGAAATAAGTTATCTTGCTAATTCTGTTTCATACTCACCCATTCACTGGATGGAATGACACGATGGATGGAATACTTAGCTGATTTAAAATATAACTCTCTGGTATATTTTAAAACAAACTGTCATACTATATAATCTTGCTCTTTTGAGTATTTCATCCACTTAGAAAAGTGTTTGTGTTTCTTATTATTACAAAACTGAAGTAAAATATTTTTTCTATTTTACATTCACAGTATCTAATTAAAAAACTTCAAAAAGCTGTTTATATTTGTTGTCCTTTCTTTCACAGATGCCTGCATCTTTTTCTTCATTTTCACTTTTTTCTTTTTCTTAACCAGGAATTTTCATATATGAAACAGATCAGATATATTTGAAATTTTGAAAGGGAAAATGAGGAATGTGTGTAGTATAATTCTATTTCCTTTCAGATTTTATCTCAGCATTATTCATCTCTGAAGCAAGTTCATAAAAATGTACTTATGTCTCACATGGTCAGCAGAATATACATATAGTGAGAGTTTAAAATAATCTAAAAGAAGGAATAGAAGCATTAGATGGGTGCAGGGGAATATAAAAGGTGGAAATCTACATCAAGTTACAAGGCATTCTAATATGGCAGGCTAGATGTTTTTTAAATCTAGTTTATAAAGTTGAGTCACAAGGTCAGTTAATTAACCAATGAATTTTAAGCATTGCTGAAGAACCGGACAATAGTGCAAGCAGGGCTGGTATTTGAAAACAGGGTAATCTAAAATTGTCCTGCACACCCTGGCCATTTAATAATGGTCAGATGGGGGTAGTACCACTTTCTTAGTAGTGCAGGCATTGGAGAAGCACATGCTCTGTTGTTGCTCCATGTCCAGAGTCACTGGACATTGCTTCTCCAAGTAAGGAATCTTCTGGTATTGGCCTTCGAGGACAGCTGAGGGGGGAGGCCATTACATTGTGGCAGAGTTTCTTTGTTTAGGTACTTTTGAGTATAATCCTGCAGTGTGCTGCTTTACCAGCAGAGATGGAAGTATGAAGATAACAGGTTTTCATCAACTCTTTTGATCCATAAATAAATCCATAAAAATAATTAAATATGTCAAACTGGACCAATTAAATTGTTCCATCTTTTCTTCAGCCTAATGGACCAATTATAAATAACATGTTGACCATGTTCACGTTAAGGGATTGTGGTGTAGTAGAAACACACATGCACACAAAACAGTTAACTAACCCCAGAAGGTTAATTCCAAACAGGCTCAGCCTTGCAAGGATTAAAGTAATTTATCCAAGCAGGCATGTTGTAGTAACATCTGAACCAAAGCAATTGATTTTGCAAACCTAGTTCTCTAAGAAAAACATCTGGAGAGAAAGGACAGCTGAAAATCTATGTTCTCTGTTACCAAAGCCATTACGTATGGAACACATTTACTGAATAGTGATCGCCATGTGTATTTTATTGTTGGTCAAGTGTGGAAGGAGACAGTTTTGATGATAGACAGACAGAAGAAAGACAGACAGACAAACATAGATAAATAGACAGACAGATAGACAGACAATTACACATGCACACATATACACATACATATATGCGGAAAAATGGCAAAGTAGAAGGTGCAGAAAAGAAATAAAAAAGGGGAATTCTTGCAGTCTCCTTACAAGGAACATTCTGCATTCTCCATTCTTTTGTGGAGCCATCTTCAATCTGCTATTTCTTTCTCTAGAACAGTGGTTCCCAATCTTTTCTATACCCCACACCCCTAGAATGCTTCTGATATATTCTCGCACCCCTTACAAAAGTTCAAAATAATGGCAACAAATTATGCATATACACTATAATTTTGAAAACTCATGTTTTCGCACCCCTGGAATATCGTCTCAACCCCCAGGGGGTGCAAGTACCCCTGGTTGGGAATCTCTGCTCTAGAAGTCTGGGAGGAGATGATTTCTTAAGGCCTTGCCAGTATACTTGTGGTGCAAGGTCTCATTCGATACTGATACTTCCTGGACTAAGTAGTTAGGAACTTTATATTCACACACACAAGCAATGTTTAACCAATTCAGATTATTATGTGCTGCTGGAATATCTGGTAAGATTTGGGTTAAGAGTGCTCTTAGAATAAATAATATTTTCAGTTCAGGTGAACTCCAACCAGGATCCCTTTTCAGTCTGGGAGCTTCATTTCCTCCAGGATCCCCCCAAAATTCATCATCTGGGATTCTATTACATGCATGTTGTGCTTCCTGAGGTCAGTCACCAGTTATATAACCATGTCTCCATTGTGTGCTTGTTCTTCTCACCCCTTTTCTTTTAGCCCACCACTGAGTGCCAAAACAATGTGGCACCTCCATCGCATCTCGCCAGAGAATCTACGGACATACCAGACTTTTCCCTCAGGAAAGAGAGTGACTTCACAGGAGAGAGAAGTCCGAGACAGCTTTTTTGAGTTCAGAGCTTGAGTGAAGGATGCTGCCATTCCTGTCCAGCCCTTGAGAGGAAAGTCAGAGCTTGGGAGTAAAAAAGTTTGAAGAATGGGAAATCATAAAGTTGATTTTCTTTTACTCCTTCACCATGTCTTGTTGCCGAGGAATACTTGGGTTATACAATATTCCAGAAAAACTGAAGAATTGGAGGTGATCAGCTGTTAACCCATATCATGTGTCATTCATCTATGCTGGCTTCAATTTCATGCTTATTTTTTTCTGTATAAACAAGGTAAAACTAGCTTATACCTTCTTCCCTGACCGAAGGGATTAATTGTTGGTATTTGAAAATTCTGAATTAGTCAAAGTTAATAATCTAATACGAATCAGTTTGGTGTAGATGCCAACTGGAAACTGGGAAACCTTGAGTTCTAATCTTTTCTTAGCCACAAATTAGCTGGGTGATCTCAGGCCAATCACTTTTTCTTAGCCCTAGGAAGGAGGCAATGGCAAACCACTTCGCTAATCCTGCCAAGAAAACTACAGAGACGTTCCCAGGTAGTTGCTAGGAATCAAGATTGACTTGAAGGCATCCAGATACACATGCACAAAATCTCAAAAAGTGAATAACCATATAGTATTCAGGGTATGCTATCTCTCAACCTGGACTTTTCATTTTGTTATTCTGCATATATGCCACATACTGTAACATATCTAGCAGTGTTTCCGGCATTTTAGTACCAAGCCTAAAATAATCACATTCATTAACAAACATAAAACTCATCATTCTGTATCTCAATTCTTTATAAGCAAATCCAGTACACAATGTTTCCAGTGAGATATCAGCAAATCCAGAAAGAATCCTAAAATAACAACAAATCCCTTTAATCCTGATCAAATAAGATGGATTATATTCCATCTTTTTACATAAAACAATCTTGTCTTTAATTCATTGGAAAGATCATTGCTCCTTATCTTGAATTTTTTCAAACTTCAACAAGCTTCTTTCATAAGTCCAGCAGGTAGAAATTATTCCAATTACTCTTTTGAATTGGCATTTTTATTTCCTTCTTAATTTCTACAGCCTCACCCAATTTTTTGGTATGTCCAGTGATGAATTCTTGTTCATGTTGTTCATATTCATGTCAGATCATTTTTTTCCCAAATCTTTTTTTTATAATAGTATCACAGCTTCTTCTGGGAACAGGGCATTCAGAAAAACATGCAACATACCCAGCAATGTTGATTCAAAGTCCTATTATCATTTCTCAAGAACATTTCTGAACACTATCATTAGTTGCTTATCTCATTATGTAAGAAATAACTTTCTTTCCCATGAAAATGCATTTATTCTTTAAAATTCATTAATTTCAGGCTTAATATTCAAAATCAAATATTCCAACTTTTCCTGAGCCCTTAAACTGTTTAAAACTTTCTATGTCAAAATGTTGACTTGCTTTTTGCTGCTTACTTTGAATTTATAAAGCTTATAAAGAGAAAGATTCATTTTCTTACACATGTTCAGTATTTCCAGCCTTGTTATTTGAAAGGGGCCTAACTTCTTTACAACAGTTCATAGACAATATCTGAAGGTGTTTAGCAAAGAACTTGCAAACTAGCATCCTTTGAAGGCTTTGGCTGTGATTGGAACAAGAATTTCAAGTTTTCTCCTGATTGTCTTATAATTTGGAGACTGCTGCCGTACAGTCTTCTCACAAGAAGCAACTGTATGGAGAGTTGAGCATTCTTGTACCACTGTCTTTCTTCAGAGATGGTCAAAGGAACCAAGCTACTCATCAGTTTCTTGTTCTTGGTCACAATCATCAGCTTCACAAAATGTGGAACTATCTTAAGTCTACCTTTTCTTCCCCAGAAACGGAAGACTTCTTGAAGAAAAAGGGTGACCTTCCCGATGTTTTGGACCCTTATTAAGTTTTGAGCAATTATTTTCAATGTCAAGTTTCTGAATACAAGTAGTCCTTGAATTAGGACTTGTTGCTTAGCAATTGTTTGAAGTTATAATGGAACTCCCTGCGGTACCTATGACCTATTTCTGAAGTTCTGACAGTCAGGATCCTATCCCATGGTGACATGACATTTGTGCCAGGTGTGTAGCAACCAGCCCACATTTATGGACATTTGCAACATCATGCAATCATGTGACTGCCTTTTATGACATTTTTGCCCAAAGCTGGCATTTACTTCTGATTTTCAGCAAAACTGACTCATAATGAACCATTGGATCTCTTAGTGACTGTGGCATTTGCTTAATGGTGGCAGCATTTGCTTAACAACCACTGAAAAAAGATTGTAAAATCTGGTTGGTCAGATTATAGGTGACCTGTTTTATGACATCACAACTTACAATTGCAATGTTGTAATAGGCTCCATTATAGTCATAAGCCATGGACTACCTCTAATTTCTCTGTTGTCTTTGTTATTTCATCTCTGCTTACTTTATTGTGCCTATGGGTGCCTTCAAGTTTAGAGAATATTGCTTCTTTTAACTGATATAGTGTTCACACTGAGAGCTTTTGTGCTTATGAATTGGTTAGAAAACCTCTAAATAAAGCAGTAATGAATAAAACTATTTCCTTTTTAGGATAGAGGATTATAAAGAAAGTTAAGTGCATTGTACAGCCAAATCCTCCCTCTCTTCCTGTACAAAAATTGCTTATAATTGCTATGAAAATGTCATTCTCTATAATTGCACTGGATGGAAAAAAAGAGAATACATGACTTTTTTCTTCCCATTCTCAGAATCATTGTTTATTTGCATATTCTTTGCAAAAATACATGGACTGATTTGCTATCTGATCTTTCATGGCAGTCGTTAAAGCTATGTTTGTTATCTTGTGCCTGTCCAGTTGCAAGATCCTGAATTTCCCATGTTGTCACATTCTTGTCTCTCAGAAGTAGATCTTGAAGGATCTAGAAAGAACATTTATTAGTTTTCTGGACTAGGTCTCCCGTCTTTAAATTATTTCTATCTTCCTTAGTTTGTTCTTGGACACCTTACTAAACTTATGTATAATCAGATCTACCTTTTATAGCAATGCTGCTTCCTGTCCCCACAATTCTGTTTTCTTCAGGAAATGCCTAAACTTTGTGTTGACAATGTGGACTGCATCAAAGCTTAAGGTCTAACTAAAGATATTACCAGGTGTATGGGTCAATTCGACACATTACTGTACAATACATTTAGGAGTATACTTTGAACAGTTATTCTATGAATCCTGCCATTAAGGTATTCTCAATGGGATGCAACTTAGCTGACATTTTATCCAGTAAATCATTAAGAAATTGAAACAGTCACCTTTATTTGCTTCAAAATCAGATTAGAGATAAATAGTTCATGTTCTCTAAACATAATAGCAATAACAATAGCTCTCAGACTTGTGTACCACTCCATAGTGCTTTACAGCACTCTCTGGTTTACAAATGCCAGCATATTGTCCCCAACAATCTGGGTCCACATTTTACTGACCTCAGAAGGATGGAAGGCTCGGTCAGGATTGAACTCCAGACTCTGGGCAGAGTTAGCTGCAATACTGCACTCTAATTACCACCACGACTCCTACATTCAGTACCAAGTAAACCATAAGCTAATAAAACAAGCTGGGAGAACCAAATAAGGGACAGATTCTGAAGCACCTTATGGGTTTTCAGGAATGTAGTGGAGCCAAAAGAAGTCCAATTAAGTCTCCAGAAAATAAAGAGGTAATAAAGAATATGGTTTCAAGAAAGTAGTTAATCGCAGTCTCGTTCTCCATTTCTGAAGAAGCCCAATTATAAAAGACATCTTTGGTTGGAAATGTAATGTCAAGTCATTCATCCTAAGGTCACAATTTGAACTTTTTTGAGTCAATCTGAATTCCAAGGATTCATCACTTAAAAATAACTTAGTTCTTGCTCTAGTAGAGTTATGATTTAATGACATATACATATAAATGCATTAATATGCTGATGTGAAGCTGATACGCAGTCAGAAGGTAAATTTCTGATTGCTTTTAATCATTTTGCATAGTCAGGTGAAGCCTGGATAAAGGTTCTTCTAATTGTAATAATAATTGTTTTGGGAAGGGGTAGAAAATTTTCTGAGCTAAAAAAATGCTGAGCTTGAATATCCAGAACAATGTAAGTGGGACATTTAGTAGTCCCACATTTGTTGAAGATTCCAACATGGACAACATTTGAAACAAATCTAATGCCTCAATTTTTTATCTTAGGGACAAAAAAAATGGGTGATAGTCCATCCTGAATGCTATGTACCATCCAATTTACAGAAGAAAAAGCCAATGGAATTATTTTTTAAAAAATAAATTTCTTGTAGTGAACATTGGAAACAATAGTTAAACAATAGCTTTTTCCATCTTGCTGCCTGACGTTTAGTGTAGTCTCCAGTGTTAATTTTTCTTCTATTCCCTTCCCTATGTTAGAAATCTGTCAAAGCTGCCTTGGCCAGGTTTTCTGTAGCGTTACATCTGATATAGCTTAGTACAAAATAGGCAGAATTTTTTTTTCTGTAGGAGAAATTACATAAAACATTATAGAATGAGAAATTTCAGAGCTGGATTTGAAGCATGTGAGAACTAAGAAGCTCAACTACTGTACATTGTGGATGGGATGATAGGAAATTGTTCTTACTTTAGGAAGTCTGGAGACTTTATCATAGCACGTTCAAATTCTGCTAGAGAGAGCATTCTGTCATTATCCAAGTCAGCTTCCTCCAAAATCTGTTTCAAACACAAAGTATGTATTATATAGAAACAGTATTTCTGTTGTTTCAGATTAGTCAACATAAGAGTTTTATTTTTGTGCTCCAAAACGGATTTCTTTTTCCAATCTCATTCTCAAAATATGCTTGGACTACAACTCGCAGGCATCCCAGGGAGCCACTGACTTCCCAACTCAGTCGGAAGGTACTAGGTTGGAGACAGCCATTAGAAGACAGAAGAGCTCTGCCTTTCATGCCCAGGTTCTACTGAAAGGATATTTAAACCATCTAAAACAATTTTATGCTAAGGCCTCAGTCACTGAAACCTCAAGATTTGTTGTAAAAGAAAGGAATTACCTACATGGTTTGCCAGAGACACAATTTCTTCCTCACTGAGGTTATTCTTATTTATTAATCTGCGGATGACATTTTGGAGATCTTCCTCATCAATAAAACCATCATTGTTGAAATCTGGGAAATTAAAATACTGTGAAAAGTAGAAATAGGGTGGAACTTGGAAGATTTACAGACTATTATGCAGTCCAGTGCCAATTATTTAAGAATTACACAAACAATAATACTATTATCTTTACTCATAAAACTGCCACAGAATCTCAGTCCATGCAGTCCAGCAGTGTTTAATGACTAAATCTGCTTGATGTTTTGCAGCAGAATATGCCAAGAACTGGCCTTGGGACACTCTGTATAAATAGACACTTGATAATTGAGTTGTACTCCCTCTTTTTCCAGATTTGTCCCAATTCTGACAATCTCATTCCTTTTCTCCTTTTTTCCATTGACTTCCACACTGAATCTGAACATGGCCTGAAGCTGCATGTGCATGCCATGTACACAACATATATATAAGGAAGAGTGTGTGATGGGGAGGCAGTGCCATTACAGGAATCATATGTGCACAATTTAATTATGATTGGATGAGCAAGCCATTCATTAGAATTAATCCACCCAAAGAGTGGTAAGGCTATTTATTTATTTATTCATCAGATTTCCAGGCCACCCAATTCCAAAATAATTCCTGGTGGCTTGACAAGTTTAAAAGACTACAACATTATATATTGAACAAACAGTATTATTTGGCAGGTATACATTAGAACAGGCATTGTTGTTGTTGTTGTTAATTGCGAAGTCGTGTCCGACCCATCGCGACCCCATGGACAACGTTCCTCCAGGTCTTCCTGTCCTCTACCATCTTCTGGAGTCCATTTAAGTTCACACCTACTGCTTCAGTGACTCCATCCAGCCATCTCATTCTCTGTCGTCCCCTTCTTCTATTGCCCTCAATCTTTCCCAGCATTAGGCCCTTCTCCAGTGAGTCCTTCCTTCTCATTAGGTGGCCAAAGTATTTGAGTTTCAACTTCAGGATCTGGCCTTCTAAAGAGCAGTCAGGGTTGATCTCTTCTAGGACTGACCGGTTTGAACGCCTTGCAGTCCAAGGGACTCGCAGGAGTCTTCTCCAGCACCATAGTTCAAAGGCCTCAATTCTTTGGCGCTCAGCCTTTCTTATGGTCCAACTTTCACAGCCATACATTGCAACTGGGAAAACCATGGCCTGGACTATACGCACTTTTGTTGGCAGGGTGATGTCTCTGCTTTTTAGTATGCTGTCTAGATTTGCCATAGCTTTCCTCCCCAGGAGCAAGCGTCTTTTAATTTCTTGGCTGCAGTCCCCATCTGAGGTGATCTTTGAGCCCAGAAAAATAAAATCTGTCACTACCTCCATTTCTTCCCCATCTATTTGCCAGGAATTGAGAGGGCCGGATGCCATGATTTTGGTTTTCTTAATGTTGAGTTTCAAGCCTACTTTTGCACTCTCCTTCTTCACCCGCATCAAGAGGCTCTTTAGTTCCTCTTCACTTTCTGCCATTAGAGTGGTATCATCTGCATATCTTAGGTTGTTGATATTTCTCCCGGCAATCTTAATTCCAACTTTTGATTCATCTAGCTCTGCCTTTCTCATGATGTGCTCTGCATACAAGTTAAATAGGCAGGGCGACAGTATACAGCCTTGCCGGACTCCTTTTCCAATTTTGAACCAATCAGTGGTTCCGTGTCCAGGCATATGAGGGAATAAAAACAGGCATATGAGGGAATAAAATGCAACATGATCATCCCCAACTGAAAGAAGCCACCCAGAACATCCTGAGAAAGGTTTGGAGGAGGAAAAAAAAAGTGATGTGTTTCTCTGGTGGGAATCTATTCTACAAAGCAGATGAAGTTGCAAAATTATTCAATGCTGGGAATACCAAATTACTCAGAATTTAAATCTTGGATTATAGATATATGCTTTCTGTTTATAAATTGATAGTGCAATTGAATATCATTGCAGTGGGAAAACTAACAATTTCATGTCATTTCAAGTTTTAATGAGTAAGTTGAAAATTCAGCTGAATACATTTTTTGTATGTGGTATGATTTTTTAATCTTTTTTATCCTTTCCCCCCTTTATTCCATTTTTTAAAGTAAAACCCAAAGTAGCCATATTATGGCTTAGTATATTGTATGAACCAAACAATTGTTTCTTCTTGGGCCATGTCTGCAGACGTTTCTATCCCCTCTTTGAAAAATAAAATGGTTCCAATCTCACCTAGCCTTCCAATTCCTGATCTCATCCTCAAAGTGCCTCCAGACTTGGGGATTTTTGCTTTTTCATATACTGAAACTGTTATGGGGATATTACAATGGGGAATGACATACCATAAATCCGAAAAGCATACTCAATCTTAAGTGTGGGACATGCTAGGTAACTGAAGACAGATGCCATCCCAAGAATGTCCTCAAATGTAAAGTAGCCATCTGTGGAGAAGACCTTGCAGATCCTGTCCCTGAATGGATTCATCTGGGTGAAAACAGAAGAACTTGACTATTTAAATTGAATAAAAATAATAATTGTACACAATGTGGCTTGATCGAATCTTTCTTTGATAATATATTCTTTGTAAAACCATAAACAGACTGCACTGAAATATTTTTATGCTGAGAATATCCTCATACTCAAGAAGAATGTTCCTTTGATTAAATTGTAAAAAAGATGCTCCCCCCCCCCGCATTTCCTAGCTTCCTGTTTCAAGCTATCTGCAGTTTTTCTTGTTCACCACTAGGTGGCAATAGACCATTAGTTCTAAGAAAATACTTTTCCATTCTATCTGCACCTGCCTCTTTGCTCTAAGTAGCAGAACAGAGAAAAATAGCAAGGAGCAGATTGAATGGGTGTTTTGTAAACCGTGAAGGTTTTTTTTTCCTACTGAGAGATAGTGATGGGATCAAACTAAAATTCCTTGAAGATGGGAAAGAGACATTCTTGCTAATATAATACTGGTAATAAATCACCAACATTTAGAGCAAAGAGTAGAATATCTGTACAGTCCCATTATCTCTAATAAAGCTTTGGAAGATGCAACCATATACAATGGCTGGATTATATCTAGATATAAAATGCTAACTCTAGGTTACTAAAACTATTCATGTTATGCTCTGCCAATCATATTAGAGCTTAACCCTGGCTCATACTACTTGCTAAAACAATATAACTCAATCCCATTTTTGCCTAATCTAGTACGTTCTATGACCCCCATCCAATAGATAATATCCTCTACCATTCTCTCCTCTACCATTAGATGACAGCCTTGCAAATCATCCAGCAAACATATACTGGTGATATAGTTTCAACTATTCCAGTGTCAGCTGAGAACTTTGCAGCAAGTGAGAGATCCAATAGGTTCTTGACATACTTTGTAGACAACTCCATTGTGGGAAGTCAGCCCCCCCCCAAGAAAGAAATATTTTTGGGAATATTAAAAGGCAAAAGTATTATATTTCCCCAAAGGATCTTAAAGGCAGAACACACACCCCTCAAGTCTCTCTGCCCCAAACAGAAACCAGGTCTGCAGAAATGCAGATGTGATAATCTTGTCAGAAAGACTGGAGTCAGGAAGCTGGGATTAGAAAGAAAGATCCCTAGAATCAAAAATCCCTCACACCAAAAAATCCAACAATCAGCCGCAGCCACAGGAAAGCAAGATATGACCTTTGGGACATAATAAGATTAACCCACCACCATCAGAATACCAGCACATTCAGACTCAGGTCAAAATTCATGCCACAGGAACAACTCCAAACAAAAGCCCAAGAAGGTATAAAAATCCACTCCGTACTACATGTAGTCAGTTGTTTTTTCCAGAGCCATCTTTCTGTCTGGCTCTCCTCTTCAATAAACTACAACCTTCTTTCTAAAGCAGTCTCCATGTTGTTTATTCCTGGCTTGGACTGGACCCTGATGAATATTTTTCTTTCAACACCATTGTCTTAAAAGGTGAGGAAGGTTAAAGAGGGTTAGCTATACTAGACTTAGTAACGGAAGGAATGGTTAAGAAAGTGAAAATTGTAAAAACCTTGGTAGAGAACATTCATTTGATCCTAAAATTCACAACGTTGCAGATAAGAAAAACTGAAAGTAGAGTTTAGATATATTCTAAATATCAAGAGAATCTATTTTAATAAACTACAGGTAGTCCTTGAGTTACAAATGTAGTGGAGCCTTCCAGTGGTGGGATTCAGCTGGTTCACACCACTTCAGCAGAACCAGTAGCTAATTTTTTGTTGCCCAAGTCCAGAATGCATTTTTGGAAGCAGCATCCATACAGAGAACCAGTTGTTCACATATTTGAATCCCACCACTGGAGCCTGCCCATCCACTCGTAGAGTGAATCTCATTCAAGGTATGAGATCGCTCCCTTGCTCGTTAAAACGTACATGGCTTGTTAAGCAAACATGAGGGTATCTCAGGCTTGTTAAGCAAACATGAGGGTATCTCAGGGTGGGGAAGGCCATGGAGGGCCTAGTGCTGGAACAGGCCCTCAAAGCCTCCCCGACCCACTAAGCTACTGCATGCTTCCCCCTCCCTCCTGCGCCAGACTCACCAGGAAAAGATCCATCTCCTCTCTGTTGTGGTTCCTGATGCCACCTGGATTTGAGGCCAGGGAATGCTTCCGTGACACACACACACACACACACACACACACCCCGTAGCCTGATCTGGGCTCTGGAGGCATTTTCCAGACCGCTGCCACCTGGATTTGAGGCTGGGGAACGCTTCCGCGCACCCTACACAACCCAATCCGACTTCTGGAAGCCTTTTCTAGGACCGATCAAGCCATGGGGAGGCTGTGGAAGTGTTCTCTGGCCTCAAATGCGGGCAACAGCAGCCTGGAAAAGGCCTCTGGAGGCCGGATTGGGCCATGTGGGGTGCGCGGAAGTGTTCACCAGCCTCAAATCTGGGCCACAGTGGCCTGGAAAAGGCCTCCAGAGCCTGGATCAAGCCACGTGGGTTGTGCGGAAGCATTCGCTGGCCTCAAATCAGGACTGCAGCAGCCTGGAAAAGATGTCCGGAGCTCCGATCCAGCCTCCAGAGGTACAGGGAAGCGTCCCCCAGCTTCAGTTCCATTCTCTGTTGCAAAGAACAGAGGCCTAAAGTACCATGAGATCACAAGAGATCAGTATGTGAGATCTCGCCCCACTGATCTCACATGATCTTGCGTTACTTTAGGCCTCCATTCTCTGCGAATGCACCGAAGGCCTAGAGCAGCCAAGAAAGGGAAGGATCTTGATCTTTGCAGGGTGAGTATTGAAGGCCTGGTGCCTAGGGAGACCCGGGGCAGGGGTGGGGAGGGAGGGACTAACCAGGGTGAATGTTGTAGAGCCACTGCGGTCACTCATAAGGGCAAACGACTGCTGTGGTGCTGCAATATTCATAACTCGGGGATTACCTGTATAAGGGAAAATGTAGGAATGATTCCATGGTGAGAAAACCTGAAGGGAAGAAAAGTTCAAAAGGATTGAGAAATTCTGAAAAATTAGATAATTAAGACCCCAAGACACAATATTAAATGGAAATAAAAATGGCAGATAGATGATGAAACTGGTATGGCTGCAAAGAGAATTCTCTGACAAACTAAGAAACAAAAAAGTAGTTCTCAATGGTACTACATCCACATGGAGAGAAGTAAGCAGTATTAGTACCTCTTTATAAAACCCTAGTGAAACCACACCTGGAATACTGCAGCTAATTTTGGTCACCATATCACAAAAAGATGTTGAGAGTTTGGAAAAAAATTCAGAGAAGAACAACTAAGATGATCCAAGGCCTGAGACTAAAACATATGAAGAACAGCTGCAGGGCTTGGGCTTGGCTAGTCTAAAGAAAAGAAGAAATAGGGGTGACATGATAACATATTCCAGTATCTGAGGTGCTGCCACAAAGAAGAGGGAGTCAAATTATTCTCCAAAGCACCAGAAGGCAGGACAAGAAACAATGGTTGGAAACTGATCAAAGAGAGAAGCAATCTAGAATTAAGGAGAAACTTCCTAACAGTGAAGACAGTTAACCAGTGGAACAGCTTGCTTCCAGAAATCGTAGGCGCTCCATCACTGGAGGTTTTAAAGAAGAGATTAGACAGTCACTTGTCTGAAATGGTATAGGTTCTCCGGTTTGAGCAAGGTCCCTTCCAGCTCTATTCTATTCTAAAATTAAGTTTAAAACATGAAAAGTGGGCCACATAACAAAAATAGCAGATCTCAGAACCATTACTTGTAATCTTAGTGAATACTTTTATGTACATGGGAAGTGTCAAAAAGATTGATGATATGCTAACATTATTCCATTTTTTAAAAAAATGTCAAGAAATGTAGATTTTGTACACTTAGATAGCTCACCTGCAGTATTCGTAAAAAGGATCTGAATATCCATGTAAACCACAGATTAAGCATGTGTTAGTAACATTCTGCAGCTATCAAGAGAGAAATAATGCAGTCCTGATCTACATCGGCAGAGGTATAATTTTTCTGCTTAGCACTGTACTGGTAAGACTGCTTTTAGAATACTTTATCCAGCTTTATTGCCATAATACAAGAAGGATGCTGAGAAATTGGAAAAAATACAAAGAAGAGCAACAAAAATGTTGACGAGCTTGGACTCTAAATTTATGAAAGATGACTAAAAGAATTTAGTATATTTCACCTAAATAAGAAGACTAAGGGAAAACAAAATAGTACTTTTCTAATACTTGAGGGACTGTCACAGAGAAGAGAGTGTGGATTTATTTTCCATAGTTCATGAGGATAGGAAAAGAACAATGGGTTTAAAATTTACAAAGAGATCCAAACTCAAAACATAAAAATATTTTCCTGTTCACGAAAGCTATTAAGTAGTGGAATAATCTGCCTCCTAGAACTGTGGATATTTCATCATTGGAGATTTTCAAACAAAGATTGGACGGCCATTTTTCTGGGAGACCTGAGGATTTTTGCCCATGCAGAAGTTTGGACTGAAAGACCTCTTTCATTCCTGTGCCAAAAGTAGTAGTTGAAATTTGCACTTTACACTAATCTCTAAAGCTGTCTATTTGTTTTTTTTCTTAGCTCTTTGTGTGACCCTAGCCAGTTATGGTCTATTCAACTAATCACAAATAAACCATGGGATAGTGCAATAACTCACTTGTCTGAAAACAAAATGTTCAAATATGTAACTGATTATTGACTATAGTGGATTTAAAATGGAGGATTTTATACAAAGCCATGAAGCAGAGAGACTATTTTATGGGTGCATAAAATTTCCAGGTTCAGGAGTGCTGTAGAGATTCAGGGATGCTAAGAAGTTATAATAGAAGAGGTCAGAAGCATCTAGCTGGTTATTTTGGACTTTGAAATAATCTAGCAGAGATCTTCTTATGTTCATTCATATATTAATGTGCATATGCCCACCAATATGTGCACATCTTTCTTTCTACAGTACTAAATTTTGTGCTTAGTTTCTCACTAAATTTACAAAAAATCCTTTCAATCCTTACATTGTTTTATTCATATGTCTAATTATGTTGCCCAGCAAAACAAGTTCTTGAGTTCCTTCTGTTTTAAGATTAAGATTCAGAGACAACCCTGGTTGAAGGATTTGCAATGGGAGGCGGATATTTCTAGCCTTCTCTCTAAAATAGATTCTGTCTCACTCTTGGCCAGGAACACTAATGAAAAACAAATCAGAAAAGAGAGAGAAAGAAAGGAAATCTTCATTCTCTATTGTTCTTTGTGAAAGGAAAATAAGTGCTTTCTGAAATAGTCCTGAAAATGCGTACCATGTATACTGCTTTCTCTGAAAACTATTATTGTGCCCCAAATAAGGGTGATTTTTTTCCTCTGGAGTTTTTATTAAAAAGAGACTCTTAAACTTCAAAGGGAATCAGAGGTCATCCAGATCCTATTACAGCCTGCATCTGATGCTCTGGGTCTCATAGACTCCTCCCCACAAATGTCTTTTTGTCCCACATCTAGACAAAACTGGGCTTCAAGCATACTGTTAGACGTTATGTTGCATTTCAAAACATGGATTTGCCCCATCAGAAAGCAAGAAGCTTGAAGAAAGGACTATGCGCTTATAGTTTTGTGGCTTAGCTTCCCAAGGTATGATTTATGGTGCTCATAGTCTGATTACATTTGAAATTGTATGATTCTTATTGCATGATATGATTCGGAACTTCTTAGTTTGCTGTGATTTTCCTTTTGTGAGAGGAAAATAGAATGGGATGAATACATGACAACTCAAGAACAAAATTTCAAAAGTACTAAAACATTATGTCAGGTTACTGAAGAAAAAAGATGGTTCAAACTTTGTCCTTTGGGTTGTTTGGAACAGCCCAGCTTTAATAGGTATACACACACACATACACACACACACACACACACACACACACACAAATGGGGGGGGGAGAGAGAGATAGACCGACAGAGACAGACAGATAGATTAGATTGATTAAAGGCCTTAGTCTATCCATCAACTAAATATCCTCAACACCACAGAATTTGTTGCAAGTATTAAAATGAGAGTTATTCTGAAGTTAAAGAAAATAGGAATATATAAATACTGTACAAAGAATGAAATTATATCTATCTACCCATCATCCATCTATCCCTCCTTCCATCTCTCTAGCCAGCTTGCTCACATCTCTGTCTATACTCTGTTTCTATTTGTATATCTGTATATATGTGCATGCAGGTATATATGCATATATAACTATTATTACAATCTATGATGGACTATGTAATTGGATAGATAAGATTTAGATATTTCATAATTAAAAACTATGGCATGCACACAAAGAGATGCAATGCATTAGCTTCCCTGAAGATGGCGTAAGTCCATCACCGAAGAGTTTTTCCTCTGCCCCAGCCTGTATGTCAAATCTTTAGAAAACAGAATTCAAAGCAGTTGAAGAATTTAGATATGGCCCAGATGAACGCCCAGTCTCCCCCTCATGATTTTCCATTTACTGAACACTTTTTTTCCTCCCACAGCTGTTATTTAAAATGAAGGGAGGGAGGAAGAAAGCAAACAGAGTACATTATGTCTCTGTCTGCATAAATGGAAAAAAGTTTGTCTTTTGAGTAGTTTGTAAGCTGATACTGGATGCTGGCTAACATCCAGAAAACATCAAGAGTTAGAGCCACATAGACAGCATGGTAGTCCTGGTAGTCCCTTGTTCTCTTTCCCAATATCCCCCTCCCTAAAAAGCACTCTTCAGAGACTGGGGTAATAGAGTTCAGGGGGGAAAAAAAGGTCCATTTCATGTTAAAACCTAAATTTAATGATACTTACTGGATCAAGGCCAGGAACCTTCATATATCACCATCCAAACAACAGGGAACAGCAACTCAGTAACTAGCCAAGCCAATTGGCACCTGGCCCTGTCCACAAGCAATAAAACTCTTTTATTTTAGTAGCTATTCCTCCCATTTAAGTGCACATACAAGTATCGTCCAAGATTTTTTTTTTTTTTTGTCTCAACTGTAGTGAGCGGGAAAACAAATTGCTTTGGAGTTTGCCTTGCATTATTTTATTTAAGTTAGGAAAACAGCCCACTTGGCCTCTGTTTCATGCTAAGGGGGTGAAATCAATGCCTAGCATTTGTTGGAAAGTACTGCTGAAAGCTAGTTGAGAGGCATATGAGGCTTCAGGCCCTGATTCTTCAGAGAGATCCAATGGATCAGAAGATGGTTGGTTTTAATATACCATTGTTATATGTCACCAGAGAAATTGTCCAGAATGTATAAAGGCACTTCAAATTTATGTTGCAAACATGAACAACAAGAAGGGACATTTTATCATGTTTGGTGGTCATTTAAAAAGGCTAGAACATTTTTGATTCAAATATACACACCGATTCAGGAGATTTCAGAGATTAATATGCAATTGAAACCAGAGGCTTTTATTTTGGGATTGATGGATAAACAGTTGAGAAAAAGTTATGGAACTTCATTTTTTTTTATATTGTAACTGCAGTGAGATTATTGTATGCACAAAGATGGAAAGACTCAGCAGTACCCACAATGGAAAAATGTTGGTGAAGATCATGGAACTTGCTGAGATGGCTAAACTGATTTGTTTGACAACAACTTTGTTTACTGTTGACTGAAAACCTCTTACAGAGGTTTTGCATGAAACAGAAAACAATGAACTTCTGATTTATGGTTTTAATGATTAGACAGGCTAGATAATAAAAAGAAGAGAGTTATGCTGTAACAGAGTAAGAGGTAAATTTACAATTGTAGTTCTAATTGCTGTAAAGAAGTTCTTTTTATCTTCTTTCTTTTTTGTTTTTTTTACTTTTCCCCCTTTACATGTTTAGCTTTAGCTTTCACTTTCCTTTTTTCTTAATTTATATTGTTGTATCAGTTTTAACCTTCCTTTTTGAAAAATCTTTATTAAAAATTAAATAATTATATCACGTGGTTGGAAGGGGACATTTAAGATATTGATTTGAATCCTCTTTTTTTATAAATGATTCCATATTAAAGCATTCATAATTGATGCCTATCGTCCACTTGACGCATCCACAACTGATGTCTATCTTCCACTTGAACCTATCCAGTGAAAAAAAGTCCAACACTTCTCTGAGTAATTATGGCTTCACTGTCACACTGCTGATACTCTTAGGATTTTTTTCTCTAACATTCAACTGTAATTTGCTTTCCTTACTTACATCTAACTTGACAGCTCTTCATCTTCCTCTATATGACATTATTTCAGGTGTTTGGAGAGTACTATCACTGATTAATATTAAGGGTACACATAAACACACAAATGCAAATACATCGTGAAAATATTTTACTTGTTTTGAATTAAATTAAGCAATACATGCATCCCATGAAAAAGAATAGCTTCCCTATTCTGATAGCCAAAAATGCAAAGGATCTGCAAGCTCTTGTCATAAAAATTAAGAAGCACTATGAAAACAATGGGACAAAATTAAATATAAAGACCAAACTAATGGCAACAGGTAAAATAATTAGCCTTAGAACTGATAACTGAAGTGGTGGATAGCATTTGCCTTTTAGAATCAACCATCAACAGCAAAGAGATAATAATACACCACAGACTAGCAACCTGGTAGAGCAACCATGAAGGCATTGCAAAAGATATTCACGTGTTGTTAATGTGTTTATAGCTACAAAGATCAGAACCATGGTATTCCCTGAGACATTTCAGCGCTGGACTCTGAAGAAGTAGGATAGGAACAGTAATGCTTTTGAACTTTGGTGTTGGAGAGTACTCCTGAGAATACTGTGGACAGCCAAGAAAACAAACCAATAGATCATCTAGTATATCAGCCCAGTTTTCCCTTGGGCACAATGACCAGACTCAAATGGTCCTACTTCAAACATATTATGTGAACACCTAAATCTTTTAGGAAAGGCCTAATCCTGGCAAAAGTGGAAGGAAAAAGAAGACAGCTGGCAGCAAGGTAAATAGACTCAATTACAATGGCAAGGCATCCTTTCTATTTATCCATTGATTATCAAGGGTCAAATCCATCTGGAATGTGCTCAAATACTGAAGGATGGTCAGCCTCAAAAAGTATCTGCTTTGCCTTGGATACTATACATGTTGACTTGGTGGCATAGCACCACAGGATCCTGGGCCTACTTTATTCCACAATTAGTTATTCATCAAATCTGATTTGATGTCATCCCTTTAAACAATATTCAGCATAAAATACCAGCAAGAGTTTGGGAGCAGCATCTTTTAATTATTTGACTCTGAACTTGCTTTGCTAAGTGAGTTTTGATTAACATAAAGTTCTCAACAATCCTTACAGTGAGATACAAGTACAGAATTTTTTAACCAATTTGATCATTTAAATTCTACTGGAAAATTACAGGAAATTCTTCATTTTAATTCAAAGTCAATAGATCTTAGCAATTTGTCAACTTCAGTGCAAGGGAGTCTAGGTGAGAGAAAGTGAGAACAGCAGGATCTTCTACTGTTTGTAAAGTGCTAGAAAAAGAGGGGTTTTGGAAAGGAAGAAAATTGTTCCCATTCAAACCTTAGGGCAGTTTTAAGAATTACATTTCTAAAAGGGTAAATACTTCCTATTGTTAATTCAACTGTCCCCAAGTTAAGTTTGAGACCTCTGAGTTTTAATATTCAGAAGTTGCAGGCCCTGAGATCAATCTCAGCAAGAATTGCCATACTTGTCTCAAGGGTATGAAAATTCACCAGATCACTGTGTAAATACAGGATTCGGGGAGTTCATGGAAAGAAGACAGGACACAAGATTCCAAGCCAGAGGACTGCCTGAGTTACCACTCTTTCACAAAATTAACAGAACTCTGCTTATTTTGTTTTGTTTTTCGTTTTTTTTGCCTCAGTTTGCACTGTCCTGGATAATTTGTTTTGCTAGGATTGGGTGAATTTAAAAGCCAGGAACAAATCCGTAATCCATTTTATTTCTGTTGCATAGTAAGTTGATCAGTGTGCTTTGAATGGATGGATATTACCTAGCATAGAAAGTAGGACCCATTCTCAGTAACAAAATCCTCAGCACTTTGGATAGCTCCTTGAGGAAACAGATGTTGCTTTAACACCAGCCATAATCCAAATAGTTATAATCAAATATGTTTAACCTGCTTGCTGTATTAACCTGTTTTCACTCCATATGTTTAATTAAAAACAAGTGAAATGAGTTTAGTTTGCACATGTTAAACTAACAAAAATTAAGTAACATAAAATTAGAAGATTACAGAATTGTAACCACTAGATCATTCACTGCTTGGTTAAGCATATTATATTTCTAATTAGAGGCCCTGACTCCTGACAAAAATTGCTGGTTATTTAAATGGTAGAGGCCTGGGTTAGAGGTTTGCTTTATTAGTGGGTAGCCTGTTTCCTCAGCTAATCACATAGTGAAGGTGTTGGGGAGCTCATTGTTTCTCATTGTTTGACTGAACAGCCACATGAACCACAACTGAGTGTTATTCACTTGTCAAGATGGTTTATATAAAGCGCACTCTCAAGTGAACCTTGCACAGGTGTGAGGAATATATGTTAGCTTCCTACTGATCCACATCTTATTACTGTAATTTCCCTTAACCTGAGACTCATTTCTTAAAGATCTGAAAACTGGATCATATGTCAGCTTTACATATGGCCTTTAGTCTATTTTGAAATCATCAGAAAGCAAAACAAAATGATTCAATCCCAATTTTATTTCAGAACCCTGGAGAGCTGTTTGAAATACTATTTTTGGCTACTTCCTTTAATTCTGGGCTAGTATTTTAAGCCAAAAACTGTTAAAAGGCAATTCTGAAGATAGCCCTGTTCTGTAAAACAGGGTAATTAGAGAAGAAGCTGTACAAAAGCAAGGGAGATGTTTTGTAATATATTCTTCAAGAAAATTGTGGTCTTAGTATATTTTAATAAAGTTATTCATTTGTTTATTTGTTTTGCAACTTGTTTTGCAAGTTTTGAAAGTTTTACCAATGGAGCAAACAGTGATTGCTTAGAAATTAAAGAACACATTTGCTACAAGGTAAGGTAAATTTCAAAATATAAGTTCTCAGCTCTCCCTCCCTCCCTCCCTCCCCCCTCCCTCTCTCTCTCTGTATAGCCATTTTTTTGTAAAAAATTTTATTTTCAACTTTAAAATACATAACAATCTTACAAATACTTCAGATAAAAAATAAAACAAATTGATACACACCACATTCGGTCTTGCCCGCCCATTTCCCCCCAACTGTATAGCCATTTTTGATATTTCTATTTCTCAAATATAAGGATCCATGTTCTTTACTGTAATAAGGCAGCAAAAGCAAAATGAGGGAGGTGGTACAAGATTAATACTAACTTAAGTGCCTCCTGTCAACTGTCCCATTTGACATTTTCAACAAAAGAAACTCCTGGCTCTTTAGATTGACCAAGATTGAAAAATCCATCTAGGCATGGCAGAAGCAGTTCTGGGATTCTCCCTTGACAAACCACATAGATAACTACCCTCTTCCCCTCTGGGCCACCCACAGTTCATAGTTCACCATTTGAGTTCAGTTCTTTTGCTTTGGGAAAAACTTTCTGCTCCGGTCAAACATTCTTCATGACTTGACCTTGGTAGATAATGTTTCTGCGGCAACAGAAGGTTCATGCAAGTGAACCTTCTGTTGCCGCAGAAACATTATCTACCAAGGTCAAGTCATGAAGAATGTTTGACCGGAGCAGAAAGTTTTTCCCAAAGCAAAAGAACTGAACTCAAATGGTGAACTATGAACTGTGGTAGATAATGTTTCTGCGGCAACAGAAGGTTCACTTGCATTCCATAGCCTCTCCCCAGCCCCACCCTTAGGAATTCACCACCCTCCTCCCATCATTGTTGGACAAAGCTGTGAGCAAAAACAGGTGTAGGCAACTGTGGAGTTGAGTCAGGTTTGACACCATCACCCCATCTTTGCAGACTGCCCAACTACATAAAGGATGTACAGTTCAAGAGCTGCTAAATTGCATCCTTTCTTATATTTTTATATATTTTTCAGTTAATTTACACAGCCAAGCATTTAAGCCAATTTGGTTCTAGTGTGTACTACATCAGAGATTTGAAAAAAAAAATTACACTTTTTATTTTCTTCTAACAAATTGTAAGCTTCTTTCTTCTTTACACATATTACTGCACATTTTCTCCAGTAGATCCATATGAATTTTGGGTCTATATGAATTTGAGATGTTCATACATTTCAAAGCCCTCAAATTGCTGCTGATTGAAATAATACTTTGGGAGGAAGGCAAGAAAACATAATAGTTCAGTTTTCTCAAGGAGATAAATACTGCTTTAATTTTCCCCAAACAGTTAATTGAATGACTCCTCTTTTGTCACTAAAAGAAGATTCCTTTAGACCTCCTACTTCCAATCCCTGCATTTGCTGATATTTTTTTTTTAAATGAGGTCTGCAATGGTTTGGTTATTGCAGGGGTAGTCAACCTTGGCTCTTTTATGACTCGTGGACTTCAACTCCCAGAATTCCTGAGCCAGCTAACATGACAGCAGTATTCCAATATCTCAGGGACTGCCATAAAGAAGAGGGAATTAAGCTATTTTCCAAAGCACCTGAAGGCAGGACAAGAAGCAACGGGTGGAAACTAATCAAGGAGAGAAGCAACCTAGAACTACGGAGAAACTTCCTGATAGTGAGAACAATTAATCAGTGGAACAGCCTGCCTTCAGAAGCAGTAAATGCTCCAACACTGGAAATTTTTAAGAAGAGACTGGACAGCCATTTGTCTGAAATGGTGTAGGGTTTCCTGCCTGAGCAGGGGGTTGGACTAGATGACCTCCAAGATCCCTTCCAACTTTACTACTATTACTATTACTATTACCCCTGGGTTATTGTTAAGAACAGTTCTGTCAGTGAAAAAACTATGTTGCACCAGGATACCGAAGATGATTAATTTCATTCTACAAAAGCTGCCTTGTAAAGAACTCTGAGCAAGATCTCGGGGGGGGGGGGGATAGTCAATATTATTCCATTTAGTAATGTACTACCTTGTCAAGAAACCTAAGCTGTGTTATCAGAAATGTTAGTATGTTTGATCAGATGTACAGGTCTCCTGGGGGTTATTTAGCAACTGTTAAATTTTATCCCTCTCATTATCACCTTCATTTCCTTAATGTTTATAACAATTTGCAAGAGCATGTAGAGAAAACTAATTTGTTAGAGAAACTAATATATTAATTTCCTAATTTGGTGGCACAGCTCCTATTTGATTTGCCAAACGTTTCATCCAATGTTGCAAACAATTGCAGGGCCCAGTCCTGATTGCTGCTTCAGATGGATGGATGGATGGATGGATGGATGGATGGATGGATGGATGGATGGATTCTTGGACAACATCACCCTTATGTGGTCTCTGTTTGTGAACTGCTCTTGGGTTGCACATTGTATCACTGAGGAACTGTACAGATTGTTCTCACTTACCAACTGCTTTGTTCAGAGACTGTTTGAAATTATGATACTGAAAAAATGACTCTATGATCAATGTCTATATTTATAAACTTTGCAATATCCTCAGTCATATGGTTGCCAGTTCTAATCAGTATATGTTATCCTGTGCCTGACCTGTTGTTTTGCAGAATGGAGAAATTGGAGAGGAAGGGATTATAAGAAAGTAATCAAGCACACAACAGGGAATACACCTTGTAAGGAATGTGGTTTCACTGACAGCCTTAAATGTGCTAAACAAACAGTATGGTGTATTTGCCAACATGTGCCTGATTACTCTCTTGTAATCTCTTCTTCTCCAATGAATGTTAATATAAACAATAATCCCCTTATTGCTAATTATTTTAGTACTTGGATAAGGATTCCAAATATGGAGGAAGGGGAAAGGGAAAACACAGTCATGGCCATGTCATTTACCCATTAGTAACCAATGTCTATAGAGATTCTCAGTCACCCAAGTCATGGTTGTCCCAAAAGTGTTTTTTCAAAAGGCAACTAGACTTTCTTTGTTTTGCTTGAAGATGTTTCACTTCTCATCCAAGAAGCTTCTTCAGTTCTGACTGAATGGTGGAGAATGAAAGGATTTATATTTCTTACAGTCATCTAGCCTTTAGCACTCTTTCTGAGAGTCATTGAGGACACTTCAAGGTTTATCTGTGCCTTCAGGGTCATTTGAATGGTGTAAATCAGTGGTTCTCAACCTGTGGGTCGGGACCCCATTTGGGGTCGAACGACCATTTCACAGGGGTCGCCAAACAATGCAGTCTGCCATTTTTTTCCCCTTTACCTTAGCTGTGCTACTCCCTTTTATTCTATTGGCTTTTGAAAGCCAATAGAATAGACTCTCTTGAATAGAGTCTAATTCTATTGGCTTTCAAAAGCTAATAGGAATTATCCAGGCTCTCTGCCCTGCTGAGCCCATCAAAAGTCCCATTCTGCAAAGGTGCTGCACCAGTTGAGTAGTCCTTGACTTACGACCGGTTGGGGGGGTCGCGGCATTAAAAAGGTTGAGAACCATTGGTGTAAATGAATGTGGAACCTTCTTGGAACTGCTGAAAGGACTGTATTATAAGCAAGGCATAGATGGTGTCATGTCCCTCCCCTTCTGTTGAGAAAGGGCTGTTCAATCTTAAGGTAGATGGCCGCTTTAACCCCTCTTTAAAACTTTTTATGAGATGGGTGGCAATATAAATGTGATTAATAAATGAACAAACTAGCAATGTTTATATCATCAGTGCCTATATGACCCATGGAACAATAAATCTTACAGACTTCTTAAAGACTTGACGGTTGGTGGCATTCCTGAATCTAAATTACAGGATGCTCCAAAAGTGAGGGCCACCACTGAGAAGATGTGTCATCAGGACTCATTCACTTATTCTTCACTTCTTGCAGGGCAGGGAGTCACAACACAAATTTTCTCAGTGATCACATAGGGTAAAAAGATTGTATCTAGGTGCTGAACTATCTGTTGAATTTGGCTAGGAAGGAAACTGGGTGCAACACAGGAATAAGAAATCCACTTTCTTGGAAGAAAGGAGGTCATAAATGTAATAAATAAAAATAAACCCAGGAACTAAAGAATTGTAAGGATGTCAACCTATCCAGTTTTTCTTCTAGTAAATTTGGATTTTGTGATTGGCAATGTAGAGTAATAGTTATTTTGTGGGAGGCAATGCCTCTTCCCCTTTGAGTACCTATTTCATGTACCCAAAATGTTATATGTACAACTAAGGAAGCTCTTGTATAAGCAATGTTGAGGTGGACAGACCAAAAGTTTGATTTCATAGGAGTCAGCAATTTCAGTGACTTCATTTAATTACCAAGCCAGGTTTAATGCTCTTCTTATGATGTACAAAGCCCTGAACAACTTGGAACCAGGGTCTTTTTGTAATTATACATCATATTGCTTGCTGAGATTATCAGAAGTCCTGCTGTATGTGCCAAGAACGGCAGTGTGCTATCTTGCAGTTGTTCACTTTCTCAGTGGTGGTGTGAGTGCTCTGTTAATTGCAAGACAGTTTCAGCTTAACTTGTGAGAATTACCTAGATAGGAGACCCGAAGTGCAGAGAATATAATCATGCAACTGTCTCCAAAAGATGGGACAAAGGACAACAAGAAAAAGAAATCCAAGGTTTCTCTTCATAGTGGGCAATATTGTTAAAGTATGCAAAGGCTCTGAGATGTGACTGGATATATATCTCTTCCACCTTTTTAGAGACTTTTAATAATATGATATGCCTGTTGTGTCCTACATACAGCAAATATTTCCTATCTAAGTCTCTGGAGGGATTTTGACTGGTGATATACTCCGGAATGCTCACTCCTGAAATCCATGGGTCAACTACCATTCTAGGCACCTGTCAAACCTGTAACTCTTCACATATGTTTTCTCCACTAATATGGGTGATTTTATTTTGTTTCTGCTTTTCTTCTTTCCTATCTTTTTCCTTTTTACTGAATTTGTCTTTAATATGAGAGAAGCTATGCATATTTGATGTTTGTAAGATGCTTTGAAATGGTTTCTTTTTTTGTGTAGGAAGTAGCACAAACTTTTATTTGACCATAAAAATACAAACATACCCTGAAGATGAGTTCACGTTTTCTTGGCAATAATTTTGAAGCGCTTTGCCACTGCCTTTTTCTGGGAGGTTTATTTCAATTCATTATCCCAGATGATGCCTCAAGGTGAACAACAATATGCAATGAATTATTTATATTGCTACTATTATTAATTTTATATAAACACACACAGAGAGAGAGAGAGGGGGGGGGGAAGAGAGAAAGAGAGAGAGAGAGAGAGAGAGAGAGAGAGAGAGAGAGAGAAGCTTTTAAAGTTGTATTTCATACAATTTCCAGTGTTCTGTTTTCCTCCTGCAATGAGTTGATCACATAAATGCCAAATGTTGGCCTATACATTCATCTATGCAAATAGCATTCATTAAATGTGTAAAAAATGTAAACATACTCACTGTAATCTAAACTGACAGTATGGCCAACTATATTTATTCTTGGATTTTAATTAAACCCTGCAGTGCTTGAATCTGTAAATGTGATTTGCACATGCTCATTCTAGTTCTCACAGAAACAGCATCTCCATCACTTCTGGGCAATTAACACTATCTGCTTTGCTTGCATGCTATACAACTAATTCTTCCATTGCAGCAAGCAATGTGGCTTTAAATGAGACGGTGTCTGATCTAAATCTTTCAGACTATATGAGTGGCCTTGAATGTAGAAATGGGCATCACCTTGAATTCTTATTTAGGAATTAAGGGGCTTCTTTGTCAATCATAACTTTCCATATATTAAACTGAAAATCCTAAATTATGTACAAAATAAAGTCTTTGGACTAGATTAAAAAGGCAGCCCCCATAAAGAGTGCAGTATTTCAACCTGGAACCTACAAGTATATACTATATACTATAATTGGTACCTTCTAAGAAACTCTCATGTATTCTCTTCACATTCAAAACTATGTTGAGCTTGTGTAACCCTTCTAATAAATGCATCATACTAATTAAAAACTGCCATTCTTGATTCATGAGTTCTTTGGTAGGTCTTTGGCAAAATCTTTTCAGGGCACCATGTTCCCATGCCCATTGTCCCTTTTGCTACTACTGACAATGCTTTTCTTCCTTTAGGCTGGCTTGAATCACTTCTGCAGGAGAAGACAAGCTATGTGGAAATCATCACCTGTTCTCCACACTTTACTCATTCATGGCTACCACAGAAAGGTATCAATAAATTTATTTGGGCAGGGAAAAAACCAAGAGTAAAGCTTAAAATTATGCAAGATATTCGTGAGAGAGGTGGACTCAAGGTACCGAATTTGAAATTGTATTATGATGCTGTGGCTTTAACATTACTTAGTGACTGGGTTAATTTAACAAATGTAGAAATACTCCACTTGGAGGGTTGGGATTTACTTTTTGGATGGCATGCCTATTTAATTTTTAATAAAAAAGTTGACCGGGTTTTTAAATCTCATATTATAAGGATTTCTTTACTTCGGGTTTGGAGGAAATATTATAAAAGTGATTTTAAAATACCATTATGGGCTATACCTTGGCATGCGATAGAGGGGATAAGGAGAGGAGTTAAGATGGATAGTGTTTCTTATGCACAATTACTCAGATGGGATGGTAAAAATTGGCAGTTAAAATCTTTGGAAGATTTAGCACATGAAAATATTACATATTCATGGTTTCAGTATAGACAAATAGTGGATAGATGGAAGATAGATCGTAATATGGGTTTGCTTAGAGAAGATGAAAATCTTTTTAAACAAGTAAAAGACCAAAGACGAACTCATATTAAGAGAATCTATGGGGTGCTAGTAGAACTGGATTCAGAACCAGAACTAATTAAAGAATGTATGATTAAATGGACACAAAATTTTGGTGAACCAGTTCTACTAGACACTTAGGAAACCATCTGGGTGAGGAATGTTAAATTTACACAAGCCCAGAACTTAAGGGAGAATTTTTACAAAATGTTTTATAGATGGCACCTTGATCCACAAAAAATGTCTTGTATGTATCCTGACTTACAGCCTAAATGTTGGAGATGTGGTTGTTTGGATGCTACTTATTATCATATTTGGTGGTCGTGTAAAAATATAAAAGCTTTTTGGATTAAGATATGGTGGAATATTCAAAGAATTTTTAGAAGGAGGGTAAAATTTACCCCACAATTGTTTTTGTTGGGTATCGTTACTGATTGTGATGTTAAGGAGGTTATACTGATGTTAAATTTAATCACAGCCGCAAGGTTGTTAGTAGGGCAATACTGGAAGAAGGAATCTTTGCCTACCTTGCAAGAATGGTTTTTTAAAGTTTCTTATTTGGCGGAAATGGCAAAGATTTCGGCTTTTTTAAAGGATCAATCGCAAGAGAAGTTTTTTGCGGTATGGGAAAAATGGATAGATTTTATACAACATAAGTTGGATATAAAAAAATATTACTTAGTTTTTCAATAACTTATATATAAATCTTAATATTTTATAGATTGTATTTTTTTTCTTCTCTTTCCTTATATTTCTTATTTTTATTTTATCTTATTTTACTTCTTTTTTTATATATATATATATACATCTTTTCTTCTTTCTTTTTTCTTTTATTCTTTTTTTAAGCATTTTTCTTTTTTAATATTTATGCTTTTCTTTTTTACATATATATTATTGTTAATTATCATAAGCTTATGTAATGTATTTAGATATACTTATGGTTTATACTCTTTTAATTTCTTTCTAAGATTTTTAGAAATTTTAATTAAGCCTATATTCAGCTCTGGGAAGGTTGGGGGGATGGAGTGGGAGGGTTGGGGTGGTTGGGTAGGGTTGTTTTTTGTTTTTTACTTTTTCTTTTTCCTATTTGTAAAAATTTTAAAAATTTTCAATAAAAAAAAAAGAAATCATCACCTGTTCTCCACACTTTACTCATTCATGGCTACCACTCTGGGAAACGGTAAGAAGAAAAAAATGGAATATTGCTGTAGCAGCAGGTTCAAAAAGGCCATGGACTAATAGTGAGTCTTGATGGAACTAGATCATTAATATATTTATATTGGATTGGATTGGATTAGATTAGATTACCTATTTCTGAGATTGATCCTAGGCTTTTATTCAATGCTGCAGCTGGGTTTGCATAACGTGGATAAGACAAGAATAGGATCCAATGTGTTATGTGTTATAAAAACCCCAACCATTGCTTTAGCATGTTTTATGAACCAGACTATCACACCATGATTTAAAAGGATCTATTACCATTTGAAGAAATTCTGCTGTTAGGGGCTATACACAAGAGACCTCTTCTCCACCAGGTTTGTGGGCAATTTTCTGCAAATGAATTCTTCAGAGAAAGAAAAATGTCCAATGTTTTATCAAAGGTAGAACTTCACCATAGCAGGGATAGTAGAACCATAGCATAAATGCTCCTTGGGATGAATTTACTTGGGAATAAACTGAAGTGCTAGAAGCCAAGGAGATTAAAACTCAGTATAGATAGGACTGTGAAATGAAAGACTGGCATTCCTTATGATCTAATAAATACATAAGCACCATCCTTCACAATTTCTCCAAAAGCAATGGCTGCTAAAATAGAGGAAATGTGGCTTCCAATTTAAATACAGCAAGCATCAGGATAAACTAAAACTTTACTTAGATTTCAATCTGAAGCTATTTATGGATGAATCTTTGAACCTGCATGTACAAATCTCTAGCCTGAGCTCCAACAACAATAAATTATCTGGAATTTGAATCTTTCCCTGCCAGAAACTAGATCTGTGTTTGCTGTGCTTCCTGAGCCCTTGTCTGGATCCTGCTGAGAACTTCCATCTGACAGAGATCACCACTAGGGCAAAACCTCTTCCATTCAGCTGTCTTAGGAACTGTATAACCAGAAAAGCAGGATATATATTAAACAAATAGCAATAGCACTTAGACTTATATACCGTTTCACAGTGCTTTAGAACTCTCTAAAGATTTAGAGAGTCAGCATATTGCCCCTCAACAATATGGGTCCTCATTTTACCAACCTCGGAAGGATGGAAGGCTGAGTTTCAGTGAGGATCGAACTCCTGGCAGTGAGTTAGCCTGCAATATTGCATTCTAACCACTCAGCCAACATGGCTCTTAATAAATAAAACCCATGACCTCTTAATAAATAAAACCCAATGACCTCTTGTAGACTGCAAGAGGGATCTCAATATGAGGTGCAAATTCATATTAGCTCCTATTAGGATTGGAAGTGAGACGGGATGCAGGAAGGCAGGGCTCTACCTTCCACACCCGATTTTGCCTTGCCGGGGATCCTAAATAGGGCCTAAAATTGCCCCAAAGAGGCGATGAAGAGGATGGGTACCTTGTTGATCATGGAGAAATGACAGTCTTTCAAACCAGCAGGAAAAAGACCGGCTACATTCCTTGGCTGGCCATTAGCTGCTGACAACCGAAGGAGAATAAAGCACTACTTACTACATTGTAAACAGCATGTTTGTAACTGGGTGAGAATATTGATCCTTTCTTTACTATTTTACAAATGAATTTCCTGGGAAAGGCTCCCAAGAAGCTAAAAACCTACGAATGTAAACAGAAGCAGTGTTTTAATTTTATGGGGGACAGAAACATACAATATTGAAGTGGAAGTAACATAAAGCTACAGTTTTGATAAACCTGAGAACTGAGATAACTGTCAAGACTTTCTCTTTGAAAAAAAAAGAACCACTGAGGCAAAATATAAGAAATCAATCCTTTGTTTTAAGAGTGGAAAATGGACTTTGAATGACGTCTAGTGGTGGATTTGTATATAGCATTATAATTTGCTTCCTGGCTGCTTGATGATTCCTAGCTTGGGAGAACAGTTGGCAATAAAGGAAAATATTTTGGCATACTTATCACCCTGACCTTCTTGGATTATAAATACCTACTGAATTTGGACTTTTAACTTCAAGAGTTAGTGGAAGAGAAAGAAAAAATTGACCTTGGACTATGTCTGACTGGGAGAGACTATTTTCAGAGAAGTTGAACATTTTGAACAGTTTGAACATTGTGGATTACAACCTTGCCTGATTGACAATACTTGAGACAAAGGATTACTATAAAATATTGCTTTCAGAACTGAATCTATACTTTGAAATCTATTGGATTATGAAGGATAGAAAACTAGAGGAAACTTTGATCTACTCTTACTGAGTCTGGTGATACTAGAGGATCTCCAGGAATGATGCCTCAAGAAAAAACAAACACCTTTCAGAAAGAAATATATTCTGTGCTACAATTAATTCACCAAACCATTGTTGAATGAAAAGAGGACATAAAAAGAAATCATGAGACTAAAAACAATTTAGGCAATATAAATGAGCAAATCTCCAAATTAATCTACAACTAGAAGGTTCCCAGATAACAACTACAAAGTATGAACAAATAATCCAGAAATCAGAAGAGAAAACAGAGGAAATGGAGTTAGAGATGGAAGAGATAAAAGAAGGGAAATATAAATGACTATATACAAACAAAATACTGCAAGACTTAGCTGTAACAATGAAAATGCAAAAGACCTTTTACCACTTAGGTCTGCAAAATATATCTGAGGGCAAGGAAAAAGATTTTTAAAAAGGGAATATATAGCTGTTAAGGGAAATGTCACAACTTGGGAGACAGGGAATGAAAAGAGAAATGGAGGGAGAAAGGAACTGGGAGTTGTTTAAGGAATATAAATGGGCAGAATTTCCCCCCCAAAATGCCCTACCTAAATTGTCTTCCTTGTGCCAATCAATTTTTACAAAAATAGAAAGAAAATTCCTGGGTGATCTAATTGCCCTGGCTTGGAAAGCGACTTGGCAAAGAAAGAAAGCAAGAGTCAGATTTTTTTTAAAAAGAAGATTTGATCTTTTAAGGGGGACATTATAGGTTTAAATACTTGTTCGAATAAGATTAAAAGAATGGATGATCCTTAGATATAATTATACTTTTATAATGAAAGATATGAGTTAGAATTAAGATAGCATTTTTTTCTCTTTTTTGATATGGAAAATATGAAGATAAGAGGAGGATTGATTTGAATAAAACTTTTAACTGAATAAATGTAATTAATATTGAGAAAATCATAACTGATAAAGATATTTCAAATACTGATGGGAAATCAAACCCTAACAAAAGCACAAAAAACAGAATATTGCTTAGTGAATTACATTATAGATCTGTGAATTGATATTATTGTTATTTGTATGATATTAGTAAAATATGATGAAGATGCTTATATCTAACTTTGTATACATTAACAGTATCAAAAATTGTAATGATGTAATGAGAGGAAAATGGAAAAAAATATGAAGAAGGAGGATCAGGGAACAAATACTGGATTGTGTAGTATTGAACAGATTTATATTGAAGAAGTTAAAGTGAAATATTTGAACCCAGACAACATGTTGTTTACTAAGCATTAAAGACTGTAATTTTTTTAAACAAATAATAAAACTTTTATAGGGGAAAAAAGGATTTGGAATAGAATTTCTTATGCAGTCTAATTTGGATCCCAACTTATAGAGAAATTGGAACACTCATAAATAACAAATTCTCTCCTCACCATCCAAACTGTCCTCTGGCAGGGTTCCATATTTGAAGAAGGTAATTAAATAAACATTAAACTGCAGTATTTTTTTAACTTATTTTTGTGTTTGCCTCTAGATGGAAGGTTGCTTTGAATTAATTGAAAGTGTTGAGTTTTCAGTAGAAGATGGCATGAATTAAATTTGAATAGGAGACAATGAAAGGAAAAACGAAGTTTGAAGAAATATTATATTTTCACAGGGGGATTTTTTATTAGGTTAAAAACACAAATTTATTCTTTCCTGTTTTCATTTTTAGAGTTTCCAACATGAATTATTCTAAATCCACATTTTGAAATATTTGCCAAGATTTGAGCAGACATCAGGATTTTATTGTTGCACAATCTGAGTTTTCCTTTAGATATAGTCAAATATAACATACACTCACTATTTTCAGTGTGTCAGAAGACCTGTAGCAAATAAAACCTCCAACCTTCCCTAACACATTAGACAACAATGGCTTTGCCGATTGATGATGTTAAGAAACTATTAGAACTCGTTGGGACAGTTGGGTCTATGGTCTATGATTAGCCTTCTGTTGCCTCTGATTTAGCATTGTGCCCAGATTTTGCAGCTAAATGTGGAACTTGAATGATACTCAGAATGGGTAGGTCTTTCTTTCTTTCTTTCTTTCTTTCTTTCTTTCTTTCTTTCTTTCTTTCTTTCATTCATCATCTTATGCCTGGAGACAACTCTAATTGGCTTACAATCATTAAAAGCCAATAAAAACATTAAAATATAAAAACAATACATAATCATTAAATTAGTTTAAAATTAGAAAAGATGGGACGAAGAGACCCTGATGCATACATTCACACATAGGGTCACACATAACTCTGACCTATAAATTCTAGTTAACTAACCATAATGATCGAATTCCCACATCAGAGTAGTCAAACAAATAATATTACAACTTAATTTAACTGCTAAATTGTTCCATCAGTCAATTCAGTGGTCTCACTTGAAGCACAAATTACCAAGCTCAAATTATCCTATTTAGAACACATTGTGAGAAGATCTAACTCTTTGGAGAAGATTCTAATGCTGGGAAAAGTAGAAGGAAAGAGAAAAAGAGGACGACCAACAGCAAAGTGGGTGGAGTGAGTTATAATGGCTCTGAGTGCAAGACCCGAAAGACCAGAATAAAAACAGATGGGCATGGAGAAAATCTATGTGGTTGCTAAGAATCAACAAGAATTATGTGGCACATAATTAATCAGTCAATCAATCAATGTTCCATTACAGCCTTTTTATTTTTTTTGAAGCTGTTTCCAAGGCCAGTAGAGTTTATGGGCTGTTAAAGGTACAAGTATCTGAGGACTGTGCCATCTCTCTCTGATACTTTACCGATGAAAATAGGACAAGCTTATAGTCTCATATTCAGCCTATCTCCAAGATATACATCTCCATTTGCACTGGAGGCAAGGTTTTTTTTTTATCAGGGATTAGACAGCCATTTGTTAAGATTATCAAGCTTTAGATTTCCTGCATTAAATAGGAGGTATGATCCGAATCTGTATTTCAGTTCTGTTAGCTGCTGAAAGCTTTGCTATACAAGCTTTCCCTCTGTGCTTTAAAAAGCCAATAAAATTAATGCTCTTTAGTGGAAAATATGCTGCAAAAATATAAATGTTCTACAATGTGTTATCAATTTCAAAATATCCCGCAGCATCTGTGATGTGTGAAATGGCAAGGTGTGAACAGTGCATAGGACCTTTTAATGTTCATGTGGACTCATTAAGCTGTATGTGTGCACTGGTGACACAATGCATTCACAAAGTAATCAGAAATATAATTCCAAAAGCACTCCAAAGAACTTTTCATTAAGAAGCCACGACTTGGGGTTGCTTAATAAAAAGGGAAGGTGTGGACAGTGCTGGTTGCTGAAGGCAACCGTTGCAAAGTACTTTATGAGATCATATTCTGTTGGTATTACCAGTGACTAATTCCTTGTTTTGCATTGTGTTTCAGGTGGACAATTTCCTCCATTTGGATTGTGTTTTGTTGCTTTTGTTTTTGGACCACTTGGCAGATTTGTTACCAATATTAAAAGGATTTTTGTTTTCTTCTGAGTCTCCAGCCTATTTCTCAAAAGGGGTTTTGTCCTTGTGCATTTAACAAAGACGGCTATAGGCTGGGACAGAACAGTAGTTTTGTAAATGGAATTAATATGCACATGCTTTGTCCTGGGGAATTAAGTTTAATATTGATCCACTATGTCCAGTTCATTCCTATAGCAGTGTTTCAGATGATGTTATCATCCAAGGCAGTGGTTCTCAACTTGTGGGTCGGGACCCCATTTGGGGTTGAATGACCATTTCATGGGGGTCGCCAAACAACGCAGTCTGCCATTTTTCCCCCTTTTCCTTAGCTGTGCTATTCCCTTTTATTCTATTGGCTTTTGAAAGCCAATAGAATAGACTCTTTTGAATAGAGTATAATTCTATTGGCTTTCAAAAGCCAATAGGAATTGTCCAGGCTGTCTCTGCCCTGCTGAGCCTGCCAAAAGTCCCATTCTGCAAATAGTGCTGCACCAGTTGAGTAGTCCTCGACTTACGACCGGTTGAGTAGTCCTTGACTTACGACCGGTTGGGGGTCGCAGCATTAAAAAGGTTGAGAACCACTGATCTAAGGAGTTCATAAAATAACAAAAAGAAGAAGGAAAGAAGAATCTCTTCCCCAACTGTGAATACAGATAGTTCTTGACTTAACAAAAGTTAACTCAGCAACTGCTGAACAAAGGGACTTACCACCCCTGCCAGATGTTCTGACCTTTGCAATATTCCTGCAGTCACATGACCAAAATTTGGGTGCTTGGCTGAGCACCTATCCTAATAACTATGGGAGTGGTTGCAACTTCTCCCCCTCCCTAACATGGCCTTTTCTCTCCCCTGCATTTCCAAGAGGCCTGAGCTTTCTCCCTGCCCCACCACATCTAGGTCCACTTACCCTTCTATTTCCCTGCAGCTGCTGACAGGCACACCCACCCCATGGGAAGCATAGTTAGAAAATTATCACTTATAATCTTTCTCAAGGCTAGCCAGGAACTGGAATTCTGCTAGCTGACTTCCTTGTTCCTGAATAGCCTTGAGAAAGATTGCTTCTCTAGACTTGAGGAAAATCACCTTCACTAGCTTTCTGGCCAGGAAACTAGCAAAGGCAATCACTTAATTATTAAAACTTACAATTAAAATTCTGCGTTCAGCTGTGGTCATTAAATTGAAGATTACCTGTAGCATAAACTGAATTGCTGAATAGAATGTCTATGGCTTCATTCTTCTTGTACTATTGTATAAAGGTGACAGGTTAATTTAATTGATTTTGGACTGTAAGTCCTATCATCTGTCATCACACAGCCGATGCTTATTAGAGCTAATAGGAGATCATATGGATGACCATGCATAATATTCTCCTGGATTATTGTATGATGTATAGTATATGCCTCCATAATGCCAAATTGAACTTCTTTTCAGTTTGATGTGAAAAGGTATCCAAGAATAGTATGTATAGTAACAAATGCTAGCATGTAGGAAGGCTATGTGCTTCCTTCATGGCTATGAAAGAATATATAACAATGTTCCTTGTTCATAAGTTGATTCCACAACTTAAATAGCAATAGCACTTAGACTTATATACTGCTTTATAGTGCTTTACAGCACACCTTGAGGGGTTTACACTGTCAGCGTATTGCCCCCAACAACCTGAGCCCTCATTTTACTGACTTTGGAAGATAGAAATCTGAGTCAACCTTGATCTGGTCAGGATCAAATTCCTGGCTGTGGGCAGAATTTGCCTGCAGTGCTGCATTCTAACCACTGCTCCACCATGGCTCAGTGGTGAAAAGAAATGCTTCTATTAGAAAAAGGGGGTTGACTGGTAGAAGTTTTCTAGGCAACAGAAGAAAAAGAACAATTTATCAAGCATCTGGTTTGTATGACTTTGCCTTCCTGGGCAGCAGGAAAAGTTACCCATCATATCTCTCCTTCACCTTATACTGAGAAACAATTTAACTTCTCATTCAGAGAATACTGTCCATCGAGTCTTCTTTTTTGCTGGCAAATGTCCAGGCTTACCTTCAGCTGTGGCCAGCTACACACTTGCTCTGTTGTGAGTTTTTCTTTCCTGTAATCTTTTCCTTGAGGGCATGAACTACAAAACATTTCATGGATGCTGCAAATGGAAGAAAACAGTTGGTGGGCTGATAAAGTCCTAAGTTGTCAAGGCTGCCATAAACTGTATTTTGCATGTTGATTTTATAATTTTTAAATTCTGAAACTCCTTTCACAAGGCTTTGTAAAGCCCTCTCCTCCCCCCTCAGGCTACTTATAAAAACATCAAACTAAAACAGCAATTACATGAATATTTAACATATTAAAATTCACCACATTACCTAACAATTTGAAGCCATCAAAACTCCAAATAAAACAACAGGACTAAATCACAGATGTTCATTCATGCCCTTTACGTAATTCTTTTGACATAACCAGTTACACAGAGGATGAAAAAAGAAGAAACAGTGAACCAAAGAAATTGAAGGTATGACTTAAGGAAAGAAAATATTAAAAAAAAACTAGCTTTGCCTGCTAGTTGTGTTTGTGTCTACTTGCCATGTAATACTTTGTCTCGTCATGTTTATTTTCTGTTCTTCATCTGATCTTTCTCATAGGCTAGTTTGGTCTCACTGGTATTCAGTAAGCCTTCCTGGTATACTGCCTTCAATGCATCTTCTTCACTGTTCTTCAAATATTCCAATGTCCCTTTTTCTTCCCTAACTGATTGGGGTACTTGCAACATTTCACACCCATTATGCTGCTTGGTAAAGAGAAACTGTCAACATCGCTGGCTGGATGAAGGGTATGATTCATTGTCATTAATTTTCTGCCCAAACTATCCAGGGTTTCCAGACTACTATTATATTATTATCCTCTGATGAGACCTGTCCGGTATGACTGAACCTTGCCATAGCTCTCTCATCCTTGAACACATAAGTCCTCAGCCACATCAAGGTAGTGCCTCGCTGGGGATCTATTATTGTTTTAATTACGGTCGTACAGTCAGCCAGATGTTTATACTAGATTTGGCCTTTTTATCCAGTTACAGAGTCTTTTCTAAGGACCTGGGATAGGCAAGTGCTATTGTTTGATTCCCCCCCCCCCAGTTCTTTCTCTTCTATTTTGTTGTCTCCACATACTTCCATGTCCACTATACAGACATTTTTGTCTTTCTTATCAACAATTGTTAAGTCTGAGATGTTATGTGGCAAACACTTGTCACATAACACTTTTTCATTTTTTATTAATCTATTTTGTTTTCCCACCAATTCTTCTTTTTGAGCAAGTGGTATTTCTTGTAGCTACTCCAATGCATTATTGTTATTGCTTTGTCCTGCTGTTGTTTATAACCAGTCTGTGTGATCTTCTTATAGCAACTAACTAGGTTTCTTCAGCTTCTTTGTGGAGATGACATTTGCTATCTGTTGCTGTCTTCTAAATTCTAGTTTTGTATGCATTTGTTCTTAAGGTTTGGTCTTATGCAGCCATAATTAGCCCCTCTGTCTCTTTCTTCAACTTTTCTGCTCTTAATCATTGCCAGATCTTTATCTTCTTGCCTGCTATTTGTGTGTGTGTGTGTGTGTATGTAGGGGCCATGTAATACTTTGCCTTATGATGCTTGACCAAAGTACTTATTGGATTCATGGGGCATTTTTATATACACATGTTTAATGCTCCTTTTGAACAAGCTCTATTCCTAATTTTTTTAAAAAAAGGATTTAACACTTTTTTGAAGGTTTTCTCCCTTTCTGCTACCCCACCTCATAACACACCAATTCTGGATGGCACAGATTGTTGATATAAACAAGGAAAAAGAAATAAATTCTGCTAACTCTGTGTTGCTGGTTCTTTCACTAATGAACAACACTTTTTATGCTGCTTCTGCTAATAAGAACATTGACATACTGTTTTTATTAATAGTGTAGGGATTAAATTTTGTCTACTGCTACACCATTTTGCCTACTCCATTACTTCCAGATCAAGAGACATGTGTTCCTTTCCTGGGCACATATTCAAGATGTAATAAAAAAGCTCTAAAGATTATTTAAGCCCTTTGACAAATATCTACAGATCCACCTGGGAACAAATAATATAGATAGTTACAGATTCAAAGATGCTGAAAGATATTAGAAAGAACAGACCAGGACATTGAAGGAGCTGGGGGAATAATTAGTGTTTTATTCACTCCTTCCTAGTGAAGGATCTAGCCTGGGAAAAGAGAGAAGAATATCAAAAGCAAGCAACTGATTGCAAAGATAATTCTTATAAGTACTTTTTGGATTCTGTAATAACCTTAACTCTGCCAAAGAATGCAACAAAGTCTCTCTTAAGAGCCTTGTAAAGAGGATCACAAAATGTGACCTGAATTATTCTACCGCTATATGGATGCAGAATTGATTTAACAAACTATAACCATTGAATGTTTGTCAATGACTCCGCATCAAGATAGAAGGAAGGGGCAAGTGACACAAGGTGGGATTCCATTTTAGCACTTGTAATGTTCAACATATTTATAAGTCACTTACAAAATTACAAAATTACAAAAACTGATTATTAATTTATCAAATCTCTTAAAGAACAATCTCAAGATTCAGGAAGATCTGGAACACTTAAAAGAATGGGCAAAGGCCAACAACAGGGATTTCAGAAGGACAAATACAAATGTACCATATTTGGGTAGGACTAATTAAAAGCATGAGTATAAAATGCAGGAGACCAATGAGGGATAACAGTACATTTGCAAAGGATCTGGGTGTCTTGGTAAAACACAAAGAAGTAAAACCAATACCTGAAGCAAGGTACGAAAACTACCAAATAAGTTTCTTATTTCAGAGTTTGCTCAGGCATTTACTGATGCTAGCTCATGAATATTTCAAAACAGATTTTTTTCTCTTTTGTATTTTTAGAAGGGAAAATAGGAAGTAACTAACCAGAAAAGCTGGTTTTTGCAGCCCTCCACTTTATTAACTGAATAATTTCGTTGTAACCATAAAATTTAACACATGCTATCAAATTAAGGTACTTTGGGCCATTCATGTTCTCTCAATTTTAGGAAGAAGACAATGGCAAATATGTTGTAAGTAGTACAAACATTACTTGGAAAACCTAATGGACTGGTACATATTGTCATCAGGAATCAAAATTAATTCAAAGGTAAAAAATGTTAGTCAGCTTCCCAATTAAATAAGACCCTCTGATTTCATATTACTTAGAAACAGTATCTTCTAATAGCACTGTTTTTGTTCTGGAATAAGCCTATCCTGACTTAATTTGCTGGAATGCCATCAAATGCTTCTTTGTTTGTTTGCTTTGAATAAGCTGTTACTTATTTCAGAACTAAGAAAATTTTGCCAAGGTCCTAATTTACTGGATCAGTCTACTTGTTAGAAAGCACTCTGCTGACACCATGACCCTCAATTATATCACAGATTAGTTCAAGCTGGGTGAATCCTCTGCCTGAGAACTAAACCTGTGTGCTAACTAGTATATGGCTTCAAATTGAGCTACCTGTGTTCATCAATAGGGCCTTTAAGAGTATAAATAACCCTTGAATGGTTAATGGATTGGATCTTCACAAGTAACTATGAAAGGTAATTATAGGTCCTAAAATTCAAGCAACTTAACACCATGCAAGAAGTATGTATGATAGATGTATTTGCCTACCTCCCCATTCCCTCGGGATGTAGCCAAAATATCAATATTATGTGTTTTCAGCACCTGAAGATCAAAATTAATGACTAGTTTTGCAATGGTTTAAGGGATTGATTTCACACTTTGAAAACCCTCCTCAAAACAAACAACAAAAGACCAAACATTTCACACCAATAATCCTCTAGTAACTTCATGGCTAATTGGCTGCAATTTTTGCAACCCCCTGGCAAATCAGAAAAGCAAACCATGATTCCAAGTTCTATTGTGAGATCAAGAGTTTCTTATTTCTCATTAAATAGGAGCCATATAACCCTACACGATGACTCAAATCACTAACCCAGAGCAAAACTGCTTTGATTTTATAGATGTCCTTAACATCTATGAACAAAAACTGGGCATCCAATTTAAATTAGAATACTAATGTCAGCTTCTTGCAGCCACTGTTGTTATGATCTGGATTGGTCTTCTTTACTTATAGCAAGACTCAGACTATGCGAAATAAAATTAAAGATCAACTTACCGAAGTATTTCTCCTTTGGTGAGAAATGTCAACACCTGCAGGAAATGACAAAGATGTCATACTACAAAATGAGCCATCCTTATTTTCATTGCCAGTGTGATGGGATAGAGAGAACCTACCTGCTTCTTTTAAACACACACAGACACAAAAAAAATGAATGCAAACACAACCATATATTTGGCCTATCAGCCAATGTTGGCAGAAATCACCTGGTTTTGCACATAAGAATACATAAGATAAATTTGAAAAGCTTTCCTTGGCCATTATTTCTGATATCCTAGGAAAGTTAAAATAATGTTTTCATAAAATATGTGGAATTTATCAGAGAGGTAAGAGAATAGTCATGTGGCTTTAGGAGACTCTCCTCAATGTGTCAAGAGAAATAAAACAAGTATTCTTCTATAAAGATGGAGGACTGAACACGATCTCCCTGTTCTGGATAGAGCCATCTCAGAAGATTTAAGCTTCATTAATAAAAAGCCTACCTGAATCTTCTCTACTTTTGCTTAGGATGGGAAACTAGATATGTAACTAGTTTTTGAAGGGAAAATCTTGACTTATATATTCAATGGTCAGTTGTTTCTCACCTCAACGGTCACAATACTCTACAGTGAATACCTCAGCATAAGAAAATAAGTAAACCAAGGTTGCTTAATAAATCACTCTTCACGTTGAACAGACTGGAACAAATGTACTTGTTTTGTTTTTGTTTTTTTGCATTTTTATAAGTATATAATAATGTTTGGAAGAAAGCAACTTGTTTTTTTACCTTTCTGAATTATGCTAATTTTGTACAAACAGAAGTTCTCAAAATAAAATACATTTCAAAAAATAAAAAAATAAAAATAAAAAGCCTACCTACTGCAGCATCCTGTTTAATTATCTGGGAATGTCTGGAAAGCCCAGGAGCATAGCATTATAGCAATATTCTTGTTATCCTTCCTCAGTTACTCATATTCAGAGTCATGTGACCTCCTGAAAGGGCGGAATAGGAACCTGTTCTGTAGGCTGCATGATAGATTTGAGTATCCCTAACTGTAGGATGGGCAACTGCAGACAACAGATTGCATATGTTCCTTTATTTCCCCAGACTTTCCAGAAACTGGGCTACAGAAAAACAAAGAGATACTTTCTTTGTGGTTGAAAACAAAGCATTACATAAACCTCAAAACATGATATTCTGTGACCTATCTATCTTGATGACCGTACTGAATCAATGGCACTCTGGCATTCTGCTTCCCAAAACCTTGAAGCAAGGAGAAAATGGGAACAAGTTCTGGGTCAACCAGTTGCCCATGTCTGCCTTAATTTATCTAGGCCTCATTTTTGTTAATTCTGGAGAAATCATAATTCAATCAGCCTACCAATACTATAGTTGAACATACAAGTGAGGCAGACATTTCAATCACATCATAGCTAGTTATGGCTTCCTACTGGTTGGATATGGAATGGGTTCTGGGTTTTTGTCAAGATGATGTGACACCACTTAGCTGAATATGATTTTGTGTTCTATATCAGGGGTCCCCAGCTGCTGGGCTGCAAACCGGTACCAGTCCATGGTCTGTCATGAACTGAGTGGTGCAAGTGAACGAAGCTTCATCTGCGCATGTGTGGGATCTAGGCAATGCGTGAAACCATGTCCTCCTGCTCCATGGAAATTTCCCCCCCACAGAATCACTCCCTGGTACCTGAAAGACTGGAGGTCACTGTTCTACATGTCTGCCTTTGACAAGGCATGAATAATGATGAGAACCAATGGTTAGAGTTGAAGAATGGACGCCTCTTACCTGATATTCTTCTAACTCTCCTTTCTTCATGGAGTGACTTGTGCATTGGCCCATTCTCCTGTTTGGAATTTCAGTATCCAGAAGCCTCTTGTAACCCTTGGCAACCAGATATACATCATTAATAAACACAGCACCAAGTCTGTGGGGGGCACAACAACTTGTGACATGAGAGCACTGATGATGTTACCTAGTTTGGATAATCAAATGTCTGCAAGAAAGCAACCAAGCTCAGAGAGCACCAAGGATCCCTCATTTGAACCCTGAGCCACAAATATTCTCCTTTATCAGTACAATAACTTCTTCAATAAAGTTTCTGTAGACCAGGGACACACAACTGGACTTGGCTTTTGGCAGGTCAAACAGTGAAGATGTGAAAAAGGGGTAAGACTTCAGTTGTGTGGTGAGGCTTCCATTTTGATTATTTTGATCCCACTGCAGACACCCCGAGGGGGGAATGCAGTACAATGTGCTCCAAGAAGTAGAAACTAAGCCAAAACAGTGGTGGAATATGAACAAAGATTACCTGTGATTTAAAAACAAACCTAATTACAATTTAAATGGATTAAGTATTACAAAAATGTCTCATTTTCTGGTTGTTTTGCATTAAAAATACAATTTGGATTTAGTCTCCTGAGCTTCCTTCAAGGGTTTGGTGTGACCCACATGGGTCTAGGTCTGCAGGTTATGTTTCATCACTCTTTTTGCCCATAACTGAAATGAATGCACTCCATGTTTTGGAGATCAGCTTTTTTTGTTGTTTTTTTTGAAGTCCAGAAAGCAAAAAGTAGTACTTTCAAGTTGGACTTTACTCTTAGATAAATCTGACTCTGCTTAGCTTTCCAAGGTCAATTAAGATCAGCTAAGTGCTGCCATTAGAGGGATTATGTTGTGCTTTAATAAATTAAGAATAGTGTATCTCATGGAATTGAAATTACTTCTCAGTTTGAGTTCAGAATGATAGTTAACTTAATTTGTGTTAAACATAATTTGCTTACTGAATGAATTCATTTTCTGGATTCATTTTCATGCACCCAATTATGAACTAACCAACCACACTATTTTCTTTAATGTTTTTTTTATTTCAATAACCCAAGTTAAGAAAAGAAAAAAAAGATGCAGAAATTTTGAATATCAGCAGTCTATAACTATCACCTCAGCCTGTTGTTTATACTGTGTTTCTTTAAGCAAGCTATTTTACTTACTTCATTGAAAAAGGGGTAAATCTGAAAGAGGTTCATATAATGCGTATAACTTTGCTTTATAAAGGAAAATTCAGGAGGAAAACTCAGAAGAGCTTTATAGAAATGCATATTCTAATAAAATGTGTAAAATCTAACAGTATATGTAATTTTATTTAAAAAAGAAATTTCAATCTCCATTTTTTTTTCACATGAATGTGAAAGACTGCACATTAACTAGTATCCCTTGTATGAATGAAGGGCAAAAGTGAGTTTTTCAAAAATGTATTTGGCGTATGGCATATCATACATAGAATAGCAATATATATATTTACATTTCAGCTAGATTAGTAAACACAGTAAAATATAAATGTTAAAAAGACCTATGTTCAAATATCAATGTCTAGGCCATTTTGAAAAATAAACCTAACGGGCAGCTTACTGAAACAAAGGATTATCCATTATTAAAAAGGAACCTATGGTCACTGTAAATAAATTAATCTTATCGGGTGTAAGAAACGTATATGCCTCAGAATAATGTGGAATTGCACTTCTCTAAATATTGCTAAAAGGTCCTGCCATCCCAAGCTGGCAGGACCGTGACAGTTGAACCATGAAGTTCAGTTAGATCTAGTGGGTTATATCTCTTGCTTTTGATACACTGTACCTTCTATAATTATTTTTCCAATCTAAAATCTTGTCATCACTCTTGGACAGATGTTTGTCACTGATTTGTAGCCAAGCCCACCAAGTGGTTTAATTCATCACCAACTCTCTGAGATTGTGTAGGTGGTCTAATCATCTGTGATTTTCATAAGAGAAGAAGAAAGGGAAGCCTACATAGAATCAGCATTCTGTTTTATTCTGTTTGTTTTATTACTTCACTGTTTTTACGGATTTATGATTGTTTTATTTATTGATTTTATTGCTTGGTGAGCTGCTCAGAATTACTTAAAATGGACATCTATGTAAATCTGTTAAAATGAATGAATGAATGAACGAACAAACAAACAAATAAATAAATAAATAAATTCTATCACTGTGAATTATGCTGCAGGCAGTGACTAACTCACAGATTGGGAAGCTCTCACCAGTTTTGTTAATAAACGTTATTGAGTCATTCTGACACCCAACCTAATAACTGCTATTACCAGGTTAAAAAAAAGTCAAGGTGTCTACTATGACAGTGCAATTGAAGTACTGTTTTTCACATGGTCCAGGAACAAGGTGGAGCTCCAAACACATTATTACAGTCACCATTTGGATTTTTTAAAATCATATTCTGCAAAAGGTTCTGGTTGATAATAAGCTATGAAACAGAATTCCCAGACACCAATCAATGACTGGTAACAGAATTTAATGGGAAGATCAACAAAGAGAAATATAAATGTTGGACTCAATTCCTGGAACTGTTTGGTAGTTCATTTAGTCTGACCAGTGGTTAATGTAGGAGATGATCAGGCTGAGCCCAAGAACGGGGTCAAATGCATCATCAGTCTGGAGTCCCTACACCTTCAAACGAGACCTAAGACTAGTTTCCCATTCTTATATGACATCATTTTTGCCAGTTTAACCATTAGAAGATCAGATTTTTGTACAAAGGTTTCATGGAATAAACTGTCAGTGCTTTTGAACTCTATTCTAAAAGCCGTGGTGGTGCAGTGGTTAGAATGCAGTATTGCAGGCTAACTCTGCCCAAGCCAGGAGTTTGATTCTTACTGGCTCAAGGTTGACTCAGCCTTCCATCCTTCCAAGATCAGTAAAATGAGGACCCAGATTGTTGGGGGCAATATGCTGACTCTGTAAACCACTTAGAGAGTGCTGTAAAGCACTGTGAAGCTGTATATAAGTCTAAGTGCTATCGCTCTTGCTATTGCTATTCTAGCTCCTTGTGCTTGATAGTGGGGTATTGTAGGACTGGAGTTACTGGGACAATAATACAATATGAGCTGATGGCAAATATAGAATTTGTTTTTGGCTGGATTTTTAAAAAAAGTTTTCAAAAGGGTATTTTCGTTATAAACTATGCTTAATTGATGTTGGATTGTACACTATTGTCACTTTAGCTTCCAAAGAGTGAGCGTGGTCAGAAGAAGCTTCAGAATGGGCTCAGGGTCATTGGATTTGCCACCTCCCCAATGTTCAAGAGGGGGAAGTGAGAGAATCTATTGAAGCTATTTTGACTCCTGTAGACCAACCACATGGACCAATGATCTGCATCTCTGTCTGTCTCCAGTAATAATTCATAATTCATCCAAGAACACAAAATTATCTTCCATTCCCCCCCTTCCGCTTTCCCCATTCCATTCTGTCTTGATCAAATTATAAATGTGTAAATTGGCATGCATGATTAAATAATGCATTATTTATTCCTCTAGACTAAAAAAAAACGCCTCCTAATGAAAACTTTAAATTAAAAAGGCATTATATTGGAACAAATGACGTTTTGTGAGAGTTCCTGACTTGAAGTCATTCAGAGATGCCACAGAGGACAAAGAATTGGAGCAGAGTTTCTGCTTCTAAACATCTGAGAGTGAAGGATAGTTCTATTCATCAGGTGAAGGGACTTGGTCACCACAGGTACCGCACCCTGCAACAGGTAGCTACAAAGAATTTTTAAAAAAAAGCACTGCATGAAACTGAACATCCTGTATATTTTGCTACATTGTCATATAATACAGTATATGACAGAATTTCAGATACTCTTCTTAAAGAGCAGAAATTCAATTTCTGGCACTGGAAGTTGAAAGGATCACCTACAACATAAGAGGGAAATAATCTCATGAATTATAATGTTATAATGAGAAAGATGTACCAATAATTTGCCAGCAGCAAGCTTCATATTTGTACCTAAAGCTTTATGCACGAAGAATTGCTTTATTGCAACTATGAAGTTGTCATATGATGATATAGATCAGTGGTTCTCAACCTGTGGGTCGGGACCCCATTTGGGGTCGAATGACCATTTCACGGGGGTCACCAAACAACGCAGTCCGCCATTTTTTCCCGTTTTCCTTGGTTGTGCTACTCCCTTTTATTCTATTGGCTTTTGAAAGTCAATAGAATAGACTCTCTTGAATAGAGTCTAAGTCTATTGACTTTCAAAAGCCAATAGGAATTGTCCAGGCTGTCTCTGCCCTGCTGACCCCGCCAAAAGTCCCATTCTGCAAACGGTGCTGCAAGTTGTCTGCAGCGAAGGTGAGCTGTCTGGAAGTTTACACCCCTCCCTGCTGAGCAACTACTAAAAATGTAAGTAAAAGAGGGCCAGGGGTGGGAGGTGGGAGGCCGGAGGGCACAGCGAGGGTTGCTGGCACGCGTGGGGCCTGGCGAATGCCTTACCTCCCTTGGGCTGGGCCAGCTGGTGGCCCAGCTGGTGGTCGGCCTGCACCATCTCTGCCGCTTGCCAGCTACGCCTCGACCGGCGCAGGGGGCGGCACCACACATGCGTGGCGCTCCCGGGCAGGGAAAGTCCTTGACTTACGACCGGTTGGGTAGTCCTTGACTTATGACCGGTTGGGGTCGTGGCATTAAAAAGGTTGAGAACCACTGATATAGATGATAGGTAGGTAGGTAGGTAGGTGAGTGGATGGGTAGGTAGATAGATAGATAGATAGATAGATAGATAGATAGATAGATAGAGGGATGGACAGACAGAAAAACAGAAAGACACTGGCAGATAAATAGATAATGATTCTTATTAAATATTTTTTCATATACCGGTAGTAAAAGGAATATGAATTTTAAGTAAAAGACAAATGGAGAAAAGTAATAGAAAGGTGTAAAAAGAAGAGATAGAAAAGAAGGAAAAAGAAAAAAGAAGCAATAAAGAAATGCATTCCAATCTTCTTAATAGCAATAAGTCCATTTATATTTTACCCTCTCTTGCTCTAAGGTTAACATTAAAGTTTCCTTTTTCCATAATCTCTTTCACTTGTACATCTTCCATTTCAAATTTCAGCAAAGTTTCTACATTCTGGCAATTACATATTCATCATTTGTATATAATTCAGCTTCAAATTCTCCTATTTCTTTCCTATAAAATGTTTCTTGTGCTGAACCATAAACTAAAGAAACATAGAGGCATTTTCTGACATAGTCTGAGTTTATTATTTCATATTTTCAATATGGTGCTTCTATCACAATGATTTTTTAAAAAATCTACATTAACCTTACCTTTATCATACAATAGAAAACCATGTCATCCAAACCTCAGATTATGCTCTTCTAATTTTAAAAATCTTCTCTTTCTCAGCAGCCCCCATTCTTTCATCCCAAACAAACACTCAGCTGCAAAATACAGTTTGCAATTCCAATCCTCCTCATTTCTTAGCATCTTGGAAAACTTTATATTTAATTCTTGATTTTTTCTCTTGCCATACAAATCTAGTGACTCTATATGCTAGTGACAAAGAGATGAATGAAGGATGCCAGCAAGGCTTGGAGTCTCTCCCACTTACACTGCACATAGTGGGTGGCATGTCAATCATCTTTCTTGTTGTCAGTCAGGCTGGGACCGGAATGGGACAACTTGCCACAGCCAAGTTGCCACGGCCAACTCGTTGCAGCCAACTTGCCATGGGACAACTCACCACAGCCAACACACCACAGGATAACTTGCTGTGGGACGATTTAACAATTCTATTTAATTATTTAAAATAAATTTAAAAAATTAATTTTTGCCATTCATATTTCATTCTGTCCCCCCTTATGCACCCTTTCTTTAATGATTTTATTCCACCATTTATTTGATATTATTGTAACTCTTGTCCCACAGCAAGTTATCCTGGGGTGAGTTGGCCATAGTTAATTGTCCCACAGTGAGTTGGCCATGGCAAGTTGGCCTTGGTAAGTACGCCATGGTGAGTTGTCATAGATCCAGCTGGGACAGATCAGCCACATTCAGGAGGAGCTTCAAATTTCCTTGGTGTTAAGTTTCTTAATAAAGCTCTTTTTCCAGTTCTTCTCTATACACTCTAATGCTATTCTCTCAAACAGAGCATCCTGTAAACAGCCAGAATTTATTGTCTTGCCAATGGAATCCACAGTGTTTCCAGAGCAAATAGACAGAAAGAGAGCACCAGATATCCTCAAGAAATCCAGAAGAGCTGGAAGAAAAGAAGATGTGAAGCTCTGTAAATAACCTCTGTAGCATACCATTATCCCTCTATTCATAGGAGATCTGTACTTAGGACATGAATGAGAGCAGTCTCATTTGGCAAGCATTGATAAATGAGGGGAAACAGATTTTTAGATTTAAATGGAGGATGACAAATGGATTCAGCCCAAATGTTTATACAAAAGTTCATAACTTCTATATGTGAACTGAACTTACATGTTCAGATGTGTAATTTTCACTTTGCAATTGTGAGTTTTTTTAAAAAAATAAAAGTGAATGCAAAGAAGCATTTATTAGAAAAAGGAGGAAACATGCAGAAAAGTACAATTAGTACATTAGGAAATAGGTATTTTAGGAGAAACAGAGGTGAAAACATAACCAAACAAGTATTTTATCATTTCATTTCACTTTCCATTTTGGTAGCTGACATGCCAGAATGAACTCAGCATTATAAAATGAGATAAAGTAACTGACATTCACAATTATTATTCTGAGTCAGTGGCGGTTACAGAGACTAATAAAGGAATATATGTATAAGTACCCAGAGAAATATATAGCAGGAGCACAGCCATACATTTTCTTAACTTAGGTTATGGAAGTGCTGGCTGTTTTATCTTTGGTATTATTGTTGCTCTTGTTCATTCAATCTTGACAATTAAGTGGCTTTTGAAAGCCAAGCCTCGCAGATGCTTCCAAAAGCAGAAATTCAATAAAGCTGTTAGCCTCCAAAGCAAGAGTCCCAAACCCCTGAGCTGCGGACTGGTACCGGTTTGTGGCCTGGCAGGAACCAGGCTGTGCAAGTGAACAAAGCCCCATCTGTGCATGTGTGATATCCTGGCAGTGCACAAAACCACACACACACTGGTCCACGGAGAAACCACCCTCCATGGAACCAGTCCCCGTTGCCCAAAAAGGTTGGGGAGGGGTGCTCCAAAGGATCCTTGTGTTAGGGAATTACCCCAAGAAGCTTCTGAAATGTAAATTTCTATATTCTCTTCTATAGTCTCTTGTAAATAAAAGGCATTGCAAATTATCTGTGTATTTATACTTGGATTTGTGAAAGTAGAAAAATACGTAGCAATGTTTTCCAAAAGATAATGGTAAATAAAGAACAAAATCTTTCACAGGGGAACAGATGACTGGCTAAAAATAAAACTAGACACTTATTCTGCTGTAAAGCATATGTTTTGTAATCTTTTTCAAAAATTAAGGGTTAATCTGTAGTATAAAAAATAAAGAGTATCTTATTGATTAACAAATATGTTATAAGCCTCATGGATCACAATCTATTTTATCAGAAGTCTAGATTATAATTTTTAAAAGAAGGATTACATAAACACACAATGCCAATGATGGGAAGGAAGAAAAAAAATGCAGAGGTAAAGAGTCAGGTAATAATAAAAAGAGCAATAGACGATAGCAAGGATTATTTAGAATATCTGTGAGCAGTGCTTTTTTTGTAATAATAATAAAAAAAGGTGCCAGAACTCACACATGTCATACAATCCACCTTGCCTATCCTATAAGGTTTACCTTTGTAGTTGAAAAAAAACCTCTTCAATTTTTAGTGTATCTAAAAGACTAGGATTTTGTTCAAGGTAAGTTAATACTATTAATATTACCATGCACTGTGTGGCTTTAAAATACAAGAAGGCATTTTATTAATCTTTTGGGACATTTACCACTGGCATATTCATTTAGTTTAATAAGTGGAAATGTCAGTTTTCTATGTGGAATGAAATTGGCCCAATAAAACAAAACTTGGTTGCTTGTAAAAGATTGAATTATTTTTAAGAAGTTGTCAAACAAGGTGGAAAATTTTTCAGTTGGAATTTAATATGGATATTGACTTGAAACAAATTAAAGTTGAAACTTTGTCAGTGAACAGATTATTTTTAGTTTACCTTTAAGTTAAACCCAATTTAATAAATAGATCTGAATAAAACCTCATACTGTAGGTCTATCTTTACATCTGACCAATACATAATTAATATATATTATTATTATTATTAATAACACCTCCAAATCACAAGACATTGGTTTTATTCTTATTCTTCTCCTCTGTAGTTTGAATATAAAGTATAAAAGACTAAAAAGAGACTTTTGTAGGCATCCTAGTCTTTGAACTACCCAAGGAACTGAAACAGCAAAGTTTTGCTGTCAGGCAATCTTCCACGTCAGCTGCCTTTCTTTCCTCTCGCTTTGCCTCTTTTTAACCTCACACTCCATCTTCTGTAAGGGAAGGCAAAAAGCTCACTCACCCTCTCGTGAAAGATGGCCTCCGTGTTTATGTGTCTCCCACCACCACCATCGGCTTCCACACTATATGGTCCGACCCAGCCAATCAAGCCACGCTCTGGCTGTGGTGCTCCGGCGCCTCATGGCTTCTCCTAGAGGAGGCAGATAGAGCTGGAGGTGCCGGAACTCTGTTCCGGTGTGTTCTATGACAAAAAAAGCCCTGTCTGTGAGTATAATTAAATCTAATATAGACATTATTGCATTGAACAATATGTAGCATGCATACTGAGAAACGTTCTTTGTTTAATCTGTCACTTCTTGTAGGGGTTGAGATTCCCAAGATCCAACTCGATAAACTCTAGTAAACAATTACCTTCTTGTGAATTATTTTTTCCTTTACAGGTTGTCCTTGACTTATGATCACAGCTGAAGCCAAAATTCCCATTGGTAAGCGAGACAATTGTTAACTGAGCTTTGCTCCATTTTGTGACCTTTCTTCCCACAGTTGTTAAGTGAATCACTGCAGTTGTTAAGTAAGTAATGTGGTTGTTAAGTGAATCTGGCTTCCCCATTGACTTTGCTTGTCAGAAAGCCACAAAAGGTGATCACATGATTGTCATAAATATGAGTCAGTTGCCAAGTGTCTTAATGTTGAGCATGTGGCCATGGGGTTGCTGCAACAGTGGTAAGTGTGAAAAACAGCTATAAGTCACTTTTTTCAATACCGTTGTAACTTTGTACGGTTACTAAATGAATGGATGTAAGTCAAGGACCACCTGTATTTGTAATTTTGCAAAATGAAAAGCACTGGTTTTTCTTTCAGCTATACAAGGCTAATTGTGTAAATAGCATTTAGCCTAAGTAGATATACAGATTTCCTTCTCCCTTCTCCTGAACGGACATAACAAGGCCAGAGTGCAGTAAAAAGCAATAAATTGTTTTACGATTCTAACTGCTCTACCTTCATTGATTGACCATTTCCCTGTCTTCAAAGTAATTCTTCTTCTAAGATCAATGTGTTTATTTTGGAATACAGCTAAATGCATAACCATGGGTGAAGTCTCCCTCACCCTTTAATAATCAATTGTTAATAACACTTAGCTGGAAACCTCTCTTTGCTAGAAATATATCCATCATCTTCTTAAATCGTCTACAGATCTTTTTCTTCCTCCCCGGTTAGGTGGACACAGCCTCTCAAAGCTGCCTCTGCCATCTTTAGGGATCTTCTTTTTTAACCTGAACTATTTAATGGCCTTCAGTCCACTCTGGAACACATGATTCTTTAGCAGCTGAAATTGCTTAAATCAAGCTTAGCTTGCTAGCCATCTTCTTCATCTCATTTCCCAAACTTCAGCTCTGCCTCTTTCTGCCAGATCTCAACACCTTTCAGCTGCCTTAGATCATGAAAAAACAGTGAGTGTAAAATCCTTACCTATTTCAGTCTTGATATTTTTCCAGATAAACTCAAAATACAACTTGAGTGTGTGAGACATCATGCAACAGAGTGACAGTGCTTAGCTGCTTTTTTCAGTCACAATCCTTATCCGTGGGTATTGTTTTAATCCAAACGTCTTGCCCTCTTCATGTTGATTGAATCTCTGAAGAAATAATCTTCTCCAGATCTGTATCTGTTTGACTCTGTGTATATTTCCTGAATTCTTTAATTAATCTTTTGGACACTTTTGCTCCATAGTTATTTCCTCCACACTTGGGACATTTCTGCCATAGGCTGAGCATTGTTTGTTGGCATGCTTCACATGGCATCAGCTGTATTGTTTACATATACCTCACCCTGTTTCCAAGTCATTTTACCTGCTCCCAATTTCCTTCTTAGGACTATGCTTTTGATGACATTCCTGGTTTGCTTCCTTTCCAGAAAGTTTTATGACAGCTGATGGCCAAATACAAAGTATAATTGTTGCTATGCTTCATAACTTTCAGTTGCGAGTGAGCAACTTCTGCTGCTTGGCATAGTGCTTCTGAAGGGCAAATAATCTCTCTGAATGTTTCTGCACTCTTTTGATTCTTATGTCCAGAACAATTTGATCTTTGATCAAAGATTCTGTCAACTTACCAAAGTCACAAAACTCATTCTTTGGTTTCAGATCTGTTATACATTCAATTCTTCAATCTTCTTTCGTAGATATTATCTGAAAGTAATCTTCTACATAACTACCGGTATATAAGTAAGGAGGCCTTACTTTTCTGCATCAAGACCTTAAAATTATTCATTTTTTATCCATTAATATAAATGTGTTATATAATAGCAGAGGCATCTGTTCTGACTGCTCTTAGGAAGTGTGATATTTCTTCTTCATGGTAGCCAATTCCCTCAAGTACAATGGAAAGCTTTGTTGAAAATGTTACCATTCATCTTTCACGTTGCCAGTTATCCTCTGTTCTGGTTAGTGGCCTCAAAGCATCCTGATTTTTTTTTCATTGAGGGCATCACTACACAGTTAATGCCAGTAGTGGGATTAAAATATGTGAACAAGCAGTGTGGATGCCGCTTCTGGAAGTCCATTCTGGGCCTGGGCAACAAAAAATTAGCTACCGGTTCTGCCAAAATGGTGCAAAATGGCTGAATCCCACCACTGGTTAATGCCCAAAAGTGAACTTTTGTTTATTGTTTGCACAATAATGTTACAATTGGCTTTCTAGCCTTGTACTGAAATTCCTTGTTTTGTGCATTAATACTCAAATTTTGGACATTTGACAAGGTAGCACATGTGTTGATAACAGTGAGGATTTTGTTTGCTTGTTTATTTGTCTGTTTGCTAAATCTGGATCTTAAGTTAGAATCAATTCTGACCTGGAACAATGAGGAACTTTCTATACTGCAAGTAATATACCATTATACAGCATAATATGAGTAGGTTCTAGTTTTGGTAAATTCCATCTTCCTCAAACAATACAAGAGATAATTTGAATTTCAGCCTTGTTGACGTCAGAACTATAGTGCTGCATATCTTTTAGCATTGCTTTGTCTTCTATTCATTCTTAAAGGCTAGGCTTTATTTATTAACTGCTAATAACAATTTAGCTCACCGTCTCTATCTTCAATCTAACAGTCAGATTTTCTGGAGAGAAAATCTGAGCTCCTGTGTGAATTAATACATTATTTTTTCTCCTATCCCCTGCTTTTAAAGCATTCTGGTGAAACTGACAGTTTGTTTATTTGTTCACTTGGAATTTTGGCTAGCCTGTTCGACTGTATGTTTTGGACTTTCTTCTGTCAGTGCAATTTCGGGAACTAGGAGACAGATATGGAGGAGCACATTCTCTTTCTGATGCCATGCTCACCTGTTTGTTATGGGCAGCCCACCAAATTTTGGTCCTGTCACAATGTCACCCTGCTATGCTATTGTGCTTGATTCTGTAGCCCAGTGTTTCTCAGTCTCAACAACTTTAAGGTTTGTGCGCTTCAATTCCCAGACTTTTGTGAGTATGCTGGCTCACCCATCTCACTTCCTAAGTGGCTCTGAGCTGTTTACAAGTAAAAAAAAAAAACCATAAATTTCATACAAAAATAAACAAAATAAAAAGACAGAGCGAGCATCTTCAAGGTACCAGCCACCCCCAAGATTGCATACTACTCTTGGATCCCCATGCAGGTTGATAGAGCTAGGTCTTAATGCTCTTGTGGAATGCCAGAAGAGTGGGTGTCAATCTCACTTCAGGGGGCAAGATGCTGAAGTTCAGCTGAAGTCTGCAGATCTTAACCTTGATGAAGTTGAGAAACACTATTGAAGAGGAAAATAACAAAATCATGCTAGTGGTTTCCTTCATAAATATGTGCATCTTATGAACATTGAACAGTGGAGATGTAGAAGGATTGGGGGCAAGAGTTGCACTGGACAGCTACTTGATAGCCTTATGTTCTATAATTCCCAGCTCTTTTAATCACCTGGAAAAACCACCCATTTCTTTGTAGTATGTACCTTTTTTCTTGTTAATCAGCCTTACCTTTTCTTATACTTACATCATTGCAATGCAGCATCAGTAGTGTAATCTCTGTGATGGAACACAAAACAGATGTTCCCTTGAAAAGCCTGGGAACTATCTCAAATATTTGCTGTGAACAGCAGGTGATTCAGCATCTCTTACAGGAGGCTGCGTCATGGACCAAATGCTAATTGAGATCAAGGAAATGATGAAACACCATCCCACCTTTCTCCCTGATCTATTTCCAGGGAATTTGAGAATGGACAGGTTATTGGCACTGCTTTATATAAAAAATCTGAATCACACTAGTGAGGAATCTAATGAAACAAATTGCAAAGTGCAAGAGCTTAGAAGCATCCAATCACAAGTGAAGTCAAGTGCATCCATTCAACTAGCATTTTATACAAACATGGGCTCTGGAATCTGCTCTTAGTACCCACAAAACATGAATATCTGTTGTTCCCCAAAATAAAAATGTTTCTTTGCAGATTCTCAAATAGCTGGAAGACTACAGATCAACATGGGAAATAAGGGATATTGCTGTATCTCTGGAGAGGTGTAGTCTTCCTGGAGGTATTTCACTGGTCATTGTAGAAAAAAAGATGCTGAGCTTTTTAGATAGGGAAAGAACATGAGGAATGATGATTTGTTTTTTTTTAAAAAAAAACCTCTAATCATGGTACAGCTTAGAAAGAAAAAAGAACCCCCTGAAGTTTTTACAAATTGGAATGAACTTAAGATAGAAGAAAGAACAATGTAGTCATTGATATTATAAAGATTTCTTAATAGCCAAATCCATTGAGAAAATACATTTTTATAAATATTCAAATCAAATATACCCATTTCTTTACTTTTTGTACTGAGGTGATTTGTGGAACTATTTTGGATAGTGCCTATATAGCTGGAGGACAGGAGGTTGGGGAATACCGATCCAAACTTAAAGTTGTTTTCTTGCCACCAGACCTTGGAAAAAGTTAATATTATAAAATCAAACACACACACACACACATACACACACCTTTTACGCTCTGGGAGAGTCTTCATTTGGGACCCTGATCCATTTTATTTTCATTTCATCCTACAACATCCCATGCATTTTATTCTACCTCCCCCCCCATTTCTTCATTGAAATCAATGGTACTGCAAATGAGAGTATGGAAGGAAACACTTAGAACAAAATAACACTTTGGATCACTTTTTAGGTGAAAAAAACCATAATATTTTTAAATGGGATTGTGATTTATGTTTGACTTCCTTGAATAAAAGAGAATTAGTCCATCTGATTATCTAACACTGAACCATATTTTGGAAGGCGAGGAGGTCCCTGCATGTATGGAACTCAAGGTAATTGTGTCCCTCTCCCACTAAAAAAAACCCCTAACTACCCATACACACACATTTGCTGTCAATCTGCTTTATCATTTAGTCAACCTCCAGTTCCAGCAGCTTCAATAAAGAGATGATTGAAGACTGAATCTTGCAGAATTGAGGAGAAGTAGAATGACACAGAACGGCTTGCCTCCTTCCATGGGAATTGTTTGCCAGAGGGAGAGTGGAACATACTCTTCTCATTAGCAACTCTTCATATTTCACAAAAGGAAAAATAAATATAGTTACCAAATTCATCAGGGACGCCTTGAAGCCATGGCAGGAGAGAGGCCCAAAGGTTACAACCCAGCCCTAGCTTTCTTTGTGATATCTCAGAGGTCTCCAGGCTTCCATCTCTGTTCTCAGGACCTCTTGGCCTCCATCTCCCCACTCATCTCTTAGCCCCTCAGGAACCAGGCAAACTGCTTCAAACAAATTCCAGCAAAAAATTGTTCCCAGTTTCTCTGTTAAGTGAGGTTAATAAGATATAACCTCCAGCATCCCATTATATGGAATTATTTTCAAGATAATCACCCATTGGTAGCACAGTTACAATTTTGCACTGATGAAAATATTAACAACTGCATTTAGTCCTCAAAATTCTAAACTTGTGTCCAATTTGCCACTCTTGTTCACTGTTTCCTCCATAGAAAAAAAGAAAAATCCCACTAAATTAGAGGTAGGGCATAGTTAGGACTGCATCTTGGTTTTCCTCGATCTCGTCTTTCATTTTTCCTGGCTTTGGGCAACTTGCTTAGCTTAGTAACTGAATTCCTATGATGGGAATGACAGTATGACATGACTGAACCATAACCCAGTCAAACATGAACCACACTCAGAAACAAACAAACAAAACACCTAACCAAGATTAAAATTAATCCGACTTAATAAACTATGCTGATGCAGCTGTTAGGTCTTTAAGTAACTATGTTGTGTAATACAAGTCTATAGCTGTAGTTAACTGGGAATTCCAAGAACATATTTTGTTATATAAATATAAATGGAAGTTCGTGAAATCCTATATTGATGTATTAAGTTATTTTAAATGGAAGAATTAAGATTAAGCATAGAAGGTTCATGGACACTACTATAATTAGGATTTTAGACATCATTATAAAAATTGGCTTGGAACATTAATTTCTCTGGTGAGAGTAAAACTGGAGTGAATTTTAAATTAGGACACTTCAGCCAAGAGGAGAAGGGAATGACTTTTGAAAATGATCATCTTGTTCAGCCCTCAGGATCAACATCCATACAGTTTCAGAGTCTCTCCAACCTCCCAGATGAATTTTGGGATGGAAGACCTATGAATAAACTGACATTCTTAAACCATCTTTGGAAAGGGATATTTTAGTTGGGTGAGGTTTTTTTAAAAGACAAAAATTGACTCAGATTTATAATTTAGCCAAAAGAAATTGAGTCCATCATAGAACAGTTTGCTCCATCAGAGCAAGGAAACACTTGGATCCAACCAATATCTGGTATTGTATAAGCATGTCTGATAAGTGTATTATTCATGGTATGGTAAATAGGACTATTATTTCTCAGTTGTTTACGGACATGACTTAATTTATCTTTTGAAATTTGTGCACTGACCATTTCTAATAACAACGCTTGCTGATGCTGGTCCAAATATTAATGCCGAATATCAGACATTTGCTAAAAAGTATCCATTATGAGAAACCAAATTCCCTTCAAAATTGGCATAGGAAAAGTTTGAATGCCAATGTGATTTATGGAATGGTCTTCTGTTTCAAACAGAACTTCAGGAACCTGCCATAAATGACACCACATCTTTCCAGAATGATTTTTTCAGCAATAATTCATTAAACTCAAATGATACCTCTGTATAATTTTTATTTTCTTTCTTTGTTGTTTTCAGTTCATAAAAGCAAAATAAAAATATGATAATGCTTAAAACTCTAAATCAGTGTTTTCTAGCTGGGAAATTCTGGGAATTGAAGTCCACATATCTTAAAGTGGCCAGGTTTGAAAAACACACTGTCCTTAAATGGTGCTTACTACTAGGATAACAACCAAAAGAAATACATAGAAGAAAGAAAGAGAATAAGAGGTTGAATCCAGACTTTATTTTGTTTCTAAAATGAAAATAAAAGAGCAGTACAAATATGCTTTGGCATGAGAAAGAGAAGACCTGTCTAGGAGTATTTTATTCAATTCCCCCCTCCTTCCTCCCCCATTTCCTATTTTTCTAAGTGAAAAAAAACCCCAACTAAGAATAAAATTCTCCCAAATCGTTCAAAAGCAAGACGTCTTCAATGCTGTTTGCAAACAGTATGTCTATATTTATAAAGATATGGCGCATATATAGATCATTTATATTAAATAATTCTCCTTGAAAATCCCATATCTAACATTTATATACATGTCAAGTATTAGAAATAGGTGTTTTAGAGTCACTGTTAAAAAATAGCAAAACACAAGTTCTGCTTTGTAACTTCCTAAGCAAAAGTACAATGTTGTTATTTTTTCCGTTTTTCCAGTGCCCCTTTAATTTACTACAAATAAATATAATGGATGGTTATAAAATAAATAGGAAGAAAACACTGTCCTTGGTACAAGGGTTCTTCGTTCACAGAAGTGCAGCAGCTATCCCTCCTGGTGTTCCAGATCTTGTTGCCTCTATTGCAAATTGTTGCATCCTACACTTTGGAGGAAAAAAAGGATATCTCTCTTCCATTGATGTCCTGTCTTTAGACTCATGTAAAATGACAGTCAGAGACAGAAAGCAGAGCAGCTCTTTGGCAAATGAGAGGCAGAGTAAACAGGTGGTGTTGCTGGGCCCACACCTGAGGCTGTGAGCCCAAAACTTAACTAGGGAAGCTTCCACTGGCTCAGGTTTGCCCTCAGGGGAATTTTTAAAAGTCAAGAGGGTGGCTGCAACTGCACAACGGAAGCTCCTCTCCCAACTTTTTAAATGCATTGCAACAGACATAAAAAGGGATGAGCCTTCCGTTGCAAAGGAGTGGCTACCATTTTGACTATTTTGATGCCCCTCCCCCCACAGATTCTCCTGCTTCCCTTTTTCCATCTATTAATTAACTTTGTTCCCTGCCCCACAGCAACTCATTTATTCAGATACAAAGCCAACAACTTTTAAAAGTTGTTTGTAATTTTTGGTTTTGGTTTACAACAAACCATTGATCCAAACTGGTTTGCTCTTTGGGATCTTCTGAAATCAGGTTGTCTATCAGAGTAACAGAGCATCAGTCAGGTCATAATTTTTTCTCTTTCTCTGAACCGTTTCCCCCCCTCTAATGACTGCCATCTGTCCCCTCATCTCCATTTCCCACAGCATCCTAGCTGAAAAAACTATATAACTGTAGGTATTAAGCAAAAATATCAGAGAAGCATTTCATACAATTGACTCTGTATTGAGTATTCCAAATATCATATACTACTGTTGCTCCTATTTGGGATACTTTATTTTGGTTTTTCCCACCCTGATTTTATCTTTGTCTTCCCTGGCCGTAATGTCCTGAGAAAGTTCTTAGCAGACAAGAGCAGAAACAAATAGCCCCTGTTTCAAAGTAGATATTTTAAAATGCTAAAATCATGTGAGTATTTTTATACATAAAATGACTACTGTTTATCATATTTGTTACACAGAATCACTTCTGTTGAATGGTTGTTTGGGGAATGAATCCAGGTCCATTTACATAATCTTTCATTCAGAGATATCACAGTCTTGACTGCTTACTAATTCTTTATTTGCTTGTCCAAATGATTCATCCAAATGATTCATTGACTGTGTGAGAGAGACTGTGTGATGGTTTTTGGTTTAACAAAGCCACTGGATAACTAGATCTTCTTTAACCTTTATTTCATCTTCTAGTATGGGACAAAAATATATCTGTTATCTTTAAAATACAGAAGCTGGTGGAATTTAGAATTCCCTGGACACAAGCCTCAACTTGAAAAAGACCCTGATTATGCATAAAGTATGTTGAAAATACCCTGATTCCTTACCACAGCATTATCTGATAAGGGCTGCCATCAAAACATGCCCTGAACACTCCAAATAAAACCCTAATTCAGATCATTTTATTGTGTGAACGTACATCCTACCAATAATAACAGATCTTACAAATAGCTGTCACTTATTAGTTTGAACAAGACTTAGATATGACTCTCTAGAGTGGAGTTGATTGAAAGAGACCTCATGAACGTCACTGGAAATATTTAGCTTATGTCATATTGCTTCCTTGCATGGATTTTGGCAGCATTCAAAAGGGCAGAAGAAAATTTTCTGGACCATATCAGTCTGCAGAGGAACATATTCAGTAGTCTTAGAACTGCAGATCTTGCAGATCCTTCCCAAATTGTTGTTGAACTGTAAATTTTAATGAAATGTGGAGGTAAGTTTTTTAGACATGGGGCTAGCAAGCAACCATAAGAATTACATTAAACTGAATTGCATTAAAATAAAACCAAACAAATTTGAGATGTTGCCTTGCTCCTCTTCTACTTCCACATTCCTCATAAAGGAATACTACATTAAGCTGCTGTAGCTAGAAAGATGTTTCCAGGAATCTGACATGGGGGCTACACCTAAAAGTCAACTAGATTTTGAGAAAGCACAAAATAAGAAAAATGTCCCCAAGCCTGAAGAGCTCTCAAATGGCTTTTGGGTCACATGGCATTAAGGGTAGGGGAAATTCTCAGTCAAACAAGCCAGCAAAGGGAGTTGATTTAAATAAATCCTTAATGACAAGAAAGGATCTCTTTAGAAGGGTTCCTTATAACTAGGCATGACTGTCCTCTTTTTCCAGGTTTGGTGGGAAATGTTGCATGGTTGAAAACACAGCTCACAGCAAAGGCACAAGATATGAGAAGGAATTATGGCAGTGGGATAATGCAGCCATGGTTGGAACAGCTGCATTAATCATGGGAAATACAGATAAATCCAACTTCTATTGGCTTGTATTTGTGAGAAATCTTACCCTGAAATGCTGGCTATGCCATAGTCAGTCTGCACACAGTATAGCCACATGTTAACTGGAAAGCAGAGAATAAGGGGGGAAAACATGGGCTTGTGATCAATGTTCTCTTGGATCTCCTGGTCTTAACTATTGTTTTCTCAATAGTTTGAAAGCCTGGCATTTCCAGACTGGACCAATATCATTTGTAGATTCTTGCAACATTGCAGCACATTTCCATGCATTAAATGGACTATACAAATTCATCTCTGGGAATATTTTAGTTTGTTTATGTATTGATTTATTTTGCAGAAAAGCAAAATAAATAAATAAATAAAATAGGTCATGCAGCAACGGGAAGAGGAAGAGGCATTTCCATAATCTGGAATTGAGATTTAGTACATGCAGGCACAGCAGGGAATACTGACAAGAATTTGACAAGTATATTCTCTCGGTCAGCGGGTCTGACCTTTGACATATTATGCAGTGTGTAAAACAGAGAAGGAGATAAACTATTTACTCTTCCTATTGTTTTATCCTTCAGATAAAACAGCTAATGAAATTAAGTGAAAGATTCATATTCTAGAGTTTCCTGGACCAGCTCCTGGATAACATCACCTGCTTCCTGTACTCTCACCAGTGTTAAGGCAAAACTTGCTCCATTGTTCCTATACATTTCCACAGATTAATGAACAGAAGCACAGTTCCTTACTGGCAACCTATCTTGTTCATAAGTCTTACTGAAATGTCATTGCAAACCTCAGGTTGCAATAGAAGCTAATTTGCTAGCAGGTATACATAGAACCTGGCTTCTCTTTGATGGATGTACATGCGTGATACAGATGTTTTACCAATATCTATACAGAATATGCTATGTTTCTGTATAATATTTTAGGTGTACACCATAACATTAATTTTGGAAAGCACCCTAAAAGGTAATATATGCTACCAGCTTTATGATGGGTAGCAGACAGCCCCCTGCACAATGAGGGAGAACACCAGCATGGACTGAACTGAACACAACCTTTTTTGGCATGGAATAAATTAGGCTCTGTAAACACAGAATGTGCCTCTAAAAGCAACTGTCAAAAGAATGAAATATCATATATTCAAGAGTAAAATAAGGCCTATTGTTTACCAATAGTGAGTAGTGACTCCATCTTTGAGTTTGTTTCCATGTCCACTTAATCTTAGAGAAGAAATAGAAATAGCTAACAAGCTGCTAATGGGCTATACCTAGGTTGATCTCCCTTAGCATCCAATTTACTATTTTTTTTAAAGCTTAAGAAATATTTTAAAAAATCAATTTGAAAAGTAACATACCCTGAAGCCTCTGTTACTTCTGTTTATAAAATGTTGGGCATCATGTAAGCCCCATAACATAATGTTTTCACGTTATGCTTGATCCCTGTGGATGCAAAGAGACCTCTAAATAATTTTCTCATAGAAGGGGGCTTTCCATTGCCCATTTCTTGAACTCTTTTCAAGTTCCTGTTTAGTGGAATGTCTTAGAGGTTTTCCAGTCCAAATACTAACCATGCCTGACCCTGCTTAATTTGTCTTAGCTCAACCAATGAATATGTGATAGAAATGTAAAAAATTTAATGAGGACAACTCTTTGAGTTATGAATTGGCAAAACCCTTCTGTCTAGGATGTGGGATGAAAAAGAAGACATCTCAAGGGCTGAAAATTAAGGGACAGAGAAACTAACCTCAAAAATGAGGAGTCCTTGGTGCTTTCTGAGTTAGGTTGTTTGATTGCAACCATATCATTACCCATCTAGGTAATAAATTGTTACCCAGTTGGATAATGAGATGTCTGCAAGCAAGCCATCAAGCTCAGAGAGCACCAAGGACTTCACAGCTCAATCCTGAGCTACGGATATTTTCTTCTATTGTAACTTCAAAAATGATTCTCTGTGCCTTCTTTTTAGAAATGTTAACCTCTCATCTCCTTCTCAGCAGTCTACTATTGATGGCTGGTTGGAGAATCATTGGCAGCAAAATGTGGAAGTGTGATCCCAGAAACATTAAGCTTCTTTTCATGTTTTCTATCCTGGTTTCATTTTGAAACCAGGTTCATGAGTCAGAGAGTTTTTTTCAATAAAACACAAATATGTTGAATCCAAATATATTAGTACATGTTCTTCTATCACAAGAACCTTCAGAACTTTTCCTAAACTTGAGTGCCTCTTACATTCTTCTCAACCAGCCTCAACTCCTAAGGAGACATTCTGCCAGTCAGCCCTCCAGCCAGCTCTGGTTTTACACTTTTGTCAATGTGATGCTGTGCCGATTGCTTCTAATACTAAGTTCACATGAGCAGGAATGATAATAAAAAAGCTTTAGCTTAAGACCAGCTTAGCCTAATTTGCTCACTGATGCATGAGCCCATTTGAGCCAGAAAGCTTAGTTGCTTTGTGAGCCTCTCAGCAGAATCTGTCCCAGGAAGGAAGAGAGCAGGGACAGCACTGGGAGTGACTTTTAGCTGAAGTCACACATGTTTGTTTATCTCTTGCTGATGCAGCCAAATGAACATAAGTTAAGGGTTAATGTTCTCATATAGCTTTCCCATTTTTACTATCTGCTAAGAGAAGACAGGTTGTTGCATTCGTCGATCAGATCTGTTTGCTTTTCATTCTGCCACCCTTACTAGAATCAAACTCAGTCATACTGTATTTATATATTTTAAGGATGGTCCTGAATTTAAGACATCCCCTCCCCCTCCAAAATGGGAGTAGACACAAAGATTTCCCTGGAAATCTAGAATTATGCTTCTATTTAAAGATAAATTGTTTTGGGGGGGCGCCTTCAATTAACTTTATCAGTTCTCTAAATTCCCTTTTGCATGGGTCTCTTTAACATCCTACAGTATACCTAGTTATTGTCATACATAATTTTAAATGATCAGTGTTTATAGATAAACAACATACTATATATACATCATCATGAAGGCAGTATCTTTGCTTTGAGGATCCTATAAAACCCAGCTGAAGGCCTAGGACTGGAGTGACAGCGTGCGTGCCCACAGAGAGGGCTCTGAGTGCCGCCTCTGGCACCCGTGCCATAGGTTCGCCACCACTGGCCTAGCTTATGAGCAAACATGTGGATTATTCTTAAAGTCATAATGAGTTATCCAAGGTTGAATGGTTGATTTCCAATTAATTCAACTTTCCCGGGTTAGCTATAAAACATTCAGGTTAGCAAACTGGGGCTGTGTCCCTTTGGTGCAGTGTGACCCATGATTCACAGCCCTCATCTGATTTGTAGAAATGCAGTAACTTTTAGAGGACATTGCACATCCTAGAAGAATAGAAATTTAGGTTACAGAGAAATGATGATATTTGAGTAGGCTCTGCCTTCACTTCACATCAGACTCTTGCTGCATCATAGTGAAAAGATTCTATGCCAAGACAGTGCCAGAGATACAACCTTATCACACTTGTGAAGAAGTTAAATCTTTCACATATTCAAAAATGGTAGATTTGAGAGGGAAGTATACTGTAGTAGCATTCCTTTCTAGGACAACAGAGCCTGTGAGGATGGGGGAAAGGACCAGAAAGGAGAAAATATAGAAGACATTTTTGAATTCTATTCAGTGGGATTTAGAGATAGTAAGAAAGATTTTGAGAGTGGATTTGCCTGTATGAAAGCTTTGCAGAAGAGCATATGAGCTTGTGTTGTGGTACATTTAAACATAGAAATACAAATGGGATACTGCTTTGCACAGTGCTGTATTCTGGAGGGTGGTAGAGTAATAAATGTCATAAATGTGAATGGGATACAATGAATAAGAAGCAGCTTTTGCTGATATTTGGCCAAACCATGTAGCAAAAGCCACTATTTGTACATACATGTGCCATTTGTAACTGATATCATTTGTGTATTAACTAATCAGGACCAGGTTCTTCATCCTCTATAAGATTTCTAACTTCTCCTACATAATGGTTTCCCCCAATGGATGGCCTTTCAATGACAAGCAAGCAAAAAGACCCCTCCTTTCTTTTTGAAATGGATGGAATAAAATAAATGGAGGATAAAGAGCTGTATTTAACATTATTTCCCCTCCTTTCATCCCACTTTATTGGACTGGCCTGGAGAAAACAATGTAAAGTTGTTCCATCAGTCCTTGGCACAAATTAAGATGTGTACACTCAACTTGAGAGCCACCTCACCCTGTTCTACACATTTTTTACAAGGGTGCAAAGCCTTATTTTCAAGTTTCATATTTTGTGGAGTTGCTGCAAAACAAGTTTAAAATTTCCACCACAGCAACAGAAGTGTCGAGCCTCCTTCTTGGGGAGAAGAGACAACTTAATGTTGCCAGACCTTTGGAAGGACAATCTGACTTTCTCCCTTCTTGATCATCAGAAGAACTTAACAGAATCCACTACTAGCTCCTGGTCTAGAGACTGGTGGTTCAGTTTCCCCAGGAGATTGCCCCTCATAACTAAGCCACTGATTGATCCATCAGTTTATTGTGCACTCTCTAGGTGCATGCTCTTTCTTCCTTTTTTATAGTTAAATTATTTTTATAAATTCAAAATTGTATTTTGTCATTTATATCCACCTGGGTTTTCATGCCTGCCTTTTATTTATTTTTTTCAGTAGTGAAGGAGAGTTTGTAAAAGGACTCCTAGTCTCTACACAGAACTTCGGCGCTTCATAAGTCCTTGGAAGGCTGAGAGGCTATGAAGTCCTGTGGAAACAGAGCTGATGGCTGAACGCTGAGTGTTGCAGAAGCATCTGTTGGATGGGGTCTCTGGGTAATGCCCAGGGGAGGAGTGGCTCTGTTCCATGCAGGTATCAGAGGTGGAGAGGTCTCTGGGGATTATCATGGGGATAGAGTACTGCAGCTTCTCCCGGCTCTTATACCAGAGGCAGGAGCACATAGATTGGAAGTGGAGAACTTCAGCATAAACATTTCGGAGTCCTCCTCTACTGCTGCTGCTTCCACCAACCCCTATGCCCCCTAATGCAGCAGCAGTTGAGGAAGCAGTAGTGTCTGTTGTATGTACACTGTTGGCCTGTCCATTGCGGGTGAGCAGTGCCCGGTGTTCCGCATCCCGCTTTTCATCCTCAGCATTCATGGTCATGAACCGGAGCACCACCAAGTTGAGAAAGGCCCCAATGACTGTCAGCCCAGTTAAAATGTAGATAAAGCTGAAGGCCACATATTGGGGCTTGGTCTGGAGGGCATGTTCTTTCTGAAGGGCCACATAATCTCCAAAACCAATGGTGGTGAGGGTGATAAAGCAGTAGTAGTAGGCCTGGAAGAAGGTCCAATTCTCATAGTAGGAGAATGCAGCAGCTCCAATGCAAAGGGTGCTGATGCAGGAGAAGAATCCAATAGTGACCATATTGGCCATTGATACTTCTGGCCGTCTCATGCCAAGGCACTTCTTGATGCGGTGCAGGAGGTACCTCACAAAGGTGTTGATCCTCTCGCCCAGGCTCTGAAACATGACCAGGGTGAGTGGGATTCCCAGCAGTGCATAGAACATACAAAAGACTTTCCCACCATCAGTGCTAGGGGCTGCATGTCCATAGCCTGCGGAACAAAAAACAAAGCAACCTGGTCAGTAGCACCTCATAGATTATGAATACCATTTTCATGGGAGAAAAGAGGACGTTTTCATTCTGGCTTGATAGGTGATGGGTGTGCCACTTCCTCATTCAAAATGTTGATTGAAAAAAGGGAGGAATCACAGCTGGATGGGATGCTGCTCTGGCCTGCAAACTCAGTGGTGTAGCAATCTGTACCAAAGTCCTTCTCTTCTGGTCCATGTCCACCTGCTTTTGGTTCAAGAGCCAGGAGAAGCTACAATAATCCATCACCATGTTGCACCCACAACCCTCTATCCTCACAACCTTGGCACACACCTTGGCACACAAAGCCACACCACCAAAGTTTGCAAGCTGAAGCTGCCTCTGTTCAAGCAAGGAGCATGCACGCATGCACACGCACGCACACACATGCACACACACACACACACACACACACACACACACACACACACAAATATACATGTTAAAGGGAAGGGTAGTGATGGTAAAAGGATGGTACAAGGAAGAACAGTGATTATGGGTTCCAACTGAGTTAATCATATGAGGATCTGAGAGTTGATCAGAATGTGTATTGAAAGCATCATTGAGATGGCCAAGTAAGGAGAATATAAAACTGAATGAGGAGAATTTCTATGCTACTCTGTACAATTTATATTACATCTGAAGAGTTGATTAACCTCTTGAACACATTCAAAAGCCAGGATGGATAACGTATGGCCCTGAGTTATCTGCAATGCCTTCAGTACCTTTTTTCCATCCTCTGAAGGCCCCTTAAAACATGATTACCAAAATGTGACAACAGAGTTTCAACCATATGAGGAGGCAGGTTGCAACTTGAAAATAAGAAAATAAGAATAAATGCAGTTATTATTCTTCACAGATAGCGGATCAGCAAAAGAAATGTCTAGAAGCAAAGAATAGTACTTACATGATCTTTACTATGTGGATGTCAACCAATGCTGACAGAAATATCTCACTATTATTTCCAAGAATAATTAACAAGAACAGTAACCCCAAGAAATTGCCCAGAATTGCTATGAGTTGGGTGGCATATAAATTCATATCATCATCGTCGTCGTCATCATCATCCAGACAAACCTGGGGTTACAATAGATCAGTACGATATGAATTCAGACATTCTTGATCCAACCCAAATATGTCACAGGTTCAAAACATTTCCCAAACGCATTGAAAATTGTTAACATTTCATTTTATTTGACCAATTCAATACTAATTCAGACTTTTCTGGGTCAGTAGCTACCTGTTTTTTCTGGGGGGAAAAAAATCTTCATTTGTACAAGATCATAGGACGATTTTTCCCCTTTCTTTCCAAATCTGAAACCTATATTCTTTCAGCATTAAAGAAATTAACTAAGTCATAAGATAATAAAAACGTTGTTTCATTTATTGTACCTGCATTAAACAACCTACATTCAACAAATATACAAACTTCAGGCCAACAAATCTTAATGTGATTGGCTGGGGACTATAATAGCTGTAGCCCAACACATCAATTTCATTATGGAAAAATAGGCAAGTAATTACCATTTTATTGGATAGACCAATAATGGACCAAACCTTAAAGGTATAGAAGCTGTTTTTCAGCTTCTGTTCCTACAAGAATGCTTAGGAATGACTGCCAATCTTGCCAGAATTCTACTATATTAGCAATATTGTGATGGCAGTCATACAAAGCAGCATCTGGTTAAACAGAATACAGTTTTCCTTGAGGACTGAGGACCAGAACTACCGTATTTTCCGGTGTATAAGACGACTCGGCGTATAAGACGACCCCCAACTTTTAAGAAGGTTTTTGTGGCTTAGAAAGTCGTCTTATACACCGGAAAATACGGTAGTTTTATGAAATATGTCTTTTCTGAGGAAATCTAGTCAAAATCTGACAGAAAAATAGATTGGAGTTCCCAGACGTGAAGGGAATTGCTAAGGAACCTGGCAGTGCTTTGTCTACCAGTAAAACTACAGTAAAACTTTGATTTTATGTAGATTTCAGATTTACCAAGGAAAAAAAATAAGTGTGGACTTCAAATAACAGATAGGCTATTCTTTCTGAGGCAGTCTGGACAATTAACATAATGCATGTCATTTGCATCAAAGTGTTTGCAGTTACATGTTGATACAAATTATGTACAATATCAATTATATAAGGATTCAAATTATGTATGATATCAATCATATAATGATGCAAAATACATTAATTAACGCAAATGGCATTAATTATGGCAATTATCTAAATTTGGATTTAACAGACATTCAGCTTTAACAGACACCCTTTCCTTCATTAATCTAAAAACTAAGGCAGTGTTTTCTGTTTCACATCTTTCATCCATTTGTACAAATTCTGGAAATGACTTGGAAAAGAGTGACAGTATCAGGGGTGGAGTGCCAAGAAACTCAGGGTGGTGGCCATGATCACATAAAATACAGGTAAAAATGTGGTGAGGTTTCAGTCATAAAGGCATGGCCACCATCTTGAGGATTTTTTCTGTTCTTCCAACCCCCAAGGCTGCCCCTGGATAATAGAGCATGGTTTTCAAATGTGGTATCTTTAAGATGTTTGGACTTCAAATCCTAGAATTCCGCAGATACTATTGGAGAATTCTGGGATTTGAAGTTGACATCTTAAAATTGCCATATTTGAAAAACAATGATATAATAGAGGATTAGCATGCATGCAATCTTTTCTTCCTCCCAGTTTGGTCCACCATTCTATTCTAAAGAAAAATGATTCAAGAAAGTCTAAACTCCGGTGGAGTCAAATGACAATAAAGGGGGCACTGAAGAGTGGAAAAAGACATCCTCAAGCTAGGATTTTTGCCAGGTCTGATTCTCATAGGAACCAATTGCTGATTAAGAGTGTAAGAAAAATGATTCTTTAAAATATAGAATTTTACTCTGTACTAAACATCTGCAATTTTTGTACTCTAAAATATCAGTGCCTATTAGCAATAGCTAGCTAAATGGTTTTGAAGCAATATTTCAACAAATGAACAAAACCATGGATATTAATAAAAAGTCAATAGTGCAAATCAAAATAATCATGACTTCTCTGCCTTCAGAAGCCAGAATATGAGTTATCTACAGCAGTTTCATCAAATATAAAAATATAATTAGATTTGAATTATACTGTATTTGCTTGTTTAATGGAACAAAGCCTTTGAAGTAGAGGATTAAAGCACCTATTTATTTAAATAGTGGATTTTAAAAAAAAAAATGAAGCATGTTGACTCATATTTTCTAGTTTCTCTTTTCTCTAGTGCAGAGAGCAGAAAACACAGTACAATGGTGTGAATTTATGAGAGAAAGTATTTCCGTTGCCTAAAATTGTTTCTTATGTTTTGTCTTTGTTCTGACACACACCACAACTCGTAGGTTCTCTTTTGCATTATATGGGAAAGAAAGCCACTTATTCAATTTTCTTATTTTTAAAAGATTGCTAATGTGCAAAACAAATAGGATGCCAATGGGAGGAACCCTTCTGCAGAGTATGCTTTATTCTTCAACATGCAAAAGTACTAAAATAAGTAGCTTTAAAATGTAACATGCAAAGCATAGCAAATGAAAGTTTTCTGAACAAAGGAAATAAATATGAAAATAATTGAACTGGAATTCAACTGAATTCATAGATGGCCACTGATTTCCACATCAGTAGACATGAATGTGTGGATCTAGTGAGCCTCTTGGCTGTCCAAAGCTTTCGACAAATACATGGAATTCAGATGAAGATCAGAGTATTCAATCCTTTGTTCTTCTAATTCTATTATTCACATCCACAAATATGCCTTTTTTGTTGTAAAACCTGTCTTCTGAAACAGCTTATTACATCCCCTAAGATTAGATTGATCTGGACCTTGCCAGTCATTTATAAAGTACTGAAGAACTGGAAGTGTCCCAGAGTTTGGAAGTTGAGAAATTAGATGGCCTGTTGAGAGGTTTTTGTTGATAGTTCTGTTGAGGTTTAGCCTCAGTGCCCACGATAGCTTTTTACTCTTTGTTAATTTATTTTATTGTTTTTATATGTTGTCAACTACCTACAGTTGCATTTATGAGACGAGTGACCTTATAAATTGATTTAAATAATAAATATATTCCTCACAGAGGATAATTACAATTTGGAAATATCTTGATTACAGCCCAAGGTAAAATAAAAAAAAAAGGCTCTATTATTATTTTTTTCCAGTCCACTTTTCAAATTTAGTCTAAAATTTCAAGATGAGAGAAGAAACAAGATAATAATAATAATAATAATAATAATAATAATAATAATAATAATAATAATAATAGTTGAAAACAATCTCTTTCCACCTGAGCAGAAAGGAAACCGCCCCAATAGCAGAGGAACAAAAGATCAACTCCTAATAGACAAAATGATCTTGGAAAACTGCAAGAGAAGGAAGACCAACCTGAATGTGGCATGGATTGACTACAAAAAGGCATTTGACTCTCTGCCACATGACTGGATAATCAAGTGCCTAGAAATAACAGGAGTCAGTAGAAACATCAGAAAATTTGTGCAAAGATCGATGGCACAATGGAAGACACAGTTGCAGATCAATGGTGAGAGGCTGGGAGAGGTTAATATCAAGAGAGGAATATTTCAAGGAGATTCATTATCACCATTACTATTTGTTATTGCACTGTTTCCTCTGTCAACAATACTGAATAACTCAGGACATGGCTATCAAACATCAAAAACATCTACCAGACTATCCCATCTCCTTTACATGGATGATCTGAAGCTGTATGGAAAAACATCATCTGAAATAGAATCGCTGCTCAACACTGTCTGTATATATAGCCAAGATATTGTTATGGAGTTTGGCTTAGACAAATGTGCCACACTTTACTATCAAACAAGGAAAAGTAGTGAAAACTGAAGGAATCAAGATGCCCCACGAAAATAACATTAAGAGTCTGGATGAGGAAGATTACTACAAATACTTGGGTATCCTTCAAGCTGACAACATCAAGCACACTGAAGTCAAGAAAAAGATTAGAGGTGAATACATCAAGAGAGTGAAGAAGATCTTAAAATAAGTCCAAACTCAATGGAGGAAATACCATAAAGGCAATCAACACCTGCGCAATTCCAGTCATTAGGTACACAGCTGGAATAGTGGGCTGGACTCAAGCAGAACTAAAGCAATGGATAGGCAGACCAGAAAAATAATGACAATGAATCATGCCCTTCATCCACGCAGTGACATTGATAGACTTTATCTACCAAGGCAAATAGGTGGGCGTGGAATGCTGCAAGTACATCAGATGGTTGAAGAAGAAAAAAGAAGAAAAAATGGCTTTGGAAGAATATCTGAAGAACAATGATGAAGATGCACTGAAATTAGTATATCAGGAAGGCTTACTGACTACTGGAGAGACCAAACTGGCCTACAAGAAAGACCAAATGAAGAACAGAATAGAGGCATGGGAAGACAAAGCACCACATGGCCAATACATGAACAAAATAGCTGGGAAAGCAGATAATAATAAAACCTGGCAATGGCTAAGAGCAGGAAAATTGAAGAAAGAGACCAAGGGACTAATTCTGGCTACACAAGACCAAGCCTTAAGGACAAATGCATACAAAGTCAAAATTGAGAAGACAGCAACAGACAGTAAGTGCCGCCTATGCAAAGAAGCTGAAGAAACAGTGGACCACTTGGTAAGCTGTTGCAAGAAGATTGCACAGACTGATTACAAGCAGCGGCATGACAAAGTAGCAACAATGGTGCATTGGAAGATCTGCAAAAAATATCATTTGCCTGTAAGCAAAAACTGGTGGGATCATAAAATAGAGAAAGTCATAGAAAATGATAAAATTAAACTGCTCTGGGACTTCAGAATTCAAACAGACAAGCACCTGCAACATAACACCCCAGACTTAACAATTGTCGATAAGAAAGACAAAAAAGTCTGGATAGTGGACGTGGCAGTGCCTGGAGACAGCAGAATAGAAGAGAAAGAACTGGAGAAGATAACAAAATACAAAGACCTACAAATAGAAATAGAAAGACTGTGGCAAAAGCAAGCAAGGGTAGTACCAATAGTCATAGGCTCCTTGGGTGCAATCCCAAAACAACTGGAGCACCACTTGAACACCATTGGCATTGACAAATTCGCTATTAGTCAATTGCAAAAGGCGCCTTATTAGGAACTGCTTCCATCCTGCGACGATATCTGTAATACCATCAAACATCCACATCTGCCTATCCTAGGTCCTGGGTAAGGACTCGATAGGTAGACAAAATGCCAAATCCAGTCTGAACATCTGGCTGACTGTGCGATGATCCATAGTAATAATAATAATAATAATTAATAATAATAATAATAATAATAATAATAATAATAATAATAATAATAATAATAATAAAGTTGGAAGGGACCTTGGAGGCCATCAAGTCCAACCCCCTGTTCAGGCAGGTAACCCTATACCATTTCGGACAAATGGCTGTCCAGTTTCTTCTTAAAAACTTCCAGTGTTGGAGCATTCACCACTTCTGTTTCTGCGGGTGGAAAACCACAAATACTGGTAATTACATTACTTTATAGGTTTATTAGCAAAACCTATTTTCTGCAGGTTATTCATGTTCAGATGCTGAATAAAACTACATTGTTTGGAATCAGGGAAGTTTTCTGAGACCAAATGATATTTTTCGTCTACCTAAGCCAGGATTTCTACTCTGGTCTATTCAGCTGGTGGTTCTTCCAAGGATTGAATTTGGTTTCTTCTGCATGCAAGGCATGTGTTCTGCCACTTGCTGGTCCTCAGAAGTGATCTCTAGTATAGCAGTGTCCCACTAGGAGATTGTTTCTTGACCTTCTTATAGCTTCCTGGTGGATGATTAGAAATATACTTATAGATGGGACTCAGGATCCATGAAAATGAAAACTGGGAGGTAAAATCAGCTTTAAAATGGCTCTGCAATTACAGGGCATAATTACAGATAGATTAATCTCTAAGAGGATAATATGACCTCAGACAGAAGGGAGAGAGAATGCACAAAGGGAATGATGTGGGTGTGTGCAAATGCACACATGTGTAGTAGTGGGATCGTCTGCAGAACAAATGTGTTTTTCTCAACAAAAGAAAATATTATCTGGGACAAAAAGTAGTCCTTGCACATTATAACAGATTGTAGAAGGTTGCTCATAGTATCAATCATATCATGCTCTTGTATTTGATCTCTGTTATGTTACAGTTATTCTTACTATTAATGTGAAGGGCAACTGGAAGCTGTGCAAGTTTGCACTTGTATATTTTCTTCAATGGTATAAAATTTGTGAGTTTGACATCAAGATTAACTGCTCTTGAAATTCCTTCAATTTTACAAAAGCAATATTTTTTTTGTTTGTCTTTATCTTTACAAATCAGGAACTTTAAATCACTATTTTAGTTTCTCCCAACTAAAATGTTTAATCTTTACGAGACATGCTCCGATATGTCCCAAGGAAATTTTACTTATACTGACACTAGGAAAGCCATACAATAAAAAAATTCAAGAGTCTTGAATTTTTTAATGCCAAATTGAATTAGATGAACTATTAACATGTTTATTAAGTAGTACATCAAAACTTCTCCGTTAGGTTTTAAGATACCAAGACCTCTTTGGTGTTTATAATTACAACAGACAGTTATCCCTGTGGAAACTGTTTAGCAACAACCAACCTCTAAATCACAGAAAATTCAGAGATCAGAAAGAATTTTGGGTGAATTCTAAGTGTTAAATACAGATTTCCTTTCACCCACATCACAAGTTTGTTGGTCCAGGGCCACGTTGAACAATATTCTGACCCATCTCAACCATGTAAAAGGGAGTGAGCATGCAAAACAATTCTTATCTATTCCATTTCTGATAACACCTTCTACACTTATGCTTAATTCTCACTAAATTCATGTGGTTAATTGTCAGTTAATTTGCTGCAAAAATTATCAGGTCCTTTAAAAAAAAAAGGGACCATTTAAAGGGCAGCGAAGCTACAATAAACAGCATGTTGCTCTTTTCAGTCATATAAAATATACTGGGAAACAATGTTGTTCCCTGAGTCACTACAAGAAAGATGTCTGCTCTCAGAAATTCCACAAAGATGGGAAGAGATCTGCAATTTAACACTAGATCTTTCTCATTACTATTGCCTGGATTTATTTATTTTGTGTGTGTGTGTTCACACAGTATATTTAATTCACCTATTACAGGAGTCTATGTTCCAGGTTTACATAGATACTTGGAGATGTCAATTAATCAAGCACGTATGTTAACCCAGGATGTGTAAATACAGCTGCTAGGTCTGTAACTGACATGTTTAAGATTATTGTATGAGTACAACCTTTATCTGAAGGTGTAAAAAAACTGAATGAGTTTGATGGAGTCATGTGTTGATGAGTAGAACAATATTACACCTTTGGCATACATAGCACTTTATGGAAAAGTATGATCAGTAAACAGAAAGGTTCCTACCTTGGCAAACAAATTTCTCCAGGTGGGAAAATCAATAGAAATGACAGAATAAAGCAAATGCTGTTTTAACCATCCCTAGATTTCAGGGGAGCAATGGCTCAGCAGTTAAAGATGCTAAGCTTGTCAGCTGGAGACCCAAGCTTCACGTAACAGGGTGAGCTCCCATTCCTTGCTCCTACCCACCTAGCAGTTCAAAAGCACACAAATACACACAAGCAGATTAATAGATTATTTTCCTACTTTGGTAACACCATTCTGTGCCCTTTTGGAGTTTAGCCATGCTGGCCAAATGACCACAGAAATTGTCTTCTGACAATGCTGGCTTCCTCAGCCTAGAAACAGAAATGAGCTCCATGCTCTAGAATCGGACATGACTGAGAAGGAAAATGTTATCATTACCTTTTACAGTTTCCTACCATTTACAATCAGAAGGAGGAAGGTAGAAAAGTAGTTTGCAACACAAACACTGAATTTACAATGTAGGATGACAATCATTAGCACTGGCGCCATTGTGGCTGGAATTTGGGATGGATATGCAGAATCCAACCCAGTAAAATGAGCAGGCCATTGTCATATACATGAGAATTTGAAGTGCCTCCTCCCTCACTAAGTCTGTTAAGCCCTAACAGTATCACTATTTACAGAGAATAATCTGCTGGTACAGAGAGGATTAACAGTTCTCTTTTACGGATACACCCCTATCTGTTCAATTTACGCTGATTTAGGAACAATGTGTTCACTAAAGACATGGTGTTCCGCATTGAAGTAGAAAATTAAGGAGATTTCCACTTTGGGCAACGTTGCTTCTGAGTGATGGTTCATTCCCAATACTATTTCAGACATTCAGAGCTGCTTCCAGCCAGTGCTTTGTTCAAGCACCAACCAGACTAAGACCTGATGGCTTTAGCAATACAAACAGACAAAAGATATACAATAGAAGGATTCATGCTTGCAGCTGGGTATGGCCATACCATGTGTTCAATTATGTTAAAAGGGCTTATTCTTTAAATTTCCACAGGATTAACTCCATCTTTGTGATGGGCTTTACAGTGAGTTTGTTGGATACCTCCAACTCCATAATGGACTTGGAGACTAGAAAGTTAATTATAATGGTATGGAGGTAACTCTTTCCCACCTTTGGAGACCTTTCCTGCCATTCCCTCACTGGCAGTTTCCTTTTTTGCCATCTGTGCCCAACAGTGTTGTAGAGTTGCCCTGCTATCCAAATCAGACTTCTACTTCCAAGAAACACCAAGGAGATCCACAGTTAAGATATAGAAATATCTAAACCTGTGTTTACCTCCTTCAAGTATCTTAAATTCAGGTACAAAGATGTTTTCAGAACATGGCTATACCTACCATTTACACGCCATCTTTATGCATCATTTAAAAGAGACAATTACGAAAAACTAAGAGAAAACAAAAAGACTACAAGACATCCCCTCCAGCAACTCACATTCAGATAAGCAAGGATCATCCCAGACAATCAGATCAAAAACAATACTTTAATCAGGGAACCACCAAGAAAACTACATACTCATCAAAACTGAAAAGGCAAGCTGCTACATCTAAATAGGCAGCAAACTCCACTCACATTCGTGCTGATGATATTACTTAGTTGGGCAATGAAACATCTACAAGAAAACAATCAAGGTCAGAGAGAACCTGGTACTCCACAGTTCAACCCTGAGCTATATACAGTTTATTGCCTTCTATTGGATCTTCATCATTTTTAAATCTATTCCCCTCTGATTATCAGGTCTTATCAGTGGCCACAGGATTGGAAAAGGTCAGTTTATATTCCAATTCCAAAGAAAGGCAATGCCAAAGAATGTTCAAACTATCGCACCATTGCACTCATTTCACATGCTAGTAAAGTTATGCTTAAAATCCTACAAGCTAGACTCCAGCAGTATGTGGATCGAGAACTACCAGAAGTACAGGCAGGATTTCGAAGAGGCAGAGGAACTAGAGATCAAATTGCCAACATACGCTGGATCATGGAGAAAGCTAGGGAGTTCCAGAAAAACATCTACTTCTGCTTCATTGACTATGCAAAAGCCTTTGATTGTGTGGATCACAACAAATTGTGGCAAGTTCTTAAAGAGATGGGAATACCAGACCATCTCATTTGTCTCTTGAGAAACCTATATGCGGGTCAAGAAGCAACAGTGAGAACCAAACACAGAACCACTGATTGGTTCAAAATTGGAAAAGGAGTCCGGCAAGGCTGTATACTGTCGCCCTGCCTATTTAACTTATATGCAGAGCACATCATGAGAAAGGCAGGGCTAGATGAATCAAAAGTTGGAATTAAGATTGCCGGGAGAAATATCAACAACCTAAGATATGCAGATGATACCACTCTAATGGCAGAAAGTGAAGGGGAACTAAAGAGCCTCTTGATGCGGGTGAAGAAGGAGAGTGCAAAAGTTGGCTTGAAACTCAACATTAAGAAAACCAAAATCATGGCATCCGGCCCTCTCAATTCCTGGCAAATAGATGGGGAAGAAATGGAGGTAGTGACAGATTTTATTTTTCTGGGCTCCAAGATCACCTCAGATGGGGACTGCAGCCAAGAAATTAAAAGACGCTTGCTCCTGGGGAGGAAAGCTATGGCAAATCTAGACAGCATACTAAAAAGCAGAGACATCACCCTGCCAACAAAAGTGCGTATAGTCCAGGCCATGGTTTTCCCAGTTGCAATGTATGGCTGTGAAAGTTGGACCATAAGAAAGGCTGAGCGCCAAAGAATTGAGGCCTTTGAACTATGGTGCTGGAGAAGACTCCTGCGAGTCCCTTGGACTGCAAGGCGTTCAAACCGGTCAGTCCTAGAAGAGATCAACCCCGACTGCTCTTTAGAAGGCCAGATCCTGAAGTTGAAACTCAAATACTTTGGCCACCTAATGAGAAGGAAGGACTCACTGGAGAAGAGCCTAATGCTGGGAAAGATTGAGGGCAATAGAAGAAGGGGACGACAGAGAATGAGATGGCTGGATGGAGTCACTGAAGCAGTAGGTGTGAATTTAAATGGACTCCAGAAGATGGTAGAGGACAGGAAGACCTGGAGGAACGTTGTCCATGGGGTCGCAATGGGTCGGACACGACTTCGCAATTAACAACAACAAATCAGGTCTTTTCTACTGAGTTGTGATATATTTTAAAATGTAATAAATACATCTATTTATACATGCACATGGATGTAAATTATAGGTTTCCTTTTGCCAGTCAAAACCATTGCATTGTGTTACCATCTCCCCACTTCATACATGCACTCTTTTTGGGGGGAGGAGAGTTTAAGAGAGTTAGAAAAATATCCCCTGAGGCAGAAGGAAATTGGATGGGCTAAATTGGATTCTGGATTACTTTCTGATTTCTGGGAACATCAAGCGAAAGCGAAGACTGTAATTTTGGGTTTCAGTTTGGAAAATGTGTAGCTGGTGTACTAAAACTGATCCTCAGATGGGGAGTAGGCCTAATATTTTCATAGGGCTCTGAAAAAAAAAGGAGGACGGGGAAGGAGAAAACTGCTTGGAATGGACAATTGTAATCTGTGTTTGATATTGTCCTTAAGAATGATTTATTTTTATCCAGAGATTATTATTCCTAATGAAGGCTAATAATAATCTGCATGAAAGTGACAACAATTATCCAGTCACAGGGAATATGAACCTTGTGTCTACTTTTCAGAAGGAATATCCTGACAGATAAGCCACAAATGGATTGGATACTCTGGCTGAGTATAGAATTGGCAGATTGGCAGATGCTAACCATATTTCCCCTCAAGAATCTTAAATTTATTTTAAAAAGATAGGGAGGAAGGGAGAAATGGAGAAGGAGAAGAAGAAGAAAACAAAATCTACAAAACAAATTTCTTCATCTTAACTAGAGATGTTTGCAGGAAAGGGCAAAAAACCCCAACAACCTTAAGATCACAGTCAAAACTGTGCAATCAAAGTTCTTGCTCTTTGTATGTGGGCTATGCATGCAAACCACATTAAAAGGAGCATAACTTTGATTGTCTTTTTTTTTTTTTTGACACACAGATCCACAGACACCCCTGATCTTAACATTAAAAAAAAAGAAACAAAGGAAAACTTTTACAAAAAGGCAATGCAGTGTTGCTGCTGGGCATTTCAATAGGTGAGGAGGATGGGGAGGAAGTGGAGATAAGGCATCTGTGACAATTAACCTGGCCATGATGGTTCCAGCAGCATTGGCGCCAATGATCTGCTCTAGGGAAGGCAGATACAAGAAATTTCATGTACAGCTTTGCAGACTCTGAAATTCTTCCCATACACACACACATACACCATCTGAAGCAGAGATCAATGATAAAAATTTGACAACAGAGAGCAGAACTCTGTAGATATGATCACCTTGCCAAGAAACAAGCCAACAAAAGAGCCATTGCTGAGGTGTAAATTGAGGCTCACCTTGGTTGAGTTATTTATTTATTTATTTATTCATCTCTAGCAGCAGATGCTGATAGCAACTTTTCAAGCCTCTGCTCTGTCCCATTTAGCTTGTTGTGCTGGATTTGAACTCAGGAGTCTACCACACCAAGTCTCCTGTCTCTCCGCTCTTGATTATTGGATTCCTGCTCCTTGATCTATGATTGACTTGTTGATGTCTTAAATTAATGATGAAAAGGACTTTTTTCTCCCCCCCAAAAAACTGCTTGAGCTCATATATCACTGCACTGTAACAGTCAGTCATGTTGGGACTCAACTGGTGCCCAGACAACAATTCTCCTAGGTGGGGGTGGTCAAACATTAAGACCAAAAACAGATTTGAGGATTCTGCACCAATTTCATGCTTAGATGAGGAAGAAATTGGCAAAAGTTATGCAAATCAGCACATATGATACAAAGTTATATAATTCTTGTTAATTCTTATAATCTGTCACCAAAATGTTGGGCACAGAATTTGCTTATGTCTAGATATAGTGGTCATAAATCTGAGTTTTAGATTGCCAGGTTTAATTCTGTATTAAAATCTGTCCAGCAATTGTGCAAGTCGTTTTTATGGTCCAGGTTGAAATGTGAACAATGTAGGCATACATGAATTTGTTTGCTTATGCACAAAGTACCAGGGACTTGGTTTCCAGGCAGACATTGCTTTTTCTACCACAAATGATAAGTATGGGTCGTACCCCCTGCACAAAGTTTATCTCTGACCTAAATGACTTTTGTCCTGCCCTGTCTTGAATTGTACAGGAATGGCAGGAAGGGCAGGAGAATCAGGAAAAGAATGACTTCTGCTAACTGAACCTTCTTGTGGAAACATGCAGGCATATAGCTCTCTTATGGGATGGGATTTTCTCCCTGGAACCCCCGGTTCTTGCCAAGAAGACCTCTGCTCCTTCCCTTCTGTGTAAAAGAAAAGGAAAAAGGAAATCCTTCACTGTGGGGTGGCAGAAAGGGCCCTCAGGGAATGGCTGAATGGGCCTCTGAGTTCTGCTGGCAACCTGTCCTTATGAGACCCCTGTCTTCAGGGAGCGTCATCGAGCTGAAGTGCAATGATCTGAGACACTCCTCTCATTTGGCAAAGAATGTGCACACAGAGAAAAGGGAGAAGGCTATAAAAAGAAAAAAGAGGCTGGATCATAAGTAATTTTGCTCATCTGCTCAGTCTGACTCAGCATCAGCCGTTTCCCTCCACCTCACTGCAAAGGTTCCAATCCAGAGAAAGCGTGATCCCTAAATGTTAGCCCCCCCCCCGCCCATGAGTGAAATCCAAATCTTGTGACTTCCAATTCAGCATTGAAAGAATGTTGAGCGCAGAGCTCAGGTTCCAGAGCCATGATTCTGCAGCTCTGAAAATGAGAAACAGTAATAAAAATGAGTCTTTTAAGAGTTTATGAAGTGCTGATCCTCTGTGCAAAAGCTACTGCAAAGATGCACACACGCACAGACATACACACCCGGCATTTAGAATTGAAGCCTTTACAAATATGAATAACTGACCCATTGACTCAGTTCATACTACATGCTAAACTCAGACAATTCATGTTCTGGCTTAACATTACAGTCTATTTTACACAACATAGTAAGACTATGGCTGGATTCCCACAACTTCCTGAATTCACAAGCTAATCATTAACTCAGTCTAATGTGATGTATGCACTGGCAATCAATACATCACACACACTAAAGTATTAGTATAATAAAGTTGTCTCCTCCTTAATACCATGAATATTATTCACATTGCTGAACTGAAAAAAAGAAAGAAAAAAGTGAGCAAGGAAAAGAAGAAAGAGGAGAAGGAAAAGGGAACATTTATTTTATGCATAATGGATAGAAGTTATTTTTTTCTAGTGAGGAAGAACCTGGGATTAATGGTAGAATGCTTGATTCACAAAAAATAACTGATTATGAAATGGCTCCTTTTCTGGTACTATTCGTTGTATTTGACCCTCTGCCCAGATCAGTCAATCTGGGTCCCATAGCATTCTGAAGACAAGCGAGTGGTTCTGTGGGTAATCCTAACCAAGATTAGGAAAAAGCTTTAACTTCCCAGGTTAAGTATGTTGTGAGAACATACTCAATGTGTTAGAAAGGGAAGGACCCTCCCCAGAAAAACATGTTTTCTCATTGCTATTCTTAACCTGCATAGCATAGAACCCTAGACTTCCAAATATAAAGCTTCCATTAAATTATCTAATGTAGTTAAGGATGTTGGGAATTTTTATTCATCATTATTCTGGAACTATAGATACCCATCTCTATTGAAGAGACTATATGAGAGGGAGTGGTATGTTCACACCAAATAGATGGTTTATACCAGGGGTCCACTACTGGGCCTTGGCCTATTTGCAGTATATGAACAGCAGGGCAGCATGCATGTGCACTCACAGCTTGACTTGTGTGAGTGGTGGGCTGGCGCACACACTTGCGCTTGTGCTCGGAGCTTGCACACTGCAGCTTGCATGGCTAGGGGGAATAGGAACTGGGCTGCATGAGTGGTGGGCCAGTATATGCATAACTCAAATAGTTGAGTTGCATGTGAGTCACGTGAGTTGCTCAAGCTCAACCGGGCGTTCCCCCCTCCCCCTAGCTGGACTGCCAAGCCAGTATAAACCAGTGGTTGTGGACCACTGGTTTATACTGTCTCACTATACTGAACAAGCAACAAATTACTAACATTAAACCTTGCTTTTGGATTGTTCCCAAACAAATCATGCAACATTTGTAGAAAACAAGAAACCAGTGTTCATTCTCAGAAAACTGAACAAGCCAGCATTTCTGGTCATCATTATCATCATTATTATATACTGTAGCAGCAGATGTACTGAAGAAATGAGGAACCCAGGTTTAAAGCAGAACATGCCCTATATAACCCTTACTTTATCTTCACTTAACATTTCATATCAATCTTCATGTTTACAACTACAGGCAACCATTGCAGGTTGATACAATATAAACAGTTGTTGATGCTGATCATTGTCATTCTGAATAAAAACATATCTCCCAAATGCATAAGAATACATTGAAATAACTCACTACCTCTTTTCCTTGCAATTTTAAGAACAAAATGTGGCAATACATATTTAAAAATGAAATAAATATTTTATCAACTTTATAGGCCTTCCACGGGTCATGCTGAAAAATGTATTTAAAATGTTATCCTATTTATGCTAGCATTTAAAGCAGCTGGTACATATACCACTAGCATTTATCAGCTGCTGGTACATATACCACTTTTATGTAATCATAGGCTACTGCTTGAGAGGGCAGAAATATACATAATGGTTCTCTGTAAGACAATGGGTAAATTCAATCAGCTTGTTTGCCCTGGCATGAGGACAGCCAGCCAACCTTTTCCTGATCTCATGTTCCCAAGAGTCCACCTACATCTCACTAGATATATGACTCTGAGCTAGTAGGCATCCCTGGGATAATGGAGCTCTCTTCTGTCCACATTCTGTCTCCAAATTAAATACAAATACTATTGGGAGGGAAGCAGATAATTCCAGGCTCATGATGTTCAGCAGATTTTATTTAGAAAGAAAACCAGCAGGTCATATTCCCTCCAACTTTTTCTTGTGGCCATGAGACCCACTAGGATTTCACTGCCGACCATTTGGGGGGGTAAACCCTGAAAAACGCTGGCGGCTGTAATTTTAAACCAAAGGAGTTCTCTTGAGGAGAATTGAAATAAGAATGTTAACTTGAATTGCCTGTTTTCTCCATAATAATTGGCGTACGGTCACAGTATTGCTTATGTGTCTTGAACTGCACTTGTTTGGTAGTTCCTTTAAGTAAGGATTTTCTAACTGTGCCAATATGCTATCAATGATTTAAATACCTATAGAATTTATGCTGTTAGCAAAGGCTGCAGATTCAAGGATATGTACTGCTGTTGTTCTATCTCCCTCCTTCTGCAATAAAATGCAGGGTCAGCTTCTTAGAATAACAATTAGAGCCTTGGAACTTCCTATACTGTATTTCAAAGCTGCTCTGCTGCCTTTCAAAGAAATGTATCTGTAGTGTCTTCACACTGACTGTGATACCTGTGAATCACTTTCCCTTACCTGGTGCCCTCATCAAATGTAGAGCCATTATATAGGGTTTTCTGCTAGTGTATGGGTATGCTTAAAGTATCTTGGATCAATCACTAGTATACGACCTATGTAACCTTGGGGCTCTTGTTTAATTATTTATACAATTTATTGGCTGCCAGCTGCCTATCTTACCATAGGGTAACTCTGGACAGCTTACAATTACATATACAGTTAAAACATAAAAAGTTAAAATCAGACATTAAAATCTAAGGACACATGGGGAGGGTGGGGGTGGAGTGGGAGGAGGTGGGATCTGTTATTATTCAATCAACCACCCCCATTGTGTTGTTCCCCCACTGGGGCCCCAAGCCAACTGGCAGAGCCACATCTTTAGTCTCTTACAAAAAGATAGGAGGGTTGGGGCCATTCTCACATGGGGGGGACAAGATATAATAATAATAATAATAATAATAATAATAATAATAATAATAATAATAATAATAATAATAATAATGTTGGAAGGGACCTTGGAGGTCATCTAGTCCAACCCCCTGCTCAAGCAGGAAACCCTATACCATTTCAGACGGCTGCCCAGTCTCTTCTTAAAAACTTCCAGTGTTGGAGCATTCACCGCTTCAGGAGGCAGGTTGTTCCACTGGTTAATTGTTCTAACTGTCAGGAAATTTCTCCTTAGTTCTAGGTTGCTTCTCTCCTTGCTTAGTTTCCACCCGTTGCTTCTTGTCCTGTCTTCAGGCACCTTGGAAAATAGCTTGACTGCCTCTTCTTTGTAGCAGCCCCTGAGATATTGGAATACTGCTATCATGTCTCCCCTCGTATTTCTCTTCATTAAACTAGACATACCCAATTCTAGCAACCGTTCCTTATATGTTTTAGCCTTCAGTCCCCTAATTATCTTTGTTGCTCTTCTCTGTACTCTTTCTAGAATCTCAACATCTTTTTTACATCGTGGTGACCAAAACTGGATGCAGTATTCCAAGTGTGGCCTTACCAAGGTATTGTAAAGTGGTATTAATACTTCACATGATCTAGATTCTATCCCTCTGTTAATGCATGTCCCAGAGGACAGGAGCAACAGCAGAGAAGGCCCTCTTCCTGGATCCCACCAGCCAGAATAATTGGGCTGATGGGACCCGCTGCATGCCTCCTCTGCAGGCACAAGTGGGATGGGCCCATTCCAGTGGGTGAGATGGTCGCTCAACTAACTTGGACCCATGCCATGAAGGGCTTTAAAGGTGAGGTATAGGAGAGCAGTGACTCACTATAACTGCTAGCTTTAGAAAATAAAGTATCATTGACTCACTTCCAGTTGTTGGCATTTATTTGGGTGAGTTTTAAACCATCCTTATAAAATGCCGCTCAGAAAGCCCAAACAAGGTTTGAGTAAATGAGTTGAGAATCCTAGCGTAACCCCTTCAGGTGATCAGTGTAGCATCACTGCACTGTCAGCAGGCAATTTCTAATTATAAGGTGCAACATATTGCTTTTACTCTCAACAAGATTGTCCTCCCCTGCTGCAGAATGTCAGTGCCTCCAGCATCCCTTTCTATTGTTGGCAGGCCCACGCAGGATCTCCTCAGTCCTAGCCTTGCTGGCAGTCTTTGCAGCTTTGGGCAATATCATCATCTTCCCTTAAACACAAAAGCAGAAGGAAACAAAAGCTATTTCTCCCCCTGTCCCTATACTGATCACACCTTCCCAGAGGCAAAGCCAGTTCAGTTTAGAATTTTACTTTAAAGTAAGTGAACTGCTTACTTTAGTAAACAAGCAGGACTGCTTGCCCCCAGAAGTTGTGGGTGCTCCATCATTGGAGGTTTTTAAGAAGAGACTGGACAGACATTTGTCCAGAATGGTTGAGAGTCTCCTGCTTGAGTAGGGGGTTGGAATACAAGACCCCCAAGATCCTTTCCAACTCTGTTATTCTGCTAATTGCACAGCCTATACAAGAAACATTTGATTGGGAAGGGTTTGTTTTTGCTGATGTAGGAAGATTGCAGCTTTGGTATCCATTATGTATGCTCCCATTCAAATCTGTGGTTCTGTCTAAACTCCTCCACATCCCCACCTCCTATTGTCCTTAACCAGTTCACTTTTCTTTTTCTTTTTTTAGTTCTTTCATTATTTTTTCTTAATATAAAATAAAAATAAAGACAATGGAAACAAAGTTAAATAACAAACAGGGAAGGGTATTAGAGTGAAGGAAAGGAAAAGAAACAAAAAAAGAGTGACTTCTAAGTTTTTTCAGTGCAGTAAATTGTATAATGGTTATAAACTCAATTTTTCTTTTATAGAAAGACAAAAAGTATTAGCTATTTCTATAACAACAATCTATATAATCATCCAAACCCAAAACCAAAATTTCATTTTTATCTCTTTTGAGCAGAAAGTCCAGAAATGGTTTCCAAGTAGAAAAAAAGATAGTTATGTTCTTTTCTCTAATTAATCTGGTTAACTTTGCCATCTCTGCCTGTTCCATCACTTTTAAAATCCATTCTTCCATTGTGGGAGTTACTGCTTCTTTCCATTTTTGAGCTTATAAAATTATCCCTGCATCACCAAAGTTCAAAATTTTCCCCAATATTTTAAGCAATAGTCCCCAGATCAGTTTTCAAATAACCTGGTTATGGTGAAGTGGAGGGAGATAGCACCTCGGCTATTTAAAAAAAAAAAAAAAAAATCTTGACAGGAGGGTAGGGAGGGGGTAGAAAGCAGTTTAACCAAACGTATCTGAGGATCCCTGCAGTATATCAGGAGATAAACCTGTCTTAGATGCAAGAAGCTGGCAAGTATAATGATAATGATCTTGTCTGATTACCCCCTTCACTTTACTTAGCAAATTAATTTCCCAGCCTAAGTTAATAATTTCTATATGATCACTATATCTACTTCTGTTTTTAATTAATATATAAAACTGCCTTCAATATAGGAATGGTGACCTTAAGTCAAAGCTAGAATACAACTGTCTTCCCCAACCTGGTTCCCTCCAGATATTTTAAGATAGTAACTCCTGGAATTTCCAGGATGGCATTTCCAGCATTTATGGAGGGCATGATTCTGAGGAAGGATAGCTTAGAGTTAGACTCTGAAATGAAACATTTGACTCTGCATGTAACAAAATTAATTGACTTTATATTATTAAACAAAATGGCATTTGTCCTATACTGTAGGTTTGATAACAAAAACCAATTTAAAATATAGCAAAAGATTCTTAAAGTCATTTGGATCAGATGTTTTAATTATTTTGTTTTGCTATTCATGAGTGTCATCAGTTTTCTTGTTTAGGATCCAAACTGTCCACTCAACTTGTGTCCAGTTAATAATTCCAGCACAGTATCATATCATAGGTATCGCCTACATGTTAATAGTTTTGACGGTATTTCCACTCTTCCATTTTGTCTGTAGCAACTTTCTCACTCTTTGGATGTATTCTTTACTAATCACAGTTTTAACCTGCCTATGTTTGATATAATTCAACTGTAAAATGCCCAGATACTTGTAGGCTTCATTTTGATGGTTTGCCCATTGAGTGGAAACAAGATATAGTACTGGATTCTAGAGTCTACATAGTTATTGATGTTCTGAAGAGACTAAAGAAATATTTATCAAATCTTCAGATGATACCAAACTGATGGAATAGCTAATATCTCGGAATACAGGAATAAAACCCAGAATGATCTTCCCATATTGTACCAGGGGTTTCAAATCATTGATTAGTACCCCTCAGGCAAGACGAGTGTCACACATATTGTTAAATGTGGTCAATCTTGGACAGGCAAAATAGCAGTGGAGTTTGGACTCCTTTTGAGCTACAGTCCCCATCCTGCCTTTACAAATGTCAGTCAGCAACAATGACAAAGCCCTGTAACTTAATCTGTGTACTTAATTATGGAAAGCAAACAATATATTTATTTCTTGCCCAATTTTAACTCCAGTTAAATTATTAGTTTTACTCATGGGAGGTCCATGAGTAAAACTAATAAAACTAAAACTAAGTAAAACTTCAGATCTATCACCAGGAGGAAGCAGATTGAAGTTCCCTTGGGGCATAGCCTAAATTAAAAGACCCAACAAAAGCCTAGTAAGCAACTGATGAAGGGCCTCTGCTACACAGCAGTGAGGTCAGTAGCAGAGTTTCACTTTGTGCCCTAGCACATAATTGTTGGGATGGAAAGAGCTGGAGAGCAGAGCTTTCAAGTCTTTTTCACACCCATTTCAGACCCACCAATTTATTGCACTTTTGGAGTAACCATGACCCACCCACCCCAAAGGTCCAGGTTTTGGAACATGGTCTATAGAGGCTATGTTATAATAGCTGCACAGTGTCCCAACAAGACTATCTCTGCTACCTATGTAATTTGTAAAGTAAGGTATAGGTAGTCCTCAACTTACAGCAGTTCATTTAGTGACCATTCGAAGTTACAACATCACTGAAAAAATTGACTAATGACCAGTTTTACACTTACAACAATTGCAGCATCCCCATGGTCACATGATCAAAATTCAGACGCTTGACAACTGACTCATATTTATGATAGCTGCAATGTCCCAGGGTCCAGTGATCACCTTTTGTGACCTTCTGACAAGCAAAGTCAATGGGGAATCCAGATTCACTTAACAACTGTGTTACTAATTTAACAACTGCGATAAGCAAGATTGTAAAATGGGCCAAAATTCACTTAACAACTGTCTCACTTAGCAACATAAACTTTGGGCTCAGTTGTGGAAGTAAATTGAGGACCACATTATGTGCTCCAACATTAAAGACCATTTTGATGCAAAACCTTTTTTTCTGGCCAGCCAGTATGAGAGCTGATACTTTTTTTTCCTAAAAGATTTGATTATTTATTAAATTTATTTATTTAAATAAATGTATTTAAATGTTAAAAAGGTGAAACTATAAAAAACCTATGTGGATCTAAAGATAGGGGGATAATAGGGTTACAAGGAACGTCCCAAAGCAGTTTTTAAGGACATTTTTAGCAAAGTTTGGGAAGAAGATTTCCCCCCCTCAAATTTGGGAAAATTAATAACCCACTAATCAATTGACTATATAGAGAAAACCTACTGTCTGCTTGTGGACTGACTGCTAGTCTTCCTTTAAGCAGCTTGTAGGAAAAGTTATTCTCTCAATAATCTTGTGAGATAAGCTACCTTGAAAGATATAGATGCCAAGCACGGGAAAATTAGGAAGTCCAGGTAGTTCAAATGACTATCAAGGTTTATTGCAAGCTTATGCTCTCTACAAGAATCTGAACTACTAACAGTCAAAGCAAATAAGTGGTAGATAAGAGCTAATAGAATTCAAGGTGGGATGGGCTTAGATCTTTTGAGGGAATGAAGGACTGGAGACTGATGATGTGTTTGACCCCCTCCCTTGGGCTCAGTCTGATCATTTCCTACAAGATGTGCTCAATGACAGCTAGAAAAACTGTAGCCATAAATGAACAAGAATTTACCATTTGGCCTTCATGCTTCAACATTATGTTCTTCCTGCCCTACCTCCACTCCAATTTGTTCCTGTTTGGACCTTTCTGGTTATCCCGTGTCCATTTCTTGTCCGGACAAGTAAGTTAGAAATCAACAAAATCCAAGCCAGCAAGACACTTAATCAAAAACCAATGTGAAATATACCATGGACTTTAGCTATAACATTGCATAAAAATGGTTATACCCACAGTAAAAAGATGCTATCTTATTCTGTATGCCTTGTTCCTTCAGATGATGGAACATGATAATCCAACTACATTTCTATTTGACTGTTTATTTCTATATTCTATTTATATCATATGCTTTTACAGCCCTTGTATTTTCTCTATAAGAGTTTCTAGCTATTTTATTTTCAGAAAATAATAATTATTATTGTTATTTGTAAATAATAATTTGATTTGCACATTCAATGAATCCAACTGTATTAGTTGGCAACCAAATAGGTAAAGAGGGATGATTCAAACGGTACAGCTGTGTAGAATCACTTTATTTTGCCATAGTTTATAGACTTTATGATTCTTCACTGGTTAACCACAGGATTTCATTGCTATGATATATTGATAGTCTAGCGCTTCTCCAAAAATTTTGCTTATAATCTATATAAATCAAGTCATTATTTTGTGTTGAAACAGAAAACAGTCTAGTTGACCTTATGACATTGAAAATTGGGGATATCAACATAATATATAACCAGGGTATACACCATCTCTCTCTCTCTCTCTCTTTTTTTTTTTTTTTTTGTCTTCTGCCCAATCCATCATTGGTGTTTGCTTTAAGAATTCAGTACTAGTAACTCATTTTTCAATTACCTTATTTTTGGAAGAGGGGGATGTTGGCTAGCCAACAACCATGGAAGACTAAGGTTTGTGGTGTTGTAGGGATTGCAACTTCATCCAGGAATTAGGGAGTAAAACCAAAAAATAAAAAGCAGCTGTGCCCAGCTGTCTAGGAACCTGATCTGCCTCCAACCGACAACGGGTGTTATTCTTTGAACTAAGGGGCTTTGGAAGGAGAAAACCAAAGATGACTGCTTAGAAGTGATTAAGAATGCGACAAAGTTTCTTAGCTGGCCAAGAAAAGCATAGCCTCCATCTTCCCCTTTGTTCGCCTCTCTCCCCCAAGTCTTGCAAATAAATAAGTTTTAGTTGGAACAGAAATTTCCTCCTCTCTAAAGTGCCTCACGCTCATCAAAACCAGGCATGTTAGCCACAGAAGATCATTCAGGGCTTCTTGCTTTGTCATGGGTACCATTTACTCTAAAAATGAAAGTTTCCTTTCGGTTAGTTTGCCTGTGAAAATGTAGGTGTGCACTGCAGTTCCTTTGGCCATAAAAAGGTTTCTCACAACCTCACTCTTCCCAATATTTTATGTCTCATCTCACCATCCACTCTTTAAAGTTTATAACTCAAGAATGGAAAAAAGCAACTTTACTGGATTAGACTGAGAGCCAGCCCTTCCTTCCTTCCTTCCTTCCTTCCTTCCTTCCTTCCTTCCTTCCTTCCTTCCTTCCTTCCTTCCTTCCTCCCTCCTTCCCTCCCTCTTTCTTTCTTTCTTTCTTTCTTTCTTTCTTTCTTTCTTTCTTTCTTTCTTTCTTTCTTTCTTTCTTTCTTTCTTTCCATCACCAATACTATATCAGGGAATTTTTTTGCCCAGCCTAGAACATATAGGTGGTGGGGGAGGGGAAACAATGTCCATGGAAGTAAGATTGAGCTTCAAGGAAAGCAAGAGATGAAACCATACTCAGCTTTTGATTAAAATGTCAAGAACTGCCCTTTAGAAAGTGAGCAGGAATAGGCAATAGGGAAACAAAGACAACACAATTTATTTAAAACAATCACAGATAATGGGTTTACTTCCTCTGCATTTAATATTTTTTTCTCATTTATCATCTTATTCAGTGGCAGCTTTGGGATGGCACACATGTCAGGGAACTACTGTATCTCTTGAGGGGTTATGAGAGCTAAACCAATGCAATATGTTGTATTGTCAGACAGAGTAGCAACTTCATGGGGATGCGTCTGGAGAAGACCATCCAGTTCTTCAGAATGTACTAAAGAACAACTGACTCTCCGCTTTCTCTCAGCTTCTTATTCTTCACTGTCTAGATTTCAAATCTCTTTTGCTTTCTTCCATCTTCTATAATACCCTAAGGCTTGGCAGCTACATGCATGAAGGCCAAGATTGTATTTCTCTCCAAACTGCAAGAAACCTTCTCATTCAAAATATTCAGAAACTCTAAAGTGTAAGGTAAGTTGAAAACAAAAGTTTTGCTTTTGGGTCTAATGGACCAACAGCTGGAAAAAAATATATGGGACTTTGGTTTTGTATATGACAACTGCTGTGAGATTATTATGTGCTCAAAATTGGAAAGACACAATGCTATCCACAACAGAGGAATGGTTGGTGAAGAGATTGCTAAAGAAAAGACAACATCTACATTTATTGCTGACTGAAAACCCCTGATAGACTTTTTACATGAAACAGAATTGTTTTTTTCTAATCATCAAAACCACTTATGACTTGTGGTTTTGGTGATTAGAAAAAAATTAGAAATTAGAAAAAATAGATTTTTGTAACCGTAGAGTAAGAGATAACTTTGTAATTATACTTCTGTTTGCCGCAAAAGAAATGGTAAAGTTCTTTTTCTCTTTCTCTTTCTCTCTTTTTTTTGTTTTCTTTATCCTGTATCAGTTTCCGTTAGTTTTTATCCTCTCTTTAAAACTTTTAATACAATGTATGTAAAAATATTCAGAAGCACTAATTAGCATGTCCTACTCAAGGTAGCTATCTACATGCCCATTTCTCTCTTCAGTTATTGTTATGGAAGAGCATAATGTTCTTTGCCTTCTGCAAGTAAAAACAGCCTACGGTAATTCCAACTGGATGCCATGCCTCATTTTATTTCAACAACAGATTGTTTGACATGAAAGGCATAGTGTAGATATACTATAGCCACCTATCAGAGTTTTTTAAAATCCCAAGGATAGATGTGCCCAAAGGAGAGAAAATTCAAAAACTGTTGCAGCCAAATGACTTACAGCAGGGCCTTAATACAGAGCTACAAAGTGCATAGGCAATAATTTGGACTTCATCACAACCAAGAACAAACTGCTGAGAAAAAGCAGCTGCTACCAGCATGCCTGTCCACCAAGTAGGAGATCATTCATTCATTCATTCATTCATTCATTTACGAAGGAATCCCTGAGGTCAAATCTTATTCCTTCTGGTTTTGAGGCACTTAAAACAGCCCACAAACTTCAGCTGGAGCAGAATGTAGTGCCATTGGCCACTGGGCCTAATTCAAAGAGCTCATCTTGATGTCTTTAATCGTTTTAATAAAGGCAGGCCTTAATTGTGTCAACCTTCTTGCATGTTAAGATCAGGAACAAAGGACTTTTTCTGTTGTGCACCTTTGTGGCGTAACAATTTGGTTAAACATAAAAGGAACCTTTTCCATAATGGTTCGATGATAGCTTGCTATGTATGGTTGATCAGTCTTTTCCAAAGTAGCCTCTAAAAATAAAGTAACATGCTAATGAATGAATGAATGAATGAATGAATGACTGTTAAGAAAGTCCAAAAGGCTCGCTCATTCCTTCCTTCCTTCCTTCCTTCCTTCCTTCCTTCCTTCCTTCCTTCCATTCAAAACTTCCCTTAAATGGGCTTTGTTGCTCAGAAATTGGGATTGGTGAGAGGAAGACAATATTTATACATGATTATTTTATTAATGTTTTATTATTAATTATCCCAATAATAGCATGTTACTTTATTTTTGAGGCTGCATTGGAAAAGTTAAAGTTAGGTAATAGCAAATGGACAATAAATGTCATTCTCCTCCACCTGTTTGTTGGAAATAACACCACAATACTACTATGGTATATCAGAACCTCTTGTGTAGTATATGCCAATGGAACTTCCAGATGACCAGTCTTCCTGTCCCCAAACCTTTATGATTCTGTCTGAAGCTGGCTTCATATTGTTCCAGCTTTTTTTGACCTTTTGAAATCTTTCTAGAAATAGAGCTGACAAGACAGCCTGGTATATTTACCTGTGAAGAACCCATCAATTCATCACAGTTGCTCATTTTTGTCCAATAGCCAAGCACAACGTTCTGCCAGCTAGTCATTGCTCAGCTGTCATCTACATACTGATTGCACTGCCTTACCTCTGCCCAGGTTCTTATCATCACAGTCTTTTCCTCTCTTCAAACAAACTATAGAAAACTAAATAAACATACATACCACTCCCTCGTGTTTTCATCTGTCCCCTTCAAAGCCACTGATACAAGGATACCAAGATTATTTGGGCTGAAGTTCATCCTATCAAGTGAGCATTCAGCTACAACGGGGATTAGGAAAATGGCAGAAGATGAGCTGGTACTCTCCTATATTAAGAGCACAAATTCTGCTTCTCAGCAAGAAGGTGAAATCCAAATGTTTGGGTACTGGCATTGTCTATTATTAAGATTGTGCTTAAAAAGGAGAACACACAGGAAAGGATGCCAGTCACCAGATGTGGCATCATCTTATTGGCGGAGTTTATTGTGAACCTTTATCCAGATCTATGCCTCTCACTGAAGTCTCCCAGGAAATGAAGTTGCATCTGCCTAGCAACTGCCCATTTAATTGCACCTCCTTCTCACTCAGGGACTTGCTCATTTCACATTGGAAGATTGGCTCAGGCAAAAAAGTCCATCTTGAAATCTGTCAGGGAATAACAATTGCTGATGGATCTATAGAGCATTTAGTTCCTTGCCCGCTCCCCCCCCCCAAGCTAATAGTTTATTGCAGCAGTGAATTCCATTAGCTGATTGCATATTGTTTAAACAAGTCATTTCTCCTGCTTAATATTGTTTTTGTATAAAATAATTAGCAAGAGCCAATCAGGGAAGTTCCTTCCATTGCTTCAGGCCCAGAAGAATGAAGAAAAATGTGGGGACCAAAGAGACTAATTTGCCATCTTTATGATTTGTCAGTGGTAAATACTATGCTAAAGTTGGACAACTAAGGCAGGACAAGAAGCAATGGATGGTAACTAATCAAGGAGAGAAGAAACCTAGAACTAAGAAGACATTTCCTGACAGTTAGAACAATTAAATAGTGGAACAACTTGCCTCCAGAAGTTAGGTGCTCGAACACTGGAGATTTTTAAGAAGATATTTGGACAACCGTTTGTCTGAAATGGTATAGGATTTCCTGCCTGAGCAGGGGGTTGGACTAGAAGACCTCCAAGGTCCCTTCCAACTTTATTATTATTATTATTATTGTTGTTGTTGTTGTTGTTATTGATATAGCCAAGAAAACTACTAAATATGATATAATATAAAACAATAAATGCATTTAATAATGTTCCTTTTCAGTTATACTGTGGGGTACCAGTTAAGGCAAATACAAATTAGATCCTGGAATCATTAAAGAGATTGTTATTAAACCATTTAACTTTTGAATACAAAAATTTGATAGCTCGGAAGAGTAGATCTCTGGTCCCGGTGAGCAACCCAAATTTGATCTCTCACAAAGATATGTGCTTTCATATTTTTATGCAGTATATCATTTTTAAAAACGCTCACAAAAACATATTACAATATCATCTTATAAAATGTAAACATAAATAAAGCAACCCTAAAATTAAAGGAATAACAAAAACAAATTACAGCTGTGATTTAAGACTGAACAGAAATAGAAAATGCACCCCATAACTAGAACTTAGAAATGAAAGCAACCACAGAGGGTTTTTGGGAAGTTCTTAATAGGTTCATAGGCTAATCATAAAATAGGGCTTGGCAATTGTTATGTCCCGAGCCTTTGCAAACGGCTCGGGCGTTTGCAGGCAGTCCCGGGCAGGTGCAAAGCTGCCCGGGACCAGACAGGCTGTCGCCAGCGCCGTGCGCATGCGCGGGTGCTGGCGCGGGAAAAGTAACCCATTTACCCGGGAGTTGCCTATATAAGAGGCTGCGAGGCGTTTGGGCGAGGCTGAAGCCATCTTCCTGTAAGCTGAACGCTGAATAAAAGAAACTGAGAACTCCAGCTGCTTCTCGTGTCTGTTTCCCGCCAAGGACGCAACACTGGCGACGAAGGTGGGATGCCTTGCACTACCTGGAAAGGAAGAAGTGTAAGCTTACCCAAGGAGTCCTGAGCGGCGGAAAGGAACGGCGTCGACTCGGCAGCTGCCCGCCAATCCGGTGCGCATTCGGGGGTAGGCTGGCTGATAGACCCGTCTCCTGAAGATCCGAAGATGGCGAAAATCGGAAGGCTTTCGGAATTCGACGTCTCACATCCAGAGCGGTGGGAGTCCTACGTATCCAGAATGGAGAACTACTTCAAGGCAAACCAAGTGAGGGAAGATAGCTTGAAGGCCGCCACCCTGCTTTGCGTTTGCGGCCAAGACGCCTTCGAAATCGCAGAAAACCTTGCAGCACCTGTTCCAGTAGAGTCTGTAAGCTACGCAGACCTGAAGAAGCTGATGAAAGAGCACTTCCACCCCAAGGTGTCCGTTATCTCATGGCGCCACACCTTCGAGCAGAGGGATCAACGGTCCGGTGAAACAGCCAAGGAATACATCGCCGCGCTACGGAAGGCCGCCAAGCCCTGCGAGTTCAAGGACCTCGAGGAACGACTGAGGGACCGATTCGTGTGCGGGCTAAGGCATCGAGAGCTACAACAGAGACTTTTTGCCAAGGAAGAATTATCCTTCCAAGACGCCTTAAGGGAAGTCACCGCAGAAGAAGCAGCAGGCGGCGCCATCAAAAACATGCGGCCGATCAGAAACAGTGCAGAGGGTGCGTCCGTGCACCAGGAAGACGTCCGACGAAACTCCGAGGAGGATCCGGACGAGGAAGTCGACCGTCTACACCCCGCGAAGGAAGAGAACCAGAAGGGAAGCTCTTCGGCTCCGCTCAAGTGCATCGGCTGTGGAGGTCGCCACAGAAGAACCGACTGCAAGTTCCGCTCCGCTACCTGCCGGGCATGCGGCAAACAAGGGCACATTGCAGCTGTGTGTCTGAGCCGACGAAAGGCACAACCCCAAGAAGAACGCCTGAAAGGTACCAGATTCCCCAGCCAGAATAGGGTAGGGTTTTGCGCTTCGCGAAGAAGCATCTGCAGAACAGGCACACACAAGCCCATGAAGAAAAAGCTGTCACTCAACGTGAAGCTACAAGGGGTTCCATTATCTATGGAACTAGACACAGGGTCTGCCCTGTCCATCATTTCATTGCATACATTTAGGAAGATTTGTTCCAGAAGTGGGTCTAAGGCCAAGTTAAGGCCTTCTGATATTGTATTAACAGATTTTCAGAACTCAAGAGTGTGTGTTAAGGGGGAGGCCACCCTTAACGTGCAATACAAGAGTTTTGAAGGTCCACTAGACTTATTAGTAGTAGGGGGTGAACGAACGAGTCTCATAGGACTCGATTGGTTTGAGGCCCTGGGGATACACGTCACAGGACTCAACAGCTTACAAACACTCGACCTACAGGAAGTCTGCAAAGAATTTGCAGATGTTTTCAGCCCCCAGCTGGGCACATTCAAAGGACCACCTGTGTCCTTAAAGCTAGACCCACTGTCACTCCCATTAGGATTAAAGCAAGAAGGGTCCCTTTTGCTTTAAAAAGTAAGATTGACACTGAACTAGACAAACTAATCCAACAGGGAATCCTAGAACCTGTTGATTCCAGCCCGTGGGAGACCCCCATTGTTACGCCTCTAAAGGCAAATGGGGACATTCGCATTTGTGCTGATTACAAATGCACACTCAATAAGGCATTGCAGCAACATGCCTATCCTGTTCCTGTGGTCAGTCACATCCTGGCCTCTCTCAAGGGGGGGCGTGTTTTTGCAAAGCTTGACCTAGCTCAAGCATATCAACAGCTGCCTGTTGATGATGATGCTGCCATAGCTCAGACCATTGTGACCCACAGGGGAGCCTTTAAGGTAAAAAGGCTACAGTTTGGAGTGAATGTCGCTCCTGGGATTTTCCAAAGCGTAATGGAAAACACACTACGAGGTATACCAGGGGTCTGCCCCTACTTTGACGATGTCTTGATTGCAGGAGACTCCACACACATTCTAGCTGAAAGACTTAGGGCTGTCCTGTTAAGATTCAGGGAATCAGGCCTCAAGCTCAGAAAAGACAAATGCAAGATCGGGGTGCCTTCTACTGAATTTCTGGGATTCAAAATTGATGCTGCTGGGATTCATCCTGCTGAATCCAAACTAACTGCTATTTTAGAAGCACCCAGGCCAAAGTCTAAGGCCAAACTTCAGGCCTTCCTAGGCCTCCTGAATTTCTACAATTCTTTTCTTCCACATAAAGCTAGTGTAGCTGAGCCTCTTCACAGGCTACTAGACAAACAAGCTGTGTGGCTGTGGTCACAAGCACATGAGGCTTGCTTTAAAGAAGTCAAGGCCTTGCTCACTTCTAACAGTGTTCTTGCACATTTCAACGAGTCTCTTCCTGTGTGCATCGCTTGTGATGCATCCCCCTACGGGGTTGGAGCTGTCCTGAGTCACCTCAGGTCTGATGGAACTCAGGTTCCTATTGCATACTACTCCAGAACACTGTCTTCTGCCGAGCGCAACTACGCTCAGATAGACAGGGAGGCTCTGGCTGTTGTTGCTGGAATTAAAAAATTCCACGATTTTCTATATGGCAGGCATTTCACGGTCTTCACTGACCATAAGCCTCTGCTGGGACTGTTTACCACACGTAAGCAGACTCCCCACATCATTTCCCCTAGAATGCTTAGGTGGTCTATTTTCTTGTCTGCATATGATTTTTCATTACTCCACAAGCCTGGGAAAGAAATGGGCCATGCTGATGGCCTCAGTAGGTTGCCTCTGCCAGTAGTAGAAGCTGACCCCGCGCCAGCTGTCAACATTCTATCAATCCAAGCCTTGCCCGAGCTCCCTCTTAGTGCCAGGGATGTTACCGCTGAAACAGGTACAGATCACACACTTTCACGTGTCCGCTCCTGGGTCCTGTCCGGGTGGCCTGAGCACTGCCCTAGTCCTGAGTTTCAGAGTTTCTGGTCCAAAAGAAACGAACTGTCCCTTTCTCAGGGTTGTCTGCTTTGGGGAAACAGAGTTGTCATTCCCACCTCAATGAGGACTAGGGTCTTAGAATCCCTCCACGAGGGTCATCCTGGCATTGTCCGTATGAAGGCTCTTGCACGAAGCCACTTGTGGTGGCCTGGTTTAGATAAAGATATTGAGGCTAAGGTGCACGCATGCCACCTGTGCCAACGATCTCGCCCAGAGATGCCCCAAGCTCCTGTGCATAGATGGGAGGAAACACAGTCCCCATGGTCTAGGGTGCACATTGACTACGCTGGGCCCTTTCAGGGCCAGTTCTTCTTGGTCCTTGTTGACAGCCATTCAAAATGGCTTGAGGTTGTGCCTGTCTCATCCACCACCACTGCAAAGACTATTCAGGTACTGAGGGGGATTTTTGCTGCACACGGGCTGCCAGATGTCATTGTGTCCGACAACGGCCCTCAATTCACCTCCTCCGAATTCCAAGCTTTCTTACAGGCAAACCTGATTCGTCATGCCACGTCTGCGCCTTTTCACCCGTCCACCAACGGTATGGCTGAACGCATGGTGCGCATCGCAAAGGACGCCTTGAAGAGACTCACCTACGGGGACTGGCATCACAGGTTGGCTGACTTTCTCCTTTCTTATCGCACCACACCGTCCACTTCTACAGGGAGAAGTCCAGCTGAACTTCGTTGGGGGCGCCAACTTACTACTAGACTTGACCGGTTGCATCCGGACAGACTGCCTTCATCTACCTCACATCCTAGGGCACCTAGACAACTACTTGTGGGTGCCCCGGTTTGGGCTCGCAATTACGGGCCTGGTCATACATGGGTCCCCGCTTCTGTGTCCAGGATCACAGGTCCTCTCTCCTACGAGGTTGCCCTGGACAACGGTCGTGTCCTACGTCGGCACATCGACCAACTTCGCTCTAGGCGAGACTTTTCTGCTGAGACTCCTGGGTCTTTTCCAGGGGGGGAGGGGGACCCTTTGGAGCAAAGGGAAGGGCAAGAGCTACTGCCCATCTCCACTGAGGGAGCCACAAACGGCTCGTCCCAAGATTCCGCAATTGCTCCGAAAAGGAAGTCATGGAGCTTACCCACACAACAGGCACTCACGCCTACTCCAGCCAGGGAGTCACCCCGGGGGCATACTCACTTTCCACACACGTCACACAGCACTCCAGTCACGGAGGATACCCGGGGGCATCCCAACAAATCATTCCCCGCAAGAGAGCTGGCACACAATTCCCAAGGTTGGCCTGACCTTACCCCAAATCCTACAGGGGGTCAAACATACACAGAGCTAGTCGAGGAACCAAGTCCCGACTACAACAACCCTAGCACAAATCAGGGAACACCTGAGTTTTGGGAAAGTACAGAAACCCACACGAGCCCGAACACAGAATGGGGTTCAGGGAATGGACAGCCTCCTGACAGGTCTTGGACTGACCTAGGAGGTTCTACAGAGACGCCCAGCAGCGGCTATCACTTCAAGGGGCCCGAGGGTCTACAGCTAGGCAGGTCAACCAGGTCACAAAGCAACAGAAGCCCTGGCCTGACGAGCCCGGTGGGCAAGCGAGCAGGCCAGGCATTGGGGCACAGTCCTTGGAAGACACCAGGGCACAATAGAGAGAAAAGGCTCACGCCTCCCTCCAGTCAGGGGACTTATGCCAGTAATCCAGAGCTAAGAAGGTCACAGAGAGCAAAGAAATCTCCCAAGTACCTAGAAGACTACATAACATTGCTGGCAAAGCAAAAGCCAGTAAACAGTGGGAACATTGGGGAGCAAAATGTTATATAAAATAAATGTTGTATGTTGGTAGTAGTTTTAGCCCGGGGGAAAGGGGTGTTATGTCCCGAGCCTTTGCAAATGGCTCGGGCGTTTGCAGGCAGTCCCGGGCAGGTGCAAAGCTGCCCGGGACCAGACAGGCTGTCGCCAGCGCCGTGCGCATGCGCGGGTGCTGGCGCGGGAAAAGTAACCCTTTTACCCGGGAGTTGCCTATATAAGAGGCTGCGAGGCGTTTGGGCGAGGCTGAAGCCATCTTCCTGTAAGCTGAACGCTGAATAAAAGAAACTGAGAACTCCAGCTGCTTCTCGTGTCTGCTTTCCCGCCAAGGACGCAACAGCAATCTAGGTGGTTGCCTAAAGCAATATTTTTTTCAAACTTGACAACTTTAATTTGAATTAATTAATTAATTAAAGGAATTGGGTATATCTAGTTTAATGAAAAGAAGGACTAGGGGTGACAAAATAGCAGTGTTCCCATGTTTAAGGGATTGCCACAAAGAAGAGGGGGTCAACCTATTCTCCAAAGTACCTCAAGGTAGGACAAGAAACAATGGATGGAAACTAACCAAGGAGAGAAGCAACCTAGAACTAAGGAGAAATTTCCTGACAGTTAGAACAATTAAATAGAGGAACGGTTTGCCTTCAGAAGTTGTAAGAGCTTCATTACTGGAGGTTTTCAAGAAGAGATTGGACAGCCATTTTTCCAAAATATTATAGGGTCTCCTGCCTGATCAGGGGGTTGGACTACAAGACCTCCAAGGTCCCTTCCAACTCTTTAATTCTGTTAACTTTAAGAGGTGTAGAATTCATGGTGGCTGGGGATTTCTGGGTGTTGAAATCCACACATCTTAAAATTTCCAAGTTTGAGAAACACAGGCCTAAAACTAGATGGGGGGGTGGTGATCTGCAGGACCCATGATCTGTTATCTTTTCAGATGATCTTTCCTAGCAGCTTCATGTAGTTATTAAATATAAGAAGGGCCAAGCTAAAATAACTTTAGGATACATTCTACTAAAGAGTTGCCCCCAGCATCACCTTCTGAGATATGGACTGACAGAAAGACTGAAACCACTTTAAAAGAGTGTCAAAGAGGTATAAGTGATGCAATTCCAATGAAAATCTTTTCCAGTCATTTGGGTTCCTCCAATTTCTGAAGCCCCTTTCTTCGAGCAAATGCTCAAGAAATTATTCAACTGCTGGATTTCTCAGAATGGATGCTGGCCTAATAGTCTCAGCTACGAAATATGTACTTTCGTAGCATGTCTTGCGACAGTTGACCATTTCAGTTTACGAGATAAAAAGTTGTTGTCACATATCAACAATCCCCAAATACAAAGAAACCGGGCAGCTGTCTTTTAGATGCCCATTGGCCACCCTCAACTTAGCTGCTTCCATTTTCACAGAAGACAACACCAGCCACTAAGACATATTGATTTTCATGGTTGGAAGCCCACCCTGATGCAGCTATTAACATCTACCAATGTTTGCCCAAGCAGAAAACCAGCATGGCTGCAGGCTACTTGTCTGTGCTGAATCCTCTATAGCTGGAATCTGCCTGGTTGGGTGCCTTTTAACTCATAACCCCTGTCCTCCACTAATTCCTCATTAATACCAGATGCTCTATTTTGTTTTCTCTGCATTGTGAGATTTTCAGTGCCACTTTGAGAGCAAGCATCTCATTGCAAAGAACATTAATGAAGGGTGACAGTTGGAGACTGGAACCAGTGGAAAATAAACATGGTGGTGCTGCTTGGGGGGAAAAAGGGAAATGTTAAAAATGTGAGGCCAGTGGATTCTCAAACTTCATACAGCATGACGCCATCAGCTGATCGCACTCCAGCATCAGCTACAAAATATCTCTCTTTTGCATTAAGAAGACATGGAGAAAACTACAAACAGGTTGTTGTGCCAAAAGCATTGAAGAATGCCAAGCTGCTGTTTGAAGAAGGGGGAGCAGCTTCTAGAAAGGACCAGGAATTCAGGGATGCACTTGATGTCAGTGGGAATTCATTCATCTGGCTGTAAAAGACATTTAAGAGAATAGAAAAAAGCTCTGATCAATGAATTAACCTGCATTGCACCCTTAATTATAAGATAACAGAAACCATAAGAAAATTAAGGTGAATATCAGCCCAGTTTACCATGTTGGGTAATGCAGGTGCCTGACCTAGTTACACGTGTTGAGGGAACTCAGATGCTGTGTTTCTTGTTCGAAACTAATCAAGGATTCTGCCATGAGGAATGCAAACATTTTTGTCATAAGGGGTCTCACAAGGTAGCAGATATATGGGAAATACTGGGTTCTTCACAAAAGTAGCTACTGCCTTGCTTGTATCTTCCACTCTCTCCCACCCCTAAAATCCCCAGGACATTCTCTATTTGGTTTCCCCCCCCCTTTTTTTTCTGGAAAAGTAAGCATATTTCAAAATGCAGTTCATCATATTAATTTTTTCAGAATGCCAGTGGGGCTTAAGAGCTAAGAGAAGAGAGATTCCTGGAATTAAATAAAACTCTGTAGATGGGGGCTTTGCTTTGAAGCATGCCAACTTTCAAATTTTTCAGGAATAAAACAGTTAAAAGGCAGGGGATAATCCTTACTGGAGAGTCCATGGGGATGTTTGTTCCCACAAGCATCTATGAACTCACCAATGTCTGAAAAGCACAGCCTCTCTGGGCTCTGGAAAGGGAACTGAGAGGGAGCAGGACTTGGCAGGAACATTCCTGCTGTTTAGTCTCTCCCCAGTTATTGGAATTAAGGGGTACACTATCTTGGGACATATAGATTAATCGTTGATAGTAAGGCTATGCATATTTCAAAAGTCATGCAAAATAACATCGTTTTTGGACTTCATGTGAAGCACAGAACCTCTTGGCTAGTCGTTAAATCATCCTGTCTCAGTTCAGGCTGAAAAAAAAAAGCTGCTGCTGATTTAAGAGTTACATTAACTCTTTAACCTTAACTGTTCATAACTATAATTTCAAAATCTCCCTCTGTCCTCTTCCATCTTCTTGAAGTTATACTTAACATGGCTTTGATAAACTATCTATCTCAGTAGTTTTTAACCCTGGGGAGTTGAAAATGTGGCTGGGGAAATTATGTGAGTTGAAGTACACACATTTTCAACTCCCCAGGGTTAAAAACCAAGGTTAGAAATCAAGGTTGAAGAACAGTGAGCTGGTTTGTATTTCTGCTCATGATTGTCCTATCCATAAATTAAGATCTGGTTCTTAAGTCCTTGTTTGCTACTGAGACCTGATCAAGGCAGTGATGGGTTTCAAATACCTGAACAACTGGTTCTCTGCATGGACGCCACTTCCAGAAGTCCGTTCTAGGCCAGGGAGGCCTCCCAGGCCTAGAATGGACTTCCAGAAGTGGCATCCATGCATTTCTAGCGGTCCATTCTGGGCCTTGCGAAAAAGGGCTAGGGCATCAGCCGATTCACTGAAGTCAACAAAAAAATTAGCTACCAGTTCTACCGAATCGGTGCGAACCGGCTGAATCCCACCCCTGGATCAAGGGCGGAAGGGAGAGATTCCAGTATCTGCACCCAAGGGAGGCAGAGAATCTGTTAAAAAAGTGAAGATGGTTTCCATGATTGAACTGCCATTGTTGCTTCAATCAGAAATGTTTCGCTATCTTCTTCACATTTTATTTATTTTTTATTTTAAAAAAATAACCCGAAGAAGTACAACCAAAAAATATAATAGTGCTAATAGATTCAGAAAAGCATATAAAATATAGCCACACTATTCTGATCGATCACTGTGTGTAACCTGCTTTAACCTATGCCAGTGAAACATGGACACAAACCTCACAATCGATACAAAAGATACCAGTGGCGCAAGGAGTATGCTCGGCATTACAAGACAAGATAGAAAGACCTGGATATGGATTAGAGAACAAATGAAAGCATACGATATCATCAAAGAGTAAAAGAATTGCAATGGAAACGGGCTGGTCACATAGCAAGAGGAACTGATGGCAGGTAGACCAAGGCAGCCATAGAATAGATCCCACTTGATAAAAAGTGTCTACGAAAGAGATCTAAAAGAAGATGGATCAACGACATCAGCAAGTATCACGGGTCCATTTGGCAAAAGAAAGCTCAGGACCGTATTGGTTGGAAACATGCGGAAGAGGCCTTCATTCTGCAGTGGATAGACAATGGCTAAAATAATGGGGATATACAGAATAATGACTAAATCAGTGACATTTGTAGAAACTAAAAATTTATCCATAAAGAATTAATATAGCAGTAGCTCAACCTTTACATATTATTAAATCTAGTCATTTAGATCAGGGCTTTTCCACCAGTGGTACGGGTACTACCTGTGGTACATTGATACTTGGCAGATGGTACGCGACCATCCTAGAAAAGTGGTAGCGGGGGAGGGGAATGAGCTGAACCGGTGGCAGTACCACACAAGCCTGAGCGAGATGGCTGGAGCTGCAAGGCTGTCAGGGCTCAACAAAAGTGCCAGGATCAGCGCCAGGATCCAGCTGGAGCTTGGCGCTGATCCTGGTGCTTCTGCTGAACCCTGAAGAAGCACCAATCAGCTGAAATGTTGCAGCATCTCCAGGGTCTTGTGATTTACATTCAGATGCCTGGCAACTGATTCATATTTATGATGGTCACAGTGTCCCAGGGTCATGTGAAGTGACCAAAACCTGCTGCAATCACCCAGCAGATGGGGGGAATAAAAACCAAACATCCCCCATCCCACCCCCGCTGCCAATCCTCAACAGAAATGCTCACAACAATGGAAACCTCAGACAGCAGGAAGAGCGCCGCCGGGTGGGTAGGCAAGTGTCTTCCTCGGCTGTAGCTTGGGGGGCACTTTTTTCAGTGCCATTGTAACTTTGGACAGTCACTAAGCGAACTGTTGTAAGTCGAGGACTACCTGTACTTTATCACTTTTTTCCTTTTTTTTTTTTTTGGTCATCAGGTTTTTGACACCTTGCTAGGCGACTGGTGGTACTCGGATATTGCCATATCTTAAATGTGGTACAATGGGTGAAAAGATTGAAAAGCCCTGATTTAGACCATCTATTGCTCCATCTTCTCAGGTTTGCTACAATATGATACTTTAATGCAATGATTATATACTTAAGATTTTTTAGTATTCTATTATTTTGCTGCCTTAGAATGTTGAATATAGATTAAAGGAAATAAGGGGGATATTCTATCAATATTTACAGATTTGGATAATATTACAATCATTATAATTAATCAAAACTAAATGTAACATTGGAAATGAAATGAACAAAAAAAATGACTATTTTCACATTTTAACACACACACACACACACACACACACACACACACCGTGGATGCCCATGGAAGTGTTTAGGAGTTTTAAGGCATTCAAGTGGTCCTTTAAATTGCAAGGTTTAAAGCACCCGGTTCCCACCTACCAAAAATGAAAACAGTATCTCCCCTGTTTGTTTCCAGCCATTGGGCCTTGGGGAGCCATAAAGAGGATACTGGTCAGTTGCCTGTAACACATGGTCTATATTTTGGGGGTCCTCGTCCTAAAACCTTGCTTATTTTTTTGTGATCTTCTCCTGTATTCTTTGTTAGGGGGGCAACAATAGCTTCTCATTTTTAATATACTGTATAGATTATACAGTTCAGGAAACTGAGATTTAATTAGTGTGAATTTTAATTGAGAGAAGCAGCATATGAAACAAAGGTAAGCAACCTTTCACCTCAGATGCATAGATGCCTTCTGAATCCTCCTTCTGTGACCTCTCTGGAACTCACTCTGGCCATATCACTGAGTCTGGGCTGTGCAAATGTCAAAAATTAAAAATGAAGGGTTTTTTGCCCCATAAGAATTTTGCCTTGTAGTATAAGCCCTAATATCCTTATATACCATATTTATTTAACAAGTTTACATAGCTGCCCAATTCACACATTGTGACTCTGGGTGGCCTACAACATTAAAAATCCATAGTTAAAACCCACAACTTAAAACCAGCCCCCCATCCCCTGAAAATCCTCCCTCTCCTATATGACATAATTTTTATGAAATTCTGCATCCTCACCCAGCCAGAGGATGTTAAATGTATCCTCTTTGCCAGAATGCTGTAAAACAGTACTTTTCAACTCAACAACTTTAGTATGTGTGGACTTCAACTCCCAGAATTCCCCAGTCAGTATTCTGGCTAGAGAATTCTGAAAGTTGAAGCCACACATTTTAAAACCTTGATGCAGCTCTGGAACAGGCTGCATGAAGGATTCTGAACTCAGGTCCATTTGCGTAACTTATGAAATGGGTTGTTTGCTACATGTGAGGGGATGAGAGTCAGGGATAGCCTTCTAAACCAGTGGTTCTCAACCTGTGGGTCGGGACCCCATTTGGGGTCGAACGACCATTTCACGGGGGTCGCCAAACAACGCAGTCCGCCATTTCCCCCCCCCCCCTTTTTTTCTTACCTGTGCTACTCCCTTTTATTCTATTGGCTTTTGAAAGCCAATAGAATAGACTCTCTTGAATAGAGTCTAATTCTATTGGCTTTCAAAAGCCAATAGGAATTGTCCAGGCTGTCTCTGCCCTGCTGAGCCCGCCAAAAGTCCCATTCTGCAAACGGTGCTGCACCAGTTGAGTAGTCCTCGACTTACGACCGGTTGGGGGTCGCGGCATTAAAAAGATTGAGAACCATTGTTCTAAACCATCAATATAATGGTCACAATGATGTGATTGAATCTTTGCCTGTTTTTTATATGTATTACACTGTCATAGCTTTTTGGACCACACATGAAGACAACACTGGGGAGAGATAAAAATGAGTGTGATCACATCAAGATGTATGTGAATCCATTATAAAATGTATTTTTCCTAAGCCCATTCATATATTGATTTCTACCACCCTCTTGCATTTTATTCCATTTTGAAACTACATGCACATAATGAAAATTAGTGGAAAAGGAGATGATCTGAGAGTGTCAAATGGTTTGATGGAGGGACTCCATGTTGTCTCAGGTCACAAACTTGCATCCATGGGTGATATTTGCCCAACATGTTAGATAAGGTGAAATGAGGTGAAAGTTTGGGGGGGGGGGTGTTAATGTGTTGGGAGGCCTGGAGGCAGCTGTTCCCCTCTGGGCCCCCTATCCTGAGGCCAGAACACTAATGCTCAGATTCCAGATGGTGGATCAGCACATTAATTCACAGGGAAAATGAACATCTATTGCCAGCTTTCTGTCTTTCTAATACAAACATCATCCTTTGCAAGATTGAAGGCACTAATCTAAAGCTTGGTGAGATTCTTGAGATTGAAGGAAGATGATTTCTGTGAACTGTGCAATGGTCACTCAGCTGCCAAAAAAGATCAGATGGTGTTTTTTTTTTAAATTTAGACTCCAGGGAAATGATGCCCAGACAAGGGCCTCTTTGTTTTCTTATTATCTCTCACAAAACAAAAAGTGCCATAGAAACTTCCTAGAATAAGAACAACTTCAAGGTGATATTTAAATTACACATCAGAAATACGTAATGTTTAAAAACAATGAATTAGTTTTACACTGTCCCCAAATGGCCAGAAACTTTCTTCTGCCTCTTCTCTTGGCCTAGCAAAAATCCAGTAGCAAGGTTATTCTATATTCCTTTCTAGTAAGGTGACCAACCTCCTCCTTTTGGGAGGACAGTCCTCCTTTTGTGAGTTCTGTCCTCCCTCGAAAATGTCCTCCTAAATGTCCTCTTTTTCTATATTTGAAGACTTATCTGCAGGGCTTTTTTTTTTTCCTCATAGAATGCTCAGAAGGCGTTCCGGGACCTTTTCCTGATGTTTTTTTTTCCAACTTTTGCCTGAGCTGTGCTACTCCCCCATTGGCTTTCGAAAGCCAATAGGAATTGCTGCTGAGCGCGCCAAAACACCCGGGCGGCAAACTTTGCACGTGCAAGTTGCAGGAACTTTGCACCCCTCACTGCTATCTAACTACACCATCTCCAGATAGCAGATAGCTGGAGGAGACTGGAGTGGTAAATTTCTCTTGATCTTCCCTGTTCAGTTCTACACAGTGATGCACAGGGTAGGCGGTGCTGCTGGGGGGCACTGCAGGGCCAGAGCTGGCTCAGCTGGTGCTTTGCAAGCCGCGGGACCGGCTCTCCATGGCAGGGCAGCGGTGCTGGCGGGGCAGCTATGGGTGGGGACGTGGCGGGCAGTTGACCTTCCATGGGCTGCACCAGCTGGTGGTCTACGCAGTGCTGACCTGCGCTGCCACCACCTCACCCTGCGCACCTACATGGCCGTCCTGGAGCGCCTGGCTCACAACACCTGCCTCCGCCACCCACCCCCGCGCAATCCAGCCATGTAGATTTTTGGATGTGAGAAATCGAGATTGAATGTTGATACTCTAGCTGCAGCACTTGCCGTAAAATTCAATATGAAGGATATTTCTTGTTCAGATATTTCCAATATATTATTAGAAGATGATACATTGACAAAAAATATTCATTCAATGAAAAAGTACTCATTTAAATAATTAATAGTCATGTAAGCATAATTACAATATAAAATGTTATTGTTACAAATGGTTTTTATTATGCATTTATCATATTATAGTGTATTCTGTATTATTGTTGCAATAAATACAATGTTTCTTTTATTTACGATATTTTTTTCTTCAATTTATTCGTGTCCTCCTTTTTGTTGTAAAAAAGTTGGTCACCTTATTTCTAGGAAACTCTATAAAACCCAGTTAATTTACTTATGACTGGACATTGACAAGCCCTGACATCAAGGATCAATAATTTTTACACATTGTACCTTAAGCCATCTTTTGCTTAAACACAGTTTAATAAACTAGAATTAGCTAAGTTCCCCTACTTTCTAAGCCATAAACAAATATTTACCATGGAACCTATAATTTATAAGCCATGAATTATTATTACTGGTAAACTGCCCAGAGTTGGGCAGCTTGTACATTTAATATATTATTATTATTATGGTTAGTTGCACAGTCAGCCAGATGTTTACAGTGGGTTTGCCATTTTTGTCCACCTATCAAATCCTTCCCTAGCACTGGGATAGGCAAATGTTGTTTTCAATAATATTAAAATATAGTTGCAGGATATAAGCTGTTCCAAGTACAGGTGCCTTTAGCAATTGACTGATTTTGTCAGTGCTGAGGGTGTTCAAGATGTTTTGGGATTTCACCCAAGGTATCTATTATTATTAGCATTGTTTTTGTTTTCTTTTGCTACAGTTGTTCTATTTGCAGGTCTTTATAATTTGTGATTTTTCTCTATTTCTTTCTCTTCTGTTCTGCAGTCTGCTGGTATTGCAATGTTCACTATCCAGATACTTGTCTATCCCAAAGCCAGTTCACTATGGTTTAATGATGCATGTTGATAAGATCTGGTTGATGTTCCCTGATTATGTTGCATTACTTATGATCTATAGAAGTAGAAAAATGTATTTGTTTGTTTGTTCCCAAGGGCTCCAGGGAATTTGGTAACACAGTGATATTATCAAAGGCAAAGCAGTTTCTTTTTTTGACTGGGTTGAGGTCATCTTAAAAGGCAAGAATAATTTGGTCTTTTATTTTGAGCAAAGAACTACACTGCTGTATTTCTGCTGTCAAATTTCAGCAGTGTTACTTGGGTGTGATTGGAACACAAATGAAATGGAAATCTGGAACAACATCCAACAGATGGCCCATGGTTTTCTTATTTCTACCCTAGGTGATCTATAGCATCACACTGGTAAACCTCATGGGAAAAGAGTGAATCTGCAGCTTGAACTGTTTCTACATTATTTATACATCACTAGCTGGTAGCAATAGCATGATGAAATATTTATGATACAGGTCATCCTCATTTAACAACCAGTCACCTAGCGACTATTCAAAGTTATAATGGACCCTTTAAAAAGGTACTTTACAACCCAAATTTAAAGTCACAATATCCCTTCTGGTGCTTATGTGGCCACATTTTGGGCCTTTGGCAACTGGCCCACATTTATGACTGATTCCAGCATCGCAGGTTGTAAAATCAGATCAGTCACATGGGTGCCTTGACTTATGACCGTCATGACCTATGACAGCAATTCCAAGCTCCATTCTGGTTGTAAGTCAAGGACTACCTGTACTGATAAAAATTAAAGTAAAAATGGGAACAACTAGGAGGGGTTTGAGATCTCATGAAGGGGAAATTCTAGATATACATTTCATAATCCATATTGTAGAGCACCTGGTTTTTAAATAACTGCTCAGTTTTCTCAGAGAGGTTGTCACAGCTCCAGATGGGAAAGATAGAGGTTTTTATAGCAAACCTGGGCATTTGGAAAGACAACCAAAATGAATGCTTTTTGGCTATGTGTCTTATATCTTTGTAATTTGCAGCATTAAATTCAGGATAGAAGGATAATTGCTAAAAGCTCATGAGCTAGAACACAACTTACATGCTGTAAACTTTCTGATGTTCTCTCTTTCACATAATTTCTTGCTTCACATGTTCCAGAACTCCACTGTGGAAAATTGTCACTCAAACCAAGTTCTTGATTTTAGAGTTGAACTAATAAAACTCCCATCCTCTCTGCCACCTAAACTAGTCCATTTCCAGATTGACTGATCTAGTGTAGTCCAACAGGTTGGTCATGGAACTCCATAGAGCTGTATGTATTATTTCTTACATGAGAGTGCTACATGATACGATCTATGAAGTTCACACTTCCATAAAGTGAGAAATAAAATAACGGAGTTGAGGTATATCTACCTGAATTATAGGAGAGATCTCAAAGTTTCCCACATCTGCAGGCAAAGTAATGCAGCATCCTTATGAGTGGCTTTGCTCCCGTTTCTCTCTATTGATTGACCTCTCTATGTTTCTGATGAGTCTGTTTTGTACTGAATCAGACATTTGTGCATCCAGTAGAAGTTAGTCTGATCTTTCTGGAGGCTCTGAGGGAAACAGGCTTGCCTCTAACCTGCTTCAAGGTATAATTCTGAAGTGAAGATACTTGGTATTTACCCTGGGACCTTTGGCACCCCAGAGCAGGTTCTCAGTGGAAGAATCATTGAAACATTGCCTCTTACACTCTGCCTCTTTCCTTTTATGCCCTGTTTCCCCCCAGATGCATCTACAAAGGCAAAGCAGCTTCTTCATTTGAACATTCAGACCTGTCAGGTCAAATCTGTCATCCTTCCTTTTTCCCCCTCACCCTCTGTGTGCAGATGGGAGGGCCTGCGCCCTCCGCCAGAGCTGATGGTGTCATGGAAAATGTTGCAGCCGGCCAAAAGGAGCATTTGTGCTGACAGAATCAGACATTTTCTCCTATTTTTTGCAATGGCTCTTGGCCAGACCTATCCCAGAGTCATTCTGAGCCCTTGGCAGCAGAGGATCATGGCAAGCCATTTCTTTGCATCCCTATACACATACACTCATTCTCTCTCTCTCTCTCTCTCTCTCTCTCTCTCTCTCTCTCTCTCTCTCTCTCTCTCTCTCTCTCTCCCACACACACACACACACACACGCACACACACACGCACACACACACACATACACAAGCACATACAACCTCCGGTAAGAGGAGAATGCTGCCCCACTGCTACCCTCATTCCACCTCATTCCTCCCCTCCTCAGCAGCTTGCTTTTGTCAACCAGAGGCAGATGCAAAAGAGGGAAAAAAACCCACAAAGAGAAAAAGAAACGGTCAGAGAGGAATTCTGCATCCTTATGCCTGAATCTGGCCAGCTGCAGAGAAATCAAAACTTCTGTGGACGTCTTTGATCAAAAATCCGATACTGCTTGTTGCAGAAAACACTCTGCATGTGCATTAAGGAGACAATTTGTATTTTTTTTTAATTAGAAGAGGTGACTGCATCTCATTGCTTATATATTATATGCCACTCGATACGCAAATCCTCTGGGAAGCTTGCACCCTACCTAAACTAATCCAGTTCTAATTACAACAAACAACCTCATTTAAGAATATTCAAAGGGGTGTTTCTGCTCTTCACCAGACAGGTGGTTTATCCCTTGTGTTATAGGCTATTATTTATTGGGGGGGCAAAACACAATGGGATTTGCACAAAACCTGAACCAGAAAGTAAAGTTTACAGTTCACAATGACTAAGTTACTACAGCCTAAACCATAGTATGAGTCCATCTATTAGAGACAGAATGCCAAAATATTTCTTTCTATTTCCTGCAAACATAACAATAGTGGTTCCAAGGCAGTCCCCTTGAGTCAATGCAAAAGGAAAAAAATAAAAGCAGCAGGGGACCTATGTCAATTCAGACAGATGGTGGACGGGGGAGGGGGCTACTCTCATTTCTAACCCATTTTTGTTCATTTTCTCTCTCCATCCCCCACCTTGCAGCCTCTGGTGGGGACTGAAAGCCATTTCAGCCAGAAATTTCTCTGTCTCAGGAACGATAAGCATAAATTAACCCCATGGAGAGTGATGAGTGGGAAAAGTTAGTTGAAATCTATGCAGACTTTAAGTGTAATATTAAATTGATCGGATCAGGTTGACTAATACAGATGACTTCTGAAATCTGGTTACTGACAAGTGCAAAGTATAGAGGGGTATTTTTCACACTTGACAGTTTTAAGATGTATGGATTTCAACTCATTCTGGCTGGGGAATTCTGGGAGCTGAAGTCCACACATCTTAAGTTTGAAAAACACTGGTGCAAGTGCAGAAAAGCCTTTAGCACTGTTTTATGATCTTGGTAAGGTAAAAGTATGCTATGACTACAGAGGAAAATGGTGTTTACTTCAGTTTGAAAGATTGTACTCACTCTTGGGGGGGGGGAACGTTCTCAACCTGGTGAACTAGATCTTGCTGGAGATCCAGTTGGTTTTCGGCATCAAGTAGGTTGGTTCGCCATCAATAGTCTAGACAAAGGTACTCAAATTATAATGATCCATATTCTGGATTACTGCTTTTCCTTTTGAATTATTTAATATATTAAATAAGCATTGGCTAAATTGCCACAAAAGTGTGTGTGTGGAGATGGGGACTCAATATTAATTTCTTGAGTTTATATGTTTCCTTTTCATTTGAATATGTAAGGAAACTAACAAATGATGTAAAGGCAGAGTGGAAAATTTAAAACATGAAAAAACCTCCTATTTCCAGCTTAGAGACTGAATCAGCTTCTTTTTTAAAAAAGCCAGGTCCAGGGTAAATACTTTCTCTTTCCTTCAATTGGGAGCCCACCCTAACATTAAACTAGTCTGTTCAAACCTGATGCCTTCTAGAAGTGTTGGGTTATCACCTCTTGTCCATATTGTGAATGGTCACAATGTGGCTGTTGGCCATGCTGATTGTGGGGTGGTATAAATCATCCAATATATTTGAGCAGGGAAGGCTGGCAGCTATATCTGTTGCTATCCATATCGCTGCTGAAACATTTTTACCCACATAAATGAGATCCTGAATGCTCTCAATTCTTGACTTGCTTTTGATCTCAGTTCAAGATAAGGGAATGGATGAATTGTTGTTAACTGGTTCTTTGTTTGGATGACAAGCGGTTTGAGAGATCTATTCGTGGTTCATTCTATACTACAAATAATAATTATCCAAATACAGTGCGAGACTTATCCATCAGGTAAGCATGCCAAGGGCATTGACCCATTGATTTCAAAACAGTTCCTTAAACTGGTTTGTAGGAAAGTGAGCTGCTTGGTTGCATAATGAAATTTGGCTTGAGTTTAAACCAGTTCAATAGGCTGTCTTTTGAAGCCTTTTTTAACGCCTACCTTGTTTTCCATTGATATCCTTCTGCTGCCTGAAATACATAATATGTATTGAACTTCAATGTGTACAATTCCCAGTATGGCTGAAACCCAATACCTCTGAGAATATGAAGAGCCCTGGTGGTTCAGTGGTGAGAATGCAGTATTGCAGGCTAACTCTGCCCAGATTCTGGAGTTCCATTCTGTTGGGCTCAAGGGTGACTCAGCTTTCCATCCTTCCAAGGTCTGGAAATGAATACCCAGATAATTGGGGACAACATGCTGACATTGTAAACTGCTCAGGGAGTGCTGTAAAGCATTATGGAGCTGTATATAAGTCTAAATGCTATGGCTATCAAAAACTAAATGAATAAATGTCTGAATCAGTCCATTTTCTTGCACAGTATGCCCTCATTTAAAGGCTGTATTTTAAGTAAACTGCATTAATTTGGGCATTTTATATGTTGAATATTTTCTCATGTCCATTGACATATTCTTCTATAGCTCCTTTAAGCTAACTGTTTTCTATCTTATCTCTTCTTTATTTCATTTTTTAAATTACAGGAATCAGCCAAGTGCTCTTATTACATTGTGGTGATTTTTTAAAATGCTTAAACACAATTATGGAAAACGTATAACTTTGTTTTTAAACATATAACTCTGTTCTTATAGTAACATTAGTCACATATTATAAGAAAGGGAATGAGAAAGTACATATAACATTTTTTTAAAAAAAAAATTATTTTAAGTACAACTTGGACTCTGATGTCCAGAACTGATGGAAGATAAGAATCTATCCTGAATCATTAGGAACTGAAAGAGGAATTCAACCACTAGTATAGTGCCTGTTTTTATGGAAGGATAAGGAAAACTGATTCCTGAATTCTAGATTTTGCTGCAGGGATGTTAGAAGTTGAGTATTTCTCTTAGCATCTTCTTAGCAGTAACAACTCTACATTCTCAGATGGAGGGAAGCTCTTCCTATCTTTTGTTCCTCTTCATATCTTTATTGGTTTGGAACCGATCAACTATCTGGACATTTTTAATCAGATTTCTATGAACTGAGCAATCAGGAGGCTGCCATAGATTCATAGTATCTGAACAAAAACAGTGACAACTAAAATGTTCATGGAGCATTAAGAAAGCACGGGTGACAGGCAAAGATAGCCTTTCTTCCCTCTACAATTAATCAAAGGCAGGAATGGGTGATCTCCCTCTCTCTATAATCTGTGCTAGAAATAAAACCCACAAAGCAGCATAATGAGTCTGGAGCACCATCCTGCTTGTAATCCCCACCAGATGAAATAGAAACACTTCCCATTCTGAAAGTACTTTATCATCTCTCTAAGCAGTAGCCATTGATAACCTCTTTTTCCAGGAATTGCCTGTCATTATTAGGTCCACATGAACTATAGTACTTATTTTAAAAAAGCTCAAGCATGAAACCACCCTCTGCATTCTAAGAAAAAAAGTAACTTCTGCACAAACATCAAACATTGGAAAACAATCCTACAGAAAAAGGCATGGCTTTCCTGATTCAAAAGAAACTTTCATCCATCTTTTGCAACTATTTGTGAACCATCTCCTCATCTTCAGAAAACTCATGGGTGGTTCTCATCTTTCCACTTTCCTTATGCTAGCTCTCAAATATTTACTCCCATTATGTCTACTCACAAATGCTTGTAAAATATGATACTATATCTGGTAAAGAATCATAGAATCATAGGGCTGGAAGTGACCTTGATGGTCTTCTAGTCCAACCCCCTGCCCAAGGCAGGAATCCTTATTCCATCCTAGACAAATATTTATCCAATCTTCTATTTAAAAACCTCCAGCAATGGAACACCCCCAACTCTCAAAGTTAAGCTACTCCGTTGACTAATCATTCTCATTGGCAGGAAATTCCTCCCTATTTTTTTTTAAGCAACCTGCTCTTCCACACTTACCAAAATCCTTCGTAGGCCAACTAGATACAGTTAATCTTTTTTAAGACTACAATTGAGACTGGCAACTTCATTGCTAAGTGAAGCTGTCACTAAGTGAAAGTGCAGCTGAGCTTATCTTATTTCAGCTTTCCTTTGCTTTACAGACTTAGCAATGGTTGTAAATGCAAGAACTGGTCACAAAGTCACTTCTTCCCTGTTGTAACTGTGAAATAGTCACTGTATGAGGCAGTTGCTAAATAAGAACTCCCTGTATCTCTTTTCCTTACACATTTTATTTCCCCAGCTGCCTTTCCTTCTTTCATACAAGCCACTACCAAATTCATTCATTTTGTAAACATATAAAGACAGATTCCTCATATACCCATAAGGAGAAAGTTGGCAACAAGGGACACTTCAGTGCCCAAGCATTGCATGCTGGTATCTGGTACCTTCTTAATTTTTTAGAAATAAAAATGGGCCAAACCTCACAAGATAGTGAAATCTTGCGAGTTCCCTGCACTCATACTAGAGCAGAACAGAACAGAATAACAGAGTTGGAAGGGACCTTGGAGGTCTTCTAGTCCAACCCTCTGCTCAGGCAGGAAACCCTATACCATTTCAGACAAATGGTTGTCCAATCTCTTCTTAAAAACCTCCAGTGTTGGAGCATTCACAAATTCTGGAGGCAAGTCATTCCACTGATTAATTGTTCTAACTGTCAGGAAGTTTCTCCTTAGTTCTAGGTTGCTTCTCTCCTTGTTTAGTCTCCATCCATTGCTTCTTGTCTACCCTCAGGTGCTTTGGAGAATAGCTTGACCCCCTCTTCTTTGTGGCAACCCCTGAGATATTGGAACACATTACCATGACACCCCTCATCCTTCTTTTCATTAAACTAGACATGATATTTTATTGTGTCCCACAGCATTACACAAAATCATGTGGTATCATCTGCTACCTGAAAGGACTGCAGACCTCTAATTTGAGGAATTCAGTACTTCCACAGCAGTTTTGAAAGTAACAGAGATGAGATAAATGGCATCGCCGGACAATGCCTAACTCCCCAGATTTTACTCCCGCTATTTCAATCCAGGGGCGGAGGGGACGGACGCATTAAGAATTCAGTGGCCACAAGGCCTACTTTACGCCTTTTCCCCACTTCCGCTCATACCAGCGGCCATCTGCAAGTTGATCCACGAGCAGGTGGAGGTGATTTTCGTGGCACCATACTGGCCACAGAGACCGTGGTTCTCCGACCTGATGAACCTGTCTCAATCGCCCCCGTGGAAAATTCCCCCTCACCGAGTGTCCCTACACCAGGGAACCATCTGTCATCTGGATTGACCGTCTGGCGCTTGAGCACCGCATAATGGCGCAGGAATAATTCTCCCCTCGCGCCATTACCATTATTATTATTATTATTATTATTATTATTATTATTATTATTATTATTAGATGTTGTTGTTGTTGTTGTTATTACACTCTCCTTGGATGATAATCCCTGTACCAAGAGTGGGTTCAGTTCTTAATTCATTAATTTGATCACGTGCCACTCCTCCAGAAGCTCAAAATACCACACATGGTACTCTCTTCTATTTTCCCCCACACTGAAGAACAAGTTGTGATGTAGTTTGGACAGAGAAAGAGCAACTAACCCAAAATTACTTAGTGAACCTCCATGACCTGACTAAGGGGCTCACCAGTCCTAATCCAACACCTAATTACATATAGTCCTCAACTTAAAATCATTTGTTTAGCCAACATTCCAAGTTACAACGGCAATAAAAATAAATGTGATTTAAAACTGCTCTTTGCACTTACAACCACCAGAGCATCCCCTTGGTCCACGGATCAGATTTCAGGTGCTTGGCAATGGCATGGTTGAGTGTCCCTGGATCACATGATCACCATTTCTGACTATCGCTGCCAGCCAGCTTCTGATAAGCAGAGTCAATGGGGGAAACTGGATTTGTTTAATGAGTGTATGATTTACTTAACAACTGCAGTGCTTAATAAATGTGGCAAACAAAGTGGACATGAACCACCTAGCTTAGCAATGATAATTTTGATTCCAATTATGGTTGTAAGTTGAGGGTTACCTGTATTATAATATCCTGACTTTCTAGTGTGCCTGAAAAGAGCCATGGACATAAACAAGAACAACAGGGCTGGGCACATTTGCTTTATCTCCAACTGTTACATGAGCATCAATTACATTGCTAACAGCTCCAACTTTTCCATATCGAGAGAAGAAATCTGCCAGCAGCTTCTAGTCTATTCATGAGAGCGTGAATAGAACCTTTTTACATAATTGAAAATCCAGACAAATGACTCTAGCCATTATCATTAGCAGTGTTTTTATGTTTTTATAGCTATATTTTCGAAGTTATCATTTTGTTATTTATCAGGCATGCGATGCAAAAATGACAGGAGATCAATTGTTGAAATACTATGAAATGGAACAAGTCAATTTAATCAAGTAATGAGACTACCTTCATTTGAGAAAAAAGGGGGGGCTAAATGCCAAAATATTTTTGGATCCCATTGCTCCCTCTAGCAATCCTTTTGGTTCTAAAACAACTAAGCTGGTGTTTCAAGAAAAATGATGAGAAGTCAAGAGTTACTGTTTACCCCTCCAGTTTCTGATAGAGATACACTGTTCCTGAACATGGAGGTTTCATTTATATCAGGGGTGTCAAACTCACAACATCACGTAAAGTGTCGCGACGTATCGCAACTTTTTTTCCATTGCCGGCAATGTGGTGGATGCGGTTTTGGCATGACACATCCAGCAGTTTGACACCCCCGATTTATATATTAAAATCCTGGCTAACAGCCATTGAAATATGTACCTCTATTTCTCTACCTAGGCCATTTAAGCCAGCCTATGTTCCTGCCTCTTATTGTTACTTTGAGTGAAGGATTAAAACAATTCATTTCAGCTTTCATTCATATGAAATGCACCAAATGTATTGCACCAAAAATAACTGGAGACCGGGGGGGGGGGGTTTCAAAAAGGTGAAGATGGTTCTACCAGTATACAATCAAAGCCCACCTCTTCATTACATGCATCATGATGCATATTCAAAAGTGGTGGGATTTCAGTTGCATAGTTAAGGCTGCCATCTTGACTTTTTTTTAACCTTACCCAACCCAACACCCCTGGGAATTGGACTTACATTCCAGTTCAGCTGGAAGGCCTTAACAGGCTGCATGAATGTTTCTCTCCATTTACAGCCATCTATTTTTGAAATAACCTTCAGCTTTAACTTTAGTTTTAGCTTTTCTTCAGCAGAAAATTTTGAAGGAGATAGAGTCGAGGGGCAAAGAACAGCCATTGCCAGCTAATCTGATGTTTGATTTTTTTTTTCCAACCTGTCTCAATGTAGTTTAAGAGGGTTCAAAAAACTGAGGCAGGTACAGTAAAGGTGCTGATACAATAAAGATGCTTTGCCTTCATTCCAAATAAATCATAACCGATAGGGTTCATCACATGCTAGTTTGCAAATCACACTGAATTTAGATGACAGACTATGTCAAAAGGCAAAGAAACCATGTTACAGCTGTGTGAGCCCTGCCTTAGATAACATGAGCCTATCTAACTCAGTATTGTTAGCACTGGCTTACAGGCGCTCTCTGGACTCCCAGCACAAATCTTTCCAGTCAATCAGCACATGCCAGAAACTACATCGATATCTTACATGGAAAAACTGCTCTATCCACATCCTTGGACTAGAAGGTGTGAAAATATGGAAGAAGGAATAAAAGAACTGTCTTGGATCCTTGCTCTTTTCTGGATCTTGCATGGAATGGAAGTGCTCTATCCTCCTATACCACCAGCACATTAGCAGACAAAATAAGATGGGCATGAATCTTCCAACACGGAACAGATTTTCCAGTCTATTGCTCTCAGGACTACAACTCCCATAGCGTACAGCTCAATGAGAATGGTGAGAGATGTCACTAGAATGCATGAAATGCATGAAATGTGTGTGATAATCCTAATGCATTGGAGCAGATGCTAATGCCAAGGTCATTCTCAGTGAAGAGAATCTAGGCTTAAATCTGGATACCTTTTGTCTCCTTCTCTTTTTCTCTGGGTTTCATTTTACATTCTCAGAAGCAGAAACAACATATTTAAGGCTCCATGCTGTTGACTTGTTCTGTCATCTGACAGAGCAAAAGGATAATAAACACCATAAGCAGGAGCACATGTGTGCTAGCAAGGTGATCCTGGAGCAAGATTCCATGTTTTTCTGCTGGGAATACACAAGCGAGCATGACATTCCCCACTCATACACCAAAATTCTCCAACCAGTTTTTCCCTTAAAAAAGGAAAATTTTAATGCTCATAATGCAATATTCTGCTTCTTTTTCTTTTTAGATGAAAATATAAGTAGTTTCCCATATCGTGCTAAGTCATGATTAACTTAAACATGGCTTATCAAACTGGCCATAATTGATGGGTTTATAGAAACTGCTAAGCAATAAACACATCCACCATGGCTACATTTGTACAAGCCACTAAGCTAAAAAATAGCACATGCACATTTGGCTTCCCGCTGTACTTGGTGTCGTGCACCAGTTGCTTCCGTTCCTGTACCAGGAAACTCTACACATGTCACTCATACTTTGGTCTCCTCCTGAGTCAGTTATGGCAATGTGCTGTAATGGTCCTGTCCTTGACAAACATTGGACGTATCACTTGATCCAGAATGCAGCAGTGCAGGCTAATACAGGTGTGTCTTGTTATGTCCATGTTACAAACCTTTCCTCCATGAACTGCACTGGTTCACCACTTGCCTTCAGGTGCAATTCAAGGTGCTGGTTATTATTTATAAATCCCTACATTGTACAGACCAGAGTATTTGAAAAGCCATATTCTACCCTTCCTACTGAGTAGGTAGAGTATGTTCCAGGTCCCATCCAAGTGTCTGGATTGTCATCTACACAAAGTGGGTTTTTCTGTGACTGCACCTGCCCTCTGAAGATCATCTTGCCCAAGTTTCAACGGGGCCTGACTCTACTCACCTTTCAGAAAGCCTTGAAGAACTGGCTGTTTTCCCAGGCAGTAAGGCCAGCAGAGTAATTGCGGTCTCATTACGGATCAATAGTATATCCAGAAATCATTTTGTGTTGCTGGGCTTGGAAATTATATATATTGTATTTTTTATTCTTGTCAGCCACCCAGAGTTGCACTTGTGAGAAGGGCAGCTATATAAATCAAGATAAATACACAAAGCCGTCCTATCATGGCAACAATATTTGAAAATAGGTGGATATCATTTACATAGAGAGAAGCCCAGTGAAACTAAATGGACAGAAATATTTCTAAATAAACATGAATAAGATGACCCTGATAGTATTTTTAGGAGTGTCTACTTGAAGTCAAGGTGGTTTACATGTGGATACAACTGTCCTTCATTCTACTTGACCATGAAAAAATACATGACATATGGAGACTTAAGGTGATTTTCTATCCAACATCTATATCCTGCTTAGGTTTTCATTGGGTTTTTAAAATTATTTTGGGAATCAAAAAAAGTCTCAGTGGTTTTGTTTCACAGGCCTAAGTACATACCAAAAGCAAAACCATAGAACTACCCAAACTATTAAATGTTTAGGGTAGTTTTGCTGGATCATTTAAATCCAAGCTGTCACTCATGTTAAATAAATGCCGCATTAATCAAAGGGCAGCTAAGTTCTTGCTCTAACTACTGTATTTGCATGGATTTAGCAGATTCTTTTAATTGGTTTAAAAAAGGAGCTGAAACCATGTAAAGAGCACTGATTTAAGCCCCCTTGTACAACCGCTTGGTTGTATCACTTTACAAAAGAACTAGAGCTCTATGTAAGCTAATTAAAAAAAGAAGCTGAATGGCTAGATGCTTTATCTAAGCTAATTAAATGAAGAAGCTGAACTGCTGCACAGGTTTAATTGGCACGCAAACAAACTAAATTGTCTTGCAAAGTGTTCTGCCTTGATCTAACCAGCATCTCATTTTTACAAAACAGTTGGTCTTAGCAGCCAAAAACACTACCCAAGAAGCACTTATGTTAAACATAAAGGACAAAATATCAAATTCTGCAACAGGAAAAGACAGGAGATAGTTTTCTAATCCAATTTCTTCTCTCAACCTTGATTTTGCTCCAGTTAGGTTCAAACATGAGTCAGAACACAAAACAGTCAGATGAAACCACTGAGGGATTTCATAATCTTGATTATCTTGAGCATTGTGGATAATAGCGAAAAGGGACTGCTTATATGTTCCCAAAGCAAGGTTAAAGAAAACATTTCCCAGTCAGCAAAAGTTGCTCATTCACAGAACCAGTGGAAGGACTACTGCATTTTAAAAGAGAAACATAGCAGAGCACTGCTGTGTTTATATAGCAAAAGAAAAGAAGAGGGAGAGCGGGCATGAAAGAGAAACATTTGTCTACTCAGATCTTATCAAAAGCGGTTTCTTTTTAAGAATTTATGAGTTGCCTCAACAGAGTTTCAAATTTCCTGCAGAAACACATTCAATTATACAATCTGAAGTCACACTTATACTATTATCTGTGAAATTCTGCCCCTGGAATTTCTTACCTTTAGAACTTAGTTGTTCTTTTGGTACTCTGCCACTTTATTCTTGAGTTCACACAACACATCACAGTTCTCATGTTTGTGGTTTAGCATGTAGGAACTTAGCCATTCGCAGTTTGCAAACAGTGGTTTATGGTTTAAAATGACATGTTAATCCAGGCTACAGAGGCTGATTCAATTACAGATAGTCCTTTTTTGGGACCAGCAATCCAGACATTAGCAAAGAGATTGCTAAGTGAAACAATGACTGTGCTTATGATTTTACTGTACAGGTAGTCCTCAACTTACGACCACAATTGAGCCCAAAATTTCTGTTGTTAAGTGAGACATTTGTTAAGTGAGTTTTGCCCCATTTTATAACTTTTTTTACCACAGTTATTAAATGAATCTCTGCAGTTGATAAGTTAGTAACCTGGTTGTTAAATGAACCTGGCTTCTCCATTGACTTTGCTTGTGAAAAGGTCGCAAAAGGGGATCACATGACCTTGGGACACAGCAACGATCGTAAATATGAACCAGCTGCCAATCTGAATTTTGATCACATGCTCATCGGGATGCTGCAAAGGCCATAACTGTGAAAAACAGTCATAAGACACATTTTCCAGTGCTGTTATAACTTTGAATGGTCACTAAACAAAGTGTTGTAAGTCAAGGACCACCTGTACTTCAGCTCTTCTTTGCTTTACAGACCTGTAAAGATTGTATATGTGGGGTTTGGTTGCAAATTTATTTATTTTTAATCACTGTTGTAACTGCAAATGGTCATTAAATAAGGTAAAAGCTAAATGTTATATGTTATTTGGACTAATCATGTTCTATGAAACAGCATTTCTCTGGAGAAGCTGAACTTTCAGATGGTCTTAACTGACCCTGCTTGCCTTTCCCAAGGCACTAAAGACCTGGCTGCTCTCTCAAGCATTTAGGTCAGGAGGCTATGTGAGATCTGCTGGTTAATTGGTTCTAGTGTGTGTGTGTGTGTGTGTATTTTAAGTTAGGGTTTATTTTTGTGACCTTCGGTATTTGTTACTTGGATTGTTAGCCTGTTGTTTTAATTCTTGGACATTGTTTTAATTCCTGCTATTAGATGAGCAGAAAGAGAAATAGAATATTGGTCAATGATCTTTCCTGGTAGTAGGTTCTATTTTACTATATTGTGCTGCAAAATCCCTGACAATCACTTAAATGGAAAGTTAGCATTATCCGTATATCTTTGCTGTCATCTAATATTGGTGTGGAATTTCACAGTCCAGATCTGGTTCCTCATGCTTACATTAATGTTTCCCAACCTAATTCCCTTAGTTACAGTGGCCTTGATGGATAAGATATGGAGATTATCAGGATGGGGAACAACTTCTCCAGCTAGTATTTATAAATGGAAATTTGCTAGCAATATGTTACTCATTTGCTCCTTTTAATTTATAATATGCTTACATGATTTTTTTTAAAAAAAATGGTTTGCAAACATTTCCTCTTTGAACATCTGTTGCAAATAGTTTGCAACTACGGTAGTTCTTCATCGCCAAGCCACTTTCACCTTCTTTCTACTCTGCTTGGGTCCTCTACATCCTTAGCATTTCTCTCTTCACAGATTCCCTCTTAACAGTACTAAGGAAATCTCACTTTTACAACGTTTGCACCCAGAGATGCTCATCCATTACTGTTTTTGTCCATATATGGAATATTTGCTTTGAAACAAGTAAAAATCCATGCCAATCTGACACCACATTTTCCCTTTCTCTCTCTCTCTCTCTCTCTCTCTCTCTCTCTCTCTCTCCCTCCCTCCCTCCCTCCCTCTCTCTCTCTCTCTCTCTCTCTCCCATTTTCTCTCTTCTTGAGTTCATGGATCACACAAGGATGTAATATAATTGGGGCTTTGGGGATAGTGTTTATTATTTCAAGAGTTTGTGATTATTGTTAGTTTAAGTCTGCACAGCACTTTCTCCTAACATAACCCCATTATCTATTTAATATTGTTCACTAGTTTTGACCAATGTGTAAAAATTAAAGGATATTTGTGTTCCATTTCACATGTTAATTTTAAAAAGTATTTGAAATTTTCAAACTTCCAGCCCGGTCTCCCTATTGCTCAGTTTCTACTGAATATCTTTGGCAAAAGGTCATAAATTCCACCCTCATTTCAAATGAGTCAAATTTAATCATAGATGTATTCGCTCTTATCAATTATGACCGTTGCACATTTGAATAATAACTTGTCCTTGGATTTTTTTTTTTTAATATCAATATTCAATATCAATAAAAAAGTAACTGTAAACTTATTACAGTTGATTCATCATTATGGTTTGGTTTCGGGTTTCAAGATTAATGTAAATAAGACTAAAATTTTACCTAAAAATATGTCTAGTCAGGAGAAGCAGATTTTGGCTAACTTGACGGGTTTTGAGATTGTTAATAAGGTAAAATATTTGGGGGTGATGTTGTCTGTTTCTAATGTAAAATTATTTAAAAATAATTATGAAAGGTTGTGGGTCAGGGTACAGAAGGACTTGAAGAATTGGGAGAAGTTGCAATTATCCCTCATGGGAAGAATTGCAGTGATAAAAATGAATATTCTACCCAAGTTTCTTTTTTTGTTTCAAATGTTACCGATTTTGAAAAATGAGATTAATTTAAGTGAGTGGCAGAAGGGTCTTAATAAATTTATTTGGGCAGGGAAAAAGCCAAGGGTTAAGTTTAAAATTATGCAAGACTTCCGTGAGAGGGGTGGACTTAAGGTACCAAATTTGAAATTATATTACGATGCGGTGGTTTTAACACTAATCAGTGATTGGGTAAATTTGACAAATCCTGAGATACTTCATTTAGAGGGATGGGATTTACTTTATGGGTGGCATGCCTATTTAATATTTAATTTAATATTTAATATTTAATATTTAATAAAAAAATGGACTGGGTCTTTAAATCTCATATTTTAAGAATTTCTTTACTTAGGATTTGGAGAAAATATTATAAAAGTGATTTTAAAGTTCCATTATGGGCTATACCTTGGCATGCGATAGAAGGAATAAAAAGAGGAGTAAAAATGGACATGGTGTCTTATAGTCAGTTACTTAGATGGGATGGGCAAAACTGGCAGTTAAGAATACGGGAAGACTTAGCGCAAGAAAATATTATTTATTCTTGGTTTCAATATAGGCAACTAGTAGATAAATGGAAGGTGGATTGTAAATTGGGTTTTCTTAGAGAAGATGGAAATCTTATTAAGCAAGTCAAGGATCAAAGACAAACCCATATTAAGAGAATTTATGGGGTATTAGTTGAAATGGACTCAGAAACGGAATTAATTAAAGATTGTATGATTAGATGGGCGCAGAATTTTGGTGTCCCAGTCTCATTGGACATTTGGGAAACCATTTGGGTGAGAAATGTCAAATTTACACAAGCACAGAACCTTAGGGAGAATTTTTATAAAATGTTTTATAGATGGCACCTTGATCCACAAAAAATGTCTCTTATGTACCCTGACGTGCAACCCAAATGTTGGAGATGTGGTTATAAGGATGCTTCCTATTATCATATTTGGTGGTCATGCAGAGAGATAAAAGCATTTTGGATCAAAATATGGTGGAATATCCAGAGAATTTTTAGAAGGAGGGTAAAATTTACTCCGCAATTATTTTTGTTAGGCATTGTTACAGATTGTGATACAAAGGAGGTTGTATTGATGTTAAATTTGATTACAGCCGCTAGGCTGTTAGTAGGACAATATTGGAAGAAGGAATCTTTGCCTACATTGCAGGAATGGTTTCTTAAAGTAGCTTATCTGGCGGAAATGGCAAAGATTTCGGCTTTCTTAAAGCAACAAACGCAAGAGAAGTTTCTTGCTGTTTGGGACAAATGGATAAAATTTATACAATTTAGATTGGGTATACAAAAATATCACATAGCTTTTTTATAAGTTTTATTTTTATATATATATACAGATATTTTTTTTATATATATATATATATAAATATAAATTTTTTAATTTAATTTTTTATTTTTATTTCTTAATTTTTAATTAAGCCTATATTCTGCTCTGGGAAGCTCGGGGGGGGGAAGGGAGGGTTTTTGTGAGGGGTGGGGGATGGGGTGTTTTTTTTTTTTATGTAATGTTTAGGGTTTTTTTTGTATATGTTGTCTTTTGTTTTGTATTGTTTTTGTCTTTTTGTAAAATTTATAAAACTTTCAATAAAAAAAAAATAGAAATAAAAAAAAAAATAAAATAAAAAAGTAACTGGTTTAAAGGTTCACCCAAAACCATATGTATAGCCCTTCTTTCAACATAGCCATATTCTGAGGTATTTTTCTCTTCAATTGAAATGTCAGGAAGACACTCCCTAGCTATGCTCCATTCTTCATTCAGGTTTTGTACTGTTGCTTCTGAAGTCAGAGAGGGCCTTTCATTCAACCATTTCTGAAATGCCATCCTTGCTATACTGAATTAGCAAGCCCATCAGTTCCTAAGCACATTTCCTTTCAGACAGTGTATTTAGCAAACATTAATCATCATATCCCTCCAGGGAGGTCAATTGGCAAATATTTTCTCTCTCATGTGCAGATAATTAATCAAATAAAAATATGACTGGGCACTTAAACAAGAGCTTAGCAACTGCCAGCCTGCAATTTTGTGGGCAAACACGCATATAAAATCTACAGCATATAGCAAAGGGTCATATATAATATGCAGTGCTTTGAGGACTTCTTTTAAAAATAGAAAAGCATACTATAAGAAAAACTTTAAGTGAAATCAAGCACATAGAATAAAACCCCAAGGACAAATTACTTGAATCCCAAGAAAAAGCTCTTACTAAATTACAGAATCAGAATTATAGCAAGGGTCCCAGAATTCCCCAGCAAGGCTTCACACATCTTAAAGTTGCCATGATTAAGAAGCACAACATTAAAACATCCATAGGTAAAAACATACTCTCTAATACCTTTCAGAATCTTTTGAGACAAGGATAGCCTAATGGCTAAGCATGAAAGCTATGATCATAAAGCTTCCTAGGGATCAAATATGGCTTGGCTATGAACCCATGAAGTGTCAGCTATTTGATAAACCAAGAAGGGAGAGGATCCATCTTCACCACCAGTGCCTGAAAAACAGAACTACTGAGTGCAACCCGATTGGAATTGCAGACCCTATAATGTTATGTGGAAAACAGTCATTCCAAGCTCCAATAGACTGATAACTAAATGAGCTAATCAGGATTTAAATATTGGCTCATTGTCAACCAAATTACAAAATATACCTGGAAATGGATTCATTCCTGCCGACAGATAAAGGAGCAAATGAAGAGAATTTGGGGAGGAAATCAGAAAATGACCGAGAGAATTTTAAGTTTTTTGTCTTGGTTCAGCAGCACATTTAAAAGTGAAAAGGAAATCTTTAGACAAGAATACAAAGCTAAGGTGACCAACCGTCCTCCTTAGGGAGGACAGTCCTCCTCTTGTAAGTTCTGTCCTCCCTCAAAAAGTGTCCTCCTACATGTCCTCCTTTTTGATATTTGAAGACTAATCTGCAGGGCTTTTTTTTTTCTCATAGAACGCTCAGAATGGTGTTCCGGCACCTTTTTTTAATGTTTTTTTTTTTCAACTTTTGCATGAGCTGTGTTACTGCCACTATTGGCTTTCAAAAGCCAATAGGAATTGCTGCTGAGTGTGCCAAAACCAGCTGGCAAACTTTGCACATGCAAGTTGTCTGTATTATTGTTGCAATGAATAAAATGTTTCTTTTATTTACGATATTTTTTCTTCAATTTATTTGTGTCCTCCTTTTCATTGTAAAAAAGTTGGTCACCTTAACAAAGCAGCCACTTTAATAAGGGCAACTAATGACTGAAATGGGAATAAGGGCTGGGGCAGTGTGGAGGAGTGCTTAGAGCTGCACTGCCAACAAGCCTTTATGAGTGCAGCTCTTTCCATTCCAAGGATTCTCTCTCGGCTGTAGATGGGCCATGTCTTGCTGTTTGTGGTGATAAATCCTGCTTGTGATTTTTGATAGCAAGGATTGGAGCTCTGGGGCTGTACAAGATTTTTGGAAGATCTTACAGGAGTTCCAAGCTATAAAACCCAACAGAAACACCAGAAACTTCAAAGTAATCTTGATGTTTAAAAATTTTAAGAAAAGATAACTGTTTAAATGCTGGTGTAGGAGTGTGGTTGGTCTATTTTTTTTTTATGCAGATCTCCCTCTCCCCCTCCCTCCCTCCTCCCGATCCATTTTTTGACTTAATTCCAGCAATTCATTGCTGGGTGTGCATAATGCACTGAATCACCTTATTGAGTTAATTCATTTCTAGGTTTACAGAAAAAAAAGAAAAAGAAAAACCTGAAGCATTAATGAATCAGACTTAATTTCCACACTATTCTGAGACATACACATACAACATACAAACACAAAACTCTAACAATGTTAAATTTCATAGGGTGTGTGAAGGTAGACACCAGGCCTTAAATAAACACCGTTCCACATTATCCAAATCCAGGGAAAAAAAGTACAAAGTGCAGTCTTACATTTGAAAAAGGTTGCCCACCCCAGATCTTGAAAAAGCTTCACCTTCTGAATCTCAAAAGACATAGAAAACTAAGGCAAAGAAAACATGGTAGTTGTGTGTGTGTGTGAGAGAGAACTGACTCAGAGATAAGGGATTAGTTCTAGGTCCATGACCTTCACAAAAAAGGATCATGTTTGATGTTCCTCAGTTGCTTTCCTTCTGTTCCCTTCATTTCCCATTGGCAAAATGTCACTTCCCACTCCACTGACCCCATGAAAGATTCATTGGCAGAGCCAACACCTTGCTGAAATGTAGACAGACAAAGTCACTCCATTTAATAAACATTTAATTGGCTTCATCCATAAAACATCAAAGCCCCACAAGACTCCACTTGCCATTCAGATTTGAATGGACAAGCAAGGAGGTGGCACGTTTGATCCTAAGCAGGAGCAGTGATTCTCCTCCCCCTCCCCCCAGGAATAGCCTAAATTGGCTGTAGCTTTGTTGTTTTCTTTTGGGAATGGAAAGGGCAGTTAGTATGGTATAATCTAGGAAAGCTAGTCTGAGCCTGGGAATTTCCAAATACTGTATAATGCTTCCCTCATTTATGAAATCCACTGGTGATTATGTTGAGCCAATTGCTCCTTCCCAACATAATGTATAGTACCTCACAAGATTTTTGTGTTCTTTGTTGCCTTGTTTTAACTCCTCCATACAAACAAAATGAGTTCAGCTTTAGACATGATTACTTGGAAGTAAGCCCCCATCTCATTTTGGAAAGACTACACCAAGGGAAGATGGCCTTGCAGTGGTTAGAATACAGTACTACTACAGACTAAATCTGCCAATTGCCAGCAGTTCAATCCTGATCTGCTCAAGGTTGACTCAGCCTTCTATCCTTCTGAGGTAGGTAAAATGAGGAGGCAGATTGTTGGGAGCAATATGCCGACTTTGTAAATTGTTTAGAAAGGGCTGTAAAGCACTATGAAGCGGTATATAAGTCTAAGTGCTATTGCTATTAATGTTGCTTGCAGACCAATAGACTTTCCCTCTTTCCATTTGTTACTGGATACAAGCATGACCAGTTCCTGACTTGGGGTAGCAGCCAGGGCCTATTTGTCATCACATTGTAATAACAAAGCCTCATTTGAGCAACTCCCGCCAGGGCTGAGAAGAAAAATTAGAAATTTTTGCTGGAGAAAAACATTGCAATGGAATGCATTCTCACTAGATATGGTAGTGGCTGCCAGTGTAGACAGAGAACAATATAAGAAAGGCTATTAGCTGTGATAATGCTTCAGAAGCAGTATGCATGAGAGAAATAAAAGAAGTCCCACCTCTATGATTTGCTTCATGAACCCTTTGTAAACAAAGAATTGTGAAATAATGACCAATTATGTGTTCTTTGCAATTGAACTCATAAGTAAGTTTATGAATTTGCAAACTCCTGTTGGTCTTCCTTCCTCCACCCCACCCCTTCCTTCTTGGAGAAATCTTATGATGTTCTTTTTTCCACTGTTTTTTAAACATGGCCATCCCTTGTCATTCTTATCTTCATTTAATATTAGGGTCTCACAGGATCATCATAAAATCCCATGATTACAGTATTCAAAAATACAGTTGCTGGAGTAGAAAATATATCCTTTGAGATGAGAAGATGCCACCCACGATGTTGGGGAAGTCAGAGCTGCCTGCTAATTATATACTCAGAAGCTGGAATGGTGATCAGCCGGACTGACTCCATCAGCATTTGTAATCCACTTGCTGATTTATATAAAAGATCTTCGCACACAGTTGCTTATCTTTTTTAAAAATAATTTAAATGCAGCAAAGGAATTTGGCAAATGGTATTCATCCCTGGCTTTTATATACTCTAGGAACTGGCATTCTTTTGGGGCCCTGAGGTCATTGCATGCGCTTGTTGAAATTGCCCAAAATCTCATGGGATTTTAGAATTCTTATCCCCAAAACTTGGGAGACTTTGTGCAATAAGTTTGAAACTTTGCAAATTTTCCCACGGGGCTTCAATATTGCTATAATCTTACAATGGTTAACAGTATAGCTAGATTTGGAAATTTAATAGTATCTCAGTTCTAAAATTTAAAATAAATGTTGTTTGGCTGGCTGAGAAATTTTGGGAGTTGAAGTCCACACATGTTTTGAGAAACACTGATCTAAGGTATCATGCTACAGCCTTCTTTGCTGGATATGATTACACATGTGTATTTTGCTCACAATAGTGAAGCAGCCATAATTTGATATGAAAGCCTAAGTGGAGGCAATACACTTGAGAACTGTAGTTTCATCCATAATAATAATTCTTGCTAATGCTGTCAAGAAAATCCCTTTGCAAGTGGGATGTTTTCATTTGCTTTGAAAAGCAAATGGTTCCCACAACCAACCTGTGTACATCCACAAGATAGCAGAGGCGAGGAGATACTTAGTTGCACTCCAAAAGGGCTTTGAAAGCCATCTGAGAAGCAAAAAGTCAATGGATGAAGCCCTTTGCTGGAATGATGCAGAAAGGAGATGTCTTGCCATTTTTTAACTGTTGCACATTTAGCATGTGAAGCCCAGCCCACATCTGCTGTGGTGATCGAGAAGTGGGAAATGCTGCAGCTGTTTAGCTGTTCCATGTAGCCCTGGGTGTTGAAAGTATAGAAGCCTGGCTAGAACGACAGATAAAAATGCTCTTCCCTCCCAAGAGCTATAGGGAGGGTAACAGAGTTTGGGAGGGGTGTTTCTGTTGCAGCTGTTCCATTTGGCCCTTGCTAGGCAATTGGGGAGAAGGTCACCAGCAGATAATTTTCCACTGGGGGGGGGGAGAGAAAAGAGAATGTGTCATACACATATAGAAAGAGTTCTGAATATCCTCAACCTTTTTCCTCTGTCATCCATCCATCACATTCAAAGCCAATCCCACCCACTCTTGAATTACTGTTAATATGGTAATATACATTCCCATCATAACAATATGGTCTCTTTCTTTTTTGCCTTGGAGCCTGATTCTTTCTAACAGACTGTCTTTCTTTTCTTGTTGTGTCTTCCCTCTTAAACTCATTCAACAGGTCTAACTATATATATCACCAAAAAAGACATATTTTCTCACATTCATATATACACCCATGCTAGTAAAAGCTTCTGTTTTACAAACAACAGAGTCACATTCCTGACTGATGTCAGGCATCCTTCAGGGCAGATTTAACATAAAAAAGTTAATAGAAGCTAGGGGCTGGGCTAACAACTATATGGACTCTTCCATGTAGCTTTGCTTGATAGAATGAAAATTGTTGAAACATAAAACATAGAATAATAGAGTTGTAAAGGACTTTGGAGGTCTTCTAGCCCAACTCCCTGCTCAAGCAGGAGACCGTATATCATTTCAGATAAATGGTTGTCCAGTCTCTTTTTTGAAAGCCAACAATGATGGAGCATCCACAACATCTGAAGGTAAGCTATTCCATTGGTTAATCGCTCTCATCATTAGGAAATTTCTCCTTAGTTCTAGGCTGCTTCTCTCCTTGGTTAATTTCCATCCATTGTTTCTTGTCTTGCCTTTTGGTGCTTTGGAAAATAATTTGATCCCCTCATCTTTGTAGGAGCCCCTCAAATATTGGAACATTGCTATCGTGTCCCCCCTAGTCCTTCTTTTCATTAAACTAATCATATACAATTCCTATAATCATTCTTCGTATGTTGTAGCCTTCAGCCCCCTAATCATTTTTGTTGCTCTTCTTTGCATTCTGTACTCTTTCCATTTTTTGCATGGAAATTGCCTTCTTCTTTTTCAACTGCCCCATCTACTACATCCCTAAGTTTTTCTGATTGTGTCAGATATAATATCACCTAGCCTTACTTAGGTTTTGAGTAATCAGCCAAAAGGGAGTAAATCTGCCTTCTGATCTGGCATGTAAAGAGAGAAAACATACTCCATTGTGCATGTCCATTTTCTGTGAAAATATGCCCTACAAGTCTGCCAAGGGTGAACAATTCAAGGCCTCAGAGCTGCAAGTCTGTCACCATCTTCTTTGTAGTGTCCACGGATTCATCTCCAGAAACAAGTGTAGTGGAAATTAGTAGTAGAATTTCCAAACTTTGAGGCAGAAAGTACCAAAAACAAGTAACAAACCTGGAAATCCTTTGGAGGACAAAAGTATCAAGTCAGCCTCCAGAATTCCTCAACCAATATAGCCATTGTTGGAAATTTTCTTTCTTTCTTTCTTTCTTTCTTTCTTTCTTTCTTTCTTTCTTTCTTTCTTTCTTTCTTTCTTTCTTTCTTTCTTTCTCTCTTTCTCTCTCTCTTTCTTTCTTCCTTTCTTCCTTCCTTCTCTCTCTCTCTCTCTCTCTCTCTCTCTCTCTCTCTCTCTGTCTGTGTGTGTGTGTGTGTGTGTGTGTGTGTGTGTGTAGTCCAGACATACAGGCGGAAGACATCTGCTAAAATGGGAGGCCATAAATTGATCCAATATTTTTTAAACCCACTTCAAAACCCTATATTTTTTTCCACAAACCACAGAGGTCAACAGAAAATTCTAGCCCAACCATATGCAATTTTGTGTTTGTGTATTAGGATGGCTTCAAATCATCCTAACTCCTGGCATCTGCCTGAACTTGTCCCTGAAGATTTTTTGGCAACATTTTCAGATGTACTATTGCTATCTTTTCAGATCTGAGAGAGAAAGATTGGCCCAAAGTCTCCCATCTGATTTCATCCCTAAGGCAGGACTACAATTCACAAACTTTCCATTTTTAGCCTTGTGTCTCAAACCACTGCAGCAAATTTGATCTCATGCAAAAAAATGGTATGATATGCATCATCACTTCTATGGTGTCTTTTATTCCTCACCCCCAATTTGCCTACCCTTAATGTAGTCCAACATCCAAAGGAAATACTAATGAAATTTGCCAGACCCATAGCCAGAAGGAAAAATTGGGGAGTCCAAAATGTTATGTGTTATATCCTGGGCCTGCTGAATGACTCAGCAGGCTCAGGAGGCTGCAGAAGGCCCAGGCAGACCATGTAGTTGCCTGGGACCAGACAGGCTGTCTCCAGCCTTGTGAGCATGTGCAAGGTGGGAGACTAGCCTTGCATTGATAGGCTGATGCTGTCCCTGCAAAGGGAGTATAAAAGGGCCAGCACCATTTTGTTTGCTGTTCTGTTCTGTTTGTAATCTCAATAAAGAAGTTGTGTTTTGTTACTGCTCCTCACTTCAATGTCTCTGATTCTAAAACAGAACATTGGCGAGGAAGTTGGGATTGGCTGCAAGAAGAACAACAGGAGAAGCTAGGCTGACTTACCAGAGGAGGCCTGAAGTGCTGGGAAGTTCAGCATCCAGAGGAAGCGATTGCTTGCCAGTACGAGAACGCTGGAGGTGAGCTAAGCTTTGTGGGACCCCTTCTCATACCTTACAGTGAGAGGCATCGAAGAGGCTTCAGGCTGTAACGATGTCAAAGCTAGGCCGTCTATCGGAATTTGATACTTCTCACCCTGAGTGCTGGAACTCCTATGTGGCTCGAGTAGAGAATTACTTTCGAGTAAACAAGATCCAAGAAGATGGCCTTAAAGCTGCTACATTGCTGTGTGTCTGTGGGCAAGAAACTTTTGATATTGCAGAGAATCTTGTAGCCCCAGCACCACTGGAATCAATTGTGTATGCTGACTTAAAGAGGATGCTGCGAGAGCACTTCGAACCCAAGCTCTCAGTAATTGCATGGAGGCATACCTTTGAGCAGAGGGATCAGAGGCCTGGTGAGTCTGCTGCGGACTGTGTTGCTGCCTTAAGACAAGCAGATAGGCCTTGTGCATTCAAGGATCTAGAAGAGAGGCTCCGGGATTGTTTAGTTTGTAGGCCTCAGAGTCATGAGCTGCAACAGAATTTTTTTGCAAAAGAAGATGTGTCATTCCAAGATGCATTAAGAGAGATTGCAGCTGAAGAAGCAGTGGGCTGACGGTGAAGGTCTTGAAGCTTGCCAAGAACCCCCCAACGCCTAGTACCATCCATCAAGAGGTCGCTCGGGAGGATTCTGAAGAGGAGCCAGAGATGGAAGTAGACAGGCTTCAGCAGCAAGCAGGAAGAAGGCCTCAGGAAGGTAGACAGTAGACAACCTCAGTCCCTCGGTGCTTTGGGTGTGGAGGTCGCCACAAGCGCTCTGACTGCCGGTTCTGCTCTGCTATCTGCCGGGCATGTGGCAGGCAAGGCCACGTTGCCTCCATCTGTTTGGGTCGCCAGAAGGAACGGTCTACACAGACCATAAGCCTCTGCTGGGTTTGTTTACAACAAACAAGCAAAACCCTCATATAATATCCCCTAGAATGCTGAGATGGTCAATTTTCCTGTCAGCATATGACTATACTCTGGTCCACAAACCAGGTAAAGAAATGGCCTCAGCACATTACCTCTACCACAGGTAGAGGCAGATCCTGCTCCTGCTCTTCACATTCTCTCTATTCAGGAATTGCCTGAATCTCCCCTCAATGCTAGGGATGTGGCTGCAGAAACTGCCACTGATCACACGCTTACACGTGTGCTGATATGGGTGTTGTCAGGGTGGCCTGACATATGTTCAGGCTCAGAATTCCAGAATTTCTGGCAGAAGAAACACAAACTTTCCACTTTCAAGGTGTGTGTCCTGTGGGGAAGCAGGGTAGTCATCCCAGCCTCATTGAGGACTAGACTTGCAATCTTTACATGAAGGTCATCCTGGAATTGTCTGGATGAAGGTGCTTGCACGTAGCCATCTATGGTGGCCTGGGCTCGATAAAGAGATTGAGACCCAGGTTCATGGGTGCTAAGTGTGCCAACAGTCAAGGCCTGAAATGCCTCAGGCCCCTGTACATAGGTGGGAGGAGACACATACTCCATGGTCGAGGGTACCCATCGACTACGCTGGGCCCTTTCAGGGGCAATTCTTCCTTCTCCTCGTGGACAACCATTCCAAGTGGCTAGAGGTTGTTCCTGTCTCCTCCACTACTACTGCTAGGACCATCCAGGTGCTGAGAGGAATCTTTGCCTCACATGGTCTTCCAGACATCCTTGTCTCCGACAACAGACCCCAATTCACATCTTCTGAGTGTCAGGCTTTTCTTCAAGCCAACATGATCTGGTATGCCACATCTGTGCCATTCCATCCAGCTTCCAACGACCAGGCTGAGCGTATGGTGCGTATATCAAAGATGTTTTAAAGAGAATCACTCACGGCAACTAGCATCACAGGTTAGCTGACTTTCTTCTTTGCCATTGCACCACACTTGTACTGCCACTGGGACGAGCCCATCTGAACTCCACTGGGGTCGCAGATTCATTACCAAACTGGACAGGTTGCACCCAGACCGGGTGGCTTCACAGGTGTCACAGCTGCGGGCACCTAGGAGACTACAGGTGGGTGATCCAGTCTGGGCAAGGAATTATGGACCTGGGCATCTCTGGGTGACCGCAGTGGTATGCAAGGTCTCTGGGCCACTGTCATACGAAGTAGCCTTGGACAATGGTCGTGTGTTAAGGCGGCACATCAATCAACTATGCTGGAGGGTTCCCAGCAACACTTCTGCTCCTGGCTCTGCTCTCAGGGGGGAGGAAAACCATGATTACGATTGTGGACCACAGTCTCTCCATGAAAGTGGGGATACACTGGCTCCAGAAGGGGGTTCTGCTTACGAGGCGGCTCCTGACTTGGGCACTGGGTCTATGGATTTGGCCAGTCAACCGGCACTACAGGCTTCTCCATATGCTAGTCTTGGGCTCACGGGACAGTGCTCCCAAGAGGGGTCCATTGTGGACTCGGGGAATTCCACCCTACCAAGGAACTCTGGTCTAGGGTTATAGGCTCTGGCCAGTCAGTACAATGGAGGGTCGCCGGATTCAAGGGGCATTTACGTCCTGGTCTGCCAAGCCTGGCAGGTGAGCTCGCAGGCCAGGCACCCACAACAGCTCTAAGAGGATCAGAGCGAGCAAGGAGTCCCCCGAAGCATTTACAAGACTATGTAAGGTTCTTGTCAATTCCAGGACAGGCCTAATAGTCTTGTGAAAAAATAGAATGTATGTAAAGGAGGCTTAATAGTTCTCTTGAACTAAGGGCACACTCAGAGTTGGGGTGTTTTGTTGATAGTATTAAACAATATGTGGTATTCTTGTAAATATGAGAAATGTCATGACTGGGTCTGGCTGCGTGCAGGCATCATTGTGTTAGAAATAACAACATGCTTAATTGAACACATGTATATGTATGCTGCTATAAAAACAGTAAGTATTCACTTATTGTTTTATCCAAGGGGGGAGGGGTGTTATGTCCTGATTCTGCTGAATGACTCAACAGGCTCAGGAGGCTGCAGAAGGCCCAGGCAGACCATGTGGTTGCCTGGGACCAGACAGACTGTCTCCAGCCTTGTGAGCATGTGCAAGGTGGGAGACTAGCCTTGCATTGATAGGCTGATGCTGTCCCTGCAAAGGGAGTATAAAAGGGCCAGCACCATTTTGTTTGCTGTTCTATTCTGTTTGTGATCTCAATAAAGAAGTTGTGTTTTGTTACTCCTGCCTCGCTTCGATGTCTCTGATTCCAAAACAGAACATTATGCTCAAAGGAGAGTTATAACTGCCAACAAAGAAAAATGCTAAACCTATAATGTTGTGCAGGGGAGCCTGTTAAGATTGTTACTAAGATGTTTAAAGTGTTGTGTGAAAATAGTTGCTGTGAGTGTGGTAATTATTAATCTTATCACTCTTACTGAAATGCAATTCAGAATGATCTTGAGGTTAGAGAAATGAGCTGAAAATAGCAGAATGAAATTGAATACCCAAAGTCATTGACTTTGGAAAAAGAAATCAAATGCAAAGGCATAGCTGGTTTGCAACAGTACTCTTTTTTAAAAAAAAATAAATCTTAGAATGGTAGTTGATTACAAACTGAATATGTGTTGGCAGTTGATATCCAAAGAAAGGCAAATATGGTTTTAGGCTGTATCAGCAGAACTGTATTTTCTAAATCACAGGAAATAATCATTCTATTTATTCTGCACTGACTAAACCCCAGCTTGAATATTATATTCATTTCTGGGCAACCCATTTTAGGAAAATTTTAGAGGATGAAGAACAGGTTCATGAAAGAACAACACAGATGATCAGGAAACCAGAAGCTAAATTGTATGAAGAAAGGCTAAACAGGAAATTTCATTTACTTACTTCTTCATTTGTTCAATTTAGGTGCAGCATGACTCCAAATTGATTTTGGGCAACTCATAATACAAGCCATATAAAAATACAATCTAGTCCATGGGGAGGCAACCTTGGCTCTTTTATGACTCGTGGACTTCTGGGAGTTGAAGTCCACAAGTCATAAAAGAGCCAAGGCTGCCTACCCCTGGTCTAGTCTTTGCTTGGCCATTTAAAACATCCTTTAAGGGCTTTTCTACATTGCTGAACTGCCATGTGAAAACTACCTGGGCACCAAGCCTGCTTGAGAAATCTCTTTCAAGATTACAGATCTTCTTTTGCTTGGTTCATGTGATGGCTATGGTACTCTGGCCTGTACTTATCATTGTCCCTGTTTTGTCACTTCTTCCACCGCTGTACTCCTTCTCCCTCCCGCCCCAAGCTAGAAAAACAAGCACCAGCCCCTTTCCTCTGAATGGATGAGCCTTTCAGGGTGTTCTGTTTCTTGCATTGGTAGGCATTGAAGAAGCAGGAGTAACAAACAGGTACTTCTTTATTTCAGGCTAAACAGAACTCAGAACAAAATGGCTCCGCCCCTTTTTATACATTCAACCTGGGGCGTTGTCAGCCAATGAATGCGACATATTTTCCTGCTCAAATGTATCCTAGTCAGTCCTTGCAGACAGCAAGACTGGCCCAGCAGGGCAAGTGGTCTGCTGACTGTTTCAGGGCAGCTCCCTGCACCTGTTCCCAATTACGCTCAGTACATAACAGAGGGCATGTGGTTTCTACCAATAGACCATTTATATAAACCCCCTTCTTTCCCTATCTGACATCTTCCTGTCTGGTGTCTATGGAGATTCTCAATCATCCAGATCATAGTTGTTCTAAAGGTGCTTTTACCAAAAGATAACTGAACTCTTAGGGTTTTTTTGTTGAAAACCTTTGGCTTCTCATCCAAGAACCTTCTTCAGTTCTGAACTGAACTGAAGAAGCTTCTTGAAGGAGAAGTGAAACTTTTAAAAAAAAAGTCAAAACCATCCAGTTGCCTTTTTGAAAAAACCACCTTTGGGACTTCCTGTCTGGCACACCATCATCAACACAAAGTAGTAACAATGGTAATTTTTCACTAAACAAACTACAGTCAAAGGAGGAACTGGCAGAAATCTTTCAGAAAGGGAGGATCAGTTTTCTTGTTACTATGAAGAAAAATTGACAGAATTCTTGTCAATTTCCACTGATTAAACAAAGAATGATTAATCACATCTTCATTCCAGCAGTACACCAGTTTAAAAGACAAATATCCAGCCTTTCATTTCATCCACGATAACCTTTTTAAAGTCCAGGAGCACTGTTTGGAGAAGGAAAGCAATGGAGTTTCTTCCCCCAAAGTAGAGCAAACAATGTATTAGTGTCAAGGATCATTACAGCTTAATTAAGACCCACGATCATAGAAACCAGCAAGGTTTGGCTTGTTGACACCTTGATGAACCTTCATTTGATCTTCCTGGAAGCTCATATTTCCATCTCACACATTGCCACTGAAAAGAATATAGCTATGGATGCAAGGTGTCTGGTCTTTCTGCCAACTAGACCCCAAATGAGTCACAGAGCACAACAACCAGACAGGAGCGACAGTCCCAAGGCAGACCTGCCAGGTGGCAAACCATGTGGAGCTAGTAAATTCAGGAAACAAAAACCACTGGGAAGATCTTTATTGCTAGTAGAATAATGTAGTCTGTCAAAGCAATTGTCCTGCTCAACTTATATGTAGTGCAATTAAGTTGGGATTGCTCTCTTTCTCACTCTTCTTCCTCCCCTGGGCTAAGGTGTTTCTTTTGCAATGGTCCTTTTTCCTCTCCTCTGTTAACTATTCCATCTCGCTATCCAAGTGGAGTACAGCTAATTGGTAATCTCCAGAGTCTTCTCTTCCAGATGAATAAGGGAAGACTTGTGATGCAGAATCAGAAAAGCACTCTTTTCATGCCAACTTGAGGGGGCCTCAGTAGCAGGCTGGTGATGAGATGGAAACTATGTTATGGGGACAGGATTGAGTCAATGATTAGTGAGCTGTGTATGTGGATGAGTCCTTGGGGTGACTGAACATCTAGCTCCATATTTTAGTAGTCTGTATTATTGTTGATGAAAGATTATACCCATGTCTGTTTCCACTTACATAAAGGGGGAGAAAGGGTGTGTGGGTTGGGGGGGGGGGTATGGGAAATTGTCATATTTGGCTGTATGTGAGAATCCTCCCTTCCCATAACAGCCTGGCTGAGATAAGCACTTGTGCTGGTATCTTGGCAAGATCCTATTCATAGGAGACAAATTCTTACTTGAGTTTATTGTTACAGTAGGATCCGAACAAACTAGATACTCTCTTTAATTGTACTGAACCATGTGTTATGCTTTCTCCAACATAGTGCCCTGAAATAGCTCTGGAACAGAATGTCTATATGACTAAGAATTCTGGGAATTATAGCCTCAACACATCTGGAAGGCACCCAGTTGGGGATAATAAAGGAAGCGGAGAAGAGAAAAAAGTCTGAATTTGAGCTGGACTCTAGTCAAGTCTACTGGACTACATGGATGAAGAAATAAAGGAAGATCATCACATGATTAGTTGTTTAGATCAATTGTTTCTCAGTCTTGGCAAATTTAAGATGTGTGGACTTTAATGCTCAGAATTCCCCAGCCAGCCTGCTCTCTCTGGCTGGGAATTCTGGGAGCTGAATCTACATATCTTAAAAGTTGCCAAGTTTGAGAAACACGGGTTTAGATCAGAATTCATTTTAGTCGTTATTACTGCAGATATAACTCCATGCAGCACACATAATTTAAAGATGGAAGAAACTGAACAATTCAGAATGATGTAAATTTGAAAGCATTTGCCTAGAAGACTTAGGTTTAAAAGCTGATTATCTGAATACTCATTTTCAGGATGTAAAGCAAAGAGATCCATGAATAAGGATTCTTTGACTCCATTTCATTCTTCAAAAACCCACCTTGTAGTCCTCCAATTCACAGTTATTTAAATAGACAGCCTTTAACATAGTTGCAAATCAACACATTGAATAGTGGGGTAGGGAAGTGAAATCTCCTCCCTTATAAAACCTAACACACTCATGAAGCTAGAGGAGAGTTAACACTCATCTGGCTTAATACTGGAGTACCAATCTCTCTTAAAATTGCTTCAGGCCAAAATCCCTGCTGATGTCAGCAGCATTAACAGCTATACCCAAGGAGAAAATCTGTTTAGGGACAGACAAAGCATTCTCCGCAAGTGCAGGCCTAATGAAAAGTGAATGTGAGCAAAAACCTGGGCAGAGGACTTGCTAGAAAATGCTTGGTCAGTAATATATCATTGGGATGAAAATTCACATTACCTCTCCCCCAAGGTATTTCCCATTCAAGAACTGCTTTCCTATCATTGGTAAATGATAAATAAATGTTAAAAACTTAAACCATAAGAAAATAGGTATTTTCATTATAGTACAGTGGTTGTTCCTTTACACACACACACACACAGATAGAGAGGGGGGAGGGAGGGAGGGAGGGAGAGAGAGAGAGAGAGAGAGAGAGAGAGAGAGAGAGAGAGAGAGAGAGAGAGAGAGGGCGAGAGATTTGTATGAGACGTTAGTTTCCTGTGCAAATTCAAAATAGCAGAATAGAAATGAATGTTCTCTCCCATTTCCTACTACAATGTAATTTCAAATATTGCAGGAGAATATTATCTGTTTCAAAAATGTTAATTTATATTATGAACCATCTATGCCACCCATCTTGTGGAAGGGACTAATATTAATGCTATTTCTATGTTGCAACAAGAACAGCCTCAGATATACCACATTAGTTAGCCTGTAAGCAGGCAAAAGCTGTCTGCCTTCATCATTTATCTTTTTCTGACAGATTTATTACCCACCTTCTAGCAAAAGATTTTACTTATTTATAAATAAATAAGAGTTTGAAAGTACAGTAAGACACCAATAACTGTAAGCAAAAGCACCAATAAAAAGAAGCAATTATCCTGGAACACAGGGGAACTATCAGAGGAGTGGAAAAGAGCTGATGTAGTTCCCATCCTCAAAAAAGGAAAAAAAATGGATCCAGGAAATTACAGACCTATCAGCCTGACCTCAATACCTGGGAAGATCCTGGAAAAGATAATCAAACAACGAATCAACGAACACCTAGAGGCAACAAAGTCATTACTAAAAGCCAACATGGGTTTGTCAAAAATAGATCATGCCAGACAAATCTTATTGCATTCTTTGACCAAGTGACAAAATTAGTGGATCAGAGGAATGCTGTGGACATAATTTACTTGGACTTCAGTAAGGCATTTGATAAAGTAGATCACAACCTACTACTTGACAAGATAGAAAAATGTGGGGTAGACAGAACCACCACCAGATGGATCAGTAGCTGGCTGACCGGCCGTACTCAGCGAGTGGTCCTCAATGGAACTGCATCTATATGGAGGGAAGTGTGTAGTGGGGTGCCCCAGGGCTCTGTTCTGGGCCCAGTACTCTTCAACATCTTCATCAACGATTTGGATGAAGGAATAGATGGGGAACTCATCAAATTTGCAGATGACACCAAGCTGGCAGGAATAGCCAACACTCCAGAAGACAGGCTTCAGATACAGAAGGATATGGACAGACTTGAACACTGGGCACTAACTAACAAAATGAAATTCAATGGTGAAAAAAGCAAGGTTCTACATTTAGGCAAGAAAAACCAAATGCACAAGTACAGCATAGGTGGCACATGCTCAATAGTAGTAACTGTGAGAGGGACCTCGGAGTCCTAGTAGACAATCACCTAAATATGAGCCAGCAGTGTGCTGCAGCTGCCAAAAAGGCCAACACAGTGCTAGGCTGCATTAACAGAGGGATAGAATCCAGATCACGTGAAGTATTAATACCACTCTTCACTGCCTTGGTAAGGCCACACTTGGAATACTGCATCCAGTTTTGGTCACCACGATGTAAAAAAGATGTGAGACTCTAGAAAGAGTACAGAGAAGAGCAACAAAGATGATTAGGGGACTGGAGGCTAAAACATATAAGGAACGGTTGCTAGAATTGGGTATGTCTAGTTTAACGAAGAGAAGGACAAGGGGGGAATGATAGCAGTATTCCAATATCTCAGAGGCTGCCATAAAGAAGAGGGAATCAAGCTATTTTCCAAAGCACCTGAAGGCAGGACAAGAAACAATGGGTAGAAACTAATCAAGGAGAGACGCAACCTAGAACTAAGGAGAAACTTCCTGACAGTGAGAACAATTAATCAGTGGAACAACCTGCTTCCAGAAGCAGTAAATGCTCCAACACTGGAAGTTTTTAAGAAGAGACTGGACAGCCATTTGTCCGAAATGGTGTAGGGTTTCCTGCCCGAGCAGGGGGTTGGACTAGATGACCTCCAAGGTCTCTTCCAACTTTACTACTACTACTACTACTACTACTACTACTACTACTACTACTACTACTACTATTATTATTATTATTATTATTATTATTATTATTATTATTTAAAAATTGTGGGCAGTACAAGTACTCTGCAAAAAATGTGCCTTAGAATCTGCAAAGGCTTGGTTTGTTTTGATCATTAAAACAGCTGCATAGTTTTCCAGATGTGCCTGGATACTCTAGAGCAATGTTTTTCAAACATGGCCACTTTAAAATGTATGGACTTCAATGCTCCAAATTCCCTAGCCAGCATGCTAACTGGGATGTTCTGGGAGTTGAGGTCCACACATCTCAAGGTCTCAAGTTTGAAAAATGCTGCTTTAGAGCCCACTTCCTTGCCTGTGTGAATATATAACACCATTTCACTTCATTGAAATGCATTTCATTATTATTACTTTGTTATTTTGCATGTATACTGAGACACAAATTCCTTGTGTGTCTATCACAGTTGGCCAATAAACCTATTCTATTCTATTCTATTCTATTCTATTCTATTCTATTCTATTCTATTCTATTCTATTCTATTCTATTCTATTCTATTCTTTTCTACTCTACTCTACTCTACTCTACTCTATTCTATCCCATTCCCTGAGGAAAAAGGAGTGTCCCCCATTTTCACAACTGCAATTAATACTTTGAATTGCTAAAATAGTGTGTGTTGGGGTTTTATCTGGCACCAAAACTATATTAAAAAGACAATGCATAAGCTTTCCAGGGGTGGGGAAAAATCTTATAATCTGGCCTTCTCTAGTTGGCGGATTTTAGACAACATTTAAATGACACTGCACTTTTTAAAAATAAGTATGATTGTCTTTATTAATTACCAGCAAAGAGTGTTGCTGGAGGGGATTAGAAGACTGGCTTTTTCTGCAGTGGCCCCTGCTCTTTGAAACACCCACCCTTTGGAGATTAGAATGGCCCCAATCCTGTTAGGCTTTTGTAAGGCACTAAAACGTAGCTATGTTCCTGAGCCTGGGATGCTGAATGTGTTAAGGACCTCATGTCCTGCTTGTATTGCTAACTGGCCAAGGATCTCGGCTGCTGTGTATATTTATTTATTTTGGATGTTTTATTTATTTTGTATTGTTTAAAATGTTTTAGTGCAGTGATTCTCAACCCGTGGTCCGTGGACCCTGGGGGGCCACAGTGTCATCACAGGGAGTCTGTGAAGGCTTAAAGAAATATAATTTAAATCTTAAGTCTTGGGGGTCCATGGCCATGGTCCATGACCACAAAAGGTATTTAAAAGGAGTCTGTGGTGAAGAAAAGGTTGAGAACCACTGCTTTAGTATAATAATTGTAATACATTTTTTGAATTGTAAGCCACCCAGAATCATTGACTGAGATGGGCAGCTATAGAAATTGAATAAAGAAAATAAAAATAATTAACCGAACAATTTATATTTTTAGATTTAAATCCTGCCTTTACACCAGGAATTCAAGATGGCATACAAAGCACTTGCTACTCCAGTTTTTCTCCATAATAGTTCCTAAGATGTAGATTGGGCTGAGACAAGCTGAAATGACCCAGAGTGACTAAGTAAATTTCCATGGCTGAGAGCAGACTGGAACCTGTTCTTCCCTGGCTCTAATCAGCGCCTTAATCAAAGCCTTCATTAGCCCTCATTTCCCTATTTCAGATTTGCCTGAATTGAAACCTGGCCAGACCATTTGGGATGAACTTTCAAGACACACTGTTTTGTTTTATGTATGAAACACTTCTTCTGTTTTGTGCACAGCCCTAGTGCTATCAACATTCTTCAGTTTCCAACTGGACTTCACTCAAGCTAATGAAACAGCAATTGCTTCTGAAATGTCTTTAAAAGGAGAAGAGTTTTTATTCTCATTAATAGCCTACTGGGTTCTTGTGCTGATCTAGCCATGTGGTGGCTCACAGAGTTGTGAGTAAACATCCTGTCTTTCATTGTACTGTTTCTCCCAGAGTTTTCATTATTTCCATTAAAAGAGGGGATTCTCCTGTAGAGGAAACTTGTGATCCAATTATGGGCAACCAGGAAGCTTTAGAAAGAGCCGCCAGCTCCTACAACTAAGCAAAGTCAAATGTAGTAAGAAAAGTTTGAAATAAATTCTCAAGTGAATAAAAAAGGGAAGAAAATTTTTGAGAAATTGTAAGGCAGGTTTTGCCATTGTATTAGATGGAATGAGATAGATGGAAAAACTTGAAGCAAAAGAAAGAGTGTCCAAAGAAGAGACAGAAAAGCCAGGCTAAAGAGTATTTGAAATTACATTAGTAATTATTAGTGTCAAGAGAGACAGGGAAGGTGAAAGGGAAATGAAGAAGCTAATTATGTTCTCACATAAAATAGAAAGAATGGTAAAGGATGGTATTAGAAGGAAATGGCTTGCAATTAAATGTTCCACTCAATGTGATCCAGTAAACCTGAGCTGAACTGGGCAGAAGGAAATTATTGGGAATTACTCAAAGACCAGAAGAAGATGAAGGCTATCAAGGGACAATAACAACATAGAGGACATGTGGTGGGGGAGGGGGAGAAAGAAGAGGGGACAGAAAGTATGAGACAAAGGAAGATCAAAAGTTTTATCAACTACAGCAGTGTTTCTCAAATTTAGCAACTTTAAGATGTCTGGATTTCAACTCTCAGAATTCCCCAGCCAGCATGGGAAGTTAAAGTCCACACATCTTAAAGTTGCTAAGGTTGGGAAACACTGAACTAGAAGAAATCCAGCTGTATGAAAAGGAAAAGATATAGAGACTGCAAAAAAAAAAAAAAAAAAAAACCCAACAACCCCAAAAAGCAATTCATTAATTTTCTTTATGTATAGTTTGTTATAACGCTGCATATGTTGCTTATCTTGGGTGAAAGCTGCCCAGAGTTGGTTTTTAGGATGGGTGGGTATTCAAATGGTTTAAGTAAAACAAATAAGCTCGTTCAAATTCTAACAGAAATCACTGAACGAATTTCTGAAGAGAAAAATCTGCAAGCGTAGAGATCAGAAAAGATGAAGGTGTAATGAAGATGTGCAGTGAAAGATGTCATGGCATAAAGATTATTATGCTGCTGGCTTAGCTGCATAAATGATTTAAGCAGCTCTGTTATTTACCTATAGAACCTTGAGGCAGAGAACACCACAAGAGAGACACAGAATGCTTAGAACAGCCCCTTGGTCCACGGCTTCTCCTGATTCTCATTTCTGTTAACCATTCAACATGACAATCCAAAGCAACCCAGGCTTAAAACTAACTCACATGAGCATTGTCTTTGCATCACATGCTATCTTTGTTTACCTAAGTTAAGCAACTTGTGCAAATATAAAGGAGCCTCATAGCACCTGATAGACTACCAACTTTTATTTAAAGGCATGAGCTACTGCGTTGGACAAACTCACAAAGTTTGAGCTCATATGAACTCCCAAAGCTGGATGAGTTCATTCAAATCATCAGTTTTTGCCTTTTGTTCAAAGCTGGAATCCAATTTAAAGCTTCCCACCCAGAGATTTACCCGGGCTCAGCTTGAATACTTCCAATGAAAGGAAGCTCACCTGTTCTCTGATAATTGATTCTACTGTCAAACTGTTCTTACTGTTTAAATGTTTTTTCTAACATTCAACCAGAACATGCCTCCCTTGGCTTATACCTGTATTTTTGTGTCCTACACTGTGGAATTAAAAAAAACAGGCCCTAATGTCCTTCTGCAGGACATCCGTCAAGGAGTGGAAAAGTGTTATGTTATCCTGACCTTATCTTTTTGCAAGGCTGAACATATGTATCCTTTTAATCCCTTTGGGGGGGTCAATTTTAATTCCAGGATCATCTTCATGGTCCTTCTCTGAACCTATCACAATGTCACAGCCACAGATGAAAATACTCTTTTTTCTTCTGAAAAACAATCTCAGTAAATAGGATAAAGCAAGTAGTGGATGGGATTCAAAGCCGAAGTAGTGGGCCTTCTTTTTGTTCTTTCTAACACCACTCTTCCTTTCTCTTTCCCCTTTTTCCCTCTGCTATCCTCTTCTCTTTCATCCAAAAAGCAGCTACTGGGAAGGAGCTCTTCGTAGAGATTGAACTAATCTAATAGTATAACACTAACAGTATAACAGAGTTGGAAGGGATCTTGGAGATCTTCTAGTCCAACAACTTGTTCAAGCAAGAGATCCTACACCTTTCTGGGAAAATGACTGTCTAATCTCTTCTTAAAAACATCCAGTGATGGAGCACCCACAACTTGTGGAGGTAAACTGTTCCACTGATCAATTGTTCTCACTGTCAGGAAATTTCTCATTACTTCTAGGTTGGCTCTCTCTTGAATAAGTTGCATCTGTTACTTCTTCTCCTGCCTCAGGTGCTTTGGAGAATAGGTTGACTTCCTCATCTCTCTGACAGTATAGATAAATTTTAAAATTAAAACAAGGACTGAATTTGCAAGTAGGACCACCATACTTGCAAATTCAAACAAGATACGAAAAAGATATAAAATTGGCAGATTTTTACAAAGAACAGACCCCATTGGATAAAATTTTGTTAAAAACAGATGAGAATTTGATTAGAAAACTCTATAAATTTCTTCTAAACTGGAAGATGGAAGAAGAACAAGTGAAAGAAACAATGATAGTATGGGCAAAGAACTTTGGATATTCTATAGATTTGGAAGACTGGCAAAAACTTTGGGATAAAAACATTAAGCTTACAAAAGCGGTAGCATATAAAGAAAACTTATATAAGATGTTCTATAGATGGCATATGACACCAGTTCACTTAGCGAAAATGTTTAAAAATGTTTCGGATATTTGCTGGAAATGTAAACAACAGCCAGGCAATTATTACCATGCCTGGTGGACATGCCCTATCGCTAAGAAATATTGGTGTAAGATTCATAGATGGTTGGAAAAGATGATGAGACTACAAATAGAATTTAAACCAGAATTGTTTTTGTTAGGAATATTAAGACCTAATTATGGTAAAGAGAATGACTACTTGATATTGCATGTTTTAACTGCTACAAGGATAGTATTTGCTCAATTTTGGAAAAAAGAGAATCTACCATCTGACCAGATTATTACTACCAAAATTCTAGAGTGTGCATAAATGGATAGACTAACATTAGAAATGAAAGAAAAAGATGATTCAATTTATTTTAGAACTTGGGAAAAAATTATCAATGGTTAGAGACATGTTAGAACTTGAAGGATTTAATATTTTAGAATAGATGACTGATTTTTAATTGAGTTCTAACTAACATTTTGATGATACAATTACTTTTCCTGATTTACTGATTTTTATTTGTTACTTTTGATTGTTAGGATTTATTTATTTTTTGTGATTTTATTAGTAGTGTTTACTTAATAGATCAACGTATTTGTTTACTAATTATTTTTAATATTTATTTTATGAGACTTATATACTGCTTTAAGTGCAAGCATTCTCTAAGCGGTGTACACCAGTAAGCAATGTATATATATATTTACATTGCCCCCAACAATCTGGGTCCTCATTTTACCTACCCCGGAAGGATGGAAGGCTGAGTCAATCTTGAGCCGGTGAGATTTGAACCGCTGACCTGCTGAACACAGTCAGCTAAAGTGGCCTGCAGTACTGCACTCTAACTGCTGCGCCACCTCAGCTCATGTCATATGTTACAATTTAAGCTTTCTTAAAAATGGTTGAATATGATACTTACTAATTATTATGTACCGGACAGTTGCTTGTTTGTTGAAATATGTGATTGTACCTATCCTTATTTTACCCTAATTCCTTTTTTCCTTCCCCTCCCCCTTTCCTTTTACCCTTCCCTTTACCATACCTGTATTCTTCCTATTTTTCCTTACCTATATAAATTTAATAAAATTTTCTTTAAAAAAATTAAAACAAGAACTGGCCAAGGGTTGCATGAGGCCAGAGATAAGTTGCCCTCTCCTATATAAATCAGTAACATTCATAACACAACAATGAGATACTCTCCGAGAAGATAAAATTCATAGCAAACCTCTCCTGCCCCATGATGACACTGGAGGACAGCAGGATGAGCACACAGACCAATGGAGCCCCACTGTGTGGCAAAGAACCTACTTTGCATGGATAAAATCCTAGAGCCAATCTTTAATCATTCCAGGTATCTTATACAACTTGGAATCCATTCTGTCAATCTGAGGGGCTTCTAAATCCCAATTCCAAAGAAGGCAGCTTCCTCATTGGCTCTTTGGACTGAAAAGGGAATCACTGGAAAGTTTTGGCCTGCTGTCAGGCTACATAGTCCCTTCGGAGTCCTTTGTTGGCTTTAATTCTTGGCCTTTGTTAACAGTCCTGGAGATCATGACAGCTTGGAATCATTTGGTGTAATTCGGCAAAGAGGATAGGATTTGAATGCCACTAAAGCCCCAAGATCCGGCCTTTGATGGACAGCAGCAGCTGTCATCTGGTCCATGCCAGCTGAGCTAATGACACCAGCCGGATGTTCCTTTCTGTGCTGCAGTTGAAGGTAGAGCTAAAATTAAACCCAGCGGGCAGACCACTTGGCAGAGTGCTCTGCAGCTGGGAGTAAAGAACACTGCCCACCATCAGACGTACAACCCTCACCTTGGAACTTATATTTTCAGCAAAGGTGATGTCCGAGGCTCAAAAACATTTTTAAATGGTCCTCTCTCCAAGATGTGGAAGCTCTACTCCCAAAATGAGGTCAAAAGAACTAGGAGAAGTGCTCAATTAGACTATCTTGTAATTGTATCTAATGTTCGAAAAGCAGGTTCTGGAATTATGTATGTGTGCCAATCCTTTTCAAGATGTTGCAGAGTTCCATGAAAAAGTTCCCCTTTCATGAGTATCCAATTCATGTAAGATAATAGGATAGTTTCTCTCGGAAGAAGCCATAGATTGAGATTTCTCTATTTTCCTAGAAGCTTCAGCACCATATTCAATTCCAATCCTAGGAACGTATTACTCAAAGATCTCTCTTTTGCCTAATATCTAAGGCTGATCCCTATATAGTAACTGGAAATAATTTCCCAGCATCAAACCAAAGGAGGTCATTCTCAGGCTAAATGAAGACATGGGTACTTGGAATGTCACCAAAGTACTCATGGTATTATTTATTTTTTGTCAAAAAGCTTCATTGGCTGCCAAAGGACAATCTTCTGAAATGGTGCTACCTGCACTGTGCTAAAGCTGCATGACAGTTCAGTCAGTCTACTGGTGACTTTGCTTCAGGCTCTCTCAGAACTGACTTCAGGGAACAAATACCACAATTAGGATCTTTATGGAATTTTTTCACCATTGATACCATTTTGAGGCCCATATAAATGTGACATACAGCTGGAAAGCAGCCATAACATCAAGATAACATTTGAAAAATTCTTGTGTTCGTTAATTTACTCAGGGTTATGTATAGATCAAGTCAAGAACTGTATAGGATGATATGGTCAGGAAATGGTGGATCTCCAATATTTGTGACATATGAAATTACTGTAGGTTATGTGCACTGAGACCATTTAAGCCACATTACAATGGCAGCAATTTCTTGCTCTGACTGTTAATTCTGTCCCATAAAGATACAGGGAGCATATGAGCAAATAGTTAGATAACTGATGTCACAAGCTAGTAAATCAATCTTAATTGAGGCTATAAAGCCAAAGGATTCTTCAAACCCATCTGCAAGCCCAAATCTAAGAAATATGGTAAGAGACTCAAGATAGGTCTAGCTACAACAGTGATCCAGATGAAGGTCGAGATATCCATAGAAACTATTCATAGTCAAATGTTCTGAATGTTCAAATGAGCTAAACTGAACGTTATCTTCAGCAACAGCCTTAGCCTTATAAAATTTTCAGTAACTGGCGTTGCCTGGACTCAGCTAGTACTCATCATGGTTCTTACTCCATAGAAGTCTCTCTTTCCCAGAAATCCAGCCCAGCTGTGCTGTTCAACCTTCTATTTCTTCATTTGGCAATTGTGACACAGTGTAAGGATCAGAGCTGCATTTGAGAGATGTTTCAGGGAGTAGTTCCCCCCCCCTTTTTTTTTTTTACTTAACCTGAGCCCATGGTCCAAATGGGTACTTCAATTTTCTCATTCCTATATCTCCTCCTCTACCTCATCCTCCTCTAAGGAAAAAACCTTTACTCTTCCAAAGGAAAATTCACTTTTGATTTATGCACAACATCTTGCAGGTAATTTGCTGGGGAACTTTGTTGGCATCAGCTCCGATATTCAATTTAAAAGCACATGGGAAGCCAACTGCAAGGACTCAATTATGTCTGTGTTGCAGCAATAAACATGTATGTTTTGTTCATGGTTCTAGTCTTTGCTTCCCAAAACAGGGCATTAATGTCTGTAATGAAATGAGAATGGTCAAGTTATGTGTTGAACATTTTAGCAAAATTCTTCCTCACTGAACATTAGGTAGCAGATGTCACCAAAAGGCAGGCAATGTGTAGACCTATAGGCACACAACATCTCCCACAAAGGTTGTAGTTTGTAGTTATCAGACCATCCATTGCAAAAATTTGTCCCCAAGTCTTTTTTCCCTTATTGAAGGGGGTTTAGGTACATTTGAAAAATAGCAAAGAGTTTAGTTTTCACATCTACTGCTATTATTGGAGCCTGATAAATCTTTGCTCCATAGATACCAGCTGCTTGCACTTAGGGCTAATTTATGGCTATCTAAGAAGTTTGCTTTGAGTATGCAGGGAATTTTGTTTCTGAGCATTGCAATTTATATAGCCCCAACTGCACAATGCTTAAATTTTTCTCTGTACATTGTGGCTAAAAAACAGTTTATCCCTCCTGGTTCATTATTAGAAAGTTGCCACACTGGAACAGCTCAAAAATAGGATTTCTCCTAGGCTCGTGACAATTTGTAAATAGCCATGACCTTGTTAGTCTTCTTTGTAGGTTTCACATAGATATTAGGGGAGATTGTTATAGATTTCTATAACGTTTTGTGCTGTACAGTGCAGAAGTACAATAAGTTTGTATTCTCATTTTTATAATGTGCAGATGTAATTGTAATCTTTGTTCCATTTTCTCCCCTTTTCTGAGTTTCTAATGTGATTTAATTCAGAAGGAGCTGCAAAATGGTCTACCCTTTCCTACACTGTATAATTTGTTCAAGGGAAAATCTATGTCTTGGTAGCTATGAGGGCAAAGTTCACTTGTAATGCTACTCAGGCAGGGAAAGGGCAATAGTAAGGTTTCTTACAATCAGGGGCATCCACAAAGTGACTTTAAGAATCAAGATGGCAGCTTTGATAGCACCATATCTTGAAAGTTTGGTCCCCACAACTCCTCTGTTTGTCTCCCCCACCCCTCCCTTTTGCTCCCCAGCTAGCACACTCCAGATCCAGGCAGTTTCACAATGTGGTTTATTATTAGTAGTACAAACTTATGAACTTATGCAACACCACTTGAGCTCCCAGACACATAAGGAAAAAATTCCCAATTCAACCTCAGGGGAAAAAAAGAAACCAAAACTAATGGAGGCTTTCCCAAATCTATATACGTATACACATTGGGTGTCGATTTGGTCATGTGTTGTAAAACAAGCTGCAGTTCCTGGGAACAGATCATAATAAAAGCATAAATATAAAGCCAGCATTTTTTTCAAAGGTCTTTGTAAGAGGGCTAGTCAAGGCACTACTGAAAATACCACTTTATAATGCCTTGGTATGACCACACTTGGAATATGCATCCAGTTTTGGTCACTATGATATAAAAAAGATGTTGTGACTCTAGAACATGGGTGTCAAACTCGATTGTGTCACATGACATATCATGACATATTGCGATGTTTTCTGCCTTTGTAGAGCCAGGGTGGGCATGGCCTTTGCATGATGCATCCAGCTCGCGGACTGCCAGTTTGACACCCCTGCTCTAAAAAGAGTGCAGAGAAGAGACGATTAGGGGACTGGAGGCTAAAACATATAAGGAACAGTTGCTGGAATTGGGTATGTTTAGTTTAATGAAAAGGAGGACTACGGCTGACATAATAGCAGTGTTCCAATATCTCAGGGGTTGCCACAAAGAAGAGGGAGTCAAGCTATTCTCCAAAGCACCTGACAGCAATATATGAAACAACGGATGAAAACTAAACAAGGAGAGAACCAACCTAGAACTAAGGAGAAATTTCCTGACATTTAGAACAATTAATCAGTGGGACGACTTTCCTCCAGAAGTTGTGGCTGCACCAATACTGGAAGTTTTTAAGAAAATATTGGTCAACCATTTGTCTAAAATGGTATAGGGTTTCCTGACTGAGCAGGGGGTTGGACTAGAAGACCTCCAAGGTCCCTTCCAACTCTATTATTCTGATATATTTTAGATGAGGCTGGGCAGGACATAGTTACTGTTCTATAACATACATTATGAAGTCTGCACATGAGTAACCACCACTTAAAACACTCATCACAGGCCAAAATCCTTGGAGAATGATGGAGTCCCTTTCATTTAACTCATGGGTTCAAGAGAAAAGTGTTGAGACACTCTGTTTGTTCTCCTTGATCTAGCATAACAATTTCTGCTGCTGAACCCTCTTCTACGCTAGAGCCTTAATCACTGACTCTGGTTATGCTACTGAAAATACATTAAGCATCCCCAAGTGGTGACATACCACCGAAGACATATTTCATCTTAAACACAGTTTAACATAATACCTGTGTTCAAATCACAGTGTTGTGCTCCCCACACATACACACACATACACACACATTTCCACACAATAAACTATTATGTATCTTAACTTGATGATCTAAAATGATGGCTGGGTTCCTTACACTGAACAAGGAATAAATAACAATAAATAAGAGATAATGAAAAAAAGAAAAGAAGGTAGATAATTTTTTTAAGTGGGGGGAGAAGGGGTTATTTCAATTTCCATTAGATGTTCCTTCTACATTGGGGGGGGGCTATACTACTGCACTACAGATACATATTAGAAAACTGCTATATCTACATCAGAGTATGAAGATCATATAGGATTATAAAAATATAGACAGTTCCTAAAATAATCCGATCTTGAGAAATTTGGGACTTTATTAAACCAACAATAACTTGGCATTGGTCCATAGCAAATATCAGTCAGGGCAGATTTTCCAGCCCAGCTTCTGCACTAGTTAGAGTCCCCAAACTGTTCTCAAGGGGAGCCCCAAAAATCCTTATGAATGTATGTGCTATCACAGCAAGAACAGTGTAGCAGAGAAGCTGTAGTCATTGGAACAGCCAAAACTGTTAAGAAGTGCTTTTCACTAAAGAGGTCTTTTGAGCTTCCAATAATAAAGAGAATTTCTGTTTTTGGAAAGAGACCACTTACATTCCAGATAACATGTGCCCCTTAATTCCAGGAGTGAAAGTCAGTTGTCTTTTCCACAAGTGTTCCTTTTCCACAAGTGTTCCTGATCACAGTTGTGTAAGACAACAAGAAATGTTTGGGGAGTGGTGGGGATAAAATGGTTTGGCAACACTGCATTACAAACTTTTGTGACCTCTGGACCTTTGCTGGGACATGTCAGAGGTGATTTATGAGGCCTGTTTGCCTGGTCCTGACCATTGTTGAAAACACATTCGGAATGTGGCCTTGCAATATGATGAGAAATGAATTCCCATTGTCATTGTGACCTCTTTGAAGTCCAAATTTTTTTTTTTTCATTATCCCAATTTGTCACAGAGGCCTTGGATAGGCAGTTGTTTCTGGTAAAGTTTTTGCAGGTTTTTTTATGGTTAAACAACAATAGTGTGGTGGAGTGTATTTCTTATATTTTATTGTTGTTTTTAACATAGTGTTCTTGCTTTTTGAATAGGATGTTTTGAAAGGCCAATTCTTCCTTTTTGGGCCCAGCAATGCACTGAGCTATATTCCAGCCAATCTCACTACTAATAGATTGGGGTGTCAGATGTCCACTGAGGGAGAGGAAATTCCGTTGTCTGGGGAAGGGAAGGATTTGTTTGCCTTCTCTTCTTTGCCTCTAAAAAATAAGCTGATTGACCTGTCCACCTGCCAACTCCTACTGTTTGGGCAACCCATTAGATTCCTGGTGGCCATCCATCACTGCATTGAGCATTACTCCTTTTCTGTGATTTGGAAGCCCACAGCAAACCCATTCCTGTTTATTTATATCAAGCAATTCTTATTTTTTTAGAAAAGAAAACATGACCAAAAGCCCCACACAGAGAGACAAAAGAACTGAAATGCCTTCTAAAACAACAATAAATCCAACCACCGTTAATAACATTAAAATCCTAGGAAAGACAGCTCCTGAATCAGCAAACGGCAACAGTGTCACTAAAGCAAAAGAGCCATATATTGATTACCAGCTGGATAGACAGCATGTGACAGCCTCTTATAAATAATTTGCAATTGCTAAAGGAACTGTTGAGGTTATTAGTATAATAGCCAGTTAATACCACACCCACTCATGTTACTTCATTACAATATGAGGCCGACCAAGTTTCTTATTATGTAGGCTCCAGAGGTCATTGTCTGCCCAATTCATCTTGATAATATATCCACCCGAAGGTGAGTTTCTTTCTAATTATGAACATTCAGGCAGAACTGGAGTGTTGGTAATCTTCCCAGGAAACTCAATCATGCGGAACAGCTTTTGACCAGCAAACTAGAGGACAACAATCAAAGTTTGTTGTTAGGAAAAGATTCTTGTTCCAGTTAGGTCTATCTTGTCATATGAAGCAATGTTTATATTTAGTATCCCTATAAGAATACTAAAGGTTAGGGGATGTAGCAACTGCATCTACCAGGAGTCATAGAGAAATTAGAACATTATTAATGTAAGGAATGGGTTCTGCAAATTAACAGTGCATAGGTAGTCTATGATAATCTGAAATTATGATGGTGTTTTAAAAAACAACATTTACAACTGGTCCTTGCACTTACAACCATTGCAGTGTCCCTGGAGTCACTTACGGTAATCAAAATTTGGGTGATTGGCAACCAGGCAAATTAAGTGGGACTCACTTAATGAATGCATTGCTTAGCATTGGAGGCCACATTTGCTTTATCTACATGCTTAAATCATACCATCATTATAGCTCCTAGTGACATAAATTAACAGTAACATAAATTAAAGATATGGTAGTGTGAATTCTCTGCTCTTCTTTATACTATCTGCTTTGAAACCTCTACTGAAAATTATATCATGTGTTAGGATGCTTTATGATATTTTAAAAACATGTTTATAATGTGCTAAATCCCATCAATACAGTATTGACACTCCATATTTCTCCTTGCCATCTGAATCAGTACCTGAACTTGGTTATAGACTGGAGGAGGTCAATAAAAACCAACATGGTTTGTCAAAAACAGATCATGCCAGACAAATCTTATTGCATTCTTTAACCAATGACAAAATTAGTGGACCAGAGGAATGCTGTGGATGTAATTTACTTGGACTCCAGTAAGTCATTTGATAAAGTAGAGCACAACCTACTACTTGACAAGATAGAAAAAATGCGGGTTAGACAGCATCACCACCAGATGGATCCGTAAATGGCTGACCAGCGGTACTCAGCGTGTGGTCCTCAATGGAACCGCATCTACATGGAGGGAAGTATGTAGTGGGGTGCCCCAGGGCTCTGTTCTGGGCCCAGTGCTCTTTAACATCTTCATCAACAATCAGGACAAGGGGAACTCATCAAATTTGCAGATGACATCAAGCTGGCAGGAATAGCCAACACTCCAGAAGACAGGCTTAGGATACAGGAGGATCTGGACAGACTTGAACACTGGGCACTATCTAACAAAATGAAATTCAATGGTGAAAAAAGTAAGGTTCTACATTTGGGCAAGAAAAAACAAATGTACAGGTATAGTATAGGGGGTGCCTTGCTCAATAGTAGTAACTTTGAGAGGGATCTCGGAGTCCTAGTGGACAATCATTTAAATATGAGCCAGCAGTGTGCTGCAGCTGCCAAAAAAGCCAACACAGTGCTAGGCTGCATTAACAGAGGGATACAATCAAGATCACGTAAAATATTAATACCACTTTACAATGCCTTGGTAAGGCCACACTTGGAATACTGCATCCAGTTTTGGTCACCACGATGTTAAAAAGATATTGAGACTCTAGAAAGAGTACAGAGAAGAGCAACAAAGATGATTAGGGGACTGGAGGCTAAAACATATAAGGAACAGTTGCTAGAATTGGGTATGTCTAGTTTAACGAAGAGAAGGACGAGGGGGGACATGAAAGCAGTGTTCCAATATCTCAGGGGCTGCCCCAAAGAAGAGGGAGTCAAGCTATTTTCCAAAGCGCCTGAAGGCAGGACAAGAAGCAATGGGTGGAAACTAACCAAAGAGAGAAGCAACCTAGAACTAAGGAGAAACTTCCTGACAGTTAGAACAATTAACCAATGGAACAACCTGCCTCCAGAAGCGGTGAATGCACCAACACTGGAGGTTTTTAAGAAGAAACTGGACAGCCATTTGTCCGAAATGGTATAGGGTTTCCTGCCTGAACAGGGGGTTCAACTAGATGACCTCCAAGGTCCCTTCCAACTTTATCATTATTATTATTATTAATAATAAATGGACTCTAAATCCGGATAAAAGAGGCAATATGTATGTGCATTGGGAAGAGGAATTACATTTAGTGTGGAACTACATTCTCTTTGAAAGACTAGGATGAAAATGTGACTCAGGTTTGTGATATAAGCTACACATGTCCATTGTAGTATAACAGATTTGTACCAGGTGGGTAAGGCAACCAAGAACTTTCATGTGCAGATATAACATATGTTTTGATAAAATTTCAGTCTGACTATTGAATTATGTTATGTGTGAATCTACCCATGAAGTCAACTGGTTCCAAATTTTGGGGGTGGGGTTTAGGCTTGAAAATGTATGTTTTGCCAGTTTAGAAAGGCCGATCCTGTTTTGTTTCAAAACCCAACTCAAGCTACTGTTTTTGACCTTTAAATCACTCTGTAGCTGAGAATCCAAGAACTTTACGGTCTGCTTCCTCTCAAACTAACCTGTCTAGACAATGAAGTACTTCCACTGAGGCTTGTGTAGAATGGAAGCACCATCACAGAACAAGATTCTCAGCTCTGGCAAGACTGCCCCGCAGGATGATAACCTTGCCTCAGGCCGTAAAATGAAAGAAGTGTTGGATTATACAGAACATCAGAATAGTGGTTTATACAGGACATTAGAAGAGTGCCTTATAGAGCCTGATCAGACATTTCTTAATGGTGGTAAATGCAATAGGAAGAAATCTGGTCTTGATAATCAAAAACCTTGCTTTGAGAGTCCCTTCCTAAGAGTTCACACACACTTAATATATCAGGTAAGCATCTTATACATAGAGCTGTCTTAAATGGAGTTAAATTCATCTGAATTTTATGTTGTAAGCTGCCCAAAGTCATTGAATACAAGATGAGTGAGAAAAAAAGAAAGAAAGAAAGAAAGAAAGAAAGAAAGAAAGAAAGAAAGAAAGAAAGAAAGATATACCATTATATATCTTCTTCAGAATTTGTAGAAGCTGCCACATCATAGATGTAAACTTGTAAAGCATGTATTTTGCTACTGAATCTGGGCCCTCCTCAAGGCAGCTTCTGCTTTAATAATGATTATTCACAGAACTGAGATTTGAACTTATAAAAAAATTCTGCTTCACGCTGTTTCTCCTTGGATCCTTTCCCTATCTAGCAATCAGTAATCTGTGCTTTGTCTAATGCAGGGCTTTTCAACCAGTGGTATGGGCACCACCTGTGGTACATTGGCACCTGGCAGGTGGTACACGACCATCCTAGAAAAGTGGTAGCAGGGGAGGGGAATGAGCTTAACTGGTGGCAACACCACACAAGCCTGAGCGAGAGATGGCTGAAGCTGTAGGGCTGTCAGGGCTCAGCAGAAGTGCCAGGATCAGTGCCAGCTCCAGCTGAGCCCAGAAGAAGCGCCGATCAACTGGAATGTTGCAGCATCTCCAGGGTCTTGTGATTTACATTCAGATGCTTGGCAACTGATTCATATTTATGACGGTCACAGTGTCCCAGGGTGATGTGAAGTGACCAAAACCTGCTGCAACCACCCAGCAGACAGGGAGAATAAAAAACAAACACCCCCCACCCCACCCCTGCTGCCGATCCTCAATAGAAATGCTCACAACAATTAAAACCTCGGACAGGAGAAAGAGTACCGCCGGGTGGGCAGGCAGGTGTCTTGCTCAGCTGTGCCTTGGGGCACTTTTTTCAGTGCTATTGTAACTTCAAACAGTCACTACGTGAACTGTTGTAAGTCAAGGACTACCTGTACTTTATCACTTTTTTCCTTTTGGGGGGGGTCATCAGGTTTTTGACACCTTGCTAGGCGACTGGTGGTACTCGGATATTGCCATATCCTAAAAGTAGTACAGTGGGTGAAAAGGTTGAAAATCCCTGGTCTAATAAAGCAATATTTTCATTCTCAGACAAAAGTAGAGAAATCCCTAGCCTTTCGTGGTAAACAAGGAAAGAAATGTACAAATGCAAGGTGGTCATAATGATCACTTTGTGGCAAAGCATCATTTGGCAAATTGAACTAAAGTTTGGCAAAAAGAAGAGAACCCTCAATTTGTGTGAAAGAAATTCCAGGGTCTTACTTGGACAATAAATGTTTGCTCTGTGGTCTGGCAGATGGAATAGAGGAACTCTTTGTATGATATTGCCAGATCCAGATACAATAAAAGGAAAAAATAATGTCTTCCAAAATAAAATTTATCGCACAATCCACTTCACTGACTTGGTGAGACTTAAGTTGTGGAACAGTATCAAGGAGTCAAGTGATCAAGTCAGTTTGCTGCCAGGAGGTTAACTTTACTCCTAAATTGATTCCATATTTCTTAGAGTTAATTTAACCCTGATCAGCTGGGCAAGAGCAAGATAGCTAGAACTACACGGATTCCAATAAGGTATCTTTCATTCTTGTCTGAAAGTAAATACAGAATCTTAGCAATGGCAAGAAAAAATTCCAACTCTCATTTATAGGAGATGATTAAAGCAGAATCACTTTGAGTGATTTGAAACTCTTTTTCCCAGGTTTCTCAATACCCGGGTGACAGATTTAGACAATAATCTGCCGATGGATTCTAGGTCGATTGTTGATGTCTATCTCCCTTCCAATCCTTTCTCATCTTCCCCACAATCTCTCATAAGCCGTAAACAAAAATCAGACCTCTGGTCCTTTAAGAGACCAGGATTGTAATTCCAGGAAATTCCAGGAAAAGGCAGTTGCCTTAAGCTGCTTGCATTATTATTATTATTATTATTATTATTATTATTATTATTCATTTATAACATAAAATGTGAAAATACAAAAGCAAATAGTAGGGGATAACAGTAGAAAAAGGGGAAACAAAAAAGGTGTGAAGAAGGGGAGGGGAAGAAACAAAAGGCACTGACTTCCGACTCTCTCTGTTGCAGTAAAATCAGACATTAAAATCAAATCTCAACTTTTTACATTTATATAGTAGTATGCACTAGCCAATTCTGTATTAGCAAATCAGTCTAATCAGTCAAACCCAAAATCATAATATCATTTTTTTCCACCTCAAGCACAAAGTCCAGAAGCAGTTTCCAACTAGACACAAAAGTACTTACGTTGTTTTCTTTTATCAACACAGTCAGTTTGGCCATCTCTGCTAATTCCATCAGCTTTTTTAACCATTTGTCCATGGTAGGAATCGAGGCATCCTTCCACTTTTGTGCATAGATCAATCTTGCTGCCGTCACCATATATAAAATCAGAGTTCCAATTTTTTTCCCCAGTTCTCTTTCCAGAAGAGGCAGTTGCCTTAAGGAGTTGCAGGCAAGGGCTACATTTGTGCCACCACTTGCTCCAAAGAACTTTTTTGAAATCAAATCTGAAACACTGCACAGTTCTGTGACATGTGGCACTTTTTCTTGCTCTCTGACTGATATACAGCTATACAGAAAAGCACATGACTTTTCTATTACCAATTGCTTAAGCTGTCCTGCTCTTTCTATTCATTTCTGATATGAGGCTGCAGATTTAATTATTTACATTATAGTTTAGGTCTAGTTTTACAATCAGTAGAATAAAGATAGCATCTACAGGTGAAAAGTGGTGGGTTGTTAGGGACACTGGAACATGAATAATATCCCCAAATGAGAGAAAGTCATGCTGGCTACAAAATAGATTTTTCTCCATCTGAAAATTGTAGATTTTTGCTCACATAATGCCTTGCAACACAGAGAAAGCTTTTAAGAGAAAACCCCCTTCCAAAATCTGTGCAGGCTTAACATGAAAACAACTACCTCTCAGCCAATTAAGCTTCACCAGAGCAAGCACAGTGGGGATCCGTGTCAGCATCTCTTATGCCAAAGTCTTTGACAAGTTGAATTACAGTTTGGGGCCAAAGAATAGCCACAGAGACTTAGCTAGAGAGTCATCCTCCCACTAAAGATTTCCTTGACCATCCAAAAATTAGTTCAGGAAATGACTGAGGAGATAAGCAGGGCCAAAGAGTGAAGCCAAGGGCAATTTTGAACAGGCAGTAGAGTGGTGCTGATCAGTCAAGGCCAGGGCAGAAATGCCATAGATAATGTACATTCTGTCCTCGGGATGGGGATGAGAACAGGGAGAGTTGGACAGGCTACCCTGCTCCCAGGGGCTTGTCCACCATGTCATTCTTCAGACACCATGCAGTGGCCTTCCTGCCATTCTTATTATTTGGAATTCCTTCTGCCAATATATGCATGCAAAGCAGGAGTACTAGTCAAGGGCCACAAGCAGTCCAAAGAGTTCTTGGACTTAGCTGAAAAAGGAGATCAGGCTAACTTCATTTTTGTCGCTCTCCCAAGCAGACAAACTCATTTTTATCTAGACCGACTCGGTCTGTTTAAGCAATTGTGTTGATAAAATGTGAATGTTTGCCTGTTTGCCTGGGCACTCCTCTTGATTGCAAATGATGTTTTTCTAAATGTTATTGTATCATAATGTATTACTGGCCCCCTTGAGCACCATTTCATGTGGGAAAGTAGTCTACAAATGACATAAATAATAAATCAAAACAGGCAGAGGGGAAGTTCCTTGAGATCAAATGTAGAGGTTTTGTTGAATAAAAGTGCAGCCTGGCTGGTGGTACTGAGAAATTGTAATTTTTAACGTTGATGGGGGGATAAATTATTAAATGCATGGAGTCTAATTGCATGAGCTGTATTTATTTAAACTTTAATTACATGTGTACGATATTTTTTGAACCCCCCCATCTTTGTGCCAGTCTATCTCTCAAAGGTCAAGGCGAAGTCCCTTAATGCGAGAAAGACTGTTCTGCCCGATATAAATATATCACTCAAAATTAATGGACTATGTTGACATACTTTTGTTCTTGAGTTTAAAAGTTAAAGGTGAAACTCTGTTGGAAATCAGTTTCGGGTCCTCTCTTGAAAAGAGAAGCTTTGCTTTTATTCACTCTGCAAGTTTTCTGTTTCTCTGTTTGTTTGCTATCCTTCAATGTTCTCTTTGCTAATGATCTTCGTATCTCTGTCTTTCTTCAGGGGGTCCTTGGTGCTCTCTGAGCTGGGTTATTTTCTTGCAGATGTTTCATTAACCAACTAGGTGATATCACAGGTGATGTTACCAAGTTGGGTAATGAAACATCTGCAAGAAAAGAGAGAGCACCAGAGACTCATGGTTCCACCTTGGGCTACAAATATTCTCTTCTATTGTTATTTTTCTTCACATTTTATTTCAAATGGGGGATAAATCTGTGTTTTTAGAATTTAGATTTGGGTAAATGATCAACAAGCTTTTTGAAGCCTGGGCTGAAACCCAGTAAAGAAGAAAGAAAAGACAAGTTTCTGCAAAAGGGGGTCCAGTTGCTGGAATAAAACAGCTGCTAAAAGATTTAGTGATTAAGCATTCAGCTTACAGCTCCTTCTACTCCAGTTCTCTTTGCTAGTGACCCTCCTGTGCCTGTAAAGCTAGGATATAAGCAGAACACTTGGATGGCCCAGGCAAGCCTCCACTTTATTAAGGAAATTATATGCAAATGACTCTTAATAACTGGAGCTATCAATAACTTGAAAATATGAAATGTCTTTTGACATAGGAAGCAGTATAGAAATCTGTTGAATAAATAAATGCCCAAATGAGACTTTTTGTTCAAACTGTGTCTCTACTTTGGCTCCACCTGCATATATGCCAAAAAGATTACAGAATGCCGCTGATCTTCTTACAGAGGGAGCTAAATCTGTACCCTCTAGAATTTATTATTGTTCAGAGATATGTATTTATTAAATAGATTTATATGGCCACCAAACTCACACACAGTGACTTTGTGAAATATGAAATATGCATAACATCCTTTTCTGGTTGGTCTGAATAGAAGTCCTGAGTAAATGTTGATCTTGCCAGGATTCTATATGGTCTCTATTTTTAGGAGCTAACACTCTAGCATGGCTGGCTGGGGAATCCTGGAAGTTGAAGTCCACACATCTTAAAGTTGCTAAGTTTAAGAATTTACAGTGGAAGAAAAGAAGCAATGTATATGCATAAATTCATGGAAGGATGCCCATAAATTACTTTTAAAAAGTAAAAAAAAAAGAGTAGAGAATCTGTGGGAAAGCCCTTCCTTCCTTCCTTCCTTCTTTCCTTCCTTCCTTCCTTCCTTCCTTCCTTCCTTCCTTCCTTCCTTCCTTCCTTCCTCTCTACTTGGATTACCCTTAATTCTCTCTATACAGGATCAAAGATCAATCAGTCTTAGCCATTTGCACTCACATCACGTTGCTTCTCAAATTCTTTAACATTCCCTTTCTTTTTAAAAAGTGAATTTATGCATAATATATAGCTAGCTTCAACCTAACATGTTTATCTAAAAATCATTTCTCGGTGGAGTTCACTTTCTTATAAAAATCATACTTTAAACAGAAACATATTCCATCAGGAGCCAAGCTCAACACAGTCACACAACTTGAGAATTTTTCCAGAATTATTATTAGCTCTGCCATCAAAGGCAGATCCTTTGGAAGTGCTGAAAGTTAGTAGTAGCAGTAGAAGCTGTAATATTGTTGCTGTGATTGCTATCATTAGATTTCGATCTTGATTCTTTATAAAATATCTAAGAGCAATTGGGGTAACACCATACAACTGATCATTAATGCATCAACATCACCATTAGCAACAACTAATGAACTTTACTAAGAGTCACAAACTTCTTTAGAAACAACCACTTCCCCCTCTGCCACCCGCCCTCCCTGTCTAGGATCCTCCAGATGTGCTGGATGATTCTTATCACTTCAGCTGACAGCTGTGATCCCAGCACATCCCCAAAAGAGCAGGTTAGAAGAGGAATGAAATTGGCACTTTGTAGTAGAAGCTGTGCCATTGACCCAGGACCATCCCTTCTCTTTAGATTGTATGAATGTAGTTGTAACCCGAGTCAAACCAAGGCTGATTTCTGTCTCAGTTTGAGAGCCTGAATTATCTGCATATAGCCACACTCTTTACTGGAGGTAAGTGGGCAGCACAGAGGATTTGCAAACATGGAAGTTGCTAGATTCACATAACATGCTAAATCTTAAATCTGAGTAAGCAAGGGTTACGTGCTATGTTGAAGAAACCATAATACCGGTATGGTTTAAGGGCCTGGTTCATGGAATATACTAAGAGTGTAGTTGGAGTCCCACAAAATGCTGAACCACCCTGCGTTTAGCAATCTCACTTCAGTCTACCCTTAGCCTCTCCACAATGTTTTCCTACTTGTGGAAAAAAATAGAGTGGTGACTGACTAACTGTTTCATCTCTTTTCTGCATGCCTCAGTCTCCACCCCAGCATGTGTTACAAGTTTTGTACCTAAGACCCACTTCCTCTTCTTACTGACCCACTTGCAGAAAGTCAGTTCTTCTGTAGCCCCTTTGTATTGACTGGGGAAGGGGAACAGAACCCTTCCAGCAAAGCCCCTGAAATTCTCTGATTCAGATTATTAGTTTAGCATGCTTCCTACTTTCAGATGTCAAGGGGTTCCCGTTATCGCAGGGTATTTTTGGCTTGGCTAGTAACTGTGTTAGTTTAGCCAGCCAGCTAAGCTGGGTTGCTTTTTAATTTTTTTTTAATCAGTCTTTATCTTTAATGAAGCTAAAAAAAAAACGGAGTGGATTTTGGCTTAATTGCTACTTTTCTTGATAGCCCACATTTATTTTAAACTGGCTAAAATTACTTTACATAAAGATTGCCCCCCCCTTCTGTCACTGCCCCCAAATAATTTCAGATAATTCCAGTGGTGTTCCTCAGTATTTTCACTAATTTTGCAAAAATTCCTAGAATAATCTTTCACTGACAGCTGCTCAGCTAATGTTGGCTTTGAAATCTGCCCTGGAAGTTTGCAGAACAATAAACTAATTAAGATGGAAAATATAAAATATGTATAAAATATGACCTAGTAAGTGTTAGTATGGTTTCTTTGAACATAGCATCTTATAGTGTTTTCATGTGAGACTAGTCTATCAGGGCAACCTGGTCTACCCCCAATATGGGACAGAGCATACTGCTTCCGCTTTCACCTTTCAGCCCCAATCTAGGTCGCTTCTACAACAGACTACTTGTGTGTTAAATTTAAATTTACCGACAAAGAATTAAAGGCAGACCAGTATAATTATTTCGAGCTATTTAGCTCTCATCAGTAGCCATACCCTTCTGAGATTCAAACTCGGGACACTTGCATGTTAGGCAGATGTATGAAAGTATAGCATCTTATACTTCATTTTTGTTAGCTCAGGTTTCAGGTGGAGTATGTTGTGTTAATGCAACCATTATAACTTTCCTGCTCATATTTTTCCTTACTTTCTATGAGAAGTGGCAACAGCAAGAACAAGGCAATAGAAAGATATATGGGCATGGAGGAAGAGAGAAAAAGGCAAAAGTATTGTGTGCATCATGATATCATGCAAATTATGTAATTTACATAAGTGATACATGTGAAATCATCATCACTTGTACCAGAAACCTATGTTATCTCAGACGGAAGCTTTCATAAAGTCTTTGGCTGGGTGCACATTTCTTGTTAAACCAAAAGCTGCTTTGTTTCTTTCAGGGTCAAGAGTACTAAACTTAATTACTGTAATTAGTAAAGCATACCTTTCTTGCATTACACGTGAACCCAGCCATGGTTTGTTGACAAATTCAGTTTTATCAAATTCAAGCACAAGCCTCCAAAGGGGAATGTTTTTAGCAGAAGGTACATTTGCAACTTCAAAACATGCGGAATTCCAGCAAGGCCCAAGAACATAAGCTGAAAAGGCAGTGAGAACGTGAACTCAATCAGGCATCAACTGATCCAGCATCTAAGCCCCTATGATGGCAAGGGAACAGTGATATTATGACACATGTGACATCACTCCCCCTGTATTATAGCAATACAATGATCATCTGTTGCTAAAGTCTAAATTCCAGGGATTTGTTTGGTTAAATATGGGAATATTCCTCTAGCTATCAATCCATTTCAGAGGGCAGTTTCAGAACCTTTGTTATGACCCTCCAACTCTTCCTAGTTTGGCATCTCCTAACTTTAGAGATATCTTTGCCCTACATTAATCCAATTGATGTTTTTCTTCCTGAAATTGGGAGCTACTGCCTATACTATGTAAAGGTCTGTGGATCAAGTCACAAGATCTTCTTCTGATTGCCTCAGGGTGGCAGAAGGATGCTCAGCTGTATGACCTGCAACTGCTCTACTTTTTCAGAGAAGATGCAAAACCTATACATACATACGTACATACGTATGTATGTATGTACATACGTACATGCATATATATATATTGACAAATGTCCATAAAAATACGACTCCTGGGCATGTTTATAATATGAATAAAAATACGATCACCAGGAGAATTTAGGTATAAAAAATATACTTTACTAAAACCGCCAAGCTTTCGTCGGGGAGGCTCCCAACATCATCAGGGCTGAAAAACTGAAAAACACAAACTGATCAGCCAGGACCAGTGACGCAGTCCAAAAGCCGGGTGCAAATGTCAGCCAAACCCATTTAAGTCATCATTGTTTACTGGCTTTTCAGCCCTGATGATGTTGGGAGCCTCCCCGACGAAAGCTTGGCGGTTTTAGTAAAGTATATTTTTTTATACCTATATTCTCCTGGTGATTGTATTTTTATTCGTATTATATATATATATGTGTGTGTGTGTGTGTGTGTGTGTGTGTGTGTGTGTGTGTGTCTTTGGTTGTTCGGGTTTTCTCCCACGTAAAATTGGAAGTGTCTTGGCGACGTTTCGACGAAGTCCCATTCGTCATCTTCAGGCTGGTGTTTTCAGCTTCGTGCTGCTCGAGGCACGAAGCTGAAAGCACCAGCCTGAAGATGACGAATGGATTTCGTCGAAACGTTGCCAAGACACTTCCAATTTTACTTGGAGAGAAAACCCGAACAACCAAGACCTACATACAATCCCGCGAAAACCTCAGAAAACATATATATGTGTGTGTATATATATATGTGTGTGTGTGTGTGTGTGGATTATATATATATGTGTGTATATATATATATATATATATATATATATATATATATATATATATATATATATATATATTCAAAGGGTATTTCAGCTTTTGGTTATTGGTGACAGCAATTGCATATATCAGTTAGTGGGCGTTAATAATTTTATGGTGGTTTCTGTAATGCTATCTCATTCTTTTGAATGAAGGGTGAACTTTACTTATATTAGGCAGGACAGGAGATAGTCCCTCTTAAAGAGTTTTGTGAACATGAAGAGAAGGATAGTCTATAAAGATTTGCACTTTTAGAAGAAATGATCCAAAGCAAAGAGTATGTTCTAAAAATAAGACACAGTGATTGAAAGCAGGAAGAGCTGTCTTAGAAGGACAGGGTGTAGAGAAATGCTTCAAGAGCCAAAGATTCAAAAAATAATTTGGACTCATTGAAAGCTGTTTCAAGGCTGTCTGGTCTCTGTGAGGCTTTGGCTAGAATTCCACTTTGTTATGTAGCAGCAACATAAATCAGGAATTAATCTGATTGCAAGCAAGAATTAGGAGCTTAAATTGATCTCTTCCCCTACATGTCACACTGTACTCAGTTGCATTTGTTTTTCCTTAAAATGCTCTATCTGAAGCAGGCTTAATACTGTATGTTGCAAAATGTATAACGTTTATTTTTAAAAGCATCAAAGAAAAGCATTTTGTCCTGTTAAGAACAGAAATGTTGGAACAAAAATAAAGAGAACATAGTGTTCACTCTACAGATGACATGAGTAGATGTTTACTTAATAGTAAACTCTATTGAGTTCAACAGAACTCACTTTAAAGTAAATATGAATACAATTGTTTAGATGCAACAATAATATTTACTGTGAATCGAACTGATTTGTGAATAGAGTAGAAAAGTGAAATCTTGCGATGCAGTTAAAAAAGTTGTCGTTTACCATCAGTACTGCCCCTTATCCATTCCCCACAAAGAGTCTGTTTTACTAATGAACTTTGGGGCAATCTAATTTTTTTTTTGTTTTTTTCTCATAACCCCTCACCTCCAAGCTGAGACTGCATGGATTCTTAACATAAGTTATCAGCAAATAAAAAAAAACTTTGCCAGTATCCAACAATGGCATAATTCTGCATTGAAGTGACTGAGTTTTCTAAGTTCTCCACTAATGGGCACTGAGCAAGCTCCTTCCCCTTTGCAATTTTCACCTACAAAATAGAAACAACCTTGCTATAACCGGCTCCTTTATCATACCAAAAGTAATGCCCTGCCTGATAAGTGTGCTTACTCAGCAATAAGTGCCATTCCACACACTGAAACTTGCTCTCCTATAAAGGGTTGGAAGATCGCTCCTCTTAATGTAAGATATTCTTCTAAGACTTTTTGAGCTTGCTATGTAGCAGAGTGGAAACATGATTCCTGATTCTCTTCTCAATCAAGGGAATCCCCCTCCATTCCCATCAGAATGATATGTAAAAGATTGGGAATGTATACATTGCAGGCAGAGTCAGAAGATGCTCTTGCTTTATTCATATTGCTCATTTTGAACATTCAGACATTGTTCAAAAGTCAAGATGAGTTCCTTCCGAAACAACCCATATGCTTTTACAACAACTGAGAATCAGGAAGCAATCTCTTCTCCCTTAAAAAAAAAAGGGGGGGATATCTGGACATCTAAATAATTCTAAGGGGCCTGTATGAAAGGGAGGGACGGGGTAGTGGGTTGGTTGGTAAGCAAGAGGCAGGAGGGGAAACCTTGTTGGGCAGGGAAAAAATGAAATTATTCTACAACTCTTTAGGGCTGTAGTCCTAGACAGAATCACATAGGAAGAAAATCTATTAAATACAGTGGAGTTTACTTCAAGTAAGTCTGTTTATTCAAACAGGCAAAGAATGTTCTAATTTCTCAAGCATGTGTCCAGAATAGATATTTTAGTAGCTGACTTGTGCACATATTTACTCAGAAGAGTTTAATTGGGCCTAGTTTAGGGATGTGGTTGAAATGTAGTGATTCTTCTCATCTAGCCCAAAGAATTACCCAGCCCAAGAAGGTTTTTTCGCGGGGGGGGGGAAGCTGAGCTTTGCTCCTTACTTGGAACCCTTTAGATACTTCCCCCACAAGTGCTCTCCTCCTCCTCCTCCTCCTCCTCCCACCCACGCCCCACAACTGGCAGCTGCTACAACGGATTATATACGGAGAGTGCAACTGGAAATCCACAACATGCCTTCAGATATTGCGCACATGCTCTCGGGCTAAACAAATTCAGGTGGAGGAAAGAAGAGAGAAAGGCTCTGCTTTCGGTTGAAAATCTTTTGTCTCCATTGTTCCCTCTGCTTTAGCATGCACTGCAGGCTTCACACACGCGCATACTCTTCCACAGCCAGGCTGGGGAGTCTCGAGAAGAGGGGGGGAGTCCCAAGGCCATTCGCGGGTAACGGCTTGACTTAAAGAGCATGAGAGCGAGAATCTCAGGTGCCCAGGCACCGCCGAGGAACGGGATGCCTCCCAGAGGGAAAAGCAAAGCAAGGGAAAAAAAACAGAGGGGAGAGTGCGGGGTAGAGCGGGAAAGAAGGTATAATATAGTCAGGCGCTTAAGAGCCACGTAGAGAAAACTATTCACAGGCGGCGTACTCTAGGACTAAAACGCCCATCACACCCAGAGAGTAGAAGAGCGGCTGTGCTGGGTTGATCGGACAGTAGTAAGCCAGCTTTGGGAAGGGTAGAAGGAAGCAAAATATAGCGCCTCTGCCGCACTCCAAAGTAGTGACCTATCTGAGAACAAGGGGGTCCACTCTCTATTCTTGGAAAATCTCTTTCCCCAGAATAAAGTTGCCGATCCGCTCCAGCCTGGGCGTGAGAAAAGTAAGGGACTGCTAAACCAACCAAAAGGTTCGGCACACAAAAAAGCAGGAGACAAACTGCAAATGGGAAAGCGGAAGATGTGGGTGCATGTTGGACTGGGGAGGAGGGGGCGGACTCTAAGCCGGGGATCACTCCGGCTGGGCGGAAAGCGCCCTGAGGCCGCAGCGAAAGGCGCTGCCGGAGCCCAGCTGCCCTCCGCCTTACCTATGGTGGTGATGACGGTGATGGCGAAGTAAAAGGAGCCGGCGAACTTCCACTGGACGCCAGCCTGTGGGCTTCAGCTTCAGCACCACCCCTTCAAGCTCGCAGTAGTTGGCCTCGGAGAGGTTGTACTTGCTCTGAGCTCCAGCTGCTTTGCTCCAGCTTAGTCCGGTCGGCAGTCTCAGCCTCGGACTCCAGGGCGTCGAAGACGGCGGCGCCCACCAGCAGGTAAGTGAAGGTGCAGATGATCAGGGCCAGAGTCCGGACGTTTTGCCGCTTCATGGTCCCGCAGAGCTGGGAGAGACGCGGGTAGCGGCGGCGGCGGCAGCGGACGGCTGCTGGGGAGCCCCGCGGGAGGCGGGAGCGGACGCGGCGGCTACTTCTGCTGCTGAAAGAGAGGCGGCGGTTGCCTGGCTCATGGCTGCTGCTCCTGCTCCTGCTGCCGCTGCTGAGGCTTCCGCGGCGGCTGTGCTGGCAAGGCTGTGCGTTCTGCAGGCAGCACCCGCCGCTCAGCTCCAAAGGGGGAGGGAGAAGGGAGGGACGGGAGCTGTCCTTTCAGCACCACCTCCATCGCAACCCTGCACCTCCGTTGTCTCTGCCGTCGCCGCCGCCGCTTCCCTTATAAGGACTACTGTACTGGGCTGGCCGGGGAGGCTGGATGGCGGGCTCCCATAGATTCGCCTTTGAACTTCCAGATTCCCACTAGGGTCTTGTTTGAGATTTCTTTCTTCTTCTCAGCTCTCCTAGTATATACCAGTGGTACCATCTAAGTCCCTTTATCCTGTTACTCTGTCTCCTATTCTAGCACCGTTGCCTTTTTTTCTTCCTTGCTGCTACCTTCTGTCCAAGGCTGCTGCTGCTACAACTCACCCCACCTCACTTGTTTTGTACTCCAGTGCCTGTAGTGTGATTGCCCTCCTAATCAACCTCTAATTCGTGCTTCCATAAAATATTCTTATTCTCACTTATTACTCTATCGTTGAAACTGGGTTCCAAAAATCCTACAGATGATCATTTTCTCTCTGGACTGTGAAAGTATCTTGAGTTTACATGAGTATATTGCATATACCTCCTAGTAAGGGGCATGTGTTGGCCCTAAACTAGAGATCTTAACCTGCATAAAACAGCATGAGTGTGCTTCAACTAAAATTAGACTTTGGATTAAGTTATGGCATATGGGCAATAATGTCAACTATTGGCAATACTGCATGTGGCATAGGTATGACTGAAATTTCTAACCTAGCCTACCTCTCTGCCTTACTAAAAATTATAAAATTGATCTTGGTTGATTAATACCAATTTCTGCAGGCCTATATGGTAACATCTATATTATAAGAAAGAGTGCAACTTGAGATATAAGAAGACTCTAACCACCCCAAAGTTATTTTGGAATAAGTGTCCATAAAATCCCAAAAATAAATGAAATGAAATGGAAAAAATATATAATTTATTAATGAATGAAAGAAAAAATATATGTTCTATGTCTGTGAAACTAAGAAAAAGAGAAAGGTAGTTCTAAATGAAGATAGTCTGTGTGAAATAAAGATAATACTTGCAGGAAAATGAAGAGTTGGCTTTAATTATGAATAAAGAATTAAACCATATGTAAGAAAATATAAATTGCTATCATCTAGGTTGTTCAGGGTATGTATAAAAATAAGAATCCATAGCCTGGTTACAATTACACATTACATGTTAGACTTCAGTGAATGGTGACACTGGAAAAAGCAGAGATGAATTAGGAGAAAAACTGCAACATTCTGAATGAACACAATCAGGGCTGGTCCAGCTAGGTAATATGAATGGATGAGTGAAAACAGCACAAGAAAATACACAAAAAATGGGTGATTCAAAAAAATGGATGAGAATCGTTATTGATGAGTGTACAAACTAAATATGTAAGTCAAACTTAAATCTAATGGCAAAGGAATAAGTGTAAATCTAAAAACATGATATTTATGAGAAAAAGTTGAGAAAAATAGGAGAGATTTTGAATATGGGAAAGATCATACTTTGGTAGTGTCAAGAGGTGACATAAGAAAAAGGAGGGGGGACAAAATTAAAATGAAAGTAACATGCTAGCAAAAAGAGAATGTATGAGTCATATATGAAAAAGTATTAGATGATAAGTTAATCTCCCAACAGAATTAATGAAAAGTAGACATAGAGAAAACAGGTGGAAACCACTTGGAACTAATGAAAAGAATTTTTTTACAGAGTGCTCAGGAGTAGATGAAGTATGAGAAATGTGAAAAAGAATACGTTGTGGAATAATAAAGTCAAAGGGGCAGTGGCTAAAGGAAAAAATACATATAACAGGATGATTGCAGTGAAAACATGGAGGTGAGAGAAAGGTATTATTTAATGTCTAGGGAGGGGAAAATCTATTTGCAAAAAGAAATTACAAGAAATGGTTAAGATTAAAAGAGACCAAGAAAATGCATAGTGATTTCGATGAAAAGAAACATTTATTTGGAAGAGGGCAAAACAAAAAGCTTTCAGCAAAGCAAATTGAATTAAAAATAAAAATGATTAAATTATTTGGGAAGAAACTGAAGCAAGGAAATTATGGAAGGCGTATTTTTGACATTTATATGAGGAATATAGTTATATGTTGATGAATGGAACTGAAATGAACACTGTAAATGTTACTGTCCAAGAAAATTGATGAAAAGAAAATAATGCATGCTGTGAAAATATGGAAGTATTATAAGGTTGCCTCTGTAAATGGTGTAACCAGAGAAATATTAACATAACAAAGTGGTTTGCTTACAGAATGTGTATGTACTTAAAATGTGTCTGAGTTAAAACAAGAGACTGAATATGTGATGAATATGAATTAAATAAAACACTAAGCAACCAGTATAAAAGAAGTATGTATTTACTTATCTTTTATTCTATTTGATACATTTTATTAAAATAAAATAAAATTATATTGAGATGGTTTGGACATATGGGCTGAATAGATGAAAACTGAACTGCAAAACAAATAAAGAATGGATGGATGGATGGACTGAAAGTAAAGGGAAAACAAAAAATATTGGATACAGTTAATGAGATAATTAAAATAGATTTTTATAGTGGAGGAGTATACACTATTGCAAGACCTGGAGACCAGATTAGGGGCAGATGGTCATGGGGAAAATCTATGTGGTCGCTAAGAGCTAGCAATGACTTAAAGGCTCATATTTGATATAATAATAATAGTAGAGTAGTAGTAGTATAGTAGTAGTAGTAGTAGTAGTAGTAGTAGTAGTAAGTAGTTGGAAGGGACCTTGGAGGTCATCTAGTCCAACTCCCTGCTCAGGCAGGAAACCCTATACCATTTTGGACAAATGGCTGTCCAGTCTCTTCTTAAAAACCTCCAGTGTTGGAGCAGTCACCGCTTCTGGAGGCAGGTTGTTCCACTGGTTAATTGTTCTAACTGTCAGGAAGTTTCTCTTTAGTTCTAGGTTGCTTCTCTCCTTGCTTAGTTTCCACCCGTTGCTTCTTGTCCTGCCTTCAGGCGCCTTGGAAAATAGCTTGACACCCCCTTCTTTGTGGCAGCCCCTAAGATATTGGAACACTGCTATCATGTCCCCCCTTGTCCTTCTCTTCATTAAACTAGACATACCAAATTCCAGCAACTGTTCCTTATATGCTTTAGCCTTCAGTCCCCTAATCATCTTTATTGCTCTTCTCTGTACTCTTTCTAGAGTCTCAACATCTTTTTTACATCGCGGTGACCAAAACTGGATGCAGTATTCCAAGTGTGGCCTTACCAAGGCATTGTAAAGTGGTATTAACACTTCATGTGATCTTGATTCTATCCCTCTGTTAATGCAGCCTAGCACTGTGTTGGCCTTTTTTGCAGCTGCAGCACACTGCTGGCTCATATTTAGGTGATTGTCCACTAGGACTCCAAGGTCCCTCTCACAATTACTACTATTAAGCAAGGTACCCCCTATTCTATACCAGTGCATTTGTTTTTTCTTGCCTAAATATAGAACCTTGCTTTTTTCACCATTGAATTTCATTTTGTTAGATAGCGCCCAGTGTTCAAGTCTGTCCAGATCCTTCTGTATCTTAAGCCTGTCTTCTGGAGTGTTGGCTATTCCTGCCAGCTTGGTGTCATCTGTAAATTTGATGAGTTCCCCATCTATCCCCTCGCCAAATCATTGATATAGATGTTGAAGAGCACTGGGCCCAGAACAGAGCCCTGGGGCACCCCACTACATACTTCCTTCCATGTAGATGCAGTTCCATTGAGGACCACACGCTGAGTACGACCGGTCAGGCAGCTACGGATCCATCTGGTGGTGGTGCTTTCTACCCGACATTTTTCTATCTTGTCAAGTAGTAGGTTGTGATCTACTTTATCAAATGCCTTACTGAAGTCCAAGTAAATTATGTCCACAGCATTCCTCTGATCCACTAATTGTTCAAGATAGATTTAGAAAACAAAAGAGTGTAAAGCAATGATATGATATATGCAAAGACAGAAAAGTAAGGAGAGAGATAATGATGTATGTATGGGGTCAGGATGATACAGATCTCAAGAAGGGTGCCTATACATCAATTCCATTTGGTTTTCAATCTGAATTAATTAATTAATTAAGAAAATGTTTTACTAGTAAAAATGCTTTTTGTTGCAAAAAAGGACCACATGTCATCTTCCAATTTCCATTTTATCCTAATTCTAATATTTCTAAACGTTATTTTCATCTTATAAATTCAGGTTTATTTTCTTTAACCTTATTCTGTCTTCTGCTTTACTATTCTTCCCAACCTGACTTTTATTCTCTATGCTAGATTCAGCTCTTCCATGATGCCCCAGTCCTACATACCACCAAGTACTTCTCCCTTGGCTACTTGGCACTCCTAAGGGTAGGGAATGTAGGAGGTGTGGTGGGGTAGTGGTCAGAATGCAGTATTGCAGACTAACTCTGCCCATTGCCAGGAGTTTGATCCTGACTGGCTCAAGGTTGACTCAAGCTTCTATTCTTCCAAGGTCAGTAAAATGAGGACTCAGATTGTTGGGGGCAATACTGTATGTTGACTCTGTAAACCGCTTAGAGAGTGCAGTAAAGCACTGTGAAGTGATATATACTGTAAGTCTAAGTCAGTAGTTCCCAACCTTTTTAATGCCGCGACCCCCAACCGATCGTAAGTCAAGGACTACTCAACCGGTCGTAAGTCGAGGACTACTCAACTGGTGCAGCACCATTTGCAGAATGGGACTTTTGGCGGGCTCAGCAGGGCAGAGACAGCCTGGACAATTCCTATTCAAGAGAGTCTATTCTATTGGCTTTCAAAAGCCAATAGAATAAAAGGGAATAGCACAGCTAAGGAAAAGGGAGAAAAAAAATGGCGGACTGCATTGTTTGCGACCCCCGTGAAATGGTCGTTCGACCCCAAATGGGGTCCCGACCCACAGGTTGAGAACCACTGGTCTAAGTGCTATTGCTATGCTAACCACTTTCCTCTGTCTTCCTTCTTCTTCTGGGCTGGTGGATTCTTTAGGACCACAGCTTGCCACTACTATATTTTTGTTGCCCTATGACTTCCAGGGACCGTCCACCACAGGATGTACCCTGACATCATCCACCACCTCTTCTCCAACGTTGGTTGGGTCTCCCACAGTTGGAATCACCACTCTAACTGTCGAGACCTGTCCTTCCTCCCCACCTTTGCCTCAGAGGAATTCTTCAGCACTTTGTACCATACACACATACTTAGATGTTGCCGGCTCCTCTTGCCCAGAACATTTTGGGACATCTCTCTTTCTTTTGTTTCCAATCTTACTCCTCCAGCTTTCCTCTTTTTGCTCCCTCCCCCCATTTTTTTTCTCTTTAACTTCATTTCTTTTATTCTTCTAACACTTTGAAAGCTAGCATCTTTCCTCCAGTCCAGCAAGCCAACTTAAGGAATGGCCCCGTTTTAAACAACTGAATTATTTTAAAAAGCTCCTTTTCCTCCTAGGTATGGCCCTTAACCTTGCAGAGAAATAGAAGTGAGAAGAAAAATGGTATTTTTCCCCTTGACAATGTAAAATAATTTTAACAATGTTTTGTTTTATTTTCCTTATCTCACATCTTATTGTTCTTTCTCCTGCTTGGTGCTCTGAATAAATGGCTTATTCTAAAAGGGAATAGTGCAATGGGTATGGACAAGTCCTTCCTACAAATCCTATGAAGTCTTTGGCTTACCATATTAATCTCCACGCATTTCTGGGTTTCAACCTCTCACTTAGCATATTTTATTATTTTATTTTATTTTATTTTATTATTTTATTTTATTTTATTATTGTTGTTTATTTATACACAGTCTTCAGCTTACAGCCATAATGGAGCCTGGAATCTCCACTGTAAGTCAGTCATAAGTCAAGGCACCCACATGACTGACTTGATTTTACAGCCTTTTTATGGTAGTCATAAAGCAAATGACTATGGTTTGGTTAAACAAGTCAATGCATTCCTATGGGTGTGTTTTTACAAAAAAAAAAACTAGCCAAAAAGGCTGGCTTCTGGCAAAATATTGCAAATCGCATCACCTGACTACAGAATGCTGCAACTGGCCATAAGGGTGAGCTGGTTGCCAAGCACTCAAAATTCAGTCATGTGACTGGGGGGGACAGGTGACACCATTAGAACTCCAGAACTAAGTCATAAGTACTTTTTGGAGTGTCTGTGGTAACTTCAACCTGTCGCTAAGTGACTGGTCATTAAGCAAGCACGATTTGTACCTTTATTATTTTGATAGATAGTTGAAGGCAGCAAACACACTATTATCCATTTCTCCTCCCATTTGCCCCATAACACCAATCCTGTGAGGTGTTAGATTGAGAGAGGGTGACCGGTCCGAAATTACCCAGATGGGACTATTTCCTCTCATTTCAGCCCCATCTTCCTTTCTTTGTATATGGAATTCCAGAATTCTAATCTTTGACAATATGATTCCACTCCTTGGTTAAAATGTGGGGTCGAACGACCATTTCACGGGGGTCGCCAAACAACGCAGTCCGCCATTTTTTCCCCTTTTCCTTAGTTGTGCTACTCCCTTTTATTCTATTGGCTTTCGAAAGCCAATAGAATAGACTCTATTCTAGGCTGTCTCTGCCCTGCTGAGCCTGCCAAAAGTCCCATTCTGCAAACACTGCTGCACCAGTTGAGTAGTCCTCGACTTACAACCAGTTGAGTAGTCCTCGACTTACGACTGGTTGGGGGTTGCGGCATTAAAAAGGTTGAGAACCACTGTTCTAGAAGTTTTGTGTATTTTTCCTCTCTTTACCCTTCTCCATAGCTTAGAAAAGGGATTATTTTCTTTCTCCTTTTCCCCCTATAATAAAGTATTTTATCTTTTACTGTATATCATAGTTTTTATTATTTAGTTTATCACATTATATATTTTTAATGTTAACTGTAATCTATTTTTAAAGCTTAATGAACTTTTAAAAACTCACGCCATAATAAATAGATTAGATTTTAAAATGCTAAAGATGCTTTTGGTCTTTACAGTTTTCCTTTGTGGAACTGAGATTGTAAATATCTCAAGATTTCTCTTGCACCAAGTCACGGAAGCTAGGGTCACATAGTTAATGCCTAACCAGGTCACTGAAAGCGCTAGTCGTTGAATTTGCATAATTCAGCTTGATTAACTTTAGTCTTGATTACTTTATTGTAGTTCAGTGTATGGTACCAAATTATTAGCACTAGACTGCAGATTTTCCTATCTAGCTGAAGAAATATTTCAGGTATCTCAAACTGCTGTGCAGATACCAGTATGTCCAGTAGAAGACTTGTGGGAAACCAACTCAAATCTTATTAAAGGGAGTGTGTCATAGCACCAGTCACACATGATTCTCTGCAATCCTAGATGGACATGTTTTTTTCAAAAAAAAAAGCTGATAGCAGAGCCTGAGAATAGAAGAGACAGCATATTTCAATAAGAATAGGGGAGTACTGTTGTGTTTGAAAGGAGGAAGATGGGAATTGAAAGGGAAGGATTTGGGGAAGAAGGAGGAGGAGTAATAGCTGGTAAAACAGAATGCATTCTAGAAATAATGGCTGCTGAAGAATTCTTGCTGGTTACAGGACAGCCTGGAGGAAGGCTATTGAAGTGGAGGTGAGCGGGTACTCTGGTAAAGACTTCAATAAAGGAGGAATACGTGCAGCTAAGGATTATTCCACATACTGCAGATGAAATGCCACGAAAGCTGAATAAGCCAGAGGGAAGAGATCATATTCAGTCAACCAGAGAAGACTGTGATGTCAGCACATTATTTTATTTATTATTAATCTAGTTGCAATAGATGATTAGAACAAAACTTTTCAAGCCTCTGTTCCTTCTCTGAGTTTCACACTTCTTTTACAGGGTTTTAATTTTATTCTGATTTAATAAATAAATGAAAAAAGGTAGAACATTCCCCAAGGTAGAATATTTTGCTTGAATCTGTAAGGACATTCCATGCAGGAAGTGTTACCTCCTTGCAATGGGGCATTGCTTCTTTTCTGATTAGGATCTCAAGACCTAGTGTCAGCAACCCAGGCTCATCAACAGTGAAAACAGAAATATATGATGCCTCCGAGAACTCTCTCCAACTTTCACAATGTAGGAACAAAAACAAAGATGACAGTTGTTACGAGCAATAATGACCCACTATTCTGAAAGAGCCTTCAGAGCAATCGAAAATCAGTGTATCTCCAATAAAGTAGTAGGGTTGATTCCTATGGAATATTTTTCTCTGAAGAATTAGAACAATCTAACCAACAATTCCACTTGAAGAATGCTATTCATTTGTACTGTCTTCTTGTCTAATGCCATTTGAGTGCTACATCATTGCAAGTCACCTTGATTACTTTAAATTTTGCATAAAATGAAATCAGATGTCTGAATTTTTGTTTGTTTGTTTAAGATAGGCTGCTGTCATGTAGTATATTGTCCAAATAACAGACGATGCCATCAGTCAGATTAATAAAACAGGGCGATAGGATTTCAGTTCTAATTAGAAGGATCAGGCAGAAGATACAGTAATAGTTCAGGACCCAGGATACTTCAAATAAAATGGGTGAGCTCCAGAATAGATTAGCTTTGTGTTGATCAATGATCATGAATAACAGTTTCTATTTAAGCATTGACTTTTACTTCAACACAATATCTGAAAATGGGCCACAAAAGCAATATTTAATATTGGACTTGTTTCCATTTCCAAAAACATCAATAGCTGTCATCAGGATTGTGATGTAATTATTGTGGCATTCTGTCAATATCTGCTTATTGTAGCATTAGTGAGAAGTGTCAACTACATTAGTGGATTAGATAGCCACAATCCTATTTCTATGATTGATTAATTGAATATATGTGGGCACTCACTCTGTAAAACATAATCCTGAGCAACTCACAAAAAATAATAAAATCAGAACAAGGAAAAGAAGACAAGATGATGATAATAATAATGCCACACTTACTATCAAACAAGGAAAAATAGTGAAAACTGAAGGAATCAAGATGCCCCACGAAAATAACATTAAGAGTCTGGATGAGGAAGATTACTACAAATACTTGGATATCCTTCAAGCTGACAACATCAAGCACACTGAAGTCAAGAAAAAGATTAGAGGTGAATACATCAAGAGAGTGAAGATCTTAAAGTCCAAACTCAATGGAGGAAATACCATAAAGGCAATCAACACATGGGCAATTCCAGTCATTAGATACACAACTGGAATAGTGGACTGGACTCAAGTAGAACTAAAAGCAATGGATAGGAAGACCAGAAAAATAATGACAATGAATCATGCCCTTCATCCACGCAGTGACATTGATAGACTTTATCTACCAAGGCAAATAGGTGGGCGTGGAATGCTGCAAGTACATCAGATGGTTGAAGAAGAAAAAATGGCTTTGGAAGAATATCTGAAGGACAGTGATGAAGATGCACTGAAATTAGTATATCAGGAAGGCTTACTGACTACTGGAGAGACCAAACTGGCCTACAAGAAAGACCAAATGAAGAACAGAATAGAGGCATGGGAAGACAAAGCACTACATGGCCAGTACATTAAAAAAAATAGCTGGGAAAGCAGATAATAAAAAGACCTGGCAATGGCTAAGAGCAGGAAAATTGAAGAAAGAGACCGAGGGACTAATTCTGGCTGCACAAGACCAAGCCTTAAGGACAAATGCATACAAAGTCAAAATTGAGAAGACAGCAACAGACAGTAAGTGCCGCCTATGCAAAGAAGCTGAAGAAACAGTGGACCACCTGGTAAGCTGCTGCAAGAAGATCACACAGACTGACTACAAGCAGCGGCATGACAAAGTAGCAACAATGGTGCATTGGAAGATCTGCAAAAAATATCATTTGCCTGTAAGCAAAAACTGGTGGGATCATAAAATAGAGAAAGTCATAGAAAATGATAAAATGATAAAATTAAACTGCTCTGGGACTTCAGAATTCAAACAGACAAGCACCTGCAACATAACACCCCAGACTTAATTTTTACCTTTTGTTTTCTGAACTAAAAAAAAGCACCTGAGCTCCATTTTAAAAAAAAACTACATATTTGGAATCTATAGAACCCAGGTGTAGTTGGGTGGGGATGGGCAACACAACCTTGTTTGAAATCTGCAGAACCATCTTTGGGTGTGTTCATACAACTCATTTATTTGGCAATCCCGGTTTTACAATACCTTTCACCATAAATTAACAAAATGGGTTGGATTGCAAATGAGCTAAGCCAATGCTGTCATATAGAAGAAAGTCAATAATATTGGATGTAAATAATATTGGACCAGATGGAACCATAATCTGATCTTGAATAAGGCTGCTTGTTATGCTTTATTCATTCTAAAAGAGAAAACAAGAAAACACTCACTGGATGGCTTCAGTTCCAGTTTTACAATGGAGAACTTGGAAAGGAGAGGCAAACCATCATCAAGTTGGATATTTTCCAGACATGTGAACTTCTATCTCCAGATAAGCAATGGCTATTATTACCATTCAGGAGGTTGAGATTCATCTGGATATATGGAGGGTGTCAAAGTAGTGAAAGGCTGGCCTATACTCCTGAAAGTGCCATCAATTAAGAGTAGCAGTAGAAATACATGTCCTGAAGCCAAGTTTTGTTTATGCCCTTTAGATGCTGCAGATTTGGGATAAATTGAAAATTAACTTAGTGCTTTTCATACTAAATAAAGAAACTGAGGCTGAAATGGGATTGGAAATCAATGGAGGAGAAACAAAAGGATGTATTTTAACTCAGTAATACTGTAATTCATGCAAATGTTAAAATGTATATGTTTCATCAGACATCAGGATACAAGTACATAATGGTGGCATTTGCGTAATGTCACCACACAGGTTGCCATTTTGATGTCATTGTGGTTTGTTACAGATGTTATGTACAGAATAAGAATTACAGACTGTGCATATCTACTTTATTGATTATATTTATTATTCCCTTGTCTTGCCACAAGTTCTTCCATTTCTTTGGACACATCTGCACATAACTGCCCTAGGAAAAATGTATGATCACCCCACTAAAGCTCCTATTCGGCCTTATCACAAAACTCACACAGGACATGAAATGCATACTATCCAATAGTCATTTAATATAGGCCCAAGTGATAGAGTGTCTGTATAGGGAACTTTAAATTCCTCAATGGCTTGCATTTATCATTTACACACTAGACAAAGGCAGTCTGAAAGCACTGAATGATATCATTACAGAATCACAGAATCATATTTGGAATTACTTCAGAAGTCATCTAGTCCAATCCTGCTCAGTGCCAGGTCTACTAATACCTTTTTGATGGCTGGTTATTCAGCTTCTGTTTGAAGATCTTCAGTGAAGGGGAAAATGCTACTTTACCAAAGAAACTATTTCACTGAGTGACAGTTTTCACCCTCTGGAAATCTTCCTAAACTTCAACCTCAGTCTACTTGCTTTGCTTCTGATCTGCACTCCAAGGCAACATTGGACATGTTATCCCTCTCCTATATAGCAAGCCTTTCATTTCATTTCATTTATTTGCCATCCAATCTAGGATTGCTATCATATTTCCCCTTTGTCAATGTTCTTTTTAGGAACTAGACACAGTAGTGGAGCCTAATCTAGGCAGAGTAGAATAGATCAATCATTTCCCAAGTTCTGAATTCTATGCTCAGGTTCAGATGGCTGAAAATAGCATTTGCCTTTTAGCCTCTGCTTCACACTGTTGGCTCATGTTCTGCATGTGATTTACTACAGTAGCCAAGTTCATATAAACTACTGCCAAGCTAGGTCTCCCCTCTCTTTTCAAAATTGCTCTCCTGAGGATTATGGGATATGAAATCCATCAAGACTAGAGGGCTCCTGTTGGGAAATTAATTAATAAGACAAGTAACTGCTGATTATCTATGTACCAGAAGCAGATGGTTGCTCTTGCATTCTATTTTCTACATAATGCGTACCATTCACTTCTGGTCTTTCATGTTCACATGGTTTACTTTTTTATTTAATTTCCATTGGGGCACTGCCCAACACCAGCTGACTCTAGGAAGCTCACAATATAATACCACAAAAGCCAATGCAAACCCAAACAAGATGGGTCTGGGCACAATAAACGGACACAAACCAAAATAATTGCTGCTCCTAAATTACCTTTACTGAATGGTGATCATTTGGGTCTGGTCCAAAGTTCATTTCAGCAAGCCAAGTTAGTACATATTGCAGTCCCGTTGACAAGTATCGCTGTTGATTAAATATTGTTAGCTACTGCCAGTGTTCCTAAACATCCTAACTGGCTCTTAACTAAAGGGTCCATTTGTTTGCAATCTGATCTCTAGTCAGCTGCATCTGTTGGCTAAATGTTTTAATCCTGAAGATAGGCAAGGTCTAAAATATAGCTGCTGATGACAGAACAGATCCATGTTCTAATCAGATGTGACAGTTTCAGATTGCCTGGGATATGGGTACATGTTTGGCAACAATGGCTTGGGTAAGGCTATCATTATCTGGGTTGCAATGATCCAGACAACATTAGATGACAATAAATAGAATGCTTGTACCTCTTTGCTGTCATCTGATGGCTCTCCATAATTTTGCTACTGGCTGTACATGCCTACTTGAGAGACCCCACTGTTTCCAATAGATCCTGCTCCTTCTTTTCTGGTCTGGCTTCGGGTTTAAGAATAACAGAAGCCAAAGAAGAACAAAAATTGATTTTCAAGTGAATTATGGAACTATTGCAATGAGTATATTTTAATTTGTCCAATTCCTGAGAAATAAAAACACAGATTCTGTAAGTATTGATAAAATGTCATGAAAGTTTTTAATAGTTTCATGATAAACTAGAAAATGTCAAAATCAAACTTTGTTATATACTTTCATGTTATTTGCTGGTAAATCTCAAGAACTGTGCACTCTTACAAACAGTAACAGCACAGAAGTTCACTCACTTTGGTTTTGGAAAGCAAAAGTCATGTTTTCAGTGATTCCAAAACATTTCCTGGAAAACCTATCCAAGAGATGACAGAATAGATGGTGATGGTGATGATTATTATGTTCTCTGCCAATTATTCCTTTTCTCTGACTCCTGTATCATTATTTGGCATTAAATCTGTTTTTTTAAATTCTATGTTCTCAGCCGATCAGAGATCATGTACTATATTTTTGTAGGCAATCCAATTTTACAAGGAGTGATTTCATTGATAGCTAATGTAAAGCAGAAGGACTGCTTCTTTAATGGCCATATGGGTAATTTCTGTCTGGAAGGAATCCAATTGTAGTTCTTCATTTAACTCGATATGAAAATACAGATAGTCCTCAGTTACCAACCATAATTGGGATCAGCAATTCAGTTATTAAGTGAAGCATTCTCTAAGTGAAACCATGACTTATGCTTAGGATCTTACGTCAGCTTCCCTTAGCTTTACAGACTTGCAAAAGTCATAAATGTGAGGTTGGTCACAAAGTTATTTTTTCATTACTGTTGTAATTGCAAATAATCACTGAGTCAGTCATTAAACAAGGACAATTTGTAACTATTCTGGAATTGCATCTTCTTGGATCTGAGTCATGATCCTCCAGAAAGTTTGCTTATGAGGTCTATGGAGATTCTCAGTTATCCAGGTCATAGTTGTCTCAAAGATGCTTTTTTCCCAAAAGGCAACTAAACTGTTTTTGAGGAAGAAGAAGATGGAAGTACCTAGCCTGCCATCCCTCCCACCATCCAATCACAACTGATGAAGCCTTTTGGATGAGAAGTGAAACATCTTCCTCAAAAACAGACCAGTTGTCTTTTTTTGGGGGGGAAAGCACTTTTGCTTGATGAGGGTTTCTAGTGAGGTGAGGCAAATTAATGCCCACATCTTCTCTGATCCACCTAGGTTTGAAGGCCCTTTTTGGCTGAAAAGCCAGCTGGATGTGAGATCCAGATTGTCTCTCTGGAAGAAAAAAGATCTGGAGATTGCCCACATGTACTTCTGGACAGCTGATTTTTGTGAGCAGGCAACAGAAATTCATTTTTGTAATCACTTGCAATCAGCTAGGAATTGTAGTTTCATCACGCTTTGAGCTGTAAAAGCAGCCTTTATGGACTCAAAACTTATCCAAATCTCATCTTTTTAATCACTTTAGAGTTTATTTTGCTGTACTGCTTCTTTAACATTGAAAAGACCTTTGGAACTGTGGGCCACTTGGTGAGATTCTCTTCCATCCATTCAAAAGAAAGGAAACTACGTTTTTTGCAGCTTTGTAAGATCTTTAATTTTTTTGTATTTTTCTTTTTAACTTTATTTTCCCCACATTTTGAGATAGATTCTTGCATTAGGCTTCTTTAAGTTTTATCTGATTAAAATAATTCTTAATAAAATTATTGAAAAAAGAAAAAAGTTTGCTTAAGGAAACCTTACCGAAATTCTTAGGATGGACACAGTTCTGCCTTTGGACAGTTTTTGCTCCTTTCACAGAGGGAAGATGAGAAAATGATGCATCCAGGAACGTTAGAAGCTGTCAAACTGAGAAGTCCACATGACTCTCTCACTACAAGGCATCTGTTGTTACCTCCTAAGCAGTTCCTAGAATCCAGACCTTAATTTGTAACACAGTTTAAAGCAGCAAGATGAGGGTTTTATTAAAGTAACATCTGGTGCTGGTTTGCTTAAATGCTCAGGAGTCATTTATCACCTTGTAGCCTGTTGCTCCAATCCCACTGAGACATGGGGACAAAAGGTTCTTGGCTATTGCTCTCAGAAGAATTGTTACTCAGTTCAGAACAGATGAACTCAATTTCCAGGCACTTAGCTGCAATCTAACTAACTATGCCTCCGCACCGTCATTTTTAATAGACCAGGATAATTATCAAGGAGCAGAGCATATTTTTAAACTTACAAATAAAATGCAAAATATTATTCCAAATATTTATTCTAGAAAGCTTTTGTTCCTTTTATTGTCCACCGGAAAGTGTTTGCCTGCCAGTGAGTTTCACATGCCAATTACCTTTGCTTATTTTGGGTGTCATGCTTTTTTCCCTGCCAAATTTTAAGTTAGCATTAGATTTGATAGCGAATAGTTAGCTTTACAAATTTAGGTACCCACACTGTAATCAAAACATGGACATCACGCTAACTGCTTATGTCCTCAGTGAAGAAAAACACTAGTGATGGGCAAAAAATGAACAAGAGATAAACATTTTTAAAAAATCTTGGCATTTAAATAACTATTAGGGGCAGAAAGATTGGTATTCAGCCGTAGAAAGTCCTGTAAAAACCCTGAAAATTAACTTGGTTATTTCAAAAAGAACTGTGTCTGACTCTAGGGCAGTGATGGTGAACCTTTAAGAGACTAAGTGCCCAAACTGCAACCCAAAACCCACTTATGCATCGTCAAGTGCCAGATGGGTGTGGCCCATTGAGTGGGTGTGGCCCATTAGCTCATTGGGTGGGTGTGGCCCATTGGGTGGGCGTGGCTGCAGTGGTAACGGCAGACTGGGTGGGACTAAAAAGTTCAATCAATTCCAACTTTGCAAGATCTTTTTTTTCCCCACGAGAAGTTGAAATTGACTGATTGATTGAACCTTTTTTTTTTTGTACATGGCGGTGGAGGCCTAAAGCGAAAAGGTTTTATAAAACCCAGATGAAGGCCTACGACGGGCAACAGTGCGTGTGCCCACAGAGAAGGCTCTGAGTGCCGCCTCTGGCACCCATGCCATAGGTTCGCCACCACTGCTCTAGGGTTGGTGCTCATCTCCGTTTCCTAACTGAGGGAATCAACATTATCTGAGGACGTTTTTGTGGGCATGTGACCAGCATGACTATACATCAAGGTGCTTGGACTGTTGTTACCTGCCCACTGAAATGGAATAATAATAATAATAATAACAACAACAACAGCAACAACAGCAACCCCCAGTGAGGCACTACCTTGACGTGGTTGTGGGGCTTCTGTACTCTGAGGAAGATGAGAGCTATGCCAGAGGTTCAACCATACTGGACAGGTCTCATCAGAGGAGTCAGACAAAGAGTGTCTCTCCCATAAAAAAAATGGTGAGACGTAAATTTCAGAATGCCATACCTGCTCGGATGTCGCCCGGGTTAACAAGGTACGTGCTAGATATTGGAGTTCCTGGATATCTGGTGAAAAATGGGTTACAGGACTCAGGACTGTTGGCTGAGCAACCAGGACCAGCAGCTGCAGAACTACTGGAAGAAAAGGTGTTTACCCGTCGCGGATGCACAGTGATTGAAAACAAAGAAATAATGAAATAGAAAGACTGTGGCAAAAGCAAGCAAGGGTAGTACCAATAGTAATAGGCTCCTTGGGTGCAATCCCAAAACAACTGGAGCACCACTTGAACACCATTGGCATTGACAAATTTGCTATTAGTCAATTGCAAAAGGCGGCCTTACTAGGAACTGCTTCCATCCTGCGACATCTGTAATACCATCAAACATCCACATCTGCCTATCCTAGGTCCTGGCTAAGGACTCAATAGGTAGACAAAATGCCAAATCCAGTCTGAACATCTGGCTGACTGTGCGATGATCAATAATAATAATAATAATAATAATAATAATAATAATAATAATAATAATAACAACTTGCATAGGCGGCACTTACTGTGAGAAGACAGCAACAGACAGTAAGTGCCGCCTATGCAAAGAAGCTGAAGAAACAGTGGACCACCTGGTAAGCTGTTGCAAGAAGATTGCACAAACTGACTACAAGCAGCGGCATGACAAAGTAGCAACAATGGTGCATTGGAAGATCTGCCAAAAATATCATTTGCCTATAAGCAAAAACTGGTGGGATCATAAAATAGAGAAAGTCATAGAAAATGATAAAATTAAACTGCTCTGGGACTTCAGAATTCAAACAGACAAGCACCTGCAACATAACACCCCAGACTTAACAATTGTCAATAAGAAAGACAAAAAGTCTGGATAGTGGACGTGGCAGTGCCTGGAGACAGCAGAATAGACGAGAAAGAACTGGACAAGATAACAAAATACAAAGACCTACAAATAGAAAGACTGTGGCAAAAGCAAGCAAGGGTAGTACCAATAGTCATAGGCACCTTGGGTGCAATCCCAAAACAACTGGAGCCCCACTTGAACACCATTGGCATTGACAAATTCGCTATTAGTCAATTGCAAAAGGCAGCCTTACTAGGAACTGCTTCCATCCTGCGACGATATCTGTAATACCATCAAACATCCACATCTGCCTATCCCAGGTCCTGGGTAAGGACTCGATAGGTAGACAAAATACCAAATCCAGTCTGAACATCTGGCTGACTGTGCGATGATCAATAATAATAATAGTAATAGAGTTGGAAGGGACCTTGGAGGTCTTCTAGTCCAACCCCCTGCTCAGGCAGGAAACCCTATACCACTTCAGACAAATGGTTGTCCAGTCTCTCCTTAAAACTTCCAGTGTTGGAGAATTCACAACTTCTGGAAGCAAGTTGTTCCACTGCTTAATTGTTCTAACTGTCAGGAAATTTCTCCTTAGTTCTAGGTTGCTTCTCTCTTTGATTAGTTTCCATCCATTGCTTCTTGTCCTGCCTTCAGGTGCTTTGGAGAATAGCTTCTTCTTTGTGGCAACCCCTGAAATATTGGAACACTGCTATCATGTCACCCCTAGTCCTTCTCTTCATTAAACTAGACATACTCAATTCCAGCAACCGTTCCGTATATGTTTTAGCCTCCAATCCTCTGATCATCTTTGTTGCTCTTCTCTGTACTCTTTGTAGAGTCTCAACATCTTTTTTACATCATGGTGACCAAAACTGGATGCAGTATTCCAAGTATGGCCTTACCAAGGCATTTTAAAGTGGTATTAACACTTCACGTGAACTTGATACTATCCCTATGCAGCCTAGCACAGTGTTGTTGTTTTTTGGCAGCTGCAGCACACTGCTGGCTCATATGTAAATGATTGTCCACTAGGACTCCAAGATCCCTCTCATAGTTACTACTATTGAGCAAGATACCACCTATACTGTACCTGTACATTTGGTTTTTCTTGCCTAAATGTAGAACCTTACCTTTTTCACCATTGAATTTCATTTTGTGCCCAATGTTCAAGTCTGTCAAGATCCTTCTATATCTTAAGCCTACCTTCTGGAGTGTTGGCTATTCTAGCCAGCTTGGTGTTGTCTGCATATTTAATGAGTTCCCCATCTATCTCCTCATCCAAACCCCATTGCACACTTCCCTCCATGTAGTGCAGTTCCATTGAGGACCACATGCTGAGTACGGCTGGTCAACCAGCTAGAAATCCATCTGGTGGTGATGCTGTCTAACCCACATTTTTCTATCTGATCAAGTAGTAGGTTGTGGTCTACTTCATCAAATGCCTTACTGAAGTCCAAGTAAATTATATCCACAGAATTCCTCTGATCCACTAATTTTGTCACCTGGTCAAAGAATGTAATAAGATTTGTATGGCATGGTCTGTTTTTGACAAACCCATGTTGGCTTTTGGTTATGACTTTTTTTCTAGGTGTTCACTCATTCATTGTTTGATTATCTTTTCCAGAATCTTTCTAGGTATTGAGGTCAGGCTAATATGTCTGTAGTTTCCTGGATCTATTTTTTTCCCTTTTTTTGAAGATGGGAACTACATCAGCTCTTTTTCAGTCCTCTGGAAGTTCCCCAGTGCTCCAGGATCTTTGAAAAATATAGTTCAGTGGTTCTGAGATCACATCTGCTAGTTCCTTGAGAACCTTGGGGTGTAATCCATCTGGTCCTGGTGATTTGAACTCGTCTAGGCTGGACAGGTGCTCACTTACCATTTTCTTGCCGATCTTAACCTGTGTTTCTATTCTGTTTTTTTATGGCACTGTTTTTGATAAGTTGGACTGTTTTTTCCCTTTGTGTAAAGAGAGATGCAAAAAACAAGTTAAATAGTTCTGCTTTCTCTCTATTGTCACGTGATACTTGGGTCTCATACTGCCAACCTTCCAGTTGACAAGCTCAGTGTCTTAACTGCTAGACCACCACATCCCTATAATTTGATTATTAGATAAGCCCAATTGTCTGGTGCTGCATGACACATTAAATCATATATTAATCAATTGGTTCATTTTACACAATACACCCAAAACCTTTATCCAAGGTCAATACTAACTAAGCTTAGCATATTGTTCAAATGCACTTAGTTGGCAATTAAATGACATAATAAACTGTATCAGGTGATCCCAGACCTGATCGGTCATATGTATTTCATCTGTGTTAAAAGTTCTGTGTTGTTGTTTTTTTTCCTCTGCTAGGCTCATCACATGGATAGTGAGCTCTGACTTTAATCCACTGAATGTAAGTATTTTCTTAATTCAAATTTATATTGATTAATTAATTCATATTTGTTGAGTCTCTGTGGTATGCATAATTAGGCAGCAACCAAACTGCATTGCCATTCCATCTCCAATCCCAAGAATGTGACAAATGTTCATATTTGCAATCATATGCGTCAGCCCTATGGGATAGACTAGATCAGCGGTTCTCAACCTATGGGTCGCGACCCCATTTGGGGTCGATTGACCATTTTTCAGGGGTCACCAAAGAAGGCGATCCGCCATTTTCTCCCCTCAGGGGGCGGCGCTGTGCATGCGTGCCGCGCATGGGCGCCGCTGCCCCCATGCGCGCAGCGCCGCACATGCGCAGAACGTTTGTGTGACGGGGGTCGCCGTCACACAAACGTTGAGAACCACTGGACTAGATCAAGAAACAGTCTGCATGTAGGTTTAAATCTACATGTTGCCTTAAAAATCTTCCCTCTATCCATCAAAGTCATTCTCTTTACTCTCCACATAATGTTCTTAGAATGATAAAGAATTTAATAATTTTGAATCCAAAGCCATAGAATTACTGCTTCTATGCCCTATATATAGTATATATGATGATAGTCAATCCAAAATTGACAGACTTGAAAACAAAACCAGGTCATTTATTACATGTTCATTATGTATATTTGGTACTATGTTTCTGAAAGAATTAGGACTGGTGGCTTATGGGGACAACAGACCTGTATTATCTTTGTAAGTAAGTGGTCCTGTGCTTTGCTAGGACAGAATAACATAGTTGGAAGAGACCTTAGAGGTCTTCTAGTCCAACCCCATGCTTAAGCAGGAGACCCTATACCATTTCAGACAAATAGCTGTCCATTCTCTTCTTAAAAGCCTCCAGTGATGAAGCACCTACAACTTCTGAAGGCAAGCTGTTCCACTGGTTAATTGTTCACAGTGTTAGGAAATTTTTCCTTAGTTCTAGGTTGTTTCTTTCCTTAATAAGTTTCCATCCATTGTTTCTTGTCTTGCTTTCTGGTGTTTCAGAAAATAGGTTAACCCCCTCTTTTTTGAAACAGCCCCTCAGATATTGGAACACTACTATCATGTCACCCCTAGTTTTTCTTTTCACCAGACTAGACATACTCAGTTCCTGAAACTATTCTTCACATGTTTTAACCTCCAGGCCCCTAATCATTTATGTTGCTCTTCTCTGCACTCTTTCCAAAATCACAACATCTTTTTTATATGGGGTGACCAACACTGGATGTGTATTCCAAATGTGTAGTTTTACTAAACTTTATAAAGCAGTACTAATACTTCACATGATCTTGATTCTATCCTTCTGTTAATGCAGCCTAGGATTACATTGGCATTTTTGGCTGCTGCTGCACACTGCTGGCTCATATTTAAGTGATTGTTTACTAAGACTTCAAGATCCTTCTCAAAGTTACTGCTATTGAGCCAAGTTTCATTTAATCTGCACCTGTACATTTGGTTTTTCTTGCCTACATCTAGAATCTTATTTTTTCTCTCCATTGAATTTTGTTTTGTTAGATAGGGCCCAGTGTTTGAGTCTGTTGAGATCCATCAAGATGTTAAGTTTATCTTCTGGCATGTTGGCTATTCCTGCTGGCTTGGTGAATTCCCCTTCTATTCCCTCATCTAGATCATTTATGAAGATATTGAAGAGTACTGGGCCTAAAGCAAAACCCTGGGGTACCCCAGTGTTTACTTCTGTTTATGTAGATGTAGTACCATTAACGTCTACGCATTGAGTAGTGTGTGTCAGCCGGTTACAAATCCATTTGGTGATGGTGCTGCCTATCCCACATTTTCCTAGCTTACTAAGAAGTAGATTGTGATCTACTTTGTCAAATGCTTTAATGAAGGACAATAATGGAATGATGGAATAAGTATCTTGAACAGTTCTAACTTGGAAAATATTGAGATAGGTGACAAGAAAGTGAGATGTAAGGTTTGTCTGAAATTAAAGTAACCTTATCTGGCCAGTCAAGTTGTGCAAACTTCATAATCTAGTAAAAAATGGTAACATTTCTAAACCTTATTCAGCCAAAGCTACAAGGAAGATCTGGTTGTATACAGCAGCTAAATCAACTGGCTTGCTCATTCCCCATTTGGTCTTCATACAAAAGCTTAACCACAACAAATACACTGCCTAAATAGGTGGCTGCAATAATCAAGACACTCTTACTTCTGCCAATGAAAAGAAGGCAATGCAATGTGATGCAATGAAGACTTGCCAGTATTCCCCTGATGGAAAGAGTTATATGGTGATAACATCACATTGGCTGGATTGAACATTCTATGTGAAGCGAACCAGAGATGGGTATGGATGTATTTGGTTTGCACAAAGGGATCTGGCCATTATAATAAGTCTCACATGGACTTATCCATGCATTAAAGCCTGAAGACCCAGCTCTGTTTATTCCCTATGCCACTCTCTGAAGGAAGAAAAGGGACTATTCACTGCAAAGCCTTCTCCATGGCAGCATCAGATCTGTAGAATTTTCTTCCTATAGAACCTCATGTCTTTTCTATCAATTTTCAGAGATTTGGCTGCATCAACTTCTTACAAAAAGCTTTTAAATTGCTCTGATGACTTTGTTCGTATTTCTGCTTCTCAGGTTTCAAATAATGAACTTTTTGAGTATTTTGTGAGCCCCTGATATGTTTCATACAATCCAATACCATTATCTAATGCCTCTTAATGTGATATAAAAAAATCACTGGGTTAGCTTTGAAAAGTTGTAGCTTTGAGGCTATGCCAACAGCAATACTCTTCTCTAAACAGTTCATTGAGTAGAGAATGTTGGATTGTTGGCTGACCCAACTAACAATGATAGCTGTTGCTATCCTATAAATTAGCCAATTAATATTTGTCCTTGCCCAAGATGTTCCCCTCATGGCATGTGAGCAATGGAATAACTAATAACTTTCTCTCTCCAATAACACAAAACTTTCTAGCAGTTTCCTATTTCCTTATCCCAAACATCTTTAGGGTTAGGAGTAGAAGACAAGCCTTGACTAATTGCAAAAGTTCTAAAAGAGAGAGAAAAATATGGTCAAATGAAGGTCCAAGTAAATGACTTAGACACAAACATAATGAAAGGATTTTCACTCTAGGCAGGGAAAAGCATCATAAAGCAATCAGACATTTCAATGATACCAGGATCAGGGCAGTTTATAAAGGAAATTCAGATTTTTTTCAATTATGAACTACAATGCACAACAGACTGAATACTAAAACACTAAAAAATGTTATCATCCTCATCATAAACATTAGGCAGGGTCACCATTGCTTTCAAACTCAGCCTTCACATATAGGCAGGCTGAGTTTGAAAGCAATGAATTTCAGTTTGGCAATTACATTTTATAGTAAAAAAATTCATTGCATTTCCCCATGTAATCATATTTAATTATTATGTATTAGTCCTCAACCATTAACTATCATATGTAATAGTATTTGATATAAATAATAATAATAATAATAATAATAATAATAATACATGACCCTCAGTGCTCATAAACTTTTATTTAGAAATGTAATTTATTTATTTAATAAAACTTTACTCCAGAACTAAAATATTAAAGGCAGGATATGCCATAAAAATAAAACTATTTAATACGAAACTATATAGTTTAAATCCAAAGGAAAGAATAATACAATCAACTGCATAACCCTTCAGAGGAAAAGCCAGAATAGTAGAGGCTACTAATGACCAGACCATAAGCATTTAAATTATCAGACAGATACACCATAAGTGCATTTCACTTATACCAGTGTAGGAATAATTTATTTCATTTGGCGTATGGATTCACTTTTTATCATTGAATAAAGCTCTACTTTGCCTCTGTCGACTCTACAACGAACCTGACTGCAGCCATCTTGCTCATTCTAGGTTGCCACAAACGTGGGAGGGGGTGCGGAGGAATTCTGCTAGTCTAAACAATTCACTCTCCCATGGGAACCAAGGTCATTTCTGCCGGTTGGATTGGGAGGGGGAGCAGTTGGGTAGAAAGCCCGCCAAACTATTCTATTGAGAAACATAGCTGATAGCATAGCACTGGGGTGGGAAGTTTAACTGTGTAATAGTGTGACTCTTTGGAGGGAATTTCAGACTTGGTTTCACTTTTGACCGTGCCAATACTACAGTATGTAACCAATAAACATGTTTTTTGAGGAAATCTCTAGCCTTGGAGTTCTGATTTGATTGGTGTCATCTAACGGAACCATGACAGCCTCATTTATTTGCCATACAAAGTCTGTTGGCTGGCTAGACAAATATAGAACCAGTTGATTAGGGCAGCTGCTATGTAGTCCATTGCCCTGTGCTAATGTCAACTTGCACAGCAGGTTCTTCTCTGCCTCAAGGATGAGCTTGCATGCCCTTTCTTAGACAAAACTCTAGTAGTCTCTGCCTGAAAATATTGAGAAACCAGATTCTTTTAGTGCTTCGCTGTTTGCTTCATGCCCTTTTGTCTCTGTACTGTGAAGAACTTGGACAAGCATCCTCTATAATTCAAAGAAGCCTACTTAAGTTTCATTGGGCTCGGATCTTCAATTTATAGGCAGCCATGGAAAAAGTCAACTGTTGCATAATCCTCTTAACATTCTGGGGAGGGAAAAGTCCCATAAGCTAGTTGTAGAACAGCAACCAAATAAGGGTGACATATTTTTCAGTTTCCAATGTGGTGGCCTGATTGTTGTTGCTTATGACAACATCAGACAAATAGCTCAATAGATTGGCTTCTGCGTGCTTTATAAAATCACAAATTTTAAAGAAATATGAAGTATATGCAAGGGAGGTTGCCCTAAAATACTCAGTCATAACTGATAATGTTAAATGAGATGAGCAAATGCATATACTATTGACTCCCTAATGTAGCAATGGGGCCCAAGAAATCATGACCGTATTAGAACAGAATGACTGAAATCCTAAATAGCACCACTCCATGGATCAACTTACAACATTCAAATAGACAATTGTTTTTTAAACATTTTGTTTTGTAGACAGGCATTTCCATGCACTTCTATAAGTTTATTATAGTTCAATCATAAATACTCCCTGAATTTAGCAGATGAGTGGGCTGCTTCTTAATGCACATCTGGTGAAGTGACTTCTTGCCTTCCAGAGATGCTGGAGTACAACACACATTTCTAATAAATACATATGTCACTTCCTGTCACCGGATAATGCCTGGAGAACCCCAAGTTGGATAAGAAGTGGATATTCCACATCTTGCAATAATACTACTAGTTTTATTTACTGTGCACTTATAATGAAATATAGTGCAAAGAATGAAATATCAATTGAAATAGTAATACATTGCAATTAATTATAATACCATAATATAAAGATATTTTAATATAAAACATCCATAGCATTCAGTATAATAATAATCTTTTTTAGATTCAGACAGTTAACAATTTATTTTTAAATTGCTGTTTGGAGACCCTGAAAAGGAAACATGTTAGTGCTTTTTTTAAAATTCTGAATAATTTGATTCCAAGTAAGTCTGATAGAAGTCTATTGTACTGAATCGCAATAGCACTTAAACTTCTATACTGCTCCATAGTGCTTTACAGCACTCTCTGAGCAGTTTACAAATGTCAGCATATCGCCCTCAACAGTTTGAGTCCACACTAAATGTCTATGGAGATTCTCAGTCATCCAGGTCATAGTTATCCCAAAGGTGCTTTTTCACGAGGTCCATCTGCATTTCAAAGACAAAGGCCATTCTTTTGAAGATAGCAAAGTCCACATTTTGGACAGAGAGGACCACTGGTTTGAAAGAAGGGTCAAAGAGGCCATGTCAAAATTGAACATCCCTCTCTCAACAGAGGGAGAGGAGAATACGACATCATCTATCTCCAGTCTACAAACACAGTCCTTTCAGCAGTTCCAAGGAGGCTCCACACCCACTTGCACTATTCAGGTGACCCTGATGACACAGATAAACCTCCAGGTGGCCTCAATGATTCTCTGAAAGAATGCAAATGACCAGCTGTCTTCAAAGAGTATAAATCCTTCCATTCCCCACTATCTAGTCAGAGCTGAAGAAGCTTATTGGATGAGAAGCAAAATGTCTTCAAAGAAAAACAGGAAAGTCCAGTTGCCTCATGAAAAAGCCCCTTTGGGATAATTTGGGTCCTCATTTTACCAACCTTGGAAAGATGGAAGGCTGAGTTAACCTTAAGCCCGTCAGAATCAAACTCCTGGTTGTGGGCAGAGTTAGTCTGCATTCTAACCACTGTGCCACCAGGGCTCAGAGCCAGTTGAGAAAAAGCTTTTAACCATGATTTAAATAGTAGAACATATTGACCCTAGCCTAGCCAATAACTGGTTCCTGCTTAGAGGGACATGAGTCACCAGCACATCTGTCTAGTAACTGGATGTGCCCTTAGGAAGAGAGTCTCCCCACTACCATGTGAAGATCCGAGGAAAGCTTACTGTATCAATTTACAGTTGTGAGTCAGGAGTCTTCTAATTAAAGAGCATTTCAGCACTACAGTACTCAGGATCCCTCAGAACAATTTGTATACACTTTCTGTATCAATAATGGGGGAAAAAACATTGCATTTTTCAGTAAAATCCAGTGGGTTCTTTTACATAAAAACCCAATACCTATAGTATCTGTAAAATATCTAGCTTATTCTTATTGCCTATATTACTTTTCCATCCTGCTTAACGTAGAGTTTCTAGAGCAGTGATTTGGTGTTGGTCATGGTTTTTTGGTAGAGGAAGATATTTTAGTTCACATCTTCCAAAACTCCCTGCTCAGTTACATCAGACGTTAAGAAGTTGCACTTGGAGCCTTGTGGACAAGAAGCAATTTTCTATCTCAGAAAGAAATAAGTTTTTCCAATCAATTTTTCCTCACTTAATTGTAAATACAAACCACAATATTCAGCATGTAAAACAAATGCTTCTGCAATGTGAAATGTGGGAACTCTTGCAAAGGTAAATGAAAGAAGAATCTGGGGAAGCAAGGGGTAGCAGAACATACAAATTGCTTTTAAAAAGCATTAAATTGCATGGAGCAACATAATATAAAGCTGTCAATATTTACTAGAATGTTGAGCCATTTCTTGTTTTGCTCCATTAAAATGCATAGACCAAAAAGATTGACTTTCTTGAACTTAAAAAATATAGCTCTTTCAGGTCATCAAAATCCCACAGCTTGTAAGCCGAAGGATATTCTGTTTCTCACTCCAAGGAAGCAGTTTTCTTTACAGCATTGCCTTGATTCTGTACAACATCTTACCTCCAGAAATTGTGGATGCTCCATCACTGGAGAGTTTTAAGAAGAGACTGGATAGCCATTTGCCTGAAATGGTATAGGGCAGAGGTCACCAGACTTTCTCGGTTGGCAGACCGGAGGGAAAAGAAGGGGGAAGCATTTTACATTCATGCGCGTGCGAATTGAGCCATGAGCACATGTGCAATGCAAATGGGGTAGTGCTAGTACCCACGTGATACTCGCTAGCCTTGCCCTATACTTGTGTGGTGCGGCACTGTTTTTGCACCCCGTGGAGCATTGGCATCCCATTTTCACATCCCGCAGGGTGTCAGCATCCTGTTTTCATGCCGTGCAGTGCAGCGGCATCCCATTTTCACAGCCCGAGGTCTGATGATGTCCCATTTTCATGCCCTGAGGCACAGCGGTATCCTGTTTTTGCTTCCCATAGCACGGCGTCCCATTTTTGCACTCTGCAGCCACAATGCTAGCATGTGTGCATGCACTGGCCATCCTGTCCCACGGCCTAGTGGCCAGGAGGCCACAGCCTGGTAGTGGGCCATGGCCCACAGGTTGGGGACCCCTGGTATAGGGTCTCCTGATTGAGCAGAAGGTTGGACTAGAAGACCTCCATTATCCCTTCCAACCTTATTATTCTATGTTCTATATTCTTCAGGTCTTGAGAAGGTGACACACTTCTATAGATGGTATAAACTAAAGCAAAAGTAAATTGAAATCAGGGAAGAACAGAATTGGACCAAGGTTCTTTAAAAACATAGGAAGCTATCTTAGAGCATGTTGGACCAATGGATCAATTCTATTAGTGATTACTAACCATGATGGCTAAATAATACATCAGATCAGAAAGTCTCTTCCAACTCCATGATTCTATGATTGTCAGACCAAAGAGAGTAGAATTTTCTCATTGCCCCAAAGGACAAACCCAGAACAGAAACTGCAAGGAAGAAAGTGTAACCTAGAAATCTAGAGGAATTTCCTTACTGTATAAGCTGTCAGCTGTCAAATGGAGAGTTATCATTCACTAGAAGTCTTCAGACAGAATCAAATTAGATTTAGATTTACATTCCTTCTTTTCTTTAGGATCCGAAGGCAGAAAAGGATCTCCTTACATTATTAAAATGGTCATAGCAATTAGTTATGTTTAATAGGAGAAGAGAAAACTATTGAACACAAACTATTTGTGTTGTCTCAGATAAGAAACAGAGGGTGTAACCATAGAAGACACTATCTCAACAGAGTCAATACTCCTTCTTTGGAGGTCTTCCTTTCAATGCTTATACTCTCTGATCCTGTATCCCCATAATAGTGTCTGTTCTGACCCCTAATTTATCTAATAAACTTCCCTGTCTGAGAGTGGGTTTGAACCTGGGCTTTCTCAATCCTTAACCATTACTTCACACTGGTTTCTCTCACTATAAATCACTTTTCTTACATGAGACCTTCCAACAGCTACATTATATGATATTAGCAATCCCCACCAGCCAAAGGCTAATGAAACTCTATCCCATAGGCCTTCAATCTTCTTTGTCTTTCTTGAGCCAGAAGTAATAATTTAAAAGGGCCTCTATTAAAGAATCTCAGAAAAACGATTGAAGTAAGTCTGCCTTATCCTGAAAATTTCTGTCAGAAAACCAGTGCTTTTTTTCTATTAAAAGAAAAAAAGGTGCTGGAACTCACACACGTCATACAACCCGCCTTGCCTACCCTACGAGGTTCCATCCAAAAAAGGTGCCGGAACTCCATTCTGGGCGTTCTATGAGAAAAAAAAGCCCTGCAGAAAACTGAAAGCTGGAATAAGTACTGTAGGCAGGTAGGTAGATAGGTGATGATAGATTAGATAGATAGACAGACAGAGCTATCTCTATAGAGATAGAGCTAGAAATAGATTTCTAATAACATTGAAAGAAACTCTTTCACTCTCTAAATAAATATAAAAATATATTCAGAAGACAGCAATTGTCCACCATCTTAGCACAGAATGAGGTTTCACATCCTCAGGTGATTACTTGATATTTCCACCAACCTGAATGCAAACTGTATTTTCCCTGCATTAGAGTCCTCCCCTTCTCCCTCCCCAGCATTGTGTGGCATATGGTTTTCCTTAGGGGGTAGATTTCTACCTCCCCAAACAGCCTTTGTGTTGTTTCTGTGTTTGCCACCTGTGAAATGTCTAAATATAGGCCCCGGCTGGCAATTATTGCTTTTTATTGGCAGGCTCTGACCTGCCCAGCTCAGATTTCCTCTGGAAAATGGGAACGCAAACAGGCTGAGAATTGTCTATCACTTGCCAGCAGCTTCCTGGCCACAAGTAGAGCAGCTGGCTAGAGTGCAGAGAGCAAAAATATCTGCCACTCGAACCTGGGGCTTTCTACATTTTGGCTACCTCCCAAAGGTTCAGTGAAACAAGCCTAGGCACAGGCTAGGCACAAATGTAAGCTGGAGAAGAGCACCTGTCACAAAAATAAGCACTTTTGTTCCTGTGGCTGTTGCTAAGAATTGTGCTTAGGGGCCGGGGCTGTGAGTTATTGGACACTGGTTTGCAAATAGCTTCACTCCTGGATGTCAAGGCCAGTGTGGGATATTTCAGTGCTGGCCAGTGAAGAAGCATAACACAGCCACCTCCTTCTAAATTTATCTTAGATTTCAACTTTGGAAAAAGATTTCAACTATGAATAAATCAACTATCTCTCAGTGAGAAAGTCCCAGAATGGCCTACAAACCAAATAGGAAGTGGGACAAGAGTGTTGTTATTATCTTTTGGGGGCACTGAATATTTTTTCTATTATCTGTATTGTGATACTTTGTGATACATGTCACAAATGTTTGGGTGGGCATGTTTTAGTTGTATCTAAAATCTGGGCAACATCAAATTTTCACAAGAAAGAAATTTCAACATTGGAATACAAGTCGTCCTCGACTTACGACCACAATTGAACCCGAAATTTCTGTTGCTAAACGAGACATTTGTTAAGTGAATTTTACCCCATTTTATGACCTTTCTTGCCAGATTTGTTAAGAGAATCACTACAGTTGTTAAGTTAATAACATGATTGATAAAAGAATCTGATTTGCCCATTGACTTTGCTTGTCAGAAAGTTGCAAAAATTGCTCAAATGACTCTAGGACTCTGGGACATTGTCATAAATATGAGTCAGTTGCCAAGCATCTGAATTTTGACCATGTGACCATGGGGATGCCACAATGGTCATAAGTGTGAAAATTAGTCATAAGTCACTTTTTCAGTGCCATTGTAACTTTGAATGGTCACTAAATAAACTGTTGTAAGTCAAGGACTATCTGTATCACCAAATTGAAAGGACCTATCTCAATTTTCCCCATTACTGTCTGCCCCATGCCAGCAGCATCTTGGCCGCAAGAGAAGCAGCTGTCTAAGGTGGAGAGGGAGAAAATGTTTGCCTCTAAGATTTGTGGGCAAGACAACCCCAAGCAAGACACTCTCTGCCAATCTCAATACAAAAGCCTTTTAATTCTTTAATTCCCAAATTGTTTATGGCAAAGAGCAAGTAATTCACTACATTTGAAATCTGATTTTGAAGCCAGATTCTAGATTTTGTATTGTTCCCCCTTAAATATTCATTCATTCTCTTCCGTAGATGCACAGACAGACCATATATTCTTTATTATTAATTCATACTTCGGAAATTGAGTGCTGCCACTGAAATCATTGCTGAGCTTTTTCTTTTTAATGACTTCCAATCTCTCCCATTCAGTCCATGAATCAATTATATCAAAGGGGGGGGGGGGAACTCCCAACATGTTATTTACTGTAATGCAAAAGAGCAGGGAGAGCAAGGGACTGGTTTAGCCTCTAAAGCTCAAGGAAATAGAAACTTAATTAAAAACCTCTGGGTTCTCTAGTAAATTGTGCCATCTGCTTTCCAGAAAATATGGGCTCCATTCAGTATTTTATGAGGTCTGTGAGAACAGCTAAGCCAGGTATTAAGTTTTCTTTAGACCAAATTCTGCACGAACCTTTGAACAGTGCGATGAGGGAGACACTGCAAAATAACACTGAAAAACCATATAAAAGCACATTAAAAGTCCAGTGAGTGGCAATGAAAACCAAATCAAATTTATTGAAGATTTCATTACCTTTAATTCATTTCACAAAGTTTGTTTCACTTGGTTAGCATCGATCTTGCTTACACTTTTGTGCCCAAGTGTTTTTGTCTGAATCCCACCTATTTGGTTAGATTATGTTTCAAGACATAGTGACAAACTCAGAAAATAGATTAAATCCCTGAAGGCCTTTCCTCTCCTGCATTTCATTTTGGCACAAACGTGCCTTGGCATCATTTTTTTTCTGCCAAGATCTACATGATATTTTCATCCCAAGCCTTTGCTTAGGTAGGTTTTTTCATTCTTAGCTATACCAGTATTAAAGTTAGGTTTTTTTCCCCGCTTATTTCAAGAGTTTCTAAGGGTAGCCTTCAAGTGTATAAAGTAGGCTTAGCTTTGTTCTCCATTACTTTGGAGAGAAGTCAAGTGACTGGGAACAGGAATTGGACCAACAATGAGAGCAGCACATTTCATGCTCGCATTGTTTCCTCCAAACATGGGCTTGCACAGCAGTGATGAGCATGAGTTGAATATGGAAAAGGGAAGACATCAGCCTGGCAACCAAAGGTAGGTTAGTTCGCTCTATGTTCTCCATAGCTATTCATAGTTGTGAAAGTTGGACCTTTAAAAAGCAAGACAGGAAGAAAATCAACTTATTTGTGCAGTGGTGTTAGGGAAGGCTCCTGCACATTCCTTGGTCAGCAAAGGAGACTAACAAACAAGTACTGGAGCGCATAACACTAGACATGTCACTAGAAGGCAAAATCATGAAACTGCTTCTCATTTAACGTTGGCTAGGTTGTGCAGGGAAATTCACTGGAGAAAGCAATTATATTTGGAAGAGTTACAGTAAAAGGAAAACAAAGCCATCAAAGAACAAGATGGCTGGACACCATCAAAGCTGACACCAACCAGAGCATAGAAAAACTCAAAGAAGTAGTGCAAGATCGGAAGATGTAGAGAGACCTGACCAATAGAATCACTAAGATTTGGACACAACTGAATGGATAACTTCTTCTTCTTCTTCTTCTTCTTCTTCTTCTTCTTCTTCTTCTTCTTCTTCTTCTTCTTCTTCTTCTTCTTCTTCTTCTTCTTCTTCTTCTTCTTCTTCTTCTTCTTCTTCTTCTTCTCCTTCTTCTTCTTCTCCTTCTCCTTCTCCTTCTCCTTCTCCTTCTCTCTTCTCCTCCTCCTCCTCCTCCTTCTTCTTCTTCATCATCATCATCATCATCATCATTGTTTTCTCCAGTTCAAGGATGGATGAGGAGCATTGAAGCTCAACACTGAAACACAATTAAGCAGATGGTAAAAGAATATAGAATATACACCTGATTTTGGGAAATAATTTATTATTTATTTATTTAATGTATGGCAATGTTACAACATTGCCAACAAAAGTGTGTATAGTCCAGGCCATGGTTTTCCCAGTTGCAATGTATGGTTGTGAAAGTTGGACCATAAGAAAGGCTGAGCGCCAAAGAATTGAGGCCTTTGAACTATGGTGCTGGAGAAGACTCCTGAGAGTCCCTTGGACTGCAAGGCACTCAAACCGGTCAGTCCTTGAAGAGATCAACCCCGACTGCTCTTTAGAAGGCCAGATCCTGAAGTTGAAACTCAAATACTTTGGCCACCTAATGAGAAGGAAGGAATCACTGGAGAAGGGCCTAATGCTGGGAAAGATTGAGGGCAATAGAAGAATAGGAAGACAGAGAATGAGATAGCTGGATGGAGTCACTAAAGCAGTAGGTGTGAACTTAAATGGACTCCAGAAAATGGTAGAGGACAGGAAGACCTGGAGGAACGTTGTCCATGGGGTCGCGATGGGTCAGACACGACTTCGCAATTAACAACAACGTTATATTAACCAGGAGACTATAAATGATAATACAGAATAATAGTTTGGCTACTAAAATTGCTAGCGGGTTCAGTTCATTCTCATATGCTTTCCAAGGTTCACCACAGGGGGTGAACTAACTCTGCACCAGAAAGAAAGATGAACAGCATCCTGCAGCATTATCCAAGGCCTTCTCCCGCCATCAAAGTCACCTCGCAAACAGGTGTCCCATCAGGGAAGGTCCAGTGATAGCAGAGTTCTGATCATCGGCATGAAATGCAGCTTGTCTTCCCACCGAAGTGGTACCTATTTATTTACTTGTATATAACATGCTTTGAACTTCTAGTTGGGCAGAAGCTGAGGCAAGTGACAGGAGAAAAGATTATTCAGTCTTGAGAAAGAAACTCAGAAAACAGGTAATCCTCGGCTTACAACTATTTGTTTAGTGACCATTCAAAGCTACAACGGCACTGAAAAAATATGACTTATGACCAGTTTTCACACTTAAGCTTATTGCAGCATCCCCATGGTCACATGATCAAAATTTGGATGCTTGGCAATGGGCATGCATTTATGATAGTTGCACTGTCCCAGGGTCATGGGATCACCATTTGCCTCCTTCCCAGCCAGCTTCTGACAAACAAATTCAATGTGGGAAGCCAGATTTGCTTAACAATCGCATAATTCATGTAACAACAGCAATGATCTGCTTAACAGCTTTAAAAGGTTGTCTGTCAACTGTCTTGTTTAGCAATCAAAATGTTGGGCTCGATTGTGGATGTAAGTCGAGGACTATCTGTAACCCTGCCTTGATTCTGTTTTTCTATAAGATGGAGCAGAAAGAATCTCTAACATGCCTTCAAGATTTTGATAAAGGAATGAAAAGCATTCCTGGAATCCCTGATGCTTCTATTTCTTGATCTTGATCTACCTTGAATGGCTGACAAATGTTGTAAAAGTGTAGTATTAAAATAATAGTCATTATCTCCCTCCTCTCATATTCAAAAGGATTCCCATATTTTAAATAAATGAAATATGTGAGAATCCCATTTCATACTTTTTCACATATTCAGATACAAACATACCTTGTATAGATATTTATTTATTTATGAGACTTATATACCGCTTTAAGTGCAAGCACTCTCTAAGCGGTGTACACCAGTAAGCAATGTATATATATATATATATATATTTACATTGCCCCCAACAATCTGGGTCCTCATTTTACCTACCCCGGAAGGATGGAAGGCTGAGTCAACCTTGAGCCAGTGAGATTTGAACCGCTAACCTGCTGAACACAGTCAGCTAAAGTGGCCTGCAGTACTGCACTCTAACTGCTGCGCTACCTCGGCTCCTAATATCAGAGAGTAGGATTAGTCAAAGAAAAACAGTGATGTGAAGGTTATTGAAAATGAGGTGAACCACAGCATTTGGGGGATGCAAGTCCTGAACCCCAGACCTGTGATGAGCCACATTTGCCTTTAGATTGTATGTTACACAATCATGTGGTAAGCCCAAACCAAGCAAACCACAAGGGTTAGTAAAATATCTGAATCTTTCCCTAGTTGAGTTCACCATACCCAACAGGCAGCAAAGTCAACCATAGTCCAGTTCTCCAGGGACTAATAAAATATACTCCAGATTAGAATTGCAGAAAGCAATTGATTTTTCCAGGCAGCTTAGAAATTATTTCCATTTGCTAGCTTTGTTTTCTAACAAGAACTTCACCATTCAGTTATGGGACAGAGCAGACTTTGGGTTCCCCCTTATCTTCAGGGTAAATTTTCAGATGCTTCTGTATATCTCCCAGCATCTTAGACAGGGCTTTTTTTATCATAGAATGCCAGAATGGAGTTCCGGCACCTTTTTTGGATGGAACCTTGTAGGGTAGGCAAGGCAGATTGTATGACGTGTGTGAGTTCCGGCACCTTTTTTACAAAAAAAGCACTGGTCTTAGAGTTCACTTCCTTTCTGGTATCCCATTATAAGCACTAAGGCAGATCCAGCCTGCCCTCTTCAGGTCACCATCTGTGTACAGTATTTACACAGAGAGGTCCCTGAAGCTCTGAAGAGAAATATGTAAGATTATCACTGACAAAAACATATCATCATTATTCTGCTCATTTCAAAAATTGTGTCCATTTATAGTCCACATATTACCAAAACTCTCATAGCTGGGCAAGACAGTGCATCATTTTGAATCAAGGTACTTCAAATGGGCTAAATTCCAGAGTACATCCAAAAACTAAGACCTGTGACTGCTGAAGGAATGAAATTTGAGGATGTTATAGCTGTTTCAGGGCAGCTGGGCTCTGTTGTGGTTATATGATCTTCATTTTCAATGTTCCACAACGGTTTCCTAGCCACCTTCACAATACCTAACTTCCTCCCCCACTCAGCAGCAGTCACTTACTTGTCTGGAGGGAAGGGTTAGGGCGGAAGGGAAGGGAAAGGAAAGGAAGGGAAGGGAAGGGAAGGGAAGGGAAGGGAAGGGAGATTTCCAATGCTCCCTGCCAGCTTCCCACAAGAAAACTCAGTTGGGAAGCCAGATGGAAGTTGGAAGTCGCTCCCACTCCTAGTGCTTTTTTGCTCACTGATTGTCGTTCTGTTTCTCTGTTTAGGTAAGGAAATTTAATTAATAAAAAAACAAACAGCAAAATTTAAGGTTTCGTGGTGTGCAATATCAGCCTGAAATGTCAGACAAAATTTTGGCCTCCTGAAATCAATGATACCTATTATAATCTCCCTCGGTCTACCTCTGAAGTATTCAATCAGGAACTTCAAGAGCTGGAGGACTCTCCCCAAATCTGGGATGTGTCCCTAGAGAAGGTCCAAAAGTAGCTGCGGAACCATACTTTTAATCAGAAAGAAAAGAAGTTAATTATCATCATCCTTACCAGTATCATTATATTAATCTTAGATAATTTAAGTCGAATACAGTTGCACCTTTTTTGAGAACAAAGAGAAAAATAGGAGAAAATGGGATTTATAGGCTGTTACAAAGAGGAAGATATTAATAATTTATAGTTATTCTTCTTGTGCCTCCAAATATGACTAGGAATACCTGCATGAGTGGGTGGACGGATGGAGGAAGGAGAATCACAAGTTTATAAGTTTTGTAATTGGTTATTCTATCTGGAAAGATAGGTGTTTCTTCTGGGAATGTTCCATCTGTTCCAGGACTCAGAAATAATATTGCCCCCACTGAAGTGACAATTGAGTGGCAACTTGTAGGCCATTTTTTTTTCCTTTATGGTAGGCACATCTTACTGAAATTAATGGGAACTATATTAGAGTACTATGACTGAGTAGACCTATATTCAAGTATGGACTCTCACTCAGCCATCTAAATGACTTTTGATCACCCACTTTTCAGCTCAACTTACCTTGCAGAATTTTTGTTAGGAGAGTAACAAAAGTTGATTGAGCTTTGGAATTAAAGCTAGATATGAAACTAATGAATAATTAAATAAAATAAATCCTCTCCAATGACCATCTATATCTTCTTGAAACATCTTGGTTTCCACTAAGCTACATCACCTGAGCATTATGAGTTATCAACAGTATTTGAAAAATTAGTGTCTCAAATCATAGAGATAGTGGGACACAGATTTTATGACAGAGTTATGATTATTACCCAAGTAAATCTTACATCAAGTTAGATTCTCAAGAAAATTAGCTTGTTAGACCTACAGTTAGCCAGAAGTAGACAGTTACATGAATAAATACTCTGAGCCTTCTAATCAATCAGGTTGTGACTATTGTTCTGTTGAGTTTCAGCTACAGTGAGCTCTTTTAAGCATTTGAAAATGACCATAATTCATTCTAACAAAGTAGGAGAAGCAATTAAAATGAAATATCTAAGTGCTTCCAGCTAGCAAGAGAAAGTACTTCCAGCTAGTAAGGGAAATGTTGTTAAGAAATGGAAGAACTGTTAAAGCAAAATCTGTCATACCAAGAAAAATCTTCATTAGAACTACCTGAAAATTAGTTAGATCTCCAAAACACAACCAACAAGTCACTGCAAATAACAGCACAGCATTGCTTGTGCTACAAGGATTTGCTTGGAAGAGATATCAGAAGGAATAGTTGCCATCCAACTTTTTGGGAACAAAGTACTTTTTTTTCAGCCAAATAGGACACATTTGGAAAAAAAAATGGGTGAAGCATTGAGGGGAGGACACCTTGCCATTTATTAAGCATAGAGGTGACTGGTACACTTTGGAGGGGGGGTAGCAGACAATGACACAGACAGTACTGTGCAAATGGAAGGGAGACTGAGTTTAACAAAATATCAATATATCCTAGAAGCTAATGCCCTACAGTGAAGCTGAAAAAAAGGTCAGCTATTTCAGCAGGACAATGATCCCACTATCTCTATGATTTGAGACACTAATTTTTCAAATACTGTTGAAAATACAGATAGTCCACGCCTTACAACAGTTCCTTTAATGACAGTTCAAAGTTACAACGGCACTAAAAAGTGACATGACCATTTTTCACATCTACCACCACTGCAGCATCCCCAGGGTCACATGATCAAAATTCAGACACTTGGCAACTGACTCATATTTGTGACGGCTACAGTGTCCCAAGATCATATGATCCCCTTTTGTGACCTTCTGACAAGCAAGGAAGCCAAATTCACTTAATGACCATGTCACTAACTTAATAACTGCAGGGATTCACTTAACAGCTATGGCAAAAAAGGTTGTAAAATGGGGCAAAACTCACTTAACAAATGTTTCACTTAGCAACAGAAATTTTGGTCTCAATTGTGGTCGTAAATTGAGGACTACCTGTATAGGTTTTGGAGTTACATTCACAGTTTTTAATCTTAAATATTACTGGAAAATCTATGGGGAGATCTCAAATCAGTTCATGCAAGTAGACTTAAGAATATTTCTGAGCTCAAAAAAGTTCTTTAGAAAGAGTGGGAAAAAATTCCAAAACTAAGAACAGAAAGATCCTTAGGTGGCTCCAGAAAACATATTTTTTGCCAAAGGAAGTGTTATCAAGTACTGACTGAAAGTTGCATATAAATAGTAAATATGCATTCAGATTTTCACAAAGCTGTCCTTAATTGGTGCTATGAAGAGGCATTCATTGAAAATGTAGCCTGAACGGGGATAGTTAAGCTTTGCTGTGCTGCTGCAATTAAACAAGTTTAACATGTTATTCAAATGCAGCCATTAGATCTTTATCTGGCATGGCTAAGCATATAACCCAGCCAAATGTTCCTGCTACAAACAAGAATAATGGACTGCTAAAATGTTACTAAACAACTGTTTCTTTAAAGGTAGAATCACATGGGACAAGGCTTATGAAAGAAAACTGTCAATAAGTCCCACCATCCTATTTTTCCTTCTGCTGTTGAGAAAGGATAACTGTTTTCCATTTGTCATTGAGCATGTAGCCAGATCTTGCAGTGTTTTCCTGCCATATGGAGCTGGAAACACACTCCTGAATTTCTCCTCCTGATTGATTTGAGATTGTGCCAGTATCACCTTTGAGCTATAAATAATATAAAGAAATGCACTTGAGAAGTCACATGCTACCCACATAAAAGGTATTCCCAAAGTCATCTCCTGTTCACACTTTTTCCTCCTGCTTGCTCAGAAGGATCTTTCATTTGAAGCTTGTGTATACACACACACACACACACAAGAGACACACTGCTTTGAAGCCACTTTTTTAGGACATTTGGTTGTCTCAAAGCAATTTGCAGCACAAAAATCACATCACTCAGTTCTCACAACTTTACCCACAAGATAAGAGCCAATTTGCAAATATCAGCATTTTCCAAAATGTTAACAGCATGAAGTGCAGTTCCAAATGGTCAAATTTAAACACACCATTCCATATAATAATCTCAGTTCAAAGTCAGTGAGAACAAGTTGTCTTTACATGCTGGCTTGTTTTGTTTCAAGCCCAGTCTTAATGGAAAGAGTGATTTGAGGGCTTGGAAACAATCAAAATGGTTCAGGCGTTCTTTCAGATAATCTGGTCCAGAACTAACCAACTCACAAACCCAAGGTGTCCCAGACTAGCAAAGATTTCCAAAAGCAATAACAAAACCTTTAAATGAAGGAACATTATATGTATATAATACAAATATATATGGTGTAAGCTGACCCAGCTGCCTTACTTTCTTTTTCTCTCTGCAAGAAGCTTGCTGCATGTGATGTTGGACTTACAAAAAGCAATGAAGGAAATTTCAGAAATAATCAACCAACAAGATGTACATCTGCTGCAGTGAGGCTGTTCTAACTTTTGTGTTGAGTACCAAACAAACGATGAATACCAGAACAAAAATTTCACATCAAAATGCATTGAGTACCAAATTCAATGACTTTCAAAGCAGTTGAGTACCAAGGGACCACTGTACTACTAAACTACATGTTTCAAGCAATATAAACTGAAATGCTGTTAGATTTTTCATAGCTTTCATCATGGTTAGCTCACAACTCACAAGAATACTAGTAACAGGGAAAACTGAAATTATCCTGAACAGCTCTGCTTTTCGATGATGATTGATGACTGACAACATGACAGCAGTGAATGAAACTTTTGGCACATTCTTGGATGCCTAGAAAATGATGGTAACTGCGCAGAGTTCTTCCCACTGTATGCTGCTGTTGCTTTGTCCAGTGGCACCCTTATGTAACATCCATTCCTGAGACTTTTGTTAAGCTTGAAAACAGCTTCAAAGCATGCACTAATCTATGTCTGTCAAATTTCCTAGAGTATGGGAATCCTCACTGGACCAAGATTTCTCTTCCCATGTGTGGTGGGGCATCTTGTGAACATAGGGTCCCTTATCAGAGCCTGCGGGGTGTGACGAACATCACAGGGCAAAAAGATTTGGACTTCTGGGAACAATTTCACCTCTCCTAATTCCTGCTGTCTGCAGTAATGCAATTAAAAGCCACCCCAACAAATCTCTCTCCGTCCTCTGTTTGGAAATATTCAGTGAGTGACAGCCACACTCTTTCTAGGTCATTGGTCCCAATTCCTCCTATCATTAAAAAAGTGTTAAACTGAGTTCTATCAGTATGGATTACATTTAATCTGGAAGTGTGATTTGAACTAAATTCTGATTCACCTAGATTTTCCACTCTGAATTGACAATTCGTTTCAGACTGAATCTACAATCCAAATTTAACAGACAATTCTAGCTGAATCAGAGCAATTCACACATGCACAGAATCCTGCAGTTTAAGATGATTATTTTGTATCCTGCCTACTGGCATCTTCTTTCCTTTTTTGTATGACACTCTTTTGGGTATCTATGTATTTAATTAATTAGTTTGTTTGTTTGTTTGCTGCTCATCATGGCAAAGAAGGCTCTTCTCTTGGACCCCACCAGCTAGAATTCCTTGACCGACAGGATCCACAATATGCTTCCTCTGCCAGCCTGGGTGGGGTGGACCTGTCCCACAGAGTGAGATGGTTCCTCAAGTGATCTGGACCCATGCCAGGCAGGGCTTTATAGGTAATAACCAACACCTTGAATTGCACCAGGAATCAAACTGGCAGCCAATGAAGCTTGTGTAACAGCAGTGTAACCTAGGCCACTCTAGGGGCCCCCAAGAAAAGTCAGTACCAACACACTCTGCATCAGCTGAAGCTTCTGAACGCTCTTCAAGGGTGGCCCTATACAGAATGCATTGCAGTCATCCAAGCTTGAGATGACCAGGGATTGAGTGACCAAGTGCAGAGACTTCTTATCCAGAAGGGGCCACAACTGGCACACTCAACCTAAAGTTGTACAAGAGCTCTCCTAAGTGCGACTGCCATCTGCTCTTTGTATATGTATATGTAGTGGTAGGATTCAGCCGGTTTGCACCAGTTCGGCAGAGCCGGTAGCTAATTTTTTGTTGCCCAGGCCCAGAATGGACTTCCGGAAGTGGCATCCACACAGAGAACCGTTTGTTCACATATTTGAATCCGACCATTGTATATATGTATATGTATGTCTGTGTGTAATCCTTGACCTTTGACCACAATTGAGCCCAACATTTCTATTACTAAGCAAGACAGTTGTTAAGTGAGTTTGGCCTATTTTACGACTTTTCTTGTCACAATTATTAAATGAATCACTGCAGTTGCTACCTTAGTAATACTCGTTAAGTGAATCTGTCTTCCCCCATTGACTTTGCTTGTCAGAAGGCCACAAAAGCCTGGGACACTGCAACCATCATAAATACATGCTAGTTGCCGAATTTAGATCACATGACCATGGGGATGCTGCAATAGTAGTATGTAAATGGGTCATAAATCACATTTTTCAGTGCCATAATTTCGAACAGTCACTAAACAAATGGTTGTAAGTTGAGGACTGTGTGTGCATATGTATGTGTCTGTACATATTTGAAAATTTCAATCACAATTGTAAAAGCAAATACAAACTGAACTCTGAAAGAAAAGGAGAGATAAAATAAAAGATGCAAAGAAAGAAAAAAGGGGAAAACAGAAAAAGTATTTAAAGAAATGAGGTTTGATTCTTATCAGAACAAGGATAAACAATAAGCCTTTATCTCCTCTAGGGTTACAAAGAAATGTCTCTTCTTGCCATAATCCATTACTTATGCATATGCAAATTATAAATCATTACCAAGCCCAGTTTTCACTGCAATATAAAACAATGAAAATCAATAAGGAAGTCAGAGAATGTTTATTCTATCTTTTATCTCTTTTCCCCCCAGTTAGGTTAAAGTGGTTAAACGTTTTAAGCCTATACAGTACTAAGATGCTTCCAGATTTTCTGATTAGCTTAACACCTGAGAGATGGGCTTGCCTCTCCTGCATTCTGATAGACAAGGATAAACTGCAGACTCTGATTTGTAGTCCTATTCCTTCACAGACGCTAGCTGTGTCTGGAATAACTGCTGCTACCTGGACTGATTAGTTTGACACAAAATAAACCCAGCCCCCACCGACATCTATTTCCATCGCTTTAACTGCCTCACTCTTGTTTTTAAATGACACTTTAGCCTTATATAGATAGAAATAAGAGTTATTAGTAATCACTGGGGGCAATTTTCCATCTTCAGAAGTCTTACTAGGACAGACCAGACCAGAGAAAGGGAATTTTGTTTGACTGATGATCTTAAGTGCATTTACATTGTGCCCCTGGAGGGATCTATTTATATGATCTGTTGAAATCACGGTTAACTTGCATGTGTACACAAACACACACATACACACACACACACACACACACACACACACACACACACGGTTGCAACTTGAAGGCATCAGCTTTCTCAACTGTGCTCAGCTGCCTGGTTGTGTTACTGCAAGACTGACATTTCATTATGGAAAAAGTTGTCCTCTTTATTTGCTCATGTGAGAAATTCCTGGGGTACTGCTCTGAAGTAGCAAATAAATGAGACAATGGAAACAGTTACTTCAGAATTTCCATTTCTTGAAGAATATTGAACTGGAGAATATCTGAAAGAACAAGAGAGTTCTGAATCCCTCAGCATGGCTGCTACTTCTGCAATGAATCCCTAAAAAGTATAGCTGTTATTCAGATTTAAACTATTAGGCAAGCTCTGTTCACTATGTGATGCTCAACGCAGGGAGGCATATTTTTCTCCATTTAGAATCTATTACTCTTTAAAGCACTTATTTTGTATTGGGTATGTAGCTTATATGCTTATATATAGTTACACTTTTACACACACAAACATACTTATTTAAGAGTGGTGAGGTGACCTAGTGGTGAAGTTGCTTACCTCCCACTTGGAAGGTGGTGAGTTCAATCCTAGGTAGTGGCAGATGCTTCTCTCTCTCCTCACAAAGAAAAAATACCTGCTGAGATCTCCGTGTGGCATCAGGAAGGCATCCAGCCAGTAAACTCTCAGCTCCATCCAGTTGCCCCAACTCTATCCGGAATTAAGGGGTTACAGGGTCATAAAAAGGGAGTTTTTATAGTGTATATATTTGGAATATATTGTTTAGATTTGTATATTAATCTATTTCTTAATTATCTTAAATGTATCATAAAATAAATTTTTCCTCAAACTTGAATTTTTTGCTCCTTGTAAACAAGTGAAGCTGTCCATGTTATTTTCGTGATAACAAAAAAAAAAAAAAAAATGACAGTGATTTTCTTCCAGGATAACTTTTCCTCTTTCCAGTCTAACTCTTTTCATGTCCCATTTCCTTTTTGTGTCCCATTTAAATACTAACCAGCTCAACCCTGCTTACTTTTGTATGGTTGCTTTGATGAAAATATACACAGTAGGAGGTGCTATACAGATTTTTATTTAACATTCCCAGAATGTAAATGCATGATTCCTAATGAGAGACTACTGGAGGGAAAGGGTAGATATTACAAAGCTGAATGCTAACCAGGTTTATTATGTTGTGTCAATGAAGCCACTGGGTTTTTCATTGTTCTGGATATTTAGGCTGTCGGGAACAGCAACAGAGATAGCATGCCAGACTTCCGGTTTTGGGTTGCAATGGGTGCAGGCACACGAAGAGACTCTCTCTCTTCGTTACCTGCTTTTCCTCTGCCAGTAGACCCTTAATCGAGTCGAAAAGTCACCCTGGAGGGGTGACTACCGATGAGGAGGACTCTCGTTGATTGCAGAGGGAGGAGGCAGCTCCTTCCATGGTCCGAGGCAGCTCCTCGGGGCCGACGGAGAAAAGATCGGCCAGTAACATGGCCGATCACTTAGCTGCTCCAGCTGAAAGTCAAAAGAACATCTAAGCATTAAGAAACCATCGTGGATGATCCCGGTGAGACTTTTCCCTCTCTCTCTTTGCCTAACTACTCTCCTGTTAAAAGCCTTTCGGAATTACTTCCCTGCCTTGAAAGAGCTGCCTTTGTTTATCTGGAAAAGAGCTTTCCATAACAAATGAAAAAACTTCTTATTGACTATTTTTATTTTTGGTTACTTGGGGGCCCTGGAAAAATCCTTATCATAAAACTTCATTATTATATCTTCTAAGCTGGAGAATATTGTTTTCCTATATCTTGGACCTATTTTTTTTTAAGGATAAATCTTTATTGTTTGAAAAAAAACAAAAAAACAACTCTATGAGAAGCCGGAAAAGAGATTCCATAGCTCTTTGACTTTGCTAATCTCATTCTTGGTGTCTGGAAGAGACTTTCATAGTTTACTGAGGACATCTTGTGGAGAAATTTAAAACTGCAACCATTTCTTGTTTGTATTGGTCCAACAGCTGTTATTGGTGGGGGTGGATACTGACTAAATGTTTTGGAATATAGCCTCCACTAAAAGATAACAGGATTGGATTTAGTTACTACTGAAATAGAGAAACCATATTCACAACTCAACTGTAAACTCATACTGGAAAAAATTTATGAAGCTACTGAGGATATATGTTCCCAAATAAGAGAGAGAACTGCAGAAATAATAAAAAAAGAAATTCTACTGTGAACTTACAAACTGACCTTCAGACTCTATTTGATCATCCTACAGACCAAAAAGCAATAGAAGAGGAATTAATTTACATACAACCTATGGAGACTTTGGATGACCAAAAAATGATTGTAACTAAACTATCTACAATTGCAAAACTAACAGAAATGGACTTGAAATTACAACTGTTGGAGAATTAGGACAAGTTTGATAATCAACTACTAATTATAAAATTGGACATGATCAAGTGTCTTATCCAGCAGACAGGAGCCAGGCATCAAAAACAGAGGATGGGAGGTCTTTTACTGACCCAGATGACATTACAAGCAATAATGGGAGATCTATTTGCTGAAATAGAGGCTTTGTTATGAAAACCTGCTTGGCATAAAAAGAAAGCCAGAATAAGACTAAAAAGAGAAATTTAAAATTATATATAATGGATTAAAAAGGTTTTAAGAAATATGGATTGATTTAAGGACTAAGATTTAGAGTTGAAAATTTGTGATTATTAGAATATATATGTTAAACAGAGTAAGAATGTATTTTTTGGAATAATATGTTTATTTGTATGAAAATTATTTTGTAATGGAATGAGAATAAGAATATGAAAGAGGTTTTTAGAAATTCAGATTGCTTTGACAACTAATTAAGTGTGTTAAGTTAATAAGACGATGTTTTGTGTAATAATAGGTGTGTTCTTTTTTTTTAGACATGATAATTATTTGAATGAGATTTAAATGCTATCTGAAGAAATAAGAGAGATTTGTGATAAAATCAATGATTTATGAGATTATGAATTAGAATATATCTGGATTAGTATTTTAGAAGGGATACCTGAAGTGATAATATATTTATCTAAAAATAATTGGACTATTTAAAAGTAAATTAATAAAGTTCAAAACAGGATTAGGATTTATAAATATGTAATGTAGAAATGGATTATGTTAAATAGGTTATATTATTTGAGGGAACTAGAAAGGGAACATTTAATGTATTTACTTGAGCTATTATATGATTTTGTTTTTGGATGATTGATCACCTAACCACCATGGTGTGCCTTGAGCATTCTGTTGTAAAAGATAAAAAAACCAATAAAATTTGTTATAAAAAAAAAGAGATAGCATGCCAGAGGTCGCATACAGGTCATAGGAAGTGATCATTACAGTTGAAGCCAAGGGCTTTTCTATAAGATTCTTCCCCAACAGTGGTCATCAGACAGCTCTGCAATCAAATTTAAGTGATTACCAAAGTTCTGTCCCACATGTATTCCTTGAAAAATATTCTGACATATCAGGTCTAGACTTTCCTTACGAGTTACCATTAACCTTCTCCTCCAGGTAGTATTTGTATAATACCCTTTTAAAACTATGCTGGTGCCCATCACTGTATCTTTGTAAATCTCTTAAACCAGCACTCAGGTTCGTGAATGTGAGAGAAAAAAAACTTCACAGTCTCCTATTTTGCTTCATTTGATAAATTTGGTCTTGTAATTAGGTCCCTTCTCTCTCTTTTTCCTTCATCTGAGCAAAGCATTAAAGACCCACAATACATCACACAGGTATAGTATAGATCAGGGGTGTCAAACTGCCGGCCTGTGGGCCGGACGCGTCACATGGAAGCCGCACCCACATCATTGCCAGCAATGGCAAAACAGTCCCGATAAATTGCACGATGTCACATGACATTGCGAATTTGACATGTCCGGTATAGGTGTTTCCTTGCTCAATAGTAGTAACTGTGAAAGGGATCTCGGAGTCCTAGTGGACAATCACTTAAATATGAGCCAGCAGTGTGCTGCAGCTGCCAAAAAAGCCAACACAGTGCTAGGCTGCATTAACAGAGGGATAGAATCAAGATCATGTGAAGTTTTAATACCACTTTACAATGCCTTAGTGAGGCCACACTTGGAATATTGTATCCAGTTTTGGTCACCATGATGTAAAAAAAATGTTGAGACTCTAGAAAGAGTACAGAGAAGAGCAAAAAAGATGATCAGAGAACTGGAAGCTAAAACATATAAGGAACGGTTGCTGGAATTGGGTATGTCTAGTTTAACGAAGAGAAGGATGAGGGGACATGATAGCAATGTTCCAATATCTCAGGGGCTGCCACAAAGAAGAGGGAGTCGAGCTATTCTACAAAGTGCCTGAAGGCAGGACAAGAAGGAAAGGATGGAAACTGATCAAAGAGAGAAGCAACCTAGAACTAAGGAGAAACTTGCTGACAGTTAGAACAATTAATCAGTGGAACAACCTGCCTCCAGAAGCTGTGAATGCTCCAACGCTGGAAGTCTTTAAGAAGAGATCGGCCAGCCATTTGTCTGAAATGGTATAGAGTTTCCTGCCTGAGCAGGAGTTGGACTAGATGAACTCCAAGGTCCCTTCCAACATCATCATCATCATCATCATGATTCTTTTAGCTAGTTGCCAAATTTGCCTTCTCTATTTTTTAACCCAAAGCCCATTCTGAATATATATCTTGCTCAACTTGCTTGCTGTTCTATATTTCTTGTGACCCAGGGCTGACAGAGAAGCCATCAGACTTTGATTATTGATCAAAGAACCATGAATGAAACAAGGCAGTGCGTGTTCTGGGGAAGGAACAGCTGAGGAGCGGGTTGCATAGTGTTCCTCTGGTTTGATTTGTTAACTTTAATATAAGAAATCAGATTTCATTATCCGCAGCAGTGCTGATCCAAGGTTGTGCTCAGCTATAATTCAGTATACAGGGGAGGTAGTGAGTGGGGTGGAGTGCACTGTGATTTTATTTGACCATCTGGGAAGCAAAAGAGTTCAGACTTTTCAAGGATATCAAACCATTGGCATTGAGGGACAAGTGTAGAACAGGATATGCCTAACCAAGGATTTTTTTTTACAACAAGAGAACATTCTAAAACAAGAGGAGGAAGAGTGTATAAACCACTACCAGACAAATAGTTCCAGCAATGTATTGCTGTAAGACTAGAAAGGAGAAGATTAATGGTTTCTAAATTATTGAGAAAGAAAACTGTGTTCTCAATTTCTGTTTCTTGAAGGTATGTCAAACTCACAAGTCACATGACATCATGCAATATATCGCAACTTTTTCCCCATTGCTGGCAATGAGGTGGGCATGGTTTCAGTGTGATGCATCTGGCCTGCGGGCCAGCAGTTTGACATGCCTGCAGTTTAGAGAGACTAGCTAATAGCTCTGTATAGGAGTCATTGTCACGAGTTAGAAACTGTGAATGGACTGAGAGGTGGTTAGTTTTTCCCACCCATCTCTGTCACAATCCTAGCTGGAGATGATATCATAAGAAGAAAGAAATACAATCAGAATTGAATCAGAGGTCCAAGAAGGCCCAAAAGCAAATAGTTAAAATTGGGCTCAGTTAGCATCTAAATGATTGTGTTCCTAAATATTCTAATGTTTAAAAACTGCTAACTTGTTAAGGTTGATGAAGGTGAACCTTAATTTGTTTTTTATGGCTTAGTGCACTGCATAAATCCATTGTTTACTTTATGACACAATGTATTGTGCAAACCATAAAAATGGGTTAATTCAAGAATCAGATTATATATGTTGTGTAAATGCAGTTACTGCGCTGCCTCTCAGAACTCTGAGGCAGAAGAGGTGGATTTTCATTATCTCCTGAGATTTAAGCTGTGCTTTACTTGGTCTGTACTGTTATAAATGAATGCATGTATTACAAAATACCACAATCCCTCCAGTGATCTTCTTCAAAGGGAATTAAACCCTGAAAAATTCTGCAGTGCACTGTGGACATTCTTATTGCTCAGTGAAGTGAAATGACTGTAAGATGAAGTCTAACTATGATTCTTGGGATAGGATGGTGCAAAAAATGCAGAAGAGTTTCCATATTTTGCCTATGAAATGTTGGAATATTAATATCAGCAAAATGTGCATCTTGCATGTGGATCTTCAGTACCCAAAGCCCAATTAGCTCTTTATAATAACATATCAGGGAGCTGTTTGAGATACTTGGGCTCCTGGGGAATAATAAAAAATTGTCTAGTCTGAATATCTTATGATTTGGGGATGCTGTGGGAAAAGAAATTTTCTCCTTTGTATTTCTTACACATCCTAAGCTAAAATCAGATCACATAATTTGTGGATGAAAGTATATAGGACTTGAATCATTGTTTTGCATGGTATATAAACCAGGCCATCAATTAAGCCATAATATTGTTTATTGGTTTAGACATGGTATGCTAAGTAAGCATAGCATTTTGCTGTTGTTATTAACCTTGATTAAACTGGGTATGCAGGCAGTCCATGCAAATATACTCACATGTACACATCCCTACCTGCACAGAAAGTTTGAAAGGAAATCTATCGTGGTTCCAGTTTTTTTTTATCAACCTAGTGTCCCAAAGGTGTTTTTTCAAAAGGCAACTGGACTTCATTTTTCCTTGAAGATGTTTCATTTCTCATCCAAGAAACTTCTTCAGTTCTGATTTCAGTCAGAGCTTTCACTTCTCATACAAGAAGCTTCTTCAGTCAGTCAGAACTGAAGAAGCTTCTTGGATGAGAAACAAAATATCTTCAAGGAAAAACAAAGCCCAGTTGCCTTTTGAAAAAGCACTTTTTGGGACAACCATGTCCTGGATGACTGAGAATCTCTATAGATATCAACCAGGTGGTACTTCACCAAACCAGCACCAGCTCCTGAATGTCTTTTTAAAAGTACAATGATCATATATGGCAGTATCCTCCAAGGGCTATTTAGACCTTGGTGTACAGTACACAAAGGAATTATTACTTTTGTAATCTTCAATGCTTCTATTAATTCTCATATTCAGCTTATGGTCTACTAGAACCCCTGGAGAGTTAACTGCCTCCAAGTTTGATCTCCCAGTTCTCAATGGACTTTTGATTTTTCCTATCCAAGTATAGGATCTTATACCTATCACTTTTTTTTGTTTTCTATGAATTGTTTGCTTTAATGAAATGAGATTTAAATGACATAATTATAAATTCTTGACATTCTATTATTTAGAATATTGGAAATAAAGGGGGAAAAGTAGATACTCCTATCATTATTAGCTACAGTTTAGGATATCATCACAAGGATTAACATTATTTGGCTTTTTCATTCAAAATTAAGCATAACATTAAAAAGGAAAAGTAACTAAAAAAGAGGACTGTTTTTTTCATTTTCATTCATTTATAAGAGTTCAGTCTTAAACTAAATTACTTAACATTAAAATTTCTATTGTATTGATACTTGGTGGGTGGGGGGGTTATATGTGTATAATGTTAATGAGCTGTGGTGGTAGAGAATGCTCCTGCATATTCCTTGGACAGAAAAGACGATTAAGAAGCAAATACAGGAGTGATAACACCAGACATGTCACTGGAAGGCAAAAATCACAAAACTGTGTCTCACTTATTTTGACCATGTTATTGGGGAGGGGGGAATTCACTGAAAAAAGCAATTATATTTGGAAGAGTTAGTGGTAAAAAGAAACCAGGCCACCAGAGAATATGGTGGCTGGACACCATCAAAGCTGACACCAGACAGAGCATAGAAAAAAAAAATCAAAAAAGCAGTGCAAGATTGGAAGATGTGGAGAGACCTGGCCCCTAGAATTGCCAAGAATCAGACATGAATAAATAGATGAAGAAAGCAAACTGAACAAAAATCGAAAGATCAAAAAGTTAAAAAAGGAAAGGAAAGGAAAGGAAAGGAAAAAAGAATAAGAAATAAAAATAGGTATTAAATTTATGACTTCCCTTTTTTTAATACATCCACTAATCTGCAATATTGTTCACATTTAAGCCCCCTAGAAATCAAACTATAGGCAATTAGATTAGCTGCCTTGGGTAATGTGTTGTATGTATGAGAACCATTCTTGGTTAAATTTAGTTAAGCTGTTTGTATATACACTGTAGTTTTGACAATGTTGTTTATTTTCCAAGTTGAACAATTTGCTCTTAATGGACGTCACCACTGAGTAACAGCATTCCAAATCTCCATGGGGGCAGGACAGTCAGAGAGCAATTAATTTTATCAAACCAAATACAGCTCATAAAGGCAAAAGACTTAACTTCTCCAAACTGGCACCTTCTAGAGAAATGAGAAGAAAAGAGGCAACATATTGGACAAATCGGGTACTCTTCAAACAGACTCAAAGAGCAATTTTTAGAAATAATTAAGAAACATGTTTTTTATTTGTCAAAATCTGCTGGAAGATTACTTTTAAACAAAAACTCACCCTCTCCCCCCCCCCCCAAAAAAAATTGGAGAGATAAGGCACAGCAAGATTCTGTAGAGAGCAACAAGCAGGAATGTTTCCCTTGGGATGGAAAGAGAAGGCTACCTTCTCAATGCTAAGCATTAGAAGCAGCTGTTAGAGTTTGATGAATCTAATCTCTGGAATGCAAAAAGTCTCTGTTTTGCAGTTCATAAGTGCAACATCATTTCTCTGTTCTCCACCACAGCTTGGGATTTCATGGTGTTTTGTTTTGCTTTTACCAGTGAGGTCAAGGCTAAAGTCAGCTCCTAGCATCCCTTTAACAACTTGTCCATGAGCCATTGAAGAGGCCAGTGTTGTGCCAATGGAAGGATTAGGTGGAAACATCAGGTAGTTCTGACTCTGTATCACTCATGATGCAGAATCTTGCCCTGATACTTCTGGCTCTGCATCTGTAGTTTTGACCCTGATCTGCATTCTCAACCTCCAGCTCTGCGTAGATGGATACTGAAAGTCTGCAGCATAAAGGGCTTTAACCTCAGAATAGCCTCAAAGCAAAAATAATTTTTGTGACAGCTTGACGTCATGTACCTCCCTGCTTTGTTCCAGCTCTTTGCCTTCCCTGGAATCTGTTTCTGCTATGTACATTGAATCCTGATTGCTGAAAAAACTGTGCTCAGACATGACTGAGACTGCCTATGAACTTGAACTTTGAGGTTCTCTAATGATTTTGACTCTGAGTGTAATTAATCTTACAAAAGGGTTGTGGGCAACAGTGAGCCAGAAACACACTTAACAACACCCCATAATGCCCTCCACCTTAGTGCTGGTTTGATATATTATAAAAATATGAAATGGCCAATAACAGAATAATAGAAAAACAGAGTTGGAAGGGATCTTGGAGATCTTCTAGTCTAATCCCCTACTCAAGCAGGAGACGCTATATACCATTTCAGATAAATGGCTGTTCAATCTCTTCTTAAAAATTCCAGTGATGGAGCACTCACAACTTCTGGAGGCAAATCATTCTACTGATTAATTGTTCTGTCAGGAAATTTCTCCTTAATTCTAGGTTGCTTTTTTCCTTGATTAGTTTTCATCCATTGCTTCTTGTTCTGTCTTCGGGTGCTTAGGAGAATAGGTTGATCTCCTCTTCTTTGTGGTAGCCCCTCAAATATTGAAACACTACTTATCATGTCACCCCTAGCCCTTCTTTTCATTAAACTAGATGTACCCAATTCCTGCAACATTCTTCCTATGTTTTAGCCTCCAGTCTCCTAATCATCTGTGTTGCCATTCTTTGCACTCTTTCTAGAGTCTCAACATCTTTTTTATATCATGGAGACCAAAACTGGATGCAGTATTCCAAGTGTGGTGTAGATTTGCACACCAATGTTAAATTGGGCACAGTATAGGCAAGCTTGCAGCTCACTTTGCTCAGGGTGCAAGGATGCTGGGCTTCCGATCTATAATCAATCAATTATCCAATTATCCACTCATGCAATGAGGGAGTTGTAAACGTAAGAGACACACTCTTCTCCCAAACTCCAACTTCCTCCACCTTTTTGCTATATGCAGGATGTCCTATATCAAGGACAAAGATATTCAACATTTTGATGTAATCCGACACCTAATAAATGATAAATCCAGATTTTCTTGATAAATCCAGACTGTCCACTTCTCCTAAGTAAAGCCTGCTTTGAATTCTGTCCCTTGTGACTTCATGGAGCATCCATGTAGCTTTCCTGGCAACAACACAGAAGTGGTATTTATTTCCTTGACTCTGACCCTGCTTAGTTTTCTAAACCAGCCAAATACAGCTAGTGCCTGAGTAGATACTTCCAAATCTTTGAGACTGAATAAATTCCTTATACTGAAATGCCAGGGTTTTATGTTTTATATGTTCCCAGGGCTATTTATAAATGTAACACTTTTAATTGTTTTATTTGTTTTTATACTTTTTTAAAAGGGGGGGGGAAATTAAAGAAAGTTTAACGTTTTTAAGTATGATCTTATCAGCCCAGTGAGCTGCGGCTAGCAGACAGATATGAAACTGTAAATCAATGAATAAATCACACAAGCCTCACTTTTACCCTCTGCATGCATTTTTTTTTTCAGACTTAAGCATTTGACCCCATTCCTTTTGCTTTCATGTTATCCTGCTAATCTCATGATTTGTAGAAGCAAAAGAGCTCAAGAAAACTTGGCTGTCATCCAACTCGTAAGACCAGCGACCCATATGGGGAAACAGCCTTGGGCAATAGAGGAGGGAAGAGCAGGAAAACGCAGTCGGTGGTTGGTCCAGCAAAGCCTCTCAGTTGAGTAGAGGAACTATGACAACCCCAGCTGTTCTCGAGACATTCTGGTTTGGTGTCTGACTCTGAACCCTTTAATATAAACATAAATGAACTCTGATTATGTACAGAGGCAGTTAATCCTCTCTCCTTGCTACAACACAGCTAATCCCAAGCAGTACCAAGGAGGGCTAATTGGCAGCAAACGTGGCTACAAGTTGGGAAAGAATCACTGAAAAAAAAGAGCCCTGGAGGAAAATATGTGTGTCAGAAATATGGATTCACACACACACACCACCACCACCACCACCACATCTCTTTTACTGTAGCTCACTTTCCCATGTATAGCTGATATTTTATTTTAAAGAATCTGAGCTTGATTTTATGAATGACACACACACACATGCACACACACACTGGGAATGTTTTGCTCACCTCCCCCCAGACCTGAGAGTATTGGTTTGAGGCACAATTTTCCTTTTGACTGTTTCCCTACCTTACTCCACAGATAAATCAACAATCATATTGGCACCCTGGCATAGAGTTAGTTGAAAAAGCTTTCCAGCGGTAAAAAGCTAAAAGGATAGGCTCCTTGTCACCTCATTAGTCTTGGTCATTAGCTAGAGAGGTGGGAATTGGGTGTGTGTGTGTGTGGATTTTCTCTAGACAAATTGCCTTGCACCGCCTGATGCCAGGAGTAATGGATAAGGTTTTGCTGTCAGATGCCTATGCAAGCAAAGTGTATCATTATTCCCCATATTATTAGAAGGGAAAGGAGATTTGATTGCCTCTCATCCAGACTGCTTTAGTTTTTCATATCTGAAGGGCTATAAGGCTGCCTGCCACTGGAGGAAGAAATAATGCTTGCACCCATGGTTGAGGTACCTTCTAACATCTCCATCTCCATCCATCTCTCGGTCCCTCCCTCCTTTCCTTCTCTGCAAAGAAATCGGGCTGTCAGCAGATGTGAACATGAATCATAACAGATGCAAGAACAGCCAGATAACTGAAAAGAGAAGTCCAATATCCATTTTTCCTAAATCTGCAAAGAAAGATGAGAAGGTACTGTAAAGGCAATCACGTAACTCTTACAATGAGAGGAAGGAAAGGAAAGGTCTGGCCCCCAGATTCTTAATAATAATAATAATAATAATAATAATAATAATAATAATAATAACAACAACAACAACAACAACAAATTCGCTATTAGTCAATTGCAAAAGGCGGCCTTATTAGGAACTGCTTCCATCCTGCGACGATATCTGTAATACCATCAAACATCCACATCTGCCTATCCCAGGTCCTGGGTAAGGATTCGATAAGTAGACAAAATGCCAAATCCAGTCTGAACATCTGGCTGACTGTGCGATGATCCATAATAATAATAATAATAATAATAATAATAATAATAATAATAATAATAATAATAATAATAATAACAATAATAAATAAACCTTTATTATCAAAGTATAACATGTATACAGTGAAATTGGCTGAGCCAATATATCCCCAAATCCCAAATAAAATGCAAATGTTCCCCACCCCCCCTCTCTCTGAACTTGATGTCTTCCAGTTTTGCTGAACTGAAAGCCTTAGAATCTTGTAGCCCAAGAAATTCTGGAACTTGAAGGCAAACATTATAGACAGCAGCAGACAGTAGAAAGATACTATGCATAAAGAAATGACTTTTCTATATTACACCATAAACCATTTTAAACATGTTTACCTGCAAGCAAAAGCCAGTTCAATGCAATGTGATATTTCCAGTTAAATGTGCATTTTATAATATACTTTGTGCATATTAAATCAGAAGCAAATTTGACTTTGCTCAGTGGAGCAGTCTCTGATTCCTCATTAGCTTAATGATAAACTGAAATGTAAGTTTCGAACTATATTTAATAAAGAAACTTTGTACATGCTCACAAAAAACATTTTCTTTCTTTGTTCTTTTCTGCTTGTGCCTTTTGCATTTTTTTTCACAGAATAGATCATATCTGAAATGATGTAAACTGAATTAAGCAAATATCTAACCAGATATATAGGAATAGACATATGGAAAAGTAAGAAAATAGATGATCAGTGTAATTTTTCCTTGATGAGGTTCCAAATGGAAACTATGGCCACATCCAGAGATGTTATTTTAATCCCTATTTCATCCCATGAGCAATGGCAAAAGGTCTAACGTTTGCAAACACCAGGGCAAATTCCATTTTTTATGTAAAATCATAATCCTGTCTATATGTATCAGGAAGTATATCTCATTAAACCATAGTGAGAGTTGTGTCTGAATTATGACTGCAATATCTATGGTCTACAAAAATCTGAATGATCATTACATGGCAACAGAGAGATCCAGAAAAGTCTAGTTTTTTTCTGCCATTTGATGATCATTTGGGAAAAGATATGGCAACTTTTGTATATATTATATTGTCCTACTGAAAAATGTAATAGTCTTCCTGGCAATTATTCAGGCTTCTTATGAACAACTTTTCTTGGTGAAAAGGTAACTCAGTGAGCTTCTAAATAATGGCTGGGAGGGAGTCATGCCAGAATTTTAGCATTCTATATTCTCTGCATTTAAAAAACCCAATAAAATTGGTGTCATAGCTACCATCTGTTAAGACTGGTAACCTGACCAATAAACTGTCCTTTTCCAGGAGAGAAAAACACATAGCTATGTTGAAACAAGTGTTGTCCACTTGTTATATCAGGAAATGAAGTCTGAAGACTTCATTTGATCTGCCTCTACTGCTTGGTAAATGTTATAAAGTCAGTATAATGCCTAATCAAAGGCTGTTTGGTACAAATAAAATTTTGCACTCCGTTTCAATGGGTTTAAGGTGTGCTTCCCTGTTGAGGCTAAGAACATTGGTACATTTACTGCTCTTTAACATAGCTTTGGTGACTCATGAGAACACCAAGTAGGTACAAAGGAGAATTTTAAACTTCCCAACCCTGATATTCATCTTGCAATTGGAAGAAAATGAGCAACCCTGAAAGACATTGGGAGTCATAAATCCAGAAATCTATGAGACATACTCCCTGCCCCACCGAGGCTATAAGTAAAAGAAAATTTTGAAAAATTGAGAACTAGCCTAGAATTCTCTGATCTGCATAAATCAGATGAAAGAAAAGAACAGTGAAGTGGCTGATGTAGCAGTAACCACTATTTAAGAATTCTGAAGCCAATTTCAAGATATATATTAATTCTGCAATGGCAGCAGCAGTTGCAAGCAGCACTGTTTTATTTCCAGCTGTGCTGTGATACATTTGAAATCACACTTGAAACACTAGACTAGAAGATCTCCAAGGTCCCTTCCAGCTCTATTCTGATTGATTGATTGATTGATTGATTGACTAAGGCAAGGCCATCTTTCTTTTCATAGCATTCTTTTTCCACCTCCATTTTTCAGTTTATTGAAGAGAACGGTCCAGTAATCATGAGTTTGTAAAGCAATGAATGAGAGTTTAGCATTATATTTAATTAGTTAGGGGGGGTTGTTTTGTTTTTAATGAAAATCCCTCTGATATTTCCAAGGCATATACTGGAAGAGTATATGTTTGGGACCTAAGCAACTATGCCACTTTTGTTATAGCAAAGTTCTGGAGGACTTGTGTGTAGGCCAGTTTCCATTGAAAGAAACTATAAACCTTTCCTGAACTTCAATGGTTTTTGAAAAACACAACTTGGGATAATAGTTTAAAATACAAAAGGAGAAGGCTATTACTGTATATAAGGAACATATAAGGAACGGTTGATGGAATTGGGTATGTCTGGTTTAACGAAGAGAAGGATGAGGGGGGACATGATAGCAGTGTTCCAATATCTCAGGGGCTGCCACAAAGAAGAGGGAGTCAAGCTATTTTCCAAAGCGCCTGAAGGTAGGACAAGAAGCAACTGGTGGAAACTAACCAAAGAAAGAAGCAACCTAGAACTAAGGAGAAACTTTCTGAGAGTTAGAACAATTAACCAGTGGAACAACCTGCCTCCAGAAGCAGTGAATGCTCTAACACTGGAAGTTTTTAAGAAGAGACTGGGCAGCCATCTGTCCGAAATGGTATAGGGTTACCTGCCTGAGCAGGGGGTTGGACTTGATGACCTCCAATGTCCCTTCCAACTTTACTATTACTATTATTATTATTATCGATCATCGCACAGTCAGCCAGATGTTCAGACTGGATTTGGCATTTTGTCTACCTATCGAGTCCTTACCCAGGACCTGGGATAGGCAGATGTGGATGTTTGATGGTATTACAGATATCGTCGCAGGATGGAAGCAGTTCCTAATAAGGCTGCCTTTTGCAATTGACAATAGCGAATTTGTCAATGCCAATGGTGTTCAAGTGGTGCTCCAGTTGTTTTGGGATTGCACCCAAGGAGCCTATGACTATTGGTACTACCCTTGCTTGCTTTTGCCACAGTCTTTCTATTTCTATTTGTAGGTCTTTGTATTTTGTTATCTTCTCCAGTTCTTTCTCTTCTATTCTGCTATCTCCAGGCACTGCCACGTCCACTATCCAGACTTTTTTGTCTTTCTTATCGACAATTGTTAAGTCTGGGGTGTTATGTTGCAGGTGCTTGTCTGTTTGAATTCTGAAGTCCCAGAGCAGTTTAATTTTATCATTTTCTATGACTTTCTCTATTTTATGATCCCACCAGTTTTTGCTTACAGGCAAATGATATTTTTTGCAGATCTTCCAATGCACCATTGTTGCTACTTTGTCATGCCGCTGCTTGTAATCAGTTTGTGCAATCTTCTTGCAACAGCTTACCAAGTGGTCCACTGTTTCTTCAGCTTCTTTGCATAGGCGGCACTTACTGTCTGTTGCTGTCTTCTCAATTTTGACTTTGTATGCATTTGTCCTTAAGGCTTGGTCTTGTGCAGCCAGAATTAGTCCCTCGGTCTCTTTCTTCAATTTTCCTGCTCTTAGCCATTGCCAGGTTTTATTATTATCTGCTTTCCCAGCTATTTTTTTCATGTATTGGCCATGTAGTGCTTTGTCTTCCCATGCCTCTATTCTGTTCTTCATTTGGTCTTTCTTGTAGGCCAGTTTGGTCTCTCCAGTAGTTAGTAAGCCTTCCTGATATACTAATTTCAGTGCATCTTCATCATTGTTCTTCAGATATTCTTCCAAAGCCATTTTTTCTTCTTCAACCATCTGATGTACTTGTAGCATTCCACGCCCACCTATTTGCCTTGGTAGATAAAGTCTATCAATGTCACTGCGTGGATGAAGGGCATGATTCATTGTCATTATTTTTCTGGTCTGCCTATCCATTGCTTTTAGTTCTGCTTGAGTCCAGTCCACTATTCCAGCTGTGTACCTAATGACTGGGATTGCCCAGGTGTTGATTGCCTTTATGGTATTTCCTCCATTGAGTTTGGATTTTAAGATCTTCTTCACTCTCTTGATGTATTCACCTCTAATCTTTTTCTTGACTTCAGTGTGCTTGATGTTGTCAGCTTGAAGGATACCCAAGTATTTGTAGTACTCTTCCTCATCCAGACTCTTAATGTTATTTTCGTGGGGCATCTTGATTCCTTCAGTTTTCACTATTTTTCCTTGTTTGATAGTAAGTGTGGCACATTTGTCCAAGCCAAACTCCATTACAATATCTTGGCTATATATACGGACAGTGTTGAGCAGCGATTCTATTTCAGATGATGTTTTTCCATACAGCTTCAGATCATCCATATAAAGGAGGTGGGATAGTCTGGCAGATGTTTTTGATGTTTGATAGCCATGTCCTGAGTTATTCAGTATTGTTGACAGAGGAAACAGTGCAATAACAAATAGTAATGGTGATAATGAATCTCCTTGAAATATTCCTCTCTTGATATTAACCTCTCCCAGCCTCTCACCATTGATCTGCAACTGTGTCTTCCATTGTGCCATCGATCTTTGCACAAATTTTCTGATGTTTCTACTGACTCCTGTTATTTCTAGGCACTTTATTATCCAATCATGTGGCAGAGAGTCAAATGCCTTTTTGTAGTCAATCCATGCCACATTCAGGTTGGTCTTCCTTCTCTTGCAGTTTTCCAAGATCATTTTGTCTATTAGGAGTTGATCTTTTGTTCCTCTGCTATTGGGGCGGTTTCCTTTCTGCTCAGGTGGAAAGAGATTGTTTTCAACTAGATGCTGTTGTACTGCATCAGCTACCACACCAGTTAGTAATTTGAAAGTTGTTGGTAAGCAGGTAATTGGCCTGTAGTTACCTGGTGTTGCCCCTTTTGCTGGATTTTTCATTATTAGGTAGGTTTTCCCAGTTGTTAGCCACTTTTCAATTTCTCCTCCTTGTAGTATATTGTTGAACTGCTTGGCAATGAGTGGGTGTATAACAGTTAGATGTTTCAACCAAAACCCATGCAGTTCATCTTCACCTGGTGCTGACCAATTTTTGATTTTCTTTGCTCTTTTTTCTACCATTTTTGTTGTTATTACTAGTTCTTTCATTTCAACTTCTGTTTTATTTGCATCCACCTCTTTTAACCAAGCCGCATCCTTGTTGTATTTCTTTGGGTTATCCCATATCTGCTTCCAGAACTGCACTGTTTCTTCCTTGTCAGGTACTGACTGATTCCTTGCAGTTTCTCCATTGATGGATTGGTAGAAACGTTTCTGATTGGATTGAAATTGGAGGTTCTGCCTATAGTTTGCAATTCGAGCTTCATATCTACTGATTTTCCTGGCTATAGCTGTTATTTGTTGCTTTATTATTTCCAGTGCTTCCTTGATCTTCCTTGTTTCTAAGTGGTATTTCTTGATTAGGTATTCTTTGGTCTTCTTGTTCTTCAGCTTCTTTTCTTTCATCTGTTCTAGCTTGCTTGCATGTGATCTTAACTTGCTGATCTTATTTTCTAGTCTAACCTTCCATTTTTCTGGTGCACTGTTTGTTTGTTTTTCTTCTTTGTTGATTTTGCATCCCAGGTATTCTGTTATAACTGCAGCTGTGCTGTACATTAGTTGGTTTGTTTCTTGCAGTGAATTGGTGCTTATACTTGATATTGCAATATTTGCATCTTTTAATGCTTGTGCTAGCTGTTTCTTTGGAACAAGCTTCAATGCAGGTAGCCTTATTCTGTTGTTTTTGTGCTGTTCTAGATGCTCAGTTATTCTTTGTTTCAATTCTTTTATTTCTTTAGTTAGAGGGTTTTGTTCTTCCTGAGGTAGAGGTATTATTATTATTATTATTATTATTATTATTATTATTATTATTATTATTATTATTGTTGTTGTCATACTGTATTTATGGGCTTTTATCCCACCTTTATTACTTTATAAGAAACTGAAAGCAATGAACATATATAATACTCTTTCCTCCTCCTATTTTCCCCACAAGAACAACCCTGTGAAGTGAATTGGGTTGAGAGAGAGAAAGTGACTAGCCCAAAGTCCACCAGCCGGCTTTCATGCATAAAGCAAGACTAGAACTCACAATCTCCTGGTTACTAAGTCAGCACCTTAACAGCTATATCAAACTGGGTCTCTATCTAAGCCATCCCATTCAATGTCTACCTCAGCATTCAAAATCCAACAAAAATATTTTATTGTTATTAAGGCTGCTGTCCCTCTTGCTTCTGTCAATATGAGAAATGTTTCACCTCAATAGTGTCTTGATTTGTACCAAAAATGTGCAAAAGAAGGTTTTTGATTAATTCTGCCCCTGCCAAAAGAGAGCAAGATTATCTTTACTTCTCTCTAAGACACTTCTCAGTATATCTCAAGATGCCTAATTTGTATATCTTCAATGGTAGCAATAGCATTTAGACTTATATAATCCTCCATAGTGCTTTATAGCACTCTCTGAGTGGTTATAATGTCAGCATAGTGCCTCCAACAATCTAGGTCCTCATTTTACCCACTTTGGAAGGATAGAAGGCTGAGTCAATCTTGAGCCGGTCAGGATCATACTCCTGGCTGTGGGCAGAGTTAGCCTGCAATGCTGCATTCTAACCATTATATCATCACAGCTCTTGGTGGTTCCCGGATATGGCTTTATTAAGCTTAGTCAAAGTCTTCCTTCCACTGTGTCCATTAATCAAACATCCAGTCTAGAAACAGACTTTTTGGAGCTATTCATCAATGGGGGGAAAAGAGCATAAATCTTGCTGATTTCCAGGACATGTCCAATATAGTTTTCTTGGCAATAATTTGGAAGTAGCTTGCCCCTGTCTTTTTCTAGAATACTTTTCATTCTTATCCAAACTAGATGTTAGCCCTATATTTTTCTGCAAGTTTTGTATAAGGTTCCTGCCTTGAGAAGGGGGAATGTGCTAGAAGACCTCTGAGGTCCCTCCCAGTCTATGACTCTATGATGCACAGGAGGTCTGAATGTTTTGTTCTGTATCCAGGTAATTGCCAGATCTGACATTAGCCATCTTTATGAGATTAGCCTAGGAAAGTTAGATGCTGCCACCTAGCTAAGCAACAAATAAAAGCAATGGTGAATAGATCTAAATTGAGCACTCCACACCTGGAGAATGGTGAATCACTTGTAAAAGAATGTAAATATTATTATAATGAATTGCTCAAAGGAAAAAGTGGCCAAGGACACATCTGCTATGAAAAAACTCAGTCTCTAGGGTAAATTTTATTTAAAAATGGGCCTGCCAATTTTTCAAACTATTTATTTAGATCTACAGTTTACTCGCCCAAGGAAAATGTGTTTAGTTTTGCCTACTGTACTGTACAAAAGATACCATCAAAGTTTGAGGGAAAGCACAGCAAACTTAAGAGCAAGTATAGGATAATTAAGAAGTTGGACTTAGACCAGAGAGTCCTGGGTTCAAGTCCCTTCTCAAGCATACGGTTTACCAGTGACTTGGACAATCATTCTGTTATGGTTCCGGCTAATGAAACACTTCAAAGAACTTCCAGGCGTTGATTTCCCTAAAAGTCTTTTATTGATTCAAAATGTCGGCACAGGCATAACGGAGTCTATGCTAAGATCTAAATTATCTTCCTCTGAGCAGTTAAATTATCAGCATGTTCCCTCCCTAAATTAGCTGTCATATATCACATTATCCAGTTAGTGTGAAGGTCAAAGGTTTCTTTCCTCTTTCTTTCCCGGGCTTTACCCCCACCCTCTTCTGCTCTGTATTAACCCCAAAAATCCTGGACAGTGTACAGGAGGCATGTTAGGCAACTGAACTACTTCCACATGACTTGCCTTCGTAGAATTCTGAGGATCCGGTGGCAGGATAAGATACCAGACACAGATGTGCTCTCCAGAGCAGGCCTATCATCAGTTTACACTCTGTTGATGAAAGCCCAGATGTGCTGGGCAGGCCATGTTGTAAGGATGCCAGATCATCGCATCCCTAAACAGCTCTTCTATGGTGAGCTGTCTCAAGGAAAGCGATCGCACGGGGGACAAAAGAAGTGATACAAAGACACGTTGAAAGCTTCTCTTAAGTCCCTGGATATTAACACCATCTCTTGGGAACTTCTGGAGCATGATCGACCGACATGGCGCACCTTGGTGTACCAGGGTTGCCAGACATATGAACACAGAAGGACAATCTTGGCACAAGAAAAGCGAGCACTCCGCAAAGCCAGAGCTGCAAATGCTGAAGTAACAGTGTCTACATTTCTTTGTTCAGTATGTGGCAGAACATTCCGTGCTAACATCAGTCTTATTAGCCACCTATGGACACATCGTTGATGGCCCATAACCCACAAGATGTCAAGGTCTTCATCGAAATCAATGGATGAACAACAACCCCAAAAATACCAGACAGTTCTGCATATTGTCAAAGCAAGAATATACAGTATTTGCAGCATTGACACATTCTCTCTCAGCCCAATGCTCTCACCATTTTCCTCCTTCCATAAACATCTTTGAGTTTTGAAGAGAGAAAAAAATATACACAGGGAAAAATTCAGATTAATTAATTAATTAATACAAATAAATGGCTGCAACAATTTACCTAGAAATTGAGGGTATGATATAGATGAGCAACGTTTTTGATTCCACAGGCCACACAATTTGCTAGGCCAAAGACTGCACAAGTACACATAGCTCTTCATACCCCATCCATCCAATCTTTTACCTCTCCTTCTATTGTCTCCCTTCTTTCTATAATCCATCGATGATCACTTATTTTCAGTTCTCGATCTTCTGCAAGGAGAAGACCAGAATGCTTGGATAGCTACTGTGAAGCATAACAGAAATTCAGTGATTCATTTTCTGCTACCCAGCTAATCCACGAGAAAAGCAAGTAATAAATATCATGCAGTCCTCAGGCAGCAAATTGCAGCTCTCTTGGGCTGCAATACTGTGATTGCTTAGCTTGGAAGGGGAGTGAAACTTCAGGAGAGAAGTGAGATGCATAAAAAGGTTGTATGATCTGGAAAATAGGCAGAGAGAGGGGTTGTTAAAACCAGGATTCATGCATGTCCCCAAAGTGCTTTTTCAAAAGGCAACTGGACTTTGTGTTTTCCTTGAAGACATTTCCCTTCTCATCCAAGAAGCTTCTTCAGCTCTGACCAAATGATGGAAGGATTTATATTCCTTGCAATCTTTAGCAGATGACTGTAAGTCTTCAAAGAAAAAACGAAGTCCAGTTGCCTTTTGAAAAAGTACTTTCTGGACAACCATGACCTGGATGACTGAGAATCTCCATAAACATTCAGGGATCATGCAACGAAACACAGGATGATTTATTTAAATAAAAGCAAAATATCATTTCAGTCATTTGAGAAAGCCTAAACATGTATTAAAACCATTTTGTGCATAGTTCTCTTAAACATGAAAAATGTTCATGTTCTTTTCTCTGTGTATACTCTTACAGTATTTACATGGCTATGTAATTCACTACATAAGCTATGGCAATATCTACATTTCCCCCTACAACTTACCTTTTTGTACGTGTATTTTGTAACTGATATTTTTTCGACCAGCTAGGAGGCAGCATATAATTAAATTTGGCTGTTCTGAGAAAGCTCATCAGGGCTAGACCTGGTTAGCATTTGGATAAAAGACCACTAGGATATACCAAGACTCTTGGCAAGACTGGGAAATTGAAGTTGGAAGAAAGTAACAGCAAACCAATTTTGTACTGTTGTCAAGAAAATTATATAGATGTGCCTATCAGAAGAGCTTGAGACCCCTTATTTTTCAAATGTATCCTTTTAACTGACTCCATTATTCTCAAAAATACTCACTTAAAGTGGTTGTTCCTAGACTTTCTCCTGCTTATTTGCAAAATTCTGCTTGCTTTGCACTGCCATCCCTTTAGTTCACATGAGACACGGGCACTCAGATGTACTCACCTGAAATATGAATACATTTTGGGTTCATCTTATTCCAGTATCCTGACATAAGAATAAATATCTGCAAACTGCAATGCTAAATAAAATCCTAATTTCAGATTTCTCAAAGAAACCTGGTTGGCTACTCTAGAAGGATATACTATCTATATATTCTTTTTAACCTATTAAATAAACAAACTATAGCCTGATCAGACAGAATTGGGGAATAATTACCCATGCCATCCCTTTCTGCCCTTGTTTCACACACAATTCCATCAGTAAAATAGGAGACAGGAGTAAAATTGGGACATGGGAGCTCCTTGAAAAGATTTGCAAGTGAAAGGCCATTGTATATCTTGGTCTCTCTGTCAACAATGGGAAAATAAAGGCAAATCTTCTCTAGGTAAAAAGGCTGACCAGTAAAAGCTAATTCAACTCTAAATTTGGGTTGTTTAGTACCAAGGGTTTAGCCTCACTAATTCAGATCCCCATTGTATGGGTTATGGTGTTTGCACATCATGTTAATTCTCCTCATGAATAGAATAGAATAGAATAGGGCTGGAAGGGACCTTGGAGGTCTTCTTGTCCATCTTCCTGCTGAAGCAGGAGAACCTCTACCATTTCAGACAAGTGACTGTCCAATCTCATCTTAAAAACCTTCATCTCATGACTTAAATTTGGTGAATGGGTCACTAAAAGTGCTCAGACTAGGACTGTCTATTCTGCTCTCTAAAATCTTACATAGAGAATTTTCAAACAGAAATGGAAAATCGGTAACCTGTAGGTTACAGGTGACTCCAATATCCCATTTGTGCGCCTTTGAAGGATCCTGAAATCATTCTGCTGAAAGTCCAATTTGGGTCAGAAAAATACCAAACTAAAAGTGCAAATAGGTGTGCTAAGTCTCCAGAAAACTCCTTCTTCGTATCTTTGCTATCTTTTCATTTCAAGGGAGAAAAGAGGTTTGGAATTATTTTTTAGGAGAAAAATAGATGGAAACATCATCCAAATACAGGGACTGATGAGTTGAAAGCTGATCCCAACTTACATTAATTGCTACTTTTCAATCCTATCCTCCTAGCATTGTTTTTTAAGCTGACAAACTAAGCCCTCTCCCCTCTCTTTACTCTTGATTATGTCCCTCCCAATAAAGAGAGTAAACTGTTAATATTTTAAACAAAAAGAGAAACTTGCCCAAAATAGGTGTTATGGAAAATCTCCAGGTATCTGTACATCTTAACAGCGATTATTAGCTGCTCTGAACTGGCAAATCCAATTATGAGGGAAGTCTGTTTCCTGGACTAGGGAAAGGTGCAGAGATAAAAAGAATTGGATATTCCATTAATGAACAAGCCATGGCCACATGTGCTGATTAATTATGACAGCAACGGAACCACCTTCTCCAATTACAAACAGCCCCAGACATCAAGGGCATGGCAAAGCTTTTAACTCTAATTCTGTAGTGCAAACTGGTGTGGGAGAGTGGTCCTGGTTGCCATCACCCAGAATCTGCCCTAGACAGGAATAATTTCCTTCTCAGAAAAACAATCAGGTTCTAGAAACAGCAGGCATCCACAATGACAAAAAGGGGAAAGACAAGAGTTTTGAAAGACCTATGAACCAAACTCTGACCTTTTCTCTGCGCCTCTATAACAGGTACAAAAAATACTTCTAGTATTTTTCTTTCTTTCTCTTTCTTTCTTTCTTTCTTTCTTTCTTTCTTTCTTTCTTTCTTTCTTTCTTTTTTTCTTTGACTTCTTCAGCACAGCTTGCATGGGTCCTTGAAAACTGGGTGTGCTAAGAACTGACAGTCCAACCAAAAAAATAAAATAAAGGCAGAAAAAACAGTACCTTAGAGTTTCTGTTAGAGAACAGATTTTTCTTAGATGAGATATCTTCTACTCTGCTTTATGTTTAGGGAGATTCTCAGTCCTCCAGGTCATGGTTGTCCCAATGATGCTTTTTCAAAAAGGAACTGGATTGTTTTGCTTGAAGATGTTTTGCTTCTCATCCAAGAAGCTTCTTCAGTTCTGACTGAATGATGGCGAATGGAATGATTTATATTCCTTGCAGTCATCTGGTTATTAGCACTGTTTTTGAGAGTCATTGAAGGCACTTGGACATTTATCTGTGGCCTCAGGTTCACCTGAATAATGCAAATGAGTGTGGAACCTTCTTGGAACTGCTGACAGGACTGTGTTGTAAACAGGGAAAGGGCAGTTCAATCTTAATGTAAATGGCCTCTTTGATCCTTCTTTCAAACTTTTTGTGAGATGAGCAGCTATATACATCTGATTAATAAATAAACAAACCAGCAGTATTTATATCATCGGTGCCTGTATGACCTGTGGAACAATAAATCTTTTAGATTTTTGAAGATTTGACAGTTGGTGGCATTCCTGAATGTTACTTTCTTTATTTTTTCTTGAAGACCTTTTACTTCTCATCCAAGAAGCTTCTTCAATTCAATTCAGTTCAGTTCAATTCAGTTAATGGACTGAAAAAGCTTTTTGGATGAGAAGCGAAACATCTTCAAGGAAAAATGAAGAAAATCCAGTTGTCTCTTGAAAAAAAGCACCTTTGGGACTTTTACTCTGTTTTTTTCTAGTTGGGATAAAGGTTTATGTTGCCGAGTCATATCCAACTCTAGGGGGAGGTGCTCATCTCTGTTTCCTAGGTGAGAAAGCCATCGTTGTCCAAAGATGCTTCTGTGGTCACGTGGCTGGCACAACTATATACACCAAAGTGCATGGAACACTGTTACCTTCCCACAGAAATGGTACCTATTTGTCTACTTGCATTTGCATGCCAGACTGCTAGGTTGGCAGGAGCTGGGACGAGAACAGGAGCTCACCCCATTGGGTCTCAAACTGCCGACCTTCCAGTCGACAGCCCATCATCTTAACCACAAGGTTAGGGAAGAGGAAACTTAAGCTATAAATACACTTTCGGTCTTTCTATCTCTATATTTCTGAAATTGTCAGCCTTGGCTTAAGATCTGAACTGAAAACTCTTCAATTGATTCTTTCTACTCCACAGATGATGGTGCATAAGCTGTTCCAGCTTTCCCCAGCCTCCAAACAGGTGATTTATTATGTATAAGGGAAGAAGAAGCCATAGGAAAAAGAGGAGGAAGTCAGACCTTTGTACGTCAGACTCTAGGCTACTGCCCATTGCTTCTTTGGGGGATTAAAAAGGGATTTAGATACTTGGATTAAAAAAAAAATGTGTCATCTCTGAATAGCTTGAATGGCTGAGCTGATAGCAAGCAGTGGACTTTATTCTGGAAAAGCCTTAAACTAAGGACCCTTGGTCTGTGTTTTTAAGGAAACCAAATAAATCAAATGTGTAGTTTTTGTTTTGAATGTAATTATTGCTTGGCTTTCTCATTTCTTTGTATTTTGCAGTACAATTCATGGTTCAGAAATCCAATTAAAAAGGATTAAGAAGGATCTAAACAGTCCTACATTAGGACAGAGTGCATACAAAATGCCATGTCCCAGAGTCAAATACAGTAAGTTTAAAAAGTATGTTAATAGCAAAATATGCTAAAAGTATCACACATTTATGCATGGAAATTTAAACTGTAGATTGATATGGAAACAAAGTAGATCACACTTATGATAGAACTAGGAAAAAACAGGTTAAACTTGATCCATTCCTCTCTTTCAGCATAAGAGAATTGAATTTTAGCTTTGTTAGTTCTTATTTTCTGTATTTCCCTCCCTCCCTCCCTCCCTCCCTCTCTCTCTCTCTCTCTCTCTCTCCCTCTCTCTCTCTCTCTCTCTCTCTCTCTCTCTCTCTCACACACACACACACACACACATCATATTTCTCCAAATAATTCTTAAATAAATAATTTCTCACCCATTACAGGTAGTCCTCAACTTACAACAGTTCATTTAGTGACCATGCAAAGTTACCAGAGCACTGAAAAAGTGGCTTATGACCATTTTTCAGTTACAACCTTTGCAGCATCCCTATGATCTTGTGATCAAAATGCAGATGCTTGGCAACTGGTTCATACTTATGACTGTAGCAGCATCCCAGGGTCCTGTGTTCACATTTTGCAACCTTCTGACAAGCCAAATCAATGGGGAAGCCAGATTTCACGTAACAACCATGTTGCTAACTTATCAACTGCACTAATTCACTTAACAACTATGGAAGAAATGTCATAAAAGGGAGCAAAACTCATTTAACAAATATCTTACTTAACAGCATAAATTTTGGGCTCAATTGTGGTCGTTAGCCGAGGACTACCTGTATAAATGTATGATTACATATTCACAAAATCAATCCAAGTTTCTCCCTTTGACTGAACTTTGAGATGACATTATCAAAACAGGATTAAAATGTTGATGAATAAATATTCAGAAGAGAGTTTTTTTACTGATTCTGAAAAATATAAAGCATCTGTAAAGACTGTTGTTCTGCATGTGAATAAAAAAAACTTGTTAAACTTTTCTGTATTGATACTATCTCAATTCTCTCTGCTCATGATTATTGCCAAGTTTAGGATGCTGGTTTAGATCAAGGATCTCATCTGTCAATTTCCAAAGATCTTCGAGCCTTTGTTGCCTAGCATAGCAGTGTGAAGCAAGAGAGGAATCCTGCAGATGTATATAACAAGGCAATCCAAAACTAGACTTAGCAGCAGATTGGGGGGGGGAGAGAGAGAGAAAGACAGGCATTTATTTTTCTTTCTTTCTTTTATTTTTTTTTAACTCTTTATTTTTTAAAATATTATTTTGACAATTTCTCTCCCAGTGCAATCAATGAAAGGAAAACTATATGTGGCATTTCCGGCCCTGGCATATAACATCTGGGCCAGGTATGTATATGATTAGGGCAGTGGTGGGATTCAAATATGTGAACAACCAGTTCTCTGTGTGGATGCCGCTTCCGGAAGTCCGTTCTGGGCCTGGGCAACAAAAAATTAGCTACCGGTTTTGCCGAAATAATGCGAACCAGATGAATCCCACCTCTGGATTAGGGGCTGGGACATATTTCTGTCCTGAAAGCTTTCTTGGTTTACCTATAAAGTACCTCATGATGCTCTTTCATTTTGCCTATGTGGTCATCAAAAGGCTATATTTGGAGAGAAAAAGGTCTTTGATATTTTCATAAATCAAAGCAAAGGCGTTAAGCCTGTCTCTCTTCCACTGAAGGTGGGGCATCACTCCATCCCAGGAGGGAGAATATAACAGAACAGAACAGAGCTGGAAGGGACCTTGCAGGTCTTCTAGTCCAGCCCCCTGTTCAAGCAGGAGAACCTATACCATCTCAGACAGGTGATTGTCCAGTTTCTTCTTGGAAATTTCCAGTGATGGAGTGCCCACAATTTCTGGGGGTAAGCTGTTCCACTGATTGATTGTCCTCACTGTCAGGAAGTTTCTCCTCAGTTCCAGCTTGCTTCTCTCTTTGATCAGTTTCCAATCATTGTTTCTCGTCCTTCCCGCTGATGCTCTGGTGAATAACCTGATCCCCTCTGCCTTGTGGCAGCCCCTCAGGTACTGGAATACTGTTATCATGTCTCCCCTATTTCTTCTTTTCTTTAGACAAGCCAAACCCAAATTACACAGCCATTCTTCCTAAGTTTTTGTCTCCAGGCCTTTGATCATCTTTGAAATCTGATCTCATATGTGGTTTTCAGGATATCCCCCCAAGAATTATAAGACTGCAGTCTTAACAAAGTTGCTTTGTTATTCAAATTTTATTATATGGCTGGGTTCCACCAACTAATGCTTTATCCGTCTTTTTTAGTTTAGTTTAGATGCTGACACAGCCAAAGATCCTGATTACCTGTGATTGGCAGAAAATTTTCATGAAACAGAAGACTAGCAATGATTTTCTAGTCGTATTTAGTCCCAAATATATTCCACAATCCAAACAGAGAGACTTACTATCTAAAATCAAGAACCGAATAAAAGGATGAGTCAAACAAATGGGTTCGTCTCACATACTTCAAAATACTATATCTAGTTTTGCTAGAATATCTTGAGTAGTTTTGTCATACTGTGCTTTCACACAAGGCTTACAATGACAATTCTAGAAGCTGTAAGCTCAACTCATGCCTTGATCACATGATGTACTACTGCAACTTGCCCTTTATGGGGCTGTCTTTGAAGACAACTTAGCAGCTGCAACTGGTTCAAAATGGAGTAGCAAGGTTATTGGCAAGATAACTCTGCCAATATAATACTATAATCTACATCAAAGTCGCTGCACTGGTAGCCAGATCCAACTCAAAGTGCTAGTCATTACCTTTAAAGACCTAAACAGACCAGCCCTAAGGTACATTAAGTACAATGTACCAAAATGGAAACTGCCTACACAGTCCAGGCATTGAGAGATCCTGTGAAAGGTCCCTCTCTTCACTGTGTCCAGGGGAGTATGGGTGAGATGGCAGGCCTTCTCTGCAATAGCCCTCACCTGATGGAATACTCTCCTCCAGTGGTGGGATTCAAATATGTGAACAACTGGTTCTCTGTGTGGATGCCGCTTCCAGAAGTCTATTCTGGGCCTGAGCAACAAAAAATTAGCTACCGGTTCTGCCGAAGTGGTGCAAACTGGCTGAATCCCACTACTCTCCTCCCAGAAGCCCATGAAGCCAAACCTGCTGCAAAGAGGTTAAAGCTGTTTTATTTCAACATATTTTTTGGTTCCACCTGTCTAATTGTAGGTGTATTTCTTTTATCATTGTTTGCTGTGATTATTTTTTTGCCCTTGATATTTTCATGATTTAACTGTTTCTAATATGGGGAGATTATTTCTCTTTATCTGATGGTGCATATTATCCAGAGTCCTTGGGTTTAGGATAAATCATAAGTATTGTAAATTCATACATAGAGACTTAGATGCTTCTGTCACCATATAGGTAAGGATTGGCTAGACCAGAAATATCAAACTCAAGACCTGTGGACCAGATCCAGCTGGCAATGGGTTTAGATCTGGCCCACAGGCCAACCTGGAGATGGCAAGGGGCTGATCCCTGCCTAGCCGGGCACTCCCCATGGGTGAGCACACAAGAGTGGCGAGCATGTGGGAGCTGGCGGTGCCTGGCAGTTTGTTGGCCCCTCAGCTGCTCATTGGCCAGGAGTGATGGCCAGCTGGATATGAGCCGGGGCTTCCAATAAGCTGCACTCAGCCCCACTTCACATTCATCACACTAGCACACCTTGGGGCTACAGCCAGGCTACCCCCACCCTGCCACCTGCCTTGCCTTGCCTCACCCCTTGGCAGAGGCAGCAGCAGCAGCAATTCTATCCAACAGAAGCCCCACTGCACTCTGCTCTTTTCCAGCCCAGGAAGGCCGGCCTGGCCAAGGAAAGCAAGCACAGCAGAAGCAGCCTTGAGGAGGAGGTAAGCATGGCCAGGAGCCCCCATGGGGCTGAGCTGGGATGTGGGGTCAATGCTAACTGGGTGCTCAGATCCTCCTCCAGGCAGGTCTGCACCCAGCCTCCTCTCCTCAGGATGTGGCCTGGCCCCCCACATGCACCCCTCAACGCGAGCAACATCAAGCTGGCCACACCCACCCATCCATGCCTATCTAGTTGTGGTGACCTGAGCCATGCCTACTCAACCATACCCACTTGACCCTTTGAGGGCAATCATAATGCTGATGCAGCCATCAATGAAATTGTGTTTGACACCCCTGGGCTAGAGTCACTTGGGAAAGAATACTGGCTGACTGCATCTATACTTGCTTTCTACTTATTTAAATTACACATCTGTAAATAATTTCTATGTCAGGATGATGACAAGGCTAATGCCTGAATCACGGAAGAGAGATAAATCTGATCCTGAGGGCTATCTACTCTATCCAGAGACCTTTAATAGATAGACCATGCCACTGCAATGTGTTTTTATATATCACGTCTTCAACACACAAAATGTTAGTTTCCTTTTTCTCTTTTCTCTTTTCTTATTCTTTTTTGCTGCAGCTAGGTCCTGTGGCTTGAATCAGTTGTTTGCAGTATGATCAGTCCCAAGAGTGCAGCTCTTGGAAGTACTAGAAAAAGAGCAGCTTCTATATTTCTAACAGTCTGAAGCTGTGAGTGTCTTTTTTTTTTTTTTAACCAGCTGCTGTCAAACTAATCTCCTTTTTTCTTATTCCTTCTAGCTATGTTTCCCGTGTAAGGAGTTTTGCAAAGCTTGCATGTAAATCTATATACAACATACAATCTCCAAAGCAAATTTATCTGTGTTTCCTTTATTTCCTTATTTTTCCTCCATTGTTGGAAATACACTGCTCTCGCTCCCTTCCTCCCTCCCTCCCTCCCTCCCTCCCTCCCTCTCTCCCTCTCTCTCTCTTTTTCTGCCAACCCCCACCCCCACCACCCCACCCCCACTGAATGTATCCTGCTGGCTTGGCCTGGAGCTGATCTTATCATTTTGTTATTTTCCACTGATTATAAATTTCTGGTCTGCATATGTTTGTCATTGCATCTCGGATGAGGGATTATGAAAAATGAATACATTATGTGTGTCACCAAAGAAGGAGAAAGTGATGAAGTCTCAAGGCACCTAGCAGCATGAGAAGTCAAAAGGATAGCAAGGGCACTTTATGGACTTGGTACTTGCCTAGTTCTAATTCCCTCATTTGTATCAATTTATTATAGAAACACCAAATAACAGATAAGAGAGGTCTATTATGGGGGGGGGTTTAAATTCCACATCATCCCAGCTGTTTGGAACCCAGTTAAGCACCTGTAGGATCCAGTCATGAAGCTTAGTATAAGTTATAGTTTGCTCCTATATTTAATGCCAGGATTCTAAACCAGGTGAAGCTATTATAATATAAATAATTATTCTGGCCTTGCTCCCTTTCTCCCACTTTTAATTTCTTTTTTCTTTTGCACACCTAATCAACTAAGTCTAATTCTCTTCACTTGGATTCAGGGACACTATTAAAGAAGATGTCTTCCTATCAATAATATAGAACTATTCCTTTTGTTTAGGAAAGGAAGATAAGTAATTTTGTTTAATAAACAACATCTTGCAAACTGATATATGATACACTGAGAATAAAGCTCCTGAGAGGCAAGCACGTCTCTTCTAATTGTGTTGATTTGGCAGAATCTATTGTACTTGTTTTAGTCTTGGAGAGTAAAATGACCTACTGGAAATTTGACACACAGGAAAAAGTTTCCAAGAGGATACAGACTTTCAGGCAGGTATGACATTCTAATCTCTCTCTGCAGATGATGCATGCTGGATTTTGAGCCTAGTTATGTTGTAGTAATGTAGAAAAAAGATTTATTACATCTAAAGGACAATATGCACTTTTTAGTGTCATGCAGGACTGTTTATTAACTGAGGACAAAGTGTAGGTAGTGGCAAGACTGAAGCGGCCTTGGGACAGATGTCCTTTGACCACATGAGTCTCCAGTTGTAGACCTGCAGTTGCTTCACTTCTAAATATAAAAAGAAAAGGAATGTCTTTATTTTCTTCTGTAATAGCATTTCTTTAATAAACTCATTTTTTAAAACCGGTCCTCCCCTTAAATAGTAAAATGTAGTAGCAATTACAATACATGCCACAACATCTTCCCTTCCCTGTGGACTCCAGCCCCACAGGCAATGAAAATAACTAATAGTAGTCTGGAGTTTTATTATACAGCAAAACATCTGTTCACCAAGAAAAAAAAAATAGTTGAGGGGGGAGAAGAGTGTTTGAGCTGTAAAAGGTTTGGAGCTATGAACATTAATTTTACTTTAAAGTGTCATGAGAGCCTTAGCTAGATGAAAGGGCCAACACAGCTCAAACACCACAACTATGGTAGAACACGGAGATTGTCATTACAGATCTAAGAGCTATTCAATGAAAGTCAAATGACAGAGAGGCTGGATTGTTACAATTCATTAAACCAAGATTAGGAAAGAGTGATCCCCAGCAGACTTCTAATGGCCTCTAGTTGCCCTTTTATTACCCCCAAAGCCCTCATAACCTCAATTTTCTATTATTTAGGAGCAAAAAATATTTGAGAGTCTGATGTAAATCGTAAAATAGACACAATACCATAAAAAAACCTCTCAAAACAAAGGAAACAAGCCCTACCAAGGTATGTAATACAGGTTCTATCAGATTTACATAGTTACTTATCCTCTCATTAAGGAAAAACTTAACACATATTTTTGGCTTAATATGTTGAATGAATCCATTCGTGGTGGTTTGAGAGTCATGGTTTATAGCTTAACCGTAATCATGAACCTAAACTCTAATTTAATAAACCATACATAATTAAACTATAGAATTTACTGCCTTTAGCTATGGTGAGGACATAGCTCCAGTATAGATCTTTTAATAAGGAACAGGAAAAATTAATGGAGGGTCAGGAGATGTTCATCACCTCCATGGTTGTATGTACAGAGAATTCTCATTTAGCAACTACCTCATTTAGCAACCATTAGCAGTTACAGCAGCGGTTCTCAACCTATGGGTCGCGACCCCATTTGGGGTCGATCGACCATTTCTCGGGGGTCGCCAAATAAGGCGATCCGCCATTTTTCCCCCTCGGGGGGCAGCGCCGTGCATGGGGGCGGCGCCGTGCACACAAACGTTGAGAAGCACTGAGTTACAGTGATTAAAAAATAATTTTACAACCAAACCTCATACTTATGACCTTCGTAGCTCAAAGGAAGGCTGAAGTAAGATTATAAGCATTGTTGCAGTTTCACTCAGCAACCACTTTGCTTAATGGCTGAGTTGCTGTTTCCAATTGTGGTCACTAAATGAAAACTACCTATAGAAGGCAGAAGTCACAGGCTTCTGCTCACTGTATGATGCAGAATGAAGGACTAGAAAGGGATTGGAGTTGGGGGGGGGGTTGGTCTGTTCAAGAAGAGCTCTAATTACTAGATTTTTATCCCTCCTTTAATGTTTTATAGGTAGGTGGTGAACATACATAATCCTCCTCCTATTTTCCCCACAACAATGATCCTGTGAGGTAGGTTGGGCTGGAAAAGTGTGATTAGTCCAAGGTCACCTGGCTAGCTTTCATGCCTAAGGCAGGACTATAACTCACAATCTCCTGCTTTCTAGGCCACTACATCAAACTGGCTTTCTTACATTCTTGCATTTAATCAGTACATTTCATTAGATGCACTAAGCATCACGTGTGACCCAGATTATTTAATGCATGCCTTTCAATAAGAAGGCACCTGTAAATCAATAAAATAAATTTTCTAACTTGCTGGGGCTAAGTGCTGGCATTCAAAATCAAGGCTAAGATTCAAGCTGGGATCTCACTACACCAGCCACTCTGTAGGCTGAATAGCTCTAGCTTTCAAAAGACTTTATTTTGCCATGCAATAATCCAGAAGTTACTTCCACTAAAAAGGCGCCTGTCTTTTGTCATGTAATAGAAAGGGTTAATGCATGCTGCCGCGCCCCCCCCCCTCCTCCAAACATCAGCATTCAGGCCTTGCTGATAAAAGGCAGGTTTGAAAATAGGCTTGGCAAAGCACTTTTAGTGTTTTTCCATCTTTTTTCCACCTCCCCTCCTGGCCTCCCATGGGTCATGGCCCAGAGAAGCTGATGTTGGATGGAAAAACCATTTATCTCCCAGTGGGCCTGTGGGGGTGTATGGGGTGAGGACAAGAGAGCCGCCAAGTTTGGCTGGAAAGCTCCATTCCAGGTGGTGCAAAAGCAGCCTCTGGTCCTGGGAGGCAACCCTGGCACTCAGGCTGTCACTCCAGGAGGAGGATTCTGGCTGGCAGCAGGCCTGGAAGGCAGCAGGGAGACAGGCAGGGGACATGGCTGACAAGTGGGTGGCTCAGAAGGGAAAAGTACCCCAGGAGTAGAGGGAGATACCAGGGCAGGTCAGTCACTGCCACAGACTTTAAACTTTGGGTACATCTTTACTGTCTCACAAGGCCTCTAGAAACCCCTGTTGTGGTAGGCCCAGAGTTCAGCTGGAAGGCCTCATTAAAAGAACAAATGAACAGGATTATCAATCTGAAGAAAGTGAAAAGTAATTTCCTTTCTCTGTAGCTGCTTTTAGACTACAACTCCTACCACCCACACCAACAAGTGAGGAGAACAGATCCCTTCCAATGATTCCACCTTCATCTTCCCCAGCTGCAATATTGCATGGCTTTTTTTGTCATAGAACACCCAGAATGGAGTTCCAGCACCTTTTTTGAATGGAACCTTGTAGGGTAGGCAAGGCAGGTTGTATGACATGTGTGAGTTCTGGCACTTTTTTTTTTTTAACAAAAAAAGCACTGAATATAGGTAATCCTTAACTTGCAACCATTCGTTTACTGGCCATTTGAAGTTACAGAAGCACCAAAAAAAAGTGACTTATGACCATTTTTCACACTTGCAATTGTTGCAGCATCCCCATGGTCACATGATCAAAATTTGGATGCTTGGCCACTGGTTACAGTGTGCTGGGATCATATGATCACCTTTTGCAACCTTCTGACAGGCAAAGTCAATGGGGAAGTTGGATTCACTTAACAACGGTGTTAGGTAACACTTGCACTGATTCACTTAACAACTGTGGCAAGCAAGGTTGTAAAATTGGGCAAAACTCACTTAACAAATGTCTTGTTTAGCAACATAAATTTTGGGTTCAGTTGTTGTCATAAGCCGAGGACAATCTATATGGTAAAGACCTGCCTGGGAGAAGTTGGAGGAGATTTGTTCTGGTGTCACCCACAAGTACCATGATCATATTTCCTTGGTAAAAATAAAGGACAAACCTGGAAAAGGGGCAAATTGGAAAGCGAAACATAAGGATAGCAACTTGTTTGTGGGGTTTTTTTTGTAATTGTGTATAAAATTGTTTATGTTTTGCTTTGCAAAGGAAAATCAAAACTGAGAAAACTTTTACAAAAGCTTGTATTCTAATAAAAATATCTAAAATTAAACTATATATGTCAATTTATTTTAAAAAGACAATAAAATTTCTATATTTTTTACATGAAACTGAAAAGCCATGCATTAAGTGCTACCATTTGTATGATTAAAGAAAACAACCAAATTAAAGGACAAACATGAGTTTTTAAAAAAATAAATCTCTCACTGTACCTATTGAGCAACTTTGGGTGGGAAATTACAGAGAGGTAGATTTAGGATAAACATTAGGAGTAACTTTCTAATGGCACTGTTCAACAATGGGACAGACTGATCAGACTGCAGCAGGCTCTCCTTTGCTGAAAGGCATAGATCCTACCCATTTGTACAAAAGAAGCAGAGCTTACAGTGATTCTCATTATTGTGAAAATCACATCCTCCAAACAATTCTGGCAATGTTTACAGATGCTATAATTGTGGGATCATGCTCTGAGAATAGTCAGTCTGATCTGTCCTTCAGGTTTTCTTCCATGACATGTTAGTTTTCCATTTTGCATTAATGCTTTTCAGTGCTTTTTTCCACAAAAAAAAAAAAGGTGCCGGAACTCACACACATCATACAACCCGCCTTGCCTACCCTATAAGGTTCCATCCAAAAAAAGGTGCTAGAACTCCGTTCTGGGCGTTCTATGAGAAAAAAAGCTCTGCTTCTCACAGATTTCAGAGGAACAGATTTCTTCAAACTGAATTAATGAGGAAAACAATTATATGTACTCCATATTTGTTTGCTTTAGGACCAGTAACAATCAGCTTTTTACCTCTCAGCTTACAGTGCTGACACAATTTATCTTTTTCAAGTTTATATCTTAAATGCATTCCTGAGATTTCAGTCTGATATCTATTTTGATTGGAGTAAGTTTTTGAAGGAGGAGTTAACTAATTGTTATCTCATTATCTTAAGAGTTCCAATTCAAATTTAATAATAGAAATTAGTAAAAGTGTTTATAAAATTAAATTTTTGTTCATATGTCATAGTTTTAGTTAGTGCGTCCAATTTACTGCATAGACCGTAACACTCAATATCTCAAAAATTTTGTCAGAAATTTGGCCTGGTTAAGTGTGAATCATGATCTTTATGTTACTGTTGTTGTCTTCAGATTATGAACTAGAGGTGAATTAATAAGAAAAGAGTCTGCCTCATTATTCTGGATGAAAGTTGACCCTTTGCATTGCCCAAGAAGGTTATAAATTATTAAATTTCTAAGCAAACAGTTATCTTTAGAAGCCTGCCTTATAATTAATTACACCCTTGGCTAAGTTAAAGTTGGCTAATTTCAGTAAAGTTTAATATGGCTAAATTCTACACACAATAGTTTATGAGGATATATTTATCATCTCAAAGTTTTAATCCAGGAAGAGGACTGCTTCTACTTTTTTACTCATCAAATTACAGATGCTTTAGTTTTTTCTGTTACTTGCTTTATGGAAACTTACAGAACTACCCCAAGTGAATCTGCAAGAATTACAGCATATATAAGCGGCCCAAGAGATTCAAAGAACAATGCAAGAGCATAGGCCTACTTGAATAATCAATAATAGCCCAATACACTACAAGATAGTTTTGAAAAGTATACAGGTGAAGTACAGTATAATATTAATACTATGCACTAACAGAAAACATAGAACACTAATTATATATTTATTAGTTTTGACCCCTGCTATTCTGCCAAAAATAACCCACACAAAGCATCAATAGTAACATAATAGGTTTCTATAACTAGAAAAATAAATTTGAATGCCAGGTTAAAAGATGCATCTCAACAACTTTTTCAAAAACAGAAAGAGCAGTAAGCAATACAGTACATCACAACTGCAAAAGAGGCTATAGTTTGATCAGCATAAACAAATTTTCAATAGAATTTCCCTCATAGATGTAGTTTTATTAGCAATTTTTCCAATTTCATTTTAAAAGAAAGAAAATAGGAAGCCCTAACAGCTGTCAACTACGCTACAAGCCTGCCATCTACTGGTGAAATGAATCAAAATTTTCAGAACTTGTGATTTGTGAGATTAATTTAATTAAGCCAAATTAAAGGTTTGAAACATGGAACTTCCTTCTGGTTTGTGTCCATAGCAATGGCAGAATGATTGTTCTACTTATTCACTATGAAGCAGACAGACTACTCCACTCATTCATTGTGAGCTGTCACTGAAAATCTACATGCTATTTCTGACTCACCTGAGAGGGATTTAAAATTTAGTCTCACTTGTCCCTACCTAATCGTGGCATGACCAATCATTACTTCATTGTCTTCATCTCATCCCAAGTCTATACCTGACTCAGTTTAAAGTCATCCTTATTTCCAATAGCATTTAAATATTGTTTTCCTTCTTATCTCAACAACTCTGGCAACATTTTCAAAGGAGCCTTTAGATTCTGACATTATAAATAAATAGAATAAATGAAATATTTACTATGTATATGATTCAGCATGTTCCATCAACCATTTGGCTGCATTTTTCCTACAACAACATCTCTGTTAGGTGGGTTGGCTTGCTTTCATCCCTTAAGTGAAGCCTAGAACTCACAACATCCTGGCTTTTAGGCCACCACCTTAGCCACTACACCAAAATGACTCTGTATGTCTGGTTTCTGCAGAGGTATATGACTCTTAACAATTACTGGTATTTCTTTACATGGGCACCTTATAAATTCAGATTTAGCATTCTTGTGAATGATGCTTGTGAAATGCAGCCTGCACCTATTAGCTGAGCAACTTGACTAAAGCCACTTTTTGAGCATCTGTCTAAACTCCCTCATCCCACCATTAAAGAGAATGATTGCTTTTTTCTGCAAGTAAATAATTCTTGGTAAGATGGTAAATGAAGTCTTGGGAATTCACCAATCTTTTTCATTAACCTGACCCTCAATGGAAAAGGAAAGCCACCATTTGTCTTCTTTGTTATTATGGTACAATAGGGATTAACCATAGGACAGCAGATTTTTATACCAGACATTTTTCTGTTAGCTCAGAAGTAGTTGGATAGTACTTTAAGGACTGTGAGGAACGCTCCTTTATTTAAAAGGTAGCCAGTCAGGATATGTAAATATCAAAAAGTTTAAAAAATGTAAGTATTCTGCCTTTCTGTAACCTGTTGAAGTGATAAATAACAAGGTTTTCTGGTCTTAGTCATTTTGGAGAGTATCTAATTTTGCCTTGGAATGTCAGAAAACTTCTCTGAAACAGCCCAGTTAAGACTTAGAATTGGTTGACATTAATGCACATTCATATCTAGTGTCAGAATAAGTCTTCATCCTGGTTCATCCAAGCCAGGGATAAATAAGTAACATGGTGACTGGTTTGGGAAGAAGGTTACAGTTTATTGAAGAGGCAGAAAGATGGTTCTTGCCTGAAAGAGCAGAGAGAAGAAGGGCTGAGCACATGGGCTAGGCGGTTTTTATACCCCCTCTAGCCTTTTGTTTGGAATAGTTTCCTGTTCCTGGCATGAACTTTGAGGCTATTTCTGAGTGTTTTTCTAGGCCTTGATATCTGTGGTTTAATTCTATTATCATATCCTGTTTCCCTGGTGATGGGGCTAATGACTCCTAGAGTTTCGGTGGGGTATGCAGATTTTCTCTTTGTCTTCTTTTGTTCTCTGGCTCCAACTTTCTGATGGTTTTACATCTGCATTTGTGTAGGGCTGGCTACTGCTTGGGGCAAAGAGATGAGGCCAGGGTTGGTTTTTGGTTTTAAAAATCCTTTTGAGGAAAAATATATTTTTCTGCCCTTTTAATATTTCCTTCTCTGGGCTAACTTCCCTCACTAGCATAGAGCACTCTGGACATGTGCATAAATGCCATATACTGTGTAAATCAGTGCTACTCTCAGACTGCTCTCTTATGACTATTTTCATGGGTATAAGCCGAAATGAGTTTAGGTTTCCTTCTGAAAAATGTGCATGGAATTGTGCTATTTATATGTTAATGCATAGAAAGAATTGGTAAGTACATACACGTATTAGCCAAAGACAGCACATTAATATTAATGGTTATTTTGTATCTGTGACTTGTGCAAATCTAGCCAATTTGTTTATGATTCAATATGCAAACCCAGAAAATGGATATTCTACTAATCAGATTATGTGAGTTACATGAACACAGTGAATTTATTTAATTAAATTCATTGGCCACACAGTTCCACATGGCGTACCGAACTAGAATTTTTTTTTTTTTTAAGCCTAGCACAGGGGTGTCAAACTGCCCGCCCGCGGTCCGGATGTATCATAGCAAAACCACGCCCACCTCATTGCTGGCAATGGCAAAAAAGTCACAATACGTTGAAACACGTCAGGTAACGTTGCGAGTTTGACACCCCTAGCCTAGCTAAAAACTTTAAATCAGACAGCCCAGGCTAAATGATCTAGTAAACAGCAAAATCAACAAAACATAAAAGGTGCCTTAAACAAAGAATAAATATCAAACCCAGATCTTGGGGCTAAAGCCAAGTTTTTAAAACTTTTTAGAACTTTTAGAGAGAGGATGCTGTCGTTAGCTTTGAAGGGATGCTAGTGAGCTGGGTGGCCCTGGTAACTTCCCACTGCAGTGCAGCTTCCCACCTCAACTTCTGTGCAGCTTGCCTCAGGCCTCCCAGGACCTCTTCCACCCCTCTGAGACACTCCCTCCCCCACATTCCTTATCTGGCCTCCATCTACTTAACGTCCCTTCAGATCAATTAACAGCTTCACCCGGGAGTGATGGGATTGCAGCAAAACGGGTCACATGACACCTCTCTCTTGACTACTTGCTTAACAACCAAGTCCCAACTGTGTTCCTAAATGAAGGATTACCTCTCACCTTCATATCCTCTCACCATATCCTTATATGGTAGTAAGGATCTCGAGTACTTCAAGAAATTAAAGTAAATATTTAAATCAGCAAGTTTTGATACCACATACCAGTTTTAAACTTCTAAGCTGTGTGTATTTTAGATTTAACATGTGGGACAATCCAACTTTTGTCCTTTCCATCAGATTTAACAGGGTAGGAATGCTTCAGGTCCCCTCTAATAGTACAATCTTGGGGGACCAAGGAGGTATGCCTTCTCTGTCAAAACATCTGTCCTATGGAACAGTTGTTCTCCCCCCCCCAAAATTCAGAAGGCCCCAACCAACTTGGCTTTCAAAAAACTGCTATGACCTAGGTTTTCCCCCAAGCCAGGAGATTAGGTGAGCCCAAAATACCCATGCTGTTCTTCTTGCATTGCTATATGCTGCCTCGTTTTTTTTCTTTGTACAAAATTATTTTTTAATGCAGATGGGTTATACATGTTTTGTACTGAATGTCATTGTCCAGAGTTATTTGTTTAAGATGGGCAGTCATATAATTTTTCTAAATAAGTAAATATTTTAATTCAATTTCATCCAATTTAATCCATACCAGAAATATTCATATTATTATACCCTATTAAGAGCACAGCTGTAGAGAAAGAGCAGAGATAGATGTTACATTATCAGTTTTGGGACTCCCGTCCAAGTAAATGCGTGGACATATACATACAATATGATCTTTCCTGCCACAGTTGTTAAGTAAATCACTGCAGTTGTTAAATTAGTAACACAGTCGTTAAGTGAATCTGGCTTCCCCATTGACTTTGCTTGTCAGAAGATCGGAAAAAGAGGATCACATGACCCTTGGACACTGCAATGGTCATAAATATGAGTCAGTTGCCAAGTATCTGAATTTTGATCATGTGACCATGGAGAGACCACAATGGTTGTAAATGTGAAAAATAGCCATGTCACTTTTTTCAGTGCCATTGTAAATTTGAACATTCACTAAATGAACTATTGTAAGTTGAGGACTACCTGTATGTGTTTTTTACTAGATGTTAACTATAAAGAGCTCCTTGTAAAATATGCACGCATAAGTAATTAGTATAAAGCATTTAATACAAATATACTTTAGAGGGCTTTGCCCATAAAATTCCTAGCTTGAGTTGTACAAAAAAAAAAAAAAAAACCTCCCTGTGGGCTCCTACCTTAAACTTATCCCCCCCCCCCAAAAACCCCAATCCCTTCCTGCATGGCTCAAGTTTCAAGTTTCAGCTAATCTGATAATTACTTGTTATCAAGACTGCCAACATATCATATACAAATGCACATTTGTACCAGCTAATTGCATTATATCCCTTTTCTTAAAGAGTTATCTGATACAATATGCTTTTATAATGATCTCCTGATAGCTCACCAAAGAGCTGATCTTTGAACTGACAGGTAATAAAGAGGAGGAGGGTTAGCCCCAAAGAACAATCAACATGGTTAATTAGGGCTATACTGGCACCTACTGAGCATTCACCCATTTGAAATTTAAAAGTAAGGATAATTGTTGGTCCCTATAGGCCAATCCACATTCTATATGCAAATACTTAAGAAAGGAATGCTTTCCAAGGGCAGATAAAACACCCTGTGTGTGTTTGGGTGTGTGAGAGAAAGAGAGAGACCCTTTCCTTTTTGCTACAACAAAATAATTACTTTGAATTCCTTTTTCAGAAGTATGGAAATTTGAATTTCAAATACTTGAAAGGAGGACATGTAAAAAAGCAAGTAAGGATTGAAATGAATACTTTATTTAGCCAAGTGTGATTAGACACACGAGGAATTTGTCTCCAGTATAGAAAAGTGTACTTGCAAAGCAACAGAGATAACAACAACAACAACAATAAAGAGGGAAGTAAAGAAGATAATAAAAAGGGTAAATAATAACACTACAACCACAATATATGGGTTAATATACATACACATTAGATAGAACTGGGTGAGAATTAGCAGAGTGAGAAAACTGTCCCGGTGTCTAGTTGTCTTGGCATAAAATGTCTTATGACTCCATCCTGAGGGAAGGAGTTGAAACAATTTATGTTCAGGACATGAGCCATCTGCGGATGGCTCACATCTTTTCAGCCCTCCTTCTGACCTGATTCTGAAAATTAAATATTTTTCCACATTATCTAACATTCTGCCTCCAAAACAGCAGGTCCCAATAAAAGATAAATATTATTTTAGAATTTGTTTAGATTTTTTAAATCCTTTATTATTTTTATAACTAACTCAAGGTGGCAAACATAGAATGGAACAGAACAGAACAGAACATAGCTGGAAGGGACCTTGGAGATCTTCTAGTCCAGCCCCCTGCTGAAGCAGAGAACCTATATCATCTCAGACAGGTGATTGTCTAGTCTCTTCTTAAAAACCTCCTGTGATGGAGCACCCACAATTTCTGGGGGTGAACTGTTCCACTGGTTGTTTGTCCTCACTGTCAGGAAGTTTCTCCTTAATTCCAGGTTGCTTCTCTCTTTGACCAGTTTCCAACCATTGTTTCTTGTCCTGCCCTCTGGTGCTTTGGAGAATAACTTGACCCCCTCTTCTTTGTGGCAGCCCCTGAGATACTGGAACACTGCTATCATGTCTCCCCTATTTCTTCTTTTCTTTAGACTAGCCAAACCCAAGTCCTGCAGCCGTTCTTCGTATGTTTTAGCCTCCAGGCCTTTGATCATCTTAGTTGCTCTTCTCTGAATTTTTTCCAAACTCATACCTAATGCTCTTTTTTCTCCTCCTATTTCCCCTAAACAACAATCCAGTGAAATGAGTTGGGCTGAGGGAGAGTGACTGACTGAAAGTCGCCCATCTGGTTTTTATGCCTAAAGTGGACTAGAACTCATAGCTTACTGGTTTCTAGCCTGGTGCCTTAACACCTAGACCAAACTGGTTCTAAAGATTTATTTACTCTATCTGTATGCTTCCCAATCTCAAATAGCTCTGGGCAGTTATCAATCTCCTTATAAAACAATGTGTCAACAAATGAGAAAGGTAAAAAGTAACAAAAATGCATAAAACAAAATAATAGGTACATTAATAAACATATATTTGGACATAAAGATATGAATTCATATATCATGTATGTAATTTGATTAGTTCCCAGTAAAAGAACAATCTATTCCTAGTGGGGTGACCAAACTAAATTTAGATCTATTTAGATTTGAACTTGCTTCTTGGCATCTGCATATACATGGAATTTTCTTGGTGACAGTACAGAAATGTCTTACTAATGATTGCTTCTGCAATTTTTTTCTACTTTCCATCTTAGTTTATAACCCAGTGATTTCCTTGGTCCCTCATCCAAGTATTCACCGAGATCAATTCTGTTTAACTTTCAAGATCAGTCAAGGTCATCTAGGGGTAAGTCAAATAAAATTGACCAGGACAAATACCCAAAGGTGCCTTTTATGCCTCCGTTGATAATCAACTTTGGAAACACAAAGATAAAGTTGTACATTTGTCTAGCATATACTGATGTTTTGATGCAGAGATTTATGGTATAGATCTATGAGTAAAGATTTCTAATTATAAGCTTCCCAATACCACTTTGTGGCTAAAATAGGGCTTTTTTGTGTATTTTTTATTTTGTTAGCCGCCCATAATCACCATGGCAAGATGGACAGCCATGTAAACCAAAATAAATAAAATGATAGAAGGAAAGATTTAAAGGTTCCTTATTTGAATACACTTATAAAAAACTTCAAATTTCCTCAAATTGAAATGTCCAATTGTCTTTGAGGAATTGTACAGTATACCATTTTTCCATTCTGCTATGAACACTTTGGTTTTTACTCCATTTTATCTTGAAAGATTGCAAATTATAGCTTTAATAAAGAGGCTAATATCTTTTCAAGGGAAAAAATAAATTAGTATATAAAGTAAAATATTAGAGAAAGATATTAAAAGATTTCAAACAATTCATGATATATTAGAGCACTATAATTACTATAAGTCTAAAAATTCATTTTTTGGTCTATTAGTAACTTTATAGGATGGGCCATAATCCAATTCAGTTCAGGACCATTTGCACCCCTTTTTCCAAACAAAGAAATATTTTCTGAAATTCTTAATGTCATAAAAAAGGTCAGCAACTTTTAATTAATTTGGTACTGTAAGTAGCTGAAGCTCCAACTTTCCAAAATAGCTGCCATTTTTATGAACTCAGGATTCAACAAAATGTTTTGCTTTTTCTTACACTAGTGGATTATCAAATTATACAGCCTAAGGATCAAAAACGAGGACAAAGATTCTACTTTTATTGCTGTAATCATGTCATCTTTAATTGCCTTGTACTTCTTGACTTTCAAAACACTATTAAAGAGACATTTTATCTTTTCAAAGCAGTTTTCAGTCTTTTTCCTGGATGAATTAATGTTTCATAAATCCTTGAACATCACTTCCAGAAAAATATTTCTTCTGAAGAAACAAACATCAAATAAAAAGAGGTTGGAGGCCTGGAAGCAGGAGCTGATGGAAAAAAAGAGAAAATGATATTATTATTTTTTATAAATATTGTACTAATTTTCTAATTTTACAATCATAAGTACTTAATAAGCAATGTGTTGTCTGGGTCTATTAGTAATTCAGTGGTACATATTAACTTTCTCAGTCTAGTACAATACTACACTATCCAGTGCTTCCTTGGTCCTTTCTTCTTCCTGTGGTATGCATTTTTCCATACTGGGCAAATACAATTCTTGTTTCTGTTAATTCATATACAATTAAATATAGACATCTTCATCACATTTTTCTGGTATTATACATAATATTGATAGTATCAAGTTATAATATCTTTTCTAACCAAAATATTTCTCAATTGCATTTGCACTTAAAATCCATTTATTCAATCAATATCCTGTGTTTCTCACTTTTAATTTTTTTTTAATTTCCCATCCATGTTCAAAATATCTCTATCATTTATAATTTTCTCTTAATAAATTATATTTGGGTAACCAAAAGCTTCCCTTATTCAAACTCTTTTAGAATTTTTATATTTCCCATCTCATAGCAAAGTATAATATTCTAGTTACAAATCCTATCCTTCTAATTATCATAATACTTTTATTTCTAACAGTTATCTATTTTCTTAGCCATATTCAAACATCTGTTTAGTAGTACAATATCCCATCTAATAGATCAGAACCTCTATTTTCTTCAGTCTTACTCTAGCTTTCTTCCTTTGCCAAATAATTTTCCAAGTCAGTGCATTTGAATCATCAAGTAATTCTTCCTCTGTTTTTGTATATATTGTTTGGAATGAGGAAAAGAATTTGGTTGAAGTATTTTGGGAAGAACACCCAACCCATTTATATTAATTAAACAGCCTCCATCTTTCTTCAGTTTTTCTTTTCATTTCTTGTTTGTCAATATTCAGCATTTTTCCTAACAGCTTTATCATCCATTTGATCAGCTCTTCTTCATTATCCTCAAATGTGTTCTGAGATCTTGACAAGTACGATGTCTCTTTCATTTCCGATGTTATCACTGCATCTTCTAATTTTTTATTTGTCTGTATTTGTCCGTTAATTCCTTCCTTTAGGTCCTCCATCTTGGGATCCATTTTTTCTAATTTTCCTTCTGTTTTCTGGGTTATTAGTTTCTTCTTTGCAGTCATTGTCTGAATTTGTAAGTTTAGATTAGAAAATTATTCTTTTATTTCATTTGCATTATTTTTAGTCTCACCCTGAAATAAAACAATTATCTCTTGGATTGATTTCAACATGGAAAGAATTTATTTCTGAGATTTATTAACGTTTTCTTGTTAATATATCAAGCTGGGAGCTTTGGAGACAGGTGTTGAAGGTGATTTTTTTTACCATTTAAGGTTGAGTATGGAACATTCATTTTGTTTTTGTATATAGTCTTTATAGTCCAATAGGGTCCCCACCCAGATAAGCAGCCAAAGAGTTTTTGTTTTTCCCTTTTCCCAGCTGCAGTCTGCAAAAGTGAAAGTGTCCAGGAACAACAAAGGGTCTTATCTGAGTCTGGGCTTCAAGCCAAGTTTCCCTTAAGCATAATAAATTGTAGTGCCATAATTCTCCACTAGATGTTGTTGACACCATCTTCCAGCTTTTGTGGGTTTTCACGCGCCCAGCGGTCTCCCATGGGTGTTGAAGAACAGACACGAACACGTGGTTTCCTCGGGATGGGAGCCTCGAACAAAGACGAAGCATCCCTTTTATTGTGTTATCAGAAGGCGGGTTTATATGCACCTGGTGACCACCTTACACCAACCACATTTGTTATGACACAGCATATTAGCATATTACACGTGCTAACTTTGTTTTGCACACGCTACTATACAGCTGTTACACACGGCACCAACAAAAGACCAAAACACATTCCTTTGCACCGCACGGCACGTTGTTTACGCCAATCTTTTTTCACTTCTGACTTCCTCATACCTTGGCCTACTGCAGCTGATGACTCAGCCTAACAGGCCAGATAATCCAGATAATTCCAACATCTCCTACTTTTCTGTTTTATTTAAAATAAGGAGGTAGCGCTTTATAGGAAGTCATCCTCAGTGTCGCTTGGCAAAGTGAAGGCTGGTTTGGTGAGCAAGGGTTGCTGAACTGTAGTGATAGATGTAGTTACTAAATTGACCTGTTGGTGGGTGACAGTTCCTGAAGATTACAGTTTATTGCAGAAAGATGGTTCTTCAGGAAAGTGCAGAGGAGAGAGAAGGGCAGAGAGAGAGAGAGAGCACATGGGGGGATACCCCCTCTAGCCTTGTTTGGAATAGTTTCCTGTTCCTGTTGCATGAACCTTGAGGCTGTTTCTGAGTGTTTGTCTAGGCCCTGATATCTGTGGTTTAATTCTACTATCATATCCTGCTTCCCAGGTGATGGGGCTGACTCCTAGAGTTTGGGTGGGGTATGCAGATCTTCTCTTTTGTCTTCTTGATTGCTCTGGCTTCAACTTTCTGATGGTGTTACATTTGCATTTGTATGGGCCTAGCTCTTGCTTGGGGCAGAGAGATAGATTTGGGGCCAGGTTTGGTTTTAAAAAGTCCTTTTGAGGAAAAATATATTTTTCTGCCCTTTTTAATATTTCCTTCTGGGGGGGCTAACTTAAGTGTGTAAATGTATGACATTAAAATTGATCTGGTCAGGGAGACTTGGTAGGCAAGCTTTTAAACTGTTAAGCAAAAAAAGAAAAAGAAAAATAAGACATTAATGGAGGCAGCAGAAAAAGATCCCTTTAGTGGCTCCCAAAAGGGGAGCTTGCACCCATAAAAGTCAGGGCAAAATTTTGTTAGGTGGAAAAGAAATTTATAGTATCCAATATTCTGTGCCAATCATTTTCAAATGTTGGATGTCACCTTTAGCTTCCAGTCAGGTTTGCATACCTCCCAAAATTCTTCACAGCCATGGTTTTCCTTAGTACATGACCACTGGCTGCCCAATTTCAAGGGTTGTTTCCTACCTTAGCTCTTAATTCAGTGCATCCAGGTTTGTAATGTCCAATATGCCAGTCTATTAAATTTTCTTTAAATTGCACATAATGAGTTCTAGGAATCCCAATCTGAGCTCAACAGTGCAAATTATTCAGGGCATAAGTTTGGGATTTTTCCTGTTGCTTCCTTAGTCAGGGCATATGAATTGCAAATCACCTGAGGGGGCCTAGTTCCCTCCCCCTTGTTATCTGTTGGAAGTTGGTCCCACAAAGCTTTGGTGCAATAGAGCAAAAATCAGCCTGGGGGGAACTTTACTAAAGGTAGGTGGAGGGGACTCAAGTATGATTCTGAATGGTGTGTGTATGTGTGTGCACTTTTACAAAATAGTCAATACAAACATTCTGGATAAATTTTCCCTCCCGCCAGATAGAAGTCTAAGGTGTTCAGTACTTGTTCTGCCACCTATTCCTAAATGCCATCTCTCCATTAATACATTCAACTGGCTTGTTACAATACAAATGGGGCAAGAAAGAAAAGTTTACAATGAGTTTCCACCCTCCCCGCACAGTCTTAATTTTCTCTTTTGAGGCTTCACATGGCACCATCTTCCTTCTGCAGCTCTCACAGGCATCTGGGGAAATGGTAGGACTTGGGAAGATGTTCCACTTCAGATTGCATGGTGGCTTTTTAGTGGATGGCTGGATTCAGAACTCAATTCCATGGCTCAAATGGATGGAGGCAGCATCTGGGTCTGTGTGTTCTGCTTCCAAAGGTTTGGGAGAGGGTTTCAGGGCTGAAAGATACAAGAACAAGGTCTCCCCCCCCCCTTTCTGGATGGACTCTACCAGGAGAGGCAGACAAAAGGTATGTAGAACAAAGGACAGGAAAAGAATTGGAAGGGGGGTAGCTTGCAGGCAGTTTGAAAATGCTGAAAACTCCAAATAATTTTAAAAGCCTAATATTTTAAGGTGTGCAACTTGCCAAGGGTAGGAGAACATTTATTCTAAAATAGACCACATCGTTTTAGAGATTGGAAAATGCTTATTTGTTTCAGAAAAGTTTCATAGTAGTTTCACCAGTAAGTTTTAGGATATGAAAAGTAACTTAGGAAAATTATTTCCCCACACAAGCAGACTTGAGTTTCAAAAGGCTCCTGTAGATAGACACACAGAGAGAAGGAGGAGGATAGATAAAACACATACAGTAAATGTAAGTGAAACTTTTCCAATAGATAAACTTAAAACAATCCCTCCTGGTAACTTAAGGCTGTTCTTGAGCGTACACAGAGAGAAAGAGGAATACAAACAAACAAACAAACACAATTCTTTTTTTTTTCTTCACTCTGTTTGTTGGCCAGACGAACAGAGTGGGGTTTTTCTTTTTTGTGGCTTATTTTAAGCAGAATTTCTAGCAGACTTTAAAATTCTTTTTCCTTTGGATTTGAAACAGTTAACAGTCACATTTACCTCTCACGCACAGACTTTGACAAACATATATACACAAAGACAAGCGAACAGAAGTCTTAGTTTTACACATCCTGGTCATTCATGAAAATACTTTCCTAATTTAACCCACACAGACATTTTTAGGGATCCTCCTTCGGGATATGCAAGGCAATTTAGATATACATATTTTAAGAGGAGGATCAAATCCCTTTTAGTGGGAAGGGGCAAATTTTTCCCATTGTTTTTCAAAACAATTATTGATGACTTGGTCAATTCCCTAAGTTCTGGGAGGTGCGCAACCTGAGGCTTAGAGAATCCTGTCCCCATACTCATGGTAATGTTTTGGGAGGGTGCTTCGTCTAGCTCTGACGACCGGCCCTGAGTTGCAGTAAGCTCTTCCGCTGAGTGAGTAAGAGGGTACCAAATCACGTCGGGGTCACCATTGTGGGTTTTCACGCGCCCAGCGGTCTCCCATGGGTGTTGAAGAACAGACACGAACACGTGGTTTCCTCGGGATGGGAGCCTCGAACAAAGACGAAGCATCCCTTTTATTGTGTTATCAGAAGGCGGGTTTATATGCACCTGGTGACCACCTTACACCAACCACATTTGTTATGACACAGCATATTAGCATATTACACGTGCTAACTTTGTTTTGCACACGCTACTAAACAGCTGTTACACACGGCACCAACAAAAGACCAAAACACATTCCTTTGCACCGCATGGCACGTTGTTTACGCCAATCTTTTTTCACTTCTGACTTCCTCATACCTTGGCCTACTGCAGCTGATGACTCAGCCTAACAGGCCAGATAATCCAGATAATTCCAACACAGCTTTCCAAATCTAAGCTTATTTTGCAAACTTTCAAATATTTTTTCTAAAAAAAGTCTCAAAGGTATTTTTAGTCCCCAAATTTCAAAGCTATAGATCTGTATTATCTCCAAATTGATCGTGTAGTTCCTCTGTTTTCCCCCAAAGCAATTAATTCACCATTTTCCTTTTCCTGAGGGAGCAGAGCATCCTCTCATCGGGGAGGATTCTTTGCTTTGGGCATTCTTTTTTTCAGGAAAGTAGTTTTGGGGCCATAAAAATAGGATAAAGTCTCACTCAGTCCCATCCAAGTTGCTCAGAAATTGCTAGTTAGTGCTTGTCTTTGGTTGTCAGCAGTTTTTGACTGGCCACATGAATGTAGCCAGTCTTTCCCCTGCTGGTTTGGAGGGCTTCCTTGGATCCAGTGGAAGGGCTACCATCCCTCCATGATCAATGAGGGTCCCCTCCTTCTTCGTCACCTCTTTGGGGTGACTTTTGACCCTTTTTAGGGTCCCCAGCAGGGCAAAATCGAACTTGGAAGATGGAGCCCCATCCTCCTGCACCTGTTATGCCATGACGTCAAACTGGAAGTCAGAAAATTATATTCTGTAGGTATGTGTGCATCTTTCTAAATGTCATATACTGTATTAACTCCTTGAAACAACAGATGTATATCTAACAATATTATTGCTTTCTACCCTGATGTCCAAACTGGCTCTAAAAGTTTATTTACTCTATCTGTATGCTGCCTAATCTCAAAAGGCTCTAGGCAGATATCAACTTTCAAAGCACTATTAAAGAGATATTTTATCTTCTAAAAGCAGTTTTCAATCTTTTTTCCTGAATGATTATCTTTTATTGAGAACATTTATTTTTAAAAAGTGAACAGGCACTTTGGGGCACAGTGTTTGTTTTGCACCTACAACCTCCAGAGCAAACGCTTTCAACAAAACTGTGAATGCTCAAAATTTCATCATATAATCTCTCACTAATAGCTTCTTCCTCTTCATGTACTGTATGTGCTTTGGACATGAGATAATGCTATCTGTTTTTAATTTTATTTTTTTCCATCAATCGTAGCTCCTGGATTAAATTTCTGGACTGAATTAATTAAAAAAATAATTCTCTCTTTACCAATTAGGTTGATTAGGTGTACATAACAGATATCTCATTGATCTTCAGATTCTGAGCTCCAACTCCATAGATGGAGCCATGATCCTTCTTGCTGTGTCCTTTGAAAGTATTTTTGTGGGTATTGATGTTGAATTTGAAATACTCATACAGAAAGTGAGAGAGTCCTTTAGAGAAGATGATGGGAATCAGGAAATGTTAAATTATCAAGCTGACCTACAGGATACATAAAATCAATTAGCATTAGACTAAGATTGTCCTTTTTAAAAGATTTTTTTTAATTTCCCCTTTGTTATTTTTATAAACAACTTGAAGTGACGAACATACATAATTCTTCTCCCTATTTTCTCTACAGCAACAATCCTATGAGGTGAATTGGGCTGAGAGAGAGTGACTGGCTTAAAGCCACCTAGGCAGCTTCCATGACTTAGTGAAAAGAAAAAAGGAAGGTCAAGCTTTTCAGAAACTCCTCCCAGCCACCAGCAGTGGAAAAATAACATGGGTAAACTGAAGTGGAGTAGTTTCAGCAGCAATTCACCTCCACATAGCAAAGGAATAATAGGAAGGAGAAAGAAAGGAACCAGTTGTTTCAACATATGGGATGAAAAAGAAAGAGACTGGAAATAAGACCCAACAGAAGGGAGGTGAAAGTAGATAAAAGCTGCAGTTAACAGAGGACCTGGAACAGGGAACTTGTGGAGAGTCCTCCCCACCACCACCCAGAATGCCTCAGAACTGCAGGACAATTAAAGGTAGGAAGAAGAACATGAGATTAGTAGAATACAACAGGAGATCATTCTAAAGAGAGCAACTGGAATCTTAGCCCCTGGTTGAAGAAAACTGCTTAAGGATCTTACGTGAATGTCTTAGAACTCAGAAAAGTGACTAAAACAGTAGCTACGCCTGCAAGAGTACAGGAGAGAATTTTGTGTTTTTCTTAGTGTACACAGATCAGTTTCTACACCTACAACCTTCAGATTAATTCTATGCATCTCTTAGCTAAAATCAAGCGCCTTTTTGTCAGACATTCAACTGCTTCATTTCCCCTGCCCACCAAACTGTTTCCTGGGGGAAAAAAAGAGAGATAGAGGAGTCTGAACAAGGAAGTCTGAAAAGGGAGGATAGAAAGATGGAAGAGCAGGCCCACCCGCCCCCTTCACTTGGCATAAAGACCCCAACAGATCAGACACAAAGAAAGACTGCTCTCAACAGAAAAGCAAATATAGGAAGAACAAGCGATTCAACAACCATAAACAAACAACTCCAAATAAAACCAGTGCAGCCTAGCTAATTATTCATTATTTATTTTGAATAAGTTCTTAGGTTTTGGCACATATTCAGAATTAACTGCAGAGAGAATGGCTGGAGAAAGATCATCTGGTTTTTCTAACTGGATGTTTTTAGGCAGACCCCCCTAGTATTTCTGCTCCTCAAAATTGTTTTCAGCATAGAAAACTACTCTCTTTGGGAGATTGACGGTTGCTTTGTCAAATTAATCAAAATGATTCTTTTCTGATGTCTGGGATCTAGCAACAAAGCTGGCAATTATCTGCAGCTATGCCCACCTGTGTAATGACCCTGTCACAGAATGATAAAGGCATCAACCTCATCAATAATTATGCTATTGTATAAAAAGTTTATATAGGAGAGTCTTTTTTGCAGAAGTGGGGAATGACAAAAGATGAATTATGCCTATCTGGGCTTCTCTAGAACTTGTCAATTTAGATGCACTCTTGTGTCACTGTTGTGTCATATAAAAATTAAAGGTTTTGCCACATAAGTACCTCCTTAATCTGCATGCTCCTATCTAGGCTTTTATTAGATTTGTGTTTTTTAACTTCCCTTCTCTGATGCTTATGTTAGTTATAAGAGGTTTTCCAGAGCTTTTCAACTAAGTTCTTTTCAAAAGTATTTATCTGAAAATAAGACAACCCTAAATTTAAGACTATCTTTTCCAGAAGAAAGATAAACAAAAATCTATAGGGCCACCTTCCCTACCAACAGTATTCAAAGCAAACTACCATGATGTCAAAATGATGACATATGCATGAAAACCCAAATGTGCTTTTTCTTGAAGACTACTTGCTTCACATCAAAGAAGCTTCTTCAGTTCTGACTGAATGGTGGAGAATGGGAGGATTTGTTAGCACTCTTTCTGAGAATCATTGAAGCCACTTAGACATTTATCTGTGTCCTCAGGGTCACCTGAATAGTGCAAATGGGTATGGAACCTTCTTGGAACTGCTGAAAGGATTGTGTCGTAAACAGGAGATAGGTGGTATTGTATCCCTCTCCCTTTCTTGAAACAAATCTGTTCAGTCCTAATGTAGATGCCTCTGTGACTCCTTTTTCAAACCACTGATCCTCTCTGTCCAGAATGTGGACTTTGCTGTTTTCAAAGAGTGATGTTTGTCTTTCATATGCAGATGGACTGCATTTATAATTTCCCACAAGAATTGTTTCTACTCTCCCACCCCTATTAATGTGACATAGCTATATATACATTTATATTTGTTGTGAATACAATATAGCGTATGCATTGATCAGAAAAGAGCTGGGTGTGGACAAGGCCTATAATAATTGAATTCATTACTGCTGATTCAAATTAATTGCCTGTAAACAAACCAGCCAAAAAACTCCTATAGGTTTGGAGATTGATGACAAAAGTGTTATCACCATTCCACCCTGCCCCACTTAATTCGACCTCTGAGATAACTGTAAGAGATACACGACATAGTGCTGTTAAAAAAAAAGTTTAATGTTTTGTAAATTGGAAAAATGAAAACTTTAAATAAAAAAAAACCCCTGCACTTTGTAAACATATGCAAAACCTGGTGGACACAATTATATGCAAGAGGGACAAAGAATAAGAGAAAGAAAAGAGACTACAGAAATCTGATTCAGCAAGCATAAAACTACCTTGTTACAAAATATACTAATTTTGTAAGTGTGTAGCTTACATATAGAGAAAAACACATATGAAGATCAGGTGATGATGTAGGAAAAATCCACACCTCAAGAGACCGCAGACAAATGTCTTGCAGAAAAAAGATTTGTTTATTAAGGAATTAAAGCAAGCTTAGAATGTACTTCAGGGAAACTAGAATTAAAAATTAAATTAAATTAAATTAAATTAAAGAGTTGGAAGGCACCCGAAGGCAGGACAAGAAGCAATGATAGAAAGTAATCAAGGACAGAAGCAATCTAGAACTAAGGAGAAATTTCCTGACAGTTAGAACAATTAATCAGTGGAACAATCTGCCTCCAGAAGTTGTGAATGCTCCAACACTGGAAGTTTTAAAGAGGAGATTGGACAACCGTTTGTCTGAAATGGTATAGGGTTTCCTGCCTAAGCAGAGAGTTAGACTACAAGACCTCCAAGGTCCCTTTGAACTCTGTTATTCTATTCTATTCTAAGTTAATATATGAGAAAAACAAGTACAGTATATATATAAAAGTGTGACTAGTAGTTGTAGCAAAACAGTATGTATGGTTTAACTTTGGACCAAGGAGGTTGTTTCCAATTTTACAAGTGCTGACAGAGAAGGCTGGAATATGAACAACAGGAAACATTAGAACACACTAAAAATCTCAATGCTATTAAGAAAACTTGCAGTTCCTAGGTAATAACATGGAGATGATTTACTGTCGCTTTTCAGTATATTTTTCTACTGTTGTCTAAAGCTCTGATGTTCCCTAATACTGTAATTGTCTCATTTTAGGCTCTTGCCGCACTGCTGAGTTGAAATGTTGTTCACCTAATCTTGTCTTGGCAGAAAAGAATACCAACATTAAATTTGCTGTTTCCATTACCAATATCTATCACACCTCTATTGCTCTGCTTGTAGTCATGTAAATCATCACCCTCCAACATAATGAGCAGCCAAGCCTAAAGATTAAGGTGCCACCAGATATTGTCAGAAGAAAAGAGAAAACGCTACTTTAACACAAGTATAACTGAAGACGACTAATAGTAATCCTGCTTCAATATGGCCTGTGGAGAAGGTCTAGCGATGTATATGTATACATCCGAACTAGACTGTGTTGTTTCTCTGGGCCACATATGTGTGTGTATGTGGGTATATGCATAATTTATTTTATTTATTTATTTTTGTTATGTTTATGCAGCATATATTGAAGGTGGTTACCCTTTGAGACCTGTATGCAACAAAATCTCATTATAATGTATGCTGATTAGTGTACATTTAAAGTGACAATAAAGTTATTATTCTATTCTATTCTATTCTATTCTATTCTATTCTAGGTAAAGGCAGCATTGAGGGAACAAAGGAGAAAAAAGTAATTGTTGGGATGTAATTGTATTGTGATTATTAGCAAATTAGAAAAGGAACTCATATCCCACTCATCATGGAATAAAAATGTTCTGCTAACAATTTTTAAAGTATATGTTCTCATGACATCACCTTTATGTCTATCATGGAGGATTCTAAATTAATAAACTGTTTCAGTTTAAAAGTGGTATTTTGGCATCATTTATTTATTAAATTTATATGCCACCCATCCTCATTCTCAAGGGACTGGATAGCTTACATAACAATTTGCACTGCCCTTCTGTTGTTCTACATTCAGACTTTAAGGACAGCATCCATTGCCAGCTTCATTACTGGGAATCCAAAATGGCGGCTGAGATAGTACCATTTATGTTGACATAATTTTCTACCAGCTCGAGGACAAAAGAAATGCACATTATTGCAGACAAGAAAAGACAACTTTTAGAGAATTTGCAGCTCATGCTTATTGTCTGTTGATCAACTGGAAACTTCAATTTATGCCATAGCAAATTGTGATTAGCTGAAACAGGTAGATCTAAGTTTGGGAGTGCATGTGATATGTGAATGATAGGTGTGTGGGAGTGAAGTTCCTACTAACCTAAGATGAGGGCAAGAAGCAAATTTCACAGAACAATTCCGTAATCACTGAAGCAACAAATATTAAGAAAGGGGCAGGATGGAAAAAAGTGCCAACTTTGCTTCCTTATCGATTGCTTCATCATCACAGAATGGATTTCTTAAACAGACTGCATGCAGAAAGGGTATGCAATTTGAATATTTCCCAGACAGAACTGTGAATAAGGTATTATTGTATCTTTTTTTTTTCAGAACTAAATTCTGGGTAATGTTCAAAAGCTGTCCAATTCTCATGTTTTATTCATATACGTAATCATTCCACCAACTCTTTTGAAAGCAATTTTCAAGGTAGAAAATATTATGCGGGGATGAGGTTTTTATGTCTATTGCTGCTAATATTTGCATCAATTACACTAGAGGAAATTTAACAGTGCCAATGCAGTGACACAGAAATTCTGGCTAAACAATAGTTTAGATAATAGAACAATAGTTCTTCATCTCTACGAAACAAGATCTCTTGTAATCTTACCTGTAATTTTCAAAAACGTAATTCATGGATTGTACAGAGAACAGGTGAGGGCTGCACCATCTTCTGGGGGGGGGGGAAGCTAAAAGTAAACCCAAACTATCAGGCTTCTAAATTCTACATTGCTTCTTTATTTAACAAATGCAAAATATATCTTGAGAAATCCTGAATGTAGAAAAAAATAGAAAATGGAAATAAAATTTATTGGAGAAACATCAATACAGGTTATGCTGATGACACCTCTGTGATGATTGGAAATAAGGAAGACTTAAGGAATCTTGACCTGAAGATAGAAGAAGAAAGTGTAAAAGCCATTTTGGGGCTCAATTTTTTTTAAATCTTCTGTGGCAATAGATAGATAGATAGACAGACAGACAGACACAGACAAATCTGCCCAGGGTTGCTTTTGATGAGATAGGTGGCTATATAAAATAGATAGATAGATAGATAGATAGATAGATAGATAGATAGACAGACAGACAGATAGATAGATAGATAGATAGATAGATAGATAGATAGATAGATGATGGATGGATAGACAGAGACAAACAGACAAACAGAAAGACAGACAGACAGACATATGATTGTCCGAACAGACAATGCCAACTCAATGCAAAATGTCATGGAAGAAGCTGAAATAGTAAGTTCAAAGATTCACAGGGAGATGGAGGCCATGAAATAAAAAGATGTCTGCTATTTGGGAGAAAGTCTATGTTAATCAATCTAGGCAAACATTACAAAACAGAGATAATCACATAGCCAACAAAAACACATACTATCAAAGACATGGCTCTACACTTGATCTTAGACAAAAGACTGAGAAGGCAGAAATCATAGGATGAGACCCTAATGTTTGAAAAAAAAAAGTGAATTTAAAAAAGACCAAGAGAAGAAAAGGTGGCTAAATATAATCACTGATGAAGCAAACGGTTTACGGGTCTAGTGGAAGGACATTCATCAGGTCCCAATGAATGAGAAATGACTAACGGAACAACAGCAAAATCCTTTCTCTGTCACCTCTGTTATCATCACTATAGTTAGTTGACTTCTCTTCAAGAGTGACAGTTTCAGAATAAAGGTTATACTATAACTGTGGTACTTAAAAGTGTCTTTCTTATGGGCTGGGGCAGAGATGAAGGCAACCCCAGGTAGATCACAACAGGAAAAAAAAACCCACATAGCTAGGGCATGTTTTGCTGCGGTTACGTGCAAGAGGGGAAAGGTCTTCTGTCTCTTGTTCTATCTATAAAGGAAGCAGAAAGATTGCAAAATGGGATCTGGCTCATACTGGCAAGATATTAATGTTTAGCTCCCCTCTCCCTCATTTCTGCCTTTTCATATAGGGACAGATTGTGGGACTATTTTATTTTAAAAGCAACAACTCCAACATCCTGAATGGGAAATATAGCCTTTAGCCACATGTAAGACAGAACTATAATCATTTCCTTGGAAGTCAGCATCTCAGATATCAGATAACCTCAGACACAGATTCTGTCACATCTATAAAAGTTGTCCAGTTGACATCTAGTTCTGAGCTGATCTCAGTGTTTTTAACCCCTCAACATAGTGATCATTTAATTGTTTATCTATCTCACCATTCTCCAACAAAGTCTAGGTCACAAACACAGAGTGGAGAAATATTGATATTTTGCTGCTATTGCTGTAATGGAATAGGCTCAGATATGAGCTGTTATTCATGTTTTTTTCCCATCAGCAACAATCTAGGAGTCTTCTCTGCCACTCAGTTTCCTAGAGCTCCTCAGTAAAATCAGAACTCCCCTACACCAATGATCAGGGAGAGATCACTCAGGCACAATCCTATCCAAAGCTCCATCCATCCCCTCATTTTACCAAGCACCTAAAGCCAAGCACAGCCTCGGGGGAAACTCCCAAAAGGCCCCCTGGAAAGCATAAGCAGACCAATCCCATAAGCAGACCAATCAAATCAGACCTTTCTGCTCCCCATAGACTGGTGACACAAGTCAAACTTAAAGCAATTAGAGAATGTATCAGATCTGCCTGACTCAGCTTGGGGGGGGGGGGCTCACAGGCATCCTGCCATAAAAAAGAAGGGAAGGAAGATGAGAGGGGGAAAGGGGAGGGAAGGAAGAAAGAAGGAAAGATGAAATGGCAGTAAAGTTTTGTGTTTATGTGATAGGAAATTGGGAGGGGGGAATGACAGGTGGAAATGATCAGAGGAGCTGGATCCTGTTTGTCCAGCATCCCATGGCCAGGAACCCTGAGAAATGTGCGGATTACCCCCAAACATCTCAAAATTCTCAAAACATCTTGGCCGGTTGGCTGGAAACAGACTGGGCACAGGGGAGGGGGACGGGCTGGGGGGCAAACCTACACCTTATTTTTGTATCCAGAAGTGTGGATTTCAGAGCTGGCTTGACTTTACTGCAACCATCACTCTCAGTAAAAGAACCCTTTGCTTTAACCCAATGGATTCAAAGGCTTTTCTTTCCTAAGGGATCAGACTGGGGCAAGTCTGACAGAAGGATCTCACTATCAGTGGATGTTACAGTCGACTGAATTTCTGATCGTGCCATCTCTATATCCCGATCCAGTTGAATCCAGATCAAGCATGTGTTGGACTCTTGATAATCCTGGATAAATGATTGGCTGCTGGGTCACTTCAGATGCCACCCTAAGGATGACATGTTGAAATCGCCCAGCACCATCCACCTTGGCAACTCTGCTGACACTCGCCACAGCCAACTTATCAGCTTTTGTTTTTAAGAGTTTCATAGCAAAGGAAATATGTTCATATAACTAATTAAAAACATTTTTTCCAATAAATACTTCTTATTCTGTCTTCACTTTATGTCAGAAGATGCCAAAAGGGAAGTTCTTAAATAATTATTTTAATGTTGAATTACTTGATAATTCAATACTACTTTCCTCTGAGACTATAAATGACTATTCATATTTTATAATCAACCTGAATAAATGGATCCATCATTCATACTGTTCTCACCAAAAATTTATTTTATTCTTGCCTCTAAGCCTAACTCCCCTCCCCCAAAAAACACATTCATTTAAGGAGAGAGAAAGAGAGAGAGAGGGAGAGAGGGAGAGAGAGAGAGAGAGAGAGAGAGAGAGGGAGAGAGAGTGAGTTGGGGATGCCAAATCAAATCTCAGCTTTATAAATGGTGTACTCTGAAGTAAGGTAGTGGAGCAAAATGGTGGTAGTGGAGCAAGGGTTTCTTCGGTCAGAATCTGATCAAATAATGTGATGTGCTCCTGGAGCAATTTAACAAAATGTTTGTTTGTCAATCCAAACAAAATCTTTACAATATGAAACCCTAGCCCACAGGTCGGCAACCTGCGGCTCCGGAGCCGCATGCGGCTCTTTGAGCCTTCCCCTGTGGCTCCCAGCCTCCTCTGCCTTTGCAGAGAGAGACAGAGACAGAGAGAGGCAATTGTGCTTCCCTGCTTCTCTCTCTCTCTCTCTCTCTCTCTCTCTCTCTCTCTGTGTGTGTGTGTGTGTGTGTGTGTGTGTGTAAAAGAGAGTGCACTCACAGTGTTCTCGGAGGAGCTGAAAAGCTTACTGGGCGGAGCTCCTCCCTTTGCTGCGTTTCTGCAGGAAGCAGGAAGGGGAGGAGAGAGCTAGCTAGCCCAGCTAGGCTGACTCAGGAATTCTGGGAGTTGAAGTCCATGAGTCATAAAAGAGACGAGGTTGCCTACCCCTGAGCTTGTTGGACAACAGTTTGAAGCTTGCCAGGTGAGCAGCAGATAGGAGGGGGGGGGGAGAAAGAGAGAAAGAGAAAGAGAGAGAGAGAGAGAAAGAAAGAAAGAGTGGGGGAAGAGGAGTGGCAGACCAAGGGCAGATAGAGAGGGAGGGGGAGAGAGAGAGAGAGAGAGAGAGAGAGAGAGACTCTTTTGACATCTAAAATGAAGATAACACTGCATATATCCTTTTTTTACCTGTGCGTGTATGTAATTTTATTCTCTTAAAGCATTCTCTTGGTGATCATTGTTTTAATAGTATGGATATTCCCAAGAGTCATATTTTTACTTTTATTTTTAGTGTGTGTGTGTATGTGTGTGTGTGTGTGTGTGTATATATATATATATATATATATATATATATATATATACACACACACACACACACACACACATATATATATATACATACACACACACACACACACACACACACACACACACACACTTATAATAAAGGTAAAAAAGGATATATGCAGTGTTATCTTCATTTTAGATATCAAAAGGGTTTTGTGGCTCCCGGTGTTTTGTTTTTGGTGGGAAACGGGTCCAAGTGGCTCTTTGAGTGTTTTGGGTTGCCTACCCCTGCCCTAGCCTAACTATACTGAACCTCAGGCTCCATCTTTGTGATGGACTCTAGTCCAGATTCTGAGGAGGGAGAGAGTGCATTCCAGAGGAGCAAGAGACAAACTCTGTTCAGATAGTCTGTGTGAGAGATTGATTGATTGATTGATTTTAATGTATGGCATATTAGGCCAGGGAGGCTACAATGTTATGCACACAGTAGAAGTCCTGGCAGCAAGTCACTAGTCCATTTGTTGCCCTGGTGCACCACAAGAGGGCGAACTAGCTTCATACAGGCTGGCCTGTAGCTTCTCAGACAAAGGTTGCTCATCCAAGACTTTCCTCCACCACTCATCTGCCAATCATGTCCCTGCAGATCCAGTGCCAGTTCCAGCTCTCCACACAGAACACAGCCAGCAGTTTCCCAACACCAAAATGGTGGTACCTATCTATCTACTTACAAACAATGATTTCAAACTGCTAGGTGGGCAGGAGCTAGGGACAAGAGATGGGAGCTCACTCTGTCCTGCAGAGCTGGACTCAAACCATCTGAGTCCTGGCAATTGCTCAGCACATCCAGCATCATTAAACCTCTGCACCACCACGTCCCCTATGTGAGTTCCCAGAGTATATGCCTTATGAGGGTGTTAGCATGTTTTTAGTTTAGCAAGATTCTGTTTACTGATAAGGAACAATAACAAAATCTGCTTGGAAGAATTGTAGTGTGTCTTTCTTGCCTGTCAATCTTAGGGCTATGCAACTGTTAGCATTGACTTTCTATATATAGTCGCTGTTAACCACCAAATCCCATACTTCCTCTCAGGAAGCAGTGGGGATGAGGTGTCTTTCCAAGCAACTGCGGTAGAGATGCCCCATCCCACTCCCTTGTGCACATTATGATCTTACTGCTTTCACAATTTGGGAAGGAAAGTCAAGGTCCACATAGAGCTTTTTTGTATACCATCAATGATGTGGATATTTCAAGTTGAGAAAAGAATGAGCATCCTCATTGTGTAGGTTTGTGTCAAAAGATGACATGAAGATCATGATATCACCCTGCAAATGACACAAATTATATATGTCATGATGCAACTAGGTACATGTGTTGTTTATACAATGGAACTATAATGCGTGTTACAAGTTTATGTTATTGTGGTTTGTTTCAGATTTAAAACACTTGATTTAAATTAGTAACAGTGTTGCAGAGGTTAAGTTGTTGGTTCAAGTTCCCAATCAAATATGGAGTTTGTTGTTTGCATTTATACAACATTCTTAATCTGATTACATCATTCTCATTTTTTGATTTGGCACAATACACTGAATCATAATTCTAAGTGGCTGTACCAAAGATGCCTTTTCATGAGGCAACTGGACTATCTTTTTTCTCTTTGAAGACATTTCACTTCTCATCCAAGAAGCTTCTTCAGCTCTGTCTGGATGATGGGAAATGGAAGGATGTATATTCCTTGCAGACAACTGGTCATTTGCATTTTTTAGAGAGTCATTGAGGCAGCCTGGAGGCTTATCTGTGTCCTCAAGGTCACATAGAGTAGTGCAAATGGGTGTGAAACCTTTTTGGAATTGCTGAAAGGACTGTGTTGTAGACTGGAGATAGATGATGTCATTTCCCTCCCCCTCTTTTGAGAAAGGTCTGTTCAATTTTAACATAGGTGGCCTCTTTGGGGTCTATGACAATTCACCATGGCCAACTCACCACAGCCAACTTGCCACGGCCAACTCACTGTGGGACAACTAACCATGGCCAACTCACCCCAGAACAACTCACTGCGGGACAAGAGTTACACTAATATCAAAGAAATGGTGGAATAGAATCATTAAAGAAAGGATGCAAAAGGAGCGACAGAATGAAATGTGAATGTTAAAATATTTTTTTGTTTATTTTAAACAATTAAATAGAATTGTTAAATTGTCCTGCAGTGAGTTGTCCTGTGGCAAGTTGACTGTGGCAAGTTGTTCCATTCCTGCCTCTTTGACCCCTCTTTTAAATCAGCGGTCCTCTCTATCCAAAATGTCTTCGAAAGAGTGGCCTTTGTCTTTTAAATGCAGATGGGCTGCTGAATCTTGTCCTGATGGGTTTGTTCTTCTATGCTGTGCCATGCGTTTATGAAGTGGTTGGTTTGTTTCCCCAATGTATAGATCTGCACATGGCTCACTGCATTGTACTGCATATACCACATTGCTCAGTTTGTGTCTGTCTGTATTTATGCAACACATTAAACCACAAGGGGAATGTAATGTGGTTGATAATAAAAAGCTTAGCATGCTGTGTGATCTTACTTGCTAACTAGTAAGTTGAGAGTTTTATGAACATAGCTATTATCCATCAATTCAAACCAACTCACAAAATTGTGAGGGGGAAAAAAAAGACATTCCAACATATATTTCTTTGAGCTCCTAGAAGAAAAGTAGACTAAGCAAACAAACTAAAAGTTCTTCATATTTTTAATTACCTGGAAAACCCATATCTAAATTTACTTTCTGGACATCCAGGAAGAAAGTTTCCATCAATTTCAGTCAGAATATAGTCATCAATAGGCTTCTCAATCTGCTGCTATCCACAAATACAAGTAGTCTTTTACCTGCAACAGTTTGCTTAGTGACTGTTAAAAGTTACAACAGCACTGAAAAAAGTCACTTATAATTATTTTCCACATTTACAACCGCTGCAACATCCCCATGGTCACATGATCAAAATTCAGCCGCTTGACAACTGGCTCACATTTAAGATGGTTGCAGTGTCCCAGGGTCATGTGATCACCTTTTGCGACCTTCTGACAACCAAAGTCAATGGGGAAGCCAGGTTCACTTAACAACTGCAGTTGTTCATTTAACAACTGTGGCAAGAAAGGTCATAAAATGGGACAAAACTCATTTAAAAACTGTCTTTTAACAACAGAAATTTTGGGCTCAATTGTGATTGTAAGTTGAGGGCTATCTGTATATTGAATTATGACTTTCACCTTCTGCTAGCTCTCATGAAAGTTTCACTTCAGCATTATAGCTGTTGGAGACCAAACTTGGAGAGACTGATCCACGCTTTAATATGCCATGGGAATTCCAAAGCATGCGATGATGCCTTTTGCTATGGAAGCATGGGTCATACTGAATTCAAGATCCTCTAAGAATGGAGTCTCCCACTCGTGGAATGTAATACTATTTCCATCTCCCAAAGTTACCTGCTGCAGTTGACTCACAGAACACTATCTTGCTTAATGTATTCACCATCTTCACCATTTTCACCCATTTCACCAGCTAGAAATGGGTTAAAAATATTTATGGTCAAAGAACTGTCTTGTGATGATTTGCTCTAGAATCTATGCTACATTGGACTAAATGAGATTGAATTCTGATTCAGTGGTTGCGTATACAGAGGAATTGTTTTACAGAGTGTGAACCAGGCCATTACATTAAGCCAGCAGAATAGAAAGAGTATTGATACTTTAAAACATTGGTGTTGGAAAAGTCTCCTTAGAATACTTTGGAAACAAACAAACAAAGAGGAAAAATAACACCTCTCAAAAGAAACCAGCATGGCTGCACAAAGAACTCTTTGATAAATTGAAAGATAAAAAGGACAAGTATAGAAAGTAGAAAGAGGGGCACATAACTAAGTCAGAATATCAGCAAATAGCTGATGAAGTGAGGAAAGGTAAGGCTCAAAATGAACTAAGGCTTGCAACCAAAGTCAAAAATAACAAAAAAAGCTTCTTTCAACATGTAAAAAAGAAGAAAAAAGTGAATGATTGGTCCATTAGTGGGGGAAAGTGGCAAGAAGGTGACAAGCAACAGGGAGAAAGCAGAACTATTTAACTCGTTTTTTGCATCTGTCTTTACACAAAGGGAAAAAACAGACCAACCTACCAAAAATAGTGCCATAAAAAACAGAATAGAAACGCAAGTTAAGATAGGCAAGAAAATGGTAAGTGAGCACCTGTCCAGCCTAGATGAGTTCAAATCGCCAGGACCAGATGGGTTACACCCCAGGGTTCTCAAGGAACTGGCAGATGTGATCTCAGAACCATTGAACTATATTTTTCAAAGATCCTGGAGCACTGGGGAACTACTGGAGGACTGGAAAAGAGCTGATGTAGTTCCCATCTTCAAAAAAGGAAAAAAAATGGACTCAGGAAATTACAGACCTATCAGCCTGACCTCAATACCTGGGAAGATAATCAAACAATGAATCAGCGAACACCTAGAGGCAAACAAAGTCATTACTAAAAGCCAACATGGGTTTGTTAAAAACAGATCATGCCAGACAAATCTTATTGCATTCTTTAACCAAGTGACAAAATTAGTGGATCAGAGGAATGTTGTGGATATAATTTACTTGGACTTCACTAAGGCATTTGATAAAGTAGATCACAACCTACTACTTGATAAGTTAAAAAAATGTGGGTTAGACAGCATCACCACCAGATGGATCCGTAGCTGGCTGACCGGCCGCACTCAGCGTGTGGTCCTCAATGGAACCGCATCTATATGGAGGGAAGTGTGTAGTGGGTTGCCCCAGGGCTCTGTTCTGGGCCAGTGCTCTTCAACATCTTCATTAACAATTTTGATGAGGGGATAGATGGGGAAATCATCAGATTTGCAGATGATACCAAACTGGCAGGAATAGCCAACACTCCAAGCTTAGGATACAGGAGAATCTGGACAGACTTGAACACTGGGTGCTATCTAACAAAATGAAATTCAATGGTGAAAAAAGTAAGGTTCTACATTTAGGCAAGAAAAAACAATGTCAACGCTGCAAATATTGTATATTCTTGCTTTGACAATATGCAGAACTGCCTGGTATTTATGGGGTTAATACAGAGCAGAAGGGGGGTTGGGGGTAAAGCCCAGGAAAGAAAGAGGAAGAAAACCTTTGACCTTCACACTAATTGGATAATGTGATATATGACGGCTAATTTAGGGAGGGAACATGCTGATAACTTAACTGCTCAGAGGAAGAGAACTTAGATCCTAGCATCCCTCCGTTGTGCCTGTGCCGACATTTTGTAACAATAAAAGACTTTTAGGAAAATAAATGCCTGGAAGTTCTTTGAAATGTTTCATTAGCCGGAACCATAACAACCAAATGTACAGGTACAGTATAAGGGGTACCTTGGTCAATAGTAGTAACTGTGAGAGGGACCTTGGAGTCCTAGTGGACAATCACTTAAATATGAGCCAGCAGTGTGCTGCAGCTGCCAAAAAGACCAACACAGTGCTGGGCTGCATTAATAGAGGGATAGAATCAAGATCACGTGAAGTATTAATACCACTTTACAATGCCTTGGTAAGGCCACACTTGGAATACTGCATCCAGTTTTGGTCACTACGATGCAAAAAAGATGTTGAGACTCTAGAAAGAGTACAGAGAAGAGCAACAAAGATGATTAGGAGACTAGAGGCCAAAGCGTATAAGGAATGGCTGCTGGAATTGGGTATGTCTAGTTTAATGAAGAGAAGGACGAGGGGGAACATGATAGCAGTATTCCAATATCTCAGGGGCTGCCACAAAGAAGAGGGAGTCAAGCTATTTTCCAAGGAGTCTGAAGGCAGGACAATAAGCAACGGATGGAAACTAATCAAGGAGAGAAGCAACCTAGAACTAAGGAGAAACTTCCTGACAGTGAGAACAATGAACCAGTGGAACAACCTGCCTCCAGAAGTGGTGAATGTGCCAACACTGGAAGTTTTTAAGAAGAAACTAGACAGCCATTTGTCAGAAATGGTATAGGGTTTCCTGCCTGAGCAGGGCGTTGAACTAGGTGACCTCCAAGGTCCCTTCCAACTTTATTATTATTATTAATTATTATTATTATTAAATGGACTGAGCAAATAAGTTCAAGGTTTTCTCTCAAAGTACAAATGATCAAGCTGAAATTACTATATTTTGGAAATGTTATGTGAATAGACTTTTAGAGAAATCTATAATGCTTTGAAGAGTGGAAGGAAAGAGAAAGGGATGATCAGTAGCAAGATGGATGAACTCAGCTATGTTGGCAATGGGGACACCATTGGAAGACTCAGAGACCAGATTAGAGACAAATTGTCATAGGGAAAATCTACCTTTGTGGTCACTAAGAGTCCATATTTACTTAATAGTGCATGATCAAACTGATGTGAGGGCAATAATAATAATTTTGTAAAGTCAGGTTTTGACTTTAGATGTTAACAAAGTTACTAGAACTGCAGCAAGTGAAAAAGGTGTGTCCTGTGGCTTACTGTTGGGGGCAATATGCTGACTCTGTCAACTGCTTAGTGAGTTCTTAAAGCACTGTGAAGCGGTATATAAGTCTAAGCAGTGCTTTTTTTGTAAAACAAAAAAAAGGTGCCGGAACTCACACGTGTCATACAACCCACCTTGCCTACCCTACAAGGTTACATCCAAAAAGATGCCGGAACTCTGTTCTGGGCGTTCTATGACCAAAAAAAAGCCCTGAGTCTAAGTATTATTACTACTCGGATATGAGTTTGGCTATATCAATTATTTCTGCAGAACAATTTGTATACTGCACTGGATGGCCACACAGGGGCAATATGAGCAAAATTATCTTTTATTGTGTGGGCGGCCACCGCTTGTTGGGCTTGCTATTTTTAATCCTTTTTTAAAATTGTTCAGCCTTTCTCTTAATATTTATCTATTTCTTTCTATGGGGGTTTCTTCACTTGGTATGCATTGGGTTATTTCACAGATGGTCACATACTTGTAAAAGTAAGTTTATGCTACTTTAGAGGAAATAAAACATTATCATCACTACCACCACTCTGTAACCAGAACTGGTATGTAGCATTCTTCATTTCCTAGTTTTATTTTCTGAAGAGGGTAGATTTAGCAAAATTCCCCTGCCACGGGTGGGTGGGCTTGCTAATGCTGAGTTATCTCAGATACATAATGCAACAAAGATATTGCTGAATCTATGCTATTTTTGGAGATTGATCTATAAGCCTGATGCTGCAGAACCAGCAAAGTGCCGTTTCTATGGCTATGTTCACATAAGTGGGTCAAGTAAAGATGCAGCTTGGTTCAGCCTTGGTTGGGGAGCTTGGAGAAAACAAAGATTCAAAGTGTCTGATAGTTTATGTCTGAATGTACAATATTGTGCAAATGGGCTATGTAGTGACCAGGCTGAGGTATATCACTTGAACATAGCCTGGGGGAGTTAGTGGAATGTCTGGATGAGAACAGAGGCTTTCTTTGGCATTGCTTATGGTCAGCCAGGCCAATGCTTTTGCCATTCTTTCAGTGCCATGTTGATGCCACTGTCTGTCCTTGCCCCATCCGATTGGCAAAAAAGCTAAGATTCAATGCTGGTGATTACCAGGACAAGGACGCACTGTTTTCTGCAAAATAGTTTGACGGTGTCTTCTTCCAGGATATTGTTTGTTTTCTATTTGCCAGTCTTGTATACACCTCTGGGATTTCCTGGTGTTTTCCCATCCAAAAGATGTTCAGGTCCAGCCCAGTTTAGCTTTTGTAAGATGAGATGAGGCTAAGCAACATCAAATTAAACTATGGAAATAGAAGTTATGTTTGGTTCTTCATCTGCTAGAAATCTTAGGATCTAGGTTTCTGGCGGAATGTAGCCATTTGGTTCTATATGCGGATGAGACATTCCTATGCTGCTTCTCTCTTCTCTTCTATTTTTCCATCTCTCTTGTGTTAAACATTTTGCCAAGTTTCTCATTCCAGAAAGAACAAGTTTCTAGAAATGTTTGATTCATTGTGACCACTGTAAGCCATTTTTCCTATTCAACGCTTCTGTGCTTGGTGAGCAATTGTGAGAAAGAAGATCACTTATTTTCCATGCCCTCACATTGTGTAGCTTTACTCTTTGTAGAGCCTGGAGGTTGTTAGCTCAGCACAAATCCTCCCCCATTGTTTTCCACCCTGCTGTGGCTTGAGGGCTTTCATTTTCAGACAGTGCTGGGAAATTTGACAGTGTTGGATATCCTGCAGTAGGTAAGCCTGAATATTAGGCTGACGTCTGACGATGCCGGGTGCCTCAAAAACAGGCGGATCCGAGGGTCAGCAGCTGCCTCTTGGATCCAGACTATAGCAGACTGTCTTGGTTCACTTACATCTTGCTCCCTCTGCTCGGTGGGTCTTGGTGACTGAAGGCCTTTTGCTCGCCAAACACATGCCCCAGTTTCACACTCCTCCTCCCTAGGAAGTGGGCAGCCGGACCCGGGGAGTGGCTTCACTTAAAATACATACTGTAGCTGTGAAGGAGAGTAGCAAACGAGTTCAAAAGTTGATTTCCCCTGCACGGGTTGTACAGCAAGCCCCTTACCCCCCCCCCACTGGCATCCTCCTTGTAAGGTTCGAGGCAGACCCCTACCAAAAAGTAGCCTGGATCGACCTCAAGGTGAGTTTCCTGACCTGCGGGGCAAAGGAAACGCTGCGCAACAGCCCAGCAGCAGGTCCGCGTTGCATGCCGAGGCAGATTCCTGCTTGGTGGCACCGCGCTTGAAGTCTGACACACGTAACTGCAGGCAGGGAGAAGTAAAGACGCAACCAGGAAGTGGGCGCGAGGGTGCCTTTAGCAGACGGGCCTGCCAAAAGAAAGAGAAAGAAAGAGGAAGGGAAGGAGGGAAGGAGGGAGGGGGCGCTTCGTCGGAAGCGGCTTTTTTTTTTCCTGTTCCCTCCTTTGGATCCAAGAAGCAAAGTGGCACGAGGTTGCTCTTGATCCCCTCTAAACGGCTTTCGGCTTCGAAGGTGGACTGAAAGGTAGGCGAGGCGACCCGGACACTTATTTCCACTTCTCTCCCACTCTTTTGTTTCCTTCTCTTTTTCCTTTTCTCCGAAGGCGGCCGTACCTGCCTGAGAAATGCCAGCCATACTTTTCCAGCCAGGCTTGACCCTGGAGAAGCAGGCAGGGTAGAGAGGCGGCGTGGCCCTCCAGCTCTGCGCACACTTTCGGGCGTCCCCTCGGTTCTGCTCCACGGCTTCTTCCAGCCGGTCTGGGGACCCAAAGGCGGCTAGGGCTGAGTCACCCTTGGAGCCGCGCTTCCCATGGTCCGGGGCGCGCAGGAGACGGAATTTCTGCTCCGGCGAGACTTCGGGTTAGGCGTGTCCCTAGGAAAGGGAAGAGAGGCCGGGGGCGCCAGGTGGAGAATCGCAGACTCCCCCGGGTGGAATGAAGAATGCGCACCCGACTAGCGCTGGGCTAACTCTTAGGCTGGATTCGCACAACATGCCGGACTATGTTAAAATGGACCGGATAGTAGATTGGGCTTAGCGTGTTATTGGAAACCGAGCTACCGTCTCAATACATTATACGACTCAATCTATCTCTTTATATATTTATGTGTGTCCGTATATAAGCGTACCGGTTTAGATTTGTTAGTTCGGATGTAATGTGTTGTCTGGACTCATCCAAACTTTGAAGTTGATTGCTCAATGGGTAGCTGATTGGACTGCATTCCTTTTTTAATTTTTTTTTCTAATTTAGAATGGGGGGGGGGAGAAAACATTGGCAAAAAGTTGATGGCCAGACAGTTAATCCCCAGCAATTATATTATGGCTTTTGTACTTGCAAAGTGATTGACATTTGATTTGATAAGACTGATTATATTCCAGAGGGAGGACCAGGCTGTAATGGATGCCTGTGCATCAGTGCCACCTGATTTACTGTACTGTTTCTCTTTAGAATTAAGTGCCTCTCTGAGTTCAGAGAATCTTTCTTCTGAAAAAGGGTCATTTCTAATCAGTAGATCTGTCAAACATTGCAGGTTGCTCTGCCGAATAGATGGTTTGCAATATAAGAAGGACAAGAGGCTTCTAAAGACTAATTGATGCTTTTGAGACATAAGAAGGGGAGATGAGGACCCAGATTGTTGGGGGCAATGCAAATATATATATATATATATATATACATTGCTTACTGGTGTACACCGCTTAGAGAGTGCTTGCACTTAAAGCGGTATATAAGTCTCATAAATAAATAAATAAATAAATAAATGATAGACTTTTTGAGGTGGGCTGTGACCACCTCAATAATTTTTAAGATGTCATAGATATTTTTTTTGGGGGGGGTGCAACAGATCTACGTGGCATCCTTAGTGGAACTTGGATTTTACTTAATTCCTTGCTTTGCATTTGGGTGCACAGTGGAGCTTGTTTTTACTCAGGCCCTACAGATATTTTTGTGTTAAATTTTTTTTGGGAGGGGGAATAAAAGGGCTGGAAGATGTTCATGTTTAGAGAATTGGATATGTCCTGCTCTTCCGTGTGAAAACTCAGATTTTACCACTGAAGGTGAATGCTTTCTGAGTTTCATTCTTTATATCTGCTGACATGGCACTTGTTTGTTTTTTAATAAGTAAAATTTAGAAAGCTTTTGGTGGTGGGGACATATTATAAAGAAACAAGAGAAATTTCCTAATCATAATGGGAGTAATATAAATCTGTAATGGTAAAAAGATATCCCTTGAAAGATAAGCGTTGGATACAAAGCTGCCTGGACTCAGTGATTTTTAGGAAGTCTTTTCTATTCTTCTTTAGTTGTTATTGAAAAACAAAGGTATTCTGTACATGTCCCAATATACTTTCTAGCTATTTGCTTCAGGTAGAGCTACAATTTTAAAGATGGCCATGGAGAAGAAGTAGAAATCACGGAGAAGCTGGAAATATTCTTGCCCCCTGTTAAATATTCTAGCCCGTTAACTTGCTAACTTCTTAACAAAGCAAATCATGGCTAAGTTCATTATTTGAGTCAGATCATAAAGTGGAAAGTTCTGTCTTTTGCTTGTCAACAACTATATGCTGAAGTTCTCACTTCTAACTGGCTTTATTTCTTTTTCTCCCCCTTTCCCCCCCCAAAAAAAGTCAGAAAAGATGGCCTTGTTTGGTCTGCAAATTTTAAATAGAATGCTGGTTTGAATTTACATGGGTGCATGAGTGATTATTGTGTCTATTGAGGATCACAGTGCTAGTTCATACCCTGAGAACCCTTTTCTCTCCTTCAACTACTACAATCTTCAGAAGGAAGGTTAGCCTCTAAATTATTCTCTGGAATTGCCCCTAGAGTTGTAATTGCCTAAGGATTGTATTTGATATGGAACGTTTGCTTTTGGGGGTGAGGATATGTATCAAACCTGTGGAATCTTTCTATTTCCAATGTTTGTTCTGTCAAAATCTAGAAATACTGCAGTCTGAACAAAGGATGTAAATAGGCATACATCATGTAAAGCATTTGTTGTCCATTTGGGCCCCCAAAACCTAATGCAAGCTTTCAATGCAAATGTATCAAGCTTCCTGTTTGTAAATAAGATTTTCACCACATTGGTAAAAATCGGGGGGGGGGGGCAAATGAAACATACATCTTGTCTTCGGACAGACTCACGTATGGATAAAGATGAGGTTCATAGAAGATGGGTTCACACAACATGCTTATTGTTTTGTGAAACCTGGCCATTGCCCTAGCATGTGGAGCCCAGCCAGAGATTCCGAAAAATACCATCTGTACATGTAGAAAAGGAGCAAGTAGCAAGGAGAAGATGTTAGAATGCTTATCCTTGACAGGTTAATTAAGTGCAAATGCAACAATATGTCTGGAACTGATTCTTAAAAGACCCATAATATGTGATGGTATAGTCCAAAGTCAGGTTAACCTCCTTGCAAAAAAAGATTCTGATGTGAAGTTTTGTGCTTCATTGTGATGGAGTCTACCCAGCTCTTGACAAGGTTTATCTTTGATCTCTGGATAAGAATGCATTTCTAGCAGTGGCTAGCAAAAGGACAATAGTGACATTTCTCCAGTTGCTTGCTGCCAGCATTTGGAACTCAGATATATATTTTCTGAACATGGAGGTCTGGTCTTGCTATCACAGTTGATAATTGCTGATACACCTTCATAGAATTTCTTCAGTATCCTTTAAAAGCCGTATTAACCAATCACTGTATTCTGCTATAATACATCCTTCGATCAATAGAAGTTATAGAAAGAATTAAACTGGCCAGCAGTTAGCCAATCTGGGGGAGGCTGGGGGGGGGGGGAGAAGAAGAAGAGAGAGGTCCTATATGAGTTTAAGCCTGTCCTTGTGCCAGCTAACAATTGGTGATTGCTCATGGTACAAAATGTATAAATTTTGCACTAGCTTTCCTAGTGAATCTTGGAAGTTATAATATGATCATCATACTGAAAATTCTCAGGTGAAGGTCAGATTTTATTAACAACTCCTTCACGCCAAATGTCAGTTTCCAAAATTGAAATCCTAACTCCTTAAGCATCCCCTTGAAAGCCTTGTAATCAAATAGACATATTTAACACTTGACTGTGAATTAGGGTCTTGTTACCTTGCTTGGAGCTGTTTGTGGAAAATCTCTAGAGGTTTGGATTTAAATTCAGAATTGTAATAACCAAGCTATCTGAGCAAAAAAGAATTATATTCAGCATTCATATAATAATGATTTTTCATAATTGTGCAAGTGTATATATTTATGTATTACAGAGAGCTTGACATGCATTCTTTGGTTATTGATTTTTGAGAGAGATTCTAAATCTAAGTTGCTTTCTGTGTGGCGAAGAGGCAGAATTAACACCTAAAATTGCAGATGTATTTAAGATTTTTTTTAAAAAAAAGTTGCAATGTTTAGGAAACTTTTTAGAGAAATTTCCATCCTCTTTCCCATATCTGTGCTAAAAAATGAGATCTGTTTTCTGCAAATGACTATCATCAAGTTCAATTATGCAATGGAGTGCATATGTGCAAATTTAATTAAGCTGCTTATTGCTAAATTAAATACACGTTTACAGACTTTTCAAGGACTGAGTAAGTTGATAAAAGAGAACATATATTCTATAGTCTAAAGATATAGCTGAAAATAACATGAAAAACTGCAGTCAGACTTCGCTCAGATTTTTTTAAAGAAAAGATTGAAAGTGATAATGATCCACAGAAACTAGAGTTTAACCCCTCCGTGCTATCTGAGTTTCCTTATTCAAGTCATCTCATTTCTCCCACCCAGAAAAATATAAGACATCTATACCGAAAATAGTTCAGTATTTTGTGAGAATTAGTATTGAGAGGATTAGAAATGTGTTAATCAATACCAAGCTGGTATGTTCATTAACTCGAAACTGTATCAAAACATTAGCTCAAATTGGTATATTCTCATAGGTTTTTTTCCTAGGAAGTTATTTGAGGGCATCAAGGAGTATATCGGCTCTAGCTCACTCTTGCCTTGTTACATGAAAGCAAAGATCTCTGTTGGAGAGAATGGCCATTGGCATTACCAAAGCTCTTCCTTTTCCTTAGGGGAAAATCTAATTTATTTGATTAATGCAAGATGCTTAAATCATAATGTGAGCAATGGAGCAAGAAGGTACCAGAGTTGACACTAAATTATATTTTATTTTAGCAAAGGATCGCAACTAATATAGTGTCAAAAGATTCAGGGTAAAAATTTACCAGGTGTACCTACAATACATAATACAAGCTTTAAAAATTGAGCTGGAGTTCATATGTTGGCCGGTCTATGTTCTGACTCTTACCCAGCCACCAGTTCAAACAGGTGAAGGGCGCCCAGGTTAAAGATCTATTCCACAGTAATCTCGCAGTATTGTATATGATGGATAATCATGTCACATGTCATCTTCGTAGTCTTGTTCATCATGCTGAAAGCTATTCAGAGGAATAAATGTTGCTGGTGGATAACAAAACAAAAACATTGGACAGCTTTCATAATGTAGCAGGAGTTCAGTATTGTCACCCAATTTAACTTTAGCCACCTCTCACCATCTCTGTTATCAACTAAGGGACATGTACAGGTACAAGTATAGTATAGGTGGTACCTTTCTCAATAGTAGTAACTGTGAGAGGGATCTTGGAGTCCTAGTGAACAATATGAGCCAACATGTGCTGCAGCTGCCAAAAAAGCCAACAAGTTCTAGGCTGCATTAACAGAGGGATAGAATCAAGATCACGTGAAATGTTTATAATGCCTTGATAAGGCCACACGTGGAATACTGCATCCAGTTTTGGTCACCATAATGTAAAAAAAGATGTTGAGACTAGAAAGAGTGCAAAGAAAAGCAACAAAGATGATCAGGGGACCAGAGGCTAAAACATATAAAGAATGGTTGTTGGAATTGGTTATGTCCAGCTTAATAAAGAGAAGGGCTAGGGATGACATGATAGTAGTGTTCCAATATCTCGGGGGTGCCACAAAGAAGAGGGAGTCAAGCTAGCCTTACATTTCAAATCTATAAGGGACTGCCATAAAGAAGAGGGAAAATCAACCTATTCTCCAAAGCACCTGAGGACAGGATAGGACAAGAAGCAATGGATGGAAACTAATCAAGGAGAGAAGCAACCTAGAACTAAGGAGAAATTTCCTGACAGTTAGAACAATTAATCAGTGGAACAACTTGCCTTCAGAAGTTGTGAATGCTCCAACATTGGAAGTTTTAAAGAAGAGACTGGACAATCATTTATCTGAAATGGTATATAGCAGGGGTGTCAAACTCAATTTCACTGAGGGCTGCATCAGCATTGCGGTTGCCCTTGGGGGGCTGGGTGGGTGTGGCCAGAGTGGGTGCAGCCTACTGGGTGGGCGTGGATGGAGTGGATGGATGGAGTGGGCGTGGATGTAGAACTGGGCGTGGCCAGTTCTACATCATTCGCGTCAAGGGTGTCTGTGGGGGCCTGGGCAAGAGTGGGACAGATCTGAGGGTCTCTGGCAGAAGGGGATGGGACCAAGGCATGGTCCACCGGGGCAAGTGCCAAGATGGCCACCACAAAATTGTACATTGGGTCCCGGCTGGCCTGGGCCAGGGCCAAGGCAGCGGAGGCCGTTCCCTCACTGTTTCCAGGATGGCTTTGCAGACTACATGAAACCACTTTGCAGGCTGCATCCGGCCCCCAGGCCTTGTGTTTGACATGTCTGATATATAGGGTTTCCTGCCTAAGCAGGCAGTTGGACTAGAAGACCTCCAAAGTCCCTTCCAACTCTGTTTATTCTATTCTATTCTATTCTGTTCTGTTCTATTCTATTCTATTCTATTCTATTCTATTCTATTCTATTCTATTCTATTCTATTCTATTCTATTCTGACCAGAAGGAAGGTGAATGGACTCAGTTATGGCAACAATGGGTGCAGTGTGGGAAGACCTGAAAGACTCTCTTAGGGACACATAGATCATCATGGAGAAAATCCATGGGATTGCTAGGAATTGAAAACTATTTGAAGGCACATAATCAATCACAATGGAAGGACCAACACTGATTTTTCATGGAAGAAGATACATTTCTTCAGATGGTCCCTCTTGAGCCTACTGGCATACTTCTTATTCAAATGGCATCCTGCAAATGGAGTATAAGAATGTTTACTTATCACATTAAAAAACTATTTATAAAATATGAAAGCCTTGTTATCATCCCTTTCACTTGCTAGAAAAATTATTTGCTGCTCTGACATGTGACATTGTTGTTCTATTCTAGAAAAAGTCTCACAACCACACTTTCCCTATTTATTTATATAGATGTGAGCAGGGTTTGGTATATTTACCAGCCTCAGGAATGAGAATGGTACACTCTGCTTATGAAGAGGAACTGCATCTAACTGACACAGTCACATAACACTAGGAATGTGCAATATTTCACATTCAAAGGGGAAAAGCTGCTTAGGAGTGTGCAGGAATAGCACCTCTCTGCAACTCCATAAACTAAAAATTTCTCTTCTAGGGGTTATACTGCAATGTGGAGAGCTGCTAGATCAGAGGTCCCTAACCTTTTGGGCACCAGGGACCGGTTACGTGAAGAGAGGTTTTTTCATGGACTAGAGGGGGCGTGGTTTTGTGTGCTGCCTGCATCCCGCAGATGGGCCTTTGCTTGTTTGTGTGGACCAGTTGCTGGCATGCCGTGGCCCGGTACTTGTCCATAGACCGGGGGTTGGGGCCTCCTATGCTAGATAATTTTTGAAAAAAAAAAAACTTTAAAAAAAGAGTTGCAAACAGGTGCTGCACGAGTGTCCCACATGTTTGGTAGCACCTTTTTATTTTAAATCTATAAAATTGCTTTATTTATTGATATTTATTTAGAAACTGTCTTCTCCCTCATAAAAAGCTATATATAAATACAGTTAAAACAAGAATAAAATAATAAAAAATATTAAAAGGCAGGGATTTTTTGCATATAGAAGGGCCTGGGCATGTTTATCTCAAAATAGATCTTGGCTAGTTGGGGATGAAATAGGCCAACACATAGACAACAGCTTATACAATACTGGATGAGATGAACCAGTAGCTTCCGAGACAGGCTTCATCATCAATATGAAGATAATGCATTTTCTGTTCTTTGATTCTTGGGCATGCTTCCACTTTCTACAGTGTTCCTGCAGAACAGCTGCTGTTCATGAACACTGTGTTCCCTCTTTTCTTTTCCTTTGGAAGACACTCCTACTTCCTCATCCTTTTCATACTGAGTGTTTTACCTATCTGCAAGCATAACTGCAGGCGTGAATGAGTGAGCAGTAACAGTGCTGGGAAGCTCATTTTTCCTTTAAATTGGCATTAGCTCTTCCTTTTCACTATCAGCAATCAGTGCAAGGTTCACAGTGAACCCAGACTCACAGGCAAATGGGATAGGAAGGCACTCGCCTTGCTCATATTGCAAGGAATCTGGCTAGCTGGTACAGGGGTCCCCAACCCCCGGTCTGTGGACCAGTACTGGGCCACGGCATGCCAGCAACCGGTCTGCACAAACAAGCAACGCCCCACCCAAGAGATGCAGGCAGCACACAACCCACACCCCCTCTGGTCTGCAGAAAAACCTCTCTCCACAGAACTAGTTCCTGGTGCCCAATAGGTGGGGGGGGGGCCTGAGTTAGTACATCTTCTGGACCAGAGTTTGTTCAAATGTTTTTGAGCAACAACATTTATTTTTATGTTACAGATGCTTTTGGGTTATGCCATTGTGATCCTAAATGGCTCCAAGAAGTAAGATAAAAATACAATAACAATTATTGTATTAGTAATACAACGATCATAAAACAAACCATCAAAATAAATCAGAACTATAATTAGAAAACTCGTGATAACTGCCCCTTTTCCCTATTAGCACTTCTGTTCCCGTCTTTTGATTCCATCTAAATATAGTCAGCAAGTCATAATGTGCTTAACCACAATGTGTTGAATAGACCACATTTGGCTGGGCTTACCCATGATTAGAAGAATAGAATGGAGCTGAAAGGGACCTTGGAAGTCTTCTAGTCCAGCCCCCTGCTCGAGCAGGAGAACCTATATCATCTCAGACAAGTGACTATCCAGTCTCTTCTTTAAAACCTCCAGTGATGGAGCACCCAGGATTTCTGAAGGCAAGCTGTTCCACTGGCTAATTCTCCTCACTGTTAGGAAGTTTCTCCTGAATTCCAGGTTGCTTCTCTCTCTGGTCAGTTTCCAACCATTGTTTCTTGTCCTGCCCTCTGGTGCTTTGGAGAATAGTTTGACCCCCTCTTCTTTGTGGCAGCCCCTCAAATACTGGAATACTGCTATCATGTTGCCCCTGTTTCTTTTTTTCTTTAGGCTAGCCAAACCCAAGCCCTGCAGCCGTTCTTCATATGTTTTAGTCTCCAGACCGTGGATTATTTTAGTTCTCTGAACTTTTTCCAAGGTCCCAACATCTTTTTTGTAGGATGTCCAAAATTGATTGCAGTATTTCAGGTGTGGTTTTACTAAGGTTTTATAAAGCGGTACTAATACTCCGCATGATCTTGATTCTATGCCTCTGTTTATACAACCCAGGATTTTATTAGCTTTTTGGGCTGTTACTGCACACTGCTGGCTCATAGTCAAGTGATCGTCCACTAGGACTCCAGGTCTCTCTCACAGTTGCTGTTTTTGAGCCAGGTCTCGATGCAGTTCAATAGTGGAAAAAAGGCAGGAACAACCAAATGCAAATAGACAGCACCTGGCTCAACAGTGGTGCCTGTGAGAGGGATTTAGGTGTCCTAGCAGACCACAGCGTAAATGTGAGCCAGCAGTGTGCTGCAGCTGCCAAAAAAGCCAATGCAGTCCTAGGCTTCATCAACAGAGAGATAGCATCAAGATCATGAAAAGTGATAGTACCACTTTATACTGCACTAGTAAGGCCACACTTGGAATATTAGATATAGTTCTAGCTGTCATGACACAAAAAAGTTACTGAGTTCCTAGAAAGAGTGCAGAGAAGAGTATCTAAGATGGTATGGGGTTTGGAGGCTAAACCATATGATGAATGGCTAAGGAAACTAGGTTTCTAGAGAAGGCTTGGGGGTAACATGATAACTGCCTTCCAATATTTCATAGTCTATTATAGAAAACACCGGGTCAATTTATTCTCCAAAGTGCTTGAGGGTAGGACAAAAAGCAATGGATGCAAGTTTGTAAATCCAAGTGGAATTAAAGAGAAATTTCCTGTTAGTAAGAACAATTAATCAATGGAACAGCTTGCTTCCTGGACTTGTGGGTGCTCCATCACTGGAGGTCTTCAAGAAAAGATTGGACAGCCATTTGTCTGGGATGGAATAAGAACTCTTGCCCTGGGCGGGGGATTTGACTAAAAGACCTCCAAGGTCCCTTCCAGCCCTATGATTCTATGATACTGTGGTTCTATGAATCATGCGTTCTTTCTTATTAGCACAGCGTAACTGTGGAGTCCTCTCTGGGTTTGAGCAACTTCTTCCTCTATTTTAAGATTAAAATAGCACATGCAGGGGAATAACAGAGTAGCCTATGTAAAGACTGTGAGAAGGGAGTCATGCCGTAAGAGGTTTAAGTAAGCAGTTAAGGACAACTGAGGACACCAGTTCATGGTATACACTTAACCAGATTGAGTAAAGACTTAGCAGAGGCTTTCAAATAGCATACTATGCTTGGTTAGTGTTAAATTTGGCTTTCTTTTGTAGCTTCACATATTACATAAACTGAGTCCATTTAGTTAATTATAGTTGCACCATATAGCTTAATTCAGAAACCAGATTAAGTATGTTCTGTGAATGCAGCCAGTTTTTAGAATAGAATTCAAAGAAGCTTTAATTTGGAATAATTCAAAATTGAAGTGGGGGAGGGTAATTAAATAATTCTCAGCTACTACAGGGGAAAGAATTTCGATATTTTTTCTTTTTATTTTCAAAACAATAAATGGAAACTTCTGGACTAATATAATCAATCAATCCATACTGCTTTATATAGAACCAATAGAAATACTATCCTCTGACAATGCCTTATGTTTTCCACTAAGCTTTCATGTTTACTGCCAGAATCCAAAGTGATGCACATGGAGCATGGAGACCCTGTATTAGTCTTCCATTGATGAGAAACAAAAATAAATACATAAAGATGTTTCCCATTATTCAAACCTTGGGTGATAGATTGTCACTTAATTCTGTTGAAAGCTGTTTATTTCGGCTAACCTCTTTGGAGTGTCATCTTAAGTGGTTTTGCTGTTTCTATTATCTATGTGTCTTCTGGACGTTTTAAACTGTATCCAATATTTTCAACACACCTTTAAACAGTTCACTATGTGCTCTTCTAAAAAATGGTGGAAAAAAATGCTTGGACTTTGTACAGTTGTAGGGGAATCTGCACAATACCAATACAGATTCTAGCTTCTTCCACATCTGTCCTACGTTTATGACTAAGTGTAAAGTCCATGCATGAATCCATGATTTCAAAGTCAGCCAAGCTTCCTAGTCTCACCCTAGTCTCACAAAATGTACTTAATTACTTACTTACATATTTATTAGATCTATAAGAACTGTCAAACTCAATGTGACTTTGCTTAATCTTTCTACAGAACTTATTGTTTTCCAATTTTTGATAATTGAATTGCACAAAGCAAAATATTGCCCTATTTTGACACAGCATTGACAAGACATTGCAGTGTAGGAATGCAATAAATTATATGATAGAATTACGTATTTTAGGAAGCCAGGATTGGCTTTGCATATACTTGGAAAGAAAATTTATTTTTTGGCACTGTGTCATGTGTGAAGCAGCTCTTGGCATAAATATCCAGCCAACACTCCTCTACTGTGCACATGTTCATATAGAATGTTTAAAATGAGTTTATTGCCTGGGGCATCTTATTCTAGTCTGGCATAACTTTTGAGATTAATCGTGATGCCAGAAGGGAGAGTAGAAATGTTGGTGATGAGGCAGCCATCCAGATTCCCTCAAAAGCATTTCCTGTATGATTAAATCAGCATCTTTTCAGAATTTTAGCCAGAATACATACAGAATAACAGACTAATAGAATAACAGAGCTGGAAGGGACCTTGGAGGTCTTCTAGTCCAACTCCCTGCTCAAGCAGGAAATCCTATACACTTTCAGACAAATGGTTATCCTATCTCAGTGATGGCGAACCTTTTAGAGACCGAGTGCCCAAACTGCAACCCAAAACCCAATTATTTATCGTAAAGTGCCAGGGCTGCATCAGTATTGTGGTGCCCTCAGGGGGGGCGGGGGGCATGGCCAACTGGGTGGGTGTGGTTGCAGTGGTTACGGCAGACTGGGTGAGCATGGCCAGGGCCAGTCCCTCGCCATCTCTGGGGCATCCCTGGGGGGCCAATGCCACTTGTTTGCCCACCTTCCTGCCCTGTCGCTTCCAAACGCCATGTGCTTGCTACTCTGGCAAACTCTGCTGGGCAACGACACGCGTGCCCACAGAGAGGGCTCTGAGTGCCACCTCTGGCACTCATGCCAGAGGTTCGCCACCACTGTCCTATCTCTTCTTAATGGAATCATCTGAGAACATTCAGCTTCTGAATCTCTTTTAGAGAGAGATGTCCATGACCCTGAGACACAGAGAGAAGCTGTTCATGGACTTACTGGATTCTTAACGGTACTTCAGTAGCTCCAAATATGGGTCTGTTTTGTTTTTGCTCAGTAAATAAAAAGTGGTGATAGGATGCTTTGTCCATCCCATCATGTTACAGATATTAATGTATTTTATTGTTGAGGTTGTTTCCTTGTATTTAACATTCATAATGTTTTCAGCAACTTTGTATTCCAGTCCAAGATTGGTGGATTCAAAATAACAATGATGATGATAATGCAGTGTGGCTTCCTTCTGCTTGGCCTATTTTTGAGCAAGAAATGTAATTATTAAAGGGAGGTTTTCCCCCTCCCAACAGGATAAACAACTGAGAATGTGGCCTGAGTCCCATTTTTATAGTCCCAGCTCTCCCACAATTTGCCAGGAAAACATGGTTGCAAAATGGAAATATTTGGAACCATAACTAATTTCCTTCTTTCCTTCCTTCCCAAATTTCAGAGAAGAGCAACTAAGATGATCAAAGGTCTGGAGACTAAAACATATGAAGAACGGATGCAGGACTTGTGTATGGCTAGTCTAAAGAAAAGAAGAAATAGGGGAAAGATGATAGCAGTGTTCCAGTATTTGAGGGGCTGCCACAAAGAAGAGGGGGTCAAACTATTCTCCAAAGCACCAGAGGGCAGGACAAGAAACAATGGTTGGAAACTGATCAAAGAGAGAAGCAACTTGGAATTAAGGAGAAAGTTCCTGACAGTGAGGAAAATTAGCCAGTGGAACAGCTTGCCCTCAGAAATCGTGGGCGCTCCATCACTGGAGGTTTTAAAGAAGAGACTGGATAGTCACTTGTCTGAGATAGTATAGGTTCTCCTGCTTGAGCGGGGAGCTGGACTAGAAGACCTCCAAGGTCCCTTCCAGCTTCTGTTCTGTTCTATTCCTTCTTTCTTTCTGGAAGACAACCATTTTCTGTTAAAAAAAATGAAAAGATGATAAGATAAGACAAGATAACCTTTATTGTCATTTTTATACTGTGGGCACAATGGCAAACATCAAAAATGAAATTTAGTTGCCCGCTCTCAAAGTGAAACACATACATGACACACACCTAAACATACTATGAACAACATATGTATAGACCCACATCCCTACATATACATAGCAAATAAATATTAAACATTGTCCATCTTGAATATATAACGGAAGGAGGAAGCTTGAGAGTTCGCAAGATTAATGCTGTATGGAATGAAACTCTGGCTGAACCTGGATGTTCTGCTGAGGATACCACGAAGCCTCCTCCCAGAAGATAACAAGGAAAACAGGTCGTGAAGAGGATGTGTAGTGTCCCAGATGATCTTACGGACCCTGCTCAAGCAGCACTTCTGTGCTATGCTATGAAAACTCTTCAAATAAAAATGAGCCAACCATCCTCAAAGGAAAAAGGATTACATACACCTTTAATATCCCTACATCAAGTCTGTGTTCCTTGGAGGCTGAAAATACCTGCAGTCAAAGTTCTGTGGGTGTGGAGGGGGGAAATGGATCCCAAGCCCCCAAGAGTTTGAATTATTTGTAGAAATAATAAAAAGGCAAAATACAAATAAAATAAATAAGATGCCTGGAAAGAGGAAGAACTTAGGAAGTTTGTAGAGGGGGAAGCAAAGCACCTGTGGTTGCATGAAAGCTAGAATCAGAATAGAGCTGGAAGGAACCTTGGAGGTCTTCTAGTCCAGCCCCCTGCTCAAGCAGGAGAACCTATACTATTTCAGACAAGTAACTGTCCAGACTCTTCTTAAAAACCTCCAGTGATGGAGTGCCCACGATTTCTGAAGGCAAGCTGTTCCACTGGTTAATTGTCCTCAGAGTCAGGAAATTTCTCCTTAATTCCAGGTTGCTTCTCTCCTTGATTAGTTTCCATCCATTGTTTCTTGTCCTGCCTTCTAGTGCTCTGGAAAATAAATTGACTCCCTCCTCTTTGTGGCAACCTGTCAAATACTGGAATACTGCCATTATGTCTCCCCTATTTCTTATTTTCTCTAGAAAAGGAAAGGCATAGGAAGTAGACTTTGTGTGCCATTGGCTGTCTGAGAAGTTTTGAGTTTTATTTTCTTATAGTTATCTCTTAAAAGATTCTGTTGCATGCTGGTTCCCTGTCAGGGTTTATCAATTCTCATACTGCTAAGTCAGCAGAAAACTCTCTGTGTGTGCCTGTGATTATGCACAGGCATGCAACTGGCACAAACAATTGTTATTTTATATTGATGCTATACTTCAGACCCCTTGAACTCCCCATCCCTAAACTGAAGCACTTTTTTAAAAGAACTAAGCATCTCAACTCCTCATTCTAAAAGTGGTGAACTATAAAGCAAGACCATCTCAGCATATGGTGATAGAAGATGGATTGGGGGAAGATATTTTAGATAATTCCTTTTGCAGTCCAATAGCTGATAAAACATTATAAATGCAGCCTCTTGTCCAAAAACAATATTCCTTCTTGATGCTTTCAAGCAAAGATTATGTGGTTAATCATGTGTTCTACTTTATTAATGAATAAAGAATTCATATTTGCATATAAATCAAATGCTTGTCAAGGGATAAATAACATTGTTTTGTTTTTAGATAAAGATTTGTCTGAAATTAGTGCTTATCCCTGCCTTATACATCATGTGTGGAGTCTGAAAGTTTCGTTCCAAACATGCAATGTTGCACTTGTTATTAATGCTGACAATTTAAATCCTAAATTTAAGTTCAGGATAAAATTAAGAGATTCTTTTCTGTAATCCTGTTTTGAATGAATGAATGAATGAATGAATGAATGAATGAATGAATGAACGAATGGTGATGAAGAAAGGCAGGGCCTTCTCAGTGGCTATTCCATTATTATGCAAAATCAAACTTGGCAGTTTGCCCACCTATAAGAAAATAAGTGTTTTCCCACAGACTTTGTGTGAAAGTTATGCATTATTTATAACATTCAGCTTTAATGTATTTTAAACTCAATTTTATAATACTGTCACGTTAAGCTATTGTCAGTTGCCTCCAGTAATACCTCATCAGCATAAGAAGGTTGGGACAATAATTTTTATATAAAACATTTTTAATAATTATTTTCAATTTTGAAGCATGTTTATCTTTACTCAGAATTATAATTTGACCGAGCTTTCTTCAATTTATCACTTGCAAAGAAAATGAACCACAGCATCCATTATTTTCAGCTGACATAGATAGGGATGAGAGAATTTGCAATCAAACGCAACTACAAGGCATGGTACGATTGAAAATTGGCTATTTTGAACCAAAGGTGCTGTTTCAAAAGGCAACTGGGCTTTGTTTTTCCTTGAAGACATTTCATTTCTCATCCAAGAAGCTTCTTCAGTTCAGAACTCAGAACTGAAGAAGCTTCTTGGATGAGAAACGAAACATTTTCAAGGAAAAGCAAAGTCCAGTTGCCTTTTGAAAAAGCACCTTGGGGGCAACCATGACTTGGATGACTGAGAATCTCCATAGACATTTAACTATGCACTTTGGGATTGCTATTTAGGACTTTTCCAAAACACTGCATAAGAAATATCATAAAGGGTTGAAATAGGGAAACCAGTTTTATGAAGCAGCAGCAGAAATACTTTTAGTTTTCAGTCAGAGGAATCCAAATCTGGAAGTCATGCTTTAACCCATCTGGTCATGACAGGAATATCCAACTTGCAACTCTGGCCTGGGGGCTATGCTCCAGTTACATGCATTTTTTTTTTCTGTTTACTTCCGGAGAAATGGTTTGCAGCCTGGCAGGAAATGTTGGCTGTGAGCAGAAATGAATCATTCTTGGGTAATAACTGAGGAGCTCAGAAAGAATGTAAATGTGCTTTCCATCAGAACCATTTGCTGAGTTTCATTTGATGCTTAACATTCAAGAATGGAGATGACTATAAAAAGAAAGCGAAAGGAAACAAAGGGGAGAGAAGTAAAAAAGGGGCGGGCAGTCAGGACTTGTTGTTCCGGATGTAGCAGGATCCTTTTTTGCTTGGAGGCTGTGAAATGACAAATATGGAGACCATCTGTGGTGGAGTGACTCATGGGGGGTAGGGAAAGCTAAGGCAGCAAATGCAGAAGGGAAAACTAGAGGCAGTTCTAAAATGAACTCTCCAGCTTCACAGATACAAGAAGGTATCCTCTGAATCAAGATTTGTTCTGAAAAACCACTCAGGTGCTCTGCAAAGCCCTGACGAGGGCTTGAAAACATCATCCTATTTCAGCTACATCCTTAACCACCAACTGCTGATAGTTAGAGATAAGCTGCCAATGCATATGTATGTTTTTTTCTGGGTAAGAGGCATTGCTGCAATCCTGACATGTATTTTACTCCTTTTAAGAGTATTTTGTTCTGGGTAAAAAAATACATACATGCTACCTCTGGGGGAAATATAACTGCATTCTCCACATCTTGTAACAAGATGTTACCTACGTTAAAGATCTCACATGTCTGTCTGGGTACAAGACTGGGGAGGGCTGGTGTGCTGTAGGGAGATTTTTGCTCATCCTGGGTCTGCAAGTTGGGTGATCCTAAGAGAAGGTCACCTTGTACAATTTTTCACCTTGTGAAAAAAGTTGCTTTTCCCAATTTTGCATGATTTTTTACTTCTGTCTTATCCCATAAGGACCAGTTCAATTAAGAAAAGTCAATTCTTCTCCAAAAAGGAAATGTTAATACCTTCTCCTGGATCTGGATATCATCCATGCTGCCATCTTCAGAAGTAACTGAGATAATCAAACAGCTGTTTCAGTTAATAGTTTCATTCTCTTACCTCTCAGTTTTTGTCTCTGCTTTGCACACCCAACTCATTCAGTGATTTTTTTCCCCTGTGTTTTCATGCTATCTGCACATGGTAACACATTTATGTTGAGTTGGATTGGCTCAAAACTGAAATAAATAGATGAAACTGTTTTGCTTCAATGCAGTCTATGGATAAATCAAGACAGGGTTTAATTCACTTGGAAAATACCCTGCAGAACATCCCATCCTTGAAGTAAGCTTTTTTTTTTCCCCTTTACTTTTCCATCCATATCACACATAATCCAAGATCATCTAAAGAAGCAGAATGGTGGGAGATTCAGAGCTAATGAAAGGAAGTACCTTTCTTTTCATCAGTCCCCAGTTAAATTGTAGTACTCACTACCAGAAGATGCAGTGCTAGCCAACCTGAATTTCTTTACAGGGATTGAGACAAATCCATAATGGCTAGCAATGATAATAGCTCTATATTTCTTCCAGTAACGGAGGTGTCAGGTCTCTCAGTACCAGTTGCTGGGGAACACAAGTGGGAGGTGTTATGTGCTATTATGAATGGGTACTAGATAGCCACATTAGATTTCCTGAATCCAAAAAGGAACATCTTGAATCTTGGTTGCTAGGGAGCAACAGTGGAGAAAGACTGTTATAGCCCATCTTGTACAAAGTGACCTTCTCTTGACCATTGGGTGACACAATACTGGATGAGGAGACCCTCCAACCTGATTCCACAGGACTCTCCTTATGTTCCTAAGGAGTTCATGCCCTGTGTTATCAAATGCTCTTTTATACACAAGTGTATGTCCCTTGTATTGATATTTAGTTTACTGGCAAGTGAACAGAATACTGAACTGTGGTACATAGGAATGATCTTGGGAAATGGGCCCAGGGATGCTGCCTAGAGATCTGTCAGATCATTCACAGTTGGACGGTAGGTAGGGCAAGAGACTCAGAAGAGACCCTCCCTAATTCTCAGAAATAAAGAAGATGGGGGAGGGGAATTGTACAGGTATTTCTCGACTTACAGCTACAATTGAGCCCAAAATTTCTGTTGCTAAGTGAGACCTGTATTAAGTGACTTTTGCCACATTTTACGAGCTTTGTTGCCACAATTGTTAAGTGAATCACTGCAGTTATTAAGTTAGTAACATGGTGGTTAAATGAATCGGGCTTCCCCACTGACTCTGCTTGTCAGAAGGTTGCAAAAGGTGGTCATATGACTCCAAGATGCTGCAACCTTCATAAATATGAACCAGTTGCCAAACATCCGAAGTTTGATTATGCGACTGTAGGGATGTTGCAACGATGGTGTGAAAAATGGTCATAAATCACTTTTTTCAGTGTCGTTGTAATGTCAAATGGTCACTAGATGAATGGTTGTAAATCGAGGACTACCTGTACTTTCAGACTTGCATGTTTCTGTTAATGTAATGTAATAAAAGAATTAGCTAATCTGGTCATGTTTCCTGATTGGCTTGTCTAATAAGGCTGATAGGAACTAGCTGAGATTTTGGTCAGTTCTATCAGGGCAGGTTTCCTTTTATTATATTATGCGGCCCGAAGTGAATTTCTAGCAGTTCATGTCCTACATCACTGTTTCTCAACCTTGGCAACTTTGGGATATGTAGAATTCAACTTCCAGAATTCTCCAGCCAATATGCTGGAGTCCACACAACATAATGTTGCCATGGTTGAGAAACACTGCCCTAAAGCACCAAGAGGTAAGTTTTGGTTATCCAAGTTCATATTTTGCAGCTCTCAGAATTTTGTCTGACTGTTTGCTGTTCCCCTTCATTCTGAGAGGAGTTATAACAGAACAGAGTATAACAGAATTGGGAAAGACTTTGGAGGTCTTCTAGTCCAGGGGTCCCCAATCTCCGGTCCATGGACCGGCACCGGTCTGCAGTATGCCAACAAGCAGGGTGCACAAACAAGCAAAGCTCCATTCTCGGGTTGCAGGCAGTATTCAAAACCACACCCCCTCTGGTCCACAGAAAAACCTTTCTCCATGACACCGGTCCCTGGTGCCCAAAAGGTTGGGGATCTCTGTTCTAGTCCAACCCCCTGCTTAGATAGAAAACCCTATACCAATCATTTAAACAAATGATTGTCCAATCTCTTCTTAAAAACCTCCAGCGTTGGAGCACCCACAACTTCTGGAGGCAAGTCAATTAATTGTTCTAACTGTCAGGAAATTTCTCCTTAGTTCTAAGTTGCTTCTCTCCTTGATTAGTTTCCATCTATTGCTTCTTGTCCTGCTTTTAGGTGCTTTGGAGAATACGTTGATTCCCCCTCTTCTTTATGGCAACCCCTTATAGATTTGAAATGTAAGGCTAGTCATAAAAATGGCACATCATCATTTTGAAAAGCAGAGAAGATCTTCCAGAATTGCCTACATATGGCAGCCCCCCCACATGTGTGATGTGGTTACCGCCCCCCCACACGCACATTTTGTGCCCTTCAGCCTAATCCCTTCCCCCAAATATTGTGTAGCCCATGGCCGCCAAAATGTAAAGCTCTTATTTTATTTTATTCTATTTTATGCTTCACTACAAGAGGAAAGGATCTCCATATGTTGATCAGTGGGATAGGGACTGAATAATATTTTTGCTTTTAATCCTGGATCAGAACAATTTGCAATGCAAAATAAAATATGTGAGAAGCTGTTCCTCTTTGCCCCTTTGTTAATTCTGTCATAATCTCGCTATGTTGCTCAAAATATCTGCCAAATAGTCTGTTATGAGTTGGTATTGCATATTCACATATTTAAATTCAATTAAATGTTGAGCGGTTTGCGGGCATTTTTTTCTTTTCTTTTAAATAGTATTTAAACCTACATTGACTAACGAAACACTGAAAATAAAAATCAGGATAAGAACAAATGAAGGAAACATATTTTGTGAGGATATAAAAATAAATTTGATATCTTAAGGAAGAACATTACAGAAGAGTTAATGTGGTGAGGTATTGTATTTAGAGGAGGGCCTCTCACATTCAACCCATCATTAGCCATGGAAATTTTGTGGAGAATATGAGCCAGTCACTCTCTCTTAATCTGACCTACTTCACAAGGCTGTTGTTATGGGGGGGATGCAGTGGAGTCTGCTGTGTATGCAATCTTGGACGTCTGGAATGGAAAACCATCAATAACAATAAATAAAGTAGCTCTTGCATAGATAAAGGGAATTTATGAGGATTACTTTATCAATAGAACTATAAACCTTGAAATCAAAATGGAATAAAATAATAATTTGAGATTTTTTAAGACTCTCCCCTGTTGACTTCGCATTTTGCCAAACAAAGAAAAGTGTACTTCAGTTTTCTAATATTTTGCTATTTTAAATTTAGCATCTCACTTCAGAAATTGTATGACTTCCTTGTGCTGCACCTCTTTGGCCTGTCTTGATAATGGATAATAAATATTAATATTGTGTAATTTTTCCAAATTTTCTAAAAAAATAATCAAAATAATAAGAGTAATTAAAAGTCTATTGCAATCAGAGATAACAATATGTATCTATGTCATTATAAGGCCCTCCGATACAATCTAGAATGGTTAATGTAAAGCACTATCTATGAATTATTTTTATACTTGGTTTCTGATGACTTGCTAAAATAGATTAAAAAGGAAGTTTATACTTTGCCCAGCTGACTCATCCAATTCAGGTCCTCTTCTGATGTTATTTAAAGACCTGTAAGACAGCTTTTAGTATTTTATATAGATGTTCTGTATACTGACGAAATTTCATTGATCTAAGGCAACCTCGGCTCTTTTTTGACTCATAGACTTCAACTCCCAGAATTCCTGAGTCAGCTATGCTGACTCAGGAATTCTGGGAGTTGAAGTCCATGAGTCATAAAAGAGCAGAGGTTGCCTACCCTTGGAAAGGTGAAGTATATCTTTCTTTGTAACTTAACATTTTTGATTAGTAAGATTTTATAAGCTTGAGGGGAAAAAACTCTGCTACATTTAAAACTTTGAACTTATGATCCATTCTTCTGCACAATGCATTCAGTATGCATTAATCAGCCTCACAGAAAAGTATTTAACGGCGTTATGGCTCAAGAGCTTTTTTTGAAAGCTCACTTCAAACAACTAGACTTCATGGTAAGATATGGAGGTTTCATGGAGTTCCATTTGAAGAAAGGCTGTGTATTTGTGGAGCATAACAGCCACTGAAGATATTGGACATATTCTTTTTGATTACTGACTGTACTCTGCTGCTTATTTAGATTCTTATTTAAAAACTAAAAAAATACTGAGGCTCCAAGAGAAACTGTCTCACTTTTTGCAGGGAACGAATCTGTATATCACTAGTAAAACCACACTTTTCATATCAAAGCCATCTCCAAGGGAACAGAGTATTTAGATCTAATTGGGGTTAACTGTAGGGGTGAAAACTTACTATGAACATATCCTATTCTTTTCACTGAATTTACTTGTATATTAGTTTTATGCTTTTGATATGGTTAAATAATTAAATCAATAAAGATTCTATTCTATTCTATTCTATTCCATTCCATTCCATTCCATTCCTGCTTTATTGTTACTACAGAGAACAGAAAGCAAGTTCGGTATAGTGGTTAAGGTACAAAACCTTTTCTTTCAGCCCTAGGAAGGAGATAATGCCAAACACCTCTGAAATCTTGCCAAGAATACTGCAGGGGTCTTGTCCAGGCTGTCACAAGAAGCCAATGCTGTCTGGACAAAAACGAAAAACAAATTTTTTGCAGAGTCCTATACTTTCCCATAATTTGAATGGATTGTATTTATGTTTAAAATATAGCTCATTAAGTAATAGGAAATCAGGGGAAGGTTCAGGAGGAGAACTTACGGTATTTCCAAACTTCAATAATAATTTTAAAACATTGATTCACGATTGTAGCTATCATTCTAACAGTCTATCAATAATTCAATTTATGACCTAATGTATGTCTTTTGAGTGCTGAATAGAACATTGGATAATAGAGTTGGAAGGGACCTTGGAGGTCTTCAACTTCCCGCTCAAGCAAGAGACCTTATACCATTTCAGACAAATGGTTGTCCAATCTCTATTTGAAAGCCTCCAGCAATGGAGCATCCACAACTTCTGAAGGCAAGTTGTTCCATTGGTTGATTGCTCTGTTAGGAATTTTCTCCTTAGTTCTAGGTTGCTTCTCTCCTTGGTTAGTTTCCAACTATTTCTTATCTTGCCTTTTTGTGCTTTGGAAAGTAGTTTAACCCCCTCGTCTTTGTAAGAGCCTCTCAAATATTGGAATACAGCTATTGTGTCTCCTCCAGTCCTTTTTATTAAACTAGACATACCCAATTCCTATAACCATTCTTCATCTGTTTTAGCCTCCAGCCCCCTAATCATTCTTGTGGCTCTTTTCTGCTCTCTTTCCAGAGTTATCGTCATCTTTTTTATATTGTGGTGACCAGAACTGGATGCAGTTGGTTTTTAGTTGTTTGATTACTTGTTTGTTTTAAATGACAACATCAATGCATATTTGTATATTTCAATATTTATTTCAGGTATAGTATATTAAATTTCCATCATAGTTTTGCTTGCATGCCTGATCTAACGTTTTTTTATAATTATATATAATTATGTAAGAAACCAAGCAATAAACAAGGGAGTTAGAAGTGTTTAAACATAAATAAAATTTTAGGAAAAACAGTCATTTTCATTGCCGTTGTTTGTCAAGCACTAACAAATGTGTTACCATGAATTCTGTTTTTAGCTTTCATGAGAAAAAGTAATATTTATATTTTTTAATCATGTTCAAGGTGCCAGTCCTTTGTAATAATTTCTCTAAATAACAATTCACCTGATATAAGGTCCAGTAGGATTTAGGAGAAAACAGAACAATGTTTTCAGGAATTTTTGTGCTGGTTTCTAAATATCTAAAATATAGATTTTATATTCCTTTTTACAATGTTTATAATATTTAAGTGTAAAACTTATTACATTACATCATTTCATTTTCTGTTCCAATTTGATTAAGGGAATTTTTGTTTCCATCTGTTAATTTGATAAGTTTAGATATATTAGATAACCCAGTGACCTAATGGGTCATCCTTTGAGAAAATTTTAGGCTGATCATATTTTTTTATCCCAAAAAATATGCTGATCATATTTTTTATCCCAATCCCATGATCATCTAAGAAGAATATATATCATAAATAAAGAAAAATTTGTAATGGTAAAAGAACTTCAATAATAAATCAATGTTTACTTATTTAGATGTAGGGAGAAGAGCAGGCTGAGCTGGAAGACAGAGTTATACATCTCATTATTTTGGAGTCATTGCATTGTCACAAGAGACCCAAGTCCAACCTCCTGTGAATTCTGTCAACCCTTATCTAGTGCCAATTTAGCTTTGACCGTTAGTTGACTAGATTCTTGTGTACAAGTAGCAATAATAAACTCTTCTGTGCTTTGAACTCAACAAATGTTCTTGCACCTGACATTAAACAGATAAACAAAATGACCATGAACGGCCAAAATAGCAGTGTGAGTGGGAGCAACTACTGACTTCCTGCTGGCTTCCCCATTGACTTTGCTTGTGGACTGGGCATAATGTATCAGAAATCATGACCATGTTACTGTATACATGCTGCAACAGCCACAATTTTGCAAATAAAACTGGTCTGAACATTGTGGAAATCTCAATTCCAACATCCCAAATTTTTTAGGCATTCCTCGGTTTTTAGGTATATTAATTCAAAAATTGTTGTGCATTTGGGCTAACTTGAGGGTACAAACATAAACACAATGTGAGTTTTAGTAGTACATAGAAACTGCTGAGCTGACTGATTTTGGAAAGCTGGTGAAACTTAGTACTTTGATGGGAGGCCACTAAGAAATCCAAGGATAGGAACAGAACTGAAAGGGAAAAAAACATTCCGAAACAAACACTTTTTTTTTGTTCCAAAAAATTGATGTGGCTGAGACTATGAAGTCCCTTGGAGTTATCCTGGATTTGAAGGAGACCTTACTTAACACACTCTATGTAAATAAGGTCTCCTTCAAATCCAGGATAACTCCAAGGGACTTGATATTTACAGTATTTTCTAGTATTTAGAGAATTCAGAATGCTATTTGTTATTCATGCAGAATATTTTTTTTCAAAGTATTCTCTATGGGTTTTTTCTTAATAAATGCAGCTGATTTTTACTAAGTATACATGTGCTAACATTCCAATTTTTGTTTTTGTTTTTATTTTTCACAGAAAAATAGCTAATAATTTTACCATTGGTATATGTCACCAAAGAAATTATCTAAAATGTATAAAGGCATTTCAAATTTATCTTACAAATGTGAACAACAAGAAAGGACATTTTATCATGTTTACAGAAAATTTTGGATTCAAATACATATACTGATTCAGAGATTAATGTATAATTGACATCAAAGTTATTTCTTTTGGGACTGAGGAACAAACAATTGGAAGAAATCATGGAATTTTGCTTTGTTTTTTTAATGATAACTACAGCGAGATTTTTGTGTACAAAAAGATGGAAAGATTTGACTTTACCTACAAAGGAGGAAAGGCTGGTGAAGATGATGGAACTGGCTGAGATGGCCAAATTGACTTCTTTCATCAAGAAAAGACAATATCTATGTTTATTGCTCACTGGAAACTCTTTTTGAGTAAACAGACAAAAATCATTTATGATTTTGATGATTAGGCAGGATAGATTATAAAAAAAAAGAGAATTATGTTGTAACCATAGATAAGAGATAAATTTACAATTGTACTTATAACTGCTGTGAAGATCAGAAGCCACTTCTCTGTATCTTTTTTTCTTTTTCTTTTCTTTTTTCGCACTTTTAAGTTTCGTTTTGAGTCTTTTTATCTTTCTTTATATTAATTTTTATTAGTTTATTTAATTTTGTGTGTGTGTGTGTTGAGTGTGTGTGTAAAATTAGAAGTTAAAAATAATTTTATATGTATACACGATACTAATAATTTTGAAGAGGTTTACAAGCTCATAATGGCTACATTTTACACAAATGAGATTTGATTTAATTGTCTTCATTATTCTATTTAGAGCAGTATTTTTCCTGGGCCCTTTGTACTAATTCTCCATTTGTTAAAAAAAAAAAATCTTTTACAGATTTTTTTTCTTTTAAATCTTGCTTTTTTAAAAAAATAGCATACCATACTTACATAATGCCCCCTAATAATAGTTTGCATGGCATTTTATACAGGATTCGTCTTCAGATACATCATTTGATTTTAAAAACAATGGAGAATTGATCTGTTGAAAACATTAAATTGGGAGGAAGCTCTAAAATATATTTTGCTTCAGTAGTGCAATAATTGAGAGTGTTTTAGAATAGGCAAAGTTGCTGATCCTTTTTTTTTTTTTTGTCTATCATGTTCAGCCGCTCTAATTATTTTTTCCTTTTAAACTGTCTGTTCTGAGCATCAGGAAGAACAGTAGGCTTTCAAATCCAGCTGGCTAAATTAATCTAAACAGCATTCTTTCCTTTGCATGCACAGACACACATCCGCACACACGCTCTTAAATTCCTCGTTCTGCTTTCCCTCCCACACCTGGATTCATAACACATTGCATAAGAAGCTGTGAAAGAAACTCCTGGTGCCAAAGTTGGAAGCTGTTTTCCCCCTACGTTTCTTCTCAGATATAGCACAAAATATCATCAGGGGTTAGAGAGGAATTATAGAGGGAGGTGGTGGTGACTCACTGCCCGCCATTAAGAAACTGTATGCGTGTGTTTTTTAAAATAAATTAGTGGGTTTGCAATTGTGTGCTACCTAGAAACAAGGAAGAAATGAAGGGGAACCGAAGGAATAACCTGAGAATATAAGAAGTATTCGTAAACATTTTCAGTCATGTGTAGATTGTATGTAATTTACTTAGGGTTTTGCAATATTTTCAGCAATTGAGGATGCAAATTCTCCCTCTGCTCACATACTGTAGATGGAAAGTGAAGATTGACCGTTCAGTACAGGTATTTTTAATTTAGGTGATATGCAATTGAATCAGGAGAAAAAAAATATGCAAGCGAGGAATACAGTGGGATTCAACCACAAAGAAGAAGAAAAAAGTGGGAGCTGCACAAGAGAATGTTCATATGGCTGCTTGAAGTGGATCTCGTATTGCTTTCAAAATCTTTGGATTCATTTTGTGCAAGCTGTAGAACCATGGTCAATCCCTAAACATGCATTTAAATTCAGTGGTAGTGAGGGGTTTGGAGGATGTTGTAAAAAGGGAAAGGATTTTTTTCAAATGGGTAAAGGGCAGGTAGGAGAAAATGTAAGTACCTTCTCTTGAGCTTCTCTGATTTTCAGCTTCTCCACAAGTGTCATTCCTGGTTTAAAAGTAATTGTGTTAGAGTATTGTTCCATACACCTGCTGTTTGACCTTTATGTTTCTAGTCATGATCTCCCAGTGTCTTAGCTTCCTTGCCTTTGCCAATGTTATACCACCCAACCTGACCTTCTAATGCCTTTATGCTCTTTTGTTGATATATCCTCAGAAGTACCCTTCCATGCTGATTCCAAGTGGTGCTTGGAGGTGCAGTGCTTTTGGACATGTAGATTGCATTGGTTGTTATTATGAGCAAGTACAAATGCTTGTTCTGGGCACCATGAATTTGCCTGATGGGTTTTTAAGATCTGAGGTGTGCCCCTGCCTCCGCATTAAGCTGCAGTATACGTAGTCCATGAGTTCATTTTTGAAGGTTGTGAATAAATACTTTCTTTGGTCCATACTGACTCTTGTTGTTCATCAGTTTTATGGTTCTGTTTGTATGACAGTTTTGGATTGTTAGTATTATGTTTGCACCCAGTTATATGCAGGGCTTTTTTTGTCATAGAATGCCCAGAACAGAGTTCCAGCACCTTTTTTGGATGAAACCTTGTAGGGTAGGCAAGGCAGGTTGTATGACGTGTGTGAGTTTCAGCATCTTTTTTTTTTTTTTTTACAAAAAAGCATTGGTTATATGAAACAATTACCCTCCCTGTAATTTTTTTTCTTCTTCAACATAGTTGGACATACCAACATTTTATCTTCATTCAAACAGTATAGAAAGATAAAACTAACTTTGCAATCATGCATTCAATAACAACCAAAAACTAACAGATATGCCATGGTTTTCTGTGGGAAAAGCAAATGCACTCTTGGCTCTACTACTTGACATTGTCCTCTTTAGCAGGAACAACCTCAAGTATATTTTACTTATAACTGTTTACCAGTCTTTGATCACTTGACCATGCCAATTTATGATGACTATGGGACACCGCAACCATTGTAATTTGTGCCAGTTGCCAAGTCCCCAATTCCTAATCATGCAAATGTAGGGGTGCTGCAACAGCTGCATCTTAGAGGACCAGTTGTAAGTCTCTTCATTCATCACTATCAGACTTCTCCTTGTCTGAAGTCCCTGCAGCTGCGGATAATAGAGAATTGCCCATCAGGATAGTCAATACTTGGGCCAGTGATCTGATTTGGTATGGACAGCTTCTCTCTTCTAATCTGCTGGTCCCCCCATCATCTCAAGCCTGCTCCAAAATAGAAATTCATACTATTTCCTTCACGCCTCCCTTTTCTGAGTTGTTTAAGAGCAGCAATCACCCAACAAAAAATGGCATTAAAAGTAAGCAGAGTGCTGCTGCAAAGCCTCCCCCGCAAGTTGGACTGGATGTGACTGAAAAATTTATCCCGCCCCAGGAGCAGGTATGGGCGGGTAACCTTTATGAGCCAGGAGAATGCAAGCCAGCTAGAAAGGAAGTGTATTGAGCTGGAAGGGGGAGGCATTTGCACCATAGAAAACTCATGTTGATGCAGGTGGGGGAGAGCACAGGTCTTTCATTAGTCTCCAAGCTCTTTGGTCGCTAGGTGCAATTGTCGCTAAGCAACTACATTCTTTCTGCTAAAGTTGTATGTGCAGATGCTCCATTTAGAAACTATGTTGTGTGAGCGTATTGTGTTTTCTGTTGAAGACTGGGAAAATTATAATCAAGCTTTGGTGCACGAGTGTGCTGTGGTTTCTGTTGAAGACAGGGAAAATTGTGTTAGATGGTCCAAAGGTAGCAAGGAAGCAAGCTGAATTACATATACATGACTCATTTAGCTGCCTGAACCAGCTCAGTGTTTTGTTTTTCAAATTGCAACACTGATGTTTTTATGAAAAATCTGGAGAGTGTCTTGAAATAATCTGTCTGGGCAGAAACGGTCCCTAAAAATGTTTCAGTTCAGACACTAATGTTTCAGTTGAACATCCAAGTTTGTTAACTCTGCACCTAAAATGTCTTGTATCAATGAGACAAACAAGTGTTTAATTTTAATGAAATTGAACACAAGCCAATTGCATTTTGGCAGGGATTTGCTTATATTTTTGGACTCTATCCTTTAGCATACCACTCAGGGGATAAGCATAATTCAGCTAGGAAAAGTATCATACCTCTCATCTATAATAACTATCAATAATGTCTCAGCCATGTTCCAGACAGTTTAGATCATACCACAATATCAATTTTGGGACAGTAAAATTCTCTGACTTGTGCAACTGGTATTTGGAAGCCTATAGCCCCTGATGCTGGAGGTGATGTGAAGCTATTCATGGTTTGTCTTATCCTTTCCCAACCTGGAAACGTGCCTGATCATTAATCACCACTCGGAGATTTAAAATGCTGGTGTCATATTCTATATTCTCTTTTATCTACAATTAACACTGAGAGATAGCTCTGTGAAATGCAAACAATTGCTGTTGAGTGAATTCTAATACAGAAATGGTGCTACAGCTCCTGTCTTGATTTTCTTTTTGCTAATAGTGTAACCTGCAGTTTACAATTACAAGCTACTATTGGGCTATGAGTGTTCAGTGCCTCTTGAATGCTGAAGTGCTTAAGAATGTGCCCATGTCAGCAACTAAAGTATGCTAGAAAATCAGAAAAGAGCTAGAAAGTGCAGAGCATGGTATCTCCCAGGAGGCATACCAAGAAGGAATTACAACACCCAACTGACATGTACCTGGACACATGGATAGCATTAGTTTGCTAAGAGAGCAGGGAGGTGCCAGAAGATGCAGGAATTAACTAAGCCCCTCTTGCAGTAAAAAATTGATTTTGAGCATAATGCTTATTTCAATCTCAACTGAAGCCATATGTTGGCTGCTGCTTCCATTCCTCCCCCCCACACACACACACACCAAAAAAGATAGCTGGACAATGAGTTTAAGGGCTACTTACCTTTCTTTGACAGAAAACTAAAAAAATGTAACATTTGCTCTCCCTGCTGCCTTTTCCTATCCTGCCTTTATAGCAGTGATTTTTAATGTTGACAACTTTATGATACTGTATGTGGACTTCAACTCCCAGAATTCTCCAGCTAGTATGCCTGGGAATTCTAGAATTTGAAGTCCACACATCTTAGAATTGCCTCAATTCTAAGTTGCTGCCAGAGAGAGATGTCCTGATTTTAGATGTTTAGGGCATATTAAACGGATGTGGGAGCTGCACTGTAAAGCAGGAGGGACTCACCCAATGTGCCAGTCATCTGTCCATTGGGCTTCTTTTGACAACAGTTTCTGTACTGTTTCAAAACCGCTGGCTTTAAATGGAAAAAGGCAGCCCTACTTTAAAACCAGAATAGCTAAAGATGCCTTTAGCTTAAGCTCCTCTTGAACAGAGCCTGGGATAAAACTAAAGTGGTATCTGGGAATTGACAGAATAAGGAGTTTGCCAGGGCACATTTATGCTTGGTTAGTAGAAATAGGGAAGGCCCCGTGTGGATCAATCATCGCAAATGGAAGAACACTGCACGAACCAGTCCAAAGAATAGTAGATTGTATTCTTCCAAAGGAAGGTATTTGTATAAAATAAATATAGTAATCTTCCTTATTTTATAACAGATCATGTTAATATAATAGCATTAAAGTCGTCAATCATTTTTTACTCCTAGTGACCACATAGACATATTTTCTCCATAACCATATGTGTCCCTAGCCTGGTTTCCAATAGTGTACTCTTCGCCACTGTAACTGAGTCCATCCATCTTGCTGCAAGTCATTCTCTTCTCTTTCCTTCCATCTTTCTCAGCATTAGAGCTTTTCCAGAGAGCTCTTTGCATGGTATGTCTGAAGTAGGATAATTTGAGCCCCGTCATTTGTGCCTGACATGAGAACTCTGCATTGATTTGTTTGATGATCCATTAGTTTCTTTTCTTGGCTATCTATGCCCTTCCCAGAAGTCTTCTCCAGCACCAGGGTTCAACAATGTCAATAGTCTTCCTGTTCTGCTTCTCAAAGTCCAATTTATGCTTCCATAGAGTGCCACAGGAAATACCATGCTTTGTGTGATTCTGATCTTTGTAGATGTAGACATATCATGGCATTTGAATTACTTCCAAAACTTTCATGGCTGCTCCAGCAAGTCCTGATCTGCAGCATATGTCTTAACTGCTAGAGAATGACTGATAACAATATGTACATTGGGGACTTTACATCAGATTGCAGTGAAGACCAAGGAATTAAGCCTAAATATTTTGGAGAAATGGATTTAGACAAAGTAGTAAGGTAGCGAGGCAGAAGATGTGATCTTAGTATTCAGACTAAGGAGTATCATAGATGTAACAGACCTCAGGAGATCATAGGAAGTGCTTAGAAAAGCAGAACAAGGGAGCAACACCTGGGTGGAAGAGAAAACTCTTTTTTCTCTTATGTAATTCATGGAGTACTTTCATCATGGTTTTTGATTGATAGTATAAGAAGCCTTCCATCTGGAAAGAGATTCAATTTCAACTTTATAAATTTTGTTCAGGGGAGAAAGTAGAAATATTTTTGTTACTCATTAGGGAGGAAGCCATTTGGTGACAGGACAACATGCAGCAGATACCCAGCAAATTCCTTACCCCACCTGATTTTATTTCCCTCTACGTTATTTTAGAAAGTTAAATGTGATGATGACATGCTACAAAACCAAGTACCAAATCCTAGCATCATTGTTAACTAAAAGAATGTCTCTGGATCCCTAGAAAATAAAAATAGGGGGTAATTGAAGCAGCCCACCTTCAGAGAAAAGAGGAAAAAGTAAGTTGGGATAGTAGAAAGCATCACAGAAGGATGCTAATGGGACTAGGGGCAACTTCACCAGTTTATTTTAGATTCAATGGATGTTTTAGAACTAGCCATTACCACCATGACAGTCTTTTTATGAATGGATAGACCCCTCCTAAGGGAGAATTCTCATATAAACATCCAATGCATACTTTTTTCAAATGTGCCTGTGGCCCACAAAATTTCCTTACTTCTGGGCTAGAAAGACTCATAATTTAATTACTGCTCTTTAGGCTCCAAACATTTACACTATGTATACAAATAAATTACAGGATTGGTTCATTTGGGACCTACAAGGAAGATCTCAGCTTCTCAAGATTTGAAAGTGCTAAGTCCATGGAAATCAGGAGGGGAAAAATTAATAGAGATGCCTTTCCCCTGGGGAAAAAAATCAGTTCTGGGCATCTCAATTATGCAGCACTGCTCCAGATGCAAAGTTTTGATTTGTAGAAGGCAGCTGATCATAACCTAAAATAAACAGAACTGTGAAACTGGGTGAGAAGAAAAGATGTTACTCTCCTTATGTCTTCTTTTGCTTCATCTCACTTCCTGGTACAGCTAAGGACCTGTGTTGGTCCATCCAGCCATAATTTGCTGGGAAATTTGCAATAAGCGTTGATCTCAAGGCACATCTACCTCTCTCATTGTGCCATCATTTGCGAGACCGCCTACTACCTCATAGTTCCCTACGTCCGGTTAGATCCCACAGGCTGGGCCTCCTTCAGGCTCCGTCGGCCAAGCAGTGCCATTTGGCGGGGCCGCGGAGGAAGGCCTTCTCTGTGATGGTGCCCACGCTTTGGAATCAGCTCCCCCCGGAGATTAGGACCGCTCCCACCCTGTTGGTCTTCTGTAAGCTACTTAAGACCTGGCTTTTCCAGCAGGCCTGGGGTTTATAAAACCTTACCCCTGGATGATTGTTTTTGTATTGTTGTTTTGTTATGTTTTATGTGTTTTTTATTGTTAGCCGCCCAGAGTCCTTCGGGAGTGGGGCGGCTCATAAATTTTAAAAATAAATAAATAAATAAAAATAAATAAATAAAGTCTGTAAAGCAGTCTTGTATAGATTTTGAAGGACAAATGCAAGAATGGAAGGAGAAAAATATTACAAACTACAGTTAGGAAACCTATCCCTTTGGGATACTGTAATAATTGAGGAAGAGCTATTTATGCCGGGAAAATGACAAGGGGCAAACTGATAAAACTTTCCTGACCAGTGCCTTGGCTCTAATTCAGCCCTCCTCAATTGGCTATTTTGGTTAGGAATTGCAGCAGTTGAAATTTCGTTGCTCTGAAGAGCTTCAGGATTGGGAGGCTGCCCTAACATGTTGTTCATTCCCCTTTGTTCTGTTTGTTTTCCCCAGTGGTGGGATTCAGATATGTGAACAACCAGTTTTCTGTGTGGATGCCATTTCCAGAAGTCCATTCTGGGCCTGGGCAACAAAAAATTAGCTACTGGTTCTGCCGAACTGGTGCAAACTGGCTGAGTCCCATCACTGGTTTTCCCCCAAAAGAGAAAGGTCACATCATTAATCTACTGTTTGTCCTCTCTAAATTGGGATCATCTTCAGGAACATCCAGTTGGGCCATCAAATTACCTTAAGGAACTCCCCCCTTCCCCAAGGTATAGTTTTGAAAACTAATGCTAACTAACGCTAACCTACACTTACCATAACTCTTTGGAGGAGAAACCACAGTAGTTATAAAGTAATGACAAAAGATGTAAACAATAAATAACATGTCTTCAGTTGTATGACATTTGTGGCTTCCAGATTATTGAATTTCCTAATTTTCAGCCAGCTTGGACAACTCATATTGGCTGGAAATCTTAATACAATGCTCTTGGAGGGCATCAGGTTGCATTAGCCTTCAGGTTGACACTGATAGCTAAATCTCTTGACCACTTAATTGAGGAGGAAAGAGTATTATGTATATTTGCTGCCTTGAGTTACTCATAAAGTAATGAAGGTGGGATAAAACATCTAATAAAGTAATAAAGTAATGGCTAGCCATGCTTTTGGAGAAGCCCATAAATACAGTATGGAAGTAATAGCTCTTTCCTTTTGTATTTTCATCATTAGGTAGCCAGGGATATTGTGGTTTCTTTTTCTACTGTTATTTTATTTTATTTATTTTTCTCATTTCTGAACCACCCATCAGTCATGGCTAATGGTCATTGATGGATACCTTTTCTGTTTATCCAGGCCACTGACCCATTGCTTCATCTTGTAGTATAAAACTCTGCAAGAATATAATGAGCTGTGCATAACTGAGCTATTACCGTTTGCTTGAGGCAGCAGAAAGAGTCTAGCCATGGTTAAGTGTTGAAGAGGGGAGGGAGGAATAAGAGGTTGCCTCTTCTTTTTAGCATTTCAAAGCAAAAGATTAGACAGCTCAGATATCCCCCTTTGCTTCATGCTGATCCCTGGCAAGAGAGAGAGGGGGGGGAGGGAGGGAGCATAGTTTCATTTCTCACATTCAGTTATGTCCAGAGGAGCACCCCTGGAGATTTGATGACTGAGAAGTTCATCTCTGAGCATTCCAAAACAAGCTCACCCTTATCTGCACTTTCCAAACCAACATGCAGGCCAGAATATAGAGATCTCCTGACTTTCTCCCTTTCTGGCATTCTCACTCTTCTCTAGACTCAAGCAACGTATTAAAACAAACAAATATTTAAATAAAAAACATTAAAGGCACACTTGGAGAGAGAAAAAAATTACAGTGGGATATAAATGTAATAAATAAATGTAATTCAGATTATTGCTGAAATAGGATGGAATGGTCATATGAACAGATACAAGCAAAAGAACCATGAATTGGAAATGGATTGATTGTATTTATTTCTGCCTCAGTTGAAGACATGCTTAGCAGTTTACAATATCTATCAATATAAATGATGAAACATCAATTGTACAACAAGACATAAGAATATAATTTAAAAAACCTGAACATACCCAGTGCTATAACAGAGAAGATCAACTCACATATCATATATCAAAGGCTTTCTGAAGTACTTCTATTTTTAATAGCTTAAAAAAGCCAGTAGAATAGACACAAGGAATGCAATAGTGGTGAATATCTGTAGCTCAGGTGTACGATGAGGGTGAAGGTTTGTTCTCTGAGCTTGTGGGTTGGTTTCCGAACATTTTGTTACCAGGCTAGGTAGCATCTTCAGGGGAGATATTCATGCACACAAGGAATTCCCTTTTGTGAAAAACAGCATGTATTGTATGAGTCTCCAGTCCCATCACTTGGTAACATATGTGCTGGGTGGGTCAACCCCAGCTGGAAGAAGCAGTTCTGTAATGATGGCTGCTTGATGGCTGGGGAATTCTGGGAATCAAAGTCCACACATTTTCAAGTTATTAAGTTGAGAAACACTGCTGAATAGGTTGGAGACAGCTCAGCCTTCCCTTCCTCTCTCCTTCCTGATATACTGGTTTATTAAACTCATCACTCATGTCATTGTGAGACAATTGTAATTGATGGGTACTTTAGCCTAGCACAGTGTTTCTCAACCTTGACAATTTTAAGGCATGTGGACTTCAACTCCCATAATTCCACAGCCAGCAATGCTGGCTGTGGAATTATGGGAGTTGAAGTCCACATGCCTTAAAATTGTCAAGGTTGAGAAACGCTGGCCTAGCACATCAGAGTTCTGCTAGACTAGGGAAAGCCTAGATAGACAATAGTTGTTTCCTGTTGTATAGACATGTTTTATGGACATGTTTTGTCTTATTGTAACATCTGTTCTATAAATTTCTATAGTCTTGAAGCCCACCCAGAAACCTACAGAACTTGTGGCTAGAGATGAGCCTGGGTTAAGAATTTCCAGCACAGTGATGTTTCCAGCTCCAGAAATATTCAAATAATCAAAATGGCAAATGTTCAAAATTCCAAACTCAGGGGAGGGAATTCCAACTGATTGCCAAGATACATTTTAGGGCACTATTTCCACTGCCCACTTTGAAGTTTGCCTCTGCATTTCCTTTATTTTTTCTTCTTTCATGCTGAGTAAGCTTTGCAATCTATATTGTAACCCATGTTGCTTTCATTCTCCAGTCACATCCAGTTATTGCAGCTGTTTCCAGTCTGAGGTATTGTGGGTTAGATAATCCCATTTGGCTATGCTGTGAAGGATGATGGGAAGGTCTTAGAGCTGTAGGGGGGCATATTTTTCATTTTTTTATGCTAAGGTGATGACAGAAGCTTACTTAAGGTCAGATAATGCAACGGCATTCTCCATTGGACATGAGGGCAATAGGCTAGCATAAGATAGCAGGCTAGCATAAAGTGCATGGTAGGTCACAAAGTCCAAATGATTTTGTCCTCCATCATCTTACTGCTGCATGAAGAAGTCACCTCACTAGTTCTTGGAATTACTCTAACTGGGTTAGAGTAACAGGTTAAGGAAGACATGATTAATGCAATGCTTACTGTCCCTTCAAAAATGTCCAGAAAATTTCAAGTAGTTCTAAATACATCAGTGAAATTGCTGAGTGGGCCAAGAAACAAATTGGATTTGTTCTGCATCACAGCCTTACAAAGGACCACTCAATAGTTCACCTGGTCAACCAAAAGCAAGATCCTTGTGTCTAGGGAAGGATCTTAAGCTACCCTGACCACTTTGGAAGATTTTGCCTGTGATCTCCCAGATTTTCATCTGGATATAGATTTTGATCCAGATTAAAGTGCCTTTTGTTCACAAGTAGACGCTCTCGTGTACTATTTCTAGGGATTTTCCCTTCTTAGGGATAATTCTTGTAATCTAGAACTGATTATTACTGTAAAAGACATTGAGGAGGACCATTTAGGTCAGGAGTCCCCAACTGCCGGTCCATGGACCAGTACCGGGCTGCGGCATGCCAGCAACCGGTCCGCACAAATAAGCAAAGTCCCATCTGCAGGATGCAGGCAGCACACAAAACCAGGCACCCTTTGGTCCCCAGAAAAACCTCTCTTCACGGAACCAGTCCCTGGTGCCCCAAATGTTGGGGACTTCTGATTTAGGTCATCAAGTCCAATTCTCTGCTCAGTTAAAGTATACCTGGCGGGTAGTTCTCTAACCTCAACTTGAACATTTTCAGTGGAGAGAGGTCTATCTTTTCCCCACAGTAATTTTCCTACAATTAAGGGAAATTGAGCTATCCCAAAGTCACAGTCAGAAAATATGCTACAGAGAAGCAAAGGGAAGGGAATAAGGAATGAAAAAGTTGGGAGCTCGTGGAGAATTAGTTATCAACTGCTATTGGCAGGAGGAATGTGGGGTATTCAGAGAGGATTCTTTCGAAAGCACTGGATTTCGGCCACAGATTGTGCAGCTCTGAGCAGTTGTTGCTGTAATAAAAAATGCCATTTAAGAGCACTGATACGCTGCTCATCCTTCATGAATCTGTCTGATGTTGCCTTCTCCAATCTGACCTACTTTGACCCTACTGGCCACATAATAAGAGAGAGCAATGATTTAAGATAAAAGAAAACTCAGGTTTTCCACACTTTACTGCAGTAGTTGATCTATTGGGACCTCTTTCGAGGGGTATAATTTTTTCCCAAATTTTTAAAGAGCTTTTTCCACTCTTCCCTTCAAAGCAAATAAAGATAAGTAAAGCCCTACCCAGTCTGTCATCTGGGGATGAACAAGATTGCAATGGGCCATAATTATAATTCTATATGCTGTATATTGACAGATGTTAAGCAGATACTGTATGTTTTAGAACAGGGGTGTCAAACTGCCTGCCCACAGGCTGGATGCATCACATGGAAGCTGCGCCCACCCCAGCTCCAGCAATAGGAAAAAAAGTCATAATACATCAGGACAGGTCACGTGACACGGTGAGTTGGACACCCATTTTAAAAGAAATAGCCTACACTACACTGGTGTGTTTTTGTGTTGTTGTTTTTTTGAACTTGGCAATTTTAAGGAATGTGGACTTCAACTCCCAGAATTCCCCAGCCAGAATCCCTGGAATTCTGGGAGTTGAAGTCCACACATCTTAAAGTTGCCAAGTTTGAAAACCACTGCACTATCACACCCAGATTCAAGGTTCAGAGACAAAAGGAAGCCCAACACTCAGTTACACTGCTGAGCAATCAAGATTTTTCAGTATTCTGCAGCCGTGCAGACAGGACAACATGTAATTAACACCAGGGCTGCCTCTGGCTTAGAGATCCCCCATCCTAAGCAATACATCATGTCAATTAAGGAGAGTGGAAGAGACTCTTTAAAAGGTTGGAGGTGCTCAGCTGATTACTAAAATAGAAAGGGTAAAAAGTTTGTTTTCCATCACCACTGTCACCATACTGTTTTCCCATTCAAGTTCCTGAAGGAGCATTTGGCCTTACTTCCAGCTCCTTTGGTGGTTTAGGTTGCCAGGCTCTTATAAATTAACCTCTCTTATTGCATTGAATCTGTGGGACTTCCTGCTGCATAAAATAAGATTAAACTCATCTTTCCCCTCCAAAATTTATGGTACCCCTGAGGATGGTAATTATAATTTAAAATATTGCCATAACTCACTTATGAGTTATGAGTCAGTGCTTTATTATTTATTCTTAAATATGCTGTTTCCTTTGCTTTTCTCAACATTTATTGCAGTCATATTGTAATCTTCACCATCTTGGACTATTTTCTATTCGATGGAAAGAACTACTTTAAATAAACAGAGAAACAGTAAAGAATCCCCTTTCATCTTTCCTGACCTGGGATTCACAAAATCTCATTGGGTATTTGATTGCTTCTTCATGTCAAAGAGTGATTAATCCACCTGTGGAATGCACAGAAGATATTCCACAATATAAGGACTAGAGAATAGCAACTGTGAACCAACTGTCCTTGAGTATATGAAGGTAGCCTTGCTTGCTGAACAGGTGCTGCAGATAGAAATGGCTCCAGAGCAAATGCAATTGTAGAACTTGATGATCTTTTGATGCCAAAACTGGGAAGTCTCATCCACAGCCAGCCAAATCATTCCTTGATTGTTCTTGGGGCTCTGCAGAATGTGCAATGATTTTAATACTTTGTGTGTGAATTAAATCTGGGGATGATTCCAGCCAGGGCCACCTGCAGCTGCTGTTCTTTAGCAGGTAGCAGAGAGCCACACAAAAGCAACAATACCCTGTGCTGTGTTTTGCTAGCTTAACCACTGCATCCCTCCCACAGGCTTAAGTCTTTCATTCACTCATCAGGGCCATTTAAGGAATCTCCCAGGGAAACCAATTGCTCCTCATCTTGCTTGCTAGCAGTGTCAACTCTATGTGGGATGGAGGTGGTGACATGATGCCATTCCCTGGCATCAAAAACCAGTAATATGATGAAACATGATTAATAATATCCATCCTGCTTGAGAAAGTGTGGCATGTGAAAAGGCTCTTAGTGCTTGTTCCCTGTAAATAAGCACTCTGCCTCTTGCCCAGCTTCTTGGGTCATTTAGCTCAACCTTGACTAGCATGGGAGTTGCTGCCATCTGACGGCACCCTTTATCTCCAAATACATTTTTAACCACATATTGAACCTCAGGCCTTCTCTATGTAAACCACCTAGTTTCTCTGTGCACATGAATCTGTTTTTATGTAAATGTAAACAGTTTGGCTGTACCATGATCCAGAGGAAGGTAAAACCCCAGGCATTGGACGTGGAGGTGCAAAGCAACCACATATTTGCGCTGCTCTGCATTTCCTCTCTCCTGCTTCACTTCAATGAACAAAATATCTTTTGGCATTTAAGTCAGTTTGATTGTTGGCTCAGCTATTCCTGTAGTATCTGCCCTTTGGGCAGAATGATAGGGTACAAAAAGGTATAGCAAAATACTTGGTCTGCCTGCCAATGACCTTCCAATAAGCCTCAGTCAGATGAAGGATTCTTCAAGCAGCAAGGCTTATTCTTTAACCAGTGTTAATACTGAGATCATGGGAAGGGATAATTCTTCTCTATGCTCCACTGGCAAGACCACATCTGGAATACTGTGTTTTAGTTTCCACAGTAAGTGAAGTGTGCTGAGGAATGGGAAAGAGGGTTGGGAAGAGCAAGAAAGAGGGTGAGGGATGCGAAGGCCAAATTCTATGAAATGGGCATGTTTGGTCTAAAGAGGAGATGTGAGAAAAGCATCCCAATATTTGAAGGGCTGTCACAGGGAAGAGGAAGTGATTTAGTCTGCCTTGTGCTTAAGGTTAGAGCAAAATGCAAATGGATAGAAGCTTTATAGAAAAGTCCAACTTAAAGTAAGGAGGAATAGCTTTACCATGAGAGTTATTAATCGGCAAAACAATTTGTCTTCTTGATTTCTGGTTGCTCCATTACTGAAAATTTTCAGAGTTTGGACAGCAGTTTGTCTGGGATTGTCTGAAGATTCCTTCCCTGGTAAGAGGGGTTTGTCTAGAAGATCTCCAAGGTCCCTTCCAGCTTTTTGATTCTGTCATTCCAGTTGTGCTGGCAACTGAGTCTAAGACCTTTAGCCATCTGCTTTATAATTGAGTTAAGAAGAATTCTTCATCTCTGAAAGTCCTCAGAGTCTGGATAGTCATTGCCTAGAAATGCAATAGTGGATCTTGTTCTAAGCAGCAAATTAAACTAGATTACCTCTAAGGACTCTTGCAGAAATATAATCTGTGGTTTTCCTTGGATATTTTTTTCTTACTAAGTGTTTTGTATATGTTGTAGGTTGGAGTCTCATTCAGCCCCTAACAGATTTAGAGCTGAAAACTAAATTGACGAGCTTCCATTACATGGGGCAGCTTGAGGACCCTTGTGAATGTCATCTGGTCCAAACGCCTGTGATCTTTGAGAAATCATAGGCAATGGGTGCTAGGAGAGAGAGAGAGAGAGAGAGAGAGAGAGAGAGAGAGAGAGAGAGAGAGAGAGAGAGAGAGAGAGAGAGAGAGATGTTGTATATATCTTCAAAAAGGAAGAAACAAAGACCTGGGTAATTACAGATGGATCAGCTCAATATTGATACTAGGCAAAGCTCTGGAACAGATTATTAAGTTGTTATTTGGTTAGTATTTGGGGAAAGAAATACATTGCTCAGCAGAGGATGCATGAGTTCATCAGGAATAAATCATACCAAACCACCCAGATTCCTGTTTTTGCTAATGTTATCAGTTTGTCAGACGATGAGATGTGGTGCATGAGATGTACCTTCACTTCAAATCTCCCATGAGATTCTTGCATGGAAGAGGGCAAAATGTAAATATGATATATAACTGAATAATTGTAACCCACAACTATCTGTAAGCAACTACCCATCAAATGTCAAGTAGTATATTGCAAGGCTTTGTTCTAGCTCCTGAGCTGTTTAATTTCTTTTTAGAAATGACTTGGATAAGCGATGGGAAAATATAATTATCACATTTGTAGATGACATAATGATGAAGGGATAGCAAACATCTTAAAGAACAGCTTCAAGATTCTAGCGGATGTTGACAAGCTTGAAAAAATGAGCAGAATGCAGTCAGATGCATTTCAACAAGAACAAATTCAAAGTGTTACAGTCAAGTAAGAAAAATGAAATGAGGAAGAAGAACAAACCTGCTCATTCTGTTTATAGTTTATTACCTAGAGAGAGACTACCAGTTTCCCATAGTGTCATTCTGCCAGTTTGATCTGCCTGACTGGTGCACTCCAGGTTCCTTCCATTAAAGTACTATCAGGATACAGGAAGCATGCCTTTTTCTAAGGTAGGGATGGTGTTTTACTTGTAAACTGCCCAGAGTTGCTGGGAGCCAGACAGTGTACATAATTAAATGATGCTGAAAGTGATATGGAAATCAAAAAGTTAAGCTCAAGAGAACTAAAAAGCTAAGTAGGGTGAATCCTGATTATAGATTGGAATCTTCCAGGAAAAATCAAAGCTATAGTCTAGATTGGGAAGATAACAGAAAAAAAAAACCTAGAAGGCAGTATTTATTTAGTTATTTAATTAACCTGCCAACTATCTCACTCTGCAAAGAATAAATAAATAAATAAAATTGGAGAAGGCAATGCTTTATAGACCACCTGTAACTCCTAAACATGAAATATAAATAAATAAAACTAAAATAATGGGAGAAGGCAATGCATTGTAGATCACTTTGAACTGATGAAATAAGAAACTAATAAATATATAGTATCTGGAAAGGATCAACCTGGAAAGAATCCCTTCTTGTGATTGCTAAGAGTCAGCAGTGACTTGATGGCATTTAATCAGTCTGAAATTACAAGCACCCAAGAGGTCAATGGTCTCTGTTAGCTAGTAGAGACAGCATTATTTCTACAAAAGTTTATGTCGTATCTGTTTCCCAGGACTCAAGGCAACTTATGATACAAAACTAAGTAAACAATTAATATAGGACAGTGTCATAAACCACTGTTTCTCCACCTTAGCAACTCTTTTTTTTAACAATATTTTATTGAGTTTATATAGATAAGGGAAAATTGGGAACAATACAGGTATGGTAAGGGAGGGGGAGGGGGGAAGGAAATAGGGGATTTAGGATAAAATAAGGAAAGGTACAATCACATATTTTAACAAACAAGCAACTGTCCGTATCATAATAATGAGTGAATATCTTAAAATAAGCTTAACTATAGCCATATTACAAACAGTTAATAAACAAATAAATTCATCTATTAAAGAAACACGAATAATAAAATCTCAGAAAATCCTAACTATCAACATAGATAAAAATCACTAAATCACTAAAAATAACAATGTCATCTACCTATTAATTAGAACTTGGTTAGAAATCAATCATCTATTCTGAGATGTTAGATCCTTTTCAAATTCTAATGTGTCTCTAACCATTGATAAAATTTATCCAAGTTATAAAATAAACTGAATCATCTTTTTCTTTCATCTCCAATGTTAATCTATCCATTTCTGCACACTCTTAAGATTTTAGTAATTATAGTCTGGTCAGATGGTAGATTCTCATTTTTCCAATATTGGGCAAATACTGTACTATCCTCGTGGCTGTTAAAACATGCAGTATCAGATAATCATTCTCTTTACCATAATTAGGTTTTAATATTCCTAACAAAAACAATTCCGGTTTATATTCTATCTGTATTTTCATCATCTTTTCCAGCTATCTATGAATCTTAGACCAGTATTTCTTAGCATTGGGCCATATCCACCAGACATGGTAATAAGTTGTTGCTTACATTTCCAACAAATATCCGAAACATTTTTAAACATTTTCGCTAAGCAAACTGGTGTCATATGCCATCTGTAAAACATCTTTTTCTTTATATCATGCCACTTTTGTGAGCTTAATATTTTTATCCCAAAGTTTGTATGGTAAAACTCTTCCGTGCCAGGAGGTTAGGGCCATTCTGTACCTCAAGGGTTTTCAGAGCAGAGTAGCATCCATAGGGAAAGTACATTTGGAGGTTTTTTTCCTTGAAAACATTTTGCTTCTCATCCTGAATGGTGGGGACTGAATGGAGGGGAATGGAAGTCAGAACTGAAGAAGCTTCTTGGATGAGAAGTGAAAGGTTTTCAAGGAAAAAAACACACACAATCCAGTTGTCTTTTGAAAAGCACCTTTGGGACAACCCAAACCTGGATAATTGAGAATGCAACATATATCAAAGCAACAGCGATGAGATGTAAAGAAATACTGTACCTTTCACCAAATTATATTTTTGATCCTTTCTAGCTCTAACACCAGAGGTAATATACATCCATGATAACTGTTAGCCATGAATAATCTCATTCTCTATGAATTTGTCTAATTCCCCCTCTTTAAAGCTATCACTCAAGCGTGTGGTCAGGAATTCCAAAGTACTGTATAAAAAGTTTTCATCTGTCCTGAATCTCCTACCATTCAGATTTCTTAAGTTCTAGTATTGTGTATGCTTTAGTATGACAGCAAGAAAAAGAGATGGACAAATAAAGAATTATTTGTCCTCAATATCCATAGATTTGTACATCTGTCGGTTCTCCTTCATTGTGTTTCCCATTGATTGATTGATTCATTGATTCATTCATTCAATGTCTGCCCAATTCAGTAAGATGCTTGCATTAAAAAAGTAGGAACGATTAAAAAAATGAAAAAGTAAACACCAAGAAGACAAATTCTAAATAACTATAAAATTGCCTCCTGGAGCTCATTCTACCACTCTGCCTCCAGACCAAAGAGAATAGCCAGGTTTTTAATGACTTTTTGAATGTCATCAGGGTGGAAGCTGTATGGGTAATTTAGGGCAGTGGTTCTTAACCTGAGCGATATCGCCCCCCAGGGGGCAATTTTGTTTTTCAGGGGGGCGATGGAACGAAAAGGGGCAACACGGGGGCAAAGGAACAAAAAGGGGGCGATATGGAGATGATGGAGCGAGAAGATTTGGGGACACTTTTGAGCCTGCTCCTGTGGCTCCAAGCCTCCTCCGCCATTTGGAGAGAGAGACAGAGATAGAGAGAGATGCTTCTCTCTCTCTCTCTCTCTCTCTCTCTCTCTCTCTCTCTCTCTCTCTCTCTCTCTCTCTCTCTCTCTCGGATTTGCTCCCTCGCAGGGCTTCTGATTGGCCCTGTGCCCAGGTGCCCTGCCCCCTGGGAGAAGCGCAGCCAGGAAGTCCGTTTCCCTGGTTGGCCCCATCCCAGGTGCACGTGGCTGGGGAATCGCGCAAGGGATCCCCGGGATCCCTGCTGGGAACAGCCCACCAGAGCCTCAGCTGAGCAGGCCAGCCTTCCCGCAATCCACAGCCCCAAGGGAGAGCAGCCCCTGCGATCCCCAGCCGTGGGACCGTTGGCCCAGCTGGCCAGGAAGGCACGCTGCTTTGTCGACGAAGAATGTGAGGTGAGATGGCACCAAAATTTTTCACACAGTTGAGATATGGGAAAAAGACTGGAAATAAATTATTTGCATTTATATATTTTAAAGAAAACAAAAAAAAATGTTTGCATAAATTGAAGAATTATTTCCTATGTTGTGAGTGAGAGGTTATGTTGGGGGAGGGGGGCGATGACAACTTCCTCATTGGCTCAAGAGGGCGATTCATTCAAAAAGGTTAAGAACCACTGATTTAGAGGATGCTTTCAAGAGTTCTTATAGATGCTACTATTTTGTTGAAGGGACCTGGGTTGCATCCATTGTACTCAATCTTATTGGCTCAGCAGAAATAGTAGAAGATAGGTGGTCCTTCAGGCACCCAAGCCTATGACATGAAGGACTTTAAAGGTAACCACCAGCACCTTGAATTGTACCCAGAAGGCAACTGCTAAGCAGTGCAGTAGTGGCATAATATAGACATAGCATAGCATGCCCATCACTAGCCACATTGCTGGATTCTGGAGCTGTTATAGCTTCCAAATGGTCTTCAAGGAAGAAACATGCAGCATGAATTGCAGGAGTTCATTCATGAGATGATTGATTCATGAGTGACTGTTTGAAAGGCCTCCCAATCCAGGAATGGGGGCAATTGACCCACTAGATGAATCTGTACAAAGGCCACAGCTGCCACCTATTCTTTGAATAGGAGCTGTAAATCCAAGAAGATTCCCAGATTATGCAGCAGCCTTGAAGGTGGAAGTACAATTCCACCCAAGACTAAAGATGGAAAGTCCTTAGAATCAAGGAAATCAAATATCCACAGCCACTTAGTTTGGGCAGGATTAGGCCTGAACCTCTTCCTTCCCATATAGACATGCGCAGATTTCAGGCACTGGCACAGTGCCTTAACAGGATCAGACTGTGGCCAGGGTGTACTGTTGGGTATCATCAGTGTGCTAATGCATTTTGACTCCGAAGTAACTGATAAGCTTGTAGTGCAGTTAGTGCAGTGTAGGTGAAAATATCAAGTTCTGAAGCACATCTTGAGAATCCCCAGATTTAATCTCTTCCACCATCACCCCCATCAGCAATTGACTGGACTGACTGTAAAGAAAGGAGAGCTATTATAACACAGTACCTCCATCTCCTAAACTTTGTAATTGTTCTAGAAGAATACAATGATTGATAGTATCAAAAGTCACTGAGAGATCAAGCAGAACTAAAATGGATGCACCATCTCCACCCTGGCTCCCACCAAAAATCATCAACACGCACAACCAATGCAATCTTCAGCCTGAAATAGGTCCAGATAATTAGTTTCCTCCAGGAGTCTCTGAACAGCTGTCCAATCACCTTCTCAACATCTTCCTAAGAAAGGGGAGATTGGAGATTGGATGATAACTGACCAGAGGAATTGGGTCCAGCAATAGCCTCTTGAGAAGAGGGCATGCCATCACCTCCTTCCAGGCTGGAGAGAATATACCCTTTCTCAGAAAGGTTGACATCACTGCATTGACCCAACTACAGGTAATCTCCCAGGCTGCCTTAAGATAACCCCTCAAGGGCATCCCCCATTTTATGATACATTGTTGCTTTCCTAAAGGATCTGCCAATTGGCTATATGGATGGATGGATGGATCCTTTTCCCATGACAGCCTTATGTTATGGATCACTGTTTTTATAAATTACATACCAAGACCATTTCTTAGTCACTCCTAATTCAGCTCACATTTGCATATTACACATAAGTATCTTTTTACTTTTGCTCCAATCATGTACTTTTATACATTTATAAAATAACTTTCAGTCTTGTCCCTTTGCCTGTGCTTTAAAAAAGAAATTAATATTGGTAGTTATAATCAAGTATCTATTCAGCTGAATAGGTGTACATGCCATGTTTTTTAAAACTAGAATCAGGGGCTTTTATAAAAACTGAAAAAATGGTATTACAGGATCAGTCTTTGTGAACCTTGGAACTCTTTTGATATTTTATGCTTTAACACAGCTTGCTCTTGGGAGTGAGATGGAGGGAGGCACAGCAGTTAAGATGGCTCATAGTGTGATGGACTTATGATTTCTGCTCAAGGAGCAGAAAGTAGCTATGGCTAGGACAGCCTTTGCATAATTTTGGGTTGTATTTCAATTGTGTCCGTTCCTGGATTGAGATACCCACAGTCATTCATACCCTAATGACCTCCAGATTGGACTGTGCAATGCACTTTAAATGGGGCTGCCCTTGAAGAGTATTTGGAAGCTGCCATTGTCGCAGAATATAGCCACATAGGGCATCAACAATGCATATTTTTGCACATGTGACATCACAGCTCTGTGAGCTGCATTGGTTATTGTGCTTCTGGATGAAATTCAAGATGCTGGTAGTCATCTTTAAAGCCCTTCATGGTTTGGGGCCAGGTTACTTATGGAGCTGTCTCTCTCCAGTTTTTTATACATCAAATCCAGTCAGACAAGAGATACATGCTCTGGGCCCCATCCACCAAAGACCACTGGCTGGCGGAGCCTAGGAGAAGGGTCTTTTCAATTATGGCACCTGGCCTTTGGAACATTATTCCTCCAGAGATCAGATCTGCCTCATCCCTGTTGGCCTTCCATAAACCCTAAAGATGGGTTTCTGGGCTTGAGTCTGGAGCTCCAGATTCACGAGGAAGCCCATCTCTTGGTCATGCTGATCACTGTGGTTATGATTCTGGACTGCTATAAGTTTTTATACATAGGTAGTCCTCCACTTACGATAATATTTGCACCCCAAATTTCTGTTGCTAAATGAGGCAGTTGTTAAATGAATTTTGCTCCATTATACGACCTTTCTGGCCACAGATATTAAGTGAATCACTGCAGCTGTTAAGTTAGTAACACAGTTCTTAAGCGAATCTGGCTTCCCCATTGACTTTGCTTGTCAGAAGGTCGCAAAAGGTGATCACATGACCCCGGGACCCACTGCAACCATCACAAATATGAGCCAGTTGCCAAGCGTCTGAATTCTGATCGCATGACCATGGGGATGCTGCTATACTTGTGTGAAAAACAGTCATAAGTCACTCTTTTCAGTGCCATTGTAACTTTGGTCATTAAATGAATTCTTATAAGTCGAGGACTACCTGTAGTTTTTATCATTTTAATTTTTTATTTATTTTACACATTTCTGAACCACCCATCTGCCTCAAAGAGATGTTGTGAACTACCTAGTGTCATTTATTGAAGATGGATGACTATACTGTATAAATCTATTACATTAAATTAATTAAAATAAAATCATGGGATCTTTAGGCCTCAGGTGCCTCCTTCCCAGCTTCTGTCAGCATTGCAGTTCTGTCAATTTGCCTGCTGAGGTGACTGCTAATGCTATTTTGGGGGCATTGTATTTTTTTTATGGTGTTCCACTGATAGTCACACAGCTGTACTTCCCTACAGAGGCACCTGCTTAATAGGGTTATGTGGAGGAAAGAGAAGGAGAAAGAATTCACAAGCCATTAGTAAATAAATGAGACAGTAAATAAGAACTCTGGCTCTGGGAGAGATGGAAGCATGAGAAAGAGACTCTGAAGAACCCTGCCTTAATTCCGTATGGTATAAAGAAGGGGCAGAGGAAATCACTGGCAGACTTTCCGGGTTCTATTATTATATCCTACAAAATGTTTCTCAACTGTGGAAACTTTCAGATGTGTGGACTTCAATTCCCAGAATTCCCCAGCAAGCATGGAATTCTGGGAATTGAAGTCCACACTTCACTGAAAGTTGCCAAGGTTGAGAATCACTGCTTCACAGCAATAGAATAGAGTTCCAGTTGTCCTTGTGGTATGTTTTCTGATCTGGCCTACCTCAAAGGACTGATAGATTACTATTTTTAGTTTACATAAATCTGGGCAATTATCAAATGGCAGCATAGAGTTAGAATGTTCTATTTTCAGCTTAAAAATGGTAGCCATTCTGGTCTGGTCTCTGCTAGATTAAATGGAGCTTTGGCCTGATCTAGTACAGCTTATTCACATGTCATCAGGTGCCCAATGACAGCCTAGCTACACAGGAAAACCAAGATAGATTTTGCTCTGTTATAGTATGCACATGCATTCTTAAGCTTGCTCTCTAGGGAGAAGATGTAGAGTGGATTAGGTCAGCCAATTCCTCAGCAGGCCCATTAACACAGCAAGTCTGCTCTTAGCAATTCAGGATTTGGCTTGCCTGCAGATAAGAAGTTATATTTTTTTGCTCCCTCTCTGTCATTTTTGCACTAAGTATCCAGTCATAGCAGAAAATGACGCAACTACAAGGCAGGGAAACCAAAAGTGGCTTTTCACAAAACACCAATATTAAATGAAAGAAAAAAGAAAGAAAGAGCATAACAAACACTGTTCTAGAGTTCAGTGAGAAAAGAGTAAAAAATCAAGCAGGATGGAACTTGCTGCTGATAAACTGAACCTCCACAACCCTGAAGCATTCTTCTTTCTTACTGTAGGAACCTTTATAGCTCCAACAGGCATCAACCTGAATGTGGAGTCAGACCACATGTAAAGAGGTCAAAATTTGTGCTGACACTTTCAGCTGGCTTGCAGAACTTTGACTGGAGAACATCACATTTCCTTCCCACCCAGATTCTGACTGTGATTAATCCCATACAGGCTTGTATGATATATTTTTATATACAATTTTTCCATATATGTTTTACATGTTTTTTTTCAAGATTATATGTTTTTTAAAGCCATATCTTCCAAGTGTATACTTCATCATGTATTTTTCCCTATTGTTTTGCAGTGAAAACTGTATGGTAAAATTCTTTGAAGTACATATCACAGTGGGCAGTTGCCTTCTGCTTCCCTTCTAGCAGGACAGGTCAACTTCTGAAAATCAAGATCAGCAGTTCTGTTTTTGACCTTGTAGACCAGCATTTCTCAGCTTCAGCCACTTTAAGATCTGTGGACCTCAACTCCCAGAATTCCCCAATTGGAATGCAGGACCAGTTTTATTTGCTTTGGGCCTTTGTTTAGAAGAGCTTAATGGCAACAGAAGTATAAGGAGTCTGATTCTTCTCCCTTAATCTTCTCCTTCCAACAAACCAGAAAACCACCCCAAGTTTGATGGCTTAGTTGTCAATCATTTTGCCAAATTAGAATGCTGGAGGGCTGCAGGAAATCTATATGCCATAGGTAACCCATTTTTAAGAAGAGATTAGACACCCATTTGTCTGCCTAAGCAAGGGGTTGGAATAGAAGATCTCCAAGGTCCCTTCCAACTCTGTTAATCTGTTCTGTTCTGCCTTATATATTTGGGATATACAAAATGAATAAGTTTGCAACTAAATGACACACTACTAAGTTTAATGGGTGCTGTAGTTTCCTTTCAAGGAGGAAGATAGCAATGTCAAAGGAGAAGGACCAAGAGTGTGATTTAGTGGTGAATCCCTGTTTAAAGCATAAAGAGGGCATCATTTAAAGCAGGGGTGTCAACCTGCCAACCTGCGGGCTGGATGCATTATAGCGAAACCGTGCCCACCCCATTGCCAGCAATGGCAAAAAAGGTGCGATACGTCACGTCACGATACATTACATGACGTTGCGAGTTTGACACCCCCGATTTAAAGGAAAAGCACAGAACTTCGCAGTTTCAGTCCACCAGCATATTCAGAAAAAGAGACTTCTCAAAGTCCACTGAGGCTCCCTAGCTGAACCTTGAGCCATTGATAGTGCTAGACTAGATATACCAAATTGTATGATTGCATATTTTTGTGTGTTCTGTAACGTTCCTTTGTGATTGCTATGGCAAGTGATCTTGGTTACTGAATGTACTTTAGGGTTTGGATGTTGGGAAAATTAAGCTGAGCTCTCTGAATTGGCTCAGCCCAGCCCAGCAAATCTTGATTCCTTTAAGATTAAAATTGTAATTGCCTTCCAAAGAAGATGGGTGGGATGCTCCACTAAACCAGATTTCAGCCTGACATGTGTTTTTTCCCAGTGGAGTCATGGAGAAGGGTAATGGGAGATCTTTATCTTTTGCAGTTCTTCTCCATCTCCGTAAGGTCGAGAAGTTCTTCATAAGACAGCTGTGTTTGTTGTCTCTTTCCTTCCCCAGGAAGCTGCAAATATTTTAAAGAGTGAAAAAGGATGGAGCGTATCTCCCTTTCCTGCTTAGAGTCCTGACAAACAAGGAACAGAACTGCTCTGGGTACCAGAAGGAGAGTTGAAATTGGCAAAGATCAGTTAGTGGCAGCAGGTTGGAGAAGCTCAGCCAACCCACTCCAGCTCCCCTGGGAAGTGTCTGTACTTGTGAGAATCACACTTTCTTGCAGATCAGATGCCTCCCACCTTGACGTGGTGCTCAAAGGTCAGGTTTGTGAAGCTTTGACACCCTCTAGTGCCCAATTGGAGCAAGAGCAGTATCTGAAAGTGCCCATTTCCTTCCTGCAAAGCTCGTGCTCCTTGGTGGCTGCTTAGCAGGCCGAAATTCAAGAAATGCAACATTTCTTAATTTCCAGAAAAGAGGATCATTGTGAGGTTGTTGTTGTGTGAGAGTGCTATGTTTATTCCCTGAGCAGTGGGGGAAGGGAAGAGGAAGTCTAGCGATATATGGATGCTTCCATTTTGCATAGCTTGGCTTATTTTTGGACTTGTCCTCTCCTGCCTAACTTTCAAGAGATGAATAATAACAACGCATCCCTGCACAGGGTCTGATCAGGTGCTTCGGATGCTACTAATGCAGAAAAGTGGTACAGATGGTGAAGGGAGGAGGCGGTACTAGAGTAGCAAAAAAAAAACCAAAAGCTGGAGGTGTGGGGGGGGGCTCAGATCTAGCTCAGTGCAGGAAATCTCTTAAGGAAATGCTTTTTCATGGTTGCATTGAAATATCTTAACATTCAGCTAAGATCTATCCTGCTTAGGCTAAACCCAATATTCAAGAGGTCCTAAATGGGACTGTTTCCCTACCATCCTTGCACATTGTCTTTCCCTCTGGGACCACTGGGCTCCAGAAGACTGCACCAAGCCAGAGGAGCATGTGGGTAGTTCTCCTGGTTTCTGAAAAAACTTGCATATTTGAAGAGAGCAAGGCACAGTAGGGAGAAAGAAGGAGAGGGGAAAGCAAAGCAGGGCTCTGTGATAGCAGTGGGTCCCTGCTGGGGTGTGACTCTTGCCAGCCATCTGCAAGTAGATTGACCAAATCCTTACCTGCAGAATTTTCTGCAAAGACTAATGAAAACAAAGGCATATTTGGGGTATGACATTTCAGAACTGAAAACGGCTGTTTATAGAGGGGGGGGGTGTTTCCAGTTCCTCTGCTTCTACTTCCCATCTTGCATTCTTGTCTACTGCTCGAGGCTGTTCTGTGCTGGAATAAAGGTAGCTCAGGTTCACTGTACATACTTTTAGTTGGGCTTAGGAAATCAGTACTGAAGCAGAAATCACATTTTTGGCAGGCTGCTGCAGTTCTTTGTCTCATTCTCCTCTTACAATGCTATCTAATATTTGGCTTCTTCTGCAGTGAGCATGTGGGTACATGGACCACGGCAGTCTCCTTGTTAAGGATAACTGAAGAACATTTACTTTTTCCGTGGGTTGTGTTGTCCTTATTTTAGAACAATTTGTAATTCAGTAGCATTGACTCTCTGGAGGGGGGCTATGTGAAAGCAAGAGCGGAAGGAAAACACATGTTTTCCAGGGCACAGACATGTGCACAGGCTCATAACATTATGACAAAGGATCCAAGCAAGACAGAAAGGAAGATTTCTCCCTGGAAAGCAGAAAAGAGTTAACATCTATATTTAACAGGAGAGGATGAGGGGATAGCAAAAATGCCCTTCCTCAATTTGGGGAGCTTGTTGGCCTCTTGAAGACAACCACAGTTCTCCAAAGCAAGCCATTCTAAGGACCCTTTGCAATTTGTTGGGACAGTGTAGAATATTAAAATGGTCCTTAGACCCACTTGCTGGTTAGTGTCTGGAAATCAAGGAAGGGAAAGGAATGCTTAAGGGTGGTCCCGAGGCAAGGGCTATCCTGTAGGATTGTTACAGCTCTGCCATACCCAAGGCCCTGGGGGTCACTGCTATGGTGTTGTCAGTGCATGTTTGATTGATCCAAAAAGAATTAACCAGTGGAATGGGTTGCCTTCAGAAATTGTGGGTGCTCCATCACTGGAGGTTTTTAAGAAGAGATTGGACAGCCTTTTGTCCAGAATGGTATAAGGTCTCCTGCTTATGCAGGGAGTTGGACTAGAAGACCTCCAAGGTCATTCAGACTCTGTTATTCTTCCAACTCTGTTATTCTGGTTGGAGGTCTGAGTCCCCACCTTATAGGTGTAACTTTTGGGAGATTCATCCTGAAGGGCTGTTTGACATATGCTTCCTCAAATTCTGTGTTTAGCCCCTTTCCCCTTATATAAAAGGTATAAAAAGGTTTGTTCCGTGATTGCAGCCTGCAAAGAGAGGATGAACACCACCACATTTCATCTTCAGTGCCCGCTAATTCAGAACAGCAACAGCACTAACACATAGACTTATATACCACTTCACAGTGCTTTACAGCCCTCTCTAAGCGATTTACAGAGTCAACATATTGCCCCCAACAATCTGGGTCCTCATTTTGGCGACCTCGGAAAAATGGAAGGCTGACTCAATCTTGAGCTGGTCAGGATTGAAACTCTGGCAATTGGCAGAGTTAGCCTGCAATCCTGCATTCTAACCACTGCGCTACCACAGCTCACGGTGCATCCAAAGGAATCATCCATTCCTTGGCATGAAGCTTCAAAAACTGTATATCTAGAACCGCAGCCTCTTTCCTTTTCTTCCAAAATAGGTTTCTGAGGTTTTGAGGGAAACGTTAATAATGGGAAAATGTTGCATTATTTCTACCTCCTTTGACAGGACTGTTTCAGCCAGGTCTTTTCCTCCAGATGGGAGAGACTGCAGATGTTCTCTGCTGTATTCTTCTAATGGATACCTTTGAGATTTTAGGAGCAAGTTGCAGGCATTTCCTGAAAATAGGTGCTGGAGAAGTACTTGCCTCATTGCAATCTGGCTACTGTGGAGGACGTTGGTAATTCTGTAGAACAGAAGGTTCTTTGCCAGCCCCTCTATTATTCCGAGTCTGTAGGATGCTCTCCCACAAACCCAACTATCAGTTTCTTTTTTTTTTTTTTTCAGAGCAGGCAGATATGTCTCCAGATAAAGTACTTAGCTATAGCCATCCCCCGCTTTTATTTTCAAAACAATCTTTTGGAGCTAAAACATTTTTAGAAATAAATATACTTCTAGAGCTGATGGTTTGGTTTTCAGCAGGTTAAAAATTATTGTAATTTATTAAAAGTAATGTGGGCCAAAGAGATAGGCAAAAATCAAGAAATCTGTCCTTTGGTATGGCAAATCCATTTTCTTGCTGACTCCTGTACTGTTTTCTTTCTACTTGCCAGGAGGTTATGATCCGGCGTTAGCATTGCATTGGTCATGATGATGTCCGGACTGCCGGAGGCCTTGAGCCGGCTGAGAGCAAATTCTCTCCGCAGTTGCTTCAGCCTGGCAGGGCCCTCAGAGTCTACCATGGTTGCTGTACCCATTGATATCGACAAGGATGAAGTTCGGATCCTCAAGGTTTGTTTCCACAGCAACAGTTTCAACATGGGCAAGAACTTCAAACTGGTGAAATGTACAGTCATGACGGAGATACGGGTGAGTTTCATGAATGAGTCTCATTGGTTGATGGCTTCTTGCAATGGACTTGGACCCATGTCCTTCTGTTTACATCAGTGTTTTTCAAATTTGGTGAGAGCTACTTTGGTGTAGTGATTAAGATGTCAGACTAAAAACCAAGAGAGCATTTCTTGTCCCACCTTAAGCATAAAGCCATCTGGATGAAGCCAGTCACTGTCTCTCAGCTCTAGGAAGGTGACAATGGCAAACCACTTTTAAAAATCCTTGCCAAGAAAACTGCAGGTTCTTATCCAGCAGTCTCCCAGAATCAGACACCACTGAACAGAAGGAAAAAAACCAAACATGGCAATTTTAACATGCGTAGATTTCAGACTTTCAGAATTCCTCAGAATGCTGGCTGGGGATTTCTAGAAATTGTATCCACACATCTTAAAAGTTGCCATGTTTGAAAAACACTGATTTAAATGAATGAAATGGCCCATATTAAAAGATGCACAAGTGTATATCACCAAGGTATGTGTTCGATATATTTCTGCACATTATGTGTAAATTATATCCCCTCCGCTGCCAATTCCCAGTCATTGAGGGCCAGAGTGTAGATATTACTTCGGCCTTTTGGGCAGTGGGGAGGAGGGAATCAAAGTGGAGGCAGGCTATCCTTTTGAACTTGTTTTTCCATCCTTATCCTGAAAATGGCACTCAAACCCGAAAAACAGGCCAAAATTTCATCACCAAAATTTAGCAACAGAGTCTCAGGCTCCTGGGGGCTTTTGGTTTACCATCCTTGACCAAGGACTGCAAGAGTTCAAGGAATTGGTTTTTTACAAAAGTAGAGCTCTTTTTAGACAGGCCGTCTCACCCACGTCAGAATGAAGGGCTGGGGACTGCATAGCCAAAGTTGATGACCTACAGCTAAATCATTTAGGGATTTAATTTAGATCAAATGAAGGCAAACCAGACATTGAGAAAAACGGGGTTGTACAAAATTAGTCCTGAGGGAGAAGTGGATTCAGTGGAATTCTTAGGTATCCTTGTTTTTATTGGATTGTTATGCACACACGTGCACATACAAACATACAATTTTGGGGATATACGTTTATTTAATTTATATACTTTAGTTTTCTTAATACTTCTGGTACTTTTGCCTATTGCAGGGCTAAATCTAAAGCTGCTACTATCCCTCTTGTATGTGAATGATGACATTTTGGCAATATAAATTTAAATATTCAGAGAACGGAACACCCCTGTTTAGAAGCAGTCTACCCCTGAATTTAGCTGTTGGGACAAAGCAAAAAGATGTATTTTCTGTATGCTTTGTGAATATTCTAGAGCAGCGATGGCAAACCTTTTAGAGACCGAGTGCCCAAAAACTGCCCTGCCCCCCAGCCACCCCCTTACTTCGCCCCCCACTCAGCCCCATCCACCCACAGGGCCACCAACCGCCTCCATGGCCCACCGCAGATTGCCCAGGCAGCCCTGTAGCACCATGGCAGCCACACCCTTCGCCCACACCCCGCAGCATCATCTGCGTGCAATGCGGCGCAAGGGCAGAGTATTGTCCCTGCTGCCCAGCTGCCATGGCTGCGCTGCTCTGCGTGGACCGTGCCCAGGAGTGACTCTCCTCCGGGGGGCTGCTGGTGAGGAGGGAGCCATGGGGGGAGGTGGGGCTGGGGCAACAGCACGTGTGCCCACAGAGAGGGCTCTGAGTGCCGCCTCTGGCACGCGTGCCATAGGTTCACCACCACTGTTCTAAATAATGAACTGTTCTTGAGAATAAAATGTTGAATTAGATGTATTTAGGGTGTAATATAGCAAAGCAGGTCTTAAATTCAAAATATGTTCTGCTTAGCTTCTTCTGAGTATATTGTCTCTCTTCTTAGGTTTTGTAAGACTTTAGAGGCCCTTTTCATAGGGTTACAAAGCCAGTAACCATCTTTCCCCCAGAAAAACAAAATAAACAAATGTGAGATCTTTACTTTTTTCCTCTCATTCAGATACTAATTCTTGGGTCCAAGGAGGAATGTGCAAAATGATTGTATACCTAAAACGTTATAGATGAGGTCCAAAATGACATTAGTGGGTTGCCAAAATGTCATTTAGTGCATTGCTAATGAGGAGTATATATTACAGTATTTCTTGGCAACTTGAAAATGTGTTGATTTCAATTCCCAGAATTCCCTGGTCAGATTTTTTTTTTTTCCCCTTGACTCTTCTTTTTAATTAGAAATGCTTCTTGCACTTCTCCAGATTAAATTCAAATAGAAGGTAGATATCTGATTTATTTTTAAAATACTGCTCATGTGAATTACCAAACTGATCTGTCAGAATTTCTTTTAAGTTCAGAAGTATTATATTTTTCTCCCCTTCCTGCATTTTTCCTTTATAGGAAGTAATAAAGTCAATCCTACAGAGTGGAAGAATTGGTCCTGATATCCAGCTTGCTGAGTGCTATGGATTACGCCTGAAGCATGTGAAATCGGACGAGATCCATTGGCTTCATCCAGACATGACAGTGGGTGAAGTCCAGGAGAAATACGAATGTTTGCACCTTGAGGCTGAATGGAGGTAGAGAGCCCCTTCTGTATCCATCCTGTTCTCACCAATCCTCTTGACCGCAATACAGAGATGATTATTCAGACCAATCTTTCCAGATTAGCTACATTTTTAGGTACTAAAAGAAACAGGGGCAAAGTTCAGTTTTTCTGAGATATCTTATTATGCTTATTTTCTCCCAGCAAGTCTCATCTCCAAAGAGGTTTGTTTGTTTTAATTTCATTAGTACAATGAAACAAACAATGCATCGATGAGACAATGATACGGTGATTAAAATAAAACTTAAGATAGGGGAAGAAACTAAGGAAAAAATATCCATATAATACTAATGTATAGTTAATACAAGTTATACTGGCAGTAGAAGTGGCATTATGGAAAAGAGAGCCACAATAAGATTGTTAGTTGGGGAAGCCAGATTTTGTAGTCTGCTAAATATGAGCACTAAACATGAAGAACGCTGGTTTAACTTAAAAGTTTGGTATGCTGTTTAAGGTATGATCTCCAGGTCCGCTACCTCCCAGAAGATTATGTTGAACGCTTCCAAGAGGACCGGACAACGCTTCTGTACTTCTACCAACAGGTTGGTCTCCAAGGACTACAGTCCCTATTTAAAGTCCCTGGTACAACTTCGTTGAATGTGTGAGATTGCACCTTCCATTGTGCTTGCTAATGCAACTTCATCACATCCTCTAATTCAGTGGTCCCCAACCTTTTTGGCACCAGGGATCGGTTTCATGGAAGACAATTATTCAACGGACTGGAGGGGGACGAATGCCCAACCTAGGTCCCACACATGTGTAGTTTCGCTTACCCACCGCTCATCTCCAGCTGTACAGCCTGGTTTCTAACAGGCCATGGACTTGTACTGGTCTGCAGCCCAAGGGTTTGGGACCCCTGTTCTAATTCAATGTTTTTCAAGTTTGGTAACTTTAGAACATGTAGAGTAGAGTTCAACTCCCAAAATTGCCCTGGCAGCATGCTTTAGCTGAAGGTGTAATTTAAATACATAAATATTTATTATTAAAATGCATTTCATCAATTTATTTAAAGCTCTTGGTGTTTTGTTCTGTGCAAGAACACCCACTTACCTTTGCTTTTGGGAAAGAGTAGTGAGCACCGGTAGGGATCCTTAACTGACCATCTTATACGTGTTTTTCAGCTCCGGAGTGAATACATGCAACTTTATGCGAGCAAAGTGAGTGAGGGGATGGCCCTACAGCTAGGCTGCCTGGAGCTTAGGTATGTACTTGCTAGGCAAAAGATTGCATCTGACACAACCATGTTTGGAAAACATGTGAGCAGGGTCAAAGTCTTGTGGCTTGCACAGTGATCCTTGCAAAACAAGAACCAAAATCCTGAAGCTGGGACATTGGCAAGAAGAAAGATCTGAGGAAGCATGAGTTCAAGAAATGCAAGCAAAGCCAGAAATCTGAAAGGATGCAACAAGGGAGGAATATTATAAGAAATTGGTGAGCTCCTGCATAACAATAAGGCAGGATATTGTTAACTACAGTTTACTGAACAAGCTTTGGTGAATGAGTTTTGTACATCAAGCTAAACTATAATGGGTTGGTTTGCATGAGGCATTAACTCTTAATAGGTGGGTTTTCACATTTAGCTATAGCAAAACAAAACACAATAATACCCAACATTATGCTTCAATCAGACAATAATACTGAATGATATTCTGATGATGATGAGATGGGAAACTTCAATTTGAAAACATCAGTGTGAGTGTTGTGGTGAATTAGGAATCATGCAAGCTTTAATATCCAATTTTTTGCAGGAGATTCTACAAGGATATGCCCCACAACGCTTTAGACAAGAAATCCAACTTTGAATTCCTGGAGTATGTTGATAACATTTTTAACTATGCTGGTTGATGTTTTAAAAAGTTTCTCATTAGTTGTAATGATCTCTGCCTGATAGATTTCTTCTTTTCCAATATGCAGCTTTGCTTGCATAACCGAACAAGATATTTTAAATATGTGTAGGTGTGTGTATCTGTTCATGTATGGAGAAGAAAGTATGTGTATGTGTGGATAAGAGAGACAGAGACAGGATATCCCAAATGCCACCCCCAGATTCACAGTAGCATCTAAGGCTTAACAACTAATTACTGCATTCTTTCTGAGCCCAGTTCCTACCCACTTATATTCTGTTTCAACTGGGAAAACAGAGTTGTATCCCCAATGAATCTTAGCTGAAATCGCAACATTTATTTGCTTGAAGAAAGTTGAGCTGAAAAAAGAATAGGTGGGGGGAAATTACATCGGGTGCAGAAGTGGAATGATGGAGGGTCAAGCCACCAATTAATATTAGTTTTGGTCCCAGATTCTGCACTGATGCCAATAACTTTAATTGAATTGGAAGGAGTAGATGCTCATATACGGTTCCACACAATAGGCTAAATAAGGTTACCAGAGACCTCTCCTTCCAGTCCACAAAGATCTCAGTGAAAACTTTTCTCATTTACAAAACTCATCCCTGCTCTCCTTAGCCAGAGGGCATTGTTTATGGTCACAGATGATTGGAAAAGGGTGCTTTCTTGAGAGCAAGGTGGTGTGCCTCTGGCAGCCAGGATAGGCAGCAGTGCAAAAGATAAGATGGAATGGCCCATTTTAAGAGAGCTGGTTTGCTTCCAAATCTTTTTGTTTGTTTGTTTGTATCCCGGCTTTATTCTTTTTTCAAATAATTCACCTTTCTCTTCCTATTTTCAATACAACAAGAACGCTGTGAGGTGAGTTGGGTTGAGAAAAAATGACTAGCTCAAGGTCATCCAGCTGACTTTCAGGGCTAAGATGGGACTAGAACTCATACTCTCCTGCTTTCTAGCCTGGTGCTTTAACCACTAGATCAAACTGGCTTAAAAAAACCTAAATCTAAATAGAAACACCATAAATTAAAATGTCCAGTGACTGGATACCTACAGATGCGTAAAGCAGCATTTTCTTTCTCTTTAAGGAAGGAAGTGGGACTGGACTTGTTCTTTCCTAAACAGATGCAAGAGAACTTGAAGGTGAGAAATGTTTTAGCCCCACATACACATGTTCAACCAAGGTGGGAACTAGCCATTAGCCAGTCTCTCTGGAGTTGGGAGTTGTAGTATATCTGAGAAAGTCTAGCAGAGCTTCTAGCTTTTCTAGAATTATTTTGAATGGATTTTTCTCCTTTCCCCCCTTTTTTTCTTTCTCACTCTTATTGATCTTAGGAATTATTGTAGTAAAACAGTACAGAGGGGAAAAGTAACTATCTGCTATCCCACGAAACAAGGACCCATAAGTTAGATAAACAAAAATCCACAAGTTAAGGCTTAAAGCTTGAATATCCATAAAAGTAGGGAAATGACAAAATATGCATGACAATATCATCACTCAAATGATGCGACCTAAATATCTGTGTCAGATCTTGGAACATTAGAGTATAATAGTAGTGCTTGCATAATGACAATACTGCATGCTCTACCATGTTGGCATCATCCTGGTTTTCTATAGATGCTGCTGGATGAAAATCTGATCTGTATCAATAGCAGAAAAAAGCTTCAGAATTTGAAATGGCTGAATGAATTATGCCATCACTTTCATACTGAACGATTGGGTCAAAATATTTGTTACTACTCCAAAAATTGCTCTCCATATCGAAAAGTAATTCAGCAAAGTACTGGGGTATTTTTCTTTTAATTACAACAGGATTAAACAACATTTTCAACGACCATTTTAAAATTGCAATCATCTAACACCATCTACTGCCTAAAATATTCTGCTTGTCTGAACAAAACATCTTAGGTTTCCAGCAGTAGTAAAATATTTCATTCCATCTTAGGTTTCTGTCTGCATTTATTATGAAGTTTTAAGAGTTTTTTCTTTTTCTTTTTAATTCCTCCGTGCTTCCCATTCACAGCCAAAGCAGTTCCGCAAGATGATCCAGCAGACTTTCCAGCAGTATGCGCTCCTAAGAGAGGAAGAATGCATCATGAAGTTCCTTGGCACACTCTCCACCTTTGCCAACATTGATCAAGAAAGCTATCGCTGTGAGTTGATTGTAAGTATTGGGCGGGCAAGGAAATATTTCCCAGAGTCTGTGTGGCCTGATTGTGGTTCCAATTACAGTTTAGATATAGACGTAAACATAATCTTTTCAGGATGCTATCATAATAGATGATGTGATTGGTGTCTTCTCTTCAGTACTGTACAGAGAGATGTTCTGACAAGATGAATAGGGATCAACATTTGGAATTTTAGAACTTCTGAAGCTGAAATTCAGTGGATTAGAACTTGTAAGATAAAGGATAGTGTTTGCATATGGGGATCAAATAGGTCAAGGTCAAGGTGTATGATCCAAGAGATTTTATATATGTATACAGTTCATTAGCCTGACATTCTCACATTTAGAAAAGAGGCCAGATCCCCAACCTCAGAATTTCTAACTAACAAAGATAAGCAAATATTTAAAAATACATGTTATATGATAGTCATTCTCCACTGTTAATTGAGGCATCTATCCAAATCTACACATATCTTATTTTTGGCTCCTCCCTGCTTATCTGATGTCACTGGGCCTATGGATGCTAATTGGAATTCATTCCAAAAGGTTTTCACGCTTAAGAGCTTACTTAGGTCATGCATCATACTCATAGTAGTTTCAGCTTATGTGGGGCTTATCATTTTGCTTCAAACTCTGTGGCATCTCTAACTTTCCACCTCCAGGCTGATGTAGTATTAATTGCCATTTGCATCACCTCCTGCTCTAGAATTCTTCCACAATCTTCTATCATTCCTGCTCTAAAATTCTTCAGCAGCTCAACATATTCAGAATGTCAGGGGCTGCAAAAATTAGGAGAGTTTTGTTTCATCTGAAACACAAATTTCTTTTCTCTCTTCCCTTTTCAGCAAGGATGGAATATCACTGTGGACCTGGTGATTGGCCCAAAAGGCATTCGGCAGATGACAAGTAAAGAAGCAAAGGTGAGTTGCTCAGACATCTTGTAAGAAAGGGCTTTCATAATCTATCAAATACGGATTTTCATTGCAATCTATTGTTCCCTTTTTTTGTTGCCTGAATACAAATTAAGCTATTTTGCAGATAGCGAGAGAACAGGAGTGTTTCCATGGTAACTTCAGGGTTGTTTTTGTACCATACAATCATCTTCTCTGAAGGCCACTGGTACAATTGAATAATACAATTTTTAATGCAGGATTCCTGTACCTTTCAATGAATAGAAATTTAATAGGTGTAAGACTAGTTGGATTATGTCTTTTCAAGCAGTAAAACCAAGAGGTAAGATTAAGGGAAAGGGTCTTGTAAAGAGCATGATCATGAAACGCAGGATATTATCTCTCTACTAGATAATTCAAGTTTATGTGCCTGGAGATGGAATGAATTCTCCACTTAGTTCCTCCAAATATAGTCACTCATGCCTTGGTATCCTCACACCTAAACTATTGCAACACATTCTATATGGGGCTATACTTGAACATCCAGAAACTAAGAATGATCCAGAATGCAGCAGTGTGGGCAGTCATAAGGGATACCAGGGAATATTCACATAATGAATGTATTCTGTGAACTACACTGGTTCTCAGTAGGCTTCCTAATACAATCAAGCTTCTGGTTATCACTATAATGTCCTTCTTGGTGCTGAGCCAGGTTATTTGTGGTATAGCTATCTCCAGTTGTTTCTGCTTTTTCCACAAATGCTGACAGAATTGGCATACTCTGAGTCGCTTCTGCTATCTAATGGAGTATGCCTTCTCTGTCTCTTCTAAAAGGTATGTTAAGATACAGATAGCCCTGATTGTCTTGACCTTCTGTGAGGTCTTGAAAACCTGACTCTTCCTTGAGTCATCGGGCCAAAGCACTGGATGAGCTTATCTTGTAATGGTTTGTGTTGTGATTATGAGGGTGGTTTTGACCTTGGTTGCATTGTGCTCGTAGTTGTTTCTATTTTGATTATGGGGATTTTTCTTGTTTTTGTGTTCCCCATTCAGAGTTTAAAATTGTCAATTGGGCAGCCCTGTATATTATACAAATATACACATGCATGCATTCAGGATGGTATAAAATTCGTGCACTGGGTAGAATGTTGGACCTCCAAAAATCTTTCCAACTTTATAATTCTTTGTATGGATGTATGGATAACTAAATAAAAGGCAAGCAAACCTAAAAGCACTATGGCCACTGATTCTGCTGTCAAAGAATATCCAGTCCATTTTAAACAAGAGTATTTTATGAGACCCCTGATTCAGCATTTACCAAGCTTGTAGATAATCCCATTGTGCTTTGCTTTCAACATCACCTAAGTAGAGATTATACTAAAGTTTTATGTGTGTTATTAGCTCCAAGATGGCAGAGCTGATTTTCTTTACAAGAGAGCTTAAGTCTCACCAGTTAGAACTGATGAGCTTTCTAAACTGAAACACATCCTTTAGTGAAATACAAACTATAGGTTGGCCAAATCAGTTTTGCCCTGGAGCCTACATTACAATAATATTCACGCTAACCTCAAAATATAATGGGATTTGTGCCACTATAAAACTTTTTTGTGACATTTAAAAAATAAAGAGACATGAATCAGAATGCTGCTATTCTGCATATATGGGTCCAGCATAGCATCCCACCCCACATTACAGAGTGTGGAAAGCAGAAAGATTTCTTGATTGTAATGCAAGTGAACCTTTCATAAAACATTAATGTTGCTCCTTTGCAGCCCACTTGCTTGGCTGAATTCAAGCAAATCAAATCCATAAAATGTACTACAGTGGAGGAAGGCAGAGCATTGCTGCAGCTTGGTCTGACTGGGAACCCCCAGGTAAGAAGGAAGTGCAAGGTGGCTTTGATTATATCTCAGTTGTCTCCCTGTTCCAGTCTTCCAACACTCTTCTTGAGAGAGAAAAAGTAAGAACAGTATCAGAGCTGTTACATTCGAGCTGGTGCAATCCAGCCTTCTGTACTAGCCAGTCAAAAGTAATCAGAAAGCACACAATATGGACTAGAATTCAGTATCCCTCCTCCATTTTTGCTCCTTAGCGGTTAGGAATCAAAGCATGCCAGGTTTGTTTTCAGAGACAGCAAATCTTCATCAGGACTAATGGCTAGTTTATTTTATTTTTAAAAAATGTTTTATTGATTTTTTCATACAGTTCAAAAGTACTTGTTTAACAAACACGTTGTCTGAGTTTATCATTCACCAATACTTGACTAATGGCTATTTTAACCCTGTCTGGATTGATGGCCATCAACACATTTGATGGCAGCAAATTCCGTATATAACTTTGCACTACATAAATGAGTTCTTCTTCCTTTCATCAGTCTCAAATCTCTCTGTATTTATTTTGACTGAGTGATGTCTACATGCTAACATTGTGAGAGGATTAGGGGACTGGAGGCTAAAACATATAAGGAACGATTGCTGGAATTGGGTCTGTCTAGTTTAACGAAGAGAAGGACGAAGGGGGACATGATAGCAGTGTTCCAATATCTCAGGGGCTGCCACAAAAAAGAGGGAGTCAAGCTGTTCTCCAAAGTGCCTGAAGGCAGGACAAGAAGCAACAGATGGAAACTAATCAAGGAGAGAAACAACCTAGAACTAAGGAGAAACTTCCTGACAGTTAAAACAATTAATCAATGGAACAACCTGCCTCCAGAAGCAGTGAATCCTCCAACACTGGAAATTTTAAAGAAGAGACTGGACAGCCATTTGTCTCAAATGGTATAGGGTTTCCTGCCGGAGCAGGGGCTTGGACTAGATGACCTCCAAGATCCCTTCCAACATCATCATCATTATCATTAGTATTATTAGTATTGCAGCTACATAGATAAATCCAGGCAATTTTCTTGGGAGGTTTCTTTTGGAAGTGGTTTGCTGTTGTCTGCTTCCTGAAACTGAGAAAAAGTGATTGGCCCAAGTTCATCCAGCTGACTCCTTGCCTTAAAATGAGATTATAACTCATAGTCTCACAGTTTCTAGCAAATGACTTTATTTACTACACCAGGGGTAGGCAACCTTGGCTCTTTTATGACTTGTGGACTTCAACTCCCAGAATTCCTGAGCCAGCATGGGAGCCAACCAAGGGGTTTAAACCAATGTAGTTACCATCTTGATGGGCAAATGTGAGCATTGACAATGAAATCTCTGTATGATTGGCATAGGGATCTTATATGGCTTTTTTACTTGGCAGTCCTTGACTATTAAGACATCCTCCCTGGCTGAGGCAGAGAACATGGCTGACTTAATAGATGGCTACTGCAGGCTGCAGGGATGCTTGGATACCTCCCTCATCATCCTACCCAACAGAGGTGAGAATGTAATGAAGTGATCCTTTGCATATGGTAAGGGTGGATCCTATATGATTTGCAAAGCACGGTAAGAATGTAATAGTGCAGACTGAATAATAGTCACATACTTTCTTGTAGAAGAATGTGGATGCTGTAGTTTGTTTCTTAAAACAATATTAAGCTATTTGTGGGAGGTTCTTTCTATCATTTGAACTTATCCAGTTCTTTTCTAATGTAATTCTGATTGACTGGGAAAGATCTATATGTTAACTCTGATCACAGGATCATATCATTCCTATATTCCCTTGAGCTGTGTGAGATATACCCTTGAGATGGATGGGGGGCAAATGAGATTTTTTATGGGATTTTATGTTGTGTGTTTTAAACATTGTAAATTGTCCAGAATCACCTGTGTATGTTGGGTGGGCTTATACCTTTGTTTGTTAGATAGATAGATAGATAGATAGATAGATAGATAGATAGATAGATAGATAGGTAGGTAGGTAGGTAGGTAGGTAGGTAGGTAGGTAGGTAGGTAGGTATAGATAGATAGGTAGGTAGGTAGGTAGGTAGGTGGGTGGGTGGGTGGGTGGGTGGGTGATTAGGTAGGTAGGCAGACAGACAATAGCCAACATAATATTGGGTGTGTTGACTACAAAGTAAGCTAATGTTAGATCCAACATTGCCTTATAGCCTTGTAGCATTGATTATAGCTTTAATCAACCATATATAACCAAGAATTACAAAATATGTTCATCTCATGGTATTTAATAGTATTTTCCCATTCAATCTTAAATCTTAAAATCAGAAGCTTCTCTTAGAAATCAAGGCAACACATTAAACTATTTTGGGTAGTAAAATCATGGTTTGAGAAGAGGCTTCTGAAAATCATATTAATATCCATAATTCATGTTGATGCACAACACCATGTTATTTATAGATAAATTATTTGCTTTCTTAGCCTTAGACTCTTTGTGGCTCTGGACACAAGTGTTAACTGGAAACCCCCACACACAGATACAGAGAGAGAGAGAAAGAATACTTTAAAATTATTACATTGCTATATATGTTTTTATTGTATGATTTCTTAACCCATCATGCAGCTGTAAAAGTACAGTTATCATAATTCATAAATGAAAGCAAACAACACCAAGTTAAAACCTTCCTAAGACATGGAGAAGTCTTCATGGTGAACTCTTCATCTTGTGTTTCTATAGTTTTCATATATTTTATTTATTGAAATTATGTCAGAATTGAAGGCCCCCTCAAGTGCACGGCTTGGACCAGTGGTGGCGAACCTATGGCACGGATGCCAGAGGCGGCACTCAGAGCCCTCTCTATGGGCACACGTGCCATCACTCCAGTTCTAGGCCTTCAGCTGGGTTTTATAAAACTTCTTCACTTTAGGCCTCTGCCACCGTGTGCAAAAAAAAAGAAAAAAGAAAAAAGGTTCAATCAGTTATTTTGAACTTCTCGTGGGGAAAAAAAGGATCTTGCAAAGTTGGAATTGAATGATTGAACTTTTTAGTCCCACCCAGTCTACTGTTACCACTGCAGCCACATCCACCCAATTGGCCACACCCACCCAATGGGCCACACCCAGCCAATGGGCCACACCTACCCGGCACTCGACGATGCATAAGTGGGTTTTGGGTTGCAGTTTGGGCACTCAGTCTCTAAAAGGTTCGCCATCACTGGCTTGGACAATTGCCTGATTGATTCAGTTCTAAAGCCACCATTATCAAAGTTTCCAGTTAAGGAAAGGTGGGTTTTTTTTTTCAAATTTCCCTGTCCTATGTGCAGAACAACATCAATACTACCAACACACTGTCATCTGCACTTTATTGATGCAGATAAGCAATCATCCACTTGTGCAATAATGTTCTGACCCATGTTTCTAATTCATTAGTGCTTATGGATGCTACAGAAACTTTGCATTCCAGTTCCAAAATTCATTTTAGAATTTCTCCATGTTCATTCGGTGAAATGGAGTAAGCAAAGCTTAAGACAATAATAGAACAGAACAAGGGCAGTTTACTCACCCCTAGTTATTTGGAGACGGAGAAAAAAAAAATAGAAAAGAGGGAACAGTTCTCATTCACAGCAAATTGGCCAGTTAGAATTGAGTTATGAGTTTCCTGACATGCTTTATCTCCTTTTCCCTTGCAGAGAATGAGAAGAGGATCAGTCTGCCTCAGGTCCCAATACAGTAAGTAAGAGGATGGACCTACCCTAGGATGTTGTGCTTGTGTGTAATACTGAGCACCAAAGGACATTAGGAGAAAAACCAGTTTTGCACTAGTGATAAAATTACCTCAGTGCTCCCTAAGCTCTAATTTAGTCAGAGAAGAAACAAAACTATTGCTTCCTGGAAATATTATAGGAAATAGACTAGCATGTGTTCCATATACAGAGAAAAATGTTGACCAGGTTGACGGAGACAACACCTATCAATAATTATGAATGCTGATAACAAAATAGAATTGTACTATAGGGCTCCTATTGCTGGGATATCAACAGTAGGTTCACTATTCTACTCATAAGCTTTCTAATGGGATTTGTCAGCTGTTATAGGGGAGAGATGCTAACTTATTATAGATTGTCAAAGATTTGATCTATCAGAACTTTTTATGCATTTTTATTTTCCCTGCTCCTTCTTCTTCTCTTCTTCTCCTTCTTGTCTCTTGGCAACTTCCTGGACTAGTCCCCAAATTTTCTCGGCCAGGTGTTCAGAAGTGGATTGCCCTGGCCTTCTTTTATGGCTAAGAAAGAGTGACTGACCCAAGGTCACCCAGCTGGCCTCATGCCTAAGACAGGACTAGAATTCATGGCCTTAGCTATTATATCAAACTATTATACCTTAACTATTATACCAAACTGGCTCTCCAGCCTTCTCTTAGGTGCCGAAACATTATCCTAAATGAAGAGACCGTAAACAAGTGAAGCCCTTCATCATTACTGGAAGAATTACCTTCATATTATAATAATGGTAAAGTTGGAAGAGACCTTGGAGGTCATCTAGTCAAACCCCCTGCTCAGGCAGGAAACCCTACACCATTTCGGACAAATGGCTGTCCAGTCTCTTCTTAAAAACTTCCAGTGTTGGAGCATTTACTGCTTCTGGAGGCAGGTTGTTCCACTGATTAATTGTTCTCACTGTCAGGAAGTTTCTCCGTAGTTCTAGGTTGCTTCTCCTTGATTAGTGTCCACCCGTTGCTTCTTGTCCTGCCTTCAGGACAAGTATTGATTGATAATCCTTAGTGCTCACATTTTTTTGTACAAATCAAATCTCAGTAAAAGGAAATTAGCAAAGCCAGTTCTGTTCCTAAATATCTTTCTGCCACAGGCATATAGAAGAAAAGAGACCCACACTGACAGAGAGCTTCAGCGGAGGTACGTTGAATTTTACCTGGCCATTATCAGATCAATGAGGATTGATGACATCAGGTATATAAATTGTGTACTTGGGAGTTTTGATCTCTTTTAACCTCTGGCCTTGCCATTTTTGGCAGAAGTCATGGAATGATGGAGTTTACACTGAGAGTAGGCTGAGGTATATTTATTTTTGTTGTCCTATCATTCCTAATCAAATAGATTGCACACATTTCTGAAATATACAAAATCATGCCATGCTTCTATGATGAAAGTCAAAAATGAAATAGAAAATTGAATGTTCTATCCATAAGTAATGTCTAAAGTAATTACTCAGCTGTCCTGAAAGGATGGTAAAAATTTGGGAAATACCATTTTCTTTCTACAGCCAGGATTAGTCCTTCCAAGTCACCAGCTTTTAATGCTGATCATAAAAGATAATTTAGAAATTCCTTTTTCCCCTTCTTAGTGTTGTTTTTTGTCTGTGAAAAAAAAAGCTAGGTTAGAGAACACAGTAAAATCTTCTGGAAGCATCCCATGTTAAACCTTTATGAACAAGATGACAATAGGATATCTTGATGGGAAAGGATATTTATACTGAAATAACAGATAATGTTTTGTTCCAGATTCTGACATTTATGCTGAGATTCCAGATGAAGCATCCAGACCCAAATCTGGAGGTTTGTTCAGACCTTGCTCCCCTTTTCTAAAATCATATAGGGTTAGGGCTTCAACTGTACTTTTGGAGTGGATTAATATATAGAAGGGATTAGGTGGTTGAATTATTATGCAGAAATGGTACCTGAATTATTATGCAGAAATGGTAATGTGATGCACCAATGTAAAAGAAAGGATTTTCTTGAACAAAATAGGCGCTTCAAAGAAATAACATTGTTACATGTTTTAGAATAGTTATGTGAGCATTGAAACAGAGTTGAAAAGAACCTTTTACACTAACCTCATTATCCAATAACTGGTTTCTAAAATATACTTAATGGAGTCAAGGTTAGGGCTATCATGTTATGTGAACAAAAACCAAACAGCAGTAAGACTGCCGCGGGCCATTTTATTTAAATTAAATTAAACATTTCAGAAATTACCCTCCCTAAGTCAGCCATGTTGTGTAATTCCAGAAGAGAATCACACTTTGCCTCTGGCTACCATTAATGGAAACAAAAATAAAGTATAACCAACACACATTAATGTCAAAATCCTAATTACTTATATAGACTAATTGCATCAGAATTAGCAGTGATTGGTGAGGAGAGAAATCTTGGAGTAATGACTGTGTGAACACTGTACATCTGCTGTAAAAAAAAAAAAAGACCATCAGAATGTGAGAGATAAAAAGAAATTATGCTGAAAATAGAGATGCCAATAAGGTAATGCTCTTATGTAAATCATTGGTGTGAATGCATCTGGTATATTATGTCCATTTCTGACTGCCATACCTTCTGTAGCTCCACTGGAGCTACAGAAGGTTCATAAATGGACAACCGAGATGGTCAAGGGGCTGGAGCAGCTTCCCTGTAAGGAATGGTTGAGACATTTGGAGGTTTTTAATCTAGAAAGTAGGCAAATGAGATGGGCTTATTTGAAGTCTATGAAATTATGCATGGTGTGGTTAGAAAGTTGGCAAAAGGGTTAGAAAATTGGCAAAAGATTCATAGTGGTAAATTTAAGTCCAATCCTGGGTGGAGGGGAGATGGAAGTCTTTTCAAGCGGTGATGAATTCTATATCATTGTGGTGAATATTGTATCTGAATATGATTGGGGGGAGCCACTGCTAGTATCTTATACACCATTAAAAACAGTCATGAAAAATTGTAGCCAGTATTACCATTCCCAAATTGCTGCTGAGGTCCTGAACTTGTTGAAGACCGCCGCTCTTTATGGACAGGTGAGACCTGAATGTGTTACAATCTCTGCAGAATGTCACTCTCCTGCCTGTAATTATTGTTGAATCAAAACATGGCCAGCCTGCAAAATGGCAGTCTTTCTTCCTTTCTAGATTATGGTGTGGTATTGAGGAGTTAGATGTTGTTGTTGCTGTTGTTCACAACTGACAAGTTGATATCCCTTACCATTCTATTCCTTGCATAGTCCAACAGTTTGTGATTTCTCGAGAAGATGTTTCTCTGGGCAGGATCCTGGGAGAAGGTTTCTTCGGAGAAGTCTATGAAGGTGTCTTCACCAATGAGGTGAGTCTGGAACATAAGACTCTGTCCTAGCCTTTCCTAGCCAGATAAACATCAAATGTGCTGGGCTGAAACTTCATTTATGTGCCACGGTCCAGCTGGCTTCACAACAATTCTAGTTCAGCTTGTATAAAGAGCAGTTTACTAGACTGCCTTTGGTCTGTAGACTAGAATGGTAAGGTGTAGCATGTATCATAAGTGGCATAAGGAAATCAAGGGAAAATATGTGATCAGTGTTTGTTGATATATAGACAGACAGACAGACAGACAGACAGATAGACAATCTTATATGCTCGTTTTGTTATTTGCACATTAGAAAAACCTTAAGACTGAGAGAAGCTTATCCATGGTGGCAAACTACATGTGATATCATGCATATGATTTAGTTGTGAGGTGGGACCATTAAATTATTACAAAATTGAAGGTGGATGGGGATATTCTGCCTGTTGGTTTCCTTTGGACATTGGTTTCTGGATCTTTGGCCTGGCCTCAGTGCTATTGCTACAGTTTTGAAAAGCCAAAAGTGTCACTTGTTTCTATGGAAGATTGACATACATGAACTCCAGCAATTTGTCTTTTGCCCAAAAGATGCAGACTAGATCCTCCTCCTCCTCCTTCTCTTCCTCTTCCTCCTTCCTCCTCTTTTTAATATTGGGGTCTCCCTCTTCTTTCAGAGTGGGGAGCGGGTTAGCGTTGCTGTGAAAACATGCAAGAAAGATTGCACTGCTGAGAACAAGGAGAAGTTCATGAGTGAAGCAAGTAGGTAGACTCTCTCTTTCTGTGAACATGTGAAATAAAATGCCATTTCCTCCCACATCTGGTGCAGTGCCACAACAGCAGTGACTGAATGGTGCTGTTGCAGTAGTTGTGGGAACAGGCAGCTCTTCAAAATTTCTTCAATTTTTCTCAGTGTGACCTTTTAGAGTTGCCATATTTAAAAACTTTGCTCTCTTCCCCATGCTGTCTTGAGTGAGGAGTGGATTTATCTTATCTTTAATGCACTTGCCTGTCAAGGCAACAAGCAGTATGCACCAAACCTGTAATTCTACAGCTTGTAAAAAAAAAAAAGCAGAGGAGGCAGCACAACAGTTACAAGGGAAACAAAGCAGTTATGTAAAAGATTCCTGAGACAAGGGGAGGGGGAAGACATGAGAAAGAGACTCAGAGTTACTCCTTAATTATGTAAGGTATACGTTGAGCTGGACAACTGCTTTGACAGGCTTTCAAGATTCTGTTACAACACCCTAATGGTAATAAGGATCTTACCAGAAATCTAGTGGTTCTTGTTTCCTGAACTTGCCAGGCTTTGCTGGGTTTGCTTTCTTTTGTAATTGTCATGTTTCATCTTCTGCTTTCCTAGGGTCCATTAGACATTCCATCACATCAATGAAGCACTGTAGAACAGTTGTATTTTCAAGTAAATGCTTAACTGGACAAGTACTCTTGACTTTTAAATCAGTGAAAATAGGCTTTTCAAACTAAATAAGATAATAATATTGCCAGGCATCATAAAAATGCTGTTAATTAAATTGATTGATTACTTCAACCTCAACAAATAGTAAGAAAGGGTAGAAGCTTGGCAATAATTGTTAATGTGAAACAAAGGATTTTAAAATATTTTTTAACTGGATATAAGGGAGGAGAGCATTAATCATGCTGTGGAGAAAAACTGATGCTAGCACATCTGTAAGAATAAGGTATGATCTCTGAGGATCTCTGAAATTAAGATTGAAAATAAAAATGGGCCACGTGTCAAGATTAACTAAGTTTCTCCCCAATGTACCTACAGTGCTCATGAAAAAGATGGACCATCCCCACATTGTGAAACTGATTGGCATCACAGAGGAGGAGCCAACATGGATTGTTATGGAACTCTATCCTTATGGAGAGGTGAGCTGATGGTACCCAAAGCAATGGGAGTTGGGAAGTTGAATCTAAAAAAGGTAAGGAAGCAACGAAGCAAGGAAATGGAAGGAATCTCTTGAGTCTGAGCTTCCTTGGAAAAAAAGTTTTAGAAATAGATTCCTATCCAGTTTTTTTCATCTTCTCTCTGCAGCTGGGACACTATCTCGAGCAGAACAAGGCCAGCCTGAAGGTGCAGACCCTTATTCTCTATACCTTGCAAATTTGCAAAGCCATGGCTTATCTGGAGGCTATCAACTGTGTGCACAGGTACAAGGGTTTTTTTTTATTTTAAAGTAAAATAAGAGGTGGCATGTAAAGATATATAGATACTCAGCCAAGAATTTTCTCTGCATTTATTCTTGCACCATCTTGCTACATCCAAGGCTAAATGGATAGCTTCTAGTCCAGGCTGAGCAACCTTTGGCCACTGTTTTTCTGTGGTGTCTAAGGATTGATGAGGGTAGGCACTGTAATTCTGGAATTTTTTTCTGGAGGGGGAAATTCAGTAGCAGAAGTGGTGGTATAAACATGCAGTCCTAAGGTACTCATTTCACATTTTAAGTCTCTCCCCCCCCCCAAAAAAAAACGCTGAGAAAAATAGTATAGTTACTTGGTTTCATCAGGTGTTCCAAAGGATTCAATGAATAATTTAGGTTCCTAGAAGGTTTAAGAAACCTGGTTTGCCACCTTTGTCTTATTCCAGACTCTTAAAACATAAAAAGGTCTCAAAAACTCTTATCCATTCTGTGAGGACTCTGAGCATTGCAAATAAGGTACAGGAGTCTCATGTGGCTCACAAGCCATAGGTTGCCCATCATTACTCTTTGCAATTACCAAGAAGAGATTCTCAGCCCTTGAAAATGTGCAAGGACATGGAAGTTGGGTTTTGGCATTGAAAATGATTAAGGAACATATGGAATGCCTGAGAATTGGTCTTTGGAGAAAGGGATGCTCCTTAATTGTGCTCCATTGGAATTGGAATGGAATGCTACATACCAGATGGAGCAGAAACATATTTCAAATAGAGCAAAAATATAACACATTGCAGTATATTCTGACCTTTTACAAAGAGCTTCAAGTTAACCTCATGTGGCATCACCAGAGAGTGCTGAAAACTGAGGTTCTTGGGCAGCTCAAAGTCATTTTATGAAGCCTAATAAAGTAGCATTATCAATCAATGCCAAATCAATACTGAAAGACACCCAATCCAACCTTTTCACAATGTTTGTTTTGTAACAATTAGAGATAATAATTGAAGAATGCAAATGCAAAAAGTGAATTTCAAAATTCATCAAGGAGCAGTCGATTGGTAGGAGACTTCATCTTCTTCATTGAGGAAAGCAATAGGATCATGTTCAATAGTTGGAAGAACATATCACTCATACCAATACTGTTATGCAGTGGCTACTTGGAAAGAAAAGGCCAACTTCCTATTGCTTCATATCCAGTGGCCTAACTGCTGTATCTCTATATACAGTACAGCGTGGTACCATTGTAAGAGCTTGAGGAGGGAAGAGTTCCAGTTCTCATAGATGTAAAACTGTAATGTGATAATTTTGGGGCATGTTTTTAGCCCAGTGTTGGACTATGATCCCTATAGTAGTTACCTCCAAGCATCATTCTTCACACACATAAACCACTCCATTTTCAGTAGCTGTGATGGCAGTCAGGTGAGACAAGTGAAGGTTCATTTTCTGTTAATTCCTTCTGTTTTTTCACTGTTCTCCTGATTATGAGATAATCATTGAGCACCCACATACTGAAATACTAAGAGCTTATCCACTTTTATTGAGCTATGTTACACTGTGGTACAAAAAATGAAAATATGGCCAGATCAATCATTGACTTAGAAGTTCAGACACTTGCGTTTTTGTTCATATTTCCTGCTACACTTATATTTTGCTCTGCAGCTATTCAAATCTTCCCAGAAGAGAATAACTAGCTCACTTTATTATCTGCAGGGACATTGCAGTCCGTAATGTGCTGGTGGCTTCGCCTGAATGTGTCAAACTAGGAGATTTTGGCCTTTCCAGATACATTGAGGATGATGAGTATTATAAAGGTATGGAAAGGAGCTGGGAAAAACCCAAATGTTGAGGGTAAACGTCATGTTATATGCATTAAGAAAAATATTTTTATTTGGCTTTTATTGCACATGCACCATTAGCTTCCCAGCAGAATACATAGAAGAATTCAATGTCTCTTCTCTACATCTCCATTGGCCAAGATCTTAGGTAGCTAAGCTGAAAAAATGTATAGAAGTATCTCTTCTGCTGGTCTATGACCATCATAAAGATTTGATTAGGATATTGAGGTGTTATTGTCTTCCAGAAGAGACAAAGTTGCCCAGGACAACAGGCAATCTTAAAAGTCTTTGGAGGCCCTCCAGATTTACTGCAAATTTAATTTTTAATGAGATGTAGAAAATTGTTAAATGGATAAGGTAATTATATTAATATACCAGATTTAAAATAAATTATTCTTCTATGCCAGCCTAATATCTTTATTGCTACTGGCCTGCCATTGAAAGGCTAAACATAACCCTTGTCTCCACAAATATTGTGCAGTTATCTATAAATAGGCCATTGCTTTGATCCTGTAAGGCAATTACACCTCTACCTACATCCAGGAAGTTCCAACCTTTTGGGAATATTTGGAATACTAATGAAGGGTTGTCTATGGAGGCTCTCATTCATCCAGGTTATTGTTGTCCCAAAGGTGCTTTTATTTTAAAAGCAACTGGACTCTCTAATTTTTCTTTAAGACAGTTTGCTTTTCATCCAAGAAGCTTCTTCAGTTTTAAGTAATTGGTGGAGATTGGAAGAAATTTATACTCTCTGCAATTAGCTAGTCATTAATATTCTAAGGGTTGTTGAAACTACCTAGGGGCTAATTTGTGTTCTCAGAGTCACCTGAATCAGAATAGAAATGAATGTGGAACTGTCTTGGGACTGTATTGTATAAGTGGTGTTGTACCCCTCCTCCTCTGTTCAATTTTAGTATAGGTGGCCTCTTTAATTCCTCTTTCAATCCTGTGTCCAAAATGTCCACAGGAGAACCTGTGAGAAATAGTGAGAACAATCAACCAGTGGAAAGGCTTACCTTCAGAAGTTGTGGGTACTCCATCACTGGAGTTTTTCAAGAAGAGACTGGACAGCCATTTGTCTGGAATGGTATAGGGTCTCCTGCTTGAGCAAGGGGTTGGACTAGAAGACCTCCAAGGTCCCCTCCAATTCTGTTATTCTGTTCTGAACCAACACATCAGGAAGAATTCAGCTATCTATCTACATCTGAAAGAAAAGGGCCCCTCCTTTAAAGGAATGAAATTTCTTGGATGAAAAGTGATATGTCTTTAAAAAAAAAATCAGAAAGTCCATTGCCTTTAAATAAAAGCACTTTGAGACTAGTGAAGGATTATTTTCATGACCAGCAAGTGAGTGCCGTGGAGCATGTCAGTCACAAGTATGCAGCATTCCTTGCTTTTGTCATCATGAGTGTTTTCACACAAATGGAAAATCAGAGAATCAAACCATGTAGAGATTGGAAGGAATCTTGGAAATGATCTAGTACAATGTCTGTTCAGATTGGAAAGTGCTACTACAGCATCCTCAGCAGAGGTTTATACATCTCCATTGAAGGAAAGTTCATCATCTAAATCTGTCTGTTCCATTGTTATAGTTAGGAAATTCATCCATTCAAACATTTCTCATAAGCTTTTGCTTCCTGATCTTTTATCAATCAGGTTGCTTTCCTCTGGACATGCTCCAATTTGTCCAGTCCTTCCTAAAATGTGGTGCCCAGAATTGTATTGGGTGCAATCAGACCAATGCAAAATAGAGAAGGACAGTGATTTCTTTTAATCACGACACTTCTCTTAATGCAATCTATACCTTTCTTTTATTATCCTTTTATTTATGTATTTATTTATAGGATTTACTTCTGTATTTATTTACAAATAAATAATTGTATGTATTTACAAATAAATAATTGTGTTTACATCTCACTTAATGATTCTAAGTGGCTCATAAAAATTCAGAAAACCATAGATAAAAACAGAAATATCCTTTCCCCAAGGTACCAAACCAAACAGCCTCTCATTCTAGCCCGGTCCATGGGAGAAAAGCCAGGTCTTCCTGGTCCTCTAGAAAGTTAAAGTTAAAGGGTCCCTCACATCCTAATTGGAAAGCTATTCCATGTTGATGACACCAAACCCCCTGCTGCTGGATGATGTCTCCCAACAGCTTCATATATGTGTTAAATAGAAGGGGGGGAGACCTAAGACCTGAGGCACCCCACACAACAGGGACCTAGGGATGGGCGTCTCCTTGCCCAATAGCATTGACTGGAGTGATCATGGAGAAAAGAGGAGAGTATACAAAACAGTATCACCCAATTCCCTGAACCAGTCCAGCAAGATACCATGGTTTATGGTATCAAAAGCCACAGAAAGGGCTGAACGGATACCCTATCCCCATCTTGAGCTCTCCAAAGGTCATTCACCAATGCTGTCTCAATAATATGGCACAGTCTGAATCCTGACTGAAAAGGAGCCAGCTAAATTTTCTTCCTTTTATTACTCAAAATGCTTGATTTGTTGTTTCAGGTATCCTTGAAAAATCTAAGTTCTTTTTGCATTTTACTTTTTATAACTTTCTTTCTGCAGTACACCTTATTAGTGATTATGTCCATGTTCCATTTCATATATGTATCCCTTTCATTCTTACGCAATTGAAAGTGTCTACAAGTTTCTTAAGCTGTCCTCTCCAATTTCGTTTCTCATATATTTTCAGTATCTTATTTTTGAAATCTTCCTAACCCTCTCAAAAAAGAGTCTCCAAACACCATGACCATTGCTTCCTCCTTTAGAGGACAAGTAAGTTGTCCTTCTGTAAGTGGGTCTTATAACCAATACAAAAAAATTCTCCATCTTTCTTATTAAGCTGGAAAGTGGAGATTTATTTGCTTCTATCCATTTCACCTTTTCCAAAAGAGCAATGAGCCTGCGCTCATAGTATATATAGTTCCTGTTGTCCTCAGGGTGAAAAACAAATTTGGCACATTCCTATTAAATCATGGGAGCAATTTTTCTCCACTTCTATATTCCTCTGATGACAAAAGTGTCAAACAAAATAAGAGTCTCCCACTTGGCTTTCCCTGTCAAACTCTTGTTCCTGTCCCTATTCATTCAGTCATTGAGCTCTTGAGAGCTAGCTTCTTTATATATTCCCAGAAGCTACCTCAGCTAGATCAACAGCAAGCAATGGGCCATTCACACACAATGTGCAGGCAGCAGCATTATTCAAGAAACAACAGCAATCTTGAAAAAGGGAATAAGGCATAGTCTGTTTCCCTCCCACCTTTCCTCTTCTTCCTCCTCCTCCTCTCTTTTGTTTCTTCTCTCTACTCAGTTAAACTTCCCTGTCAAAGTCTTGCTCACTCTTAGATACCACTGAGAGAGAGAAAAATCTATATGTATCTGAACCAATTTGCATGCTAGTGGGAGAAGCTGGATAGCCCAACAATGACTATTGAGTAGTTGAAAACCCACTCTCTGACACAGAAACTGGGAATAACAAATGTTTGGAACTGAAGAATTCCTGCTTCTGGTCTTTTTCTGTCAATGCATCTTCTCATCTTCACAATTCACTGGCAGTACACATAAAGGGAAGCAGTAAAAAGCTTGGGCGTAATGGCTCTTGTATTGGAATATAACTTTACTGAAGTATGTTTTAGGTTCAGTCCTCAGCATTTCCAGATATACATATGGGAGAAAGCAGGGTTGGAAATAATCCCCAAAGGCACACATCCATGGCCTGTTGATAAGATAAAAGACAGCATCTGAATTGGAAAATGGAAGTTTTATATATTTATAAATTTGGACGTGGAAGTCACATCATTCACATTTTATTTTGTCCCTCCTTTGGCATCCTTTCTTTAATGATTCTATTGCATTATTTGTTCGATACTAATGTAACTCCTGTCCCACAGCAAGTTGTCCTATGAGGAGTTGGCCATGGTGAAATGTCCCATGGTGAGTTGGCCACAGCAAGTTGGCTGTGGCAAGTTGGCCGTGTTGAGTTGGCTGTGGCAACAGTTGTTGTAGACCCCTATCCACAACTCAGAGTAATTTCTGTAATGCAGGCATAGTGCAACACATCATAGCTTGCTGTTTGCCCCAGCTGAAATGGGACAACTTGCCACAGGAAATTCACCACGATCAACTCACCACAGGACAACTCGCCATAGCCAACTTGCCACAGGACAATTCAGCAAATCAGTTTAATTATTTAAAAGAGTTAAAAAAGTATTTTAATTTTTGTCATCCACATTTCATTTTGTCCCTCTTTTGGCATCCTTTCTCTAATGATTCTGTTCCACCATTTCTTCGATATTAGTGTAACTCTTGTCTCACCACGAGTTGGCCCCTGGCAAGTTGGCCATGGCAAAATGTCCCATGGCAAGTTGGTCGTCGCAGTGAGTTGGCTGTGGCGAGTTGCCAGACCTAGACATTCAAGAGGGCTACCGTATAACAGCTTACTGCTATCTTAGTTAACCTGGGATATTCATTAACATTCTGCAACTGATCTTCCTATGAATCCTCTCAAAAAAAGGATCCATCTGACAGCCATCTGTCAGAAAGGATTTCATACAGCTTCCTGCAGAAAATAGGGGGTTGTGCTTGATGGTTTAAATGACCAATTCTGTGATTTTACTGTATGAAGTACGACTTATGTAGATTCACTGAGATGGGGGAGTTCTAGGAAATACAGGGAGTTTTGTAGTTTCAGAGAAATCTTTTCATCTATTAAATCATATGCACAATGGCAGGACTTCAGGTTGGGTACAAAGGACATTCAGCCATTAACTAGCTTGAAGGTAGCAACAGTGAACACTGGCTAATTTCTGTAAGTTTTATATTTAAAAAATATAGATGTGCCCATGCTTGGGATGCTGTAAACTTCAATATGAACAGAAAGGGATAAAGACAATTTAGGGCACTGATGATGTTACCTGATTGGGTAATGAAACTGCTGTGAGAAAACAATCAAGCTCAGAGAACACCAAAAACTCCACAAAGACAATTCGGATGTATTCCAATTTCATTTAAACTTGTGCTATAAGACAGAATGGTTTGCCTGTCTGGAAATTCTTTATGGTTCACAAAACTAAGAAAATATACCAAGCTGTAAAGTTAATATGTTTCACTCTGATTTCTTCTTCCTACAACTCAGCATCAGTGACTCGCCTACCCATCAAATGGATGGCTCCAGAGTCAATCAACTTTCGCCGTTTCACCTCTGCCAGTGATGTTTGGATGTTTGGTGAGTAGAAGTTTGGATAGGAACAGCCACATCTACATCCTTCAGATGAAGAACGTATCTGTACCTGTATGCCAACAAGAAATTGTTTAATATGCCACTTCTCTAAGCTATGTCACTTTTCCCAAAGTTCTTTAGAAATAAGTGACCCTGTTTAAACATTCAGGTCCGGCCTGTAACTTGGGTGGTCGAAAGATGGGCTCTATCAGCAGACACTGCAAGTCTATCCCAAGCAGCAATTAGTGTATACAATGCAGTTTCTGAAACTTCTCCTTCTGTCCACAGCCGTTTGCATGTGGGAGATCCTTAGCTATGGCAAACAGCCTTTCTTCTGGTTGGAGAACAAAGATGTCATTGGAGTGCTGGAGAAAGGAGACCGTCTCCCCAAGCCAGATGCCTGTCCACCAATACTGTATGCTCTGATGACACGCTGTTGGGATTATGACCCCAATGACAGGCCCAAGTTCAAAGAGTTGGTCTGTAGTTTAAGGTAAGTGATAGAAAGTCACTCCCAGCCTTGTGTTCCCAAAAAATTGCACTAGAAAAAATAATATTCTGCAATCTGAATTGGTTATACAGTATAAACAAATTTTCAGAATTTTTCTTATTGTGCAAAATTTATTCTGGTTTCATTTGTCAATCAGTTTCATATCCAAAGCCGCTCACATAATAACAAAAACTCCAATCAGACAGTATTCCAAACATTTCTGATATTTCAATTCACTGAACCTTAAATGCTGCAGCGACATGGAGCAGGAGGACAATTGTATTGGATTCAGTATCCCATCAGTCCCAGTTAGCATGGTCGATAGACAAAAAAAAGGTGCTCTAAACCCTTTGGCTAAATTAGATGGTACAGTCTTGTAAAATATTTACGAACTGCAGAATGAAAAGCCCTACAGAGCACTATATAGGCAGCAGATGGAGCTCATGTATAAGCTAAATGGTGCTCTTCCCTTTCCCTTCCACTTCTGAATTTCAGTGACATTTACCAGATGGAGAAGGAGATTGCACGGGAACAAGAGAAGAATAATCGCCGCCGCCCCCCCAAAATTATGGAGCCTACCTCTTTCCAAGAGCCCCCTCCAAAGGTGAGAAGATTTTGCTGGAAATGTTCAGCAGATATGGAGATATATATATACATATACATATACATATATATATTGTTTTCTGAGGTTTTCGCGGGTGTTTGTATGTAGGTCTTTGGTTATTCGGGTTTTCTCCCACGTCAAATTGGAAGTGTCTTGGCGACGTTTTGACGAAGTCCCATTCGTCATCTTCAGGCTGGTGTTTTCAGCTTCTTGCTCCTAGAAGCAAGAAGCCGAAAACACCAGCCTGAAGATGACGAATGGGACTTCGTCGAAACGTCGCCAAGACACTTCCAATTTGATGTGGGAGACAACCCGAATAACCAAAGACCTACATATATATATCAACGGGAGTCACGATGAGACAATTACAATGAAATCCCGTGGTGTAGGGAAAGACAATGAGGATGTAGCTATGAAAAAGGACCATGGAAAGAGGGAAGGTGGGAGGAGAACGGCGATGGGGAGTGCTAGGAAAGAAGGTGAGGACAGCAAACAGCGAAAAGATGTACAACGTACGTTTGATCATATGAAACTAAGGGGTTTCCTTAGCTCACGGCCACATGAGGAGGGGAGAAAGGGTGGTGGTATGGATACAAGCAAGGAAAGCAAGGAAACAACGGCTAGCAATACGGAAATTAAGACCAAAACACAGGTGGATTGTCTGGGACCTGTGACGAGGTCTAGGAGCCGGGCGCAAAGAGCGCCATATCCATAAATAGCTTCCCCCATCGACTGGAAGTTACCCTGACGATGCTGGCCTTCTAGCACCCACCATTGATTGTAGGAAGAATCGTACAGGTTTTGCCATCAAAACAGGCCTTTCCACTCTGAGTTCCATGCTTTAACACTGTAGATGGCATTTCTGATTCCTCAAGATTCACCCTTTTCAAAAAGCAAAGACAATATATATTTCTCTCCTGAGCTGATCTTCAGGCTTTTTTGTTGATTCTCAGCCACAATCAGTTTAATACAAAATGAATAAAAATCCATTCTTCTTAAAATGCCCCCAATTCATTATTAACATTTGCAGAGAATATAACTCCCAATTACATCAATTATTATTCCACCACCAACTCTTGAGTTCTGAATAATTTTATTTTTAGCTTCTGATCGTCATGATCTGTCCTGCCAGGCAATATTTTTAAAATGTTTTCGCTGTTGCTATATACAGCAGAATAATTGGAAAGGCAAAACGAAACACATGTATAAGGTACATTTTTCTGTGTCATCCAGTAAAAATTGTGAAAAATTCATAATTACTGACTACATTTGGTTAAAAGATAGAAGACAATTAAAGGACCCTAATTTAGACATATGTGTGATGGATGGAAGGCTGCTTGGATAAAAGCTCCTGGTTCTGACAGTGAAAAAGTCATTGTCCACTTGTTATTATTCTCTCAAATCTTTTCATGGTAATAAAACAAGAGGAAAGAAACATTTGGACATTACAAATATTTAGGAATGAAAGCTAATAGTTCTGTATTCAATACTTTATAAACAACATAAACTTCATCAGAAAGTATATTTGAGAAATTATGAGACAAATGGCTACAGAAGCTGATGGAGTTGGCAGAGATAGCTAAATTGACTGTTTTGATTAAAGAAAAGAATATAAGTACTTTCATTTCTACATGGAGACCACTTCTGAATGTTGTGCTTGAAGTGGAAAAAAAGTAATTTGGGGCTTTACTGATTAGATTGGTTTGTTGTTATAGAAATGGCTAGTTTATACTGTTACGGAAAAGTAAAAAGTTGATGTTCAATATATATGAGCTGGACTATGATGAAAAACATTTCTCAATGACCATAGAAGACAGTTAAAATTTCTAGAGGAATAAAACCCTAACTCTATTTCTTTTATTTCCTTCCCTTTGTCTTTGACTGTCTGGGGTGGCCATTGTAATGAAATTATATGATTGACATAACTAACACATTAATTTCCTAATTCAACATGCCTGATTTAAAAAGGATATGTTTTTTTACAAAAACTTTCAGATTTAGTCTTACTCCTGGCAACTGCCTGAACAAGTCCCTATAGTTTTCTTGGCAAGATTTTTGGAAGTGGTTTGCCCTTTCCTTCTTCTTAGGGTTAGGAAGAATGTGACCAGCCAAGGTCACCCAGCTGGCTTTGTGCCTAAGGCAGGACTAGAACTCATAAACTCCTGGTTTCTAGCCTGGAACTTAACCACTGCACAAGCTGGTTTTCATTAAGAGATTAATACATATTTAATATTAGTATTGTGAGTGGTCATTTTTGGTTCATGGATTTGATGGAAATGTTTGTATTAAATGTTACACATACTTTTCTGCAGTGTGCATGGAGCGTATATTTGTGCATATTTATAAATATACACTAATTTCGTGCCCATAGATTTGCTGTTTAAAAGGTTGAGGTGAGACACTAAAAGAAGTAAATATAGGAATTATTTCCAGATATGGGACTCTATCCTCCACTGTTACCAACCTTGCTATGTAGTTGTTTTTCTTATTCCTCTTAGCCCAGCAGACCAAAGTACAAGCCACCTCCTCAGACCAATTTACTGGCCCCCAAACTGCAATTCCAGGTAAGATCCAAGAGGTTTCCACATGTTAGTTTTCTTCTATTCACGCTTTCAGAACTGAAGCATCTCTTTTGCAGTTGGCTTTTTCTTGGCTTATGTTTATCATTTCTTCTGAGTTGTTGATAAGCACCACTTTCCTTCCCCCATCCCATTCCCTGCTGGACATGCAGCAGCTGCTTCATGCTTTCCTCTAGAGGTGATTCCAGATGGATGGGATTCCCTACAACTTCCGATTGAGAAACACCATTCATTTATTCTGTCCTGTTTGCTTAAACGTTTTGGTGAAGTGCAAGTAGAGGAAGAAAAGCATATATGAAAGATAGTTATCTGTAGACCCTCAATAAAGCTCTGATAATAGGGCAGGCCAGAGTTAGAGTTAGGCCCCTTTTTATGTGTGTGATGCATGTTTATCAAAAGGGGTAGGGCTTTAATCACATGGTCATAGCCACCATCTTAACCTTTTTTGACCTTCCAGCATGAGAGCATCGTTTCAAAATAAAAACATGGTCCTGTAACTCTCTGCATTTCTAAACCAAGTAATCAACATGATCCTTCAGGGTTTGCATATAAACTTTCAAAATCTTCACCTGCAATTACATCTCAGTTTTAGTTTAATTTAAAAGTTCACCACATTGACTGATCTCACCACTTTATTGTATTACATTTGGCTTATATATCTGATATTTACTTTTGAACGGAGTGCTTCCATTTCTGCAAATATATCACTTTGCTCAAGGTGCACTTGTAAAAATCTAATCAAAATGTTGTATTATTGTATTATTCTTGTCCTTCATTGCGCCTTATGGGCTAGTTATGCTAATTTTAAAGATAATTTATTGCATTTATATCCCCATTTCCGTTTCCATAATGACTGAGCATGCTTGATCTTCATTAGCTTCCCCCCCCCCAGCCATTTATTTATCTGTGTGTTTATATTTGAAAGCATGCAAATGCAAATAGATAAATAGGTACCACTTCTGTGGTAAGGTAACAGTGGAAGTGTCTTTGGACAACACTGACTCCCTCGGCTAGGAAACGGATATGAGCATCACCCCCTAAAGTCAGACACAACTGGACAGGGGAAACTTTACCTTTATCTTATAAAATTTGGTCTATTAGTTTTGCCCATGGATTTTTTTCTTTTTTTGTGAAGAGATTTCAAACATGGACATCTTAAACCTGCTGGTATTCTTTACTGATCTTTTGATGTTTTATTTCCCTATAAAAGGATGGCACATATTTTTCAAGGAAATTGACAAAATGCACTACCCTATACCTGGGAATCTCAGTTTTAAACATTTAAAATGTCAATATATATGAAATTTTAAATGAGACTTTCACAATTGAGAGGAACTGATGGCAAATTAAAATTAAGGTGACTTCCCTTTTCTGAAGTAAAATAAAGGCACCGGACCTGATCAGGATAATTTCTGGTGCTTCTTAATAAGGGTTCTATAATCTGCTTTGAAAAGCTTAAAAAGATTCTCTAGCAAAAAAAAAAAAAAATCTACTGTTGCTCACTTAAATATGGAACAATGTCTTATCTAAATTTTTCTGGAGTGCTTTCTCTGCTCAGTTTGTGTGCCTACTGCTTATGCTGTGTCTATTGTTTTGTGCCCGCTGCCTTTTCCTTCCACCTTCCCAGGTGCCCGAGGGTCTGTGTGCCAGCTCACCAACGCTCACCAGCCCCATCGAGTACCCATCACCTGTCAACTCTCTGCATACCCCACCACTCAACAGACACAATGTCTTCAAGCGCCACAGCATGAGGGTAAGACAAGGCTGGCCAGCTGGCCTCAGACTCAGCCTGAAGACAAATGCAAGATGGCTCCTTCAAGGCTACATTGGTGTGAGTGAGTGAGTGTGTCAATGAATGAGAGAGAGACAGAGAGAGACAGAGAGAGACAGAGACAGAGAGAAGCCTTGGCTGACCTTGGTAGGTTGTTGTCAGACTAGAGAGTTGCAATCTCCCATATACTATATGTTCTATATTTCCTTCAGTGAATTTTCAAGAGAGTTTGCTTCAAGTTAGTAATTTTCAGCCTGATAAAATTGATGAGGAATGTCAGCACAGTAATAAAAAGGAACTGAAATAAGAAAAAAGATGGGGTTTTTATTGATGAAATGGGAAGATATCTCCCCATTATCCTATTTATTTGATTTATATCCTGTCTTTCACTCAGAAGCTTAAAGTGATATGGGTAGCAGCCCCCCTTTTATTTTTCCTCACAGCAACAATATTGTGAAGTAGGTAGGACTGAGAGTAACTGACTGGCCCTAAGTGAATTTCTGTAGCTGAAGATGGACTTGCCACTCTGGGAGGATGGGTCTTACCATTCTGACCAATACCTTAATGACCATCCAGAAGTGCATGGATCATGGCTCAATGGGAGAAGGCAAAGTGTCACTTTAGAATCTCACACAAACCTGATTTATTTATATATTACCTTTCTGAAGACCACCCAACTTCAAAAAGGCTTTCCTTGGTCCTTTGCCTCTTAGCCTTGGGCTCCCCTTTTAACTGATGTACTTTACAGAGTTATTGTAAATTAAGATTACAATATAATGCTAGTGACATGCTGGGTGCTCTCATTTTCTGAAGATAGGTCAAATTACTTGAATTCAAGTTTTACCCCAAGTCACCACAAATACTCTCAAAAATTAAATCTCAAATCCAAATTAGATGAAATGTTTTATGGCTTAATTGGCACACCTACAGCTCCAATAAGAACATTTGTTTCTATGAAGATATTTCCATTGAGATTGCTCTTCTCCCAAAGCTGTCCAGAACAATTAATAAAATGTATAATAACAACATTTTTCAACAACAGCAATAAAACAATAATAATAAATAAATCATTAAAAAATGGACCCCATCCTCCACCATTCCAATCTGACTTGATACTGCCTTCAGGGGAAACTGATAAAACTGTCTCCTGTTGACCAGGAGGCTAATCTAAACAGAGGGGAGGGATCACTTGCTGATTATTTTATTTTTGGAATGAATCATGTTAAGGTTACTTACATGAAATATTTCACACTTCGCTTTCAAAATGAAAAGCAGTGCCCAAGGAAGCAAATCAATATGTTGCTTGGCTTCCTGATAGATTTTGTTATTAGCTTTCCTCCCCTGTTCATCAGGTTCCACCATAGGGTGATTCAGAACTTTTTATGACTGAAATAAAGTACTACCCACCAGCCCTTAAGCTGGCAAAAAGCTACAGTGGTATGAAAATTCCTTCTCCCATTTGTAGCCCCTTGCCTACTACAGGCACACTTGTGGCAATTGATATTGCTGTTACTTACAGTGCACAGAGCATGTTGACAAGAGAGACTGATGCATTCCCCTGACTTCCCTTTCCACACACATCACTAGCCAAGATGAAAACATGTACTATCATTCATCTCAATATGGTGGGAGACAATGAGTTTTGGCAGATGATTAGATAGATGGATTTAGCCATCTGTTCCTCTCCCCAAGTTCACCATACAACTATTCTACCACCATCACTAATTAGCTGCTTAATAGGGGGAAACCATTAATACCAGGAAAGCTAATGGGAGCTTTAAGTTGTCTTTATGGATTGAAGGTGAGATCAAGCCAACATCATGAGGATATGGAAGAAAAAAAGAAGTTGCCAGGATATTTTTACGCCATACTTAGGTGCTAATCTGGAATAGCCCTAAGTATTGTTCAGCTTCAGACCCTGGCCTGCTGGTTTTCTCTGGACTCTAATCCCTTAAGCACTCTATTTTTCACACTTAGACCCTGAGGATCACGTTCTGAAGCTCTAAGACCTGACAACCTGTCTTTCAGTTGAATTATTTTAACATGCACAACTCTACACCAACATGTAACCACTGATATAGATGCACATATCCATTCCTGAATTTAAAAAATAATAATTGATCCTGAGATTGGGTTATGAACTGAATTTTGTGATTAAGATGACAAAAACACAGCTTGAATTTTCATATGCTCAACCTGAGTAGAATGAATCTCCACTGTTGATGGGTTGTCAATTATCAAACTCCCAGATGTCATATGAAAGTTGTCAGATGCATTGGGTGCCAGTATAGTGTAGAGGCTAAGTGTTGGGTTTGGGCAGGGCAACACAAGTTTTAAGTCCTACTTTATTAGAGATTTCTCTGATGAATTCTTCTCAGCCCTATGTACTTCATAAAGCCATTGTTTGGGAGATCCTCTCCTATGTGAGCCCTCTTGAAAAAAGGCAGAATATATCCATGCAATCAGTACATAAATAAGGTGCATCTAGGCCTTTTTCTAGCATTCAAACATTCAAGTACAGATAGATGTAGAAGCCTAAGAACAGACTTTCTTAGGCTTCTACATCCAGTTAAATAAAAAACTGCAAAACCTGTGCCTTGCCTATGAAACATTCTGAAATAACTGCCCTGTTTCCTTTGTCACATTGACAAAAGTTTCAGTCTTTCCCCAAGTTCCTAATATATGTTGCTAGGCAACAAGCAGCCTGGCTCATTCCATAAAGGATGACTAGTTATGAGTCCAGGAGACTAGTTGGCTCCATTTTCATGCATATTGCTAGGTGATACCATTCATTCACCCAAGGTATGGCTGAGGTTCTCTAGCAACAAATGGCCAGAATATAAAAAAAACTCCAATAATGAAGGTGGGTGAGATGGACTAGATAGAACATAAACCTTTGTGGGCTTGTTATGTACAATTGGAAGCAGGCCAAATCATTTAGGAGGTACAGGCAACAAATTAACAGATGTATGTGAGAAGCTGTGCTCTGGAAGGAGGACTTTATCTTGCTTTGTTTTATAGCTATTGTTGTCCTTTGTGCTACTCTTTTTACTGCTTATGCAAATGTTCTTGCCTAATTCGCTTACATGTCTTTTTTATTAATTAGTCCTGCCTAGCCTGCTTTCATTACAGTCCTATCTACTGAGAAAGGTTCTAGAAGGTTCTATTGCCTTATAGGGTTGACATGGGGGGGGGAGGAATGGTTGTGCTTGAAATTGCTATTTCTTTGCCTGTAATGTTGACTCATATAATAATAAATCTTACATAGCCAAGATCTTCTTTTTTTCAGGAAACAAACAATAATAAAAATATATTAAATCAAGAAACATCCAGATGAGTAAATTCATGCTAACCAGATACAACCTTTTTTTTTTTTTCACCTCTATTCCTTCACTTATTTCTGAGCTGTGGCTCTTGGAGACTTTCCTAGAAAAAATTCAAGAAATCCAACACCCTTCAGCCCAGATTTCATTTATGAAGTAAACAAAAAGTGGGGTGTGCCCATAACAAGAAAACGACCAAACATAGGAACAAATATCATTTGAGGAATTGTCCTCAGTGCATTTTAGTTTTCTTTGTTGGGCGAAATGGTTCAGCAATTAAATAGATCCAGAACTGCACGTTGGAACATCCTTCCTCTGCAAATGGAATGACAGACGCTTTTAATCTGCTTTACTGTTAGCAATTTCCGCTGACAAACATATTTGAAGTACATTGGAATTATTTATTGAAGTACTGTTAAAGCCAATTGGCTTTGCTACTTATTTTGCCAAAGGAAAGTGCTACAGAATGCTCATAAAAGGTTGTACTCCATTTTGTTTTGGTATGATTCCAGAATTTATTTGGATTTTAGACTAATTAAACTTTCAATGTATCCTTTAAATTCCCCCAATTCTCCTTTTTTTTCTTAAACTCTGAAAGTCAGATCAATCTTAATCTTTCCCATATTATGCTCCCTGTAAAAGCTACTCAGCATTTTCTTCCTACCCCTTCAAAAATGGCTATCTAGAACTGCAGGTTGTCCCTCGTCCCTCTGAGGGCCAAAACCTCTGCAGTGAGATATTGTTAGGCTTCTCTCTCTGTGAGCTGCAAAAATGTTGATGACCACTAGATAGCAGCAAAGAGATACAGAAAAATCTGTATCTACCATGTAGTGGTCATCAACATTTTTGCAGCCCAAATATGGTAGCCTGAATGACCTTTCTATTTCAGCTGACCCCTCCCTGAAATTCATATCAAAATCATATCTCATCGCTTTATCTTCTGGCTCACTTGTGTCCCAATCCCTAAGGTAATTTGTAGGACTGGTAACCAAGTAGAGATCTGGAAGTACTATCTCAGGAAAAAGGCCTCTCATTTTCTATTCTTTTCCTTCTTTTCTAAGGAGGAGGATTTCCTTAGGCCCAGTAGCCGGGAAGAAGCCCAGAAACTGTGGGAGATGGAACGGGCTAAAATGCGTCAGCTCCTCGATAAACAGCAGAAGCAGATGGTGGAAGACTATCAGTGGCTTCGGCAGGAAGAAAAAGCTTTGGTCAGTGAGTGAAAGAGGCAGAACAGAACCATTGGGAAAATAAGATTTGTTACCTTCCAGCTAAACAATCTTACTAAATTCAGGGAAGGTTGTTTCACATAACACAGTCCTTTTGTTGTTTCTGGTAGAAACCAAAGGAGATTGGGTGGGAGAGTTATACAGTGCTGAAAAACCAGCAGTAGGACCCATATGGAGAAGCTTAAAATAGCTAGTGTGGAACTACTTAAGAGACATTTTCTTCCTTTTTGTAGATCAGCCTTCTAGGGGTTCCAAATAGCAAAGCTTGGTTTTTCTTCTATTCAGACTGAGATTTATCATTTCTTTAAATGGGTTCTCTTGGGTTGAAAGCTAGGTTTTGCAGCTTTAGGTGCTCCAGGTTTCACCTTGAATGGCAAGTTATTTCTTCATTCAGTACATCACTCAAAATACTTGTTTATTATTATTATTATTATTATTATTGATTTTGCCCCTCTTCTCTATCACAGGACCCCATGGCTTCTGTGAAGAGCAATTCTTCCCCCCCAGTAAGTTTACTCAAAGGGCCACTTTTTCTGGCATCACGGCCCAACCTCTGCTCTCTGCACTCTTTCGTAGTGTTTATTTCTTCTGCTGAGAATTTCAAAACCAGATAAAGTCTGAAAAACAGTCATAGAAATTAGCCAGTCACTAAATCAAATTATCATGGGTATAAAATGCAACAAAATATCCAAATTCTTTTCACACAAAACAGCCTAAAGGATGTTTATTATTTTGATTCAGCAGCAGGGTCTCCTTCTCTGCATTTCCCCTATTTAAAAGTGTATTTTCCAAAACTATAAGCACCTAAATAAATAGATCTTACTTTTTTCACTATTGGTGAGAAGTATGCAGGTCTGGAAATATATAAATAATTAATATAAGGATGCAGGTCTGAACATATATAAATAAACCATTAATATATTCAATAATATTAGACTTGCTTTTATGCAGAACTGTGGTTATTAGCATAAATGTTTGTGAAATTGTGCACTTTGTGCCAGCTTGTAAAAATAACTTGCAAATTGATGTACAGTGTAAGGTAGCAAATTTATGACTGAAAGTACAAAACTACCGTAAATGCCGGCGAATAAGACGACTTCCGCGAGCGCTGAAATCGGCGCCAAAGACGGGGGTCGTCTTATACGCCGAGTCGTCTTATACGCCGGAAATACTGGTAGTTTCCGGCGTATAAGATGACATTCTAGGAATGTGGCCCAGCTATAAAGACGGGGGTCGTCTTATACGCCGGGTCGCCTAATACGACGGCATATACGGTAAGTTGTTTTAAATAGGACACAAATATTGTTCTGTATGGTTTTCTCTTCATGATGCCCATAATCTGCTTCTCAATTTTTATTATTTCTTGCTTTTAAAGTGTAAGCCACCCAGAGGTATTTAGCTGGGCAGCCTCTAAATTAATTAACTGAATTAAACAGAGAAATCTACCAACTGCTGTCCTTAACTTGTTCCACATTAGAACAGTAAGGACAGCACCATTTGCTGGCCATGTGTCTATGGAGATTCTCAGAAATCCAGGTCATGGTTGTCCCAAAAGTGCTTTTTCAAAAGACAACGGGACTTTGTTTTTTTCCTTGAAGATGTTTCATTTCTCATTCAAGAAACTTCCTCAGCAAAAGCTTCTTCAGCTTCTTCTTGCTGGCCATAATTTTCAAAAATATAATAGGAAATTGGAGGTGAGGGGAACTTAATTTATGTTGGCATACTTTTCTGCCAGCTCACAAATAAAAAAAAGTAACATCATGCCTTGAGCAATCTTCCCAGATCAATATGGAGTCAGGTTTTTTTTTTCTGTAAACTTTCTGGAGAATTAGGTTTTAGAATCAGATTTTCAACCAGCTCCTCCAAAGAACCAATGCCTTCTGTCCCAATTTGGCACGGTTTTCAACTGTCCTTCAAACTTTCTTTAAGTTCCCCCTGTCAATTATATAAGCTATAGTTCAGACAAGTTCGTGCACAAGTCCTGAGCTAACACTTTTGTGAAATAAGCCACTTGTTTAATAGTACATCCAAATACAAGCCAATCCATTTCATAATGAGATGTAATTATGAACTTTTTCAGCATTGCAATTTAAAAGTTTTACAGTTAAACAAGTTTTGACCTAGGGTCATAAAATGCTTTTTGAGGGATGCATCTCTGTATAACTGCATACAACACTGAATATAGTGCTAATTCGCTCACCTTACACCCAAATGGGTAGAGAAACAAATCTCATACACTGAGAGTAAACCTAGTGGTTAGAATACAATAGTACTTCTGCTGACTGCTGACTGCCAGCAGTTCGGCAGTTCGATTCTCACCAGCTCAAGGTTGACTCAGCTTTCCATCCTTCCGAGGTTGGTAGAATGAGGATCCAGATTGTTGGGGACAATATGCTGACTGCCTAAACCACTTAGAGAGGGCTGTAAAACACTGTGAAGCAGTATATAAGTGCTATTACTATTGCTATTGTAAGTCAAGGACTACCTGTGTTTACTTTATTTTTAAATACCTTTTTCTTTCATTTTTGTTCCTAATACAGCAGTTCACAATCTCACTCAAGACTTGTTACATGTAATGGACTCTCCTTTATCCCTCCATATTTACTGCCAAACCACCCTTTGCTGTTATTCGGTGTTTCTCAACCTTGGCAACTTAAAAGTGCCTGGACTTCAACTCCCAGAATTCCTCAGTTGGTACGGGTTTGGGATACTGAAGTCCATGCATCTTAAAGATTGCCAGGGTTGAGAAACACTGCTGTAGTTCCTAGAACTTCCCAGTTCTTTTGAGGGTAAACTTCAAGGCTGCAATACAATGGTACTTGTTTACTGAAGCATTGTTACACTGCTGTTTTGGGAGCTGTGAAGCTTTGCTTGACTTCTGACAAGTGGGAACTGTGGGGCTTTGCTTGACTTTTCTTCCTTCCTTCTCTCCAACATCAACTTCCCAATGGTTTATGTGGCCATTGCTTTATCCTCCATTGAAGGAAAAGGAAAGCTCTTTTTACTGATGCGAAAAATGTGTTCCATTCCATATAAAAGAGGGGTCCAGATAAGCTGCCTAGAAGTGTGTGATCTGTCTCTAATGCGTCAAACTTCCAAATAACTTCTCTGCTTGGTGGACTAGGATTTCAATCCTTGGAAAGCTGGAACTTCCTTATGAAGCCTTTGTGTAGCATTTTGCTACAGGCATGAAAGGGTTTATTTATTTTATTTTGTTTTGTTTTATTCTTTTCAGAAACTGCCAGAGAAGGAGACAAGCTACAGTGAGTATCTCTCCCAGGCTGACTGTTCTTCATAAACTATTGTTATCTATTCTTTTTGTCTATTTTCCATTGATTCTGTGTATTTTGCCTCTCCTTCTGTACAGTGACGGATGTTTATGCCAGTGGTTTTCAAATTTGACAAGTTTAAGATATGGGAATATAAGCTAGGGAATTCTGAGAGTTGTAGCCTGCTCATCTTAAAGTTGCCAAGTTTGAAAAACATTGCCCTATGGGCTGCAAAGTGTAATATATGTGTGTATATAATCTATTAACTGGTTAATTAAAAACAGGAGGATGTTTTCTTTTTAAAGAAATCTTTCAACACTTCATAGCTGTGCTACAATAATATTATGATGCTCACAATGTTGTTGATAATAATAATAATAATTTCTTTTGTTTCTCTTTATTGATGGCTTAGCTGAGTTTACAGGACCACCCAAAAAGCCACCCAGGTTTGGACCACAGGTACATAATTGGTGCTTATTTTTACTATCTATTTCTTCTTAATCTTGCAAGTTGGAAAGTGTTTTCCCCCTCCTTATGTCAAGTCCTAGGAAGATCAGGAAATCCAGGCAGTTCAAATGAGTATAAAAATTTATTGCAAGCTTAAGCTTGCTACAAGAATCTGAATTACTAATGGGCCAAGCAATTTGGCGGTAGATAAGAGTCAAAGGAATTCAAAGTGGGCTGGACTTAGATCTCTTGTGAGTGCAAAAGTACTCATGGCTGATAACGCAGTTTCAGCCTGGTCATCTCCTATACCCTCAGTTTCAGCCTGGTCATCTCCTATACCCTGCCTTTACATTCTAGAGAATTAGAGAAAGTTAATTTTGAAATGCTTTCTCAAAATGCATTACTGGTTTAGACTCAGATTTCAACTATTAGACATTGTCCAGGCTATAGTTCTTCCTCCTCTCTCAAAATTATTCACAGCCCATTACATTTACAGTCCCAGCCTTGTTTTTCTATTAATATACTGTGTTTCCCTGAAAATAAAACTCACCTCCAAAATAAGCACTAGCCTGATTTTTTGGGGTGGGCCTAATATAAGCCCTACCCCAAAAATAAGCCTGAGCGGGTGAACATGGCCAGCACAAACGGCGGCAAGCACATGGTGGCCAACAGAGTCCAGCAGCACCCACAGCCTGCCTGCCCCTTAGCACAGCGCAGGTAAGTCTGAGCGCGGAGGCAGAGGCAGGGGGAGGCAGGCGATCCAGACACACCATGCACTTTTCGCCCAGAGGGAGACTGGAAGCTTTGTCTGCTTGTGAATGGGATGCTTGGAGATGGAGCGAATCACTCAGTTTCTAAGCACCCCATTTGCAAGCAGACGAAGCTTCCAGCCTCCCTCTGGGTGAAAAGTGTTTGGATGCCTATGGGGCACTTGGGGCAGCTCCACCCCCTCCCCCACCTGCCTCACCTCATGGTGACAGCAGGGTGTGGCGAGCCATATGGCCTCCTGCCATGAGCAGATGCAGCGGCCACACAAGCTCCTGCTGGACTGGGCTGTTGATGCTGCCGCCGCAAGGCAAGGCAAGTATCGGGGAAAAAAATAAAACATCCCCCGAAAATAAGACCTACTGCCTCTTTTGAAAACAAAATAAGACCGGGTCTTATTTTCGAGGAAACATGGTAACACTGAGGGACCAAACATAAGAGAGACACAAAGGTTTCAGAGAGGAACCTTGCACCATGCATGGATGCTCTAAAGCTCCTTTCCTTGTAATGCTGAGATGTATGATATAATGGTATGTGAGAAAGAGCTTGGAAGATGGGATGAAGAGATGCTGCTTAGGGGACAGCCAGATAAGAGACAGCATAGTCCACAAAGCAAGAGGCTTAGGAGGGACCCTTCCTAGTTTTTAAGGCTGTAAAAGTGATGGTGGGAGAAGTTTTACTCTCAGACTTAAAAGATTTTGTTACTATAACTTTTCAGTAAAGTAGAATTGGTTTTCCTGATTGTGTTTCCTTTCTGGTCTACCTGGTAAGGCTGACCTATCCAATGAGAAATTCAGCATGGTCACTGCCCCTGCTTTCCCTGTGTTTGTTTTGTGTGTGGTGTCTGTGTCTTGTAGCTTTGCTGCCAGTTCCAGGGGAAGTGTCTTATGCACACACAGGCTAGGAGAGCATTTAAAGCACTTGCTACTACCCTTTCAGAGAACACAACTCCTTCTAAGCTTTGAGCATGAACTCTCTCTCCTACACATATTTTGGATGCATGCTCGATAGTTAGTTTTACGCACTTTTTTATTTGTTTCTGTTTTTTTATAGTATTTTTTTTCTTGAATCTGTATTTTAATCTTGGAAACAAATAAAAATTTATACAAAAATAGAGGGAGGGAAGGACTCTTTCTTTATGCCAAAAATTCTTGCAAAGTGCCCACCCCAGTCTAGTGAACCCTGACCAAAAAAGAACTGGTGCAAAAATGAGCTACCAGAGGAAGTGATATTAACATGCTTGGAGGAACCTCAGAATTGGTAAAAGTCCAATAGCATCTTTAAAAATCTGTACATCTAAAGAGAAAAAATTAAAATCCTGATAGGTGGTATTGAATATGCTTATTAGTATGGACATTAGGTATCAGTTAGAAATGAAATGCAGACTTTATTCTGGTAGATGTTCTATTGCATTTCTAATTGTTATTTTATGTCACTTTGAAAGCCTTCCAGAATCCAAAGTCTACCTTACATGGTAATAAAATAAGTAAAAAGGGGGATTAGCAAGACTGATAAGTAATAAGGAAGAGGAATGCTTCTGGGTTGGGGGAATGCTGGTTGGAGAGTACCCGTGTACCCTCTTTTTCAGATGTCTCTGCAGCCAGCTCCCACAGCCAATCTCGATCGAACAGACGATCCCGTGTATAGCGATGTCATGGGGCTGGTGAAGGCTGTCCTGCGGCTGAAGAATGAAGTCAGCAACCATCCACCTGAGCGATATATTCTGGTTGTTAAGGTAATACAGTATGACTTTTACTTCACCCAACCCTGAACAAGTTCTCAGAATGGTATCTGTCCCAGGAAAGAAAGCAGTGAGATGTATAGCACGAAATGAGACTGCCCTCAAGTAGAAACCAATCTAAGCCCATGCATTAAGAGAGGTGAGAATTAACAGGAAGGGACAAGCAAAGAATCCAGTTGCTGGGACTAAGTAATAGGCAGTTGCCATGGTAGCCTGCTAGGATTTATAAAGTTGGTATTATCATTATATTGATATTCCTTTAGGAAGTGCCAGTTAGAGTTGGCTGAGTTAAAAGAATCATTAAGGCAATAGGGAGTGTAAGAAAGGCCTATCAGAAGCTCAGAAAAACCACACAGGTGAGCTGAACATATGCTGTAGGCAGGGGAGTGTCAAAATTTATTCAGGTCTCATAGCTGCCAATAACCCAAAAAAATCTAGACTCAAATCAAAAGGCAAAGCTGTAGTCATAGAAAATTGATGGTGACCTAAAGAATATTTATTTGTGTTTTTTTTTTTTCAGTCTTTCACAGAACTCAAAGTTCTGATAGGATTCTGCAAAAAAAAAAAACCTACTCTAGGCAATTATTTTCTAGAATGCATCTTCCATTCGTGCAAGTTCTCTGTCTAATTGGAACCTTTATGCGAAGAACCAAAACAGCTCAGAGAATTTTCACATTACATTATGACTTCTTCCTTTTGTAGGATGTAGGTCTTTCTCTTCGAAAACTCATTGGGAGTGTGGATGACATCCTTCCTGCTCTACCTGCATCCTCACGCACAGAGGTGAATCTTGCTCAACAATAAATCTTTCTGATTCCTAAGTGAGACCATCCCTTTTAAAACTCAAGAATGATCAGAAATGGGCCTGCCAACCTTGGCTAATTTATGGCAAGAGATTGTGGCCAATTATAAGAATAATTTGTTTGAAATCCTATATCTACTAGTCCATGTAGAATGCAAAAACTGAAATGAGTTTGCTTGGCCTGCAGAAGGTCCAAGATTCAATACTTGATATCATCTCTTTAAAGCAGGGGTCCTCAACCTTGGCAACTTTAAGACTTGTGGACTTGTGGGAGTTGAAGTCCACAAGTCTTAAAGTTGCCAAGGTTGAGGACCCCTGCTTTAAAGAAATGAGATAACCTTTTATCCAAGATTTAGAAGGGACTTATTCTGAGAGTCAGTAACATCACCAGAAGATACTTAGATGGTATATGTAAAACTAATGCTTATCAGAATAGACAACACTAAGTTGCCAGCTTTGCAACAGTCTTTTGCCTCAGCATCAAGAAGCTTTTAATATGCTGATAGTATTTCATAGTTGAGGCTCTGTTTGTTAATTTATTTTGAAATAGTTAACGAAATATCCTTTTGCATTTTGAATGTATTACTTTTTTCCTAAAAGCCAAAGCAAATAAATACGGAATCAGGTGTTTTTCTGCAAAACAGTTAATTGGGGTTGACTCAAAACACCCTATTAAAATTGGCCTTGAAATAATACTGGATTTAATTGCCACTTACCTATGTGTGTGTTTTCCATTGGCAGATTGAGGGTACCCAGAAGCTCCTAAATAAGGACCTTGCAGAACTGATCAACAAGATGCGTCTGGCTCAGCAGAACGCTATGACCTCATTGAGCGAGGAATGCAAGCGCCAGATGTTAACGGCTTCACATACTCTGGCTGTGGATGCAAAGAATCTCCTGGATGCTGTAGACCAAGCCAAGATGCGAGCCAACCTTGTGAAGGTCTCCTTTGAGTGATCAAGAGGGCTGACTTACAGTTTTTTTAAATATCCCTCCACAACTTTCACATCCTCTCCCCCATCCTGCCTCACCAAAAACTGCTTGTGTCTTTGATTTTGTCACGTCTGTCTTCTGAGAGCAATGGAGAAGCCATGTTCAGGGCGAGGAAGAGACTTTTTCCCCCCAGGGTTCTATGGACAATGCTACTAAGGGGTGCTGTGCATGATAGGATCCTAGTCCCAAGATGAGGATTCTTTCAACCAAACTTTGAACTCTGGATTGCACCAGCAGTCCCATCGTAGAAAGTGACTTCTGAATATATTCTGCTTCCTTTGACAGGCAGTACCTCTGGCATCAAGTGATACAGTCTGTCTCACTGGTGAACAAAGGCAGGGGTGGGTGGGGCAGCTTGTGAGCCTTTACACTGTTCTCAGGATAAGCCAAAAAATGACGATGTAGAAAGCCTAGTGAGAGGGAATATGTTTGCTAGGTCTTGCTACATCTATTTTGATCTGGGGATGCTGGTTCCTCAGAAGAAACTGTTTGCATCTTGCTGTGTTGTATAGAAACATATATTTAATGGCCATATCTGACTGTGTGCACCCTCCCTAAATCTAGCCTCATTTATTGAATTTCTGAACCAGTGAATAGATCATTACACAGATCCAAATGTATAAAGCCATAAGAAGTACGTCAGGGTTTAATAAGTTGGAGGTGTTTCTTTTGTAAGCATTAACTTGAAAAGTTGCTTGTAGCCACAACAGTCTTTCTGTTTTTTTTAGGTATATATTTTAGATGCAAATGACATTAGCTGCGGTGTGCTTGTACATATCTTTCTTCCCCTTATGAATATAGATCAAACACAGATCTGATCCCATATTTGCTACTGAATTATAATTTGAAAAGAAAGATGTTATGTCTCATAAATATGGGACTTCAATTTTGCTACTGAAGTTGACGTTTTTGTTGAAAACAATCATGTTTTGAAGGACTAGAAGCCATTAATATATTTGTAATTCTATTGTCTTGAATGCAAGTATCTCATTCCTGGGAGAGAATTAGGGATGGGGGGGGGAAGGGGAATCTGGAAAAGGTGCCTAAGAAATTGGGACTGGAAAAGGTGCCTAAGAAATTGACAAGGTATTTATATTTCTTGACCTACGTAAGGTCAGCACAGTTTATCCATACTTCTTCATATTATCTTTATGTGTTTAAAAAAAAACAAGTTTAGAACACTTTGTTTGCTATGTGAGTTTTGACCAGAAAATTAAAGCAATGTGGTTTATTTTGCCTGAGATAAATTAAATATAAAGCTCCAGTGGCTGATATTCCATTTCTTCATCACAAAGAACACTTTTTCTTAGTTAAAGATCTGATGTGGTGTTATAATGCAGTTTGCAGGTTTGGCCCCTGACATTTTACAGTTGAAAATCCTCTACAGCTGGGAGGACTCCCTGACTGCAATCTGGAGAACTATAGCTGATGTAATCAATTCTACTCTAGGCTGTCACACAAAGAACTTGATAGCTACCATATGCAACAGTAAAGTAGCTACATTGATTAGAGTAATGTAGTGGCCACTCCATACAAATTTTCTTGGGACTTCAGCCTATTACAACTTCCACTCTGTTGAAAGAGCCAAGCTACTTCTGTTTCAAACATCTCATATGTAGCCTGCTTGTGATACTTTGCTACATTCACTAGATTCACAGAGAATTACAATATAGGTCTCAAACTGCAGATCCAATGATTTTCTGAAGGCCATACATTGTACCCTAGCCCAAATGCAAGGAAGTATGTATGTTACTTCTGACTCCAATGCAAAATTCTCAAAGCAGATAGCAAAACTGCACAAAAACACATATGACTCTAATTAAGGGTCAAGAAAATGCAAAGGCAAGGGAAAAACAATTAAAACAAAATTGATTATGCTGGATGTTTTTAAAAACGTTGTATATTCACTTGCTGTTGGAAACCCCATGGCAATTTATTGATTCTTACAAATACTCTGCATGATGGGTAGTTTGTGGGCATTTTTCCAATGCTTGAGGGTGTTTTAAAAAGGGAAATCAATGACTTAATCACCCCTTCAAAAACAAAAACAAAAAAACCCTCTGAGCTTTTTTCTAAGCTTGCCAGGGTGAAATGTATTAAAGGAATAACATTTATAGTTCCTTGATGCCTCATAAAACAAATGAAACACTGTTGATTTTAATGACAGGAGCTTACTATTCACCTATGTCCACTGTCCCAAATCTTTTAAAGTAGCTCCAAAATCCTGCATTATGGCTTAGTGTTATATATGAACCAAGCCCAAAAATGATTAAATTGGCTGTATGGATCCCCATGTGCTTGCATCTCATCAAGGGAGATGGGTTGTACCGCCAAGTACACAATTCAAGTGAAAATTTTGATAACAGAGACAAGATTACTCACCCAGAACAGGGTTCTCAATCAAAAATACAAATTCTACTTTCTGAAGTTTTGTAAAAGCAGCATTTTAAAAATTTGATTGCAAAGATGTTATTCTAGCCCCAATACTGCAGTCCAATGAGTCAGTAAAATGATTTGCAAACTTTTTATGATCAGTGGTTGGCTTACAACTATCACAGATTGCACACACACTGCTAGTCTTTGTCTTCTGTGAGTCCATCCATTTTGCCTAACAAAGAGGAGCTGAGGCTACCGATACCGATACCGGGACTCCTGGTAAGCCATCAAGAATCACAATTTGTCAGAAGAAGGAACTGTAGCAAAGGGAAAATCAATGGTCACTAGCCAAAAAGAAGGGTATTCTCTCCATCCACCCATTCTGTGATATTTGCAAACATTTTTTTTGCCTGCAGTTCAAAGCAGAATCTCAATAGTTACTCCATTTTCTATAACTACCAACTGTATGCATTCCTCATGCTCATAGTTTTTTTGAAGGACAGAATAGGATATTCTGAAAACCCGGTTTTAAAACTTTGTTCTTGCCCCCACAGATTTACAGAGATGTGTATAACAAGAAAGAGGAAGCCTACAGGCAAATTATACAGGGACATCTTTGTCTCTTAACATCCTACGAAAAGAGGGTGCTTGGTGTGATTTAAACAGGAGACTTTGCACACCTGAAACTTCTGTGCTTCACAGACAAAAAATTGGCCACATCCAATAGGACTCATATCTGAAAATCTGCATCAATGAATGGATCAGCTAATTTTCATGCAGGAAGGCAATGATATATACATCATTCATATCCTCTCCAAAGTGGTGCCCTCCAAATGTACCATCTTACAATTCCCATCATTCCCAGCCAGCTTTCGATCAGAGTTGCAATCCAACATATCTAACAAAAATCAGATTGGAAGAAGTTGCTGTGCCCTTATCGAGGAACAGAACCCAGGATGCAATAAGTTGGAAACATTTTTACTTTCATTAACAGTAGTTCTCAGAGGGTATGGATGAATAGTTACTATCTTAATAACATTTCTACTTTAAGTCCCTTAATAGAAAATTTATTATCCACCTGACTGCTTGCCAGAGCAGGAAGATGAGGTATAAACCAAATGAATGCATAATAAATATTTTCCATGCATCTCCGGAAATTCTCGTAACTTATAAATCCTCAACACAGAGACTCCCTAGCACATTTTTCTAATACAAGGAATTAAACGCTGCTTCAACAGCAGGTACTGTAACAAGGAGACTTTGTTAAATCAAAGGACTTTCCCAGTTTGGAAATTATTCTAGCTCACATTGTGACATTTTCCCACTGCAACAAACTTTTTAACTTTACTCTTGGCTTTCTGGAGTAACAGCAGACAAGCTTATTAAGCAACAGCATCAAGAATTTCAGGCCACTGCACTATATCTGGCTCACAAGCCCCTTCTGTGCCCCACACAGCTGCCCCCAAATAACGTACTGCTGAATAATGGTGACATGATTTTCTCTTGATTTTTGGTAAAACAAAAATATGTAAAATAGGTACACAAAACCTCAAGTATAAGTTCACATTATTGTTCTTTGTTTAAAATTTGGGAGGTTTATATGATGTTAGTAACTGAGAAAAATATCTGTTAAAATTCCTGGCAACAGATACAGGACCAAGATGATGATCCTGTTATTGGCTTCTTTAGGAAGGTGAATGGAAGTTTGGGTGGCATTTTTGTGGAGACTGTCTGGTGCTGTTGATATATTTAAAGTTCTTCATCCTGCAGCTAGATCATGCCTGCCAGAAATGGAGGAAGAAAAAGTCCAATTGTACCCAGCAAGCAGACAAAGATAAACATCCAGAGGAAGATGCGGTCAATCACCATGGCAACATATTTCCAATCTTCTTTGACCTGCAACAAATGAAAAATCATGACTAGGGCAACTAATCACCAAGTTAACTGGAATTCACCATGACTGGGATAGGAAAACTTAAAAACATACCACGAATGCTTCAGTAACTTAGATCTAGAATGCAATAGGTTAAGTAAGTAAGTAGGCATAGTAAGTATCAATATGCCATACTATAGAATAATTATCCTTCAGATTTAAAATAGACAAAAAAAATTCAGACTCGGCTGAAAAAAATCCAGCTGAGCACTAAATAGCAGCAAAGAGGATACCTTATGTATCCTATAGTTATCTACTGAGTAGTTGTCAAGATTTTGGTATTCCAGATCTGGCAGCTCTACGAGTATAGAGAATGTTGTGGATGAAACTATTCATCCAGATGGGTTCCTTTGGGGGTTGGGAAGTTTGATTAAGAAAAACAAAATCACCTGGGAAAGATTTTGGCAACCTGTGGGGAGAGGTATAACACTTCATTTGGAGCCCACAGTTCCATCTAAATTGGGTGAACCTGAAATGGGAGGCCTTCTTTTAAAAAAAAAAAAAGGGGAGGGGGCTAAAAGCAGTATCACATGCCATATAGATCAATGTCCCTACTTTTGTACATTGGGTGTTCAGAGAGAAATGAAGGGACAAACCAGCTATAATTCCTCTCTAGACTATTACCAGCCCTGTCTTTCAAGCAGGGGGTGAAGTCACACTATGTTCCCCAGGGTAAAAGAGTGAACCTTGCCCATGAAGGAATTTCAGGGATGGAGTTCCTATGGGCAGATCAACCTGGACCCGTGATGTAGGAGAGTTATGGTCTGTGGGTGATGCTAACCATTGTGGTTGGCTGAGAGGTTTGTGTCACAATTGTGAATGTGTAATCCTCCAGCCTGTAGAAAATTATGGTAGCAGAGATGGCACTGCCTTAACTGTTCTGCCTCAAGGTATTTTAATGACATGCAAATTAAAGAAAGTAGGTAGTGGATTCTGCTGGCTTTGTTTCCCTTCCCACTGAGCAGCTTGGAAAATATCTTACCAATGGTGATGCTACTTCTTAATTTGTGATGAGACAACTTTAGGCAGGGGTAGATGTGTTCCTGGAACAGAAAGTTTAACCACCCTCCAACTTTTATTGCTTGACTGCTTGACTGATGGATTGCGGAGGCTTTACACTGCCTCAGTTTCAGTCACCTCTAAGAAATTCACAGTCCAATAATAGCTCTAAAAAAGACATGGTGGTAAAACGGTGTAATATAGCTTCCCACAACATTAATTTATGGCATCACATCTTTCTCAGCAGCCTGGTCACCAGAGGCCTTCCACAATAACCAGGAACCAGAATAAACTATTCCTTAAGGCAGGGGCTGGAGGGGATGGTGGTTCATAGAGGAAGCCCATTTCTGTACTCCCTGCCATTGCCTAAGTAATAAGGTGCCATATGGAGATGCATTCAAAGAGTGTCCGGGGGGGGGGGGGAGGGAATTGCACCAAACCAGTAAGAAAAGCCTAGCCAAAATATTTCCTTCTTCCAGGAAGATGGGTGGAAACAAAAAGGTTTTGTGTATCCTATAACTGGATGTTCTCTCCAGTCACAACACAAATACACACACACATATCTCCAGGTGAAAGCCCTTTCGGTGAAATGGGTTACTTCAGTTTGTTGATTCTTTCTGAAAAGAAAAAGGAGCATCTTGTAAAATCCCAATGAAGTTTCAGCTGGAAGGAGCTCCTAAGGTTAAAACGAAAACTGCATGCCATATCTGGCAGACAATGAAATCATAAATTAACAGTGCGGCCCAATGCAGGCTGAATCAGCATAAGCCCATTAAACCTAATTGATCTTATGCGCAAATAAAAAGACTGTAGAATAAGTTAAATGAGTCAGCAAAAACAAAATATAAGTTGTGGGGGGTGCAGTGGGAGAGGTTCATGAAATATTTGTCCTTGAATTACTGTGTTAATATTGTGATTTGTGATTTTGCACTAATTCTGGTTATACTCCTTCCTACTCCCCTTTTTTTTCACAAAAAGCTGTCTACCAGGCTTCTACTTTCTCCAATCCTTCTATCCTGCTGGGCTAATTTCTCTCTTAGATCGAGTTCCATCTTAGAATTTTGGTCTAAGGCAGGGATCTTCAAACTTGGCCCTTTTATGACTTGTGGACTTCAACTCCAAGAATTCCTCAGCCAGGCATGCTGGCTGAGGAATTCTGGGAGTTGAAGTCCACAAGTCATAAAAGGGCCAAGTTTGAAGACTCCTGATCTAAGGGCTAAGAACATTCTTGCAGACAGGTCTTCAGTCTACTGAATTTAATTGATTCCACATGATTTAAGTGGAAGCTGGGGCAATATTTCTCAGAGCTAGGGCTATATGACAAAAGATGGACTGAGTAGGCCAAAGTTCCAATCCAGAAAAACAGTTCTTAGTATCTTAAACTTAACGACTCACTGAGAAATCTGCATCCTCAGCCCGCAGATGATTTGCTATGTAGTGCACCCCTTCCAGCGCCTTCAAGATGCTTGGAGACAGATGGATCCCCTGCTCAGATGAAGCTGAACTTTCTGTTTTGATAGTGGCTGGGCGATGAACCAATTCCACAAATCTTCTTCCCAGATGTTGAGCACTGTTGTAGTGATATGGAAGGCGTTGATGATGACAAATGCTTGGTAGGGGTAGTCTGCCAGCCTGAATCATCTCTTCATGATTCTCCTCTTCCTCGTTCCATCTGTCATCTACATCTGTCTCCAGCCAACACCGTGAAGTGCTGAGGTTTACTGGAGGCATGTCATATTGTGCAATTATTTCTTCACTTGTCACCCTCAACCCTGAAGTTATTACTGGAGGACGTTTCATGAAGAGCCAGCGGGGAATGAAATCCAGAAAAACATTCTGGACCCAGTGTGGCATCTTATGAGTACTGGGTGAGCGATGATGGACATTGAGAACGAAAACTGTGATGACAATGGAGAGGGTGACAAAGATCATGGTGAAAAGCAAATATTCGCCAATCAGTGGGATAACTAGGGAAGTGGATGGAATGATTTCAGTAATAAGTAGGAGAAAGACAGTGAGGGACAGAAGGACAGAGATGCACAGGGTGATCTTCTCACCACAGTCAGATGGCAGATAGAAGACCAATACAGTCAAGCAGGAAATTAGAAGGCAAGGGATAATGAGATTAATGGTATAGAAGAGAGGCAAACGGCGGATGATGAAGCTATAAGTGATGTCAGGGTAGATCTCACTGCAACAATCATATTTCTTGGTATTATAAGTGCCCACTGCACTGATAATGGCCCATTCCCCACTTTCCCAGTAGTCCTTAAGGTCTACATGGTGCTCCATACTCTCCAAGTCAATCTTGGCCTTGTCATAAGTCCATGAACCAAATTTCATTTTGCAATTTTGTTGATCAAAGGGGAAAAAGGTCACATCAATGCTGCAGGAACTCTTATAGATGGCTGGTGGCACCCATTTCACACTGCCGTTAGAGAAAAGGTGAGCCTTTATCATATGGGTGACAGCAAATTCTCCATCAGCACTTGAGAGAGAAAAAAGACAGGAGTTAAGAGGAGACTGTTTAATCTTAAACAAACTTCTTGGGTGTTGAGGCATTACATAGGGATAGCATTGTAATCCACTGAATTAAAGCCAATCAAGAAAGTCTTCTTGTATATTGATTTATTGTGACAAAAACCTTGAGGAACCAGACAGTCCTCTCCTCCAAAACAAGACTATTTTGAAACTCACATTTTTCTCTGTTCACAAATATTATTTACTAATACTAAGAAAATACATCTGCACAATATTTCGAACCCTAGGTTAAGAGTTAAGTAATCAAGTAATCATCATTCAGTAATGTTATAAGTATGGGCTTTAATAATCCATTTACTTCGCAATATAACTGCCAAGGCTTAAATCATGTAAAATAAGGAGGATGAAATAAATATAATTAAGTTGCACTGTGCCTACGATCATAGCTGCATGGAAATTGTCCTTTTAGAAAGCTTGAGAAATGTCAGCTGAACTACTTGAAGATGACTTTGGAACTAAAAAGCCACAAGTAAAGAAAAATAATAAATGGCATAGATTAACATCAGATTGGAAATTAATATTCATTTTAACAGCAGCTGCCAGAATTCATATTTATTAACCCTCCTGCAAGCTCTGTTCATCAAACCATTAGCTCAGATTTGTTGGCACCCGCTTTTTTTGACCCTCCACTTCAGGGACAATGTAAAACTTGTTCTGTGCTGCCTACCAGTATTTCTGTAGGATTTCAGATGAATTTCTGAGCTCTGTCTGGTGATGCTGGTAACCAAACCTGTGACCTTCCTCATCCAGAGGCTGTCCTCCACCACAAATACCAGTGGTAAACCCATCTCATAGAGACTTGGGGTGTCTACAAGGTGCTTGTTTTGGGAATCAGCGGAATAACTATCAATTTTCAAACAAAAGAGCTACTGAAAGCATTTTAGAAAGTCAAAAATGTCAAATTATTTTAATAAACTGCCTGACCTTCAAAGAGGCACAGAAAATATAACTGATTCCAATCTCACAGCAACTGCAATGCATATTTAAGAGATGCTTTTGTTCAGGTTAATAATATATTGACGTATAAGCCTCGGCAGATGAGAGCTGATATGGCTATTTGCTCAGAAAGCACATGGGATTGCACATTTCACAACTCAATATTACTTTAATTCAAACATACGTACTTTATAATTTGTATAGTTTAAGAATTCATGGTCTGTTATTCCCTTCACCATTTCTGGTGATGACTGCTGAATTGGCTAGTTTGCAGCAGCAGCATGTGGGAAAGAGTTAAATGAACCCCTCCCTCTCAGCTCCATAGATTATAAACAGAATATCAGGGTTGGAAGGGACCTTAGGGGTCCCTTCTAGTCCAACCCCTTGCTCAAGCAGAAGACCCTGTATCATTTCAGACAAATGGTAGTCCAATCTCGTCTTAAAAGCCTCCAGTGATGGAGCACCCAAAACTTCTTGAGCTGTTCCACTGATTGGTTGTTCTCACTGTCAGGAAATTTCTCCCTAGTTCTAGGTTGCTTCTCTCTTTAATGATCTTCCACCTATTATTTCTTATCTTGCCCTCAGGTGCTTTGGAGAATAATTTGACTCCCTCTTTTCTGTGACAGCCCCTCAAATACTATAAGATAGCTATCAGATCTCCCCTAATCCTCCTCTTTAATATGCTAGACATACCCAGTTCCCTTAACCATTCATCCTACAGTTTAGCCTCCAGAGCCCTCATCATAATTGTTGCTAAATATACCAAATCTGGTATATTTATGTATATTCTGGACAATCCTGTCTATCATCCTTCCCATCAAATACTCCCCTCTTCACTCCTCTTGCTGCCCACAACTAAGAAAATGTCAAAGATATGAGACTGAAGGCAGAACTGTTATTATTCATGAGGGCCATTTGATGGCAGCATAATACAAGCCAATTGAAGAAAGCCATTCCTCGCAAATTAAACTAAGATTTGCACACAGACAGAAAGAAAAGATATTTGCCAGTATTCCTTGGAGGAGAATAGGCTGGGCATCGTCCTTTAAGTTGCTATTGAGGGAATGCAACATTTCAGCAGCTGTTAAAAGTGGACTGCATCTTCATATTGTGTGTGCAATGTGATTGCAGAAAGTAATTCATTAATCTGTTAATGTTATGCTATGTTTTCAAGAACAAACCCAAAACATAGCACAAGTTTGGAACTGCAGAGGCCACAAATTTTGCTCAAGGCCATTTACGAAGCAGGAGAGATCATATCTGGATAAAGTATGATTTGTTGGAGCAATCACAGATTCATCTAACTTAACATCTTATTTCCACCAGAAGACAGGGGCTTCTGGTAAGCAGGACAAGAAGGGAACAACAAGGATATAAAAATAGCATGCCTCACCTAAAATGTCTCACATTCTGTCAAAATATTTTACTGGATAGAAAATCTCACCACGAGAATGAAATGAATACCCAATTTGCCTAACAGTGTCCTAGGTCCCATGAGCTACATGTAGCAAATTGCACTACATATTGGAAAACAACTGGAATGTATTAAGATTAAGCATCTTATTAAACTGTTTCTTTACTTGGAATAAACAAATGATTGTTCATATGCTATTGTACAAGTAGAGGGACTGCTAGTTTTTTGAATGACAATTATTACTCTGTACATCTGCATTTCATTTCTCTTAGAGCTTATTGTTTCGTATCATCATGATATCACTCTCTCTTATATCATTTATTGAAGTCTACAGCTAGTGGGGATATATGTATATTTCTGAAATGGCAATACCTGCATTTTCTGCATGACTGCAGGATGGGCATAACTTATAGATATGTTTATATTTCAGATGTATTGCTATTCTACTAAGAATGCAAGGATGGGTGACGCTTTTGGAATTATTCATGATTGAAGGTCTTCATCCTCTTACTAGCCAACACTTATTTTATTTATTTTTTCATTTTATGTTTTCATTTATTTTAGGATGCAGATGTAAATATTCATAAATATAAATATAAAATGAAGATCTATCTTATGACTGAAATATACAGAACTTATCCTAATGAAGTGGTGTGGATATGGATGTGTATGTTCTGTCTTTATGTCTTTTTTCTCACCTTTCAGTAGACTACTTGGACATGATCCACCCACATCAAACTTAACAAGTAAAATAACAATACATACGACACCATCTCTCTCGCTCCCTCCCTCCCTCCCTCTCTCTCTCTCTCTCTCTCTCTCTCTCTCTCACACACACACACACACACACACACACACACACAAAATGTAGAGGAACACAGAGATAATCTTGGAGAAGGTACATGATGACCATGAATGAAAAATAGGTTTAGCCCAGGGAAACAAAACAAACATGAAAAAGAAACTTAAGACTACTTTGCTGTTGACTCTTTTTTTATATAGGAGAGAGGAAAAGCAAGTCTGACAGGCTTTCAAGATTCTGTTATTATAGCCTATATCAATAAAGTAGTATTTCTTGTGCTATCTATTTCCTGACCCATTTACCTTAAAGTGCTATACACATGCATTTGTGTCTGTGGAAATGTACATACTTAGCATATCTCTGCCCTGAGAAACTCTGACTCTTAACTCCCACAGTCACATAGGAAAATTTGGCTTATCTTCAATTTAAGAAAATGAACTTCTGTGTAGCTTTTTTCTATGTAGGATGTTGCCAAGGCTCCTCTATTTCATTTGCATTTCTGTACACAAGAAGACAGATGAATGCCAAGGACATGTACCAGAAGGCTATGGCTTTCCACAAAAGCAATCTTCTCTCTATCTCTAAAATATGAGGTGCAAAAAGTCACATTTGGGAGAAATGAGCAGACGCATCATGGAATGTTTTTTTTTAAAAAAGTAAGACAGCAGTCATTATTCTGTGATGGAAATCCCACTCCTTTTTCATGTGCATTGTGAAACACATTACATCAGGGGTGTCCAACCTTGGCAACTTTAAGACTTGGACTTCAAATCCCAGAATTCACCAACCAGCCATGATGAATTCTTGGAGTTGAAGTCCAAGTGTTAAAGTTGCCAGGGTTGGAAACCCCTACATTAAACAGTAATAGGGTTTTGATCACATGTCATGACCACCATCTTGATTTTTTTTTGCTGCTCCTTATGGATGTTTGTGGAAATGGAAAAGTCTCTTTCCCCTGAAATTCAAATTAATTAATTAATCAATTAATCAGTGGAACAGCTTGCCTCCAGAAGCAGTAAATGCTCCAACACTGGAAGTTTTTAAGAAGAGACTGGACAGCCATTTGTCCGAAATAGCGTAGGGTTTCCTGCCCGAGCAGGGGGTTGGACTAGATGACCTCCAAGGTCCCTTCCAACTTTACTACTATTACTATCTGCTGTTGATCTTCATTCATGCAACAAAAGGGAAATTGCTCACTACCAATCAACTCCAAATGAAAGTATGGAGCTATGTAGAAGCCAACTTTTCAAATTAAGTTAGAACAAAAGGGGACTTAACCTGTTCTTTGAAATTCTCTGTCTCCCCTTGACACCACTTTGCTCCACAGCAGGTTAGTATCAGAGCAGTTGGCAACCGCTCCACAAATCTATTCAGGCAATGTTAACACAACATATTTAATCTACTTACAGAACTAATTAATTGTCTGGTTTGTGTTTTCTATATATGCGTTTACAAAGTCACAAAATGACCTTGGCTCACATCATACATTAAGCCCCCAGAGAAGCTTAGTGAAGGTCAAGAGAACCAAATTTAGCATCTGATGTTAATGCAGCCATTACACTTGCAGATATTTGGTCCAACTTTCAAGGAACATCCATTTGGATACAGAACAGGCAGAAAGTTGGAGTTACCATCAACAGACATAAGTGGTCTCCACATTTGTTCCCATAGGTGAAAAATACATAATAGCCCCTCTGTCTCCATTTCCCACTGTGTATTATGATTCTGGACTATGCTTCACTCTGCTGCATTATTTCAAGACATTTAGTGAAATTTGCCTGTGTGTCTTTTCATTAGTCCTATGTTAGGTTTTAAGGAAGATTTTTTTTTTATTCACTGCAATGTTGAGATCTCTTTACATTTGTACAGTTCATCCAGATGTAAAATGCCACCACTTACTTGTTATACAGTACAATATCCGGAATCCAAATCATCTCAGAAGGTACTCGAATAGACGTAACATTGTCGAAATCTGTTGGATTCCACTGAAGCTTGTAGTCATTCCATTCCTGATGGTAAGGAAAAAGTCTTTGTTCAATCCTTTCTAATGGGATGATGTGATTATTTACAAGGGCACTACAAAGATTATTTATTCATTTATTTATTTACAAGAATTATATGACCACTCATCTCACACAATGACTCATAAAACATAATTTTTAAAAAAAGGTATTGTTCTTTCCATGCACTAGACCAAACATCCTCATAGCTCAATCCTCATCCGAGATCAATGTTTAGGGGAAATGGGGCAAAACTCAGTTAACAAATGTCTCACTAAGCAACATACATTTTGGGCTCAATTGTTGTAAGTCAAGAACTACCTGTACTAATCTTTGAATTGCACCAGAAAACAACTGGAAACCAGTGCCGCTCATGCTACTTGTGATGCTACTTGGGTGATCAGCAGGGAACCCAAATTGTATGTGCTGCTACATTCTGGACCAGTTGCATTTTTGGGATGGTCTTCAAGGGCAGCCCCCAAAGGAGCACATTGCAGTAATCCCAATGACTAAGCCATGGGTGACTACGAGCAAGACCTCCTGATCCAGCAATTGGTTCAACTGGTGCACAAGATAGATTTGTGTAAAGGCTCTCCTGGTCACAGCTGCCACATGCTCTTCCATCAGGAGCCATGATTCCAAGAGGACTCTCATATTAAACGTCAGATCTGGAAGGGGGAATGTTACCCATCCAGAGTCAGAGATATAAATTTTTCCACAAATAAGCTAGATTTATAGGACACACTAACCCAGAAAATCTAACTAAGGTTAACAGTAACCAAGACCATATTGTGCAAAAGCAGCAGCTAGCTTTTTACTGAACCTGATGGTATGAACACAATGAGTGTGTGCTCACCTCAGACATTGTCTTCTCTGGATTTTAAAAAGAATTAAATAAACAGATGATAGCTCTAAAAAATACAATACATTGACCAGCCTACAGTAGACACCCACAAAGGTTGCTGTAAGGCCCTTTGGATTCTCTATTAGAAGTGAAAAAACAAAGAAGGACACTACCCCTTTTTACATGACACAAGATCCATGTAATATGGTTGTATTTGAATAAGCAATCCTTGGAGTCTCCCAGATTCAAATTTACTAGATTGTACCTATCCTGCTTACCTGTTTCAGCCAAACATTTGTGGTCATCATTTGGTTCTTTTCATCCTTCATAGGCAAAGAAAAAAAATAGAGGTATTTGGATTGAAAGGAAATGCACACATTAAATCTCATCACTGCATTTAACCCTAGAAAGGAGGCCATATTCTGTACTTGTATGCTTGGCTTGTTCAGAATGTCAGCTAAGGATAAAATTTGAACTTTCAGCATAGAACAGGACCTCAGCTGTTGCCTTAGCAGGTTGTGTGAAGCCGTTGCACTAAGCATAAGGTGGCTCATATTTTCAGGCACAGTACATTCCACAAATATAGCAGTATAATTGCCATTTGTCTAGATTTAGCAGGTTGTATGAACTCAGTCTCTGGGAACTAAGGATAGTGATTCCCTTTTTTCGTCAGAATGAAGAGCACAAATACCTTCCCTTTGACTTCTAATAATGATTGTTATAACTGGTTGTGTAAGAGACATGGCAGCACAGTCATTAGAATGCATATTGCAGCTAACTCTGCCCACAGCCAGGAGTTCGATCCTGACTGGCTCAAGGTTACTCAGCTTTCCATCCTTCTGAGGTGGGTAAAATGAAGAATCAGATTGTTGCAGACAATTGGCTGACATTTGTAAACTGCTCAGAGAGTGCTGTAAAGCACTATGTAGGATTATACAAATCTAAGTGGTATTGCCATTGCTACTGTGCTTTCCAAAACATCTAAGGAAACATATATCCCTGCCTGTTTCCTGTCACCAAATATGTCTTCCATGATACATATAACGCAAATCATTTTCTAGAAAAAAGTCCCCAAACACATTCATTTTGAAATCACAAAGCTAATTCCAAAAGAGGGCTTCAATCTGTGAGAATGGACAATCACTTGACCATAAGCCAGCAATCTGCAGCAGCAGCAAAAAGCTAATCCAATCCTCGGTTGTATAAACAGAAGCATGGAATCAAGATCATGCAAAGTATTAGTACTGCTTTATAAAACCCTAGTAAGACCACACCTGGAATACCGCAACCAATTTTGGTCACCATATTAGATAGTGACTCTGGAAAAAGTTCAGAGAAGAGCAACTAAAATGATCAAAGGCCTGGAGACTAAAACATATGAAGAATGGCTGAAGGACTTGGGTTTGGCTAAAGAAAAGAAGAAACAGGGGTGACATGATAGCAGTATTCCAGTATTTGAGGGGCTACCACAAAGAAAAGGACATCAAACTATTCTCCAAAGCACCAGAGAGAAGAACAATAAACAATGGTTGGAAACTAATCAAAGAGAGAAGCAACCTGGAATTAAGGAAAAACTTCCTAACAGTGAGGACAATTAACCAGTGGAAGAGCTTGCCTTCAGAAATCGTGGGTGTTCCATCACTCGAGGTTTTTAAGAAGAGATTAGACAGTCACTTGTCTGAGATGGTATAGATTCTCCTGTTTGACTGGTGGGGCTGGACTAGAAGACCTCCAGGTCCTTTCCAGCTCTATTCTATTCTTATTTTCTTAGTACATTTGACAATACAATTAATGTGTGTTTTCTCCAGCTGCAAATATTTTGGCTGAAAGTGCTACAGAAAGATCAAGTGCCAGTTTGTATACATACCACATCAATTAGCTGAGCTATGGACAGTCCAAACCTGACAATCACAACGTCAGAGGTATTGGGGACCGGCCTGGACCACCGGTTGTAAGCATGGAAAAGATATCTGAAGAGTCGTTCTTCTGCCTGGGTCTGTGTCCGACCTTGGAGAGACGCAGATTCTACAAACAGGATCATGCAAACCTGTTATGGTCAGTCTAACCAAACTTTAAAAACTGGCATATTATTCCCAAATAATCCAAAATAACTATTGCAAGTCAGTTTAAACAATGAAATTAAATATTGAGATCAGCATTCAAACATGGCCAAATGCTATCTTTTTAGATACTTAAGCTGAACAATCCTTCCACATTTTCTACATTAATCATTCTGACAACCCCGTAAAGCCAAAATCCGCAACTGTATTCAGCCTTCAGCATCTATATGATTTTGCATAATGGCCTAGGTGGCTTAAATAAATAAAAAATCCCCCCACAACCCCAAATCTTGCAAGACTACTGTATCATGCAAGAATTTAATCATCTCATGACAAGGTCTATGCAAAGACAACTAACTCCATAAGCTATTACATACTGGTGTGAACTCGCATGAGACTGTAGTAATTTCCGCAGCGACTATTAGGTAAGGTAATGAACATTTTAGTACCTAAGAATTGTTTGGGTAGATGGGCAGCTATATAAATTAGTTAAATCAAACAATCAATCACTAGAATCCTCAAGCTGGAAGATGAATTCATTCTGCTCAGTGCAGGTATCCAGATTAAAACATTGGAAACAAATGATGGCTGAGACTGAGAGAGACAGAGCAAACTATCAAAACAATTCAGCGATAAGCAATACTGGAATTTGCACCTATATTGTATCACATTATGCAAAAATGCATTTATATGTAGAAAAACACAAAAATACAAAGCTCTTAAGAAAAGTTTGCATGCATGAAAATGAAATTTACCAGCTCAAGAAGACAAACAAAGCTTAAGGAAAAGATATAAGCTTCATATTGCCACAAATAACAACAGAACATACGGAAGCTTAGATGTATTCATTACAAATCCTAGCTTTGAATCAGTAATATCTGCAGGGCAGTCTTAAAAGTCAAGATGGCAGTTGTAGCTTGGATCATCGTAACACACATTTATGATTTCTAATAGCAGTTATACAGTAAAAGTGGATGGTGAGGAAACATAATTTGCTCAGGATGGGAGTGAGATGACAGTGGTAAGAAAACAGCTAGGCTTGACTCGATCTGATGGCCAAGATCCTACAAGGAGTTTCAGTGACATAGGGTTGGCCATGTAAGGAGCAGAACTGTTTCAGAGGAAAGATTAAAATGAAATCTTCACAGCCCTTCACAACTGTGCTTCCTTTTCTAAGATCCCTTAGAAATCTCAAGGTTGTACCTCTCAAATGGCCAAAGGAGATGGGAATTGTGGAAGCTGAAGAGGTCTCCTAAAATAGCTTGTAAAAGAAGCCTTTTCTTACCTGATTTCTGTTGTGAGGTTCTTGGTGTCTTCTGAGCTTGGTTATTTTTTTGAAGATGTTTTATTACCCACCTATGTAACATCATCAGTGCTAGATATGAACCTAATTGGATAATGGAATGTCTGCAAGAAAACAACCAGGCTCAGAGAGTATCAAGACCCCACAATTGTTCTTTTCCTGTTCATATTATTTTCAACTGTTTTTAATATTCTACACTAGGGGTATCAAACTCGCAGCGTCACATGATATGTTGCGATGTATTGTAACTTTTTTCCCCTTGCCAGAGCTGGTGTGGGAACAGCTTCCGTGTGACGCATCTGGCCTGCGGGCCGGCAGTTTGACACCCCTGTTCTACACCAACCAGTGTCATTATAGTATGCGTGCATGTGCCTTTATGTCACTTTTTGAATTCTGGTGACTGCCTGGATTAATTCCTGCACTTTTCTTGGCAAGATTTTCAGAAGTGGTTTGCCATTGTTTGTTTTGTATGGTTCAGAGAGAGTCACTGGCCCAAGGTCACCCAGCTGGCTTTGTGCCTAAGACAGGACTAGAATTTATGGTCTCACAAATGCATTTTGCTATGAAACCTTGAAAGGCATGAGGACCATCTTTCTGCATCAAGTCTTTCAATGGCAAATCTTTAAGAAATTCAAGATAAAATAGAGGCCAATTTTGAGGTGGAAGTACACAAAAGAGCAAAGTTTTAGACCAAATTATAACTGGTGAAGCTGCCAGTGGAAATACAGTATGAACCTTTTTAACTAATGAGACTTGCTATTCCAATGCAAAGCTTTTCTGGTTCTTTGTTTATCTCCTTCATTGTACCGAAAGAGTTCTTTCATTTGGACTCATATTGCTGACAGAACTAATGGTTCTCTGTCTTTGCATTCTGAGCCAAAATACCTTTTGAAACAACATCAGGGACAACACCTAACACTCAGGCCTTGAATAAGCAGCAGTATGATATATGTGATAGATTGCAATTTTTGGGAATATAAAAGAGACAGGAAGAAAGATACAAAAAGAAACAGGGCTATTGCAGAAAACAGTCTTAAGTCCAAGGGAGGCGTAAAACCTGAAAAAAAGACTTAGCAAAACTGCCTTAATTACACTAAAGCATAAGTTGTGTAGGATAATTGCTTTGGTAGGCTTTCAAGATTCTGATATGTTACCCTACTAGCAATAAATATATTTCCAAAAACTCAAATAGTTCTTGTTTCCTGAGTTTGCCAGCTTTACAGAATTTAACAATATAAGACACTATCCTTGTCTAAAATTTAATCTGAATATTGCACACAATATCTGCTTCAAACACCCTAGTTTTTAAAGTCCTGAATAACAGAGTTGGAATGGACCTTCAAGGTCTTTTATTCCAATCCCTTCCTCAAGCAGGAAACCCTGCTTAGACAAATGGTTGTCCAATCTCTTCTTAAAAGCTTCCAGTGTTGGAGCACCCACAACTTCTGGAGGCAAACTGATTAATTGTTCTAACTGTCAGGAAATTTATTCTTAGTTCTAGGTTGGTTCTCTACTTGATTAGTTTCCATCCATTGCTTCTTGTTCTGCCTTCAGGTACCTCCCAACTCTATTATTCTGTTATTCACATTCAATATTACTTTTGATTACAATAGTATGACATTTGTATCACACAGAAAAAAATGCTATTTATCATGGTGCCTACATGTTACATAGATTTTTGTCATCAATAGTGATGAGCTTTATTTAATCATGAGGCTGGTGAAATTTGAAAGTTTGGAAATGATGATGATAGTAACTGAATGAAATGTCCTTTGTCCAAGGAAAAGGACATATACTAGAGTGCATTTAATTGTATGTCTGGTCTAGTTGTCTGCGACTGTAGGAATTTCTGAAATGCTATATCCCAGGAATTATTTCCAGCATTGGTGAACTATATTGGTTCAGAGCTATCCATGGTCCCTAAGGGAAGCCATTTGGAGAGCTAAATTCAAGTCATAGTTGAATATAAATTAGTGTCTCTTGAGATGTCAATCAGAATAGAGCTAGAAGGGACCTTGGAGGTCTTCCAGTCCAACCCTCTGCTCAAGCAAGAGACCTTATACCAGTGGTTCTCAACCTTTCTAATGCCACGACCCCATAATACAGTTTCCCATGTTGTGGTGACCCCCAACCACTCATACATCACCGGGTGCCAGGGGCGCAGCCAAAGAAAAGGGGAAAAAAATGGCGGACAGCCTTGCCTTGTTTGGCGACCCCCATGAAATGGTCGTTCGACCCCAAATGGGGTCCCGACCCACAGGTTGAGAACCACTGCCTTATACCATTTCAGACAGATGGCTGTCCAGTCTTTTCTTTAAAAGCTCCAGTGATGAAGCACCCACAACTTCTGAATGCAAGCTGTTCCACCGCTTAATTGTCCTCACTGTTAGGAAGTTTTTTGTAATGTGGTGACCGAAACCGAAAACAGTATTCCTGTTCTTACTAAGGCTTTATAAAGCTGTTCTTACTAAGGCTTTATAAAGCTGTTCTAATACTTCATGTGATTTTGATTCTATGCCTCTGTTTATACAACCAAGGATTGTGTTAGCTTTTTTGGCTGCTGCCGCACACTACTAGCTCATGTTTAAGTGATCATCCATTAGGATTCCAAGGTCCCTCTCATAGTTACTGTTTTTGATCCAGGTTTTGCCTAATCTGTACTTGTACCTTTGGTTTTTCCTGCCTAGGTGTAAAACCTTGCTTTTCTATATGCTTTCTTTTTTAAGTGGGTATTTGCTTTTAATGCAGTTTATGTATTTATTTGCAAATTCATGTTCTGATTCTTCAAGATGAGACCAAAGGAAAAAGCTACTAATTCACATAATAAATAGGTGGCATTGGCTCAGGCAGCTTTTCTTGTCCCCAGAGGCAGACTGACACAAAGAAAAAGTAGCCGTTTTGCATCTGAGAGGCTTTATCTGAGCCTTGGCTACCTAGATTATTATTTTTTTCCTGCTGCTGGCAAGTGGATTTGAAATACAGACACAGCATTACAACTGTGTGAGTGGACTCATTTGGGAAGCACTGAAAGAAAGATCGTACAAAAGGAAGCTTGTGCAGCCAACACTATCAGAAGCATGCAAGACCAAAAACCCCATCTGTTAAGTCACAGCTGATGAAGGAAATTGCAGAATTGTAGCTGTTCATACATTTATTGCTATATTCGTACAGGTCGGGACTCAAGTCAACCACCTGAATTTTGCCTCTGGAATTCACTCAAAGTTAAGAACTGGTCGTAAGTGAATAGAGCTTTGCCAGCAGCACAAGCAAGGACAGGAGTTAAAATTGTCAAGATGGCAGAGGTTGCAATCAATGAATACTCCCACTCTTTTGAAAATGCATCACGCAATTCAAAAGGGGGCAAAAGGTATGAAGTGAAGGAACAGACACATGGGACAAGTAGCAGATCTAAGGACTCCACTTGATACAGAGCTACCCCACAGATGGCCTTCAGTATAAATCATACCCCGTGAGCAGTACAGACTAGCCAAAGGCAGCTTGGATGAGATTGCCTCTTAGCATCTTGGGCATTTATCCTTTAGCATTAAATAAGTTAAAACCGTCACTTGAATTCGCTTGTCTAATAGTCACAAAATATATGTTCTATTGCTAAAGGAGCTGGAGCTTATCAGCACACATGCCACTGCTTTTTACACCAACTGCAATTTCCCAGCAGTCATCAAGGGCAGTCTTTGATAGAGTGAATTGCAGTAGCTCCGTATGGAAATCATGATGACATGAATTACTGTTGCTAGAGTTTCCTACTCTAAAAAGTTGCAATTGACCCATCAGCCAAAGCTGCTTACCCATAATCACAGCTTCTACCTACAAATCTAGGCAAAGTTATAAATCCAAGAGCCTCCCAAGCTACTGACAGGCTCTTTTGGATAGAGGACAACTTCTTCCAAAGCCAGCAGGGGAGCTACCCAACTATTACATAGTCACTGAACAAACTGCCACACTATCTCATCAGGATTCAACTCCAGATGCTGGGAAACGACTTCTCTGGGTAGAGAAGTACAACCAAATGCCACCAATAAATTAATGATCACTGGGGGAGCAACATTTAATTAATGCTAAATGATGCAGGTGAAAGGATGGACCCTGCAGCACCCCATATATAAGGACCCATAATCTTAACCACTCATCCCCTACCCCTATTGACAGATATTACCTACTCAGATAGGAGTAAAACAAGTATAAAATCATTCCCCCAATTCCTGAAATCTTATAGACAGCCCAGAAGATACTCACTGAGAAATAAAAACAACTCTTTAACTGATATGACATTTGGGACATCTCAAACTTTTTCTTTGCAACATCCCATTAATCACTCCCTACACTAATTTGCATAATAGACACTGTTTGAAGGAGGTAGATCATTTTACAATTGAGGTGGTGGAAGGGAAAGCATAGTTGTCCCTTACCTGACAACAGCACAAACCAAAAAGATAGGATGATCTGGAAAGCTGGAGATCCACTCATAAACAGTTCCATCATCTCAAAGATTGTTGTTCATCACTTTCCCTTGAAATTCTTGGCCCAGATATAGAAACTTGGTCAGTGCCTCTTTTACTGGTAAAGTCTCATGAATGATACCTAGGAGGGGAATGAACATACACATTTGTCCTATTTGACTTCATCAGGGAAGGTAGCTGAGCTCAGTGCTACATCAATTAGGTTCCTTCCTGGCTGACAGCTGGCTGGTCTTATCGTTGGAGGAGCTTCTTGTCACCTGAGATTTGTACATCTACAGGGACCTTCACAGTAAAGAGATAATTCAAACAAGTTGTCCCACATTTACATGGAAACTAAAGAAGGAAAATGTTTGCTTGCAGCTTAAGGCAGGACATTCAAGCAAATCTGAAGGCAAGGACATTAGGACATAGGACCCTAACAGAATGATATCATGAAGGAGACATCCAAAGGAAGAAAGTAGGACTAGTGTTAACAATCCAGTATGTTTTAAACAAGATATGCTTGGGGTTACAAGAGGGAAGGTGAGATTAATTCCTCATGGTAGGAGTGTGGGAGAGGTTTGAGCCTCCAGTACTAAAACTGGGATTCAGATAGTTGTTTTTTGCTGCTTTTTAAAACAGGACACATTGATTAGGACTTAAGCATCACAAACACAGACACACAGACACAAACATTTAAACAGAGAGGGGGGGAGGGAGGAGGGCCCATGAATTATGTACATTCACATTTTGCAAATTGCATACATGTATAAATTCATATACACTGTGATGAGTTAGATCCTTTCAGCATATACAGGCACGTAATAGAGGGGTGAAGCAAATGGCTTTTTAGAAGCCTATGTATGCAGATATGTCCACTTCTCTTTCTTACTTGCCTTTTTAGTGTTAGTAATAGCAGCAAGTAAGGGAAAAAAATAGATGGGAAGGGATGAGAGTGACAGTCATTCACTGTAAGATCAGGATAGGCCATTCCAATAAGCACAGAGTAAGCAAGAGGATGAAACCAAACATATACAATACAATGCTTTATTTTCCGTAACAACCAACCAAGTGAGCTTGGCCAAAGTCAAATGCAAGGGAAAAGACCAATGCTTCTCTCCCTATGGTTCCTCCACAATTTTCATTCAAAGGTGTGAAGTTGGTAAGGCCAGGATCCATCAGTTCTGTACATAATGTAAGACATTCATTTTTCTCCATTATTTCCCATTTTAAAGAAACAACTAAAATGTTGACATCTTCCACTCTGGGAGGGTTCTGAAAGCTACAAATACAATAATGCAGGCCCCATAAGGCCCCAAGTCACATTCTTTATATAATATGATTTTATTGAGGTTCATCATAATATAAAATACAAATTAAACTAAAGATAATATGGAAACGGGAAGAAATAGAAGGGGAAAAGAAGTGTGGGGTAAAGGGGACAGAAAATAGAGCAACTTTTTTAGGTGCAGTAAAATACAAAACACATTACAATCTCAGCTTTTTACTTTTGCATACAGAGCAGATACTCATCATTTCTATAACAACAAATTAATCTATACAGCAAAACTCAAAACCAAAATTTCATTATTTTTTTCTGGTTTGAGCACAAAATCTAGAAGTGGTCTTCAAGTAGAAACAAGCTGTATGCGTTCTTTTCTTTAATTAAAACAGCTAATTTTGCCCTCTCTACTAGTTCCATCAGTTTTTCCATCTGTTCTTCCATTGTGGGAATTGATCTGGGTCACATTCTGTGCAGCCCTGTTTTTGGTTATAATCACATCAGACCCATTTGTAATATTCAGAGCATCTGGTTCAATCTCCTGCTCTTTTTCTACACTTCCTCACCCAGAGACTAGTTAGAACAGCATATAGATATCAAGGAAAAGGTCATGGCATGAGAGCAAGACTTCAAGGCTGTCTACTTAAATTAATAGGCTTTGCAATTTAAAAAAAAAAAAGATTTGGGATTTTCTGTGCCATAAATGTATGGTACGCAGAGGGGAGGCAGTCATGTTTGAGTCCCAGCCAACATATCCTATTATAAAAAGGAGCCCAAAGCAACTGTCTGAATCCCAAACAGCTCTCGATGCTACAGAATATTTCTCTTTAAAACTTGGGAATTTGATAGCATTGGAATCAAGGCCAAAAGAAAGAAATAACACCATTTGCATGCAGCTATTTCCCTTTCAGATCTATAAATCCTTTGCTACCAGAAACTTAGATATTCTTCTGACAATTTGGCAAATCACTATATATTTTATTTGGCACACAGAAGACTTCATGGCCGGCTTTACCTAACTGAAAATATCAGGTATCTCTTTGCAGTCATAGGAGACAGCACAACACCAAAGTGGTCAGGGTAAGCAGGTGCTTATTTCCAAGAGGATGAGCACAAGGGTATCTCTTTCAGGATTCTGCCCTTCATCTCATACAGACCTCTGAATGAAGAAGAAAAAACAAAATATTATTAAAAATATTATCAGAATCATCAGTAGGCATGTGTGAAACTACTTGGACCTATCTCAGCGCAGAACTCTATGTCAGGGAGACCAGGCCATTCTCTTAACAAGGCAAAGAGGTGACACAATGGCGGCTGATAAGGCACTTTGTGTCAATTGGCCTATCTTGATCAGCATTCGCACCAGTTGGAAGATGTTTCTTCCAGCTACTGCAATTGCCAGTCTAAAGAGGCAGAAAGAAACAATGCAACCTCTTTACTCTTGGGAGGGGGGCATCTGGGTTTATGTGGGGGCTTTAGATGAGCCTTCTTCAAAGCAAAGCACCCCCTTGAAGATCTGTACAATCCTAATCATCAGATATAGTTGTAGCAGAAAAGTCATTGTTTCCAGAGCACCAATAATTATCAAGCCGAAAGAGCACCATCCACACACAAGAAGGAAGTATCAACTAATTTGGGAAAATGTGAAAGTTGGCAGAAGGATAGATATTTTGAAAAAGTGTAGTAGGGAGAGGGACTGGTTCAGTGAAGAACCAGCACACTGTTTGATGCAGGAGAAAAACAATAAACCCCAAACCCATTGGTTTTTGCATATCCCACCTATTTTAACATATTCACCAGTTTGATGGAGTTAACATATTCTGTCAAGTTTTCTATAATAATTCATTCCAGCCCTCTCAAATGTATTTTGCTGACTGCAGGGCAACATAGTAATTAACCTAAATCAGGGACTGAGTAAAGTGTAAGCTCACATCTTCCATGTCAAAAAAACCCATTCTTTATGGAACAAATTAGAGAAATTCTAGGCAACCAACCTTTCCATAACCCAAGTCATCTCATTTTACAATGAAAATGAATCAGAGCTTCAGCAGGATATTCTAACTATTTAGTTATCTGGATGCTACAGGAATAGGTACATTTGAAAAATGAAAGAAGGAACAGACAAATGAGAGCATGCCATTCAGCCAGTAAGATGTATCACACATTCGCTTTTGCATCAAATCCCAGACAGGTCAAATATCCATCAATTTGGCAACCTTCATTCTGTCTGCTGTGGCTTATTTACCCAATAACCCTGATTTCCACTGCTATGCGGGAATTTACTGCCACAATGCTGGAATGCTGGCCAAGATGAGTCAAGCATTCTCTTCAATGTTCCATGCAACATTATTTGCACTATACTTTTGCTTCTGCAGCATCATTCCTTGTCTAAAAACTGTAGCAATCCTCCTAATTGCAGCAGAAATAAGGGAGGATAAAGCACAATAGTCACTGATTGATGGCCGTAGCAACAAGTCAGCTTGCTTTAATAGCACAATTGCTTCTCCATCTAACTTGGCCTGTTACTCCATTGCTTTCGGATGCCTTGGCTGTCCCACTAAGTTTGTTCATTTCATGCAGATTATAAGCACTCAAAAGAAGGACTATATAATGACATACTCAGTCCTACATGTTGCATATTTATTTCCAAATGTCAAGGATACCTTTAAAAAAACATATATTTAAGTATTTGTTTGGACTTTTATCATTTATAAGGCAAATGGAATCCCCTGAAAAAGCCAGCTAACCCCAATATGGGGGCCCAGCCTGGAAGGGTCTCAAAACTTTCAGAAGATTGGGAGGGTGAGTTACAGTCCCCCAGCCCTCCTGCCTCTCTGTGGTGGTTCAACGTAACTGGTAGCAGCCAAATGAAATACCAGCTAAGAAAAGAATCCTTTAAAACAGTGGTTCTCAACCTTTTTAATGCCGCGTCCCCCAACTAGTCGTAAGTCGAGGACTACTCAACCGGTCTTAAGTCAAGGACTACTCAACTGGTGCAGCACCGTTTGCAGAATGGGACTTTTGGCGGGCTCAGCAGGGCAGAGACAGCCTGGACAATTCCTATTGGCTTTGAAAAGCCAATAGAATTAGACTCTATTCAAGAGAGTCTATTCTATTGGCTTTCAAAAGCCAATAGAATAAAAGGGAGTAGCACAGCTAAGGAAAAGGGGAAAAAATGGCGGACTGCGTTGTTTGGTGACCCCCGTGAAATGGTCGTTCGACCCCAAATGGGGTCCCGACCCACAGGTTGAGAACCGCTGCTTTAAAAAGACAAATATCTTTTCAGGAGTGCCTTCCTTCTCCCAAAAGACACTATTACTCCTGATTTTGACTGGGCATTTACTGAGTGCAAATAAATCCAGACTAATTTGTGATAAATTTGCCACTGAGCTGTTTAAAGAGTTGAAGGCAGCAGGAACCAGTGAAGCAAAGAACAATCATTTCTGTGATTCAAATGGTAAAGCCAATTAGAAGCTGCTAGCTGGGGGGTGGGGTGGGGTGACAGAAATCTATGCAGAATCAAAACAGGCAGACAGTGATGCCTGCACAGAACTGCCTGTTTGGCATGCATCCTCACTAGAGTTTATACTGCAAAAACATTCATCAAAGGAAGATCTAAGTAAAATAAGATCTAAGTAATTAAAAAAAAATTAGTGTTAATATAGATGAAAATGGAAGGGAAAGCCTCATTCCTGAAATGTGGAAAAACAAAAACACTCACGTTTTGATAGCAGTGTAAAAAAGGATAGAGAGGTGGGGATTTTTTTTCTCTTTGTCTCTCTCTCCTCCGTAACTCTGACATTTAAGATCCAACCAATGACATTCTGGACAGCAGATTCAAGACGGAAAAAGGCAGTACTTTTTCACAATGCATAATTACTTCTAGCACTGACTACCACATGATACCCACTCGGAATGGACTTAGCTGGAAGGGGGAATTGGACACCTGCAATCATACCAAGGCAATGTTCCCCTCTGGGGAAGATGCTGGGGGCACTAAGCGTTGGGCTCATTGTTGCTTCCATGTCAGCTTTTGGGGAACATTTGGCTAAACTCTGTTGGAAAGAATAATCAATCCCTTGTTCTGATGCTGCAACAAGGATGCTGCTTCTGTCCCAAATGATTAAGCAAAAGATATCTCCGGCACTGCGAACTCCCACATCCTGCAAATTTAGCAACTTCATACAAAGCAGTGCACAGGTTCCCTGGGTGTATCTTTCACACAACAAGCCTTGGTTTTGGAGGCAAGCCCTAGAGTTTGTAGGATTCCTCCAGTAGACCAGCTGCATTTTTTTCCCAAATGGGGGCTATAATCTCCAAATCTACCTCTTTAGTCCTGAATATTTCTATAAAAAGTTCTAAAATGCTGTGGAACTAAGAGTGAAGCTAGGCAGGGCCTTCATCCCACCTATAAGACAGAGATAACTGATCCCAGAATATGAGGCTGCAAGGAGGGAGGCAGGACACATGGGCAGGGACTGCAGTAAATATTGCAAAAACCTTGTATTAGTGATTGTCATTGCTTAATAGCAAAATGCCTATCATTGTAGTTGGTCAAGGAGCCTGCAGGACCAATGGTCACGGAGATTTCCAAACAGGGACACCTTCATTTATATACATTTATGTATCCGTCACATGCATTCACTTACACGCTTATCATTATTAAACACACACACACACACACCAAAAAAACATCAAACTCTCAGGCAGGCGCAAGTGGCGCTCTGGTTTGCAAAAATCCGAACTGTCTGCTGTCATCTGGTAGCTGTCCGGATTGCTACAGCCTAGACACGATGGCCCCAGGTGCGCTGAACGCGGAGGATCCGTCCTATGATGCAACTTGTCGGGTCCTCCCCTGGCTATCGCCGCCGCCGCGCGCCGCCACCGCCTGTCTGAAGGGACGGAAGGATGGGCTCCTGGAAATCGGAACATGTTGGGGATGTGCGGGGGGCGGAAGCAGCAGCGCCTGGAACGTGTCCCCCAATCGAGAGCAAAAGAGCAAAGCTTGTTTTAGCTTCATAGGACTGAACCGGCTAGGAGGCAGAGGGAGCGCAGGCAGGCAAGTTTACTTCGGAGTCTTTCCCGCCTGCCCTGCGTGTTAGTAGCGCCCCCTAGAGCTTGCTGGAAAGAAAACCTCTTCCGTTCTGCTACCTACTGTAAAGTTTTCAAGCAGACGGGGGGGGAGGGAGGGATCACGAGAAAAGTCGAAGTAAATTGGAGCGGGCCAGGTGGAGGCGCTGTCCGAGCTCATGTAAACGCAATACTTTACATTTCTGAGTTTTATGCTCTGCAACTTGCTTTCAGCCTAGTGCGCCAACATCATATTCGTACACATTGTGGCTACAGTTAAGAGTATCATAACTGTTGCCATCATAACGATTTTTGTTTTATTTAATTTTTATAGAGATATCCCATTAGTTTGATCACTTATAATCCATCCCGCAGCGAGCATAACTTGGGTGCCACTTTAAGGATACAAATGAATAAATACCTTTGTCCTTCCTCAATTTAATCTATAGGTAATGTGTTGCTTAGGCTTTTCAGAGTTCATGGTAATGAAAGCTTATGTTGGAGAGCATTACAGACTATCCCACCACTTTACATGTGTCTCTACCCTTCCGTTGGGGATATCCCACTTTTCCCCAGGGCCATTGCAGGTCTGAAGGCTCAGGGAAGCACAACAAATGGCCCCCTTGCAATTTCAGCTGCTTCTTTAAATTATACGTGTTTACTAAGTCTGTCAACTGTCTTTCCCAGTCTGATGCCTTCCAGATGTTGCCTGGACGTTCTCGGAGTTACATTGCTCATGTTCAGATTGGCAAAATTATCTATGACCAACTCTGTAAAGCAGTCTATAAGCAGTATTAACATAGTACAGGTGAAGGAACCACAGTTTAGCTTATGTTGTTGGGGCAAGACACCTCAACTGCCTCGTTCCTAGAAATTATCAAGATCTTTAGCTTGTCCCATAGAAGGCAGGTATGAACAGCAAATTGGTCCATTCAATTTCAGGAAGTTCCACTCCTCTATTTATATGCCCATAGAAAGAAATGATTCTGCTTCAAGGTTTAAAATCGGCATCTTCTTATGGAAACAAAACATATTGGGAACTGTATTATATTCTTCCACTGCTCCCATTCATTGGAACAGGGTTTGTATTAGAGGATTTCCTGAAGGATCCTGCCCTGAGAAAACTTTGCTTCCTTCTGCTGTTGCTATGGCCAACTTTTTTGCACCAACCACTATGCATGGGGGTACATATGTAATGACGTGTGCCAACACAGAAAGCAAACAAGAATTACTTTTAATCCTTTCCTCTGGATAGGTGCTAATCTAGTAGCTACTCTGCAAAGATTAGAAACCAAAGGACTTACCTTCAGAGAGAAGAAAAGAGGAAACATGTGGTAACCAGTATTAAATAGGCAGAGCCTCTTGCCCTGGAGAGCACTCTTCTGAATCCTTGGATTCATAAACTCCAGACGCATCTCCTTAAGAACAAGGTAGAAAATTCACTAGAGCAGAAGCAGGCAAACTGAAAAGCAAAATGTGCACAAACACCCTTCTGGGCATCTCTCTCTCTCTCTCTCTCTCTCTCTCTCTCTCTCTCTCTCTCTCTCTCTCTCTCTCTCTCTCTCTCTCTTTTCTGTGCTGTTTCTTGGCTATGAGTTCAGTTCAAGTTGCCAAGTGAGCATCGGTCGTCTTTCTGCTCTGAAAGCTAAATGGTCCCAGGAAACCTTCCTATCCAAATGCAGCAATGTGTTTGCATGAAAAAGGGAGAGAGCATTTCTAGTCTAGTGACGACAGAGGCTGGAAGGAGGAGAGGCTCCCAACTGGTTTGTCTATAGGTGAGAAAAAGGAGATAAAGGTTTGGAGTTTGGCCATGGAAAGATAAGATACAGGGGGCTACTTCAGGGAAGGGGTAGTTGTGGTTCTGATGGGCTGCCTAGATTGCCTCCTCATCCTTTGATGCAAATCCTTCATTTTTTCCTTCACTTCTGTAAAGATTACTTGCTGATGTGAAACAGGCAGGCAAATTTGATTAATTTTCAGTCTACTGGAAGAACAGAGAAGACCAAAAGATGGCTTGTTAGGCAACATCCGGAGCGCATTTCAAATCTTAACCCAAAAAATTGAGTCTCTTTCCCATCCACAACTTCTCCAGCTGAGAAATGGACATCTAGAAAGTCACCTATTTCTCCAGCTAGACATAAGGAAAAATCTTTGTGTGTTAAAATCTTGGGATGGAAATTAGTCACAGCAGCTTAGGAAATCTGCATATATTGGGAGGAAGGCAGAGAGAACCAAGAAAGAGAAGTACTTCATCAGTGTGCATTTTAAAAACAACATAAGATACATTTTGATATAAGGGTGGTCATAGATTGTTTGAACTCAGATTTAAATCTATTGGGGAGGAGGAGGAGGAGGAGGAGGAGGAAGAAGAAGAAGAAGAAGAAGAAGAAGAAGAAGAAGAAGAAGAAGAAGAAGAAGAAGAAGAAGAAGAAGAAGAAGAAGAAGAAGAAGAAGAAGAAGATTATTCATTATCTGTAAATAGCTTCTATAAACCCAAAATAGCAACCCTTCCAAACTGTTGACATAATCAGTCACAATAATAGTCTCTTCTGAACTGGGATTTTTTTGCTTAATGTACTATGTAAATACAACCCCAATGTTTAACTGGGGTGATTAATATAGACATAATTTATCCCTCCTGATAGGTTGGATTATAACACCCATCTTCCTCCAATAGCAACGTCAACTAACATGCAGTCTGCAATGGGGAATTCTAATGTAACATTTCCAAGAGGCAGGTTTAGAGGATTCCCTTTTTAAGTATAAAAGTATAATGATGACAAGACTGCTTGGAAGTTTCAGCTTGTATGATCAATCCAAATCAATTCACTGAAATATGATTAGTATGATTATAGGATGACTATAATATATGAGCTGATCTAGTCTAGATTTTCCAACTTCCCAGACTAGGGTAGGGCTGTGTGAGAATGATAGGCTCAAAGTTACGCAAACATCTAATGTGCCTAAGGGAGGAGTAGAACATGGGAGAAATTCCTTGTGATCCCACAATAGCTGATGCTAGAAGGTGCAGCTTTTCAGTGGCAGTACTGTTGATGTGGAATGGTCTCTGCAGAGATCAGGTCGCCCTCCCCAGCTTATGTCTTTCCAGTGGTTTTCACTCACTGCAACACCTTTAACTTTCTTTTTTCATTGCTACAGTGTAGGAGATTGGTAATTTATTTTCATTCTTTTTTTATATTGTTGTTTTCATCCTATGGATATTTTAATTGTTTTCTCCTATCTTGTACAGTGCAGAGAGTTATGAGATTGCAATAGGGTAGGTATTCAATAAATAAATGCTAACGCGCAGAGGCACAATCTTTTGTGTAACTTTCAGTCATAATAGTGGGGGGATGGTGGGAGCATTTTTTTTTTTTTTTTGCATCAAGTGGGAGAGGTGACTTTTATTTAAAACTCCCAACAGTTTAGGGGGCTGAGCAATGATTAAATAACATTGTTACACTCTTTTACTGTTAGCTGAATGGAACTGCTTGGCCCAGGATGGTCTGACACATTCCATGCTTTTCAAGAGAAGCAGCAACAATGAAGACAGGTGTAAATCAATAAAGGAGAATATTTGCAGCTCAGGGTTGAAATAAAGAGATCCTTGGGGCTCTCTGAGTTTGGTTGTTTTCTTGCGGACATTTGATTATCCAAACTAGATAACATCATCAGTGTTAGTCAGTACTAGCACTGATTATGTTACCTAGTTTGGGTAATGAAATGTCCGCAACAAAACAATCAAGCTCAGAGAACACCAAGAACCCCTCAGGTATAAATCAGGCTTAAACTATTTTGGAGTGATTGGGGAGTAAAATAACTAGTGGAATAGAAGTGCTGAAGCAAGAGCCATCTTTTCTTCCAGGAATTTACAATCTATAATGCATCAGGTGGGAAAGAATGGAAAGCAGATGAGGCAAGAATTACAAGGAGCATGTAGAAATAAATAATGCAATGACATCTGCTTAGTTTTCAGTGGCTAGCAAAGCAACTAAGAATGTGAACCAAAGAGTTTGGGGAAAAGTGAATGGTTTGAAAGAGATTTTGGGGAAAGAAAGAGAGATTTGCATCATTGTAAATGTTCTGCAGGAGATTAGGAGCAGCAGTGGGTATTATATGCAGGAAGCTACCTTGAATATTAGAAGGTCAATGCAATGAATGAATGAGAAAGGGGTGAATTGAAAGGATGAACTAGTAAGTTACTTTTTAGTGGCATCTGAGGATTGGTAACTTTGAACTGCATCTAATGCAGCACTCATCCCTTCTTCTCCAAAAATCCAAAGGGTTTTCCTCAGTGCAGGAAATCCAATATTTTCTAGAAGACAACTAATGATGGGAAAAAATCCTATAATCCTTCTACATTTGTCTCCATTGCTGAGCTGCTATTATGAACAGGATATTTCTTAAAATGTTTGACTGAAGCAAGAACTAAGGATAAATTTCCTAACAGTGAGAACAATTAACCAGTGGAACAGCTTGCCTTCAGAAGTTGTAGGTACTCCATCACTGGAAGCTTTTAAGAAGAGATTGGAAAGCCACTTGTCTGGAATGATATGGTCTCCTGTTTGAGTAGGAGGTTGGACTAGAAGACTTTCAAAGTCCCTTCTAACTCTGTTGTTCTTTTATTCTGTACATTCCTGTAACTTAAATCTATTCAAATTAAACCTGGCCCAGAGAACAGAAAATTACAACTTTCAAATTTTCTGTCTCAATGCTGTAGTTATGACTTGCACAATAATTTAAAAATGTTTCAATTTAAATGCTTAAATAAATGAAGGTCTTGATGATATTGTGATCACCCACAAAACATCTCTATAAAATAGACCATTTAAAAAAATTGATAAAGAATTCTGTCTGGCAGCTGAACTTCTTTCTGTAGTGCCAAGTCAGCTACAGAACAGACATGAACCTGACCCCTGTGTTTATTCTGACCTCCACCAAAGTCTTTAGCGTCACTTAGTCCTGGCACAGAAAAAATCATTTTGGATCATGCCCAAAGTCTAATGAATTGTCAGTAAGTGTATTTGAATGTGAATGTTAACAACTTCACTTTACTCCATTAGATTTACAGGGCAAGGCTAAATGATTTAAACAAGCTGGCAATAGACTAAGATCGAGGCCTAGTACAGAATTTTTAGCTTTAGAATAATTGATTTCCCCTTTTTTACTACAATAAGAATAGGAGCCAATAATGTGTGCCACAAGAGGGCACTGGAGTAAGTGGCAGCTCATCCTGCATATGGCAGTGAGAGCTGATCTACTGTGTTCCAGAACTAATATTGATCAATTTTTCTCACTCTGCTGGAGACTAAAGAGACAGGACATGCTGGATTCCAAAAGGAGGATGATAGGCTGAATTCTTGGGTAATACCTGGGAAGATGATTGAATACCACCCCCCATCTGATATTAATAGTGCAGAAGCTTTAAGTGGGATTCCAATAAAAGATTATTTTCCGCTCAATATTTTAGCTCAAAGTTGAAATGAGTGATCGTTGGTGGTCCCTGAGCTTGCTTGTTTTCTTGCAGATGTTTCATTACCCAAACTAGGTAACTTCATCAGATGTTATCTAGTTTGGGTAATGAAAATTCTGCAGAAGAATAGTCCATGAACAAAGACAATAATAGCAATATAGCAATATAATTTAGACTTATAACTGCTCCATAGTGCTTTACAGTACTTGCTGGGCAATTTACAACATCAGCATAGTGCATCCAACAATCTGGGTCTTCATTTTACTGGCTTCAGAAAGATGGAAGGCTGAATCAATCTTCTGCCCCATCACGATTAAACTCCTGGCTGTGGGCAGAGTTAGCCTGCAATACTGCATTCTAAGTACTGCACTACCAATCAGTAAGATTTCAGATGACATCAGCTCATTTTACTATCAGTTTTTCCACAAATCTAGTGTTTATAATACATAGTATGGCCACCCCCCTCCCGGCAGAGGAGTGTACTGATTCATAGTCGCTGCTTACCACCAGGACCCATGGTGGCACAGTGGCTAGAATGCAGAATTGCAGGCTAACTCTGCCCATTGCCAGGAGTTTGATTCTGACCAGCTCAAGGTTGACACAGCCTTCCATCCTTCCAAGGTTGGTATAATGAAGACCCAGATTGTTGGGGGGCAATATGCAGTCTCTGTAAATCACTTAGAGAGTGCTGAAAAGCACTATGAAGCAATATATAAGTCTAAGTGCTATTGCTATTTATTATGCAAAATGACAATCAAGCTTTTAAAAAAGATAGACCCTTTTTAGTTTCTAACTCCCAAATGGAATTAATCCATCATGCCTGTTGAGTCCTTGGCGAAAAGCAGACACGAGAAGCAGTTGTAGTTCTCAGGTTTTCTTTTCTTCTGTGTTCAGCTTACAGGTGAAGGCTTCAGCAACGCCCAAAACCTCCCAGCCTCTTATATAGGCAATTCCCGGGTCAATGTGTTACTTTTCCCGCACCAGCACCCGCGCATGCGCACAGGCGCTAGCGACAGCCTGTCTGGTCCCGGGCAGCTTGCACCTGCCCGGGACTGCCTGCAAACGCCCCGAGCCCGTTTGCAAGGCTCGGGACATAACACCCCTTTCCCCCGGGCTAAGACTACTACCAACATACAATTATTTCTTGATGCAATGTTCTACTCCCCAGTGCTTCTACTGTTTACTGGCTTTTGTTTGGCCAGCAATGTTATGTAATCCTCTAAGTATTTAGGAGATTTCCTTGCTCTCTGTGACCTTCTCAGCTCTGGGTTTCTGACAGGTGTTCCCTGACTGAGGGGAGACGTGAGCCTGTTCTCCTTATCATGCCTTGGTGCCTTCCAAGGACTGTGCCCCAATGCCTGGCCTGCTCGCTCGCCCACCGGGCTCGTGAGGCCAGGGCTTCTGTCACTTTGTGACCTGGTTGACCTGCCTAGCTGTAGGCCCTCGGGCCCCTTGAAGTGATAGCCACTGCTGGGCATCTCTGTAGAACCTCTTAGGTCTGTCCAAGACCTGTCAGGAGGCTGTCCATTCCCCAAACCCCGTTCTGTGTCCGGGCTCGTGTGGGTTTCTGTACCTTCCCAAAACTCAGTTACTCCCTGATTTGGGCTAGAGGTGTTACGGTCGGGACTTGGTTCCTCGACCACCTCCCTGTATGTTTGACCCCCTGTAGGACTTGGGGTAAGGTCAGGCCAACTCTGGGGATTATGTGCCAGCTCTCTTGCGGGGTATGATTTATTGGGATGCTCCCGGGTATCCTCCCTGACTGGAGTACTGTGCTGTGCAGGTGAATAGTGATTGTACCCCCGGGGTGACTCCCTGGCTGGAGTAGGCGTGAATGCCTGGTAGTTGGATAGGCTCTTAGAATTCCTGTTTGGGGCACTCGCGGAATCTTGGAATGGGCCATTTGTGGCTCCATCATTGGAGGTGGGCAGCAGCTCGTGCCCCTCCTTTTGCTCTAAAGGGTCCCCCTCCCCCCTGGAAAAGACCCAGGGGTCTCATCTGGAAGATCCCGCCTAGGGCGGAGTTGGTTGATGTGCCGACGCAGGACACGACCGTTGTCCAGGGCTACCTCGTAGGATAGAGGACCTGTGACCCTGGAAATAGAAGCGGGGACCCATGTATGACCAGGCCCGTAATTGCGAGTCCAAACCGGGGCACCCACAAGTAATTGTCTAGGTGCCCGAGGATGTGAGGTAGATGAAGGCAGTCTGTCCGGATGCAACCGGTCAAGCTTTTGTAGTAAGTTTACGCCCCCAGCGAAGTTCAGCTGGGCTTCTCCCTGTAGAAGTGGACGGTGTGGTGCGGTAAGAAAGGAGAAAGTCAGCCAACCTGTGATGCCAGTCCCCATAGGTGAGTCTTTTCAAGGCGTCCTTTGTGATGCGGACCATGCGTTCAGCCATACCGTTGGTGGACGGGTGGAAGGGTGCAGACGTGGCATGACGAATCATGTTAGCCTGTAAGAAAGCTTGGAATTCGGAGGAAGTAAATTGAGGGCCGTTGTCAGACACGATGACATCTGGGAGCCCGTGTGCAGCAAAAATCCCCCTCAGTACCTGAATAGTCTTTGCAGTGGTGGTGGATGAGACAGGTACAACCTCAAGCCATTTTGAATGACTGTCAACGAGGACCAAGAAGAACTGGCCCTGAAAGGGCCCAGCGTAGTCAATGTGCACCCTAGACCATGGGGACTGTGTATCCTCCCATCTATGCACAGGAGCTTGGGGCATCTCTGGGCGAGAGCACTGGCACAGGTGGCATGCATGCACCTTAGCCTCAATGTCCTTATCTAAACCAGGCCACCACAAGTGGCTGCGCGCAAGGGCCTTCATGCGAACAATGCCAGGATGACCCTCGTGGAGGGACTCTAAGATCCTAGTCCTCATTGAGGTGGGAATGACAACTCTGTTTCCCCAAAGCAGACAACCCTGAGAAGTGGACAACTCGTTCCTTTTGGACCAGAAACTCTGAAACTCAGGACTAGGGCAGTGCTCAGGCCATCCAGACAAAACCCAAGAAAGGACACGTGAAAGTGTGTGATCTGTGCCTGTTTCAGCGGCGACATCCCTGGCATTCAGAGGGGACTCGGGCAAGGCTTGGATGGATAGAATGTTGACAGCTGGCGCAGGGTCAGCTTCTACTACTGGCAGGGGCAATCTACTGAGGCCATCAGCATGGCCCATTTCTTTCCCAGGCTTGTGGAGTAAGGAAAAATCATATGCAGACAGAAAAATAGACCACCTAAGCATTCTAGGGGAAATGATTTGGGAGTTTGTTTACGTGTGGTAAACAGTCCCAGCAGAGGCTTATGGTCAGTGAAGACCGTGAAATGCTTGCCATACAAGAAATCATGGAATTTTTTAATTCCAGCAACAACAGCCAGAGCCTCCCTGTCTATCTGAGCGTAGTTGCGCTCAGCAGAAGACAGTGTTCTGGAGTAATATGCAACAGGAACCTGAGTTCCATCAGACCTGAGGTGGCTCAGGACAGCTCCTACCCCGTAAGGGGAAGCATCACAAGCGATGCACACAGGAAGGGACTCATTGAAGTGTGCAAGTACACTGTTAGAAGTGAGTAAGGCCTTGACCTCATTGAAACTAGCCTCATGTGTTTGTGACCATTGCCACACTGCTTGTTTGTCTAATAGCCTGTGAAGAGGCTCAGCTACACTAGCTTTATGTGGAAGAAAGGAATTGTAGAAATTCAGGAGGCCCAGAAAGGCCTGAAGTTCGGCCTTAGACTTTGGCCTAGGTGCTTCTAAAATGGCAGTTAGTTTGGATTCAGCAGGGTGAATCCCAGCAGCATCAATTTTGAACCCCAGAAATTCAGTAGAAGGCACCCCAATTTTGCATTTGTCTTTTTTGAGCTTGAGGCCTGTTTTCCTGAACCTTAACAGAACAGCCCTTAGCCTTTCAGCTAGAATGTGTGTGGAGTCTCCTGCAATTAAGACATCATCAAAGTAGGGGCAAACCCCCGGTATGCCCCGTAGTGTGTTTTCCATTACGCTTTGGAAAATCCCAGGAGCGACATTCACTCCAAACTGTAGCCTTTTTACCTTAAAGGCTCCCCTGTGGGTCACAATAGTCTGAGCTATAGCAGCATCATCATCAACAGGCAGCTGTTGATACGCTTGAGCTAGGTCAAGCTTTGCAAAAACGCGCCCCCCCTTGAGGGAGGCCAGAATATGACTGACCACAGGAACAGGATAGGCATGTTGCTGCAATGCCTTATTAAGAGTGCATTTGTAGTCAGCACAAATGCGAATGTCCCCATTTGCCTTTAGAGGCGTGACAATGGGGGTCTCCCAAGGGCTGGAATCAACAGGTTCTAGGATTCCCTGTTGGATCAGTTTGTCTAACTCAGTGTCAATTTTACTCTTTAAAGCAAAAGGGACCCTTCTTGCTTTAATTCTAATGGGCGTGACAGTGGGGTCTAGTTTTAAGGACACAGGGGGTCCCTTGAATGTGCCCAGCTGGGGGCTGAAGACATCTGCAAATTCTTTGCAGACTTCCTGTAGGTCGAGTGTTTGTAAGCTGTTGAGCCCCGTGACGTGTATCCCCAAGGCTTCAAACCAATCGAGTCCTATGAGACTCGTTCGTTCACCCCCTACTACTAATATGTCTAGTGGACCTTCAAAATTCTTATACTGTACGTTAAGGGTGGCCTCCCCCTTAACACATACTATCGAATTTTGAAAGTCTGTTAACACAATGTCAGAAGGCCTTAATTTAGCCTGAGTTCCACTGCCGGAACAAATCTTCCTAAATGTATGTAAGGATATGATTGAAAGGGCAGACCCCGTGTCTAGTTCCATAGTTAATGGAACCCCTTGTAGCTTCACCTTGAGTGACAGCTTTTTCTTGATGGGCTTGTGTGTGCCTGTCCTGAAGATGCTTCTTCGCGAAGCGCAAAAACCTACCCTATTCTGGCTGGGGACCCTGGTACCTTTCAGGCGCAGTTCTTCCTGAGGTTGTACCTTTCGTCGGCCCAGACACACAGCTGCAATATGTCCTTGTTTCCCGCACGCCCGGCAGATAGCAGAGCGGAACTTGCAGTCGGTTCTCCTGTGGCGACCTCCACAGCCGATGCACTTGAGGGGAGCTGCAGAGCTTCCTTTCTGATTCCCTTCCTTCGTGGGGTGGAGACGGTCGACTTCCTCGTCCGGATCCTCCTCGGAGTTCCCTTGGACGTCCTCTTGGTGCACGGATGCAACATCTGGACTGTTCCTGATCGGCCGCATGTTTTTGACGGCGCCGCCTGCTGCTTCTTCTGCGGTGACCTCTCTTAAGGCATCTTGGAAGGACAAATCTTCTTTGGCGAAAAGCCTCTGTTGTAGATCTCGATGCCTTAAGCCGCACACGAATCGGTCCCTCAGTCGTTCTTCGAGGTCCTTGAACTCGCAGTGCTTGGCGGCCTTCCTCAATGCGGCGATGTATTCTTTGGCCGACTCTCCAGATCGTTGATCCCTCTGCTCGAAGGTGTGGCGCCATGCGATGACGGACATCTTGGGCTGGAAGTGCTCCTTCAATAGCTTCTTTAGATCTGCGTAGCTGACAGACTCTAATGGGACAGGTGCTGCAAGGTTCTCTGCGATTTCAAAGGCGTCTTGACTGCAGACACAAAGCAGGGTGGCAGCCTTCAAGCTATCTTCCCTCACTTGGTTTACCTTGAGGTAATTTTCCACCCTGGCTACGTAGGACTCCCACCGCTCTGGATGTGAGACGTCGAATTCCGAAAGCCTTCCGACTTTTGCCATTTTCAGGAGACGGGTCTATCAGCCAGACTACCCCCGAATGCGCACTGGATTGGCGGGTAGCTGCCAAGTCAACGCCGTTCCGCCGCTCAGGACTCACTTGGGTAAGCTTACACCTCTTCCTTTCCAGGCGATGTAAGGCATCCCACCTTCGTCACCAGTGTTGAGTCCTTGGCAAAAAGCAGACACGAGAAGCAGTTGTAGTTCTCAGGTTTTCTTTTATTCTGTGTTCAGCTTACAGGTGAAGGCTTCAGCAACGCCCAAAACCTCCCAGCCTCTTATATAGGCAATTCCCGGGTCAATGTGTTACTTTTCCCACGCCAGCACCCGCGCATGCACACAGGCGCTGGTGACAGCCTGTCTGGTCCCGGGCAGCTTGCACCTGCCCGGGACTGCCTGCAAATGCCCCGAGCCCGTTTGCAAGGCTCGGGACATAACAATGCCAAGCCATGGTATGGTTAACCCTATTTTGGAGTCCTTGGTGCTCCCCAAGTTTTGTTGTTTGCTTGCAGACATTCATTACCCCACTAGGTAACCTCATCACTGCTAGTGATTGTGGAGTTGCCATTGGCAGGGCAAGCTATTGTATATAAGCAGTAAGTAAACCCCCACACTCACTACCAGTGTTGATGTTAGCTAGGTGGGTAATGAAACATATGCAAGAAAACAACAAAGCTCAGAGGGCACCAAGATCTCAACAGTTCAACTCTGAATTACATATACTCCTATTGTAAACAGGCTTTACCTAATAAACCACATGTATATGGATTTGCACATTACATTTAACCAAAATCAAACAATCCATAGCAAGGGATTGGATGAGAAGATCTCCAAGATCTCAACTCGGTTATTCTGTTATAGTGTGGTACCATTGTGGAATTCAACCAGAAGTCACCAATATCATCTAAGATGGGCAGCTTTACACTTTTTTGTTTTGCCATATTGATAACACATGAAAAGCAGCTGATTAGTTTCCCCCGTAGTCATATTATGAGTGATCTCAGAATAAGTGCATATGAAGAACACTCATTTCAACTCTCTGAATATCTGTTTCCTGTGCCTATATTGTGCTAACTCGGCACAAGCAGATCCCAATACTGCAGATATATTCTCCACCAGTTTCAATGGATGTGCTCAGCACCAATTTCTAGAGCCTTGAAGACTATCTGATATAATGTTTCCACTCATTTAATGTAAGAAACCCACTAGGTAGCATGCCTAGGAAACTGGTGCTTAACCTTTGTCCAAGAACTTTCAGTAAGAGAAAGAACCCAGGCCCTTTAACAGCATTGGCATCAAAGATTTGTATTCAAAGCTCTTTAGACAGGACAAGGATCTATGGCAGTGTTTCTCAACCTTGGCAGCTTGAAGATTCTGGGGTTTGAAGTCCATACATCTGCAAGCTGCCAACGCTGAGAAATGCTGGTCTACTGTATTCAATATGTGGACTTTCAGCATTTCAACATATTAATGTGTATCCTGCCAGTCCTGTCTCTTTCAGATTAGACATATTTGTGTCTTTCAAATTCTTTTTATGAGACTTGTTTTTCACTCTGCAGTTAAACTCTGATAATTTGTTTAGAATCCATTTTGTTTCCACTTTAAAAATGTGACTATCCAAAAATCCAATCCTGGTTTAGCTTTCTTCTGCAATTAAGAATTACCTTCTTTGGCATAGGCAGAACCCTGAATTGCTTCCCAGGAGGAGGAAAGCTATTTGAGAACTCTTTTGGATGTAATAACCATAGGGGGACATACAGGAACCAAATTAAATATAAAGTTGCCTCAGTATATCCCTGCCTCTTCTGAAATTAATCTTGCACATGTTTCCAGATGGGAAATCACCCAAGCTTGCATGAGAGAGGGGGGGGGGAGAGAGAGAGATGTACAAAGGGAAGGATGTGTTATGTCCTGGGCCATCAGGCACAGGCTGCAGCGATTTGCCCGGGCAGACCATGTGGATGCCCGGGACAAGAAAGGCTGCTTCCAGCCTTTGCAATAATTGGCCAGCAAGGTATTGTGCAGGGGGGCTATAAAAGGGGGCCGCACCATTTTAAAACCTGTTCTGTTGGTGTTGCAATAAAGGAGACTGTTGGAACTCGTTGCTTCATCTCAATGCCTCTTTTCCTGAAACAGAACATTGGCGACGAAGGTGGGATGCCTGCAAGGCAAACAGATTAAGAAGCCAAGCTGACTCACCACAGGATGGCTTGCAGCTCGGAGAAGTGTGGCTCCTGGAGATTGACTTAGCCTGCCAGCACTGAGACGCTGGAGGTGAGCTCAGAAAAGGGGGGCCCTTCTCAATCCTTGCAGCGTGGACGAAGTTCCTGGGCTGAAATGATGGCAAAGATAGGCCGGCTTTCAGAATTTGACACAGCTCACCCAGAACGCTGGAGCTCGTACGTGGTCCGGGTGGAGAACTACCTCCGGGTGAATCAAATTCGTGAAGATGACCTCAAAGCTGCCATGCTGCTGTGTGTGTGTGGGCAAGAGATCTTCGAGATTGCAGAGAATCTGGTCTCCCCAGCACCACTGGAATCAATCACCTACACAGAATTGAAGAGGATGCTTCGAGAGCATTTTGAACCCAAGCTCTCAGTGATTGCCTGGCGACACGCATTCGAGCAGAGGGACCAAAGGCCTGGTGAGTATGCAGCAGAGTTTGTTGTGGCCTTTCGACAAGCAGCTAGGCCCTGCGAATTCAAAGACTTGGAGGAGAGACTGAGGGATCGGCTGGTCTGTGGCCTGCGAAGCCGGGAGTTGCAGCAGAAGCTCTTCGCGAGGGAAGGCCTCACGTTCCAAGATGCCCTGAGGGAAGTTTCAGCCGAAGAAGCAGCAGGCAGAGCTGTGAAGGCCTTGCGACTCTCCAAGCCCCCTCATTCCAGCCACTGTCCATCAAGAGGTTGCTCATGAAGAATCCGAACAGGATCCAGAATTGGAAGTGGACCAGCTGCATCAAACTCCAGGGAGAAGGCCTCACGGAAGGAAGGCCCAGCCAGCATCATCCCCCTCGGTGCATTGGGTATGGAGGCCGTCATCACCATGCAGACTGCCATTTTCGCTCCGCCACCTGCAAGGCCACATTGCCTCCATCTGTTTGGGTTGCCAGAAGGAACGTTACCCAGAAGAATTGCCTCAGAAAGGTACCAGGGTCCCCAGCCAGAACAGGGTGGACTTCTGCACGTCACGTAGGAGCGTTTTTAGAACAGGGGTCCACAGGCCACTTAGGAAGAAGCTTCACATCAATGTGAAGTTGCAAGGGATCCCCTTGTCGATGGAGTTGGACACTGGGTCTGCTCTATCGATCATCTCCCTAGACACCTTTAACAAGGTCTGCAGCAGAAGCAGCCTACGGGTGAAACTCAGGCCGTCAAACCTCATCCTCACAGATTTCCAAAATTCCAGAGTCAATGTGAGGGGAGAGGCCACATTCAAGGTGCAGCGTAGGAATTTTGAGGGGCTACTGGATGTAGTTGTGGTTGGGGGAGACCGTACGAGTCTCATTGGACTCGACTGGTTTGAGGCCCTGGGAATTCAAGTGACTGGAATACACAGCGTGCAAACAACAGGCCTGGCTGGGGTCTGCAAGGAGTTTGCAGATGTGTTTAGTCCAGAACTTGGCTCCTACAAAGGCCCTCCTATTTCTCTGAGGCTAGACCTAGCCATGGCCCCCATTAGAATCAAGCCACGCAGGGTGCCCTTTGCCTTAAAGGGTAAAATAGATGCAGAGCTGGATAAACTGATTCAGCAGGGTATCTTAGAGCCTGTGGACAGTAGTCCATGGGAAACGCCCATAGTTACGCCACTGAAGGCCAATGGTGAAGTCCGAATCTGTGCGGACTACAAGTGCATGCTTAACAAAGCGCTGCAGCAGCATTCGTACCCAGTACCAGTGGTCAGTCACATTCTAGCCTCCCTCAAGGGGGGGCAGATCTTTGCTAAGCTTGACCTGGCTCAGGCCTATCAACAATTGCCAGTTGATGAGGAAACGGCCGAGGCCCAAACTATAGTGACTCACAAGGGGGCATTCAAGGTAAAAAGATTGCAATTTGGAGTAAACGTGGCCCCTGGCATCTTCCAGAGTGTAATGGAGTGAATGCTCTGAAATATCCCTGGTGTTTGCCTGTACTTTGATGATGTCCTCATCGCTGGGGACTTAGCTGACAATTAAGCCGAAAGGCTAAGAGCCGTTTTGCTACGTTTCCGTCAAGTGGGGCTGAAGCTTAAGCAAGACAAGTGCAAGATCGGGGTTACCTCCACAGAGTTTCTAGAATTCCGCATTGATGCTCAGGGCATCCACCCTGCTGAATCCAAGCTGCAAGCAATTCAGCAGACCCCAAGTCCCAAATCCAAGGGTGAACTTCAGGCCTTTCTGAGACTGCTAAATTTTTACCACTCATTCCTTCCTCACAAGGCTGCAATGTCTGAGCCGTTACACCAGCTCTTGGACAAACAGTCCCCATGGCAGTGGACACAAGCACATGAAAAGAGCTTCAAAGAGGTCAAGGCCTTGCTCTCTTCAAATGCGGTCCTCGCGTACTTCAATGAGAACGTGCCAGTGTGCATCGCTTGTGATGCGTCTCCTTATGGGATTGGGGCTGTGTTAAGTCACTTGAAGGCTGATGGAACGCAAGTCCCAATAGCATACTACTCTAGAACCCTATCATCAGCTGAACACAATTATGCACAGATAGATAGGGAAGCCTTAGTCATAGTGGCTGGCATAAAGAAGTTCCATGACTTCGTATATGGCAACCACTGCACGGTCTTTACAGACCATAAGCTACTGCTGGGGTTGTTCACAATGAACAAACAAACCCCACACATAATATCCCCATGAATGTTGAGGTGGTCTATCTTCCTGTCTGCATATGACCATACACTGGTTCACAAGCGAGGCAAAGAAATGGGTCATGCAGATGGTCTCAGCAGGTTGCCATTACAGCAGATCGAGGCAGATCCAGCACCTGCCAATTGCATCCTGTCTATTCAGGACTTGCCTGAATCTCCCCTCAGTGCTAGGGATGTGGCTGCAGAAACAGCCACCGATCACACGCTAACACACGTGCTGACTTGGGCGTTGTCTGGATGGCCTGACACATGTTCAGGCTCAGAATTCCAGAGCTTCTGGCAGAGGAAGCACTAGATTTCCACCTTCAAGGGGTATGTCCTGTGGGGTAGCCAGGTAGTAATCCCAACCTCACTGAGGACTAGAGTCCTGCAGTCTCTGCATGAGGGACATCCAGGAATAGTCCAGATGAAGGCATTAGTGCGCAGCCATCTTTGGTGGCCTGGGCTCGACAAAGATGTTGAGGTCCAGGTCCATGGGTGCACTGTTTGTCAATAGTCAAGGCCGGAGATGCCCCAGGCCCCAGTTCATAGGTGGGAGGAGACTTATACCCCATGGTCGAGGGTCCATATCAACTACACTGGGCCCTTTCAGGGGCAATTCTTCTTAATTCTCGTGGACAGCCATTCCAAGTGGCTAGAGGTCATGCCTGTCTCCTCCACTACCACTGCTAGAACCATCGAGGTGCTAAGAGGGATCTTCGCCGCACATGGACTTCCAGATATCCTTGTCTCTGACAACGGGCCCCAATTCACGTCATTTGAGTTCAAGGCGTTCCTCCAGGCCAACATGATCCGGCATGCCACATCTGCACCGTTCCATCCAGCTTCCAACGGCCAGGATGAACGAATGGTGCGCACAACCAAGGATGCCTTAAAGAGGATCACTCACGGGACCTGGCATCACAGGTTAGCGGACTTTCTTCTTTGTCACTGCACCACATCTTGCACAGCTACTGGAAAGAGCCCAGCTGAACTCTGCTGGGGTCGCCGCCTCATCATGAAACTGGACAGATTGCACCCAGACTGGGTGGCTTCACAGGTGTCACAGCCGCAGGCACCTAGGAGACTACAAGTGGCAGATCTGGGCAAGGAACTATGGACCAGGACATCTCTGGGTCACAGCAGTGGTATGCAATGGGCCGCTGTCATACGAAGTGGCCTTGGATGATGGTCGTGTGATCCGACGTCACATTGACCAACTGCGCTGGAGGCTTCCCAGCAACTCTTCTGCTCCTAGCTCTGCTCTCGGGGGGGGGGGAGGACCACAATTACGATTGTGGACCACGGTCTCTCCAACATCCCCAGGCTTCAGCTATTGGTCCAAACAGGGAGTCCACAGAAAGGGGGTTCGCCATGGAGCAGCTCCGGCTTCTGGCACTCAGGCCACTCCAGCTGCTGGTCTAGGGCTCAAGGGACAGTGCTCCCAAGAGGAGTCCATTGGGGACTTGGGGAATTCCATCCCACCACTGGACTTGGGGAATTCCACCCCCCCAAGGAACCCTGGCTTGGATTTAGTAGATCCAGCCAGTCAGCAGCTGGGTGGGTCCCCTGGGTCTTTGGGGCAACAAAGTCCTGGTCTGCCTAGCCTGGCAGGCGAGCTGGCAGGCTAGGCACACACACCGGCCATGAGAAGATCAGGGCGGGCCAGAGGTCCTCCCAAATACTTACAAGACTATGTACGGTCCTTGTCAGTTCATGAGCAAGCCTGGTAGTCTGGGTTAAGTAATGCAGCTCAAGGGGAGTGGGGAGCATGGCGATAGCAAGACTGTAGTGTTTGTATATATAGATGCAACATAAGCAATGTAATGGAGTGTTGTAGTATTTAAAATAATAAGTGTGCCTTATTATTTTAGCCAAGGGGGGAGGCGTGTTATGTCCTGGGCCGGCAGGCACAGGCTGCAGTGATTGGCCCGGGCAGACCATGTAGATGCCCGGGACAAGAAAGGCTGCTTCCAGCCTTTGCAATGATTGGCCAGCAAGGTATTGTGTAAGGGGGCTATAAAAGGGGGCCGCACCATTTTAAAACCTGTTTTGTTGGTGTTGCAATAAAGGAGACTTTTGGAACGCGTTGCTTCGTCTCAATGTCTATTTTCCTGAAACAGAACAGGATGGAAAGGGGCCAAGATGGGAAACCTATTTCAAAACATTCAGAACAGATTTTGCCAGAGGAAGTATGAACAACTGTTTTGCAAGCCAAATGCTTGATTGTAAACATCAGCAGTTAAAAGGACAGTCTCTTTTTACCTATAACTTTGGAGAACCACTGCCAATTGGTATCAGCTGTGGCAGATAGTAATAGTAATAGTAGTAAAGTTGGAAGGGACCTTGGAGTTCATCTAGTCCAACCCCCTGCTCAGGTAGGAAACCTTACACCATTTCGGACAAATGGCTGTCCAGTCTCTTCTTAAAAACTTCCAGTGTTGGAGCATTTACTGCTTCTGGAGGCAGGTTGTTCCACTGATTAATTGTTCTCACTGTCAGGAAATTTCTCCTTAGTTCTAGGTTGCTTCTCTCCTTGATTAGTTTCCACCCGTTGCTTCTTGTCCTGCCTTCAGATGCTTTGGAAAATAGCTTAATTCCCTCTTCTTTATGGCAGCCCCTGAGATATTGGAATACTGCTATCATGTCACCCCTTGTCCTTCTCTTCGTTAAGCTAGACATACCCAATTCTAGCAACCGTTCCTTATATGTTTTAGCCTCCAGTCCCCTAAACACCTTTGTTGCTCTTCTCTGTACTCTTTTTAGAGTCTCAACATCTTTTTTACATCGTGGTGACTAAAACTGGATGCAGTATTCCAAGTGTGGCCTTACCAAGGCATTGAAGAGTGGTATTAATACTTCACGTGATCTTGATTCTATCCCTCTGTTAATGCAGCCTAGCACTGTGTTGGCCTTTCTGGCAGCTGCAGCACACTGCTGGCTCATATTTAGGTGATTGTCTACTAGGACTCCGAGGTCCCTCTCACAGTTACTACTATTGAGCATGGTGCCACCTATGCTGTGCTTGTGCATGTGGTTTTTCTTGCCTAAATGTAGAACCTTGCTTTTTTTAGATTTATATGGCCATCCAACTAGCACACGGTGATTCCAGTCAGCATACAATCTTAAAAATCAACAATATAACACCAACCAAACCACCCACCCATTCCTTCACAAACCACGATTATACAAGCCACTTTATTGACTCCAAATCAACCTGGGGGCCCTAAGCCCACTGACAAAACCATGTTTTCACAGCCTTCTGGAAAAGTAGCAAGGAAGGGCCAATCTTATTTCCTGTCACCAAAGAAAGATGAAGCTAATTGGGTTGAAATTCATGGCCCCAAAGAAAATGCTGGCCCACAAGGGCCAGCATAAGGTGCTGGTTTAGAAACCAGGAAATCTTTGCCACATATTCTCCCACAGGAATAGCTGTGAGAAATATATTGAGCTAAGAGAGAAACAGGTCTAACGTACTTAGTGAAATTTCATAATTGACAGTGATACATCGTAAGCTCTGCTTCACATAATCTTTCTTGTTGATCAGTATTTATTTTAATTTTTAAATAATATGATCAGCCATTTGTTTGAAATGGTATAGGATCTCCTACTCAAGCAGGGGGTTGGACTAGAAGACCTCCGAGATCCCTTCCAATTCTATTATTCTATGTTTTATATACTTTATGTGAAAGGGCTCCTTTGATTTGTGGTTCAAAGACAGAAAATCTGCAGTTGAAACTTGACTGCAGATATACAGTTCTTGTGCACTTTCAGAAGCCCTAAATTCAACATATGGTACTTCTTTAAGAGTTTTTTTTTAAAGTCAGTGCCAGAAAAAAAATTGCAGCCTTGCAATAAGATCACATATGTTTGTCCAAAATGAAGCATCTCTGTAGAAATTCCAAACTGATTACCGTATATGCCGGCGTATAAGACGACTTCCGGAAGCGGTAAACTCGGCGCCAAAGACGGGGGTCATCTTATACACCGAGTCGTCTTATACGCTGGAAATACTGGTAGTTTCTGGCGTATAAGACGACGTTCTAGGAAGGTGACCCGGCGATAAAGACAGGGGTCGTCTTATACGCCGGGTCGCCTAATACGCCGGCATATACGGGTAAAATAATGTTTTATTTGCACAACATATACTTAACCAGCAGAATTCACTGCCATCCAACATGGCAAATTGGATGGTGGATTGAAATATAATAGTTTTGATGTCTGCATATCATCTACCAACCTCGAACTAAGGAGAAATTTGCTGACAGTTAGAACAATTCATCACTTGCCTCCAGAAGTTGTGAATGCTCCAACACTGGTGGTTTTTAAGAAGAGACTGGACAGCCACTTGTCCAGTGTAGGCAAGAAAGTGAAATATTAACTGGTAGGGGGAGTTGTATAAAACATCTATTGCCTTACTATGCGTGCCAGGGAGCTTTCTGGAGAATTCTGGTTAGTTGCTACATGACACAGAAGCTTGGAAGCTTTGATCTGGACCAGAACTGACTCCATTTCTGACTTTGGGCTAATCATATATTAATTCACATTTACCTAGCTTGTTTTAGAGGGCTGTGAAGATCAGTTGATGAGAAAGAAAAAATCTTGGACACCAGCCAGAGTTTCTCAAGGCAGAAGAAATGTTATTCACAAATGGTCTGATTGGTGTTTTGATTTCCTGCATGAGGATTCTTCTCTCCAGCACCATTAAAATGCCCTATACTCCAGCAGAAAAATATGCCAGCTTAAAAAAAAATGCTGGCTGCACTTCCAACACCTATTCCCCTCAGGGACTCCAAAGCAGACTCACAGATGTGCAGCTGTAACATGGGGGGAAAGGGGCTGAAGAAGTTCTTCTACCCCACCTCCCTTCAACTGTGGCAAGGGAAAAAGAGGGAGAGGTTTCCTAACCATCATTCCCATGGGGTAAAATATGGGGGGTTAGTTTTCTTTCCTCCTTCCCTACGCCCCTATTTCTGCCTCTATAAAAGGGTGTCTCCAAGGTATGGTTTTGTTTTTTTTTTTAAAGTCAAAATGATGGGTTCATTGGTGCAACTGAAACTGTATCTGTTTTGTGAGTGTGTGTGTTATGTGTGCAACACACATAAAACTCAGTTTCAATTGCACTATTGTTGCCACCAACTTGATTTTTTAAACTACTTCTTCTGGACACTCCTGCATCTATAGGTGGCAGGAAAAGTGAGTGAGAGAGAGGGGGGGGGGAGATGTGGGGAGAATGACTCTATTGGTAGCAATCCTCTGAACCTGATTTGGAGAACTGACAATAGAGACCAGATCCCTACTCCACTCTCTGCCATCCCTCCAATGAAGTTGTATTGTTCCACCTGATTAAGCACTGCAGCACCTTATCTTCTGATATTTGTTTTTTTTTGTGTGTGTGTGTTTATCGGATTTAGAAATTTATCCAGCCATTTTATGGAAGACCACTGGACATGTGTCAAACACTGAATTAGTGCAGTCTCACTTATCAGATACTGTATTGCTATGCCAGGCCTTGGAGGTAGAAGCTAAAGACCTGCCTCATCTCACTGCTCGCCCCCTCCCCTAATTTCCTTTCCCTTAATTTTTCTCCAATCCCATACAATGTCTCTGTTTGGTAGAACTAATGGCGGAAGAACCACTCCCTGCCCAAGACACATATTTTGCTTGCCGTGTCTCCAAACTCTGGCAGTCTCAGGAACTGTGGCCAATATGGCAGAGAAGTTAGAAAAAGCTATTTGAAAACTAGAACAGGAAAATATAAATTCAAGATTCCTTTTGGTGAGTCATGTAAGTTTAAAATTTTATTCCTGTTCTCTGAATATGATTGCTAAAGCATCTCCAATCCATGATTAGCAGGTTTTATGGAAGAGCCTCAGACAGAGAAGTTGTCTTCCCCACTATCAACCTGCACAGAGGCATGGTGGCTCAGTCGCTTAATGGCGTTGGAGATGGTCTCTGCTCCAGCAGTTAAAGTCCTAGCACTGCTCCCATTATTCACCTCAGTTTCTGCCCACCTAACAATTTGAAAGCATGTTCTATACAAGTAGATAAATATGTACCACTTCGGTATAGAGACAGATTGGTGCTTCATGCAGGCAGCCAAATTCCTGCCAGCTCTGAACCTTCCCGATTGCGGCACCAGTTTGTGAGGTGGCTCCAGGAAGAGAGGATCCATGGATGACACTGCAGGAAGAGTTGCGTGTCTTTCTTTATGGTGCAAAACCAGCTCACCTTCCTATGGCACACCTTGGGAAGCGCATGAGTGTGTTCTATAACAGAGCTGGTAAATTGGCAGCCATCTACTCTGCAATAGCATTGTGATCTCCTGGCTAATGCAACGCCATGTGCTAATATAACAACAACAACAACAACAACAACCTACACAGACACTGTGCATAGAAAAGTATTTGAGACTCTTGTATATTTCCCATTTAATTCAACTGGACTTGTGCAGAAGTTATACTGTGCATTTGAGTACACAGTATTCAAAACTGCCATCACACAATCTGCTGGCTGTTTCTGTTTACTGAGTTAATTGGCAGTTCCTCCTATAAGGAAAAATAAAGGGGAGAAGAAAAAGAGACTTGGTGGAGGGAGCTAAGAAAAGATAGATGCTTTTGTACTATACTGAATCTCAGGTTAGTATTAGCAAGCCCACTCCTTTCATGGTCTCACTTGTACATTTTTGTGAGTTTGACAGCATTTAAAGAGAGCTGTCTTCCAAGAACTTCTGCACAAGTCCAGTTGAATTAAATGGGAACTATACAAGAGTCTCAAATACTTTTCTATACCTGCTCATTTTGATTTGGATTAGAAAACTTCCTGCAGGGCAGTTCCCAAACTTTGGGATTTAGTTCTGAAGTAGCAAGACATCTTGCTCGCTAAGCTACTTCGATTGACAAGTGACACAATCTCAGAAATACGTGTTGCAAGAAGAGATGTTTGTACATTCAGCCGGCAGTGTTACAGCCAGGATCACTTGAATGGGATTTCTGCTGATTCTTAGGGGTTTCTCCAGGGGAAATCACATTGCTCAGGTTCAGTTTCATATCTCAGCAGAAATTTGGCTCAGAGTTCTTGGAGTCTGCTAGAGTGTGAAGGCCGAGAACAAAACTACTCCCTTGCTATTTCATCTGTGACCTCCCTTTCTTGTAATTCTGGTCTTACAGTTCCATGTCACGGGAAACTCCTCCTACTCTATATTGCTTAATAACTCTCAGATAAAGTGGATAAGCAATAAATGAAGAAGCTATAAATTATACAAAAGAGCAAACAATTCTTCACACAATTTACAGAATTCACTGTTGCATAAGGAGGGTGAAGCCACTGATTTTGAGAATGTCAGGCTAACTGATTTCATGGAATGATCACTTTTTCCATTTGGAGATTTGATCACGGAAGACAAGTTCCCCAGTTTTTCTTGCCCTTCCCACCCCCATCCCAGAGAAGCTGATCAGGCCAACTTATGGCCAGAGAATTGTTTCATGATTTTTCAACCCAAGAGCAAAATATAACCTCTAAAAGCAGAATAGTTATATCCTGTAGAGCCAAGCACAATCCTACACACTACCCTCCCACACACGCAACTTAATTTCTTCTGTTGATAACACCAAATCATCTCATATCCCAACAGTAGCATTCTTCCCCCTTCTCTGTTTGGGATCAACTTCTTATTTAACTAATCTAGAACCTTCCCAATATTGCTCAACTACAACTCCAAGAGACCTAATTTGGTGTCATAGTTAAAGACACTGGACTAAAAGCTTGAATTCAAATTCTGCCTTAAATCCAGAAATCAGCTGGCTGGCTTTGAGCCAGTCACTCTTTCTCAGCCCTAGAAAGAATAACTAGCATTCATTCTAATGTTGCCAAGAAAACTGCATGGTTTTGTTCATGCAGTTGATAGGAATCAAGTGATTCAAAGGCACACCAGCAGAGCTACACCCACCTTCACACCCTCTAAGGAACTTCAGTTAATACAGACAGTTCTAAAGCATGCATTTGGAAGTCACCATTTTCCTAACTCTGTATTAAATTATCCTTAAGGACAACATATGTCTGTAAGTATATCTACCTTTCAATAGACGAGAATTCTGTATGTGCAGTTTAGGACTGAATTATGGAGTCCTTTCTGCTTCCTGAGCTTGGCTGTTTGAGTTTGCAGACATTTCATTACCCAACCCCCATTGAGGGAAAAAAGAATTCTAGAAATAAACCACTGGCTAAAGGGTTGATGTCGTCAAGAAAACTAGAATAATAGTTTTGAATTATATTAGAGAAGTTGGATTGAGACGATAAAGGTTATTTTACTAGTAAGTGATGAGATACTCGGATGAGAAATAGAATATGTTTGTGAAATAAAGTAAGAATTTATTTGAATAAACAATAAGTGTATTTTAGATATGACAACTATTTTGTAATGAACTAAGGGAACTTTGGGTTACCCAAAATCTAAATACTATGGATATTAAGCTAATTGGAATACTGTAATTGAAATTAGGTAAAATTTAAAAACAGGACATGGATACGTATAAGTTAAAATATATTGATAAATGTCTTAACCGATTGAGTTATAATTAGCAATGTATTAATTTGAATGTGATATAATAACCAAGGGAAATAGAGAAGAAATTTTTGATGATGTAACCTGACATATGAATGAAAGAGCTTGTTATTGGATTATGGATTACCCAATCACCATGTTGCTTCCTTAATACTTGGATTTTTGTAAAATTGGAAAATTAATAAAACTTGTTTTAAAAAAAAAAGAAAAGAAAACTTTGGTTTCCTGGACCATGGACTGCATTTCCTATGTGAAGGACTCTTGGCAAGGGATGGGCTGCACCTCACGAAAACAGGGAAAAATGTACTCGGAAAAAGACTGTCCCAACTCATCAGGAAGGTTTTAAACTAAAATCGAAGGGGAAGGGTGACCAATCTTTAGAATCTCTAGAACACAAAACCAGTCATAAATCCCAAGAAAGCAAATCAAACAATGAGGTAGGGAGTGGTGAGAAAAAAGAAAAACTCAAACAGCATTCAGGAGATGCAGGAAATATACCCAGGTCTTAAATGCTTATATACCAATGCTCAAAGCTTGGGGAACAAACAGGGTGAACTAGAAGCAATAGTACACGAGGATGGGTATGACATAGTTGGCATAACAGAAACCTGGTGGGACAAAACCCATGACTGGAATGTACCAGTCATTTATGTACCATAAATGACTGAGATGAGGGAATAGAAGGGGAACTCATCAAATTTGCAGATGACACTAAACTGCCAGGAATAGCCAACACCTCAGAAGACAAGCTCAGGATCCAAAAAGATCTTGACAAACTTGAACAATGGGTGCTATCCAATAAAATGAATTTTAATGTGGAAAAAAGCAAAGTTTTATATTTAGCCAGGAAAAATCAAAGGTATAAATATAGATTTGGTGAGACCTAGCTCAAAAACAGTAACTGTGAGAGGGACACTTGACCATGAGCCAGTAGTGTGCAGAAGCCACCAAAAAAGCTAATACAATCCTGGGTTGTATAAACAGAAGCATAGAATCAAAATCACACAAAGTATTATTACCACTTTATAAAACTCTAGTAAGACCACACCTGGAATACTGCAACCAATTTTGGTCACCATACTACAAAAACGATGTTGAGGCTTTGGAAAAAGTTCAGAGAAGAGCAACTAAAATGATCAAAGGCCCGGAGATTAAAACATATGAAGAACGCTGGAGGTTTGGCTAGTCTAAAGAAAAGAAGAGATGGGTGACATGATAGCAGTATTCTGGTATTTGAGGGCTGCCACAAAGAAGAGGCCGTCAAATTATTCTCTAAAGCACCTGAGGGCAAGACAAGAAACAATGGTTGGAAACTGATCAAAGAGAAAAGCAACCTGGAATTAAGGAGAAACTTCCTAACAGTGAGGACAATTAATCAGTGGAACAGCTTGCCTTCAGAAATCGTGGGTGCTCCATCACTGGAGGTTTTTAAGAAGAGACCAGACAGTCACTTGTCTGAGATGGTATAGGTTCTCCTGCTTGAGCGGTGGGGCTGGACTACAAGACCTCCAAGGTCTCTTCCAGCTCTATTCTATTCTATTCTATTCTATTCTATTCTGTTCTGTTCTGTTCTGTTCTGTTCTGTTCTGTTCTGTTCTATTCTATTGGGACAACTAGGTCAGTGGTGGCGAACCTATGGCACGGGTGCCAGAGGCGGCACTCAGAGCCCTCTCTGTGGGCATGTGCGCCGTCGCCCCAGTCCTAGGCCTTCAGCTGGGTTTTATAAAACCTTTTCGCTTTAGGCCTCTGCCACCATGTACAAAAAAAAAAGGTTCAATCAGTCAATTTCAACTTCTCGCGGGAAAAAAAGATCTTGCAAAGTTGGAATTGATTGATTGAACTTTTTAGTCCCATCCGGTCTGCTGTTACCACCGCAACCACACCCACCCAATGGGCCACACTCATCCAATGGGCCTCACCCACCCGGCACCCGACGATGCATAAGTGGGTTTTGGGTTGCAGTCTGGGCATTTTGTCTCTAAAAGGTTTGCCATCACTGAACTAGGTAATATCGTAAGGGCTAGTATTGAATTTGGTCTCTGTTTATGTACAGTAGCTTGCCCTACAGTGGGATGGGGTGGGAGTATGGTTTTCTCCTTAATATTGCCTTGGTTAGGGTATTGTTTTCTGCTTTACTGTTTCTCTGTTATTAATCTCCACTTATCTGGATGTTGGCTACTGGTAAGGATATGTTCTGGTCTTTTTGTTTCCTTAATTTATTGTCCCTTTTGAATGGCTGTAATTGTGATTTATCTCCATGCATCTATTGATGATTCATTTGTCTGAAGCCAAACTTCCAGGAATTCCCTAGAATTTTTGCATTTAGCTCGATCTAGGATGCTCACAGATGAAACTATAGTTGAGTTTGTCCATGTGTTGTGAGAATAAAAAGTTTTCATTGTGTTTTTTTACTACTAGTTGGTGTTCATGGATGCACTCTCCTAGTCTTCTGCCTATCTATTCTACATAGGGACTGTTACAGTCCTTACACTATATATTGCAGATGACTCCAACTTTTTTCATCTTGGGCTATTGAGTCTTTTGGTTTACTTAAGATGTTTTGGAGGGCTTTAGATGGTTTATGTGCTACAATGATTGTGGTTTGTGTGGTTGTAATAGTCTGTTGGTTATTTCTGAGATTTTTGATGTATGGTAGTATTTTCTTTTTCAAAGCTTGTGTTGTTTGTGCTCTGGTAGGTGAGTGCCCAGGCACTTTTTGATAAAATTGTGTTGTATCCATTTTGTTGGAAGATGTTATATAGAGGCCTGTTTCTTTTTTCTGGTGTTCTGGATTGCTACAGTGCATTTGTAGTTGTCTGAATAAGGTTTTTACACAGCTCCTCTTGTGGGAGATTGGTTGTTACTTTGGTAATAGAGCAAACAGAACGTTTGGGTAGTGTGTGTTTTCTCTCTCTCTCTCTCTCTCTCTCTCTCTCTCTCTCTCTCTCTCTCTCTCTCTCTCTTTCTCTCTCTCGCTATTTTGTTCAATCTTTCTTTAAAATGTATTTCTCAAATTTTTGAATTTCAACAGAGTAGTCACATAAACTCTGACAGTTATGAATGTCCACACAGTATGCTTGAATATATATTAAAAGAGAAGGTACTCCATCTATCCCTGAATTTTGTAGCCCAGTTCTCCCAGTTGTAGAGCTTCTAGATGTATTGAATAGGTCTTGAACTATAAAAGGTCTCTCCTGTTGTCAGAGATCAAAGAGGCATTCAAGATGAAGGTACAATTGTGGCAATAAGACAAGAGGAACTTTCTGTTGATCACCTAATTTTGCAATTGAGGCTTTGTAACTGAAAGCAGTGTTGCTGTATCCCTGTGCTAGAGCAAAGAAAGATCATTCAAGACAGCAAATGCTGTTTCCAGAAAGACACTGATTCACTGCCTTGGGTTGAAGAGTGGACAGTGTTCTCATTGTAGGGATTCTGGACACGCCCACCTTCCAGATCCTGGGATTCCCATCACGCTGGCAAGACTGGGTGGAACTTCAATACAAAATCGCCAGCACACCAGTAATTAGGAATTGGGTAGGCAACCGAGACTGCACCATGATAAGTGCAGAAACATAGGTAAACACCAACAATTGTCTTATTTCTGTAAACTTGGAGAAGCTATTTGGAATCTTAGAATAGCAGTTAACTCAATTTTCTCTTTAAATGAAGAGATCACTTACCCACAGGCAAGAGGCTATGGTATTCCTGCAGTGCCAGGATGTAGCTAACATCACAGCCCAGTGCTAGTCACTGTTACTACTAGAAGAATTTTTCAAAAGCATAACCTCAAATAGAGGACTTCTTGGTTTCTTAGTTGTCCAAGAATGAATGAAACTTACAAGATGCTTACAATAGCCAATGCAATTTCTTTTTTTTCCTGCTTCTTTGTATCTAGACTAGCTATATAAGTTTGCTTTACCTTTTCTTGGGCAATATTTCCTTGCCCATGGAAACACTGCCAAAATTGTTCTTCTTGTGCTTGAGCAAACTCTGCATACTCTTAATAATGGCACTGGACACTTCACAAATTGTATCTTGATTAAATTAATGGACCTAAACCTCATCACTTACCCAGCTGAGAAGAAAGAAACTGAAGAAATTCACAAACTTTGCTCTAATAATGCCTATCCACTGATCACAAACATGTTATTTAATAATCTGTTTGAAGACATTGCTCAATACAGAGGTCAAGCTGATAAATCTGCAGTTATCTGACTCCTCCCCTTCCCTATTTCATGACTTTTCTTCCTTCTTCCTTCTTCCTTCTTCTTTCTTCCTTCTTCCTTCTTCCTTCCCTGGTGACTGGCTGGGCAGAATACTAAAATAATTAGTAGAGTCGATCTGAAAAAAGCAGACTCTGCATTTGCAGGACAAATATGAAGAGATCTGGATGGCAATTTTAGCATGTCTTGTCCTCTATGATGACCCCGATTAAGAACATAAGTATGGCTTGACCAGATCAAACCTTCACTTTACAACATAGAATAACAGAGTAGGAAGGGAACTTGGAGGTCTTCTAGTTCAACTCTCTACTCAAGTAGGAGACCCTAAACATTCTGGACAAATGGCTGTCCAGTCTCTTCTTAAAAATCTCCAATGACGAAGAGGAAGGGGAAGAAGAAATTGTTCTCTCTTATCCTTTCCTCAACTCCAATACCCATGGATACTAGCATAACCCAAACTAGCTAGGCCTCCATTGCCTTTTTGAGAGAAGACAGGCACAAAATAGGAGTTAAGAAGTTCAGCATTCCCACTATCATCCATTACAGAATTTCTCGCTTTGTCCTCATAATGGAACTATATATTCTTTAGCTTACTTTTTATTTCAAGAATAACTGCTTTTTGCTGGCCCGCCAAAAGAGAGGCTGTCCATGTCTTAATCAGTAGACATACTGCAGCTAAAATATGTGGAGTCTTAATTGCTCATTCTTCCAAAGGAGTACAATTTGGCAGTTTGGTCTAGTTTCCAGGGTCAGTGGTTTGATCAGTTAACTTGGAAGCCATGGAGGTAATCAGCTAACAGCAGTTTTCAATCGCTAACCAAATGTTCATAGTTCCTTTTTTCACCCCCAGGTCTTTCCAGCATAATGCCAAAGGGGCTGATGTTGGCAACATATAATTGCTGTTTATGTTGTACATTGAAAATACAGTACTTGTTTTTCAATATGACTAGGAAATCTGCCATCTACTGTGAAATCTCTGAGAATAGATTTCGATATGAACATGCTTCCTGTGTATTTGTTCAGCCATGTATTTCTTCCATATGAACAGTGAAATTATTCTTTATCTGAGCCTGTAGATCTAGACTGGGAAGCTCCAGATGTCTACTAGGTAGCAGCAAATATATACAGGAGATTGAAATTCTCTACTGTCGTGTAAGTGTCATCCATAGTTTTGTAGTCCAGCAGCCATAGTTTTTTCCATATTGTAGACCAGTGTTTCTCAACCTTGGCCACTTGAAGATGTGTGGACTTCAACTCTCAACTTTGTTGGTTGGGGAATTCTGGGAGTTGAAGTCCACACATCTTCAAGCAGTCAAGATTGAGAAACACTGTTGCAGACTATAGAATATTTGCACCTAAGCCCTATGCATCTTAGGAAAAACAGCATATTGAATTGTTGGAGACTTGGCAGAATTCCAGCTCTTCCTATCTGAGTGCTTGGTGGATGATTGGACCATTTTCTCAACTTCCCTAGCTAGGATAGCTACTGTATTCTGGGAGCATCTAAGTTGGCTAATATCAGTACTGTACTACTTGCTTTTTTGGATTTGTGGCTATCTCACTTTACTCAAGTCCATTTAGGGCCAGACACTAATTCATCAAGCCTCTCTCACCCCAATGAGTTTTACTGGTCTTTTCCAGCATGGATTGTTTCATGTGGCTTCTGGTTATTGTGATCTTATTTTTATATTTTATATTTTGTAATGTACTGTCAGAATTTTTGCCTTCAGCAGCTGTGAGAAAGTGACAGTGAAACTGAGAGAAACACTATTATGTAATTTTACTAGCTTTTAATACTGCAAGCACTTTCTGCCTTTCATTGCCCTTTAATTAACTCTTTACATTCCTCCCAAACATATGTGTGTGTGGAGTCAAGATACACACACAACCATCATGTATCTGTGCATTTTCTCCTTAAGTAAATAACTTTGCACTAGTCTCTGTTAAATTTTATTCTGTTAATTTCAGCTCATTTCTCCAGCATACCAAAACTGTCTTAATTTTTATTTCTCTATTCTAAATTATTAGCTGTCTCATCCAATTTTGTATGATCTGATTTCCACCCTTCATCCATATCAGTAATGAAAATATGAAAGAACAAAGTATGAAGGACTTCTTTCCTTCCAGTCTTTATTAAACTGGAATAGTATATGTGTCTAAGGCTAGAGTATAGTTTAAGGACTAAATCTCTAGCATAGATAAGGATGAAAAGTAATCTGGCTCTAAGTTAAAAAATGTCTTTAGTTTAAAAACTAGAAATCTGACTGGCATTTTATTTTAGCAGACCCAGAAAATTATCCACCTAAATGTTTCCATGTAAAGCAACCTATTGTTGGAATTTTCTGTAGGTAAGAACCATAGGTTCGATATTCAATGTACAAAAAAAAGTTCTGGGTTAAAGTAGATGTCATATGAGCAACCCATGGTTATTAGAGCTACATCAAGAGTGGGAAGATAATCTATTCTTATGGCTTCTGTAAAATTCCTACACTGAGATTTCCTGCTTAGCCTTTGAATGATGTATTGGAGTCATCCAAGGCAAAAAAATCAGATTTTCATAGGACAAAAAACTAATCTGATTTATTCTAATACAAACACATTTAATATGATAATTTCACATGTGCCTAATAATATTCCCCTTCCCTACAGGGTTGTCTGCATAAATAACACTAAAACTAAAATTCCTAACTCACTATGACAAAGATTTCAACAAGCTTCAGTGCAGCTTCTGGCCTAAATTTCATACAGCTGTTCTTCCAAGGCAGTTTATAAATGTATTTCAAAAGAACGTTTGGATCTTCTGCCCCCAAGCCAGCTCCTAGAAATCCTGTTATGTAAATTGCTAAACTCATTTGGGCTTACTTATTACACAATAATCCCATTAACATATATACAAGAGAAGAAGGTGGAGTTCCTTACTACCCCGGCACATAAGACTTGGAACTGCAGCTTCAGCTTTGTGAGGCTGGAGTTTAGCGAAGTTCATTTTTCTTCTTTCAGCGGAATGCTAATGGCCAATCGTAAAAGAGTTCTCTTTTGAAAACAAAAACAAAGTTCAGACACACATTCAGAAGAAACAGTCTCTTCCTTTCAACCTTTCCAACAGGTCTCATAACATTATCTTTGGAAACTAGAGACCAGCAAGTTGGGGTAAACAACTATCCAACTGTATTGTTCAAGCATCCAGCTGTAGGAAAATTGAAGGGGGGGGGAGATAAAAAATTGATTCGTTAATTATGAAACTGCTTAAATATGGCTAAGTAAACCCAATATGAGCTGCTTGGATCTACTTGGATAGGCAATGCCACTGTAAGGCACAGAAGGCTTTCCTAGATCAATTGCTAAAAATGGCAGGCCTGTACTTGGAACTTTTGTTTTCAAAGACATAGTTTACAGGCTAAACTATGTTGTATTTAACAGTTTATTGAAAATCCACAAGTAGCTGAGTTGACAGAACCTACTATCCTGCGAAAAATCCCAAGCAAGTATTTAATGTGCAAGTATAATGATCATAGCCACTGAAATATTTAACTGGATTCACATAGGGTGAAATGGGAATGGGCAGTTTCTATCTCAGTGGGTGGCAAGAACCCATAAATCAGCTAATTCCATAAACCTTAGTTAAGTTAACCATGGAAAACCCTGCAATGTGCATACAACTATTGAGTATAATATCAGTTACTTGGAAAAAATATACTTTAAACTTGCATGGAAAAGAATAGTCAAGATTTCTCTTCCCTGTGGATGGAAAGTTAAAGTACCTTGTTTATTTTTTATTTTTAGTTTAGATAGGGGCTACTGGGAAACAGATAATAAAATTACTTAAAGATGTGAAGAAAGTTGCCATAAAGATTTATAGAACAAAATTTGCTGTGAGAGACTTGTTCACATAAAACACAAGCAATATATGAAGGTTTGGTAGGACAGCCTATATAAGATAGAGGGATAACCATTGGCTATGAAATATAATTAGACAATACCATGAAGAACGAGAAGTCTATCACCGAGCAAGCAACTGTAAGAAATTATCATTTGTCAGTGGAGTTCAAGAGTAGGAGTAGACAAGAAAAACAAAAAACTGACCAGAAAAGTTCTATATGTAGCTGTAGCAGTAACAGAGTTCAAGAAAATTATTTGCTTGTTTGTTTTGTTACTTATATAGCTGTGTATCTCGCATAAGTCACTCTGGATAGCTTACATAATAATTAAAAAATATAACTGTCAACAAAGCCAAGAGATGACTACTATCACAGACTTGGGGGCCCAGGATACGGCATAAAACCAAGGTTTTAGAGCCTTGCAAAGGGCCAGCATGGTCAGAGCTAACTTAATCTTGAGTGGCATGATGTTCCAAAGGATGGACATCATGGTAGAAAAAGCCTTTCTCCTGGGCCCCACTAATCAACACACCTTAGCTGACAGCATCAGGAGGATGCCCCTCCAGCCAGACTTAGTGGGATGGTAGAAATAAATGCAAACAAACAGGTAAAAAGAAATGAATTGTGGTAATTACTGATTCTCTATTGTGGATGACTGAGTGACTGCTTGTTGCTGAGTAAGCAAATGTTATTGCAGAGGGAGAATATAAGGCGGCTAGTTTCCAGAGAAATGTAACAGAATCTTGGCCAAAAGGGTGAGCAGGAAAGTTTGATAGAAAGATCCCTAATAAATTTTCCTGCTGAGTTGACAGTATGCTTTTGGCATACCTTAGAGCTTAAAAAGGGAATAAGCAGAAACAAAAGCATGTCTATTGGTAGTGCCTTAAGAAACAGAAGAGAAGATGGATAGACAGGATTGCAATTGTTGACTTTTTTTCTTATGTAGTATTTGTTTTCAAACAGAAAACAATGGGATCTGCAAGACGAGGTCAAAAGATAACATCATGATTCAAGTCCTTCCCCTCTTATACATTCATATGATGTTGACACATGTAGAAAAAGGGGCAGGGCTTGGATCACAATGTTGCATCTGCCATCTTGCCCATTTTGATCCCTCTTACAGACACTGTTGGAAGAACGATAGCCTGGCATATATTATCTGCCAGTGCAAGCTTGTAGGTTGCTTGTAGAAAAAGACAAAACACTGAAGCAATAAATGGTTGCATATCAGCCCAAAAGAGGATTTAAAGATTCATTAGATCAAACAAAGAAGGTATTACAATAAATGCTGAGAGAAGAAACAACTATTTGTAAGAAAAAAAAAGAGGATACCATCAGCAAAAGACATAACAGTTTTTCTGAGCTGTTGGAAATCAAAACTTGTAAGTCATGAGTCTGAGTCATCTAAAAGACGGACTGTGCAGTTTGCCATCATGGACACCACAGACACTGGAAGGTGAGCTCCATGTTCCATGTTTGGTTTCGTTCCGCTGGGGGACCCTGGAAAGGGTTGAAAATCGCCCTGTAGGGGCAACAAGCAAGGAGGGGACCCCCGCTTGATCGCAGGAGGGCATCAGCCCTTCTGCTTGATCCGTGGCAGCCCTCCAAACCGGCAGAGGAAAGACCGACCATAGCAATATGGCTCATCACTAGGCTGCAGACAGCCGAAGTCAAACTTACCACCAGGCACTTCTAAAGCAACGTGGATGAAACTGGGTGAGATCCGATCTTCTCTCTAAGATCCCAAGTATTTTTCTTCCTGTAAAATCTGCCCAAAGTATCTTTCTCCCTGTGAGGAGAGAGGGAAGGGAATTTCTATCCCACCCTCTAAAAATAGCGATGACTGACTACCCAGGGGAGTTAAAGCACTAAAAGAATAACTTTAATATAATTGGATTTATATGTTTCTGAAACGTGGGGACCAAAGGTTTTCTTATTTTCACTGAAGATTTTTGTCTTTTGTCTTTTTGACTTTTGTCTATAAAAAAGAAATAAAATTGGAAAAAGGACTACAAAAATTTTGGACTTAAAAAACCTTAAGTGGCATCAGTGACATCTTGTGGCGAAGCTTGGTATTACAGCTTGTTGTTGCCTAAAGGAGACTTGGCTTGAAGCCCAGACTATAGATAAGACTCTTTTTAACTTTGATAAACACCACCTGTGAGAAGTTCAGCTGTAAAGAGAACTTCTGGGTGGCATGGCTGGCCTCTTTGAACTATGAATGTAAACTTTTATTGATTTTTAGAGCTGTATGTGGGGAATTGCCTTCCTACTTTTTTATCTGAGGAATATTGGTCATTACTGGAGATGATGAAATACCTTGGATTATAAAATCTTATTTGACAAACAACTTCTACTATAAAGACTACCTACAAACACATGAAATAGAGGTCCCATACCCAGCTATAAAATTATTTTCATTGTCTGATTTCAAAGTCCTCAACTTAACGCACCATTAAGAGAAGATGGATGAAGACCAGGAAAAGATTCTTTCCATGTTAAAAGCAATACATGAAACCATCCTTTCAGCTTGTGACGAAATAAGATGTTACAGAAAAGAACAAGATGTCTGTTTAGATATACAAACACAAATTCTGACTACAACTAAAGAACTAACAATGCAGAAGGTAAAAGAAGTGAAACAATCAAATACTAAGACAGAGGACTCAATTGACCAACTAATACAGTCAATGGAATATCCAAAAAAGGGTCCGACAACACTGAAAATGGAAAAGACTTTCTATATAAATCAGAAGAAATTTGAGGAGCAAGAAGAAGAACAGACTGAATCGAAGATAAACATACCAGGACAATTATGGGGATTTGGAATAATAGGGAGATGATTTAAGAAATACAAATTGGCTAGCCCTTCCAAAAAATGGCAACTAAATGGTCTCTCTTATTCCAAACAATATGTATAATAATAGAGGGAGATCTATTTGATGATTTAAAAGCATTGACATGGAAGGCTAGCTGGCAAAGAAAGAAAGCCAGAATAAGGCTGAAGAAAATTGGGGTTTTGATTTATCAGAGGGGATTTTATATTACTAATTAGAAGTTCAATGGAGAAGTTGAGATAGAGGAAATTTTGGTCATTAAATTTAAAACATTTGGAAATTAGTTGAAAATAAGGATGCTATTTGTTTATTACTTAAAAATTAGACCCAAAAGAAAAAAATATATTATGAATATGTTTGATTTATTGATTAACTCAGACAATATATATAATGGGCTTTGATTTATTAAAGGGGATAGTGTATTATTAATTAGATGATGTAAGATGAGGGGAAATAGATAACTTTTAGGAAATAGAACAAGATTATACCCAAATAGATAAGATGTGTATTTTGAATATTAGATTCTGTTATGAATTGAGATAAAGGAAACTTTGGTTACCTAAAACCTGGAAATTATAAATGAGAAACTAAAAATTGGGGAAAACCAATAACAGGACATTGATTGACTGTAAAGATTGAATGTAAAAGTAATTAAGATATATATAAGCTAAAAATTTATTGATAAATGTAATAATGATGTTTTTATTTAGTTGATATAATAAGAACTGTATTAGCTTAAATATTAGATAGTAGATATTAAGGGAAAAAGAGAGGAAATATTTGAGATTGTAGTTTGAGATTTGTACTAAAGATTTTTGTATGTTACCGAACTATTGATTAACCCAGCCACCACGTTGCTTTTTAAATACCTAAATATAAAATTAGAAAATTAATAAAAATATTATTTTAAAAAATAAAAGATGGACTGTAAGCACAAGATGGGTTTCACTTCAGAAGTTCCAGTGAACATGTATTCGGCCAAAGCATGACAAGGTTGATCTGAATTCTATGAAGGATGGAGAAAAAAAATCTTGAGAGCAGCATTCCAAAAAAAGACTTACATTATAGAAAGAGTTGCTTCAATGTTACCTACTAGACCATTTAATGAAAATTCAGAAATAACATTGGCTTCAAGACCTTTATGTCTAAACACTAATGGTAACAATATGGAAAGCTAATGAGCCTGAACTCTTTATACAGGAAGGAAAATATGATTCAGTAAATATAATGGAAACTTGATAGGACAATTCTGATGACTGGAATATAACCATTGAAGGACATAATTTGTTCAAAGGGAAAAGTTATAATAGAAATAAAGGAATATGTGAGATATATGTTAAATCTATTCAGAAATCCAAGTAAATAAATAAAGTGATTACTGATGGAATTAAATGCCAGTAAACCTGAAATTTGTAACTGAGAATATTCTAGAGTATATCACAATTTGATCCATTGAAAATAATTAGGTAATTACGAGAGATAAAAAATATTGCCCTACTAAGCTGATCATATTTTTTAAAATTGAATCAACTACTTTAGTAGATGGTGGGGATGCCATAGACATAATTTACACTGTATGTTTTTGATAAAACAAATTGTCAGAGTAATCCATGATATTGTATCTAGCTTGATATGAATGGAATGACATATCAGTTAAGTGGATATTCATCAATGTTTCCTCAACAAACACAAGAGGTACCGAAAGAGCTGCCATTCCTGTTTCCAGGAATCTTTAACATTTTTATTAATGCTTGGATGAGAAAGTGGAGGGAATCTTTATAAAATTTGCAAATCCCAAAAAAGGTTGGACAGCTAATGCTAAATACTACTAATAAAAATAAAAATAAAAACTTTGTTGATAATCTAGAAAAATGGACTGAAAGTTACAGAATCAAACTTTACTAAGACAAATGCAAAGTTCTTTACCTAAGAAACAGAAATCAGGTCCACAAATATAAGATCGCGGTTACCTAGCTTGGTAATAATCCTTGTGAAACAGATCTTGGATGAGTACTTGACAGCAAAATGAATGTGAGTGAACAGCATAGTGTGGCTGAAAAATTAGCAAATGCACTTTATTCCTAGGTCAACAGGAATGTAGATGTAAAATCACAGGGGGGAATTAGCTTCAATTTACAATGCAGTACTCAGATCTCAATGAGCATTGTGTTCAGTACTAGACAATAAGTACAATTCAGACTTTTCTGAACAGGTTGAACAGAAAAGAGGGGGAAGAACGATCAGGTTTCATGGAGTCTGTAGAAACTAGGAATAGACTGGGTTCAGGGATACAACATTCTTCAAAAAGCTATCACAGAGAAGATTAAGACCTGCTCTATTCCCTAGAACAGGACTTTTCAACCTGTGGCATACCATCGGTGGCAGGTGGTACGCCAGCATCCTAGACAAGTGTAGTGGGGGAGAAAGAGAGACGGAGAAGTGCAGCCGGGATTGTAAAAGAAACTAACTTGCAGAACAGAAGAACAAAGTATATGTTGGAGAATTAACCTTTGCCATACTACTGTCTAAGGAAAAACGTTAGGTAGCCATCTGTTGAGACTCTGCAGTAATGTGGACATTTGCCTCTGAGCAGAAGATTCATGGCCAACTCCATGAATCAATCAGTGATACTTATGGAATCTCCATTTCAGAGAAAAAGCACCTCTGATTGGTAGCTGCCCCGATAAGCACCAACTTTTGTTCCATGCGTTGCTTATAGGCATCCAATTCATCCAGTATAGGAAGGAGTTGGGAGGACCTTTGCTGTGCCTTTTTTCCCCCCTGTAGACCTATAGCGCTAGGACCCAGAATACTTTCGAGAAAGATCAGACCTATCGTCTCTGGTTTGAAGGAGGTCGCTGTGAGTCGCCGAGGGCGTGGCCCAATGAGTTCCTACACAGCGAGGAGGTGTGGCTTGCAGGAGGGCGTGGTTTGTGTTATGATTTCTCTTAAGTGAGAGTATTGTAATGTGCTGTACTGTAACCTGCTTCAGAGCGTCTGGTTGGCTGCCTCGGAGAGCTATGGCGGGGAAGCGGCCGCTAGTAGTCTTGTTCGACCTGGGCGGCGTCCTTTTGGGTAGCAGTCAGATAGTTTTCCGAAATCTGGAGAAGACTTTGGGCCTGCCTGGGTGGGTAATCGAAGGGAGTAGAAGTGGTGATAGGGGTCTGCCTGATTCTGTTTCTCTGTATCTTTACATACGTCGACTTTAGCAATACGTGTGCTGCGTCCACCCGCAGTTATGATCCAAAACTTAATTTCTGTAAGTGCGATTGGCTTAATACACATAAACGCCTGTGGCGCTTTCGCCATGTACTTCAAGGCATGGAGGAAACGCTTTGCGGTTGATCGGTGGCGATCGACTTTCACTGCGTATACGCAATACGTTTTTGCACGTATTTATTCAAAAGTTCCAAGTATTAGACGTTTACAATAAGTTCAGTGTGAACTTCACGAAAGTTTCTGGGTGAATGGCTATTTTGAATGTAGGAATACGGAAATATAGCCCGCATTTTATCCACTGATCTGCGGCAGTTAGAGAACCAATGTGTTCAGTTCTTCGGGATTTTGAAGAATTTTAAAATAGGAGAGAAATTCCGATGCTGTCTTGCAGTTAGAATTATTATGTTAAATGTAAGCAAAGGTGTTGTAGTAATTGTTATTTTTATAGTGTCACTGATGTGTGTGATACTTTATCCAGAATGGGGAAGCAAATCTATGTGCCAGAGAACTACAAATTATGTGTGGGAAATGAGGACAAAATGGAAGGAAAAGTAAATCGGGAAATAATGCACAATAATTGTACTTAAGATTTGTCATGGCAGACTGTTCACTAATTGATTTAAGATGTATATGCTGCTTTTTGTTGTAAGCATCTCAAAGTAGTTTACAACCATTATAAAAGCAGTCCATTGAAAAGGCAGTTTATATATTGGAAGTTACTGCTTTGGTAAGGCCAGTATAAGAAGATTTAATTTAGCTTAAAGGATGGCAATGTTGAGAGTCTGCAATACCTTAAAAGGGGTTGTCTATGGAGATTCTCAGTCATCCTGGTCACGGTTGTTCCAAATGTGTCTTTCCAAAGATTCTAGATGGCCCCAGGATCCTTCCCACTTTTAAAAATTAGGGATGACCCCAAATGGTCTTCTGCTTCTGTGAGTTATATTTATCAATATTTATCATATTAAAAATTAAAATAGATGCATTTGTTTATAGAACTATGTAAAAATAACAATATTAAACCATTCAAAATTAACAAAAATAAAAAAAAATCATGAAAATACCTATATTTTTAACAAATAATAACAGAAAATGACATTGATTTAAATATTTGCTAGTATCTTCACTATCTGGCAAATAATTTTGATTTTGTGAAACCCTGCGAGGCTCTATGGGGACCCTCAGAGTTCCTTGGACATGCTTTACAAAACATAAGTATAGAGGATACCTGGTGCCAGTTTTGGAACTTTCTAAGCTAGTTAATAATTATTTCTTCTGTATAGATTCACACAGCTCATTTTGTTAGCATTGTGGTAACCAAGGCAGGTTTTATAGTATTGCAAAATCATCACAGGTTACTTAAGATATTTGTTTAATTACTTCCTTGATACATAATGCACTAATTATTGCTTTTCCCGTGGATATTATGTATAACAGCTCAGTTTGGTAGAACATTTTTATCCTTATAATAATGCATCGGAGTCTGAGATTTGCCTAAGAGGATGTCATTGAAAACCGGGATGACCATTGTTCTAAGCAATATGCTCTATCAGAGCTTATTGTAGGGTTTGTGTACATAAAAGACTCTTTTTTTACCAAGAAGGCCTATGAATAGCTTTCGTATCCTTCTGAAAAAGTAAGAATAAAGTATAATAATAGTAACAATAATAATAATAAAAAGTTGGAAGGGACCTTGGAGGTCATCTAGTCCAATCCCCTGCTTAGGCAGACTACCCTATACCATTTCACAGGGCTTTTTTTTCTCATAGAACGCCCAGAACGGAGTTCCGGCACCTTTTTTGGATGGAACCTTGTAGGGTAGGCAAGGCGGATTGTATGATGTGTGTGAGTTCCGGCACCTTTTTTTTTTTTTTTTTTAGAAATGGCTGTCCAGTCTCTTCTTAAAAACTTCCAGTGTTGGAGCATTCACCACTTTTGGAGGCAGGTTGTTCCACTGATTAATTGTCCTCATGGTTAGGAAGTTTCTCCTTAGTTCTAAGTTGCTTCTCTCTTTTGTTAGTTTCCATCCGTTGCTTGCCTTCAGGTGCTTTGGAGAATAGCTTGACTCCCTCTTCTTTGTGGCAAATTGAAACTAGATAATTGCTTTTTTTTAAAAAAAGTCCATTCATAGTACAGGGGGAAGGAGGATTTCCCATTCAGAACAGATTTACTTTAATTGGTTCATCTAAATTCCTTCCAAAGAAATATGGTAGTCTTAATAATGCAATAGAGACAAATCAAAGATATATTTTTCTAGCTTAACATAAAGCATGTGATCACAAGCATATTAAAGAATTATATGAACTTGTTCCACGTTGAGAGTAGGAGCCTCACAGTAAATTAAGTCAACCAAATAAATTATTAAAAAGTTATCCAAAAGAACATAAAAATATTCATATATCACATGAAGACGTAGGCAATTTTTGTTAACCCACAATTTATTGTTATAATGGGTATTCAAATTTCCCATAACAAGAGTTGAAGGGAGTTATACATTAAGGATCCTCTTTAATGCAAATTAGCAAGATCCAGTTGAAGGTGTTGAGAAGTAGTTTTCTTGGGACCAACCAAAAATATCACAAAAAGTGTGAAGCAGTACTTTATTTTATTTATATTTCCTATTTCTTAAACCCCCATCTCCCGCAGAGATAGTTTATTTTTTAATTTATTTTAATTTTTTAATTTATTTGACTCATATTTATGACGGTTGCAGTGTCCCAGGGTCATGTGATCCCCTTTTGCAACAATTGGAGAAGCAAAGTCAATGGGGAAGTCAGATTCATTTACCAACCATAAAGATTGTAAAAGATTGTAAAATGGAGCAAAACTAATTTAACAAATGTCTCCCATTTGGACACAATTGTGGTTGTAAGTCAAAGACTGCCTGTATTAAATTTTGTCTCAGAAAAATAGCATGTCAGAAAGATAGTTAAACTAGGTTAGGCTAGATTAGACTAGACCTCGTACTTTCTGAAGACATGGAGCAGTTTTCAGAAATTATACATTATAAGTTTTAGGCATAGCTTATCCTACTCAATGATTACTCTGAGGTTCTGAGCTTGAAAACCAGCATATAGACTGTATTGTATCTGGATGCCTGATTAGAAGAAAGAAACTTGGAGGGGCAAATGCAAATTCATAGGACAAAAAGTAAGGCTTAAATAGACGATTGTTTGAGGTTGCTAGAAGTACTGTATTGTAGGGCAGTGGTTCTCAACCTTTTCTTCACCACGGTCCCCCTTTAAATACCTTTTGTGGCCACAGACCACAAGACTTAAGATTTAAATCATAACATTTTTTTCAAGCCTTCATGGGCCCCCTGTGATGATATCGCAGCCCCACAGGGGTCCGCAGACCACAAGTTGAGAACCACTGCGATAGGGAATGGAGATAACAAAGATGCTTTGAGGTATATATACAGTAAGTACAGAGGTGCTTTTAAATCCAAAGCTATAAAAGTCTTTGAAAATAAAGAATATGGATTTAAACAATTTAAGATGGATTCTAGACACATTTAAAAATTTGGAACTAGAGAAACAGCCAGGCAGAAAAAAGTTGTAGCTACTGAACAGTGCAGTAATGAGTTCTAAGTACCTTTTTTCTTTTTTTTTTCTTTTTTTTTATTGAAAATTTTTAAAATTTTACAAAACAAATCCCTTCCCCAACCCCCCTCCACCCTCCCATACCCTCCCCCAACTCCCTAACCCTACCCTAGACCTCCCAGAGTTGGTTACAGGCTTATCCAAAATGTTTCAAAAAAAAAAAAAGAAAGAAAAAGAAGAGAAAAAAAAACTTAAAGCACCTATAAATCCTAAACAAATCTAAATACCTTAAGTTAAATAAATTATCTCTAAAAGGTAATAGTAATTAAAATCATTAAACACATTATAATATACTCTAAACATCTTCTAATCATACTTATAATATTATCCATCATTCTATATAAGTTCCTTCCAAAACACAATTTTAAACACAACTTTCTTTGAACATCTATACCTACAATATAAAATCTAATATGAATCATTAGCAAATCTGAATACATTTAATTAAACTAATTATACTCTCTCCAAAACTTTAAACATTACTTAAAACTTAAAATGTTGAAATAAACAAATTATACTCCCTCCAAAACACAAATTTAAACATTACTTAAAACATAAAATATTAAGAACCCCTTATACACATTTAATCAAATTTCATCTTGAAAATAATAATAATACTGATATTATTATCATTTTTATAAACTCCCTCCAAAACACAAATTTAAACATTAATTAAAACTTAAAAAATCCCTTATACACATTTAAGTCTTTAACAATAACTAAACATTTAAATCTTCACCAATAACAAATTCCATCCACAAGAAACACAATCTTTATCAGTCTCAATTGTCCATTTTCACTCTCCATCCGTTATCATATTATTATTAGTCTCAGTTATCCATTTTCATTCTCAGTCTCCGTCTTTAAGCTTATCAAGCTCAAAAGATATGCTCTAAGCTCTGCCTTTAAGGATGCTGAATCTCCCAACGACTCAGAAACCAATACACATGGGGATTCCTTAAACTCCTCATTCTGTTGGTTTTCTTTATATGTTGCACAAGTTATCCTCCCCTTCCTCTCAGCTTGTTGAAACCCCTCAAGCTGAGATTTCCCATTTTCCATTTCAGACAACAATTCCACCTTTAAAGATTGCTCCAAAGGCTTTGTAAATCTTGCTTCTCCCGCAGGTTCAAGAGCCACTAAATGTGAGGCTTCCTTAATCTTCTTCTGTTGTTGTTTTTCTTTGCAATTATGTGCTACACAAGTTATCTTTTGCTCCTCAATCTGAACGTGTTGAGACCTCTCCAACAAATATTCCCCAATTTTAGGGTCCAAGGATTCCCCAATTTTCATAAATATAGGCTCTTCAAACTGTAATTCTACATTCTTTTCTTCCAAGGCTTTAAACTTAATAGATGGCGATAAACATACCCCCAGGACCGAAGTATAAAAATCTTTTGCTTGAGCAACAGTGTTAAGTCTATAACATATCCCCAGGTAGTTGACCACCATTCCAATCGGAACATCCCATCTAAACGAAATTCGTCTCTTTTTAAGTTCATCTGCTAAAAAAACAAAGTCCTTTCTTCTTCTTAAGATTTTAGGTGGGATCTCCTTTAAGATTATGACGTCTTGTGAAGCAATTTGAAATCTCTTCTTATAAAAAGCTTGTATGATTTCATTGCGTAAAGATCTTTTTCCAAAATAAATTACCACATCTCTTGGCAAATTCTTTTGCACTGCCACCACGGAGTTGACTCTAAATAATTTTTCAATTTCACTAAATATTTCCTCCTTTCTTTTATTCAAAATCACGGCAAAGTCCTTTGCAACCATCTCTTTCAGATCTCCTTGCAAAGACTCTCCCAAGCCTCTTATTCTTAAGGCATATTCCATTTGACCATATTGAAGCATAAGAATCTCATTTTCCATTTCTTTTTCCATACTTTCAATTTTTCCCTCCATTAATTCCACTTTTTCAGCTACTTCTTCCACACGGGAATTCAACTTTTCAAGAACAGAAGCAACTCCTTTTAAAGCCAAAACTATATCTTGCCTCAAAGTCTTATTATTTTCCTCTAAGATCTTTTTCATTTCTGCCCTAATTTGAATTATAACATTTCCCATCATATCTTGCAAATCTGTCACAGTTGTTGGCTGGGCCACAGAGGAAGGTGGAACTATTGATTTAGAAGCTGTAGAGGTTCCTGGACGCTTTGGAGCCATCTTAAAAAAAGACTTACTCCTTCTTAAAAGTTACAAAAATTCCTTCAAAAAAAAGAAAAAGAAAGAAAAAAAAATCAAGACTCCCTCAAAAGAAAAATCATTATGATAAAAAGAAAAAAGGGAGTTAAAAAAAAGAGAGTTAAAATATCCATTCCAATCATTAAAAAGAAAAGGAAAGAAAAAGGGGAGGAGAAACATCAAAAAGCCTGCCTTTTAAAAGTCTTAAACACCAAAAGACCAGACTATTAAAAATACAAAAAAACAAAACTAAAAAGTTAAATAACAAAAATAATAATGCTTCTAAAATCCATCCAGTCATTAAGAGGGCAAAAAAAAAGAAAAAAACCGATCAGCGTTCTAACTTCCCAACAAAGCAAAAACAAAAAGAAACGGCAGTCTGCCGATCGCCATTTTACTTTCCCTTTCAGCACAAAGTAAAAAGTAAAAGGAGAGAATATAAACATGAAAATAAATCTTTAAACTTAAAATGCATATAAAGTCAAAGAAAGCAAAAAAATAAATCCTCTAATCAACTCTGTCCGCTTCTAAAAAAAACTCACCAGATCACTTTAAGCGCGGAGGTGTTTGCAACGGCTTGTTTTGTCCCTAGGGACAAAAGCAGCTGGGAAGAGGAGACAGTCTGAACTCCGTGGGAGCACTCTGTCACCCCCCCCCCAAAAAAAGGAAAGGGGGGTGCATAAGAGGCTCTACCACTATTCAGACAACCCTCTACCCCCCCCTTTGCCCGGGAGGGGGATTTTGAACCGCTGAACAGCTGATGTCTGCTGTTCATAGCGGTTCATTACACTTACCCAGGAGGACGGCTACAAAGTAGCTGCCATCACCGTGCAGATCCACCGGAAGTCTAAGTACCTTTTTTCTTATCTGGAGGATTTGCAAGGAAAGGTTTCCTCCAAACTGGTGTGACAGTACTTAACACAAAGTCACTTTCAGGTTATAGGAACAAAAATGGTGAATTAGGTGGCATACAAATAAATTGAATTTTTAGGGCTACCTTTATTAAATTTATATGTTGCCCATCTCACTATCAAGGGATTCTGGATTTCTCATAACAGCGTTCCCAACCTTTCCAGCTTTGTGGACCAGTGGGGGAGGGATTGTTCTGGGCAAGCGTGCACACTGCTCCATTTGCGCAAGTGGTGGGCATGCACACCTTTGCTCATACAAATGGAGCTACACGTGTGTGTGCTCGCCTATCACTCGTGCAAGTGGAGTTTTACACAGCTTTGTGGACTGGTGTGGGGGAAGAGGGGGTGGTTCCATGTAAGTGGTGGGCGAGTGTGCGCGCATTGCTCCAGTTGTGCAAGCAGCAGGCACACGTGTCTGCCGCTTGTGCAAATGGAGCTGCGTGGGTGCACGTGTTGCAATCCAGTTTCAAACAGGCCACAGCTGGGGATTGGGAACCTCTGGTTTACAACATTTAGATTTCCACCCCAATCTAAATGACTGTTAGTGATATGAATAATTGTGTTCTGTATTGATATTCCAAATAGGTGAATTTATAGTTCTAGTCAGATTATACCTAGTTATACTTTAGGCTTGCTGATATTTTCCATGGCTACACCATACTATATCTTTTTCTCCTTTCAACATAATGCAGAATATTTCATTGTATAAGTGCTGTTGCAATCTTTCTGAAAGGAGTAGGATGCTGTCGCTTAAATCATATTTGAGAGCTAATGTTGCATAGGGTGTAAGATCCAGATTCAAGTAAGATAGATCATGGTTGAGCAACACACAACTATGTGCTAGTCATTTGTAAGACGCTAAGAAAAAAACTCAGGCATGTCTTGAGCAGAGATTTGAAGCTGCTGCAGAGCTGCTTGTCACTAGCTTGAGACAGCTTGAGAATCTCTGTGTTTATTGGTTTTTATATACATTTAAATACATAGGCTTTACCATTAAATGCTGATATTTTACATTCATAAGTTTAACCATTAGATGCTGACATAAAGTTTCTTCATTGGAAAATTCCTTCATATAAGCAACTATTTTCTAGTAACATATTACCTGATCAAAGACTAGGTAAAGAACAAATACAGTAGATCAAAAGAAGAAAGAACTGACAAAGGCAGAAAGAGATAGGAAGTAGCTTAAGCATATTATCTATTTAGGTAGGTGAGGCATTAAGTCAAAAGGGGATGACCTTCTGGCTGCTTCATTGGGACAGAGGGTATCAAAAGGTTATGAGGTTTGTGGGGGGGGGGAAGTACGGCAGTTTGCTGCGCGTGCATTTTTCCCCACAGTCATTCATAGTAATCCATTATAAAGAGCTATCAAAACAGTATATGATTTCCAGTATAAAATGGGATAATGTGTGTTCTTTAAACATCTTCCTGCTTTATAAAGGTTATTTGGATGTCTGTGCAAATTCATTGGTAGCTCTCACAAATATTACTAGATTTGAAAGAGATTTTATTTGACCCATATTCCAATAATACTCATTTAAGCCTAGTATGTAGCTATAAAAAGTCCTCCACAAATGTCCTCGGATTGATTTTGCTGTATAAGGCAAGAGACCAAGGACTAACTCAAAACAATGACTCTTACATTTTTTTTCATAATGTCAGTTTCTGAATAGGAACCAGAAAATATGAATAAATCTATTATTTCTTTTCTTATTGGACTGAATAGGTCAATGCATTTCTAAATGTATGTTATCTTGGGACATGCATATGGGAATTTAACACATTCATATTTTTCTAAGACTTGCATTGCATTTTACTGATATCACTGTAGCAAGGTCTGATTAATTATAGTTTGATATTTAGATGCACAATGTTCTACCATTGGTGTGATGACTGAAGCCCAACTGCTATCTGCCTTGAAAAGAATCATTATTCCCCTAATTTATGTGAATGTGTTTTTCAACTTCCAGAGATTTCTTTCAAAAAGTCATTCGGCATAATGGCTCTGATGGACCTTTCTCAAAAGGGATGACTGGACAGATTGGATTAACTCAGGTAAGAGTTAGCTGCTATTGGAAGAGAACATAGTTCAAGGAAGAACAGGTTGTCTGAAGACATAAATACCAATGCTCCATTTCTGGCATCTCCCTTTACCCAGAGGGATTCTGGGCATCAGGGCTAGGGAATTCCATAGAGCAGAAAAGGGATGGGTGAGATGAGTCTGGTTCACATTATTCAGGATACCACAGAAACTATTTAATAGCAATAGCAATACCACTTAGATTTATATACCGCTTCACAATGCTTTACAGCACTCTAAGCAGTTTACAGAGTTAGCATATTGCCCCCAGCAATCTGGGTCCTCATTTTACCAACCATGGAAGGATGGGTCAACCTTGAGCCGGTCAGGATCAAACTCCTGGCAGTGGGCAGAGTCAGCCTGCAATACTGCATTCTAACCACAGTGCCACCACATATCATGACAGTTCCTTGTTGTATTCAATACATTACAAGATGTTTCAGCTACATCCTTGCCTTTCACTCTTCAGATGATCTTGGGTGGTACACTTGCTTTTGATCAGAGACCAGGTTTATTGGAGGAACCCCTTTTCAGGCTGAATTCTGAGATTTCCCTAGAGCAGGGCAAAAGTACAGTATAGGAGTGAAGCAATTGCCATCAACATTGTGTGAGTCATGAAGATGATGTGTATAAATATCACTGAGCTTAGGAAAGCCTTTCTTGGCATCCATAGTCAGTCTTTCCTTTGTTCTCCTATGAGGCCAATGGCTAGGATGGCCCCTACTTACCAGATAATCCCTCCAAGATGGCTGTTTTGTGTGAATGCCTGAACCTGAACATTCTAGATAGCCTTATGGATCAGAAAAAGTTTGTGAGTTTCTATAGATCAGACATTAATACACAATTTAAAAAACTCTATCTATAGAATTGATCATAAGCCATCAATTAGAATTTATACTTATAAGTGAGGAACACTGAAATAGATTAACAATCCAAGTTTGCTATTGAAAAACACTCAAAGACATCAGAAACCCTTACTGGGTATAAATATTTCACCATTTACTTCCAATGTGTGTTTTACCAATAGAAGAAAATATTTGTAGCTCAGGGTTGAATTGTGGCGTCCTTAGTGCTCTTTGAGTTTGGTTGTTTTTCTAGCAGATGTAACACTGATGCTGCTACCTAGTCAAGTAAGGAAGCCGTGGTAGCGCAGTAGTTAGAATGCAATATTGCAGGTAAACTCTGCCCACAGCCAGGAGTTCATCCTGACTGGTTCAGGGTTGACTCAGCCTTCCATCCTTTTGAGGTTGATAAAATGAGAATCCAGATTGTTGGGGACAATATGCTGACATTTGTAAACCGCTATGGAGCCACTTTTCACTACAGTCTGAGACTGCTTTAATTAATGTGTATTTATATCACACTTTTCAGTTAAAAAGGCTCCTGGAGCAACAAACTAATCAATAGAAATCTTATTAAAATGATAAAAAATAAAAAGGATGGGAGTAGGAAGAAATTAGGATATGTTTTAACTTGGGATCTCCTGGCCACACAGGACATTCCAGGTTCAGTTCCTAGTACAGCCAGATAAAATGAACTCTGGATGAATGATCTTTTGCTGAGACTGGACTTAAAGTGGGGTGGGAGAATGACATCTTTCAGAATAGACAGTGCCACATCAATGCAATGCTAACATCCTTGTTGTCATGCTTCATGGAGACATATCTATAAATGTCAGGTCTCCAAACACTTAAGGGTTTGTCTGTGGGATGCCTCTATTTCATGAGCTGTACTGACTGCCACTGTGCCTCCAGGTGTGATTCAAGATGCTACTTATCACCTACATAGCCCTATGTGGCATGAGGCTTGGTTATCTGAGGGATCATTTATCTCCTGTAATTTCAGTCAGTAGAAACCTGCAGGGTTACCATGCTCCTGGTCTCTTTGAACAACACAATCTATCTGAACCCAGGAAGTATGCCTTCTCTTTTGCAGTGCCTGCCCTCTGAAATGAGATTCCCTCAGAGATCCACGTAGTTCTCACCTTTGTGTCATTCCAGAAGCCTTTAAATATCTGACTGTTCTCCCAAGTCTTGGGCTAGCATGCATGGCGGCTCTTGATAGTTATGTTTTGTATATATTTTTCTCTGTTGTTTGGGCAGATTCCCATCTTGCATGTTTTATTTTGTTCTCTGCAGTCAGTGTGGAATGAGACAGTGTTTAAATTGAAAAATAAATGAAATAAAACACAATATTCAGATATTGGCTTGGCAAAAAGCTCACAAAAATCTTACCCAGCAAAATTATGTCTTGTAGGCAAAAATGTACACATAGAAATTCTATCCACTGAAGCACATGTAAACCAAATCTCTTACATGGTTGATGATATGGGATTTAAATTCTAGACTTTTCCTCCTTTACTCATGTTTCTAGTGGATTAGTGACCATTCACGATGGCCTTGGGAGGCATCTGATCTATGCTGGCACAGTGCTCTCTCTATTGTGAGAACAGCTACTTTTTCCTCTCATCAGTTTCATTTCTTAGAAATATAATATTTAGGAACCATCATATGGGGATTTTTCAGGAAGCCCAAACCAGACACTCCTTTATAGCTTATGAAATATCTCCACTTCTATTCCTAACCAAGTCATCTTCCTTGTTTAATATGCTTACAATGGATATCCTTATCACTTTGTTCTGTCCCACTCTGATTGTGTTAAAATAAAAATAGTTGTATTTTAACATCTCTGTTTTAGCTTCTTGCTGACTTTGAAGATGATTGCAAGAAAGTTTCTTCTACTTCTAATATCCCCCTCCCTGAAAACTTCTCATTGGGCGAGAACTTTGTCGAAATGATGGCGAAAAGTGGCTTTAGTGTACCCTTCCTGAAGGCTGCTATGCTTCTCAAGAAAAATGGTAAAATTTTGGTTGTGCAGGGCAGTGGCATAATGCCTGCTCTATTTATTTCACTTTATTTATTGTCAAATCAATTTAGTAATTTTTAAACAAAATACTCTATTTTTTTGAGAAGGTGGCCACTCCCTTAGAAGACACATTCCATTCTCTGCATGAGAATGAAGGGGAAAGAGTAAATTGCCTTTTCCAAGAAGGTGCATGTCCTCTGTGCTTTTTATAGTTATTTTAGCTTTAAGAATCATTCCTGTAGATACTCAAGGATAAGCCAAAGAATTTTAGGTTGTAAAATACTACTACAAAGATTGGATTTCACTTATCCATCGATGGGTTTATTTGAGAGTATATATATGGTAATTTTTTAAAAAATATCCATATATTCTCACAGATAATCTGACCTTCAAACCTTTGGCCACAATACTGTGAAAAATGTGCCACCTGCCTATAAGCCAATTGTGAAAATTAAAATGTACAAACATTTTGAGGGTTATTTTGGTTAAAAATTCAAGGTTAGCTTATTCATGCATATAAATATTATCATTTATTGTTGTTGTTGTTGTTGTTGTTTGCAGTCTCCTGTTTTCTAGGCCAGCATCTTAACCATCATACCAAAATGGCTCTCAAAAATATATAATACTTTTCTGCCAAGTGTCAGGGTAGTGATCAAATGCCCAGGCAATTGGTTCTTTTGGATCCTGAGATAATAAGCACACCAGTAAATAAATAAATTTTAAGCTTTATTATTAGCTCAAGCATACAAATTTAAAAACATAAAATAAAAAGCATACATACCAAGCCAGATGATAGCCAAATCTCTTACAAGGTGTTAGGATCTCCTTAATAACTACAGTAGAGATACCTCAAGGGTAGCCAATACCTAATGCTAGGTTCTAGGCAGGAGCTTCCAACAAACTATAACAACCCCATGGTGTTTATCAAAACTTGGCACCATGATTTCATGGCCCTGCTGTGGTCATGAAATTGCAAGGCCTGACTCTGGGATGGGAACCAAAAGTGATATTTTCACAGGTACCAGCTATGTCCCCCACCCCTTTATTCAGCAAGAAAGAGTAATAAGCAGGTTAGCTCAGAATGGGCTCTAGACTTCTAGACTTTTCTTAATATGACTGTCATGGTTCCAATAGATGAAACCATTTAAAAGAACTTTAAGGATTTCTTCCTTAAAGAACATTTTATTTAGAAAACAAGATATCTGCACGTACAAAGGTGAACCCAAGACTAAAAATCCCCTCCCCCTGGTTACAAAGTTACAATTGCATTTCCCACCCCAATGTGCTGTCATTAATCACATTCACCAATTGTTACAAAATGTGGGGCTCTCCTCCCAGCTCTCCAGCCCAGTGCTTTAAAGCACTCTCTAAGTGGTTTACAGAGTCGGCATATTGCCCCCAACAATTTTCATTCTTCCTCATCTATTCAGTTTCTTACCTCTTCTCAGGTTTCAGAATTGCTGTCCTGACAAATAACTGGATTGATGATACTCCTAGCAGGCATCACACAGGGTTTGCCTTATGTCTGCTGAGGAAATATTTTGACACAGTGATAGAGTCATGTCGGATTGGCCTGCAGAAACCAGATCCCAAGATTTATGAGTATACATTACATGAACTGAAGGCAACGCCTGAGGAGGTTAGTGACTTCTCATCCTTTTTTCTAACAGATTTCCAGCTTTGTCTGTCTGCATCATTCACTACATCAGCTTCTAGTTTGTAGTAGAGATGATAATGTTCTACGGTGCTTTGTCATGTTATGGAGATATTTTTATTGGGATTTGGTTCTCTCTTGCCAGTTTAGATTTCAATGAAACCTCAGAGCAGGGGTATTAAACTCGTCACATGACGTGTTGTGACGTGTTGTGATTTCCCCCCCCCTTGCCGGAGCTGGGGTGGGTGCAGCTTCCATGTGACGCATCCGGCTCATGGGCCAGCAATTTGACACCCCTGCCTCAGAGGAACACTTTGAAGCCTATTAAACACAATGGTACTTTGAGTATTAATAAAAACTTGGAGATCTATTAGCAGATTGTATTTCTCTTTTTAATTTCTTTGAAAAGTAATTTGAGGGAGGGAGATTTGACTAGAATTCCACTTAGAAGATAGGCATTCCCATCTTTTCTCTAATAGAGGCAACACTGTGTTTGCTGTATTAAACATTTTAATAAGGGCAAACAGTAATGTGTACACTATGTGCCTCAAATAAGTGTGATAAAGATGGAATTAACCTAGTCCTCCATGTCGCAAATCTTAATTTCCCCCTCTTCCCCCTTCCCCCAAAAGCTTAAAACTCTGCAAAGAAAAATTCTGAAATACTGTATTTTCTAGTTTTTCTTTCTAAATCTTCTTCCCTGTTACCTTCACATTCTAGTCCTAATGGTTGAGGATATGTTTAAAAATTTATGCAGCAGTGGCTATTGATCTTTTTAAACATAGGGGGATTAATGAACAAGATCCTTTATTTTGAGGGAGGGCAGGCTTCAGTGCAATATTTTATACCTTATTCTTTCCTGTTCTGTAAATTCATTTTGCATACTTAGTACATATTGCAAAGTTCCACTTCTCTGGATTGCCTGGATAAAGAATATATATTTTTTTGTAGAATATGGGCCCTCCACCTGCAGCAGATCTTGATTCTTTCTTCACTTTAGGTTATTTTTCTGGATGACATTGGTGCAAACTTAAAGCCTGCCCAGAAGATGGGGATGACAACAATCCTGGTGAAAGATGCTGATTCTGCTTTGAAGCAGCTTCAAGATCTGACTGGGGTTCAGGTAAGTAGTCCTTATCTTGGCTTCGGTATGAGCAGTTTCTTTGTTATCATATGGATCTGTTTTTCAATCTTTGCTACAGGGTTGTTACAAATAAGCAAGTCAAGAGAACAAACTTTTAAAGCTTTCTTCAAAGCAAAGATAGGAAAGCCCACTATATTTTTTTTCAGGCATGAATTCCACAGATTAAGAATTATGGAACAACTACAAAGTGTTTTGGTGCATTTTATTGATTTGGAAAATGAAGTCAATAATTAGAGTGATTAGAGTTATCTTAAAACTGTACCCAGATTTGTATTGTAAAGGAGTGGGAAGTCCTATAGATAATTTGGACCCAAAATATTTAGGGCATTAATAATCAAAAACAATTCTGTGAATTGGGCTTGGAAGTAGCTAGCGAGGCTGGTATAGATATCTTTAAAGTGATGCCATCATATAGTTAAAGGACTGGCTTGGTAATATGAGGCTATCAAACTGCAATTACAGGCATCCCTTACTATTGTACATAACAGTTGGAGTGAAAATTAGCAACATTTGTAAAGAAGGTTCTGAAAATCTTGCTTAGAAAGAATTACTTCTGGACTGAGGCAGCTGTCAAAGAACCTGACCATATTCCTCCTTTCAGGATCACAGTGTTCCCAAAATGGCTTGCAAGCAATATAAACAACTGTAAATACAATATAACAACCATTCCTGAGAAATAAAAGTTCTAGGATCCTTTCCTTAGGACTGTTGCAGGCAATATCTAGGGTTATGGACAGGCAGGTAGAAGAGAAGGAAAGAATCCAACTGGGCAATTTCTGGAATAACTGTTGCCTTTCTACTTCCATCTCTTTTGGGGTCCATTCTCATGGGATAACTATATGTGTGGCTAAGAACTATGGAACCTACTATAATTTCTCCTGACTGATAGCTGGTTCTATATAGCTCATAAGCTTGCATGCCTCTTTTGCTACTACTGTACAGTTACTGTTTTGACTAATCTGCAAGATGAACGTGACAACAATAGCTGAACCAGGGAAGAGATTAACCAGGGAAGAGATGGCTGCCCAGGACTGCTGATTTTCATATGCCTGGGTATATAATATTAACCTTGTAAACCTAACTCAGTGGTTGGCCATTTCAAGCCAAGCAGGATCTGGTTACTTTGTGTTAGAATGAACACATTTTTCTGTAGTGCTTTCATTGTGTCTACCCTAAAATACTTCATCCAACTCACATACCAGCTGATTCTTTGAAAGTGGATCTGCTTCTTCCCCTTTAAAAAATAAAATGCAAAGATTTGCATTTCTCTGTGGATCTAGGTTTCTTTCTACCTTTGCACTAAGCAAATTGCTGGGATTTGTGCTACAAATATTTAGAAGGGCATTTTTCCCTTAGCAGGATTGTTTTTAAAAGCAGGCAATTTAAATATGGGCTTTTAAATCATTTTAGCTGGATTTTATTATCTTCCAGGAATGGAATTTTTATGAGGAATTGAGCAGAATGAATTTGAGCTTCCTTTTTACTCTTTTAATTGAGTTCTCAGTCCTTTTTGTTATACTATAGATCAGGGGTGTCAAACTGTCGGCCCATGGCCGGATGCGTCATGCTAAAACTGCGCCTACCCCATTGCCGGCAATGGAAAAAAAAGTCACGATATGTTGTGACATGTCATGTGATGTTGCAAGTTTGACATCCCTGCTGTAGATATTCGAAAAATATATATTTTAGGAGAAGGTTCTTGCATACTTGTATCAATTAAAGCTCCTCTATTATCTATATTTATTACAAGAGCTGTTAGTCTGAATATTTGGTGTTTTTTGTGACATTTTCCTCCAGTACTGGCCATCCATCATTCATCATCCATCCATCCATTTTCAATTTTGATTTATTGCTGGAATAGATAGATTTACTCAGTGCATTCAAGTATGTTGTGTGAACCTAGCCAGTATGATTAGTTTATGTTTGTGCAATTGACTTCATTCAGCTAACTGTTACTAGTAAGTAAGTGAAATCTCCTTCAAGTTGAAGTGTTTATTTAGTTTTTCTGGGAGCAGTACAGAAAAGATGATCCACTGTTTTTTTCTGGGTCCTCTTGATGTTATGAAATGAAAAATGTTGCATTTTGTCCTCTTTCAATTCAGCTATTGTGTGTCTGCTGAAATTATTGTCAGATTTTATGCATTAAGTCTCTAACTATTGCTTTTTTAATTAGTGGCATCAAAAGGCATTGTAATGATAGGGGAAGATTATGAATGTTTAAAATAAAAAGATACTAGCTCTTCCTTCAGTAGTGAGCATGCTCTCTGTATGTAGAAAGCTTTAGTTTCAATTCCTGACATCTCCCTTGATTTTTTTTAAAGGGAAAGACTGCAGCAATGGGGGAAAAAATCTTGTTACTAAACATCATAGAGATTGGTCGCTAATCATAATAGATCCCCATCTTGAGCAGACTCATGTGGTGCTTGAAATCTCACTCATTTAATTAACTATTCCACAGCTTCTTGACCAGGAAGAATATCTTCCTTCAGCATGCGAGCCCCAGGATGTAGCCCACGGATTTGTAAAAATCAAGGTAATGGTAAAAAGTCTGTATTTAAAATTGACATTTTAATTGCTTTCAGTGGGGGAAACAATTCTGTTTATTGTGATTGGATCATGTAAAAATGAAAGATCATGTAATGTGTGTTTAGTCATTTCATATAGTGCAAGCAGCAGGCTTAAACTCATCCCAAATAACTAGCAAGACATGGCCTCAGTTACCTTGTGACTGTATTCAACTGAAAGGCAAGAAACAATGGATGGAAACTAATTAAGGAGAGAAGCAACCTGGAATTAAGGAGAAACTTCCTAACAGTGAGGACAATTAACCAGTGAAATAGCTTGCCTTCAGAAGTTGTAGGGCAGGGGTGTCAAACTCACCATGTCACATGACATGTTGTAATGTATCATGACTTTTTCCTCCTTGCTGGAGCTGGGATGGGCGTGGTTTCAGCATGATGCATCCAGCCCTCAGGCCAGCAGTTTGACACCCCTGTTGTAGGGGCTTCATCACGAGGTTTTTAAGAAGAGACTGGACAGCCATTTGTCTGAAATGATATAGGGATTCCAGCTTGAGCAGGGGGCTGGACTAGAAGACCTCCAAGGTCCCTTCCAGGTCTATTCTGATTGATTAATTGAAAGCAGATCTGGTCTTCTTTTCTATCTCTCTCAAGTTCTTCATTGCAGCTCAGCAAATGCTTTTTCAACCCGTCTTTCCCTTTACATATAAATAGTGCCACTTAGCCATTTTCTTTCTTGTTTTTGTTATTACACCTGCCCTACTTTTTAGCAATTTACTCTGAAGTTTAGAGATTCAGTTTCTTCTGCCTTTGATAATTATGACTCAAACTTTCCTTCCTTCCTGTCTTTAGCCCGACACAGAGTTGCACTTTGTGGAGATGGGGAGTGGTCCAGTTATTTGCCTCTGCCATGGATTTCCAGAGTCCTGGTTTTCTTGGAGGTTCCAGGTGACACCATTTTTAAGCATTTTTATTCCTAATCTGCTTGAATGCCCTCTTTCAGAATAAGTTCAATTTACTTGAAATAAAAGGTATATTCATTTCTCATGTATAATATATGGCAGCTGCAATGTTTACATCGAAGTTTTGGGTTATAGGAAGACAGGCCCACACTACCTGTGCACCAACAAGGTTACTTTTGTCTTTTTCTCCATGTTAGATTCCTGCCCTTGCTGATGCTGGCTTCCGTGTCATTGCCTTGCAAATGAAAGGCTATGGAAATTCTGTGGGTCCACCAGGTATGTTTCCTGTGTGCGCGCGCGTGTTTTAAAACAGATTCACTGTACTGGTCCATTTTTTAAATGTGACCTTGGTAAGTCACTTGTTCTTCAATCATGACTTCCAGATGGGTTTTAGCAATACAAGAAACATCTTGCCAAGAAAAGAAGCCACAATGATAATTTAAAATGAATGAAAGTGCATTACAGCGACATTGACCTCTTAATCTATTTAAGCCTGCTCTGAAGACTCTGAAATCAACTGCTCTATCAGGATCTAAGAGATGAGCAAAGAGCTTAAATATTCCCTAACTAACCCTTGTACCTTTGCTGTAATTTGAACCCTGCAATTCTGTTTGCATTTTTTAAAGCTTACGTATTAATTGGCTTCATGCAGTAAATATTTCTGCAATTGATAGCAACTCTCAAAGGTCACAAGCCAAGATAGGCCTTTCCCAGCTCTACCACTGTAAATCCAGTATGGTGTAGTGGTTGATGTTTTGGACTAAGACTGGGAAAGTTAGCTATAAAAACTTTGTTGTACGCAACCCAGAGTCACTTGTTGCAAGATGGGCAGCTATATAAATTTGATAAAGGAAAGAAAGGGAAGAAAATTCTCTACCCTCAGGCTTGGAAACTCACTGGGTGACTTTGGGCAGAAATTCTATCTCGACCCAACCTATCTCAACCATCTTGAGTTATTTAAGGAAAATTAATAAACAGTAAATATAGAGATATTGAAGTTTGAACTTTGCATATGTATGCCATTTCCGGTAACATTTTCTTCAATATATAGGCATACATGTAGCGTAGTGCTTACTGGCAGTCCTCTACTTATGACCACAACTGAGCCCAAAATTTCTGTTGCTAAGAGAGACAGTTATTGAGTTGTGTCCTATTTTCTTGTCATAGTTAAGTAAATCATGGCAGATATTAGCTTAGTAACACAGTCAAGTGAATCCCCATTGACTTCGTCAGAAGGTCACAAAAGATGATCACATGACCTCAGGACACTGCAGCGGTCATAAATATGAATCAGTTGCCAAGCGTATGAATGTTGATCACGTGACCACAGGGATGCGGCAACTGTCACAAGTGTGAAAAACAATCATAACTCACTTTTTCCAGTGTCGTTATAACTTTGAATGGTCACTACTATTGTAAGTCGAGAACTATATGACTGGAATCTTTTCCCACAATAATAGCCTTGACTGGCCAGAGCCTAAGTCAAACAAGGCTTTTAAGATAACAACTAGCATCTTGAATTGCATTCAGAAGCCAGCTAACAGTCAATCCACCCATAGTAGGACTCTCATAGAGGCAAACTGAGCCTATTCCCACTTGGGTCAATGCATTTTGAACTAGCTGAAGCTTTGAATAGTCTACAAGGGCAGCACTGTGTAGAGCATAGCCCCACTGAAAAGCTTCTGCAAATGTTAGGTCAAATGGCATGAAGTAGAACAAAGCAACTATTTGAATGCTTGGCATGATGCTAACTATAAAAGTTCATTGCTCCATTTTGCCATTTCTGGTATATCGAACAACAAAACCCCCAAATCAACACTGCATTTGAACATGATTTTTAAAACATTTTATAGATTTATCTGCACTTTATATATGTGTGTGTCACTTGGTTGGCCAACACAACTAGGAAGAACTTATAAATAAACATGACATTTTCTCATCATATTTAGATTCATAATCCTCTCATTATCGAAATGCCAAGCATTATTTTCTCTGACTATGTGTGGGCACGCAGTTATGTGTCAGTAAACAAGTTCCAGTAGCAGTCAAACAATTGAGATGTAGCAATTTTTTCTTTTTATATTGTTTGCAGAAAATTCTAGGATCACGTATTTATATTTCACATTTCAAATTGTAAGAGTCCTTGCTTTTGGCTGTAAAATTGCTCCAAGATTTTCAAGGCCCCTGACTTCTGTTCATGGACATTCTTAGCTGCAGTGACAAGAAACAAGAATGCTCCAATCTGGTTGTTGTCATTTCATTTCCCACACTGCCAGAGTGATGACATGTAAAGGATATTGTGGGAGATTAAAATGGAAGGTTGACACAGCTGGGCCCTGAGTGGAAAAAAGACATTAAATTGCTCTGAGCAGGTGACAAGAGGGAATACTTATGGGTTCTGGTGGCTACTAGGGATGTAGAGGGCAGACATAAATCCTTTGAAGCTTGTTAGTAGTACAAAAACAGCTTGCTTCTTCATTTCTCCCCACCCACAGCCCTTTTCTTCCTTAACTGGTTATGTTCAGAGTTTCTTCTGAGTGCATGTCATATCCTGAGGGAAGCTGTTTTGTCATCATTACGCAAGGTCCATGACCCCAAAAGGAATTAAATTCTAGCAATAATATTGTGGTCTCAAGAGCTTCAGGGTGCAAGACTCCAAACCAGGGTTCTGTTTAATAGCCCAGAGATAAGGTAGAATTTAAATGGTCAATATGTGTCAGAATCCAATTATATTTCATCTTTAATCATCAAATATAGAAAACCCCAATTCTGCCTTCTCTGGATTCTGCCATAAGAGGGAGAGAAGGGGGAGAACAAAGGGGATTTATGGCCCTTACTTCCTTCAGTATACTTCTAAGGAATTGAATGTGTTTATTGCAACATCAAAGAAAGACTTTGAATGTAACTAGCATCAAAGAACCTTATCATGACAAAGAGAGCTATTTACCTTTCATGTAGTTTATCTGAAGTCTCCATACAGATGGAAGAAAGGAGCAAAGGGGTGGAATTGTGATGCCTGAAACTATCACTGGAAGGGGGGGTGATTGGGTGGGACTGCTGGGGAACCCCTTAAAACCTTGAATGGGAGAGCTTGGACCCCAAGTCCTGTCTAGCACGCCTGCAACCACTTCTTCTTAATAAAGGATTCCTGTTGGAAGAATTATTCCAAGAGTTCTGTCTTCTTAAGATGCAAAGTGGGGTGGGTCCTTACATTAGACAGGACTTGCAAAATTAATCCACCTGGAAGGGAGACCCTTGCCGGGGGATTTTGCAAAAATTTACCATGTCAGACAATGGAGCAAGAGAGGGGGAAAACTCCCTGGAAAGAGAGCCGCTGACCCAGTTGGAACCTTGCCAGATGTTGGGATCCGAGAGGTCAGATTCCTCAGGAGAAGAAGTGGTGGAAACACGGGACCACAAGCCTCGCTGGTCAATGGACGTTGGAAAGAAAAGTGAGTGGGGAAAGGAATCAAGAAAGGTGACCCTGAGACAGGGGACCAAGCAACCAGAATGGAAGCAGGAGATGGAGAAATCCCTGCACGCAAGTGAAGAGGGAGGAAGCTGGGCACCGTACTCAGACTGGATCCTAGAGAAAGCTATTGACCTGATGAAGAGAACTCTCAGCTCCCTAGGAGAGGAGAATCCTGAGCCCTACGGCCGCCCCAGCTCCTGGAGCCACAAAGGGAGAAACACCGAGGGGGACGTGGAACCGGCAACCCCGGAGACAGCTACTGAATACAGGCAGGACATTCCCAGCGACAAAGCCCACATCCGGATCGTGCAATCTGCCCTGGATGGACCGGCTGCAGATTGGGTGGTGAACTTGCATGACTCCAATGCCCCAGAACTCAGTAACTTCAACCGTTTCATGTCCTCTTTGAGAAGACGATTTGAAGACCCCCTGGCTGATCGCAAAGCCCGTGAAAGGATAAAAACGATGAGGCAAGGCAAACACCCGGTGGCTGAATATACACAAGAATTCCGGGCCATTGCCAGCAAACTGAATTGGCCAGAAGACATCCTCCTTAGCCATTTCAAAGACGGACTAAACTATGATCTATATGATGCTTGCCTGCCCCGAGGGGACCCACACCGACTTGAGGAATGGTACGTCTTGGCAGAGGAAGCAGAGATCGACATATTGAAGAGGCATCGCCGAGGAAAACAATGGAGCCGCCCCCCGCCTGAGCTGACACACGAACCGGTGAAATCATCGGCTACAGCCAAGAAGCAAATGGGGTGTTTCAAGTGCGGAAGAGAAGGGCATTGAGCTGTAGAATGCCGCTCAAAGGCCCCCCAGCACAACCCAGACAGATCCCCAATCAACAAATCCGGAAAGTCTTCAGCTAAGCCAAAAGAAACGGCCATGAGAATGATGGAAATTGCAGAACCCCCCACTTCTGCTCACCAAGGGGAAAGAACTCCAGCCTACACCACAGGGCCGGTGGATGCCTCAGATGACAGCTCGGAGGGCGAACCCCTGGTAAGTGGATGCATCACATCCATCTTCAAAACAGTGACTATATTAATCCCCCCCATGCCCGAAGCTGTGAAGGTGAAAGCCTTAATAGACTCTGGCTGCACCCGCTGCCTCATTAGCCCAACACTAGTGGGGAATCTGGGCATCCCATCCAGGAGACTGGAACAACCAATCTCATTTGGCCAGCTAGATGGATCCATAGCAGGGGGGTGCCAGCTACCCTAGCCACTCTACCAATACACCTCTCCCTGGGCAAACATGAAGAGGACATAACGTTTGTGGTGACCCCAGGTATGGAATGCCCAATGATTCTAGGGATGGAATGGTTGAAAAAATGGAACCCCTGGGTAAATTGGAGGACGACAGAAATCAAATTCCCGAAGGGGGACCCTATGGACTTAAAACCCCAAGGGAGGCTACCAGAATCAAGAATAGAAAAAGCATCCATAGGAGAGGAAAAAAGATTAACAGAAATACCAGAGGAATATAGGGACCTTGCTGAAGTCTTCAGTGAGGAGAGGGCGAATGAGCTTCCCCCCCACCGACCCACAGACTGTACCATTGAATTCAAGCCTGGGGCAAAACTCCCGAAGCCCAGATTATACTCCATGAGCCCAAAGGAGAAGGAGGAAATGGAAAGATTTATAAAAAAAAAACCTAGAGAGAGGTTTCATTGAGCCAGCCAAGCCTAAAGTGGCTGCCCCGGTCCTTTTTAGAGAGAAGAAGGATGGCTCCTTACGTTTATGCGTGGATTATAGGGCCCTGAATACAATCAGTGAAAGCAACCTATACCCTCTGCCCCTCATGAAAGACATGCTGTCACACCTATCGAAAGGGAAAATTTTTTCTAAACTAGACCTAAGGGAAGCTTACTATCGCGTGAGAATCAAGGAAGGGGACGAATGGAAGACTGCATTTAACTGCCCCATGGGGTGCTATCAATTCAAAGTCTTGCCATTTGGATTACAAGGGGGCCCTGCAGTCTTTATGCAATTAATCAATGACGTTCTAAGGGAGCACCTGTTTAAGGGGGTCCTTGTTTACTTGGACAACATTCTTAATTTTACTGAAACAAAAGAGGAACACGTCAACCTTGTCAGAGCGGTTTTAAAGAAGCTGCGAGCCGCCCACCTATATGCCAAACTCTCAAAATGCGAATTCCACCAGGAAAGGATAGACTACCTAGGCTATCGCATATCCCCACAGGGCATTGAAATGAACCCAGAGAAGGTCAAAGCAGTATTAGATTGGGCGCCACCCCGCACAAGAAAGCAACTACAAAGTTTCCTGGGTTTTGCAAACTTTTACCGCCAATTCATCCCCTCATTTGCCCAGATAGCCTTGCCCCTCACTAACTTACTAAAAACGAAGGGAGCATCCTCAGTAAAACCTAGCCAGCCACTAACATGGACAATGGAGTGCCAAGCAGCGTTTGAGAGACTAAAGAGACTTTTTTCTGCCGAACCAGTACTAAGGCACCCAGACATGGACAAGCCCTTCGTAATACAGGCAGATGCAAGTGATGTGGCAGTGGGGGCTGTGCTATTACAAGAAAATGATGATGCAGTATTGCAACCCTGTGCATATACATCCAAGAAACTCACGGAAACAGAACAGCGCTGGCCCGTATGGGAGAAGGAGGCTTATGGGATACGTTGGGCATTACTCACGTGGCGACAGTTCCTGGAAGGCAACAAAATCCCCTTCCAGGTGTGGACTGATCACAAAAATTTAGAAGCCCTGAAAACTTCCAGGAAACTCAATCCCAAACAAGCCCGCTGGTCCCAGCATTTTCACCAGTTCCAATTTAAGCTCAAACATTTACCAGGAAGAAAGAACTTCCTGGCAGATGCACTATCTCGCATGCCCCAATATAACAGCGCACGAACCACAGATTCTAGGCCAATAATGGCAGAGTCACAACTGGCAGCACCAGTAACCACAAGAACCCAAGCCAAAATAAAACCACAACTGGACAGCCAAATTGGAATTGAATTCAGAAAAAGTTTGGAAACAGATGAATGGTTCCAGAAAAACAAAAATGTGTGCACAATGAGAGACGGGTTGCCTTGGGTAGGGGAAAAGTTATATATACCAACAACTCAAAGAGTAACTTTCATGCACCTTTGCCATGACACAAAATCAGCAGGGCATTTTGGATTTGTAAAAACTTTACATTTAATTAAACGGCAATTTTGGTGGCCATCCATGAAAAAGGACATTGAAAGTTATATAGCCAGTTGTCCAAAATGTGCCACGTTCACTTTAATTTTATTCTACATTTTGGTGGAAACTATCCAGCTGGCTGAAACTTCTCACTTCAATAGTAAGGTTGATATTTCTATTTTGCCAGAGTCTGTAATTTCCTTTTTTCCTTTCTAAGTTGTCATGGGACATGAGTGCTCATGCATGTAGACTTTTGGATGGACAGGAGAGAGAGGTAGATCAAAGTAATGGCAATTCCAGGAGTGATGTGTTCCAAGAAAAGTCTAAGCTTGCTGACTAGTAGATGGATCATTGCCTTCTGCCAACACAACTAAGAAATTGAAATGCTCCTTGGGTGTCACTCATAGCCTGAATAGGACATTTTTTTTGTTTTTCCACTCTATGGTATAGTGAATATTTGAAATTGGTTTTCCCCAGTCTTGATTCAACAATCTTCTACTCTACCATTCAACTTGTGGAGTCTACGAAAACAAGTCCACCTAGGGTATTAAGTTGAAAGTTTCAGAGGGGCATTACACACATGAAGATGTCCATGGCAAGTCTTGCATTTTAAAATCAATTTATGGGCATATACAGTGGTTTTAATAATATCTGTTTTTGTTGCAGATGTAGAAGCATATTCTCAGGAAGAAATTTGTAAGGTAGGTCATGATCGTCAATAATATATCCTTCACTTGTCGTGATTGAGATACACTCAATAGCATTTATAGTATATTAACATTAAAATAGTTAAAAGAAGTATTTAAACCAAAGAGGCTCAACCTCAATACAGGTGGTCCCCACAAATGGTTGTTCAACAACCATCAGAAGTTACAATGGCATTGAATAAGGGAGGGTTATGATTTATCCTTGTATTATAGTATATCAGTATCTCCACAGTCACATGATGTCATTTGTGACCTCTACTGTGTTCTGATATACAAAATTAATGAGGAAGCTAATAGGAGGTTATAAAGGTGATCATGTGATTTCAGTAAACTGCGACTATGTGAGAGTCATCTATTGATAGCAGCTGAGACTGCTGAAATCACAGACAAATAATACCACACCTTACAACTATGTTGCTTAACAATGGAGATGCTGGTCCCAGTTGCCATCAGTAAGCAAGAACTATATTCAGGCAACTGAGTATTCAATAGTGAACAAAGCCATAAGAATATGACTGATGTGATACACTTCAAGTGTATAACTTCCATGTATATAACTCATAGCTTAGTTTTTTACATGCAAGATTTCTCTATAGATAGTCCTCGACTTACGATAGAAATTGCAACCACATTTTCCATCATTAAGCAATGCACGTCCTAAAGCATGGGGACAGCAGAACTCCTACGACCAACTGTAATCACCATTCAGCATCATCATGACTTTGAATGGTTGCTAAGTGGATGGTTGTGGGTTCAGAACTATTTATACACAAGAGATAGGAAAGAATAGCATTCATATGCTAATCTGACTCAGCCTGAAATGGTTTAATGTAGCAAACATACCATTCCATACTTCGTATAAGGCTACATTGGCTCGGCAAGAAGATGCTAATATGCTGCTATTGCTATTGTTATAGTTATTAATGGCAGCAGTACCATGATTGTTATTATAGTAAAAAATCTGGTGCATTTTCAATAAGTTCTAGAGACAAAAGCAGATAAATTGAGGCTTTGGTAATCCAGCACAAATTCTAGCAGGATATGGAATTTCCAGCAATAATAGGAAGTATGGGAATGAAAAAGGCAACAGAATTTTCAGGATGCATATCTAGTTTATGTATACATCATAGCCCATTTATTTTTTAGAAATTAAGGATTATAAAATAAAGAGTTACTGTTTTTTCCTAGGTAGATAAATCACATCACATGGATTTTTAGTGAGTTATACTACAGGAATTGTAACTTAGCCAGCTTTTCTTCCTCCATATTACCAAAGCTGTTTAAAGTTGAATGAGAGTGATTTCCTCACTTTTTCAATTCTGCTAATAATCCACACTTGAGAATTGTTAGTTCATCCAGCTCTAAAACATCAATGGCCTTGAATATTTTAAATAACTGGTGATTTGTGTGAGAATTTGCAGGATTGTAATTATGATTTTGGAACACCACATCCATGGGCAGCATTCTAACAGTGAGATTCCTGCATTATACTTTTGGTTGCAAGGACAATTAAGCCTTTGATAAGCAAGACAGAAGATGCTATGCTCATACATATAAATTATCTGTCTGCTTTCTGTTAAATCAGTAATAAGGAATCTAAAGTTCATGAACTAGGTAGGCCCATGTTGCTTTTTTATACAGTATCTGGCATACTACAGCCCAGAAGGAAGTTTCATTCCATCACTGAGAGAAGCCCATCCTTAGGGATAGTCTTTTTTTCCATGCAGACAAAGACAGGGCAGAGAGCAATTGCACTGAAAAAAAAGAGCTAGTAAAAGATGCAGGTTTCTACTGAAAGAGTGTCCCCACCTACCCTGAAGCCATCTGGACCTGAAGAAATAGCCTAAGTTAGAAAAGCTGAATTTCAACTTGGAAAGGATCCACACTTCTGTCAAAACATAGTGGACTATGATTCAGAAGGTGACCAGTGGGAGCCATAGGAAGATTTCATTTCATATATGGATGGTGTTTCAGGTTTTAAGTGAAGAAGAGACAGTGTCTGCCCTAGGTAAATTGAGTTGGCTGCATGCCCAAAGTGCACTATTATGATCTGTTAAAATTCAATTATGATGGAGTGCAAATAGCATTAAGAATATGCATGATGTTGTGTTCCTGCTGCTCTCAATCTGGGCTGGGCTGACTAAGATGGACTAAGCAGTGGAAGACAAAATAAGAGGATTTTTCTCAAGAAGAACTTGATGTTAATGTCTGACATTTTTTGCTTATTTACCTCAGGATTTGGTGATCTTTCTGGACAAAATGGTAAGTTCTGATAAGCGTAATGCTGATTTGTATCTTACAACATATAGTATCAATAAGGGCATACCATCCCTAGGATTCCATAGTGTATTTGAGTCTTCAGTGTCAACCGGCCACAGATGACCAGATATGTTATAGCATTTCATCTCACATGATAGAAATTAGAGTCTAAAAAACCAAAAATGGCTCCCCATATTTCAATAACCAAAGTTTACCCTGTATATTATGCAGTGGTGTCTGCATAGAGAGGTCCTAGATCCTCAGTTATAGAAAAGAGAGAGAATCCTTGAAACAGGATTTATCAGCACAGCTATGTCTATTGCCAAAGTGTCAGAAAAAAATAGTAAATTTTCTCCAATTTTCTTATGTGAGCAACTAATTTTCTCTCAGTGACTGGTACTGTCTCTTACCAATTTAATAGCACAGACATCCTCTGTCAAGAGATGGTTGTTTTATATTATTTTTATTGCTTTTAAAATAGAGATGGGTGCTTTATGTTGGAGATGGAAGAGTCAGTCAGCTGTCCAATAAAACATATGTGCATTATTGCTTTCTGCCACAGTTGGGCCATAACTAACCTGTAGGCTTCTTTGACTCACAAATTTAGATTACCCTGATTTCATCTTGACATACCTGATGTTGACAAGATGGGCTAGATGAGCATAATAATCTTTTATTCAGCCATGGATTTTCAGATGTTGATTTTCAAGGTGGAGATTTGGGGACATAGTAAGGGTTTATCTGGCAAATGAATAATTCCCATCAATATTGGAGGAGGCTGTGATTTACTACCTTGTCTTAAAATTTGTTTCCTGCCTTTTTGCATATATGGTAGCGCTTAAAGTTAGCAATGTTATACAAAATAATAAGTTTCTATGAGAACATATATTTTTATATTTAATTTGCCAGCTGTTTGAGATCTACATGGTTATTTGCTTGTGTGCTTGAAACTAGCTGATTGTGAACAAGACACTGCTTTCTGTATTATAATATTGTCATACGTGAGGGGTAGCAGGGAAATGGATGCTTGTAAAAGCGGGGAACAGAAGAACCATTTCTATAATTGCTTGCATGGTTCTCTGCTTTCTAAAGAAGTTGGTTTCATCTTCCTAGTTTGCAGGACTTCTAACGAACTATTGAAAATAGGAGACTTTCTTAATTCTATGCAAATAGATTCATATATTTTTTTTAGTTTGCTTATGAGGATATGAGTAACTGGTCACTAAGACTGTAAAGGGCTGGAGCTCATGCATATCATTAGCCTTTGGCTAATTGGGGAGATACCAGTTGCAAAGGCTCTTCTGAAGGTGTTAAATATAACACAAGTTTGTGAGTTTTGAGGTGTGAGCTTATGGTTAATAATAATAATAAAGTTGGAAGGGACTTTGGAGGTCATCGAGTCCAACCCCCTGCTCAGGCAGGAGCCCTACACCATTTTGGACAAATGGCTGTCTAGTCTCTTCTTAAAAACTTCCAATGTTGGAGCATTCACCGCTTCTGGAGGCAGGTTGTTCCACTGGTTAATTGTTCTAACTGTCAGGAAGTTTCTCCTTAGTTCTAGGTTGCTTCTCTCCTTTATTAGTTTCCATCCGTTGCTTCTTGTCCTGCCTTCAGGCGCTTTGGAGAATAGCTTGACTCTCTCTTCTTTGTGGCAACCCCTGAGATATTGGAATATTGCAATCATGTCCCCCCCAGTCCTTCTTTTCATTAAACTAGACCAGGGGTAGGCAACCCAAAACACTCAAAGAGCCACTTGGACCCGTTTCCCACCAAAAACAAAACACTGGGAGCCGCAAAACCCTTTTGATATCTAAAAGGAAGATATAGTCCAGGCCATGGTTTTCCCAGTTGCAATGTATGGCTGTGAAAGTTGGACCATAAGAAAGGCTGAGCACAAAAGAATTGAGGCCTTTGAACTATGGTGCTGGAGAAGACTCCTGTGAGTCCCCTGGACTGCAAGGCGTTCAAACCGGTCAGTCCTAGAAGAGATCAACCCCGACTGCTCTTTAGAAGGCCAGATCCTGAAGTTGAAACTCAAATACTTTGGCCACCTAATGAGAAGGAAGGACTCACTGGAGAAGGGCCTAATGCTGGTAAAGATTGAGGGCAATAGAAGAAGGGGACGACAGAGAATGAGATGGCTGGATGGAGTCACTGAAGCAGTAGGTGTGAACTTAAATGGACTCCAGAAGATGGTAGATAACAGGAAGACCTGGAGGAACATTGTCCATGGGGTCGCGATGGGTCGGACATGACTTCGCAATTAACAATAACAACAACAACAACAAAATATATATGTATGTATGTATGTTCTCCAACAACATACACACACACATATATATAAAGGGTGTGGCTAACTGAAGAGAGCAGAATGAGCTCGAAATGGCCATCTTAGTCTCCCAATTTAATTCTTTAATTCTTTGTCAGAAAAAGAAATTTGGATTTGTAATGTTTCGCAGTTGTGACTTGAGCTTGCTTAGCGCCCCTAGTTGGGGGCTGCAAGACAAAAGAGATTGTAAAAAGTAAAACTGCAGTATAGCAGTTAAAAAATGTCAAGGTGTAATCAATTAGACATCTGTCTGAAAAACTTCCTGCGCGCGCGCGCACACACACACACACACACACACACACACACACACACACACACACACACACATATATATATATATATATATATATATATATATATATATATATATATATATATCTCATAAAGGTAAAAAAGGATATATGCAGTGTTATCTTCATTTTAGATATCAAAAGGGTCTCTCTGTCTCTCTCTCCCTCCCTCTCTCTCCCTCTCTTTCTTTCTGCCCTTGGTCTGCCAGTCCTCTTCCCCCACTCTCTTTCTCTCTCTTTCCTCTTTCTCTCTCTCTCCTTCCCTCTCTCTCTCTTTCTCCCCCCCTCCCGCCCTCCCTCTCTCCGATCTTCTGCACACCTGGAAAGCTGGCTTCAAGCTGTTCTCCAACAAGCTCAGAGGTAGGCAACCTCGGCTCTTTTATGACTTATGGACTTCAATTCCCAGAATTCCTGAGTCAGCATAGCTGGGCTAGCTAGCTCTCTCCTGCCCTTCCTGCTTCCTGCAGAGACGCAGCAAAGGGAGGAGCCAAGCCCAAAAGATTTTCAGCTTGTCGGAGGACACAGTGAGTCCACTCTCTTTTACACACATACACACACACACATATACATACAAACATACACACATAAACACAAACACAGAGACAGAGAGAGACAGGGAAGCGCAAGTGCCTCTCTCTGTCTCTGTCTCTCTCTGCAAATGGCAGAGGAGGCTGGGAGTCACAGGGGAAGGCTCAAAGAGCCGCATGCGGCTCTGGAGCCGCAGGTTGCCGACCTGTGAACTAGACATACCCAATTCCAGTAACCGTTCCTTATATGTTTTAGCCTCCAGTCCCCTAATCATCTTTGTTGCTCTTCTCTGTACTCTTTCTAGAGTCTCAAGATCTTTTTTACATCGTGGTGACCAAAACTGGATGCAGTATTCCAAGTGTGGCCTTACCAAGGCATTGTAAAGTGGTATTAATATTTCACGAGATCTTGATTCTATCCCTCTGTTAATGCAGCCCAGCACTGTGTTGGCTTTTTTGGCAGCTGCAGCACACTGCTGGCTCATATTTAAGTGATTGTCCACTAGGACTCCGAGATCCCTCTCACAGTTACTACTATTGAGCAAGGTACCCTCTATACTATACCTGTACATTTGTTTTTTCTTGTCTAAATGTAGAACTTTACTTTTTTCACCATTGAATTTCATTTTGTTAGATAGCGCCCAGTGTTCAAATCTGTCTAGATCCTCCTGTATCTTCATCCTATCTTCTGGAGTGTTGGCTATTACTGCCAGCTTGGTGTCATCCGCAAATTTATTTATTTATTTATTTTATTTATATGCCGCCCAATCCCAAAGGACTCAGGGCGGCGTACAAAATTAAAACAATCATCGAGAATAAAACAATAAAATAATTCAATCATACCGCAAGTCCGATCATGTCCCGCCCCCCCCCCCGGGGACATCAGCCCCAGGCCTGCCGGAACAGGAGAGTTTTAACGGCTTTCTTAAAGGCCGGCAGGGTGGGAGTTGTTCGAACCTTGGGGGGAAGTTGATTCCACCAGGTCGGAGCCACCACAGAAAAGGCCCTTCCCCGAGGGCCCGCCAGCCGACATTGTCTGGCTGACGGGACCTGAAGGAGGCCCAAACTATGGGACCTCACCGGTCTCTGGGAACTGTGCGGCAGTATGCGGTCCTGTAAGTAACCTGGCCCTATGCCATGAAGGGCTTTAAAGGTGATAACCAACACCTTGAATTGCGTCCGGAGACCCACAGGAAGCCAGTGCAGCTCGCGGAGGATAGATGACATGTGGGCGTACCTTGGCGCGCCCACAATCGCTCTCGCGGCTGCATTCTGAACCAACTGCAGCCTCCGAACGCTCTTCAAGGGTAGCCCCATATAGAGCGCATTACAGTAATCCAGTCTTGAGGTGACGAGGGCATGAGTGACTGTGAGTAAAGCCTCTCGGTCCAGATAAGGCCGCAACTGGTGCACCAGGCGAACCTGGGCAAAGGTCCCCCTGGCCACAGCCGATAGATGTTGTTCCAAATTTAGCTGTGAGTCCAGGAGGACACCCAAGTTGCGTGCCTGCACCGAGGGAGGTAAATTTGCCCCCCCCCCAGGACTAATGATGGACCATCCAGTTGACCTTTGGGAGGCAAGACCCAGAGCCACTCGGTCTTGTCAGGGTTGAGTCTAAGCCTGTTCACCCCCATCCAGACCCTCACCTCTTCCAGGCACCGGCACATCACGTCGACTGCTTCACTGAAAGGACACGGGGTGGAGATATATAATTGGGTATCATCCGCGTACTGATGATACCTCACCCCGTGTCGCCGAATGATCTCACCCAGCGGTTTCATGTAGATGTTAAAAAGAAGGGAGGACAGGACCGAGCCCTGAGGCACCCCATGATCGAGGCGCCTAGGGGTCGACCTCTGTCCGCCCGCCAGCACCGACTGCGACCTGTCAGAGAGGTAGGAGGAGAACCACCGCAATACGGTGCCGCCCATCCCCACCTCTCCGAGACGACGCAGAAGGATACCATGGTCGATGGTATCGAAAGCCGCTGAGAGGTCAAGAAGCACCAGGATAGAGGAGTGACCCCTATCTCGGGCTCGCCAGAGGTCATCGGTCAGTGCGACCAAAGCAGTCTCAGTGCTGTAGCCGGGCCTGAAACCAGATTGAAAAGGGTCAAGATAATTAGTTTCATCCAAGGATCGCAAGAGTTGGGACGCCACCACCTTCTCTACAACCTTCCCCACAAAGGGGAGCTTGGAGACAGGACGAAAGTTCTTCAAAACAGCTGGGTCCAGGGAAGGCTTCTTGAGGAGGGGCCTCACCACCGCTTCCTTTAAAGGTTGCAGGAAAGACCCCTCCATCAAGGAGGCATTGATTATTGCCTGGAGCCAGCCTCGTGTCACCTCCCTACTGGCAGAAACCAGCCAGGAGGGGTACGGGTCCAATAAACAGGTGGCGGCATTCATTGCCCTCACGGCCTTGTCCACTTCATCAGGGGTCACAGGCTCAAACTCGCTCCAGATAACATGACTAAGACCAGCCCCTGGCAACTCGGCTGGCACTGCCCAGTCGGAGTCCAGGTCTCTCTGAATCTGAGCGATTTTGTCCGAAAGAAACTGAACAAACTCCTCAGCTCTCCCCTGCAAGGGTTCCTCCGCCTCCTCCACTTTAAGAAGGGAGCGGGTCACCCTAAATAAGGCGGCCGGGCGAGATTCTGCGGACGCAATAAGTGCGGAAAAGTGAACACGCTTTGCCGCCCTTATCGCCACTAAATAAGTCCTAAGATAGGCTCTTAATAGTGATCGGTCAGATTCAGAGTTACTGGTCCTCCAACGTCGCTCTAGACGTCTCTTGTGGCGCTTCATCTCCCGGAGCTCCTCAGTAAACCAAGGCGCCCTCCGGGGACCACCACCACAGAGAGGTCGCAAAGGCGCAATTCGATCCAGGGCCCCAGACACCGCCTCATTCCAGGCCGCAACCAGGGACCCGGATGAGTTGTGGACAAGGGAGTCAGGTATTTCCCCAAGCTCCTCCTGGAACCGATCTGGGTCCATTAGGCGCCTGGGGTGGAACCACCTAGTCGGCTCCCTCTTCCTGCGATGGGGGAGTGATGCTGTGAAGTCCAGCCTCAATAGGAAATGATCTGTCTATGACAAGGGTGAGATCTCTATTCCCCCTAATTCCAGATCATGTCTCCATTGCCCCGAGAGAAACACAAGGTTGAGTGTGTGACCACCCCTATGAGTCGGATCCTGGATTACCTGGGTCAGGTCCATGGTTGCCATGGAAGCCATGAACTCCTGCGCCGCCTCTGAGCGATCGCCGAGTGATGGTAGGTTAAAGTCCCCCAGTACCATAAGTCTGGGGAACTCCACCACCAACCCGGCTACTGACTCCAGCAACGCAGGCAGGGCTGTTGCAACGCAGCTGGGAGGTAGGTACGTCAGCAGCAAGCCCAACTGAACCCGCGAACCCAACTTCAATAGGAGGGACTCACACCCAACAACCTCCGGGGCAGGAATCCCACGAGGACTCAAGGACTTCCGAGCGATGACTGCCACTCCCCCACCCCTGCCCTGATGTCGAGGCTGATGAAGCACCACAAACCCGTCTGGGCACATCTCTGAGAGGGAGACACCCCCCTCAGGGCCCAGCCAGGTTTCGGTTATACATGCCAGGTCCGCCCCGCTGTCCAATATTAAATCACGGACAAGGGGGGCTTTGTTGACGATGGACCTGGCATTAAGCAACAGCAGCCTACAACTAGGGCCCTGTACTCCCCTGTCACCAGTACTACAGGATGAGCCTTTTGAGGGGCCGGAACAAGGAATCGCTCTAATATACCGAGTCCTCGTTCCCCAAAGATGGCCTGCCCCTTGGCTCCCGCCATATCTGCCCATCCCATTCATAACCGGGATGCTCCGACCTTCTCTCCTCCCCGGAGTACCCCCACCCTCACCAGCCTTCTCCCTTCCTGACCGGACTAGCTTTCCATCCAGACCAAGCCCAAGGGTAAGTCCTGCCCCCCCCCACTTTTGCTATTGCACTCAGCAGAGGGGGTACCAGGCTTCGCCCCCGATTCCACCATTCTCATACCCCAAACACTCAATACACATTCACACTCAATTTATATACATAAAAAATAAAAATATTCACATTCATACGCCCTAAATACAATAATAAAATTTATACATAACAGGGCCACCATTCATCTACATATATACACATACCCACAACAAACATTCTCTAAAAAAATATTGCCCCTCTGTGTCCCAGGCTGGTCCAATGTGGCCGGCTAGGTGATCATTAGGTACTTGTCTTGGGGCAGCCCGTACTTGGCCTTATGCTCCTCAAAGAGCTGGGTCAACTTCTCCAAGTACCTCTCGTGCAGCTCATCAATGGCTTCTCTGGATATCCAAAAATTGTGTAAAGTCAACCCAGCCACGGCGAGACTGTAATTCGTCTTCTTCCACGGGGTGCCAGTATAGCACCCCATTGATGAGTTCCCCATCTATCCTCTTGTCCAAATCACTGATGAAGATGTTGAAGAGCACTGGACCTAGAACAGAGCCCTAGGGCACCCCACTACACACTTCCCTCCATGTAGATGCAGTTCCATTGAGGACCACACGCTGAGTACGGCCAGTCAGCCAGCTACGAATTCATCTGGTGGTGATGCTGTCTAACCCACATTTTTCTATCTTATCGAGTAGCAGGTTGTGATCTACTTATCAAATGCCTTACTGAAGTCCAAGTAAATTATATCCACAGCATTCCTCTGATCCACTAATCTTGTCACTTGGTCAAAGAATGCAATAAGGTTTGTCTGGCATGATCTGTTTTTGACAAACCCATGTTGGCTTTTAGTACTAACTTTGTTTGCCTCTAGGTGTTCGCTGATTCGTTGTTTGATTGTCTTTTCCAAAATCTTCCCAGGTATTGAGGTCAGGCTGAAAGATCTGTAATTTCCTGGATCCATTTTTTTTCCTTTTTTGAAGATGGGAACTATCAGCTCTTTTCCTGTCCTCTGGTAGTTCCCCATTGCTCCAAGAACTTTGAAAAATATAGTTTAGTGGTTCTGAGATCACATCTGCCAGTTCCTTGAGAACCTTGGGGTGTAATCCATCTGGTCCTGGTGATTTGAACTCGTCTAGGCTGGACAGGTGCTCACTTATCATTTTCTTGCCTATTTTAACTTGTGTTTCTATACTGTTTTTTATGGCACTATTTTTGATAGGTTGGTCTGTTTGTGCAAAAAATGAGTTAAATAGTTCTGCTTTCTCCCTATTGCTAGTCACCTTCTTACCACTTTCACTAACTAATGGACCAATCATTTCCTTCACTTTTTTTTGTTTTTTTACATGTTGAAAGAAGCTTTTTTTGTTATTTTTTACTTTGGTTGCAAGCCTTAGTTCATTTTGAGCCTTAGCTTTCCTCACTTCATCTTTGCAGGCTCGGGCTATTTGTTGATATTCTGATTTAGTTATGTGCCCCTCTTTCCACTTTCTATACTTGTCCTTTTTATCTTTCAATTTGTCAGAGAGTTCTTTATGCAGCTATGCTGGTTTCTTTTGAGAGCTGTTATTTTTCTTCTTTGTTGGTATTGAGCTAGACTGGACTTCTGTTATCTTGCTTTTCAAAATTTCCCAAGCTTCTTGCATTGTTTTACAGTAATAACTGTTTTCCAGACAGACTTCCCATACAATAATGTTTACCTTATGAAAAGACAATGAGACATAACCTGGTGGAGTAATAATCATATGACTTGGATAATGACTGAGCTAAGATTTCAAAGGGTTTATGCATTTAACTTAATTTAATTAATTTAATGTAATTCTATTTAATTACATTAAAAGGGCTAATGTGTTTAACTAAGAAGAGGATTAATTCTTTCACTCCAACGACTTGAAATATGGCAGTCCTGTGTCACTGACCTTTCCTGACAAAATGGCTTCTTTTTTTACCCCTGATAAATGATCTGTCTCAAGCAGAAACTAAAGAGAGAGGTCACCAAATCAGCATCATGACATTAAATAACAATTCCTCCTTTAACCTTTCTGGGAGCATTCATCTGTCTTGACAATATAATTAAGATTATAATTCAGATTGCCCGATTGGAGAGAAAGAATCAATTTGGGATTTATTAAAAAGGGATAGGTACATAAAGGAAGAGTATTTGAAATGCTGGCAACTGATTAACTGAAACGTTAATGTCAGCAGATTTTTGTTTTCCTGGTGAAACTTAAAATCTTTTAAAAGATTTAGAACAGCTTTTTTTAAAGTTCTATTCTATCCCAAATTTCCATTTTTCTAAATTAAAAGAATAATTAAAACCTGTATTTCATACTGTATGATTGAATGATCTGTGCATAGGAAAAACAATCCCTTTATCTACTTAGTCTATCAGGTAGGAAACTAGCCTGAGAATTTTCCTCTGTGGTTGTTTTTATTTACAATGATTTTTGAAAAAATTTTTCATGGAAGCTTCTACCTACTGCCTACAGTAATCCTGGTCTGGAATTGGCTTACACTCAGGGCACTTCGTTTTTACATGGCTACCACATCGATGCCTTCTAGCATAGTTATCATTATGTATTTTATATTGGTTCTGAAAGCAAAATCTGTGTTCAATAACAGGTTGACTTTATGTAGAAATTTGGCTTTTTCATTAATGGCACACTATTTGAGTGACTAGCTGCTTTTATTCTTGGGGGAAAGAGTATAATTTGAACTGGAGAGAATAAAGTCTTTTACTTGTATGAAGTAGTGGTGGGTAATATAATTGACATAGATGCAGAGTGTTTTATGCAGAATCCTTGATAAAAAAAACTGTTTCCTCTGACAGTCTCTTCACTGAATATTTAGTGGCTTTGAAATAGCAATCAAGTATTCTAATTGCTCGGGGTTTCTGAGAGTAGTTTTGCTGACAGAGTCTATTTTGTGAGCTAAATAATAAACAGTTTAGACATTAAAATTTACACATAGAGTTGGGATTTGAAGTTTGCTATTGCAAAACATCATTGACCAAATCTGCTTTAAATGGGAACAAGTGCACAGAAACAATCTATATGAAAGTATTAGGTATTAGTGTTAGGAGCAGAATATCTGGAGCCACTTCATTGAAACCTATGGATAATCTAGCCAATGATATCAGAATTGGAACTTAATTAATTAAAGTTTCAATAATTGAAGGAATTAAGAAAACATAATGATAAGACTATTGAGGAACATTAAAACACTGAGAGACACCATGAAACAAAAAGCTATTTTGTCCTAAAATCAGGAAAGAATTTTAGAATATGGAATGTTTGATCTGGACTTGGTACAGTACACTCAAATAATATACTGCAAATCACGAACTTTCCTGAGAAAGTTTTGTATATCCTACTACGATTGCTGTGTCTTCTCAGGTTCTTTTAAACTGAGAAGCAGTTGTCTATTTGGCATTTTCTAGCTATACTCTTTTTCTCTGGCGCCTCTAATTTGTGAGAGAATTTAGCAATGATTCAACTGCTGTCTTTCAGCTTTGAAAGACAGAGAGGAAACACAGTGCTAGGAAAATGGAAACGAATATGTTAAATTCTCTTCCTGACTGAAAGACAAGAAGGGACCAAATCCATATTTTATATAGGACTGTGCCAGTGAGGATTGAAATGTCTTCTTAACTACGAACACATTGAAAAGATGACAAGTAGAAGGGTAAATAGTTATCGGTGAGTAGATTGAGGTAAAGACAACTGTTCTCAGAGTCTTGTAAAACATACCAGAGAAGGGGGGACAAAAATGGATCAATACTTCTTTTCAGAACTATCACCCACATTTTTTTTATTTGGCTAAGGGGCACTCGCAATTACTTTTATAGAATATAAAACATTGCATAATAGAATTGGAAGGGACCTTGGAGATCATTTAGTCCTGCTTGAGCAGGAGACCCTCACTATTTCAGACAAGTGGTTGTCTAGTTTTGGGTTGTTGTTTTTTTTTTTGAAAGTCTCCAGTGATGGAGCACCCACAACTTCTGATGGCAAGCTATTCCATCGGTTGATTGCTCACACCATTAGGAATTTTCTCCTTAGTTCTAGGTTGCTTCTTTCCTTGGTTCGTTTTCATCCGTTGCTTCTTATCCTGTCTTCAGGTGCTTTGGAGAATAACCTGACTCCCTCTTCTTTATGGCAACCCTGAGATATTGAAACACTGCTATCGTGTGTCCCTATCCTTCTTGTCATTAGATTAGACATACCCAATTCCTGGTACCGTTTTTTGTATGTTTTAGCCTCCAGCCCCCTAATCATTCTTGTTGCTCTTCTCTGCCTTCATCAGGTTCATTCACTTGGAATTCAAATGAGATTAGGAACAGACTTCCCCAGTGTGTGTTTTCCTCTAGAAATATTGGTCCTCAGTACATCAGAATGGCAGCATTTGGAAGAAGGCTATTTTAGGAATCACAAAACTTTAAACTCCACCCAGCTTCCCTATTCCTGTGAGCTTTTCATGTTCCATATGTCTGTGCTGCTCGCTCTCTTGCCCCAACCAACTTGAATTGACTCAAAAACTTGCTATGGCCTCTGTTCTTTTATGGAAAATAGTCCTTGTCTTCTATCTACTGTCTTCTTGCTGAGGTTAGCAACTATTTGTGATGTCCTAAGAATGAGATCTTGCTGGCCTAATCACTATAAAAATAATTTACTCAGGGTAGTGAAAGTTCAGCAATTAGTGGAGCAAGAACACTGGAGTTGTATTAGATACAGCAGTTGTGATAGAAAAAGAAATAGTGTAATAAAATTGCCAAAAGTAAATGAACATCTTGCCATGCTTCAGATGTTTCGTTTCATGCTGTAAAACTGTTTGCTGTTCTAATATGTGGCTTAGTTAACAGTAGTGTGTCTTTATAAAAGCAGAGGGCACCTCTGCTGTTTCTGCTACAGTCCTACTAGTCGACAGAAATGTGGCTGGCTTTACGTTTTAGGTTAAATTATAGTTGATTGCACGGACAGCCAGGTGGTTATACTGTATTTAGCATTTTTGTCCACCTATTAAGTCCTTCCTGAGGACCTGGAATAGGCAGATGTGATTGTTTAATAATGTTAAACTATCGTTGCAGGATGTAAGCTGTTCCAAGTAAAGTGCCTTCTGCAATTGACAGATGATGATTTTGTCAGTACCGATGGTATTCAAGTGGTGGTGCAGATGGTTTAGAATTGCACCTGAGACACCTATCACTATTAGAACTATCTTTGCTTTCTTTTGCCATTTTGCCACAGTGGTTCTACTTCTATTTGCATGTCTTTATTGTTTGTGATTTTCTCCAGTTCTTTCTCTTCTATTCTGCTATCTCCAGGTAGTGCTGTCTCCACTATCCAGACTTTTTTGTCTTTCTTATCAACCATTGTTAAGTCTGGGGTGTTATGTGACAGGTACTTGTATATATGAATTCTAAAGTCCCAGAGCACTTTAATATCTTTATTTACAGAGTCAGCATATTGTCCCCAACAGTCTGGGTCCTCCTTTTACCAGCCTCAGAAGGATGGAAGGCTGAGTCAGCCTTGAGCCTATCAGAATCAAACTCCTGGCAGGGAGCAGTGAGTTAGTCTACAATACTGCATTCTAACCATTGCATCACCACAGCTCTTATTAACCTACGTAAATAACCAAATAAAACTCAAGAGATCTAGAACAGGGCTTTTCAACCAGTGGTACAGGTACCACCTGTGGTACATTGGCACCTGGCAGGTGGTACGCGACCATCCTACAAAAGTGGTAGCGGGGGAGGGGAATGAGCTGAACCGGTGGCAGCACCACACAAGCCTGAGCAAGAGATGGCTGGAGCTGCAGGGCTGTCAGGACTCAGCGGAAGCACCAAGATCAGCGCTTCTTCGGGACTGTCAGGGCTCAGCAGAAGCACCAGGATCAGTGCCACTTTCCAGGTGATCAGCGCTTCGGGGCTGTCAGGGCTCAGCAGAAGCACCAAGATCAGTGCTAGGCTCCAGCTGGAGTTCGGCGCTGATCCTGGCACTTCTGCTGAGCCCAGAAGAAGCGCCGATCAGCTGGAATGTTGCAGCATCTCCAGGGTCTTGTGATTTACATTCAGATGCTTGGCAACTGATTCATATTTATGATGATCACAGTGTCCCAGGGTCATGTGAAGTGACCAAAACCTGCTGCAACCACCCAGCAGACGAGGGGAATGAAAACCAAACACACCCCACCCCACCCCTGCTGCCAATCCCCAACAGAAATGCTCACAATAATGAAAACCTCAGACAGGAGGAAGAGCACTGCTGGGTGGGCAGGCAGGTGTCTTGCTCAGCTGTGGCTTGGGGGGCACTTTTTTCAGTGCCATTGTAACTTCGAACAGTCATTAAGCGAACTATTGTATGTCGAGGACTACCTGTACTTTATTACTTTTTTCTTTTTTAGGGTCAAGTTTTTGACACCTTGCTAGGCGACTGGTGGTACTCGGATATTGCCATATCCTAAAAGTGGTACAATGGGTGAACAGGTTGAAAAGCCCTGGTCTAGAAGCAAAGGACAATATGTTGGTGGTAAATGTGGAGAGGTAGAATAGCATAAAAGTAAGCTAAATCTCTGCAGAAACACAATTAAAAGAAGTGCAGATACTTCAGTCTTTCACTGAAGTGGACAGGGTCTCTGAGGCTGGATGGAGAGACCTAATGTTCTAATCAGTAAATCTAAAGATTTTCACAGCATTACCAGATATAGTTTCAGATTTGCATAGAATACTAGTGAATCCCCAACCAATTACTCAAAAGTCTCTCTTGACTCTTTCCAGTGCCATCATAATAGGAGAAAACCCAAGATTTGACCAATGGAGAGCATCAGGCAACACCATTAACAAATCAGCAGAGGTTCAATTTGCTTCCTAGAAAATAGCTGGCTGTACTGTTGAGGCAGATGACATTGACCTCAATATATGCAACTGCAGTCCTCAGCAGCACAGTTACAGCCATTATTGACCTTTGTGTTGATTTGAATTTCTTGCTCTGCACCCATGAAAAAAAGTTCCAAGTAGCTTTTGTTCCCACCCTATGACCCCAGTTCTGGTGAGCTTTGCTTGACCGAACAATATTCTTTAGTCCTGGATCATTATAGACAACCTTGTGAGCTTTGGGGTAGGTGTCAAGAGTGGGGGTAAGATGTTAGGCATAATAATAGAACATTGCAGCTTGCCTAGAGGCCCAAAGCAAAATCATGCACAGCTAAAAATGTATCAGATTTAAGTTCCTTTGTGTGTTTGTGTATAAAAGTCAAAGTCAAGTTGTAGAAAGACAACCCAAAATAGGGAGAAGATGAGTTTACAATTATTGTGGTGTTCTGATCACTGTTGAGTAGTCTTTGTAGAAGTCTAATGTCTTCATCTCCAAGGTCTCTTCCAGCTCTATTCTATTCTATTCTATTCACACCAGTCAAAATATTGATGAATGTGAACATGAGGTGAGGGGTAGAGAATGCAATACTTTGAATCAGAATGGCCAGATTCAAATCTGCGTTTAGTTGTGAGGCTTATTGGGTAATTCTGGGATACTACTAGGTATGTTTAAAATTAATTGATTTGGAAATGGACTATTCTGGAGATTTCCAGAATGTTTCCATTTCCCATTGAACCTCTTCTGAACTGTACCATTCTGGGTTGGGGGATTCAGTGGTTTCTTGAAGTAAATTCTCCTAGGCAAAAAGGTATGATATTGTTCTGGGCCCAAATAAACCTTTTTTGTGTAGATCATTATTTCCAGGTCACTTCACATCATTTCTTGTTTGAAAGATTTACTTCTGAAATCCCCCAAAATACTTTTCCCCCATATCTGCATGTCCCAAAGCAAAACAGAATGTTCTGGTGTTCTCTGGCAAGGACCACTTCCAGATGGATGGATTTTACACATTCTTAGTCACCATTATCATTAAAACTAAGTGTTTTATGGGGAGATTGTGATAATATAATGGAAGTATAAAAACTAATTATATGTTTTTCTGAGCTTCTTGCCAAAAGATGTTAACAATGAAAATCTTGAGAAAATCTACATTAGTATTAAGTTGTGGGAGAGTCATTCCTCCAGTTATTCTTCTCTAGATATTGGGTCTTTGCCTCTCTTTCCTTATTCTTTTTCCCCTTGTTTGTCACCCCTTTGCATCTCTCTTGTGTCCCTGGTAGGAGAAGCTTTAAATAATATACTTTTCAGAGCAAGGCTATGAACTCAAGAAAAGTCCATGTGAAGTCTACAGATAATATTAAAGAGTGATCAGTAAATGTCTTTCTTGCTTTCTTGGACAATATTTGATTTGGGAAGCTTTCCTAGAAAAGAAAAAGTCCTTTGTGTCACACTAATTAATGTAGCTTCTTTGTTGTGCTCCTAAAGATGACTTAGCCAATCCTCCTTCCTTTCTGAAGAGTTCTCAGGTACTTGCAAATGCATTTGCTATTTTTAATTAAAAGTGTGTGATGTTTTAAAGGCTGCGCTAAGCTTTAAATATATGTGCAGAAAATAGTATAACAGGATATTATTTATCTGGATTTTAATTGTGTTCCTATTTTTTTAATTTAGAAACCCAGTCCAGATAACATTCATGAATAGGCGGATTAAAAATCTAATGAACTATTTATTTATTTATTTAGAAACTTTATTTATTTAGAAAATTTGTATTGCTGCCTACTTGTACATGGCAACTCAAGGCGGCTTAGATAAACTAAATTAAGTGATAGAAATATCCAACTGTCTTTACCAAATTTCGGAAGGAAAAATGTCAGACCTACTTGCTATTATGGGCCAGAAATCACAAAGAAATCCCAGGACTCCAGGCTAGACTGGAAAGTAAAAAAATAAACAAATAAAAAGCATCTTATTAGGAGATAGTGGTGGATCACTTCCATGTTGTTATATTTTGATGTAGTCATCAGCAATTTAACTTCAAGATCACGTGAAGTATTAATACCACTTTACAATGCCTTGGTAAGGCCACACTTGGAATACTGCATCCAGTTTTAGTCACCACAATGTAAAAAAGATGTTGAGACTCTAGAAAGAGTACAGAGAAGAGCAACAAAGATGATTAGGGGACTGGAGGCTAAAACATATAAGGAACGGTTGCTGGAATTGGGTATGTCTAGTTTAACGAAGAGAAGGACTAGAGAGGACGTGATAGTAGTGTTCCAATATCTCAGGGACTGCCACAAAGAAGAAGGGGTCAAGCTATTCTCCAGAGCGCCTGAAGGCAGGACAAGAAGCAACGAATGGAAACTAATCAAGGAGAGAAGCAACCTAGAACTAAGGAGAAACTTCCTGACAGTTAGAACAATTAATCAGTGGAACAACCTGCCTCCAGAAACAGTGAATGCTCCAACACTGGACATTTTTAAAAAGAGACTGGACAACCATCTGTCCAAAATGGTGTAGGGTTTCCTGCCTGAGCAGGGGGTTGGACTTGATGACCTCCAAGGTCCCTTCCAACTTTATTACTATTACTTCACTAGTCAAGTAATGAAGTGTCTGCAGCCTCAGAGAGCATCAAAGACTCCACAATAGCCACCAAACTCTTTGGCCTTTGAATACATTTCTATCACCTTAAGTGTCAAGTAGAGTTTGGAAGCTCCTAGATTGTGTGCCAAATGTATTTGTATCAATTTCTAGAAAGCTAATAATACTGTATCTTGACTCATCTCTAAAAGAAGGCATCATGTTGTAAATCAGTTATGCCCCTCTAACTGATGGTTTTATATGGTACAGTATAGGAAATGCCAAACCTTACAAACCTTTGCTTCCAACAAGCAAATTAGGAAAGCCAGATTTGCTTAACAACGTATGTGACTTAACAATCACATTATTCACTCATAGTTGTAAAATTGGGTCCAGTCATGTCATTATTTCCTTAGTGACCACATCACTTAGAAACTGAAATTCAGTCCAAATAGTGGTTTTAAGAACTATTTGTGATCTGAATGGGGCATATTATTTTAGATTAGGCTGCACCTTCCATTTAAATAAAACATTATATATAATAGGGCTCTTGTACTTTTCAGTTCTTTTTCCAAATTACCAATAATGTGGAAAGTACTCTCGTTTTATTTTTTTGTTTTATTTTTGCTTCTTCATGTGAGTTAAAGTTTTTCACCAAGAGCTTTTCTTCCCCGACTTTGACTCATGCTATCAAAAAAGACTGAAAAGTATTTTTAGAAAAGATCCAGAAATCCTGTATTCTATTCCCTATTAATTTGAAGCTGCTTTTTATTTTTATTTTTCCTTTCTGATAGAATACCGCTATCCAGCTATATGTGATTATACACAAATGAATATGAACACCACTCTACAAACTGGACTGGAAGAATAAATTGTTTAACCCAATTTTTAAAATGAATGTTCAGTTTGGAGTGTTAAAATATATTTTTCAGGTGAAATAAAAACGACATCAATTCCATAAGTATACCTCAGTTTCCAAGCAGGGATAGGTCTTACTTGGGAGTGGAAGGAAGGAGGGAAATAGATGGCTTTGTTCCATTTTCTTTTTTATTCTTTTATATTTTGTCTTTCATGTGTGCTTTCTTATTGCTGCATTTATTACTCAAATATATCTAAAAGTAATAACATTAATTCCAACATGAGAAAAATGTGTTGTTAATCTAGGCAACATGATATTAAGCTATGTTTTAGAAGGTGAAGGATGTGAAGAATATTTGGAGGACTTGAATATTTTTTTTTTCTAAAATAGTTCTTACTGCTTGTCATAGTGGATATAGTGCACGGGTGTCAAACTCTCAACGTCATGGACATGTCACGACATATTGCGACTTTTTTCTCATTGCCAGCAATGGGGTTGGCGCGGTTTTCGCGTGACGCATCTGGCCCGCGGGCTGGCAGTTTGACACCCCTGATTCTAGTGGATCTTATGTATTTTCCAACTGCTTTGCTTGTCATCCAACCCCTCCAGCTGTTATGCTGCCTTTTGTATTGGTGCTATAGAAGCTTGCATCCTCTCATTTATTGGTTTGCAACTTGTAAAAAGCACAAAGCAGTGCAGTGATGATGATGATGAGGAGGAGGTGGTGGTGGTGGTGATTTTCATGAGCAATAGCTCAGAAAGAGAAAAAGGACATTCACAACTCTGATGGAAGGTGTAAGATTGACACCATGGTAAATGTTGTGCTGTGTGAGCAAGTTCCACTATGTAGATTATACTGGACATCTGTTCTAGCTCACAGTTAAAGAATAAAAGTGTGGGTTTTTTTACAAAACTACTTCAAGCTTTCCAATGCTGCAGTATGCTGAAATGCTTCGCTATCTTTTCAACTTCCTAATCTTTTTCTTTCTCTGCCAAATTATAAATTGCTGAAAAAACCAACCCAGTTTCTAGCCTGCAACTCTGCTAATGTCTCTCTTTGCATTGTTAAAAGCAAAGGGGGATGTGTTTTCTGATAGAGGTTGGTTTTTTTTTTTTTTTCCTAACTTCCCTCACTGGGGGAGGTAAAATGTTCCTGACTGCTCTCAACAAGAGAGGGAGATACCATGGCCAATCACATGTTTTGCATATAGAATCCCCAAATTCAGTTGTTGGTATCTCAAGCTGTTAGGCTCTGGCAGTACATTGATTTGAATTATCTCCCTCCATCGTAGGTCTCTAAGACCAGGGCTGGAAGACGAACAATTATTTTGACATGTCATGGCTTCTACAGTATACAGGCATACTGTATTCCTGGATTTCCAAATGGGCAGGAGGAATACATAAGGATGGAGAGGGTTTGAGAAGACTTGGGTTTGGAAAGCCATGGATTTGCCAGGAAGCTTTTGGTCCGGTTTTTTCTAGGATGTACTTGAAATGAGCTTCCTCCACAGGATGGTTTCTCCTCTCTATCCTGGGCAGCTGCTGAGTTTAACCTTTCAGCTCTTCCTAGTTCCCTAAGGAAAACTTTTTAGTGAGCAAGTAATGAACTTTGTGGAACTTTGACACATCTCCTTTTGCAATAAGCAAGGAACGAGATTGGAAGAAGAACAGCTGAGCATGAGGCCCTATTTTGTACAAACAGATGGTGCTTAAAAGCAAAAAATTGTCTTTCGAGTTAAGTGAGGAGTTGATGCTCAGAATTAGATTCCCCCCCCCCTCCCGTTTCTTCTTTTTCAAAGTAATTTGGCAGGCTGCTTCCATTAAGTTAAGTGACTGAACCAATGTGTGAAGGCATCCTATTTAGTAACTTCAATCTAAAATTGCATTTTTTTTCTTGAGGTGAAATAGTAGCTTAATAGCTGGAGCTTTGTGCTTTGTCCTCCCTTTTCCATTGAAATATAGCACCAAAGTAATGCTATTTTCTTCTTTATGTAAGGGATAGCACATTTTTTTCTCTGGCTGAAACCATTGGTTAAATTGTTGTGATATTCCTCAAGCTCCAGCCTCTGGGGAGGAAAGATCATAATAAAACATTGTAAAAAGGAAAGAGGCAAGAGTAGAAAGTCATCCTCGGACAAACAAAAACAGGATCTTTACAATTTTAAGTTATAAGGTATTAATCATGATTAAACAAACCAGCAGCTGCTGGTATTTAAAGTTTGCAATCCTGGACTCAGTGGGTTGTCTAAGTTCTCAAACTTTGGTGACCTGTGTTCATATCTGAAATATTGAGATCCTGTTGTAGGACCCCTCATAAACAGGCTGTCATCTTGTATCTGGCCAGTCAAGAAAGCCCATTTAAAATGTTAAAATGATATTTAAAAATGTTTATCATTAAAGAATTTGAATATCCTATTGCTTAACTTTATCTTTTGGGGGAGGAGATGCTGGGCACCTTTTCAATAAATAAATAAATGGGTGCTGCAGCTGCCTGCAATATACATTACATATGAAAAAAAAGAAAAGAGAAGGAAGGCAGGAAGGAAGGAGGAAAGAGAAAAAGAAAAAGAGAGAGAGAGAAAGAAAGAAAAGAAAAAGAAAGAAAGAAAGAAAGAAAGAAAGAGAAAACTGTGCTTATGGGAGGACATGGGTACTGAAATTATCCTTTTTTTTCTTTCTAGAGCATTGTTCAGGCTACATTCATTGGTCATGATTGGGGTGGTGCCACAGTGTGGAATATGGCTCTCTTTTACCCAGAACGGGTCAAGTAAGTTAATTTCTCTGTGACATTTGCATGCAAAATGTATGATAGTGATGGATCAAACACCAAAAAGTGCTCATCACTTGGAGTTATGAGCAGAAGTACAATATATAATTCAGTACTATGTCTTACAGTGTATAGTACATACTTAACCTTAACAAAATTCAATATGTGGGTAAATTAGCTTTAGTTGGTAACTTTCAACCAATTTTGCATCAAATTCCATTGTTATTTGTTTCTAAATTTAATTAGAAGAATCCATGAAAATGTCATAAGTCTCCTGTTAACAACTTGTCAGATTTTACCCTCCTTCTCCTTTGTCCATTACTTTTTGAGCCATTTTTATTCTGTCATTATTCATCTGCCTAAATAATATATTACTAGTCGTCTTGGTTCGTCTCCCTTTCATTGTATTTTTTTAAATTCTATTTCATTGTTGCTATTTTTCCAGGATTACTTATACTTTTTTCTCCTTAAAAATTATGACGTATCAGAGGCCAGCCTTCTCAGTCTGATGCTTTCCACATGAGTCTAGAGCAGCCATCTTCCCTTAGATGTCAAGTTCCTCACTTTACTTTTCTACCAGATTTTAGCATTCAGCAGGTGGATAAACCAATAACCATATGTGACTGGAATTTGCCTTCCTTCTTTCCTTCCTTCCTTCTTTCCTTGCTTCCTCCCTTCCTCCCTCCCTCCCTCTTGATCCTACACAATTTTTTAAGGTATTTATTTAACAATATTTACAAACTGCCTCAGTTCATACAGATTTTCAGTAACAGAGAACAATTCCAGTATAGAACGCATCAGAATTGCTGGTCATATTAATTTATTGTTATTTTGAAAATACCAGTTTCATGGTAGCAATTATAATGCAATACAGAGACAAGAAGATAAGAAGTGCTGTTTGGTAGTGCAAATATTGTAGAATTGTTTAATTAGAATGGCATAGATTAATAACATGGGATAAATATTGTCTTAATAGTTAATATTATAAACCAAAATATTTACTCATAAAAAGAATCTTGCTGGATTTAGAATTATCTAATTGAGCAGAAAAATGTGCATACAATAATATTCTCTCTTGTGTTCTCCATTCAGTAGTTTTTAGAGACTTGTCCATTTTGGTATGGGAGCAGGACCACATTGGGAAGGACTGTCACAGGCTAATGACTATTTTTTATATTTTTTCCTAATACGGTACTTGTATGCATGATTTTTTTTTACTTGTTTACATTTTCTCAGCATTTCTGGGTCCTGATACCTATTTCTTTTTGTCTAATGAATGTTTATTATATTTTTATTCCACTTTTACTCAAGGAAACTATAGTCATCTAAGATTGATTTATATGTTAGATTTATATCCCAACCTTCTTTCAGGAGCTCCAAGTGAAGTACACAACATTCCTTTCCTCAAACTCTCCCATCCCACAACACGAAACCTGTGGGGTAGATGGGGTAGAAAGTGATTGACAGCTCTCTGTCTCAATATCTTGCTTTTGTTTTAGGGCAGTGGCTGGAATAAATACACCCTATTCACCTTCAAAACCTGGTGTGGATATTGTGAAAAGGCTGGAAGCCATTCCTGTATTTGATTATCAATTCTACTTCCAAGAACTAGTGAGTACTATAAAATACAAATTTGTACTGTATAGTTGGAAGACTGAGATATTGGAATCCAAATTTGGAGTGATCCTCCCATCTTTTTGAGTCATTGTCAGAGCATGCACAGTCTTATTGCGCTCAAATAACCCAGGAGTAAACACAGTAAACAGTGGTCTATATTAAATGATGGTTTATCTTGCACTATCTACAATATCATACACCAGAAACAATATACATACACGTGTTAATACAGCTGTTTACAACCCAGAGCAGTTACAGCAGGAAACAGAAGAGAGAGCACACATCTGCAGAGCCTCCCCTTTTATACAAGGCTCTTAAAGAGATACAGACCCTGCTTGCTCTTAAAGGGACATAGACCCTGCTGAGTCATTCCCAATATTACATCATACATTACATCAGCTGGTTAGCTTCTAAATCATTACCTTGACAGTCCTTTCTAAAGAATGATGAAAAAGAGTTTGGGACTGAACGTAACATATGGAACATCTAACCATCTAACCATGTCTCATGATCAGAGGAAGAGCAGGAGACAGTCTATAAGTGAATCTTTAAATTACAGGCTTTCTATCTCCTTAGTCAGATATCCTATATAACAGTCAGCCAGTTTTAACATATACTTACTGTAGAAACACCTAGCTGACCTTGACTAATCTCAAATAAGTTAATCAGGGTGAGATCCATTTAGCAAAATAATTGGACATTCCAAAATAGAAAAATATCCCCAGACAAGGCTCTGCCAAGATTAGCTCTGTACTTATTTTATTAAATGGTAAAAAAAAATTACAAATGTGGCCTAATGTAGCTTGCCATCCAATCTATTAATGTGGTCACCATGTAGTTATGGGAGTTTCAGGGGCCAAGTTAGAGAAGGCTGAGAATTCTGGAGTAATGCTATCTTAATACTTACTTGCTTAGTTTAGTAATAGGTAAATAATAAAATATCTAATAAAATATCTAACTCCGTTAAATTAGTGGGATGACTTAAATGTTATACGTAATTCTATTGATACAGCTATAAATGAATCCCAATAGAAAAAGGAGGGAACTGAAATCTTGTTCTCCCCCCCCCCCCAGCACTCTACTTACTGAAACTGCTAACCAATTTTATTTTGCATAATTTAGAACTTTTAGTACACTGGGCTGGAGATTTTTCTTGGCAGCGAATGTGTGTTGGCAAATTGTAAAAGAGAGATTTAGACCTGAGAACTCAAACCCAAACTTGCAAGACTGCCATAAACTTTTTTTTTTTTTTTTTTTGCCTAATTGTAATTTTTGCAGACCACTGTAATGTTGCTTCTCCAGCACAAAGTGGCTAGTCCTGGCCGAAGGTTGTGCTAGGCAGTGCTATTCCTGGAAAAAGAGAGAGAGGTTTTTTTTCTATTTGAAGATGAAATCCTGATGGTTTCTGGGGGGGGGGGGGAGAAATGGGAACATACATAGTGAATCAGGTATATCTTCCCTTGTATTAAATTCTAGACAACTGAAGTCCATTGCCTTGTCATTTTTCTCGGTGCTCACAATTTTAATTTAAAGGATGAATATTGAAATTACCCAGTTGCTTCTCAAGTTCTCTTGATTGTTTTATTAGGCCTTATTAAAATGGATCTTAGTTCCCAGTTCCTCATCCTCTATGTATTAGTGTGCTTAGGCTTGCAGCACTGTTTGATGCCTAAGAAAGATTTATATCTCTTTAACAGGTTTTCTCAACCTTGCCAAATTTAAGACACATGGACTTCAACTCCCAGAATTCCTCAGCCAGCATCTTGAAATCCATGTGTCTTAAAAGTTGCCAAGTTGAGAAACACTGCTCAACTCTACTAGCCACTTCAGTGTGTTTGAGGAGTGCTTATAAGGTTAGCTAAGAATAGGCAGCTTGTAGCCTAGGAGTTTAATTTCAACCTCCTGGTTCCCCAAGCAATTTAAAATTATGGTCAATTGTGATAAAATTCTGTTTTCATTTATAAAGGATTTTTTTTCTAACACTTGTGAGAGTTGTCACATCAGTGTTTTTAATGTATAATATATGTAAACATTACATTGTATAGATGTCTTATTCCTGTCATGGTCCCCCCCCCCTTTATCAATATAACATCAGCAAATGAATCAAACTGCCTATTTCTTCTGCAGTCTAGCAGAAGAAATGGAGGCAGAAAATAAAAATTGGCTGAAAGTTTGTCCACAAAATAATTTCAGAAAATCATAGTTTAATGTTACATGTGAATATAGCCTCTCTGTGTTTACCTGCTTCTGTATTTGTTAAGAGAGGATTGTGAACTGGTTTTGACCATTGTAGGGAACAGGTTGTGATATTAAATAACTTCATTTCTTCAGGTCAGACTACTATTTCATTTACTGTATGCCCCTATTCTCTCTGCTGATGAATTCTGGCTTGTATTTATTACTGAATTTCCATCATGCCATTCCTTTAAGATGCATATGCAGGCTTTATGGTCTTCCTTCACTTTAATCCTCATAGCAAAAGCAACACTGTAAGGTGGGAGTACAAATCATCCAGGAAGCTCAATGATCAAGTGACAATTTGAACTTAGATCTCTCCAATCACAGTCCATCATCTATACCAGCCTACTCTTCCACCATACTGGTTTACAAAAGAAAGCATGGTGAACATGAATGCAGTGTGATCCTTAGCTCATAGAGCTGCCCACAGCCAAGGGAAAACTTTTAAGTACTGGAAATGAATAATCTAAGCCAGTATTTCTAAAGATTGGCAACTCTAAGATGTGTGGACTTCAACTCCCGGAATGCCCCAGTCAGCCATATTGAAATCCAATTTAAGTCATCACTTGCATTCTACAGTCATATCTCATCAGCAATTCAGCTTACAGAGTTAGGAAGAAATACTGCTGAGGCTGAGCGCTGAATCACAGCCCCACTAGGCTACAGAGTAGTCTAATTTAGCTTTGCAAGAGAAGGCTTTATTAGTTAGAGATCAGACAATGACGATATGGCTGCATTCAGGCAATTGAAAATTCAAGCCGACAGTTCTCACAGCCCAAAGAGACAAGGGGCTACAAATTTGTTCCTGACAGAATCTATTTATGAGAGAATCTGTTTGGCTTTTTTTCTTTGATTCTTTTAAAATATACTAGCCATTTGTTTAAAAGGAAATCGTGTAATAATAAAGTGGAGGATTGGGGCCAATAGGCAAAGTCTGTTCTGAATAGCATTCCACATATAATATTTTTTATGCATGGCCAAAAAAATCAAAGAACAAAGTACAGATACAATTTTAAATATTGATAAAATATAACAATTTAACAAATAAAATAAATGAATTTTTAAAATGATTTATTGATAAATATTGTATATATTAAAACATATAAAAACTTAAGCTTGTTACTTATTTAATAAATATCTTGTTTTTATAGCCATAGTTAAAAATTTGGCTGTCACAATTCTAATTTTAGGATTTTTGTCTGAAAGTTAAATTTTAACAAATTCAGAAATGCATCTTCTTAGTCTTGATTTTAAAATAGGCCAGATAAATACGTGCTGAAAAAGAGCAATGAAATATGAGCCAGTTTCAAAGTCAATACCATTACAGGAATAGTATCTTTGAAAGATGGGAAACTTTTTGAAATCTGCTATATAATACATTTGATGGTGACACATTTAATCTGGCTTTTCAGAGGATTTTTTTACATTTACTTATATGTAGCAATAGCGCTTAGATTTATATACCGCTTCACAGTGCTTTACAGCCCTCTCTAAGCAGTTTACAGAGTCAGCATATTGCCCACAACAATCTGGGTCCTTATTTTACCGAACTCAGAAAGATGGAAGGCTAAGACAACCTTGAACTGATGAGAAACAAACTCCTGGCAGTGATCTGAATTAGCCTGCAATACTGCATTCTAATCACTGCCCCACCACCGCTCCCTTAAACCTCTAAGAGATAAAGATAGCTGAAAAGCCTCATTGTAACTTATTCCAAAGGCCAGGAGTGAAGCCAGAAAGTTGATTAGTAGAGTGTGTATAGGTCTTGCCTAGGTTGTCTGGGACTTGGGGCTCATGTGTTGGCATCAAGGGTGTCTACAGAGTATGGTCAAACAAATTCAAGATGGTGGCCATAACAGAACAATCAAAGCTGTGCCTGGTTTTTATATGTGTTTCAACGAAAAACTGTTTTGATTCCCCATTGCGGCTATGTCCTCCTCCTCCTCCTGCCCATACTCTGCAAATACGCTTGGTTGGGATGGAATCCAGGCACAGGAAGTAAATTCTAGTTGTATTTAACTGACAGAGATTATGCTTGCACTTACGTTGTGGGGTACCTTAGAGTGGTTTGTGAAGATGTTGATCATGATGATGAATATGATGATGATGATGTTAATGTCGTAGTTTTCTGAGAGAGCTCAAGGTAATGTAAATTGGTAAGTTTCCCTGAATTCTATCCCCATAATAACAGCATTGTTAATTTGCGCTGAAGGAGAATGGCTAATCCAAAGCGACCCAGTCATGTGAGAATAGGGGTGAAGAAGCTCAAAGCAAATAGCAAAAGCCAATAAATAAATAGGCTAAAATCTTCTAATCTGGCATTGTTGTTTTAAAATGGCCAATTCTGCCTTTGAAAAAATGTGACCAGATTTTGAAGATAGGGGAAATCAAAATCTTCTTTTATGAAATATTTGGAATTGGAGGCCAACACTGTTTTTTAAAAGGCTTCTTCTCCACCTGTCTGTAAACTAACTACAGGAATATTACTGCTGCAGTCATGTATTCCATCTGATAGGATTGTAGTTATCATCTAGTCCTAAGAGCTTTTAATAGCATTTAGCATTTATATACCATTTCATAGTGCTTTAAGATAGCACTCTCTAAGCAATTTACAGAGTCAGCATATTGCCCCCAATAATCTGGGTCCTCATTTTATAGACCTTGGAAGGATGGAAGGCTGAGTCAACCTTGAACCGGTCAGGATTGAACTCCAGGCTATGAGCAGAGTTAGCCTGCAATATTGCATTCTAACCATTGTGCCACCACGGCTCCTAAATATTCCAAAAATAAAATAAAATGACTGAAAAGTTCACCTCTCTTGGATAGAGATAGAGAGAAACACTTGTTCATAAATGTGACATAAGTGCATGCATTCTTTTTTTCTAGGTCCAAATTACATATTTTTAGAAGCGGCATGAAAATTTGAGCAAACTTCTGAATCACTTCCAAAGGGCAAAATTCTATCAAGAATAGGAAAAAATGAAATCTTTTTATATGATTAAGGAGATTGTCAGGGGACTGAGAAAGTATAAGTTCAGAAATGCTTTATGGAGATATTTGTATCTCAGAAATGCACATTTTTCTTCTTTTGATTCCTTTTCCCTTTTATTACTTTAGACAAAATGAAATCAACAAAGGCATCCAGTTGCCAAAAGGGCAATGCTGTCTTTTTTTCCCCTCAGATGGCAGCTGCACAAAAGTGAAGTGAGCTGAGAAGGGCCTCCAAAATTTTGTGCTATAGAAACAGCCTTGCACTTTAAATGGGGCAAGAAACAGAAGAAGCATTGGCATAGATAGGTTTAGATGTATTTGGAGAAGGAAAAATGCAGGGGGGGGGGAAAGAGTAGTATAAGATTCAAAGTCTTTCCATCATCAACTTAACCAATATGTAGAAGTAGTCCTCGGTTTACAACTGTTCATTTAGTAACTGTTCAAAGTTACAATGGCACTGAAAAATTACTGTTTTTCACCCTTATGACTGTTGCAGTATTCGTATGACCATGTGATCAAGATTCAGGCGCTTGGTAACTAACTCATATTTTATGACGGTTACATGATTTGGGATGATTTGAGAATCTTCTGTAACCTTCTGACAAGCAAATTCAATGGAGAAGTCAGATTTACTTAACAACCATGTTGTTAACAACTGCAGTGATTCACTTAACAACTGTGGCAAAAAAAGGTCATAAAATGGGATAAAACTCACTTAACAGATGTCTCAACAACATAAATCTTGGGCTCAATTGTGGTCGTACTTTGAGGACTACCTGTAACCTATGAGTGCATGTGACTTGATTTGCTTTAAGATTTCATTCTAATTTAACTACTGGGACTTTGAGGATAATCAAAAGGAGGGGAGATTATTGGTGATACCGTTAAAATAAGTGGAGAAGTTAGGCTGAAACCAGTTTAATCTGAATGCAGGGCTTGAACTGCTTCTTCTGAGCGCCATTCAGAATTATTGGTATTATTTGCAAAAGCCCTAAATCAGCCTATCTCAATCTGGTATATTAGATGTCAACCCTTTTGATCCAAAGGCCATGCTGTGATTGAGATTTATTGAAGTTGAAGGCCAAAACATTTGCAGGACATCAGGTTGGAGGACAGGATTTTTTGAAAAACATCCTCCAATACATTTCCCCTGGTGACAATCAACAAAGAGATACCTTTATATCCTGTTATCAGAACTATTTCCTAAATTGGGAGTCCTGGTATTCCTAGTGGAATACCAATTGCCGCTGCTATCCTTCCCCCCCCCCCCAATGTTTTTTTCCTTGCTGTGCCCTTGTCTTAGACTGTGATAAGACCTCTTCTTTCTGAGGTCTTAATAGATGCTTTCTCCGTATTTTGCCTATTTTGTTTTATAGGTTTATTTCTTTGTTGCCCAGTTTTTATATACTGCCAAATTATGAAAACTGTACTTGGCTTATAGACATAATAAATAAAAAAGCCATTTAGATACTGTCACACCACATAGATTGTAACTAACAGCAGACAAAGTTTTCTGAATGTAGACACTTACATAACCAACTGCAGGACAAGTCCTGCCAGAGGTGAGGTTTATGAAAGTGCAGAGAAAGGAGTATTTTGAATTTAAAAAAAAAACTTTTGAAGCAAAATCTTCTCAAAAAACTTTAGTGAAAATTGAGCATGCTCACAGGCAGAGACCCCTGAGAGAGAAAAAAATAAAGTCATTGGGGAGATGAAAGAGGAATAGAACAGTATATCCTGAAAAAGGGAATGGCTGAAGAGTAACATTTTCTTTCTTTTTTTTTTTATTGAAAATTTTTAAAAGTTTTTACAAAAAACAAAAAAGACAACAAAAAAAACAAAACAACCCTCACCCAACCCCTCCCAAACCACCCCCTCCATCCCCCCCCCGAGCTTCCCAGAGCTGAATATAGGCTTAATTAAAATTTTAAAAATCCTAAAAAAAAGTTAAACAACGTATGAAATAATTAACAATAAGATATATATAACAAAAAAAAACATAAGCATTAAAAAGAAAAAGTGCTTGAAAAAGAAGAAAAAAGAAAGAAGAAAAGAGATAAAAAAAGAAAAAAGAGAAAAAGTGCAATCTATAAAATATCAAAGTTTATATACAAGTTATAAAAAGGCTAAATGGTATTTTTTTATATCCAATTTGTATTGTGTAAAATTTATCCATTTTTCCCATACGGCAAAAAATTTCTCTTGCGATTGCTCCTTTAAGAAAGCCGAAATCTTTGCCATTTCCGCCAGATAAGAAACTTTAAAAAGCCACTCTTGCAAGGTAGGCAAAGATTCCTTCTTCCAATATTGCCCTACTAACAGCCTTGCGGCTGTAATCAAATTCAACATCAATATAACCTCCTTAGCATCACAATCAGTAACAATACCTAACAAAAACAATTGTGGAGTAAATTTTACCCTCTTTCTAAAAATTCTTTGAATATTCCACCATATCTTAATCCAAAAAGCTTTTATATTTTTACACGACCACCAAATATGATAATAAGTGGCGTCCAGGCAACCACATCTCCAACATTTAGGCTGTAAGTCAGGATACATAAGAGATTTTTTTGTGGATCAAGGTGCCATCTATAAAACATTTTATAAAAATTCTCCCTTAAGTTCTGGGCTTGTGTAAATTTGACATTCCTCACCCAGATAGTTTCCCAGGTATCCAGTAGAACTGGTTCACCAAAATTATGTGCCCATTTAATCATGCAGTCTTTGATTAGTTCTGATTCTGAATCCAGTTCTACTAGAACCCCGTAAATTCTCTTAATGTCAGTTCGTCTTTGATCCTTTACTTGTTTAAAAAGATTTTCATCTTCTCTAAGCAAGCCCATATTACGATCCATCTTCCATCTATCCACTATTTGTCTATATTGAAACCATGAATAGGTAATATTTCATGTAGTAAATCTTCCAAAGATTTTAACTGCCAATTTTGGCCATCCCATCTAAGTAGTTGTGTATAAGAGACCCTATCCATTTTAACTCCTCTCCTTATCCCCTCTATCGCATGCCAAGGTATAGCCCATAATGGTATTTTAAAATCACTTTTATAATATTTCCTCCAAACCCAAAGTAGAGAAATCCTTATAATATGAGATTTAAAAACCCGATCCACTTTAAATAGGCATGCCATCCAAAAAGTAAATCCCAACCCTCCAGATGGAGCATTTCTACATTTGTTAAATTTACCCAATCACTAATTAATGTTAAAACCACAGCATCATAATATAATTTCAAATTTGGTACCTTGAGTCCACCTCTCTCACGGAAATCTTGCATAATTTTAAGCTTTACCCTTGGTTTTTTCCCTGCCCAAATAAATTTATTAATGCCTTTCTGCCATTCATTTAAATTAACCTCATTCTTTAAAATAGGTAACATTTGAAACAGAAAGAGAAATTTTGGTAAGACATTCATTTTAATCACTGCAATTCTTCCCATAAGAGATAACTGTAACTTCTCCCAATTCTTCAAGTCTTTCTGTACCCTGACCCACAGCCTTTCATAATTATTCTTATACAATTTTACATTAGAAACAGATAAATTAACCCCCAAATATTTTATCTTATCAACAACTTCAAAATCAGTCAAATTAACCAAAATCTGCTTGTCCCGATTAGTCATGTTTTTAGATAATATTTTAGTCTTATTATTATTAATTTTAAAACCCGAAACCCGTCCATATTGGTAAATCAGTTGTAGTAACTTTACTACAGAATAGGTAGGTTGAGACAAAGTAACCACCAAATCATCTGCAAAAGCTCTTAACTTATATTCTTTTTTGTTAACTTCTATTCCTTTTATTTCCTGCGACTCTCGAATTTTAATCAACAAAATTTCCAATGTTAAAACAAACAGTAACGGTGACAATGGACATCCCTGTCTTGTACCTTTTTCTATTGTAAAAACCTCTGACAAACCCCCATTAACAATAAGTTGTGCCGTTTGTTTTTGATATATAGCACCAAAAGCTTGTAATATTTTTTCTCCAAAATTCATCTCCTCAACTACTCTTAACATAAACTGCCAATTCAATTGCTCAAAAGCTTTTTCAGCATCTAAAAATATCAGCCCTGCAGAGATTTGGTTATTCTTATCTAAATATTCTAATAAATTAATAATTTGTCTAACATTATTTTTCATATACCTACCAGTTATAAAACCCAATTGATCCTTATGTATAAGCTGATGCAAAACCCTCATAAGCCTATTAGCTAAAATTTTTGCAAAGATCTTATAATCTACATTTAAGAGAGATATAGGCCTATAATTCTTTGGTAAAGTAAGATCTTGATCCTCTTTTGGAATCAAGGATATAAAAGCACTGCCCCATGACGGAGGAATCTCTGAGCCCTGTAATATATTATTAAAAAGCTCACATAAAGGTTGAATCATCTCTTCTACTAAGGTTTTATAATAAATGGATGTTAAACCATCCGTACCCGGCGCTTTACCTAATTTTAATTGCTTAATAACTGTCACAATTTCCTCATTGGTAATTAAACCATTAATTTCTTGTTTCTGATCTTCTGTTAGTTTAGGAAAGTTAGCCTCACTTAGATAATTATTTATATCTAAAATTTGTACATTGGTACTCTTATGTAATTTTTGATAATAATCTAGAAAAGATTTCTTAATCAACTCCTTCTGATAGACTAATTTACCATTATAATTTATTTTATCTATAATTCTCTGTCTCTGTTTCTTTCTTAATTGATAGGCCAACCATCTCCCTGGTTTATTAGCATTACAAATGAGAGTATTACAAAAAGAGTAACATTTTCTTGATGGTTCCACTGATGGTATTTCAGTTAATGATGCATGTTTTCAGGGATGGGGTCAAGATAGTGGGAGATGGGAGAAGATCAGGAGTGATGGGAGTGATGGGATCTTCTATAGATTAGTGTTTCTCAACCTTGACAGCTTTAAGATGTGTGGACTTCAACTCCCAGAATTCATGCTGGCTGGAGAATTCTGAAATCCACACATTTTAAAGTCCCCAATATTGAGAAACACTGTCTTAGATAGTGGATGCTGGGTGCCAGAGAAAAAAGAACTATTCAGCTCCTTGCATGCCCTCAAAGAGCAATTGAAATAACCTTTTTTTTTTCTTTGCTCCTGCAGGGAGTTGCAGAAGCTGAACTGGAGAAAAATATAAACCGAACTCTGAAGATTATGATCCGATCTAGCAGGAAGGAGGTGAGTCCTCTGCATGAATGGTTTTGTCCCAAAGGGAAAAGAAGGAATCTCAGATGGTATTGGATGCTAAAAATCTGTAAAGAAGTACATTGGTAATGATGTTTTTGGACAAGTTGCTCTCTTTAGCTTAGATTCACACAAGTAAAGCCAGGCCAGAAATATGTTTTTTTCAGTTGTCCAGCATAGGAATAAGGAGCAATCTAAAATGCCTGGTGGATTTCTGGTTTTTGTTAAGAGAACATTGAAGGTATTGGTTTCTCCATTTTGAAACAAAAACAATAGTCAAAATGATTTATTCTTTAAATTAATCTTCAAAATAAAAGTATAAATCAAGATTCGATTTTTTTTAAAAAACCAGAATTTGCTCAGTTTGGAACTAAAAATAGATTTCTAGGTTTAGCATTTGTGGGGTGGCATCATGTCTCTTTATCTCCAACAGATACAGTAATACTGTAGTAGTGAGCTCAGGAGAATTTGACATATAAGGTAGTGCTACCTGGCTGCTAATACTGCATGAATTACACCAATTTGATTTAATTGGCACAATATTATACCAAATGCAAAATTAAGGACTTCCTGAATGAAAATCAGTTTAACCACTGAAATAAAAACTGGCTCAGTGTTTTTTTGTAGCTCAGTTATCAGGCTTCTCTGGTTTGCCCTAAAGTTTCTCACATTTCATTCAAAATGCTTTCCTTACAGGATAAAATTGAAGGACTTTCTCTTAGTACAATTGGAGTTAGGAAGCGAGGTAAGACATTGCAATACCTCCGCCCCATCAATGGAGGTTAAATGGTAATAATTGCAATTTTAAAAAATAGGATGGGAAAATTCTAGAAATCCAGAAATATAGACTAGTCTGGGAAGTTGAAAAACATCCAAGAAGATGGTAATGGCAAACCACATCCATATTCCAGCCAGGAAAACCCCATGGATACAAGAATTTGACCTGAGATTATCTTTACCTTTTATTTTAAAAATTATTCTCTTATCACATTGAAAATTGCAGTTGGCAGTGACTTGCGGACAGGTTCCAGGTGTTGCGGTCAATCCTTTGAGGGAACAGAGTTGTGCCTTCTTATTTAAATAGCGTTACTTTGCTGAAGCTGCCTCAGAAAGCCAAATTTTTACTCAGAATTGGAGTGTTTCAATCATTTGTATAAGTAGCAAGGCAGTCTGATCCAGTGCTGTGAGAGGGCCCGTGCATTTTGGCTTCTGCCTTTTGCAGGGAAGCCTTTTATCTGTTCTAAGGAGCCAAGCGCATTGGACAGCTCTGCCTGAAAGGCTTTGTATCTCTACCAGATAGTCTTAAAATGATTCAGGAAGAGGATAACGTTGATACTAAGCATGAAGTTTAAACAAGTGAAGGGGTTTATTCTGAAAGAGCTTTCTAGCTTAGTTTTAAGGTCTCAGCATTTGCGTCTGAGGCAGCAATACTGCAATACTTTTCATTTCAATCTTTTCTGTGATGCAGGGGGGCTGCTTGTGGGACTTCCTGAAGACCCACCTCCAACTTCTCTTCTTCCAGAGCCAGTCCTCCAGTGCTATGTACAACAATATCAAAAATCTGGATTCAGGTAATGCAGCTTTGAGTGTGTTTATTTTGGTTTTACTGGGGTGTTCAGTACCCATATTATTTATACTGAAGCAATGATTTGCCTGTTTCATTGCTGGAGACAATGAATGGTGATGGCCGTATATGGGCAAATTTATGTTAAGATACTCTTGCAGCGTTCTATTAGATGTTACTGAGAACAAACCACAGGGATTGGTAGACCATCACTATCAAAAGAGAGGATCTCTGACTTACAACTGTTGAGCTGTGGAGAAGAGGGAGAAGTGGTAAAGATAAAAAGAACAGGAACTCAAAAGTTCTCATAAATTATTTTCAGCCAGTGTCTTTCAAATTCAGTGGCAGCTGGTTTTAATTCACTCAAGGGATAACTAAAACTCATTGTATGTGCAAATACCACCTTGTTTAAATGTACCTTCAGGTCTCCTTCCTCTTTATTTCTACCCCAGACCTTCTTTTTTCTCTTGTCTGCCTATCACTTCCTTGAAGCAGGAAGCTGACCCAACCAGGTATCTTTAATGCAATGCAAAATTTTGCCTTCTGTTGGGGGATGAGAGGTGAGAGGGGAGCTAGGAAATGAGACAGCAACTGGCAGAAAACGTTTCTTTGCTCCACATGTCAGCTGAGAAAGAAAGAAAAACTACAAATGTGTCCCTCCACTATTATTGATCATGGGAGAGATGCTGGAGAATTGCCTTAGCTATATATATATTCGTATTTGGAGGACTCGGGATTTGGCGTAGATGTTTGGAGTTTGGTGGTAACCCAGAAAAATGTATGCTAAGTCCTGCTTTTTTTCTTTTTCTGCCTCTTTCAGGGGTCCACTGAACTGGTACCGAAACATGGAAAGAAACTGGTCTTGGGGAGCTTCTGCCCAGGGCAGAAAGGTGAGGGTTGAAGGGTGTATTACACAGCTTTAGGCTTTCAGGAAGGAAACTCCCATAGTTGTTCTTTTTGGTTTTTTGCATTGTACAGAGCTCAGAAACTTCCCACAAAAGCTTCTAACTGTGAAATTGTTCCCATCACCTCCTCCTGAAAGAGTTAATTATGGCCAATATTGACTGATGTTGACTAGAGTCAGATGTGGTTAATACATGGATGAGGGAACCCCAGAAAATCCCAAGACAATACTGTAGGTTGGGAAGGAGAAGCAAAAATTAGAAAGTGGTATTGACAAATCAGTTCCATATTATTGCTAAGAAAGTTACAATGACATACCTAAAAATCTAGCTCAATTCAAGAGATACATTGACCTTCCCTGAAGAATTGTAAGTAAAAGATTCCTAATAAAAATGAACAAGGCAAAGATATTACAAGCTCTTACGGTAATCTATCAAAAACAAACGGCACAACTTATTGTCAATGGAGGTCTGTCAGAGGTTTTTACAATAGAGAAAGGTACTAGGCAGGGATGTCCATTATCACCGTTGTTGTTTGTCTTAACACTGGAAATACTGTTGATCAAAATTCGAGAGTCGCAGGAAATTAAAGGAATAGAAGTTAACAAAAAAGAATATAAGTTAAGAGCTTTTGCGGATGACTTGGTGGTTACTTTGTCGCAACCTACCTATTCTGTAGTAAAGTTGCTACAGTTGATTCATTATTATGGTTTGGTTTCGGGTTTTAAGATTAATATTAATAAGACTAAAATTTTACCTAAAAATATGACCATTCAGGAGAAGCAGACTCTGGCTAACTTGACGGGTTTTGAAATTGTCAATAAGGTAAAATATTTGGGGGTGATGTTATCTGTTTCCAATGCAAAATTATTTAAAAATAACTATGAAAGGTTGTGGGTTAGTGTACAGAAGGACTTGAAGAATTGGGAGAAGTTGCAATTATCTCTCATGAGAAGAATTGCAGTGATAAAAATGAATATTCTACCCAAGTTTCTTTTTTTGTTCCAAATGTTACCGATTTTGAAGAATGAAATTAATTTAAGTGAATGGCAGAAAGGTGTTAATAAATTCATCTGGGCAGGGAAAAAGCCAAGGGTTAAGTTTAAAATCATGCAAGACTTCCGTGAGAGAGGTGGATTAAAGGTACCGAATTTGAAATTATATTATGATGCGGTGGTTTTAACATTAATTAGTGATTGGGTAAATTTGACAAATCTTGAGGTACTCCATCTAGAGGGATGGGACTTACTTTTTGGGTGGCATGCCTATTTAATATTCAATAAAAAAGTGGATTGGGCTTTCAAAGCTCACATTTTAAGAATTTCCTTACTTAGGATTTGGAGAAAATATTATAAAAGTGATTTTAAAGTACCATTATGGGCTATACCTTGGCATGCGATAAAAGGAATAAAAAGAGGTGTTAAAATGGATATGGTGTCTTATAGACAGCTACTTAGTTGGGATGGACAAAATTGGCAGTGAAAATCACGGGAAGAGTTAGCACAAGAAAATATTATTTATTCTTGGTTTCAATATAGGCAATTAGTAGATAGATGGAAGGTGGATTGCAAGGTGGGTTTTCTCAGAGAAGATGAAAATTTTATTAAGCAAGTGAAGAATCAAAGACAAACTCATATTAAGAGAATTTATGGGGTTCTAGTTGAATTGGACTCAGAAACGGAATTAATTAAAGATTGTATGATTAGATGGGCGCAGAATTTTGGTGAACCAGTTCCACTGGATATCTGGGAAATTATCTGGGTGAGAAATGTCAAATTTACACAAGCACAGAATTTAAGGGAGAATTTTTATAAAATGTTTTATAGATGGCACCTTGATCCAAAAAAAATGTCTTTCATGTACCCTGTCCTACAGCCTAAATGTTGGAGATGTGGTTGTTTGGATGCCACCTATTATCATATTTGGTGGTCGTGTAGAGAGATAAAAGCCTTCTGGATTAAGATATGGTGGAATATTCAGAGAATTTTTAGAAGGAGGGTAAAATTTACTCCACAACTATTCTTGTTAGGTATAGTTACTGATTGTGACACAAAGGAGGCTACATTGATGTTAAATTTGATTACAGCCGCAAGGCTGTTAGTAGGACAATACTGGAAGAAGGAATCTTTGCCTACAATGCAGGAATGGTTTCTTAAAGTGTCTTATTTGGCGGAAATGGCAAAGATTTCGGCTTTTTTAAAGGAACAAACGCAAGAGAATTTTCTTGCTGTTTGGGACAAATGGATAAAATTTATACAATTTAGATTGGATATTGAAAAATACTACATAGCTTTTCTATAACTTTTATTTTTATATATATATACATATATCTCAGTGTTATATTTTTCTTTTTTTTATATATATATAATTTTTTTTTAAATTCTTTCTTAATAAAGCCTATATTCTGCTCTGGGAAGCTCAGGGGGGGGAAGGGGGTGGGTTTTTTGGGGGGGTTGGGGAAGGGGAGTTTTGTTATGTCATGTTTAGTTTTTTTTTGGTATATGTTGTTTTTTGTATTGTTATCTTGTTTTTCTGTAAAAATTTATAAAAATTTTCAATAAAAAAAAAAGAAAAAAAAATGAACAAGGCTGAAATGAAAAATTGATCTGACCATCACACACTGTTTTTTGTTGCTGTTATTTTCACACACAAATACTGCCCCTAGCTATTCACACAAATGTGTAGACATTAATACTTATTTCTGTAGTTTATGTTGGGGGAATATCTGTTCATTCCAGTCAAGGTTTTTTTTTTTCCTTCAATGCATGCTGCAGGCAATGCATTCCTTTCCACTATGGCATAGAATAGCCCTTAAATTTGTAATTTCATGTACCAATATTTAATAACTTTTGATTTACTCTCCTTGCCTGCCTGTTGAAAGATTTTGAGAATCTTGAAGTAATTTTGATGGGTTCTTTACATATTTCTTTTCCAAACCCTTGGGTGTCAAACTTGGTTAAAGTCACCCAGCAATCTCCATGTGAATTGAAAGATTTAAATCCCAACTGTTCTGTTCTTCATCCAGCCCTGAGTTGTACTGTCTGTATTATTACCATTTTTCTGATGTTCAATAATTAACAGCTTGTATCTATTTCCCATAAAACATTTCAAAGCTGTTGTAGACTGTTTTAACATTTACACTTTAGGCTGTGCATCAATCAAGATTAAGAGCTTGTCTTTTCCGGGAAAACCCCAGATTCAATTTAACCAGGGACTATTGTTTGGACTCTATGTATACTCCAAATCATATTTTCTCTTTGAATCCAGCCTTGGTTGAAAGAGCAAATACAAAAATATAAAATGGAAAGAAAAAAACAAAACAATAAAACTGAATGACAGCTGCCTCTACCAATTGCATAGCTTAATAGCCAGGAATGTGTAGATTCTGTATTAAATTATAAAAGCAGTATAGGTTCTCTGCCTAGCAAAGCCTTAATCATCTCATCAGCATCTCTCTTTGTCAAACTACAAGATTAAGCTATTGTTTGGAATGACAAGAAGCTGTCATGGGGATGAGTTGAGCTTGCTTTGTGCCCATGCCTTCTGGCAAAAACATTCTTCATTCATGTAAGAGTTACAGTATTGGATTCCTGCAGGGATAGGAAATCATTATGAATTAATGGGCGTAGTCAAAATGCTGACAGCATGGTGGGGGAATGATTGCCATGGCTTGCCTGTTCATAAAACGGTGCTACATTGTGGTCGGTGAGTCATAAAAGGTTAATTCCTGTGAAGAGAAATTAAGGAGGCAGCTATCTGACTTTACAGATGATCTCTAGCACCCCATCTTGCTTTTACCTTTTATCAGAAAGAGTAAGTATAGCTGTTAACATATAGCTGAAATGGTGATACGTGTCAGTGTTTATTGATCACCATTGCATATGGATGGCTTCAGATCTCATTCATCTCTAAATCCACAGATCACAGTTCCTGCCCTGATGGTTACTGCTGGAAAGGACAGAGTTCTCAGTCCAGAAATGAGCAAGAACATGGAGAAGTGGGTGAGTAACAGATGTGTTGGCCTGATCCTTTCCATAATTAAACAAATACAATAGATCAGAGGGCAGGAAAATGTCTCTTTACACTGAAATATTCTATTTCATTTAATGGAATGGAGTTGAAGGAATTCTTGTTACTGGAAGTGCTGCAGCAGTTCAAGCTCAAACCATTATTTTTCTTTCTCTGTCTATGTTTTGAGATTGACAGACTTGAAAATTTGCAGTGCGAAAGCCAAGGTGATATGGAAGTGCCTTTTTACCTCCTGGTTTGTCTTCTCATAAAAGTCATCCCAACTTTTCATTTCACTGTATTTTAATTTCGTTCTTCTGTTTAAGAACCACCAACTATATAGTTACTCCTTAGTTATCACACATAGGCTTAGGTTTCTTGAGACAGGGAAAAAGCTCAAGAATACTACTGAATTAGGGTTATTTGTCATCTCATTGTAGATGAGATGATATACTGTAGTTCTGACTGACCTTTCCTGTTTCACAAAATAGCAAAACGATTTCATTTGGCCATGACGTCTACCTTTTTCTCCCCCTAGATTCCACAATTGACTCGTGGCCATATTGAAGAATGTGGGCATTTCACACAAATGGAGAGGTAAGTAGTGTTGAGAGAGAGAGAGAGAGAGACAAATGCAAATGATTTATTTTAAAATGCATACCTATAAAAAGCACATTAGCTTATTGTACTGCATAGGTTGCTGAGATTCATTGTTAAATAATCTGCATCAAAATTTAGATTCTACAGTATGTGGAAATGGACAGTAGAGCAGAATTTTGAGGGCAGTGACCAGCCAGAAGACTAAAAGTCTGATTACAATTTCTTATATTGGAGCTCAAAAGCTAGCATATTTATGTTAATGTAGGAGATGATGCTAAATGGTTTAATATATAGAAAATGCAAAAATCTAAATAAATAATGTTCCAAAATTGGCGTGGTCAGATAATTTCCATTCCTACTCTGCATTCTGACATTCAGACTTTTCTTTTGAAGATCAAATGAGAAAAGGCTTATTTTTATACCATGTTGAGATTCCAGAGGAAAGGCAGGATGTAAATGTAATGCAAATCCAAATTCAATCGGAATACTAGACACATTGGGAAAGGAAAGGAGACAACAGTTTTTTGCAATTTTGAGCAAAACAAATGCTTCACATTGATAAAGGTTTATAGAGCAGCATTCCCAGCCTATAACCTTCTCTCTAGATGTGTTGAATGTCAATTCCCAGTTTCTCCAATCATCATGGCTGACTAGAGGCATTCTGAGAATTGAAGTCAATTCATCTGAAAGGAAACAAGCAGAAAGTTGGTTTATAATTGAGTTTCCAGTCACCCCAGTAGATCAGATCTCTTATTCTTGTATATCCTCTTTATTTCTCTGGATGCATGAGAAAATAAGACTAATAAGCTTGCAAGGAATCAGAAAAATGTGACTTTGCATTTGATTTGGGTTCTTTGGGCACTAAATTCAATTTTCCCTCTGCATGAATATCTGCTCATGCAAGTGCACATACTGAAAAATACCCGCCTTGCCAAAATGTATAGTATTTTTTCTACAGGCCTGCAGCTTTGAACAAAATCCTGATCGAATGGCTGGAAGATGTTCACAAAAATGCTTCGCTGCAAACAACTGCCAAGCTTTGAAAACAACTTTAGCCCCCATATTGGCTGAACCATTAGCCAATTCATTTACGGAAGGAAGGAAGAATTCGTAAGATAATTAGTTATGGAGCTCTCATGGTGCTTTGGGAATTAAAATAGAGAATTTTTAGTTGATGTTTGAAAAATTCAATGCATTAGAAGGGATGGACTTTAAAAAAATAGCCTAAACAGAATGCTGAAAATGTAACTATGCTGAGATTATCCTTTGATCTTTATACTTTTGATTGTTTTGATGTAAGAAAATTCTTAATGGCCAAGATATTCATACCTCATTTGGATCATGATTTATTTAAGCAGAGTTTAGTGAATGAATCACAATTGGATGAGCTTATATAGCATATTATTATGTCCAAACCAAACAGCTCTTTAACACAATTTAAGACCTGAAGTGGCGCAGTGGTTAGAATGCAGTATTGCAGGCTAATTCTGCTGACTGTGAGGGGTTCGATCCTCACCAACAAAAGGTTGACTCAGCCTTCCATCCTTCCAAGCTCAGTAAAATGAGAATCCAGATTGTTGTGGGCAATATGCTGACTCTGTAAACCTGTTGCTAATTTGTGATCAAGTTATAGTTTCCCTAACATATTGGAACCACGTTTTAGTAATAATTTGTGGGAAGCTTCTCGGTTCAGATGAATCAGAAAGTGATTTAACAAATTCAGGATGCATCTTCTGAAGCAGGCACAAGACAGGACAAAAACATTTGATTAATGCTGTGATTGAGAATGGGGTTGCTCTCCAGATGTTGATATCAATTCTATTATGAAACATGTTTTTGCTGTGGCAGATGGGAGTTGTGCTTCAGAAATCTCTGGAGAGTTGTAATTCTGATTTGCCACCTGTACTGAACTCAGGTTTCTAATTGTGGTATTTAGTTTATTTTCATGATTATGAAATTTCAATTGTATATGTTTTGCAACAGTTTGGGTTAATTTTTGGAAAGATACTATTGATCAGTGTTTTTCAAATTGGTTCCACTGGAACTCTAGGATTGCACAAGAAACTGAAGAGGTTCTACAAGAAAGTGAGGAGAAAAATTCATTCAAACTTGGCTAAATTTCTACCACTGGAATTTCTGGGGTTATTTTTTGCCTTTAACTAAAAAAATTTGGCTGAAAAAGTTTGAAGATGCCGTATGTCTACTAGTCTTTCACGCAGCTGTATTTTTTTCCTGGGATCACAGGGAGAAAAGATGACTCCATCAAAGAGTCATCTATTTTTTGGCTTCACAAGGCAGCCCACCATCTTAAACCCCCCTGCAACTCAGACTAACCTGAGCACAACAAAGTCCCCACCCAAACAGAACACTCCCCCAGCCAATCAGAGCACAGCCAACCCCCCCAGCCAATCAGAGCACAGCCAACCCCCCAGCCAATCAGAGCACAGCCAACCCCCCAGCCAATCAGAGCACAGCCAAGCTCCTAACCAATCAGAACACACCTCCATCCAATCAGAACACAGCCAAGCTCTCATCCAATCAGTTCATACCCCCACTGGCAGTTAAAAGGAGGAAACAGCTACAATCACACATGCTCCTAGAAGCACGAAGCTGAAAACACCAGCCTGAAGATGATGAATGAGACTTCGTCAAAACGTCGCCAAGACACTTCCAATTTTACGTGGGAGAAAACCCGAATAACCAAAGACCTACATACAAACACCCGCGAAAACCTCAGAAAACACACACACACACACACACACACATACATACATATACACACACACACACACACACGCCAGCCAGCCAGCCAGCCAAACTACCTAAAACCCAGACCATGACTTGGAGGCAACCAAACGAACAAACACCATTTGCATCACACAGAAGATACTTAAATACCAGCAACAACAACCAGCCAATAGCCCAAAATGAGACCATGACTCAGAAACATCAGGACAAATAACACCCACACCAATTAACATCACACAAAAAGATATTTAAAGGTCAGTGCTCTGGTAGATGAGCACAATTCAAAGTGCACTGAAGATGTCTCTCCCCCCCAATGGAGACGTTTGCAGCCAAATTGCCAAGCTCGGAGATCAAACTAACAACCCAACCTATTTCATCACCCTGACTTCAGGTTTCTCATTCCTATTGCTCAGCTTCTTCCCCATACTCCTGCAATCTCTCCCTCCCTTGCCTAAGGAGATTCTTGAGCCCATTTTCTTCTCTCTAAATCTGATAAATCACCATGGACTCTGAGACTATAATTTCAAGCACTGTAGTGTCCATTGGTAGGCAAGTGCCTCTGTATGATTAAAACATTTTTTAAAATCCATAAATGTGTCTTTTGCAGTGAATTGGTTATAAAAGTGCTTCTTGTGATGTATCTTGAAAACTATACTCAGCATAGAATTTTAGCCAGCCAGAGAATAATAAATCACGAATGAATTCTGGAGAAAATAAAACCATTGGGCGACAAGTGAAAGATTTGGATATGGATTTCATCTCTCCCTTAAGAAAGAAGTTCAGGATAAAAAAAAATGCCTGCATATTTGGATTAGGACAAACATTCAAATCAATGTCCAGAATCAGTATGACTTAATCTTTTCCCCATTTTTTTTTATATTGGGCATTCCACTTCTCTGCAGAAGTCTCATGTTTGCTGAAGCCTCCTCGGACAAGGAAGAAGATTGGGCAGCCAATCAAGAGTGTCCTACTCTGCTCATTAATCAAATCAACCCTGTGGGCCCTTCTCTAAAAGCCTCCTACATTAGCCTCCTACAGCATAAAAGAAAGGGCAAGTGACCATGGACAAAGAGTCATAGCTGAAGATATTCTTGTGAGCTGGACCAAAAACTGGCAAGCAGAGGCATTTACAACTGCGGGTTAAATGTCAAAATGGCAGCCACATCTGTGCTACTGAAGCCCTGCCTCTACTTGCAGGAATTCAGTCACGTGGCCACAGCCATCATCTTGACTTTTTAAACTTCTCTGCATGGATGTTCCTGCTAGCAGACAATTGATAACTTTCCCTTGTTCTGATTTAGGCACTCAAAGCTGTGTTACTTTGCTTATACTTTTTGACACAGATATTAAAAGGAAAATTCGTGGTTGTATGTTCCCGGTGTCAAAGCTGCCTAAGAGTGGAAAGTTGTCTTTGCAGAAAGGGCAACCATATGTAATGTAACTATTTAAATATGTCCTGTTTTCCCTAATAACATTTTCTTGTATGTTATTTTTATATTTGCAAGGTCAGTTCATACAACTACAGTCCCATTTACATTGTTAGGGAAGCTGTTGGAATACTTCCATTTCTGTTCACCTTGGATGCCGCTGGTCCACCGAATGTTCAAGCAGTAGCTTTAACATGATCATGTCCATGTACAACAAGACAGCAAAGAAAGACCAGCACTGCATGTGCCCTCAACCTGCAGTGAATAATCGGAGTTTTCAAATGAGAGCGTGGAAGCACCTGTTTTGACTGGCTGGCAGCCAGGATCCCGTAAAAGCTAACCTTAACACCAAGGCAGCATCGTGGAAACAGTCTTGATTTTGCTTTTCAATCACATTTGAAGCTAATGCCCTTGCCCTTGTGTATGTTCCATCTATTTTACAAGAAAAGAGCATTCAGCAAACAGGATTGCAAGAAAAGAATAATTGCTCTCAGGTTTGGCACAGAGAGGGAAGATATCAGATACCCTCTGGAGTTTCCAGAAAGAAAGGAAGTTTCCAGGAAAAAAGTAAGCATCCAGTGGAAAGCTGACACATTGGTTGATGCATGTACTGGGTTGGTTGTTTTTTTTTTAAAAAAATCATTAATTCCAACAACTATCTTTCAAGTTCGGTGTTGAAATCACAAACATTGATTGAAATCCCCACGAATTCCATAAGCTTGATTGAAAAGAATAGAATTGTTTTCTTTCTCCAAAAGGAAAGCTAATGCATGCTTAAAGGGTAACATGGATAATATGTAATGATGATGATGATAATAATAATAAAGTTGGAAGGGACCTTGGAGGTCATCTAGTCCCACCCCCTGCTCAGACAGGAAACCCTATACCAAGCATGGCAAACTGCCGGTCCGCGGGCCAGATGCATCATGCCGAAACTGCGCCCACCCCATTGCTGGCAATGGGGAAAAAGTCCCAATACATCACGTGATGTTGCGAGTTTGATATGCCTGCCCTATACCATTTCAGACAAATGGCTGTCCAATCTCTTCTTAAAGACTTCCAGTATTGGAGCATTCACAGCGTCTGGAGGCAGGTTGTTCCACTGATTAATTGTTTTAACTGTCAGGAAGTTTCTCCTTAGTTCTAGGTTGCTTCTCTTTTTGGTTAGTTTCCATCTATTGCTTCTTGTCCTGCCTTCAGGTGCTTTGGAGAATAGCTTGACTCCCTCTTCTTTGTGGTAGCCCCTGAGATATTGGAACACTGCTATCATGTCCCCCCTCCTCCTTCTCTTCATTAAACTAGACATGCCCAATTCTAGCAACTGTTCCTTATAAGTTTTAGCCTCCAGTCCCCTAATCATCTTTGTTGCTCTTCTATGTATTCTTTCTGTATGAGCTTTTATACAGTTTTTATTTTTTTCCTCCAAAATGACATGGAAGTAGAACAGAATGACCATACTTGTGAGCTGGAGGGAGGAAAGGAACATTTGTATTTTATGCTCCAATCATTGACTACTTTAATCCAGAACTGCTCCCTCCTCTGAGAAGCAACATTTCTCGCCAAGTATTTTCTTCCAGCTCTCTGTAAAATGGGACTAGAGACTCTCTCAATGCCAAAGTGATGAAGGTGTTGACACCCTGATCCTGGGGCCTTCTGCATGCATCATAGGCCCTGTGTCATTCAGGGATGACCCTTTTTCTCTTCTTCAACAACAGAATTATAGGTCTCAGACTAAATTAAGGTGACCAACCGTCCTCCTTTAGGGAGGACAGTCCTCCTTTTGTGAGTTCTGTCCTCCCTTGAAAAGTGTCCTCCTACATGTCCTCCTTTTCGATATTTGAAGACTAATCTGCAGGGCTTTTTTTTTCTCATAGAACGCTCAGAACAGCGTTCCAGCACCTTTTTTGATGGTTTTTTTTTCAACTTTTTCATGAGCTGTGCTACTCCCCCTATTGGCTTTCGAAAGCCAATAGGAATTGCTGCTGAGTGCGCCAAAACACCCGGCCAGCAAACTTTGCACATGTAAGTTGTCTGCAGCGAAAGCGAATTGGCAGGAACTTTGCACCCCTCCCTGCTACTCAACTACACCATCTCCTAGTCAGTCCCGAAGATACCTGGAGGAGACTGGAGTGGCAACGCCACAGTAACTTTCTCTTGATCTTCGGCCCTGCTAGGGCAATAATGGCTGTGGACGCAAGAGCAGGGGCGGTGGGGCTGCTGTGGGTGGGGCTGTGAGGGGCGGCAGTGACTGGCTGCCCCCGTGCTGTGGGAGCCATGGGGCCTGCTCTACACGGGGCTGCGCAGGGTGGGTGGCTGCAGGCGGGGCAGCTGCAGGCAGGGTGTGTCGACAGCAGACTGCCCCCAAGGGCTGGAACTGGCACAGCTGGTGCTTTGGAAGCCATGGGGCCCACTCTACATGGCGGGGCAGCAGTGCTGGCGGGCGGCTGCTGGTGGGGGTGCGGCATGTAAGCATAATTACAATATAAAATGTTATTGTTACAAATGTTTTTTATTATGCATTTATCATATTATAGTGTATTCTGTATTATTGTTGCAATGAATAAAATGTTTCTTTTATTTACGATATTTTTTTCTTCAATTTATTTGTGTCCTCCTTTTCATTATAAAAAAGTTAGTCACCTTAACTAAATGCAATGTAGAACTGAAAAAGGAAGTGAAGAAGCTCCAACTAAAGGCTGGAGATTTAAGAAATGAACACAAAATAACCTCTCAATTTTATTAATTAGGCTGTTTCCTAGTTATAAAAGAGAAGGAATTCTTTTAGCTATGTGATTTCTGATCTTAAAGCATAAACAATTTTGACACCATTAATTGATTAGCATCCTTTCCCTCTTCATCACTCAAAACTATACATTTTCTCAACAAGGATAAATGAGAGAAACATTGTCCTTTTGCAAGTTTTCATGATTCCTGGGAACTGCACGGATCATTCTTGCCAAATGAACATAAAAAAGACAGTTGCCTTTATGTGTCATTTCTTGATATCAGGCATTGTTTTATTCCCTTTAAGCTATCTATTTTCATACATTATCTTGAAGGTCAGCAAGACTCAATTCAGGATCCTTGATCTTTTTGCTTCCTACCAAACTGCCTGATTAAATATGCTGTGATTGCTAGAAACAGCTGGCAACATTCAGCCAGCAGTTAATTCTGCCAGCATGGAGGTGGAAATCAAGTGACAGCTTATAACATAATGAAAGATTGATAGTGGTGCTAAACCTTACATGCAGAAATAAACAGTTTCATTTGCCCATTTAGATATTCTCCCATTTAGTTTATTGTTTAAAGGAGAACAATGCATCCAAAGCTATAAACCAAGACAGGAATGTTTGCTTGCTATGAACTTTGCTAACCAAGAGTCATGCATGAAACATCTCTCAACTCCCAGACACCCCAGAGCTATAACACAGTGCCTGTCATTCTCATTTGCTTTAACACCCAATTATTAACATCTGTTGTGTTAATAAATACATTAACAGAACAGTCATGCATAACTTTGCTTGTAAATAGCAGATATTCCCTATGACTGAGCTTTGTGAATAAAGATAGGATATAAATCTAACAACATCAAAAAAATCCTTACAGGCACTATTTTGCTAATCTTGCTTAACAGCTCAGTGGTGTTCTATAATCTTCCTGATTTGAGTACTGATGGCACTGAAATAATTTCTATTATTTGGGTATTGTGTTGTACATGATTAAAAAACAGTCAAGCTGTGTACAGAACAAGGTCAGGAAGTTCTACAAGTCATACATTGTAGAGTTTCTCCTTTGCTTCTGATTCAAGTCAAGGCAACAGTTTCATACTAAGGAAGGGTGCTTTTACATTGGGGAAAAAAAGCTCTTTCCTTACTTACACTTTGTATCAGCATTGAACCCCCTGGCAACCCCAATATTTTCCTGTGATTGTACAAAAATGGCCTTATTTCTCAATCCAGCACAGGTTTTAAATGGTTTTGTGATGATCCTTCCAACACTGAGTCATCATGAGCTTTCTGCTTTTCTGGATTCCTGTGAATTCCTGTGACTAGACAAGCCTTATTAAACTCACATTAACCAAAGTCTGGGTTTGCCAGACCAGAACAAAAACAGGAATTTTCAATCTGCAATGCAAAGAATATATTCTGGCCCTAAACTAAAGGTTACATGCCAACAGGATTCAAGTACTTTTAGAGGATCCCAGAATGGAGAACATTGATTGGATCTTCAGTTTGGAGAAATGATCAAGGACAGGGCTTTTTTTTTGTCATGGAACACACCGGAATGGCATTCTGGCTCCTTTTTTCGACAGATATTCCAGAGTTCCGTTCTTTTCCTATTGTTGCCCTTCCTATCCTCGTTTGCTTTTGAAAATGCCCAACTGGCAGTACAGTGGGAGCGGGGTCCCCTCCAGCGCTGTCTGCCTCCTCTAGGAGGAGCCATGAGGCACCAGAGCACCACAACCAGAGCGTGGCTTGATTGGCTGGGTTGGACCATGTGGTATGGAAGCCGATGGTGGCAATGGGAGACACATAAACATGGAGGCCATCTTTCATGAGAGGGTGAGTGAGCCTTTTGCCTTCCCTTACAGAAGGTGGGGTGTGAAGCTAAAAAGAGGCGAAGCAAGAGGGAAAAAAGGCAGTGGAGTAGAAGCTTGCCTGACAGCGAAACTTTGCTGTTTCGGTTCCTTGGGTAGTTCAAAGGCTGGGATGTCTACGAAAATCTCTTTTTAGTCTTTTATACTTTATATTCAAACAGCAGAGGGGAAGAATAAGAATAAAGCCAATGTCTTGTGATTTGGAGGTAATAATCATAATCATAATAATATTAATTATGTATTGGTCAGATGTAAAGGTAGACCTACAGTATGAGGTTTAATCAGATCTATTTATTAAATTGGGTTTATCCTAAAGGTAAATTAAAAGTAATCTATTCACTGACAAAGTTTCAACTTTAATTTGTTTCAAGTCAATATCCATATAAAACTCCAAATGTATATTTTTCCACCTTGTTTGACAACTTAAAAATAATTCAATCTTTTACAAGCAACCAAATTTTGTTTAATTGGGCCAATTTCATTCCACATAGAAAGCTGACATTTCCACTCATTAAAGTAAATGGGTATGCCAGTGATAAAGGTCCCAAAAGAATAATAAAATGCCTTCTTGTAATTTAAAGCCACACTGTGCATGATAATATTAATAGTATTAACTTACCTTGAACAAAATCCTAGTCTTTTAGATATACTAAAATTTGAAGGGTTTTTTCAACTACAAAGGTAAACCTTGTAGGGTAGACAAGGCAGGTGGTATGACGTATGTAAGTTCCAGCACCTTTTTTTTTTTTTACAAAAAAACCCACTGATCAGGGATATGTAAGAATAATAAAATATACACGTTTATCTTTCAAGAGTATGCAGTGTCATATATGCAGTTTCAAATATTTGCTGACAGTCCTGAGAACTAGAAACAAAAGGCAAAGAAAGATTAAAAGTACAGGTAGGTACAAATCTATACAATTTGTCTATAGATGTATATTATTGAGGTTCCCTTCCCAGTAGAATAGATTCTCACAAGAAATCAGATAATCAAATATATATTTTGGAGGGGTGGAGAGAAAAATCTGTCTACTTTTTAGCAATAAATTCAGCTCCATAGTGAAAAGGAGCTGATAAATCTCCCAAGGTTAATAACAGTGGATCTCAACTACAACTTTAAGCAGGGACTTTAGAAGATGGGTTGTAGGAGTTCAGTAGTATGAACTGCACAACCAAAGGGGAAATTTTGGGGAGATAGCTACGCCATCCAAGGAAATCTCTTTTCTTCCTGTAGGGCGAACAAGGGCAAACACTACTTTCTGATCTCTAGAAACCAAACTCACCTTATGCTGTTTTTTGACCGTAATAAAGATTTGATTGATTGATTATAAAAGTCCTCATGTTTTTTGGGTTAGAGAAAGATTCTGTTTTTCCTGATGCCTGAAATCTAGGCATTAAATGACCTGTGAATATTTAGCAGCAGCAGGCTCTTCCTGTGTATACAAATTAGTCCATTTTGCATTGATTCAGTGTCATGCCTTTAATTACATATATATTCCAAGTCATAGCCACATTCCCCTCACCAGATGTTGCTGTACATTCACCCTTCATCATTTATAATTATAGCCCCACAGTCACAAATGTCCATACTTTATTGTGCAGATTTGCATTTGTATATATTATGTGCTATATATTGTATGCCATTTGGCCATCCTGTCTTATCCAGCAATAGTGTTTTCCCTGCTGTCCCTGTTCAATGGATAGCATGTCATCATGGAAGCTGCTAACTGTTCAACATTGGGTTGATGGCAGGTTGCTAAAACATAAAGACTGAAGTTTCCTCGATGGGAATTAATGAAAAGGGGATCCTAAAAACTGAGGTTTTGTCTCAGATTCTTTCCAATGGGATCTCTAGCTCAGATGATACTGCCCCAACTCAGAGGGTAGGTTGGGGAGAGAGACAGCAAAAAGATCTTTGCAAATGAAGAAGTGAAAGGGGGGGGGCATTGTCCAGTTGGAGTCAGCAGGAAATTAGTTTACAGGGCTATAAACAAAGAGTGGCATTAATTGCTGTTTTGCAATCTCTCAGATTTAAGTAATTCATCTTTTCCTTAGAGGTATATGTGAGTCTGTACTGTTCTCTATCCTCTTGTACATAAAGCAAATATTGATGTACATGCAAATGACACAAAGTGATCTTATTTGCATGAAACCATAACTCAAAATGAAATCCATTTGGTTTTAGTTTAATGTGCTATGTGGATTTACAAACCTTGATTTATGGATTAGTAGAAGCTGTAGGTAGCTTGTTTGCCCAAGGGCAGGAGGGAAATATAGGTATAACTCAGCTTCAGGCTCCATGACAAGCCAGGTAATAAATAACACACACACACACACACACACACACAATACCATGAACTGATAAGCTTTCTGTAACAACTAGGAGAGCATAATGCAAAAACAAGTGGAGCTTGCAATCATGTGGAACAGACACTAAGAAAAATCATTTTCTCTCTTTTCTCTCCCATCTCTCCAAATAGTCCAGTTAGATGATGACTGTTGAAAAACCACAACATTTTCTCATTATTTTCAGTAGGAATATATGAAATCTAAAGTTTAAGCCCTAAAGTAGGGATAATATTGTAAGAAAAGATATTTCAAAAACTTCCTTCCAAATGCAGAGGAGAAAAGAGAAAAAAATTGTTTGGTGGGGAGCTCATGTATTTTTTCCCTTGATGCTCTGCTTGGTTTCTTCACTCTAATTTTTACAGTTTCTTAATGTATTTCGCTGTCAATGGTTTTTCTGCATCTGCAATATTTTCTTTCCATATTCCTGGTTTCACAGCATAATAAAATATCTATTTCTAAAATTCTAAAGCCTTCCTTTTGTAGGAAGAAGTTTGGGGATGGATTTAAAGTTTAGGGAAAAGTTTGAGGAGTTGAAACATTTCTTTTCTCTCTTAAAACTTTCAACAATGGGACAATAAATCAGCTGGGGGAAAGGTATTATTTATGTCCTGCCCATTCAGAGTATGTTCTGGGAGCTACAAATAGGGTTGATGATGGTGCTTGTCCCTAGAAACTGTGAATTGCCTACCCTTGATATAGGAAGCGAGATCATCCTGTATCTCACAATGAGCATACCTAACAACTGTATGGGCAATCTTAATCTTCTGCTATTCCCATGGCTGACTCTGAGAAGCAGAACACTCAATACTGACATAATATAAAGCCATAGAAAGCCTTTCTTCCAGAACTACTATAACACCAACATCAAACTCTCTAATTAGATATCTTTGGAAGACTTCAAGAAAAAAGATGGATAGATATTTGTCAAGGACGTTTTGATTTGGATTCTACACTGGGCTCAATGGCCTGAATCAGTATCTCTTAGATTCTGCAAAACTAGTATTCTATAAAAATCATGCAGATACTGTATGTCTAAGTGTTTGTAAATACCTTCACCTTGGAAGCTTAGTCACTATTACATACATAGAGCAGTGGAAATCTTCTGCAAAGCAATTCAACGCATTGCCCTCACTCTTGCTATGTTGCCTGTGTGGGAAGCAGATTTCTCCACCCTAAGCCATAGTGGCACAGTGGTTAGAATGCAGTATTGCAAGCTAACTTTGCCCACTGCCAGCAGTTTGATCCTGATCAACTCAAGGTTGACTCAGCCTTCCATCCTTCTTAGGTTAGTAAAACGAGGAGCCAGATAGTTGAGAGTATTGTGCAGACTTTATAAATGGAGAGGGCTGTAAAGTAATGTGAAGCAGTATATAAGTCTAAGTGCTATTGCTATAACCCTTCAAACTGAAGTGGAAAAAGGCTCAGTTATGTATCCAGCCATTTTTCTGCATTGGATATGTCTTCTGCATCTGCTCAAGGCTTTGCAAAGTGTGGAGTTGAACCCATGCTGTGGTTCCAGTGGGTTAAGAGAATTGGCATTCCCTTTGGCCAACAGATGGAAGTAGAGATGCAGGTAGAAAACAGAAAGTTGGCTTCTACCATAACTCAATAGCCTTGCAGCTTTTTTCTTTTGGAAAAAGAATAGTCATAGGTTGCTTGTTTTTGAAAAAAATTAAGAAACGCTGGTCTAATTATTCCTTCCAACACAATGATTTCTGGGAATATTATTTCCCCTCAGTAAAAAATGTTAGGCTTGTGACCTAGCAGTGCTAAAGCATGCAAATGCCAGTAGATAAATAAGTACCATTCCAATGGGAAGCTTACTGCGTTCTGTATTTTCATGACCGCCACTTCATGACACAAACATCTCTCAAACAACTCAGGCTCCCTCTGCTGAGAATGGGTGATGAGCACCAACCCCTTGAGTCAGTCACACCTAGACAAAGGAAACCTTTAAACCTTTTTTTTCTGTTCATAAATGACTCTCATTAACCATGTTGTTTTCTTATTGCCTATTGCAGATTTTAGGCCTCTTGAGAAGAAGATCTGTGAGGCACCACACATTGTGAGCTCTACAAAGATATAGGATGCCATGTCCAAATGTTTTATGCAATCTGGATTGTGATTTCATCAACTTCAGTTCTCTGAAGCCTCCTCAATTTTGTTGATCAATAGCAGACACCCCACCCCCACCAGGGGATTCCATGTGTTCAGCTGTGCCCAAGGGCCTCCAGAATTAATGGGAGTCTGAATCAGGTAATAGCTAACTTGCTGATGTACTGTTCTTATTAACCATTCTGTGATTAACAGGGTCATTATTTCAGTTGAACTTTAGCCTTTTGCCTGGAGTTGAAAAAGAGGAGTGGGCCAAAAGAACCACCAGTGAAAGTAGACTCAGCTGTTGCCAAAAAAAGGGGGGGCAGCATTTCTGGTCTGTATCTTGTATCCCTGTTGCATCAGCATAAGGACTGCATGTAATATTTCAAAGCATTTCCTTCCATCTTGCTAATGGCTGTAGTGCAAGAAGGAAGAAGAAGGTAGATAGTTTTTCAAGCACATTTTTAAACAAGTTCCCCTTACACATGGAACATCCTTATAAATCAATTTTAAAAAGGCGTATGGATTTATGAAATCTGACGATCTAAGAAATATTTCAAAATGTGATGCTAAAGTATAAGGCAAAATTTCACACTTGGGATTACTGTAGGCAATACGGTATTCTGAGGAATATTGATCAGCAATGCAAGAATGTAGGAGCAACTTTTTGCTTACTGAAATTATACATGGAACAGAGAGCTTGTTTGAGAACCAGGGAAGATAAAAATATCATTTCCATTCTGGAATTTGTCCTATTTTAAGAGAGGCGATCAAAAGGTAAACAGTACTAATGTATGATTGGACCTTAATACCAAGCATGATCAGATCTGGTTGTGCAATGTGGAAACTCCAGAATGACGGAAAGGACAGGTCTAATTTAAGTTCTCCAGTTCAAGCTTCTTTCATATGTAAAGGGGACTATGTAAGAGCATCACCCCAGTGAAATCACCTGACTGACCAAACAAGGAAACAGGAGGTTAAGCAAGGCAGCATTTTTCCTTATATATCAATGCTAGAATAGAATAATAACTTTATTGTCACTTTGAGTGTACACTAATTGGCATACATTAAAATGAAATTTTGTTGCATTCAACTCTCAAATGGTCACCACCTCTGATATACACTACATAAATATGATAAAAATGAATAAATAAATACAGAATACTTCTATTCTTCTGTACTTAATTTCTAATTCCAGAGCTGCATGAGTTAACCAACGATGCAGTTACCATGAAAAACAGACTCAACTTTTTGTTTCATTGCACCTTGCTCTAAGTGAGTCACTTAATTTGCCAGCAAGAATTCAACCAAGGGGACTGTGAACACTTTGGCACTTGGCTCAGAAGGGAGATTTTTGAGTAGCAACTAGCATGCTGTTGAGCAATAAAACTTCAAGGATATCTGAAAAGATGTTGACATGGTTAAGCTAAGCTTGTAGTAAGAAAAGATAATAATTGTGAGGGAGTTCAGAAAGAGCCTGAGCCTATTGCAGGAATGATTAATCTATATTTAGTGATAACCTAAAATGCAAACTCCAGTTAAAACAGCTGGCTGACCTTCATAATAATAATGCAATACAATATAATGCATTCAATACATCCAAATGAAATATGCCCTGAACTTTCTCCATTAACCAGCTTAATTGTGCCTTTTTCTACTTAAGAGTTCAACATTTATATTATGCTTGTTAAACTATGCTGTTTAAGACCAAATTGAACAGGATGCTGAAACAGAGTAAGGAACAGATCTTCAAATCTTGCTGCTCTTCTAACCAGGAATCAGTGGATTATTGTTCTCTTTCCATATCTAAAATTTATCCTGATAACAAATAATTGTTTCTTGAAACCGTTCCTTAATGGCTCTATGTTTGCCAGTTATTGTCCACCAAATAATTGGAAGACAAGACTTGTTGAGGAAATTCATAGCTGTCTTCACATCCAGAGAGCAAAGTGGCATACAAAGATCAGGAGAAAGGCTTCTAAAAAAGGATGCAAATGTTCTAAGCTTTCATTGAATTCCATACAAAAGAGAAAAGCAAGATGGTGCTTATTCATATAGAGTAGAGTAGAGTAGAGTAGAATAGAGTAGAGTAGAGTAGAATAGAATAGAATAGAATAGAATAGAATAGAATAGAATAGAATAGAATAGAATAGAATAGAATAACTGAGTTGGACGGGACCTTGGAGGTCCTCAAGTCCAACCCCCTGCTCAGGCAGGAAATCCTATACCACTTCAGACAAATGGTTGTCCAAACTTCTTTAAAACTTCCAGTGTTGGAGCATTCACAATTTCTGGAGGCAAGTCATTCCACTGATTAACTGTGCTAACTGTCAGGAAATTTCTCCTTAGTAACTCCTAGGTTACTTCTCTCCTTAATTAGGTCCCATCCAAAGCTTCTTGTTCTGCCTTCAGGTACAGTTAAATTTAATGACAGTTAAATGGAATAGACTATGCACACTCCAGCTAACACATAGAAGGTCAGATTCAAGATTCTAGAAGGTATTGCCTGGGAAAAATACTAAAATGAAACCAACAAGAAAAATGTAAACTCAGGGAAAGGAAGGGGGCAGCTGTTCATGTGAAAATAAATAAGTAAGTAAGGACCATTTTTGGAAACAGATTGTTCAGTTTGACGGACTTTGGTCGGATCTGATCAACAAAGCATGTCTTGAATCCTTATTGGTAAATGTTTCTGCCTTTGCACACAATGATTTGAGATAAAGGCAAACTAGTAATAGTGGGTGGGGGAGAGAGAAAATTATTCTATGCTTTGGTACGGATTTGGTTCAAGAATAATCCAGTATAAAAAAGCTTTTTTATCTGATACAGGAAATCTCTGATTTATTGAGACATTTTATATAGTATTTCTGTAATATCAACCATTTCCATTTAGCCATTAAAAAAAAATTCATATAAAATATAAATGTATAAGATGAGGGAGGACTTAATGAAAATAAAAGAATTAGAAGCAAAACCCAGTGGCAATGAAATCAGAGTAGGCATAATCCTGAAACGGCATATAAATGTGTGTATATAATGTTCTTTGATTTTCTAGTATTTCTCCAAACACCTATTCCAAACATATTTAATCATATAATATTGCTTGCTTTATTACTCAACCCAATTCTTTTTAAAGAATCTCTTCGGGCTATATGTTAATTAAATAGGATAGCTGCTTAGCTTTCATCCCAAATCTAAATTTCTTAGCCCCAAACCAACATTGCAGTTGTTACTCATTAACCCTTTTTTCCCTGGAGAAAAGTCCTTATGACACAGAGAAGCATTCCATCACTTGGGTTCTCCCAACTCAGCAGTCTTGATCGAACTTCTGAGACACCTATCTTTTTAGTTCTGCTGTTTGGTGAACATCTAAAAAGTTCGGCTTTTAAATTCCCCCCATCCCCTTTCTTTTTTTTAGCGCTCTTTAGCAGAGGACTTTCCGTTCTGCAAATCTTCCTTCTGAGGTTCACCAAAAGCCAGTTATAATGGTAAGAATATTTGTTTTAATGGTGGGAGAAACTACATTTGGAATGATAAAGGAGTTGGGTTGAGGAGCCAGAGGAAAGATAACTTCATCGGAAATTATATTGATGGCACTGAACTGACAGGGGACAAATGGTGATTTTATAGTATTTGAAAAATGAGGTTTTTGTCTTATCTTACTTATTTTATCACCATCTCGGAAGCAGACTACTTCATGGTGCACCATACTCTGCCCAGAAGCAATAAGGTTCTATTCATTCCTCCACCTGCTTAAAACATCTTCAGCATGGTTTGTTTGAAACCTTGGACAACCACCTACTCAGATACAACATGGATTAGAATTCTTTTAATACTGGAGTACCAAGAGCCCACCCTCTAGGTAGAATATATATATATATTCTTTTAATACTGGAGTACCAAGAGCCCACCCTCTAGGAGTTTGTGTACCCCATATAGTTTGTGTACCCCAAAGCAAAGCTAGTCCCTTGTATTAGCTCTTTCTGAGAATCTGCATCTGAAAATAACTGGCTTGTATGTAATCTTTTCTTTGGAAATATCCCCACTAACCAGAAAGGGAAAGAACCCATAAGTAAATTACTTTAAGGGATTTTTTTAAAAAATGGGAAGCAGAGGACAAATGTTTAAGAAAATTAATAAACTGAGCACTAGAAAACCTGATGGGAAGCAAAAATAGAATTCACCTTCTCATAAACTGCTGTGAGAATGGTTAGCAAGTTTCCTGGGGCAAACATTTTCTGCCATTAGAATTCCAATTACCATGACACAAAAAAGGCTTGGAATTTAAATATTTGTGAACTATGTTTGCTATGGATGCAACAGCTCGGCGGTTGGGAATGTGTCCTGATTTGTCACTGCCTTCTTCCAATATGTGTTTTTTAACTTCCTAATCTGGCCTATAGGTCTAGATTTCCTGGTGTCTCCTATTTAAGTACAGTATTAGGCCTACATACTGCCACCATCCAAAAGCAAACAGTTATTGATCATGAGAGATTACAATTGGAACCTCCAACTTCCAAATCAAATGCTGGAATATCAGTGGACTTTCATTTCACCAGAGGAACACAGAATCCTTTAAAGGGGCAGTTCAGATACCAAAAGTCATCCGTGTGCAGAAAGGCTCTGCTCCTAAGCTCTTCGGAGTCAGACAAAACACTATCCAATTCTTTGTCACATAAACTGATTGTTAGAGAATTTCTCGCCCCTGAAGTTTTGGCTCTGGTTTTTCAAGTCCTTTTTTAAAACTGAGACTGACATTTGAGTAGTGATCAAGGGCCCATCCTCCAGAAAGTGAATGAGACAAATAAATAAATAAAACCAGAGTAGGCAGGACCAAGACAGCAATTAAACTTGATTTAATTAAATTTAAATGCTAAATTAAAAAGAAATTAATTCAATAAATGAATATGATTCCTCCTCTCAATTTTAAAAGAATTTTTTCTCTTCTATCCTATTAAGAATATTAATTTGGCATTCACTTTTGTAAAAAGTCAGTAAGCAGTGGGACATTCAAATCTGCTGAGGATATCAAATAGTCCTGCCAAAATGGTCTCCGTCTAGGTTGTTTGTTCATCATGGAGATGGTACAAGTATTTGAATTTGCCCAAACTTTAGGATCAGCATCAGAGGCTAATTTGGTCCATCTTTAAGGTCAGTTAGATCAATGTTTCTCAACCTCAACAGCTTTAAGATGTGTGGACTTTAACTTTCAGAATTCCCCAGCTAGTATTCTTTCATAATGTAGGGGCTACATTCAACTGTTTCAAAAGTCTTGTAATTTTTTTGGGAGTAGACTGTCTCAATACTTGATGTGTTAGTTGGAAGAGTTACATTTTAGAATCTGTGAATTGTCTTATTGTATCTCCTTTTGTGTGTGTAGTTTACCATTTTTAAGTGGAGCTGATCCAGCAAGTTAATTACAAGCAAAGTAATCATCCATGTTTTTTATTTAAAAAAAAAATCCTCCCAGAAGGGAACAAATAAAACTGGCAGTTTTCATGAAACCTTCTACAATTCTCAAATGGATGGGCTTCCGCTATGTGTTTTGGGGCACTAGGTACATGGTGAAGGTGGAGTCAGATTCCAGAACTGGGCTAGAACTTATGGTTCCTCTCCAGAAATGTATTTCCAGCCAACATCAGTTGATGAGATCAGAGAGGTAAGCAAGGAACATCCAGCCAGGTGTTCTATTATTTTGATGTTCTCTATAACCTATTGTTCTCTATCTGTTCTCTGTATTCTTTACTTGTCCTCTAATATTCTTTATATCCCATTGTTCTCTACATATAACAATATGACCTATTGTTCTCTATCCCTAGTGTGCCAGCTGAACCTAATGGGAATTTTTATATGCCCTAGAAAAAGTATTGAATTGCTTATTGTATTGCTTAAGAGCCATGGTGGCCCAGTGGTTAGAATGCAGTACTGCAGGCTAACTCTGCATTCCACTGCCATTCAATCCTAACCGGCTCAAGGTTGACTCAGCGTTGCATCCTTCCAAGGTCGGTAAAATGAAGACCCAGATTGTTGGGGGGGGGGAGAGAGAATATGCTGACTCTGTAACTGCTTAGAGAGAGCTGTAAAGCACTATGAAGTGGCATATAAGTTTAAGCACTACTCCTATTGCTTTCTCTAAATGTGCAAATGTGTGATTAACATTTTTGCAGATCTTGGCTCTGGCCAGGCAGAAAAGCAAGAAAGTGAAAATGGTTGGTGGTGGACACTCCCCATCAGACATTGCCTGCACAGAGGATTTCATGATCCAGATGGGAAGGATGAATAAGATCCTTGAGGTAAAAGGACTGTGGCCACTGGGTCAGAGTGATGATTCTTTTTGCTTGGCTTCAGAATTCTAAAGGCTTCCTTTCTTTTATGAAAAAGGCAGCCAAACCAACAAGGCTAAAGACTGCTAGGAATGTGTAAGTGGCTCCTAGATGTTGGTAATGGAGTGGAGAGTAGTCCTGGCTAGGTTCACATATAGTTTGCTTTAATTACTGTAAGGCTGATCATCAAAAGATAAAGTAAGCTAAAATTCTAATTTCATGTTAATCTATAAATCATGTTTAAAGATTACAATGTTAATTCTCTCAATGAGTTTTTTTTGCTTCAACTTTTGACTCTATATTTAAAACTCCTTGTGCCCACTTTGAAAATAATTCCAAAGAAACAAGCACAGGACCCCTTTACAACTTAATACAGCATGAATATTTTTAAAAACTTCTATACAGGCTTGAAAAAGATGCTCCTGCTTTAGAATCAAATATTTAGTGCAATACTTGTGAGAAGTCTGATGGATTTCTTCCAAATTATGGTTGGCCCATGGACAGGCACAATAGGTCCTGAGTGAATATTTCCTGCAGGATTGCTTCTTTGATTAACACAACAATATATTGTCTCTTGCAGGTGGATAAAGAGAAGAAGCAAGTGACAGTAGAGGCAGGGATTTTACTCTCTCATCTGAATGTGGAGCTGAGCAAACATGGCTTAGCTTTACCTATGTAAGTAAACCGTCACTGAGATGGTAGGCATCTTGCTCAGATAGTTGTGATGCATGTAAGACCAAACATTATCACTAGTCTATAAATGTGGCCAGATGTGTGATGGAATTCTCAGTGGCAAACTGGATCAAACCAACAGAAACTAAGATGATTAAAAGCCTGGAGACAAAAACATATGAAGAACGGTTGCAGGATTTGGGTTTGGCTAGTTTAAAGAAAAGAAGGACTAGGGGGGACACGATAGCAGTATTCCAGTATCTGAGAGGTTGCCACAAAGAAGAGGGCTTCAACTTATTTTCCAAAGCACCAGAGGGCAGGAGAAGAAACAATGGATGGAAAGTAATCAAGGAGAGAAACAACCTGGAATTAAGGAGAAAGTTTCTAACAGTGAGGACAATTAACCATTGGGACAGCTTGCTGTCAGAAGTTGTGGGTGCTTCATCACTGAGGGTTTTTAAGAAGAGACTGGACAGGCACTTGTCTGAAATAGTGCACAGTTTCCTGCTTGAGCAGGGGCTTGAACTAGAAAACCTCAAAGGTCCCTTCCAGCTCTATTCTGATTCTGAAGTAGACATTGAAAGGGCGAAAGGATCTTTTTAGAATGCTCCATCTAGTAAAGGTCTCTAGGGCCAGGTTTCAACCCATTGCCCTTTTTCAGAGTGGCAAATGAATTCTTTTAAAGCAAACTGGAAAATGAAGTGGGCTTATGGGAGCATATACAAATGCACTCATGTGTGGTGACAACAAGAACTTTAATCACAGAAGGACTTAATAAGACCGGATTTTTTTTTTCACAGCCAAGGTTATCCAAGAGTAATTACCAATGCATGGGCATCCAGAACTATTTTGGTTTTTTCCCCCCAAATGGGATGTGGATGAAAATGAGAGACGAATGTTCCTGGATTTTAGAGGAAGCATGGAAGGATTCCTAGAATGGAGATGGTTCCTCTGCCAATTGAGCACACACAGGAACAAGATTTCAGATTCACAAGGGTCAGAAATCCATGCACCCCTGACTATAACCTTGCCAAGATATAACAAATCCAAGGAATCACTCCAAGATCAAAAATACAAATCTGTATCCAATATCCCTTCATAGTCAGTATCCTATTTCTATGGTTTGATAGGCTGTGACATATGTTCAATACTCACTGGGGCATGTTTTGAAGTCAGAGCAGGTGAAGTTAATTAGCTCTTTTGTATGAATGTCACATTTGTTAATAGCATCTTCCCAACAGTTATCTTTGGAATGGATCCCAGTTAAATCTCTTCCTTTTATGTCTTTTGGGGCCCAGTTTAGGAGCTGTGTCAGATGTGGCAGCTGGTGGAGTCATTGGAACTGGCACTCACAACACTGGCTTCAGTCATGGCATCTTGGCCACTCAGGTAAGACGCCCAGTGGGTTGTAGTTGCAGGGTGTAAAAATTTCCTAGTCATTATGTCATAGCAGCAAGTTATTAGAATGCTAATTATGTCAACTTTTATTCCCCGGTGGGGGAAAATAAATGAGAATAATGCAGAATTACATTGAAGTCCTTTGTATGCAAGGCCCCACAGCAGAGCAGTTACTCAAAAGGCAATTCTTTCTTAGAGTTCAGTAGCCTAGTGGGTCCTTGGATGGGATATCCCAGAGCTATGGATTAAATTGGGAAGCAGAAAAACATCCTGGAGAAATATACTAGCAAACTACTTCTATATTATTGCCCCAAATGCTACAAACATATGTCCATGAGGTCACTGATTTGAGTTAGAAGAGAATTTCCCTTAACCATTAGGAATCTGGCAAATAGTAATGTAGTGTTCACACAGTGTACTTGCTGCCCCCTCCCACCTCACCTCTCACTCTAGATAACCTTGGAAGGAATTATTAGTGCCCAGAACTTTTCCTTCATGTTCCAAAGCTGTGATAGACTTTCCTAAGACTTTGCTAACATACTAGGTCTCTGATCTGGATCCAGACCATCTTTGACTTCCAGTTCAGAAGAAGTGCAAGAATCTTCCCAGTCTGGCAACTCATAAAGAGCAACTCACATGGACATTTGATTCAAAATGTGTGATGATAGGGTGTAGGCAATTAATTTATAGGAAAGTCCCTATAAAGTCAGTAATGTGACAAGAGGAAAGAAAATATACCAGATGGTAGTTTGACAGAAAGTAAGATCTTTAAAAGCTTTTCCTCGACTGAGATGACCAAAAAAATGCATTAAAACAATAAGGCTTTTAAAAAGCTATTTGTCTTGCTTCTGAATGCTTGCAGTGAATGTTTGTATATCTAAATAGGCACAGAACTGACATATGTGTGGCACTTCACAGATCTGCCCTCATATGAATCAAAATAAACCAATAACATACAGAAGAAGGCAGACTCAGCCAAGGACATCTCAGCATTGTTTCTGTTGAAAAACAATAAAAATAAGTGTGGAGCAAAAGGGCTGCCTCCTGAACCCCAGCTGTCAATTGTCTGTGAGGTTTGAGAGCTCAGTTTAGATCAGGGGTCTTCAAACTTGGCCCTTTTATGACTTATGGACTTCAACTCCCAGAATTCCTCAGCCAGCGTGCTCCAGTTCAATTTATACCTAGCATAATTACAGCAGAGTTACTCTGAGTTTCTTTCTCAGATACCCTCTCCTGGACTTGGGAGGCTTGTCAAGGGCCCAGATTCCTCCTGTAATTGATGCAGTCCCTTTACATTCCCAGGGTCTGTTAGCCATTTCATCATATCAAGGGATGTTTAAGAAATAAATAACCAGCCACAAAAGTAACGGAGCAGTCAGAGACTGGACAGCCATTTGTCTGAAATGGTATAGAGTTTCCTGCCTGATCAGGGGGTTGGACTAGATGACCTCCAAGGTCCCTTCCAACTATTATTATTATTATTATTATTATTATTATTATTATTATTATTATTATTATTATTATTATTATTTTCAGCAACCCTTTTCTATTTCTTTTTCTCTGGGTCTTTCTCTCACACACATACCAAATTTGAAGGTAAAAGTGCAAGGTTTGGGACTAGGAAATCACATGTAATCTATGGGCAGCAATCTGTCTATTCTTTGCAAGAATGCAAATAAAATGTTTTACTAAATCAGTGCAAATGTTTAATTACATCACTATTGCTGGCACTGATTGGCATCAATTTTCCAAAGTCTTCCAAATAAGTATCGTCTCCTACATGACCCAGTTTTAGCTTGAGGTAGCCTTACCCTGCAACAGGGTAGTAGGAAAGAGAAAGGGAAAGTCTACTTTTTGGGATCCAGGTGGCATGGAGCAGATTAAATTCCACCATGAAGAAGCTAAGCTACAGGTCCTGCTTGGGGATATTTAAGGAGATGCATTTCTCTCTTGTCCAGATTTGCTTAATGGCCATACAATTCATTAAATAACTATAGGAATTTGCTTAACAACTTTTGCAAAGAAGGTCATAAAATCAGGGGTGACCCATCTTAACAACTGCCTTGCTTAGCAGCGGAAATTCTGATCCTAATTGTGGCCATAAGTCAAGGACTATCTGTACTTGTAAAAGTGCATACAAACAAAGAGCATCCATATAAAAGCTCATTTGCATTAATTTGTGAATATTGTTATGACATTGCTGAATAGGACCATCTTTGTTGCCAATCTTATATATATATATAGTGGTGAATTGGGGTGAGGGACCCTTACATGGAAGTCATAGCTTTTATATTCCTTTCTCCAATTATCCGTAGCCCATTAATAGCAATTTGTGGCTACCTGTAAAACAAATGGCTCTCCCTGGTACAGACATGGGAGCTAGCTAGATTACCTGCCTTTCAATGTGGCTAATAATTTTTATCCCGCAAAAATCTGTGAATTGTAAGACATGACAAGGGAAGGCTATTAAAAAAAGAAAGAGAGGGAAGGCTAAGAAGAGAGGGCGGGTAATCAATTGGGAGACAAAAGAGATGACAAAATGGCCTTTTGAGAACCAAAAAGACATAAAATGTACGAGCAGCTGACAGTAATGTTTCTGTCAGAAAAACAAAGGGGAAAATCTTAGGAAATGGGGAGAAAGTGGGACAAAGGTCAATAAATTATATGCCTAAAAGACAGCTTGTGCTATGAGGGGTTGAGGAAGGAAGACATATTTGAGAAATCTTGGCTCTATGTCTCTTTCTGCCTCTGAGATCATTTTCATGCCTGAAAACTAGAAGAAAACTTCCTGAGGAAGTTTTACAATGGCAGGATTTTTCTTCTGATGCAAGTGCTTATAAATATGTCCATGTCAACATACAGAAGACCTCCCAGAACCAGCTAGGAGTGTGACATTTGAACATGTGAACAAAAGTAAATGTGCAATGGGAATATTTAGGTGACCAGATGCAAAAGAGCACAGGGCTCCTATAACTTTAGCAGTGATCCCGGCTCAGAATCAGGAATTTTTGCAGCTGCAATGAAAAGGAACAAGGTAATTTCCCAAAAAGAATCTCAAAGTGCAGAGTGAAGAAGGCAGAATGCAAATTTCAGTTGGAAAATAGCAATATCAGCACAAGTAACACAACACATATCAAGTCAAAGTAACCTAACTTTCAAATATCCATGGATGCATCTTGAGATTAGGAAGCAGGGCATGATATAAGCATATAAGGCATGATTTGGAGAAAGTAGATGGCATTTAGCACTTAGGCTCATGTACTGCTCCATAATATTTTACAGCACTTTCTGATAGTTTACAAATGTCAACCTATTGCCCCCATCAGTCTGATTCCTCATTTTACCCATCTGAGAAGGATGGGAGGCAGAGTAACCTTGATCTGGTCAGGACTGAACTCCAGACTGTGGGCAGAGTTAGCCTGTAATAATGTATTCTAACCACTGCGCCACCTGGCTCAATATCATAACATAATGTTGGAAGATTAATGGTAGGAGATTCAGGACAAAAAACTGGAAATTCATCACATTATAAATTAGATTATAGCATCCACTGCCATTGGTCACAGTTTGTGCTCAGTCATTGCTTGTTTAATCACAGTTATTTAAACTAGCTATATTTACCTAGTTCACACAGCATACTAAGTTTAAATGTTAGCTTATAACAAGTGTGGCAGGGTGCAAATGGCAAAAGTAAGCATTTGTTTAGCATTATCATCATAATCATCATCATAATAGTAAAGTTGGAAGGGACCTTGGAAGTCATCTAGTCCAACCCCCTGCTCAGGCAGGAAACCCTATACCATTTCTGACAAATGGCTGTCCAGTCTCTTCTTAAAAACTTCCAGTGTTGGAGCATTCACAGCTTCTGGAGGCAGGTTGTTCCACTGATTAATTGTTCTCACTGTCAGGAAGTTTCTCCTTAGTTCTAGGTTGCTTCTCTCCTTGATTAGTTTCCACCTGTTGCTTCTTGTCCTGCCTTCAGGCACTTTGGAAAATAGCTTGATTCCCTCTTCTTTGTGGCAGCCCCTGAGATATTGGAACACTGCTATCATGTCCCCCCTCGTCCTTCTCTTCGTTAAACTAGACATACCCAATTCCAGCAACCGTTCCTTATATGTTTTACCCTCCAGTCCCCTAATCATCTTTATTGCTCTTCACTGTACTCTTTCTAGAGTCTCAACATCTTTTTTACATCGTGGTGACTAAAACTGGATGCAGTATTCCAAGTGTGGCCTTACCAAGGCATTAAAAATGGTATTAACACTTCAAGTGATCTTGATTCTATCCCTCTGTTAATGCAGCCTAGCACTTTGTTGGCCTTTTTGGCAGCTGCAGCACACTGCTGGCTCATATTTAGGTGATTGTCTACTAGGACTCCAAGGTCCCTCTCACAGTTACTACTATTGAGCAAGGTGCCACCTATGCTGTACTTGTGCATTAGGTTTTTCTTGCCTAAATGTAGAACCTTGCTTTTTTCACCATTGAATTTCATTTTGTTAGATAGTGCCCAGTGTTCAAGTCTGTCCAGATTCTCCTGTATCCTAAGCCTGTCTTCTGGAGTGTTGGCTATTCTTGCCAGCTTGGTGTCGTCTGCAAATTTGATGAGTTCCCCATCTATCCCTTCATCCAAATCGTTGATGAAGATGTTGAAGAGCACTGGGCCCAGAACAGAGCCCTGGGGCACCCCACTACACACTTCCCTCCATGTAGATGCTGTTCCATTGAGGACCACTCGCTGAGTATGGCCGGTCAGCCAGCTACGGATCCATCTGGTGGTGATTCTGTCTAACCCACATTTTTCTATCTTATCTGTTCTGCCTGTGTGTGCATATATACATGAGAGAAAGACAGGAGAGGTGAAGCAGCCCTTAAGTTCACAGTAGTATGTAGCCCAAAGCCAGTAGACTGCTGAGTGACATAGAACTGTGCAGAGAGCAGACGTTTAAAGCAATAATATTGGCTCATATTGTGGCCTCTCTTGCTTCCTAGAACGGAAGTCCATCTTTGTTATTGTATATAACCAAAGCCGTAAATGGCTGCCTAGGATAGCAGCAAAGTCTCCGCTGCAAAGTTTTCAGAATGATAGGCAGGTTTGTTTCAACTGATTTCAGTGTGATTTCCCTAGAGGTTGTTTTCTCCTCTGAACCACTGTGACCTCAGAATATTGCCTAGAGATTGAAAAAAAAGACCTAGCACAGCAGCACCATGCAAAAGGCCTCAGACTCTTAATTTTGTCTATTTCCTGCCCCTTGTTTTTTCTTTCCCCTGGGAAGTTATTTTCAGCAAGTGAGGTTGTAGGGAAGGCAAAACAGAGGATTGATGAAATTTACTTTGTAGAGCCATTGCAGAGCCCTTGGTGACCCAGCCTGAAATTCAGCCCACTGGTGCCCTCTGCTGGAGAAAGTTTCCTGAGAGAAAAAACTGGGCTAGGTTGGCAAAATGGATGGCTATCCTTTCATCATGCACTGTGAAGAATTGGCGTCTCGAAAGACATTGTCCATCAGTTACTTACATGTCTTCTAACATCTTCCAGCTATGAGACTCATCCAGCTTTAGAAGATACTAGTTATAAATCATTTTAGGGATGGTACCTTATGATCTTGTCTTTCTAGCAACTCTAAACTCAATGAAACTGTAAAGCCAATGATGCAACAGGGCAAAAGAATAATGACATTCCCCATATCCTTACAGAGGATCAAAGGTCCTGTCTCAGATCTGCAGATGTTTATATTGATGAAGCAAATGTTCCTGAACCAGAGCAAAACCTGAAACCAGGAGCATCCGTGCTGGGGCCAAAACAAGCCAAGCGGATGGCTATGACTGTGCAATTAAAGCTCTGGCCTCTTTTGCATATTTTGCACATACAATGTGTATAAAAATTGATAGGACTTGCAGTCCTGCAGCCAAGGCCACTACCTGGGCCTTTTTTTACTGCCTCCTGAGGATGCCTCTGTTTGAATCAATACTTGAAAAATCTCATTGGAAACAAAACATCAAATGGATATTAAAACTGAATCATCAGTTCAAAGTAAATCTTTCTGGTGCTTGTTAGATACTTTTAATTAGGAGTTAAAATTAGCCAGTTATGAATGATGGAATTTTCTTCTCTCTTTTCTCAAGAATATAACAATATGAGTCTTCAGCATTGTTTGTGTTTCAAATTCTGTTGAGCACCATTCATTTTTTTTCTTTGCTTCTTTTTATTTCTTAGATTAATCATATGAGTGATCTGACCCAGTTAGGGGTCTTACGGTAAATGAAGCTGATAATATTTTTTAATAGCCAATCAGATGTTGCTGAACCGAAGATAAGAAAGTAGACATTTTATAAACAGACATACAAAATAATTCTATTTTATAACACCATTTTATAAATAGACATACAAAATAATTCTGACACAAGAAGTCACAAAATAGCTGACAACAATTTTGGCTAACTTTTGCCTGCCTTCTTATGGGGTTATTTTATGGTTCAGTGTATCATGAGACGCCAGTAAATAGGTTTGTTCAATTAAAATTGTTCAGATAACTGTGAGTATGCATGGCATGCAAGCACAACTATTGTTGAAAATATCAGCAGTTTGGATTTTGCTGTAATAATCAACTTAGCCTGAAGTTTATTTATTTATTTATGAGACTTATATACCTCTTTAAGTGCAAGCACTCTCTAAGCGGTGTACACCAGTAAGCAATGTATATATATTTACATTGCCCCCAACAATCTGGGTCCTCATTTTACCTACCCCGGAAGGATGGAAGGCTGAGTCAACCTTGAGCCGGTGAGATTTGAACTGCTGACCTGCTGAACACAGTCAGCTAAAGTGGCCTGTTGAACTGTAATGACTGTAATGTGGCATCCTATTTACCATATCTCCAAAGTGCCCTCATGATAATCAATATGGAGGCTGGTGACATACAAATAAGCAAGATTTTTTTTAACTGAATGAAATAGCATTAAGCAATGATGCACATGAATTCCAGCAATTTAAAATCTCCCTGATTTATCTGTGAGAAATAGTTACATGAAAAACTCACAGATGAATGTCTTTTCTGAAATCTGTGCACTGAATCAAGTCAGATATATGAATCCCAAGAACCTACAGCTTGCTTTGTCCATTCCTTTTATTGCTCCTGTATCCTAAATGCAGTTTGCTCTTAAAAAATGGAATGGAATAGAATAGAATAGAATAGAATAGAATAGAATAGAATAGAATAGAATAGAATAGAATAGAATAGAATAGAATAATAACCACCGCCAAATATTTAAGACAAATCCCCAGAAATATTATACTCTGATCTTGTCCTTCTGGTTGACATGGTCCTGCCCACTTTGCACCACTGTCTGCACATTATATCTTATATAACATTACATTGTCTCAAACTCAACGCAAAATTTCCCTTCTTTGGTTTATACAATGACTATGTCCATACAGCACACTGGGCTAGACTAAAGTGTGATTGGAATGTTTGTAGTTCAACATTGTCTTAGCATGTTGTGTGAACCAAGCTACCCAGCATGACTTCTTCTGGTAGTATAAAGGTTGGTTCTGAAACTGATAAAGATTCAGGAGTTAGTTGTGTGAACAGACAGTCCTCCTTGTTATAAGTAAAAGATCTGCCTCATCCATGGATCATAGGAAGGCTGTTAAAAAAGAAATCAAAACACTTCCAGTATAGCAATGTAGAGATGGATTTTTGATTCACAGAAAAAAGGCTTCTATTGCTGGAATTTATCTAACCTTATCCTGTCCATCTCAATGAATCTTGCTAAAATGACTTTTGTGAAACATAGGCTTCGGAAGAATCCCTTTTCGTTTGGGGAAGCAGCAAAGGGCCTGTTATCTAAGGGCTTGATTTACACGTGATTATTTAATTTTACTTTTTAATGTTTGAAGCTTTTGATGTTGTGCTGTTTTGGGTGTTGATATTATTTATGGGTTTTATTTGTCATATTTTAAAAGATTTATTTTATTCTGAGGTTATTGGATTTTATTGATAATATCATTGTTTTAAGTTCTTAACTGCCACAGGGTGGTTTGCTTGGAGTGTGCAATATCCACATGATAAATCATTCAATACGATAAATCAAGAGGATAAATCATTTGATCAAGTGAAAGGATAATATGGTTGGTTTGGGTACAGCATGTAATGAAAGCAGAGATGCTTTGTTTTCTTAGCCTGATTTAGTAAACCATAACCCATATTATAGATAATCATCATTCAGTAACTGTCTCATTTAGCAACCATTGGCAGTTACAACAGTGATAAAAAAGTAATTCTACGACCAATCATATTTTCAACTTTGCAGGTCTGTAAAGCAAAGTAAAGATAAAGTAAGATCATAAACACAGTGACAGTTTCACTTTATGATTGCTTCTTTTAATGGCTGAGTTGCCAGTACCAACTGCAATCACCAAAATGTTGATCTTAGGTCTTTTAAAAAAGCTATCTCAGTATGTTGCATATATGTAATTATTAAATCTAGCCTGGTTAAATTTGATATGTGAATACAAACTATACATTACCATTGTAATTCATGGTCCTGGGTCTACCATCTGGGCAGGTTGACAGATATTGTTTCTTTCATGATGGATGCATGCAAGCAAATTACAGTAAAGCAGAACTCTCTGTACTGTACTGTGATGGGTGGGCTGATTACTAGATTCAACCAGATCCTTTGCTTTTCCCCTGGCAGGTGGTGGCCATGACACTGTTGACAGCTTCAGGGGAAATCCTGGAGTGCTCTGAAACTGTGAATCCTGAACTTTTCCGAGCAGCATGTGTACATCTGGGTTGTTTGGGCATCATTCTCACAGTCACCTTCCAATGTGTAACAGAATTCTACTTGCAAGAAACCATCTTCCCTTCTACACTCAAGGAGGTAAGCTCAGATGCTGCATTTGGGAAGGACAATTAAAGACCATTTTGAGAGGCACGTGATGTGCCTGCATGGCCAAAATGCCATTTGATATTTCAATGTCTCAGAAAAATCAAAGCTGCTAGAAAATGCAGCGGTAATTAGTTAAGAAAGTATTCTTTATGCACAGCAGTCTCAACTGATCTAACTTGTTAGGAAATCTTCTAAGCAGAGAATCCTAAGTAGGAAGATTAAGTTTATTGTCAGGGAATTATCAGGTCTTTGGAAATTATTTCATAGTATCTAAAATGTGTGTGTGTGCATTCCCCATGTGTGCCAAAGATTTTTATCTCTTCTTTTTCCACTGATAGGAAAGAAAAATGTATATTCGACATATTTATATTAGGAAAATTCCACACTCCCATGTTATCTTCCATAAAACAAATTTCTGACAGACTTTGGTTACAGTACAAATGTACCCTTCTAAGAATGCTTTATTTTGTATCAAGATTCTTGTGTTGTTTGCTTCTAAGATAAATGGGAGCTGTTCACTCTCCATTTATTTATTCAACCAATATACTGAATATATATTAAGGGAAGATAGATTGGAAGAACATGAACATGGATTTAAAATTGGAGGAAGAAACATCAATAACTTGCACTACGCTGATGACACTAAACATGAAGCCCAAAATGCAAGCTCTAGTAATAAAAGTTAAGGAGCACAGTGAAAAATGGGGCTAAAATTAAATATAAAGAAGACCAAACTAATGACAACAGGTAGAATATCTATCCTTATCAACAACACTTAGCACTTACATGCCACTTCATAGTGCTTTACAGCTCTCTCTAAGCAGTTTACAGTGTCAGTGTATTGCCCCCAACAATCTGAGTCCTCATTTTACTAACCTTGGAAGGATGGAAGGCTGAGTCAACTTTGAGCTGGTCAGGATCGAACTCCTGGCAGTGAGCAGAGTCAGCCTGCAATTCAATACTTAGAATTGACAATGGAGATATCAGAGTATTGGATAGCTTCTGCCTTTCAGGATTAACCATCAACAGTAAAAGAAAAAATAGTCAAGAAATAAGCCACAGACTAGCACTTGGCAGAGCAACAATGAAGGCCTTGATAAAGATATTTAAATGCTATGATGTATCTATAACTACAAAGGTCAGTATCATGTTAAGCATGGTATTCCTGTAACAATTTATGGAAGCAAACATTGGAATTTGAAGAAGAATTTGAATATTGATGCTTATTGGAGGGGACTCCTGAGAATATTGTGGAATAGAATAGCCAAGAAAACCAACAAATAGGTCATTAAACAAATTGACCCAGAATTCTCACTTGAGGTAGAAATGACCAGGCTCAAATTATCCTACTCTGGTCTCTCTGTCTCTGTGACCTACAAATAACTTACAGCAGCCTTTTGTAGGCAGATGGGCTGCTTTCCAAATTCCCAGCCCATATTGTCAAAAGGGACTCTGCTGTCCCAATCCATCTGGAGGGGGACAGCAGGGAAAGGTTCAGATGAGAACAATTTGCCTCATAACTTTGCTCAATTTGTGCCACAATTTTCCTTGGAGGAGAAATGACAACTTTTAAACATCTTTAGTTTAAAAGGTGAGGTGTGATGTGCAAAATTATTCGGGGAGTAGAGAAAATAAATAGATATTTTTTTCTTTTTAAAGTGAAATTGTCCAATTCATCTGACTAGTGGAAAGTTGTCTTAGATACAGCACACAGGAATTTCCTAAGCTGGCTTTCAAGGACACTTAGTCCAGTATAGGGAATAAGTTTATCCAAGGATGATGCTGTTACTATTACAGACTGCCTAGTGTTCATGCAGTTTTCATTACTTAAATTTTATTGGCAGGGTGATTATCATGTTTTAATCCATATTTGACCCAGACAACTTGTGTTTGTGGACAATTGATGAATGATGATAATAAAGATAATGAAAATATGTAGAAATAGCTAGGAAGAGCAGGAAGGTGGCCTAGAGGTGAAGACCTCACTTGGAAGGTTGAGAGTTCAATCCCAGATAGTGACAGATGTTTCTCTATTAGGGTGCATAGCTGCTGTGAACTCCGCTTAGACATAAGGAAGAGCATCTGGCCAGTAAATGCTTAGCTCCATTCAGTCGCCCACCTCCATCCCAATAAAACGGATTACAGGATCATAAAAAGGGGAAAAAGGTAGGATGAGCCCTCTGAATACCAAGCACAGATGACCGACTGCAAGAAAAGTCTACTACACTCATATCCACTGTTAAGGATGACTTAATAGGTCTTTGATGCAACCATCAAGCCTAGATTTTCTCATATACTTTTTTTCAGGAAATACAGAGACCCATGAGTGGGCAGCAGTTACTGAAACTGGCGGCATATAAGAAATAGGGGTGAATGGGCCAATTTTTCAAACAATTGAATTTTCTCTCTTCTCATTGACTTTTTTGTTGTTGTTGTAGCTTTGAAAGACTTAATGCCTTACAAACATCTACATCTCTCTATCTCTATAACCATACCTACAGCTACAGTTACATCTATCTATCTATCTATCTATCATCTATCTAATTTAGATACTACCCATCTCACTCTTGGAAGATCTATTATTCCCATAACTCACAGCCAGCCCAGTCCATGTTAGATGTTTGGGAACCACAGTATTGTCTAATAAATCTGGCAAGCACAAAGCATTTGAAAGATGGTCCATGTTAGTGCTTAACTAAATGAATGTATAATGGATTAATCCAATTGCAATTAATTACAATAGTGGAATTAAACCTTCAGAACAACTGAATCTCTGAATACCTGGTACTGGCAAAGGAAGGGCCATTAATAAGGGAGACTTGTCAGCTTCCTATTCTGATTATAGGCTTCCAGAGGCACTAGGCTGGATACTGGAAACAGAATGCTAAGAAGACTTTCTAATTCACCAAGGTCAAGTGGGATAAGAAGCAGCACTTCTTATTTTAAAAGAGGAAGGGCTGAATGCAGATGTCCAAAAGACATAAATCTGAACCTATAATTTTATGAATGACATGGATCAAGCATTATGTCACTGGGAAATACTGACCTTTGATGCAGAAGGTAGTGGTTTCACATTTACATGTAATACCTGAATCAGAGTGGTCTCTTTCTTTTCTCTTCTTTGATTGGTTTTCAGCAATTCCATAAATATACTTGAATATTACATTGTTTATCCTCAAAGCTTTTCCTGTTCCCTGAAGCAGCTGGAGAGAGCAAAATTAAGAGAAATATTCCCCCTCCCCAACTTTTTTTCCTTTTCTTTGTGCCATGATCTTCTTTGGCACATGTATATCTCATTTTTCTGATTTTGCACAGATTAGGTTGTACAAACAGATGCTATTTTTATATGAATTGTTGAGCTTCATTGGCTGCTCACCTTCTTTGTTTGTCTCCATGGACCATTCTTGTCCAATATATTTTACTCCTTTAGTTCCTGCATGTAACTTGTGCTTCTTAGTTCCCTTGGCCTCATATGCATAGGTGAAAACATAACGGCAAACCAAATTCCTTGGCTGCAGAAAGGAACTGCTGTGCCAAATCTGCTATGAATCATATTCTGAAGTATGCAGATGACACAGCAGTGGTGGGTCTTATCTGGGATGACAATGAAGATGCTTATAGGGAAGAGGTGAAGGCTCTGTTGGACTGGTGCAATAAAAGAAACCTGGTTCTAAATGTTGATAAAATAAAGGAGATCGTTGTAGATTTTAGAAAGAGCCGGCATAATCATATTCCACTCAGTATCAAGGATGCAGCTGTAGAGGTGGTCAACAGTATTAAGTATCTGGGGGTACAGATAACTAACAATCTGAATTGGTCTCTCCACATGTCATCCTTAGTGAAGCGTGCAAACCAGCATCTGCATTTCCTACATCGGATGAGGAGAGCACATCTTTCTCCTTCTGTCCTGGCCACTTATTACAGAGGCACAATTGAAAGCATTTTAACAAACAGTATCACTGCCTGGTTTAGTGGCAGCAATGCCTCAGATAGAAAGTCCATGCAGAGAATGGTAAAGACAGTCGAGAAGATCGTAGGAAGCTCAGTCTCTGGTATTCAGGATGCTGCTTGTAAATGCTATGTGCTTAGAGCTCAAAGCATTGTTAGAGACCCCACACAACCACTTTACAGTCTGTTTCTGTTGCTCCCCTCTGGGAGGAGGTTTCGAAGTATTTCTAGCAGGACTACCCAATTCTGTAATAGCTTTGTTCCCTATGCCATCTGTCTGGTAAACTCGCAAGATTCATTTTTCTCGCCATGCACATGTATACATAACCCGAAATAGACTGTTGTTTCTCTGTGTCATATAATATATGTGGGTATATATGCATAATTCTGTATTTATTTATTTATTTATTTATTTTTGTCATATTTATGTAGTGTATATTGGAGGTGGTGACCCTTTGAGAGCTGTATGCAATGAAATTCCATTTTAATGTATGCCAATTAGTGTACATTCTATTCTATTTATTCTGTTGAGAAAACTCAACCTATTCTTTGGCAATGATTGGCAGTCAAAGAAGATGGCAGGTGTAAAAAGTTTGAGAGAGGCTGATCTAACGTGGTCCTCAACTGTGTCAGTGTCGCTGCCAGTTAATTTATTTATTAGATTTTTACCCCATCTTTATTACCTTATAGGTAACATATATAACACTCCTTCGTCCTATTTTCCCCATAACAATAACCCTGTAATCTGGGTTGGGCTGACAGAGAATGACTAGCCCAAGGTTACCCAGGCAGCTTTCAGGTCTAAGGTGGGATTAGAGCTCACAATCTCCTGCTTTCTAGGCCAGCACTTTAATCACTATACCAAATTGACTATCTGGTTTATTAATTCTGCAGTCTTGGCTCCCATCTCCAGAGCAAAGGTGTAAGCAAAGGAACCTTCAAGCTGCCAAGGTTAAAAAATACTGCTTTATTCAGGGCAGGAATCCCAGTTAAACGTCCCCAGAAGATAACTGTCCAGCCAATGAAAGGGATGACAGCCATTTTCACTGTTGAACTATCTTTGCTGTTAGGAAGAGTATAAACTGTTTGTGTCCTTTTCTTGCAGCAAATTAATAGGATGAAAAAAAAATCATCCTTTTGCAGAGAAGAGCAGTGCTAGTAAAATATTGGATTAAAAGTAGAGAAACCCAGGTTAACCTCACCAAGGAAGCTCTTAGGGATGGCAGGGGGCTGGTCATTATTGCTCAACCCAATCTACCTATTTCACACAGCTGTTGTGGTGAGTAAAAATGGAGGAGAGTATGATGCATGCCTCCTTGAGGATCGCAGGGGTGTCAAACTGCTGGCCCTGGTTTCATTGCTGGCAATGCAAAAAGAGTTGCGATGCATTGCGACACGTCACGTGATGTGATGATTTGACACCCATGATCTAGAGCATGGTGTCAAACTCATGATGTCACGTGATGTGTTGCGACATATCGCAACTTTTTTCCCATTGCCGGCAATGGGGTGGGCGTGATTTTGGCGTGATAAATCTGGCCGGCAGTTTGACACCCATGATCTAGACGAAGTGTGAGAAATAGTACATTCATAATTTTACTCTTGAACATGAATTATTTAGCATGTCACACCAGTGGCCCACCAAACTAGAAGCCTGAGCAATATCACCCAATTTAAAGAGGTATCCTTTCAGCTCTCAATTTGGACGTCTTGTAGGTTCTTGACAACCTAGAAAATCACCTGAAGAAATCTGAGTATTTCCGCTTCCTTTGGTTCCCTCACAGTGAAAATGTGAGCATCATCTACCAAGATCATACCAACAAGGTGAGTTCATTCTATCATGATGAAAGTAATTTACCATTAACTTTATTTGAGACAAAAAATTAGGGAGGCAGAGATTAAGAACATTCCAGTTGCTATGGGGTGACCTGGGTCTTACTCATTTCAACAGGACTTCCAACAGAGGGTACCTGTTATCTTTTTTTCCTTATTCAACCTCCCTTTTAGGTAAATCATAACTGTCATCACTTTACAGATCAAGAAGTTACATCTAATCTCAACACAAATAGGACTTTACAATGCTAATCCCTGTCAACTGTTCCCAGACCATCTCAAAGCTCCCAGTTGAGAGAGGCTAGTCTATCCAGTAAAATTAAATGATTGAAGCACTGGACTTGGATCAGAGAGACCCAACCATGAAATTCACTGTGTGAGTTTGGATCGATCACTCAGTCTCTCTAACCAAAGTACTTCACACCTCACAAGGTGGTGGATGATGGCATAAATTGAGGGCAGGACCCCATATAAGCCCCTATATGAGCTCTGAAAAATAAAAGATGGGATATCAGTGCAATCAATCAATTCCATGTCGGTATATACTGAGGTTTATGATGAACTTAGCAATAGGTGGTTCTCACAATACCATGGGCTTAAAAGTCATATCCCCAGCCTTCTGAAAAGTTCATAAAAATCCAATACTCTTGCTTTTGCAGCCTCCCTCTTCCTCAGCAAACTGGTTTTGGGATTATGCCATTGGATATTATCTGTTGGAGTTCTTTCTTTGGATCAGGTTAGTTTCTACATCTCTGCAACACAGTGAAATTTTATTGCCTGATGGATGGAAGGACTTCATTTGTCTTGTTCATATCTCAAAATGTTCTGCTTCCAAGGAGGTTTTCTGTACAGGTTAACTTGGGTTGGGTTGCTTTAGTTGTGACTCAAGAATTTATTCACCCCTTCTCTAAGACTTCAAAAATGAATTAAAATATATCAACCTGGGACAGAATATTTGATATTCTGATTAATTTTTACTCCTGGAAGTCAAGGGATTTCATCCCACACTATTAATCAAGCAAAATTAAACATAGACAGACACATGCAGAATCTACTACTACTGTTGTAAATCTCACTCTTTATTCTAGTAGTGTGATAGCTGAACTTAGGCTTTCCTCTGGTGGGCAGAAGATGAAAGCACCTTTGTGAGGTTGCTGAATTGATAGAGAAAAGAAATTGCTTCACCCACTTACAGTGGCGATGAGTGCACCATTGGGAGACTTGAAAGAAGAGGGTTAGGGATGGGTTGTCATGGAGAAAAATCTATGTGGTTGCTTAGGAGTTGAAAGTAACTTGATGGCACATCATCCATCCATCCATCCATCAGCTGTTGAAAAGTAAAATCTCATTTGCATGGTGTTCACAAATTGAGACAGTATTCTTAGCAACTATACTAAAGTGGTTTGCCGTTTCTTTTTTATTTATTTATTTATTTTAATTTTCAGGTTAGACCATAGCCCAGACATTTCCTGGTGGTTTCTCATCAAATCAAATGAGAATTGGTTTTGCATAGGTTTTCAAGATCAGCCAAGTTTGGCTAGAGATTTCTCCATAATTGTGCTATTCTATTGAAATCAAGGCCCAAATAACTATGAAGAGTGATAGCAAGGTTTCTTTGCCTGCTAGAATGCACCCAGGGAAATAATGAATAACAAAGTTGATTACAGGCCCAAGTCAAACCTCTCCAGTAATTTATTTATAGAAAGCTGTTTAGTCTCTGATATTTCTAGCCTTGTACTTAACCAAGAAAGAGACCATGGAAGAAATGCCAACAGTTCTAGTCATATGTTGCCACTCCCAGATGGCTTCCTTTTCATCCTTTTTGTAAGCTACAAAAAGACTCCACACAGTGCTAGTCAATAATTTCTGTGACACGAACAGCTTGCTCAAATGCAACAATAGTGAAGGCTTTTATTGCCTATCCAGCAAAAGTCTTGTACTACAAAGCTCTCTTTGATGACTTCCAGCATTGACTCCCCACCACCACTGCCTCAGCTGCTTCTGCAAAGTAGGAATGAGGGAAACAGAATTTCAGCAGCTCAAGATATTTTTCAGTATAGCCCAGGAATGTTTGACTAGGGGCACTCAACCTGGCCATGGCATCAGGAAATTATGGGCAAAGCAATTGCATCATATCTGGATTATATCAGATCAGAGAAGGGTGGTCACAGAGTTGTAATCAAAGATTTGGAAAGTGCCAAACTGGGAAAGATTTTTGTTCCTGACTGCCAGGAGAGGAATTATTCCCCATGCTGTCTGAGGAATTCTGGGAGTTGAAGTCCACACATCTTAAGATTGCCAAGCTTGAGAATCAATCCTGCAGCTATATCATCTGAGGGTTTTAGCAGAGCAGGTGTTCCAGCACTGAGCTAGTCCTTCTCAGCTTATTCTTTCTCCTTCACCTTCAGCACATTCCTGCCCTTCTTGGTAGCTTGGATCAATCGCTTCTTCTTTTGGTTCCTCTTCACTGGCAAAGTGGAAAATGTGAATTTGAGCTACAAAATCTTCAACTATGAATGTCGATTCAAGCAGCATGTGCAAGATTGGGCCATTCCCATGTAAGTCAAATGGGTCTCTCTAGATTCCACAATATCTGGAGTATATTTGATATTTAACATGCACACCTCTACCATCAAAAAAGTTAAATCTATTTCACTGTGTGTTCATGATCCTGTTCTCCCTGAATTATTTGAGACTGAGAGTCAGTTTGATGTAGTGGTTAAGATGCTGGTCTAGAAAGGAGACTGTAAGTTCTAGGATATTATTAGGCATGAAAGCCATCTGAGTGACTTTGGGCCAGTCAGTCTCTCACAGACCAACCCAGTACACGGGGGTTATTATTGGGAAAATAGGAATATTGGTATGTTCACTGCATTGAATTGATAATGCAGGATTCTATATATATATTGTTGAATATACATATAGGACAATGTAGGAATACACACAGAGACACAGAGTTGAATATACATCTAGAATAAAATATGTAATAATAACAGCTCCACAGTACAATGAATTTAAAGGTTGAAGAAGAAAAGGAAACAGGTCTCTGAGATCAGGGAAGCCCATCATACAAGGAAAAAGTCACCCAACCAAAGTAGGCCGGATGATGTCCAAAGTATTCAAAGAATAAGAAACAGAAAACAAGTCAAATAAAATTTATCATGCCCCTTGCTAAAGAGTTATCCTCAGCTGATAAAAAGATCATTAAAGGACCCATCCCAGCAACTGTGATGAGAGGACATCAGGATCCACTCTTTCTGGCCCTTGTCATTTAGATCTTGACTCAGAGGCTCAGTCCGTTCCATGTGTAACATCAGAATTCAGACTGTTTGCTGAAGCAAGATCTTGCCGTAAAGCTTATCTGACATGATGATCACTATGATCACCTTTGAATTCAGAGTATATTTATTACTATACCTTTGCCCGTTGAATGTATAGTCTTGTAATTGCAAATTGGTTCCATTCTGGTAACATTTTCGAATACAGAAGATCATCTGTAGAGTTATTATTTTATTATTTTTATTTTTTATTATTTTTATTTCTTTTATATTGTGTTTTTATGTCCTGTAAGCCACCTTGAGTCGCCATGTGTGAATAGGCAGCAATATAAATTTTCTAAACAAGCAAACAAACAAACAAACAAACAAATAAATACTGGGGAATTTAAGTCTCTTCCTCATACTCCCTCCCCCATCTTGTGTTTAATGTATCCTTCAGCAATATCTGTTGGCCTAACAACTTCTGGATTTCTTCTCCAAGGTCATCTCTATGGTTCCTACAACTCATGAGAAGGCATGGGTAGTGATGGAAAGATATCTCCATTCTAAAATACTGTATGATTTGACCAGTGAGTCTTTTTTTTTTTTTTTTTTTGGTAGTGAAAAAACAAAAGATGCTCTTCTGGAGCTAAAGGGGATATTGGAGACCAACCCCAAAATGGTAGCCCACTATCCAGTAGAAGTGCGCTTCACCCGGGGGGATGACCTCCTCCTGAGCCCTTGTTTCCAGAGGAATAGCTGTTACATCAACATTATTATGTACAGGTGAGAAGGGGACAGGCATAACTGGAGAAGGCGAGCTGGGTGACTGGAGGCATTGTTTCTTTCAAGGCCAATGAAAACTAAACTGAAGCTTAATTAACCCTAGGTCAAAAAGGCAGAGCTTAAAACATGAAAGATTAGTAGATTGAAAAGGGATGAATGAATCCTGTTTTGGCTCCTCATGATTTCTATACCTTCCATTCAACTTTAAAGGCAGTCTCTAGCAGAGCACCTCTGTTTTCTTTCCCAGAATCTCCCATCTATGATATTAGTCTGGCACAGAGAGAGCTTCTGAAGAAACAAGGGTAGTTGCCTTCCTACTAATAGCCATTGTTTTATTTCCAGAAGCTTCCTCCCTAGGATGCTCAAGGTGGTCCATAGGATGTTCTTTGGGGGAGGGAATGGCAACCACCAGAAAAGCACCCTGAAGAACCAGCACTCTGGCAGTGAGTTTACACTTCACCAGCATAAATCAATATAATAACATGACCTCTGCTACCCTCGCTATTATTATTATTTTAAAGCTGAGTTTCAGCTACAAAAGAAGTAGTGGTACATTCTGACCCAACACTTGTCAATGACATTCAATATGGTCACTCTCGGTAACACATATCAGTTGTCTGGAACAATGCTTTTCAGATGACTATCTGGACTGGTGGTGCTTGTTGGTGAGATGAACATTTACTGGTCAATTTATGCAGCACTCCTCCAGAAGTGCTGGAGGAACGGGTTTCTATTCCTCAACACCCACTTTCCTTCCCTACAAAGAGTCATTTTAGAACAGCCTTCCCTTTCAACAATTTACTGAAAATGTAACTACCAGAATTCCTGGCCCATCAGGGATTTCATAGAGCTGAAGTTCAAACATATCTGGAAGGGCTCAGGCTAGAGATCATTCTACAAGCTACTGCACATATGCTGATTCAGAAAGTTAGACTGAAACTTTTTTGTGGTAGAAGATTGGAAGCTCTTCAAGAAGTCCCAGCCCCTACAATGATCTCATCATGCCTCTACTACTACTGAAGATATCTTCTGCATTTGCAATCATGCTTGCAGCAATCCAGCAGCATTACCACGTTACAAAATGTGCATGACCTCTCTCCTCACCACTAATTTTGAACCACTATTCCCCCCCCCCATTTCACAGATAGCTGAAAGCAAAGTCACCCAGTGTTTATGGCATGTGCACTTTCTGAGCTAACAACCCTCCCCCTCATGCTCAGCTTTGTGAGTTAAAAGAAAAGAAAAAACAAAGATTGTTTAACCATGCGGGCTTGCAGAATCTTGACTTGTTGGAAAAAAGCCAGGTTAAAACAAAAGTCATTCCCTCCCTTACTGCTGAAATAGCACTAAGCTATTGGGTACTGTAAATCAAACAAATGAGCTGAAATTGCTCCTTGTGAGCTAAGCACCAGGCTAAATGTATCTGAAATCCCCATGATGAAGGCAGTATGAAGAATTCACATTTAAGGTGCCTTCAGGATGACTTCCAAATGGGGGTGATGGTGGTGGTCGTGATGTGGCAAAGCAGAAGCTTCCCTCTGTAATGAGCCAGTCAAATGTGTTCTTTAAGGGAGAGTCATTCAGTCCCTGTTCTCACTTTCTGCTTCTTCCTCTTTCTCAAGGCCTTATGGGAAAGATGTTCCACGCCTTAACTACTGGCTTGCCTATGAAGGTGTCATGAAGAAGTTTGGAGGGAGACCACACTGGGCAAAGGTATTAGGTTAAATTCTTTTCTTCTAGTAAACACAGGCACTTTTTCCCTTGCAGAGTTAGATCATTTTTGCACATAAAGAACACACACACACACACACACACAAATAGCAATAGCACTTAGACATATACTGCTTCACAGTGCTTTACAGCCCAGAGTCAGCATATTGCCCCCAACATTCTGGGTCCTCATTTTACTGACCTTGGAGGATGAAAAGCTGAGTCAACCTTGAGCCGGTGAGACTCGAACTGCTGGCAGTTGGCAGTTAGCAGAATTAGCCTGCAGTACTGCATTCTATTGTACCACTATGGTGCAGTCATTTATCAATTAGAGAGACAGCCTGATCTGATACGACTATTTCCTATGTGCTATCCAAAATTGGGTACCATACTAAGATTGACTGTTTGCTCCATAATTGTTCTTCTTAAGTGCTGGCCTTGAACCCAACTGTGTCACAGGGCTTTGTCAGACTTCCCACCAGATACAGCAATAAATCTCTACTACGTAGGGCAGTGGTTCTCAACCTGTGGGTCGGGACCCCATTTGGGGTCGAATGACCATTTCACGGGGGTCGCCAAACAAGGCTGTCCGCCATTTTTTTCCCCTTTTCTTTGGCCACGCCCCTGGCACCCGGTGATGTATAAGTGGTTGGGGGTCACCACAACATGGGAACTGTATTATGGGGTCGCGGCATTAGAAAGGTTGAGAACCACTGATGTAGGGATTCATCCATACATTTAGTAGTGATCTCACGACAAAACTTTCATATGTTCAACTCTAAGGGTCTCCACAGATGGATGTCAAAAAATCTGCAAAATGGCAAGTGTGTTATGATTGAAGCCTCACCTTGTTTGTATATACATGAAAAACAAGTGGAGCTTTAATCATAGTAGCACACTCACCATCCTACAGTTTTCAAAACAGCGTCCAAGTGGACGCCCCTGCTGAACCCAGCTTAGAATAACTGCTTTATTGCAGAAGAAGTCGTATACATGAAGACACAGAATTCAGCAGCTCCAGGATTTAAATCCCAAACCCTTTTTTCTACCTTTTTAAAGTTGGTACAGTTCTAATAATTCTTTTGTCAGCCTTGAGATAAGAAGACTAAGGCACCTGCTCAGTGTCATGTAACAATTTTGTTTGGCTCTAGCATTCTTGGTTCCTACCACAATAGCTTCAGCTCTTACAGGTTTGGAGTTTTTGACTATAATTAAAAATAAAATGAATATGAAAATTAGTTGATCTAGGTCCAAAAAAAGAAAATTGCTCTGAAATTTCAAGGCAATACAATTTCAAGAGACCTATTCTCTTGCACAAGCTAGGCTAAAATGCAATTTTTCTTTAAATAAAAAGGTGGCAGGAAGACTACAATATCTCTATGATTTTCCAACCCTTGCATTGCATGCACTAAAACTGTTAGTGACAGAGACAAATCTAAAGTGAGACTTGAAATAAGTGAAAATGCTGTCTGGCATTGCAAGATCAAAGTCCCACCCATTTTTCCCATGCTGTACTGCATGCTACCACCTTGACATTTTTTCACTGTCTCTCATATGAACATCCCTGATGTCTTTGAGAACTTCTGCCTCTTGGCTTATCTTAGAAGGATGTAGATTTAGATTTAGATCAAGAAAAACATTCTATTCATAAGAGCTGTACAGCAATAGAATAGACCGCCAGGGGAGATGGTGGATTCTCCCACCGGTTTGAAGGTGTTTGAAGAGGTCAAATGCCCATTTCTTGAAAATGCCAGATTAGCGGATCCTGCACTGTAGAGCAGACTATCTTCCATCTCTTAAATTATATTGTTCTATTATTTCTCATATGTATGTATTCAGTGTGTCCAACTGAAAACTATACAAATCCACAACTCTTATCTTGCTTTAAAATATTCAAACAAATATATAAACTTTGAAAGCAAGTACTGAACTGCAGATAGCAATCTTTCTATTTCCTAAGAATGCCTCTGGGATTTATTTCCAACAGTATGTTGGAAATATAAATTATAGTTCAGATTATGAGATCTTGTTATGCTTTAAAATATTTTACCCCAAAAAAATCAGGCAGGGCAGAAATTTAGCAGATGAGGTATTGGTAGATCCTCTAAGTGTCCCTAGGAGTTATATTAGAAACTGAGAGATTACAACCAATTCAGGCTAAGTACTTTAAGCAGACTAAAGTAAGACAGACAGATTGATAGATGTATATATAGAGAGACTGATATACTTTACAGTATCATCCATCTGTAGTTACTATCAGGAATTATTGAAGGATGCTTACCAAAAGTTTTGGGTTACAACTTGCAACATCCATAGCCGATATAATCACATCGAGAGGGCAACAGGTGAATTATTTCTGGGTAGATGTTGTGATCCTATGGTTGTTGACACCATTTTCAAGACCAATATCATAAAATGTATTTTCTGTCACCAGGCCCATACATGTACCCGGAAGGATTTTGAGAAGATGTACCCAGATTTTCAGAAGTTCTGTTGTATTCGTGAGAAACTAGACCCCAGAGGAATGTTTCTGAATAATTACCTGGAGAGAGTCTTCTATTGAGGGATACAATAGAGAAGGTGGTCATGACATGGACAAGCCCCTTACTAAGGATTCTCCGTGGTTATTCTAGTTGGATGGATAAACATTTATTTGCTAGGATCTGATGCCAAACCAAGCTGCTTTTAGATTGCCCAGAAGTCCATTTAAATGTGTTGGGGAAATAGAGAAAAAAGTAACAAAAAGGGGAACATTTTTGCATCAATTAAAATACAATCCACTGTTCCCCATTTTCTTAAGAGAGATACAATAGTATGACAATAATTGCCTTTTCCCAATTCTTTATTCCCAAATTATTTTGTGACCCTCTGAGTGATTCCATATTGCTGATGCTTCCATTCCATTCCCCAATTCTATTATCAGCCTTCTCCTTTCAGAAGTCAACCATGTTATCCCTATTACACTAGCCAAATTCTGTATGGTTGCAATGAAAAGGAGGCAACAAGTCAGACAAAAGTCTCTGAACATATTTTATTTCATATGCTTTATTCTTTTGGGTTTAGAAGGTATTCCATATTGGTATTTTGGTTTAGCTGATCTTTGATAAAGGATTGTTGCTATTATTTCATAGGTAAAGGAAGCATCCCCCTTATCCACATGCATGATTTATTAGAACATGGAACTGTATGTATATATTCAGATTTCTATTCTAAAATAAAATCCAGATGGGCCCACAATCAAAATGAAAAGTGATCCACCTGTTTATTAGATGGCATTACTCTCCTTTCTGTCTTTCTGAGGTTACTCCTCAAGACTATCTTTTTTTTTCTTTGTTCTTACATTTTTCAGTTTTGGAACTCTGACTCCTCCTCTCCAGTCTCTCCCTAATTTAAGCATTTTGATAAAAATGTGGGAAAGGATTTGCAGGAATGATGTAAATTTCCTTAATGATACTTTAAATGTGCACTATAAATAGAATAGGGTTGGTGGTAGAGTTTTGAATAGTAGATGATGGTGGAGTAGACTGAGAACTATATGCCAGTGAATAGGACTAGAATTGGTAGAGAAGCTCAGAATTTGTACATTCTTCTCTTCCAATCTACCACTAACCACGTGCCCATTGCTACTACTCTGTATGCACAAACCTTCACCACATTGCCAGGCTCCACAGTGTGAACCTGGAGGTCACTTCAAGAAGTTGATTGCACTCTCTTAACACAAAAGTGCAATCCTTTTTTATACACACCCTAGTTTAAATGCAGCATTTGTTTTTCCTATCTTTTTGCTTTACTTTTCTCCAGCTGGGCTCTAGGTAGCAGATGGCTGTTGGCATAATCAGCATTTCTATTCAGGGAAATCCTAGCCCTCACTGCATACCATGGAAAGAAGAGAGTTAATCCATGTGGCAAAGTCCCCTACAGACAGAGGTGGGGAGCTGACACATGAGTAACAGCAAACAAACATTGGACTGCAAGGATGTAGAAAACCTGCTGCAGACTCTTAAGCATTCAAGGTCAAGGGCTGAAAACAAAAAGCCCTTCTTTAGCAGTCCAGACAAAGCATATAAGAGAAAAATCCTCAAATATAAAATATTCAAATTAAGTCAGAGAAATGGCAGAGGCAGCAGTAGTTAGAAGCCTGATATCCTCCTTTACACCAGCAGACTCACTGGGCCTCCCAGCCTCAGCAAACAGACAAGTGACAATTCTCTACATGTGAAGATTCTGACACCTTCCTTTATTCCCGTAAGGAATAGAGCAGGGGTCTTCAAACTTGGCAACTTTAAGACTTGTGGACTTCTACTCCCAGAATTCTGGGAGTTGAAGTCCACAAGTCTTAAAGTTGCCAAGTTTGAAGACCCCTGGAATAGAGGAACCAGCTCTATATAGTGCCTGACAAATCAGCCAGGTCTCAACAAGGCAGCATAGACAGGTGATGAATTGGTTTTTTATAGTTCTTGATAAGGGAACCCCCAGCAATTCCTCTTCAGTCTTCTCTTTATCATTGTGCTCTGGTATCTGCCATTGTCCTTAACCTTCTTTCCAACCCTCACATCTGCCCTTTTGGCAGAACAGCCTGTGACCGTAGCCAGCCCTGAGCTTGCAGATACTTACAATCAGGAGCTGTGACTTACTTACTAGGAATCTGATGTTTTAACTTTCAACCAAAGGCCCGCTGAAGATGTCACCTAGCCTGGTGATGAAACATTTGGAAGCTAAACAGCAAGCTCGGAGAACAAACCACCCCCTATCTACCACTCAAGCTACAAATATTTTCTATCATTTCTAATCTGCTTTTTCCCTTCACAACTCATTTTCCCACTTTCTGCTGTCTTCATGTAAACAGTTCTCCCTCCACCAAATAACTGGCAGACTATGGATATCATGGTTTTTATGATGTGTGAAATCAGGTGACCCTCTCTCCATGCTCTCCAAACCACCTCATCGGTACTAGTAGAACTTGCTGGCACATTTGAGGCAAGTGTGTAATAATGGAATTTGCAGGAGAATTGGAATGAAGTGGCAACATTCATTGAACATCTACTTTGGCCCTACAGAAGGTATCCAAGTTATGCACATTGCCTGCAAAGTTCCCATACTGTTTACTAAGGGAAACCATTTTTTTTAATCTAAGGTTCTCCAAGTTCTATCAGAGGCTACAGAAACAAAGTAAGACCATATCATCTTTCCAAAATATAAAGGTCAATATAATGCAAAGTGCAACATTTGGTTCTGCCTTGCACTAAACTGAATTGTTACTTTTGGATTTCTTTTAATTGAGCCAACTCAGCTGCCTGAAAACTTTTCTGGAACTGCCTATAATCTAGTGAAGGGTGGTTCATAAGAAATGTTTTATCAATATTTGCTTTCTATTCTGTTATCACTTTGTCAACATTTGATTCATTTGAATGAGCAAACTTCTTAATCCTCAAAATGTACACTACTTTATTTACTCTACCCCAATGAATGTAAACTGGACTCTTAACAGTTCATTCTTGAAGGTGTTCAATCACATGGGAACAAAATTTTCCAAACTAAATATAAACAGTAGTTCCCCAACAGTTCCAAAATGTGAATGTAGGAGTAGTCAAGGCTTTCCCATAGAACCTCAAAGGCTGGATTTTGCCATAGTAATATTTAGGAGAAAGCACCTTGCAAACTAAACTTCTCCTGCTGTATTTGACCTTTCTGAAAATAGGATATTTATTTATATATATCTCACCTTTAAGGTGGCGAACATATCCAACACTCCTGCGTCCTCCTATTTTCCTCACAACCACCCTGTGAGGTGGGTTGGGCTGAGAGAGACTAGCCCAAAGTTACCCAGCCAACTTTCATAGCTAAGGTAGAACTTGAACTCGTGGTCTCCTGCTTTCTAGCCTGGTGCCTTAATCACTAGACCAAACTGGCTCTATTGGTGTTCTTCTGATGGCTACATTGGTTCCCCTTTCCATGATGCCTCTTCCCCTTCTGTGGAACAGCAGGCTGCTTATAAAATTGCAGGCACCCATTTGGCCTCCCTCCCTCCCACATGAGTTTTTCCTCCGGCATCAGAATAGAAGAGTTGCCAATAAAACTACATCTTTGAAACAGCCGGGGACGGAAAATGGAGGAGATGTATGTTTTAGAAGCTCTGCAACCACCAGAAAACAGAGAAAAGTGCCAAATAAATGGAGGTGTTTTTCTTTCAAAAGGAGTGGATGGTCCAAAGGAAAAAGAAGTATAGACGCACAGCAAAGCACAATGTAGAAAAGTGCGTATTCTACATGCTAGCCATTAACAGGGAAAGAAAAAGCAGAAGAAATCCCAGAGAAGAATTAAGCCAGAATGTAAAAAAAAAAAAAAAAAAAAACCATTGCTAGTAGTATTATAGAGACTAAGGGTAATTGAATAGCAATATAGTAGAATATAGTGATTATAATAAGTATTTAATTTGTTTAATAGTATTTAATAAAAATAATAGGATTAGAATATAATATAGGATGGAGAAAAAAAAAGAAAACAGTGTTAGGCCTGTCCCAGCTTTGACATTCAGGAAAGAAAGATCCTTGACTCCATTTGTTGCGAAAGGTATACTTTTACTAAAGCCAAGTGATTACAATATAAGAAAAGCCAAATCTGAAGATTCCCACACAAAGCTGTTTTTCCCTTTCCCCGGGCCCTCCCCTTGGTCATCTTGCTATTGTCCAATGAAGTTCAAATTGGTTGTTCGGATAACAGTTCTACATTTGGTGCCTCTTTGATCAGCATTTGCACTCCGTTACCATGCCGGTGTCCTTGGATCATTCAACCGTTCCCATGCCAGTGTCCTTGGATCATTCAACCGTTGTCTCTGGTTGGCATTTCTGGTTCCTGTCATTCCCCCTCCCAGTATCCTCCTTTCGCCTCCCACCCACTACATTTTATGGCAGGCTGCCATCAAAAGGAAGCAAGGCTGAAGCAGTATGATAGCAGATCTGACCCTCACATATAGACACATATATTTCACATTTCACTTTTATATTTTGTTTCTCCCCCCCCCCCAAATAAAACATCTCCCAACCCTTCTAGGGAGAATACAAAGAAAAAAATTATCTGTCCAGGGTCCAGGGCTTTCGTGGCTCTTTTGAGTCTGGGTCAGTCTATTTGGGTATAGTTTTTTGTTTTTTAAAAAATGTGACAAGCTAATGCCTTCTTCCCATTACATATTGTGGTTTTTTTTAAAAAAAAAAATCAAGTAATGTTTTTGTAGCTTGGTTATAGAACAGATGCTGATAGGTACTACATGCTAAATTACATTAAACAATCATCATCATAACCATCATTGGTGAATTGGTACATTATATTCCTGGTCTTATATTTGACCGTCCCCAATTTACGTCCAAGTTAACTAGTATGTTCCAGTGCTCTGTGAACATTGTCATATTACAGAATGGCTTTTAAAACAGCATCAACAAAGCAAGATATGTCTCCTTCCAAGGAGTTTTCAACCTCATGTTCATAATGGCAGACTTGAAAAGGTGATAATTATTTATTTAATATACATCATGCCTTTCTCCTTATATACATTAAATACTCATCTCATATAAGCATTTGTTCATGATAGACAGAAAGAAAAGATGTCGAAATGGATGTGAAAATTACATTTGGCCCAGGTCATGATAGTTATTTAGCTATTATTACTTAGTATGATTCAACCATATACACCAATTTTTAATATTCCCCCATTTTTCAACTTGTTTAATTCTACATTCAGATGCATTGTTTTAGTTTCTAAGTGCCTTCGTCTGCAATTATTTACCTAATTATCTGTAAATTTCACTGAGTACACAAATAAATCTATGCAGAATTGAGCTTTTGTAATCCCATAACATTCACCCTCATAATGTTCCTATGAAATACATTAAGACAATTTGCATTCCACAGCTGAGAAATTAAGGCTGGGAAATAATCCAAGGACACATGACAAGTTCCTGGCTTCACAATTTTTTAAAACCAAGATATCCGTTAGTTGATTCACTGTGGAAATGGAGTCATGATAAATCTGTCAACTATCTACTTGATTCTTAATCTTTGTCCAAACACCAACTTTGAGAAAGAGACATTTTGCTTGACATTTTCTTTTTGGAGACTAAGTCAGTAGTGATGCTGAGGTTCTCTTTTCTTCAGCTTCTTCCTCTGCATCAGATACATAGCTGGATGATGGAACTTCCCAGGGCTGACTTTCAAACAGTGGTGATGCTGGAAGAGGATGGGAGATTAAATAATTAAGCTTAGTACTAAGAAAAGAAAATTCCTATTTTTATCCTATACATTGCATTTAAGAACATGCTATCAGACCTATGTAGTCAACCATCCTGTTTCCTGCAAGGATCAACCAATTTAGGAAGCCATCAAGTGGAATGCAAAACTAAGCAAATTCTCTTCTTTCATCTACAGTAGCAGTCTCCAACCTTTCTGGCTTTGCGGACCAGTGGGGGGGGGGGAGAGAGGGGATGGCTCCACATGAGCAGCAGGTGAGTGTGCACAGCTCCATTTGTGCAAGCTGTAGACATGCATGCACAGTACTAGCACGTGTGCCCTCGCCCGCCACTTCCACAGTCCTATTCTGAACGGGCCGCAGCCTGGTGGTGGGCCATGGCCTGGGGGTTGGGGACACCTGATCTACAGCATTCATATTTAAGAGAGATCCAAATGGGGTCTCCCTAAAGTTCAAATCAAGACACAAACATTAGAGCAGACAGCACCTCTATTTTCTCTTCAACCCTCTCTCCTTTTCAACCATCCACCCCATATTTATTTTAAAAGGATAACAGTTTACTGACTTGGTGAGCTTCTGCTAGTTCGGGTAAAGGCTTTCTTTCCTTTCTCACTCAGTTTTGGGATTGGCCTTCGAGCAGGCGCAGGACGTATTTCAGCATTCCACTGAGCACTCTGAGCAAACATTTTAGCTGTTGATTTAGTCAGAGGATAGCTGTTTGGCTGATGCAGAGCCCAGCTTGGGCGAACTGCCACTTCTGCCTGTGAGTCAAGTTCGGCTGAGAGGGACATCTAGGAAACAAAGCAGATGAACATGAAATTTGGAACAAAAGCAAGTAATGACATTTCTGGTAAACATGAGAATGAAGCTTTGACTTCCATGGTGTTAGCGATAAAACTGAAAAAGATAGATGAACTTCAAGAGGTACCTTGCACTGAGCCTAGATTTGGCTGTGGATTGTCAAGTATTTTCTGCTAAGGAATGTAGATGAGTGTATGGCATAGTAAATAAGGCTAACTGCTAAAATGCTCTTGGGGTTAGTAAACTTTGGAGCATAAAGAGCCATAGTTATACCAAAATGTCCTTCAAAAAGTTAATATGGAATCCTGAAAATCACAGCTTTTATGATCCTGGGCCTCACTGTCTATAAGGACATAGTCATCCATTCCTAAACACAGTAATAGCAAAACCATGAAATGCATGTTGTAATATCACAATGCAAGCTCTGTCTTTTTGTTCTTGTAAGTTACATACAATGTCCAGAATTTGTGTTATGATGTTCATTTCATCATTTGCTTCCCCTTGACCCTACAGATAGAAACCCCTGGTGAACCGGAGGGCCCTGAAGGTATGTTTAGTTTTAAAGGAGTTAAACATGAGAAAGTAAAGCTAGCAATAGAAAGCTATAGTTTCAGCTGCATTACCTAGCATTTTCCTATGTCCGGATGGGGCAGGAGCCAAGCTGCTGGATCTCCATAATTCCTCAAGCCCTCTTACAATACCCACCTTTCCCCGAACTATTTGCCCCATAGTTAATAGGAAGGGAGGATAGATAAAAAGGCAAGAGAAAGAAAGAATGAGAGGAAACAATTATCTTAGTTGCTGCTTATATATATATTCTAGATGTTTGTATATACCTATATTTTGGGGGGTGTTTTTACTCTTTATTGTTTTTAATTATTTTGTAATTTTAGAACTGTAAGCTGCCCAGGGTCACGTGATTGAGTTGGGTGGCCATTGAAATTGAATGAATGAATAAATGAATGAATGAATGAATGAATGAATGAAGCTCTTGTTGTGAGGTTTAATGAAGCTATAAAGAATCTTTTAATAGTCTTACACATAAACTACAAATACCTGAAAAAAATAGGTGAGAATTTTTCCCCATAAGATAAAAGCAATATGATTACAACATGAGAGGAAGAATGAAGAATCTTGGAATGGTGTTTTACAGAAGTTTAGATAAACTCTAGATTCATGTAGGAGATAGTAAATTTTTTGACTTTTGGCTTTAATGATATAAATCCAGTTTATTCTAATCAGTTCAAGATCAAGATTTGAATAGATTATAGCACCTATAACAGATATATTGGTATAGGCTAGAAAGCTAAGTGGGGTTAGAACTAGTTTTCACCTGAAAGACAAACCATCAAGGACTACTAGGTTTAAAAATTAGAAGAGGAAATAAAAAAATAATAATCCTGGAAAACAATAATAAACCACTTTAATTTTAATTTTTTTAGTTTTTGCATTTTTAGAATAAGCAGCCATAATTCTTTATGTCCACAGATCTCTGGCTATGACTGTGTTTTGGCTTTGGGTTCATGTTTCCCCTAATTGTTCATTTATTATTTATTTTTCTATAACAGTAATAATGATGAACAAGTGTTACAAATAATACCAACTTCAGAAATGCAGCTATCTCCTTTCTTTGAATCAAAGAACAATCTGGAATAAAAACATCTATTAAACTATTAAAACTTACCTCTAACTCTACAACATTATAACTTTAAATTAAAGTTTTGGAAGTCTCTAACTTATCCCTAATGTCCTGGTGTGCCTGTGGATTCTTTTCAAGCCCTTGTTCACTCTCCCTACCAGGAGCAAATAAACAGATCACTGAAGCTCTGTCTTAATTTATTGTGCTGTCTGAATTGGGATCCTTGGCTTGCTTCTCCCCATATAAAGAAACAAAAATCAAGCGATGGCTCACAGCACTAGAGTTTTAGTTCACATGTCATAAAAAGATCATGAAATAAATGTCCATATTCTGTTCATCTGTCCCTCCTGGCAGGAAAACATATGATCCAAATGTTCATTCATCTGTCTCATTCATGCTATGACAGAATTGTTTCACCTATGGTTGCGTTGGTCTCTTGCAGTACTACTGGTTCAAACAAGCAGGGGGATTAGACAGAAAATGCTATTGTCAAAACTTTGGGTGTTCAAGATATTTGTAGGTTATAAAATTTATCTATGCAGCCTGCATGTCACCCATCATGATGAAAACTTGACAGTCACTGATTCTTTGCAAGAATCCTACTTTGAGACATCCGCAGAAAGCCATTCATCTTTGTATGACAGAGCATTCTGTCATGGCCTGTGATTTCAGACCCAAAATTTGAAGTCATACTTTGCAGATACTATTTATTAACCCCAAAGATAGCTAGTACTTAGTGATGCAAAACAAAAAAGCACATTAATCAACAAGACTTATGATTTCCAATCAGAAGGAGACATACTTTAGGATTGCAGCCTTAATTTATTTGTTTAATATCTTCTCTAGCACTTATTATAAAGAGATTGTGGCAGATAAAGCTTGCCTGGTGACAGTGTTTAACTCTGGAAAGGCTAATAGCAGCATTTTCCATTTCTGTGGCATTTGGCTGAAAAGACTACAGTTAGAGACAATATGTGAATGACAGAGATTAATTTGCAAAATGATTGGCAGGTAGCAATTGAAAGAGCAGAAGATGGGCATGCTAGAGCTTAAAGTGTCAAAGATACTGATACTGCATGACAGGATAGGATGGCTGGCAGAATGGGAACCTGCTCCTGTCTCGCTGCCCACAGAAACAGAGGTAGCACGTAATGAATAATGGAAAGCAAATGCTCCAACGGGCTTCAATATACCTGATTCCCACAGTCCTGGGTTCTTGATAATTCAGTATTAGGATGCTAAAGGAGGAGGAGGTAAAATATGTTAATTTACAAAGCCTTGTTAAGTCTTCTCAGAGCAAGGAAAAAGATAGACACCTGAAGGTGTCTTTTGGAATCCAATGTTTTGAAGCATTGTTTTAAAAGTTTAATCTTTTATCCTCACATATTGAGGATTTCATTCCAGCATTAAATCAAAAATAATTACTGAATTACTTATTAATTACTTAATCAATAATTAACCATATTACTTTTCAAATATGTACAAATGACAAAATCATTATAATGGATGGCTCAACAAAATTCTAAACATATCTACACTGGCGTTATTCCGTAGTGGACAATGTCGCTTGGAAGTATATAGGTGTCCATATTTTCAGATTTAACAGTAGGTTATAAAAGGCCACATTAATAAGGATAACAATAATAGTAGAAGCAATGATGATAAGCCAGGAAGGGTGAAGATCTATTTTGGAAATACTTTTCCACGGAATTCAAGATTAAATCTTTAATAGAACAAAGATGAAATTTTTCAATTGTCTCGCCTTAGAATGATTTTGAAATATCTCATTGGTTCCAATATCTTCAAATACGTAACATAATTCAAAGCAATTACTATGGTAAATCAAGATGGAACATTCAGAAACCTGATCAAAAAGTAACAACCTCAAAATTCATAAGCCCTTTTGGACTTATTTAGAAAGTGTTACTGGAATATGATTATGACACTGAACAAGTCAAAAACTGAATGATTAAATGGATGCAGTACCTAACAGAAAGGATGAGGGTGTAATGCCCAGAGGTACCTCACAGACCAGAGGGCTGGGACTCAAGCTCTTCTCGTCAACACTGACTGGACTCAAACACAGAGAAAGGAAGACATTACCTCAGCACTATCCTCCCACTGCAGGCAGACCAAAACAATACTTGGAAATTACCGTAATCAAGGAGAGAACCAATCTAGAACTAAGGAGAAATTTCCTGACAGTTAGAACAATTAACCAGTGGAACAACTTGCCTCCTTGTCTGAAATAGTATAGGGTTTTCTTCCTGAGCAGGGGGTTGGACTAGAAGACCTCAAAGATCCCTTCCAACTCTTCTATTCTATTCTATTCTATTCTATTCTACTCTACACTACTCTACATTACTCTATTCTATTCTATTCTATGGCTGATGATTCTGAAAGAGATCAGTAAGAATCTTGGTCATAGTTCCACTAAAAGTCATTTAACAAAGACAACTATTGCTATTCCTCTACTATGCCTGGGCCTGAAATCTGACTGAAAGCTGTCCAGATAATCAGTTTACTCCAGGACCCTTTGTAGTCACAATCCACAACTTTCTCAACAAACTTCACTAAAATGGAAAGGTTAGAGATTGAATAAAAATTCTGTACAGAGCTCTAGAGGAAGTGGTACATCACTGCCCCCTTCAAGATTGCACATGGTCTGTGAAACCATGACTACAGCATGGACCCAATCATCTATCACCTTTCAGTCAGTGTATACCAATCAAGAGGAACAGAGATCTAAAAAAAAAAAAGGTAGAAGGTTAGCATCTGAGGATACTGTCCACTTCCTCAGGATTTATAAGTTCAAATCTGTCTCACTTAACCACACAAGACCTTGCTTCTGTCATCTCAAAAGGACTGTCCAATCAGAATCCAGCTCTGAGTCATTTTATCTACTAGATACCTTACAGAGATGCTGTGTAGATGATTCTGCTACTTATCCCGCCCCGAACAAGGGTCACTTTAAATGGGGCTGGCAGAGAGCAATCTGTGCAGTAAGAGCATAAAAATGGCAATGTTTTGTTTTCTCTTATCACCACAATGTAATCCCAGCATGGGCTCTTACGTATGTTAAGTAGGACTTTATCTTTCTCCAACAGCACTCTATGCAACTCTTTTCTGTTTCATCTCCTGGAACAACTCAGAAACCAAAATGCACCCCAGGACTCAGAGTTAGTGAGACAAAACATAGGAGCAATCCAGTAAAAGGCCCTCATTACGTAGCTCATTTGGAGGAGGGGGACATTTAGCATCTAATACTCTGTTACTGTGAGATAAATACTAACAGGGGAAGGGGGATGCTGAACATCCGTATGGTAGTCCCAAAGGTGCTTTTCAAAAGGCAGCTAGTCTGTCTTGTTTTCTTCCTTGAAAATGTTTCACTTCTCATCCTTTCCATTCTGAAATCCTTCCATTCCCCACCATTCAGCCAGAACTGAAGAAGCTTCTTGGATGAGAAGTGAAACGTTTTCAAGAAAAAAAAAACCAAGAAAGTCCAGTTGTCTTTTGAAAAGACCTTTGAGGAAACCATGACCTGGATGATTGAGAATTTCCATACACATCCATCCCTTAGGGCTTTAGTACAAGGAATTTTAACATAAGTTGAAATCAGATTCTCTTGAATACTGTCCAAATATGCATAAAATTAAATAAGGCAATCTATCTATTAGGAGATCTTTTGTCAGTGCGCTGCTGTTCCCATCCTAGCAAAGTATCATTAATGAAGGGGGGAAAAAATCACAAAACTTAATTACACTGTCCAGTAGAACATATAATTTTATTCATGGCTTTACTCTGCACACTTATATTCTCTCTATTGCCTATGTCTTTAAAAGCTGATTCCTAAAGATACCTCCTGTGAGTCCTACCCTGCAAAAAATATTTTGTCCGAAAAGGGCCTGTCTTGCCAGCAGTGATAACAATTGATATGCAAAGATTAAATAGCAGCTTTGAGGTCTGATGGTTAAATTGTAGGCTGCTACACTCAAACAGCAATAAAATGCAGTGGGGCACAAATAAAGGGGTTTTGGGAAAGCTGCCAATAGCCGAGGCTTACACAGTCAACCAATCACAATACTTGCCAGAGATTTTGCTTTTCTGAGTTTGTATGTTCCACTGCCTGGTTTCCTCTTTTTCTGAAAGGCTGACTGACTGAGGTCTGGGGTAAGACCTCCTCCTTTTCTTCTCCTGCAAGAGTAGAAAAAATGGATATATTAAATAAAGCTACGATGGCTTCTTAAGACAGACAAGATGGGGGAGATGTATTTGTGGATCAAGTGATACCAGGACCTGCAGTGAGACTGGTTAGAACAAAAAGCATTAGCTCTGAAATGAGCCTGATCTCAATGAAATTGAGAAAGCAGGCCCACAGCTGAACTGCACGAGGGCTTAAGAGCAGATATGCAGATGGTTCAGGATTCTGGAGTTTCTAGAATTTTAAAAATCAGTTTGAAATCCAAAACCTGGAGTTGGCTTGTTTTGAAAGTGCTGCTAGAAGTTGGCTGCAAAATGATTTCGGATTTTGCTCATTCTGATCTGAAAATAGCAAACAATTAAAATATCAGAAAATCTTGGCGACACCTTTGGGGTATTCGAGGCCTTGCTGCATCATAGATTCTTAGCAACGTTCATTGTCAGAGACATGAAGATAGATCTAGCACAATGGGATTATACTCAGTGCTTGGAGTTGCTCTAAGCATATCTGAAGACAACCACGCAACTCTTCTATGACTTTTTCAGAATTCTGGTGTAGCCCAGGCTTAGCTAAAACATCTGAGCATCACAAGAACCTCTGCTCGTATTTTACTGACAGAAATTAGAGTCCAACTAGGGTGGGCCATTAATCTTGAAAGGAGATACATGATGAAATAGTGAATAAAAGGTTTGGCTTTTGAAGATAAACCGGAGAATCCTTTCACCAGATCCTGCTGGTGTAGATGGCAATGTAGCATCAAACATAACATTAGTTTTGATGCCAGAGAAAAACAGACATTGATGAAAATTACTGTAGGAGAAAGGTGTCTTACGCCTGCCTTGCCTGCTCAATGGGATCAAAGTTATCCAAATAGTTGAAACGGATGATATCTGTTGGATGCTTATCTGATGAACGCCAAGGCGGGAGCTCTCTCTTCTCTTTGTTTATCTTCCTTCTTAACAGAGATGCTGATTCGAGGACTGACAACAAAGACTGCTTTATTTCTGGGACATCTTTTGTTATTGGCTGAACATCAGCCACCACAAAACCATTTTTGGGTGGGGTCTAAAGAAAGTAACAAATAAGCAAAGTAAACCAAAAGCTGTTATAGATATTCCATATTACTCTGAGTCTCTCCCCTAATGTCGCCCATAGTATCTCTATTTATTGCTTGAAAAGAGTAGTGCACTGGTAGAAGTGCACTGGATCACCATAATTCACAGTCTCTCTGAATCTGTTACAGATCCTGAAGGCACAAAAGAATTGGACAAAATGGCTCTGTTTATTTAGTTTATCTTGAACAATCCAAGATTCTCCCTTCTTAACTAGAAATGAAAACAAAACATTTTCCCTTATATTTTGTTGTCAGGTACCAATATTCTGATGCACATTCATTCTGATTGTGTAAATTTTCTTTAGAGGTCATGACCAGCTATGACAAATATATTCATGTGAAATTGTTTTTAGGTTTTAAAACAAAACAAGTCAATGACCATCATTATACCTTGTAGCAATAAATTTCACCCATTCTTTACAAATTAAATGTGCCCAGAATCTCTGGCCATTGTATTTAAATGGATGATTTCAAAATATGTACTAGAAATATAACTGAGTTGTATTAAAGCTGTTCCAGCTTTTTCAACATCATCTGAGAACAGTTTTTTCCCAACACAATATAAATTTGTTGGGGAATACAGATGGACCTGTCTCTATGCAAACAATGTGCTCTATCATCAAAGCATAGACCTTCCTTTAACATTAACGTTACTATGCCTTTATATATGTAAATGCTCTGAAGCATCAGCTCAGATATCCACACATGATTTTTTGGGAGATTATACACTTTGTGAGAGAGTTCAGAATTTCAGAACAGCATCTAGTACAATCTTATAAAACTGTTCTACTTCAATATGAAATTAATGTTTCACATGTTTACTAAAACAACTTGCATATGGAAATTTCAAACATCTAATATATAATACAAACATTCAGATTTATTACCCAAAATACACATCTCCCAAAGGTTCCACAAATACCTTAGGTCTGGTGACTCGAAATTCTTCTACCTTCTTAATATAGTGTTTCTTCCAGATTCCTTGCTCAAATGGAGTTGGAGAGAAGCTGATATGCCATCCAAACCGCAGACATTTTGGCATCCAGAGTTGATCAAGCTGGGTTAAGTAGTTCCAGTGCCAATTTACCTGAAAATGCCAAAAAGACCTTTACTGTGTTTCAAAGGAGTATATCATAGCAAAAACCTATGAGCTATGAAGCATAAACTCCAAAAACAAGCACATTTTGGCCATTTTAAAACACAATACTCTTTTAATTCAAATTGATTTATTTATTTATTTATGAGACTTATATACCACTTTAAGTGCAAGCACTCTCTAAGCGGTGTACACCAGTAAGCAATGTATATATATATTTTACATTGCCCCCAACAATCTGGGTCCTCATTTTACCTACCCCGGAAGGATGGAAGGCTGAGTCAACCTTGAGCCGGTGAGATTTGAACCGCTGACCTGCTGAACACAGTCAGCTAAAGTGGCCTGCAGTACTGCACTCTAACTGCTGCACCACCTCCTAATTCTAAGGAAGTGTTTATTTGAATATATATTATTTGATACAACCTAGACTCTGGACTTTTGAAGTATATGTCAGTGTTAATTTCATAATTGCATATCTTCAGATTTGCAGTACGTGGTTAGATGTATTTCTTGCAAATATTTTGGTCAATGCTGCTTTAAGAAGACTCTTATAGAATAACTGCATCAATAAGAAAAAATAATTATTAAGTATGTTATTAAGTTGCTCTGATTTACATATAAAGCTGTCTAGCACTGCATTAAGCCATTAAGCCATTTCACAAGCAATGATCTCCAGGGTTTTTCCCAGCCTTCATCATTCAATCTCTTTTAAAAGAGAGCCTGAAATCTTCTGTACATAAAGCAGGTGTTTTATAAGGGAGTTAAGAGTTCTCCTAGTCACCGATAAAGGCTACTTTACAACCCAATCTGATCCACTGTACATATATTAAACTGCAATTGGCATGATCCTAAGCTAGCACAATTAGCAGTCATTCTAGCCAACCATTACTAGAATTGTATCCATCCAAAGATCTTAAGGATAGGGAAGACTATAATTCTAGCCCATTATTGTTTATCCTGACATAAAATGGGTCTCCAAGGTCACAAGTGAAACACATATTTTGAGAATCTTTTAACTGGACTTGCCAGAAACTAGATGCACAAAGTTTAGAACCTAAATTAGATATGCTGATGAGCCTGAACAATGAGTTGGAAATTCATCAATGCCACTGGTACTCTAAACTGATCTTGCAATTATGTTCAAGTGTTGTAAAATTGCTAGCTGGAAAAGACTCAGATAATTAATCTACTTCCCATGTCCCCATCAAGACATATAGGAGTTGACCAGTTTTAGTGTGAAAACCTACACAAAAGAAATTCATTAGAACTTCCTTACTCAGCTCATTCTGTTGACCAAGAGCTTTTCCAATAGAAAATATTTCCTAAACTATAATCAATATCTATTAAGTAGGACATTTCTTTGTGCCTCTTATGAAGCAGCATAGGTAACTATTGTTTTGCCTCAGCTCCTTTAAAAATGTGAAATCTGTTAACATAATTCCCTTAGCCTTCCCTTCTCTAGGCTAAACCTACCCAGTGAGTTCAGCTTTGTATCTCTCCGATGCATCCTTTCCAACATGCTGAGTTTTACCTGGGCACATCGGGAGAGACTCCGGGGATCCAGGAAAGAAAAGATGTACAAAGTTAACACTCGGGGAAGCTGGGTGGAGAAATCCAACGCTTCAATTGGCACTTGATCCTGCAGCAGTTTGAAACAGAATTTCAGTTGTGAAAGGGAGCAGTGCTCCAAGAAGTCTGTCAGGACTCTTCGCCTTTGACTGTCAGTCCACTTGTCAAACTGTAGGGAAAGAACTGAGTTGTTATTTTCATGAGTTCTGGGAGAATCATTTACAAATGACTTTCCCTCATTATAGTTTACAAGCAATAAGCTGCAAAGCTAGTTACGAACTTAAGCTAATTCCAAAAGTGAAAGAGCTCTCTGCACCTTTCCTTGTTGCAAAGGACATGAATGTCTGTCAATAATTCATTCAGGCCACATTCTGCCTCTAGTAGGATTATCTAGGTACTTATGGACAGTTCATAAGCATAATAAAAACAGGATTCATTTTGCTTTGTCCTCAACACTGGATACCATTCAAAAGTAGACTGCACTTTTTATTAAAATCAACAACACAGAATCATAAGAGTTGAAAGGAACTGTCAAGTTCCTAAAGCATTTCCCACAAATGATTGTCCAGCCTTTGCTAGAAAACATATAACTAAAGAAAGCCCATCATTTCCTCCATAATTGGTTCCACTTTCAAACGGCTCTTACTAGTAAAATATTCTTAATGTTTAATCAAAATATGCCTTCCTATAACAAGAGCATTATTCTGCATTCTGTCTTTAGATGAAGAACAGGAAACATGTATAAGATACCCCTTCAGATACAGATTCATCTATGATAACTTTCCTCAATCACTTTGTTTGTAATATATTTGATGTATGCTATTGTAAGCTGCTAAAGTAATGTATGGGAGGTTATGCAAAAAGGAAGGAAGGAAGGAAGGAAGGAAGGAAGGAAGGAAGGAAGGAAGGAAGGAAGGAAGGAAGGAAGGAAGGAAGGAAGGAAGGATATTGAGAGATACAAAAGTTTTCTAGTGGATCACTGGCCACCTAGTTCAAACTCTGTTCCTAAGAGAAGAAAGTCAGGTGCTACTGAGAATTTCACAGAAGTGGCATGATAAAAACACTGTTATATACTGAGTACACACTGGGGAACATATTTGTTTGAAGACCTAGAATACATTGTTTATGTATAGTATAAGGGATAAATGACCTCTGAATCATCCTTCCCAAATGAATGTTCTTCAGACAATTCCTATAATTGAGGAATTATAGAACTATGGAAGTAAAAATCTTTTGCACTGTGAGTGTACCATTTCGGAAATACTCTTAAATAAATGTTATGCTCTTTTTAAAACAATTCATACACTATGTTCTATGGTAAAAAAAAATACTGATTGTAAGGGTTTTGGAGTATGTTTACATTTCCCAATATCATCTAGTTATTGTACAATAAATATTGAAGCCTATGAGATTGACAGAGCAATTGAAATAAAAGATTATTACCCATTTCCTCAACAAGTTTCTTCTTTCTTCAAATACCTATAAAGAAATAAAACTAATTTTAAAATTACTTTTTGTAAGACTCAATAAGAAATGACTCATTACATTATCAGAAACAATTAAGTAAATGAAGCTGTCAGAAGAATATGATAAAAGAGGCAATTCTAATTTAAGAAATAATCAGAATCCTGTCTGCATCAGAAGACTTGTACAATACAATTTTTGGTGTTTTTGTGTTTGAGTTTACACAAGTTCCACTTTTCTTGTTAAATACTTTAAAAAATGATATCTCAAATCCATCTTATCCAGCCTCCTGGACCTAGAGTCCATCAAGTCCATCACCCCTAGCTAATCAGATGGCAATCCAATGCCCACAATTAGGGTATAATGATAGCAAGTCTCCCACATGGAATCTTCAGCAGCAACTAACATTTAAAGATGCATCAATATGGACAAAGGGATACCATTCTATTACATGGCTATTTATAGACTGTGAATCTGCCTAAACTTTGTATATAGGCAATATACATTTAAAATGTATAAAATCAATTTGAAGTTTATACAATATTGTAGTAATTAGAATTTCCAGTATGTCCTCAGTGGACAAAATGGTTTTATAAGTCCAGAAAAATGAAGAGGGAGAAATGAAACATGGAAAAATGTGGTTAAGGTATGTTCAATCGTGCCTGGTAAGAAACTTAGATGGAACAGAGAATCTCCTCACCTACAGATTTATTTATTCATTTATTCAATTTGTATGACTTCCCATCTCACCTAAGGATGTCTGGGAGGTTCACAACAGGTAAAAACAACATCTTAAAAAACAAGTTAAAAACTAATATGCAAACATTTAAAACTACCAGTAACCACTTTTAAACAAGATTAGTTTCATTAGAGTTAGAAGTGGTCAATATTGTGAAAAGTGTTTTCCTAGAGCTTGCTGGAAGAGATAACAAACAAAAATCCAGCTATTGAGAGTTCAAAACTCTTTTCAAAGTTTGACATACCTACCATTGTATATAGAAAATAGATTAACTAGGTAGTTATTTAAATTTTGTTAACAATTAAAACACAAATTTAAAAACACAGATAGCAGCATCTACTTGATCTTGCCTGATTTCATAGAGCTAAACAGAGCTAGACATGGTTAGCAGGTGGATGAGAGACCATCAGGAAATCCTACAGCTATAAGCTAAATTAGGAAATTAAAAAAATACAGCAAGTCAGCTAACACAATTAGTACCAGCGACTTGGTTGTTAAGAGAAGTGATTGCTAAGTGAAACTATGATTGTGCTTATGATCTTACTTTAGCTTTTCTTTGATCTTTGCTTTTCTTTTCTTAGACAAGCAAAGGTCATAAATGCAAGGATTGGCTGCCAAGCTACTTTTTCATCACTATCATAATTGCTAACAGTCACTGTACAAGGCAGCCATTAAAGAGAACTGCTCTTATGATGGAAATTGGGACTGGATTGCTAAGCACTGTGATCAAAAAGTATAACATCACATGAGCACATTATTTAGTGATGTGAATCTTGGGACCTCCTGGTTGCTTTTGTAACCCCAAGATACACAGGAAGGCACAGGAGTCCCAGGTAATGAGTGCAGGCATGCTACAGGGGCTGGAGACCTTGGGCAAAGCCAGTCCTGGCCAAAAGTGAATTGAAAGAGGGCTGACATAGGCTGTGTAGGGGTGGGGAGGGGGTGCTGTGGTGGTAAACAATGAGGGATGTCTATGGAGATTCTCAGTCGTCATGGTTGTCCCTAAGGTGCTTTTTCAAGAGGCAATTGGACTTTCTTATTTTTCTTAGAAGACATTTCTCTTCTCATTTAAGAAGCTGAAGAAGGGAGTGTCTTGCAAATTTTCCTGCTGGTTTCCTTACTGAGTTTGCTTGTAGGAAGATAGCAGTGAAGGTTGCAAATGATGATCATCTGACTGCGGCTCTCTGCAATGTTGTGAGGTTGCCAGGCAATGACAATTTATAGTCTCAACGTATGTGAAGAAAATCAAGTTTGGAAAGTCTGAAGTATTGCTATAATGTAATCTACCTGAGTTCTATCTAGGGCAATGCTCCAAGCAGAATAGGAGCTTATTAGAATCACACAAGAATGATCTTGATACTGTTGTTGCATAACATGCTGGAGGCCCGCATACTTTTTAAGAAAATGGGCAAGGACACAAATGATTCATAATTTATAAAGTTCCTAAAACTTACCTTATCATTCATGAGCTGATGATTCAGTGGTGTCCAGGTGCTCATCTTTGTTTGCATCTTGGCACTATTCAGGTTTTTGGGAGGTGCAAATGCCATATCTTTTTACATAGAAAAGGAGCCAAAATAATTAAAATGCCAATAATGATATTTGAAGTATTTGGCAAATGTAGATTTCAGTTGCACATCATAAATTTCATAATGATAAAAGTTGGTCAAAGTGAGAGATGCTAGACCCTTATTTGTTGGAGGTGTTTAGCCACAGGCTAGATAGCCATCTGCAGAGGATGCTGTAATATATAATTCCTGCATTGGACAGGGCATAAGACTAGATGATCTCTAAGTTACTTTCTAGCTCAATGATTATAAATGAGCATCCTCAGTCTGGTACTCCTTAGATGTTGGAATTATAGTTGCCAGAATTCTAAGTTAGCATGTTGGTTGGGAATTCTGGAAGTTGCAGTCAGAAGTACAACATAACTAAAAGTTGGTAAGTTGGGCAAGGTTGAGCCAAATGGATATGCAACAATGATCTGTGTCTTAATTATAATCACAATTCTACTGTTGCAATGAACTTAACGTACGTCTAATCTGTTGTAATGTTCAGTTAGTTTCAAATACATCATGCTATTAATGTTAATGGCTTATGTTGAAAAACTTGCATGGTACCAGTTGTTTTCTTTGGCAGTTTAAGAAACTGGTATGTTATATGTATATAGTTTAGCCTGGATCCAATCCAGAATCACAGGCTCTGTAGTTCCTGATGGTTTGCTGCAATGGGTTTCAGCCTATGGACCATAAACCATTAATGAAAGTGAGGATATTTTAAGTGTATTAATTATTATGTATGACACAAATATTTATTTAAATGGCCCAAATTACCCAAGAAAACCAAAGTTCATATCTGGCACTGTTAAGAAAGCTACTGGATAGGACTCTTGGCTCATCTAGTCCGGCAGTCTGTTCTCACAGTAGCCAACCAACTGCACAAAGAAGCCTACTAGAACCGCAGCAGATGGGGGGGTCTTGTCTTCTCCTGGCTAAACATATCCCAACATTTCTAACTATTCCTCCTAAGTTTTTTCCTTATAGGACATCATTCTACTTGTTCTCCTCAGGTCATTGAGCAGGGGGTTAGACTAGATGACCTCCAAGGTCCCTTCCAACTTTACTACTATTTCTTCTATTTCTTCTCATTCCCACCTACAAGTATTTCTGCCACACTACTCTAAAACCCATATTTTGGAAACACAAGATAATGATATTTACTACAACATCAAAATCATAACAGAACTGGACTGTGATTCCTAGAAACATAAAAATATCCATGTTACAAATTGTAATCAAACTAGTTATAATTAAGCTGGAATGTTATGTTTTTATTAGATAGCCTTGGTATTTGCTTGTGTTCTAGTCATTTATAGTAGGATTGTGCAAAATCTTAGAAAGAGGTGAATTGCAACACACACTTTTTTTCAAATTATGAAAGCAGCCACATCTTTCTCCTGGCTAGTATGACTGCTTCATGTAAGGCTGTTTTAACAATTCAAAAATGTACTTCTATATGTTGTGATGTATCTATTTTGAAGGATTAGCAATCAGGGAATGGAACAACAAGATATCTACAGTATTTTTAGCTGTGTCACTTTACAATACCAAATGACTGGAATTTGAAGTCCAATAAAATCATAGAAAGGCAAAGAGCCAAGGTAAGCTATATACAGACATAATTGAATTATATTTAAGAAAGATTAATTATTGTAATGCTTGTATCATATTAATTAAAGTCATTGGAATGGGGTTTTTTTACACTGTGCTAATCCCGGTTTAACTCAGCAGAAATGCTAAACTGGGGCTTCCAAGACACACAGGCTTTAAAAGTCTGCATTTTTCAGTGGTTGAATAAATCAATTTATTTAATTTAAGATGGTACAATCCATCAATTAATATGTAATCATGGGATTGATTCGATCTCTTTTTCATAGATATTGTTTTTTATGACAGAGGTCCCCAACCTTTCCAGTCTGGCGGCCCATAGGGAAAGGGAGGAGCAGGCAAATTTGCATGCGCACCTGCACGCATGCACAAAAGGTCACATGCACTGTGGCAGCACTAATGCCTGTGTGCATGCACAAAGCCATGTGTACCATGGTAGCGCAAGCGCCCACACGCATGCGCAACCGGAGCCACGGACCTCCATGGCAGTGGTGGCCCTAGTGCCTGTGCACATGCTCAAAGGGGCCACTAGAACCTGTGCGATGTTGGGGGCAGCAATAGCGCCTGTGCGCATTGGCAAACGGGGCCGCTAGCACTCACATAGCGGCTAGCCCCCTCTCAACAGGGCTAGTGTGAGCGGGGGGAGTATGCATACACAAGCATGCACTCGCCAGCCATTCCTGCACCCAGGTGGCCAACAGGTCATGGACTGGTACTGGGCCACGGCCCATAGGTTGGGGACCCCTGGTCTATGATTTCAAAATACAGGGAAGAAAAATATCATGAGAAAAAACATAGGATACAGTATGTAAACTAAAACAGGGGAATTGCCCTTGCATGTGAGAAAAGCAATTTTACCTACAGGTATATAAAGACTGAAACTAAGAAAAGAGGGAGGACAGAATGGCTTCAAGAGAAGATTTTCTTCAGCAATGATCTTGGCCCGTTCTACTGCAACCTTTTCAATTTCCTCACTCCTGCCATTAGTGGGTAGCCATAAACTTTAAACAATCAAATATTTTATTTTCTCCATAAAAATCTATTAAGAAAATAAAAAAAAAATAGAATTCAAATACGAGCCTTCTAGCTGGGAGAAACCGGAGTTCACTATAAGCTATATTATAATGGTAACTGGAGAGCATACATTTTTTTACAGCAGGTGAAATCAAGAATGTAAGAAAAACATTGAAACTTATTTAATTTTATCCCACCTTGTGCATACTATACATAAACATGATTTAAACAGACTTCCATTCCAAATTTGATCTATAATTTTTTTCCCTTATGTTCAGTCGTGTTTGATTTTTCAGAGACTACCTGCACAAGTTCTTGCAGTTTTCTTGGCAAGGTTTTTCAGAATTGGTTTGCCATTGCCTCTTTTCTAAGGTTCAAAGACAGAGGCTGGCCCAAATTTACCCAGTAGGACTTTTGCCTAAGGCAGAATTAAAACTCAGTCTCCCAGTTTCTAGCCTGATGCCTTAACCACTACACCAAATGTCTCTCGCATAATAAATACAACTGGTAATTCTATATTTTAAGGTATTACTCTAATCTTTCAATCTTCATGTCATTTCATGAAACCTTGTAAACCATTCAATAATTTTTTCTTGATCCAGAAATTAAGAATTTAATTACAAAAAATTGTAATGATTTACAGTATAAGGAAATGTGGATTTAATCTTTCACATTTCCAGTGAGAGTAGAACTTTGTTTTTTTTATAAAAATCAATAGCTTTATAGAAAGCTAAAGAAAGTTTTTTAATAGAAAGAAAAATAGCTTAAATTCAATTCACTTCTGGGCTTAACTTCAGAATTATTGTTTGATTGTGGAAATATATGCAAATATGAAGATCTTTTTTTAAAACAGCACTTAATTTTCCTATATATTTTGCAGAATATATATGGAATGAAAGGTACTGATTCCTTCATTAATGGAAAATATATATTGAGGGAGGACCTTATGTTTAAAACACCTGATCAATTTGTTTTCTGAGCATCCATTAATATAACTGTTAGTCTTTTTTGTACTGCTGATTTTTCTTTAGTGAGATTATTTGAAGTTATAAGCTTATGTTATTTAAGCTTTCAGAACCTAATGTGGGAAAGCTAAAGATGGCTGTATATAATATTAATATGAATAAATGAAGCAGAACCCTTCCCTGCCCCTTCAAATCTTCTCCAACAGGTTCCTCAACCCAACAGAGCAGTCTGAAGCATGTTTGAGAGAAATCGATTCCACTAGTAGATGTCACAGACAAATATGCTCTCTCTTATGGGGTACCCAAAGTATTACAAATCTCTTAATCTAGACAAAAGTTCTCTCTTTTGAGAGGTAATGATTTTGGCTTTGAAACTGAAGATTGGGCTCTTGCCCAATTCATGTAGCATCACGTGAGGCCTACCTGATGCCAGTTTTCTATTGGCAATAAAAGTGGCCTTGAAAGTTGACAGCAGGAATGTTCTGGTCCTGGGTTTCTGACCTCTGGTGTCAGGCCTCTGAAAACAAGTAAAAACAAGTTTAAAAGGATCTATTAATTTGGATATATTGTAATTATTTGTTGAAGATGGTATCTGTATTTATTGTTCCCCGTCTGTAGGGATTCCAACAAAGAAAAAATGAGGTCTACATCGTATTGCAATCATATACTCGATGTCAACAATGACATACTAGCATAATTAACAATAGTAAAAATAGCATTTTAATATAAGAAATTACTACTGTAGATTAGAAACATAATTCTTCAAATATAAGATGAAAAACATTTTCTAGATGACTTCATTTAGATTACTTCCAAATAAAGAAAAATGTACTTTTTGCTCTAAAAATATTGTTTGTGTTCTTAACTAATTGGGAGATGTAATAAAATAAATAATTAATTTATTTGAAACTCTATGCTTTCAATCTTTTGTTACTCGATGCATATTGTACTGAATTTAAATTTGGGGGAGTGTTGGATAGTTTGCATATATGAGTTTATATATATATATATATATATATATATATATATATATATATATATATTATGTTTTCTGAGGTTTTCGCGGGTGTTTGTATGTAGGTCTTTGGTTGTTCGGGTTTTCTCCCGCGTAAAATTGGAAGTGTCTTGGCGACGTTTCGACGAAGTCCCATTCGTCATCTTCAGGCTGGTGTTTTCAGCTTCGTGCTTTGAGCAGCAATGTGTGGTCTTAGCTGTTTCTTCCTTTTAACTGCCAGTGGGGGTATGAACTGATTGGGTGGGAGCTTGGCTGTGTTCTGATTGGGTGGAGGTGTGTTCTGATTGGTTAGGGGCTTGGCTGTGCTCTGATTGGCTGGGGGGTTGGCTGTGCTCTGATTGGCTGGGGGGTTGGCTGTGCTATGATTGGTTGAGGGAGTGTTCTGTTTGGTTGTGCTCAGGTTAGTCTGAGTTGCAGAGGGGTTTAAGATTTTGGGCTGCTTTGCTATTTTTTGGCTTCAGGGGGTGGGGAGATTCTTTTTATACACCTTGCCTACATATATATATATGCGCATACTCCCCCCTTCTCATTTAGCCCTTTGCTCTGATGATGTTAACAGGTTGTTAACGAAAGCTCAGCAATTAATAATAATAATAATAATAATAATAATAATAATAATAAAGCCTTTTACCTTACATCCCAGAGCTCTTTATTTTTTATCTGACTGACTTTAAATGTCCATACCTGGGATTCCAATATTCAAAATTATCAAATATATATATGTATGTATGTATGTATGTATAAAATTCCTCCCCAGTTTTGTTTTACACTAAAAAAATGGAGGATATACTGTAATGTACAGAGTCTTTTCTCAATGTTTGTAAATGATATATGGATAATGCTTCTATTTAAAATAACCTGATATTATTAATAAAGAAGGTTTCTTTTAAATAGTGATTACCCTAACACCTATTTATTTACCTAAATTTCTGTGTTTCAGAAATAATTATCCCACTCTCCATTTTCTAGTCCATCTTTTCTTTGAGGAGCTCAGAGCAACAGATTTCAATTCATCTACCCACTGACACTGTCAAATGGATAAGGATGTAAGGTAGAGGCTTTCCAGGATCACAACTCTTGAACCTGAGGTTCTAATGATAATTACTTCAATAACTCATATTTTCTTGCAGCATGTCCAAAGCAGCTTACAAAGAGAAAAGTTAAGTAATTATATAAATAATTTTTTATACATATTTCTCCAACATAAAAACAGGCATTGTAATAATCACCTTTTAAATATAGGCTATAATTTAAACCAAAGCAAAAAAAAAATGCAGCAGCATTGAATTAAAAATTGTATCACCTATGTCAAAATGTGTAGAGAAAACTGTGTGTCTGTGGGGTCCTTGGGGCTCTGCAAGAAAAGTTTGTTTCATTACCAAATGAAGCAACATGACTTACCCCATAAGGCCCCCACAGGTCAACTCCGAGCTAGAAATATTCTCTTCTATCAGCACCACAATTTGGATAACTGGCTTGCCACCATACAAGCTCTCACCTGTTCTATTTGAATCTTCAACGCTTCAGCGTCGCCATTAACGATGGCGAGGGCGATAGGGCCATTAAGGATGAGGTTGTCTTCTTCCACAACTCCCCCACCATTCACACTCCACCATGGCCTAGTCTCTTGTACAGTACTTCTTCCTCTACCGCCGCCTGCGAGTTGATTCTGTTCGTCATGGAAACCGTTGCCTAGTTGCAGAGGCCCATCCGAAGCACAGTGTCCTCCCCCCCTTCTTTTGTTCTACCTAGTAACCAAGCGAGAGTCACGGCAGTGATCGGGATTTCATTGGCTACTTTTTTCTCTTCTTTCTTCGTGTTTCTCCCCCCCTCCCCCACCAGCATTCAAGACTCGTGAGGGGGCGGGGCAGAGTGTGAGGAGAAAAGGCGCGGCGGTGGCCGTTGAGGAAGTTGTTCGCCAGCATATTGTACTCGATGGACCTGGAGTGGCGGAGGTACCTGAAGGAGGAGAAGGAAAAGGAGCCGGAGGCAGGTACAGTAAACGGTGGCGGAGAAAAGGGACGGGAGTCTTTTATTCTCTTCCTCGTTCCTCAGCCGGTAGAAAAGGAGGAGTCCTTAATTTTCTTCCAAAAAGGAAGTATGAACGCTCTTCTTTCTTTTTCTTTTGTGTGGAGACCAGTTTCTCTCGCCCCATAGTAGCTGCCCCCCACCCCCAGCTCGGCCATTTGTGTTGGACTACACTGCCTAACATCCTCGGTCTCAGCAACTAAGGGTAGGCTGCCTTCTCTTGCTCGCTCCTTAGGACAATAAAAACGCGATTCAGCCTTGCTGAAGGAGAGGAGGTTGGAGAAGAAGGCTGCAGGTATCTCTTTCTCTGCCGCTCTCCCGTCCTCTGGCCCCTTCTCTATCTCTCCCATATTCTCTCATATCTTCAGGTCAAAGTGGGCTTGGCACTGAAAGACGAGACAAATTAAGTACATATCTGATTATGCTCTATCTTTGTAGATGTGGAAAGAAAGGGGGAGGATTAATGGAGGCTTTCTGTCTTTGTTTTCCCCATTTTTCGCCCTCTCCCAAGATATAAGAGAGCAGATATATACATCATGAAATAATAATTGCTTATGTGACCATTAATTTTCTTAAAGCTTTTTACATCTGACTGAACCTAACCTAGACCTCCATAGTGACTGTCAAGCAAATAAGGCAAAATGTGTGAAATAAGATTTTTAAAGTGATATTTAATTAAAGGTCAAATCTTTTAATGTAACTGAGCTTGCCTGTACTGAACCTCATTCTGGTGGAGAGCAATTAAAGAAAACACAATCTTTTTGATTTACTACCTTGCATCTCGTATGTAGGCACTGAAATAAGGAGGAATGTATACTGAATTATTTTCACCGAGGATGTGTTTTGCAGGAGCTAGAAGTAATCCTGGGTCAGAGTTGATTTAGAATAACCTTTTTAGATGGAAACTAACTTTCCATTGAGAAATTGATATTCCAAATCATCAATAGTGCATAATCTATAGTACACAAAGAAAAACAATGAGTGCAACAACAAATGTGAAAATCTCTTTGCTTTACTCTTTCTCTAGAAGAAAGACAGGTGATAAATACATAAAGAAACTCCTTTTGTGGATTGCCTTTCAGTCTTATAGATGCTGGAAAAGAAATTGTAGAAAGGATCCTGATTCCACAAAACAATTTTCCTATTCTTATGATATCTTAATACTGCAGAGATGCTTCCTTCATTGTCGCCACCATAATTCTAGCAGCAAATATATTTTACTTAACCACTTTTGTCCTGCTTTAATTTCCATCCAGTAATGATAGAAGCAATTGTGAGCTTCATAGGAAAACTAAAATATTAAATATGCAAAGAAAATATTAAATATGCAAAGAAAATGAGATTAGTGTTTTAATGCAGAAGGAGAAATTTTATTAGTTAAAATTTTACTGAGTGCCATACAAGGCATTGAGTACTAAGTAACATGTATGGGAAAGTTTTTCATTTCAGTAGATGGTAGCATAGAGAGTAAGTTTCCTTTTTTAATTTATGAGATAATTCTTTGGAAGATATTATAGAATAATCCTATAAACAAAGATTATTTAATGTGAATTCCAATAATGCAATGAGAGATTCCCAAATCACTACTTCATAAACTTTTAGCAGTTGTGGACTCCTAAATAAATATTTGAAATTAAAGATTTCAATTAAAAATTTTCTTTATTTTTATTTGCAAAACTAAGAGCAATTTTTAATGAATAAGATCATGATTATAGTTGCATTTGTGTATGCTTCCCTGCCCTCCCTGTTTAAAAGCTATTTTAAGCTAAATTTTCAACCAAAAAAATCTCCAAACTATGTATTCTTTTTCACTTTTAGATTATTTTGTATATCCTAGGCCATAATATTAATTTTTGGCACAAACATGATGGAATGATCTTCTGTAGAAATTTCTAAGATGATAGGGGCAAGTTGATCTCCACTCTATGTCCTTTATTAAGATACTTATCTATATATTTTTTATTTGCATTTTTCTTTTTGAATTACTTATGCGAGATCACAGTTGCAGTTAGCATCCACTTACAGACTCACAGTCAGTAACTTGGGATCTGTTTTCTGTTGTCAGTTTGTGAATTCTGGTGTATTGCTATTTTTATCACCTGTAGGCTTCAATGAACTTTTTTTCAGCCACTGATTCATTTTCATGAATTAGCTGAACTTGCAGGGAATCTAGGAGGTGGGCACTGAAGTGATTAGTAGACTTTGGTTTAAGCTCCTGTCTAGCACTGAGGATGGTGGGAAGCTGTAGCTGACCTGGTAGACTTCTGCAAATCATAGATTATTTGACAAGATCAGGATATGGGAATCTGAACTAATTTTTTTAGTGCTTTTAGAGATTATGCTCTATTTTGTGCATCTGCTTTCTTTTAGAAACAAGACAGTAGCCATAAGAATAGTACAAACCTGAATAACAGAGTTGGAAGATACCTTGAAGGTCTTCTAGTCAAACAAGGAGCCGAGGTGGCACAGCAGTTAGAGTGCAGTACTGCAGGCCACTTTAGCTGACTGTGTTGAGCAGGTCAGCGGTTCAAATCTCACCGGCTCAGGGTTGACTCAGCCTTCCATCCTTCTGGGGTAGGTAAAATGAGGACCCAGATTGTTGGGGGCAATGTAAATATATATATACATTGCTTACTGGTGTACACCGCTTAGAGAGTGCTTGCATTTAAAGCGGTATATAAGTCTCATAAATAAATAAAACCCCCTGCTCAAGCAGGAGACACTATACCATTTCAGACAAATGGCTGCCCAATCTCTTCTTAAAAGCCTCCAATGGTGAAGCACCCACGACTTCTGGAGGCAAACTGTTCCCCGATTAATTGTTCTCACCCTTGGGAAATTTCTCCTTTGTTCTATTTTGGATTTCTCCTTGATAAGTTTTCATCCATTACTTCTTGTCCTGTCTTCAGGTGCTTTGGAGCCTCTTACATATTGGAAGACTGCTATCATGTCATCCCTAGCCCTTCTTTTCACTAGCCTAGATATGCCCAGTTCCTTCAACTGTTCTTCATGTTTTAGTCTCCAGTCTCTCAATCATCTTGGTTGCTCTTCTCTGCACTTTTCTAGAGTCTCAATATCTTTTATGTATTATGGTGACCAAAACTAGACACAATATTCCAAGTATGATCTTAACCAAAGTACTATATATGATCAACACTTCATGTGATCCTGATTCTATCCCTCTTGTTGATACAGCTTAGGATCCATTAGTTGGCAATTAAGGAATCTGATTTTTCTTTCCTACTTATGTCACTAGATTGTTCTTTCACACTTAAATTTCAGAACTAGTAGTTTGCTGTTGAAACATTAAAAATTGTACCACTAACCTTAGAGTACAGCTTTGTCTAGGTTCCAGAGGTACATTATTATTGTCATTAGTGATTATATGAATCATTTCATTAACATGCAGAAATATTGAGGTTTTTTTCCTGAGTTACATGATCCTTACTATCATATATAATCTGAGTTGTTATGTGCATGACTGTTGTATATGAAGTAAAATGTGAGTGGCAGCACAATTTAAATAATTGTGATGAGATTAAAAAGCTGGTAGTGCTGTTGGAAATTGAAGTAGCAATGTTTTATATTAGCTGGCAGTTCATATACTTTATTGGGCAGGGTTGTTGTTGGCTTCCTATAAGCTTTGGGGGTCTCTTTTTTTTACTGTTATCACCTGTTTCTAATTTGATTTATTTGCTTTTGAAGTGTAAACAGATTTGGAGATGAGCAGAATCTAAGTTATGTAAATGTAAATACATAAATGAATATTTCTTAGTTGTATATTTTTGAAGATTGTATATGCTGAATCTCAGTAAAGCCTGATAGTTTGATTTAGTTGCCAGAGACCCTGTAGGAGATATCACCAAAATGTTTAATATAACAAAATATGAACATTATTAAATGGTCTGGAAATTATATTAACTCTGATTAAATGGAAAAAATACCTTATATTTTTATCTTGATCCTATATACTTTTTGGCATATAGCCATAGATATCTTGAGTGATGAAATATGTTCACCCTGATGCTGTGTACTTGTGTCATGGTACAGGACCTAAGTAAAAAAGTGTTTCAGTTGATTTGCATCATGATGATGTGACACATGTTTTATCATTTGTTCACACTTGTTCTTTTGGAAGTCTGTATATCAATTCCCAAGATGTAATCTTAAAACCAAATGCAGTGGCCATACATAACAAAAACAGTTTTGTTACAGAAAAATAAATATAAATAATAGTAAATTACAGAAAATGTATTCTAAGATGTAATCTTAAAACCAAATGCAGTGGCCATACATAACAAAAACAGTTTTGTTACAGAAAAATAAATATAAATAATAGTAAATTACAGAAAATGTATTCTAACATTTGTGGCTTAAATGCCCCAAGTGGTATTAAATATGTTTACAAAATAATGAAGTTTTAATAGCAAATTAAAATTTGCATCTGCCCCTTTTAATTACTGAGATTGAGACTCAGCATACTGTTATACAGTTGATATTTACATTTTTGGTAAACTCATTCAATGAATCCAAGCTCTGCAAGCTGAGATAACATGTGCTCCATTGATGCATTCACACAATTTCACAGTAACCATGAGATAAATCGTAAAACAAAGTTCAGGAATATTCCTTTATCCCAGTGTTTTCCAAACTTGACAATTTTAAGGCATGAGGACTTCAACTCCCAGAATTCCACAGCCAGCAACGCTGGCTGTGGAATTCTGGGAGTTGAAGTCCACATGCCTTAAAATTGTCAAGTTTGGGAAACACTGCTTTATCCCATTGCTTTGCAAATCTGTGTACACTACAAGCTGTATGATTGTTTGAAGAGAAATGCATCTGTATCAGGCTCTAAGTGTTTTAATTAAATAAAAGAATTTGAGTAGTTCTCCAACTATGTATGATTAACCGATTAACCTAAAATTGGTTCTGATATCGCTGTTTTACTAACATGACAGCTTATTCTTCTAAATACTAAACCTTCATTTTGTTTGCAAATAATAATATTAAAGATTCTAACTACCAGCAAGAATGAGTCCTTACATTTAAAGAGCACCTGTCGTTTCAGATCCATCATGGCAGCGCCTGTTAGCGGGCATCCACTCACCTGCTGCCCGCCACGTCCCTCACCTTGTTGTGTCACTGCTGCATCACCAGCCGTCCCATTAAAGTGAATGGGACTGTCAGTGTCAATAGCAGGTCAGAAGAGGAGCCATTGTGGGACAGAGATGACAGTTGCTCTTTAAAAAGTATAATTTAAATTAAGTTGATTTAACCCTTTTTACTAATGATTTAAATCATTTTAAATCGTGATTTAAATTGACTTGATTTTAATCAAATCCACCCTGACCTTTACGATATATAAATACTAGTTTTCTGTTTAAACAGTACTGATTATGCTTGGACATGAACCTGCATCTGAAAATAATCATTGTTTTTTTATTGCTGTAGTTAAAGCATTATAGTTTTTTAAAATATTTATCTTTATGTGATTATGTATGGAACTTGTATACTTTAAAATAAGAAAATTAGAAATTAATATGCAGGTCATATGTCAGTGATGGCGAACCTTTTAGAGACTGAGTGCCCAAACTGCAACCCAAAACCTACATATGCATCGTCAAGTGCCAGGTGGGTGTGGTCCATTGGCTGGGTATGGCCCATTGGGTGGGCATGGCCAATTGGGTGGGCGTGGCTGCGGTGGTAACAGCTGACTGGGTGGGACTAAAAAGTTCAATCAATCAATTCCAACTTTGCAAGATCTTTTTTTTCCCCGTGAGAAGTTGAAATTGACTGATTGAACCTTTTTTTTTTTTTTTTTTTTGCACACCGCAGTGAAAAGGTTTTATAAAACCCAGCTGAAGGCCTAGGACTGGGGCGAGGGTTCTGAGTGCTGCCTCTGGCACCCGTGCCATAGGTTCACCACCACTGTCCTATGTCCTGAATCTTCTATTAATAAATTATTTTGGATGATCATTAATTCTAATCATGTGCAGGGCCCAATATGAAAAAAAGATGTTCTAGTTTACTTCCAAAGTATATTAAAGAGAGAAGACTCGTATATATTGATTATATTTTCTCAGTGAATCTGAAATAAACTTCTTGCTTTAATGGTAAATTATTAGTGGGAAAAAATTATTTATCAAATTAAAGTACTGAACATTTTACTCTCAAATTTTAGTTTTCCTGCCAGATAAATATAGCAGATAACTATATTTATTTTTGCCATAACATTTTATAAACTTATAATTCCCTGTTGATTTATCAAATGAAAAAATTACTATTAAGCATGACAAAATTACCATAGTACATTTAATATTTATACTGAAGGGACATTTTAACATCGAGGATTAAATTTCAGGGGAACATCATCCTATCTCCAAAGTGTTATGTAAGAAAAGTGTAAATATAAGAACTAGCATTTAATCTGGCATCTGGTTTCCTGTAGTGACCTACTAGATAGTTTTTGAAAATTCAGCAAAACTTGGGAAGAAAAGTATCCTTTGCTTCTTAAGCAGTTTTTCATTTGAAATATCATATTAGAATTTGCAGAAAGTAGATAGAATTTTTATTTTCTTTCTGTATTAGGATTCCTATAATAAAGCTGAATTATGAGGGATTCAGGGCAGGTAAGTATTATCTCATATTATATTAAATTATATTATGGAATATAATGCCACATGATAGAGATAGTTTATATAACCAAATACTACATTTTCATCATTTAGTTATGTTTCATGTTTCCCCTGTCTTCAAAATCCTATGTTTAGTACTTTCATTATGTTTCTTCCACTTTTAGATTTGCTTTCAAAAGAGGAAATTATTATGTGTGAGAAATCTACAGATTAATCTAGACAGGGGAAAGATTAAACATAACTAAATGATGAGAATGTGGTATTTGGTTATATGAAGCTATCTTTGTCATGTTTTGTAAAATTCATGCTGATTTGTTCTAACCTGCAAATTCTGCTGGAATTGAATTATTCAATTGGCATATTACTTGATCTTCTCTGCAATAGCCATGGCTCTATTTCAGTTGTTCTATAATAGCCTCTGCAATTCCTTTACTCTCCAGGTTGTACTTCACACACAGATTAGTTTTGATTTTCTTATTATAGGTAGTCCTTGAGTTATGACCATAATGAAGCCTGCCCTTCACTGTCATAACTTGTGATGGTCATAAAATGGGTCAGTCGTATGACCGATCCAATTTTATGACCTTTTTTCTGTGGTCATTAATCAAATCATTGCACTTCTTAAGCAAATGCCATAGTAGTTAAGCAAACCAATGGTTTGTTATGGATGCAATTTGCCAAAAGTAGAAGTAAGTGTTAGTTTTTGGCAAAATCATAATAAAACTTGGTCACATGACCATGGGATACTGCAAAGGGTTGTAAATGGTGCCCAGTTGCTGAGCACCCTAAGTGCAGTCACATGACCATGGGGGGGCCAACCATCAGAACTTTGAATCCAGGTCATAAATATCCCCTAGGACAGGGGTTCCCAACCCCTGGTTGGGGGACCAGTACCGGGCCGTGGCATGCCAGCAACCAGGCCGCACAAACAAGCAAAGCCCCATCCACGGGATACAGGCAGCATACAAAACCATGCCTCTCCAGTCCATGGAAAAACCTCTCTCCATGTAACCGGTCCCTGTCCCCAAAAGATTGGAGACCTCTGCCCTAGGATAAGCAATCAGTTGTAAGTTAAGGACTTGCTGTTTTCTAGTTTCCTTGTCTCAAATTCTTCAAATTGCTCAAATCTATGCACATTTTCTTTATCGAGTTCCAAGTGCATTTTCTATTTAGCTGTTCCTTTCTTAATGACTTTATTGCTTCATATTTTAAGCTCAATTCTTCCATTGTTACATTAGATATAGCATACATCAGCTGGTTCATTTGGGTCACAATTTAAACAGCTTCATTAATATTTTTAGTGTGTTAGCTAAGCTCTTCTTGTTAATTTGATTCAATTTTGCCAAACCTATTCTTTTGGCTTCTTTCATTTGATCATTGAATTCCCAGCTAGGTCTTGAATAGCTGATAATACAGTATTTGCTGTTCTTTAGCACTTTTTTTCTCCTTGTTCTTCACTGAAGTCAATAGTCTCTTTACTATATATTGTTTGTTGCTCACTCTGCAAATTGGTATTATTCATAGTTCTGAATAAATCTGAATTTGTTTTTAATTGCTTCCAGTTCAATATTGATAAAGAATTTGTGTTTTAGAATTACACATTTTGGTCCATAAATTTCTGCTCATTAATCACTAAATGCAAATGTCTTTTTTTCCAAAGCTGGTACATTCACTTTTGGAATCTGCATTTCAGTGGTTCCGATTGGTAGAAATATTCTATAATGGACTAGTTTTCTTCCTTTGACCAAATCCTTCATTTTTGATTGCCTCCCAGTAGCCTGTCAGCTCCACACCTAGTTGCTTAGCAAGGGGAATTGCGCCTTATAGCACATTTGTCAATGAATACCTAGTAGCCATAGCATCCAATGTGACTTTTGTTAATCTGGGCAACAGTTGATCCAGCATGAAGTTCAATGTATTCTCACGGCATTGAATGGGAAGTGGGTGTTGAAACAGATTTAGTCTGACTGATCAGCTTATATGGTTCATTTGTTCAACATAGCCCTTGACATCACTAAAGCATCCAAGCTCCTCCATCATAATGAAGTACTATTTCTTTGGAGGAGACTTTTATTTATGATTGGTCACATAACCCAATGTTTAGGCTAGAATTGGTATTTTATCGAGTGCTACCAAGGACTTGGAATAGGCAAATGTTTGATAGTGTAAGAGAGATCATTGCACTATTGAACGTAATGCATCTTTCATATATTTGGCATACATCTAATAAGTAATAAAGTATTTTATTTATTGCATTTCTATTTTCTATTTATTTAGATGTACATAGGAACCCCTATTTATTTAGTTGTATCCCACCATTATTTTTACAAATAACTCAATGTGGCAAACATATCGACCACATCTTATTTTCCCCACAACAACAACCCTGTGAGGTGGGTTGAGCTGAGACAGAGCAACAGACCTAAGGTCAGCCATTTGGCTTTCATGGCTAAGGCAGAAGTTGAACTCACAGTCTCTTACTTCTAACCTGGTGCCTTAACCAGTTAGGCACCCATCTGGCTCTTTTATATTGATTATTAAAAAAAAGTTTCTCCTCAGATTGTATAAATCTTTTGCCTTTACATCAATTATATCCCTATGACAACCCTATGAGGTAGATTGGGCTACAAAAGAATGATTGCTCCAAAGCCTACTCTGTGTGCTCCATGGTCAGAACCTGAGCCTATGTCTTTTTAATCTATGTCCAGTATTACTTTGAACTTTAATAATGTATTTATGTTCTTATCCTTAGATTATTGATAGAAGAAAAAAAGCTGTCAACATGAAGTCTGATTGGGAATGTGGTTAGTCAATAAGTTATGATGATACAATACAACATACATGATGGTATGGAAGAAAAAAACAAGACGAAGTATCTTAGTGTTTTGGAAATAAAAATATTCTATTGGACAATGCTAAAATCTATTAGTGTGAAGAGTTATTCAGTCTCTGAAGAACCTTAAGATAAAAAGTTGAAATATCCAGCAATGGCTGATAAATAATTTGGAGACCCTCATGACTGTTGCAAAAGAATGGCTGTAATTTGGATGATCCATTATCTTTGGCTTTTGGCAGTTCTAGCAAGATGTAGTGGTGGCCACAGCCTATTCTCATGTGAACCCATAATCCTAAGGATGTGCCAAGATCTTCCGTACAATACCACATTTATGCCTAACCTTTTGAATCATTATGATCAACAAACAGCAGCTCTAGCAATGGAAGTAAGTATTTACATTCAAAATATGTCAAGATCTTCACTACAGTTGTTCAGAATTATTAACAGAATAACATAAATGTATTTACTACTTTTGTGCTATTTGGGGGGATTTACAAAGCATAAAACCTTCATGAATGGTCATCACATGTGATTATATGTTCTCTGGATCCAGAGAATTTTATTAATATATAAAATCACTTTTTATATTATGAGTGATGAAAAATTTTTAAAATGAAAATATATAACGTGGATCAATGTGGCTGTCATGGATTAGTGCCAACTTTATTTTTTAGTAAACTGCTCATGAGACAATTTTTGTTCTTGAGGAATTATAGAGTTAAAAAAGTATACCCTATGCTTTGGTGGATCACATGCAATTAATGTTGGTAATCTTTACAAAACAAATATTTCTATTCTTGAAAATATATTTGCAACTGGAATGAAGCTGTTTGAAAGGGAATATATTTTCTTTGGGGGCGGGTTCTAATTGAGACTGTAAAGATTCTTCTGGAGATATTAATTTATAAGATGATGAAAGTGCTGATAGGGAAGAATGTAGGGGAAGCATACATGGTGATAGAGACAAAATAAAACATACTGAGCTACACCAAATGGAAAATGAAGAAGATATATCTAGTGCCTCCTACCTTTTTTGTACTTCACTAATCAGATCTGCACTCTTTCCAAGAAGGAAGGAGAAATGGAAGAATCTATTTCATATTTTTTTCTAATATCTTTCTATAGCTGTTATAATGTAGACCAATTCCATAAGCACTCTTTCTACCCAAAGTGAATGGTGTAATCTGTAAGAGGTAAGGCAAGAACTACCTGTTTCCAAACTAAAGAAAATGATTATGTAAACATAACTCATTAACTTGCTAAAGCTATCAAATATCTGCCAAATATATATATATACTTAGAAAGATGACTGGAAGAAGCCTAGATTTTAAATTTTGCAGCATAGATGTATAAAGCCTTTGATTTCTTTGACTTGTAATAGCCAAGGTTTTACTGTTAGCAATATTTCCAAGTACTGCCTAGGCATATTCTGCAAAGTCTAGACAGGAGCTGAATTAAAAATTTAAAGTCTGGAGATCTGTGATTTACTTCTGGCTCTAGGCATGAATCCTGATATAATTTAACTTTAGTAAAATGATGTCTGCCCTCCAGTGCTATTTTCTTTTGCTCTTCCTCCTTTAAATCCCATGTGTACTTTCAGAATCAATTCTGGAAGTTCAAAAGACTCTCTGAAGTAGAATTTAAGAACATTCAATTAACCTGAAATTGTTTTCAGGTGGAAAAATACAGTACTGGAATCTATTTAAAGACTTTTTGGTACTTTGCCTGTAGAAGGCTGATGGCTGTTACTTGTTTGCTCTTATCTTTACATGATACAGGCCTATGTTGTCTGATATGTGGTACCTGGTACCATGAGAATTATTTCATTCAATCAAAATGAGGACACTCAGATGCTTCTGTACATTAATTTTATTGACATAACATAAACATAAGGACAATTTGTTTAAAACGATAGGACTTTTTTGTTCTTTTCCAACATAAAGTGCTAAGAACCCTGGCAGAAAGGCTGGTGTATTTTCAAATTTGTTTTAGGAAGTAGTGCCAACCCCAATATGAATGGGAGATATACAGCTTTACAGACCATTGGTGGATTCCAGTTTTGCAGTGGTTTCATGCAGATCCTCCAAACTTATTTGTGAATCATTGCAGTAATCTGTTGTTTCACCTTTAACAGCCAAATAGATGATTTTCAACCACCTCTGTTTCAGCTCTTCGTTATCTGCTGCAAAACTGTGCACAGACGTAGACTGAGTCAATTTGAAACTGTGAGGGAGATTAGCACTTTTTGGGGGTGTCATCTACTGTGTAGCCCAAAAGTGGAATAGTACCCAAGGCTTTGACATCCTGTGGAGCGCCATATATATATATAAAACAAGGGCTTCGTGTTTAGGTATCACACACCAAGCCTTTTGCCATGTTTTCAATTTTTCCAAGTACTATAGAAAAACTACATACCACACTATTCCCTGACATTTCTGCTGATTCAATCTCCAAGATTCTTCTTTTTTTCTTTTCTTCACTATCAATGCACCCTATTATAATGTGGTAGTAATCTTTACAGACTTTGTTCAGTTTATTGCCATCATACTCAAAATTAGCTTTATAATCAGAATATTTCCAGCAAACCACATGCCCACAAACTCGGCAATGATGTCTCCTCCTTGTTAGTGCATTAAATGGCTCTTTGCATTTCATACACAAAATCACTTCATTGTCTTGGATCCATCTGGGTGCTCTCTTCCCGAACTCAGCAGTAGAAACTTCAGTAGGCATGTCATCATATTCTTTTGCAATTGCATTTCTGAATGTTTCATTTGTTTGCTGAAAAGCATCTATAATACTCTGAAGAGTTTTTATCCATTCTTCTTTGTCTTGTTCAGAGCTGGTCTGCAACTCTAAAGTTCATTCTTTCCCAGACACTTGGAAAGTGTGTGGGTATTCTTCATTGTGGGTTTCTACAATCTTCATACCATCAATGCTTACTCTTGTCCGGACTGTAAATTTAGATCCCACTAAGCTGAATTTTGGTATATAGTATAGCAACATGTTATTGAATAAGAAGAGATATCTTTCATGAGCTGATGTATTGCAAGCAGCAAGCTTAAGTATTTGCCCTTCTTTTATCAGTTCATTTGAAGGGTTGAAAATATCTTCTTCTTCCCCTAACATTTCATACATTTCTAGTAACTTCTTCAAATTTTCCATTTTCCGAATGGCACAGAGTGACTTACAGCTGTGGATATAATTTCCAAGGACTTTTCAGCATCTTTCCAATCGAGAGAATGTGCAGGCAATTTTCTCAAATAATCCTTCAACAGTATCTCATATCTTGGAATTCGTTGTACAGGTTCTAGCATGTGATGCTGCAAAGTCAGATTTCTACAAACTTTCTGTTTCTGAATATCTTGAATAATAGATTTGAAACAAGGAGATCTCTCAGTCCACGTTTTTACCAGCTCCATTGCATTGTCAACATTCTTCACATACAGTACTCTCCATACATCTTGAGAAAAGGAGCCAGTTTCTGCAGAATATCACTGATCCTGGGATTGGTGTCCCATTCTTGCATTCTTTTCTCAAGCTTAGGTAGCAAGAACTGGTTATGGAACTGATTTATGGATAAAATATTGGAAAATATTTTATTAACAACTTCAGCTGGAAAGGATCCCGTTAGCTTCATCCATTAGTTTGCTATAAAAAACCTGATCCAAGAGAGCAAGTCTACTCACATAAGCTCTTTCAATGTGCAAAAGCTCATTGACAATTTTGTAACATTTCTCTTCATTTGTTTCCTTTGTCTGTCTGACTGCCTTGCTCAACCCGCTTCTCTTCCTTATTGGCAATCATCTGTCCAGCTTCTTTTACAGATGGAAATGAATTTGCACTTGAAGCCCAATGATAGCTCTTGATCTTCTGCCCCTTGCAAGCTGCTGTGGTTGGCAATGAGTCCGTACTAGTATTCCCTCTTTCTCCATTTACCAAACTGCTATCAACTGCATCACAGTCATTTTGAACATTTCTGCAGGCACGGTAGGCAGACTCCTTGTCTTGGCAGTCCCACTGATTCTGTACTATTATGCAGTTGGCTGTGTGATTCTGTACATCCTGAGACCAATCTCTACTGTTTCCCTGCTCGTGTAGAGGATGCTGGGTGAGGAATTTTGGCTGAGGTGAAGGCACTGGTCCATACTTTCCTTGAGGTTTACCAACATTTAAAACAGAAGAGTCTTTCTTCAGTTCATTGGAAAAGGATGTGCTGCCTCCTTCAAAATGACTGATGAGATCAGACACTTTACTAGATTTTTCTTTCGAGATACAAGAAGAGATAGGTGTAATTTCCTCCATTCTTGGCTTTGTGGTATACAAAGCTTTAGACTTAAGGGTTTGGTGTGTAATGGATGACTGTGAATTCTGCAAATGTAATGGCTTTGGAGGCACTTGTGGCTTTGAGTTTGAAGCTGGCCACGGAGAATACTTAACTGGATCGTTTCCATTTACTCCTTGAACCACTTCATTGCAGATGCTTGGCTTATACAGCCTAGTTGTACTGTTTAAAGAGCAGGTTGGAGTGACTAAGATCTTTGGACATGTACTGCCACCTGCTGCTGCTGCCACCACTGGTCCCACTCCCCTTGGGAGCTCTGTGGAGGACTGAAGCGAAGCAGTGGCGGGGCTGTGGAAGATGAAGGCTGAGCTGTGCAAGCTGGGGCTGGATTTCCTACGTATGGCCATCCACCTGTAATTGATGCTTTCAGCCCCATTCATCTTGCCTTCTCTCCTCAACAAGCCAACAAGGGGTGTCTGTGTTAAAACTGCCCTTTCCTCGGCCCTTACCCGGAGCGCATCCTACCAGCACTCAGCAACACGCGCTTCGCCGGCTAACAGAGTTCGCCTTAACCCTCCAAGGCTCGCAGCCGCCTCCTTGCCCCGCCTGGCATCAGTCGGCAACAAAGTCTCCTTGCGCTCCGTGTCTCTGCCCCTGAGAGAAAACCCGCATTCCTGGCAGGTGGAGGAAGCAGGATGGGCGCCTCGGAGTCCCTGCCTGCGCCAAAGGTACGCATGTACCTAGTTAGGATTACCTGACCGTCGCGGAAGCTGCACACATGTTCTAAGCGCTCCAAGAGTTCTCACTTTGGAATGGGGGAGGTGGGTCAAAGACGTAGATTATGTAGATTATATAAAATTATAAATGGCATTTTTCTATAAAAATGTCTCCAAAATTCACAATATATAAACAGTAAAATTAAACATTCTGAAATAATGTATTATCATCTACTCTTCTAAGATATGGGGGGAAAATTGACTTTGCAGTATAGAAACTTTGGGGGAAAATTGTGCCTGAAGAATATGTATTTTCCTTCTGTACTTAATCTCATCTTTGTAAAATAAAAATCTTATTCCATCTTAAAAATGAAATATCATTATGAAATTTGGGGTTTTACATGAGGTAAATACTAGGATTTGGCACAATAGTATTGTCATTTCATATCAACCAGTCATTATTGACTGATGTTAAAATTGTAGTATCCACACTCACTCTAAAGTACTTCATGAACACCATATAAGCATCCCTTTAATTCCTTTGCATTTTTTCCCCTGGGCTTGTATTTTCTGCAGGCTCAGAAAAAGATGCAGCCCCTCTAAGGAGGTACTGATAGGTATCACATGTATAGCCACATTTATTATGAAGCAGGTTTTTTAAAAAAATATAATCAAATGTATATTGAATCCAAAGCAATCCACATGATATATTATTCCAGTACAGATTGAAATTTGCTTGTTATATCTTGCAATTTAGACAGATTTTTTCCCCCAAAGGTTCAAATTTATTTATAACTTTTTAAATCAAACTCTTTAAGCTTTTACTGATAAACATTTACATCTATTGACAGAGGTACTGTTTATTTTCCATCTTGTACATTTTTGTAGCTTTGTGTCCCTTAAATTTTAATGATTGAGGCTATAATTTTTTGAAAGCTAAGGTGCTTTGTGACTTCTTTATATACAACATTAGGGTTGCATTTGTATTAGTCTGTTTGAGATATCCAGTTTGTATAAGCCAGACATATCAAATTGCCAGCCCATGGGCCGGATGCGTCACATTGAAACTGCGCCCACCCCATTGCTTGCAATGGGGAAAAAGTCCTGATATGTCGCGCGACGTCATGTGATGTCACAAATTTGACATGCCTGGTATAAGCAGACTAGGAGTTGTCCATCTGCAATAAGTCCTGTGAACTGTTAATTTACCCCCCTCCTCAAAAAAATACATCTAAGCCGGGGTGGGCAATTAATTTTCTCAAGGGGCCACATGAGAAACTGGAACTGTGTGGAGGGCCACTGCCACCACACTACCACTCTGCCTACCACTGGATTACCCCCTGCCGCCGCTGCCATGGGCCAGACAGGGATGGCCAGATGTGCCCATGGGACATAAAATACCTAGGTCTGATCTAACCATGTTGCTTTTATTAGGAATGTGTATTAATCAGTTATACCAGTGGTGGTGAACCTATGGCATGTATGCCAGAGGGGGCACTCAGAGCCCTCTCTGTGGGCACGCACGCGCGCCTCGCTCATTGGCTACATTTTTGAAGGAAAAGCCATTTCTCAAACCCCTTCCTAGCCAAAACAAGCCTCTGGGGCAAGCATGCTCGCTCCGCAGGCTTGTTTTGGCTAGGAAGGGGCTTGAGAAATGCCTTTTTCCTGCGAAAACTTAGCCAAAGAGCTTGCAGTCTCTGCCAGATCTCCATTGGGATAAAGTGTTTTAGCTCCTATAGAGCACTTCCAAACGCAGCCAGTCCCTGTGTTTGGAAGCACTCCATAGGTACGGAAACATTTTTTATCCCAACAGAGATCTGGCAGAAGGCTCTGTTTCTTCAGCGCCCCATTTTTTATCCCAACAGAGATCTGGCAGAAGGCTCCATTTCTCAAATGCCCCATTCCAGGCATATGGAGTTTGCAGTCTCTACCAGATCTCCGCAAGATCTGGCAGAGACTGCAAGCTCCATATTCCTGGAATATGGCACTTGAGAAACAGAGCCTTCTGTCAGATCTCTGTTGGGATAAAAAAATGTTTCCGCACCTATGGAGTGCTTCCGAACACAGGGACCGGCTGTGTTTGGAAGCGCTCTATAGGAGCTAAAAGATTTTATCCCAACAGAGATCTGGCAGAGACTGCAAGTTCTGTATGCCTGGAATGGGGCGCTTGAGAAACAGAGTGCTCTTTCCAGGCAGTCACACAGGGTGCTTCAAAATACAGGGAATCCCTGTGTTTTGAATAGCCCCACCAGAGCACAAACACTCCACAATCCACAATGCCAAACCCTAACACCACAACCCAGGGCATCCACAATGCCAAATCCTAACCCCCCACACCCCAAGGCAACAACATTCCTTCACTAACATCCTTTCCAGCTCTGTTCTCCGTGTGCAAGGCAACAAAAGAAATTTGTGGGGACTAAAAAAAAAAGATCAATCTGACCTTCCAACTTCTTGTGGGAAAAAAAAAAGATCTTGCAAAGTTGGAAGGTCTGGTTGAACTTTTTTTAACTGGTAGTCCCACAAGCTTCTTTGTTGCCCTGCACGCAGTGGCTGAGAACAGAGCTTGAAGGGAGGCTTTGGGGAAGCGAGGGGAGATGGGGAAGGGTCTGCTGTGGCCTCCGCTGCCTCTCTCTGCCAGCATCAGGGCTCAGAGGCTTGTTTTCACCAGTAAAAAGCCATTTCCCAAGCCCCTTCCTGGTGAAAACGGAGCCAAAGCGCACCTTGCTCTTATTGAGAACAATCCTGTGAAAACAAGGATGACAAAGGACAGCACAGTTAGTTCTGAAAATGAAATCCTTAAAGTGTGGACTTCTCTGCCAAATAATTTGAAGTCAATGAAAGCACTTGAGATTGCTTTCCTTACCTTGTTTGGATCATCTTATGCTTGTGAGCAGCTGTTTTCAGCTTTGAATCTGACACCAGAAACAGACTAACAGATGACCTGAGTGCTGCATGTGTTGCTCTCAAATTTACAAAGTATGAGCCAAGGTTAGACAAATTATTAGCATGCGTACAACAGCAAAAATCACATTAATTGTTCAAAATCATGCCAAATGCAAACTTTTACCTTTCAATAAAAAGTTGTTTGTATCATTGAAAGTTTTGTTATTGTGTTTTTCTTTTAAGACAAAAGATGTTAATGTATGAGTTGTTTTTTCTAAACTAAAACCTCAATATTCAGGTTAAATTGCCATCTTGGCACTTTGTGATAAATAAGTGGATTTGGGGTTGCAGTTTAGGCACTCGGTCTCTAAAAGGTTTGCCATCACTGAGTTATGTAGTTGTTTTGCTTCTATTGCTGCTTGGGGTTTTGTGGTATTTTTATTATTTCTGGAACAGTTGGTTCCTTCCTCAACCATTTTTCATGGTTTTTGCTTGTCTTATGCTATTATCAACTTCCTGAACTCGATGCCCTTGAGATATTAAAACTTCCATCTCCCTCAGCAAGCTGAATGGAAGATGATAAATAAAATATGAAGATTTTATTTCAATAATATTTATTTTGAAGCAATTTTATATTTAAATGTTGGCTTTGTTTTAGAATCAACGTTTAATGTCTTAATATTAGAATTAATTCAAAATGTTAAAAAAAGGAGTCCCTGCTTATTTTACTCTACTAGTCATTGCCAATTCTAGGGGGCAGTGTTTCAAGGCCATTGAGCCAGTGCAGTCTGAAGACATTTTCATGGTCAAGTGGCCAGCATGAATGGTCATGGAGCACTTTTACCTTCCCACTGAAGTGGTACCTATTTATCTACTTACATTTGCATGCTTTCGAACTGCTAGGTTGGCAGGAGCTAGGGCGACAATGGAAGCTCACCCTGTCATGTGGTACTTGGATCTTGAGCTGGGCTGCTGGCTTTTCAGCCACCCAATTCAAAATGTAGGAGAACTGAATAAGAATATAATTATTTTATTGAAAATCATGAGAAATGTGCATTGTAATTTTAAGTAGCCCAATAGAAACTCCATAGACATCCCCCCCAATATATTTTTTAGTTCAAGTTCACTGTGCAGCTAACAAATCATTTTGTGATTCTCAGAAATCATGCTGCTGTATTTCAATAGCAAACTATTAAGAAAAGCAGATATAATTTTCTGTTGCTTTTCTTTTAAGCTTTACATATCCATCCAGAATTTCCCTAAACCCCAAAACGTTCCCTATTATAATGGAAATATGGAAATGTGGGAGTTTCAGTGGAGGACTTTTAAATTATCTGGAACCACAGTGAAAATCTGTGAATGAAAACAGTGATGTTATGATAAAAGCCTCATCTATATTTTCCCTTAGTTATTAATCTCTTTAAAGCTCCAACATATGAGTTATTGGAATGGCAGAAAAAAGTAGTTATATTAGGATTTAAATGTTAAGTGTTGCCATGTATTCCAGGGATAGATTTGCTATTTCGTAGCATGCAGGGTTTTCAAATTCTTATTTCAGCATAACTCCCTGATAAATCAGGGTAAAGTTCATTTGTGTATTTGCCATGATTGTATATTTCATGGTATCTTTGCCTCTGCTGTATATCTCTGTGTATATTAGCAAGACCTTTTTTCTTTGATAATTGTTCCTATGGTTACCAGCCTTTTGTGGTGTGACAAAGGTTAGTGTTCTGATTCTCATGAGCCAAATTATACCCTTTGACTCTACCCTTTTCACACCTCAGACTAATCTTGGCCTGTGGTAGGCTTGATATTCTATGAATGCAATGTTCCCATGGTAATAGGTATGGAACACTAAAAAGAGGGGGCAGACTGAATAGAACATGCAAACCTTATTAATTTGAATGTAAATAAAGGAGGAAGATTCCTTGGAACTTTAAGGATCAGTAATTGGTTAGTAGAAAAGAACTTTTTCCAGGTTATAAACTTGTTTATGTTTTCTGTTTCTTGATTTGGGTGAAATTAAATTGTTCATGTCAAAGGCAGTGATCAACAGCAAAACAAGTATTAAACTGTGTTTCTGTTTAGTTTCTTTTTTTGCAGAGAAGATTCCAACTGAAATTCAGAATACATACAGTTGAAAGGAGGGAGGAGAAAAATTTTACTTGCCTAGGCATGAGCAGTTGCCATGCATTCAAGAGGAATTATCTATAAGAAAATTGAATTAATTTATATTTTGTATATTATGTAATTGATTGTGAGCTAAAGAAATGTGGGAGGTTGTATTTTTGGGACTATATATTTTTACACTTTCTCTCTTAGAGGAAGGGTAAAGGAAGTAATTATGCTACTGGGATTCAGAATATGAATATTTCCTCTATGTTTAAGATAAATATAAGCATAGGCAAGAATCCTATTAAAATGCAATTCATTTTTATTAAAAGAGCAGAAGAGGTACATAAACTATCTTGACACTGATTATAATGGAGTATACTAATTAAAAATTAAAAGAGAAAAACTGTTTGAATAAAGCTTCCTTTGCCCTTTTATAGAAACAGCCTTTTGCTGCTAGCTGCCTTCATATACATGCTTTTCTTTGCATGATATATTTTTTTATTTTTTAAAAAAATTCAAGCTAAAAATGTATTATTAAAACATCCCTTCTCTTTTTCTCCCTTCTAGTATTTCATAGTGTTAATATCTCCCCCATTAAACTTCAAGATTTTTATCAGCCCATGCTGCTTCTGTAAGGATTCTATACTGTAATAATTTTTGAAATATTAGTTCATAATATATTGCTTTTGGCTTCAAATTAAAATCTGGCCATAGAATTAATCCTTCTCCTAAATCCTGCATTTAAAGTGCCAAAGGGGTAAGAGACTGATAAAATGACTTTCTGCATATATGTTACTTATTCAGAATTTACATTACTCTAATAATATGCATTCACTGGGAATATTGGCTGTCATTGGAAGTGCTGACAGCTTGTCTTCCAGTGCTTCTTATGTCTAGACAGTGTATAATAATATTGGAATATGAAATTGAGATACTGCCTCACGTCTGATTTCCACCTTTCCTCCAAATAATTCTAAATATCATACGTATTATTACAACCTCAAAAATTCTGAAAAAGACCAAATTAAGAGGGAATGATTTGTTCAAGCACCACCAAGTGGGGGTTTTTGGTAGTCATTTCAGTCAAGATTTTCCTAATTTCTAACTCATTATCAGTACATTATTTTCTTCAGCTATGTCTGCAGTTGTAATCATATTTGTTTTTCAAGCAATATTCAACCGAGTATTATTGCCTTGTTTTCCTTTTACTTTTCCCCACCTCTTTTCTCCAAGTTCTCTACATAAAAATATGATACTTGGCTGAATATGCTATCTAAATATTTAATATTTGCCTGTTTTCTAAAGAATTATTAATCTGAATGTGAATTCTGGTTTAATGCATTTATTATGTTGCCAAAGAAGGGTAGAATCCTTTGTACTCATGTTAAAGTTATTTTCTACCTAGAATAAGCTGATATTTTAAGTGTTCAATATTTTAGGTATAAACATTTGATTAATTTTGACTGACTATACATTGAATAATTGGGAGTATAAATCCAATACTGCCAAAAATGTAAGAAGTTAACAAACACACACCCCAAGAAAAGGAGGTTTGTGTCTGAGTGTGTAGCATTTTTTTGTCTGGTTGATATACTTTATCAATATATCTCATGAAAACCTATTATATAACTTATGTATTATGATGCAGATCAACAGTAAAATATTGAAGGCATCATGGAATTGATTATTTTATAGGTCATCGTATAAATATTGTATAACTTATTGTATAATAAATTGGGAGAGGGTATATCATGCTCTTGGCAGATGGGCAGCATTCAGCTTTAAATCACAAATTACATAGAGTTATATTGGTCAGAAATGGCACAATAAAAAGGAGTTAATATTAAACTTTTTTTAAAGAATTTTCCTGCTTTTTTGTCTGACATGTTATTTTACCTATTTTCTCAAAACTCTGTAAGGATTCTGAAAAATCACAGTACACAATACAGAATTTGGTTGTTGAAATATTGGCTCAGAGCTACTTACTTTTACTTCTTTTTTATAGCCATTTCATCCTATGGTAAACCTTGATTGTTCCCGAGACTTTCGACCATTCCTATGTGCTCTCTATGCTCCTGTTTGCATGGAATACGGTAGAGTCACCCTCCCATGTCGCAGAATTTGTCAACGAGCATATAGTGAATGTTCAAAGCTCATGGAGATGTTTGGTGTGTCTTGGCCTGAAGACATGGAATGCAACAGGTGAGTGAATCCTCAAGATTTGTGTTTATTAAAATTATCACCTGCTATGTAATGTTTTTCCAAGATGTATTTTCAGACATGTCATATATCTGTGATGAAACCAATCCTGAGCTCCCTGCTCTCATGATATATATTCAGATCTACATTATCATACTTGAAAAGTTTTACATTAATTTTTAATCAAGAATCATGGTGTTAGAAAAATGGCTTTACCATGTTTTATAGCCCACCCTAGGCACAGTTTCTTTAGAGAACTTATCACGAGCTCCAGTGAATGCTTTTGGAGGACACTGCTAGCATGCCTTTGTCAAAGCTGAAAGCAGCTTCTACATAGGGGTACCACTTACATAGAAGCTTCTTCTGGCTTTATAAGTGAACAAAAGTCAAGTATAAATTTGAAACCAATTACATTGGCCTTCAAGTCAATGAAAAGAAACATGTAACTTCCACAGTACAAATCTCAGAGAGAAATCATGCCTACAGACTTTTTCAGTCCAGTTGTTAGACTCCAGAATTAAAATCTGAAAAAATATGGGGTAGAATATTTAGTAGAGTTGAAAGTTATGTTGTATAAATACTAAGAAAAAACTGATAAAGGATGTAACAAATTCTGAATGAAAAATTCAGGAGCAAAAGTATAGGAATACATCTGTGTTATTTATATGCTTAACCAGGAAAAATATATCTTGGTTATATATCATTGGATAAGCAGTGCAATATTAGTATTTCAGGTATTTTATACATTATGCTGAATTTTAACAACAAAGGACTAAAGGACCTGATGATGCAAATTGTGTAAAACAAGGGATTCCACATTTGTTTTTGAAGCTTTTGTACTCTAAAATTGATTGAAGACACAGAAAACTGCACAATGGACATGGCAAACTCCAGTGCCTTACTGGCCACAAAAATATACACACAAAGCAATAATCTTTTTCTATTATTCATTTAAATGTTTTTAAGATGGTTGGTTGGTTGTTTTTCTTGGTTAGCTACAAAAATCTCTTAAAGGATAAATGTAGTTGACTAAATATAATTTTTAACATGAAATCAGGCAAATCTTCAGCTATAAGCCTCTGAAAAGAAGTTGATACTGATAGTTGGATATATGAAATTATTAAACTAAAATTTGTATAAGAATTTGATTTCTAGCCATAGAATCCTATAATTTTATTTCTTCTTAGACTATTCCTTCAAATCAATTCTTTTTTAAACAACCAGAACAAGCAAAAATGCTTGCTTATATTTAAAAATTATAACTAGTCTTTTGGTCTTGCTGTTCTAGGTTCCCAGACTGTGATGAGCCTTACCCTCGTCCCATTGATCTCAATGTAGTTGGGGAAACAACAGAAAAAGCAACAGTGGAAGTGCAAAGAGACTATGGTTTTTGGTGCCCTCGAGAACTAAAAATAGACCCTGATCTGGGCTACACATTCCTGCGGGTACGGGACTGCTCGCCTCCTTGTCCAAATATGTACTTTAGACAAGAAGAACTTTCTTTTGCACGATACTTCATTGGTGTGATCTCCATTGTCTGCCTTTCCGCTACCTTGTTCACTTTCTTGACTTTCCTGATTGATGTCACAAGATTTCGTTATCCAGAAAGACCCATAATCTTCTATGCTGTTTGTTACATGATGGTGTCCCTAATTTTCTTCATTGGCTTTTTGCTAGAGGACCGGGTTGCCTGCAATGCCTCCGGCCCTGCCACTTACAAGGCTTCCACAGTGACACAGGGCTCTCACAATAAAGCATGCACAATGCTTTTCATGGTACTGTATTTCTTTACCATGGCTGGGAGTGTTTGGTGGGTGATTCTTACCATCACTTGGTTTTTGGCAGCTGTCCCAAAATGGGGTAGTGAAGCCATTGAAAAGAAAGCCCTCCTCTTCCATGCTAGTGCTTGGGGCATCCCTGGAACCCTTACCATCATTCTCCTAGCTATGAATAAAATAGAAGGTGATAACATCAGTGGAGTATGTTTTGTTGGCCTTTATGATGTAGATGCCTTGAGATACTTTGTTCTTGCTCCTCTCTGCCTGTATGTGGTGGTTGGAGTTTCTTTGCTACTTGCTGGCATCATTTCTTTAAATCGGGTTCGTATTGAAATTCCCTTAGAGAAGGAAAACCAGGACAAGTTGGTGAAATTTATGATTCGAATTGGCGTCTTCAGTGTATTGTATCTTGTGCCACTGTTGGTTGTCATTGGCTGCTATTTCTATGAACAAGCTTACCGAAGTGTGTGGGAGACAACATGGATTCAAGAAAGGTGCAAGGAATATCACATACCTTGCCCTTATCAGGTAAGTGAGCCTAGCCCTTAAATTATTTCCTTATGTTCCATTCTTTGTGTCCCTCAAGGTGGATAGCATGTTGTTTATTCTATAACTTTGGTACCAGTCTCCTGCAATATATTTATCAAGTAAAAACATATTACCTGACATAATTAGATGACTATAAATATGACTCAGAAGAAATCCAGTTTTAAAAAATGAAAAGTGAAATTGAGAATGTGAACATGAATGTGAATTTTTAGAATGTGTGATCTTCAGAGAAAATAGAATCATTTGGGTTTTTTTAAAAAAAAAATTAAATTTAAATGCCCTGAAATAAAAAGTCCTCCAGTTAAGAAAAGTATTTAATGTAAATAATTTACATTAAAACAGTTTAAATACACTAGGCACTAAGCATGTTCATATAGAATTGCATACAGTACTTTTCTGTGCATTTACAAAGTAAAGATCTAAGCACTTACCAAACATGAAAAATTATGAGAAGTACACACTGAACATGCCAAATGACTGTTAAGTGGTTGAGGGAATTACACACCAGTATGAAATGGAGAGGATGGTTTACTGAACAGAAACAGTCTTTATTATAGTATGTTGAATAGAGCCCATTCAGAAGGAATGAACTGCAATTGCTATTAAATGCCTTTTTTTAAGCTGATAAAATGCTATTATGAGATGGTAAATAAGATTTTGGAATAATAGTGCTTTCTTTTGTGTGTATCTCACAAGGTCATTTGAAAAAAAGGTTATGTGTATAGATTTCCAACTTTGGCATTCCAGTCTCCAACCATAAACAGCATATTTTACTTGCATGTTCTGTCAATTTTAGATTAATTTTGAGCATAAAACATGTCAACCTCCTCTTCTAGTTTGGTATTCCAATGTAATAAATTGAATATCAAGATGCTATAATCTTTTGTGGCTGGAATTTGAGAAAAAAAATGTGTCAAAAATACTTCTGATAGTATCCAAAGAAATTATATTCAAGCAATAATAGTCCATAAACTTATCTATGTGGTTGCTAGTAGTTGGAAACAACAGCACATTGTGTTTTATTTATTTATTTAAATATTCCTCCTTTATTTTTATAAATAACTCAAAGCGTAGCTCTTTCCTTTCTCCTCCTATTTTTCCAACAACAACAACCCTGTGAGATGTGTTGGGCTGAAAGAGAGTGGGTGGCCCAAAATCACCCAGCTGGCTTTCATGCTTAAGGTGGGACTAGAACTCTAGGCCAAAACCAAACAAACCACACTGTGGCTTAGGATAGTGCTTAGAAACTCAGTATGTGTCTTGCTTGAAATGTAGATTATATTGGCCTATTTTGTGTTTCCCATCCCTAGATCTGGGTTGGTCCTTGAGCATACTCCTTTTAACTATGCTGAATAGCACATAGGTAAATGAGGATCCTATAGAATACTTGAATTTGAATGATTTTTTAAAATATATAAATTTTATCTCACAATAACTATAGTCACAATGAAATGACTATAGGTAGCTTACAATAAAAAAACAATAAAAATCAAAATGTTAAAAACTACAATTAAAAGATGTCAACAGTATTATTAATAAAATAATGGAGAGAACTGATTTTAAAAACAGCCATCAAATAGCCCAGACCTGCTGACATAGCCATGCCTGAAGAGATTTCTGGGTGTATATCAAGAATGGGGCCAGTCTCACCTTATGGTCAGATGGTGTTTTACAGGGTGGGTACCATGGCAAGAAAAGGCATGTCTCTTGGGTCCTGCCAGATGAAATTCTTTCACAGATGGGTTCCACAGCATATCTCTTCTGAGGACCTGATGAAACGGGCAGATATAATTGGGAAGAAGTGATCCCTCAAATAACTCACCCCCATGCCATGAAAGGCTTTAAAGGTCAAAAACAGCACCTTGAATTGAACCGAGAAGTAAACCGGCAACCAATGCAGCTCAAAGAGCAGAGATGTAACATGCTGTTCTAAGTGGCAGACATAACTGTCTGTGCCGCTGCATTCTGCAACAGCTGAACCTTCTGTATGCTATCCAAGGGCATCCCCACTTAGAGAGAGTCTAGTAGTCCACTTGGGGGATGATCAGGGAATGAGTGACTGTAAGCAGAGCCTATTGGTCCAGCAACGGGCACAATTGGCATACAGCATGAAGCTTGTAAAGCCCTTCTCACCCCAAATTGCATTCCAGGTCTGTTTGGGACAGTGCTGTGAAGGAAGGTGCTTACAGAAGGATAGGTGTTGTGATGGACTACAGTGAAGCAGTAATTTCCCCAGAAGGCGGTAGCACATTCCAAGGAGAAGGACAAGACAAGAGGCCACATAACCATAGAGCTTAATAGGAGACAAAGGAAGAGAGTTAGGATAGCCACTCCCTAGAATCTGCCAGGATATGTCAATTGGGGTAAGCGTAGCGAAGGTTTAATCTTGCAAGATTCTGTTTATTGAGTATAAACAAAGACCTGAACTTTGACTGGATTGTTCTATGTTCTTGGGCTGAGCCTGACAAGTGCAATCCTGTAGAGTCCAGAGATGGCATAATCCTTGAGCTAGAGGGTCCAAATACTCAGAGCCAATCATTCTTGCCAGGGTTCAGCTGAAATCTGTTATTCCTCATCCCCCGAGCCTCCAGGCACTGGAATAGAACATCAACAGCATCTTTTAAGTCACCAGGGGAAGAAAGATTATTGCAAGCAGATGATACCTCACTCCATGGTGATGGATGATCTCATCCATGGCTTCATGTAAATTTTTGTCCTGCACTTTACTTTTTATATTAAGAATTAAGTTTCTTAGACTAGCAGATTATCTTAGTCTAAATAAGGCACTAATATATTCTTTTTTTTCTATATAGAGTTATTCTTCAGGGAAGAATTTCAGATTATAGTTGTTCACTTTCTCTCACCATCTGGTCTGTTCTATTATGTCATTTAAATTATTGATAAGGGACTAAAGGAACCAGCTGCAATTTGAAATTTGAGAAATCAAAAATCCAACAAACGACTCTAGCTTTTAATGGCTACACAGAATGTTTGTCTCTTACACACTGTACAGTACCAACTGCAGAAACAGAGATCAAACTATTAGCACTGCATTTTTAGATAGGTTTCTATCCCATTGTGTCCAGAAGGGTCAACAGTCACTTCACTGACTAACCATTTCTTGATGCTCTTTTCTAATATCTTCAATACCATATTGTCCAGGAACCATAAGTGATTCAGATAACATTGAAAAAGCCTCCAGATTTCTACATGTAGGCAGTCCAGCTCCCTCTGCTTCAAGAACAGGAGTGATATTTACCAAATATTGCTCAAGCACAAAAACAATTCATATAAATGAGAAACTTGCAAATAAGGTATCCATGTAGATCCTTTTTGTAGAACCATGTGAACAACTCCCTTTTCCTTACTAATTTAATACTATTCTCAATCCAGCAATGATTGATAAATTAATTGTACAAATTAAAAATGAACACTATTTCAAGAAAACAGCCCTTTTTCTTACATCTCTCATGCAGGAGTACTACAGATGTTGTATATAGTGCTATTGCCAAAAACTTTCTTTGGGTAGTGACACATGAACCTATTACCCAATCACAACAGGGTCATTTAAATTGACTTAAAGTCATTTATCTATATTGGATAAAAGACTTTGTGATAAGCAGTTTTGGATGATAAAGGAAAAAAATTGGGTACACTGGACTATAGTAATTACTTTTAAATGATTTAATACCTGAAACTGTATCAGTGCAGACTTTGTCTGTTTGTTATATTTGCCTCTTTTTTACAGGTTACCCAGATGAGTCGACCAGACTTGATCCTCTTCCTTATGAAATATCTGATGGCTCTCGTAGTAGGAATCCCATCAGTCTTTTGGGTTGGAAGTAAAAAGACTTGCTTTGAATGGGCCAGCTTTTTTCATGGGCGCAGGAAAAAAGAGTGAGTTGAGGTCCATATACTTGGAAGGTGGGGAAGGTTGAAATATAGGAGAAGCCAAATCTGCCTTTTCTAGTTGATATGTTAGCCAAAATCCATAAATGTCATACCTGCTTACTCCCATTAACTGTACTTTCAGAATCAAAAATGAATCCAGAAACACCTAACAATAAATTTGATTTTAGGAGGTATGCAACTCTATTAGTTGAATCCTTCTGGCCAGGAAACCCATTTTCCATTGGTTTTAATTCCTGAATTTTTAGCTTGTTTCCCCTCCTCAGTTCCAAAATTATCTGTTTGGATTTATGGGTAAAAAAACAGTTCATGTTGCCATATACTACGATATTGTATTCCAAAACTGAAGATGTCTTTTCTTGGCAATGTTATGTATTATAAATGTTAATAGCATGGGCAATAAAACCATGGTGGTTCAGTACTGCAGTACTTAATGCAGTATTACAGGCTAACTATGCCCATAATCTGGAGTCAATCCTAATGGGCTTGAGGTTAACTCAGCCTTCCATCCTTCCGAGGTTGGTAAAATGAGGACCCAGATTGTTGGGGGCAATATGCTGACTCTGTAAACCGCTTAGAGCACAGGTGTCAAACTCATCACGTGACGGGTTGCAACATATTGCGACTCTTTTTGCATTGCCGGCAATGGGGTGGGTGCAGCTTCGGTATGATGAAACCGGCCCGTGGGCCGGCAGTTTGACACCCCTGACTTAAAGAATGCTGTAAAGCACTATGGAGTGGTATATAAGTGCTATTATTAAGTGCTAACAAAACTGAACTTAGTGAGATCTCCATAGTCCAAATAATATGTTACAAAGCAAACTTGTGCTGCATTACTTGCCAGGCACAATTAAAGACTCCATAATACCATGCCTCCCCAAAGCTTATTGTATTGGGTAGATGGCAGCTAATCTACAGCAGCCAGGTTGAACAATCAAATTGTGCCCAAGAACATAATAGCTTATATCTGTTGGGTGGCTGTAGTGTTCTGGGAATGATACAATGCAACTGCTAAAATTGTAGTGGTAATTTTTAACCATTTTCAACCTGTCTGTCATGCATTGCCTTAATTTTGAATGATATAGATATAACAGAAATATGCACTTCTGAATTCATGCAGTATAGTCAGAGCTTTTTGTTGCCTAGCTTGTTCTACGTGCTGCTGCTTCCATTTGTCTTTGAGTGTTAAACTGATTGATATTTACCAGGGTTGTTAATGAGAGCCGGCAAGTACTTCAGGAACCTGACTTTGCTCAGTCTCTCTTGAGAGATCCAAATACACCCATAATTCGCAAATCCAGAGGGACTTCCACCCAAGGGACTTCTACTCATGCCTCCTCTACACAATTGGCTATGATGGATGACCAGCGAAGCAAAGCAGGCAGTGTGCATAGCAAAGTCAGTAGTTACCATGGCAGCTTGCATAGGTCACGAGATGGCAGGTGAGGAAATTAAAATATTATCCTGTAAATAAGCAGAGTATAAATTCCTATTAAAACCAAGGCAGTATGAATTCAAGTGAAATGATTGAGTCAAGGTTCCTAATGATAACAGTTGTAGGCAATTATTCTTCCTTCTACTTACTATACGCTAATTTGAAATAAAATTTAGCAAGTTTTCTAGGGTTTAAGCTATTTTTCCCTAACCTGGTATATTCCTAATGTAATGTAAGTTCATTGTATATGTCTGAAACATATCTAGAGCTTCTGTTACAAGATCTCCACTTGGATAGAAATTCAGTGCAAAGTAGGAAATCAAAAGTTCTAATTCTTAGCAATTCCATTCTGTAATATATTCAGTGATATATAACTAATTAATGAGGGCAATCGTGTCTAGAGCATTTTATAAAGATTTCAAAATGCAAGTTTTATATATTTGTGTATCCTAACCAGTTGGTTATTAAATATGAACTAATTCCAGATTTAATCATACAACAGTAGAATGCCTTCCAGCATAATTTGGGCAGATAATTCTGGAATTGCAGATGGAAATCTACACTTCTGGGGGGCAACCAGATAAAGAAAAAGGTGGAATGGACTAAACTATTAGAAATGGCTGTCAGTGATGCATTTTGAAAAAGCCATTACTCAGTCTAACCATATCGTGAACTATCACCCTGTTTCTAACCTTTTCCTTTGGTGGCTCAGCTGCAAAGAGCCTAGAGGAAATGGATATTTAGATCCTTTTCAATTTGGGTCAGACCCAGGCAAATAATAGAGAGCATTGGTTACTCTGGTAAATAACCTGTGTTGGAACCTTAAAGGAGGCTCTCTTAGTTCTATTGGACTGATCATGGTATCTTACTGGACTGTCTATACAGATTGGGGTTGAAGATTCATTTCTATCACAGTAGGTAGTTTTAGTAGTATTGCTGGGGGAGGAGCTGTTGACCTGATATGTGCTATAGCATGGGTTACTATATGGTCCTTCTCTCCCTTCTCTTCTTTTTAATATCTATAAGAAGTTGCTGTAAGAGGTCACCTGTTAGTTTCTCAATACACTTTATATTGTACCCCAGAATGAATTGAAGATGTAGTAATAATTTTAATCCTGTCTTTGGAAAGATAGAAACAAAGATAAAGTTGATATTTGTCCAGAAATATTTGCATGATGGTTCCATCTCCAAATATGGATGGCGTAGCTCTTCTAAAGGAGCTGGTTCTCAGAGGTGAAATGCATGACCAGAAAGATACTCACTCAGCTGAAATTGGTGCACCAAGTTCTGTCTTATTTGGATCAAGCTGTTCTGACAACAGTGAGTGATGTGCTAGTCATCACTGAATTAGATTATTATAACATACTCTATATGAGACAGTCTTTGAAAATGATTCAAAAGTTTTAATTGGTACAAAATGCAGTGACCAGGCTGATAGCAGTTAAGTGCTATCTTGGATTTATACAATTTATTGGGTTACTGTAGTAGCTGTCAATATGTTTCTGGTCTAATTCAAAGTCCCTTTAAATATGACTTGGCTCCAAAGTATCTTAGGAACTATTTCCTCCAAGTAACATTTTCCTTGTTCATGCATACATGCAGGAGAAAGATGTCAGTTATGTTCCCATGAGAATCAAGACACTCATTTTCTGTTATGACCCTCATGCTTTGGAATATTTTGCCCATGAGGTTTGCCTAACATCCATTCGCTCAATTTTCTGAAAGAAAGAAGAGTTCTTTGAGCAGGCATTCAGATTTATTTGAATAATCAATATACATGGGAGCTATTGTTATTTTCATTTTTGCTTGTATTTGTATTACTCATGCTGTTTTATCTTATGTAATCGACCAGGAGTCATGATTGAGCTGGGCAATATTAAAGTATTTGAATGAATAAATAAAATAACAGGAAAGAATAACTGGAATGGTTTTAAAAGAAAAAGAAGTCCTGGAAAATATGGTTATCAGTGATCATCAGTTCTCATGGCTAAGATTAGATTAAGGTCAGCATTCTTTTGTTAGAAAACAGGAAAAACCTCTGCTCTTATATTTTTATTATGGGCTTATATGGCACATCTGATAGATGATTGTAAAATACAGAATTATGACCTAGGTAAGTGGTCCCATCCATCAAGTTTCTTATACTCAGATTATCCATGGTTAACTTGTGCCTCTGTGAATATAAAATAAGTATGCTTAAAAGTGGAACCAATATTACATACAAGTCATAAACTGTGTTAAATTATTTTTACAGAAAACTGTCCTACAAATGAAAATGTTTGGATTAAACTGCAGTACATCTAAGTTTTGCTTATCTAATTTATATATTTGGGAGATAATTGGAATATTTTCAATGGATATGTGTCTGTATTACTAAAATGGATAAGTTTTTATGAATTAGATATACCCCCTGCAGTTACCGTGGAATTGAAGATCGGCTACCTCATGGCAGTATGTCCCGATTGACTGACCACTCCAGGCATAGCAGTTCCCATCGGCTCAATGATCAGTCACGTCACAGTAGCACCAGAGACCTCAGTGGAAATCCAATAACTCACATAACTCATGGCACCAGTATGAACCGAGTTATTGAAGAGGATGGGACCAGCGCTTGATCTGCACTTCTTTTCCCATCTGACACCTATTTTTAAATGAACAGCATTCATTTCTTATCAGAATAATATATCAGCTTTTATTCCTCTTATCAGCCAGAATGGCACCCAGTTTGGTCAGTACCTTCCAAGATTTCTTAGGAAGATTGCCTCTAAGCAAGTCTGTTGTTGATCAAGTCTACAAGTTAACCATGGATTCATTTAGGATTGGCTACTATATTAATTTATTTGTTGATGTTTCCCCTTATCTCTTCTAAAAATCCCTATGCGTCTATAAGTGTCATACTATGGAGGCTCTATGAAAAGTTCCTCAAATTAGAAAACTGGGTTTGCTTTTTTGTGGAGGGAGAGGGAGATACGTTTTGCTTTTTTCCCCATTCTAATTAAAAATAAACTAGTTGTTCTCCCGCAGCACAGAATGTAGGCTGCATATTAAAAACTGTATAGAGGGCATCAGAGATTATTAGTGAATGCACTAGAAATAGAACAAAAGGTAAAAATAGCAAAAGTCTTAAATAATATTGTTGGCTCTTACGTTAAATTCTGGTCTTGATGGGGAGGGTGGGAGCTTATCAATATTTGGTGTGAAGTTTCTTGTTTGTGTTTTGATAGAAAATATTCCAATTTACTACTAGTTTTCAAAGAGAAAAGCAAAGTGTTGTTGGTTCTTAATTATCAAACTGAATTCAACACCTTCATAATTCTCATTGAATAGGAGAAAAATTGATTTTTTAATGTAACTACTTTATGTAGCCTTTAAGACTATTAAGAAAATTCCCCCATGCTTCAATTCTTTCAGCATCAGTGCCTTGAATAGTTCTTCCTATATCTATTCGAAGACATTTTGGGAGGAAAGAGTTAATGGCCTCTATCAAAGAATCTGAGATATTTTTGGAGAAATGAAAGGCAAGAAGATCCATAAAATAATATGTACTTTGAATAATCTGTTATCCTGTTTATGAAGAATATTTGCTGAGCCCTGCAGATAGCTATTGAGGAGAAAATATTAAATTTGATCATTTTCAGTTCCAAACTCAAGATATTCATATGGAAACCAGAAGAACAAATGCAGCCAAACCCTTCAGCATACATATTGTAAGAAGCTTTTTGAATTCAACTGCCCAATTGTGAAGCACTAGCTTTCAGTTTATTATTTCAAAGTTCTTCTGTATTTAGGGACCAATTCAAGATTAACAACAATGAGACTGTAATTCCAGAACAGGGATTTTTCTCATTTGACGATGCAACTCAAAATATATTGTACAAGACAGTAAGACCAGTTAAATAGAATGGGCTTTACCTCTAAGTTAAAGTACAAAGGATCAGTTCTTAAGTGCAGTGTAATAAACAGCTATAGTTTTGTATTCATTCATACTTATGAATGATATGCACATGAGCAATTTAAATATGCAAACCTACAGTTCTTAATTGAAACATTACCCATGCTTGTCTTGGACAGTGAACTTGATTTTTCTAAGGCAGCTATTGGCATGAGTTAAGGAAGCACCTGTGTGTTTAAATCTACCTCATTTATTGCTCTAATACTATTGCTGGAAAATGTTTATTCTGCTTCTTTTTCTCTTTCTTAATATGCACCCTCCCTTATATCAACCTTTATATATAATGGAGAACAAATATGCTAGGTATCTAAATTTAATGACAAACCATTTCATTCTTGGTTCCTCAAGAAAAGTAACCGGTGCTGAAATACTTTGGAGCTACAAGAATTAGGCTTAGTATTATTTAAAATTCTAATTTAAAAATTGTGACGTGCCAGATCAGCTGCTTTGTAACTTGATAAGGTACTTTAAATCAAGCTAATATATTAATTGTGAGAATATAATTATGAGGAAGCCTGAACAGCATCCAAACCATGGTAAGCAGGGATTTTCTTTCTGCTCTTTTTCTGGCAAAACTACATTTCAAGAGAAACATTAGTATCAAGGGAGTTTTCCATAAAATGTAAATATAATGTAGGTATCACTTGTTATTTGTGGTGGCTCTATTCTAGACTAACAGCCACTGATAACAGAATTGTGTCTAACCAGACATTGAAGAAGTATACTTTATTCATGGGCAAAGCTCACCATTATATTGTGCCCACTTAAATACCTCCCTCCATTAAAAAATATTCTAGAAATCTTCCAAATAGAATAATGTATCAAAATTAAAGCTATTCAATCCTTTTCTAGATAATAAAATCTAACCTGTGTTTATCAACCATAGATAATGGATTGCAGATAACAAGGGCCACATGTACCAACTTCAGAGAAGTGGGACTGTTAGATCAGAACTGGAGAAAGACAAGTTAAAACTTAATTCAAAATAGGCAAAAATAAAAATCCCTTGTAGGAGAAAATATCTGTAGAATTTTAGGAAATTTTAAACGTTCTAGTAAAATATATTAACATCTTTAAATGTATGGATTCCCATAAATTTAACTCCCTCAGGAAAAAAAAAAACTTCTAGAAAATAGCAACATAGTTTGCTTCTACATTCTAGTCAAAGCTCACAGTAAGCTGCCTTTTTCTATTAATGTAATGTAGAATGGAGCCAACAGAGTCTCCATAACTATATAACAAAGATGCTTGCAAGAAAGAAGCAAATAAAAAACCACATTCTTTTTTCCATTAATTGCCTGTTAAGATACCAACCTTTTAAAACCTGAAAATTATAAGCCAATCAGTGCGGCTTCTGCATTTGGGTATCTCCACTCCTCAACTGTTGAATTTGGGGCAAGGGCATGTAAACTAATTAATTTCTACCTTCACTCCTCAATGAGGCAGGCAGTTTTCAAAGTCACTCTGCATCATACTGCCTACCTCCTCAGGCAGTTTGCCTGACCCTGCTAGCCCACAAAAACTTATTTCCTTCAGTTAACCATATTTAAGTAATATTGGATAAAACATTCATATGGTGTTTTTATAAAATACTATACTCTGAGAGTGCAGAAAATCATATATTGTGATCATGCAGTCAATCTGTACAACTTCTCAAAACCAGAATGTGTTTGCCATGGGGACTGATGTGGCCAAAATAGAAACTTCTGTGCTTAATACAGTCTATGGTTAATTAATCAGTACAAACTAATTTGCAATCTCAAGTACTTTTTTAAGCATTCCTGCCACTTTAGGTTCCATCTTGCATACTTGAAACTGCTAGACCCAAGGCAGCCGTTCCCCCCCCCCCCAGGAGCTGCAGAAATATTTAGACCAGTTCTTCAGTTTACTTTCTCATGTACAACAAATAGTGTCCTGTATTATAGCAATGCTGTCACCATAAACCAAACAATTTCAGGATTTATTGTCAGCAGGGGCATTTTATTTTATTTTATTTTTGGTAATCGCAATAAAGTTAATCTTTGGTTTTACAAAGAATTTATTTTTCCCTTTGCAAAATGACACCAAGCAAAAAATTAGCATTAGCTTGTTACTTGGATTTTTTTTTAAGTGACTGGGACAAACATCTTTGGAATGGTGTTATGTAAAATCTATGTCTAATTTTGAATACAAGATATGCACATCACTCTTGTAGCTCTTATATAGAGAAAATTGGCTTAAAGTGCCATATACTGTAAACTAGTTTTAGTAGAATGGTATCTGGGATCCCATTTGTTCCTCTTGCTGAGAAGCATCATTTGCCCATTCTCCAATTTTGATTTGATTATGTCACTGTTGTAGGTAATGTTGCAACTATAAAAATATAGAATATTGAACAATTTAGTAATTAAGCCAGATCTGGCATAGTTAGGCAGAGAAGATAAGTCTTTGTTCTAGAAAAAATATAGTTCAGCCTTAGCACAAATCACCTATATTTAATGTTGTAATTCGTATAAAATGACTTCATGGATATAGGCTACTTTTTGCCAGTGCAGAAAAACCAAAATGAAGTAGCAGATAAAAGAAAATATTGTTTAATTCCTCTGTTATCAAACAGGAGAGGTTTTTTTCTTATACAACTTCTTTTACAGTAGGAAAATTCTTCCAAAATTGTAGTACTTCTAATCAATGCTGTTATTCCAGTTATTGCAGGGAGGGAGGTTGTTAATGTTTCTGGAAAAAAAAATCAGGTTTACTACCTTTATCTAAAATTGTGATTCGAGTATAAGAGATAGATTTGAATACACCAGCATGGTACCTGATCTCCAATGCTAACAGTTGAACTTGCACTAAACTCTTTGTAGATTTGACTTATACAATAATAAGCTAGTGTCCTACTCAGTTTTGTGTTGTTCTTAGCACCTTAACTGTGCATGTACAAATGGTTACTATAGCATTGATTAAGCATTTTGTTTTTGTTTTTTAAAGACTATTTAGAATTTTTAATAAAATGACTAAAATGAAAGCCTTGAAGTGTTTGTTGCTCCTTTAAACCTCTAGGGAGAAGAGTAAACGACAAAAGTATACATAGAATGTGCAGGCTTTTAGGGTGAATGCAGAATTCTGCCATATTCCAGGAGACACATCAAGACATGCTTTATTTCCTGGCAGATTCAGTTCCAAAACTGAAAATATAGGCTTCCCCTAGCTTATAAAACGGTTCCCACTTATGCCATGACACAATTCCATGACTCAAAAAAACTTTAGAGTAGTTGTGCATCAGAAACCCACTCTCTTTTTATGCTAAGTAAGAATTTCACTATCAAACTTATCCATGGAATTTGGGTCTTTTTTTTAATTTAAATCTGCTATGAGTCTTAATATCTGCTGAATATTGGCAATAAAAAAATCACCATACCAGATTTTCACTGCAAACCGATTGTTCACACACTATACTAAGCAGTTGGTGTATTCCGGCATGGTTTGTTGAAAAATCCAAAAGCCAAGATAAAACTAAGCAAATTTAACACAAGAACAATCATTTGAAACTGCAGATGAAGTTTTCATTTTTTTCCCAATTTATTCCTGAAGGAGACAAAATGTTCAGCTATGGGGGAAGGGGAAAAAATAGGTCTGTTACACCTCAGTTTAACACTTTTTTATTTTTGGAAACAAAAAAAATCCTAGAATATTAATTGGCTTGCTGTCAAATTTCAGTGCTGCAGTCTTGACATGGTCTGGGGCAACATGCCACTTGTGGATTGCCTATCTCAAGGTTCAGTAGTGTTTGTATCAGATTATATCTCCTTAGAATAGCCTTGGTATTGGACTAACAATCATATTTGTGATCAATACATCTGAAAGTCCCTGTTTGAAATTATATAGAAAAAAAAATGACTTTATTCCTCTGCTACATTTGCATGACTTCTTGTAAGCATGCTTTTCTTTCCTTTGGCTTTGCTCATGAGTTTCTACCAAATACCTTGAAGCATTAAATTGCAGGATAATCCTGCTACAAATTCCACCTGAAAGCTGCCAAAACTAACAAGTCTGAACAAATGTGAATTCCACTGATAACTATCCTTTCAGAGTACTTTAACTGGTGAATTCTTTATGTGATAAAATTACTTTAGACAAAGGGGAATAATTGTCATACTAGAGCTTTTCTTTAAAAATATGTAAAAATGTTATTAGCTATCAATGTTCAGACACAGCTAATTCCTAGCCCAAAATAGTGAATGTGAACAAGCTTTGGACAGCTTTTATCCCAACTAAACAAATGAAAAGTCTATTGTATGTCAATTTTATGCAAATATTGCTCACCTCTACATCAAGCAGGTTTAGCATAAATTGGATCCAAAACAAAAATTTAACATTGCAGAAGTTTCCAGAAGGTTCATAAAAGCTTGTGCTATAATAAAGATGTGGCTCTTTAGGCAAGAAGTAACTTTTTGTTACTGTTTTGCTTTACTTTGTAAAGATCTATCCATGCTTTATATGTTAGATTAAAGTGTTTCATTAACTTCCACAATCTAACTAGTGCCCTCTCAACCTAGACAACTGGTTGGAGAATATGGGAGCTCAATGCAGAGCAGGGAAATAACTGTGTCTGCAATGTCTATGGATCCATTGTCTTCACTTCTGGGCTCTAGATCTTTTTCTACTTGCATACATTTGTATATATTACAAAAAATAATCTTTTTTGTAATATATCATTTGTGAATCACTTCATAATATATTGAAAAGGAGGACAAAAGACAGGTAGTAGTTTATAACTGAAGGTTACTACAATATATGTACAGTATATTATTTTTATCCACCATTATTTCTAGTTAGAACAAGCAGCTTCAGAGGGCTTCAGAAATGTAAAATATATTTACTACGCAATATCTGAAGTGTTTTTCATTGGTCTATGGAAAAAGCAAATATAGGAAAAGAAATATAGAAGCAATGTTTCACTCATGAAATCCCTGGCTATTGCGAAAAGGGATAGGCCTGTTGATTCACAAAGAGCTCAATGGAAGTAATAGACAGACTAAAGATAAGGGGGTAAAATTAATTACATTTGTTTGACAGATTAGGACCAAGGAAGTGTTTTAGTCCCATTGCTAACCTTTGTGAAACAAGCTAAACAAATGTAATAACAATAGTACACAAAGCAAGCCTCCAATTTACGAAATGCTGTAAAACTATATAAAAATCCTTGTACTCGTCAAATCAGTTGGTCAGCTGCTCCAGAGCCACATGCTGTTGTGGTACTGCTTTTCAATAAACTAGAACCTTCTCTCTAAAGCAGTCTCCATTTTGTTTATTCTCGGGTTGGACTAGACCCTGAAGATTTTTCTTTCAACAGTACACAGTACCATGACATCTTTGAAAAAAATGTCTTTCATTTTACTTTTACCTGTTCTGGGAACTGAGTCCTGCTTGCAGGATCACTCAGCTCAGTTTAAACTTTCTAATAAAACTATCCAACTTAGGAACCTTCTTACATTGATAGGCTAATAGTGGCTTAGCCACTGTGCTGTTTTGCTGTCCTCTTTCAACAATTGTATATTCAGTCCTACTAAATCATAATAGTAAATAAGCAAAAATTAGAGGGAGCGACAGTACTTTTCTGCCAAGGAAGTCTATTAAAACTAAGCCAGAATCAGGAACAATTTTTAAGCATGATGGCATGGCTTTATACCATAAACTACTAAAATAGCAATTTAAAAATGAACACAAGGAAATAGTGAAAGATGTTTTCTCTCCACCGAATCTCCTCCGATTTATTGTGCAGAGATATTTAGTAATAGCTATTCTATAAATCCAAAATAAAGGACTATTGATTTTCTGAATAACTGAGATTTATCTTTTTGGCCATATTTAATCTCCATCCATTTTCATTCTGTAATTTAGAGTACTATAATTTGTGCTTGGCCTCACATTCCCTTTCATTTTAATGTTCCCTTCATTGGTGTAAGAATTTTCATACATTTTAATATCCATTGAACTCTGGAATATTCTGAAAATTCTGAAGCTTTCCAGCAGCGCATACAAATAAATGATGGAAAGGGAGAGGAAGGAGAAAAAGAGTGGTAGAGGAAGGGAGAAATGGAAGAGAGAGAGGGAGAGGGGAAGAAATGAAGATGGAAGGAAAGGAAAAGGGGAAAAGGCAAGGCACTAAAGATAAAAATGATCAGTGAGATGGGAAGGAGGGAAATCAGAAAGATGGAGAAACATAAAATGAGGAAAGGGGTGAAATTAATTAGGGCAAGATGACAAAAAATAAACAAGGTAAGAAGGGAGGGAGCAGGGATAAAGTCAAAGGGTGGAAGGAAGGAAAAGAGATTCTGAAGAGCAGATGAGATTATGTTCTACCGTTGTAACTCTGCCCACTTAATAGGGAGAAAAAAGTTGCTCATTTACATTTTTATTCCATACTTATTATAATAAGTTCACCAATCAAGAAAGTAATTTAAAATTAGTAGCAGGTGGCTTCAAATCATCCACTATCCCCAGCAGGCAGAAAAAGCAATCAGCTGACAAACCAAATCTCTGGGTCTACACCCAAAATGAAGGCTACTGCATAGAGGTTTAGATGAGCAATTTTAAGCAGCATTTTTCAAAATCGGAGCAGCCATTAAAAAGACTTTTTGATGACCTTATCAAATTCATCTGTAATAAATGATGAATACTGTGGAACAGGATTTTGAAGATCTTGCAGACTTACAGAAAAAGAATTCTGCCAGTGTTTCTCAACCTTGACAATTGTAAGGCATGTGGACTTCAACTCCCAGAATTCCACAGCCAGCAATGCTGGCTGTGGAATTCTGGGAGTTGAAGTCCACATGCCTTAAAATTGTCAAGGTTGAGAAACACTGCGAAAACCCAACAAATCATCTATTCAGCATTATCAGTCACTGAGTGATCAATTCAACAGAACATGCTACCGAAATCCTTCACTTGCAGCTATCCCTGGCTACCACCATATCTTATGGCTGTATCATTTAGCTATCCATTTTGTAAAAAAATCATTCATTTTGTCACCTACCCCTCCCCCATATTTAATTTTAATGGGTAAAACACTCCTGTCCAAGTCCTACTACCATGAGGAGATAAATGTGTTTTTACTCACATTCTCCACACCATTTATAATTCCATACACCTTTATTGTGTCACCTCTTATTTGACTTTACTTCAAGCTAAAAAGTCCAAGGTACTGTGGCGTTTGCTTGTAGAGGAACTGCTTTGGTCCTCCAATCAATCTGCCTCTTTTCACTTTTGCAAACAGTATCCTTTTCCAACTATGGTTATTGTAATTGTGCCCAGCATTATAAATACAGATTAATCATGAGCAACACTATGTTGATGATTTTACTTTCTATTCCTTTCTTAATGGAATTTGCCCATTTTTTACAGTACTAGAACATAGTTCTAGTTATCATGATTCCAATATCACTTTCTGATATCTATAGCCAGCTCCAGTTCTATTATAATATATGGGTGTGCTTTGGACTTTGCTTCCATGAAGATGCATCTGTCATTCAGCATCCTGGCTGATTCTGCCTTACTAGCCTTTGGTATATACTATAATATGATGTTATTGTATATCTGTTAACTATTGATCTCTAATTTGTAAAACTATTACTGTGTGAATTCATCCATGAATTAATATCATCTTTCATTATTACATTTGAATAGACACTTATTAAAGAATGAAATCACTTCTATCTATTGTGTCATCACTATTGGAACAAGATTTTTGTCCAGTCAGTAGTTAAGTCCCCTAGTTGCTCAGTTAGAAAAATGAGACCTAAAGAGTGCTGCAGTGGCTGCGGCATCAGACACGTTCCATTGATTTGCTGAGTAAGTACCATTGTGATCTCCAGACTGTGAGGAAAGATGACTGGCAGTGATTATTCCCATTCCGATGAACTCTGTGCAAGCACCAAATAGCTATTTTGGGGTCTTTTCCAGAGGAACATTTTTTATGCAAACTAGGAACTAAAGAACATTGTACAGGAGTAAAATTGCACTCATCTAAGCACTAGATGTTTACATCCCAATGTTTTTAACTCTTGGGTTCGATGAATAAGCCACCATGCTTGGATTTATGCCACACATTAAGCTAAACAAGAACTAAACAAACTATTATAAATATGATAGGAGAACCAAGTCACAAGAGGCAATTCTTGGATGTTTCAGTGCTGAGTATGAGCAAACTAGCCATTTGGACTACTACCATAGAGAGGAGCCTTACAGAACAATGCATGCCTTCTAGACGGCAAGAACACTAAGGGTTCTTCAAACTTGGCCCTTTTATGATTTTTGTACTTCAACTCCCAGAATTCCTCAGCCAGGCACACTGGCTGAGGAATTCTGGGAGTTGACATCCACAAGTCACAAAAGGGCCAAGTTTGAAGACCCCTGCTTTATGTACAAATTATTCAAGACTAGTCATCTCCAGAAAGCAATCAATGGAAACATCTTGCTTGAAACCTTGAGAACTTTTGCCACGTCAGAAAAGTCAGTACAAGGTTAAACAACCAATCTCTTTTTGGCCTCCTTGGCTGAGGGACTCAGAATGTATTCTGTGTCCTCACAAAGTTGTAAGGCTTGCAGATTAAGACTATTTTTTTACTTCAGCTGCTATTCCAACAAAAATGCAGCAATAGTTTTGGGGTGCTTTGTTTAAATCTGGGGTGATCTCCTTTTTATCGGTAGTACTCAATTTACAACTATTCATTTAGTGACTGAAGTTACAATGGCACTGAAAAAAGTGACAGTCCTTACAACTGTTGAAGCATCCCCATGGTCACATGATCAAAATTCAGGCATTTGGCAATCAGCATGTATTTATAATGGTTGCAGAATCCTGGGATCATGTGATTGCCATTTGCGACTTTCCAAGCTGTCTTCAAATAACCAAGTCAATAAGGGCTGACAGAGTCACTTAATGACTGATACATTTAACTGCAGTAATTTGCTTAACAGCAGTGGCAAAAAGGGTTATATAATTGGGTGTGACTTACTTAACAACTGCCTTGTCTAGCAATGGAAATTCTGTCTCCCAATTGGGGTAGTAAGTTGAGTACTGAAAATCCCAGCTAGTCCTATTTTCCATCTCCTGAGACTGTACATATTAATTTGTATTTACCCGTTTCCCCAAAAGTAAGGCCTACCCTGAAAATAAGCCCCAGCTTGATTTTTGGGGAGTGAGCCTAATATAAGCCCTGCCTCAAAAATATGTCCTAGTTTTGGGGCGAGGCACATAAAAATCAAGCTAGGGCAGGGGTGGGAGTGTGAAGCTGTCCCACGCACCCCACGTCCACTCACCTTATAGCCAGGCCTCTCCTCGCTAGCTGTGGTGTCTTCTGCAGTCAGGCCTGCATTTCTCAGTAACAGACCTTTACGGAAGGCCACTGCAACCGAGAACCAAGCTGTGGATTGAATTCATAGCTCGGTACTCAGCTGCATAGGCCTTCCAGAAAGGCCTGACTGCAAAATGCAGGCTGGAATGCAGCTGCAGAATGAAGCTGCTCCTTTGGCCAGAAGAAGTGGGCCAGCTGGGCGGGGCTGTTGATGCCAGAGTTGAGGCACCCCCTGAAAATAAGACCTGGTGCCTCTTTTGGAAGCAAAAAAATAAAAATAAAAATGACCAGGTCTTATTTTCGGGAAACACGGGTATTATACCTGCTCATTGCAGAAGACCCTGGGTGACTCATAATATGGAAATATACAATTAACAGTTAAAAACACAAAAAATACTGTTTTTTGCAACTTTGTGATTTCACAGCAATTTCTGAAAATTAAGGCTATATGCTCAAAATTGTATCAAAGGCATTGGTTCTGCATTAGTTGGACTTGGAACTTGCACATAAGTAATCTATTCCACAATCAGCAGTTAGCCACATCCTCTGTACCAATAATATAGTTTATTTGTCTGTGACATCTATGTATATAGATTATGTGCATTAGGTGTTGCTTTGATTGCTGGAACACTATGTTAGCAATGAAGAAATCAACATATTGGCAGAAACTGACAGGATGATATCCTGACTTATTTCATTTCTGTTTCATAGGCCATTCAGTCTAGCTCCAGCTTTGGCATTAATCTCCAACCATAAGTAGCACATCTTGCTTGCATGCTCTACATTTAATTTCAGATTGAACTTGGCCACAAAACCTATCAATCTTATCTTTTGCATCAGCGGTTGAAGCATAAACCTAGTATCAACGCTGCTAACATCGGATGTTCTTGCTTTAACAACAGATGGAAATGTAGCCATCTTTTCTCTATCGCTTTTAGAGTTTGTTGATGCTGGGAGGGGAATGTGGATGAAAGTCCAGGTAGTCATAACAATAATAACTCAGCCATGGGAACCCAAGGTAATTAGGTCCAGAGTTGATAGAAATTTGGCAGGCAGGAGAGATGGGGAGAAAGCCTGCACTTGGGGGATGTGATTTATGACTGTTAATTGGAGGAGGGAATTGTGCTTTGCTACTTTGTGCCAGGGGAGGGGAATTCAGTTTTTGGCTTCAATTGTGTAGTGCCGATACTTTGTTTCTCAGCTAAAAGATTCTTTAAGGAAAACAATGCCTCAAGGTTCTTTTGAAGAGATTCATTTGTCAGAACCATGACACCTAGATTATCGGCAAAGCTAATTGGTATTACTCAGTCACTGACTTCATTGGATCCAAGTACTATCCTTGCTATATTCTTTCTGATTACTGAAAGCAAGCAACATTTTCTTTGTTTTTGGATCCTGAGCAGTAAACAGTATGGTCAGCTGACTGAAAGCGTCCAATTTCAATTTAAGTCAATTTGGTAATGCCTAAAATGTCAGTGTATAGTTGATGCATTTCATGTCTCACCGTGTTGAGCTTTCTTTTCTTCATGCTCCCTTTGTTCCATGTTCCCACTGTAATTCAGTCTTTGTAGAGGTTTGGATTATTTTTTTTTCCTGCATGGGCACATCAGCAACTAGAGAACCAGGCATTTTTAATCTAACCATGTCATAAATACCATTAGTACTCCAAAAAGATACTTAATCTTCATGAGTAGCATGAATGTATCTGAGGGCCCATCATCCAGCACTATCATCATCAATCACTTCATATTTTTATCCATGTTTTTTTGATAAAATACGAGTGGCTCACAATTGCCTTCTCCTGTGAAGTATGAAATGAACTTTGTCACTATCCATAAAAAGATCATCTGCCTTCAACACTTTTCAATATCATTGCTGTCCAATATAGGTGCCTGCTTGTTTTAGGTGGGCAGCTGGGATGACCTTCATGACTTGAGTGACCCTTCTGAGATTACATGTACTCTTGGCATACATTACCAGCATTCTTTACTCAGTCCTGCCAGGACCATCACCACCACCATGGTTCTCAGTCATCCAAGTCATAGTTGTCTCAAAGATGCTGTTGGAAGAAAATTCTTCATCATGAAGAATAAATAACATGGCGACTGCTTTAGAAAGAAGGTTATGGTTGATTGAATAGGAGAGCCAGACAGAAAGATGGGTCTGGCAGTGAAGAGGAAAAAAAGGCTTAGCACACTGCAGGGAGTAGGTTTTTATACCCTCTGGAGCCTTTTGTTTGGAGGTTATTTCCTGTTTGAGGCTTTATATTTCCTGTGTCATGTATTTTGATCTGTGTCCCTTTGGCATCTGTGGGTTAATCCTATTATGTCCCAAAGTTCATATCCTGCTTCCCTGGTGCTGAGGCTAATGACTCTTAGAGTTTGGGTAGGGTATGCAGATTTTAGGTCTTTTTGTCTTCCTAAGTTTCTAGCCGGGGGGGCCTCCTACATCTGCATTTGTACAGAGCATGGGGGAGGGAGAGCTGGGACTATTAAGCAAACTGGGCATGCTTTTCTGGTTCTTCCAATATCTTTTTAGGAAATATATTTTTATGCCCTTTTAATATTTCCTTCTCTGGGGGCCTGACTTCCCACAATGCTTTTTCAAGAGGCAACTGGACTTTGTTTTTCCTTCAAAATGTTTTGCTTCTCAACCAAGAAGCTTCTTCAGCTCTGACTGGATGGTGAGGAATGGAAGGATTTATGTTCCTTGCAGATAGCTGGTCATTTGCATTTTTTTTAGAGCAAAGGTGTCAAACTTGCAACTGTCACGTAAAGTGTCGCAATGTATCACAACTTTTTTTGCCATCACCAGCAATGGGGTGGGTGCGGTTTCGCTATGATGCATCCAGCCTACAGGCGGGCAGTTTGACACCCTTGTTTTAGAGAGTCATTGGGGCCATTTGGAGGTTTTCTGTGTCCTCAGGGTCACCTGACTAATGCAAAATGTGTGTGGCTACAGGATGTTTTCTGCCCTTTTCCTGTAGTCTGCAATGTTTTCAGGAAATCAGTTCATACTCCCACACCATTCGAAGGGTGTTCATCCCAAAGAGCATAGCTAAATATCATAGTTCATAGTTGTTCAAAAGATGCTTTTTCAAGAAGCAACTGGACTTTCTTTGTTTTTCCTTCAAAATATTTCGCTTCTCAACCAAGAAGCTTCTTGGATGAGAAGCAAAATGTTGTCAAGGAAAAACAAAGAAAGTCCAGCTGCCTCTTGAAAAAGTACCTTTGGGACACCACCACAAGGCAATCTAAGCACTATTTATTAAATGTTTATTAGTCATACCTTATTATGATGAGAATTCCAAACATTGTCGGTTTTTAGTAATGGTTAAATAAAACATGAAAACTTATTGTGATAGCAAATCATATCTACTAAAAGTAGCGAACCAATAGCCTTGCTGGAAAGAAAGCAACCACCTGTTATCGTAGACATTAATCTCTTTGAAGGCAAGAGGGCTGATTTAGGTTAACGTAAAATAAGGTGACCAACTTTTTTACAATGAGAAGACACAAATAAATTGTAGAAAAAAAATAACGTAAATAAAACATTTTATTCATTGCAACAATACAGAATACACTATAATATGATAAATGCATAATAAAAAACATTTGTAACAATAACATTTTATATTGTAATTATGCTTACATGCCTATTAATTATTATTTAAATGAGTACAAAAGAAGGACTGTCCTCCCTAAAGGAGGACGATTGGTCACCTTACTTAAAACGGCGGTTCTCTACATGCTTACGCGATCTAAAAAGCTATCAGAGCCGAGCTGCAAAAAAACCTTAAAATTCCTAGATGGCAACAAAATTATAACTTTCTGCTTCCTCCTCTATTCGGCCTCCGGATTTTGCAGTCCTGGCCACGCGTAAAGTCCACAAGGCCATAAGGCAGATAGTTTGCTCAGGAATTCTGGGAGTTGAAGTCCACAAGTCATAAACGGCAATCGTTCCCCATCCCTGCCATTAGGCATCAATACGCGCCCTGGCTCCGGTTGCAGCGGAATATGGTCAGTTCGAAGAGGCGGGACGTCTCGAGCTTTATCAATCCCTTCTCCTCGTGGGCGCGCTCGACTCTGTCAATCTCGCTCAGAAAAAAAACTGCCTTCTGTTCCTACTCGGTTCCCTGTATTTCTTTTGTTTTGCGGCACTGTCGTGAAGAAAAAGAGATTAGCCTAGAGTGGCATAACAGAAGCTCCTGCTTGACGGCCGGAGAATAAAAACGGGGAGGGGAGGACTTGAGAAATCGTTTCGCTGTCGCCAGGGTGATCTTCGCCATGAGGCAGAAAAAGAAAGGTAGAAGGGGGGACGGGACAGAAGGGATATTGGTATGAAGCTTTCTGAAAGAGACGCCCTCCAGATGTATTGGACTGGGTGTGGGACCGCGCTATTTGGGTATTCTGGGAAATGTAGTTCCACTACAGTTCGAACGACTCAAGATAGGACAGTCTCATGTTCACCGATAGGAAGTTGCGACTGAGATGGCTTTTAAATATGATCAGCATCATTAGTTCAAAAAGAAGTAATTTCATCATGAGAAACGTGTGTGAAAATGCTGGTTGAGTATTCACAGACTTGAAGGGTTTCCCTCTGTTCAGCATAGGAATCCAGATTAAAGTATCCCAGGGAGAGATACTTCCCCCATTGAAGGGGAAACCACCACACTCAATCACAATCTGCCCTCCCGTAATTTAAATCAATTTTCCCGTATCCTGCTGTCTGGGGCAGTAGAGAATCTGCTGGACCCCTTTCAGGTGTTTAACAATGCTAGTATATCCTGTTTTGCTCTGCTAAACTCAAAAAGTTTCTTTACTCAAGACTTATTCCCAGTTCCTTCCGTCTCTCTTCATAATGTGTGTGTGGATGTGCCTCTTTCAAGTCAGCACTGACTCCTGATGACTGCCTGGACAAGTCCCTGCAGTTTTCTGGGTTAATAATTTCAAAAGTAGCTTGCCATTCCTTGTTTCTTAGGGCTGCAAGTGATTGTCTCAAGGTCACTCAGCTGACTTTGTGCCTAAGGTAGTATTAGAACTCATGGTCTCCTGATTTTTGCCTACTGCCTTAACCACTACACTAAACTCTCTTCTTACTTGGTTTCTAATCATCTAATCATTCTTGCTGCTTTTCTCTAACTTGTTTCTCTTTGTCTTAATCCATACTATGTGGTGTCCCAAACATAGTAATCATGGTAGGATCTGACCAAAGCAAAATGGAATGGCTACTTTCTGTCATTTGGACATTATACTTACATTGATGCAACCTAAAATTGCATTTATATTCTTTTGCAGCCTAATTACATTGCTGGTTTAGTTTGTAATCTATTCCTTGGCCTTTTTCACAAATATCATTAGTAGGACAAATATCACCTTTGCTATCTGTGCATTTGATTTTTTTTTTCCTTTAAGAGAAGAACTTGCCTCTATTAAACTTAATTCTGTAACTTTTGGTCCATTTCTCTAAAATGCAAGGCTATATTCAATTTCCTTTTAGTCTTCTAGGTATTATCCCATCTCAAATTTTAAATGCATTTCCTGCATCTTCTCCATGGCATTATTGAAAGTATTGAAAAGATTGAACTCCTTGGTACCCAACTAAATGTCAGTTTAATTTGATAAAACATTAATAAATGCTTTTTGAGTATGATTTTCAAATAAGCTAAGTGTCTACTTAATTAACATATCCTCCAGTCCATGATTATTCTGTGTGAATATCTGTTCCTTAGAAAAGAACAGATTATTGCTTTAGGAAAAAAATATAATTCCTCCAAGAACTCTTTCACTATTACCTTCCTTCTTGGAGTCTTCAAACATCCTTGAGGAAAGTTAACTAGGGGTGACCTAATCATTTTCACTTTGTCCTCTGCAGTATGTACTACAGTTTTCTTGCCTATTTGAAGGCAGCATTTCCTCATCTCTCACACATCATCTACCACAGAGCAGTGCAGAGGCCATATTGATTAGTACTAAAGGCACGTGTTCTGTGATTCAGGTGAATCAACTCTGGGCTTTGAGAGAAGAGAAAGACTATAGTGGGATGAAACCCACAAATGGAACACACAGCTAGAGGGATTTAAATTATTTAAAAGAAACAAACCAAACAAAAGAGGAGGTGGAGTTGCTCTCTATATAAGAAATAACTACATCTCTACAGAAATAGAGCACAAAAATGATGAAAACTGTCTTGACTGCATTTGGGTCAATATAAAAGGGGAAAAATGACATTGCCATAGGTGTATACCAGACATGTTAAACTCGTGACGTCATGTGACATCATGCAACGTATCAGAGTTTTGCCATTGCCGGCAATGGGGTGGGTGTGGCTTCCAGATGATGTGTCTGGCCTGCAGGCTGGCAGTTTGACACCCCTGGTGTATACTATAGGCTGCCCAACCAAACAGAGGAAATAGATGAACTTTTTGCTAGTCAGCTAACTAAGGTATGTAGGAAGCATATCATAATAGTAATGAGGGACTTTAATTATCCTGACATCAACTGGAAGACAAACTCTGCACCAAGTGCAAGATGAAACAAATTCCTGACAAACATAGCAAACAACTTTCTCCCAAAAAGTAGAGAAGGGAACTAGGGGATTAGCCATATTGGATCTAATCCTCACTAACAGAGATGAAATGATAGAAGGTGTTGAACCCACAGGAACCTTGGGGGGAAGTGATCATGCAATATTGGAATTCAACATTAGGGAAGCACAAGCAATAGAATACAGTCAAACTAGAGTCTTGGACTTCAAGAGACCTAATTTCAATAAACTTAGAGCTTGGGAAGGATTCCGTGGATGAGAATCCTCAAGGGGAAAACAACTCAAGAAGCTTGGGAAATTTTGAAAAGTGAGATAATAAAAGTCCAGCCTAGCACAATATCAACAAAGAAGAAAAATAAAAGCTCTCAAAAGAAACCAGCATGGCTGCATAAAGACTCTTTGATAAATTGAAAGATAAAAAAGACAAGTATAAAAAGTGGAAAGAGGGGCACATAACTAAGGCAGAATATCAGCAAATAGCCTGAGCTTGCAAAGATGAAGTGAGGAAAGCTAAGGCTCAAAATGAACTATGGCTTGCAACCAAAGTCAAAAATAACAAAAAAAGCTTTCAACATGTAAAAAACAAGAAAAAAGTTAAGGAAATGATTGGTCCATTAGTGGGAGAAAGTGGCAAGAAGGTGGCAAGCAACAGGGAGAAAGTAGAACTATTTAACTCATTTTTTGCATCTGTCTTTACACAAAGGGAAAAAAACAGTCCAATCTATCAAAAACAGTACCATAAAAAACAGATTAGAAACAAGTTAAGATAGGCAAAAAAAATGGTAAGTAAGCACCTATCTAGCCTAGACGAGTTCAAATCACCAGGACCAGATGGATTACATCCCAAGGTTCTCAAGGAACTGGCAGATGTGATCTCAGAACCACTGAACTATATTTTTCAAAGATTCTGGAGCACTAGGGAACTACCAGAGGACTGGAAGAGAGCTGATGTAGTTCCCATCTTCAAAAAGGGAAAAAAATAGATCCAGGAAACTACAGACCTATTAGCCTGACCTCAATACCTGGGAAGATTCTGGAAAAGATAATCAAACAACAAAACAGCGAACACCTAGAGACAAACAAAGTCATTACTAAAAGCCAACATGGGTTTGTTAAAAACAGATCATACCAGACAAATCTTACTGCATTCTTTGACAAAGTGACAAAATTAGTGGGCCAGAGGAATGCTGTGGATATAATTTACTTGGAGTTCAGTAAGGCATCTGACAAAATAGATCACAACCTACTACTTGATAAGATAGAAAAATGTGTGTTAGACAGCATCACCACCAGGTGGATTCATAGCTGGCTCACCGGCCATACTCAGCATGTGGTTCTCAATGGAACTGCATCTACATGGAGGGAAGTGTATAGTGGGGTGCCCCAGGGCTCTGTTCTAGGCCCAGTGCTCTTCAACATCTTGGAGGGGATTTGGATGAAGGGATTTGCAGACGATACCAAGCTGGCAGGAATAGCCAACACTCCAGAAGATAGACTTAAGATACAGGAGGATCTGGACAGACTTGAACACTGGGCACTATCTAACAAAATAAAATTCAATGGTGAAAAAAGTAAGGTTCTACATTTAGGCAAGAAAAACCAAATGTACATGTATAGTATAGGTGGTACCTTGCTCAATAGTAGTAACTATGAGAGGGATCAAATCTCACCGGCTCAAGGTTGACTCAGCCTTCCATCCTTCCGGGGTAGGTAAAATGAGGACCCAGATTGTTGGGGACAATGTAAATATATATATACATTGCTTACTGGTGTACACCGCTTAGAGAGTGCTTGCACTTAATGCGGTATATAAGTCTCATAAATAAATAAATAAATAAATCTTGGAGTCCTAGTGGACAATCGCTTAAATATGAGCCAGCAGTGTGCTGCAGCTGCCAAAAAAGCCAAAATAATGCTAGGCTGCATTAACAGAGGGATAGAATTAAGATCACGTGAAGTATTAATACCACTTTACAATGCCTTGGTAAGGCCACACTTGGAATACTGCATCCAGTTTTGGTCACCACGATGTAAAAAAGATGTTGAGACTCTAAAAAGAGTACAGAGAAGAGCAACAAAGATGATTAGGGGACTGGAGGCTAAAACATATAAGGAACGGTTACTGGAATTAGGTATGTCTAGTTTAATGAAAAGAAGGACTAGGGGGGACATGATTGCAATATTCCAATATCTCAGGGGTTGCCACAAAGAAGAGAGAATCAAGCTATTCTCCAAAGCGCCTGAAGGCAGGACAAGAAGCAATGGATGGAAATTAATCAAGGAGAGAAGCAACCTAGAACTGAGGAGTTAGAACAATTAACCAGTGGAACAACCTGCCTCCAGAAGCAGTGAATGCTCCAACTCTGGAAGTTTTTAAGAAGAGACTGCACAGCCATTTGTTTGAAATGGTATAGGGTTTCCTGCCTGAGCAGGGGGTTGGACTAGATTACCTCCAAGGTCCCTTCCAATTTTATTATTATTGATCATCAGACAGTCAGCCAGATGTTCAGACTGGATTTGGCATTTTTGTCTACCTATCGAGTCATTACCAAGGACCTGGGATAGGCAGATGTGGATGTTTGATGGTATTACAGATATTGTTGCAGGATGGAAGCAATTCCTAGTAAGGCCGCTTTTTGCAATTGAGTAATGGCGAATTTGTCAATGCCAATGGTGTTTAAGTGGTGCTCCATTTGTTTTGGGATTGCACCTAAGGCAATTAATATTGGTACTACCCTTGCTTGCTTTTGCCACAATCTTTCTATTTCTATTTGTAGGTCTTTGTATTTTGTTATCTTGTCCAGTTCTTTCTCGTCTATTCTGCTGTCTCCAGGCACTGCCACATCCACTATCCAGACTTTTTTGTCTTTCTTATCGATAGTTGTTAAGTCCGGGATGTTATGTTGCAGGTGTTTGTCTGTTTGAATTCTGATGTCCCAGAGATGATGATGATTACTATTATGTCTGAGAGAGCACAAGTCAGTTTACATTTGTATACTTGCACAGATTCTTTCATAATCTTTTACTTCTGCTTTAGGAGATCTCAGCCGAGCAGAACTCATGATGATGACTGTAGCTGATGTCATCAAACAACTCATTGATGCCCACGATGAGGGCAAAGATGTGAACTTAAACAAGTGAGTTGACTTCTATTTCTTCTTTGCTCTTCAACATTTTGCTGTTTCTATCTTCCCCATTTTAATGGGAAAGGCTGTGCCCTGTAAAAGGTTTGTATCTGAAGTTCTAGAGAGCTTATTATAGCAAACCTAGGTTGGATAGAATGCTGGTGTATCAGATTTTAGTGAATAGCAAAAAGATAATTGGAGATAGGCAGTACTACAGACCTCTATGCCATGAGCAGCTCTTTAGTTGATCACCAACACCTTCAAAAATCCACTGACAACCAAAGCAGCTCGTGGAATACCGGTTGTTTATGCATTTAGTATCACATCATCATGTGATACTGAATTCTAGACTAACTATAGCTTCTGAGTTAATCTCACAGACAGCCCCATATATGGAGCAATGCCTTCCCATCCAGAACCAAAAATAGATTTTCAGATCTAGGCAGCCCCTAAATCATTAGCCACTCGGTCTTGCTAGTTTGAGCTTACGTTTGTTCCTCTCCATCCAGAACCTAAGATGCTGAGATAGAAGCTTAAGAGCATCAAAGATTAAATGTGCAATAATTGATATCTAACCCCTTGCTAATAGACAGCCTCACTCAATGGCTTCATGTAGATATTGAATAGGATCAGAGAGAGAAAAAATTAAATCATAAGACTCTGTCCAAAGAGAAGAATATAGGGCTGGAGCTCTTCCCTCCTTTTAGTACCAACTTTTTTTGTATTTGTTATACTCCAATGTAATTGTATTGAAGAAAAACATATATAATAGACAGAAGCAACCTGAAGCTTTTTGGTTATTATTGATCATAGCATTACCAAGGCAACTTCAAACATTGATATGGACTGACATGGGTTGAAATCCAAGTCATCTGGAAAGCACCAGGTTGCCTCTCCCTGTTGTATAGTCTCTAAATTGCATAGCTTTCAATTTCAGGATTAAAACAAGGACGGCTGCCAAGTATGGCCTTTCAGCACAGCCACGTCTGGTTGACATCATTGCTGCTGTCCCCCCTCAGTACCGCAAAGTGCTGGTTCCTAAGTTGAAAGCAAAACCCATCCGAACTGCTAGTGGGGTAAGTCTTTGGTTTTTTTTCATGCATAAGGTCCCAGAGTCTGTGATAAGAATCTCCACTTGAAAAAAAAAAACAGTACTGTATCTGAGATCTTGGAATCTACTTCCAACCTGAATATATCGAAGGAGACGAGATCTGAACATTGCAGAATTTATTTGTTTTTTCTTAAAATCTGATATTCCCCACTTGGAACTGTGTGCAAGATATGCATAAACATAAAAATAAACTATATACTTAGAATTAAAGAATACAACGACTTTGAACAGCTGCTGAGCACATGAAATTGCTAAGAATGAAAAGTTAATTCATTTTGTGTTGCCTTAAACAACTTTAATGTGTAGAGAGGAAGTAATTTTGTTGTTGCAATGAACCTTTGTTGCTGTGTGACAATAAATCTACCAGAATATTCTGAGTTTGCCATTCCTAAAGTATGGAAATAGATGGGCTAGTGGTTTAACTCTGGCCTGTATTAAGGCAACTTCAACTTTCTGCTCTAGGAATATAATGTTTCCCTAGTTTTATATTTTTCCTAGGTAAATTGTTAATCTTTTCCAATTAGTTTAACAGTTACTGTTCTGGCTTGCCCAATAGATGTAATTGTCAAATCACCACAGATATGCATAGGGCTATACACATTTTTTGAATTCAAATCCTTTTAAATTTAAAACACCTATCACAAAATGCCCCTCTTTAACTGCAAAATTATTTGCAAGTTTGTGTTTCTATTTGTACTTGTTTACAGTTAAAAAGTTATCATTGTAGCCTTTTTAGTACTTGCAGCAATATTTCATGGAGAAACTCAAATAGATTGAACTTCGCAATCTAAAATTATTAGATTTTGCAAAATCATTATTGACAGACCACAACTTTGCCTGCCACACTTACAGGGAGAGAAGAGAATTTTGTCTTTAGGTGAAAGTAGTGTTGTTCAAGCAGTTATAGTCACACATTGATTTTCTTCCTTGGCCATTTTGTATCCCCAATATATATTTGTGTAGCTTCAGAGAAGAGAGAAGCAACCTAGAACTAAGGAGAAACTTCCTGACAGTGAGAACAATTAATCAGTGGAATAGTCTGCCTCCAGAAGCAGTAAATGCTCCAAAACTGGAAGTTTTTAAGAAGAGACTGGACAGCCATTTGTCCGAAATGGTGTAGGGTTTCCTGCCTGAACAGGGGGTTCGACTAGATGACCTCCAAGGTCCCTTCCAACTTTACTATTACTATTTCCGCTTGCTCTTGTTTTATCAGCTGAATAAATTCAACTGATAAATACCTTCAGTGAAGAATGTTTTCAATGTATGAAAACTATCACCTGAGGAATATTAGCTAAACATTTTATATATTTTTAAAAAAATATTCTCACCTGCTTTCCAACCCCCCTCACTATCTTGCTGAATGCATGTCTCAGCTTGGATGTTGCTTAGGAGATTAAGAGAATGGCAGAGTTTGTCTATTTTAATCAATTACTATTTGAGATTAAGGTTTTGTTGCAGCAGTTAATTTAGTTTGCTGCCCATCTTTGAAGGGATTTGATTTCAGAAGGATATCTGCCTATAAAGGATAAACAAGAGTAATCTCCTCAAACTGAATTTTGCTCCAGCTCTATATAATGTTCTTGAGAACACATGCAAAGCATTTCTGATTGTTACTGCCCCAGAACTGGTATCTCATTCATATGCTAACCAATCCTTGTTAGCTTTATGAGATCAGTCAAGGCTTGCTAAATGCTATAATTTGTCATCCAATGGTAAGGCAATAAATAATAAAATTAATCTATAAAGAGTAGTCACAGTACTATTCTATACTGTATATATCTTCTCTAAAATAATTTCTACTAAGGTAATGTACTTTGAAAAACAATGCTTGTAAAGTTGTAAACTTAAACAGTTAGAGCTTCCTTTAGTGATTTTCAGGAAAAGTTAAAGTGATTAGGGAATAGCTTCAGGATGTTCTGAACAGAACAGTTGTTTTAACCATTCCTTCAACTGTTGAGGATTGCTGTATTTGCTGTATACAAAAAGACCAGATATTTAATAACTTCTCTGCAATACTCCTTTCTTTCAGATTGCTGTTGTGGCAGTAATGTGCAAACCACATAGATGTCCACATATTAATTTCACAGGAAACATATGCATGTGAGTATGTCTAATAACATGTCAGAATATCTTAACTACCTAGCCAAAACATAGATTTTCTTGTTTGCTTGTTTTTTACTTTTTCTTGTTTAGAATCTTTTGTACTGGAGTAAAAAATAAATATGAAGAATAAAGTATTCAGCTTCATTTAAAAATAAATTCCTAATAATTATAAACATCTTTTTTAAAAATAATAGGCTATGCTCTTTCTTTAGACTTATCTAAAATGAGGCTTGCATGCATATGATTATTTTTCTATAACTATGGTACCTGTTCTTTAAGACAACCTTTTGGGCACCAGGGATTGGTTCCTTGGAAGAGAGGTTTTTCCGCAGACCGGAGGGGGTGTGGTTTCACGTGCTGCCTGCATCCCACAGATGGGGCTTTGCTTGTTTGCGCAGACCAATTCCTGGCATGCTGCTGCCTGATGCCAGTCCACAAACCACGGGTTGGGGACCCCTGCTTTAAGATACAGGTGCACAACTTTTTTCAGGACAGTGGCTAAACTTGGCATTTGATAGTTTGTAACAAGAGTATTCTAAAAAGCAGATCTAGTCTAAATGTAGCCTTATTTTCATGTCAATTTTCAAACATGAAGGGACTCCAACCATCTTTTAGGAAACAAAAGTACTGAGTAACTGCAATTCAGTGCTTTTTTTTTTTTTTTTTTGTAAGTGTGCTCAGGTGATGGATTTTTGCAGGATGTTTTTTTTAATAGTAATATGGGCCTGGGATTTCAACCTTGCTTTGTGGAGTTGGGAACAATTTACATATAGATTTGGTTTGCACATTATATTAAACAATGTTTTTTCTAATAAACAACTATGATTTATAACCACAATGGCTATTGCACATAACACTCTGAGCCAGTGCCAATGAAACTACATTATGCTGTAGCATAATACAGCCATGAATTTTTCTAGTAATCCTCATTATCAACTTAGCCTTTCATGAAACAAGGTTAGGGTTGGTTTTTCTAGTACATCTGAAGACCCAAACCAATTTTTAAATTGGAAGGTTTCTGGTTCAATTCTTTCTACGGTCTTGAAGTCGATCAGTCAATCAAATTCCTTTCCTCCTCCTGCTTCCTAGGGGCTGGATCTATTTAGGTCAATAGCCTCCTTCCTACAGGGGTCACTTTGAACATCCATTGAAACAGTTCTTTTGCCTTCAAACATTTTGCTATTCATTTAAATGTACACAGTCTATAGGTTGCCAACCCTTGCTTTTAATAATATACTCAACCTCTAGCTATGATTTCATTTTTTTTTCTCGAAAATATAGATACTGTCCTGGAGGGCCTGATTCTGACTTTGAATATTCAACACAATCTTACACGGGATATGAGGTACTGCTATCATGGACCTGTTGGTCCTATTTCAGGAAAAAAAATACATTTACTATAAACCAGAATATCAGAAATATTAGGGGAGGACCAGTTTATTTTACGTTCATAGAATAGTGGTGGATTTGGGTTTTTTCCCCTTTCTTTCAATATTTCACAACTGTATCCAAAACACAGTTAGAAATGAAGAGATGGTTGTGGGTACAGATAAGTATTCTTTCTACATTGTTGTACTGACACTGTTAGAGTGATACAACAGCTTCCCCAACTTACTGGTCTTCTGGAGTATGTTGGATTTTATCTCCCCTAATTCTCATCCAGAATAGACAATGCATGTGAAGGACTTAAGTTCAAGAAAATAGTTAAAGAACTACATTTGTGAAGTAGTATATTAATATATTAAGACTTTTTCAAATTGTGTCTCCAAAAGTGTTCCATTACACCTCCCCTTATCTTCAAGTAACGTATCCACTAAGAGTGGTGTCTGTTTTTAAAAAGACACTTAGTTTTTTATTGATAGTTAACTCTGTCTGGCTATTTGCTGAAGTCTGATATATGAACTAGAAGCAACTGTTTAAGAAATTACAAGGTAATTGACTCAGATCCCTTTTCCCATAACTCCTTAATCTATTCATCTAGCATATCTACATCACATACTTGTTTTGAAAATGGAGATTGTATATAATTATTCTATAATTACTCTATTAGATGAAGATCTATTTATAAAATCCCATTTGGTCAGGTTTCTAGAACTCTTCTGGACATTGCTACTTAAGTGTCAAATTTAATGTGATATAATTAATTATTAAATAGAAGAATGGTCATCTTCTTTGCAGCATGTAATTTACATTTACATTACATAAATTTTAGTCTATATACTGAATCTGTTAACTTTTTTTAATATGCTGAGCACTATTTTTGAACAAGATTGTATAATCCTCAGTCCACTAAAAGCTCTATACTCCTGATCTAGCAAAAATAAAATTTAATAGTACAGTACAGTTCAGACTTTGGATTTGATGTATTATTTGCCATCGAGTCAATATCGACTCTTAACAAACACATAGATTTTCTCAATCTGTCCATAACCCAAGATTTCAAGTCTTCATGGAGTTCCATTTGCCACTGTGAGTGAGTCCATCCAACTTGCTAATGGTTGTTCTCTTCTTTTTCCTACCACCTGGGTCAGCATTAGAATCTTCTACATCAGGGATGTCAAACTCACAACGTCATCTGACGTGTCGTGACTTTTTTTCCATTGCCGGCAATGGGGTGGGCATGGTTTTGCCATGACGCATCTGGCCCAGAGGGTGGCAGTTTGACATCCCTGTTCTACATACAGCTAAATCCTTACATAATTGGTCTGAAGTACTATAAGGTAATTTGATCTTGATCATTTGTACATGAAGTGAGAGGCGTTTGAAGTATAGATGCTTTAAAACAAACTTGCTAGTGGTTTCCTAAGGAATATTGTTTTGATTTCTTGTAGCCAACATCTATGAGAGCCATACGTGCCAGATATGATCCTTATCTCCAGACCAGACACAGAGTTGAACAAGTAAGGATTTATTATGGTGGGAGAATGGGATGATGTTGGGATAAAAATAAAGCAATTTAATTCTTTCATAGCTAAATGTGAAGCTTGATCTTCAATTATGTCCATGACCTTAAATAAATATATTTATTAAAACCAATTTAGCATTCATGGAGATTAACCAATTGGCAAAAGATTCTTTCACATAGAAAAGCATCAGTAAAAATGAAAACTGAACCAAAAGGAAAATATGCTAAATGCCAAATGATTACAGTAAGGCAAAACTGGATCTGAAGTTTCGCCCCCAAAGCATCTGATAAATGTTTCCCTTCTTCCAACTTATCTTTAACTGTTCAATTAACATTCAAACAAATTGTTGTGGTAACAATTCCTGGATTGGCAAGCTGGATGGTATCACATTCCATTGCATGACCTTGGAACTGCCAGTGGCTCTCACAGGATGGCTCAAAGAGTAGTTTTGATTCCTCCTTATCCCAGCCTCCCTTCTACCTCCTTGCAGCTCCCTCCCCCCATTGCCTATGGCAGACTGGCATCTGGCAAAGCATGGCTGTAGCAGGATGGCAGTCCTGACAATTACTTTCAGCTACTGCAGCAAATTATTTGGGCTAGATTAAAAATTGCACCAAACTCTGAACCTTTTTCATTGAAAAGATTACAATCTTCAAGAGGGTAAGAGATCCCAGTAATATGACCTATGCTGCTTGGACTTTATAAGTTAACTTCTTGAATGGTGATCTGCAGAGCTCTTGTGCCAGATGTTAAGCATTCTCCACCATGTTATTTCATTCAAAAAGTTATTGTACACTGAATTAAATCATTTATTTTTTTAGCCAAAGATTATTTATATCATCTGCCAACAACTCCCTTACAGGTTGAAAAAGTAGTCTTCCTCTACAAGTTTCCAAATACTATTCAAAATAAATAAATGAATAAATATAAATTTTTATGAAAACCTTGGGGTGAGGAAAGCAAGAGTACTCTAAATATTTTACCCTATCCTTCCATATTCTTGGAATATCCTAGAACATTAATGGCTAGAGATTAAGGAGAGGCATAACATAAGCATTAGTAGAACTCCAGGAAATAGAATTCCAAACTTCAGGGGTTATTAAGAAAGAAGGCTTGTGAGTTAAATGGATAGCTCAATATAACTTTGTTGCTTGATGTTGAAGGACACTCAGTGAGGAATCTAAAATAAAACTGCTAATACTATAATGCTTGTTTTATACAAAGCTGTGAAGTAACCTCACTTGAAATATTTTAAATATATGTAATATATATATAAAATATATTTTATATATTTTAAACAGACTTAAAAATATGTGGTAGATTTTGGCATGGTTCCAAAAACTGATTTTATTTTAAAGCTGAAGCAGCTGGGCCACAGCATCGACAAAGTGGAATTCATTGTGATGGGTGGAACATTCATGGCTCTTCCAGAAGAATACAGAGATTACTTTATCCGTAATTTGCATGATGCTTTATCAGGTCATACTTCTAACAATGTAGCAGAAGCAGTCAAGTAAGTACCTTATGCAGCAGATACTTTGGTGTATTGATTAGTTTTCTATGTTAATCTGTTTATTGTACCTGAGAGTTGTATCATATGGATGTTTACAATTAAAATTACCCTGATGGTCTTTAAAATTTTCTGGTGACGTTTACAATATTTTTAAAAAATATTATAAAAATCATTGAGACCAACAGTGATACAGTGACTGACTATGGAAGCTGTTGTACTGTTAATGAATCAAAGATTACTCAAAAAGGATCAAAAGCTTGTGCCAAAATCTGTTCCTGCTGACTAATTCCGTTTTCTTATCTCTACTATTGTTTATTCAAGAGGTAGAATGAGAATCAAGACAAAAGTTGGGGAAATGAAATGTTTTATGAATTATGAGCAGATAAAAATTGCCAAATAATTAAGTCAGGATAGCATCTACTCAAGAAATCTTAGATACATGTCCTTTATGATAATATAACAAAAATGTGGAACTTGCTACCAGCATCAGCCTCAACAGTTAAAAAGTAACCAATGTATTGCTCATTTTAAAATAAGACCATGGGGAAATTGAATTAATTGAAGGCCATCTTGAGTGATTTTTATCTTAGGAAAATTGGTAGAAAGCAGCATTAGCTTTAGTAACTATAACATCTGTTGAAGATGGATCAATATACAGTATGTTTTGCAAAGATAAAGCAAACCAGCTGCCTGGAATTGCTTTTGGTTAACTTCTTCACCAAGTACTTCTGATTAAATGTAACTTTCCTGGAATATATCTGTAGGTAACTTTATGGAATAATAATAAAGTAGCAAATTATAGACTAAATAGATAAAATGTATTGATTTTCATTGCTAAGGAACATTTTTAAAAAGGGAGGTTGGATTTTAAGTAGTTGTTAAGTTGTTAAGTTTGGAGTTGATGGTGAGTAGTGGTGCAGTCCAATTGGTTAATGTTACCTAATTAAAATATAAAACATTTAAGAAATTCTGAAAAATCCCTAGAAAGTCTAAGCCAGGGGTGTCAAACTGCCAGCCCAGGGGCTGGACATGTCACGTGGAAGCCGCGCCTACCCCATTGCCAGCACTGGCAAAACCGGCCCGATATGTTGCGCAACGTCATGTGACGTCGCAAGTTTGACATGCCTGGTCTAAGCATTCCAATCTTTCATATAATTTGGGTGGGACATAAGACATCTCTCCTTTTATCGTTGAGCAGATAATAAGTTCGTGGGTATTAGTGAGATTCACAGACAAGAGGAGAGGAATTTAGGTCTCTGCCTTTGAAGTCAAAATAAATATTATTGTCATATCCTAAAACTCATAAACTTTTGTGAAAAAAGGACTGTAAAACCATGTGAAACAGATACAATGTTCATTCTAGAATCTTAACAATTTCTTTCCTCTGGAGGGCAGCACATACTTAAAATAGTTTGTTAGAATTTTTTTTCCACTTAATTTCCCAGAGTTGCTCTTCAGGTATGACTTGACTGTCATAAGTTAAATATAAAAATATTACATGGGCAGGAATCCATATATTTAGCTCTTTCACAGACTATTGAGCTGGCACGCTGCCAACAGGGGTCTGATATTTATTAATCTTCCTTGAAGGCAATTGCTTGAAACACTCAAATTGACAGTTTGCTTGTACATGTATTCAGACAGCTACATAGAGAAAAGCTGTAGATGTGTTGCATGCAGTATTTTCCCATGATCAACTCTTGCATGTTCAAGTATGAGTATGAAGGTCACCAGAGTCACTGCTTATTAACGTAGACTAGGTTTCTCCAATCTAGTGCCTCTGGATTTGTTGGATACATCTTCCATAATGCCTAAACAATCTAGGTTGGTATAATCATACATAATAACAATCAAGAAACTACTAACTCAAACAAACAAGCTAATGGTAAACAACAGCCCAGTCAAGGAACCACCAAGACCACTCCCACAAACGCTGACAGAGCAAGCCCCTCTCCCTTTTAGCACTGGTGATGTTACCTAGTTTGATAATGAAGTGTCTGCAAGAAAACAACCAAGCTCAGAAAACACCAAGGACCTCACAATTCAATCCTGAGTTACGAATATTCTCTTCTATTGATAATAGCAAGCTAGCTAGAATAGTTCTGTTTCCTATGCAGTATTCCTGCATTCCAATAATCAAATGATTGTTATTTTACATTGTTTTGTAGTTGCTTTTCTTATATTTTAAAATCCATACTCTTTTGTAGAGATGTGTGCATATGTATACATAAGAAAACCATTAGTCAGAAACATAGTTGTCAACTTACAGCTGAAACCCCAATGAAGGAAAGGCAGACAGCAGGTAGTGATGAAAATAGATGTATGAAGAATGTATTAATCATGATTGATATGTCCTCTTTTAATGCAAGACATTAAGATGTATTGGCAAACTATAATCTGGGAAGGGTGTTTGGTTTATTATGTTATAGAATTTGAATGTACCTAATTACATATTATTCAACGTACCATGGTTAAACAAAGTTTGTCCAAAGTGCTGAAGCAGTCATTGTTAATTAAACTGGATAAGTCCTATATAGCTTGATCCCTTCAATAAGCAGGGATCTGGTAGTACATTTTCAAACTAAGGTTTTCTCATGTTATTGAAGCATAAGATTTGTGAGCTATAGCTCACTTCATCAGATGCAATGGAGTGGCTAGATTGATGTCAGATTTAAATTGGAATGAGTCAGAGGGGTATTGCTGATCAATTGGGTGAAAAATTGCTTGTGTATTATCACCCTTTCATTATACTGTATTGCATCTGATGAAGAGAGTCATGGTTTACAAAAGCTTATATCTCTTAATAAAATTTGTTAATCTGAAAGGTGCTACTAGCTTTCTTCTGATATTGGGCTACCATAGACTAACACAGCTCTCTTCCTAGAATATCTGATCCCTTCATTGATCAAAATATCCTAGCAATACAAAGAGATTGTTAAGTTGGTAACTGCCAAAAGGAAGTCCCACAGCTTTTCTTAACGTGGCTCCATAAATATACTTTAAATATCATGTATACAGCACAGATTGCCAGTGTAGTATACTAGTTAAGGCTTTGGCGATAGATCAAGTGCCCACTCAGTTGCAGAGGTCAGTGGTGACTTTGGGCTAGTCATATTTTCTCAGACCAACACATTACACTGAATTGTTGCAAAGATTAAATTTGGAGAGACTTTCCCATATATACTGTGTTGTGTTTTCATGTTCAAAGAGCTATTCTGTAGGACAGAGTTGAGGAAACATTTTGTTTAAATGTCTTTAATCATTAATTTAGTTTATAAGGCTAGCTGATTGAAAGTAATTTAAGATGCTTTCAGAATGCTTTAAAAATGCCACCTGGGACCAATACAATAATAGGGAAGAGGCATATATTTCCTGGAGAAACTTCAAGCCTAGTTTAGATGAAGGGGTAGTGAGTTTTTCCGGAGCAGGCAGTGTCTATTTAGTTCAGTGATGGCAAACCCATGACACGTGTGTCAAAGATGACGTGCTAACAGCATTTTATGTGACATGCCAATATTCACCAACACCCAACAACTATTTCTTGAAAGCATGCCCTGTTCTTGTGTAATTTTTGGAGGCTGCAGGAGAATGGGATATGCTCTCATGTGGGCACTGGTGCCTCAAAAATTGTACAAGAATTGGATATGTGAGAATGGGGCATGTTTTTCACAGGCTGCGGAGAGCATGTGCGAATAGGATGTGTTCTGGGGCAGCCTCTGAACCCTCCCAAAATTGCAGGAGAACAGGGTGTTTTTTGGAGGCTGTGGAGGTCTATGAAGCCATGTCAAGAACAAAGGCCTTGTGCAACCCCAGAGGAACTTCAGGTAGTAGGCCACAGGGACCTGTCAACAAAAAGAGAACACCATCTGAATATAAGTGGGGAGTGCTGGGTGTGGGGCAGTTGTACCGATCCCAAAGGATTGTACACATTTTGAGTAACATCAGTGATGCTAGGGCCAAAGTTGAAGCTCCAGCCTTGACTTCAGACCCAGCCTCAGTGCTGCTGTTGACTGCCATTGTTCAGCATGGCCTAGATTTCAGACGGAGGAATAGAGAATTGTTTCTCTTTTGTTGATATGTGTCTGTATGCGTGTATGTGTGTGTGTGAGAGAGAGAAAGAGAGAGAGAGAGATGCCAGCATGTCAAGTTAGATATTTAATAAATTTTTGACACACTGAGTTGAAAGGTTCACCATCACTGGTTTACTGGTATGCCTTACTTTGTTCTCCTGAAGAATCCATAGAGTGTGTAGCGGTGGTCCTTGGTTCCGGTCATAACTGGGACTGGAACTTCCATCACTAAGTGATGCAATCATTAAGTAAGTGATCAGGTGACCCCACTTTATTTATTTATTTATTTGCCATAGTAATTAAGCAAATCACTTGTATTTATTTATTTATTTATTTATTTATTTATTTATTTATTTGCCATAGTAATTAAGCAAATCATGGGGTGTTAAGCAAATCCATCTTCCTCCATTGATTTTGCTTGACAGAAGCCAGCTGGGAAGTTTGCAAATCATGATGACAGGAGCCCTGGACACTGCAATCATCATAAAAACATGCTGGTTGCCAAGCACCCCAATTGCAATTGTGTGACCGTAGGGACACTGCAACAGTCGTACATTATTTCTTTCATCGCAGTCATAACTTTGAACATTTCTTAAATGGTTATAACTCAAGGACTACCTGTATAGCAATGAAGTGCACTGCTCTGCTTTTTTGTAACATATTATATAAGGGCAGCAAACTTCTATTTCATTATTATCTTAATGCATAAATGTCATCCCAATTCTAGAAATACTTTTCTGAAATACTGTACTTAACATAGTATAAAAGTTTACAACTGGAATTAACAAGACTGGCCTTAAGCAAGGAAATTGCTTAATGTATGCTTATTAAAAATAATGTATCAGACAATGTAAACACTTCTCTGTCTCACACACGCACACACCACACACACAGTTTTCATGATATTTTTTTAAAACATTCACAGAAGCTTGAGTAATTTAAACAAATGTTTTTAGAAAGTTTTTAAAAACATTATTTTGGCAGATTGGATCTCAGGTGGTAGTATAAGAGCACAATAGGATTTTTAGAATGGCACCAAAGGAGGAGAGCAGCCTTTGCCCACCTCTCCACCTTCACCTGCATTTAACTAATATTTCTTTCACCTTCCTTTTAGTACAGTTAGGGATGATGAGGGTTGTGAGTCAACGCAGCTGGAGAGAAGCTCTGAGGAGACCATTCTAGAGAGCATTAAAGCAACCTTTGGAAGTCCTATATGCACCTCGTATTCAAGCCTTTAAACGTACATTGTCTCCAGTGAATAGCCAATCAATTGTCTACTACATTGAATGGAACTGGAAATTCTGATAATCCAGCTCCTTATAGAATCATGTTCTGTGCCCACAGTAAAAAAAAAAAAATTAGTCCATGGGGTTCCTACAAGGCCACATATTGCTGGCCTTTATAGAAAAAAATCCCGCAGAAGCGTGTTTTCAAGAAGGCATTGCATGAAGGAGGCTCAGTGTTTGGGATAATAGAACCAGCCAGTGATCTAATGACAAGGGTTTTCTCTTTCTAAAGAATGCCTGGCAAGGCTGATGGGAAGTTTTTTAATTTTATCTCTTGAGAACATGAGGCCACTAATAGGATTTCAGTAGGCTTTCCAGATCCCTATCAAACTAGGCCTATCTGGGGATTTAATGATTACATGGATAAGGCAGAGGGCATCACTTCTGTGAGAGGACAGCTGTCTGCATGACAATCATCGTTCTGTTGTGACCTGACTTTGTTCTTTAGAGAAAGGGTTTCACTTCTGGGCATTGAAACACAGAATTCTGGGTAGGAGAAGAAGAGAAAGTGATTTGAACAGGAGCACATAGATGAACTTAACTTTTTAGATGGAAATAACTGGATTTTCTTTATCTTACTTTTTCTTCTGACTCATTTAGGGGATGGAGGAAATGTTCGCTAAAACCTATCCAGTTCTGACTCATGATTTAAAAATGTGAGTGAAGTCCAAGAAAGTTTAACTTGGCCATGACGTTTTTAATAACTTTTGGCTGAGAAAAGAGAAAGATAAGACCTTTAATTATGTGTCTTTTGAACGGGCTTAAAGAATTTTAAACAAATTGGAGCAGAAGCAAGTTGGCAGAAGACAGATGGGTATGTGTGCTTTTATCCTTATTCTGCCAATGGGAAGAGTGCTGGGTTCCCATTTTACCTGCCAGAGATTTAATTTTGCATTGTGCAACTTTATGCACATAATGCAGTCAGTTATTTTTATTTGGAAAATAAAATTCATACTGTGACTTGTAGTTTGGCTAAATTTCAAGCCTTGCATTGACTTATTCTAGAGATAGTCACACTGCCAGTGGCTCTTTAAAATAGTTTCATTCTGTTAGTTGCTCCCATTTTCATTTTTTATGGTTATTAAATGGAAACCAGATAATAAGCTATTATAACAAACTGTAGTATCTGTCAAACAGTTTTTATACAATGAGGTATGCTGTGTTTTAGTATTTTATAAACTATTGGTAACAGACTACTTTATTTTTCCTGAATTAAAATTGAAGAAGTATTTCAGGATTGCAGACATTATATTTTGTCTATATTGCCATTCAGATCCCAAAACAGTGTTTTTAGGATGATATGCATTATATTATTACTGTGCAGAGGAATATATATATATATATGACGAATGGGACTTCGTCGAAACGTCGCCAAGACACTTCCAATTTTACGCGGGAGAAAACCCGAAGACCTACATACAAACACCCGCAAAAACTTCAGAAAACACACACACACACACACACACACATATATATAACCTTAAAGAAGGGATGAGGATCAGTTGAGGCAAAATAGAGGAAATCCTGGGAAAGGAGAAGGTGAGAGAAAGAAACTGAAAATAACTCCACCTTGAGCCTTTTTTGTATAAGAGAGGGTAGGAAGAAACATTGACAGGCTTTCAGGTTTTTATTCCAACAATAAAGTAATTACTGTAATTCTTGTCTGTTTCTTGATATGGCCTACCTCAAAGGGCTGATCATTCCAACACTCCATATGTGATCAGTCACTCTGGTTTTTGCAGTTTCTTGCTATATTTGTGAAAATTAGACACATGAAGGCTTTCTATTCAAAGGAAGATTGAATTGTTGAGGTATCCAACAACATGGTGAAATGAAGTTTCAAGGCACCTCTCAAATGTTTAAACTATTATCAATTCTGTGTTACTAAAATATTTGCAGTTCCCTTAAAAGCCCAACAAGTCATAACTTAATCTTTTTCCAGCTTCTGTCTTTGACAGCTTTATCTATCTCATGACTCTTCCCAAGAGCACTGAATAGCAGTCCCCATCATTCTTCAACCAATGTAGCTAACAGCCCTCTCAGAATCACTAATTCTGGGGCAGTAACTGCTTGAACTTATGTCTACCTCTTATTTTTTTAACATGGGAATAAATTTAAAGGCATTGGAAGAAAATCAGAAATCACTGCAGGTGTAGACTCAAGTCCCCCCCCGTTTTGTGTGTATGAACATATTCTTTAAAGCAGAAAGCTTATCATTGATGAATTAATTCAGTTTTTATTGCCAGAGGCAAGCAATGTTTCTGAGTCAGTGGATCCATTTAAAATTTTGAGAATATTTTTTAACACTTCCAAAATGCTTGCCTGTTAAATCCAACCACAATCTTGTAAATTCACCATTTGAAGACATTAAAACATATACTTTTTTAATGCAAACCAAATGTGTCATGAAAACCAACCAAAAATTGACAATATAAATAACAACAGTAAAAATTTTAAACAATAAGAGGTGGCAAAGATGATAAAGTTCATTTAACGGAGTACGAACACTTTGCATCTTTAACATTCTGAAAGCCATCAAGAATGAGGCTACTTCTGAACTCTGTGGTAAGTCAGTTCTGAAACAATGGCATTGAAAAGCATTGCCTCCTGGCTTCAGTCCTTATCTTTTCCTGGAAGTGGGAAACTATGAAGAGTTTCTCCCAGGATGATGTAGAAATTGGGTTAACCTGATCTAACTTCTTCATAAACTTGCTACCTGATAGTTTAAAAATAGGCATTTATTAGAAAACAAAATACTAAATTTACTATCCTTTTCTAACCTTCAGAATGCTTTAGATTAGCGGTCCTCAACCTTTCCGGCTCTGTGGAACAGTGGTGGGGAGGGGAGAGAGATGGTTTTGCGCACATGCATCGCTTGCACAAATGCAGCTTCGCGTGCTTGCCTACCACTTGCGCAACCCAATTCCCAACAGGCCCAGTACCAGGCCACAGCCCAGAGGTTGGGGACCCCTGCTTCAGATCACTCAGATTCACTTTGGACATGATAGAACAGCTGTGTACTGTACATGTCCAAGCAAAGCAACTCACTATTTTATGAATAGTGGAGCCCAGCCCACATCCTTCTAAATAAATATGATACACTGTAGTAGACTAATTTCTCATATGATTTTCTAAAAAAATATTTAAAAGAATTTAATCAGTGAGCCTAGCAATTTCCTCATGGGCATCTTTGTCTTTCATTGAACCATATTAGGTAGCAAGGAGGTGTTATTAAATTTCCTGAAAGCATAAATTAGCAGAGAACTTTCTTGGTAGTGTACTTGTGCTCAGTATTACTTCCTGAACTATGAAATTGGAGAAGAATTGAATGTCATATTACATGCTACTCCCACTAGGATTCAGTGGGTTTTTCCTTGTATTTATTTCTATATTACTGCTTTGAGGTAAGCACACCTCACTGTAAATATATCTGCTAAACCATTATTGATATACAGTTAGATAAACAAAGTTTTTTTAATGCAACATACAGTGATTCAGTGCTAAAATGAAAGTCTGAATTTTCATCTTGGTTTATCCTTGAATTTTTGAAAGAACTGAAACATTCTCTTTGACTTCAAAATCAGTGGGATTTACTTTAAAAATCATGAATTTTATCTTAGATGAAACACTCAACTGAGAAGCACAATTGACCAATGAATACATAAAAATGAATCTGTAGGAAGAGAGATGTCCTTTAGTAGTTCTTCGTCTGTACCAACATAGAAATCAACATAGGTATCCAAAAAGGTTACATGTATACATTTGTATACAGTTTAAGGTAGGTTGTGGGAGAAGTTTTGGTCTTAGTTTGGCCTATGGATTCTCCCAAAGTTCTGGAAAATAGATAAATAAAAGAAATCTTAATTCTCCATTTTTTGGAAATACCAAACTCAGATTCTAGCTCAGATCTGTTTCTTTCCCTAGTAAAATAAATAGCCCTCTTATTAAATGAAACTCAGTAGGGAGATGAGCATTTATTTGGATAAACACAAGATTAAATAATATTCTAGATGTTTCCTGAGTGTGAATCTTAGATTTTTCATTGTCTTGTGAAATATTTTTCAATTTTCCCATATGATTTAATGCATGAAATATCTTGGTAAAAATGGGAATAAAAGAAAAAGCAGTGAAAGAAACAAGAGAAAAAGTATGATGACTGTGGGAAGAGAAAGTACATATCCTGTATGAAAAAGTATTAGAAGATTAATTTTCCAATATAATGAGTAAAAACTGAATGTCAGGAAACAGACAAAAAAAATCAATATGTGTTATGTATTACTCAATGGAGTAGCCATCAGGACTGGACCTTTTTTTCTTTTTATGATTTTAATGGAATCTGTTATTTCCTGAAGAAATAAAGGTACAGCTAGATAGGAAGCTTGATCATGTGTAATCTTTGGAAGAGCTATGTTATATAAGAATTGATTGGTTTCTTCCTTAGTTACGTTTGAGACAGCTTTATATAGTAACAGGTAAAAGTTTTTAAAAGTTGATTGATGAACTTGTAGCCATTGTATTCTTTAGCCTGACTATCCTTAATAAGAAAAGCAATACCATTTTGTTATAACTGTTTCAGTCAAGAAAGAGGACAATGGTTTATTTTGTCTTTTCTTTCACTCCCAATGCGTGCTTTATATACTTCAATCACAATATATGCTTAGCAACAGAAAACAAGAGTCTCTCAAAGTCATCTTTAATCAGATTTATGAAAAGGTTAGAGAAAAGGTTCTTGATAAGTGGATATTTAGCAAAATATGTTACTTTCCAAATACACTAGGGTGATGATTTCTTAATTCTTTTGCTAACAAGACAAGACAACTGTGCAGATATTCCAGGCTAACAATGTTTTGTATCTATGTCAGGCTCCAAGAAGCCCCTAACATTCATGTGTTCATTGCTTTATGAAAGCCACTGTGGGTTGATTTGCTCAAGTTATAACGAATGCTTAAAAATCTTACATAATTTCTACTCTAAAGTTAGAGTGACCATATACTTTATCATCTAGACTAGGGGTATCAAATTCGCAACGTGACGTGTCGCAATGTATCACAACTTTGTTTCCATTGCCGGCAATGGGATAGGCGTGGTTTCGCTGTGATGCATCCGGCCCGTGGGGCGGCAGTTTGACACCCCTGATCTAAACCAAAAAACTTTTGGGAGTGACAGGGATGCTAGAAATAATTAACATTCCTCCTGATCCAGATAACTCACAGGCTGGCTGTTTCCTGCATCTTATAGGCCACAGCATACAGCATGATCCACATCATGACATCATTTCCCAGTTGGTAATTAAGTGAGTCATTACGAGTCATTAAGGGAGACATCACATGATCATGACTTCTGAATTTACTGCTCACTTCTCCATTGGCTTCTTGTCTGAAACCAGTTGTGAAGCATGCAAATAGCAATCAAGTGACCATAGGAAGCTGTGATGATTGTAAATTCCTGCAGGTTGAGACGTGTCCAACTGCTGATTGTGACCATGGGGAAGCCGTGATGATCGTAAATGTGAGAACTGGTCATAAACTTACCTTTCAGCATCATCATAGCTTTGAACAATTGCTAAGCAGGGCAGTTGTTAAGCAGGATCAGCCTTTATAATGTAGCTAACAAAACGTTGTTCAGTATGAGCCATATTTTTAAAAAATTATTGGAGCATCTACAGCAGTGGTTCTCAACCTTTCTAATGCCGTGACCCCATAATACAGTTCCCCATGTTGTGGTGACCCCCAAGTGGGTGTGGCCACCAATAAGAAGGAGTAGGACAGCTAGGGAAAAGGGAAAAAAATGGCGGACAGTGTGGTTTGGCGACCCCCGTGAAATGGTCGTTCGACCCCAAATGGGGTCCCGACCCACAGGTTGAGAACCACTGATCTACAGTATTATAAATCAGAAAAAAAATGCAGCCTAAAAGCACACGCTCCGTGGATTCAATCCTGCCTACCTACATGCTTATAGCCTCTGATAGAATATTCTGGAACTTGCCCCACAGGATGACTGATCAGAGACCATTAAAGCAAGCTCTGGAAAATGCTCACCTTTAATGAAGCTAGAAGACAGAATACAAATATTTTGCAGGTGTGAACCTCTGTATTATCTTAGTGGTCAAAAGACTTTGCCATACAGCATAGCTCATTTTGTATTTCTGTATCTCCAATAATTGTCTAATTATTTCCTTGGCCTTATTCAGATCCCAAATCAACAGTACCCTAGGCAACAGACAGTATTTTACTTATCTTATGCATCCACTAACACAATCTAAAATCAAACTGATTGGGGCCAAGTTAATCTTGACTCCTATAAATCAAACGTTGATTGCTAGATGCTAGCCTCCTTCCTGAAGCTCTCTTCCTCTAATCTCAGCTCTGCATGGGACACATATCTAGGTATCATAAGTACAGGTAGTCCTCAACTTACAACAGTTCATTTAGTGACCATTCAGAGTTGCAATGGCACTGAAAAAAGTGGCTTATGAACATTTTTCACCCTTAACAATCATTTCAGCATCCCCAGGGTCAGATAATCAAAATTCATCAATATTTATGACAGTTGCAGTATCCCAGGGTCATGTGATCACCTTTTGTGATCTTTTGACAAGCAATGTCAATGGGGAAGCCAGATTCACTGAACAACCATGTTACTAACTTAACAGCTGCAGTGATTCACTTAACAACTGTGGCAAAAAAGTCATAAAATGGGGCAAACTCACTTAACAAATGTTTCACTTAGCAACATAAATGTTGGGATCAATTGTGGTCGTAACTGGAGGAATACCCGTATTTCAGAAACCATGATCACACTTTTTCATAGGATACGTATCAAACACCAAAGTTGCTGCCTTTAATATTGAAAATGGAGTGAATCTTTATACAGTTATGTATAAACGGTGAAAAATTAAAAATTATAGGGGGATGACTTTGTATTTCTTTTAATGAATGAATATTAGTTGAAAGACAAGCATTCTATAAATTATGCCTTCCATTTCTGTGACTTATTTCTTACATATACAATTTGCACATCTGTATAAACTAGAATCTATAAAAGCTAAAGCAAGTAGAATAATAATAGAGGGAGGAAATATACTCTCAGAAAATAATAGCCCTTCCTTAGCATAAAATCCTTTTTCTTAATGTAGAATCTTGCTCTTTTAATAATTCCATTTCATTTATTTCATATCTCTCAAATAATCACATTTGCTATGAGACAAAAACATGAAGACAATATCTTTAACATTTTTAGGGAAAAAAATCCAACTTGTGATTAATAATTTTATTTTGTAAAGCTTGCATGCATCCATGTAGGTTTGAGTTTGAAATTTTCTTCCTATTTGCCAAATAAGCTTTTGTGGCTTTTTTCCTGATTCTCTTCTATCTGAAAATAAAAAATTCAGGCCATTTAATGTCTGGCTTGCTTAGACCAGAATAAAACAAGTTCTGTTTCATCCAGCTTTGGCTGAAATGCTGACTATGGTTCTATCCCTTTAAACTACATGTTTATGTAGGGAGTTATGGGGAGTGAATTTTATTTATTTGTAAAGTATTTCTAAACTGCTTCTTAAAATAACCCTAAAGATAGCTTCAGTGTATAAGAATATTAAGTTACAATAAAACATTGTAATGAATCTGAATTCACAAAAGCATTCCTATAATTAATAAAAGCAATAAAATGTGCCCCGGAAGGGAAGGGATTATTTGTCAGTAAGTAATTCAGTAGCAAGAATTATTCTGCTAGCAGATGGTAGCTGCAGAGCTGTTTGCTGAGAGCAGCCAAATGATAGCCCAGTCACTACAATAAGATTTCTAATGTGCTATAGTTTATTCAAAAATCCTATTAGTGTGTGTGTGGGGGGGGAATCCTTGAAGAATTGCTTACAGTTCAGAGTTGGCTATTCTTATGAAAGAATTCAGGCTATACTATAGAAAATATGAGAAAGATATCTAATGATATCCAATTATACATCTCAATCCCAGATCAACAAAATGATGCTGTCAAGGTCCTAGTCTAGTATCTGAAGACTGTGCAAGGTCTGAAGGGAAGGAATAGACTCGGGTTCAATCCTAACAAGATTGAGTGGCTGTGGATATTTTGGAGGCCTGGCTCTGGGATCTCCAGTCTTTGGTCTTGGATGGGATTGCAGTTTCTTATTCAAGACTGATGTGCTATTTGGATAATACTTATAGATTCATGACACCTCATTACACCTACAGTATGGGTTCATTGCACTCAAAGAGCAGGTAGCAGCTGTGGTCAGGAGTGCCTTTGCACCAGTTACATTTGTTCCTGGAACCAAGAAGCACTTTAGTTATTCATCTTAGTCAGCTCACAAATTGATTGCTATAATAGGCTTTCTGTGAGACTGCTTTTGAAGACTGCTCAGAATCTGCAGGTTCTCCAGAATACAATGGTACAGTGATGGACATTTCTTGTTATGGCCATGTGACACCATTGTTCTGCAAGCTGCTCTAGTTACTGTTTGGCTTCCAGATGCCATTTAAGATATTGGTTTTACCTATAAAGTCCTTTGTTGCAGAAGACCTCCCAGACTTGTAGTGAATCAGATGCCCTGTAAATTATATATATACATATGTATGGGCCACAGCACAATGCCTGAATTATCTCCTACAAGCTCAAAACTCTCCATCATGGATCGAGCCTCAATAATACATTGCTGAACTCACCAGGATGGCATTGTATGTGGGGCTGCCATAGAAGAATATCTGGAAGTTTCCACTGGTGCAAAATGCAGCAGCACAGGAAGGTATGTGTGCTTCTAAAACAGCACATGATACTTCTCCGTTCTGTGAGATGCATTGGTTGCCTGTCTCCTTCTAAGCCATTCAAGGCCATTCAGGTTGCTGGTTTCTATCTTTAAAGCACTTCGTTGCATGGGACTGGGTTATTTGAGGGACCATCTCTTCCCTTTTACATTACATTTGCCCCATCAGATCTGGCAAGATAGCCATGCTGCATGTCCTGTGTCTCAGAGAACTATACTTGGCAGGCTTGAGGAGGTGGACCTTCTCTGCTTATGGAACATTCTCCACCTTGAAATGAGGTCAGCTCCATACACCCTTATTTTTCAGAAGTCCCTCAAGACCAGGCTTTGTCATCATGCTTGGAGGTTTCAGGGAACCTGTAAGATCTCTTGTGTGCACTTCTTTTTCTAACTTGTTTAATATGACTAGGTTTGGTACATTTATTGTTTTACGACTTGTTTTGCTGTATGCCACTCAGAGTGGCTTCTTGTGAGATGGACAGTCTTATAACTATAATAAATAAAATAGAAACGACAAACCATATTTAAAACATCAGCAAAACAATTCCAGAAAGGGCCAAGAATATTCCTTCTCCCTCTAATATCACTGACTGTCCTTTTTGTAAGTTATTGTTATTCATTTACCTGTTTTAGTGTAGAGATAATCAGTATTGATTGGATACACCTTAACTGCAACTTATTTAGAATAGGTTCATTGAGCACTAGGTAGCTTGATAAAGGTATGGGTGAATTGGCAACTTTCAGCATCAAATTCCCTATACAGTGTGGGAAGGAATATTGGTCATTTTTGGACCTCTTGAACCTAAGTGGCTTGATTGATTCCCTGATGATGTCCCATACTGTGGCTGATTCCTAAACCACATCACTTGCTTTTTTATCTCCTGATACCTGGTAGGAACATGAATTGACTTCTTGGCTGCCTTACCTTGTTTGCCCCTCTGGTCTATGAATACACTTTGTAGTATGGGTAAATTATAGATTATGCAACTCTGTTTTGTCTATATTTTTTTAAGTTCCATTCTGGTGACCTGCCTCCATTGTGAACCTTCTAATGAGCTCCGTCATTTTTTTTCAAAGTAGCTATTACTTGTCTGGACTTAATAGGATATAGTAGTTATTAATCTATACGTTGCTATATATGTTGCATTACTACAGAATGAATATGATGCCAAGTTATATTGCAATCTAATCTAGATGTAGTATTTGAACACTTCAAGAAATACATTTCCATAAGTTAACTTCTAGATTTAACTTGCTGCATAGTATGGCTATGACAAATAACTGTAGCTACTGCAATGCAGTGTTTTAGCAGTGAGCAAATGATCCCCTGACTGTAAGTAGGAAATATAGTTAATAACATAGTTTCTATCTCTTTTTATATTTAATTGTGTTCTTCCTCTTTAAAATGGTTTTTCTACAACTTCAAAGTAGAATGATTACTTTAGAATCAAGATATATTACCTTTGATTTTATTTGCCAAGTTGTGTTTTGCAACAGTGCACTATATATATTAGTCATCAGCGGAAAATTTGTGTTCCACCATTCATTCATTGAAAACAGGCTTCTGAAAACTACTTTTTTCCTTGCAGCGTGGAATCTGGCTGAAAGTAAAAGCTTCATAGCAGTTATGGGGAAGTTGGCAGACCAGAGCATGAGGGTTTTCTGAGGGTTCGCTAGAGAGTATAATTATATTTTCTCCAACAGGAGCTAGATTTTGCTTCCAGAAGATATCAACAATGGACTCCTTCTGAAGCTGTGAAGCAGCATCCAGTTCAGTAACTTGGGAAAGGCTGATGAACAGTACTGTTCTTTCTTCTGAAGGCAGATTCAAATTGGTTAAGGGATTAAAATCCAATGAAAGTAATAAAATACAGTGCAGAATGTATCTGCTGGAATTGATCGACTGCTTGATCATGTACCATTATACCATTCTCAGTTCTTAGATAGATCTTCTTGAGGACCATCTGTTGCCAATTTAGTTTTTTAGGTCCTCTAACTAAGTACCTATCACTACCACTACCACCTATCCATATTGACCTTGCTGCTTGTCAATTACCTCTTCTATTTCCTTCCACCTTTCTCAACATTATGGACTTCATGTACTGTGTCCAATATATAATAGAACCAGATCATTTGCATCTCAAGTGAGAACTCTGATTTATTGCTCTGTGATCCATTTATTTGTTTTAATTGTTATTGTATTCTTCAATTCAGAGATTCATTGCTCTTTCTATACTTCTATACTTCATGTTTAAATTCAAACTTTCACATTTTGATCACAGAGAAAAGCACTGCCTGCACAGTTGTGATCTTTGTAAGGGCAGACATACCACAGCATCTGAATATCTTTTCCAGGGCCTTTATTGATACCTTGCCATATAGTAGTCTGTGGCACAATTCTCAACCAGCAGCAAAAAGACATGTTTAATAAAGCAATACTGCTCCCAAAAGGTAGTGTAAAATAATGATAATTTTAACTGAAAAATAAAAGATGTTTAGAAATACACACTACTATTGATTGCTTTTTCTGATTGAGATATTTCAGATCAGCACTTCCATAACATGCAATCTGAAAACATTTAACTACTGAGACAATATGCACATGCATGCACTGAAGTCAAAGCGCAGTTCTTTGAAACATAGTGGACTAGTCTTTGGTGAGCTTCAGGAACATTTTCAAAACAGTTCACATTTTGGTTTGTCTATCATAGAGTTGTGAAAAAAATCTTGCATTTGTGAATACCAGAAACCCATTGAACTTGTACTCTGCTTCTTTTCATACAAGGAAAAAGATTGCTTTCTTTCCTAATACTGGAAGTAGAATTAACACTTCTTTATACTAGTTCATGTTGAAACATGTCAGAAGCAAATAGTGTCCTGAAAAGAGAAACATTCAAGCAAATGTTCTTTTTCTCCAAAGCTATTACATGAGGCAGCATAGTTTTTCAGTGCAGTGAATAAGCACAAGTGAGATCAGCTCCAGACTATCCTTTAGCAAATATCCTTTACAGAATATTTCAGTAGCAGACTACAGAGATTTAGGGACTGAATGCACCATTGTCATACCTGTCATGAGTGTCATAAAATGATTTGCTAAGATATTCTCTGAAGCCAGTGATTGTAATGAGGTAAGCCGGCTTAGACAGATGTAACCTGTAGACCATACCATGAACTTGGCTAAATTTAACCCACCTCATTTGCAACTCTTTTTCATTTCACTTTCTCTACTACTCCTTTCTACAGGTACTCTGAGCGAAGCCTTACAAAGTGCATTGGGATTACTATAGAGACCAGGCCAGATTATTGCCTAAAACGGCATTTGAGTGACATGTTGTCTTATGGATGTACAAGGCTGGAAATTGGAGTACAAAGCATTTATGAAGATGTGGCCAGAGATACTAACAGGTAAGACCTGGAGGCCAAAGGGAAAAAAGGAGTTAGAAGTTTTTAGAGGGAAATTATACAAATTTAGAAATGAGACTCTGACAGAACCTTCCATGGAAAAATGCCTATATTTTAAGTGTTTCCTGCTTCCAAGATTCCTGACTGCAATTTTGCATTATGTAGGCAGGATAGGCAAGCATGCCTATCAGATTCTCTTGACCACCAGACTGCTTTAATTTTCGGTATTCTTTTTAAAATTTAAAATAAATGGGAAGTCAGTGTACTGCACCACAAAATATAAGTCATCTTACCCTTACCTTTATTTCTAAGAGGATATTCGAGATTCATATATCTGACAGACTGTGAAAAATGGTGATTGCTTGGAGCTCAGTGTTATATGTGGAATGTGCCTAGCCCTTAAATTGAGGTGGTAAGTATTATCTTGGGGCAGTGAAGGGAATGATGGGGAAGCAAGTGGCAAATAAGTGATTTGTAAATAACCATGCCACTCACAGCCATCATGTGTGAGCATCAACTCATAAAACTGTAATCTGTGAACTATAAAATTGGACAACCATTTGTCTGAAATGGTATAGGACTTCCTGCCTGAGCGGGGGGGTTGGACTAGAAGACCTTCAAGATCCCGTCCTACTCTGTTATTCTATTATAATTCATCTCACAAATTAAGGTAACTGAAGTGCTTTTAATTGTTTCTTGAGTTACTCCACTTTAAAAACCATCTTGCCGAGTTGGGTTTTAATATATAAGATACAGCCAAAATGGTCAAATTATTGCAACGTCGTCACAGCAGGAACACATTTAGGGCTTCTTAGTTTGGTGTCTACTCTATGGCTTGGCATATATGAAAGTCATCAAGGTTTACCATAGTTTGAAATAAATGGGCAAGGAGAAAAAAAACCTTCTCTGCTCCCTTATAATGATAATTTTTTGGCCAGAGAGCAAATCTAATTGGCAATAGACAAAAAAAAAAGAAAAAGGAAGAAGAAGAATATCGGCAAGTAGTTTACAGGTCATTTGTGCCATTTGGCAGCACTAGGCCAGAGATTACATTCTCTAGCGTATCAATTATTTTCTTTCCATATGAATTCAAGTCTTGGTACTTCAAATATCCATGAGGTTTTCTTGGCAGTGGAACAGAAATGGTTTGTCATTGCTTGCTTCTGGAATGTTTTATCCTGGTCTAATTGACAGCCCTGGTATTCCTGGAGGTCTCCCATGTAAACACTAACCAAGCTCAGCCCTGCTTACCCTTCTGACTCCAGAGAAGTTCACTTAAATGATTAAATGATGAGACATGCTCCAGCTTGCTAGATATTAACAGAATTAGACATTCTGAGAGCAGAATTCAAGTCTATATCAGTCTGTAGCCTTAATCCACAGTATTTTTTAATACTGGCAATATGTTAACTTCTCTGTCCCCTTTCTGTATTTGTGAAATTGTCTCATGTACAACAAAAGCACAGCCAAGTACAACTGGTCCACTGGAATTGGGTGGCCAATAAATTTAAATAAATCATAGTAGTAAACAAAGTATTTGCTGCTTTTTATCCAAGTTAATGCAAAAGAATCATGCTGATTTGATAATTTTGGGATGAATCAGATTTAAGGGGTTCATATGTAGAATTGACTATATGTTTAAGAAAGTACTCACATCAAAGTTTACCTTTGAGATGAGTCACTTTCCTGGACTTGAAAGGCTTATGAATATTAGGGCCTGGGATCCAAAGTTAAAAGAAGTTCAGATTTATACCACTATGGTTGTAGAAAGTCTTAGTCATCGTAAGTAATTCTAAAATAAACCAATTCTACTGCACATTTGCCCAAATTTCAGGACTAAAGCTCTCACAAGAGATCTTATGGGCAAATTATTTTAGTAAACCACAAAAGATTGGCTTTCCATGTGTCAGACGCTCTCTTTGGATGCAGGAAAGACTTGGAAATTGAGTGAAGAAATCAACAGCAATTTCTTTACACTCTGTACTCAAGAAAGTATGCTTGATCAAATGTTGCCCTGCTTTTCGGAATTCCCTTTGGGCAGAAATTTATTCAACTTAGTCCTTCTTTGGCTTTAGGAAAGCTCTGATATACCCACATATCCCACCGTACATGGGAAGAGGGTGTGTTGTAATTGGAAGGCAGGGTTATGGGTGTATGGCATTTGTATTTTGGGGGTTTTATTTTTCTTGATCGTTTTATTTTTATATGTACTAAGGGTTTTTTGGAACTATTATTTTATATGGTGACATTATTAGCCTCCTAGAGCCTTTGGAAAGAGGCAGTGTGCATGCAAAATAAATAACAAAAATGCACCAGCTTGCATATAATGTTTGCACATATGATGGCAGAAATATGAGGGTTATATTGTAGAAATGTGAGTTTTATTACAGATATTTTCAATAAGTCTGATATAGATATATCTTTTATTTTTAATTTATGTAAATATATCTATAAATATATAATGCCAAACGTCTGTATTGTATGTGCATTTACCCTAGCTGATACTTGCAGAAACAAAATTCGATGCTGAATATTCAACAAAAAAGTAGCTGCCAATTGCTACATTCCAGTTACCATTATCTGTAACTTCATACTTTTATCATCTCATTTTGCATTCATATCTGTAGGCATTTAAGAATATAACAATGTAGTATATGAATTAGCCTTGAAGAGGTCCATTCAAGCATTCTTAACTGGTACTAACGTTTCACTTTTAAAATGTTTCACCTTCACTTTTCACTTTCTTCCTTGCAATATGGAATCATAAACATTTCTTAGGTAGGTCAGTTTTCTATTAAAAGGGAAATGGCTCAAAGACAGCAATACTAAAAATTCACTGGCGTGGAATTGTTTTCTGGCTGAGTAAAATGGACTTAAGCAAGAGCCTGTAGATGATTGCAGAGATAATGTTGGCAACAGGAATGTAAGAACCATTAGCAGTACCATTAAGGGATAATACAGGAGAAACTAATTGTCTGCTTAGCCTTGGGGAAGGAGGGAGCATGAGAAAGAGAATCAAAATAACTCCCATCTTGTATAATTTAGAGAGGAGTAAAAGCAAGACTGCCCAAAGATGGGTGGCTAAAAAATGCAAAATATAAATGACTGACTGTTGGGACAGTCGGACTGACTGACTGACTGACTGACTCTATCAGGCTTTCAAAATTCTATTATTATATCCAACAACAATAAAATACAGTTTCAGAGGCTTCTGCAGTGCATTCGTTTCTGACCTGAATTAACTTGACTTACCTTGGTCTTTGGAACCTCCAGAAGATCTAATAGAATTAGGAATAGAAGTAAATAAAATGAAATAAAATAAATTATTTCCGATAAAAGTGAACTAAAAAAAATGCTGTAATGAATATATTTTATAGAACTGTATGGAAGTGATAGCAATATATCAGAGTGCAGTTGAAATGCCAAAAAACATTAGTTTTGCCTCCAAAAAGTAATGAAAGAGAAGCATTAATGCTGTCAGAATATTGAAATGTTACCATAGTTAGTCCATACATAGGTATGGACTAACTATGGTAACATTTCAATATTGTAAGGATGTCATTATTATTCCTATGTAAAAAAAAGAGAAAGTAACAATTGAATGCAAAAATATCTTCAGGGTGGGGGTGGGGTAGATTGTCAAGCATATCTGGAAAAGTGTGGCAGAACACTGATTGAAATAATACAGGAAATGACAATTTAGCAAAGTGCAAACAGCTAAAAGCCAGGTAAGGAATGTGCAGCTCAGATTTTTGCTTAGTCCCACCTTAGGCATGAAAGTGGGCTGGGTAACTTTGGACCAATCACTCTTTCTCTCAGCCCAACTCACCTCACAGGCTGATTGTTGTGGAGAAAATAGAAGGAGGAAAGAATATTAAGTATGACTTGAGTTTTCTATACAAATAATAAAGGTGGCATATATATATATATATATTAAAGTAGAAACGAACAAGGGTATGAATTTGAGAAAGATTTTTTGCGCATTTGCTGATTTAGTGAAAGAGTATGATAAAGAGAATAGACTTGATTTAATTAACACAAATACTGAGTCCAATATTGATTGCTAAATGCAACAAGAGAAGTTAAGTAAAATGAGCAGTTAAGTAAAATTAAGTAAAATACATGAGAACCAATGGAATGTTCAGTAAAGGATTCAGTGGAGGGAGCAGGATCTGTATATTAATTAGAATAATTGTATTAATAAAAATGGAGTGAATGATTGCATGCCCATTTCTGAATCAAGTCTGTTACAATTAAGTTTTGGTTCAGTCTTTAGAGATTTAGTGAGATATTGCTAAAATAAAGGAACAAGATTATAATTTCTATCAGCACAACTGCAGTAGAAAATATACACATATCTTAAGTCAACCAATAAAATAATCCGTGCTAGGGAATTAAACTCTATTTATTGTTAGGACCCCACTTCTTTTGGGAGCTGTCTAGTATTGCAATGTTCACCTATTGCTCTATTTTTTTTCTCTGTCTCATAAAATGTATTCAAGAGAAAATCTTAACATGTTTCTCTGTATACCTGGGAGTCAGGTTGGATGGTGCCCTTGTGTACTTGTACTTGGACAAGATTGCCTCAGTTAATTTTCCTCTAAACTTGAGATCATGACTACAGCTTGGATTTTTCCAACGATAATTTGTTTTTAATTGATGAAGCAATTTACTCTGTTCCTCTTTGTTAAAACTGCTGTTTAATCATCATACAGTATTCTAATGGAAGGATCAAATGCAGATCAAGGAAGAAAAGATAACATTTGTGAACTCTTTAGAACTGTTTGTAATCCTACTGTTCTTTGACTTATTGTGTAACCAGAGCATAATCATATTATTTTTAAAAGAAAAAGATTCTGCTTAAATCAACAACAACCAAAATTGTGCACTTCATCATATCTATTAAACACATTGAAGTAACATCCACTGTCTTTGTTGGAAATAGAATAATGAAGCCCTTGAACTATCAGGTGTTTTTAGGGAATGAAGTTGACTTCTACTCAATGAGATAACAATCTGGCATAAGCTTGGGGGCCCACCCCTGAGATCACACATATACACATACAACAACTCCACTGTGGGAGTTGCTCTTAATGATACAGGTCATTCACTTACCAGTTTTCTACAGATATCACAAAAGGGCTGAAGGAGCTACACAACCATTGCTACAGACTGACTTCTATCAATTCAAGGCAACTCCCTTGTTAATCTTTCCAAGAGTGGTTGTCCAATAAAAAAAATCATCTCCAAAGCAAGGCATACTATTCTCCAGGAGATCACAGAAACCTATTATCACAGCAAAGGATCTTCAGGCTATTCTTGCATTGCCTGGTGGAGTTTTCACACTGAACAAGAGTAGACTTAATGAAAGAAGAAGAAAGAAATCACTTCTCTCTAGAAGAAACATTGTGACCCATCTCAATTATTTCTAAGACTACTTAGATTATTTATTAGACTATTATTAGAACAATGCTCTATAGACAGATGAACCCCCTTCAAATTGTATTTTTGGTATTAATGAGAAATGTTATACTTGAAGAAAATAAAAAAAACAGTGAATTTCTGCTTAGTGCATTCAATAAAGTTATGATACCATACATTATTTGGTTAAACATTGATACTTATTGTTTAATCAGAATCTCTTTATGTATTAATAGGGCTTAGATCAGTGGTTCTCAACCTTTTTAATGCCATGACCCCCAACCGGTCGTAAGTCGAGGACCATTCAACCAGTCGTAAGTCAAGGACTACTCAACTGGTGCAGCACCGTTTGCAGAATGGGACTTTTGGCGGGCTCAGCACGCCAGAGACAGCCTGGACAATTCCTATTGACTTTTGAAAGCCAATAGAATTAGACTCTATTCAAGAAAGTCTATTCTATTGGCTTTCAAAAGCCAATAGAATAAAAGGGAGTAGCGCAGCTAAGGAAAAGGGGGAAAAAAATGGCGGACTGTGTTGTTTGGCGACCCCCATGAAATGGTCGTTCGACCTCAAATGGGGTCCCGACCCACAGGTTGAGAACCATTGGCTTAGATAAAGCTTAGTTCACAATGTAAATAACAGTCTAAATGGCTCACTACTCTTTTCTCATCACTCTAGGCATCTAAAATACATTTAGATACATTTATTTGTTAAATTTATTTGCTGCCCATCTCACCATGGGGCTATTCTAAGTGACTTACAATAGTAAAATGGAAAAAGGAAAAAATAATTTAAAAAATGTAAACAGAACAATAGCAAAGCAATTGAACAATAAAAACAAATAAGGAAAGTACAATAATATGAATTAAAAGACGGGCAGAGGGGAGCAGAAAGTACAGAGGGGAGGTAGAGGGTCAGCTAATTAGTCCAGTAGCCATCTCCAATGTGGGTCCCCAGGTCAACCAGTAGAGTCAGGTCTTCAGGCCCTTGTAGAAGGATAGGAGGGTGAGAGCAAACCTCAATCCACAAGGAGGAGCAGGATGTTCCAGAAGGCTGGCAATACAGCAGAGAAGGCTCTTCTGGATCCTGCCAATCGGAGTTTCTTGACTGACAGAATCTGCAACAAGCCTTCTCTGCTGGCACAAGTAGCAGGATCTTGTCTTAGCAGGATGAGATAGTTCTTTGCTTACGATAGAAATAAGAGATAGAAATATAATTTTTGAAATTTTATTGTGTGGTAATATTGTAAACAATGTATATAAAATATATAAAGGAAGATCCTATAAAGCAAAGGGAATTAATAAAACATTTGGGAAGGAACAGAATGAGAGATTCATAGCCTTCATTTAAAACCCTTGAAATTCGTGATTACAATAAATCATCCAGCATAGTGCTCATAAGTTTCTGCCTATGCAGTAGGAGTCTCCTTTTGTTTTCCCCATCATGAACAACCTAGATGCATTTTAGAAGATTCTATGCAAGATTCTATAATTCTGTAGGCCAAAGGGAGAATAAATTCTGTTGACAGAACTGATATGCAGTTCCATATCATCATGATTAATTAGATTAAGCACAATGCTTCATCAACAGAACTGCATATCAGTTCTGCCAACAGAATGCTTTATTTTCCTATCCAATAATTTGCCTCCTAATATTGTGGATTTGTTTATGAGTATTTAGCATTCTTGCCCCAATAATCCCAAGTCTCATATGCATTTATTACCCTTCCCCCAAGGAGTTCTTTCAGCTGCAAAGGTGAAGATATTTTCATGCTTATCTCATAGCTGTATGCTTTTAAAGATCCTGTTGTCTTTCACAGATATATGAATACTTGAACATAGAGGATAATACACTATTGAAGGTAGACCTTCCGTATTCAAATAAATATAATATCCTGTCTGATTTTTCCTACATTAACTCAGTTGAAGTTAGAAAAATTAACAGATATAGCAACATGGAATAGAATATGGGTAGAAAATAAGGTTTGTAGAAAGAATGTTATTAAATATACATTCCAACAATGTTTCATTTGAACATGGTTCTGTCTTTAACTTTTATTGAGAGTGACAGGCTTGTTTATATTAACAATACACATGTTCTTCTTGATTGTAGCTTCAGTATTTGAAATCTGTTGCAATCAAAAATTATGGGTACATGGTTTGTCTAAAAAATTGTGTGACACTAGAAGGAAAAAAAAACTATACCAGAATTGTAGCAATTAATTTTTATATGATTATTAACATTTGAATGACTTCTTTTTTGATAATGGAACATAAAGACTTTAACCAATATGGTCCACATGTTTAGAGTTATTTTGTCTAGAACATAGTTTCCAGATCTTTCTCTGTCCTTTTTTATTGCCATGCTTATTAATTTTGTAGTTATGTTGATTTTTTAAATATTTTTTTTTAGATTTTATTAGTTTTCATAATATTTAGAAGGTAAAGGGTTTGGGATACAGATACTCTAAAATGCTTACTCAAGAGGTTTTCATCATGGGGAACATAATTTTTGAATAGGTACAGTATATGTAAGTTTCTCAACAATTTCCTTACTCCAGGGGCCATACAGTAAAGGCTGTGTGTGAATCGTTCCACTTAGCCAAAGATGCTGGGTTCAAGGTGGTAGCACATATGATGCCAGATCTCCCCAACATGGGACTTGAGAGAGACATCAACCAGTTTGTGGTAAGAATTTACTCTTTTTTATTTCTCTCTGATTATTGCTCCCTTAGACTCATGAGACATCAGGGCCTGGAGAAGGAGAAGGAATAAAGCAACCAATGAAAGCTTGATCTTTCCTTTGAATATCCTTTTATTATCAAGCCTTTTAATCAGATGCTTGACTATTTGACACAAAAAATATTCATGATTATGTCTTAAAGTCAAATGTTGGACAAAGCACTGATGATTTTGTGGACAAAGAGATAATACAAAGCTGTGCATTAAGTAACCTATGCAGAAATCCATGTTTAGCAAGTTCACAGCTGAATCAGAATTCACTTTAGCAAAAGCAAGAGAGAAAGAGAGCATAGGTTGGAGATATAGTAGCACCTGTATATCAAGGGTGTTTCTCATAACATTATTATAATATTTCCCATAATACTAATACAACTGCTCAGGGCCATGGATTCAAGAGAAGCTAAAGGAATATTTTACCAAACATACTACAGCTAGACAAATTAATACTTTGTTCACAACTAATACTTTTGCAACACTGGTTGCTATGTCCAGTGGTAATTTTAAAAGCTTGATACTATAAAGAAATAATTTAATTCACATATTTTGGTAAGCAACTGGTTGCTTATCCAGTCTTTGTGGTCTAAACCTTAATTGGCAGGGTTCAAACAATACTCTGTACCATTAACCATCGAACAAGAGTCACCTTGTACTACAAGGTGGGTGGCAAATACATTTGTTGATGATTATAACAAGAAGAACAACAAATAGCATACTGTGCCATAAGCTATCATTTAGAAATACTCTGTCTAGGTTTGCAAAACATGCCAAATCAAACAAACCATATTAAGGCTCAGTACAGTATGTGAACCCAGCTGCAATTCATAAATATAATTACAATAATTTAACAGGATACCCAACGTTGAAAGATAGCATTACATTACATTAAAGACCAAGCCGTCAAAGGGGTCTAGGACTACTCGGTGTGGCCAGCTCACTGCCACCAGCTCGCCACCACCAAGTCACCTCTGCCAACTCACCGTCACCAAATTGCCTCTGGATAACTTAACACAGCCAATTTGCTGCAGGGACAACTCACTGCAGGTGGCTGGAGGGAGAGCTGCGGGGGTGAGTGAGCTGGTGGGCAGAACAGTGGCAGTGGCTGGGGGCTTCCCATTTTCATATCCTTTGCTATCATGGACCATTCAGCAGCAGCGGTATTCGGGCCATTCGGCAGTGGCAGTGGGTGGGGCTGGGGGCAAAGAGGCAGCAGCGACCAGGTATGTCCCATTTTCACATACCACCATCACCACCGATCTCCAGGATACAATTAGAACATTTGTTAGAGAATTTGAATTGGCATTTGTATTTTAATAGGCCAACATGGTTTCATGCCTGAAGTGTGTTTTATTTTATTTCAGCAAAACCTCATTTTAATAGACTGAGTATAATGCAGGAGGAACCAGAGTAGGTTATCATTGGACTTACATCATTTGATGACATCATGTAATTTTTACATAAATAAATTTACATTCATTTTTGACATTTGCATAATGTTGATATTATATCAATGAAAATACAAATGACAAATTTGTATCATTCGGATAATTACTTTTTTATCCAAGTAGTATAAATCACAGTGGAGATTTGCTTTGCTTTGCTTCATGTAAAGTCTTTTCCATTAAGATCCGATCAAATGAGATTTCATTATATTAAAATGAAGACAAATCTAAGAAAAAGGATAGTTTGTAGTTAATACACCACAAAGCAGCAGAAAGAGGAATCCCAAGTGTGCATTTTCCACTTGTAGTACTTCTTCCAATGCTGTTTTGACAGCATGGTTGATTCATGACACCCCCCCCCTTCCATTTTCCCCCCAGGTCACCTCATTTTTCTTGCATTGTGACAACACACGTGTGCTTTTTATTGCCTAATGTAGTCTTGAAATGCTGGCTGTGTTAAAAACCTCATTAATTTTTGTGAGCAGTTGATTTATGCCAGCTATTAATCTGATCATGTTATAAACTCCCCTGCTGAATCTGAGGCGTTGAAGGGATATGAGTTCTATTTCTCTAGTTTCCTCTAATTTTGGCCCTATTGATGTTAATTGTTTACAGTAGAAGTTCTGGAACAATGTTGTGAATTATGTGTTGCTTATGTGTACAGTTTATTATTATACTGTAAACAAAAAGTTGCTTTTGAAATTCTCTGTTCAGAAATTAGAAATCTCAATAGATGTATCCATGATGCTTGCTAACAATAGAAAGTCCCACATTAATCCTCATGAAATTTAGATATATTTATCTAGCTTTATCAAATATGATAACCTAAGAAAACCATAATGAATCAGTCTAAGGACCTTACTAATCCAGCATTCTCTTTTTATAGTAGTAATTACGGAAGTCTCTAAGACAGTGGTTCTCAACCTGTGGGTCGGGACCCCATTTGGGGTTGAACAACCATTTCACGGAGGTCGCCAAATAAGGCTGTCCGCCATTTTTTTCCCCTTTTCTTCGGCCACACTCCTGGCACCTGATGTATAAGTGGTTGGGGGTCACCACAACATGGGGAACTGTATTATGGGGTCGTGGCATTAGAAAGGTTGAGAACCACTGCTCTAAGAAGAACATGAATGCAATATTCATATTCCCAAAACTGGTATTAAGAGATGGGCTGACCATGATACGGGGAAGGAACAAGGAAGATATATTGGAAAAAAAAATGTAGCCATTAGTAACCTAATTAGTGACCTTCATGATTTTGTTTAAAGGTTTAAAGTAATCTCCATTACTAGATCTTTTGAAAGCAGATTCCATAGTTAACTGTGAAGTTGTGAAAAAGTTTTTCTTTCTTTTGTTTAGTATCCTAACCATCAAAGATTACTAGTCATTAAATGACCTAGATTTTCATACAATCTGGATAACAAATGAAGATGAGTGGTTTGTCCAAAATGAGCAGGGGGTTGGACTAGATGACCTCCAAGGTCCCTTCCAACATTATTATTATTATTATTATTACTACTACTACTGCTGCTGCTGCTACTACTACTACTACTACTACTACTACTATTAGTTCTAAATAAGATTGGGAAAATCCAGGTTCAGATTTCTAATTAGCCATGAAGTTTGCTCAATTATTTAATCCTAGTGTTATCTCTGAGACTAATGAATGTCATAGGATTGTTATGAGGATAAACTGAGAGAAGATCATCTACAATATAAACAAATAGTAAATGTACTATTAAAAATTTATAGTATTATGAAAGAGAAAGAAGGAATTTCACTTCATCCTGTTTTTCCACACCATAATTAGTAATGGTTATATCTGTCATTTCCACTCCTATCCTAGTGGTGGGATTCAGCCAGTTTGCACCACTTCAACAGAACCGGTAGCTAATTTTTTTGTTGCCCAGGCCCAGAATGGACTTCTGGAAGCGGCATCCACACAGAGAACCGGTTGTTCACATATTTGAATCCCACCACTGCCCTATCCCCATCATAAGTACTTAATGTCAACGCTGCAAATATTGTATATTCTTGCTTTTGACAATATGCAGAATTGTCTATTAAATATGGGGTTAATAAAGAGCAGAAGGGGCGTTGGGGGTAAAGCCCAGGAAAGAAAGAGGAAGAAAACATTTGACCTTCACACTAATTGGATAGTGTGAGATATGACGGCTAATTTAGGGAGGGTAGGGAGGGAACATGCTGATAATTTAACTGCTCAGAGGAAGAGAACTTAGATCCTAGCATCCCTCCGTTGTGCCTGTGCCGACATTTTGTAACAATAAAAGACTTTTAGGAAAATAAATGCCTGGAAGTTCTTTGGAATGTTTCATTAGCCGGAACCACAACACTTAACTCATGGAGGCGTAACTATTTTTTCAGTAAGTCTAGAACAGCAAGAAGTATCTCCATATTTCATGCTACAACGATACTTCCTAGGCCTTAAGCCAGTGATGGCGAACCTTTTAGAGACTGAGTGCCCAAACTGCAACCAAAAATCCACTTATGCATCGTTGAGTGCTGGGTGGGTGTGGCCCATTGGGTGGGCATGGCCCATTGGGTGGGCATGATTGCGGTGGTAACGGCAGACTGGGTGGGACTAAAAAGTTCAATCAATCAATTCCAACTTTGCAAGATCTTTTTTTTCCCCACGAGAAGTTGAAATTGACTGATTGAACCTTTTTTTTGCACATGGTGGCAGAGGCCTAAAGTGAAAAGGTTTTATAAAACCCAGCTGAAGGCCTAGGACTGGGGCGACGGCGTGCGTGCCCACAGAGAGGGCACACGTGCCATAGGTTCGCCACCACTGCCTTAAGCTATAAACCTCCAAAAATGTTTAAATAAGCAAATAAAAGGGGTGAGGAGAGGAAAGGTATTTTTCCCATTATTGTACATGCAGCGAAAATCTGTTAAAGACTTGGGAAACTGACAAACATCCCCTTAAAAACCTGCCATTTTTGCAGAAGGAATAACGCTACAAAAAAGATATTTTTACCTTTTCCACTCTTAGATTAGCAGAGGCAGGATACAAGGTGTTCGGCAGCAATGCCTTGAAAAAATATTTCCAAGAGCTTTATTCAGCAATCCATAACTTTAATTGCAAACAAATTGCACTCAGTTAAACTCTGAACAGTTTAATAGTCTTCTTTTTTTTTATTATTTCCAGCACAATGGAATCTTGGAAAGAAATAATGTAAAGGGACTCAGCCCTGTGCCTATCCATCTGTCTGTCCATACATTAGCAGAAAGCTCTCCCAAACAAACAAACAAAAAAAATGGTTAAGTAGGAAAAGCTAATACAAAAAAAAGGAGTAGTAATACAAAAAAAAGGAGTAGTGAGGAAATGGGCTGCTGGGGGGAGGGGGGAATCCCTCTGTGCACCCTATGAGCATAATCTCTAGACCAGTGTTTCCCAAACTTGACAATTTTAAGGCATGAGGACTTCAACTCCCAGAATTCCACAGCCAGCGTTGCTGGCTGTGGAATTCTGGGAGTTGAAGTCCACATGCCTTAAAATTGTCAAGTTTGGGAAACACTGCTCTAGACAGTGGCTCAGAATATCTCTTTGAGTCTTCTAAACCTTGTTCTTTCTTTCCTTGTTCTTTCTTTCTTTCCTTCTTTCTTTCTTTCTTTCTTTCTTTCTTTCTTTCTTTCTTTCTTTCTTTCTTTCTTTCTTTCTTTCTTTCTTTCCCAAATAAGCGTTTGGGCAGCAAACCACTGAATCTTTTTGGACTCCATGTTTTTCTTTGATCTTAGAAATTGTATATTCTTTTAAAATAGAAATATATGACCATCCTGGTAGTGTCTAAGATATAAGCCACAAATGCCCTGACATGCTAAACCAAGCCAAAGACTAGCGTGCATGCTTATGCACATACAGCTTGACTTGTACAAATTAAGCAGCACATGTGTGTGCACATGCACCACCCCACCACTCCCACAAATTTAGCTGTACATACATAGGTGCATGCCAGCCCACCACTCACATACCCAGTTGCAAATAGGCCACAGCCTGGTAGTGGACCACAGCTCAGGGGTTGAGGACCCCTGATTTATACAACAAAGCATCATTAAAAAGAACATGTCTTAGCACATGGTATAGCCTCAACTTTTCCATGCACAATTGCAGTTGTAGGGCTATACAGTAGGACAGAGGTCCCCAGCCCCCGGCACCGGTCCGCGGCATGCCAGAAATCTGTCCGTGCAAACAAGCGAAGTCCCATCCGCAGGATGCAGGCAGCACGCAAAACCATGCCCCCCATGGTCTGGGAAAAAAACCTCTCTCCACAGAACCGGTCCCTGATGCCCAAAAGATTGGGAACCTCTGCAGTAGCTAACGTTTTGCTGGTTCCTTTCTTGATTCAAAAAAAGCTACAGACTTGGATTTAAAACATCCAGAATTGTTGATTGGGAATGGCATTTAAATTTCATATAGCATGGAAAATGTATTATTTTTTATATCAACAGCTAATGTTCTGTTCTGTCCCATGTGCTCAGATCTCTTATCTTTGGCACTCAGTTAATAGCACAAGGGAAACAAACAGTGAACATGTGCTGGGTACATCTGCTTTTGTCATGAACTACGTGGGGCAGCCTCCTATGTTGAAAAAAACCCTCTGTGAACAAGTATGAGCCGTTCGCAATTTTTCTCTCGCACCTTAATTTCTTTTACAGCTGATGAATGGTAAAATTGTTCCCCCGCCTTGGGCTGCTTATGACTCATCAACTGAAAATGTGCAGGGCAATTTTGAATGATAAACCTTTGCTATCCTCCCCTCTGCTCTGCCTTTGGATTAATTGTTGCTGTAACATCACTGACATTTAAAATCTCTGAAATAACTGCAGAGGAAAAAGTCAGCTGTGTCAGATTCTCTAGTTCAGAAACTCATTTGCCTTTCCAAGGAATCACCCAACTTGTTGAAAGACTATTTTTTTTTTTGCTAGCAGAGTTAATAATAAATAAGCAGAGTAATAGTAAACATTGTAGTCTAAATGATAGTGAAGAATTCTCAAATAACTATAACCAGATTTAAGACAGTCATGTTCCCCCCCTAAGCTATCCTCTTCCCCAGATTGCAGAATCTCTATAATCTCCACATTCCTTTACATAAATGTAGGTGAAGCACTGACTTCAGGCTGTCCCAACCATATTTTTATACAAGCTGTATCTCAAAATAATGTTAATTTTTGCTTTAAACGTGGGTTTTTTTTATTTCAAAAATGTACTGTGTAAGGAATTCTGGTGACATTTATCCTTGATGTTTCCCATTTTGCATCCACATTTAGATATACATCCTAATACCCAATATTTTGATACCATTTGTTGATGTGTAGAAATGTTATCCTTGGTACCCAGAAGGTAATCCACACACTTTATAGTGAAAGAGCCTGCTGTTATTTAATGATAGCTCCTGACCTAGATAGTTTTGAAAAGCAATTTTTAAAAACACAGAAAAGAAAAGAGGTCTGTTGAGTTAATCTCAATGTAAAGTGCCTCACTAAATAAAAATCTGGAATGTTAATAAACATCAAGGAGCAAGAATGAGGGAGCATCCATAGACAGTATGTATTTCAGAGGTATTTAATTCACCAATGGGAAATAAAATTTTGCTATATTTTCAGTCTGATTAAAACTCTTCTGATGGTTTTATGTGTTGTTGGGTGGCATGATCTCCACGGTTTAATCCCTGAAGATTTTAGAACACTACACAAAACTAGGAGGTGTAGAGATGACCTACATACAACTTTGAAATTACCATAGTTTTATGGGACAAGGATGCAAAGTGATGGGAACTTTATCACGTAGATTGGTGGGATTTTTCTTGTTCTTCCCCAGGCTTAATTGGAATATTCTGGAAAGTGTGTGCATGTGCACGTGTGTGTGTTTTAACTATATTAAATCTATTGGGAGAGTTGCGTTACAGTTTTGTAATGCTTCTCTCAAAATGACATGGGACGATCTTCAGCAATTGAAAAAACTAACCTTTTCAGCAGTGATATTCACAGGGGTTTAGGAAAGTGCAGGTTGGTACTCTGGCCCAAAAGGTGGGCCTATCCTGGGATCCCTGAAGTCAACTGGGTTTGTTTTTATGCAGGAGGCTCAGCTAGCGTGTTTTGAGTTTCAGGACGGGTTGAGAAAGATTAGGACTCCCAGATATAGGCTGCAAATATGCAGATGACCTCAAAAAGGCGGCAAAGAATACAATTCTGTATTTAGAATTTTCACCTTTTCCATTTTGACTTTGTTGTAATTGTGGTATACTGATTACGTTCCTTTCTGTGGGTTGTTGTTGTTTTTTGCATCTAAACACCTTCCTAATTTCTGAATATACTGATGTGCTATTCTTGATGGCAGACCTGTTCTGTTGTATGTAAAATGTACAACAAGCATTTTGAGGTGTTTGTTGTATATCTGTGATATATGCTTTTGGCCTCCCTATTCCAAGATGTTTCCTGTCTTTCACAGTATTTCTTACAGTAACATAGTTTTTATGTATGTGTATGTGTTCAGGCATATACAGGTAGTGCTCCACTTACTACCACAATTGGGACTGGAACTTCTGTCGCTAAGTGATGAAGTTGTTAAATGAGTCATGCTGACTTTATGACCTCTTTTTGACATGGCTGTCAGGCAAATCATACTGTGCTGAAGCAAATCTGGCTTTCTCCATTGACTTTGCTTGTCAGAAGCCCCAAGGAAGGTTGTAAATGGCAATCAGGTGACCTTGAGATGCTGCAACCATGGTAAATAAATGCCAGTTTCCAAAGTGATGGAATCACAATCCCATGTCCATGAGGACATTGCAACGGTCATAAATGCATCAACCGGTCATTAGTCACTTATTAAATGCTGTCGTAACTTTGAATGGTTGTTAAGCAAATGGTTGTAAGTCAAGGACTATCTGTATAATGAAAAGGGAATGAAAAAAAATGACCTCATAGCTTAATTTGATTTGGAGGGGGCAGGAGCCAGTTTGGGGAAGGAAAGAAGTCTAACCTCTAGCAAGACTTAGCATAAGGTCTCATGAGAAAGTAAACAGTTTATTGCATCTGTACATTTAAATGTCAAGTGACTGTTTTTATGTCCTGGTAGCTTGGAGTCATTCAACAAAAATCAGTCTTGGTTGTTTGATGTATTATTCCCATGCCCACAGTTCATTATTTTATCAGGAATGCAGGCATAGATAAGGATGGCTGCATGGTAGAGTCTTTCATCTTCCTGAATGAGGAGCATAACATTAAGCTGCTGCCTGTTATATCTAACCTGTACAATTACCATGGCAGGAATACTTGGCTGGGTAGATGCTAGGCTGATTAGAGCTGAACCAAAAAATCCAACCCTCTTCAGAGCGTTATTATTATGGTTTTTTATTGTTTTTTGGAAGATTTTCTTTAAAAATTAAAAAACACCCTTTTTATCTGATCATATCTCTCAATTGATATGACCTATATCAGAACATATTCTCAGTAACACTGACTTCCAGTCAGTTATGATTAACTAGTTATTGTAGTGAATTTAACTCTTTCATTATGTAATCCTTAATCAGTTAGGATCTCCCATATCTCATCCAGAGAAGAGAAAAGAGTAGGTAATTGGAGGGAACCACGGAGAGATACAGTAGCAACAAATATAATTTTAATGTGATAGATCGGTTTTTCTCAACTTTGGCCACTTTAAGATGGATGGACTTCAATTCCCAGGAATGCTGGGAGTTGAAGTCCATCCATCTTGAAATGACAAGGTTGAGAAACAATATGATAGATTTTCATATACAGGAGACTACACATTTTCAAGCTTTTAGGCCCAATTTGAAATTTTGCATTGTGTCCTTGATGCCACAAAAATTGTCATGGCAGTGGGTGTAATCAGCCACAAAGTATTGGGAATGCTCCCCTTTTGTTTGTAAGAAGGGTTATAAATTTTGTATTGAATGGATAGTTTCTCTTCATAGTGCCCTTTTCTGCCTCCTAGCATTCTCTCTCTCTCTCTCTCTCTCTCTCACACACACACACACACACACACACACACACACACACAGAGAGAGAGAGAGAGAGAGAGAGAGAGAGGGAGGGAGGGAGGGAGGGAGAGAGGGAGAGATTCATCTGAATCTTTCTTATCATTACTAGCTTCAAAGTTTTCCTGGACACAGGACACCTTGAAATTCTGACCTATAGCTACCTAGCATAATTTTTTTTTAAAAAAAAAAATTACTAGTCACATATATCAGAAAAATGAAGATGGTGCTGGTATCCAAAAACTGGAATTTTACTTTAGAGTACTGTAATTCCAACAACTGGGTAAAAAAGTTAAGTGGGAGTGTCTATACTGAACCCCTGCACATCATCTACCTGATCCCCATTTCACCCCCTTGCCTAATGCATCAATATACGGGAGAAAACATTACATGAAATGCTAGAACTAGCAACATTAACGGGCAACAAATTTAAATCAATAAATAAACAGTAGCTTGTTTAGAGTTTAAAAGCCTGTTGAAATAAAAGGGTTGGGAGAAGCCCTTTGTGGTCTTCTATAATTTTAACTCCTAACTCTCCTGAAAGCTTCTGCTTTTTCTACCTGCCTGTCTACTCTTCACATAACAATGGGGCAGAGATCCATCTTCTGGAATACTGTCATTTTCTCATCTATTTCAGTTTTTCCTTGTTTGACTTTTTTTTTTGTTGTTGTTCTGTTTAGTTACTCAGAGTGAGCGGTAAACCAATTCTATAGATATTTATCCTGCCAAGGCAAGATAATCACCTCTTTGTCTGGCCCCTAGAAGAAAAGCTGCAGCTGCACAGCTGAGTAGGCATCCTCACAATAATGGAAAAACAGCAGTTTTTTGGCATCAACATTACTGATTTGTACAGTTTGTATCCTGCTTATTTATGCTAGCAAATTTACAAGGGTGTGAATGAATGAAGTCTGTTGATGTCATTAGTGATAATAATAGTGGAAGGGGGTTTGGAAAAAATTAAAATAAATTGACTTGTGCTGGCAAAATCAGCCATGACCCTTATAGAATATCTGTCATGGCTAGCTGGTCTGACTTGTATCCTGAAAACCTGTGCTGCTGCTGGATTTACTGATTTCTTTTTGATAAAGTAAGTTCTTTGAAACATAACAGCACTGCTTGTTTTGAACCAACACATTTAAAACCTAACCAGTTAGAGATCAAAATATACAATTACATCTCCAGAAGTTTTGTTCATAAAATGACTTTACGGTAGTACAGAATTTGTATACATTGGACTTTAAATACATTGACCTAAGTAAATGTTACAGTATATCTATATGTAGTTTCTCCCAAGTATGATCAGTAGCCATTACAAAGCTGTTCTGTTCCATTACAGTGTGGAAATTGTTATTGACTAAATATCTTTCCATCATCTTCCTTGCCAAGATTCCAAACTAATGTTTGTTAGATCTACTTGAGGGCTTCCTGAAAACCATATATTCCTTCTCCTGCTGTTCTTCCATAGCAATTAACCTATATACTTCTCTATCTGAACATGGAGATTTTAGATAATCACGAAGAACTATTAAACCTCTGTTGCTCACTGAATTTCTTTAACTGCCATTTAAAGGCATTTTGAGATAGTAGCTATGTCGGTAACTTATGCAGCACATTTTATCCATCAACACTGTGTGAAGAATTGATCTGTTTCCCTTGGAAGAAAAACATAACTACACAGGTTGTGATTGGGGTTACCAAGTTCAGTTGGTAAGCAACCAGATAACATTAAACCCATGTTTAAAATCAGCTGGCCAATGGAATGCTGCATAGTGCACTGAGGGAGAACTACCTGCTGAGGCAGCTATTTTTAAACATAGATTTAAAAAGATTTAATACTCTTCTGAAATAGCATTCAACCCATGGTTTAAAAATAGCCTTAGGACATCTCATGAGTGGTGTGGTCCAGTAGGAGTTTCAGCTGATGGGCACATGGAGGAGGGTTTTTTAGTGAATGACAGAAAGGCTTCTAAATTATGTGTCAATGAGTGCCTCTCCCTCCCACCGAATCATACAACCCTTCAATGCCTCTCTACTGGCATGGTGAGGTTTTGCAATGAAATCTTCCTACTACTGGACCATGCAAACTCCCCACTCCCATGTACCTGTCAGAATGATGACTTATTGAACTGTCCAGCTGTTGTGAGCCATTGCACTAATCTCTCTTACATGTTGCTTCTTCTGCAGGAGTTTTTTGAGAATCCTGCCTTTCGCCCAGATGGCATGAAGCTATACCCAACACTTGTGATCCGCGGCACTGGCCTCTATGAACTCTGGAAAACTGGGAGGTACAAAAGCTATCCTCCAAGCACCCTTGTGGATTTGGTGGCAAGAATTCTTGCCCTCGTGCCTCCCTGGACTAGAGTGTACAGAGTACAAAGGTAACATTTGCCTTGCTCATGCTAACTCTTCATAAAATATGGTAGTGCATCAGTGGGGCTGAGATAACAAAACAGCTTGATTTCCTCATGCAGCATCTATTTCTGACTTTATTATCCTCTCAGAATAAATGTTTCTGGAAATCTAAATCCTTTAACCATCCCTCACTTCCCTGAAAGTAACTGGCAATGTTGTACTTCTCCTGCTCTGTCATTCAAATTCTCATCACAAATATCAAGCCATTACATGTGATTCAGGATGAATCGACACACTAGGCTAATGTTATGATAATTGTGGCCTGTGCTTGATAGCTCATTTGTGCATAACTACTAAAGCTCATCTCTGATGAGTCACTATAGATAGTGGCCACTTGCATCTTGGATAGATACTTGCAAATGAGCTTTGAAAATAAAAACCAAACTGGGGAAGGGGTAAACAATGGTGATCTGTAGCTATTCAGCAAATGTGGATTGGCCCCTAGGCAATAAGGGATGAAGGACAGAAGAGCACATTGGGCAATAGAGAACAGTATTAGTATTAAACTACTATGTGGTGAAAGAGTGAATAAATGAGGGCATTTTCCTGGAGTAGCCAGGAAAAGGAAATATTCTAGTGGAAAGATATTCCTAAATTGCAATTCACTGCAGCCCATCCAATGTGATCAGTGTTATTAGATGAGAGGAATAGCAGCCTGGGAATATTTGGAGGATCACATTGTCAATTCTTACTCTACTATACATTTGAATGATGGCTATGCATATGACAGCCAGTCATATGCTGAACTATTTGCATAACTTGTTTTAGCCAAAAGAAGGAATACATTGCCTTTTTTCAGTCAAAATATTGGCAAATGCTGATAAACATTTCAGAATATTAATCCCATGTTTATCATCACCGATTTTCACCCAGTGAGGGAAGAATATCCCATTTGTAATTGTCAGCACAGAATGTTTCTGATAACAGCTGGTCTGCTTAAGGATGGGAATTAATAAGAAGCAATGTAATTATCAAGTAATTTGTCTTTGCCTGTCACTCGATCGAAACCATTTGTAGGGGACTACGAGGAATGTAATTTTTTTAAAGATATAGTCTTCAAAGCTTGGCTACCATTAAAATAACCAGTGGGACTCTAGACAATCAGAAAAACACCTCATGGTGGTATTGTGCAACATGTTTCTTCAACCTGATGCGTTTTGATTGTATTAGATTATACCACATTAGTACTGATAGCTTGAAATGCATGTATAGGGAAGCCTCAGTGATAAAGATTATCTTAGATTTTTTTCCTTTTTTTTTTTTTTGACATAACAGCTGCCCTTTACCAGCTAAATTTCCCAGCTTATATAGTAATAGAAGGGGGGCTCTACTCTTAAATGTTCATTTGTAATATTGCCATACTCAATAAGCCTTACCTATTATATGGCTTCTGACTTGATGTCTTGCCTTGTTGAAAAAATTATTAGAGGAATCTTTGGGCAGGTAAACTTCAGCAAACATCCCAAGCTGTCTTTGCTGCTGGAAAATCCAGCGAGGACATCTTAAACCTTTGACATCAATGGAGAGAGAGAATTGAGATTTGACTTTACACTCTTAAAATTTGCCATATTTGCATATGTGTGTATGTTGATCTTGAGTCATAGCCTCTCCTAATGCAGAAATAAAAAGACGTTTCCTAGCAGATGGCCACCCAGTGCCTTTGGGCGTGCCAGTATACTGTGTCACTGTTCCAGAGATGATAGACTTGTCAGAGGATACTGCTATGTAGGCTACGTGCTAGGGTGCAAGAATGGTTTTATTGACATCCCTGTGGTGAGTCATGCAACAGCCTGACTTTCCTCAATATTTTGGTAATTGGAAAGGAGCACAGCTCTCTGATGGCTGCCTCTGTTCTAACGTGCCTAGATGGAAATTGCATTCTCCTCCAGTGTATCCTTTAGCTGGCACAGGGAGGTGCTTATTAACTCTTAACTGTTACTGCCTGAAGACTGTTAATGTCTGTTGACTAGATGAGGTTGTATTTACTCCCAGGACGCAGCTGAATAAATTAATGAGTGAGCTAATTATTACTGTCTTCCGGAGAGAGGAAAGGATAGGTGGTTGATGTAGAAGAGAGCAGGGGGTGAGGAAATTAAGCCCCAGTGTGCCAGGAGAGAGGAAAGGATAGGTGGTTGATGTAGAAGAGAGCAGGGGGTGAGGAAATTAAGCCCCAGTGTGCCAGCGGGTGAAGAATGTCGTGATAATCTGCCTTATCCTATCACCAGCAAGCCTCTTTTCTCTTCTTACATTACCAACTTTTGTAGTCCCCTGATCTTTTTTTCATTTTCCTTGCAACAAGATAGCAGTTTTCACCCAGACATACTGGAACTTTAAGAGAAGTTTCAGAAATGCTGTCTTTTTGGCTTCGCTTTCTCTTATACTTTACTCTCTTAGACATATGCCATGTCTTTCACTCAAAAAAACTTCTAAGATCCCTCTCTCTCAGGTCAATCTCTGGCATGACCCCATAGTTCTTATCTCCAGCCAAAAAAAGCCAAATAGACATAGCATATGCCCAATATAATGTTTATATCTCTAGTCCATACTAATTTTCCTGGAAGGATGTTTTAGATCAATGAAGGAGTTTTCTATCTCCCACTCTTATATTTATTTATATTTTATACAGTATTTCTTCACCATCCATCCCACCCATGTAATTATATTGCAAAAGTGTAATTCCCTTCACTTTTTTCCCAATAAAATGACAATGAATTGGGACATATGACCCACTGTTAGATGTCACTGGGTGGCTTCCTCTTAATGATTGTACCATATTTATGTTTTCCTTTTCAGTTTTCTCTCTCTGCTAGACCAGTCATCTTCTATTTGATCAAAGTTTATGTTTAGATTTCAGTTCAACTTCTTATATTATTTATTATGTCTTGCCTTTTTTCCAAAATCTCAAAGAGAATACCAGGATGGGAAAGGTATTCCATCACTTGATCCTTGTGAAGCATGTTGGGTTGAGAACAAATGACCTCTTTTTATAGGGCTGAGGATTTGAACCTGGTTCTTGGTCCAAGTATAATATCCAAATTATTATATAGCACTATTATCTGTGTCTCTAGGGCCTGTCCAGTTGTTATGGATTTTTTTGTCTCAAAATATGAAACAATCTTCAACTTTATTTATATGAGGGTTAAGCAAATTCTTGAATCTCAAGCAGTGGTGGGATTCAGCCAGTTTGTGCCGGTTCGCCTCACTTCAGTAGAACCGGTAGCTAATTTTTTGTTGATTTTGGTGAACTGACTGATTCCTTGGCTTAGCCCTTTTTTGCAAGGCCCAGAATGGCCCACCAGAAGTGCGTGGACGCCATTCCAGAAGTCTGTTCTGAGCCTTGGAGGCCTGGGGAAGGCCTCCCCGGCTCAGAATGGACTTCTGGAAGTGGCGTCCATGCAGAGAACCAGTTGTTCAGGTATTTGAATCCCACCACTGATCTCAAACCTGTTAAATAGTTGCTAATAATTACGACAGTGTGATATTTCTATGTCCAGAGGCAATGCCTTTCTGAAATCTAGCTCAGTGTTTCTCAGCCTTGGCAACTGTAAGATATGTAGACTTCAACTCTCAGGATTCCCTGCCGAAGTTTGCCAAAGTTGTAAAACTTTGTAAGAGCCGAGGTGGCGCAGCAGTTAGAGTGCAGTACTGCAGGCCACTTTAGCTGACTGTGTTCAGCAGGTCAGCGGTTCAAATCTCACCGGCTCAAGGTTGACTCAGCCTTCCATCCTTCCGGGGTAGGTAAAATGAGGACCCAGATTGTTGGGGGCAATGTAAATATATATATACATTGCTTACTGGTGTACACCGCTTAGAGAGTGCTTGCACTTAAAGCAGTATATAAGTCTCATAAATAAATAAATAAATAAAACACTAGTCTAGCTAATAGAGATAAACAATGGGGTGGGATATTTCTAAGTTTTGTGGAAGCATTTATTTGGACATTTTGGGAACCAAACTTCGATTCAGTGGATCTGTGTTCTAAATCAGCGACACTATTCCTAATGTTCATAGTTCAATTATTTGCTTAACCCTCATACAAATAAAGTTGAAGATTATTTCATATTCTGAGGCAAAAAATTCCATAACAACTGGAAAAGTGCCAGAGTAAATCAAAACACAATGTATGTGGACAGGAAATAGATGACAGCAGAAGAAGCAACAGTGTCATTTTAGATATTGATGCTTCTCCAAAAGAACAAATGTGTCATATTTGGAATTATTCCACATTTATTTGAATTATTATTGTAGCAACCTTTTTCGCTATGATCGCTAAACAAACCATCGCAAATCCAGCTCCCCTCATTGACTTTGCTTGTCATATGCCCCCTGGGAAGCAGTCATGTTGGGATTCTGCAACCATTGTAAATACCTGCTGGTTGCCTGTCACCTGAATTCTGATCATGTGACTACAGGGACACTATGACAATTGTTAGTGTGAGGACCGGTCATAAGTCACTTTGTTCAGTGCTGTTGTAACTTTAAATAGTTATTGCATGAATGGTCATAAGTCAAAGCAATGGCAAAGACAGCAAACTCTTAATCAGGTATCAGGAACAGCACCAGAACAACACAGGGATGAAGTCCTGCTAGGTCTGATTCAACCAAGTAGTAGTAAACAAAGAACTGTTGTATTTTATATTTAAAGCATTGGTGGTTATTTTTTTGAAGTTATGTTTTTGTTTGATGGAGGGTCTATTTCTTGCAGGGATATCCCAATGCCTTTAGTCACTTCTGGAGTGGAACATGGTAACTTGAGAGAATTGGCTTTGGCTAGGATGAAGGACTTAGGAACAGAGGTACAACACATAATTTTATTCAGTATTTCTTACATCTACCAGACTTGTGTCTATTCTTATCAGTACTAAGTATAATTGTTTTGGTTTGCAAGATCTGCCCAAAATCACTTGGTAGAGAGGTGGGCAGCACACAAATGTATTAAGTAAGTATTTTCCTTGCATGTAGGCCTGAGTACAGCCATAAAGATTATTGAAGAAGGAATAGCTACAAATAGTGAAACTTTGTTTTTCTGGAAGGGTACATAATAGGCAGCCGGAAGTCCTTCAAAACAATCGCCTCATCACAGATTATTTGCATTAAAATTATTATTCTCATCATTGTGATGATGGATAAATACACTCCATCCTGCTGACTTTTTTCAAATGTACAGAACTAATATGGAGGAGACGTATGCTTCTGATTTTGGGTTTTTCCATCTAAATTAATAATCCTTATTCAGATAAGTGGGGGGGGGGAGGTAAAGGGGACAGTCTCAGGATTCCTCCTGAACACCCATAAAGAATAGTTCAATCTAGATATGAAAAGGCCTGTCTAGAGTCAGCCAAACACAGGACCTGATCTGAATGTGGCAATTTCACTATATGGTAACCATATAATTCAATGGTCCACAACCTTTCTGGCTTTGTGGACGGGGGGGGGGGGCAAGAGGAAATTATTTTGTGGGGGCAGCAGATGCACATGCTTGTATGCACAGATCCATTTGCACAAGTAGCAGGCACTCTCACACACGCCTGAAGCTCCATTTGTGCGAACGACAGGTCCCTCGCACAAATGGAACTTCACATGCATGCATGAGTTCCTGTTGCTCGCGCAAACAGAGCTGTGTGCACAAGCGTGCATGTCTGGCACTTGCATGTCCCTGTTCTAAATGGGCCACAACCCAGTACCAGGCCATGACCCAGGGGTTGGAGACTCCTGATATAGTTGATTTATAAAAGACTATTCTGGGTTAGCAAAATATATTTAAAAAAAAATCTATTTACAATAGATAGGTCTTCTTTACACCTTGAGCTATACAAAGATAATTTATATGCTCTTAGGATTAAAAGAATTTGAAGTGCCACCAATTATTGTTCATGGAAAAGGGTATTTTTTCTGTTGAGCAAAACACATTGTTGCTTCTCTTTCCTTGATATACTTAATGTATTTATATAGGATAGAAATAAATAACCGTTTGGACTAAAAGTACATTTGGAACATTGAGAGCATATGGTGGATGCATCCTCCAAGGATGACTATAATAGGAGACTGCTACAGTAGACGTGGCCAGTCACATAGAGACAAGTTGTCTAATATACAAGTGAGACTTTGTGAAGCCCAAAGGCATTGCCTCAAATCAATTATGTTTATTGAAACTGGTGCTTTGCAGCATGCCAGGATCCTACTTATTTTTTTAAAAAGAACGTTGGGTACCATAGGGAGCCTAGACTACAAGAAGTTGGGAAGTGTTTTGGTGCCCAGGAGCACTTACATCCTTTCCCTGCTGCAGAGGAAAATGTCACATTTTCTGCGTACTCAACTGAGAGGCTTGCATTCTGAGTGATTTGCAGTAGCAGAAGAAAAATGTTGAAAAATTATTAGTCTAAATTAGCCAGGATTAAGATGAATATCTTGGGTAGATCAAGATTTACATAGCACCTAAAGATATTCAGGATTCACAGCAATCTTACTAGTACAGAAGGAAAATGATAAACAGTATTGCTGTTATTTCCACTGAAAATTCCTTGAAGAAGATAGTCATTGCTGAAGAGGTTCATTTGAGAGTGGCTGAACTTAGGAATTTTAAATGGCTTTAAGGTTAAAACAAATGCTTGATTTGTGCTTAAAAATGGATAATAGCTGTTTAAGAAGCAATCTGCTGTGCTCAGATTTTTTGGGGTCTTTCAAGCATTGCATCAGACTTCTAGACTGTTTTTAAGGCAGTCAAGATATGAGGTAGTACACTAGCTTTATCTCCGTCCTTGGTAATCATCATTTTACAATATCTAGAAGTCACATTCTTTTCCTCTCTCTCTTTCCCCATAAAGAATGATCACAACTGTTATACCACACTGAACTTGTCATACTTTGGATATTTTGTGCCATTGATGTCACTTGTACATCCACAACCAGGGGTCAACACTGCTTGAAACTCTGGGTTAAGAACTAGATGATTTATAGATCAGATCACATGTTGCCTTCTAAAAATTTTGGATTACAGTTTTCTTAAACTGTCATCCAAGCCATTCTCTATGCTTGATAGGAGATAAACATATGTTGCTTGTCCTGTTTTAATGTAATCTCACCCAGAATAAACAATATATTTTTCATCATATTTGAAAGATTCTTGCCCCTAAGCCTTTCTTAGAGAAGCATGGCAAGTTTCAGTCCCTAATCCTCCATGGAAAGTAAGTACACTCTACATTTGTGACAATTTTTTCAGGAGTTTCTCTATCTGCACAGCTTTAAATTAGCGTGTTCACCATCTCTGCTTCAGTATTCATTTATCCAATGCAAAACACAGTTTAATTCATTTATCCAATGCAAAACCCAGTGGTGTCTTATTTCGTGATCACATGAAGTGTTAATACCACTTTATAACACCTTGGTAAGGCCACACTTTGAATACTGCATCCAGTTTTGCTCACCATGATGTAAAAAAGATGTTGAAACTCTAGGAAGAGTACAGAGAAGAGCAACAAAGATGATTAGGGGACTGGAGGCTAAAACATATAAGGAACGGTTGCTGGAATTGGGTATGTCTAGTTTAACGAAGAGAAGGACCAGGGAGGACATGATAGCAGTGTTCCAATATCTCAGGGGCTGCCATAAAGAAGAGGGAATCAAGCTATTTTCCAAAGCACCTGAAGGCAAGACAAGAAGCAACAGATGGAAACTAATCAAGGAGAGAAGCAACCTAGAACTAAGGAGAAATTTCCTGACAATTAGAACAATTAATCAGTGGAACAACCTGCCTCCAGAAGTTGTGAATGCTCCAACACTGGAAGTTTTTAAGAAGAGACTGGACAGCCATTTGTCTGAAATGGTATAGAGTTTCCTGGGGGTTGGACTAGAATATTGCTCAAGGAAACTAGTGTCTGCTAATATATGCAATGGATGGGCTTTTATTTTATATACCAGGCTTTTCCTTCCTTTTTGCCTAGAGATGTATTAGGAATGGATAAGTAAGTATTGTTATTTTAAAATCTTCCATTCAAATTATCATTTTGTCTATTTTAATTTAATTTTAAACCCTGGAGGAAGCGGTGGTGACGATGAGGGCACTATTCCTTAGCCTAAATATGTTTCCTGTTGCAATTCTTGTCTGTCTCTTCTTATTTGAAGCTTTGTCACTTACTCTTCCTATCTAGTGCCGTGATGTGAGAACAAGAGAAGTTGGAATACAAGAAATACATCACAAAGTCCGACCTTACCAGGTGAGTTTTGTTTTTTCTGCGTGTGAGTGTTTAAAAAGAGAACTTGACACCCTTTAATAGAGGTTGAGACAACAGAAATGCTTGTCTTTGTTCCCAAAGTAACAAAAGAAATCTGCCTCTTATCAAACCGAATCAGTAGTCTAAATAACAGTGAATATGTCTTGAATAAAACATCTCAGCTAGTGATTCTTAATTGGTGATACCATCAATAGAAAGTAAAATTGAACCAAATTAGGTGGGATGCAGAATATGCTTAAATGTCCATCTAAAGAGAAAAGGCACAACTGCATTTCCTGATTCACTGCTGACTGTGGTTCATCCAGCTTTCTGTCTAACACATCCACTTCTACTCTTGTAAATCCTCATCAGTTTTACAATTCCTGGAAGAAGAAAAATCATGTTTACCTTACATCTGCCAGAACTTGAAATGCTGCTGTTGTGGGTTGCAATGGCCATAGTGTCTATTGCTAGTCTAAGGAGTTGAACAATTGCCACTTGGTACTTAGCAGCAACAGAAGCCATCAGAAGTGAAAGGCAATGTGTCATTCCTCTCTGCAAGCCAACTGGGTTGTCCCAGTTATGTATCCCATAACTCTCCTCCTTTCTTTTATAATTTCTGTTAGGAACTGATACTGGCATTGGCCCATATATGCCCATTGACAGGGATCCAAATGGTCTCCTTTCCCACAGGGCGGCTTTGACTATTGCAAAGATTTATTGGGCATTGATCCTTTCCTTTCATTTTAACAGCTGCCTTCTAGGTAGAATTTTCCCTCTTAGCAGCCAATAGTAGGAGAAGAAGTGCTGGCTGAATTTCTGTCTCATCCATCATAGTTATCCAAAAGCCTTTTTTTTTTTTTTTAGTATCTGAGAATTCAACAAGAAATAGTTAACCTGAGAGCCCTTTATCCAATTCTTTTTTTCCATACCTTTTTATTTCTGGAGAGATCTAAGTTCTTTGGCAGATGCAGTTATAGGTATAAAAGGTTGAGAACCATTGATCTTGCTTGCTTTATTAACAAAAATTATTCAGTTTTTTTAAAAATATGTTTATTTCGGGGGGTGGAATCATTTCAGCAAATAAAATTACCATAAGTCAAATAAACATGTTACCAAGCATCTCAGCCAATTTAGGCTCAGAAAATTATTTTCCAGTTCAAAAAGCATGTTTATCTGTGATAGAAAACATTCTATTAACATTTTGTTAACATTCCAGAAAGCTGTGAAAACACTGCTTTTACAGAGAGCCCTCCAGGGCAAACAATGCTATTTAATTGGAGGAAAGTGTTTGGGGGAGGGGGGGTTCTAATTTATTGTGGCTCCATGATATTGCTTTGTGGTATGTTTTTATGAGATGAAAGCTGCCTAAAACCTTTCAATGAGACAGTACACAAATACATACTGAAATTATAAAATAGATTACAGTATAATCAGCTGTGGATGATAATTACAATACGTTTTGTTTCTAGTTACTTATTCCAGGAATATAATAATCCACCATGGAACTTTAGTTCCTGGAGGTAGTTTAGAAGTGGACAAGATCAAAGAAAGCGAAGATGAATCCAGATTAGAGGCTATGGCTATGGAAGATGATCTTTCTGAATGGAGGTATTCATTCTGTTCTGACTGAGGAGGCTCAGGTGGCAGCAGAACCCTGGAATGAATCTTAATAACTCGACCAGTAAACTGTTTGCAGGGGAAGAGAGCCAGTTTGCACTAGTGGCAGATTAAAATTTCAAGAAGGACGAGGGGGGACATAATAGCAGTGTTCCAATATCTCAGGGGCTGCCACAAAGAAGAGGGAGTAAAGCTATTCTCCAAGGCGCCTGAAGGCAGGACAAGAAGCAACGGATGGAAACTGATCAAGGAGAGAAGCAACTTGGAACTAAGGAGAAACTTCCTGACAGTTAGAACAATTAACCAATGGAACAACCTGCCTCCAGAAGTGGTGAATGCTCCAACACTGGAAGTTTTTAAGAAGAGACTGGATAGCCATTTGTCCGAAATGGTGTAGGGTTCCTGCCTGAGCAGGGGTTGGACTTGATGACCTCCAAGATCCCTTCCACCTTTATTATTATGGATCATCATCATCGAGTCCTATTATTATTAGCATATGAGAGCCATGGTGGCAGAATGGTTAGACTGCAGTATTGCAGGCTAATTCAGCTCACTGCCAGGAGTTCGATCCTGGCCGGCTCAAGGTTAACTCAGTCTTCCATCCTTTTGAAGTCAGTAAAATGAGGACCCAGATTGTTGGGGGCAATGCGCTGACTTTGTAAACTGCATAGAAACGGCTGTAAAGAACTATGGAGTGGTATACTGTATAAGCCTTAAGTGCTATTGCTATTCCCAACACTCTAGAAAATCCTCAGTTTATATGAAATATCCCAAGTACATCACATCATCTTCTGTATCAAGATTTATGCAGCATGGCCAGCTATATGATCTGATTATCAGAAGCAACAAGATGACTTTATAATTGACTCTATCACCATAAGCAGAAGCAAGGTTGAGTCTAGAATTCATAAGTTCAGTATCAATAGATGTTCAGGAATTTGAGCAACAAAGCAGGAACAAGGTGAAGAAATTTGAGCAGTCTCAGCAAGCATAGCTACATAGAAGAACAAGCTGTCACTGACATTGTGTTTGAATTCTCTCAAGCAGAGGTTTATAAAATGGAAGCTCCTGGCCACTGCCCAGATAGTATCATAGCTCATCAGAGCTGGATCAGAAAGAGAGCTCCTTGACCTCTTGAAGAAGAGAGGCTATTTGGGAGATGGGACAAGGCAGGAGTTCTTACTAATGTAAAATAAAATTCCTAAGGAGATAGGAATTCCACGCTGGCTGTGGAATTCTGGAAGTTGAAGTCCACATGCCTTGAAATTGTCAAGTTTGGGAAACACTGCTGTAGGGCTATCTTCAAGTGTTTCCTCTAGAGCAGCAACTGAACTAACCCAGCCATAACCAATCAACAATTAATAAGTTCATCTTGTGAAAACCTCCAGAAATTTCACAGTATCAGGAGTCAGAAGCATCTCTTCAATCCCAGATTTAAGCTGGCCTCATGTAGAGGGGCCCATATTCTTCATGCTCTAGTGACTAGACCTATTTGTTTCTACATTGCATGCAATGCAGAACTGTTCAAAACCTACCTCTTTTTACTTCCGGAGTACTAAGAGCCTAAGAAGAGACTTTAATTAGACAAGGATCCTATCTTTTGTAATATTTTGTTCCCATTTTGTGGTCAGCCATGAGCAAAAAAATGCACATATTGTGGCTAAACACTATGCTTCTTCATATATTCTCAGCAGAAAATGTTGAGAGGCCACAAATGCTTCAGTCTCTTCTGAAAAGTATTCTTGTGATTTTCTACAAAAGATGTTTTCATTAAACATTTTAACTTCTGTGAAAAGACAATAATCATACTTTTTGACTCTTATCTAGGCTGTTAGAAAGCCATCTATTGTGACCTGCACATAGTGAAAATATTTCATGCTGTTTTTCTCCTGCACAGAAAATTGCCTGCATCACCGTGAAATTGGCTTTGGTCTCTTTTGAGTGCTGCACAGTTTTTATAGTGATTACTATCTAATATCATTTATCAACCTTTTGGCTCTTCTTTCACTTTTGACCAGGTTGAACTGGTCCGGAGAGACTATGTGGCCAATGGTGGTTGGGAGACTTTTCTTGCTTATGAAGATCCTCAACAGGACATTCTGATTGGACTTTTACGTTTGCGGAAGTGTTCGGAGGACACATTCAGACCCGAGTTGAAGGGTGGTGTTTCCATTGTCCGGGAACTCCATGTCTATGGGAGTGTGGTTCCTGTCAGCAGCCGAGATCCCTCTAAATTCCAGCATCAGGTAACTGCAGCTTATTAAAGTAAACAGTAGCAGCAACATATAGAATTAATCCATCTGCCTTTGATGTATATTGATTTTTTGAGCTTTTGAATAGGGTATCATTTTATGATAAATGTAAAAGTAAGTAAAGTCTCCTTTGAGTCAAGCTGAACTCCAGATGATCTTGACTTGATTAGGTAATTCTCTTGGCAATAAAATGGATATAATTGGTCACTACATTCATTCTAGGGATACTTTTTCAAATTCCTAATCTAGCTATGATATTTCCTGGTGATTTCATATCAAAATAGAAACTAAAACTACTTCTGTTTTGAAATCAGCCAAGATTGGCTACATACTAGAACCTAATTAGGACTTTTTAACAGTAGCATTATTTGCATTCCAATCAATGACATACATGTTATTTCAATAATGTTTGTATTCCTATAGCCTGTATCCTTTCAGTGCTACTTTCTTTGTCTACTCTGATGCTAGTGTCCATTGCTACAGTTTCTTTTGAAAAACTGCGTATACTTCCTTGTACAGTGCTAGCAGTTAGTTGCCTTGTACAGTGGATTGCTAGCAGTTAGTTGCCAAGTGTAGACAAATGGTGGCTCCTGGAGGGAATTTTTAAAAAAAGTATGAAGAAAACATTTTCCTCTTTTTTATTTTGTCAAGTGTTATGGTGGAAAAATCAGAAATTAGATATAAAAATATTTCATAATTCTTTAAAATATATGTAAGAATTAAGATTTTTTTCCCTCGGGTAGAGAAAAATGCCTTTTATATCAGGTTTTAAACAGGCTGCTATGTACTGTAAATGTTTCTCAGTAACAGTTTCCTCGTTGTTTGAACAATGATTCCTGTATATTCTATTCAGTGTTTCCAATGCTACCAATTTTAACTTGATATCCATATTTGGGCCTTAATAGAGTCAGCCTATAGGGGAGATGGATAGCATAAATACATACATAGCAAAATGCACATTGTACAACTTCAGAATTAAGATATATGGGCATCTGTAGCACTAATACTTGCTCTCTCTAATATTGGTATATTAGCAGTTTTGTTTCTACAGGAGTCAAAGAGATGTTCTTTACAGACATATTTTGCCGTAAATCCCAGCGAACTTTATTTATTAATTTTTTATGCCTCATGTGACTAAAAAAAATTAAATAACTCTGAATTATCTTTGACACCAGTGGTCAACCACTTCCTTGTTGGAGACTTTATGTAAAATTGCTATTAATTACTAATACCAATAGAATTAATTGTTGGAACATCTGATTGACATGTGTCATTGTTTCTGATGGATCTATTCCATTGTTTTCTAATTTGATATTTACCATGTGTCTTCAACTACAACTGCCATAATTTTCTTCCATATGTGAGACAAGACTAGATTATATATATATTTGTTTGTGTCTATGCATGTGCATGCATCTTTGAGTAAGTATTTCCTCCTAATGATTCCCTTCACACGCCCCTGCAGTTTTCTTGGCAATATTTTGGAAGTGGTTTGCCATTCCTTTCGTCCTAGGGCTGAGATAGAGTGTTTAGTTCATCTACTGGCTTTGTGCCTAAGACAGGACTAGAACTCACAGTGTCCCATTTTCCAGGATGGTGCCTGAACCATTAAGCCAAACTGGCTCTCTTTTTCTATAATTTGGCTTCGCTAAGGTGAGTCCTTATCTTATCTATTTCTGGATTGATATCAGGTGCAACCAAATAATGACATAGAACAATCCAGCTAAAAGCTCAGTTCTTTATTTGCTTATACCATATAGACAGAATCTTACCATACTTAATCTATGGTACTCTAATCCTAATGCATAGATCCTGGGAGATGGTGGCTATCCTTATTCTCTTTCTCTGATCCAGCTCTGGGTTGTGTTGTCTCTTGTCTCATCCCCTCTGCTTGGAATGTACTCCCTTCTTCATGAGAAACCTTAATGCTTTCATTGTAGTCCATCACACTCCCCCCTTCCCTTCAGTAGACACATTCCATTACATCTATAGATAGACTTTGTAGAGATGATCTTCTCTATTTACATTTTTGTTATTGCACTAAAACTAGTATATTGACAAGGGTACTTCCAGCTTGACTTTCTCCGCGACGCTCTGATTTTCTGGGTAGTAGAAACTTCTTTTTGCTTATGTCAAGCCCAGATATAATAACATCCATGGAATAAGTTCTCGCCTTATCAGCCATGGTGGTAAAGTGGTTAGAATGCAGTATTGCAGGCTAATTTTGCTGACTGCCAGCAGTTCGATTCTCACTGGTTCAAGGTTGACTCAGCTTTCCATTCTTCCAATGTTGGTAAAATGAGGACCCAGATTGTTGGGGGCAATAAATTGACCCTGTAAACTGTTTAGAGAGGGCTGTAAAGTACTGTAAAGCGGTATATACTGTAAATCTTAAGTGCTATTGCTATTGCCTTTCTATATTAAATGTGTGTTTTCACAGTGTGTTTATAGTGCATTTCCTTTCCTTTACCTCAATTTTCTGCTATGTGGGCTGTGCAACTGCTTCCCATCATTGCCTTTTTCTCTCTCAATAAATGGACTACAGTTAAGTAAATATTAAATTAAGTGTCTCTTGGATGTGATCATTAGTTCACCACCTTTGAGCTTTTAGCCAGAATAGAGAAATTATCAGCATGCACTCTATATACCTAATATTTTAGGTTCGAATAATTGTGATTTAAAAAGAGGTGTTTTGAAGCAGATTTTTTTGGGGGGACCGTATGTGCATTAGAATGTGACTTCTGTTTGATGGTAATAACCCTGGGCAATGAGGCAGTAGCAATAGAGAGTAGGGGAAGGAGCAGAAAATGAATTCTTACTTCCAAAAGTGATATTTCAAAAGCCAGGAATGGAAAAAAGGGTTGACGCACATGGAAGACAACAGGGAGAAAAATCAATTGAATAAAGCTAGCACTAATGAAGTGAAATAGACTGGAAACGAAGTCCTAGGTACATGACGCACAAAGATGGACTGGAGGAATGTAGTTGCGATACCACAGAAATTACACTATTTTGCTTCCTCTTCTCCTCCCATCCTTGACATTCATAGGGCACATAGAATACTTCATAGCACATAGGTCATGTAAAGCTGTATTAATTTATGGATAGATCTTCTTGGAAAAAATGGACTGGATTCTTTCCTCTAACTCTTTTTCTCTATATTGGTCTATTCCTGCTGGTACAACTAAGGAATAGAAAAACATGTTGCGGCAGAATTGGTTCAACCTCGCTATTCTTCTTAGGCTGCCATGATCAGCTGTTTTGACTACTACTCTGCTGCAAAGTCACCACCCATTTATAAAGTTGACATAACTCTCTGCTATCTCATTTTACATTAATCAAAATCTTAATGTGAAATCAACAAATATACCCAAATGATCGGACTCTGCCCTCTTCGTACCTTTCAGCTCTGTTTTTCAAGCAGCTGTGCTGTCATGTGCTCCACAGTTGTTGAGAAAGCCAATTCCTACACGATTAGGCATTTTAGGATATATGTCAGGCCATTGTTAGATCTGGTTTAGTTTAAATAAAATAGCCAACACTCCAGAAGATAGGCTTAGGATACAGGAGGATCTGGACAGACTTGAACACTGGGCGCTATCTAACAAAATGAAATTCAATGGTGAAAAAAGTAAGGTTCTACATTTAGGCAAGAAAAACCAAATGTACAGGTATAGTATAGGGGGTACCTTGCTCAATAGTAGTAACTGTGAGAGGGATCTCGGAGTCCTAGTGGACAATCACTTAAATATGAGCCAGCAGTGTGCTGCAGCTGCCAAAAAAGCCAACACAGTGCTAGGCTGCACTAACAGAGGGATAGAATCAAGATCACGTGAAGTACTAATACTACTTTACAATGCCTTGGTAAGGCCACACTTGGAATACTGCATCCAATTTTGGTCACCACGATATAAAAAAGATGTTGAGATTCTAGAAAGAGTACACAGAAGAGCAACAAAGATGATTAGGGGACTGGAGGCTAAAACATATAAGGAACGGTTGCTGGAATTAGGTATGTCCAGTTTAACAAAGAAAAGGACGAGGAGGAACATGATAGCTGTGTTCCAATATCTCAGAGGCTGCCACAAAGAAGAGGGAGTCAAGCTATTTTCCAAAGCTCCTGAAGGCAAGACAAGAAGCAATGGGTAGAAACTAACCAAAGAGAGAAGCAACCTAGAACTAAGGAAAAACTTCCTGACAGTTAGAACAATTAACCAGTGGAACAACCTGCCTCCAGAGGCGGTGAATGCTCCAACACTGGAAGTTTTTAAGAAGAAACTGGACAACCATTTGTACAAAATGGTATAGGGTTTCCTGCCTGAGAAGGGGGTTGGACTAGATGACTTCCAAGGTCCCTTCCAACTTTATCATCATCATTATTATTAAGTAATCTGTTTGTGAGCCAAACAGTGTCCAATCTATTGCACAAGGCTTTAGACCAAAGGGGGGGGGGGAATGGAGGATGGAATACTGTATATGAGTAATCCTTGACTTACCACCACAATTGGGACCAGAATTTATGTTGCTAAGCAAGGTGGCTGTTAAGTGAGTTATGCCCAGTTTTACAACCTTTTGACTATTGTTAAGCGAATCATATGGCTGTTAAGTGAAGCTTGCAAATGGTGGCTATATGACCCTAGGATGCTGCAACCATCATAAATACATGCCAGTTGTCAAGTGTCTAAATTTTGATCATGTAAACATGATGCTATGATGGTCATAAGTATGAGGACCTGTTGCAAGTCAATTTTTTCAGTGCTGTTTTAATTTGGATGGGCATTAAACAGATGATTGTAAGTTGAGGACTACCTGTACATCTTCTTGAGAGTTCTAGACAGAAAGATGGGCACAAATATAACTAATTTTACCTGTCCCTTGTTCTTTTTATCTTAAAGCATGTGAAATTATGCAGTTTTACTCAGAAATTGAGCTTTTCATGACCATAGTTCCCCTGTCATGATTTCTCATTTAATTGACATGGTTGTCATGGTGAAAAGGCTTGAGGGAGCTTTGTAAAAATTGTTTTATTTTTGGAGCCACGTTATATGTTCATAAACATAACATGATGATAACTGTATTGCCTTTTAAAAGGCTTCCTTATCTGATAAATCAGTTGCAGAAAATAATTGATCCTATTTATAACAACATACATTTAAGAGCTAAGATGTTCTACAATGCTTTTTAGATGCAATTTCTTTTATTTTTAAGTTGGACTGCCCATCTTAAACTTGAAGATAAAATCACAAAAATCATTTCCTTAGACCATTTCAGATCCTTCCTGAGCTGAAGCTATTTGGGGTTGACTAGATAAACAGGAATAACACAACAGCACTGTAGGAAAATGAAATGGTGATTCTGTTAATATTGGTTATTGATAAATACCAATTTTGTGTGCATTGTTTTGAATGGAGCGTGGCTTGATTGTCCTATATAAAGTGAATTGTGTGACTGGCAGTTGAATCATATGTAATATTATGAATGAAACAAATGAAGCCCTAGAAGTGTACATTGACATTACTGGATCCTGTAACAAGGGTACCTATGTACACAGAGGATGCCACTAGTGGAAAATTGCTTTTCTTACAGCATTTGTTTCTTCTGCATCTTTTTTAGATGTCTGTATTGTTAATGTGTTATCATTTGGGGTTGGACAATTGTCTCTAAGAAAGTACAGGCCTATCATTAAGATTGGAAAGGGTTTAGTTCTAGGCTGAGTTGGATCTCATATGTCTGAATTGGGTTTTAGTTGAGAGCTAGATGGAACAAGCGATGTTCTGTCATTTTGTTTTCTAAATCTCTCCTGTAGTGGGTTATTCTAGCGTACCAGCCTGGACTTGCTGATCAGGTTTTTTTTCCAGTTCACTGGCTGGATATGGCAGTTTGAGAAATATACAATGTAAATTGCTGTGAATCTCTTCTTTATGGGTGGGCAGATAACAGCCACAACACACACATACAGAAGATCATACTGCCAAAATTAAGTGGTAAAATATCCAGAGATGGAATTGGTTTGCTTCTCAGAAGTTTCCTGTTCTTGTTGTTGTTGTTGTTGTTGTTGTTGTTAATTGCGAAGTCGTGTCCGACCCATCGCGACCCCATGGGCAACGTTCCTCCAGGTCTTCCTGTCCTCTACCATCTTCTGGAGTCCATTTAAGTTCACACCTACTGTTTCAGTGACTCCATCCAGCCATCTCATTCTCTGTCGTCCCATTCTTCTATTGCCCTCAATCTTTCCCAGCATTAGGCCCTTCTCCAGTGAGTCCTTCCTTCTCATTAGGTGGCCAAGTATTTGAGTTTCAACTTCAGGATCTGGCCTTCTAAAGAGCAGTCGGGGTTGATCTCTTCTAGGACTGACCGGTTTGAACGCCTTGCAGTCCAAGGGACTCGCAGGAGTCTTCTCCAGCACCATAGTTCAAAGGCCTCAATTCTTTTGCGCTCAGCCTTTCTTATGGTCCAACTTTCACAGCCATACATTGCAACTGGGAAAACCATGGCCTGGACTATACGTACTTTTGTTGGCAGGGTGATATCTCTACTTTTTAGTATGCTGTCTAGATTTGCCATAGCTTTCCTCCCCAGGAGCAAGCGTCTTTTAATTTCTTGGCTGCAGTCCCCATCTGAGGTGATCTTTGAGCCCAGAAAAATAAAATCTGTCACTACCTCCATTTCTTCCCCATCTATTTGCAAGGAATTGAGAGGGCCTGATGCCATGATTTTGGTTTTCTTTATGTTGAGTTTCAAGCCAACTTTTGCACTCTCTTTCTTCACCCGCATCAAGAGGCTCTTTAGTTCCTCTTCACTTTCTGCCATTAGAGTGGTATCATCTGCATATCTTAGGTTGTTGATATTTCTCCCAGCAATCTTAATTCCAACTTTTGATTCATCTAGCCCTGCCTTTCTCATGATGTGCTCTACATATAAGTTAAATAGGGAGGGCGACAGTATACAGCCTTGCCGGACTCCTTTTCCAATTTTGAACCAATCAGTGGTTCCATGTCCAGTTCTCACTGTTGCTTCTTGACCTGCATATAGGTTTCTCAAGAGACAAATGAGATGGTCTGGTACTCCCATCTCTTTAAGAACTTGCCATAATTTGTTGTGATCCACACAATCAAAGGCTTTTGCCTAGTCAATGAAGCAGAAGTAGATATTTTTCTGGAACTCCCTAGCTTTCTCCATGATCCAGCGTATGTTGGCAATTTGATCTCTAGTTCCTCTGCCTCTTCGAAATCCTGCCTGCACTTCTGGTAGTTCTCGATCCACCTACTGCTGGAGTCTAGCTTGTAGGATTTTAAGCATAATTTTACTAGCATGTGAAATGAGTGCAATGGTGCGATAGTTTGAACAGTCTTTGACATTGCCTTTCTTTGGAATTGGAATGTAAACTGACCTTTTCCAATCCTGTGGCCACTGTTGAGTTTTCCAAATTTGCTGGCAAATTGAGTGTAGCACTTTTACTGCATCGTCTTTTAAGATTTTGAAAGCTCAGCTGGAATACTGTCACCTCCACTAGCTTTGTTGTTGCTCAGATTTTCTAAGGCCCATTTCACTTCACATTCTAGGAGGTCTGGTTCGAGGTCAATGACCATCTCATTGTGGTTATCTGGGATGTTAAGCTCATTCTTGTATAGTTCTTCTGTGTAGTTTTGCCATCTCTTCTAATCTCTTCTGCCTCTGTTAGGTCTCTGCCATTTTGGTCCTTTATCATGCCCATCTTTGCATGAAACGTTTCCTTCATATCTCCAATTTTCTTGAAGAGATCTCTGGTCCTCCCTATTCTGTTGTTTTCTTCTATTTCTTTGCACTGTTCATTTAAGAAGGCATTCTGATCTCTTCTAGCTACTCTCTGGAATTCTGCATTCAATTGGGTGTATCTTTCTCTTTCTCCTTTGCCTTTCGCTTCCCTTCTTTCCTCAGCTATTTGCAAAGCTTCCTCAGACAGCCATTTTGCTTTCTTGCATTTCTTTTTCTTTGGGATGGTTTTAGTTGCTACCTCTTGTACAATGTTGAGAACTTCCATCCATAGTTCTTCAGGTACTCTGTCTATCAGATCTAATTCCTTAAATCTATTTGTCACCTCTATTGTATATTCATCAGGAATATGATTTAGTTTATACCTGAGTGGCCTAGTGCTTTTCCCTACTTTTTTCAATTTAAACCTAAATTTTGCAACGAGAAGCTCATGATCTGAGCCACAGTCAGCTCCTGGTCTTGTTTTTACTGACTGTATAGAGCTTCTTCATCTTTGGCTGCAGAGCACATAGTCAATTTGATTTCTATGTTGACCATCAGGTGATGTCCATGTGTAGAGCCTTCTCTTGGGTTGTTGGGAAAGAGTGTTTGTTATGACCATCGTATTCTCTTGACAAAATTCTATTAGCCTGTGCCCTGCTTCATTTTGTACTCCAAGGCCAAACTTGCCTGTTATTCCGGTTATCTTTTGGCTTCCTACCTTAGCATTCCAATCCCCCATGATGATAAGGACATCATTTTTGGGTGTTAATTCTATAAGGTGATGTAGGGCTTCATAGAACCGGTCAATTTCATCCTCTTCAGCACCAGTGGTTGGGGCATAAATTTGGACTATTGTGATATTGAATGGTTTGCCTTGGATTCGAATTGAGATCATTCTGTCATTTTGGGGATTGTATCCCAGTATTGCTTTTCCTATTCTTTTATTGACTATGAAGGCTACTCCATTTCTTCTGAGGGATTCTTGCCCACAGTAGTATACCTGATGGTCATCTGAGTTAAATTCACCCATTCCTGTCCATTTTAGTTCGCTGATTCCTAAGATGTCGATGTTCAGTCTTGTCATCTCTTTTTTGACTACGTCTAGCTTGCCTTGATTCATGGATCTTACATTCCAGGTTCCTATAGAGAAAAAAATCTTTACAGCATCGGACTTTCCTTTCACCACCAGATATATCCACAGCTGAGCGTCCTTTCGGCTTTGGCCCAGTCGCTTCATTCTTTCTGGCGCTACTAGTACTAGCCTTCTGCTCTTCCCCAGTAGCATATTGGACACCTTCCAGCGTCATATCTTTTTGCCTTTTAGTACTGTCCATGGGGTTTTCATGGCAAAGATACTGGAGTGGTTTGCCATTTCCTTCCCCAGTGGATCACATTTTGTCAGAACTCTCTGCTATAACCTGTCCATCTTGGGTGGCCCTGCACAGCATAGCATATAGCTTCATTGAGTTACGCAAGCCCCTTCGCCACGACAAGGCAGTAATCCATAAAGGGGTTCCTGTTCTTACTTAAAATAAAAAACCCAAAACAACTACCCAAAGGCCATAAAAAAAACTCAGCCCCCTGCTCCTTCAAGTGATGTTACCACATCCACTGAGGACTTGTAAAAAGGTTAAATCATGACAACTGGACCAACGTTTATTAAACTGAGACGTTTCACTGCTCATCCAAGTAACTTCTTCAGTCAAATGAAAATTTTGGTTAGGCACAGAACCTACATTTACATATCCCCAGAGGACCTCTTGTACTCCTTCAGAAGACAAAGGTAGTGGTTCGCAGCCTGGTTCTGCTCCTTCTGATAATAGTTAAATAGTTACTGCTATATTCTAGGAATCTGGTGGTACATTTTGTAGTATAGTGGGCAAAAGTATCTAGATAATAGATAATAGGATTTCAGTAGTATACTGTATATAGCATGTTTGCACCTTAGGCAGTTTCACAGTACTATCCTGAAATTTAATTAATTACAAGGCTTTTAGCTTAATCGAAGCAAAACTAACTCTGTACATATATACTATTCATTGTTGGGGTAAGCAACCCTATCCACAATGCAGAAAAACAGTAAGAAGCAATAGACAAAGAAAACTAAAGACAGGGAAGAAAAGAAAAATTATATCTATCTAGTTTATACCAAGAGCATTCGCTGTACCTTCTCACGCATTTTTGTCCTTGTTAACCAACCTTGTTTCCATTACAATTTACAATTTATGTATTTGTCCATAAATATATTTGAAAAATGGCATGAGATCACATATCTTTGTCTTATTCCCCAATCAAAAATTGAACAATTCATTAAGCATTTCATTTCGCCATATTCAGAATCATTTTAGAAATAAATAAATATTCAGCAATTAATCTCAAACTCTATTTTCATTTTATCATTTGCTTTCTCTAAACCAGACATGTCAAACTCGTGACGTCACGTCGCGCAATGTATCAGGACGGTTTTGCGATTACTGGCAATGGGATGGGCGTGGCTTCCAGATGACGCGTCCGGCCTGCGGGCTGGCAGTTTGACACCCCTGCTCTAAACCAATAAGCATGCAGTAAACCTTCTCCCATTCATACTTTCTCAGTGAGTTACTAAAGTGCCTGGTCACTACCTACTCCACACAACATAAAGCCCACACTGCATTTCCCAAGTTTTGCTCGTTGTCACTCTTATATTCTTTCAGTTAGATTTTTCTCAAACACTTTCCCAGCAGACATTGCAAGTTACCTCTCTGTAGTTTTGCATTCAATGCTGTTATCTTTTCTTGTGTATATGGGAAGAGTCAAAGTATTCTTCCAATTGCCATACATAGGTGTAATCTTCACAATCATACAGCAATACCACTTCATAGTCTTTACAGCAGAGGTCCCCACCGTTTTGGGCACCAGGGACCGGTTATGTGGAAAGAGATTTTTCCGCAGACTGGAGGGGGCATGGTTTTGTGTGCTCCCTGCATTCTGTAGATGGGGCTTCCCTTGTTTGTGCAGATCGGTTGTGGGCATGCCGCGCCACAGTACTGGTCCACGGACCTGGGTTTGGGGTCCCCTGCTTTACAGCACTCTGAGTGGTTTACAAATGTCAGCATATTACAGAATTAGCCTGCAATACTACATTCTAACAACTGCTCCACCCTGGTTTATATTAAACAAGTTGCACACCCACTCCATGATCAAACCATATCCATATTTTAATATTTTTCTAATTGCCCCATCTAAACTTGCAGGCTTACTATTCTTCAGCATTTTCATTGCCTTTGTTCTTCATCTCTTTTTTTCCTGGACACTAATACAATATTCACTTCAGTTTTGTATTTCAACATATTTATTTCATTCCCATATAGATCCCTAAAATACTCCTTCATCATTCTCTTATTTCATCTTCCTTCCACATCATTTGATTTCTATTATTTTTAATTCCTTTCACTATGTTGGAAGCTCATTGTTTAGCCCCCTTCACCTAAATTATTATTTCCATTAAAATCACTGTGCCTTTTCTCTGCTTCTTAATCTTATTTCTTGTTCTTTCACTATATTCCTTGAAACTATATTTTATCCTCTATTGACATGCAATATTTTTCATTCTCATTTTTTGCATTAATATTCCCTTACAGTAATTGCATTTCCAGAACCTTTTTATTTCTGCAGGCCAACAAAGATCTTTGTTCATATTTCTCCAGACAACTGTGTGATATTCTATAAAATAATCCTTTCTACTCTGTTCCAAGCTGCTACCACACCCTCTTTCTACATTTTGTCAGGACATTTAAAAAATAAAGTCTTATACATTATGATTAATATTTTCTCTTTTTGCATGCATTCTGCTTTCACTCATGTTTTCACATCTTTCTTTTCCTTCCATGTCTATTTTCCAAGAAATATTCCTGACTTTACCAAAAAATGGTCTGCCCTATATCCAGAATATCTCCTTACCAATGTAGCTTTCATTGATTTTTTGTCTTTCATTATAAGCAAGCATATCAATAATATTTTCTATTAATTTATTTTCCATTTGCAGAAATGAGTAATGTGTAAATAACATATTTGAAACAATATCTTTCTCTAAGCTATCACCAAGCCATCACATTCTCATCCATTTTTGTATTTCAAGGCACAATTTATTTTTAGATTGTTTCCACCCATCCATTCATTTCATCTAACAGAATAATACTTATCTTTGGATTGCATTCATTTACAATGTTATCCAATTTTTTCCCCAAATTCATCCTTAGTTCTTCCATTATCATATTATTCATCAAAACATGCTTTCATCAAACTATAAATTCTTACTTTGATACAAAGTCACAAAGTCATGGATAATATCAATTCATATTTTCTGACATATATTTTAGTTCATTTATTTCCTTATGTATATATTTCGACTTCGCAAGATTGGACCACTTTTATTCAAGTCTATTATATCTTTTCCCTTTCTTTTAGTTCCACAAACATTTAACATATCCACAGTTAACCTTCAATTTATGGACATTGATTTCAAATGTAACAGGCAAAATCTAAGGTTACACTTTATTGTTTGCAAATCAATCTGGACAATGCACATACATTATCTAAGTTGTATGTAAATAGTTTACAGTTTACAGACTCTATGTACATTTTACTCATGCATAAAATCCCATTAATGGACACTAGGCTTTAACAGATTTGCAATTAGTCTGTTAAATCAAGCGTTTAGTCTATTTTTATTTCTTCATTTCATTCGTTAAGTCACATTCTTCACTATTTACTGCTCTTAAAAAGTTATACGGTTCCATATGTCATGAACTTCACTAGTGTGGCCTTAACATTGCTAGTGGGTGTGTCTGCCAGTCAATGGTTTGGGAAAAGGAAAGAAATTTTCTAGCCACTCACACTCCTTCAGAAATATACATGTACTATTTTTCTCTAAACTACAGTAATGTTTATTACTAAAATCTCCTGTGACCTGCTGGATCAGCACTGTTATGGCAATCCATGCCACATCCCTATGTAACCTCTCCGACCTATGCAGTGTCTCTTGCCCACCTCCACATACCCTCCCCAACCTGCACAGCACCTCTCGTGCACTTTCCTGACCCGTGTGGTGTCTCTCGCTCATCTCTGCAGCACAGATCTGGAAGGGTGCAAGGGCATACTTACGGTTGTATGAGATGTGCTGGGTGGGTTAGGAAGGATGCTTAAGAGGTGCTGTAGGGATTGGGGAGGATGTTTGTGGGTGGAGCCCAAGTTGGGAATAGTATGTGCGAGGTGCTGCACAATAGTCAGGAAGGTGTATGGGACTGCAGCATGGTTGGGGACAGGTGGTGGTAGGGGTGTGGGAGAGATGGCATGGATAGGGAAGGGGACACAGGGATGTGATGCAAGTCAAGCAGAGTGCATAGGGGTGCAGGAGAGGAATTGCAGGGGTCATAGAGGGCACTCAAGGATGTGGTGCAAGTGCCCAGCCTTTTCACTAGCTGGTCCCCACAACCAAACCTCTTTCTCATCCTGCTCGCTCCTGTTGGGTTGTCAGTTGCAGATTCTTCCTCCAACTCTGCTTGCCTGAATTATTATTGTTGTTGTTGTTGTCTTCTTCTTCTTCCTCCACCCTCCCCCTCCCCCTCTCTCCACCTCTTCCTCCTCCACTCTCCCCCTCCCTCCTCCTCCTCCTCTTCCTCTGTTCACATACCACCTCCAATTCACACAATTCAAATACAGTGCCAGCAAAGTCTCAAGCAACCTTCATATTTTAACAAACCTATTCCTTTTATACACTTTCACTAAAACGTAGACATGCCTGGTCTCAGGCATTTAATTAAGTTGCTTCTAGGGTTGATGTGGCACATTGCAGGTTTTAGCATATAGGGGGAAAGCTTTAACTTTCAGATTATTTGACATTTCTGTCCCAATCAGGGCATCTTACTCTGCCATGCTGCCTATAGATCCTGACCTTCTGACACCCATCATGGCTTTGTTCAAATGAGCCTTTCAGGCCTTCATTTTAGAAAGATAGAAAAAATACAGACTAGATTATGAGCCTGAGTCATAGCCGTGCTGTAGGCAGCATTATTTGCTAATGCTCAATATTGTATCTATTTCAATTGCTCGTGTTCTATATGTGCCAATGTTATCCAATCATGCTCCCATTATTCTTTCTATGCAAGGTAGGCTCTCTAGAGACAATCTTACAAGCCAACATAGTGGGCATTCATGTACTAGTTCAGAGGGACATATGTTGTACTGATAAAGGATGTCTCAACATTCTCCTTTCTGTTTTTTATTCTCGTTTGTTTGTTTGTTTGTTTCCTGTAACAGATCAATGTAGCTATCCCATAAGAGCTGGTGTATTTGTTAAAAATAAGGAAATGCTTGAATTATTTTTAATCATTTTTCCCTTTTTCTCAATCCTATCTGCCTCTTCATAGTTACCATATTACCTTCTAAGTGTTCTGCCAGCTAATCTCTAAATTATAAGCTCCCAGTATTCTGGAAACTTACATTTCCTGCATTCCTATTTCTTTTCTCCAGGGATTTGGGATGCTGCTTATGGAGGAAGCAGAGAGAATTGCCAAGGAAGAGCATGGCTCATGGAAGATAGCTGTCATTTCAGGTAATACACTACTAGCAACTATGTACCGTGTTTCTCCGAAAATAAGCCCAGGTCTTATATTTATTTTTGGTCCAAAAGACCCATTAGGGCTTATTTTTGGAGGCTGTCTTATTTTTTTCACCACAAGGCCCAGCCTGGCCGGTGCCCCACCCCACCAGGCGACTCAGATTTCCCTTGGTGGGGGAGGAAGGCTTTGGAAACTGCCTTTTCATTTACATTCATCAACAATATTGTAATCCATCCCTTTATTTTTCAAAAAAATGATTTGTATTTATCACGATTAGCCTCCTTGATCACCAATGGGAAGGTGCAATGTGAATTCTGCACATGAGCTATGGAAATAGAGACACTCGCACCCTCAAAGCTCATGCTACTTCCTCACTCAGGACACACCACTGCTTTATGTGAGCATTCAACTTTGTGGCTCAGCTAAACTCTTCAGCTGCAGCAGGCCGTAGTTCCTGTCAGCTTCAGGAAGCCTGGGCGATGGAAACTTTAGGCCAGTCTCCTCGCAGCTGAAGCAATCCGCCTCGTCCAGGGTCAGGTTGGCGGTCACTGGAGGCGTGTCCCATCCCCATCCTCCAGCTCCACCGCACATGCAGGACGAGCCTCCCGTGATGGCCAACCTGATCCTGGGCGAGCTTACAGGGAGAGGCTGTGCATTGCAGGAGGATGACTGCAAAGGGCGCACGTGGATCCCTGCAGTTCCTGGAGGCTCCTAGCGCTGTTTTCGGCGCCACTTGGTTTCCCATCCCATCCCCACCAGACTGATTTGGTGGGCGGGATTTGCTTTCCACTTTCCCCACCGCTGAACTGGCAGCTGATGCTGCCCTCCCGAGAGGTGACGCAGTGATTGGACGGCGGCCATGCTATGAATGGGAATAGAACATCCCTCAAACCCCAGCCATCCTCTCCACAGTGCACTGCAGTTGATCCGAAGCACTGCCTAAAACAGCAAGGCAGACGCACACGGAGATGTGGCGCCAAAAACAGCGTGTGGATCCCTGCAGCTCCTGGAGCCTCCAGGACTGCAGTGATCCATAAGGGCCCTTTGCAGTTGTCTCCTACAATGCGCAACCTCTCCCTGTTAGCTCGCCCAGGGTGAGGTTGGCCACTCCCGCATGTGCGGTGGAGCTGGAGGACGAGGATGGGCCACGCCTCCGGCGACAGCCAACCTGACCAGATTGCTTCAGCTGCAAGGAGCCTGGCCTAAGGTTTCTATCGCCCAGGCTTCCTGAAGCTGACGGGAACTGCAGTCTGCCGCAGCTGAACAGTTTAAATGAGCCACAAAGTTGAATGCTCACATAAAGCAGTGGTGCACCCTGAGCAAGGAAGTGGCGTGAGCTTTTAGGGTGCGAGTGTCTCTATTTCCGTGGCTCATGTGCAGAATTCATACCATGCCTTCCCGTTGCGATCAAGGAGGCTAATCGTGGTGAATACAAATAATTTTTTTGGGAAAAATAAAGGGATGGATTACAATATTGATGATGAATGTAAATGAAAAGGTAGTTTCCAAAGCCTTCCTCCCCCCACCGAGGGAAACCCGAATCTCCTCCCAGAGTGGGACATCTTGGGATGCCCAGCTTTCTTTCTCACCCTTCCGCAGAGGAAGAGAAAGCCAGCAAAGCCCACAGGGCAGTGCAGGCTGCTTTCAGAGGCTGCTTCAGGGTGAGAGTGAAGGAGAGAAGCTGCTGGTTGAGGCCCCGGCCAGTCCCCACCCCTGCCTACCCGCTGGATTCCCCAATCCAGGGCAGGGATACAAAGGAGGCAGCCTCTGCTTGCCTCAGGCCGCAGCTCTCTTAATGTTCAGGCCACTTCACCATGGCAGTATCAACAGCAGGCAAGGGGGGGGGACAGGCACGCAATGCAGCGTGCCAAAAAACCTACGGTGGGATGAAGTGGGCGGAGTCTTAAGTAGGGCCTTATATTAGGCCCAACACCAAAAATCAAGCTAGGTCTTATTTTCGGGGAATCACGGTAAGTATCTACCCTCCTTTGTTGGTGAATGGGAAAGTATTGGATAGCTGAATATCTGAAAATTGCTAAAGAAATGGAGAAAAAGCTTTCTAGATCCCTAGATTTTTGTCTGTGGCAGAGGAAGCATTTTGCTATTGAAAAAAACCAGTAATGTATGTTTACACCAAGTATCTATGGTTTGATAAGATTTCTTATTGTTTCTTTGTGTGTTCTTCCTTCCAGGGGAAGGAAATATTGGTCAGATAACTAGAATCAACAGTTTCTTTAATTTACTTTCCATGCGGAAAGTATGTCTATATGGAAATTCTGACCACATCACAACGTCCATTGGAATTTGGATGGTTTGTCCTTTAAATCTGCAGGATATATATTTGACATAGTTGTGAGACTGCTCTTTCCCTCTCTAGGGTGGTCGCAACTGATGTTCCAGCTGTGATCAGGAAATAATGTGTATTTCCAGCTATTGATAAACACCACACCCAAATATTGCTCTTCAAACTGTATAAACTGGGGATAAACAGCTAACTAGCTTTGTTTCTGGACACATAGCCAGTAGGGAAGGATTATGGGAATTGTTCTCTAACAATATTTTGCTTGGCTACGTGTGACATACTCCTGATGTGCATGCTTATTTTTCTAAAGAGAGAAGTACTATGTCTGTCTAGGGACCATATACTGTATTCTTCTAATTCCGAGGAATTCCTGTACTTTGCATAGAAATAAAATTGATATTCACTCCTAGTTCTGCACTAAACTGAAAGTGCTGATGCAATCATAAATTTACACACAGTAGTCACAGTCTGCTGGAGATGGTGGTGAACTCTTCAAAGTCAAATTGAAAAGAGGGTTGGAGAAGGAAGGAGAGGAAAGGGAGCCCCCATTATACGTGCATTGTAGTGTTTATCTATTCATAAATTCAACCTAGGGGTTAATACTCTTAGGGGAAAGTCCAGAATAAAATTAAATCTATCAAAGAATAAGATAGCCAGGAGAAGGCCTGAATGCAAAAGTATAGGCAGTCTTTTCTCTATTAATCAGTTTCTGGATGTTTTAGGAGTTTAACTTTGGGAAGGAAAGAATGATATTTTTAAAAGAGCCAGTTTGGTCTAGTGATAAAGACACCAGGCTAGAAGCCAGGAGACTGTGAGTTGTAGTCCCACCTTAGTCATGAAAACTGGCTAAGTGACTTTGGGCCAGATACTGTCTCAACCCAACCCATCTCACAGGATTGCCATGGGGAAAATAGGAGGAGGAAGGAGTATTAGGTATGTTTGCCATCTTGAGTTTATTTATAAAAATAATAAAGACAAAATATTTTTTTTTTAAAAATCTGATTGCCAATCTTGTCCAAGCAACCAGCCTTTGTTGCGCTGCAATAAGTGAGAAAACTGGGGCTTCTCTGATGGCCCAATAAAGAGATCAAGGAAGAAGTTTAATCCTTATTCATGGTAGTTCATATGGTGCAGGATATGTCTTGCACACTTAAAAAGCAAAAGGCAAAAAAGAGCAGGGTGCTTCCCTTCTATTGCACCCTAAACCTGCCATTTACATTAAATTATTGCAAACTGAATATAATGCTTTTAAGGCTACTGTTTTCAGTTTTCAAGGAAGGCTGTCTTGTCTGCAAATGCAGACACAGGTGAACTGAAGTTGTCCCAAAACAAATCAGAACACTTCCTTACTCTTTTCTCTACATTTATTCCCTCTGAAGTCTCCATCTTAATACCAGCATACCACTGGGAAGACTGAAACAATTGAAATATATTGGCAGTAAAGTGGTGTATTCAGTTGTAAAATATATACAATATAACTCCATGCAAACTTTCTGATTCACCTGGAAGAGAGTTTGAGGGAAGTCTGTAACTTACAAGACTCCAATTGACCTGTTGCGATATGCCCCCTCCTACCCCATCTTGCAAGTTTATATCTCTGAGGCCATTTCTCTTTGTTACTGGAAAGGACAAAATATCCTCAGTAACCACTGGAATCCACTGGAATTGGGCAGCCAATCAATTTAAATAAACGAATAACAACCACCAAAGGTTTTACATATTTATTTGTAGATTCGTTTTCTTTTCAATTACGAATAGCAACTTTCTGTAAATTAATTCAGTGGAATTGTTATTCCAGTCAGTCACCTCCGCTACTTAGTTTTTTTTTTCTCCAATAGCTGTAGAATCTTGCTGGGAAAGAGAAAAAACGTAGAGAGACAGGTTTTGCCTCCCTGCCCTTCCTTTACCTCAGTGCTTCTTCCACTGAAGCCTCCAACAGCCACAGCCCTCATATGAATGCAGCAATTTTGCTGCCCTTGTTTGGGGAGGCATTACAAGAACACAGTAGGGACGATGGTGTTTTGAACTGGTAAGAAAGGAGGGAAGCATACATCTGGCAATATAAGGCCCTTACTTAGAGAGAAAACTATTACAGTCTTGGAAGTCAAATTCTTGATTTCATGGAATTGGAGTGTGGAGTCTAGGGAACTTTTAAGCTACAGTCCCCAACAGCTTCAGACAAATTCTCCACCCTAGCCTTTTCAGGTAGACCAGTTATTTGTCCATGACACAGATAAGAAACTTCACGCATAAATAGCCATCAAAGATGTTTTGCTGATCTTAAGTTGGGCCAACTTCCTTTATCAACTTCTCCCACTTTTTCTTTCACATTTCACTCACTCTCAAACTGTTTCAGATATACCAAAGAAATGCTATTTTTTTGGTTAATTATTCTCATTTTCATTACAAAGAAGCAAAGGAGAAGAAGCACTTAAAGACTGTTTAAGGACACATTTTAAAGCACCATGAAATGCATGAGATGATATTGTGGAGAAGCCTATTAGCAATCTTTAGAAAGCTAGATGTACTTTAGAAGATACAGACTCTCACTTTTACCTCAGTTGGGAAGAATTCTTGCTGCAGATTTGATGAAAACTCTCTCTTTCTTTCTCGCTCTCTCTCATACACATACATGCACAAAAATAATAATAAAAGTATGCAAAGCAAAAAAGAGAAAGTAAGATAAAAAGAAAGGAAGTGAAAAAATAAACAAAAAATATACAATTATGCTTTCCACCCTTCTTTCTATTGAGTAATGATAATGTTAATTTTTCCCCATCCATCCCCTTTTATATAATCCCTGAGTTATCACTTCAGTCTTTTCTTCTTTCAACAAAAAGTCCATGTAGGATTTCCAGTCTTTCAAACAATTTTTGTCATTTTTGCCAAATTAATGAACCTTATGGAGAAGGCAGGACATATTTCTAGAAATGGAAGATAAAATTATGAAGCTCCCCTAAGCTTTTTCATGTATATTTTGACTAATGCTGCATTGCTCATGTGTTTGTTTTTTTGAAAATCTTTCCAACAGGTTACTATTTGCTTTGATTTGTATTTCTAAAATTAAGTAAAATTATTCCAAATAAAATTCCTTTAATGGAAAAGAAGAATATGTATACTAGTCTTTAGGACAGGAAGGATGAATGAAAGTTACCTCAAGACACATCTTTGGTCATGTCTGCCACAAGATCCAACTAAATCCATTCCCCACCCTAAAATTTTCTTCTTTTTTAAAAAAAAACAGTTTTTATTAGTTTTCCATTTTACACCAACAAGGCTTGAGAACCAAAGTGGAGAAAGGGTAATTAATTAAAAAAAAACAGTAACATTATAAATATAAAGCTCACACAGTATTCCTTAAAATTTCCGTCTCTATCTATTTAGGATATTATAATCAAATTAGTACATTTCTCAAATAAATTCATTCATTAGTGTATCTCTAGATATAAATTCCATTAATCAATAACAATTTTCAGCAGCTCATTATCTATCCCTTAAGACTTAAACTAACATTCTCTATTTGTTTAAAATATTATAATCAAATTAATACATTTCTAAAACAAATTCATTCATTAATATATCACTACATATAAGTTCCATTAATCAATAAAAGTTTGCTAAAACTCATTATCTATCCCATAAGATCTTCTTTTATGCTTTATTAATTTTTCAAATATTTAGACAAACTAACACTCTCCATATAAGATGTTATAATCAAATTGATACATTTCTAAAACAAATTCATTAATATATCACTACATATAAATTCCATTAATCAATGAAAGTTTGCAAAAACTCATTATCTATCCCATAAGATCCTGTTTTACGCTTTGTTAATTTTTCAAATATTTAAACTAACATATTTATTTACTATTCACCCATCCTGAAATTTTCTAAGTGCACTTCAATTGCAACCCCCATAATTCTCAGCTGACATTTCTTCCAAATAATTTTGAAAGAATGCACAACCATATATTTAACATTTACACCTGTGTCTTGATTTTTTTAAGCTTTGTGATATTATTGGATGGATAACTACTGTTTTTCTGCTCTTGCAAAAAATAGAGGATGCAGGACTCTCCTTTTTAATTCTATGTTACCATATTACTTTTTACTATTTAATAGTAAAGTAGAAATAAAGAATTCTTCATACTTCATAAAGGATTTAAAAGAAATACTTTGGACTTTATGTGAGCGCCACACTCCTTTGCTATTCATTAAAGTAGCCTGCCCATAGTAACAAATGTAACAGAAATCAAAACACACTTTAAAGAGTTGTCTTTTGATGCTTCTCTCACCCACATCTACTTCTCAACAAGACTGTAAGCTTTTCTGTCAGCCCATTGCATATCTATATTTTGTACACATAGAAAAGTCAAATAAAAATTGATAAGCTAATTGAAAAATGCATTGACTGCTTAAAACCTCATTCTGTACCAATCTAGTACTGTTCCTTGGCAGTCACTTGTCAACCCAGATAAAGGAGAACTTGGTATTTGATGCTGTTGTGTATCTGGCTCAAAAAACAGTAACTGTGAGATGGGCCTTGGAGTCCTAGTGGATGATCACTTAAAAATGAATTATCAGTGTGTGGCGGCAGCCAAAAAAGCTAATACAATCCTTGGTTGTATAAACAGAGGCATAGAATCAAAATCACGTGAAGTATTAGTACCGCTTTATAAAGCTTTAATAAGGCCACATCTGGAATAGTGCATCCAGTTTTGGTCAACACATAAAAAAAAAAAAGTGCAAAGAAGAGCAAATAAGATGATTAAAGGCTTGTAGACTAAAATATATGAAGAACGGTTGCAGGATTTGGGAATGGTTAGTCTAGAGAAAAGAAGGACTAGGGGGGAACATGATAGCGCTATTCCAGTATTTGAGAGGCTGCCACAAGAAGGAGGGGGTCAATTCATTTTCCAAAGCACCAGAAGGCAAGACAAGAAATAACAGATGGAAACTAATCAAAGAGAGAAGCAACCTGGAATTAAGGAGAAACTTCCTAACAGTGAGGACAATTAACCAGTGGAACAGCTTGCCTTCAGAAGTTGTGGGTGCTCCATCACGAGGTTTTTAAGAAGAGACTGGACAGCCACTTGTCTGAAATGATATAGAGACTCCTGCTTGACCAGGGGGCTGGACTAGAAGACCTCCAAGGTCCCTTTCAGCTCTATTCTGATTCTGATATTTCAGGGACCCCCCCCCCTCCTGATAAGGTGGGGAGAGGAGACAGAACATTCTGGGTTAGTAAATGACTTCCTCCTCCTCCTCCTTTGCCTCTTTCTTATATAAGCAATTCTTCTATCCCAATCCACCATCAAACTCATCTTCCCGTAGTTTTCTTCACTGGACCATAAGATCATTTTAAAATAATGCAAGATTAGGTCCTTAACAATGTCATCTTAAACTCCGTTCCTATTCCAGAGCACACCCACCCAAACCCTTACATTGGTGATGGCAAGAAACCTCTCTAAAATTTCCTCAGTCTGGCAGACAAGATCGTCCAGAGTCGTGGAAGGGAGAGAGAAACATGAACAAACAAGATCTTAAGGAATCCTTCCATGAAGGAGGAACTGAGTACATTATAGCCCTGTCACCTCACTAACAGAGCTTGAAATGAACCAAATCAGAAGATAGTTAAGAACAGGCACTTCTATGGAAGCTTCTGGCAGTCACTGATGAAATCTTGCTGCTGTCTGTGCCACCTACCACGCAGCTGCAGTTTGGGTTCTTGGAGTCTGTGCTAAGAAAAATGTGTGCTTAGAATAAATTGAACAAGTCACTGTACTTTGATTCCCACCCACGTTTATATCTTTTGGCTGGCTGTGAACCTAAAGTGCAACTTTCTCTGTCCACTGTGGACTAGTGTTCTATAAAAATGGTGGTGCAGGATATTCTCTTTGGGTTTGCTGTTCCCCACATTTAGTTGTTGGCGTTTAAGAAGACTGCTTTCCTTTTTATCTTCCTAAATGAATTGGTCACAGGAAATGGTAACCTGCCTGGTTTCACGCCTGCATGTCAGCTTCACAATGGCTGAATTTATTTGCCAGCAACTAGAGCTATTGTTTTTTTAGAGCAGCTTTTGTTTAACGAGTCCACAGATGCTACTTCTAAAGATTGGTGTTTAGAAGATATTGCGTGGTTGATGGGGACAGGAGAGTATTTAGGCTATACTGTTTCATTTGGAAAAGAAAATCTAACCTGTTTTATGAGGTTAGAACATTACATTAAAAGAATCTCAAAACTCTTGATACAAACTTATGTTTAATGGAATGTTAAAAACAACAAGCATCAGGTAATAAAATAATACACAAATTGCAATGTATATTTAGCTTTTTAGATTACTCTTAATTCTCTCTTTTCTTGGGCTTCTCCCAATTCCAATTATGCCTGGAGAATGGAGTTCATTCACAAACTCACTTTGGTATCAATATTTTCTACTGACCATTTTTTGAGAATGTGACTTCAGATTGAACCACCATCAGTGAAAGACTGAAGCAGAATTAAGGTGATCTGGCAGAAAACTTTATTTCCCTTTAAAAAGACAAAACAGGTCCTCCTCTTTTGGAAGCATTCTTTGTCACATAAGTGGGGAGCCTGCATGAGATTATTGATCTTCAGGACACCAATTAGCAGATTGAAACCCTAGTCTAGAAGCTGGGCCTTCCTACTTCTAATCCAACACCTTAACCACTACATCACCCTGCTTCTGCCTTATCTGGAATCTGAGAGCTTATGAATTGGGCTTTTCACAGATACAGCCAAAACTTCCTGATGGTGGTTCCTACTGAAATAATCTTCATGCAGTTTCAGTAGCTGCTCTCTTTAAAGCTGCAGATAGGTCCATAAAGGCTAACGTGATACTCCAGCATTCTCAACATTTATTTAGTAAAAATATTTATAGTATATATCATTTCTCATCATCACCAATTATACAGCAGTTAGCAATAATCATTAAAAAGGCAGCTGAGGAGTAAGTGGGCAATGGAAGCTAATAAAAAGATGAGGTTTTATATGACATCTGAAATATGGAGCTTTATAATGGCTGGAGAAAAGGCTTTTTCATCCTATCATTGTTGTTGTTGTTAATTGCGAAGTCGTGTCCGACCCATCGCGACCCCATGGACAACATTCCTCCAGGTCTTCCTGTCCTCTACCATCTTCTAGAGTCCATTTGAATTCACACCTACTGCTTCAGTGACTCCATCCAGCCATCTCATTCTCTGTCGTCCCCTTCTTCTATTGCCCTCAATCTTTCCCAGCATTAGGCTCTTCTCCAGTGAGTCCTTCCTTCTCATTAGGTGGCCAAAGTATTTGAGTTTCAACTTCAGGATCTGGCCTTCTAAAGAGCAGTCGGGGTTGATCTCTTCTAGGACTGACCGGTTTGAACGCCTTGCAGTCCAAGGGACTCGCAGGAGTCTTCTCCAGCACCATAGTTCAAAGGCCTCAATTCTTTGGCGCTCAGCCTTTCTTATGGTCCAACTTTCACAGCCATACATTGCAACTGGAAAACCATGGCCTGGACTATACGCACTTTTGTTGGCAGGGTGATGTCTCTGCTTTTTAGTATGCTGTCTAGATTTGCCATAGCTTTCCTCCCCAGGAGCAAGCGTCTTTTAATTTCTTGGCTGCAGTCCCCATCTGAGGTGATCTTGGAGCCCAGAAAAATAAAATCTGTCACTACCTCCATTTCTTCCCCATCTATTTGCCAGGAATTGAGAGGGCCGGATGCCATGATTTTGGTTTTCTTAATGTTGAGTTTCAAGCCAACTTTTGCACTCTCCTTCTTCACCCGCATCAAGAGGCTCTTTAGTTCCTCTTCACTTTCTGCCATTAGAGTGGTATCATCTGCATATCTTAGGTTGTTGATATTTCTCCCGGCAATTTTAATTCCAACTTAATTCCATCCTATCATACAGTAATATAATAGCAATAGTACCTAGACTTATATACTACTCCATAGTGCTTTATAGCACTCTCTGAGCAGTTTACAAATGTCAGTATATTGTCCCCAACAGTTTGGGTCCTCGTTTTACCAACCTTGGAAGGATGGAAGGCTGAGTCAACCTTGAGCCGATCAGATCGAAGTCCTGATGTGGGCAGAGTCAGCATGCAATGCTGCATTCTAACCACTGCATCACCATTGCTCCTATATAAGATACAGTTATAGAATTTTGAGTTCATCCATTTAAGTGATTGGCAGAATATTCAGGACAGAAGCCTTTCTTTGCACAACTAGTAATTATAACTTTCTGCTGATAGATGCAAAGGATATTATTAACTTTGATATCTTTGAAAAGAAAATAACCACATTCAGAGAAAAAAACCTTAATTTTGTACCTTTATATGCTCTTTTTCTGAGATGTGAAGGTGGCATATTGATGGTCTTCCCTAGCTTTATGCCCACAAGAACAGCTCTGTGAGAAAGATTGAAGTGAGGGAGACTGACGTCCCAAGTCCTCTGTCTGTGATGATGAGATGTAATCTTTATATTCTGAGAAAACAAAGGACAGCTTCTTGGGAGCATCAACAGGAGAAGCATTTTGGAAGTTCCTTTGTAGGCTTTCCAATACTTCTAGTTGCTCCCTCTGGGAAACATGATGCTAGACAAGTGGTTCTCAACCTTTTTAATGCCGCGACCCCCAACCGGTCGTAAGTCAAGGACTACCAAACCGGTTGTAAGTCGAGGACTACCCAACCGGTCATAAGTCGAGGACTACCCAATCGGTCATAAGTCAAGGACTTTCCCTGCCCAGGAGCGCCACGCATGTGTGGTGCCGCCCCCTGCGCCAGCCAAGGCATAGCTGGAAAGCGGCAGAGACGGAGCAGGCCGACCACTGGCTGGACCACCAGCTGGCCCAGCCCAAGGGAGGTAAGGCACCTGCTGGGCCCCACGCGCGCCAGCAAGCCTCCCTGCGCCCCCCGGCCTCCCACCTCCCACCCCTGGCCCTCTTTTACTTACAGTTTTAGTAGTTGCTCAGCAGGGAGGGGTGGAAACTTCCAGACAGCTCACCTTCACTGCAGACAACTTGCAGCACCGTTTGCAGAATGGGACTTTTGGCGGGCTCAGCAGGGCAGAGACAGCTTGGACAATTCCTATTGGCTTTTGAAAGCCAATAGAATTAGACTCTATTCAAGAATAAAAGGGAGTAGCACAGCTAAGGAAAAGGGGAAAAAATGGCGGACTGCATTGTTTGGCGACCCCCGTGAAATGGTCATTCGACCCCAAATGGGATCGCGACCCACAGATTGAGAACCGCTGTGCTAGACTATATCTGAAGGGCACTGGGAAAGAGAAAAGTTGTGTCAACTCATGGTTTTGCTTATAGACTAGCCTTTCTTAGTCTGGGTGCTGTCCAGTTATGCTATGAGCATAGTTCACAGAATCTTCTGTCAGGATGACTAGTACATTTGACTGGAAAGCCTTAAAATTTTGATGCCGGCCTATCTGATTGGCAAAAGCTGCTACTGCAGTTCTTCCAGATCGTACATACAACTTTCTCCCAAATATATAGCATATATACATAAACAAGCGAGGTCTTGGACCATTAATCAGCACCCTGGGCAGCAGCTGAACCATTTGTAGACTGTAATGATGGAAGGAACAGGAGAAAGCTGTTGGGGCAGCAGGCAGCTTACTGAGCAGCCATGACTCAATTTAAACAATTTTCTAAAGATTTTTTTTCAGTTTTACATTTTAGATGCTTGTTCAATCTTTCATGTTTGGCCAATCAGTCCTCTATTGTTCTCGCAAAGGTGGGTTGTATGTTCTTAGGAACCAAAAGGCCGTCCCTCCCCACTCTGTTCCCTTTTTCTTCTTCCTTCCTTAGCAATTTGTCTCCAAAAGCCAAACGTAAATGGAATGGGTTGCTTGGTCTTCCAAGATTGAGTAATGTACCAGCATGACGGAGAATTGCTTTGTTTTTGACCTTTGCGGGTAGCCAAATTAATTTCTGTTTCCAAACATTTGTGTGTCTAAAATGGCAGTTTCTGACTTTCCGTAGGAAATCAAGAAGTAAAGTGCCACTTAAATAAAATTAAAAAATCCTTTGTTTTAGCTATACAGAATACTTCAGAAATGTTGCATAAACTGAGAGAGAAAAACAAGTTTGTGTTGGATTTGGCATGCTTTTCTATTTCTATTAGTTTTATAGATAGCTAAATAATATCTGAGAGTTTAAAGTCTATTTCTAGAATCTTAAACTGTTTTTTTTATTGAAAATTTTTTATAAACTTTTACAAAGACAAAAAAGAAACAGTAAATCTTAAACTGTTTTTATTAACTTTTTATCTGGAACTAGATTCCCTTCAGCAAGTAAACGGGGGTAAGTTGGAGGAGCTTTGCAGGAGCAATCTCATTTTTTCTTGTGTCCTTGCTCACGTAATTTATCTCCCAACTCCACTTTCACCAAACCTCTGTCTTCTTGAAAAGATTAAAGATAACATTCTTCATGGTATTTATCCAGCCTAAGAGCACGAATATATAGAACTAGGTAGTAAAAAATGTAGGTTTTCCTGTTATCAGGCAATGTTCTCCTGTCTGCCCCCCCTTCACCATTGAAAGGAAATTTAGGGGGCTCTGAGATTTTCATCCAATTTGTAAAAACCTTCATGCCCTTGTAAGGAACTCAAGGCCAGCTCCGTTTGGAAGAATTGCAAGTTTTTATTCTGTGTGTGTAAATTTGAAGGTAGGCAAGAATACCCAAAATTTACATCTCTTACGTTTTGATGACATCTTATCTCTGCTGCAGGATAGTGCGTGGGGAGGGGAGGGGCGAGGGGGGCAGTGACACTTTGCAGAACTGCCTGTCTTTGCAGTGAATTAATTACCATGTAGTGAGTTGATCAGCTTTCCCCCAGACCAGATTTCGATTTGTGTGCCATCAAGTAGAAAATTAACATGGACACAGGCCAGAAATGTTGCATGCCTGAGCGCACACGGCTGCTGAAGTGCCTGTAGAAGGAGATGAGGGGCATTTCTGGGAACTGATGACATGCAAGTTGGCTGGACCTTCATAGTAGCCTGTAAGAAGCAAAAGACAAAAGTGGCCTTTGGCAGGATAGAGGGCTCAGTTCCCTTCCTCACTCATGAGTTTGGAAAATCCTTTAAAAAATGAATAAATAAAGCTAGGGGAACATTCATTTATACCAGTCTCTGAAAGAAAGAGGCACAGTTCATTTCAATCAGGAAAATGTTGTCCTTCATTTTTATTCCATAGGTATAAACTGAGATTATTTGATAGCCTGGATGAACTGATAAAAAAGCTGCATTGGGAAATCAGCAGTCTCTCTATATTAAATTCTCCCGTCATCTCCGTTCTTAAATCCCCATTAGATCTTCCTATAGTTTCTGTGTAAGAAGCTGCCTGTTGTTTCTCCATCTAGCACAAAATTATTGGCTTAGATTGGAATGAATTTTCACTATCTCAGTGGTAAGAAAAAGAGTTTTCTTGCTTATTTTGGAGGCATCAAAAGTAACTAAGAATGGGAGGGTCAGGACAGATAAAACTAAGCAATTTGCATAGCACATAGTTAGCTTAAAGAAGTCATTACCAGAAGATGCCACAACTTTGAATGAGTTTAAAGAATGAGGAATACTTATGAATAATAAATTTTTCACAGATACTAATGATACTGGATATATGTATACTTCTTATAATCACTTCTTGTTTGCATATTGGTCATTAGTAATTGTGGTGGGAGATGTTGTTGTCTTTGGGATTTCCCAACAGGATCGATTGACCAGTTGGAGAAGAAAATACTGTATTAGGTGAAATTTTAGTTTGACTCAGCAGGACTTTTCATATTCATCTGATCCTTTTTTAATTGGTGATGTCAGAGACCAAATTTAAGACTTTTTGTATGCAAACCTGGTGATTGACTACCAAGTTTTGGGCTCCATTAATTCTCCATCTACTGGGGAGTTTATTACGTACAATACTGACCCTGTTCAGGCAGCCCACAGCCGCACATTTCCAAAACCGTTCCTTGAGGTTTGTGCAGTATTCCATTGATAATTATATGGAAAGTTTTGCTTTCCATATAAAAGGGGTGAAAGCTGATTTACAGTTTGTAAATCAGATACTAGAGGTAAAGTTTGTAAAGCCAGACAAGATACTAAGATTTACTACAATCCTGAGAAAGGTTTTTCTGAGGCAGAAAAATTCACATGAGCTCAATATGACATCAAGGGGAGCTAATGACAAAAATGTCATGTTATATAGATTTTGAAATCATAAACTATCCTTGAATGTTCTACTTTATTACGACTGAACATAATGACAATAATATTTGGTGGCAGATAAATCTGTCAATTCCATCATTGTGAATGCAGATCCCAGCTCCTTTGGACTGTAGGTTTTTCTTTGTGCAATTAAAACCAGACTCAGAACTATTACAGACCTTCCAGATGGAGTGATTATATCTCATTGAGCTCCTGCAGAGATGGCAATATTTCATTAATGGCACTTCAGCTCTGCCTCAACCCCAGCTGTATTCCCCCTCCCCCAAAACCCCCACTTTGGGAGTCAATGTTTAAAAAGAAGCAAAAACAATTTTAAAAATTGGCACATACTTATATGTTTATCTGTAACTTGTGCCCACAATTATTTTTATTATTAATTTTTTAAAAAAAGATAAAGGAATCTCTGAGGATTTTACTCCTTTAGTCATTGCTGTCTGTAGGGGGCAGTGCTCATGCCCATTTGAAGGCCATTGAGCCAGTGCTGTCCGAAGACATTTCCATGGTCATGTGACCAGCATGATGTCACAGCGCTGTTACCTTCCCATCATAGTGGTACCTATTTATTTACTCATATTTGCATGCTTTCAAGCTGCTAGGTTGGCAGGAGCTGGGACAAGGAAAGGAGCTCACCCTGTTGTATGACACTCAGGCTCAAACATGGGCTGCTGGCTTTCCAGCTGAAACTTAAAAATTATCTTTCAATAATTATTAGGGCTTGATTTGAACCAGAGATTGCTTTTGTTGTGATTATGAGGTTGGATACTTCTAAACATTTTCACATAGCTTTCCCTCATCATTCTTTACTTATGACCAGTGCTCATCAGCAGGGGTTGATGGCGGCATAAAACAACTCACTTCTAAGCATCATCTGGGCTTTCCTTGTTTTAGGGGTTAGGAACTGAACAGTATTTTTTATTGATAGAGGTGATAGAAAAATTTCCTATCCTTAATAAGAACTAATCCTCAAAATCAAAAACCAGAATCAACCCTCAACATAGTTCTGGTTAGAAACAGAAAAATTTACAACAAAGGCAAGAGGAATTTAAGTATCACATGAATGAATAAGCCCATTATTAAATCCATCTGCAAAAGGCAATTCTCAGTGGGCTACAGTGAGGCAGTGCTTGAGAAATTAAAAACTTGGATACAAATGGTTCATTCATCACATTGTTCAGTAGGTGACTTGGAGTTACTCACTGTCTCTCTGCCTAATTATAATGGTATAGCATGGGTTGGAAAATGAAAGCTAGCCATGAAAACCAGCTTGGTTCAGTCATGCTCTCTCAGCCCAATTCACCTCACAAGGGAAAATAGGAGGAAAAAGAATTACTAGGTATGTTTGCCTCCTTGAATTGTTTGTAAAAAAAAAAAAATTATAAAGGCAGGATATAAATAAAATAAATGAAATGCTGATAACTGAACACTTTATAGGCTGAACAACAAACCATCCAGTGTACTGTATATACAGTGGCTACTTAGATGTATCTGCATTTATAGTTGATCAGACAAGGAAATCAAAGTCATATACAGTAGGTTAATACTACGTTTAACATAAGATTATAATAACAGAATCTTGCAAGTGTGAATGTACTTCCCTCCCCCCTCTCCTTTTATTCATGAGAATTATGGAGGGGTTTGTCTGAGTTGCTTTCTCAGATTACAGTTCTGACCCAGACTCGGGTTTCTTTTATTTGACCATTTTCTTGGTAGTAGTTCTTCTTCCTGTTCTTCAAGGTAATTTCTTCTACTTATTACAAGGGATATGTTAAGTGTATTTAATTTAAATAAAGTGTAATTGCATTCAAGGACCTCTGGTAGTTAAACAAAATCAAAATGGCAGGTGTGATCAGAGACATCCATTCCTTTATGTAAATCATGAATGGGAGGCAAGGCTTTTGTCATGTGGTCACAACTGGCTTTTTGACAATTACAATCCCACGCATTTGATTCAAAAACATAGTTGGGTCCTGATCATACACTTTGTAGTTCTTAAAGCTCTTGCTTTATTGGCTGAGGCTTATAGGAGCTATGGTCTAAAAAATATTTAGAAAGCATCAGGTTGCTAATTCTGACTTAAGAATTTACATCAGCTTTGTTTCAAACAATGCTCATTCAACAAGCTGAAAAGGGAGGGGAGAGATAGCTGAGAATAATTGATTACAGGACCAGCCTTGAAGAGAAAATGATAGTGTTTTGTTTATTGCCACTTGCAAGTCCCATTTAAAGTCATTTCAAAGTATAATAAGTGATGGACAGCCCATCCTAAATTGTATCATTTGCCTCTCCAAAGCCTGTGGGTGGGAACCTTGTACTTACCGTAGTTATGAGTGCCAACTACCCCCAGAAACTGCCACTCGCCAGGGGCAACTAGAAACTTGTAACAGACAGAACAATAACCAGGAAACAGAAATTGCAAAAGAGCTAAATACCAACTCCATCTTTTCTCCATGAAGAGTTTGTGGCAATGCTATTATGGGACAATATAAGGTCACCAAGAATATAGGGGATTTGCTCACTTCCCCATCTTCCAGTATTATGTATATCATCATCTGCTAGAAATACCTTTCTGCATTCCATATAGGAGTAGCATATTCCATGTTTTAATGTATTGCTAATAATTGGTAATTGTTTTGTGAATGGTCAGATAGTCTACAATATCTTCATCAATGATTTAGACAAGGGGATAGAAGGGGAATTCATCAAATTTGTGGATGACATCAAGCTGGCAGGAATAGCCAATACTCCAGAAGATAGGCTCAACATACAGAAGGATCTGGACAGACTGGGACACTGGGCTCTATCTATCATTGGCATCCTTCAGTCTTGAGAGATTATGGTATCTAACAAAATGAAATTCAGTGGCAAAAAAGTTAAGTTCTACATGTAGGCAAGAAAAACCAAATGCACAGGTATAGAATAGGTGGTACCTGGCTCAATAGTAGTAATTGCGAAAAGAATCTTGGAGTTCTAGCAGACAATCACTTAAATATGAGCCAGCATTTTGCTGCAGCTGCCAAAGAAGCCAACGTAGCCCAATGTAGCATTAACAGAGGTACAGAATCAAGATTACATGAAGTATTAATACCACTTTATAATGCCTTGGTAAGGCCACACTTGGAATATTACATCCAGTTTTGGTCACCACGATATAAAAAAAGATGTTGAGACTCTAGAAAATGCAGAGAAGAACATCAAAGGTGATTAGGGGACTGGAAGAACAGTTGCAGGAATTGAGTATGTCTAGTTTGTTGAAGAATGAGGAGTGATATGATAGAAATGTTCTACTATCTAGGGGGCTGCCACAAAGAAGAGGAAGTCAACCTATTTTCCAAAGCATCTGAAAGCAGGACAAAAGCAATAGATAGAGACAAATGAAGAAGAGAACCAACCTAGGAGAAATTTTCTGACAATTAAAACAATCAGTGGAAGGATTTGCCTCCAGAAGTGGTGGGTGTTCCACTGTTTGTAAGAACAGTTTGGACAACCATTTGTCTGAAAAGGTATAGGGTTTCCTGCTTGACTTAGGGGTTTGAACTAGAAGACCTCCATAGTCCCTTCCAACTCTGTTATTTTATTATTCGGTATTAATAAGCTTACTTGTATTGCCTGTGTTTCATTTCCCATTCCCCAGCATAATATTTCAAGTATCTGATAAAATAGTTCCTGATCTACCAAAAGTATTATTACCCCACCTATTTTTCCTTTGCAACTAGGCAAATAAGAGTTTCTGTATATTGTTCCAGTTTAGGCATGTAGTTATCCTACATATCAGTCAGAAGTGAAAGTCATGTGATACAATGTTCATCTTTCTTATTTTAAAAAGTATGTCTTTCAGAACTTATAAATCTTATATTTTATGAATATTTGATCTAGAATTTTCATACTTGATCTTCTGGATTGGCAAGAGCCTGATGTAAAAAAGGATATGATTTTCATAAAGCCCACACATTATTCAAAATAATGGAACATGTAGGCCAGCCATCTGGCAGAAAAATCTATAACTTGCACACATTTATTTCCTTGTTTTCATTCAGCACCTTCCACCCCTCGCTGAATCACTGATTAAGAACTTTATTTTCCAGCAGCAAAATAGAAGGAGATATGCTAATGGCCTCTCTCTTGTCTCCACAAGATACATTTGTGGAAACCATATGCTCTGGGTTATAGTTCTGCATCTGGGAAAAATGGCTTAGATCAGTTTAATAATCATAAATACAAACAAAAAGATTGCTTGACTGTCAACAGTATCATTATGTAGCAAATGTCACAGGAACGTTTTAGTTAATCGTGTGGAAAGAGTGGTCACAGAATAAATAAAAAGCTCTGCAGCTGAAATGGAGGGTTGGTCTAAGTCACAGATAAGCAACCCATCAAGAACCCCATTCTCTTGAATAACGTGATGGAAGTGCATTGGGGAGGGAACCTCTCCGGCACCCAATTTTTCCTCTTCATAACATCTCAGCAGATAAAGGACAGATCACTCTTATGAGTAATTTGAGCTTACATAAGGTTTTTGAAAATTAATCCTGAATGAAATTAGTCCAAGAGCTGCAAGGTTTCCCGTCTGTGGTATCAATGGAAGAACATGCTGCTCTAAGACAGCATGGCTGGCTGAGGAATTCTGGGAGTTGAAGTCCACAAGTCATAAAGTGGCCAGGGTTGGGGACCTCTGCTCTAAAAAGAAGAGGGTCCCTGTAACATGGGAACTGGGGATGAATAAGCCGAGGACAGAAGCATGAGGCAAGATGAAGCAAGCTTATTTGGTGTTGTGTGCGGACAGATATGACAAGAAGACATACAGATGCTGTATTATTTCAAAATAAACATACTTCATTGCTGATAATAGATGTAATAGGAGTAATTTGAAATAAATTTCAAGCATCTTCCAGTAAGACTGGCTATTTGCATATTCTTCTCCGTAAATTGTTTCTCAACTCTAAATTGAGTCTTTCTGTTTTTCCTTGCAGGTGTGGGTACCAGAGATTACTACAGGAAGATTGGCTATGGACTAGAAGGGCCCTATATGATGAAAAGACTGGACTGACATAGTGAAGAAGAGCTGAGGCTTTGCATTTGCCCGTTAAGGCCATAGCAGAATGGAGATGCCATGGCCCTACTTCAAACATTGTCTGAGCTAGCAAAACAAGGTCCATTTAGATCACTTGATATCAAAGAGAGATTTCTCTTGAGTATCACATTCAAATCCATCTAATGAATTTTTTGGTCTTCCCATAACAGGCAAAAAAAGAGTTGACCATTACAACATTTCTTTGATTATCATTTACGAATGGGTAACAGCCTGGAAACCTTCAGGGTTTCAGACCTATGGTGTCATAAGGTGCAACATAGACTGCCTTTTTCAGCTGCAGCTATTTTTAACAAATAGTATTGGGCTTTCTTTTGGTTTAGTCTAATGTTAAGTGACAATTGGCTCTTGTGCAAGATTAAACTTGCCACTTTTAGTATCTGCAGTGTTAGTATGACCTTCAATTGTTTACTTGATACTCTCATAGTATATTTGGCATTACAGATAAAGTTTATACTCCTAGTTGCAGATATACAAGAGAAAAGGCATCATCCCTTCTACAAAGTAAAAGTGCTCTTGTCAATTAAACACAGGTTTTGAATTCACTGCTTATTTTGCCATCTGTATCCCACCACTCTAATATTTATGCACCAGTGTGGTTCACAAAAGCTTAAGACCTCCATGCTGCATTAAACTACAGAATCATTAAACTGTATTTAAAATCCAGTGGAGGGGACAATAGATAAATGAACTTAAACAGTCTATTAGCCTCTAGATAAGATGGGCAGCATAAAAATCAAATAAATATTAAAAATCTTTTCAGAATCAAGGTGGATTTATCTAAATGAGGAGAAATTACTGTAAATCATTCAAAAATTCTACTTTGAGTCAATATTCTAAAATTTTACAATGTCAGATTTTCACTGCTTTGGCTTTGCTTTGGTTAGGATGCAAATGGAGCTAGAATTTTGTACCAAGCTACAAATGAAGCAAAATGACTGCATCCCTTCTATTTCATGACAGGTTTCCGTACACGTCACTTTAATAAGATTCTCCCTCAAAATAATTGCATGGAAGGTTTGAGTTTAGTCCTTGGCAGTATCTCTAATCTGAAAGATCTCAGGTCAATGGACTGGGAAAGGCCTCTCTATTAAGACCTTGGAGGTCACCATGATATTGCAAGCGACATTTCTAACATCCTGTTGTTCTCCAGTTAAGATGCAATCATATCTCCCAGAATTCCTGTGGAATGTCTGGTTGGGAAGGTTGATGGACCAAAGATCTAACTCCCTTTCAGACACCATCAGATGTGTCCATAGCCTGCCATATGCGTGGGTACCTGGCACTGGAACAAGTTTCTTTCAGGGACTCAAGTATCTCCACTAGGATCCTTCCAATAACTCCAATAAATTGAGTTTATTGTACATTTACTCAGTAAATCGAGTAAAAACACTAGGGTCATTAGAAGAACTCCAGTGGAGATACTTGAGTCCCTGAAAGAAACTGACTTGCATTTCCCCTACTTCTTGCTTCTCCAGAGCTAACACCTTCATGATTTATTTCTAATTTCTTGATAAAGAAAAAGGCTTTATCTGCAGTGTAATTGATATGGGGCTTTGACCTGTTTGCCGTTGAGGAGTCAGCAGAGAGGAAAGCATCCTTTTCCTTCCCCACAGAATGTCGAGGTTGCCATTTGGTTCAAGGCAGTGGAGTGAGGCCATGCGTTGGGAGTAGGTGAACAAAGATGAGGCATTTCCTCACAGTCTCACTCAGCAGTTCCTTAAAGGGTTTGATTATGTGGCCAAATATAAATTTTAAAAAGCTCCAAATTTCAACACAGTCACCACAAATGATATTTTTTTGTTTTTCTGCGGTTGGAGAAAGAAAAGGAAAGGAGACAATACAAATCCCAGCTGTAGTGTCAAGAAAAGCACATTAACCTGGTCATGAAGTCACCAGGAATCAAGTTGGATTCAAAGGAAGTTTGAAGGTGAAGGAACTATCTCAGTCAAAGCCAGGGATAGCACTTTGGTAGGGAGCTTGCATGATGAATGATGTGTGTGATCCTCTCTGTGCTTATGGAACAAGACAGGATCCCTTACAACAGAGTTCCACAACCTTTAAGATCTGTGGACTTCAACTCCCACAATTCTGAGAGTTGAAATCAACAGATCTTAAAAGTCCCCAAGGTTGAGAAATACTGCCTTAAGATGAAACATCCAATGGAGAACCCAAACCTTGATTCTGTGCCTAAACAAAGTGAAAATCCCCAAGTTCCCTTATTTAAGTTCAACTGATACAACTTTCAGTTGTGACCATTCTGCAAATGTGGAAGTGGTGGACACAGAATTAAATTTCTTATAAACCACATGAAAGAATCAGATATTTGAAACTATGTGAGCAAACATTGCTGAGTAAACTTTGCAGCAGTGAGAGGGAAGATCTTTGCATTTGATCAATTTGCATTTGACAAACTACCAATATTGATACAGATTTTCTCTATGAGTAGCCAAAATCTTGAATGAATTATGTAAAATGAACAATCATTAAAATGCTTTAAAATTCCATAAATTATACTGGATGGAGTTTGGACTTTCTTAAATCCAGACCAAAATTTATTGGGTTAAATGTTGATCTTGAAAGCACAATACAAATATTATAGATCTTTGCTACAAAGTTGTAGTTGCCTGCAGAATTATTTTAGCTAATAAGGATTTAAAGAATTGCCATGACTACATGCAAATCCTGAAATTCTTATAATCCTACTTCAAACCACTGACTGCAGTGGCAAACAATTAATGCCTTTCTCTTCCCAGCTATCCATAAAACAACCCCAGTGGGAAGCTGAAGCTTCAGTAGGACCAACAGAGATTGGAGAAAATTAAAGCATGTCTGAACCAGCCAAATAGCTCTCAACTTTTCAAAATACCAGCAATGACTAGTCTTCTTCTGTCAGCCTTGGAGCAAGGCACGGGGCACCTGCTTGTGTAATTTAAAGTGCCACCTGCCAGGTTTCATAAAAAGCTGCAACAAGAAGTGCTTTCTTCTAGCTGTGTATGATTTGCCTCACAGGGCTGAGAATGAATGTGATTTGCTACTTGTTACAATTTCTGCTTTTTTTCTGTGCTAAAGCAGGGTAGTCTATAATATCGAGTCAAGATAATGGCCTTTCAACCTGGACCTTAATTTTAAAAAGAAAGAGGTTCAGAACTGAATGAGTGTAGAGGAAGAAATGTTTAGCACAATTCAGAAAAGGGGATAGACCAGATGCAAAGGTTATGAAAATTCAGTTCCCCCATGTTGGTGTGGAGCCTGCCAGGCCAAAAAGTCTTGGGATGCTGCTGTTTTTTAATTAAATGCTTGGCATGTATTTCTTTGTACAATGTCTGTCCCATATTGTTCATTTATGTTATACATTTATGTACTATTCTGTTCCAGGTCTCCTTTCGTGAAGAAAATTAGTTGTGCCAGAGTCATACTTCTCTAAGAGGTCAGGATGGGGTCTATAGGGACAGAGCAGATAGGTAAGGTCTATCCTCCCACAGATCATAAATAAAAAGAAGAAGAGCTTTAGGATTTCATCATCCTATAGCTTCCTATTGTTCTTACTCTTGCCCCTCACTACATTTTAAGGCAGGCATGTCAAACTTGTGATGTCGCGCAACATAACGGAACGTTTTCCCCATTGCTGGCAATGGGGTGGGCACGGTTTCCTCGTGACACATCTGGCCCATGGGCTGGCAATTTGACATCCCTGTTTTAAGGCATTACATGCACACTTCCAGGACTGTCCTATAGTTGTACATAATGGGCTGATAAGGTCTTGGCTTTAGTTGATTATGTCCTCCTGAAGCTTGAAAGGGGCAACTAGTTCCTGCTATCTCTTTCTGAACTTTTGGAACTACTGATAGCTTAGATCTGTGGTGGCGAACCTATGGCACACGTGCCACAGGTGGCATGCAGAGCCCTCTCTGTGGGCACGTGCGCCATTGCCCCAGTCCTAGGCCTTCAGCTGGGTTTTATATAACCCTTTCGCTTTAAAAAAAAAAAAAGTTCAATCAATCAATCAATTTCAACTTTACGCGAGAAAAAAAAGATCTTGCAAAGTTGGAATTGATTGATTGGACTTTTTAGTCCCACCCAATCTGCCGTTACCACCGCAGCCATGCCCACCAATGGGCCACACCCACCCAATGAGCCATGCCCACCCAGCACCCAACGATACATAAGAGGGTTTTGGGTTGCAGTTTGGGCACTCAGTCTCTAAAAGGTTCGCCATCATTGGCTTAGATACGGTATATAGCATTCACCAGAGTTCTTTCATAGTGGCTCCCTAGCTGTTATATTACTAAGATCCTATTGTGCCTGATCTGTTGGCTTTAACTCGGCTTTGATGGAGAAGCTATATGGGCATATTTTGTGGCCAGATCTTGCACAGCAAAGATTTTGATTGTTTCAATGGATCTGGGGAATGTGCCAAAGACAAAAGTGGATGAGCAACCACATAAAATGAACAAGTTGTGTCACTTCATGTGTAGTCCCTATTTGGGGGAGGGGTAAGTTTTGGGCAAAAGTTCTTTGTTTTCAAAAATACATTGATTATATTGAGGGCTTATATTATGGTTTCAGTTCCTGTCCCAAAATGATAAATCTCACAATTTATTGTCCATAGCAGTCAGAAAGAGTTCTGAAGACTCAGAAAAGAAAAAAAAAGAAGGGATCCTGGGGTCACAGGATCTAACACCCTGCATTAGAGAGACCCACAGCTTAGTGTGGGACTTCATAGATTCAGACAAATGGAATCTGCCTAATCTTGAGGTCTCAAGCAATCCAATCAGGGATTGTTTTCTCACTCAAAATGAAAAAAGAAAATATGTGCCATCAAGGCCATTAACCCTCAAGAAGAGAGAGGGTTGTTCCAGCATGTTCCAGTCCATGTTGGCTGGGGAATTCTGGGACTTGAAGTCCACGCATCTTAAAGTTGCCAAAGTTGGGAAGAACTGCTTTATTGAGTCTTTAAGTAGGCTGGTAAAAACTGATGCTCTGCCTGAAGCTCACACAATAATATGGCCGTATAATTGAAGGAACTATTGAAGGACGGCCATCTTGATCATGAGCTCTCAGGCAACAGAATTACATTATTCTATTCAATTCGTTATCAGGCTGAGAAAGCAAAAAGTGAGTAGAATTCTTGTCCTCTGAATACTCTTCAAGGCCTTGCTGAGTTGTAGACTCAGAGGCAATATTTACAGTCAGAGGTACTTGAAGTCTATACCAAGCCTCAAAGAAATACACACTATTATTGCATTGCTTTTTATTTGGCAGTAAACTTTCTCAAAAATAAACTGTTTTCCACCCTCACCACGACCATTTTTATCTTTTGCTATCAAAGGAGTACATTTTAACCAGTGGTGGGATTCAAATATGTGAACAACCGGTTCTCTGTTCTGGGCCTGGGCAACAAAAAATTAGCTACCGATTCTGCCGAACTGGTGCGAACTGGCTGAATTCCACCCCTGATTTTAACTGAATCCCTGAGAATCACAGTGTTGTTGTATCTCAATGAAAACAAATGACTGGTATTTCCAAAACCAGTTGTTAGCCCTACTTCCCATCTCTCTTTTTATAACGTGATTAGATCTGGAGCAATGTATTCTTTTCTGCATTTACTGCTTATATACTTTCTGATCTCCTCCAATTACATATCTTGACTATATTGTGATTTTTGTTGTGACATTGGATAAATTCATTTTCTATTTTACTGCAAAAAGAAAAAAATGTCAAGGAGAAACCCAGCTCCATTTGTTTCAGTGGATCTTCAGCATATCTCAAGGCAGGTAAAAAAAATACCCTGAAAAAGCTGCTCTTTTCACAGCACATCACTTTGTACATTGAGAACTCACACTGTATATTCAATGCTAGTATTTACAGGAAGCTGAACAGGTTGCTGTCAAAACTCAAGTCACAGTTGAGAAGCAGGACAGAAATGCATGTTTTCCCCCTCTGAATCCATAGGTATCTATCAGCCTATCAGAGGTACCCCAGCCATGAAGCCAGGCCAAAGCCATGAACACTAATCTATAAAATTACAGTAACAGAATCTTGCAGGTGAAAGCGTTCCCCGTTCCCTGCCTTTACTTTCCAGAGAACCAGGAAGGATTCCTTCTGAGATGCTTTGTCCTCCTGCATTTCCCTTTCCTACTTTGGACTTGGATATTTCTTATCAGATCTTTGTCTAGGCTGTAAATCTTCCTCCTGTCTCCCAAGATCGTTATTATAGCCCATTACAGCACCATACTGGCATCTTGAATAGTAATCGTTAGCTAATAGTCCTTCCTGCTATAAAATGGAATACAGTAATCAGTCATTGTTAGAAACAAAATCAGATCCTGTGTAGCAGTTCTTAGAGAATGCCAGAATGAAAGGAACCACAAGGACCAGCTAATCCAAAGCGCTGTATTGTGTAGGAAAACCAGTTAAACCATTCATGAGAACCAAATTCAAGCACTTTACACGGGAAGGCTGGTTTCAAATATTTGGAATATGGCATCCAGCATTTAGTTAGAAACCAGTAACAATTTTTAAGGCTTAAGGTAAAATGCAGATAGCTTAACTGCAGTTAGCAATTGGAGACACAATCAGAAAGGAAGGAGAGGAGGTGTTGGAAAAAAGGCTTCACAATGCTTTTAATTAAAATTTAATAATTATTTTTCTTATTTGCCTGTACATTACTATCTTAGTAATAAAATATCGTTAAAAATATGATAGGTGGCTGCTGGACTCTTCTTAAAAACATCCAGATTCAATTAAGTAGCTTCTTTATACCATAGATAAAGTAGATTATTCCACTGTTACACTGATCTTACTGTCAGGACTTTTTTTTATTCTTGAGCACAGCTTAACTAAATGAAACAAAAGAGCCCTCTACTGTGGTCCTGCTATGTCTTCTTGATGAATATAAGCCAGACATGTTTAGACAAGAAGCTGACTGGATTACACAGCTCCGTCCTTGGGAATTTCTTCCTTAACTTGGTTTATGTGATCAACCAAAGAAGAGTAAATGTTCTTTTGCCTCCTTTTGTTTTCCCTAAATGCACCTGAAAATTATAGAATCATTATTTGTACAGGCATTTTAAATTCAAACGTTGATGGACAGAACAAAGATGTTAAATCCCATTTCACCCATTTTAATATCTGTGCTGACTCCATCCTTCTTATACTGTAAAAAGGGGAGGAAATGTAAATATGCTTCCGTTAAACAGTTTGCACAAATACTCAGAAGAATAATTGGGGAAGTTTGTTTTGCCAATTGCTTGACCCAGAGACGAGTGTTTTTTGGTAGATGAAGTGACTGATCTCTCTGAGGAAATGGTTAAGGATGCACAGGAGCTCTTATCTCTAAGCAGCAGGTGCTGAATGAATTATTCTTTTTTAATAACACTGCAGAATGTTAAATGCTGTTTGTGGGTCCCTGTAAGTGAACGTGCACGCATATGTGTATTGTTCTCTGAGAATAGCCACCTTTGTCTTTAATATCTTGTCCAATTGCTGGCCAAACATTTAAAAATAGCATTGCTTCCAGATCTGCAATTACTCCTTTGGAATGTAGGTATCTGCTCTTCTTTATGTAACTAGAAAAAAACATTAAGATGCTTTAGGCTATAGTTCCAACATCAGCCATGCTGGATGGAGACAATAGATGCTATAAGCTATATTAATATTCCTTTACTGTTTCATTTTTCTCCAAAATCTGTACACAAAGTGCATGCATCATATGAAAAAGATCTCTGTCCATTCAGAAGTAAGCCTTATTAAATTAATGGGACTTAGTTCCAGGTAGGTTTACATAAGCACAGTTCTGCTTGCTTCAATTAACGGCTAATCTGTTTTATTAGTGACCATTAGGAGGCTATGGTTTGCCAGCTATCCCTACAGAGCATGAGGTGGAGTAACTAGAATGCCAGACTCAAACCCCATTTAATTTCACAGTCACTTTTTTGTTACCCAATCCAGATTTTTATAACAAAATGTAAATCAATATAATTAAAATGGAATGGTTCTATTGCTTGAGAAAACTGGAATGGCCTTTCTTTGTAAATTAGCCTATTTCAATCGCCTTTGTCCAAAGAATGAATGATAGAGGCTAGTAACCAAATAGTCTCTCAAAATCCAGAATAAACCCAGAAATTATTTTCTGACCAGAACTGGACAGTTTTGGCTGTTTCAATGGATCTGGAAAATTCCAAACTTTCTTATCAAAAGATTTTGGAGAGGATGAAAAATTAGGAAAAAAAGGAAGCTGGACAAATTCTAGAAGGCAATATTTTCTAGGAGGAATTTGACCCATTTTCAGAATAAGCTTGAAATCATCAAGCAAGCAATCCTTAACAGTTAGAAAGGCTTTCAATAAATCAAAGAATCTAAAAGAAAATGAGAGAGACCATCCTTTAATTATTTCCCTCTGCAGAAATGGGCTGAGTGCCCAGAAAATCACTAGGAGTGTGTGTTGTTAACCATATAGAAAATACAGTTGGTCAGGGGGCAGGACTATAATAAGTCTAGGTAAAGGTTGCCCTGGTCTCTTGATATGGACAAATTTCGACAGATTTGTGATCTGGCTTTTAATGGGGCCAAATTGTCCCTTAGGCAATATTGTATAATACTAAGCCACAAAAAGCGGCTTGCAATTTCATTTTGTGCCTGTGGAAGTTAGTGTTGACATAGTACAGGTAGTCCTCATTGAGTAACTTCCTCATTTAGTGACCATTCACAGTTTTGCAGTGATGAAAAAGCAATTTTAAGATCAATCCTCATATCAATATTTGAAATCTATCAACAATTGATTTTTTTTGTAAATTAAGATGGCCAAAAAGTTATTAAGCAATTTTGGAAACCCAATACTTATGATTTATTACAGCATATTGCTGATACACGTATCTGTCAGCAAATCTTTTAATAAATTGTACAAAGAAGAGGACTTTCAAGCAATCAAGTCACTATTTTTGTGAGTTTGTTTATTTATCTGATTCATATCCTATCTTTTGGCATAGGAGCTCAAGGCAATGTATGTAGTTTTCCCCCACCAAAATGTTGTTCAGCTTTTAAAATTCATTCTAAATTGTTGAATTGTTTTATTTTATTAAATGTCCAGACTGTTCTGTACACTCAGGTGCACATACACCTGTCTATCTCCTTGTATATCAAGATGTAGAAAGGCTATCATATTACTTATGCACTACTACGTACCTACACCATAGTTATGTTAAAATATCTATAGCCATTTAAGAGTTAGTTGTTGATTTATTTATAGAGTTGCTCAATCAACAGATCAAAACAACACATCATCATCAAAGATGTTACAGTATAATGAAATATATTATGTCAGAGTGAAATTGGTACAAGCAGATATAATCAAAAAGCAATCAAGGTAGATTAGATAAGCCATTCTAAGAGTTTGGAATTAATACAAAACAAGGTTTTCTAGAAAGATGCCTTTTTGGGTGTCCCTTCAGGAAACATTTTTCAGAAAAGAAATGGTGGCAAAGCCAGACTGGTGGACCTATGGTAAAATAATATTTTTCAATCTTGGTGATCCTATCCTCAAGTCTGAGGAGTTAGGATCAGAAGGACATGTCTGCCATTGGTTTACATATTTACAATTGAAAGAAAGGTTTAAATTAGACAAAAAGAGTTATGGGTTTGACTTTGTTAAAAATGAATTGGAAATCCTACTGTGGTAGAGATGAACATATCGCTAAAGTCTATAAAGCATTATTGAATTTGAATTTGGAAAGTGAATATATAAAGCATTGTATGATTCAGTGGGTAAGAAACTTTGGATATACCGGTAATGTAAAGCTTGAACAATGGGAAAAATTGTGGATGAAAGGTTTAAATTTACATTAATTACAATTTAAAAGAAAATTTTTAAAAGATGATGTATCATTGGCATTTAACACCAAATAAGTTATCAAGAATGTATAAAGGTACTTCAGATTAATGTTGTAAATACAAATGTAAATAAGAGACTCTTTATTATTTGTGGTGGACATATGATAAAGCAAAGAAATATTGGAGTAGCATTCATATTCTAACACAGAAGATTCTTAAAGTGAATATAAAGATAAAACCAGAACTTTTATTTTGGGTTTAATGGAAAAAGACTTGGAAAAACTTTTTAGAACTTTGATGTTAAATATGTTGATGGCAGCAAGATCACTACGTATATGCATAAAAATGGAAGAACATTTCGATCCTCATGATGGACGAATGGCTAGAAAAGTTGATGGAGTTAGCAGAGATGGCTAAATTGACTGCTTTGATAAAAGAAAAAAAAACATAATTACTTTTGCTTCTACTTGGAAAACACTTCTAGACTTTGTGCTTGAAGTGGGAAAAAAAAGAAATTTGATTTTAGGTTTTACCGATTAGATAGATTTGTTGATATAGAAATGTCTAGTTTATACTATTATGTAAAAGTAAAAAGCTGAGGTTCTACTGCACCAAAGGGAATCAGAAGTCAACACCTTTTCTTTCTTTTCCCTTTCTTTTATACACTCTTTCCTTCCCTTTCCCCTCCCCTATTTTTCCTATTATTTGTTTTTGTATTTTTGTATTTTATATTATAAACTAATAAAAAGGACAATTTGAAGAGTTACTAGCAGTAACTCCCCACAACAACAAAAACCATTAAGCCAATTCTTGGGAGCAAAGCCAGGTCTCCGAAAAAGCAGGTATAATTGGGGCCATTCAAATCTCACAGGGACTGCTGTTCTATAAAACAGGCATGTTGACAGAGAAGCATATCTGTGGGATCTCATCTGAGGTCAATGCATAAGTGATGGGACTTGGAACCCTTGCACCCTTCTGCCAAGGGCAGAAATAATTACAGAAAAGACATCCTGCAGAAACAAGGCTGTGGACTAGTAAGTGCTTTATCGGTCACAACCAATGCTTTCAATTGCCCCTGGAAGACTACTGGTAACCAGTGCAGCTCATGAAACAGAACTGCTATATAGCTATGGCTAGGTGCACCCATAACTACTCATGCTGCTGCATTCTGGACCTGCAGTAGCCTTTAAATGGTCCTCAAGGGTATGTATGCTCTTGTAGAGACCATTCCAATAATAAAGGTGAAAGTTGACTGAGAAGGATTGCCCAGGAATAAGTTCAGTTGGTGACCCAGATTGATTTGGTCAAAGTCCATCTGCTCTTTAAGACATCTGTCTAGGAAGATATCCAAACTCTGCATGATTCTACCTGGATAGTGTGATGCGATCCAGAACCAAAAGAGGAAACTGATTGGATCCAGGTGGCTCCAAAATTCATAATTACCACAATAATTTTCTGACTTGTTGGCTGATCTAGAAGGTGATTTTCCATCCATTCTCTTTTGCAATAAGTTCTGAACATGTGCTGAAATCCAAGATCTTAATAAATTATAACTCACTAATTTAGCTAGACTGACAATAATGATCAAATTTGGAATTCTTGCTGTGATTTTGTGTGTATCCCTCTTTTTCAAAGAAAGAAGGAAAGAAGGTAGATTTAGCTTCCTTGACTTAAAAAGGAATTTTTTTACTAAAAAAAAAAAAATCATGTCTTTCCTGTGTGCAAGTCCTAGACTTACAATAGTTCATTTAATGGCAGTTAGAAATTACAACAGCACTAAAAAAAAACCACCATTTTTCACACATGACTATTGTGGCATCCCCATGGTCATGTGATCAAAATTCAGATGCTTGACAACTGATTCATATTTATGATGATTGCAATATCCTGGGATCATGTGATCACCTTTTGCAACCTTCTGACAAGCAAAGTCAATGGGGAAGCAGATTCATTGAAAAACCATGTTACTAATTTAACAACTGCAGTGATTCATTTAACAACTGTGGCAAGAAAGGTTGCAAAATTCACTTAAGAACTGTCCCTCTTAGTAACAGAAATTTTGGGCTCACTTGTGTTCATAAATCAAGGACTACCTGTATGCACAATTCTGAAGCTAGCATTTGTGTTCCAGAATTGGCATAAGATACAAATCTTATACATAACTCCTGTGTTGTTGGCTTGGGACAGAAAGTTCCAAAGTATTTTCCCTCATATTTTTCACACAGTGTCTGAAAGCAGAAATGCAGAGCATGTCAGAAAGCTCAGTCTAATTGATGGCAACCAATTGTAATTACTTTTCTGATGGAGCCTTCTGCCAGGAAGGTTTTAAATTATCTCCTTCCCATTTCACAAATTATCTCCTTCCTATTTTCAACTGACAAAAGTGAGGATTATAAAACACTCAGCCATTCTATTCAAAGCCTGCATTCAAGACTGACTTTAATTTAAAAAAATAAAAGTAAGCTCACTCGTTTCAAAATTTCTCTGGGGGGAATAGGCGTATCTTGAATATCAGAAAGGTTAGCTGCATTTTGTGGTGAGTGAAAGGCTAATACCAGTTGGCTGAGAGCTAGTTAAACAACCGTTTAAACAACAACTCAGGTTAAAATATAGTGCCCCATTTGAAATATCTGGGAAGTAAGGATGCTTTGGCCCTGGGCCCAAAAATCTGGCATCGGACTTACATCCAAACTCCTGTCACAAGTCAAAGTACCACTATTTACACTTATTTCAACCAAATGTACTTTCCTTTGAAACAATTTCCTGTAAAAATCACTTAATTAGGACTCAAATAATTTAGTATAATAGGTATGCACCAGCAGCTTGAACTAGGCTCAGAAGTGAATTAAGAATCAACTGAACTCTTTCAGAATTGATAAAAGAGAGTCCGCCTGCTATACCAATTAAAACAGCTATCATTAGTGCATTGTTATTGCTGCTCTTATTATATAAACCCTTTTAATCAATTAAGCCACTGTGCTACAAAGTAAAACCCAATCTCTAGCATCATCTTTCTGAGTGTGCTTGTATTACAGGTAGTCCTCAGGCTACAATGGCAATGGGGACTCTGTCGCTAAGTGATGTGGTTGTAAAGTTATCCATGCCAAACTTGGCATTCACCAGAGGAGCTATTTTACAAGAATGCATATAACAGACTCTCCAAACGTCCTTCTCTGAAATATTTATATTATTTAAATTTATATACTACCTGATTCCCAGAAATTCTGGGCCATTTCCAAATGATTGGGGGGGGGGAACCCATCCAAAACAAAACAAAAAGTGGTAGAGCTGGAAGAATAACAAACTGAGGGGAAACCAAAGAAAACAAGCTAGGTTAAAAGGCAACTTCAGTCATCCTCACCAAAAGCCCGGGTGAAAATTGCCTACCTTTTGAGCTCAGTCTTAAAGATCTGCAGTGATGGATTAACCATTACCTCCTGAGGCACTCAGTTGCATTTTCAGATTAATGGGATGCTTATTACTGCATCTAATTAGAAAACAGCAGCCCTGCTCCTCCCCATCCTTCAGCCCTGGCAACTATTCAGTATATGGCTAATTTGAGCATGCTGCTACACTTTTCTGGTTTGAAATTCCACATTCAACAGGAGCAACTGCAATTAAGTGATGCATAAATGAAGGATGTTATGTTGTGTAATTCATGGAGGCACCTTTGAAAGCAAAAATTTTGGATTCTCAGGATAAAGTAGTACAGAACATGAAATGGAGTTCTGCTCTAACTGTCTCCGTAACATTACGAGACAGTGTAATAGGCACTATACAATATGTGGGAATTTAACACCTAACTCCAATAGAGATCCAGCTTCTAAAGGCTAGCTCAACATGGTGTGTCTCATTTCTAGTGAATAACAGAAGCCAACTGAAGCATGTCACTGAGATGGGAATCTATTGCCCCTGTTTTCTTTATTAGGCATTTGAAATACAGGCTGAGTCTGAAATTCCATTCCACATTTGCAGACCCACTCATCTGTAGACACTACAGAGACTTTCAAGGAACGTCACCTTCAGAGTCATGTGTACGTCCTCTTTTCCAGAATCATTTCCATAATTCTATGCTCAGGGTGAGCAATGATGTCCTTGCTCAGCTAAATGGGAGACCTTCACACAGAGCAACTCCCCTGTGACTTCCTGCTTTCCTTTCCAAAATCAAGGTGGAGCTGTTTCTCATCTAGCTCTGTGACAATACAGCCAGAAAGCCATGGTCCTCAGGAGCTGCTGAAGAGTAAAAGATTGGGGCCAGCAGCAAGGGAACAGCAAAATGCTAGAGGCAGTGTTTTAAAAGAAAAACAACTTCCTACATTTGAATTTATAATTGATGTTGATGATCCTGGTCACCCAGGTCCTAAGCATCAGGAAAATATCAAGGAAATATTATTCCTATTTTTATGGAATAACATTAATTTATATCCTGTACTTTACTTGCCCATGAAAGCAAGAATTGCCTAGGGCTTCCTAAGACAGAATGGAAATGCCTATAACTACATCCACTTCTATCCCACCCTGGGGGACTTTTGTAACCCAGATGCATGGCATGAATCTGATTCTCAAATCATTGTCTGATCAGTTTGACAATTCTAATATTATTGGCCAATCCTCAGAAATAGTAAAAGTAATTTTTGGGAGAAGCAGCAGAAAATTTCTAATGCTACTGATAACTTGCCTTCGGGTTACTCTTCTTAAAATCACTAAAAGCCAAACCTCACACTTTGATTAAATATTTCTACACACAGGCAAAGTGTAGTTTTTGAGAAGGGAGGGGGAGAGGAGTATTCTGCATCACATCCCTGAGAGTTGTTCACAACTGAGAATAGTCACAAATATAGAAATCCACTAAAGTATGAACATAACAGTTTGATTCTTGCTCTGCAAAATTAAAAAAAATCAGTTTGGCGATATGCATGATCCTTGTAGAAAGGGAATTGGTGAAGGCAGTTTGTACAGGGCAGAAAAATATGACCATAGGACTCTGCCATGGTTGTAAATTTGAGCCACTCACCAAGTACTGGAATTTTGATCACATGCCCTCTGAGACTGTATGACAATGGTTGTATGTATGAGGACTAGTTGTAAGTTCATTTTTTCAATGCTGTTTTAACTTGGAACAGTCATTGAACAAATGGATGTAACCTGGGGACTTCTTGTACTCCATACAGACTTAAGACTACAACTGAGCCCAAAAGTTTTGTTGTTAAACAAGACAGTTAAGTTGTGCCCCATTTTATGACTTTTCTTGCTACGGTTGTTAAGAGAATCACTGCAGTTGTTAAGTTAATAACATGAATGTTAAGTGAATGTGGCTTCCTCATTCGCTGTGCTTGCCAGGTCACAAAAGGTGATCACATGACCCCGGGACACTGCAACTGTCATAAATACATGCCAGTAGCCAAGCATCTAAATTTTGATTACATGACCACGGGGATGTTGCAACAGTCATAAGTGTAAAAAAAACAGTCATAAGTCATTTTTTTCAGTGTCATCGGAACTTCCAACAATCACTAAATGAATGGTTGTAAATCAAGGACTACCTGTACAAGTTTAAGACTTGAACCTAGGAGTATGAATTTACCAGTCAAGTGAAAGCAGATCAAAGACAATAAGTGGAAATCCTTATTTAACATTTCTTGTTCAGATCAGTAGAATAATAAACACTCCTAAATGAACTACGGTAAACAATACAACCAATTCAATCTTGGGGTTTCTTTAGCTTTTTTTTTTAAATTAAATAACCTACGATCAATACTGTCTGATTCAAAAACCAGTAACAATGAGCTGACTGTAGAGTAAGTTCTGCATATGTTTTTTCTAATACACACACTTTTGTGTGAATTTTCCCATATGATGCAGACTTTTTCATAAATATGTTCACTGCAGAATCAGGAAAAGTGTGAATATTAAGTATAATGATTTTGCAGTTTGTTTATTAGGTTTGGAAGTGCAAAATTAGCTAAGTTTGTATTAAAATGCAACTGGAATAAATTTCTATTCTATCCCTACTGACAGGTTATGAAATATTGTATCTGATGCCTGCTAAAATAAGAAGTCTATAACCTGGAAATACTCCAATATTGACTTCAGTTTCAATTTCAATCGCAGATTAAGATTTCAGAATGTGATCTCATTACTTGGAGAAATTGTTGTTTAAAAAGATTAGTTATTAGAAACATCAAGATTGAATAACCAATTGCATGAAGAGAAGTAAATGTCTCTCCATTTGCATACAAGATTCTTTCCCAATCTGATAGTCTCCATTATGTGCTGAAATGCAACTCACGGAATTTAATGCTGATTAATAATTCAATTGGAAGGACTAACAAAATCAGGCATACAGAAATCTAGTATTGGAAGGAAAGAAATCTCTAGATTACATACGGTAATTCATATAACAATTCCTTTCAGCCTCCAAATATTGCTGTCATAACTAAGATGAGATGTTCTTTAAACAGCAGATAGACTAGTGAGACTTTACTACTCAAAAATGCAATATCCAAAGTAATATTTATATCTAGATATCTATTTATAGCATTTCAAAAACCGTTCCATTCTCATGACATCATGGTAAAACTAATGAGAAACCATACAGTGACAGGTAAATAAGCACAATCTGATCTTTCAATTAAACTCCAATTTACAACAAGATAGAAGAAATACTTGGCAGCCCCATATGACATCATCTTCCAGCTTGCACCAAGAGGCTCCTAGCATTCCAAATTATGTGTTCCATTAGCTCTTGTATATTGATGCCAAGCGAGAGGGAGGCTAAAGACAACAACATCTGGGAAAAGAGGCCATTTTAGAAGCCATTTCTCCTATTCAGATGGGAAAGGCCTTTGACTGTCTTCTCAAAGGTGGAAACAACTAACATGAAGCCCTTTCTATTCTGATTGTAAACTTTCAGAAGCTAACTGACTTGGTCCTGTTGAAACAGCAAAGCTGAATGAAGGCCCCTTGCTGGAAAGAAAGCGAAGGAAAGCAGGTTTTTGCTAAACAATCTCACTTTATGATCATTTCATTTCAGCAGATGTAAGCTGAAGAGAATTCTGTTGTTTTTAGAATTTCAGTTTGGTTGCGCTTCTATATTTGACAAGTTATTTTCTTGTTTTGCAATAAAAGAATACCAATTGACTAAAAACCATCATACCAAAGCTAAGATAAAGTATTGCACTGATTATATCAATCTGTATACTTCCCACCTCAGAGGAATAGCAAGGCTGCATACTTGCTTGCATAAGTGGCCTTTGGGCAGTGTATTTTTATTAGAAGGTAGAGCTTTGGAGGAAGAGACCTGGGGTCATAATTTTTTTCTTATTTGCACCAGCTACAGTATGAATGGGTCAAATATCTCTGTGTGGAAACAATGCCTGGTTTGCCCCCATTTGACTTTCAATGTGCCTTTGGGCCTCTTACCTTGATCCACAGGCAAAAGCAGGCCACATCCCATGAGTACAGGCATTTTCAGTCATCTGTAGCTCAGAGGATGTTGGGTGGAAAGCAAACCTGCATTAAGGAGGGACTAATCTACAAAGGCTTTAGCCAGGGGTGTCAAACTGCCAGCCTGTGGGCCGATTGCATCATGCGGAGGCCGCGCCCACCCCAGCTCCGGCAATGTGAAAAAAGTCACGCTACATCACGACATGTCACGTGACATGGCGAGTTTGACACCTGTGCTTTAGACTCATTGCTCTACCTTACAAGATTTAATACTCTGTGTGTTCGGCACAACCTCTCTGATTCTGCTCAGGCTTTTCCAGTGCAAGTCATGCCCAGAAGCAGCCACATTAGTAGGAGCATCCATGCTGGCTGAAGAATTGTGGGAATTAAAGTCCACATATCTTAGCATCACCAAAGTTCAGAAACATTGTGATAGAGCCTGGCATCCCAGCTCTGAATCAGTCCTTCCCCAAACCTTCTAATCTGTAGCCACCTCCACATTTGGGAACAAATTGGATTCTTTCCCCCACCTCCATTTTCACTGTGGTCCAGATTCCGAGGCACAGAGCGACTATATTATAAAAGTGGTAGCTTGTTTAGAAGTGGAATAACTCTAACGAGCTCCCACAAAACAGAACTATTCAATATGTTGAACTTCAGCCCGCAACATGTCCAATGGCTCCAGGAGACACTATTTTATGGCCCTAGATAGATGATAACATACTATATCTTTGGAAAAGGGAGAAGATAAAGAGACTTTTTATTCAATTGCTTTAACTATATGATGCAGAAAGGACTCCTTTCCTACATTACAAAAGGATTTTCTGAGCTAGCAACCTCCCAAATAGGGAAACAGTTTGATTGGGTGGCTTGGATTCTTCCTGAAGACTGCCAGTATGGTTTGTGCAAATTAGATTTTGCAAGCAGAATTTTTTTTTTTAAAAAAAAAAGGGTTAGAAATGCTAATTGTATAAACCTGAAATAGCAATTCCATTGGCCTGTTTACATTATAATAAGCTGCCTTAATATTTGTTAAAGTCTGACATAACACAAGTAGTAAGATATTGGCATTCAAACTTTTGGCATAGCTTGCTGTGTGAATGTACCACCTGAGTTTACTAAAATGTATTCATTTATTCACTCCATTTTTGCAACTGCCTGTTTCGCAGCAATTTCATTAGTGGGCTGATTTCAATATAGACAAGATTTGAAGAATAAATAATAGTTCCTAACTTTTAGTGTGTCATGGTGTAATGGGGACTGTTATTCCTCCACTCTTGCTGTGTCATTTGCAAGATTGCTGGAATAACAGCCCACATTACACTAGCTTGAGTATTTTTATTTCAAGGCAGGTAGTCACACAATTTGGAAGATGCTTGGGGCTGACTAGCCTGGGGTTTAGTCTGGAATTTTAAGAATTGCTGAAGAAACAACATTCCACAGCTCCTAAAATTCTGCCTAATTATTTGTCCTATAAAGCAGCGCCCCCCCCAAACTTTTTTTTTTTAATCAGGGACCGGTTTTGAGAAAAACAATTTTTCCACAGACTGGCAGCAGTAATGGGGTAGTGGGGAGTGGAAATGGTTTCGCACACTATCTAGATCCCGCACATGTGCAGATGACGTTTGCTCATTTGTGCGGCCCAGTTCCTAACAGGCACAGACCAGTACTGGTTTGCAGCCCAGGAGTTGGGGACCCTTGCTATAAAGGATTGCAAACTTGGTAGTCAGTCTTCTTTAGAACTTCATCTGAGGCAGAGCATTCCATTCACCTAAAGATCTTAGTTATCTCCTGGCTAAGTGGACATGGATCTTCTGATGCAATGCCAGAACTCCATCACAACAAATTAAATCATGGCTGTTGATGTGAGAAAAATTATCAAGGCTATGGGCCCTCTGTAATCACAAACATTCTCCTAACTGAACTAAGATTCTAATACTAGATTTAAAAAAATTGCATATGTTTTCTACCAGTTCTTATTCAATTAGATGAAAAAGAACTTGCTTCAGAACTTGCTTTTAAATAACATTGATGAAATTCTCATGATGTTCTTGGGATACATGTCTTATGAATTATGGCAGAAGAAATGTGCTTTTGACACTGCTTCTAATATGAAAAATAATTTCTGGAATTGTACTGCTGTAGGCTACTATACAATTTAAATTAGATTTTAGATTTTATTTATTTGTGTACTACTTTTATTGTTTTTACAAATAACTTAAGAAGTGAACATATCCAGTCCAACTTTCTCTCCTTTGAGGTGGGTTGGGCTGAGAGACAGTGACTGGCCCAGCATCACCCACCCGCCTTTCATGGCTAAGGTGGGCTTCAACTCATATTCTCTTGCTCTCCAGCCTGGTGCCTTAGGCACTGGCCCATGTCCACAAAATTTGCAAAAAGCATCAAAGTCACCTTGACCTCCAAACTGAAGAACTGTTCATACCATTTGTGCTCTGCTGAAGCACATCCTCTCTGAATTTTAAAGGGTCTCCTTGGCTGTCTGTGACTAACATGACTATAAGATAACCCATACCATATGACTGTAAGATTCTGTTCTTTTCCACTCACTTGCTATAGCATCAGCTGAACTTCAGAAGAGTAAACAGTGCTCTGATTGTCACCTAATCTGTTGCTAAAATACTAATAGAAAAGAAGACGGGGAGATAGGAAGAATATTTGCCCTCTAATAAGGTTGATTTATTTTTCTTAGTGGGTTATTCTAATCATTGGCTCCCATTAACTGCAGACCCTGATATTTATCAGAATGTATATGACTCATCAGCTATTGGGAAACAGGAATGAGGAATAATGGGAAATGAATGAGAAGTAGGGAGTGGAGTGGAACGAGGTGAAGCTGTTGAAATCATTGTTTTCTCAGAGCCATTACTGATGACTTTATTTTTATTATATTTTTGAAAATAGCAACAGACACACAAAAACCATTCACATCCAGGGAGGGATGAGAAATGAATCTATGCATACAACTCTGCCTCATCTACTTGGTCCAGTTAAAAGGCACCAGGAAGCAACGCTGAAAAAGATCTGAGCTACTGCTGACCTAATGAGACTGAACGACCCTCAGTGAAGTAATCTTCAAATTTTCAAATCAGGGTAAAGGACTACAGACTTTGGCAGGAACTCTGTAGGTTTAGCTGGAAGTACAGTTCAGTGGCAGAGCATTTGCTTTGCCTATTTATTTATTCATAAAATTTATTGGCTGCCCATCTTACCATAGGGTAACTGGGCAACAGTTACATCTAAGTTAAAAGATAAAAAGTTAAAAACAAACATTAAAACCAAAGACACATGGGGAGGGTGGGGGTGGAGATAGGGCAAGGGGGGAATCTGTTATTACTCAATCAACCACCTCCGTTTCACTGTTCCCTGACTGGGATCCAAAGGTGACATCTTTAGGTCCTTACAAAAAGCTAGGAGAGTTGGGGTCAATCTCACATCCGGGGGCAAGATGTATCAGAGGGCATGAGCAACAGCAGAGAAGGCCTTCTTCCTGGACCCCGCTAGCCAGAATAATTGGGCTGATGGGACATGCAGTGAGCCTCCTCTGCCGGTACGAGTGGGACGGGCCAATCCCATTGGGGTGAGACAGTCCCTCAAGTAACCTGCCTGCAGAAGATACTGCATTCAAATCCCAGCAATGTCACCTTAGTTATTGGTCATCACCTTTAAAATCCTATGTGGCACAGGACTAGGATATTTACAGGATTGCCTTTCCCTAAGGACATCTACCAATCTTTCCAGGTCAGATAAGGTGGGCGCAAACGCCTGATCCCTTCCTCCAAATATTGTCATCTAATGGGAGCGAGGAAGCATGCTTTTTCTGTGGTAGCCCCTGCCCTATGAAATATCTTGTCTCCTAAAGTTTGGCTGGCCTCCACCCTTTTTAGCCTTTTGTAAGGCTTTTAAGGCCTGGCTTTTCCCCCAGGTGTTAGGAGAAGATTAGATAATGGCATGTTAGCATGGATTGGCACCAGGTTTTTGATGTTTTTAAGATTTTATGTTTAAATCAGACATGTCAAACTCGCGACGTCACATGACGTCATACAACATATCGGGCCGGTTTTGCCATTGCTGGCAATGGGGTGGGCACAGCTTCTGGATGACATGTCCATCCCGCGGGCTGGCAGTTTGACACCCCCGTTTTAAATGGTTGTGTTTTATGGTTTTTCAAATTAGTTTACATGTCTTTTAATCTTTGATGGGAGCCGCCCAGAGTTGGCTGAATGGTGGACAGCTATATAAATGTTTTAAATAAATAAAATAAAATAAATAAGTGCCACAAGCTATAGCCCAGAAAATGTTTTTCTTTGCCTCATCTTAGAAAATATCTGCCAATCAGAAGCAGCAATGTGTTAGATCAGGTCACTCACTTAAGTCTCATAGAGCTTATGAGCAGCCACCTCCAGCTAAGACTGGTTCTCAGGCAGTAAGTGCAAATGGATAATGCCTGAAGGCCAGGAGTAGAGAGGAGAGCAGAAAGATTAAATTTCTAATTAGCCTTTCAAAGCATCCACAACGTTTAAAATGCAATTATTCCTATTTCAACCTCAGAAAGCATTGCATTAAAAAGACAGCAGCTAAAAAATGCCTCAGGTACAATATAATTTAAAAGCAGCTGGAAGAAAATCTTCAGAGTTTCCTTTTAAAATATGCAGTAATGAGGTTATACATATTTCTCTCCCCAGGTTAAGTGAGCACTAGGCATAGGCATCCACAGCTAGTCACAATAATGAAAATACAACATTTTGCACACAAGGAGATCATGACACAACCACAACGATGTCATTGTATCTTTGCATTCCCAACATCTGATGTAAAACCATAAGTTGCAGGGTTTCAATTGTGGTATCATGGTGCATGTTTAGTCACTTAAAACCTCCACTCTACTCCCCACAGTTCTCTCTCCATGATTCACTAGTAGTGCTTCCTTCAGATAAATTTCCATTTTTCTTCTGTGTCAAGAGTGGTGAACTTTCCAATGACCAGCAAAGTTATGGCTGGGGAGAACATTGGCAGATTGATGACTGCTGGTCCCTTCCTGGCAGGTACAAAAATAAGAAGGAAATTCATAGTTATGGCTTTTCTAGTGAACGTCCAAGTCTATTTCTAGCTCCCCACAATTCTATTCTTTCTCCCTCCCAAAACAGAAGTTGATAAACTCCATCTTCTTGGAAAAGACTTAATGAGCAAAAATCAGTCAAGGCATGATCGCTTATACAGCAGCAAAAACAAAATAACATCTCAAAGGCTTGCAAAACTTATACACCTACACTTTCTCTGGGTATTGTTCCAAGAAATTATAGAGATAAAAATCTCGCAGCTACCAGCGGTTTTATTGTGCAATTTCACTTGTTGAGGCAAAGAAGGTACTTTTGCTGTCAATGGAAGTCATGGGCCCTTTGAAACAAATGAAAGTTTTGAGATTGATTGTTGTTATTTTTGAAAAAGCAGTGCAAAGTTTTTAATAGACAGTTAATTTCCAGCAGACTTTTGTGGATACCTCATTGTGGCTGGTGACAATGAAAAATGGACTCACACATTTCTTCCTTATTTCTAAAAAGAGTCCCTGCAAGATAAGAACATAAAGATTTCAGTCTGTTAGCTGTTAAAGAAAGTTACTCAAAAACTTTAGATAAGCATTCCTCAGTTTGGACTCTTTCAGTTTGGGGAATACAATTTCTAGAACTCTCAATAAATATGGCCAAGATAGCTGAGAATTTTAGAGGTTTTAAATTCAATCAAGGGGATCCACAGGTTGGATCCAAAAAGTCAAGATGGTATCTGCAATTCTGTGATCAAAGCTGGCATTTTTGCTTTTTAAAAAAGGTATTCTGTGGACATAAGCTCTGATTATAACACACCTAGAGGGTACCAAGTTACAGAAAGCCACATTAGTTGACCAACTGAATATTCTAACAATAAGAGTATTTCTGTTTTGCAGTTTATAGGATATCTCAACACAATTCTAGCAGCAGGGTGTTTCCTTCTACACACTTTGTTCCAACCAGAAGTTTGATACTGTGTTAAAGAGAGACATAAAATAACTTTCCTGTGTTTGATTTTTAAACATAGTACCCCTGTGTTTCCTGAGACCACATATTATATGGAAGACCTGGCTCTGCCAACTGAATCACATAACATAGCTGGAAAGCCTGGGAAAATTATTGGAACAGACATATAATTAATATGCTGTGGTTCTCCAACTTTTTCATAGTCTTGAGGATACTACAGGACAAATCCACCGGTGCCCAGTGTTGCAAATCCACAATGATAACAGTTGCATGGACATAGCAAATGATTTACGGAGAATGACTCATGGTCTTTGTGTGTTGTGTTGAACAAGTGTACTGCTTAAGGAGCAGTACAATGTATTTGTGTGTGCACATCATTTTATACAGGAATACAGGCATTGTGTCTTAACCTGAGCTTAGCCATTGCAACCTCTTTAGAAACTCAGAAAGAAAAAATGAATTAAAAAATTAATAAAATGTTTGAAGGTTCTCAAGGATTATGAATATTCTAAAGCATGCTACATGATGATTTCACATAAAAGCGACATGTGATTGTCTAAATAGGAAACCATATAAATAAATGACAGTGATAAAGTACAAAATGAAAACGATCTCTTAAAAATACCCCTAAAAAAGACTAATCCAAAGGAAGGAATGTGCAGAAGACATCCATTTGATTCAGTGAAATGTGAATGAGAGAGGAAATTCAGAGAGTTGAAGCTGGAGAAAAAATGGCTAGAAGAGATAAATCAGAATCAGGCTCTTTCTGGCAGCATCCAAAACAGGAAAAGGGATTTTTCTCTCCTGAAATGAATAAACCGAATGGCATGAATGGAAAGGTAGCATTCCTATCCTAATTTTAGTAACAATAATGCATCCATGGACACACTCCATGGCATCTTAATTTTTAAGAATCGTCCAAGAAGGAAAGAAAAAAAAAGGAATGCCAGACAAGAAAATGTCAAGCCCCGGGGACTTCCATTATCCCCACTGGCATTCTTAGTAAATAAAAGTAACAAGTGACCTCTACCTATGAAATAAAGGAAAGGAAAGGAAGAAAGAGAAAGAAAGAAAGAAAGAAAGAAAGAAAGAAAGAAAGAAAGAAAGAAAGAAAGAAAGAAAGAAAGAAAAGAAAGAAAGAAAGAAAGGAAAGAAAGAAAGAAAGACAGACAGACAGACAGACAGAAAGAAAGAAAGAAAGAAAGAAAGAAAGAAAGAAAGAAAGAAAGAAAGAAAGAACTCCAAGGTCCCTTCCAACTCTAATGATGATGATGATGAAATAGAACAATGCACTTTTTTTAAAACACTCAGACATCACTTTCATAAGTCCTTTTTATGGAAAGCGCATAAAACCACTGTTTTATCTACTGCCCAGTGCAAATGGGGGCTATTCAGTTACTTTTGCTTTGTAGTCATTTACATTTAAAAAGATATTTTTAATCATAGTCCTGGATTTTGGTTTTTTTTGCTTGTTTTCAGCTCTTTGTATCAAACACTATCCAGAAGTAGATTTACATGTACATATGTATACATTCCGATTATACCAAGTTCTCATGTTCTAAGAGAGAACCTCCCTATCCAGAATGTCTACATCTCTAACAGGCTCTCCCCTCCTCTCTTGCAAAATTTCATTTTCTACATATTTTCCAGTTCTACAGTATTCTTCGTGAATGCTGTCAATCAGACTTGGGTATGTCAATCTAAAAGTCATTGCACTACAAATTTGTATAAAGGTATTATGACAGGTCTGAAGTCAATCAATCAATTTGCACAACTGATTGTGGTCTTCAGTTTAAATTTTCCCAGTCCTAATCCAATATCTTAATCATTATCTCATACTGGTTTTTCTTCTCTGCTATCTCTTTTTCAATTAAAGGACCTTTCTTAGTGCATAACCTCAGTTTGCACTATAGGCTTTGTAAAAAAAATTTGCTGTAAGCTTTTTGAAAGTCCACCTCTCTTCAGATACCTGTAGATATTCTAAGAAACAAAGAGCTCTAAAAGAGTAGTGGCTCAGAGCTTACTTTGGCAGAAGCTCTAGCAATATTCTCTCAGCTCAATTTTCTGTGTGGGGATAATGACATTTGAAATCCGTGTTCATAGCTGCAAATGTTGAATTTCAAAAACCCCACTAGAGAAGTCGAAGTGTACCTTTATTTACCTCCTAAAACGCTTGACAATTATTTGGGACTACTCTAATTGCAAACCGATTCCACAAACATGCCACCACGAAAAGTATTTTTAGATCATCTTTTGCCCCAACTTTATCACCCCAATATTGGTCAGAGAGAAATCTAGAAGGGATTGACTTATTCTCCAAAGCACCCCAGAGGGCTGGACAAAAAGTAATGGTTGGAAACTTGTTGAAGATAAATCCAACCTAGAAATAAGGAGAAATTTCCTGACAGTAAAAATAATTAATTAGTGAACCTTGGTGGCTCAGTGATTAGAATGAAGCATTGCAGGCTGACTCTGTTCACTGTTAGAAGTTCAATCCTGACTGGCTGAAGGTTGGCTCAGCTTTCCATCCTTCTGAAGTCAGTAAAATGAGGACCGAGATTGCTGGGGGCAATCTGCTGATATTTGTAAATCGCTTGTAAATAGAGAGTGCTGTAAAGCACTATGAAGTGGTATATAAGTCTAAGTGCTATTGCTATTGCTAATGAAATAGATTGCCTCCCAGAGTTGTGGGTACTCTATCATTGCAGATTTTCAAAATTGGATTACACAATCATTTGACCAGGATGGTATGAAGTCTTCTGCTTGAGCATGAGGTTGGACTAGAAGCCCTCTGAGGTCCCTTACAGCCCTGTGATTCTAAGTTCTATATTGGGGTTTAGTTATAAATCATTGGACCCTTCTATACAGGTTCACATTTCTACTTCAAATGTTCAGTATTTCCAGAGTACAACCATGTTTTTTCCAAGGGAGATGGGGACTTCTTAAACATGATAAATAAATATGATAAATAAAATAAATAAAAATAAATAATGCTTCACACAAGCATTATTAGCTTTCCTCAGTTGATTCATACCAAATATTTTAGATAACTGACATGATCGATGGGAATAGATAGTAGTCCAAAACTGCTGGAGGCACCAAATCGAAGAAGCTAAAGTAAACAAATCTAGCCCCCCTCAGTTATCTGTCCATGGTCCTGACCTTTTGTTGGGATTGTTTTTATGCTTATCTGCCAAGGGGAACCCAGAACACTGACTTGAGAACTCCTGGAAGGAAGAAAACTAGGAACACTGCCATTTATTTCGTGGTACACTTCTAATTTCCCATCAGTGAACCATCAGTGGGAAACCTAAAAGGTCCCTGACTATTTTTGTAACCCCTACAGCTACTTCAGACTGAGCTGTCCGAATTTAACAGTAAAATGGCAATGTTTTGTTGGATTTTTAAAAAGTTGTGATCCCTAAGATAAATACAGTATACTATATTTCTCATTTGTCTTGATGTTTTGATTTTTAATTTGAAAAAACTCAAAGTCCCTCTTTCTAAAAGTGGACAACCCACCAGTCTGAACATTTCAGTTCCATTCCTACCTGTAGCTTCACTCTGCTACTGTTACATCCAATGTGACCTTCTGGTGCAAAAATAAATAAAATAAATCCCTTGACCAGAAGAATACTATCAAAGTGTGCCTGCTCACTTTGGGGGGCTATATTGTATAATTCAACACAAGGGAGAAGAGAAAATGAAGGGGAGGATAAGATCAATATGGGAAATACATTACAGGTATGATGATTTAATACATGCTAGCAACAGAAGAGTGAGCTAATCTGGAGTAGTGGTTAAAGCATCAGGGTAAAACAGAGAGACCAAAAGCTGTAGTCCTGCCAGTTGAGTGACCTTGGGCCAGTCATTCTCTCTCAGCCCTAGGAAGCAGGCAATGGCAAACTACTTCCGAAAATCTTCCCAAGAAAACTGCAGGGACTTGTCCAGGTAGTTGTCAGGAATCAAGATGAACTCAAAGGCAGAAAAAAGAAAAGAAAAGAAGGAAGGAAGGAAGGAAGGAAGGAAGGAAGGAAGGAAGGAAGGAAGGAAGGAAGGAAGGAAGGAAGGAAGGATAGTTGATGGACTAAACTGTTAACAGAAAAAACAGGAAAATGTTCTTTTTGTAGTATATGGTTAGAACTGAGGTATAGAATATGCCTGAGATCACTTATTAGTATGTGAGTTACGTAGAGTTTTTCTTTGGGCTCCGAGGTTTTCCACTCTTTTGTTCGCAGTGGATAAGGGCTCCTATAACAGAATATGCCAGCTCTCAGCACATATGGGGTCACCCAGCCTGCCATCTCACATCCTTGGAGTGCCTCCGGAGCATGCCACATAAATTCAGAAGTTTGTTTGCTGCCAGAATTTAGTTATGAATGACCCTTTTAATCATTATGTTTGGTTCTTATTCTTTCACTATTTTAAGACTTTGAGGATGAAGTGGGGAAAATACTTCTTACTATTTCTTAATCATGTCCATTTTCGTGTCAGAGCCACACCCACAATCACAGTCACCTTTTTGATTGTTGAATGCAACCCTTGGCTGCAAAGATTTAAACAAGGGTAAATCCTTGGGCTCTGAAAAATTGCCTACCAGTCTAGCTTAAGAAACCATGTGGCTGGTCTATGGCAGCTTCCAAGGGGTCTGGAAGCATCAAATTCTGCCAGATATCTCATCAGGGATGCTTGAGTGAGCCACTCTGTTATTATCCTTGCAGTCAGAGGTGTGAGCGTGTTATCTCTCAAACAAAGCATGCAGCAAAAGCCTCGCTTTAGGGCTGCCCATATGACTATAGGGCTGGCATGAGATGGATGTGTGTGTGTTTGTGTGCATGTGTGCGTGCGTGTACATGTGTGTGTGTGTGTGTGTGTGTGTGTGTGCACATGTGCCATTGTTTCAGTTGCTTGAAGTGTGACAAACCCTTTTTGGGAAGGTTTCATTGGAGGGTGTCAAGGGGTATCCAGCTGTTAGGCAGTGTGTAAGTCAGGTGGCTTCTTCAGAGGGTTGGACTCACCGATACACATGTTAATGGGCTGGGGAGGTGTGTGTGTGTGTGTCTCTCTCTGTGTGTGCCTTCCCTGTACATATATAAGGGCCACACTGACAGAGAAACAGTGCAAGGTTCGGACATCGGAAGAAATCTTGGCATTCGGAGTGCACCGGCAGGTAGGCGGCTGCTCAGCCAAACTGCCAGCATGCTGCTGTGTTCTCTTTGTCTTGGGGTGTCTTTTAACAGCTTGGGAAATGAGTTTCTAGCACTGCAGGAGCCTTGTTTCCTTAGCCCAGCTCTTTGCAACTGGGAGATTTCAATGGGGCGGACTGGAAAGAGAGTGTTTGTTGGCGAGGGGGGTGCACTTTTGGGTTTTTTAAATGACTTCCTCCTGTGTCCAAATCCTTGTTTCATGGAGTTAAGCCTCTTCAAGATATTTTAGTCCGAGAATAGAGTTGAAAGAAAGCTAGCTAGCTGAATGTGTTCTGCCCAAGATGGTTCAAAAAGAATTTCTCTTTGACAAATCAGTGTTTCTTTTCAAAAGAAAAGTAGGGACCAGGATAGGGGGACCCTATAGAGAAATTTCATCAATTCAGAGCGGGGGGGGGGGGGTGATGGAATTTTCCTGTGTGCCCTGAAATGTATGTAGTGGCAGGCATTTGCTAAGAAGATGTTTGTTGTGCTTTTTTCAGTACGTGTATTTATCTTGCCTCAGCCACCTTTTACTTTTCCGTTGCTGTTTTCTTCTCGGCTCCTACTAAACTATTTATTTTACAAAACATTTGATACTGAAAATCTGTTTTGAACTGATCAGAGAAAATGTGCGATGCTTTCTGGCTTTCTGGGTCCCTTTTCCCTCGCTTCTTTCTCTTGAAAAGGGATTATAATGCCCACAGGAAGATGCCATTGTAGATTTCTTATTACTAATCTCTCTTCAATATAGATGCCTTTAGTTTTTCAATATTATCATTTTCCTACAGCAAATGTTTACATTCTACATACAAGCTAATTGTTACCTTCCTCTCTTCTCAAAACTTTGAAACTTTAGTATGGATACTAAAGCTGTATTCCAAAAAGTGATTTAACTAGGAACACAGCTTTTTTAAAAAAACAAAACAAAACTGCAAAGAGAAAAGATTGCTGCTTAAAGATACTGTAGAATGAGCCAGAGAGTCAGTGGTGTCTACAAGGCAAGGCAAAACTTCATTTGTGTCCATTTCTCATCTTTGCTTTTCTGGAAGAGTTTTTTTCTATATCTCAAGCTCTGATCCTGGCTTGCAACTTTCTCTGCAATATGTAATATAAGCAATTATTATCAGTTTCACAACACAGTGAGCCTTAGGTTGCTTAAAATTTCCGTTGGTTTCTAGAGAAATATGTGGCAAATACAGATTCGGAGTATTTTTCCTGTTGTAAAAGAATGCAAAGAATGCTGTACTTGCCCAAATTTCAGCGCAGGGTAAATCCTCACATTCCTGAACTGCAGTAAAATACCATAAAAGTTTCAATGCTCTTACAGTGAAATGCAGCTCACGTTTATTATACTCTGAAGCCAATAAACCTTCCCAGCCCCCATATACGTATAAACAAAAATCTGAATTGCTATGAATTTTTAACAGAATCTGCAATCTGCAATTTTTGAGGGCATCTCATTCCGTAGCATCTACAAAATCATCATCGCCAAATTGCAAATAAACACACTGACATTTGACATGTTGATAGCCTGATTCTCTGACAGACAGGAAAGCTAATTGCAGTTGCACAGAAAGGAGAGAGAGATTAAACATGGTGAGGATTTAACTGGCATCATCTATTCTAAACAACATTGTTGGATCATGCCCACCTACTGACAAAAATAGCTAATTTTTTTTCCAAGGAAGTTCTAGTTCCAGTTCCATCTTCCACTTTGGCATATAAACGGAATGACTGCAATATGTATACTTCAAAAGACTTTGATATATTGAATATAGGAAAGGAGAAACACATAATTCTAGATTGCAGGATTATTTTTCAAATGCACTCCAATATAACTGAAGGTAGAATGATTTATTTCCAAGCATCTCATGTTCAGACTGCATGGGGGGGGGGGTCCTATGCTAAGAAAAAAACCTAATCTAGATCAAATTGAGCCATTTAGCAGGATAAACTACATGCTGAATTCTTCCATAAAATCAAAGTACTTTAGCGTTCTGGAGGAAAAGGTCCTTTCATGTTGCTTCCTGACCTCCCTTACAATTAATTTTATCAGCCCTTCAAGGTAGGCCAGGTCACAAGGCAGGCACTGCAGGGATTCCAGGAAAACTACTATATTGTGGCAGGGCAAAAAAAATAGAATTTTGAAACTTTTCTAAGTTTCTCTCTGTATCCTCTTATGCTAACAAAATCAAGAAGGGTTTAATCTGAGTTTCATTCTCACACTTGCTTCAACCTCTGGATTGTGGGATCACTTCTCCAAGTCCCTTCTCAAGAGTCCTTTCATATCAAGTCATCTATAAATTCTTTGACAGTATGTTCCAGGATGTTGAACTTATCATTAGTAGCTACTGATGGTACAGTCTTATCTCTTTTTTGAATTGACTGATTATGTGATATTTTAGCATCCATATAGATTTTCTCCAGGATGATTTGTCCCTAACCTGGTATTTCTAATCTTCCAACAGTGCACCCATCATGCTGTTGCTGAATTCATCCATCATCTTATTCCTTTTACTATCAATGTTCCATGCCAGCAAATTCCACAAGCGAGCTATGTATTGGATGAGGGAAAACTATGTTTGGTCTTTCCTGAATCCCCCTGCCATCACCTTTATTGGTTCAAGTAATACACTTACGAATTAATGTGATAGAAAAAATTTCTCTTTCCCACTATTTCCATGTTATGTGCTTTTTCTGCACAATTTACAGCTGTAGAAGACAAAATTGATTTGACAACATTGCATCCAAGAGCAGGCAAGCACTCAGAATTATTTTAAGCATCAATTGAAATATGCATCATTGGTACAAATTTTGACATGCCTAACCATTTAATTGCACCTGCCGTGCATGCAGGCTTTGTGTTTTGACTATCCTGCCAATGAAAGAGGAAAATGCTGTCACACATTTTTGCACTTAATCAAAAATCATGAAAGTCAAAGAGGCAGGTTTTCATCAGACTAGGAATATATAGAACGTCCCACCAAATTGCTCTAACCTGGGCATCCTTCAAGATGCCTGGCCCTCAACTTACAGAATTATACAGGCAACATGGCCATTGATGAAAATTCTGGGGATTTAAGCCTAATCTATCTGTAAGGATTTCTCAGGATGCAGGTCTGATGTATACAATAAATAAAATAGGATCAGGCAGAAGGCAATGGGCAAATTAACTGCTTGAGACTTTGGAGTGTAAGGGAATTTCCCATCTTCTTAAGGTACAGTAAATGGTTACCTCTGTATTTGCCCACTGTGGCAATTTTTAGACAATGCACTTAACCAGGTCATTTAACACATGACACATTGTCTTCTTTACGTCTTGGCTAATGGTCCTCTGGATTTTTGCAGACCATATCCAACTTTAAAAAAAAACCCTGAAGGATTGAGGCTACTACATGCAGCCAATTTTGACAAACAGCCTTGTATATCCTTAAAAATGAGTGTTTTTATGGTGAAACATTCACTTCCAAGAAAGGGGGAATTCTCACCCTGTCACTTTATTACTTCCTCAATCTCATAATCCAGTTCAGCTCCTCTCACAATCTTTATATGACATCAGCCATCCACAGGTCTCCTACTTCTTCAGTTATCTCTGCCCATTCTTCCTTATTGCCCCTTACCACCTGCAATCACTTTCTAAGCACTCCCATGTTATCTCTTGTCATTTCAAGTCCCCAAGAAAAGATATTTTGGTACAACCACATCACCTTCATCACTTGCTAAAGGGATGTGTAATTGAACCAAACACGTAATTCTTTCAGCTGATGCTTGTTTCATTTTCCTCCCCTCCTTCTAAAGCTTTTTCCACTACTCAAACAAATTGGTATTGATTTGGTTTATAATCCCTTTTTCCAAAGAGGTCATTGTGGTCCCCTACGTCTCCAGTGTCATCTTCACAATAGCCCTATATAGTAGGTTAGGGATGTGTGTGTGAGAGAGACAGACAGACAGACAGACAGAGAATGAGAGAGAGATATGCTCAGGAACACACAGAAAACTTCCTGGCTAAGCAAGGAGTTGAACTATGGTTTCCATCCTGGTCTAACTCTTTAACCATTATACCCTAGCTAAGGACTATTCTTGAGTCTCTACAAAATGTAATGTATGTAAATGAACTATATGTATAATAAAAATTACGTGCACCTGTCTTGCTCAAAAAATATACTGTATATAATTATAGGAAAAATGTAAAAAACAAACAAACGTCAGTATCTCTTTTCCGGTCTTATAAAGAAAATTATGTCTTTTTTGGATATTATGCCTTCAGCTGTAGGCACTTTTCAGAGGCAAAAAAGTTTTAAAAGAGAGGGCCAAAAATAATTTAGAGGCTGCTTCTTTCAGGATGAGTGAACAGATGTGAGTGAAAGAAACAAAGCACATTTCTAAGTTACACTGAGTTCCTTAAGAGGAAAAAATCTTATACAATTACAAAGACTCAGTATGCAACACTACTATACACTAATCAACGTTTCCCTTGGATACTAGGAAAAATGCTGTTGTATGGGCTGAAAATTTAGACAATTGAAATCCAACTAACCTAAAGGGCATCAAATTATGAAAAGCTGCTCTCACCAAAGTGACTAACAATTTTAACACACAGTCTTACTATTATTTGCAGGGCCATACATTGGGAAGGAGGTGAAGGCAAGATGTTGGCATCATGCAATTGAACCCCCCTACATACAGACCTTGCTGTTTTTATGTGCAAAGTCATTGGCGTGCTTTACTAATTCCATTAAGAGTTCCTGTTATTCCTACTTTACAAACCAGGAACAAAGACAAGGAGAGGCATTTACCCTGAGGATCTGAATTCATAACAGTGGAAAGGGCCTGTTAATGCCAATTCAATTCGTACCTTTAGATCAAACCTGAAATATTCCTAAATAAAGCTAGTAAAGATTCCAATCTAAATATCCAGGCTAGATAAACCAGGTTTGACTTGGTTTAAGGCAGTTTTCAAATTGTTGGGTGAGGCAGAGCCAAAGTGGAACCAGGAAAAGTCATGTTAGGGATAAAATAAAATATTATTCTTCTCCTCCATAGTTGGGTTCACCTTAAGAACTGGACTTTAACCAGTGGAACAGGTTGCCTTCAGAAATCGTGGGTGCTCCATCACTGGAGGTTTTTAAGAAGAGACTGGACAATCACTTGTCTGAATGGTATAGATTCTCTTCAATGGTGGAATTCAAATATGTGAACAACCTGTTCTCTATTTGTATGCCGCTTCTGGAAGTCCATTCTGGGCCTGGGCAACAAAAAATTAGCTACTGGTTCTGTCGAACTGGTGCGAACTGGCTGAATCCCACCACTGGTTCTCCTGCTTGAGCGGAGGGGGGGGACTAGAAGACCTCCAAGGTTCTATTCTATTCTATTCTATTCTATTCTATTCTATTCTATTCTATTCTATTCTATTCTATTCTACTCTACTTTACACTACTCTAAACTTCTTACTTCTTAGAATAAATGCTTAGTTTCTAGTACCTCTGGATCAGTTCAATAAATTCTCCAGTTATGGATACTCCCCCAACCCTTAATATTTGCATAGCATTTACATATATTCAGAACATGCAAAGCACTTACAACCCTGTAAGATAAATCAGATAATATTATTATACTCTACACTGCAAATGGAAAGTGAGACTAACTTTTACGCAGTGAGTTTGGAGTAAGTAGGAGTCATACCAGGGGCTTCCTGTTTCCAATACCAGGCTCTTAGTCATTACTCTGCTTCCTAGCAGGATTCCTACAACACATGGTATGCTTAGTTTTCACTTAGTGTGAATTCTCCATTCCTGGTAAGTAAGTCATGTTCAATAGCTTAATGCAGGGCTTTTCAACCAGTTGTACGGGTACCACCTGTGGTACATTGGCACCTAGCAGGTGGTACGCGACCATCCTAGAAAAGTGGTAGCGGGGAGGGGAATGAGCTGAACCAGTGGCAGCACTGTACAAGCCTGAGCGAGAGATGGCTAGAGCTGCAGGGGTGTCCAGCCTCAGTGGAAGTGCCAGGATCAGCGCCAGGCTCCAGCTGGAGCTCGGTGCTGATCCTGGTGCTTCTGCTAAGCCCTGAAGAAGTACCAATCAGCTGGAAAGCAGCACTAATACTGGCATTCTGCTGAGCCCAGAAGAAGCGCTGATCAGCTGGAATGTTGCAGCATCTCCAGGGTCTTGTGATTTACATTCAGATGTTTGGCAACTGATTCATATTTATGATGGTCACAGTGTCCCAGGGTCATGTGAAGTGACCAAAACCTGCTGCAACCTCCCAACAGACAGGGGGAATAAAAACCAAACACCCCCACCCCACCCCCACTGCCAATCCTCAACAGAAATGCTCACAACAATGAAAACCTTGGACAGGAGGAAGAGCGCAGCCGGGTGGGCAGGCAGGTGTCTTGCTCGGCTGTGGCTTGGGGGCCATTGTAACTTCGAACAGTCACTAAGCAAACTGTTGTAAGTCGAGGACTACCTGTACTTTATCACTTTTTTCCTTTTTTTTTTTTTTGGTCATCAAATTTTTGACACCTTGCTAGGTGACTGGTGGTACTCGGATGTCACCATATCCTAAAAGTGGCACAAGGGGTGAAAAGGTTGAAAAGCCCTTGCTTAATGTACTATGTGAACCTAGTCAATACTGATTTCTTTAGTAAGTCATGGCTAAGCAAATCATAGTTTAATATGTGAAGTAAATAGAATTAGTATTAAAGCAATTTCCTACCTATTCACTTAAGACATGTGTTAGCTAAGATTATGGACACACATCTGCAATAGCTGATTGACAGTTGTAAGTTCAGCATCTGAGCAACAGTCACATTGCCTAGAGGATGCAGTGGCCTGAGCTGCTACAAAAGCAAAAACTGCTTGGCTGCAAATTGAGGATATGGCTATTATCAAGTATCATTTCAATGCCCCTTTTTATTCTTTGACATAAATTTGGGGTGCCCAAGAAATCTGGACAAAGAAACAAAGGCAGCAGTGCCCCTTCACTTTTATCCTGTCTTATTTGTCCAAACTGTAAACTACCTGGCTAAGACCTTCCTAGGCATGGTTCAAGAATCTGACTCACCAACAATCTTAAAAAGACAGGTTACAATCTGGCTGTGTGGAATGAAATGGAAGAGAAGTAAACATCATGAAGGAGGTTTCATTGCTGAGAAAGGTGCAAAATCATAGATCCTCCTTACTTCGAACTTTAATTTATGCTCCATTGGTGAACTGAGGATCTGATAGTACTTTGTTCACAATGCTTGAAAAGTGTTAATTAGCTTTCCCAAACATGCACTATTGAAGGCCGGAAAGTGGTTCCATGTGAGTGCTAAAAATTGTCAGCCAGTCTCTATGCCCAGCTCAGATTTTGACATTCAGTGTCTTAAACAGCTTGAGTGTGACTATTTAATACATGGTTTCTGCCATATATATACCTATATCCTTCTAAGATTTCAGTGTCATGCTCTAGTTATTCTTTACAAACATGGCCTTTCACTGTGGTGTCCCCAGATTTTGGAATTCATTTGTTCCCATTTTGTTCCGCTCAGACTTTAGTCATCCAATAGAAACAAAATTCTTCGTTCAGTACTCCATTTTTGCATGACATATAAACTGTGCTTTTACTCCAGACTTTTTTACTCTGAGTGCATGTTTGTTCCTTCACAAGCTCAGCTGATTTTTTTGATATGCTGGTTTGCATGGTTTTTTTCAAAGGTCTTGTTGCAAACTGCCTGAGTATCTAACAACTGGGAAATGTGATACACCCTCCAGTGAGAATAATCACAAGAGGACTATTTTCACATGGAAAAATCAGTACACAATTAAATGTATGTTTAATGCAAATATCAGACTCACAACCCCTGCTTTGGCAATTCCTTTTTCGTCTGTACTTTGTCCTGCTGTGTCTATAATGAAGGTCAGAAAAGTGAGGCTCAGGAATCAGCCCAAGGTTTGAGGTGATTGGAAATAATTTTGTGAAAGTGGACTTTGAGAGGTAAAAAATGATTGACAGAAAAGGCAATGCTTTTAGCATTTTAGAGCTCCCCACCCCAGGAGGTCATTCAACTCGATTTACTAAATGCTGGCATTTAGACGGAAGATGAATGCAAGTGTTGAAAGGGGTTAGAATAGAATTTGGTACTTGCAAGGCAGTTGTTGTGAATGTAGGTTCAGACCGTTCAAGTTTACTTACTTCATATGCTTTAAACTTCCTTGTATTCCTGGAGAAATAAAAGGAGTGGAAATGATCAAAAGCACTAACCAAGTAAGCTGTTTCTATTCTTCTAAAGCATTTACTTACAAGCTGAATTGGAATTCAATTGATTTGTTAGAAACAAATGATCTGTCCTTGGAGATTTGCCCAAACCAGAGACTGGGCTTCCTCTTCATGAAGTAGCATAGCAACTGCAATCTTGCATACTTTTGCATACTTTTACTAGGAAATGATATGCTAAAGTCTCTCTCTCTCTCTCTCTCTCTCTCTCTCTCTCTCTCTCTCTCTCTCTCTCTCTCTCTCTCTCTCTCTCTCTCTCTCTCTCTCTCTCGTAAATGTGTTTGGATTTGCAGCTTGTACTATTTTTATTCCAGGGCGGTCCTATGGTGATCGCAGATAAGATGAGATGAAGATTTAATTGCTACAATCATAATTTGCTTGACGATTTCAGGATGAAGCGTTACACATTATAAACAGTTTTTTTTAATGTTTTCTAAGTAAAGGAAGAGATTATAGCATAGGGGTAGAAATGAAGTGTTTTTTGAAGACTTAAAAAGAAGGGTGTTTGAAGAACATCTGTTGAAGAGTAAACAGATTGGTTAAGCTCCATTTTATCTTCTTTGGAAAAGTCTTTACACAGCCTGGGTAAACTAAACCTGAGCTGATCAATGGGAATGGCAAAACAGTGTTCCTACAAATGTTATTGCTCTCATACCACATTTGGGGCAGAGGGTCTCTTCTTACAATGGGCTCTTGGATTGTACTTTATGTTGCAATGTATACATATTAGTTTATTCTTAAATTAAGAAAAAAAATATTACATGGCAGCAAGTCGTTAAAAAGGCAAAGCAAGCTGGAACTGCATAATTCATGGATAGGAGACCACCCAGAAATCCCTAGGACATACACTAAATAGAGATATTTAAACAAAGCCAAACCAGCAAATGGTAGGGGGGGATACCATTTCTGTGCTGCTGCCAAGATAACTACAGAAGTGTATTTACAAAATTACCCAAAATTGTCTTTTGGGATGATACAACTGATACGTTTATCCACTCTGATATAAAAAAGCCATGCTTCTCATCCATAATTATGTTTATAACATTACCAGTTATGATAACAAACATACTAGCTTTGCATGCTCCAGGGGAGGAGAGATTTCAGTTTGCCCACTCCTGGTCAATTTGTATGTGTGTGCAAATCCATAGCCAAAAAGCTTTCCTATAAAGCAGGGGTCCCCAAGCTCCAGCCATGGACTGGTACCAGTCCATGACCTGTTAAGAACCAGGCTACACAGCTGAAAGTGAGCAGTGGGTGAGCAAGCAAAACTGAAACCATCCCATTCCCCGGTCTATGGAAAAAATGTCTTCCATGAAACTTGTCTAGTGTCAAAAAGGTTGGAGACAGCTGCTATAAAGGAAAGGCTTGTAGAGATTCATGCAATACACTGCACTGAACTGGGGCTGAGAAAATTTGAGGGAAAATTTTTACAAAAAGTTTTATAGGTGGCATTTGGATCCTAAAAAACTGTCTTGTATGTATCCTAACTTACAGCCCAAATGTTTGAGGTGTGGTAGTACTGATGCAACTTATTTTCATGTTTGGTAGACCTGTAAGAATGTTAAAGCTTTTTGGATAATGATTTGGTGAAACATTCAAAAGATTTTTAAAAAGAAGATAAAGTTTACTCCTCAATTATTTTTGTTGGGTATTTTTATAGATTTAGATGTTAATGAAGCTATTTTAATGTTGAATTTAATAACCGCAGCAAGGTTACTTGTAGGTTTATACTGGAAGAAGGATTCGTTTCCTACTTTAGAAGAATGGATTTTCAAGGTTTCCAATTTAGCAGAAATGGCAAAGATTTCTGCTTATTTAAAGGATCATACACAAGAAAAATATATTAGGGTATGGAGAAGATGGATAGATTATATTCAGAATAAATATGGAACTTTAAAGTTCCATTTATTTTATGATTAAATTTTTTCTTGAAAGAAATAATAATTATTATTTATAGAATTTTATAATAAATGATTTATAATAGATTTGTTTACATTATTATGATGCTACAGTTTAGAGGGAGTTAAGGGTTAAGTATGAATTTGTTTATTGTATAAATTTTTTGTTTTAAAAGTTATAGATTGTGTTTGTTTTGTTTACAATAACCCTGTACTCTGCTCCGGGAAGTGGGGGGGGGTAGGGGGTGGGGATGGGTGGGATTTAGTAGGTTAGATAAACAGAAATATTAATGTATAAAATAGGTAGAGTAATTTAGAGACAGGTGCTGCTTGGGTATTTCCCCTGAACTGTATCCGAAGAGGGATGAGAGGGGAGGAGGAAGGGATGGAAGGAAATAGGATGGGAGGAAGGGATGAGGGGAGAGAGGTGAAGAGAGGAGAGAGGGAGGAGGGAAGTAAGGAAGGAAGGTAGAGAGGGCGGATGCAGTTGGGGGGGGGAGATGGACGAGCTAAGGTTATATGTATGAATTTATTTCAAAGGTATTTTTTTATATATAATGTATTGAAAGTATCAAATGTATTGAAAAATGAAAAATAATTTTTTTTTCAAAAAAAAAAACCCTACCTAACAGGGCATTTGTTGTAAAGCTTAATTGGAGGGGGAAGAAATGTCATGAAAATCAACTTGAGCTCTTGGAGGGAAAGATAAATTTACCCTCAGTTGGTAGTCATCTTTTCCCATCTACATGAACATAACCATCCAATTTTCTTGGCAATAATACAAAAGTAGTTAAGTCACTGAAGGGACAAAAATACAGAAAAGTGCACCTATTATGCTCTAGGAAAAACATGTGTTCGTTGATCATGATTACTCAACTCTCCCATAAACCCAGAGGGTATTTTTGGAAGCAAGAGTGGTGAAGATCACAGTTCTGGATAGCCACTTTTGTGATTGCATTTTTTTTTTAGTCATCAATTTCAACAGGACTTATTCCCAAGTAAGTGCATTGGATTGAAATAAGGAGTCTAAGCCTCCATATGTCTAGTCGGAAATAAGGGTTGTTTAGGCTTACAGAGGATGGAAATCTGGCAGCAGATAAGGCTTATCTGTGCTCAAACAACCAGCTAAGCCATTGCAGAATGTTAATAAGCTGCACATAAAAGGGGATGAGATAGCACTGCAGTGCAGTTTCATCATATTTTATTGGCCATGCTTGCATGACATGCCAAAACATAAATTAAGTAGCCACATTTGAGGCTTCAGTGTTAGGGGAATCCTCCCGACCTAGCCCAGCCTACCATGGCTAGCTTATAGTTCAGGGTCTGGCACCAAACCAGAAAATCGAGTTAGCTAGTAATGTGAGGTTCAGTTAAGTACAGTTAAACATGCCCTAGAAACGCAGCCTTGTAGCATAGACACAGACAGCCATCTACCTTCAAAGGGTAGGGCCCAGTTTCAAGCAAGTTTGCAGAGGCAATAGCCCAGTTCCTCAGATCTTTCCTGTCAGTTAAATAGTCTTCTCAGATTGTAGAATCCCAAGTGGAAAGCAATGTTCAATTTCAGACTAATTATAGTGGCACAGTTATTTCCGAAGTAGCTGACAAATGGAGATGCAGAACCATGAAAATTATTCCCAGAAAATCTGCTTTGGTCCAGCCAAACCTGGGGGCAGCGGGGGGAAGGTTTAATTATTTTTCTTAAGCAGAGGGCTGTGAATAACTGAGCTGCAATTCCAGTCTCCTCACTGTTACGCTGCCAATATTAACTTGTCTGCTGAAATGTATTTAAAGAAGTCCATGAACAGAAGGAAAAATATTTCTTAAAAGTAAGGGAGGGCTGGGCTGTGGAGAGCCATATTATATTTTACACCTATATCTTCTAAAAAGGTATTCTTTTCATGGTCTATGAAATATTATGCATGTAAGTAAGAAATTTTAATGTGATTGGCAGATTTGCATGGAATTGGTGAGAAGAATTCATTAAATTAGACCCACTTTATGGACCTAGCCCAGTCCACACATCCATTCCTACATCAGCTCCATCGAACAAATCATGATCCTGTTCAGTTCAGCAGAATTCAAAGAGAATAACTTTCTGGGACCAGAACAGTTGGAGACAGTTTGTCTCACTGTTTCATTTCATAATCCCTGTGATTGACCATCCTACACCAATATTTTGGTATAGTTTATCTAAATCCAACAATTATAGCTAATTTAGAGTTTGGTGTGCTGTGTAAAATGTTAAGGTAAACATGGGTTGGCATGTCTTTGTGACAATCTCTATCAAGTTTCATGGGCACTTTCACCTTGTGTTGTAAGCTTTTATGTCAGATACGTGGAACAAATAGCAAAAATCCATCTGCTACTGGAAGACCAGGCGGACCTTAGTGTTCGTGGCAGTTTTCAATGAACTGAAAATATAATACCCCAAAGGGTTTATAATCCAAAATAGGCAAACTGAAATGGAATGCTGGGGATAAACAGGAGAAAGGTATGGGGCTAGGTCAAAATTATTTGTATTTAAGCTCCAACAGAATAGATAGAATGAGTGTTGGTTGGAAAAGCTGGGTGTTGGATTTTATGAAAACATGGGAGGGGTCACCTTCTAGGACCTAGATCAGAAAAGCAGACAGAAAATTGATACATGTAAACAAATCAAAATAAAAATGGCACTAAACGATATTGTTTTGCTGTGCAAATTGCCGGTTTTCTTTCTCAAAATCAGGTGGTGCAATAATTCTTGTGGCTGCTGCTGATGGTGTTCTTGATATATTGCTATGATAGAAAGCATGTTACCTCCATGTAATATTCAGCCTCTGTCTGAGCATATTCAAAGAAGAACTGAAAAACTTAATAGTTTTTTTTCTAGGATTTTATCAAAATCTGTGTTTATGTTTATGTATTTATGTAACTTAAATCCATTATTCCATGTCATGCACCCTGGAATAGGAAAACAATTAATGTTCATTTTATTCTATATGATACAATTTTAGGAGTTTGAGGAGTGCTACTAAATTCACCTTCATCATCTTTTCTCAAGGTTATACTAATTTCCTTCCATTTCTTATCATACTATGTCATTTCTAATCCTCTGATTATGCTAGTTGCCCTTTTCCGATCCTACATCATTTATCTGAATTTTTTTTTAAATTCTTGGTCTCAAGACTGGATCCACTTCTCAAGATAACTCTGATAAATGCAATTATTTCTTTCAATTTGGAAATTATGCTTCTGCTGATGCATCCTAAAATTGCATATATTTTCTTCCCCACTATCTCACACCAGTATCTCATATTCAACTTACAGTCAACTATTATCCCAAAACCTTTTTCACAAAGTTTTTCCAAGCCAGATATATGTATCCCTGTGTATTTGTTGTTTTCTAAGTATAGAACTTCAAACTTGTCTCTGTTACATTTAATGCTATTATTTTTAGCCCATTTCTCAAACCTGTGAAGAATATTATGAGTACTATTCATGTTTTCTAAGGTATTAGTTATCCCACTCAGTTTCATATCACCATGAAAGTGTTCCCTCCAACTTTTTATCCAAGTCATCAATAAAAATATAATAGAGAACCTTGGCTGATCCTTGGGGTGCCCTCTTTGAGTCTTCAATCTGATGTGAAATCTTTGAAGAGTATTCTGAATACAATTTTTGTGCCAGCTGAGTATGCAATTGTCATACCATCTTACCCGTAACTGCTAATCAGAATGTAATGGGATACCTTGTCAGATGCTTTATTGAAGTCAAGATATTGTGTCTGCAGGTGTGTGAGAGAATTACATTGATTTTGTACACCGCCCAGATTTTTTTAGATAGGGTGATATATAAGTGTTGCTAAATAAATGATACCTGACCATGCAGGAGATAACATTGGTCTTGCAAGATTTGTTCTTGACAAATCTCTGCTGACTTCCAGTAATTTTTTTCAAGGTGCTTATTGATAAAATCTCATTATAATCTGCTCCAAAATCTACCCAGGCATTAATGTGGGCTGCTTAGTTTGATGGATCTTTTGTTTCCCTCGATTTTGAACCTAGGTGACATTCAGCTTCTGAAGCTCTCAATGCTTTCATCACAATAAACAGGATCATAGTGTAATAGTGTAATTTTCACTTCTTTGAAGCACATCGTGATGCACTTAGAAAAGGCGTGGGGCTTGCATCACAATGATGCAATTACACTTTCATCAGTCTGACTGTCCCCGCCCAATGGATGGTGCTGCAGACATTTAAAGATAGGGACATTTGTTCCCCAGATGGTGCCAAGATTTTTTAAAAGAAATTTACATAAGGAGTTGGTTATAAAATTAACTTTGAGATGCTTGAAGTAAAAAAATGATCTTTGACTCCATTTGTTCCCATCTTAATCCAGCCCTTCATTTTACTCTTCACAATTTCTTGATGCAACACATAACTTTTTGTTGGAGATGACAGAACCACAAATGGAGTAGAATAGCTCTTTTTCTTCTATGCTTGATAGTATTTTTCCATTTTATTCATTAGATTTTTTTAAACATCTAAATAAGCCATTTTGTTATTCCCAGCATTCTTTTCTAACTTATCTCAGTCTGAATTTTCTTGACAACAGTTCTACAGTTCTGAACTAGCTATGCATATTATTCTTTTGTATGTCTTCTCATTCAGTGCCATTGTAACATTGAACAGTTGCTTAATGAGTAGTCATTAAGCAAGTAATTATGCACCTTTTTCTCAGTCTTATCCTAGCCTAACTGGGTTTTTCCAATATGACATAGAATTAGTCTTTCCATCTTTCCATGTTGTAAGTCATGTCATCTATACAATTTGTGTCAGTTTAACAGCAATTGCTGCAGAGGCTGGAATCTGCCCACCTCCTGTTGGCTATTTTCACTGCTGTGAACACAGCTAATCAGTCACTGCAACTTCCCTGTATGGCCTTTTTTGTTTCTGCTGGAATGAGATAACACCTGGAGAGAAACAAGGCCACTATCTCTAGAAGAAGTGGTAGACTAGGATGTCACTATAACAATCTATCTGTCTGAGAAACCTTACTGTGTAGCTTTCTCTAGGGCTTTGGCACTGCTTTAAGAAATTAGAGTTCTGCTTTGTCTGCTGTCATCAAAGTACCAGCGGATGGATAAAGAAGGTAATAGCCCAGGATCTTTCTAAAGTGACCTGTCAGTGCTCTGTGATGTACACTTTTTCCTACATGGGTCTGAAAAGCAGTTACATCAGTATCATTATTCTCTGTCACAGTACATGCACTTTGGCAATACAGCTAGTATCGTTGGCTTCCCATAAAGACTTGAAAACCTGATTATTCCCCCAGCATTGGACTTATTTATTCCAGCCTATACACAAGAATCTGCTTAACTAAAGTTCAACACTAAAATGGCACCAGATAAGGGTCAACAGAATTGGAGTGCTTCTGAGAACACAACAATTCTAAACCGATGATGCACTTAACTCTGCCCCCCCTCAGGTCTGCCTGCTCTTCTCCGACAGGATTAGAGCATTGATGAGCGGATTGGAATATGCCTGTGGCTTGGCCTTGGTTTGTGACATATTGTGATATACTGTCTTTTTGTCTTTGGTTATTTTGTTTTGAATTTTTTAACCCAATGCTAGCCACCCAGAGTTGCTATTTGCAGGTTAAATGGCCATGTATAGCATATGCTAACTGTGAACATATGCCCCCTGTCCCAGTCTAAGGGAAAAGAGATGTATTCCTTGCTTGGGCAGTGATGGCAATATTGCCCTGTGAGAAATCTGATTCCCTGGATTTCAGGTCCTCCAGCACCATGATGCAAGCTGTTCCATTGGTTAATTGTCCTCACTGTTAGGCAATTTCTCCTTAATTCCAGGTTGCTTCTCTCCTTGATTAGTTTCCATCCATTGTTTCTTGTCCTGCCCTCTGGTGTTTTGGAAAATAAATTGTCCCCCTACTCCTTGTGGCAGCCTCTCAGATACTGGAATACTGCTATCATGTTACCCCCTAGTCCTTCTTTTCTTTAGACTAGCCAAACCCAAATCCTACAAATGTTCTTCATATGTTTTAGCCTCCCGGCCTTTAATCATCTTAGTTGGCATCAGAATTAATAATTAATTTTCATAAGTTATTGCTACTCCTGGTTTGTGACCTGCGGAGTCTTCCTGGAATCAGAGTTCCTGCCTGAGCAACAAGTGGAGGCCATAGCCCACAATACATTTGTCTAGTTTTGCCCTACCTGGATCAGAGTGTTTTAGCAACAGTAACATATGCACTATTAACCTTGCAGATTGAGTAGTGAAAATGAGTTTTGTGTGGGGTTGCTTTTGAAGATGACCTGGAATGCCACAACCAGACTTATACTACAATATTATGGCCATCTTGAGGTAGTTGCATTGGCTATTGATAAGCTTCTAGCCATAATTCAAAGTACCTGTTATATCTTTAGATCCTTAGATGGGAGGAGGGAGGTTGGTTTTTGTTTTGTTTTGCTTTTGTGCCTCTTCCACTCTCTGAAGGAGAAATATGTCCAACATGACAAATCTGGACTTTCTTGGAAGGTCCATTTTTGGTAGTTTATCGACTCATAAATGCCTCCCCGCACTCTAATTTCATGCCTCTTGGAAACATCTGCAGTTTCTTTTTGTAAGTCTATTGGGTAGACATAAGTAGATCCCAACAACAATATTGACTTTACTTGTTTCTGCACTAATTTTTCACTCAAATGCTATCTGCCAGATTTGTTCATTTTGCTTTCTGAGTAGGAACAGCTATTTTTAAATATGTGAAGCTGTTCCTCCTCCATTTCTTTTGCTTCTATGTCTTGTGACTATATTATATCCTTTTGTTGGTATCTTCCAATCATGGGAATATCCAGCCAACTCCAAACGCTTCTCAATAATAGGGTTCTATTGGAAGCTGTTCCCAACCCAGTGTCCTTCTGATATGTTAGATTACGATGGCCATCATGTAAATATATATATACATTGCTTACTGGTGTACACCGCTTAGAGAGTGCTTGCACTTAAAGCGGTATATAAGTCTCATAAATAAATAAATAAATCATGCTAAGGAATAGTTTTCTAATACTTCTGGGAATGGCTGCTACAGATTATAAATCCTCAAGGCAATTTGCAAAAGCAGAATTTTAAAGCAACAAAATCAAACTTAATATACCTTAGGAGTAGTTATCATGATCTCAGTGAATCATAATAGCAGGCTGCAGCTGTTGACTTTTTGTATTAAAGATATGGGAACTCTGTCAGTAAGAAAGGTGGCAAAATTGAATGCATCTGGTGGACTCCAAATGCATGACCACATGGGGTGTTTCCTGGATTCTTCAGTATGTCTAGCAAAGTTATTGATCTTTATCCGTTTGGCATTTACTCTCCCCCCTCATTACATTAACTGCAATAAAGTAAATTCAATAACTACTCCCAAACCCTTTTTAATCTATTTTAATCAAATCTATCCAACTAACCTTTCCTATTATGTACCTCCCTTAGCCCTAAAGTTTGGGATAAGCAAAGGATTATGATAGCTTAATCACTAATGATTAAATAATCCACTTGATTGCAAAAGTCCAGAAAACCATCCAATGACATCAAGGAGTTAATTTTTGTATCTTTTTGCTGCCACTTAGTAAGCTGCCAAATGCTGCAGTAAAGCATGGTAGCCTTGCCTTATTCCAATCTGATGGTTTCCAGATATGTTGGAATAATAAATCTCAGAGTGCCCTAGGCAGCACAACCCCCCCAAAAAAGAAAGAAACTGGCTATAGGAAAACTGGTTTCACCATAACATTCTCCCTGCTATCTACCAAAATTTTCAATGTCACTTAAACTATTACTGAAAATTTTCAAGTCTTCAGAAAAAGAATATTCCAAACCTGATTTTTTTTTTTAAAAAAAAAAAAAGGAGGGGGGAGACCATTTTCTTTCCACACCTATTCTGTTTCTTATTTTGGTTAAAAAAAATTGAAAAATCAGATCACTGAATTATGGCATATTGCCACCAGATTTTGGCAGTCTAGACAAGTTTGGAAGGACACACAGTCTATGAGTCAGAGGCTGCTCATTTGTATTTATAATTGCAGGGGGTGCTTAGATACTAAATTCTATAAGATGCTCCTCGTGGGATGCTTTGAGGTCATGCCAAAATACACCAGTGAATGTTATCTTTTAGGAATGCTGGAGATGTTTTATTATTAATATATTCTGCAACATTTCAAAGGAAATCTATGGATAGTTGAACGGAGACCCCTACGAGGAAGGTAGTTTGGATATATAAAGTATCCCATTGTTGAGAATTAAATTATCTATTAGGACCTCTTACACATATTCACTTCTATGAACCTCCTTGGAAATATTATCTTTTTCATTTATCAGCAGATAATAGTCCTGCTTGTTATCTCTTTGCATGATAATGCAATTAAAGGGAATTGCATAGATTTTAGTTGTTTTTTATTGTTCGGCATTCAAACATTTTCCCATGTGCCCAAAACTAGGAGTTCCAACTTTGCTTTAAGTCACAAGCAGCAAATGATGAAGATGTTGATGATGATGATTAAAATGAGTCAGACACAGATTGTCAATATTCTCATTTATAATTAATCCTTTACTTGATCTCCCATTTACAAATTGCTTTGCCTCTCTCTCTCTGGATCATTCCAATTGTTGTCAAAACAATTATTTCTTTTGGCATGTAAGTGGGAGATACAATTGATTCTTTCTTTGAAAAGGTTTAACTTATGAGTAATGCTGAATTTTAATGAAGTGGAAGGAGAATGAAATGTACAAAACAGTGTATCATGTAGAGAAAGGGGATAGAAGTGGAACAAGAGATATGAATTAGAAAAAGAATGTAAACTTTGCAATCCTTATCAAATCTATCCAATGTAGACAATTTTATCAGGTGGCAGGCTGGGCCCAACCCTAGCATCCGGCAGAATGAAGCAGCCCACCGGAGATGGGCACAGGAAAATATTATCTCAGAATCACCCTCCCAAAATCTGAATAGCCAACCAACTTACTGGATATCACTAAAACTCCTTCACAGCATGGCACTGAGAGGGCCACCTGGCTCTCCAGAATGGCCACTCTCTCTGATGTCTCCCAATGATGATTCTCAAATCAAGACATCAATACTTTTTCGGGTGAAAAATAAGAGAAATCATCGACCCAATTTCTTTGCCTACAGATGTGATAGTGAATATTTAAGGACCATTTGTGTCCTATTATCAACAGCTATCACATTACAATGGCTATATCTTCACTCCAGGGACAGAAGTAGCATGCCTCTCCATACTAGTTGTTAAGGAACTAGGTTAAGGAATAACATGATGTTATTGTCCTCAGGTGCAAGGAAAGCCAAGTTCAAGTCCATCTGCACCCATGGAAATTCAAAAGATGATTTTAGACTAGTTACTCTCTCTTAGCTCAGCCCAAGATTGTTGTTATGAGACTGAATGAAAGGCAATCCCACCATGAACTTCCAGAAAAATAGTGGGATATATAATAAATACCTAAAATACTGCTGGCCACTGTTGAAGATGAATGTGTGACTGGCTTAGTCTTTAATTTTATTTGGCATAAGTATGTTTTATTAATTTTATACTGTTCTTGGGATTTAAAAAGATAAATGTGTTTTGGGGGCACAACCTAGTTGTGATTATAGTTCCATTATGCAAGTTCTTAAACCAAGCAAATCATTATGGGAGCTGTGGAGGCTACTCACCATTCCCACAATTCTGAGTTAATAAATACACTACAACTGAAATTTAAACTCTAAAACAGACTTAAATACTGCAAAGCAGATTGGCACACAATCTGGGGCGTCTCCTGGACTCATGGCTCCTGATCAATGAGCAGGTGGCAACTAATGGTCGAAGGGCCTTTGCACAAATACATCTAGTGCACCAATTGTACCTGTTCCTAGATCAGGAGGTGCTGCTCATAATCTCTCATGCCTTAATCATTTCCTGAATGCACTTCAGAGCTGCAATTTAAGGTGCTGGTTGTGACCTTCAAAGTCTTACATGGCACAGAGCTAGAATACTTGTGGGACCACCTATTCCCATTTATTTCCATCTGTCCCAGCAGATCTGGCAGAGCGGGGATGAGTTAAACACTATTTTACCTGGTGGGTCCTAGGAGGCATGCCTTCTCTGTCAAGGCTTATGGAAGAAACTTCTAGAGATAAGGACAGTCCCAATCCTACAGGTCTTTTGAAGGGCTAGGTCTTCTCCAGACCTTGGGACCATGATGTCACTTGCTGGAGCTTTGGTGTGGATGTATGTGACATATGTACTCTAAAATATTTATGATGAAGGAACCTCAACTTGATTTCTGTGTTGGCTTTCTTGATTGTCTTTTTCTTTGCTCTTCATACAGAATTTCATTGGCTAGATGGCAGCTATATAAATAGGATTAATAAATTAAATAAATACACAATTAAAGAAGACAAAAAAAACCCTCACTCACCCACCTCCAAAATAAACCCTGATTCCAACTGCCTTATATCATATTAGTCTACTGAGGCCCTCAGCTTGCTTGCCAATATGGTGGTTCCTGAACACTCAGACTTGGGATACAGTTAGAGTAGGGAATATTGGGATACAGCCTGACCTAACCTGTGGTGGCTTTTTCTGTTCTTCCTGTTAGCCCATGGACGTGCTTTCAGGGTTCTTCTTGCAATCCATAAACAAAGGAAATGGAGAGATAGAAGCAAAGTAGGACAAAAATTATCAATATTAAGCTATACAGGTATCCCTGAACTACAACTCCCAGTAGTCTCTATAGGCTGGAGTTGCTGGGAGTTATAGTTCAGCACTAACTGGAGGGTTTCTCATCTCCTGTTGATTTTTCAAATTACCAATCCAGCCATCCTGTACCTCCAGGAGATTATGCAGCTGCAGTATCTTTACTTAACACCTTCATCGAATCAATATATCAAATGAAAAACTACAAGGCTGAACAAATATATCTCCTGCCGTCAAATATGTTTGCAACATTACCCACTGTGCTTACGGATGCTGAGCCATAAATGGAACTCAGGAGATAGGAATATATGGAATCACAGGCAGGAAATAAAGGAGAAAGAAATGCACACACATAACATTTAGGGGTTAATTGGCCAAACAGCAGCACTGCAGAGAAGTGATTCGAGAGGACAGCAGGTCACAAAATGAGCATGACTCAGTCAGTATGATCCTATGGCTCAAAAACCATTTGTCCTTTGCTGCCAGGATATATATTGTCCAATAGAGAAGAGCATTCCTTGACAAAAAAAAAAATAGGCCACTGCTACAGAAGGAACACGGAGCACTGCTACACAACAGCATCCCACAATCAGATGCTTTTTTTTTTATCTGAATAGCAGAGCACACCTTCCTAGATTCAGTTTTAGAAACTGGGAATGTGGATTCTTTAAAGATGCAAACATTCAAAGAGACAGAGTCATGAAATCATATTTTTGGAAGAGATCATTTAGGCCACTAAGTCCAAGCCCCTGCTCAGTGCAGAGATTCCAAGCAAAACATTCCAAGCTGTCCAGTTTCTGTTTAAACATATCCACCATGGGGAACCTGCTCTCCATCTTACTAAGTGGAGAGGCAGCCTTCCAGATTTATTTATTTATTTATGAGACTTATATACCGCTTTAAGTGCAAGCACTCTCTAGGCGGTGTACACCAGTAAGCAATGTATATATATATATATATATTTACATTGCCCCCAACAATCTGGGTCCTCATTTTACCTACCCCGGAAGGATGGAAGGCTGAGTCAACCTTGAGCCGGTGAGATTTGAACCACTGACCTGCTGAACACAGTCAGCTAAAGTGGCCTGCAGTACTGCACTCTAACTGCTGCGCCACCTCGGCTCTTTGGAAATGTTTTCCTAACATTCAGCTAAAAACTGCCTTCTGAAATAAATATATTATTCTATTATGGAGTTCTGGGTACTCCCTGAGCTTGGTTATGTTTTTTGCTTGAAACTTTCATTACCCAATTCAGTAATATCATCAGTGCTAGGGAATGTGGAATTTACCACCACCCAAGCTGGCAGGGCAAGCTATTGCATATAAACAGACAGAAAATGATTATTCATATGTTACCTATATGGATAATGAAATGTCTGCAAGCCAGATTACCCCAAACTTGACAGTTTAACCTTGAGCTACAGATATTTTCCTTTCCTGGATATTATTCTATGTTCTGCACATTGACATTATACAGAAAAAAGGTAGATGCATTAGGTCTCCTTGATGAGGATTTAAAATAAATAACTTGAGCTGGAGTTATAAAATGGGGCTAATGTTTCTGAGGATGGTGCTTCTGCTCTGCCCAGTGTTTCTGTACCACTAACTATCCACAAAATATTCAGAGCTGTAATGGTTCTACACTTCCCAAAGTGGGTGGACAGAAGAGAGTCTAGAATCAGAAGATCCTATGTTTCAATCCATGACTAAAACCTATTATCCCCCTTTATTATTGTTATAAATAATTCAAAGGGAAGAACATAATTAATATAGCCAACACAGTGCTAGGCTGCATTAATAGAGGGATAGAATCAAGATCACGTGAAGTATTAATACCATTTTACAATGCCATGGTAAGGCCACACTTGGAATACTGCATCCAGTTTTGGTCACCACGATGTAAAAAAGATGTTGAGATTCTAGAAAGAGTACAGAGAAGAGCAACAAAGATGATTAGGGGACTGGAGGCTAAAACATATAAGGAACGATTGCTGGAATTGGGTATGTCTAGTTTAACAAAGAGAAGGACGAGGGGGGACATGATAACAGTGTTCCAATATCTCAGGGGCTGCCACGAAGGAGTCAAGCTATTTTCCAAAGTGCCTGAAGGCAGGACAAGAAGCAATGGATGGAAACTAATCAAGGAGAGAAGCATCCTAGAACTAAGGAGAAACGTCCTGACAGTTAGAACAATTGACCAGTGAAACAACCTGCCATCAGAAGCGGTGAATGCTCCAACACTGGAAGTTTTTAAGAAGAGACTGGACAGCCATTTGTCCGAAATGGTATAGGGTTACCTTCCTGAGCAGGGGGTTGGACTTGATGACCTCTAAGGGCCCTTCCAACTTTATTATTATTATTATTATTATTAGTAGTAGTAGTAGTAGTAGTAGTAGTAGTGGTAGTAGTATTACTCCTTCCTCCTCCTATTTTCCCCACAACAACAACCTTGTTAGGTGAGTTGGGCTGCAAGAGAGAGTGTCTGTCCCAAAGTCACCCAATCAGTTTTCATGACTAATGTGGAACTAGAACTCACAGCCTTCTGGCTTGTAGCCTGGCTTGGGAACTTTTCTATAAAATTGATAATATTCTTCTATATGGATTGGCACCACCCTGAATGGATGCAGCCTTTCTAGACAGTGAACAACCAGTTGTACTGTGAACATGAACTTGTGAAATGTTGCTGATTGAATAGAAAAACTACGAAATCTCATGTGAATGTCCTAGGATGGGGGGGAGGGGCAATGATGAGCATGATGATCATGATGATCCTCTTCCTCCTCTTTTCAGGATTTTACTCTGCCATTTTCCCCCCTAACAAGCACTCCATGGGCTAGTTTGGACAATTGTCCAGTGAGCTTCCATGACCGGGAGGGGGGGATTTGAATTTCAATCTCTCTGGTCCTACACAAATACCTTAACCACAACCATTGAATCTGACCAATGCAAAAAGCTGAGAATTTCTTTCTAATTTGTTGGAGGAACAACTGCAGATATTTCATAATCAATACATAAAGAATCTGAAATAAATTCACATGGAGAAGAAAGCAAAATTGGCAACTTTTCTCTCCCCCCCCCAGCCCAAAAGTATTGTCCAGGTTGCCCATTGTGCTATTTCTCATATCACCAAGATAACCTTCTCCCTGAGCCATCCATATCCCACCATAGTTTAGTGGCAACTTCTCTGTGTGTGACAATAATCGTCGCCCAATCTTGCAACCAGTGACCCATCATCTCGAAAACTAAATCACCCACAGCCATGACTGACAGAACAATAAAAGCTTCCTTTCACGCTTGCACCTTTGAGCATTCCAGCCATGACCTCTTGAATTCATTTTCCAAATTAGGGCCCCATCACCTGCTGCACTATGCGTTATCATCTGTCATTCACCTGCTATTTTCACCTAATCAAGCTGTTAATCAATCCCACCAAATATATGTTTGGGCTATTCACTGTAAACCAAAGGGAGTCTTTAGTCATCTTTTCATGGCATGATTGAACAAGTTTGCTTAAAATCAAGAAGTTCAAGTAGGAGTAAAGGGCTGTGAATTCGTAGCTCCTAATCAACCATGAGCAATTTTCATCCTAACTTGTCTCTCTCAAGGCTCCTTCCCAGCAATTGCAAAAAAAAAAAAAAAAGTTGCTAAGAGACAGGCAATGGTTGAATAGTATTCTTTGAAATAGCAGCATGTTACTACCCAGTGCAAAATTTGCTGTCCAGCAGAGAGTTAGGCACCCTCAAGTGGACTGAAATTAAAGGTCTTGGTGATACCTAACTTTCTATGACATAGGAGCCATTGCACTAAGCTATGTTTTGTATTAATTGAACATGGCCAGTTTATATACTACAGAGCAATCGGCATAGTTTGCTAATTGGACCAAATCATAATGACAATTGATATTGTCATTAATCAAAACATTAGCAGCTAGAGTAGAATGACCAGCCATATTCACATGGCACACAAAGGACAAGCAAAAAAATAATTAAAAAAAAGATTTACAAGCTGTGTAAAATTGAATAAGAATATGCAAAATAACTTCATATAAGATGGTCTTAAATTGTTCTTGAAATCAATTTAATGAGTAATTGGTCACACTTAGACAAATGTAATAAGAATCATTAATCATAGTAGACAATTAGTAGGAACTGTTATCAAATTTAAAAAGTCCATTCTTGTGATAGTAAAATAAGTTCTAATGTTTTAAAGCCTTATGTGAAGAGAAACCCAAATTTTGGAAGTGATAAAAATCCATGTGATGGTTACAGTATATCCTTATTTATATGGGCTAATTTAACACAATTAATGTTAGCTGTAAAAAAAAATCCTAAGTATATGCTTTGCTTTCTCAAGATGCAAACTGTTGACTTGCTCTGCCATCCTGGCTGCAGGGCAAGAAATAACAGTCAAGTTACAGGAAGGCAGTTATGAGTATCTGGAAAAACATCCTAATGATAATGGCAATTTGATGGTGGAACACAGTTAGTTACCCACAGAGTTAGTAGATTTCTCTTCTCCAGATGGGTTTAAACAGAGACCTGACAGCCATCTGTCAGGACTGCTTTCAAATGGATTCCTGCACTGACCAGAAGTTTGAATTTAATGGCCCAAACAACCCTTTTTAACGCTCTGATAGTACCACATCAATACATTAGGAGATCACGCTGTTTGCCGTAAAAATAAATGAACAAATGGGTAGATTTTGTAATACAGAAAGCAGGGCATCCTGGTGGTGCTTTTCACTGACTGAGTGACTGACTGACTGACTGATTGATTGATTGATTGATTGAGCTGAAGGAGAATTTCATCCATTCCCAGTATGTGTGTATACACTTTGTACATAGTTTAATGATTTTTAATGATTGCATACTTTAGTAGCATTCAACGGCTTGATGATTTTACTCATCTCATTGGACATATTGCTGTCACTGATAACCTGGTGTTATGTTTTATCACACTGCTGCTTTTTTACTTTTATGTCAGTGGTTTGAAAATGTGCCATAAACTCCACATATATCCAGGGATAAGCTATGCCAAACACAGTAATGGGCACAGTAATATTCAACAACTAAGTCTTTTTAATATCTCAAGAACATCACACAGTTCTTGAGAGATTTAAAGAGGGAGATGATAGCATTTTCTTAATACCTGAAGGGCTATCCCTCTGAAGATGGACAGGTCTGCCCTGTGTTGATCCAGACAGCAGAGCTAATACTAATGGAATGCCTGCTAGAAACAGCCACATGAAGCATTGCCTTTATTTACAGAAAGGCCTCTGGGCCCCATAAAGGAGATAAAGATTCCTTCTAGTGAGCTCAGCTTCAGGTGACTCAAGGATGCGTTCATGTAGTTTTCTCAGTAACTAAATAAAGTCTGACCAGATTGGCTAAATTTCTAGAATTATGAAGAACTATCTTGTTGGTTGGTTTATTTTTCCTTGGGTTGCCCTCTGTCTGTTTTCAGTCTCTGGTAATCTTACCTTTTTTCCAATTTTGGGGGGCTAATCTGTTTCTCTCCCATAGAACTACCATATTAGGGTTGCAAAATTTCAGAAAAAAGCATTGAATGGCAGCAAGGGATTGAACTACAGTATTCTGTTTGCTGCATTCTAGTGATCATCCATTTTAGTAGCCCCCAAATATTAGCATTTCTCTCTAATACTTGGAACAATAAGAATTCACGTAGGTACAATACAGATATGGGTCTCAAGGAATCTGAACCAAAGATCAGGATAGAATTAGAATAGAATAGAACTGGAAGGGACCATGGGAGTCTTCTAGTCCAGCCCGTTGCTCAAGCAGGAGAACCTATACCATTTCAGAGAAGTGACTGTCTAGTAGTGAGTCTCATCTTAAAAATTTCCAGTGATGGAGAACCCATGATTTCAGAAGGGAAGCTGTTCCACTGGTTAATTGTCCTCACTGACACCCTCCAGGACTTTCTTCTTCCTCTTGGCAGTTGCCAGTGCAAACTTTTAAAGATCATTACCAGAAAAACTGTTGCTGCCATATTCTGTCAGTAAACCCAAAAAACAAAAATCCCATGTGTCTATTTGAGTAAGGTCATAGGGAGAAAATACACACATGTATGAAGAATTGTATGAGTGAGAAGAGATTGTGTAGATTTGTTGAGTATACTAGCACTATTCCTTATTTTTACAAGGTTTTTAGTTGGAAATCCATTGAATTGTAAAAAAAACTCCTCAGCAGTTGCCCTACTTACTTTCATCATATCCTCTTTAGATTATTTGAATGATTGTAAAACCTGAAGTCAGCTAAGCTATGGCTAGCATTTTTAACTCAGTGTGGAATCTTAGAATTGTGGAGTTGAAAGGCACCTCAAGAGTAATCAAATCCAATCCCCCTGCAATATGCAGGAAAAACAATTAAACCATCTACTAGGGATGGCTGTTTTCAGTTTCTTCTTAAAAACTTCCAGAGACTGAGAACCCATATTCTCCATAGGTAGAATTTTCCATTGTTGTACAGTTAGTTCTTAACCGTGAAGTTGTATGTATGTGCAGTGCTTTTTTTCTAAAAAAAAAAAAAAAAAATGGTGCCGGAACTTACACACGTCATACAACCCGCCTTGCCTACCCTATAAGGTTCCATCCAAAAAAGGTGCCAGAACTCCGTTCTGGGCATTCTATGAGAAAAAAAGCCCTGTGAATGTGTGTTAGGGAATTTTTATGAAATCTACAACATGCCCTTTGTTTTGGGGTATAACACTTAACATGTGCTTTGCTTAGCAATAGAAAGTTTGTTCCCACTTGTCATATTCTAAGGATTAAGTGTTGTGGTTCTAGGCCCCAGATTAGAAATCAGACCAAAGCCAACTGGTCACTCTCTATCAATCCCAGAAAGAAGACAATGGCAAACCACTTCCAAAAACCCTTGCCTAGAAAACTGTAAAGATCAATCCAGGCAGTCACTGGATTGACTTAAAAGTGCACCCATACAAAAAACAAACAAAAAAAAACCATCTCTTATCTCCATTTAAAATATAGGATTTTTTTTCTTAAGCCTACTTTTTCCCAAATCTTTCCCCATTGCAACTTGCTTTTTTGCAGAATATTGCCTGATGAACAGATTTGTAAATTTCAAGAGCTTGCACATTTATGCAACCTTTCATTAGTTGGCCTAATGCAGTCATTGTTCTAATATGAATTTTAGAACAAGAATATCTGATATGCAGTCAGCTATGTTAGAAAATTAGTTTCAAATGTCTCCATCATCTACCAGGAATATTATTAAAAATGCACATTTCCTGATGTATTCAGAAAATAGTCTTAACATCTCTTTCCCTGGAGATGAGCAAATAACATTGCTGTTTAATGCATGCTGCTTTACACAATGTTCACTTCAAAGCTTTGGCAGCAGAGAGATAGGATTATGAAGAGTTTATAAGTCATCTTTGGATTATCAGAAGAATTTCCTTGCTTCTAGGCAGGGAGCACCATTTTTCAGTCTTCTGTCAAAAGGTCCTGAACCTAGTTGGGAGTCATTGTTCTCTTATTCAATGAACCACAGAAGAGAAGTTTCACAAAAGACAGAGAGAGACAAGGAGACAGAGAGAGAAATGAAAAGAGAGCAGATTCTCATGAATACTCAACACAATTTAGCCTTTTTAACAGTCTTGGTGGAAGGATTGCCTGGGGCTATTCTGCTAGATTAAGTGAACGTATAATTGCATAGCACTTTCTTCCTGGATTGTTATACAAATGAAACAAGCTGGGAGGGAAAGCATCTTCCACTCCCCAGCACCCGTGGTAGGCTTTCCCTAACAGTGGATACAATTCATCCATTGAATGTTAGTCTCTGCACCGCTTGCTCACAGATTGCTTGTGTTTGCAATAATGCTGACATCTCTCTTACCCTTCAAATCCATCCTCATAGCAGGCCTTATCTAAAATTTTGTGGCTTAATTTTTGAGTCCCCAGACCAAATTCAGCTGACCAAAAAACAGAGCTCGGTGTTCTAGTTGTCAATCTTTTCATCACACAGGTGTGGTGAAAGAGATGCTTGTAGAAAGCTGTAAAAGAGATCTGTTCATGAGTAGCTGCTGGGTCTTTTGAAACTGAAAAGTTCTGCTTGCTCAAACCCAAACCTGGTAGCCATTGGCCTCTGAGAAATTAATAGAAAAACTGATTGATTTTATTAGATTTAAGGCCACCCGATTCCTAGCTAGATATGGCCATTTTACACTATAAAAAAAAAAAAACTAACATGATATTAAGGTGAAGATAATTTCTTTTCCCTCCAGAATAGAGAGGTATACTATGTCTACATAATAAAATTCCATTTATCTATTATACCTAGTATTTATAGATCACTCATACATAAATATGCACAGTTCCATTTTAAGGCAATCTACAAATTTATTTTCTATAAAATATAAATTATAAATTCCTAGGGGTTAATCTCTTTTACTTCTGTTTCTATATGTCATTGCCAGTGTATTTTATAGTATCTTAATTGCTTCCAAGATTACATCTTTGCAATACAGCTATTGCAATTGCAACTAGTAAGATACTGAAAAATCTAATGATAATGTGTGATGCTTCAGAGTAGTTTCTAAGAAGGTGATTTGGAACATATGAAGTGCAATTGTAACAACCCTCTGCCCTTTTAAAGCAGCTGCTTTGTTTCCTGGATCACACAGCAGGTGCAGGGAAGAGCTATGTTTGGTTCTAGCATCTTTTTCAAATATTTCAAAATTTTTGCACAACATATTCATGTGCATGTATAAAATGAGAGAAAGGGAAAGAACCACTGTCTTGAGCTCCTGAATGGTTGTAACTAGATGATAAAGATAGATGTAAGCCGATCAGGGACTGTAACATAATGATCCAGAAGAATTTGATATATATCAATACCTGAAATGCCATCAAACATCAACATCTGCCTATCCCAGATCCTTGGGAAGAACTTGATAGGTAGATAAAAATGCCAAATCCAGCCTAAGCATAGGGCTGACTATGTGACAAACAATCAATCCATGCTGGCTAGGAAGGATGGGATTTATAGTCTGACACATCTGGGTACTTATTACTAACTTTTCAATATACAAAAGTACAAAAACAACTTTTTGTGTCATGTTTATCCTAATGATTTTATAGAGTTTGAATTAGAAATATATTATTAACTGACAGATTTAAGAATGCAACATTTTGATTTAAACATTAAATACGTATAATTAACCATTTTTGAAAAATATTTGTTTAGAATAGCCCATGAGAATAGATTTCTAAATAAAACCAATTGTTATGCAAACACAGTAATTCAATATTATGAGTTATAAAGCTCCCTAATAGGATAAATTTACCTTTATTTTTTGTTTAGAGTCATGCTGTTTTATAAGACATTAATAGACTTGTTTTGAATGTATATTTACATATATTTATAAAGCAGTGCCTTTTAGGCATGAACAAATCCTTGCATTCCTACAATACTCTTAACCAAATCAACACTTAATCAACACTTAGGAGATATATTTGCCCAGCATGGTAACTTCCATTGCATGTGCACACGGGTGTGCACACATAGGAAGGTTAGTTTAAGATTCAGTGTTTGTGCAATCCCTGGAAAATAGATTAATTCAATAACCAGATCATATGAATGAGCCAGTATATATCATCTTCCTTACTTTGTGCTCACATTTTTTCTCCCTAGTGCAGAAACAAACCTGAGCAGAAAAATGACAAATGATGAAGCAAAACACACATCTCAGTTCTTTTTTGCTTTCAGTTCACTTCAAAGGACCTGAAGCATGTCTTCACTTCTGATGGTCCTCCTAGATATAGCTGAAATTTTAAGCTCAGGTGATGGGTGCTCTTACAAAATGGTTTCCGGGGGATATGGGGAGAGAGACTTGACTGTTCACAAAATAGCTACTGAGGAGGCAAACCTGTGAGTTTATATCCTGTCATTTTCTGAAATCCCCCAAGATGGTTGTTTTCACCTCCTACTTACTTTGAGGGATTTCTTTCTGAGGAGGTGGGCATAGTCCTAAACAAAACACTTTCTAGTAACTATCAACTTTTTTATTTTCTAAAAATGCTGTTTCGTGTGGAACCAGCAGCATTTTTTGAACTAGAGGAGATGCTGGAGGATGGCTCTTAACTTAGTAACAGGCCAGTGTTTTTATTATTTTCATGTTTTAATGAAAACAGTAAAAACCAGAGAGCAAGTTGCCTTGAAGGCATCCAGGAAGGTGGCTGTTAGCCCTGTTGCTGCTTATGATAGCACATTGCCAAGCTTTTTCTTATTGGCAATAACCATTCTCTAATTTCTTCTCATGTAGCTTCCAACGTGACATCATGAGGATGCTATTGTGGGAGATCATATCATTCTGCTTGCTGGCCTATGCCCTCGGTGACTGCCGGAAGGACTGTCTGAACTGCCATAAACATCTGTACAGCCACCAAGATGACTTCAGCCTTCTGGTAAGTAATCCCAGCAATCGTCTTTGCTTACATCAGGGGTGGGGAACTATGGCCCCTTTATGATTTGTGGACTTCATCTCATTGGTGGGATTTAAATATGTGAACAACCGGTTCTCTGTGTGATGCTGCTTCTGGAAGTCCATTCTGGGCCTGAGCAACAAAAAATTAGCTACCGGTTCTGCCAAACTGGTGCGAACTGGCTGAATCCCACCACTGCTTCATCTCCCAGAATTCTGGCTCAGGAATTCTGAGAATTGAAGTCCACAGATCATAAAACAGCCATAGTTCCCCATTCCTGGCTTACATGTTACATGTTCATGCTCTATATATGTCCTACCTGCAGTGCAACCTTTTTTGAAATGCAGCTAGTTTGGTCTCACACACACACCCCAAAAAATCCCAAAGATTAGGGTTTCTTCCAGACAGGGATATCATTCTGGTAGCAAGTTAAGATAACTCTCCTGCCCTTCATTGACCAAATGACATCATAACTGGGTGCTTTCCATTGTGGTAATTCTGAAATATTCCTGTGTTCTGTCCTCCAACAAAAAAAATTTCCTTCAAATCAGTCTTGGCTCCTGGTGATTACATGAAGAAGTTCATGCAGTTTTTTTGGCAAGATTTTGGAAATGGTTTGCCATTGCCTATTTCCTAGGGCTAAGAGAGAATAATTGGGTCACCCAGCTGCTTTGTGCCTATGACAGGACTAGAACTCACAGTCTCCCATATTCTAACCTGATGCCTTCACCACTACAGCAAACTGGATTTCATGTGGTCAACAAATCACAATGATATCAAAATGGCAACAACTTACAACATGACATCATCATGACATTGTGACCCTCTGGCATAGATATGTAAGTCACCTTGTTTGCCATCATCAGAGACTTGTCATTGGTATTCTACCTTGCCCCCCCCCCGAACCCTTTGATTTTGGCTCTGGCATTATTTGAGCTAACGCTCTCCTGCACAATAGTTGCCATTGGTGCAGGAAGTCTTGAAAATGTGTAACCTTCCTCCCCTGGTCCCTTTGTTCACACTCTTAACCTCACACTCTGCTTTTGATTAATTTCCACTACAGATGTTCCCCAAAAGGCTTCAGCTTATTGGGGAAGACAATGCTGAAGATGTAACTTTCCCATCAGAGTAAATAAAGGGATTTATCTAAATGCATATTTAATGCCCCAGAGCCATTAACATTCTTCCAATAAGGTAAATCATTCAATTGGCCTCCTGTCTGGAAAGCTAAACAGGAAATGCATTTCTCTTTATTATATCTTCCTCCTCAATTGCTTAAAAGCAGAAGAATTTTGGTAAAGGTGTTTTCTTTCTCTGTTATTATGATCACTCTTCCTTTTTGATGATCATTTCTATTCCCTGTTTTGCTTGTTTTAGCAATAGCACATATAGACTTCTAAGGGGTTTACAGAGTCAACACAATGCTCCCAACAATCTGGGTCCTCATTTTACTGACCTCGAAAGAAGGTTGAGTCAACCTTGAGCCGATCAGGATCGAACTGCTGGCAGTGGGCAGAGTTAGCCTGCAAAATTGCATTCTAACCACTGCACCACCATAGCTCATATTGAATAGACCCCAAAAGATGAATTTCTGTATAATTCTTTTTATTCACATCACCACCTAGAAAATACATTCTAGCAGAAGCAACTTGCACCTTCTCCCGGATACAGAGTACACCTAATCATCTATTTTAAAAATGAAGTGAAGGCACACATTTAGGAATTTAAGAAGAATCCTGCTAAATTAGGCTAGGTTTCTGTAAGGTTTTTTTTTTTAATGTAGCTCCAAGGGCCATAGGGACTGACACTAAGTGATGTCACAGAAAAGATATGATCAATATTTTTTACCTTTTCTAGAGGAATCCTGATTTGTAGAAATGGAAAGGGAGCCAGGCCATCAAACCCCATTTTCTATCCAATATGGCAATCACCCTCTATGAATAATTGGCCTCATTGTGAAGCTGTCCTTACTATGGAGAAGTTTAATGTTTAATTGGAATCTGCTTTCCTATAATTTAAATCCTTTATTCTATGTCCTGTGTTTTGAAATGATAGAGATTTTGACATTCTTCTATGTAACATTCTTTCAAGTGTGCCTCACCTATCAAGATTATTTCAATCCTATTTCTATCTTCTACAGCACTGTTTCTTGGACTACGATCCTAGTATCCTGGGAGTTCTCCAAGACCCACTCAGGGGACCACAAAGTCAAAATTATTTGCCAGCCTATGTCGAAAAATAATACAATATTAAAATCCCATCAAACAATTGTGGGAAGTGATAGCAAACATGCCCATTTTAATTTTTAATATAGTTAATATTGATAAATATAATCCATACAAACAAAAGCACTTTGGGGTTCCTCCATAATTTTTAAAAGTGGGAAAGGGTCTTCAGAGGAAAAAAGTTTAAGAAACACTGTTCTACAATATTAGCTGCCTAACCAATGTTGTATCATAAAATTTGTTAAGCATTCCCTCCACTTAATCATGAAAGTTGTAATCTGGAAATTGAATCATGGTTATTAGACTTCTTTTCTTTTTGGTTTGAAATATTTTGCTCTTTATCCAAGTAGATTCTTCAGTCTGAACAAGTTGGTTAGGGGGACCCTATATATGTCCTCCAAGGTGATTTAATTTCTCACCTAAATGTTGAACAATAAAGGATCCATGCATCAAATCCTGTGGCATCTCATTCATATATTGACTTGTAATCATGCCAGCAAGCCATAATTAATTAGGGTACTGGTATATTGTGTGATTATGGGGCAATTTATTAAATCCTTTGCTGAAATAAAGATTTGTCTATAATATTGTCACAATCAATTAAATAAAATAGCGTGATCAAAAATGAGACACACAACCAAGGGATAATCTGGGAAGCCAGGGATAATCTAGGAAAATGTGAGGTTTTTCTACACTGCAGTCTTAAGCCTCTTGACTCTCATACCTGGCTGGAATGAAACCATCTTAAATCATCTCTTTCCAGATTTCAACTCCACCCTGCCCGATGGCTTGGACTGTGCTTTGGTGGGTTCTCCTATTCTTAAATGACACAAGAAGAAATTCCTGTTGCTTTCTTTTCTGTGGACAGGTCCATGATTATATGCCCCTCCTAAAATTCCTTTTATGACATCCATCTGTTGATTCCATCACATCATTGACACCTTCCTATCTAGCATTGGATCATTTTTTAAAAAAAAGTGAAGAAAACTTCCCTTGGTTGGGCTGGGAAGGTAAACTGAGTGAACTCTTGTCAATTCAAGGGAGGGAGGGAGGGACTTTCCATTCAATAGGCTTATTCTGCACCCACTAGAAGATGTCTACCTATCCTATAATATCTGAGACATACATTAGTTTCTTTTATAAAACAATGTTATCTAATGGGATCCTGGAGGCTTGCCTTTCCCTCCAGAAATAGCATATCCCTGAGATTTAGATGTCCCAAACCTGTTATTCTTCCTGAAGGTTTTAAAAGCTTTTTAGCTTTGTTTTGTTTTGTTTTTTTCAGGTTCTGGGCCAGACTTTAGAATGAGTCCAATCAGTAAACAGTTTGAGTTGTTGTATTTGGCCTACATTTGTGCTACTTTATATTTTGCTTTCATGGTGTTTATATTTAATGTTAATCTTGTTTGTGTTTTTAAGTTTATGTTAGCCACCAAAGCCATAATTTGCAAGATGGTTAAATGGATGGACAGATGGACAGATAGGCAGATATTGTGTGCCTTTAGCAAGCGGCTTGAGATATGACTACTATGATTGTTTTTTTTATTCATTACTTGTAGTTCAGGCTAACATCAGTAAGATGTAAGAATGTTGTCATTAATGGTGTTCTCAACATTAAGAAATGTAACCTTTCATCTGTAACTTCAATTGCTGATTTTCTAACTACTGATATGGCTGGGCAGTTTAAGAGTCAGAATGAATGAATAAAGCTGGCTAACTAGACCATTCTCCATCCTGCTGGCAGTAGAACCTCTTTACAATTAGAAAATGCAATTGACAGATCGTTAATATTCATTTGAATAGCCTTTCTGCTCTGTGTCATGCCGCATGGCCTCCTCATTATACAGCAATAACAAATTTACATAATTGGCTCCACCTTGAGTCAACTTCCAAGGGCACTGCAGAAGGAACAGACCTTTTGCAAGCTGTCCGTTGCTGCTGTCCCCAAGAGAATAAAGACATGAGGACCATATTAGATGAGGTGGAAATACCTGCTCTTTATTGATTTGAGTGTGGATGATGATCTGTAGATTACAGGAGCCAGCTACATCTTAAGGCAGGTTCTCTTTGAAAGCCTACCAACAACAAGAGGTTTTTTTCTAGATAATCTAGAAAATATTATTGTTTCAATTTCACCTTCTCTGAGCAGTCATACCTTCTATTTTAAAACCTTTTGGTGCACAAATCCACAAGAAGACCTTTGAGGATGAGGGCTGTACTGGTTTCCTTGAATTTATTTTTGGGGGGGAGGATGAGAGGAATTCTTTGCTTTTAGACTGCCCACAACTACAGGTCAAGCTATGTAGGAGAGGGCAAAGATGCAAGGAAATCTTGCTAATTCCCAAAATATTTGTTTCCTTTTGTAAAATCATTTAGTGTATCACCACAGAGGCAGAGCCTCAAAGGTGCTTTTTGGTTGTTGTTTTTTCTTTGAAAACATTTTGCTTCTCATCTAAGCCTGTGCCAAAGGTTCTTTCTTTCAAAAGGCAACTGGACCTTCTTGTTTTTCTTGAAGACGTTTCGCTTCTCATCCAAGAAGCTTTTTCAGTTCTGACTGCATGGTGGAGAACTGAAGAAGTTTCTTGGATGAGAAGTGAAATGTCTTCAAGCAAAACAAGAAAGTCCAGTTGCCTTTTGAAAGAAAGCACCTTTGGGACAACCATGATCTGGATGACTGAGAATCTCCATAGACATTCTCATCTGAGAAGCTCTAACTGAGGCAGGGATTACACCACACTCTATAAACACTTAGTACTGTTGTAGTCACAAAACATGCTATGCCCGCATAAATAATCCATATTATAGCTTAAAATGAAACCTCAGAATAGATTTCTCCTGCAGCATCTATTGATTGCTCCCTCTCACATCATTCCACATTCACCAGATAGATCGTGCAGATGGGGCTGAAATGAGAGGATAGGGATCTCTCCCAGTGGTCTTCACAACCCTTATAACAATTAGACTATTTCTGAAGACTTGTGTAGTGCTCTTCTAGAAGAACCATAAATCCTACAAGAACATCCTAGTTATTCTGTGTATGTGGCATTAGGACACGGCATAAGGCAGGATAAAAAGTTCCTGATGCAGACATAGGTATAATCTATACAGGTTGAGGATGAAGAGCTTGAAATCCTGAAGACACTTCCAACTAATGGTTTTTGGGCTAGTTTAAAAGCAGTTCCTGATTTCTGTCACCACATGATGACAACAGAATAGTCGAAAAACATTTCAAGCTTCTGCAAGGCTTTGAAATGTTTCCCCTTTTTTTAGAGGAACTGTTACCCACCTCCCATTCCTAACAAGATCTTTAGAGGGAATAAATTGGTTTACTAATTTCTACCCTTCAATAGTCCTGATGAAATAAAGTGGGTGAGGTTGACAGACTGGTCAGTTTCCTCCTTTTCTTTGACAAAGGACCAGGAATTACAAAGGGCCAGGTTGCTTTTCTTGTTCTTTCCCTTTTTATAGATCTCTTTTTCTCTTTCTCCAATCCTTTATCTGAGACAGCTCAGGTTCAGGAAGTGATGGTCATTCCTTGTTGTTTGACTCCAAGAAGTAAAGACAATTGCTGATAATTTTCAACTCTATCTGAGAGATCACCAAGTGAAAAAGTTCATGGTGCACAAATGCCCTCAATTATTGACATTCACTCAAGTGGTGACACTTAATACGTACTCCAGAAAATCCCAGTTAAAAAAATAAGGCCTGTTATTTCTCATAATGGTGACAGAGAAGACCTTTTCTGACTCTAACCATATTGTTCCAGCATCTTCTCACTACAGAGCTAATTCATCACAAATAACCATTTAAAGAGGTTGTTAGTATCTAACCGAAACCAATTATGAGATGGCAACCAGGGCTGGCACTTCCCTTTCATTCAAAGGGAATTGAATTCACAGTAAGAGGTTATTAAAAGCCAAGTGTGATCAACCCCACTTTCCTTTTTCATGCCCAGATTGCTGAATATTTGCAACCATGCTAGTATTTCTAAAAGCAATTGTTTTCTCTGTTAGCAGTTGGTTTAGCTGCCTTATCACGGCACACAAGCTATTGTTTTCATCATGTTTGGGTTTGTTTGTTTTTTTGTATTTCCACAGACATGAGTTTAGATAAACAATCTATCCAGAGTGACAGATAATCCTAAAATTTTATTTGATTTGATGCACTCATTTAGAAAAATATTTATAGTGCTTTTACATAACTTTGTTAAAAGTCCTTCTGAAATTGGTGGTATCTACATAATGAATATACATAACTATTTTTTAAAAAATAAGGATACTGCAAAACCCATCATTTGACAGCACTGTTTTTGAACATACATGTTTCTGAGTTCTCTAGAATTCTTTATCGGGCAAAGTGGTACAAAAAGCAGAAACCCTATTTTGTTTTAGAGAGGTAATAAGCATTTCAGATATGAATTCTTATATGTGAACGCTTGGAAAATCAGTACCAAAGAAAATACATTTTTCCTTGTAGATACTAATGGAGAGAAGTACTAATGTGGGATTGATTCCAAGAAACAATCCTCCAATCCATAGCCAGGACCAGGTACAATCTGTATTCAACAGTGTTTATAGGAGCACAAACTTGAACATTGGTTTCAAATGGTTGCAAAGATTACCGTGGTTTAGTTTTTCGATACCTCCTCAGGAAACAATGCCATTAGTGACAAGTAGACTTGACCACCTCATCATTCCCCTGAATTAAATGTTTTATGTCTCTTCAAATTTTTAAGAAAGAAAGAAAACTATTTTAATCAGGGCTTTTTTTTTTTTTTTGTCATAGAATGCCCAGAACAGAGTTCCAGCACCTTTTTTGGATGGAATCTTGTAGGGTAGGCAAGGCAGGTTGTATGACATGTGTGAGTTCCGGCACCCTTTTTTTTACAAAAAAAAGCACTGATTTTAATTCATATTAGACAAACTGATATCCTTCATCTATTTTACAGAGTGGTGCAGGTGGTGCAGTGGTTAGAATGCAGTATTGCAGGCTGACTCTGCCCACTGCCAGGAATTTGATTCTGACTAGCTCAAGATTGACTCAGCATTCCATCTTTCTGAGATCGGTAATATGAGGATCCAGATTGTTGGGGGCAATATGCTGACTCTGTAAATCTCTTAGAGAGTGCTGTAAAACACTGTGAAGTGGTATTTAAGTCTAAATGCTATGCTATTTAGACTGGGCACACAACTAGATTTGAAAATTCTTGAAGGCATCCTGGGGTGGCTGTTCTTATTAATAATCACTATCAGAGAACAGACTCCTAATTTCTGACAGATCTGCTGATTCAACAGCAACACAGCCTGAGAATCTGGCTTCTGAGAACTCTGCATATAGATCTTCTCCATGATTAAATCAACAGAAGAATGAGCAGGACTAAGCCAAAAACAACAATTTTAACACTTCATATTGGACCAGAACAAAAATTCAAAAGCTGTAGCATATTGAAAGATTGATGGCATTTGCTCCCCAAGATCCTAGGAAGCAATTGAAAATTCCATTTTGAATGCAAGTTCTGATCAGTCTTCAATGGCCACTATTCATATAATAGGAGACTGATTTGAAACTGTCTTCTGTTTCTACCACTACTACTATTAGATTATCACTATCTGTCAGATCATGAGTAAAAATTCTTGGTGAATTCATAGTGAAGACCAAATCCAAACAGATGTCTTGATTTCTGAATTAGTCTGTAAACCTGTAGGATTTAAGGAAAGCCATAAAGAATTTCCAAAAAGGAAATCAGAACAAATATAACATATTTTAATTGCCATCTCTATTGCAGCTAGGGATTCTGAAACTTATTCTTTGTAAATTAAGCCATATGTCTAACAAAAAATCAGAAACAGAATTATTTAAAAAAATAATTTTCTGTAATATATCCTTTTGACTTTCTTCAGCAAAGATTATGATTTGTACCTTTGCTCACATTCAAAAAGTGGGGCATATTACTAACTGTCCTTGTTTCCTCCCTACAGATCTGTGTAATGGAGTGTGAAGGGAAACTGTTTTCTAGCGCTACCTGGGGACTCTGCCATAAAGCCATCATTGGAAAAGATTCTTTGTCCCTAGTCCATAGTAGCCTGGAAGAAATGAAATGGCCACTGGAGATGTGGGATGGCAGCCTGAAAGGAGGCAGAAGTAACCTGAAACATCATGGTGACCTGACCAGAATGGTGGATCTCAGCAATGGGGAAGATAAGCAAGTGTCCAAATTGAGTGATTTCATCCGTCAGCGAAAGGCAGAAGACGACACCAGTGATGGAAGCCAAACTCCACCTGGGGATTTACGTGATCAGCTCAAGATTCCCAAGACGGCGGGTGATTTCCTGAGTGACCCATTCAACTATGGGCAGATGGAAGAACCTGAGGTGCAAGAGCTCCAAAAACGATTTGGAGGCTTCATTGGTGTTCGGAAATCAGCCCGGAAATGGCACAACCAAAAAAGGTTCAGTGAATTCCTGAAGCAGTATCTGGGGATGTCCCCACGTTCCATTGAGTACGATGGCTTGGCCGATGACCTGAAGGAACAGAATGAGATTTAAACAAATGGACATTTCCTGGATTGCTGTCGTTGTTGTCATTGTCGTTTCCTTCTCAGATTATAAACATGTTGTGAATTGATTTCAGAGCTGCCATGGCCAAAGAAGCCAACCCCCATTCGTACTATTCTGCTTTGTCAATGATCAGCCAACCAATCTTAGCATCTGAAGGGAAGTCTATTTTCTTTGAAATAAAATTCAGAATTGCTTTGTGTAATAATATTTCACAATTTTTACATTTATATGAATAAAATTTAAAAAGAAATCTACATTTAGTATGATAACATGTTAGAGAACAGGTAATGGTAACTCTTTCCTTCTATTATATTACCTTTCTATGTTTAGGAAAAATCATTTCCATCGGGGAAGTAGGCTTTCAAAAAATGCAGCCTTCATTCTCGCCAGCAGTGTCTGTGGGTCCAGTTCACAATCCTACCAGCCTATTCCTTAGACAGAAGACCAAGTTTTGCTTCTTTGCATTTATCCTTGGGGTGTTTTTGACCACTTAGGAAAACTGGACATGAAACCAGATTCTAACTCCAGGCTTATGGCTTCAGGGTTTTTTTAGAACTGAGATTTCCCTGATACACTTCCCGGTGGGGTTGACAACTTTGATATGGCAGTGCAGTATTTGTGGATTTTTATTATCAGTTTCCCATTTTCTTTCTCTCTCCATGGCATGTATTTTATCAAGCCTGCTGTTTCCATGTTGTCATTTTCAAAGATGTGTTTTATTAATTGCCAGGACCAGGAGCAAGTGAATTCCTCTTCACTGCTGCCTGCTAACAATTTTCAGACAAGACGCATGATCGATAAAGAAATGATGTAGCTGGCTTGGGTACTTTTCCTCTGTTAATTATTGAATGTTAAATATCTAAAAAGGGGAAACAATTTCTGTTCTTTTGATTTCAGGCACAAAGATGTCTCCATTAAACTTGTACATAGCAAAAAGAAAAAGAAAAGATTAATAAATTAGTTTTCTATTTCTACTGTAGCATTGTGATCGACACACTTTCAATGGCTATATGCTTTCTCATCACCACTGAAAGCTTCAATTGCACAGCTTATAAAAATATGAGTTTCCAATGTTAAAATCTGGGCCATATTTAGACTGCAAAAAATCTGGAGGACCATCAGATGGTAGTAAAGATACAGAGGAAAATATTGCCATTTAGAAGTCATCTAGGTTTTTACAGTCGATAACTAAAAAAAAACCTTTCATTAATTTAATTCTCACCAAATGTACTGAACTTCCAATATCCAACCTAGCAAAATGGTGCTAATTAGGAATTCAATGAGATGTAGACTTGCATATTTGAGGTCAACAGTTTGTGGAAAGTTGCCAGAAAACTATTTCACAGATAGCACCCATTTGAGGTCCAGCTCTCCATCATTTCTGAACAAAAAACAATTTTCAAGCCAACAAATTAAGCCTGAGGGGCTGTCATTCTTGCTTGGTAGTTTATTCTCCTTTTTCCTGATTCATTGCCACCCTTGGGATCCCATCAATAATATAGGTTTGATTGCACCAGGAGCCGCTCTACTTCTTGAGTATTATGTGTGCAGGTAGAATGAACTTTTGTTAACTCTTTAAAATAGTCTAGACAGGAAGCACAACAGTGAATGTCTCTATTTTTATTGTAAGGTTAGAATAGAATAGAGCTGGAAGGGACCTTGAAGGCCTTCTATCCAGGCCCCAACCCCCCCGGTTCAAGCAGGAGAATCTATACCATCTCAGACAAGTGACTGTCCAGTATCTTCTTAAAAATCTCCAGTGATGGAGCACCCACGATTTCTGAAGGCAAGCTGTTCCACTGGTTAATTGACCTCACTGTTAGGAAGTTTCTCCTTAATTCCAGGTTGCTTCTCTCTTTGATCAGTTTCCAACCATTGTTTCTTGTCCTGCTCTCTGGTGCTTTGGAAATAATTTGACCCCCGTTCTTTGTGGCAGCCTCTCAAATATTGGAATACTGCTATCATGTTCCCCCTACTCTTCTTTTCTTTAGATTAGCCAAACCCAAATCCTGCAGCCGTTCTTCATATGTTTTAGTCTCCAGGCCTTTTTTCCAAACTCTCAACATCTTTTTTGTGATATGGTGACCAAAACTGGTTGCAGTATTCCAGGTGTGCTCTCACTAGGATTTTATAAAGAAGTGCTAATACTTTGCGTGATCTTGATTCTATGCCTCTGTTTATAAAACCCAGGATTATATTAGCTTTTTTGGCTGCTGCTGCACGTTGCTGGCTGGTTGCATTAAAAGACTCATGCAAGCTTGAATGTGCCGCTCCCATCCCTTACTTTTGCTCTCCAAAAACTAAGGAGAATCCCTTCTGAGATACATTCTCCACCCTACCCCTCCTACCCCACCCTACCCCTCAACATTCATGTATTGTTTTCTAGGCTGCAGTTCTTTTTCCTGTCTCTTGGGGTCATTCCTATATACCATTACATCTCCTTTCAATCTTGTCTTCAATTATAGTTTTCATTTGCAAAGTAAATTGTCTGAGGTAAGCCCATTTGCTAATGCAAATACATATCATTATGTAAAAGTTTCTTTACAGAAAGGCTCATATTAAGATACTTCAATCTTCTGCTCCTTTCTGAGCTTTTACTTTAATATTCCATTACTGTCTCTTTTGTTTACAAGTATATTCCCATTCCAACCTTTTCATTGCCAAAATTCATCCCTCCTCCCACTCTCCCAACATATGCAGCTGCATCTGACAATACATATTAATGTGGAACTGAATCTCTTCTGAGTCAAACCCAACATTCTAGCTCTATCTTCACAATATGCCTACCAGAGTTAAGGAAGGAGCTAGGACATTATAGAAATACTAAAAATGGATCAATTAACCTAGACAATTAATTCCTAAGGATTAGACATTACAGAAGGAAGTGTTAGTCCATGGTGACAAAAAACCTCAGGAGTTTGGTAGCACATTTTCCAGCTAACAAAAGCTGATTCCTTTTAATAAAAGCCTGAAAAAAGTCTACAAAATTTCTCCCACAGGTTAAAGTTAATTCAAAATAAGTCAAGTTACCACCATTCATTGATTGTGTTATGGGAACACTTAAGTGAGAACATCATGTGTCCCAAATGATGATTTTTTTGGACTGGTTAAAGTAATTATATACTAAAATACAGAGATTTGATTGAATCTCTGCTGACTGGCATGCGATGGGAACAGGACACCTGCATATAATTGGTTGCAATGCAGTTATTACAACCAATTAAAAATTATATTTTACTTCTCTGGAATTCACTACAGACTCTTGAAGTTAATAGGATTTTCATAGGACTGTATTTTCTAAATGGAAGGAGTTTGATTTACTTTAAATTACATGCACTGAAATTTATTGCTAAAATAGATACTCTGTGACCCACTAACTGTTGCTAAATTAAAACTGCAGTATTTTTTATTGGGCACGTTCATTAGGGATGTTGGGAGCTGTAATTCAATAATATTTGGTATCTGGACAGCTACAGTTTTCTCTGCTTAATTTACAATTATAGAAAACAAAATTAAGGGAACTTAATCAAGGAAGCAGGTAATTGTAGTTCTCAAACAGTTTGACTTGATTTGTACAGCCTGCTAGATTAGATTAAAATGGGGTTGGGTAAATTGAAATAGTCATCCATTATTTTAGCATGTTGTATGAATCATATCATAGCTTATTTTTTGGATGTAGCACATTATATGAGTGCAGCTGTTTTATTTTTGCTCTACAGCTAACTTAAGTCTTTCCAAAAGCAATAATGCATTCTTGCGGATCTCCTTGTTTATAGCCAACTGAAGAATTTTGACTCACATTTTAAATTCACTGAATAAGGAAGAAACCCCATTGAACACAGTGGGACCTACTTCCAAATATAAATGGGTTAAATTGCACCAGGCAGTTTTCCTCACCCTCTGCTGTAGAAGGTTAAGGCAGCCTCAAGAAAAACTGAACCTCTATAGGCTGCATCCATGCAGTTTTCTTGTGCTATCCTGGGTTGCTTATATAGAAACAAAGCCTGCAACAAAGCCTGCAAAAAACAAAGCCTGTTTTTCTTTCAACTCCCATTTTCCCAACAAAACCGGGAGTCATTAAGTATTGCTTTCAAGTAGCTAAGCCTTCTAACACCTGTAGACATACAGTACACCTCTCCCATATGATAGTCTAATATAGTACATTGTTCTCAAAATGGCATTATAGGACTTCAATATTCAGAATGCTTGGCGATGAGTTGGGTGGGAATTTTGAAAGTCATCAACCAATATCTCTATAGATACCAAGCTGGGAAGGATGATACCAGACAGACTACTCTATCTTACTGTATTAAGATCTAATTTGCACAACAAAATAATCATTTATAATAGTATAATAAGAAAAGTACCGTATTTTAAAAATCCAGGCATATAGTAGAAATAATTCTTATGGTGATATAGTGTGATGATTGCAAACATGAGCAAAATCTCTCTCTGTCTCTCTTTCTGACACTGTCTCTGTCTGTCTATCTGTCTGTCTGTGTGTCTCTCTCTTGCACAAACACACACACACAGAGAGAGAGAGAGAGAGAGAGAGAGAGAGAGAGAGACCCCTCAAGTTACCTGGACCAGCTAATCTTTACACAATCATAAAACTATATTCTATATTTCATTACTAACATCCTTTTTTTAATCTCTTGGGTTTTGGAGAAAGGATTATATCCATCCCAGAGGAAATACTCTATTACAAATGTCAAAAAAGGACAAACCAAGATTAAAAGCTCGATTATAAAGAGTTGGCAAGTGTTGTCCTCTTCACATATATTTATTAGAAGTTATCTCCTGCAGGCAGGCATTGTGAGATAATAGCAAGATGAGTTAATCATAACATTTTATCTTAGCCAGTTCATAAATTGGTGACTTACTGGAATCTGATCGCATCTACCGAGAGATGCAGAAGATAGTCCACTCCAAGGGAGAGAAGTTTGATGGTAGATAGAGCAATATTATTACCTTTTAGCAAGGAATCAACAAACCCAACAATCTAGAAATTAGGGCAGAAGAAAAAAATGAGTAGCTGATATTCAAACTACCAGGTTTTCATTTATTTGTCCACTTGTGAGAGACATTGACGTTATGCTCTACTTTATGCTATGATATTTTGGTTTCATCCACAACAGAATGTACAGGGTTTTATCAGTTCTCCCTCAGAAGGTGTACAATCCCATCCCTCACCTTTTTCCTATTGTTTTCCTCCTTATATTTGCTTTTGCTTGTTTACACACAGGGTACATCACATTTCTTTGGGTATGGCACTGAATGAAAGAGTTGAAGAGCACTGATAAACACAGTTTTTTGGATCCTTTACTGTACTCCAGATCAGGATCAGTTGGAGGCAGAAGGAGCAGGTATCAAAAAGTCAGATGGTGTCTTCGATCATGTAGTGAAAACCTCATCCCTTTTTAAAATGTGTTGCAGAGGTTCAGATGTGTGGTTGCAGGCTTTCACTTGACTTTTTTGACCCCTCTGCAAATACCCCCGTTCCTGTTCTTAATAGGAGCTGTTTATTCAATTAAGGAACATGGGGGAGAAGGGGCAGTGGACAAGTCCCATAGCTGTATAGGTTCAGATGAATGATCATTCAAATCTTCCCTCTCCAATATTATAAGAATATTATCCATGTTCTGTTAATGCATGTGATGTCTAGTTTCCTTCAGGATCACTAAATAAATACCGCCAAAATAAGCCTTGGTTGAATCTTTCCCTAGAGCCGTGGTGGCGAACCTATGGCATGGGTGCCAGAGGCGGCATTCAGAGCCCTCTCTGTGGGCACGCGCACCGTCACCCCAGTCTTAGGGCTTCAGCTGGGTTTTATAAAACCTTTTCGCTTTAGGCCTCCGCCACCGTGTACAAAAAAAAGGTTCAATCAATCAGTCAATTTCAACTTCTCGTGGGAAAAAAAAGATCTTGCAAAGTTGGAATTGATTGAACTTTTTAGTCCTACCCAGTCTGCTGTTACTACCGCAGCCACGCCCACCCAATGGACCACACTCACCCAATGGGCCACACCCACCCGGCACCCGACAATGCATAAGTGGGTTTTGGGTTGCAGTTTGGGCACTCGGTCTCTAAAAGGTTCGCCATCACTGCCCTGGAGAGTACTTAAACCTGTAAAGATAAAAAAAGCCAAGGAACCATGACTCTTCTTTCATTTCTGAAAATATGAAATCTACTTGGAGTTAAATTTACCTCCATTCTTAATAAAACAAAGTTTTCTGGGAAAGAGATAACCGAGAAGGTGGGTGATGGAAATTTACTTTTTATATTAATGAAATTGGAGATAATGTCAGATGAGACATCAGATTTTTTTTAAAAAAAAAACACAACAACAACAGAATCCAAATTGGATAGCTTTAGCAAGTTATTCAGTGGATACAATCAGCTTCAAGCAGTATAAAACTCTATTTCCTCTCACAAGAGAGAATTAAAAACTTTATGAGACTTAGCACTAGTGCACTGTATTAATTGGTGCACTATTTAATTTTCAATCGATTCAATCCAAACCCAGACAGCCTTCCACAATATGCTTAATCTGGCTATTTAATTAAACCTTTTTAAATGCATGCAATACATTGAAATCTAAACTAACCAATAAGAAACAAGCTGTGTTGCCATAGTAAACCTCATTAATCCTCACATTCACCAAGCTTGTGTGACTGCATCCTTTGTGTCATGAATGGCCAATCCAAATATAAGAATTTGAAGTATTCCAAAACACTAAAAGGTTAACGTACATACGTCCTCCTCCCATGAAATTTAATCTGCTTCACTTCTCAACAAAGAAAGAAGGAAATAAGGAAGGAAGGAAGGAAGGAAGGAAGGAAGGAAGGAAGGAAGGAAGGAAGGAAGGAAGGAAGGAAGGAAGGAAGGAAGGAAGGAACTTAGCTCTTGTTTGGACAACGGACTTGGCTACTGGAGTATAGAACAAAGTTGTCAAAATCTCTTCATCTGAATAAATATGTAGACAGATTAAACTATTGCCAGAAAAAAATGACAAATGCAGTTTTATTAGTAATGTAAACAGTTAAACAATAAGTACCTGTATTGATAACACAGTGCAATTTTTTCACCCTCCTGTAATAACATTATTTGCCAACACTTTGCTCTCACAGATTAATCCCAGAATTGTCTCTAACAGCTACATTCATTCTTCTTGAAGCAGTCTAACTGAAGTTAGATAGACATTTTTCATTATAAAATATATTTAAAATTCAACCTGGGTCAGAGGACCTAACTGTAGAAATGTCTGTCTCACACAGATTTTATGCAGAAAGTAGTTCAAAGAATAATTAATCTTCATTGCAGAAGCACAAAAATTCAACCCATGTAAAAGATCTCCCAAGGATGGGAGTCCTGCTGTTCCTTAAGGTAGGGAGAATTTGCCTGCAATTAGCAGCATCAGTCTGGGCTGAGCTGTGAAGTGAAAGGTCTGATAATGAGACCCAAAAAGAAGATGGCTGGATTGTAGGAAACTCCAGATATCTCCACAGCCTAGCAAAGGCATGTGGAAAGGAATATCTTTAAAAATGCAGCCATTCTATCAGCACCACCCAAGGGCCGTTTTATTCTGATCTCAGTGGCTGAGCATTCCTTTGTGTGCAGAAAGTCCAAGTTTCTCATTAACACAATGGACCAAGAGCATCTTTTTAGTTTCTTAAACACTGTGCATCCTATAGAAGCAACAATTTTTGAGCTCTGGTGTCATTTGCCAATACTTTTTGAATCGGATAGAATCATGAGGATTAGCATCTTGCTTTTAAATAGAAAGGACAGTCAGGAACTCTGAACTCTTTTGTTCAGAATTGCCTTCAGCTTACCATATCCTGGCCCACAGTACATACAAAGTGAACTACAGAAGGACAGGTGTTCAGTGCACCAAGTCAAGGACATCATATCATTGTCTATTTTCAAACAGTCTTTTATTAACATATAATAAAGCCAATGGGCAAATGCAGATGCATTACTCAATGAGTTTAGCAGAATGCATAAAACATTGGTTGCATTCCTCTGCAAAGTTGCTTGTGCTATATGTTACAATTAGTACTCTTATGTACGTGTGTGTGTGTGTGTGTGTGTGTGTGTGTGTATGTGTGTATAGGATCTTCAAAAAAAAATAGGGGCTATTGTAATTTTATAATGATTAGCTGGTACACTGATGAAAGACTATCCAACATTCTGGGAACAATAAAAATGATGAAAAAAATTTGAACTGCTTCAGAATAAGATGCTAACAAGTATAGATTAGAATGCAGTGATGTAAGCAGGGAAATGACATCATAAGACAGGATCAGAACAGGCTGGGGGCAATGTCCTGCCACCTCAGAGTTGTTTTACATTACCAGCTTGCCTGCATTTATAAGAAGAACAGACTATAAAATACCTCAATAACAACATCTCATCTACAACAGTTGAGCTGAAAAGAAGCCCACTCACCCGGCATTGTGCTAATTCCAAGAAAGGACTTCAACCTCCAGGCATGCTGGTTACTTTTTTATAAAAAAATATTCTTGTATCTTAATCAAACCCAAAGGCTATTTGGTCTAACATGTGGTTTTCAGCTAGATGTTTCTGGAAAATTCTATTTTTCCTATCCTATAATTAGCGCTACTACTGTGAGATTCAATCAAATAAGAGTACCAATTTATCCTCAACAAATAGGACTGTTGGGCATATCCAGAAAAGTGTTTATGGCCTTCTCAACTGGAGATTTTTTTCATTGTGGAGACCACAAAAAATAAAATCTGCCTCACTTCTCTAAGTTATGTGAATGGATCTAATCCCTGATGTGAGTAGATCAAAATGTTGGAATCTATCTTAAATGTAAATATGTATCAGCATTCCCCAGCCACAGTATGTGCAATCTCAATCCCCAGAATATGTGCAGCTCTACCCCAAAATAAGGCTTAATATATTTTTAATAAACAAACTCAGAATCCATCCCCCATCCGTGGTTCAAAATACCCAGATGTCGGCCATAACCATGTGATCAAAGCCCTCCCCTTTTTAGTGTGTGAATGCCCTTCCCTTTTAAGAAAAATTCTCAAGAAAATATTGAGCCATCTACCTACTTTGCACCACTACAGTAATTTACATTGTAGCTTCTGGCTATCCAAAATTAGTTAACTCTAGTACTACGCAGACATGAAAAGGTTGCTCATCCATTCCAACTAGAAGTTTTCCTGCTATGTGAGCTGTACTAGGAGGGGAAAGGTAGCCAATTACATTTGGCGATGATTACATTGAGGAAGTTAACACTGATCAAGGTGAAGTCCTGTTGAAAAAAATACGTTTGAATACAGTGTTTTTCTTTAAAAAAAAAAAAAAGGTGCCGGAACTCACACATATCATACAACCCACCTTGCCTACCCTACAAGGTTCCATCCAAAAAAGGTGCTGGAACTCCATTCTGGACATTCTATGAGAAAAAAAGCCCTGTTTGAATATATAGGCTAGTGTTTCTCAACTTTGTTTTAAGATATGTAGACTTCAGTTCCCAGAACTTTGCATTTTGAATTCATATTAATATTACATGAATTTATAGCTATGTCTCCTCTGTAAACCCAGAATTCTGGAGATGAAGTCCACACATTACCATGGTTGAGAAACACCGCTCTAGGCAATGACCTGGTGGATGGTCTGGCCATTTTATCTCATCCCAACTGGAACCTTTAAAAAAAAAACCAAAATGGTTGTTTTTCAGCCATTCTTGAGAGAAAATCATGTCTCTTTTGAATAGCTGCTTATCAAAGAGGGTTCCCACAGTTTCTGCTGGCCAAATAGGTCCCTGTGCCAAGCCTATTGGACTAAAATAATTCTATCATTGCTTCTCTTTCCATATCTCTGGGCCAGGAAAAGGAGAAAAAAATCCTTCACCTGCCACATTGCTGCATGTCATGGTGCAATTAAACCCAGAGATAAAAGGTCAGTAAAAAGACTACAATTCCTATTTTTATAATAACTTCACTAATTTTAAAATAAAACAGACAGGATGGCAAATACAGGAATATTCAAAAATTTCTAGACATGTTTGAGCAGTAAGCTGAAATTTGAAGTTCTATAACTGGATAGAGAAAATGTAAGATACAAACATAGGACAGTGTGATGCAACTTCTGAAAAGACAAATGTTATTTTGAGCTGCGTTAATAGG